>NC_067282.1:75376769-77876769 GCF_020740795.1 Apus apus
GCTTGCAGTTCTGGATTTCCGGTAAGAAATGCTGTTCTAGGATGATAAAAAATACAGAAAAAATGTGTCACACTGTAAAGAAGAGTGTCCAAAGTAGAAACAAATAGATTAAGACTCTTTTGCAGAGAAAACAGATAACTGAGGGTAGATGTCACACAAATTAATAGAAACATCAATGGCATTGAAAAGATCATTAGAAAATCATTACTTTGATTTTTCACAGCGCAAGAAGTAGGGGTAACAAATGAAATTACCAGGTGACAGACTGAAAACATCAAAAGAAGGCATTTTTTCAAGCACCACGGTTAAAAGGAGAAATTCCTTGCCCAAGGATATTTTAAATACTGTTAATTCTTACCAGTTCAAAGAGCAACAGGACCAATTAATGGAAGTTAGTCCAATAAGGCTGTTAAAGCCAGAAATAACATTTATACACAAGGAATTTGCTAAACAATGGATTGCTGGAAGCTGGAAGAATATGCCAGGGAAGCACCATTGTATACTTACCTTTAATACATTTTCCTCAGGTATTCAGTACTTGACAACTGTCAAAAACCAGGTACAGGCTAGCTGAATTTTCCCATCCCTCAAAAAATGCCTAAGAGGTCTGAAGATGGCCTCTACAAATAGAAGTATTTGTGCTGTTGTAGGAACTTGTGTTATTTATTGTGGTCAGCAGGTTTGCCCAAATAAACCAAATGGAGTCCTGACAGAGTTTGATGCCACCAATGATGACACTGTCTATGAATTATTTCATCTTGAGTGGAAGGATGAAATACTGACTGTGTTTAAATCAGTAGGAATTTTGGCACCACCTGCAATGGAAGCAGGATCTCACCTTGTGCTACCTGACATCCAAGGCTCAAGTACCACCAACACATCAGGCTTCCTCCTGGTGGCTGCTTGAATATTCAACATGAAATGATAAAGAGATTTTCAAAGCACAGAGCTTTGTAGCATGCTTTTCAACACAACTTGGGGGGAAGAGTTTAAGAACAACAGGACTTTATACTAAAACAGCATACAAAAATGTACTGGCACAGTCACTATGGAATTGTTCTCTTACAGTCACTCTTCTCAACACATTGGCTCTGTTTTAATGTTCAGATAGCTGAGGTTGGAAAGCAACCTCAATTTTGGATTTTAAACAGAGAAACAGGAAATGTTCTACAGGCTTTCACTCTTTATTTGAATATTATCATAGAAGTTTTTCATATTGCAAAGACTCTAAACCTTTTAAGACTGCTGACAATCATGGCAATTTTTTCAGAGGACGATGTGGTTTATATTTTCATTAGAATCTATAGTATCAGAACCTAAGTAGAAAGCCCACCTTTCAAAATTAAGAACTGTCCCTAATTGAACAAAGTCTCCCTGGGGGTGGGGGGGAAATATTTATGTGGATTCTGGTGACACATTTTCTTTTAAAAAACATCGGATTCAAATGATCGTTTGATCTTAAAAAATGAACGTGTTACTGGATTTCAAAACACATTTGATATAGTACTACTTAGAGGCTGAAACATAAACTACAGAATGAGTAATCAACTTCGTGCATCACTATATATTTGCCATATTAATATTTACTTAATACATATAAACACAATAAAAGAATGAAAACAGAATCATTGGTTGTTACGAAAACCTCTCCGTAAGGCAGTGTTTTTTGCACATGCCTGACATGGTCTCATTTATTAGGGAGAGCGTTTTCAATATAGTGAGTGTGTTTTCAATACTTCTTTAGGAAAAACCCTTTGCTCAGTTGTAGCTGAGGAAAATGGCTGGAAGGTGCTGAGATACACAGAGAATTTTAGCTATGACAAATCATGAAGTAAACTAATTTCTCTTTGATAGATGAATCAAATTTTTGGACTTTAAGTCTAAATCCAACAGATGAAGCTGGTCCACTGAGAGTTTTAATAATAAGAAAGGGGAAATGAGAAGAACTACATAGCAAAATCATTCTAACTAGACAGTTGGAAAGACAGAGACAGTTTGCACTTGTAACAACTTAGACCTCATGAAACCATGTAATGGAATAAAAACCTTAACAAAGAATTAAAACAAAGATAGAGTACTTTAATTGAAAACTTGATCAATTAGCACAGAGGCCATAAGAAGGAGGCAACAGAGCATGAAATTTGATTAAACAGAACCATACATCCTACTTCATTTTCAGTGATGTTGCGAAACTGATGACCTTGAAAAGAGAAGGCATTAGAAGAGTGTAAAATAGCAGTTATCTCAATGCTGGTTAAAACAGAGAACTGATAATAAATATTGTACAGTAAGGAAGCCTTATATTAAAATCACATACATATTCAGAATGGAGAAACGGGTAGTCATAAATTGCAGTAATTGACATGCAATCCAACTTTATTACAATGGATCTAGGCAGAGGGAATGCAAAAAAGTGCCCTAACTTCACAAATTTGACAACAGAGCAGATCATACTCTAGCTTGCTGACTACTCCGATTATTTTTTGATAGTTGGCATGACTCTACCACAGTAGATGATCCTTTTGTAGCCAATAAAGTAGATAAAATTCTAAACATACACTCAGCATCTACAGCAACACAGCACTGGAATCATGGTGTGATTCTTCTGAGTTTTGACCCAAAATGAAATCACAAAAGGACACTCCTTTACCCACATGACACTGTCATAAACCTAGGAAGACCTCCCACTTTTTGATGGATGAGCTAATAGGTGAACACAATACACTGTGTTGAATGCAATTATGTCTCTGTTCCTGGTGCAAAGAGGTGTGGCTCCACGGTTGCTCTTAGAGTGCTACAGCACATGCTCACCCTACGACGAGCCCATATTCTCACAGGACTAAATGCAAGGACTCAGACATGCTTCTCCAGCTATCCAGAACAACAAACATAAGCCCCAACAACATGGAACTTATGTCTTGAAGTGTATTTCAGTTTATCCCAACTATGAACAGACGAACAGTGCTTTTCTAATATAAAGCCTGCTGGAACAGAGGTTCCCCTTTAATATTTTTTAACAACTTGGACTGACAGGGAGACATTGTACAGGTTCAGTGCTTTATGTCATGTGGCTGTGGTGTTTTGATTCCCTACAGTGAGCTTTAAAATTAGATTTACTGTCACGTGGAAATACAGCTTAAATGATTCTGAGGTGGATTTTTTCCAAAGTGGCATGTCCTTGCAGCCATGTAATGCCAACAGGATTTGAATGAGATCAACAGAGTGCTTTTGAGAGTCTTAACTTATTGTGAATTCCAAAATAAAACAATAGCAAATGTGTAAGAATAGTGTGATTGCTTTGCCATCAGTGTTGCGAGGATAAAGGTTATGGACAAAGGTTCCTTATAAAAAATTTATTAGCTTGAAGAGGATTTATAGCTTAGCCCACCAGTTCATACATACAACTGACCATACAATGTTAAAAAAAAAAAGTTATTGCTGGTGAACAATATTAGTTTCATGTCATTTTGTGCTACTGTGTCAAAAAGTCAAAAAAGAATATTTCATTTTTTCTTATGACAGCAGTAAGTGAAAAGAATTTCTGCATGCCATGTAGCAGTAAATGTTGCACTATATTGTCCTGAAAAAAACTAAATCAGTGAAACAAAATTAAATAGGTTGCCCACTAACTGTCCACATTGGTGCTTCTTGCTTTACCAGGCTACTTCCCTCTGCAAAAAAGAAAGGGACAAGCACTGGTGTAACACTGATCTGCAGTGGTCAGGTTTCCAGGGACATCAGAGAAAGCACATGGAACACTTACAAGGGTGAGGAATATTTAATTCTGTTCAAATAATAAATGAGCAGTTTTGCTTTTAATCCATTCCTATATTTTCAATTCTATGTTGAACTAACCATCAAATATTTTTGGCTGCAAATTTCACAGTCTGACCTTTTGAGATCCTTCCTAACCCACTGTTCTCTAATTCTGTGATAAACAAAGCAAGAAAGGATGCAAACATAATTTTTTTTCATACATTTACTTACAATTTCTTTGGGCTGAAAGAGTACTAGCTGAGGCCTCGATATTCCATTAAGGCTGTTTGTTGGTTTGTTTTTTTTTTTTAATCTTCTGTTCTTCTTCAGCATGTGTGCAACCTTCCCTTTCCAAATAAATGAAAGACACCACCATCCAGTCCCATAAACACTCATCTGAACAACATCAACATGCAAGGAGACAGAGTATTATTTATGCAAACTGATTTGTATCCTTTTTGTTCCAGTGAAGCTTACACCAATTTGCATCAATCTAGCTTCTGGGTGTCCATGACTCTTTGTTTCCCCTCTTTCCTTTCTTTCTAGCATCTGGTTCCTTTCTAAATTTCATATCATGCATGAGAGGCATAACGCATTTATTCTTAGTTAGTATTACTTTAATACATTGCCCTAAACAAAGTATTCTGCTAAATACTACTTTTTTGACAGTCAAATATCATAGGAGAATAAACATTAAAATATTACCATTCATGGACTGCTAGGAGGAGGTGCAGTCTGTTATTGCAACCATGTTCTAAAGGCAAAGAACAAGGAAACCAAGACTTGGTGTTTTAAAAGACGTATAGTAAGCAAACATATCAGTAATTCACAATCTGTAGTTCCTCAGAATTCACAGGCACCAGAAAGAGACCACTGTGTTTTAAATGTGCACTGCTGATATATGGGCTGCAGGGATAAAAATAGTCCAGCGGTCAACTCCCCAGAAGGCAATTTTCTCATCAAGCCCACACAACTTTTTCACTGCCCAGCAGCTGCTTGTAGGCAGCAGGTCCCAGAAAGATGCAATAAGAGCCTATGAGAAAAAACTCTCCAGAAATCTCTTTGCTAGCAGAAATTCCAAAACAAATGGAGCATATCCAAGGAAGTTCAGCAGATGCACTGAGCCTGCACACAATCACCACTACCATAATCTCCACTAGCCACTAACAATACCAAAGTGTGAACTTGGTGCAAGTCTACACGGAGCCAGACGCAGCCAGTCTTAAGTCTACTGCCTTTTGAACACCAGTTTGCCTTGTATCTGAAGTGGGCTCAAGGGAAGTCTACTGTAAAGATCATTTTATCGTCTGCAGTCCCCACAGAAGCAAATGAATCTTGGAAGGGTCTTGAGGCTGCATGCAGCCGGGCAGCATAGGAATTATAGGGAGCCTGGCTAGTGGGCAATCTCCAGCCAGCACAGCTGATGGACAAACTATGTCTATGTTAACACATAACGTAGGCCAATAAGAGACGATTTGTAGACAGAAACAGCTGGTATTTAGGAACTGATATCTGCAACAGCTACACTTCAGAGAGCTTTTACTTCAAGCTAGTTCTAGTCTGGCCCCATGTACTGAGCCCACTGCATTTGAAGCAGGACTAGAGCTTCTATCCTGGTTCAGTTTCATCTGAAAGAATCTACCTTGAATGCTCTGAGACTAGTCCAAAATTGGAAAGCTTACTAAGTGTGGAAAATGTAGAGATTAACTCCAAAACAGATCCAAAGTAAACCACTAATGTGGTCACATCCATGAAGTTTTTAGATGAAAAGTTGGGGATCTTTAAGACAGCTCAGTGACATCAACTGATTTGGATGTTATCTCACTGTCAGCTTAAGTACTTCTTGTTTATGAAGCTTGACAAGGAAAGGGGCTTTCTTAGACCTGGAGCTGTTGTTTTACAACTTGCATCGCATAGTTTGTGATGTGTGATGTGACTCCAGCAATACTCTTTATGATATCTGACACCAAATTAAGCACCATTATCAATTATGAACTGGTGACTATGCGTCACTATCTGTTTAAACTGTGTATGGAGTAGAATCAGATAACTTGGCTATAAAATATGTGATTAGCATGTGGAATCTTGGGTAATAAAACGTAAGGTGAAATTGGTAAACGAGTCATTTCAGTTCTTAGTTTTCTACATATTTTCTTTCCTTCAGTTTTTTCCATCCCAATTTAACTACTACTGGTGTTCACCTTTTCCTGGTAAAGCTCCAAAAGATTTATCCAGCTGTTAACCAACAACATTTCATTGCTTGTGTGATGCCACATTAGCTGTTGACCTTGTACTGTGGCTTCACTTAACTGGTAATTTACTAATCTTATTTATTATATCAAGACTATCAACATGACTTTTAAGATGTTACTTGAAACAATTAGAATGAGTATAATTCATATGAATTCTCCTTCTCAAGTGGATACTGCAAGTCTTTTGATGTTTCCTACTTATTTTTATCTACTATGAGACTAATTGTAGTAGTTCTTATGAAAAATTCAAGAACTACAGCTATGTTTTCAACAGCAGCTTCTAATTTATGATTCACCACTTTTGGCATACTAGACTTAAGATATCCTGCAGCTAGTTTTCAGAGGTGCTGAATGCCCACAGCTGCTGGTGGCAGCTGCTTGATGCTAGTCTGTCTTGAGATTGGCAGAGGGTTGGCATGTTAAGCATTACAGTACGTGTAGCCACAAGATAAAATTGCCAGTGGCCTACATCAACCCTGAGCTGAAGGAATTGGATCTAAAGAGTAGACTGCACAAGTTAGGAAGTTAGTATGGGTTTGAACACATGCCATTCCAAAATCACTCTCTGTGAGAAGTTTATTACTGCCACAAATATGAATTAAGTACCTCAACCCATCTTCAAAAACATTAAGCTTTCAAAACAGCATTGAGAACCAAACAGCTTAGAAAGCACATTTCCCAGGAAGCTACCTCTCTTATTCCTCATAAAAATGTCTACACAAGGAGGTAGTTTGGCATACCTAGCTTAAGGCTGGATTTACTGGTAAGAAAATGCAACTGCACCATTACTTATTGTTCTGTACTAATATCAATGAGTGTGGTACTTGCATTTCCACAACAGATGACCTGACAAGGCCACACAACCATTGTCATCTTCTTCCTAGTCTAGGTAGAGTTGTGTACACTGCCACACTGAAATTTCATATTCTAGCTTTACATAGCACTAACTTTGTATGAAGAAAAGCCCAAATGATGAGAAAAGAGTCTGGCTGCATCTAAGCCAAACACAGCTTCTGATACTGACACATAGCCTGTAGGGCTTTGAGAGGTGTCTCCTGTACCGTAAGGAAGACTTGCCAACAGTAATTCTTTGCAGTCACTGCCAGGCAGTCTTAACACCTACTTGGGGTGAAGGAGCAAAGCAAAGACTTATTCTAATGTATGTGTTTCCTTAACAAATAATATATGGTCAAAAGTATTTTAAAGAGAACTTTTTCATATTGGAAAATGTTGAATTCAAATATACACATGCCAATTTTAATGTTAAAATTGATTGAAAAGTATCAAATTGAATAATATTTCATCCTTTGATTTAACCTTATTGAAACCTTGTGTTTTGTAAAGTTGGAAGCATTTAATTTCACTTTGTTTTTACCTATAATGTATAAGCTGTCATATTATTTACATATTATTCCCAACACTTTGGTTTAATATAATGTTCTGCTTCAGAATTATTAAAATACAGCTGTTCAGAGTTTCAGAATAAAATAAATCAGAATTTCTAGTCCGAGATTTTCATTGTAACTGAGAAAAAAAATCACACTTTGAAACTCTAGAATATCTTGTGGGATACTACTTTCTTGCTTACTCTGCTTCTGGGTCTTTGCTAATGTTAAATGTAAATAAGAAATAAAAGCTAGTACCTCTAGAGGATTGCAATAAAATTTTCTAAATCTTGATTCAGACACTATTTCTGCACCTTCAGACATGAAAAAGAAGCCATGTTTGTTATGAAAGATCAACACATCACATTATCATGTCAGTTGTCATTTTATAGCTTTATTTTTCTTCATTCTGTTACAGTGACACTTAAGTGCTGGATAATAATCGTAACTGCAGCTTACAATGGCTTTTCATCCCTAAAAGGTCCTAATTTGCTTTAGAAGCCTTTATAGCATTGTGGTTTGCAGGGATTATTTAATCTACCACTACATTTCAGACACGTCTAGTATGAAATTTGGCAACTTTTCAACAGCCTTATCACATAGAAAACTAAAACTGAATAGGCATTTTATGGCTTGAAATAGAATCATCCACCAGAGATGAAATCAGAGTTTCAAGATCAGTCATAATAATAATAACATAACCAGAATACAGCACATTAACATACATGTTGGAGGCAATGGTCTATATGGAAACAATGAGGAGCTATCCAGGCTTTGGAAAGTACACGACTTTCTTTGAAATGGGTCTTTCTCTTTCTCTATACCCTGCCAGTGCTTCTGGGAAAAATGGAAAAAGGACAAGGCTGTGGGATGCCTCTTCTCTGTGATATGAAAGTACTACTATTCAAGAAGGACTTGTAGGGATCTGTCTCACTTAACTCTTTTGATGGCAGGCAAAGTCACTTCTACATGGTTCGTAAGTTAGAGGCTTTCCCACACAATCTGACCTCTTATGTGCAACAGTTATCACAACAGTGACTTTTTAACAACATTTCATTTCATTAATACTTCATGCTGACCACCAAGTGTAGTTAGTTTTATGCTGTCCTTACAAAGGAATCCTAAAAGGCCCCCTTGAAACACTGATTCCTAACATTTCCCTGAAACTGGGCCTACAAGTATAGAAATGGAAGAGGGTCATTCCAGGACTTAAGACCGATCTTTCAATCTTTCACATCCCACCCCCTTGCATTCTGCCTTTGTTGGAAGAGAATCGAAGGTATTTAGTAAAAGGGAAAAAGATAAAAGCCTATGTATTGCACCCTCCCCTGCAAGCGCAGCATGAAAACTCTTAATAAAGAACATGGCAGAGTCTGTAAAGTTGCTACTACATTTGCTACTAAGAGTCAACAGACTGAGTCGCACCTGTCACATACAAAATGCAGGTGGGACTTCTCATTTCCTCTTGCCAATATTAGGTTCTGGTAATTTGTACACATGTGGCCAAATCATCATTGGATATTCCAGTTACACCTGCATTACTCGGGATCTTGGCTCCAGACCACTTCCATTAAAAAGACACAGAGTTTCATGTCACTCTCATTGCATGTATGAACATATTGTGTCCTCTGAGAAAAGACTGAGCTGTGCTTATCTTATTGCTCGCCAACATACTCATTTTAAAAAAAAAAAATAAAGTTCAAAATCACATCCACCTTAGTGACTTCATTTTGTGATTTAACTATTTGAAGACACAAGGCTTAAATGAGCTATTGAAAAAATGAAATATCATTCTAGCTAGAACACCATTACTATACTGAAAGTTAATAGTCCACATGCATTGCTATTCTGACATCTTGTTTTGATTTGCTCATCAATTTCTAAGGAAACACATTTCTCAGATTTAGTGACTGTTTGCATGCCCATTTTGGTTTTGTATTTTCTTTTTTGACAATATAAACAAGAATATTTCAAACATTGCTTTAATACAGGGAGCCTGGACATATAGAGAAAATGAACACTTTTTACTTTTCTTTTTTTTTTTTTTAAACAAAAGGGATCATTTTTATGAGTTCTGTCACCACAAAGACACAAAGCTTAAAAAATGGAAAATGTTTTCATTGCATGTTCATGTGAATGAAGATCTTGAGGTAGGTAGGATCTGGCTGTAAACAGTGGTCTGTGAATGTACATAGAGACATGCAGTTTTACACAGGAAGAAAGTCTTCAACACACTTGGTTCAAAGTTCTGTCAAATCAGTAGGGACTTTTTCAATCATGATAATAGGCTACAGGTTGAGCAGAAATATATATAAAATTGTATCTGCATTTTGCAGGAGAGAAATGTTTCTTTTCCTCCCAGACTCAAGGGAGTTGTCCCTCAGTACAATTTGCCCTTCAACAGACCCTGTCTCTGGATCTGCTTCCTGCCTGCAAAAATGCAGCACTGGTCTTGCACGCATCTCTTGCACTACCCTTCAGATTCTTCACTATGCCTGCACAGTGCAAAAGGAAACCTCCAGCTCAATCACCAGAAGACAGTGGAAATCTTTGGTTTAGCTTCTAATATATCTGCCTTCTACACTTCTTGTTTAAAAAAAAAACAAGATTTAGAATTTGCTGGCTGGAATGGAAACAAGTCTTTAGATGGTGATTCTGCTGGTTCCTGCTTTACAAATTCCCACTGGGAACTTCCCCTCCTTTCAGAGTTACCAGCCCATGCACTGACCAGAGTGGGACTGACCTTGCAGAGAAACTGGCCAAGTACAATACCCAGCACCAGTCTTCTAAGTCAAGTTCAACCACACCTTTCACCCTGCCCTTAGCTAAAGGTCCAAGAGTATTTTGTGGGCCATGGTGCCACACTATCACCCTGTGGCAAGGTAAGGAAATGTGGGCATGTGGCTCAGAAAGGAGGCAACTCCTAGTCTGGGCAATACTCTCTGGGGAGCTGTGTTCCACGTGAGTGTTACATATTGAGAAGGCCAGCAAAATTAAGGCTGTTCCCATTTGTTCTTGCAGAACATAATACTTAGCACATTTCTGTCTGAAGTTTGAAATTTCTTTTGGTGAGATTAAATGAAGCTATCAAGGGCACATTTTCAATCCAAGAAATACAGATTGAAAGACCCATTACCTTTAATGGAAGCTGCACAATTCAGGCTGCATACTTGCTCCCTAATGTTGTTTTAGAAAATGATTTTTGTCTAGTTTTCATCAAGTTTTCAATAGTAAGGTCCCTCTGTGCATATTAGAAATTCACAATGGAAACTTTCAAGTCAGTTTCCATGAACCTTGATAATTATTGGATGTCTTTTCCATTTTTAGCCTCAAAATCTTGACTATCTTTTTTTTTAACTTGCTTTTCCTCAAAGGCTGTCTGCTAATCTGTTGTACATTCAGAAGTACTGTTATTTATTAAACTTAACAGAGCACTTTGCTGTGTCACAGACTATTGTTGTAATGGGTTATGCAGATCAGCACCATTCTTACTGTGTCACATGATAAGGCATCTAATTTAAGATGTGTTACCACCCTTCTGTTTGTATGCAAGCACTGGGATACAGATAACTTTTCCTTAGGTGATTGATTTTCTGTTGCTGAAAGTTTATTGGAAATTCTAAGACTCCAGAGACTGTTCAGCTGATGGCTCTGAGTGCTGAGGATGGATTTAAAAATACATTATTTCTTTCTCTCTGTTTGCAAAAGAGGAACTGAGGATCAGATCTTCTTTTAAAATGACACGGTAAAAAAATGACATGGTAAAAATGAGATACAAAGTTAAGAGTGGTTGATTATGAGAAGTAATTCCATTTGAGACTTTGCATATGATTGACATAGTCTATGCTTTGATGAGATTAAAAAAATCTCCAGAGATAATCGCACATAATGAATAATTTATTATGTATATCTCTTAATTCTAGAGGGGTTAAGGATGAGTGAGCATGAAAGCCAGGGACAGAGCTTTATGCAACCCATAAACACTCCTTGCAGATATTTATGCGTCCTCAAGCACCTCTGCACAATACAGAAATCAAGGACACCTCACACTTTTCCTAAAACACTTTTGCTGTGCAAAAAGTGTTGGCTCTCTTGAGTCTGAATCCTGCCATGACCCCAGAAACCAAGGTGGGCCAGAGCAGGGGAAGCACCAGCAGCATACTTGCAGAGTAGAGATCCAAGTCACAGCAGCCCTCTCCTTGTGCCACACAACAGAAGGCATAGGATGGGAGGTACCGAGCCGCCAGGCTGCTGTGCATTCACTTAATTACTACAGGGCCAAAAGGGAAGCATGTTGTGCCAGAGGCTGGAACCACTACTGATGATGGCATGCCAGGGGATACGTATCTTTGGCTCTACTCCCTACGTGCACACCCAGAGTAGTAAATCTGATCTTCAGGGTTTGGTCTTGGGTACAAAGCAACAAAAGGAGGTTTACATCCATGACTTAAATTTTTAAGAGTATCATGGGCCTAAAGTTTTCTGTATCTGAACCAATTATGCATTGGGCAAAGGATTTCCTTTTCTTCTATACATTCTTAAAAGGACAGCCTCTTTATGAGTCACAGACCAAAGTTCAATTGGTTTCATTAAACATAAAAGGAAGATTTTGTAGCTAAGCTGTTTGCACACCGGTTTTACAAGGTGGCATATGAACAGTCAGCAGGTGCCTCTCCAGAGCGACAGGTATGATAAACAGCTCTTACAGCCACACAACACTTACCGTCATAAACATGGCATGTTTTACAGGCTGCCTGATGACTTAGACAAAGAGCCATTGTAATAACTTCCCTGGCTCCGTAATAGCTCCATTTACAATTAGTGTTAGGAGGTAGCACAGCTCGCTTCCCTGTACAGAGCTGATTCAGATTTAGATATGACAGACAGTCTGGTGAACAAAATGTGCTTAGGTGACTGTCTGCAGAAATCCATGCTCTTGTTTTACAGTGCTGGCTACTCAGATCACTGAAAACAACCTGCCTGGGGTTTTTTTGTACCTATGCATTTTGTCTGCAGAAAACCTACATTTTCTGACTGTGGCTGTTACCCTGGATTTTAATATTCACTTTTTGCTACCTGAGTTGCATAGTTGAGACTTACTGTGGATTGTCTCACCTTCAGCAGTGGGAAAAATGCCAGAACTTGTCTAAGAAATTAGGTACTAGCTGGGGCAAAGGACTGCAGGGAACTAGGTGGGCTGGGATACAAGGAGATGTCACATTCAGAGCCCAGCTCTGGCAGTAAGCCCAGGATTGGGTTTCCACTTTTGCAAGTGAAAAAGGTATGTTTGGATGATGGCAGTAGCTTCTATTTAAAATGTGTGAAAATATAATCAGTAGTAATTTTCTGTCAATAGAACCATTTTGTTTGGATTTTATTACAGGTCCCAGTAACAGTACATGTCAAAGAGGTGTTTCCCCAGTGGTTCATGACATGTTACACAGAGGCGCTTCGTGGTTTATATCTGGGTGTGCTGCAACTTACCAGATATAAAACAACCATCAACATCAGCAGTGCTCCAAAATTATCTTATACAAAAGGTACATAAGGCAGGCAGATGTTCTAATGTCTCTGATGTTCAAGATATACCTGTAAGAATGGCAACTACTTATTTTTTGCCTTCTGGTATTACAATGCTTGGTCACTACTATGTTTTAAGCATAGACACACACAGTCTCTGTTTTCTTACTTTTTCCATGTTGGGATCAGGAATAATTTACTCCCTAAATAAGCAGAAATACTCACAAAAGCATAAAATATTCCAGCTTGCCAAAAATCAGTGAAATAGGAAATTGTTCCTGTTTCTCTTTTGTTCTGCTTTATTTGTATGTCTGTTTCCTTGCTTGATTTACAAATGCTATAAAATGCTCCTAAAGTATTTCTCTTGACCTGCTCATTACAAAACAAACCATAGAACACTAATAATGTTACATAAAATAGACTGGATTGTGGAATTATTCTAATTTGGTGGTTAAAAAGTATTATCTACTATGAAAAAAGAATGGAAAGACGTATGTTGAATATAATAGGGAGGTCATCAAATTATAAGAAATCCATTTTCCTTATAAAAATAATTTTAGAAAAAGAACAAAAGAGAAATGTTTACAAAATAAATATACTAAGCACAAAACTGCTAGTGCACATATGCTTTTTTTCCTAATAACAATGGAAGTTATTAAAATGGATAGAAACAATAATGAGAATGTTTGTATATGTATTACAGGAGGTTACATTGTATGTGTGTGCAAAGACTAGAAGATATTTTAGGTGTCTTAAGCCAAGCATTTAATTATGTGAAAAGTACAAATAGCATATTTCAAAATAACTTAAAGGAGGAGAAGAAGCCCATGCACTACAGAAATATTTTTAATCCCTTTTTCTCACACTGGCACACCTGAAAATGGAAAGCAGCACACAGACCTGAAGCAACTTGTGTAAAATTGACATCAAAATATGATCTCTGTTTATTGCACAAGTCCAGAAAGCCACAGTCTGATAGTTCTTATTCTCTGTGAGCTCGGGTTATATTTTTTATGTAAACTGTTGTAGTGATTTAAACAGGGTCTTTAAGCAGAGCTCTGGAAAGAGATAACCTTGCTCAGCATTATCCAAGGGCTCCAAGTCCTGCACTCTCTTATCCTACATTCTGTCCTTCTTTTCCTGAGCAAACATTACCCCTGATCTTCACTACCTGAAAGACCCTCATCGGTAACTTTTAGGCACACTTTACTGCTGGTATACCACTGATGTGTATGAGGCTACACTGATGAAGATCAACACGTAGGAAAAGCCTCTGAGTTTTTCAGGGTCTGTCACAAAAAATCTAAGACCCCGGAACTGAGAGCACGTATGCAAGAGGGAAAACATATTCATATGCACACAAGCATTGCCATTGAAGATTTGCATCAAATTATTCAGATACAGAAACTCTAGATCCTTTCCCTAAAATAGCTCTTGACATTCTTATCTTTAGGGACTTTTCACCTTGTGGATGTAATTCCTTAATTAATTACTTCATCTTCTGTCTACAGTCATGCAAACCTCTTGGCAGATCTGTTATAATAGTTACATATTCATGTGGTCCAAGCTTTGTCTCAGTCAAATGTGGTTTTTTAATCAACAACAGTATGAACTATACTCAGAGTTATTTTATTTTTTAAGTACTAGCTCTTCAACACACCTAGGCAAAACAGCTGGTCAATAAAAACAGGTAAGTAAAAGTTACATTGAATCATAGAATGGTTCGGGTAAGAAGGGACCTTAAAGATCATCTAGATCCAATGCCTCCATGTGGGCAGACATATTTAAGTGTGCATCCCTTTAAAAGTACCTCTGTCCACACACTCACAGAATCACAGAATCACAGAATCACAGAATCACAGAATCACAGAATCACAGAATGTTAGGGGTTGGAAGGGAGCTCTGGAGATCAAGTCCAACCCCCCTGTCAGGGCAGGACCACCACAGAATCTAAGGCACATGACACAGAAATGCATTCAGTTGGGTCTTGAAAGTCTCCAGAGAAGGAGACTCCACAGCCTCTCTGGGGAGCCTGTTTCATTGCTCCATCACCCTCACAGAAAATAAGTTTTTCTTCATGTTGAGTTGGAACTTCCTGTGCTCTAGTTTGCATCCATTGCCCCTTGTCTTATCAAAGTACACAACTGAAAAGAGCGTGGCCCCTCCTTCTTGAAGCTCACCATTCAGATATTTATATACATTAATAAGACTCCCTATCAGTCTTCTCTTCTCTAGACTAAACAGCCCCAGGTGTCAGCCTTTCCTCATAAGGCAGGTGTTCCAGTCCTTTAGTCATCCTCAAGACCTCCGTTGGACTCTCTCAAGTCAATCCCTGTCCCTCTTGAACTGGGGAGCCCAGAACTGGACACAATACTCCATGTGTGGTCTCACTAGAGGAGAGTAGAGGGGGAGGAGAACCTGCCTTGACCTGCTGGACACACTCTCTGCACTTATTCTTGTTGAACCTTATTAGGTTCCTCTTTGCCCAGCTCTCCAGTGTGTCCAAATCTTGCTGAATGGCTGCACAGCCTCCCAGTGAATCAGCCAATCCTCCCAGCTTTGTGTCATCAGCAAACTTGCTGAGAAGACACTGTGTCCCCTCATCCAGGTCATTGAAGAAGATGTTGAACAGGACTGGACCCAGCACTGATCCCTGGGGAACTCCACTAGCTACAGGTCTCCAACTGGACTCTGCACCATTGATCACTACCCTCTGGGTTCTATTGTTTAGCCAGTTCTTAATCCATCTCACTGTCCATTCTTCTACCCCACACTTCTGAGCTTGCTCATTAGTATCTTATGGGAGAGTCAAATGCCTTGCTAAGGTCAAGGTAGACTACATCCATTTGTCTACCTGCATCTCAGTTGCAACATCATAGAAGGGTATTAGTAAAAAATTATTTCCCCTTGGTGAATCCATGCTAGGTACTCCTGATAACCTCCTTTTTTATGTGTTTAGGGATGACCTCCAGAATAAGCTGCTCCATCATTTTTTCAGGGATGGAGGTGAGGCTGACTGGTCTGTAATTTCCTGGATCTTCCTTCTTGCCCTTTTTGAAGACTGGAGTGACATTGGCTTTCATTCCTAATAAAGGAAAGCATTCACCTCCTTCATGTAGTTTATGAAAGACAAATATATATACTTTTCTACAATCACTGAGACAGATGCAGCCTCTATGTCAATGGTGAAGGCTGCACATGATTTGTGTTCTGTGTAGTGTCCAGGGCACACAGGGAGGATGCCTGGTCTCTGCTTAGTAAAGCTTTGCTGACCACATTTATGGCAAATAAGTTGATCTCCTAGATCTTCTTCTAGAAGGACAGTTGCAAAACAAGTTTTCATGTGTATTCATTTAGCTGGGAACCTATTTGAAAAAGCAGCCCTTCAGGTGGCCATCAGTCCACATGGGCAAGCAGATGCAGATATGGATGCACACATCAGAAGTAAACACAAAACCAACCGGTAAACAGGAAGCTTTTCAGATTCAAGTTTCAAATTTGAGAAGATAGTATGTAAAAAAGTTTCAAGGTGACCAGATATCACATTCTAGGAACAATACATAGTATTTAGCAAAATTTTGCCCCACGTGTTCCTTTCTATTAATATAGTTGTGCAGATTACCTTCAACTCTGTGGTGTCTAGATGCTAGATGATTTTTAAGGAAATAATTCTTTTCTCTCACATCTTTTTTTCTTCTTTCCTCTCCTTCTCAGGCTTGAGATTTGGAAAAACAAGTTGGTTGTTGGAAAGCTAAATCAAAGGAACAAGCATGTCTGACAGATCTTCCTGGGCTGATATTCTAATTGCTTGCTAAAATAAATTTTGCAGCTGACAAAGAAGAATATCCTATTTTGCATCCTGAGATTAGAAATTTCACTATTACAGTAGAAGTTCTTATAAAATATGGTGCTTGTAGAGAAAGATGTGCTCACTTGAGTAGCTTTGGCAACCAGTGTGCTTTGGCTGCCATGAAACTAGTGTGAATGTCACAGGATTTGGCTCCACTCCCAGCTTGTTTTGGGTACTTGCACAAAAGTCATCACTCAATCTAGTCCTCTCATTTTATTTCCTCAGTGGTGCCAGGGGAGGGACTGTTCGGGTATGACTTTGCAACCTACCTTATATAGTAGGTCCCTATTACAGCTAAGAAAAACAAACAAACAAAAAAACAGCAAATCCTGTGTAGAGTTTTGAACATAAGGCAGAAATCTTTAAGTTCATTCTGTATTCAGTGGGGAACCAATGAAGAGCAGAGCACTAGGGAAATAAACTTAGGGTTGCTTGTGTTTCTAAATAGACATGTTGCTGCATTCTATCATCTTGGGCTGTCTTCAGGCTGGATAGCTGTATTTCCAGATAATGAGGTGCAATTTCTTCAATACAGCTTTAAATCCTGCTGCATATGATGTACTGTTGTAATACTTTTTATTTTCCTGATAGTGTTTTCCAAAACAAAAGGAGAACAATAACGGGGAGTTGATTGGAAAGATACTGGGGACTACCAGGCACTTCAGAAAAAAACCTCAAATCCTAAATATATATACAGTTGGCTAAAAGAAGCAGTTTTGTGGCATTTACTTCAGTGCATCCTCTTCATTAAAGAAAACTTCATGGGAATTAAATTTTAATGCATTTTTTTGTCTGTGTTGACAATTTGGATGGGGCTTGGGATTTGTTTGTGTGTTTGTTTATTTATTTCTTGTTAATTGGATTATAAATGGTCACAGAGCCCGTTCAGTCTCCTGAGTCTATGAGTTAACAATATTCTGAACCCGTTTCTGGAAGCTACTCACAGGGGAACAGTACTGAGAAAGATGACACCTTCTCTTTGCATAGTGTAATTAAACTTTACCTGACTACCAATAAATTAATTTACAAGGTCTTACTAAAATTTAAATGAAATCCCTTTTTTTACTTATTTTCAGCAAGATGGATCAATGCAGTTTAGGAAATTAAATGTTACCCTGTTGCCTCTAGACAGTTGATCCTAAAACCACCTTTAATCTCTTGCTTTCTCTCCTTTTCTAGCAAAATTGTTATACTTTGCATAGCTGAACAACTACCCGTATTTTGCTACTGCCTCACAGTTAAAATGCTATTACACAATACTGGACATACCCCCACATCTCTTCCTTGCTGACTTCTCAGAAATTATTCTTTATTCACCTTTTTATTTATACTTAGCATTTTGGAATGTGCTAGATTGGCAGGCATCAAAAATAAAACTTCATCTATAAGTGCAGATGCAACGCATGCAGAAGCAGCATGGCTGCAGTCCTGCCAATATTGTCTAGTATAAGCCCAAACACAGAGATTTTTGTCATGTGCTGTGTCATTTGGACTATGAGAGAAAAAACAGGCCCTGGACCATCAGTAGGAATTCAGCCTGTGAGGAGAAGTCACCTCTGAAAAAAGGAAAATCTGCCTAACATCAGCATGAGAAGGGATATCTGGTACAGCAGGTCAGAACAGATGCGATAGCATGCGAAGAAAATGCTTCCTCCCACAAAGCTCTGCTGGCACAGCCTGTGGTGCTGGGCCCACCCTCCCAACACATCCCATCAGTCCTCGCCCTTGATGCTGCAACTAGTGGTTGCCAGCACCTACTCAAATGATATCATGTTTCAGCTCTCCTGCATGGGACTTGAGAAGATCACCTCTTCACTGCTGAGGTTAGCCGTTAGAAGAACAGCTTACATTTGTGGTTTACTTGCAAACCATCACTTTGTTGGTGCCTTATATATGTCAGAAGTACTCAGGATATGCAAAGGTGCTCCATTTGACTCTGCATTACTGCCTTCAAGGGGAGCAGAGTTAGCCCAAGGCACATTTAGTTTTACTACCTGCATAATTTCCCTAAATTGCAGACACCATGGTCCAACTTGTGGTCATGTCATGGACTGTTCCTGTAATTTTCAGTGGTGGGCAAACTTTAAAAGCAAACTGCCAAGACCAGAAGACTGTATTACTGAGGTTTAACTGAACATATATATTAGGGAGAAGATTTCAAAAGATTGAAGGATTTAGGGCCTCATTACACCCAAAATAGCTCCAGTTTTTATGTTCCTGAGTTTCTGAGGAGCTTTGGAAAGTTTTCTCCTAAAACTTGAGGCTTCTATGCAGCATAAGCAAAGCTGTAATCAAAGACAGGAGTGTCTGGATCAAGGCAAAGCCGTAATTCCCCTGCCGTTGGAAGGAAAATGCATATAGACAGAACTGGGTGAGAGAGTGTTAGAGCTCTGCAGATTTGCTTTTGGTGCTCTTTTTGCTCTCTGGGAAAGGGGAGAAGCCTTGTGCTCACCTCCAACAGCAGAGGCTGCCCCCTAGCCTGTCAATCAGCCTGTCAAGCCTATTTTCAGCTTCATTAAAAGTTGTAGCCAGCCTATTTTTGCAGTGCTCTGGCACAGGTAGAGCTATCAGAAGTTCATGACCAGAAGACTGCTCCAGAGCAGTCTGCTGTCTCAGGCAAATGCCTATTTTTTTTTTCCTATGCCTACAGTGTGGCATTCAGGTGTTAGTGAGAACTGGTTTGCAGGCACAGAGGTGCTGAACTGGGGCCACCAAAACCACTGAAGTGAACAACTCAATTTTTTGTAAGTGATAACACACTACCTTGCCATTGTTAACTGCTCTTATTGTTCTCATTCAATGTTAGGCAGTTTTGGAGCAAAAGAAAAATTAAAACAGTACATAGAAGGAAGATAATTATGAAAATAAATGGAAAAAATCAAATTACAATCATATGGTACAAATTAAAAATGTCACAAAAGACCAAGAAATAGGAGAACAAGAGAGAGGAGATTCTTATTTTATTGGTTATTAAGAGTAATAGAAACCATGACATGGGCAGAGGCTGGAAAGATTAGTCTCTACCTCAGATAATTTACATTTCCAACTGTAAAGAAAACTCTAAAGCAGTTTTCAAAAAGGAGAAGCAAGTTGTTTATTAAAAAACTAATTCAGGTGACACTGATTAGTTACATGACTATAAAAGATGGGCATCAAAAGCTGCTTCCAAAGTCCAAAACCTTGCCAGATCTGCCAACTACAGGTAAAAACTCTCAAAGATGTTAAAAACACAACAGATGCAAAACCCCACAGAGCATTACAGATTCTGTGGATTTAGTGTTTGAGAACTTCCAGATAAAACTATGACTTGGCTAGCAACTGCTTGTGTTTTTAAAGACCTTTTTGGTCTCATTGGTGAGATCAAGCTCAGTGGAACAATAGAGGTATTTATAGAGGTATAGTCACTGTGAACCAGACTTCAAGCTATTGGGAGAGTGTCAGAAGTTAAACTATAATCAGTCACTCCTTTATATTCAGGATGTGTACTTAGTGCATCATCATCTATGCTTGATTTCTAAAGTACTAAACAAAGCCACATGCTTTATGTTACTTTGCACATCACACAGCACCACAATAAGCCCTGCTCAATTCCCCTGCATCCATCTCTCACCTGCTATAGTAACTTCCCTTGATTCTTTGTCTGCTCTGTCAACTCTGCCTATTGCATCAGCCCAGGACTGAAGATTCCTCAGCCCCTTAGGAATAGCACATGCATCTGCAGTGTTAATATGTCACACAGTACATCCAGATGTAAGTGAAATAGCAGCCTGACATGTTCCTACAGTCTCCAGATCTCCTTGTAAAAAGTTATTATATCACCTTGTGAGGTCATTTCAAAGTACTGTTGAAAATTGAAGGATGTTGGCAACTGAGCTGAAAGTAAACATTCTCATATATAAGCTGCTTTTAGAAGTAAGACAACTTCAGAATGGGAACCAACCTGAGAAAATTATGCTTAATTCAATGAGTGCATTCCTGACAATTTACTGCTATTTACTGCTATTTGTCCTGTACCATTTAAGTTAGCAACAGTCCAGTGGGATAAAGACCCAAATATAGAACCTGATCCATTCCTATTCTGAACCTATGTAAAGGCTAAATAGAATTTTGCAAAGTTTATTTGTTTACATAAGGTCAAACTAATGTAAGAGCTATACACCATAAAGAAGAAAAACCTCAGAAGGATGAATAGGTGAACTGAACAAAGGCAACAGAATTGTTTGGCTACACTGAAATGTCTAACGGCCAACAGTAATACTTAAGACAATTTTTTCAAACTAGGTGGCCTGAAGTTGAACACCCACATTCAAATGTAGGCAGTGACATGAGTGATTTGAGCTACAAAAGATTCAGGCAACCACTGTTCCCAGTGGAATCACTCATCAAAAATTAGGTCATATACTTCTCAGCCTACATACAGACTTAATGCCTAAACTAGGCAAGAAATTTTGAAAGTCTAGAGTTCTGTATCTTAAAAATCCTAGAAAAATTTAACATAAACATAGTGACTAGTCCCCGTATATGTTAAATCAGCATAGTCCTAATGGCACGTGAAAAAAATATTGATTTTTAATGAGCTGAAGATCTAGATTTGCAGTCCACTGTGGCATCTGTGTATCCATGTATGGATGCTAACTCTGTGTTGGCAGGAAGAGCTGGAGAGAAATAAGGGAACAGCTCCAGAAAGCAGGAATTACGGGTTCACACCAAGATTTGCAGCCAATGTGCACACATGACTTCATTATTCAGTGACTTTTCCAAAAAAATCATTCCCCTGTATATACCTGTTTAGACTGTAAAAGTCTTCTTACTATGTACTTGTACAAACAGAGCAGAAGGGCAGAAGGGTGCTTCTTTCACTTTGTGCTCTCACCTGTTGATTCAAATACTATCAATATTAAATTTACTCTAATTTCTAAAGCCACTGTAGACTCTCTGGTTTGGCTGAGTAAAATCTGCCTCTGACTCAGCAAAGGAAAAATGCACCTAACAAGCCTTGAATCTGCATCTGCCCATGTTTGCACAGACTCTGTGTAATGAATGTAACTGCACATGAAATGTTACAGTGATAATAAATACACATAAATCTACTAAACTGATGAGCATTCAGTCAGACTGGATTAATGATTCCCTCAAGAGCAGCAACAAGCTGCATTTTCATCCTTAAAAGTGAAAAGCAACAGTTTTAAAGGACATGAAGCAACACAGAGAGCCATTTTTCTTCCAAGCCCTTGAGAAACATTTCCAGGGTGATTCTGCCCATCGTTTCAAGAACACTGAATGGCAGCTAGAACTCCAGGAGGTAAAAATTCCACCAGATACTCCACCACAGGAGGAAGAGGAACATAATCTCTGCTCCATGGTAGCAAAGCTCCTACCCTGTACCTGGACAGAGACTTACAGGAGAATTTACCACCCACCACAACCTAGAACAACCCTGAAGCATCCCTGTAATAACATGGGCAGCTCTGCTTAGCTAGAGCTGCAGCCTTCTGGCCTTCAGACTACTACCCACATCTCCATAAGGTCTGAACGAGAGCTGCTTTTCATCCAGGCAATGCAGAGGACCACAAGCTCTGATCTACCTTTGCCCATTCATGTAGGCACATCTGAAGCAAGATGCTGAGACCTGCAGTTAGCACAGACATCAGACTTGAAGGATTCCTGTAACCTGTCCTGAGCTCATACCAGCAGCTCTCTCTGCTAATCACATACAATTTTTTTGCTGCCAGTGTAACTTAACGTGGTTGAATTGGTTTTCAGAGCATTTAATAAATACTGCCTGCCGGCATAAGGGGATGAATGAGCTGGAGATCTGAAAGAACCAAACATCCCTTTTGGCACCTTTGCTCTAATGATGCAACTGTGTCTGCCAGTCTCAACAGGCTGTCATTAAAGTGACGCTTTGCACAAGAAAAAGTAAGTAAACAGATTATACTCCATCTGATCCATAAAGAGTGGGATCTTATTGAAAGCAACCAAATGCAACATCAAAGAGCAATGCATAGTATCCTACTATTCATTTCCAAACCATTGGCCAAGCAAATAAAATCTGTCTTTGTGCAGTATTTTTATGTTAAATAATATGTGGGAAAGGATTTCTAATAGTTTTCTCTTGGGAGGCTCTGATAATTTGTAGCTCTGATAATTAGGCTACCTAGTTAATTACTAATACTCTACAAAAATGGCCCGTAGTCTGGTTTGTCAACATAGCTTGCTAGAGATAGAAATGAAAGGTATCTAATTTTCCTAGCTACAGTACTCTCAAAAAATTCTATCCTCCCTTTTTCTTCTGTAGAGATGTACCACAGTAAAGCCATGGCAAGCATCTGGGCACAAGCACAACCAAGTTTTAATCCAGAGCACCATTAGCCTTTCTGGCTTCTACCTGCCCTAGTCTATGCCCCGACTTTAATACTACTTCCAGGAATAAATATAAATTAATTAAAGTTTGGGAGTTCCTCATTGTTACACAATCTCATAAAATGAAAATAAGAAAAGTAGCCTCTAAATTTTGGAAGCTATTTGTCATAAAAAGGACTTTATGTGATGGGAGGTTTTTAGCTTTTGCTCTAGATAGTCAGCTTTGGAAATTTTCAGAGTGACAAATAACTCAGTTTTTTCAAAGCAATGCACTATGTTTTAGACATAAGACCCTCAAGTCACATCTCTTTTCTGATCTAAAGGACAGTGCAATGGTCTGGGACTCAGGTGATTTACTCTCTATCTTCACCAGCCTAATGCAATACTTAAGGTGTATCACTTCCCTTCTTCATGCTATGATCACCAGCTGCAAAATTAAGGTAAAGCTAACAATTCCTTTTCGAAAAATTGAGATTTTCACACCTTCTCCCCTCCTCAAATTGCTACAGAAAAATTAGGCACTCTTACCCACATTAAAAAATAGTCAGCATTTTTGTTCTGACAATATAATGGAAAGATCAATTTCTCTCCAGCTCGTATTTAATCTGGCCTTCGCAGAGACTACCACTTTCCTTTTGATCACATGTAGTGAGAGCTAAGCTGGCACTCCCTACAGCAAACCCTGACTAGCAAGTTTATGTCTTTGCTTAGTCCAACAAGCCTTGCTTTTACCAACTCTAAAAGACACATTACAGCATACGGGACCTGATTTAGAGAGATCTCAGTCTTCCCTCCTCTGACTCTGCTCCATGTGCTCAGAGCCCTAGAAAATCCAGCCTTAGTTGTGAAGAAGTAACCTGAAGAACACAGGACTGAAGACTTCACTGTAGAAGCATGCCATTGATGTTGAGTTGGGATGACAATTATGGACTGTCCTAGAGAACAGGAAGACAGCAGCTGGGAATGAGGTGGTGTTTTTGTGATTTGGGTTTTTCTGAGCATGTAGTTTTTATACTTATTAATGTGACTATTTTTATTTGCATTGTAGAAGTATTAAAGAAACAAGAGCCATGGTTACCAAGCACATAACCCAGCTGTTTTTGTTGCAAGCCAGAAGATCCTGCTCTGAAGAGCTTACAGTGAAAACAGGCAAACCAGCCAAAGCCTGAGCTCAGCACAGATATTAAGACGTGATGTGTCACCAAGATGGTAACTGGCAAGGTCAAGACAAAATGTAGACCCAAATCTCAGTCTAGTATCATACTTAGAGAACTCTTCTCACCTTTCTACATTGTATTTCAGCACAAACTCAAGTGTAGGATAAAGACGAGCCAGGCACCTTTAATGAACCCAAGCGAAGATAAAATAAAAATACTGTTCAAAGAGTAGTCTTCTTTTATCATTATTAGATAGTCAGAATACCTTCTTAACTTTCTCCTCTTTTTTACATTCTCCTAACTCTGCACATTTAATAGGTTTCAAGGATAACATTTAACAGTCCTACCTTTCAGCCCACAATGGATGAGGCTGAGTACTTTTATTACAGTTTAATAAATTGTTAATATTGAATATGAATAATGAAAAAACTACTGTCATGTAACCCTTAATAATCATTACAAAAATATGCTTTCTGACATAATTTAAACATATTACTAAAATATATATACTTGCCTCTATGCAGGCAAAGGTAATATTTCTGACATAATTATTTCTAATAATAATTTTGTTTAAAATAAACCCTTTTTTTCTATGAAATATCAGCTTTCATTCAAATAAAACACTTTTACACTCAAAATGGAAGCATTCTGATTCAAATGCAGCTCTGAAACTGCATCCACATGTTTTGCACTGCTTTACATTTGGTACTGAAGATGGTAAAGAGCTACTCCACATTTACACCAAGGCAACTGAGGAGAAATGTTGGCCACTGTTTTATATGGGGCATACGAACCCACTGCACCAGTGCCAGAAATGTAGCTAGACATGCAATATCTGGTGCATGATGACTGGATGCCCATGCATATTTCTGGAGTACTGGGTCAGAAGACTTGAAGAATTTGGCCTAGACATCCTAGAAGTGTGTTATTCACACCTGGAATTTTAGGAGTTGTTGGGTTTTTTTCTTTGTTTATTTTCAAGTACCTTCTAATCTGACTTAAAATTGTGCCAAGTCAAAGATAAAAATGGTCTTTAGATATAAAAGATATTCAAATCACTGAAAAATGTGTTTAAAAGACCATGCCAGGAACTAGTCTTACAGCTATCAGTGTCCAGCCATCCTCAGAGCTAAAAGAAGTGAATTAAACTGCACTGGTACAGAGCTATGTATATAGCTAGACACAGCCATGTTTACATCCACCCTGCAGAGACAGCTGACAGAAGTCAAAAACACCCATGAGCAAGGTTATGACCATCCTGGGCTCAAGCTGGCCATCAGCTGTCTCCATCAAACTTACAGCTTTCATACTGAAGACTCACACTGCAGTGGCTACCCACCAGCAGATGGGTAATATCATGCTGTATACAGGGCATGAGTTTTCTTTGATATTACAAGCTCATTTGAACTTACACAACTAACTTCCCTCCAAACGAACACTTGAAACACCCATCAAAACATGTTACAATTTTATGAAACTCTAGTGTTGTCCCATTACTCACTGCCACCTTTTGTCTCACTCTCCATTTCCTGTTTGAATCTTGAATTTCAGAAAATGCACTTGTTTATACCTTGAGCAGTCCCATGACTGCAGAATAGCTATTGATTTTTTTATGCTACAAGCCATGCACATACTCAGCAGAATCTGGGATGATGTAGTAATTTCCGAAAAATTCCACAGCTCTGTTCCTATTCCTAAGCTGTCTTTTCTTCAACTAGAGTCTGGTTTGAAAATCCTTTGTGGGGCTGCAAAAGCCCAGCTGGAATCTCCTTGCCACATTAAAAATAACAATACTAATACTAATACTAATAATACTAATATGAATAATACAAATAATATGAATAATACTAATACTAATAATAATAAACTAGGAATGTCATCTGCTGTTTCCTCCTGCCTCTGCCTCATCATTTTTTTCATATACCAGGCTGATCCTTTTTTTGTTTTGTTTTGTTTTTTGAGGGCAGTTATCATTTAACTATAAGCTTCCTCCTCTTCTAGCAACCTGATTATTATAAGCACATCTTCAGGTTCTATATGTTCAAGATTGAGCAAACTGTTATAGACGCCATAAAAAATGGTTAAATAAATCATCTTTACAGTGTTTTCCTGATTTGTCAAGAGAGATTGTAACTCCTCAGGCTGCCAAAACAAGAGCCAGGTCTTAAGGTTCCATTCATATAAATGGGAAATAAAATGTGATTTAACAAAGATAAAAAATAAGCTTGAAACATTTCTAGTAGAATAACCATTTGGATGATAAAAGAGATGTGAACTGGAAGTTCCAACAACAAATTGCTGAGGAAAGGAATTTTTTATCAAATACAATTTTTCATCTACTTCGTTATAAGAGGTTGGCAAAACCAAACCAATTTAAACTGGACATCCTAGGATCTGTGATGTGAATTTTAGTGTGTCCTCACTCAACTGAGAAGTCTTTCAGAATAGGCAAGATCTGGATTTTTTAATTGTAAAAAAACCCAAGGAAATAAACAAAGCAACCAACCCAGAGGTCTTTTTTATAAAAGAGGAGGAAGGCATTGTTCATCTTTAAGAGAATAACAAATCTCAAAGGGCTTGGAAGCAGATATTCACCCATATTCCAATGAACATGGAACGTAACACATATAACATCAAAGGGCTGTAGCTTGTTAAAGGAATTGCAGAATTCACTGAGAACTTTTAATTCCTTATATTGAGAACATTACAAATTCTTTGAGAACACTATAATTGCATCTATATGTAAATGTTATAAAGTTCAATGCCATGAGCCCATAACCTTCTCTATCTCCAGACAGAAGGCAAGAAATACTAAAAGAAATACTGGCCAGGACACACTTTAGGATAGTGGTTTGGAAACTACATGGTGCACCTGCTGATTAGTAAAGCTCAGGCTATGAATGGAAATACACTGCCCCACTTTTGAGAGCTTCCTGTATCCTGGGACGTAACACTGTATACACTAAGTAAAAAGCAAACTGAGCTCTCATGCCTTTTTCATAGCTTCCAGGTGGAGAAAGGTCAGAGCCTCTTTCCTATGGCTTTCCTTGGAACAAACACAGATGTCTGGCACAAAAATGCATCTGTGTTTTCACTGGATGCCAAGCTGAAGCTCGGCTTTTCTTGATTCCAGCCATTCATCATATGGATGGTCAAGTAATTTCTCTCTCAAGAGTGCCTTTATCAGTTTGAGAACACCTGACCTCCATTCAGCCCACAAAACTGAGACAGGAAGCAGAGTGCAGAAATAAATACCTGTAATTTATAGGCTCAGTTCTGCAAGTTCTCACACACAACAAAGAGTTCCAGTGGACAGACAGAGCTGCCTAGCTCCCAAGGAGCAGGTGCAGAGCAGCACTGAGCGCTCAGACACCAACAGCTTGGGCACAGAGGCTGGGCTCCCACCCCTCAGCGCCTAAATTTGAGTTGCACTGACTGCAGTGACAACAAAACCAGCCACTCAGATGGCCTCCCGTTGCCTTCAAAAGTGGCCATGACCTTAGTCATTGACTTCTTTGTGTGAAATGCTTTAATTTTCTGAACTGAAAACTATTTCAGTTCAGAAACTAATTGCAGGAGAGGCCACCACACCTATGAAAAAAATATGGGAAAGCAACATCTACTACCACATTTTGTTCTGCCACTTGCAGTCCCTATGTTAAAAAAGAGAAAATAATAATTCCCACCTAAGATGTGAGTAGAACTAAGAACTCATGAAGCATTTCTAAATTCCCAAGTGAAAGCTGCTGTATTTAATTCACTAAAACACACAATGGTTACAAACAAAAATCAGATCTATAAAACTTAGCCTAAATCTTAGTCTTAGTCTTAATCAAAATGTCTAAAAAAATCACATTCTTATTTTCAAAAGGATTCAAAGGCTACATGCTGTATTTTAGATATAGTAGACGCCTCAAAAATATTGAATCATGCGTCTATCAGACTTAGCTAGAAGTTCTTGCTAAGCATTAAGAATTGAAATAAAAGCTGTAGAGCGCTTACCTGCAACACATTGTAAGAAATCATTATTATTATTATTATTATTATTATCATCATCATCATCATCATTTTCCTTATCTCTGTCTTATTATTAATAGAACAAGAACTATGTTAACAATGTCAAAAAAGTAATTTGAAGAAATATTTTTTTTCCTAAACCTGATAAAACAATGAAATAACATTTTGAAGATATTATTAAAAGCTCCAAGTGAATTAATACATTGAAATCCAGTTAAACATCTAAGTAAAGTTTAAAAGCCACAGCACGTTTTAATAATGGCCTCACTAAGATAGAATAATATTGTCTGCAGTCTTTCAACATAAGTTTTGATTGCAAAATGTCTGAGTTCTTCCTAAAACCCTGTGGAGAGTCAAAAGATCACACTTCCTTCCCTTCCTCTCCATTCAAAAATCCAGCCAGCTAATTTGATTTTGAATGAAATCCCCGAAATTCCTCTGAAAAAGACTGAATCATTATGTGAAATGGCAGACAAAATTGGAGATAATTGATTTTTATGCATGTAAGTTTAAACTGAGGCAGTTCATGTTTAGAGTGACAGAGGGGTAATAATGAATAGAAGTATGCCTGTTGAGTTAACACATTGCAAAAGATCATCTCTCATTAAATTCATCCAGATTTGTACATGGGGCTAGTCTCAGATAGTTCTTTGGGGGATAAAGCAAAACTGAATTTTATCACAACATTTCACATCCCCTCACATAGCAAAAGGTATGCTGGCAATTACAAGAACAATTTGGCTGAGAGACTGTTTCCTGGTTCCTATTCCTCCTGATTTTTGGATGAGTTTTAGTATTATATATGCAAGAGTGAAAGAATATGGAAATATTTTCCCCATAAAAGTCTAGACTGAATTTCATAATTTTAAAAACCCTTGTCCAGCCTTTACCAAATGAAAATAAAGAGATTCAGACAAAAATATAAATCTGTGGTCTACAAAACAGAGTATGACTGGATCCCTGAAACACATTGCAGTTAGTACCATGGGAAAAAAAATACAAATTATTGCACCTTAAATGTCATTGGTGCACTAGACTAGTGATGGCCAAGTTACATCAGTCTGTCCGCAAGCAACTTTACTATTAAATAAAATATCTTCACATTTTTACATTGCTATAACTTTCTAGGACATTGTGGTGTTTTCAAATTTTAAAGTCTTGGTTAATGGAGGAAGGGGCCTGAATTTTCTAGAGATTTTATTGAAATGCAGTAAATCTAAAATACTCTTGAAGAACTGTGTGCCAGGACACGCTGGTTCACTATGGCTTCTAGTCTGTGAGAAACTGCCTCATGGTGCGTTCTTCTGCTGCACCTTAAGGTTGAAGAATGAAAATTTAGGGGTTTATTTTCCCCACCCAAAATACTGTTAAAAAATGAAAAATACATTCACGGAACACCAGCACAAGCTTATCAAAGCACTTAGTTTCTTCAAATTTTCATCAAATGCATAAACACAATAATCTATAAAATGTTCATACAACAATTCAGAATCAAAATGTTAAAATTAAGAGAAGGTACAGCAAAAATGTTCACCAAAAAAAACCAGGAAATGTTTTTTTTTTTTCATTCAGAACATTGATTAAATTGTTTTTTTCCTATAAAATGTTGCTATTCAATCTCATAAACATTTGAAAAAGTCCATTCCAAACCATTTTAACTGTTGCTAACAGCAAATGAGCACATGAAAGCTAAAGCAACTTGCTGGCTTGCTACACTTATTTATACAAAAGATACACATCTTTGCCAGCGACTTATTTCTTTAACTCTTCCTGGAATGTGATTTGTCAAAAAAAAACATAACTGCAGAGCTTTAAGGCAGAAGGAAAGAAAGGAGCGAAAAATAATAAAATAGCTTGAAGGCACAGAAGATGCAGTACTAAAGCCAATGTCACAATATCTGCACAATCCAGAAGATTAACAAGACGCAGAAATACTTTCTTGCTGTGCAGGGATGAGCTGGAAGCAATTAGGAAAAGATAAAAACCTCTCAGTGCAGTGCTGCTTACAAGTGTGAAGCAACAGTGACAACTGAAGCACAGTGAATCGGCGCCTGCCACGGCCAGCTGCCATTTCGAAAGCGGTGCTTGAGGAGCTGTTTGTGGGAGGAAGCCTAAGAGGGATAAATGCCTCCAGGAGCCCCAGGGAAATACAACTGGTCTACAGACATTAAAAACAGCCGCGTGAATTCCTGCTCTGACAACACGGCGAGTGGATATGTCTTTGACCCCCAGCAAGTTACAAACGGGTAGTGAAAACCTGGGAAGCCCCTTAAAGTCTCACCCTTGGCCAGCCAGGAAGATCCCGCAGGCATCCTGGACTGGCAACTGAAAGCGATAAAGGGGAACATGAATTTGCTGAATAGAAAGCTCTTCTTGGTCGCCTCGATCCTGGCACGTTGGAAGTAATTGCAGTGATTCCATAAAGCACTGCCACAGAGAGTGCAGCGGTTAGCTGGTCATGTCTTTGGCAGGTAGTGGTTCATATTAATAATGTTGCAGGCTTTCAAGAGCAGCCTGTATGTCTAAATCAATTAATTCCCACAGTCTTTGTGTGTGGTAAGCAAGCAATGTTATCTCTTTTTTTGAGATAAGGAAACCAGAGGGAACTGAAATCATTGCAACAGGAATATGAAGAGGACAGGATGATGACCCCATACGTCTTTTGTTTAGAGATGTGCTTTGAAGAATCTCTCCAGCCTGTTTTTCCTTCTCCTTTTATGTTACTCAGTGTTATCTGTTCAGATCTCAAAACTTGAGTTAAGCATCAGAAATGTACAGAGCTGCAGAAACCAACCAAAAAGGGCTCTGGAAGCCTTAAAAGCCCTACAAGGGCTTTCCTACGAGAGAAGCGTTTCATGCTTTGGCCATGCCATTTTAAAAAAGCCATCAGGTGATGTTTGCAAATAAAAATGTGGAAAACACACAAAACTTAAACTTTAATTAAGAATAAAAGCTGATACTCAACATGTAGCTAGAATAACTGGAACACTGAAGGAAGCATTCAACATCGACAGTAGTTCAATACTTGCTACCATTTTATTAGAGAAAAAAATTAAATGTATTAGAAAAGTTTGTTCTATTAATCCTCAAAATTACTACAGGGGAGAAATTTTAATAATGAGGAGGATCTGTGTGGCTGGCCCAGGGTAAGACTTAAGGGGATGTTGTGGATGCAAGAGGAAGGTCTTAAAGCTCGATAGCAAGGTTCACTCTGTTACTTACTATGAGGAAGGGATGTGTATGGGTTGGAATTGGATTGTAGTGACTTAAATGGGGATCGGGGAGGGGAATTGATTTATGTGGGGAGATTGAGTCAGGATTGGGTTGGAGTCATTTGCACAGGGATCAGGGAAGAGAATGAGGAAGGCCCTCACAGTGAGTCACAAGGTGCAGAGTGGAGCCCCTTTCTTTCTAAACTCCTCAGAGAGTGGATGCAGCTGAATGCACTCCTAGTCACAGACTTGGTCAAAGTTTACAAATAAAGGGTTTTAGTGTAGGGATTTCAGGGTAGTGCTTCAACACAGTATTATGGGTCTGGTGTGATTTGAAAGAGCAGTAAATTCAGGTTGATTGACACTATTACAACACAAAATAAAATTAGATTTTATGATTTTCTAACAATACTTAATACTCAAGAATTTGTTGTAATCAATACAAAGGTTTAAATTAGAATCTAAAACAGTTTCTAAACAAAATTGCATGCACACACTGATATAAAGGTTAACCTATGTTAAGATGATAAATTTTGGTACCTAAATATCCTCAAACTGCATGAATAGAAGTTGCAATATACCGCAGATTAACCCACAGGATCAAATGATAATAAATTAATATAAATTGGTCTTTTCACCACGTGTATGACTAGTAGCTGGCCACTTACCCTTTCAAATTGGATGTACCAACTTTCTTCCTGAGACATGGGTAGCAGTTTGGTCTGATCCTGGAGAGCTCCAAAGGACCTTCCTTTTAGGACCAACATTTATAAGGTCTCAAGACTTTGGTCATTATTTTGCCATGATGGCCACAATTCAAACTAGGTGACCTTTGACAGCTTTCTGAGTGGGCTTGTGATCTGGGCAGGAGGGGTCTCAGGTACGTTTTGCAAACAACAGAGTTCTGGGTACCATTAGGGAGTGCCTAATTGCCCCAAATCACTGTGCTTGCACTAGAACTAGAAGGTACCCAAACATTTCAACTCACTGTTCCAGTAGGCAAGGTCAGAAAGTGCAGCATTGTCTCAACCTACTGCAATTGCTATTGAAACAAGAACAATGTTAGGCCCACTGCCCTTGTAACTAAAGCAAGAACAGCGTTGGCTGGTGTTCACGTTGCAGCGTGGCTCAGTGAATGAGGGGGTCTGCGCCACCACTGGGGGTTTCTCAGGTTTTTGGTATTTAGTTTGTAACTAGGGGGAAAAGATCATTCTACTAGCCTTGCAAGGCATGTATTGTCTAAGAGGACTAAGAAGATTTAAGCTCTTCCTTCTGAGCAGCATGATTTGATCAGAATTCCCACTGGATGTGCCTCTGCTTGCCCTTGTAGTTTACCAAGGGGGACTTTTACTAAAAAGTACAGTGGATGGAATCCCAGCTCTACTGATTCTAATGGCAAAAATTCCCAAGTATTTTGATGAAACCTGTCTGGTATTAATTTCCTGACTCACACTACAATTTTGGTCATTCTTTAGGGGAAAATATCAGAACCTACACAATAATCTTTGCAACCAGATGGGAAAACTCTTACGATATAAGAAATACAACTGTTATGGAGTGTCCATGCATGCAGTCTATAACTCAGGCGCATTATAGAATAATTCTGTATACTGTATGTGAATTAGTATAGAAGCAATTCAACTATGGTAGTACAGGTGTCTACCCTGACAAGATAGTTTAAAACTAGATCAGATCAACCTGTGCTTGCAAAATGCAGTGAGGCCATCTCCTCACTGAAAAAAAATAATAATTTACATTCAACACCTTTTATCAGGATGATATATAAGCTAAATTACAATGTAAACATACTTTGATGTTATAGGATGTTATGAGAAAGACTTCTTATATTGGTTTACTACAAATCCTCTCCACATCTTTTTAATATTTGTTCTCTGCTGGCAGCAGATAACTTGGGGTTTTTTTTAATAGTAATAGGATTTACCAAAAATGCCTCTCAGCCCATCATGTGTTATTTCTATTTTAAATCAGAGACCTACAGAAGGAAGTGAAAGATGAGGATCTGTTCCATACCTTGACAAAAAAGCCATGCCAAAAGTATTGATAAAATAATAGAAGGAAAAAAAAGTCAATAAATATATCCAAAGCATCACATAGGTGTTTCACTATTTCAATACAATATAAAAGAACTTTTGCAGAGTCCAATTATTGCCTTGAGTGCAACATCAATATTGCTCATGTCTTTGAATAACTTTCTGAATTTTTCAGTAAGTTCATAAAGCTAGGCTGCCTATGAACTGATAAAGAACTTAACTTTCTGAGGCAAAATACTATGTCTGCATCAGAAACAGCTGTGTTAGGAGGTTCTGACAGATTCCTGTTGTCCCAAGGGTCATTTCTTGGTGAGGTACATTTGTTCCTATCACTGAAATGCTGCAGGCAGAATCCTCAGCTTGCACAGATGCTTTGCACAGCGTTGTCAGTGAGCTGCCTGGGCTTCCTAACCAGAATTAATGTCCTAATTTCAGGGCAACTATGCCATAAGCAGCTACTTCCCCACAATGTGGCTCTGAAATCTTCTACTCCAGAAGAGAGCTCAAGCTGCTGAAAGTGCAGGTGAATCCAAGCAACCACCATGTGTGTGTCAGCTAGGAAAACTGCAGAGGGATCCATTAGCATCGGAGGGACCCATTCCTGGTGTTCTGATTTTGTACCTAATCTTCTGATCCTTGATATCACTAACGGATGAAATTAGGAAGGACTGCCTCTCCAAGCTGTTGCTGACAAAGGATGAAATGTGATAGTTGCATGGCACAGTAACAGAGCAGCCAAAGCTGGCAGGAATTACATACTACACTGAGTCTGTAGATAGCATTTGAACCACAAATACAAAAGCTTAGCATTAAATAGAACAAGGCAGATAGGTGAAGTTTTCAGCCAGGAGCCGGCAAGGTGTATAACATGAGACTCAAAGATATTACCTGAATTTCTCTGTCTGAATTGGCTTACATGAAACCTCTGGAAGGGCAAAATAAACATATCATATAAATACTTCTGAAACTATAACCCTGGAACATCTGAGTTCCCATTTTGGCTCTGACATTGATTCCCTTTGTGCCCTTGGCAAGGTAATAAGCAGTACCAAGTTACACCACCTGGATTCATGCTGCATAGTTCCTTATTTTGCAAACAGCCCTGTATCAATTCCAACAGGAAAAGATATGATATTACACCACTTGAGCAAGAAGGGCTGCAATATGCTTTAATATTTTCACTCATAAAAGCAAGACATTGTAAGAATGATATATGACCTTCCTGGTCCCATTCGGGTTATGAGATTCAATGTTTTTCCAGTTCTTTGAAGAAATGAAGATTGACACTGAATACTGAAGTATTCTTGCTACTGAAGTATTTTTGCTTATATGCCATAAAGGCAGCAGGATCTACACAGAGATTCTGCAAGATGCCCTGCTACCATAACATAATGTAGTTTTTCTTAAACAATGTGTAGAATGTCTTGTCTAATTGGCTGTCAGAGAAGGAAAAACAATGAGATTATTTTGAATACTTCTCTACATGGCAGATCATATGCCAAGACACCAAGTAGGCAGCATCTTCCTTCTTGTATGGGTCCCACCACTTTGGTAGCTCTCAAACAGCCCTGCACTTGGACCTCTACCTCTAGCTCAAACTCACTAATGTACTGCTATAACCCAAGCAAACAGAAAAAGATACAGATTTTTGGAGATTCTGAATAACATCAAGTCTAAACTGCAGTGAACCTCCTGAATACAAGAGGAAGTTTAGCCTTTCTGGAGTTACATTCTCTGCTGGATGCCATGCGTACGTGCTAGCAAGACAGCACACAATGTTTCTTCTTTTCTAGAGTCTGAAATCCTATGATGTGCATTTGGCCAGCCTGCTTCCACCTAGCTTGTGTGCTTATGAAATCTTTTTTTTAGATATCAACATGTGTTAGCTCAGATGGTTATTAACAAGACTTCACAATCCCTCACACAAACTGACAGACTAGAGAGCACCTAAATCTAAGCTTGGAGAGGAAGAGCGGGAATAATGGTTTCAACAGCTAGAGAAGGTCAGATGGCAAATGCCCCAGCAAAGACAGGAGCCATCCCCAACCAATCCCATTCCTTCATTTCCTCTGTCAGGGACCTCCCCACAAATCCTCAGTACACTCATGGATCCTTTGCACATGTATTTTGCATATAAATGAACTTCCATCTGTGTTTTGTTTCTTTCCAAAATACTCTGAACATCTTTCAAGTCACAGGGCTGTTCCAAATTCAGGATATCCGAAGCCTATAAGCAAGAGCATAACAGAGGAAATTTGAGAAACAGGTATTAATTGGTATTAAAGCATTTACTATTAATGATGTGCAAGAAGTGAATTTAGCCAAAATAAGAAAAGGAAAAACACACAATGGTGAACTTACAGGATCCTAAGTTCTAGGCTGGCAAACCTGGCTCTCACAGTTTTCCTCTGAAACACTTAAAATTTTATGCTATATGTCCTCTAGTCTACACTCCACATCTTCCCTCTTCCCACCTCAGTAATAAATCTATCAAATTTCTTGACTACAGTCTGGAATAGCCCCTACAGACATTTTGCCACAAAAAGGTTTTCTTTGCTCTTGCTAAGCCTGAGATGCTCTGTAAGCAGAAAAAGAGCTTGGAAGAGACTCTGTCAAGCTAAAATCAGTACTACTGGAAGTCTTTTAATATGATGTTGCAAAACTTTTTATTATTTATGTAAGAAGACCCTTGCTTCCATTATGCAATTGCTCTGAGACTCTTAAGAGTTTTTATTACAACAGGTATTAGGCTTAAAGAGCTGAACATAAATGATACAGAGGAAAGTATCATCATCTCCTTGCACAAATGTGCTCATAAGCGTATGTGTAGATGTGCGAGTGCGTATACCTTTATATATCTATATATATGCATGCGTTTGTATATATTCCTCCCTCATCTTACCATCAAACTGGCAGAAGGCAATGTGTTGAAGCCTATTTCAAAACAAAACAAATTGCCTGCTGGCATTTCCATTTTCAAAATGTTTCAGTAAATTGTTTTGTTAAGAGTAACATCATTTCCATCTCATTTAATCATTATTCTTCTAGACAGTGTTTTCCTTTTAAAAATGCACTGCTTTTTATTACTAAGTTTTGCTGATTTATAAACTTCACTGTCCCTAAAGTAGTAATACTGTAGAGCATGCTGATTACATGACTAAATTTGATGTTGCTATGCCTTAACTTCTTTCTGAAAATTAGGTCTGAGCTACAAGGCTGTATTGTCCTCACCAGGAGTGAAAACAAGGACACAAGCAACACAGAAATTGTCTATTTATGTAAATGAAAAAGATCTTACTAACTTAAAAATATGTGAAGAATGTATGCATTTTTTTAAATGACCTTTCCAATAAGACTTTTTAATTTCATTTTTAAAGAAAGCAAGACTTTCAGAAAGGGGAAAAGTGAACACTGCTCTTAACTTCAAATACTGGTACATTTTCTGTATGCCTATGTTAATTAATCATAGAATCATACAATGGCTAGGGTTGGAAGGCACCTTAAAGTTCCAAACCCACTGCATGGGCAGAGACACCTTCCACTAGACCAGGTTGCTCAAAGCCCTATCCAACCTGCCCTTGAAAATTTCCAGGGAGGGGTCAATAGGAGTTCATTGACTACGGCACATTGCTTTCAGTCCTGCAAAGGCAAATACCGTCAGCATTACTTCCCTGAACCTGATTCAGACATCCACTCAAGTCACTGGGGCTCTACCCACTGACTTCCACAGACCTTGAACCAGGTCCAGATACATATACTATGTAAATCATGCAGGATGGGGTATTAACACTTTTTCCAAAGCCCTTTCTTTAATACTGCAGCTACATCAAAAGTAGAATTGCAAAAGAGGATAGAAATGCACTATTCAGAAACACATGGGCTCTCCTCTCAAATTCATAGACAGATGCAAATTACAGGCAATGAAAAACACGAAGTGCTAGATTTAGCTTTCTGCCCTGGAACACCATGTAGCAAACTCCCAACCACAGCAAGTACTGCTTGTAGGACTATGATTTCATGAAAGACTTGATCCAGCCTTCTGCAGTAGTTTGAGCTGAAGTCTTTGTCAGATGTGACATCTGCAGTCTCTGTAAATTCCTTGGATGAGGTAACCTGGGTCAAATTATGAGGAAAAAAATCCATATTCATTTCACAATTCTCCAGCTGTTTTTTCATCTGCTGTACAAGATTTATTCCACCCATAATACTGTTCAGTAGTTAAATTCTTAGCAAAGAGGATGTGTTGGTAAATACATCTATTAGTAACCTTAAAAATTATTATAATTAATGTATTAAATATAATAGCATTAAAATAATATTAATAATGACAATGCACATACATTTATCCAAACTCTTCTCCCTTATCTCAGTCAAGCACAGAGCAAAGTACTCACCAATTTTCCTACTTAAATTTGCAAAGACCATTTCTTTGTACTTCATCATAGGATTTTTGGAAGAATATTTTTTTTCCTGCTCAGGTTAAAAAAAAAGTCTGAACAGAACATCTAAGTAATTCATTCAAATCCTTGACTACATCTCAGTCAAATCACACTCCCTGTCATCAGGAGATCATGCATACAGGGTAAGGAATACAGACTACAGCATTCTGAAGCAAAGGTTTTCCATGTGGTATCACATTCTGCCATGTCATTGTTATCTTGTGGTATACTCAACTGAACAGCAGGTGTGAGGTGGCTTTCACTTCAATTACATGCCTACCCAGGATGTTGTGTTTCTGACATGGTGTGTATGTATTTCCTATTTTATTTTTTTTTTCCTTTTTTTCTGGAAACATCATTGCTCTTCAGAGCATCTAGCAGCTTCCAATCTGACATAAAATCATTCTTTGCCAATATGAAATATCTGCTGGTCATGATGCATGCTGTTTCTCATCACTGAAGATGTGAACACGTGTTTCAGATGTATACAGCCATACCCTGCTATGTGTTGAGGGTGAGTTTCTGAAAAGGGCAACAGATAGCAGGTCAATGGATAGCAAAATGATTTTTTTCTGTAGGAATTGTTGTAATAAAGAGAAGATGCATTCAGGCACTCAATATATATAGACAGAGACTACATTGCATTGTAATATCTTTCCTTCTCACATGCCATTAACGATAACCGGAAAAGTAAGATCTTAAAGGCTCAGATGCAAAAGGAAGACAACAAAAAGTTTGTCCACACTCTGGACAACCCACACAGTTTTATGTGCTTGTGAAACACAAACAGTATTGAAACAGAAAAAAATATTGTGCTGTACAGAAGAGCATCCATTTTCTCACAACTTTTTTCATATACATAAATATTTTATTGAGACAAGAAATACATTCAGCAAAATATATGGAAGAAAACATAAATGCATAGTTTACAGTAAAGTGTCATCCACATGACACGTTCTGTGATGTCTGCTGCTGCTCATCAGATGTACTTCAATATAACTAGGCACCTTGGGGAAGGTTTTTACTTTTGGGGGGTGGAAGGATGAAAGACGGAAAACCAGGATAATTATGACGGTTAGCAGAGCAGAGTACTAAGTATTTGCCAATGGAAAACTAAGACAGTAGGCAGACAAGTACAGATAACAGATTGTTACTGTTTGTGCTTACATTTAATGTCTGTGAGTCGAGTAGGTACATATATAAAAATGAAATAAATGGTCTCTTTTTGAATCTATGATAACCATCAGTGTTAAAATACATGCTGCTTTTAAAATTCAATTTTTAGAAGTCTTCTAAGATGCATATAATTTTTTTCTGCTCTGGAATGCTTAAAATTAAATGAATGACAATTATATTTCAGTAATGTATTCTAGCACAGAAATTAAAACAAAACATGTAAAAAAAAACAAAAGGCAGATACTACATTATTTACATCACGGTTCAAGTGGAAATCACCCAAACAATTTCCAAAAGTCAGAAATTTTCTCAGCAGTTTACTCAGCTAATATGATCTCTTTCAGTTTACATCTGTTTTCTTGTTGCTACTCTCTGAAATTTTATTCTGCCTTCTTGGGAATGCTGCTATGGTAAGAAAGAATTCAGAATAATAGAATGCACAATAATTGAACTTTGAGATTATAAGTGTTATTTGCAAGTCTTGAAAAAAATTATTGTTACCTTCTCTCAATTTGAATAAAACTAAGCAACTCCTGTTTCCAGTGATTTCAACTACAGATGCAGAAGTGAGAGAGAGGCATCATCATTTCATTTCTACCCCATACCATTTTGCTGCCCTTCCTTAAAAGTCTGTGTTGATTTAAGAATCTTTTCCCTCACAAAATCTTTATGGTAGCTAGCTAGAATAGCTTTCAGACTTTATCTTGCCATATGTTTCAAGTTGTGTGCTTCAGTCTGCATCTGCTGAGTATCTGCAACAGTATGTCTACAACATCAACTCAGAACAATTGGGACTACAGCCTGTATAGTAATTACTCTCTGCAGCTGTTGAAATCAGTCTTTTAAAAAACCCTAAAATCTGTAGCTTTTCTTTGCCCACCCCCCCCTCCCCCCCTTTTAATTTTTATCTAAAGCAAAAACAAGCACATTTTGATGAGACTTTTTGAATTGAAAGATGGAAGCAGTTTTTTTCCAAGGTATAATATAAACACACACTGCTTTATCGTATGTAATAAAGGCATATCTGGCTTTTGCCATGATAGGTGATTTAAAGAAAATCCCATATGGAAAATATGTTGTAGTACAATATATCTTAGGTGTTACAGGTCTCATTTGGAAAACAATATTGACTAAGTTCTGCCTTTCCAGAAAAAAAATGCTTCTTGCCAGAAACTGAAGAATTTATTAACAGCTACAACCCTTAGCAATACTAAGTGTTTCTCTCTTATGGTTTATGAAGGCATTGCCAACCTCTTTATCTCAACAGCTAGACAGTGAGAACAAAATCAACCTGTCTTTCCAGAAAATATATTGAAGCACCTGCATGCCGTTAGATGTGGCATTACTACAATGATTCAGAAGTTATAAAGAAACACACTTATTTCATTAAGGAAGGGTTTGATCCTGTAGTTCATTCAGAACTACTTGATTAGACTAATTAATTCACAACCTGAATGCAATAGCCATTTTTAGCTGATCCAGTAGTATTATTATAATATTGCTGTGATGATAATGGTAAACTGATAGGATCATAGGAAGATTCCGTTGTAAGTGACCTCAGCAAGTCAAAAGCAAAATCTCTAATGAGAGCAGACCAGGTTGCTCATGGCTTTGTCCAGCCAGGTCTTGAAATCCTCCAAGAACAGAGGCAGCACAGGGTTGTTGGGCAACCTGCTCCACTGCCTTACTGTCCTCTTGGGGAAAAAGTTTTCTTTGTATCAAATTTGAATCTCTCTTCTCTTGTATAGACTTCCATCTGCTGTCTTTTGGTCTCCCATCATGCACAACCATTAGGAACCTGGCTTCATCTTTTTGATCACCTCCTTCCTCCTCCATAGAAAACTTCTATTAGGTCTCCCCAGGCCTTCTTTTCTCCAGACTGAACAAGTCCAGGAATTATAACATTTTAAAAAAAAAACAACAAAAAAGGTTTTGTATACATATAAAAATAGTAACAATGAGTGCAGGTAGTATTATTACTGTTGCTAAAACAACCATGATTTGGCATACTATTCATACTGTTCCACAGTTAAATAGGGTAAACAATGTTTCTAACCCAAATAATTAAGGGTGTAGATTTTCAGAAGTACTTAAGGTAGCTAATTTCCATTACATTTGGCAGAAGCCAGTTATCTAGCTAGCTTCAGATATTCAACCATAGCACTGTAAGAAAACACATTACTGTCATCAGAACAATTTACTGTAGCATGTGAGCAGCCACATCTGTAATACTTTCAAACCTACAACAAGCACCTGCATAAATATTTTCAGACTGGTACCTAAAAAAAGATACTGCAAGGAAAATAAAAACAACAATGGGGATGGCAACAAGTACAGGGACAAAAGATGTGTATGTGATGCTCAGGAAAACATTTTAAGCTATTTTCTTTTTTAGTATGTTAACAAGTCTGTCAAAATGAACCTCAACACTGTGATGGTGAGAAACCTCAATTTTAAATCACAAAACTAAAACAAGAAGCAAGGTCAATACTTCTGTGATTGCATTGTGCTAAACAATATACAAGGTGAATTGCTCTGGAGGAGTCTTAATCCAGCCACCAGCAGGACAACTAAATCTCAGTTCTTCTTGTTGTCTGACTTCTAAGTGTCTGGAGTTGAGGAAACAAGCTATGTCTTTTGGCATTACATTAGCAACAGTTCTCAGGTTATCTTTTGAATAAGTCACTCAATACTGCTGAAACCAACCTCTTTATGCATTAGGAGTCAGCACAAGTTTAGAATTATTAGAACAGTTGCTATAGAAGCACTGGAAATCTTTTTTAAATAGAAAATAAGCCTTTTGGGTCATTGATTGACCCATCCAATTATTTTCTCTGATTTTACAAGGATGCTAATTTTGGCTGAGATTTATTAAATTTTCAGATATATATCAGAATAATACAGAATGATCAGTGAGGTCTCTTCCTATTACATTTGTTTTATAAATTTAAGAATTAGTAACTAGCAAACAAATGCAAAGCAAATTACTGCCAGGTCATAAAATGTTATGCCATCATTTTATGAACATTAATGACAATTTAAAAAATGTTTAGGTTCAATCCACGTAGGCAGACACTAACTTAACAATTCTGTTACCTAATTAAATCTTGATTACCTACAAAATCAGTCAGCCAACATATCTATATGTGGATGAAATTACTCATTTTCTGCAGAACTTGCACCATATAATACAAGGGCAGGAGTTTAGAAGCTAAGTGGAGACACTGAAAGAAGATGATGCACACACAATATTTTCTTTCAATTATTAAACTATTACATGTTTAAAATTTGTGGGAATGAAAGATGTACTGGAACGAAGCTGATGTCCTGCTGATACAAGCTTTACACAGTAGAGCACAAGTTCACCAGAACTCAGTTTAAAAGACAGATATTTTCTTTCTCCTCTCTTGAGGAGCACTGTACAATTTTCTCTCTCTCTAAACACAAACACCTATATCAGTACAGATATAATAAGTGAAAACATTTCCTAGGACTTAACAAACAAAAGTATATCTATCAAATTAGTGCTACCTTTTTAAAATCCAACTTTAGAAATGTGTGTTGAAGTGCATGAGATCTAAGGAGCATAGATCTATATGAAAATATATATGTAAATACTTGCAAAAATAGAAGGAGGTGACACCGCTAAGCTGGTAGTTATATTTTAACTCATTCTGGAGTTCATTGCCACTTTTCCTAATCTTACAAAATTTTCACAGGTACTCCACTGTGAAAGCACAGGAGCTGGGCAAGAGGACTCCTGAAGTTTTTCTGCTTTAATGAATGGATATACAATTATTGAAGTAAGATAGCAACCAAAAACAATGAGATTCACTATGTGTTTTTACGGACAGGGTGAAGATGGTAAGTATATGAAGCAAGTCTTTCTCTTTCAAGGTTACTCCTCCCTAATTTGTCTACTTTTTTTCTCTAACTAAATGTAGACTAGAAGCACATGGAGAACAATATATTATGGATAAACACTTTAATTCATAGACCTTGTAAGACAGAACCCTTGCTGTTCTGCATTTACTCTCCTATGCACCAGCAAACAAGTTATAAATCTTCTGAATGTTGTTACTAATATCCCTATCTTTTCCAGTAATTGCAAGCAATATCTCAAAAAAATAGTTGTCTTATTCACTCCCACAGTATTGTGGAACAGTTTGGTAACCACGGATTTAGCATCAGTGGTGGGTTCAAACAAAGTTTCAGTCTTAATGGAAAATTGAGATTTTAATTGGTTACTAGGAAATATACTCATAGAAGTTCTTCACTGTCCTTATATTCTTTAGCTATTTTTTTTCCAGAGAGAAGGTGATAGCATAGGAAAGTTGGGGAAAAAAATGAAACTAGAAATGTTACCAAATCGAATACTGGATTGAATTCTTTGCATCTTAATTAAGCCATACTCTTGTTTTATAGGAATTTTACTTGGTTAGAAACCAGCAAATACAGCCATTACTGTAATACAGTATGTATATATATATACACAAAAATATCCATTACTGTATTACATACAGCTATTAGGACAGTTCTCTCAATTTTAAGATAAACAGGATGGACTTAAGTAATTGCATAAATAATTCCTCAGGTCAGCATAAATTTATGCAAGAATATTGGTGCCTTTTGACAGCAGGAAAGTTTTCATACAGATAAATTAATGACAAGTAAAAATCTCAGTTTCATATTAAGCTCTACAATAATCTGTTAATTAAGATCAGCTTGCATAGGCTGCACAAGAGTGTTAAGACTATGATTGCCCCTTGAACATGCCACTGGAGTAAATCTGAATAATCAAAATAAAATATCCCTGGAAAGCAGCTATGCAAAGATTATCTTACAAGACAAAGCTTTATGTTACTAGATAATTTCTTCTCAGTTTCCTTTACTGAAATAAAATAGTTCTAAAGTTAATAGTAAAAAGACCAAAAACAAGAATGTGAGTTAACAGGCGTGCAATGTATCTCTGCAGCTCATTCTCAGTGTTGTGTATTTATATTCAGCCTCCTACTGGCTGTGACTGAATCATTTTTCCAATTTGTTAAAAAGTGGTTTAGCTCTGAAGTTAATGTATTGCTGATCAGAAGTGGGAGGAACTCCCAAAATTAGTTCCAATCTACTCTTTCCCTTATATACACACATATATACATTCTTGTGTAGCCACTGCTGCTGTGTTCCATGTGTTCAAACAGTAGGAGTCATCAGTAACAGCAGCTGCTCTGCATGGGGAAGATGGTGTTCTTCTGAAAAACCAGGAGCCAGCTCCTACAGACCTCCATTCATGAAAAACCTTAGCAAACCAGATCACACCAAGAGTCACACATTTTCATCCTCGATGGTACTGTTCATCTTCAGATCAGGACTTAGGGCCTTAGGGTGAAAAGGTCAGAACAAATGTAGGTAATTATAATAACTGATACATTAACTGTAGTAATCCTGCAATAAGTACTTGAACAAGAAAAGTACCTCTGTCCCCCATTGTTTCTAGATAGCCTTGTATATGTCCAGTTTGTTTACATGTTAATAGCATGTTCTAGAGATTGTATATGTAAGATCTCAAATATTTTTAGAAAAATAGGAAAAATACAAATGACCTAATCATAGTTTATTTAATCACACACAGATAAAAGTAATATTTAACAAATACTATCTAAAACCTCATGGTTCAGTAGGACTTATCTTCAGTAATGCCTTTGAACAAATAACTTGGGAGGGCAATCTGCTATCACAGGAGTGATAATACACCCATTACAAAGACCTTGTGCCAATATATTAGTTCTCCTGTCACCTCTTGCTCAGTCTTCCCCTGCTCTCCATTCTGGTCCTTGTGGTTGGCAACTGCTGAAATAACAAAGACTTGTATATGACTTGAATGCAAAGGAAATAAATCAGCATGCTGCCTGCCTCCTAATAATACTGTTTTCTAGATTGTCCATTACTTTTGCAAAGGCTCCACATACATTTTGAGAAGGGGATGAAGGACTCTATACCAGAGAAGCGTTGGATTAAAAATTCTCAAAATCAGACTTCTTAAGGTTTCTCAAAGAAGAAAAGTGGCCCACTTCAAGAGTTTCAAGAACAGCTTTTTCTCAAGCAATATTCAGAGGAAGAAACAAGATGGTAAAGATTACAGGGCAGTATTAGCTTTTCTGGGACTTGTATCTGTTCCTGAGTCTTTTACAGACCGCTGGCTGATTTAGAAAATCACACTGGATCCCCTGTCTCAGTTTTGCAATCTACAATGTGTCAATAATGATACTGACATCCTTTCTTAAAGTGCTGTTGGAACTGTGCATGATCAGCACTTCACAGAAGCCACATGTAAGTATTACTATTCTCTTTTTTTTGAGAGGCACTTAGATTTGAGTGAGATAGATGCCATCTCTAAGAACCTCTTCAGACCTCTGAACTTGGTTCATACAATATAAGAAAGACATGGCTATGCCAACACTTATATCATCAAGCAGCATTTGAACATGCAACATTAATTCAGCATGAGCTCGATTAGAGACTCAAATCCTTCCAGTTGCTCTCTGGATTTTGCTTTTTCCTCTCCAAAGTGATATGATTTACAAAAAAAGAGCCCACAACGTATGCAAAGATCAGTTGGAGTGGTTTAAAAGAAAAGGGAAACTTTTCTGCTTAACAGTAGCATGCACTTCAGTAATCTACTACTGCATTTATGCCTTTCCAAAACCTCACCTTAATTCTCAGAAAACAGAAATTTTGTACACTGTTGCTCAGTTTTATTGAAGCAAATTCTAATTTCCTGCCCTATCTAACCCATAAAAGGACTGTTATTAAATGTGTGCATCCTCTTCCCAGTTCCAGCTTCTTTTTCTTTTGTTGCAACCTTTTATTTATGTGAGAAAACAATAATGCTCAAAGATTTATACTTGAAAAGCCAGTGAGTGAATGTGTGCAAGGTGCAGAAGAACTGAGGAATATAGTGTTTTCTGACATGCCTTTGTCTGATTCAATGGATTTTATAACTGTCTTACAAAGAACAGTGAGCAAAAGTTTAGTTTGAAGATCAAATGGATTTTCACCAGGCATCTTAAATTTGCAAACATCCTTATCCTTGTACAAATGTGTCTTCATATCCTGGACTATGCATTGAATATACAAGTTTGTTCGTTAATATGTGGCATGAACACTATTCTGTGTATGTCATTATCTATGAATAAATCTATATAAAGCTATAATAAGCATGTTTCCTTGTAATGACTATATAGCATCTTTAGCATAGAGTGAATTAACAAAGTCCAAAAGTGAAAAGAAAATCACACAATTGGTCAGAAGTAACTGGAAGAAACAAGACTTCTCATGGGTGAGCCCTGCTGGGCAGTTCAGCTCCACACAATTGCTTACTCATTCCCTGCAGCAGGAGGGGGGAGAGAATCAGAAGTGCAAAAACTCATGGATTGAGATAAAGACAGTTTAATAGGTAAAGCAAAAACCATGCACACAAGCAAATCCATTTACTACTTCCCCTCAGCAGGCAGGTGTTCAGCCATCTCCAGGACAGCAGGGCTCCATTGCATGGAACAGTGACTTGGGAAGACAAATGCCATCATTCCAAACATCCTCCACTTTCTCCTTCTCCTACCTTTAATTGCTGAGCGTGATGTTGCATATTATGGAATATCCCTTTGGTCAGTTGGAGTCAGCTGTCCCAGCTGTGTTCCCTCCCAACCTCCTGTGCATTCCCAGCCTCCTCGCTGGTGGGGTGGCGTGAGGAGCAGAAAAGGAGTTGGTGCTGGGTGAGCACTGCTCAGCGGTAACAAAAACATCCCTCTGTTATCAGCAGTGTTTTCAGCACAGATACAAAACATAGCACCCTAGATGCTTCTGTGAAGAAAATTAACTCTATCCTGGCCAAAACCAGCACAAGACTATAGGCAAATGTCCAAGTAACAGGAGAGTCACATGCTGCTGAGCTCAGCATCCAGTAAGCAGGCTACTTGTGGTGGAAATTAAACCCAGAATTAAGGGCTTTTTGCTCATGTTGAGAGCCAGAGGAAGGTGAACAGAAAAGAGTGGGGAGAAGAACTGGCAGGTTGAAGGTTTCCTGGCTGTGGAAGGGAAACCTGCCTACAGGCTAAGACAAATGATTTGAAGGGCAGGGGGAACAAAGAAATAGGCACACATATGGACTGAAAGTGGCAGAGAAAAGCAACAGAAATAATGGGACGCAGGAGGAAATCTTGCCAATGAGACACAGGTCACTGTTTGACAATCGGAGAATAGGGTGAGCAGTAAGTCTGAAAACAAATCTGAACTCTGAGTAGTAGAATCAAGGGAATAAATAGCCTTCTGAGAAATGTCATGGACTAAGAGAGTTCAAATGCAAGCCAGAAAAGATGACAGATCTTGATACATCTTTCCTTAGCAAAACAGGTAGACTTCCTTTCTTGTTACTGTATTTTTTCCAAACATTAGTGCCAGGAAGGTTTGAATCTATTTAACTGCCTTCCTTAGCAAAGAAGCATTTCACACATACTGACAGACTGTGAATCTGACCTTGAGTCCACTGTGTGCTACCTCTTGAAGATCCTGATCCTGAACCAGCTGATAGCAGTTGTCTTCTGGTCTTTGAGTTGCAGAGTGCTATTACACAGAACTGGCAAAATATGTTCATTAGTTATCCATCCTTACAAGGAACTCTCAGCCCCCTGTATGAAGAAAAGCCCTTGCAGCATTGCTTATACAATCATAGAATCATAGAATGTCTTGGGTTGTAAATGACCTCTAAACATCATCTAGTCCAACCCCCTACTAATAAGCAGGGACATCTCACACTAGACCAGATTGCTCAGAGCCCCATCAAGCATGACCTTGAATGTCTTCAGGGATGGAGCCTCCACTACCTCTCTAGGCAACCTGTTCTAGTGATCCACCACCCTCATATTATCCACCACCCTCATGTATCAATCACATTGACTATTTTTGGTACTGCAAACACATGGGGTGGCTACCCCAGTTAGCCTCTCTAATAGGAATGCACCAGTCATTGACACTACCTCCTACGACATAACCCAACACCAGTCCCTAATTTAACAACCTGCACTTACATTTTCCCCCAACATAACCAGTGTCATAAATCTCCTTCCCAAAAACATCTTCAGAGTTTCTTCAAGCTAATGAAAAGTTCATTTTTATGAAAATACGTCTCCTACTTCAATTTCTGCAAATCAAAATTTCTTCAAGTTTGATTTGATTTTTTTTCTACAATTTCTCTTTGCTTTAACATAAAAATGTAATGTGCAGAATCCTGTAACATATTAAGCTGAAGCAGGATGATATACTATTGGTCATATTTTAATGTGGATGCACTTTTATTTAATCCTGAAATATTTGCTGTAGTGGATTGGCAATTTCTTAAAAAATCTTTCTAAATGGATATTACAATATTTTTCTTTTTTTTAGGGATGAACTGTTCTGCAAATTTTTATATAATATCTTTCCTGCGATTTTTGACATATACAAAAATGCAGACTTTAAGGCCATTTAAGTTTAAAAATTTCTTCCTCCAGAGAATCATGTCAATCTCACAATGCCTCATTTCCCCATTTGTAAATGGAGAACAACGTTTTTCTTTTTCTTTAAACCACGCTTTTCTCATCCTGCCCACTCCATCTGTAAATCACCTGTAACAGGAGCTCGTCCCTGCTCTGGAATAGCAAAGCTATTTAACAGGAGTCCAAGCACTTCAGAGCCTTTTGTTCTAATGCAGCATACATATATAATACTCATAATTCCTACATGGCTAATTCTCACACTCCATGGCCTATCCCACCTCACCTTCAAATGTGTTGACATATTTATATTGATTTGATAAAAAACACCTCCATTTTCAATATTTTAATCATTTTCTTCTCGAGGGCTGCTTTTACCTTCTGAGAAACTTGTACTGTGTATATAAGGGAGATATTCCAGTACTTTCCCTCTAAGCTGTGCTGCAATCCAAACAGTCTGGTCTTAAGAGTCTTTCAGTCTTCAAGCATTTAAAAAATAATTTTCAAATCTAGCCTTGGCACACGTATCCAGTTAAAGAATGAAGGTCAAACCCCTTTTTCCAAGGACCTGGCAACAACATGGCTCTAAGGAACATGTGATGGACCAATACCCTTTTTGTCCCTTGAGGCAGGTGCACCCCTGCCCTGGGTAACTGGATGGAAGCAACTCCTCATTTACTTAGGAACTGCTCTTCCTAATCTGCAAGTGCTGATGTAGCACAATCAGGGGCAGACACACTGCAATAAAGGTTGCAAGGAAGAAATTGCAATGCTGGAACGTAGTCAGTGGATTCATTTTAATGGTTCTGAGTATGGATAGACAGAAAAAAAGCATCATTGATCTCCTGCTGACCCTCTCCTCCAAGTTAACGAATGAAAGCTACTCATATTAACAGGCAGGCAGCACGAGAAGGTCTGCTACTACCATCAAGACTGCAAGGGAAAATGGTTAAGCAGGGTTTGAGGTAATACCTGTCACATAAAGACACTGCCAGGTTTGAGATGTACAGAATCCAGTGTGCTAGCATTGCAAACCAGTGTGTATCTAATAATATATCTTTATTTTAATTCTTCCTTTTCAATTCTTATTTTGTTGAATTCCTCAGAGAAGCAGTACTCTGAGTAGAACCCTGCAGGGTAGTGGAGCAAGTACACCTGCAGTACTCAACCTTAACTCAATCTTCAATGCTCGATTCAGCTTCTTGCATTTACCTAAGGAAAAAAAATTAAAGGAAGAAAATGAAGAAGAGGTAAAAATTTCCTTTGGTTCAAGTAAGTTCTCAGCAGGAATGAAAGGCTCCAAGCTGTCTGCTGTCCTGTCCATCTTCCACAGAGAAACCTACAGGTTGCTCTAAATTCCACTGTTCCCTTTCTCCTGCTTTCCATTTCAGATTTTTACTCTTGGATCTTGCTCTTTTTATCAATAACTCCTTGTTTATCCTCTTCTTTATCATAGCTAAGAATCACATGGAGATTCTATGGGACTAGATGATTGTTTTCTTGCTTTCCCCTATGGACATGCCAATAGTCTGCTGGTGAGAATGAGCTATAGACCAGACTCCATTTCACTTCTTCCACATTTTGCCTTCCAAACTTTATATCAAAAATACCTAATTTCCTTCCATCGTTCCTCTCATTCTTCTTTTCATAATGCAAAAGAGAACATCCACAACATGCCCTGATGCATGAGTGCTCTGAATGAGCTATCTCCACTTTCTTCCCCTTGGCTAGGTTAGAAAATTAAACAAGAGCACTCTAAATACTACAGGCAGGTGTGTTTCACTGACTTGAATACCAGCCTTGCTTCTGATCTTTAAATTTATCACCTTTTTCTATCTAACACAAGTGTAAACACAGAGTGTTTTCAGTTTTGGGGTTGAGGATGGAAACTGAATTTTGTCCTTTGATCACCATTGCTTTTTAAAATAGATCTGGGTAAATCTGTTTATCTCTCTAGGGTTCAGTATCTTCTCCAATGTCACATGCTGTCAAGCTCTTAATTCTCTCACAAGTACCTGGATTCCTCAGATGAAAGCCAGGACAGACGAGAAAGCTGTTTGAGCACCTGCCTTACAAAGATGTCATGATTTGAGCGTTAATCAGTGCAAGACCCTCAGATGAAAAATTGCTCTGTATCCATATTCTGTTTAGACTTCATCAAGCAGATTTTTAAAATTACATGATCATACAGAAATCAGAGATCCAAGTAAAGAATTTTAAATTTTTCACCAAAACCAGGCATAATCTCTGTAAAAAGGAAGTTAAACATTTTGAATATAGTGATATTTTAATGGCCTGTCATTGCTGATGCTGGATTAGGTACCTATGGCCACATCCATCACTGATCTGTGAAACTGCTCCCCTCCAGCATCCCAGAAAGGGCACTCCATGAGTAAGGACCCACTTCTGGATGTCACCAGAGGCTCCATTTGCACCATCCCACATTCCAGAGCCGTTATGGCACTCCTAATGCTGTTCCAACACTGGCTCCTACACCGGCTCATCTGATGCCACATAATCCCAAAATGATTATGGATTGCTTCCTGACTGATAGCATGGCAGCAGAGATAAAAGGAGGATGCTGGCCAGAAAGGGCCTCCAGTCCCCTCTGTTGCTCTGCCAAGATGTTGTCTCCACTTGTACTGGCAGCTCAAATAAAACCAAGCAAGAGAAGCCCAGATTTTGTAGCTGGCCCAGATTATACCAAAGCTGACCTTGCAAGAATCAAGTTATTCCAAGTTTCAGCTACAAGCTACAGCAATGGAACAGATCATAGAATTATAGAATCATAGGGGTTGGAAGTGACCTCTGAAGATCATCAAGTCCAACATCCCTGCTGCAGCAGGAACACCTAGGGCAGATCACACAGGAACATGTCCAGATGGGTTTTGAAAGTCACCAGAGAAGGAGACTCCACAGCCTCTCCAGGCAGCCTGTGCCAGTGCTCCATCACCCTAACAGTAAAGAAGTTTTTCCTCATGTTGAGGTAGGACTTCCTGTGTTATAGCTTGGTGCCATTTCCCCTTGTCCTATCACATGGCACCACTGAAAAGAGATTGGCCCATTCTTGACATCCACCCTTCAGATATTTATAGACATTAATAAAATCCCCTCTCAGTCTTCTTTTCTCAAGACTGACAAGCCCAAGGTCTCTTAGCCTCATATGACAGATGTTCTAGTCCCTTAACCATCCTTGTAGCCCTCCATTGGACTCTTTCCAGCATACCCCTATCCCTCTTGAACTGGGGAGCCCAGAACTGGACACGATACTCCAAATGTGGTCTTACTAGGGCAGAGTAGATGGAGAGATCCTTCCAGGTAAGGCCAGCAAGACCAGTGCTGCTCCACTCCTTTATGAATAGCACTGGGGAAACACTTCCTCAGCCCAAGAAGCAACTTCGCAAGTCAAGTGTTGGCTGAACCCTTACAAGAACTGAGCCTTTCCAAGAACTGAGCTCCACACTGCTTGAAACACATGGAAGTCCAGCCTGCTGGACAGATAGGCTGTCCTTGGATAAGTATCATGGGGCCGGCTGGAGCCACCAAACAGGACAGAGAAACCCACCAACATTCCCATAAATCTCAGGACACCATGCTCCCTCTTTCTCCTTCACAGCATGTTAGCATTGCAAGCCAGATGCGGCAGAAATGCTTGCAGGATATTTATGGAAGAATGCTACATGTTTTATTGAGGATGGTCCTTCGTACACAGGATCCATCATTTCCTGTAGTATTGAGGTGTTTCCTGCTACAGTCAAGTACCATCAAGGTCTAGAAAGCATGGAAAATCAAAGAACTTGTTCTTATGGACATTGAGAAAAGGGTAAAACTGGTGTAAACATGTAAGCAGTGTTAACAATCTCATTATTTGCATTACAGCTATTTTATGTCTCAAATACAAATCAATGCTACTCTTCACACTCTGCCATTTTGTATGCCACTGGATTTTCATGCAAAAACAACTCCTTACCCTCAAAAGTGGCTTTTGTAAAGAAAAAAAGATAGACCTGAAATCTAAAAACTGCTTATTTATCTGCCTCAAACTTGTTTTAAAACAGGCAGAGGAAAACTCAGCCTTCATGAAAGGGAAGAAAGTGGCCAGCAAAGCTGATATATACTGGTTCAACCTTAAGAACTAGATTGGTTTTGCTCTTCATGCACTTCTCAGTTAACATGTCAAGCCACTGTGGCTCTATCATTTTTTGTGCATGAGACCTGCTTCTAGTTTAATATTTCCTCTTTTTTTGTTGTTTTTGTTGTTGTTGCTGTTTTGTTTTGGTTTTGGTTTTGTTTGGTTTGTTTTTTTTAAGGTAGATCACAAACAAAGACAATAGCCCCCATTTATTCTTCAAACTTCTTCCTCCCATTTTCCATTCATATTGTATGAAAACTTTATCTCAGCTGAAGGCATTCTAAGTATTTTGTATATAATGCAAGTTTAATGTTATTTTAATGAATGTTTGTACAGCACTGGTCCTTTATTTACATTATGTAAAAAACAGGTGCGTTGGACATGGGAAATAAGAAAATAGTTTGTTTCAGGAGCCTAATTGCTATGCTGATGACTATAATAACAATGCCAGCAGGCATTTGCTGATTTTTTTGAGTAGGATCATTTTTGCAGTAAAGAAATACTGAAAACACAGATTCTGAGTATTCTTCCACAGCAATTTTTTGTGGTTTTCTTATTTATTCAAAATATGTGGGTCTCCTTTACTTAGATCAGAGACAGCCAAATATGCAGGTAGCTGCAGAAGCTTCAGTAACTAAGCTTTCTTTTTTGCTGCTCTTCATCACAGTTCATTTTTAGCCTATGTCTGTCTTTTGACCATTTTCTATTTGTGTCCTGCATGTTCTGTTTGAAGTATCTTACAACACAGAGACACTCCACCACACACCACTGATCTAATTCAGAAAGACTTTGCTACCACTTATGCTCATGTGCTGATACTGAGCAATGTAAAATAATTCCTGACAAACTTGAGTAGTTTTCTACCATGGTTTGTACCTTAATCAAGCAAAGTCAGCAAAAGACTGCTTGACTTCAATGTGCTTTGGCTCAGATTTGCAAAGCCTGGTGTTTAAAGGTATTCAAGAGCCTACGGCAGCAGGAAACACCTTACGGATTTTCCAGTTGTCATAAAAATATGGCCCAGGTTCCAGATGATTCACTAACAATTCCTTCAGGAATGTTGTAACTGGCAGTATAGATTATATTCATGCTTAAGCCTTGGTGTTAGATAATGTTTCAATGACTATCAGTACACATGACAAAGATCTATATCCATGTAGGTATCTTCTGAGTTAACACCTTTAACTTAACAGTCTCCAGCTAAACTGACAGAACCTCATTTACAGAAATACAAGGTTGGATGTTGCATTCAACAGTTGTCTTATAATTCAAGGTAGTTTCAACAACAGAAGATCTCCATTTTGTAGACCATACTTCTGAATGCTGAGCCAAACCACTGTCATTATTATTATTATTATTATTATTATTATTATTATTATTATTATTATTATTATTATTATTATTATTATTATTATTATTATTTCACTGACATTATATCCTCCAAGACTAAAGCTTATTCACTCGCTATTAACAATAGATTAAACTACCAGGAGTGTTGAGCATTGCTCTATTCAATAGCATTCTCTACTATTCTTGCTAGAAATTTGCTTTCAAAGTAAGCATTTTATGCATCTGTTGTAAATGGGAAATAATATTTAACTTTAACAAAAACTCTTAGTTATAATGCACAACGATTCTTAATGGATTACACTTTTAATCCACTTTGCCACAAAAAAAACCAACAACACAGTTTGACAGAATTAAGTGTTTATCAAAGATTTGTTTATTATTGGTGCTTTTCAAACACCAAGTTATTTTTGACAGGGTTGTGGGGTTTTTTTGTGGGTTACGGTTGGGTTTTTTTGGTATTAGTAAATGTTTTAACTTCTTCAAAATAAACGCTTATTTTGGACTTTAAAGCTGGGTAGTTGCTGCCTTTCCAAAAGATCAACTGACTCACTCATACTCCCATTAACTTAAATTGGAAGAGGAGCATGGCCGAAGAAAATAATCCACAAAAAAACCCAAATCTATATTCTGTCAACTCAATAGACTTTAAAGGAATTGATTACAAATCTCAGTATTGAGGACAGTTGAAATGACATAGCATATAAAGATATCTTTAATAATTATCTTGACAATTTCTAATCACATCTAAATTTCTGTAAAGTTATCAAAACATTAGAGTAATCTGAGCTTGAGATGTTTTCTGTTTATTCAGAATTCAAAGAGCTCCTTTAAAGTGAAAGGTAGAAACAGCTTTGAAGAGAAATGACAAAGGAATGAGGGAAACCCTACACAAACCATAGTTCTGATTTAAGTATTATGTCCTTAATATAATCTTCTGCATGTCATATTTCTTATAGACTTTAAACAACACACTCAGTATTGATCCAAGAGCGTAATTTTTCTGAATACTATCTTAAGCATAAATTGTAAGTAGACTCTATGTTTTGCCTATTTGAAATGCATGCCTCTACAGCTCGCCTCTCAGGCTCAGCACCATGCCACTGGAAATTACTTGTAATATTCACAAGGGCTTCCTTACTCCTGATCCCACTGACAGAAAATATATACTATTCCTTATTTGATACTAATGAGAGAACAGTGAATCATCTGCTTTAAAAACAAGGTTGGGCATAATTTAATTCCCTAAATCAGCAAACCATGTATTTGTATTTATACAGATTGATCTTGCCATTCTTATGTTTAAAAAACCACATATACTAAGAATTATATATATACCAATGAATTCTGGCCTGTAAGCCCTTTCCTCTTCTTTGTATGTTTGCATTCAGATAACTTTTAGAGCTTGACTTTTCTGTTTTTTCTCCCAGCCACAATCCTACTAGCTTCAACAAGCTTCCCCATATCAACAAAGAAGGCCCTTTATTTGTAATGAAGCCCAAGTTGTTGCAAAACCAGCACATACTATTAAAAGCACTGGAAGTTAAAAAAAAACAGTAGGAATACAACTTCAACCTGGATTAGGCAGCCATCTCAATGCAATTCTATACAATGCCTCTCTCAAGATTTTAAGGGTATCTCCAAGCTCTAGAGTAATTAAAATACTATGCCTACTAATGAGTCCTCTACTGCTTTTAAACATTTAAAAAAAAAAAAAAAAGGAAAATATTAATTGGTCTCAACATGAAGACAAAAAGATTATTGATCTTAAAAGTAGTACTTTTTTGGAATCTGCCCAGTAAAATGACCATAGAGACTAATCTGCTGAGAAAACAAAGGACAACAGAGCTCTGCTGAGCAGCAAGCTTAGAAAGTAAAATAATAATAATAATGGGGAAGAACCAAAGGATGTTTCGAATTGAAGACGATGCTTTAGACTTAAAGTTCTAGAAGTGAAATATCCTTACCCTGCTTTACAGCAAACAAGCACAGTACATGACGAAAAAAATGCACAGGCTGTTAGTCTAAACCTACTCTGTTTCACGGTAAAGGTTAAGTGTTTGTGGTTGTTAGTCATCACGGAAATTGCTTTGCGAATAGCAAATATATTTGCAGAACCAACTGGTTAAGCTTGACTTGGATTTTTGGGGAAGTCCCTTTCTAAAAATTCGCATCATGACGTGGTGAAGTAAGATAAAACACTTGACTCTTTGGATTTCACAACTTGAAAGTCCCTCTGGAGAGACCACATGATGTGTATTATTCATAATTTTAGATTTTGGGCATCAGGCTTACTTCATATGACAGCGTGGGCTACATGTTGATCATGCTGTACTGCTAGCCGGGAAACTTGCTGTGTAACTTCAGGGCTCTCATTTCCCTCTCTGTGAAACAGCGCTGCTTACTCAGACCAACACTGGAAGAGAAAAAAAGCACTGTGCATGAAAGCCCTGTTTCTGGATGACACTGCTTTGACGGGGAATCTTTCTGACCTTTAGGGCAGCCAACTTCCAGAGGTGCTGAATGATCCCTCCTTTGCCCTTCAGCGTATTTCTCCACGCAACTACGAGTGTTGTGAGCTCCTCGCCCCTCCCTTCACCCAATCCTCTGTTAAATTAAATCAGATTAATTTGATTGATACTCTTTTTTCTTTTTCATTCTGAGCAGGGAGAGGATAACACAGGACCCATCGCGTTTGTAAAGACACAGCAGCATTGCTATTACAATTTTACTTTAGTGGCTTTTGATGTGAAATACTGCCATCCAATACACACCCTGAGCACAGAATCAGCGAAGAAGCCCATGCCCCGAGCAAATGAAAAGCAGTGGTGGGCGAAGGGCGGGTCAGTTCGCTCCGCAGACCCCCCAGCTCCGCCGCCCGGGGCCCCCCCCTCCGCGGCCCCCCGCTTTTAGGCCGCCGCCCGTCGCACAGCGGGCCCCGGGGCAGGGGCTGCAGCAGCAGCAGCAGCAGCAGCGCATCCCCCGGCCGGGCAGGGGGCCGAGTCCCCTCCGGCAAGGGCGGCTGCAGCCCGGCGGGGCGGTGGCTGTGGCTGCCCGCGGGCCTTTCCCCGCCCCGCTGCCTGCGCTCCGTGTGGCTGGACGGCGGGGGCGTGGGCAAGGGGGGGGGCCGGGCTAGAGCCGCCGCCGCCGCCGCCCGGCTCCGCCTTCCCGGCCGCAGCTCTCAGTCCTGGAGCGCCGCTCGGCTGCCAGAGGGAGGTCGCCACCTGCTCCGGTGCGGAGTCGCTCCTCGCTGCGCGCCGAGAGGGAGAGAAGCCGCCCCGCCGTCCGTGCCCGGGACGTTAACGCTGCTCCCGCCGCCGGGGGACAGCTGCCGCCGCCCGGCCTCGGAAGGGGGGGAAGTCGCCGCCTCGTTCGGCTGCGAGAGGGAAGAGCCCCCCGCGGACGCGCCGCCTCGCTCCGCCGCTGCCTCCCGGTCCCGCCGCGGGCAGGCGGGATGATGGAGCCCCCCGCCGCCGCCTCCCGCCACCGCCGCCCGCTGCCACCGCCGCTGCTGCTCTGCCTGCTGCTCGCAGCCCTCTGCCTGCCGCCAGGTGAGCGCCCGTCCGCGGGAAGGAGCGGCCGCGCCGTCCCGGCCGGTAACTTGGCGGAGGGGAGGCCGGGGCCGCAGGTGGCGGTGCCCGCCCGCGGCTCGCTCTAGCTGCAGGCGGGTCCGCCCTCCCTCCCTCTCCCGCCCGCCTTCCCTTCACCGGAGCGCCCCGACACCTACCGCGGGGTCTCGGTGCGATCGTGCGCCCGGCCGTTGGTGCCCTCCGGATCGCGTTTTGCCTCGGCGGGGAACGGGAACGGGCTGCCGCTGGTCACCTCTTCCCCCCGCCGCCGGTCCCCGGGGAGGGTAGCCGAGAGCGGCCGGCGGGGCGGGCTGATGCCGCCCCTCCAGAGGCAGAAGCAGAAGCTGCTCCAGCGGTGAGGGGGACTGAGAGACAGCGGGCGGTGGTGGTCTCACCTTTCCCCGTGGGAAGCAGCGGTGGGGTCCCACCGGGGCGTTGTCGCGGGCAGCGGGCGTCAGGCGCTGCCCCTGCGGGAGGGAGAGCGGCGCCCGCTTCACTTCCAGGCTGTGCAGCACGTCTCCGCAGCCGGCCGTCCCTCAACTTACGGCGGTTCAGCCGCTCCCCTTCTCCCCGCCTTCAGCGGCGCCCGGCTGCCCGTGGGGCCGAGGGCTCTCTGCCTCTTTCGTGCCGTCGGGGATAGCGGCGTGGGCCGGGGGCTGGTGGGTGCCCGGGGAGCGCCGTCGGGGAGGTGCCGCCCGGCAGCCGGGCGGGGAGCAGCCCAGCCCCGCAGTCCGCCTCCCCTGCTCAGCGGGCAGCGCGGAGGCAGCGCCAGCCCCGTGCGTGGTGGCAGCTCTGCCTGCGGTGAGGCTGCTCCGGCGGCTTGGGTTCCCGTGGGTAACTTCTCCCCCTCCCCCTCGTCCCGCGCTGGAAAAGCACTCTCGAGGCGTTAGGGAAGTGGGAAGGCACAGAGAGTGCTAAATACCCTAATTGTTCTGGGAGTATTTTGGCCATGAGGCGTTTGTAGGCTTTATTTTGTAAATATTGAGGGTGAAAGTGAAGTCGGAGGGGAAAGCTGTGAAGTGAGGGCTTCTGCATTCAGCGCGGAGACCGTCTCATTATTCTCGTAGAAAGAGCGTCAGCCTGTGGTAACATTTTGTATTGCTTTAAGAAGCGGCTTTGCTTTTGCAACGGCGAAGGGTTTGCTGGAGTGTCGGAGCGGTAGTTTTTTCGTTCCTGGCTTCTGCCTTGTCGTTACGTGCTCTCCAGTTAACCGTTTACAGGCAGTATGTTCTCCTCGGAATAGAAGTAGGAGCAGATCTTTCCCGCTAACGAGATACTTATTTATTTTGTACAAGTTTCAGTTTAGTAGAAAAGGAGCTACCCCAATAAAATAATGCTGCGGAAGGTTTAATTTCAGTTAGAATGGTAAAAAATCTCCAAGCAGAAGTATCAGAACCATAAGCATTAAGTCAGGCTCTTCTGCTGGGCTTTTGCGTTGGCAAACAGAGTGTGTAATCACTGTAGAATGTAAGAAAAAATATCAGTCTAGATGACAGTTTACAAAGACTACTGATTTTTATGTGGGCAGAGCCTTCAGGAAAGAGTGTTAATTTTATGACATCTTAAAGGCACGTGAAGTGCCAAAGAGGTAAGCGCCTCTGCAGCTAAGGAACAAGGCTTGGTCTCCGTGGAGAGATTTGTCCCATTAAATAAGAAATGATCTCGCAGTGTGGCTGTCTACAATGTTTTCCATTGAAGAAAACCTGAAATAACGTTTTAATCTCAAGGATTGTGTTGATGGAGGTCTGTAAAAAATGGGACTTGTCCACCTATGGCGTAAATAGGTTGGAAGTAAAGCCAATTTTTTCTTTTTTTTTTTTTTGTGCTCTCAATTTCTTTCTTGCCCCCTCAAGGAGAAGCCGCGGATAACTGTTGAGAGTACAGGCAAATACATGTGGTGAGAAACCAGCCCTACATCAGCTTAGAAACTTTCCCTGCAGTACTGAAAATGCCTGAAATGCCTAATATATTATTTAAGTCTCTAGTTCTCACTTTATTCTGCAAAGATACATAAATATGAAACTATCTATTAAAAGGTCTTTATATTGCTGTATAGTTCACATTTCTTTCTCCTTGCTATCTGAGCTATTTTAGATTATAGGTAATTTGCTATCATCTACAGCAAATTCTGGATATATTACTCCATCACAGTGCTTTGCTTTTGGGAGTTCCATTTCAGGTTTGCATATGGAAAGCAATAGATAAGCTATTAAAAACATATTAGAGGTTGATGTGCGTCAGGTGTAGATATCTCCAGCAATACTCAAGCTGACTAAGGATCCCTATAAGGGATTCTAAGTTTGTTTATTCACAGAATAAACTACCTAGGAAGATATCCATTAAAAAAAAACAAACAAACCAACACACAGACAAAACACCAAAACAAAAAAAACCAACCAAACAAAAAAACCCAACCCAAAAACAGCAACAAAAAAATCCACAGACATCAAAGTCTGATTTGCTTCTAGGACACTTAACTCTAGGTCAGACTAAATGGGAATACCAGTTAAAATCTCATACTCTTACAGAGGAAATGACTGTATGTGAAAGGGAAGTCAACTTTTAAGCAGGAGCTAATCATGACTTGTACAGCTTCTCCCTCCCCCTGCTTTCTGGTGAATCATAACTAAGCTCAGAATCTCCCATACTATATTTTAATACCAAAGACTTCTTACATATTGCTGTATTGGGTAAGGGTAGTGAGACTGTAGTACGCAGTCTTATTCACAACAGTACCATGCTCACACTCCTGACTTTTTTTTTTTTCTTGGTATATCTGGTGTGACATTGATCTAGGGAAACTAGTGGGTTTTCTATTAGGATCTGAAATTCATGTGGTTTTTCTGAGACTAAAATCAAGAAACATCTGAACCATGTATGTATGTTTTGATATGCTATGTGACTGTGGTCTGATGCACAGGTAGCAAAGCCAGACTCAATTTTAAGTGAGCTGTAAGTTGTTAAATCATTTGCTTTGGGAAGTGCTTGAGATGTTTAAATTTTGTGTGTAGGTGTGTGAATATGCTGTACATTTTTATACATAAATAAAAACATAAATTATTGTTCTTCTTGTTCTCTCACCTTCTCTGTTGGGTTTCTAGCACTTCTCGTAAGGCAAAGGGCTACAACAGAAATCATCCAAGTCTGTTAGTCTCAGAAATTTTAGCCCATTGATTTTTACTTGACAAAACATATGTTGGTGTGCTGATTAAATAAATATCTCTGTCATAAGTCATGTTTAATTCTAAGATACCTTATTTTCACTTTCCAGCCTGTGTATGTGTAATACCCTTCCATTGATTCTCCTTCCTGAAAATAACCTTCGATATTAATGTGTAAGCTTAGGGTAAAGAGTTCCAGCCAGCTATGTAGTAGATGTTGTGCTTATTGCTGGCTTTTTTCCAGCAGAAAGTTTTGGGGAACAGAATCACTAAGTATTTGTGCAACATGACACATGAAAAGGAAAATAAAGAAAATAGCCTTAACTGTTTTGCATAATGCAAATTACATCTGCTTGATCGGGTTAAACCTATCTCCTCTATTTTCTTACAAATATCCTTACTTTGGTAGTGTGGTTTATAGTCTTAAGCTGTAAGAGTCCTTTCTGCAGATTTCTGTGACCTCATATCTGCTGACATATGGTGCACTTTGGCCCATCATACCATGTCACACCACCATGGGATTTTCTTAGGTTCCTACCACAGGGGCTTTCTGGAGAGTATTTTTGGTCTAAGTGGTTTTTCGACTGGTTGAGTGAAACAGAAGCAGATGACAGAGTAGGAAAACATCTACAGAGGAGACAGGCCTTTCTGTATATACTATGAGCCTACTAACAGTTGAGAGATTGAATGCTCTAACTTTGTAGAAGCTGTCATTTTTAATTGGGTCTTCTAACACTAGATGATCAATAAATATTAAGATTCTCCTTTTTTTGTAATCTACTGTATAGGCCTGTAAGTATGATGGTCACAGATAAGCTGGCTCAAGGCCTGGTCTGCAGTGCTTATTCCGCTGCTCTTTCACTCATGGGCACGTTGGTGGTTTTTTTCCCTATAATTAATTTACTGTGCTGAGTGTGGAAGCTTTTTTTAAAAAAAAAAATAAAAAAAAAAATCACGGGTAGTAGGTTTTTTTAGTATGGTCTTGTTCAGTCTACAAACTCTGATACAAGCCTAGACTTTACATACTGTATTTTGAGAGATACTATTGTATCTAAAAGCCATAATCTTCAGGTTCTTTGTTCAGTCTTCCTGAAAGTTACTCTGGGTTGGCTAGTGTATAGCTTTTTCCTCTGGTAATTATTTTTTTTTTAGAAACTGCAAGGCCATGCTTGTAAGAGAATTGAGAACCTGTTGAAACATGCTCGTTTCTCTTGAGTTCCTCTGCTTTCAAGAAAAATAGTTATGCTTCCATGCACCGATGCTCAAATGAGAGAATCTTCAAGAACTGTAAATGCTGTACGGTGATAATTAGAATTGACTCAAGCAGAACGTGATTTTTCCTGGAAAAACTGAACATGAACAACTCCCCTTTATTTGAAGTTGTTGAGTGTTGTCTGAAGACAAGGCTTTGACCTTCATGTTCTTTATCTTTGTATTTTTTCTTTAATGAGACCAGGATGAGTATTAAATGAGGCTGTGCGTTCGTGCCTTTAGTATCCTTGAAAATGAATCCCCTCTTTTAGAGGGGAGATTGTGGTGCAACTCGTGCTGACAATCCACTACTAGCAGCAATCAGATCAAGTGTCTTCCTTTTTTTTGTTCTGTTTCATTTTTGTTTTATATTTCTTCTTCCCCAGTGTTTTACTGAGTGTGGCTTGAATTGTAGTCAATGCTACCCAGTGGATGTTAGTCCAGCCTCTAAAGTGGCAGCTCTTTTGAGAAGTATCTGCCTAGTTTAAGATTAAATTGGTTTTCTTATCATGTGTATAGGTCTTCAGAAAGGCAAATAAATATTTCACTATTAAAACAACTGCTGCTTCTGCTGAGCTGGTATTTTTGTTGTTGATAAGAGGTATGCCTCTTTTAAGAGGTAAAAACAGGCAATAAGTGATAAAACAGTGGAGAGAGCGAGTGAGAGTGCCTGCAGCTTTAGGGTATGATTTTTAGAGGTTATCAGGGGTTAGAACAGTTCTGTAATGTTTGGATAGAAAGCATTTGAAGTGCTTTCAATAACATTTCAATGGAAATGCTAAGCTGTTCCCTTGATAACAAGCAAAAGGCACATTGGGTGATTTAATGAGTGTTTCAGCAGTCCGTATATCCATATCATCTGTTTTCACTTAAGTTGTACTTTGTACAGTTAACCCTTTATTGTGAAGAAAAACTTCTAACGCTTGAACTGCATTCATGCACTGTATTTTGTGCTCTAGTAGCCCCATCTCTAGCACCTCCTGGCATGCTTGAACATGGGTATTGGTCACAGCAATTTTACTCCTGAGGGAAAGTGCTGAAGTGTCAGTCAAATTGTAAACATCTCAGGTCTCATGGACAGCAGAACTCCACAGAGCTGGAGCTCTGTCAGGTTGGTGGCAGTCAGAAGCACTTCACGGTGGTTGTCCCCTTGCTGTCCCTTGCCTGCCTCTCTCATGCAGTGTACCTGATGGGTCCATCCTAGCTGTCCTGGCTGCAAAGTATTGGTATTTTTAGCAGAACCTTGATTTTGACCACAGATGGCATCTTTTAAATTTGAAGAGATATCAGCAGCTAATTCAATAGGGGGAGCTCCACTACTTTACTGTTAGAAGCATCTCTGCTTTTCCCAGACCTCTGCCATCAGCTGGAAAGTTAGGTTAGAAGTCTTTGCCTCATAGCAGTGTTCTGTGGTTTCAGGCTATGTTTCCGAAAGCATCTTACTTTCATCACAGGCTTCCTGTTGCATGAAGGGGAAGGAAGAACGAATCCAAATCACATAACAGCCAAACCTAGAAAGATGATTCAATTAGAGATACTTTTCTTTTGAAGCAAGGCATTGTGTGTTTTAAATGGTTATGTTACAGAATTTGGTTTTTAAATGGCCTTTCCTTGTCTTGAGGGGGCGTAATGGAGAAACACAAAAATAATTAGAATAAGAAGAGGGCACTTTCCAGAGATTAAATGGGCCGAGAGTGGCGTTGCATGAAATAGGGTACAAACACAATAAGGGAATGATTGCACTACATAGACCGTTATGATGAGACAAAGCTTGTAGATTTCCAATATGATGTATTAAGTAGGACCTTTATTTAATAATCCTTTCAGTAGGTTCTTCTAGGATCATAAAGGAAAACTGGACTGCATGTGCTGTTCTGCAAACAGGGTCTGGATTTTGGGTTAGTGTAAAAGAAAGCCAGCTTACGTATGTGCTGGTATGCTTTTAATCCATTCTGTGTCTCTCTAATACACAAACATGTACATACAGAAGGCTGGTAACTGTTCTGCAAACCTAGGACTTTATCTTTTTCTTGGATACTTTACTTTTAAAAATGTTATTTCTCATCAGACTATTTTGAAACTAATTATGAAGTCCCATTAAGGACCAGCCCTTTCTAAAAATAAATAAAATAATTGGTTAAGTCAGGTTACCTTCAAGTAAACGTGTAATGAGGTCAGCAGTATTCTTCAATCAGATGAATCCTTCATAAATGCCATTTATCATTTGACTTGCTGCAGAAGTTGCGCATTTTTTTCCAATTTTTTTTTTCAATTTAACTGGAGAAAATAACAATAGATATTGAGTAACAAAATAGATGTAGCTGTTATGCATCTAGAGTTAAACATGGCATTTGATTCAACTTGACTGACATATTTCAGGTTTTTGTTTGTTGGGTTTTTTTAATGTGAGTTTTTGGGGGGTTTTGTTTTGTTTTAATATTATTTGTGAGCTACAATTCTTTAACTGCAGTTTCTGAATTATTTTGCAGTTAATTATCTAGAGTATTAGCCTAGGTATTACTCCATTTTGGCATGGAACTCTGATTCATAAAACATAGAAAACAGCATACATTTAGTGAAGTGAGTTCTCTGACTTGTCCAGATAAAATCATGTTTGGTTGTTGGCTTAATCCAGTTGTTTTGGAGAACAGGGATGAACTTAATGGCCTTTACCTTTACCTGGAACAAGAGAAGAAGGACAAAAACCTGAATATTTTGGCAGGATTTGGTGAACTTCAGTGTAGTCCTGTGACTTCAGCAGAGAAAAGGATTCTGAATTGATTCCTTCATTTTTGATACTACGCATCAAGTTGTATAACAAGTTTTTGCATATAGACAAAATGATAGGGTAAGTATTATCTTAAGTCACTCATTGACATAATATTGTGGAATTTACTTTCTCAAGTTGGGGCATTTGAAAGTTTCTGACACTGCTAGCGAGGTAGTGTGCTGGCAGCTGGTGACGTAAATCAAGAAAACATTTGAGTATTACAGTTGACAGCTTGAAAGGTTAGCAAGGGAATAATTTTTCCAGCTTTAATTCATGACTGAGATTTTTGTCAAGTTTGTTTAGCATTGCTTCTCAGTTCTGAAACTACTGCACAGTTTACTGCAAATCTGGAGCCCTACCACGACACAGAAGCAATAAGGAAGTCAGTATTATGAATGTCCCACCAGCTTCCTGTTTATATGAGTGAATTCTGTTTCTTCCTGTTGTGTTTCTGCATAGAGAAGAATGCTTAGTAATGCAGAGCATGCTGTGCAGACACTTCTACAGCTTGAAACAGTCACCAAAATATAAGCAAATAGTGACATTGACTTCATGTTGTATAAATTTACATTTTGCATCTTTGTTGCCAATGTGAGTGCAGTGTTGTTTTGTTTTTGTAAAATATTTAAAACTGCCAGAAAATGTTTTGTTCTAGTAGTTTAGTTCTTGACATGATTTCTGTAAAAGGGCTTTGCCTTTTTTGAAGGGTAACTGTTCCACACTTTAGTTTGACCTTGCTCATGTCATTACTGTTGGATGATGCAGCAGGTTCAGTATTAGCTTTCAAGTTCTAAGTCCTTAGTATAACATCATAAAGGTTTAACCTCAGTTAATGTGCATTGCCCCACAGGAGCAAATTCCTAAGTGTCTATGTGATTCTCTGATCTCAGAGTGAGGCTTCTGAAGGTTCGTCTGCAGGTTTGGTAAGGGTTAGGTATCTGGTATTTTATCCAGACTCACTTGTATCTGCAGGTTATTTCTTGTTGTTTCTCATTACTTTAAGTACCCTGCAGTTTTAAATCCAAAATGTCTGCCCAGCATCTGGGGGTGGCAGGGGGAGGAGTCTAAAGCTCCTGAGGTAGTAGAAATTAACTGGCATGTTGCAAATGTAGTAACCATGGAAGTAGAAGGAGCAGGTTAACTGCTTTTCAGTTTAGATTCACAGAATCTATTTGGCATCTTCTGTGCATTTTAATATAGCGTATGCCTGCTTTGTTGGAAATAAAATTCTTCTGGTATTACAAAAGAGATGTAAGCCCTTGGTGTCTGCAGACACAAGGAAACTGTTGTAGGACTAGGGAAGGCAAACATTCTGGCCTATGTGTCAAAATGTTGGTGTGTATCAGAGGGCCCTAAGAGATGTGTAATGTTTACCTGGGAGCCAAAGGAGCAGGAGTGAGGGGCAATGAGAGTTGTGGTTTTTTGGAGCTCATTTTGAGAGTGGGGCCGTTGCTGGGTGTCGGGCATGCTGGCATTATTATTCTCTGCAGAGCCTGCTGTCTGTCATCCTCCTGCAGCTGGGGACTTGGAGCGCTGCTACAGCCACCATAGCTTGGTGAGGGCAGCTTTACGGTTACTTTTGGGCAGCATGTAGCTCAAGAGCCAGAAGTCAGAAACTCTATTAATGGTGGTGACCTATAGTGTTCATGGTGGCTGCTTCCTTTCCACTGTGTAAGAGAAGGGAAGGATCTGTATTCCTCCCAAGCTTGAGAAATTTCCTCCTTTTGCTGGTGGCATGCTTACCCTCTGAACTGTTGCAGAGAAGAATCTGTTTACTTTAGGGGCATCAGTTTTCTCCTCTTCTCTGAATGCTGTGAAGGGTTACTGTGTGTTACTTTTTAATCCTATGTCCATATACGAGTACAGCAGTGATAAGGAAAGATGGGCTTCAGCATGCTGGGTATGCTTGCAGTCTTTGGCTCTCTTTCCATTGCATCAGCAGCACAGGGCACAGAGGAATGAATAACGCAGTGTGTTTCTTCAGTGAATGCTGAATGGGTGAGTGTGAGCTGCCAGAAGCTTTATCCAGAAAGAAGTGGGGTGTTGTGTGGGATGATAGACTCACACATGGGGGGAAAGGCAGGTGAATCGCTTTTAGATGGAATTCACTGTCTAGTTTTATTAGATGTGGGAGTATTTCTGAAGATGAAAGTTGATATTTTGGCCAAAAAACTTGTTGATTTTTCCAGGCAGAAGGAGTGCATTTAAACTGTTTCTTGAAACAAATTATTGTTACAGTTTTATATATGGTTACTCCTGAGGGTCTCGTATAAGTTTCACATTTGAAAAGTGTTTTGTGTAAGTATCAATAAAAACCTAGCCCTCTCAGTATGGTGAGGTGCTTTGTCTTAAATATGGATTCTAATTAATGAAAACCTTAGAAATTGCTTGCTTTTTCTTGCTTTGCAACTGGTTGCTGGTTTTCCTTTGAGATGTTGTCATCTGTAAACATCAATGATTGTCCTGAAAAGCTTTTCATGTAAGCCTGAAAGAGCAGAGCGTTGAGCGTGCTGGGAACTGTGACTCCTCATGAGGACACTTTCTTTGTGTAATAGGATAAATATTTGTTACTTTTTTGGACATACTGTAAAACACAGGCTTCCTTCATAACCACAGAACAAGGTTGCTGGCTCATAGTCTGCAAGTTCTGTGACAGAGCATGGTACATGCTACATAAATCTCAACGGACTCTGTTGGTTAAACTGTAGTAGAAGCTTTAAGGGGAGTATTGCAATAAGGATCTTTATTTTCTTGCTAAAAGTCTGGATTATTTTTTTTTTGCTTCTGTTTTGGTACTTGTTGTTTGTGGGTTTTGTGGTTGTAGTTTGTTTGGTTCTTTGTTGTTTTTTTTCTTGTGTGTGTTTTTTTTAAAGGTGGACCACTACTCTTATCTTCAGCAAAGCAGGGAAAGATACTAAAAAAACAGAAGTCTTATCCATGCTTTCATTAATTCCAGGTGTGAAGTTGAGACCTAAATCTCCCATCTGCCAATAAAACACCTGTCTCAGCAGTTTCTCAATATCTTCCACAATGGTAGCTTTAAAGAAAAGCACAAAGTTTGATTCCTTCTCATCAGGGAAGATTGAGGACTTGATGTGCATTGAGGATTTGTGGATTGATTTTTTGTTTAGTTTTTTTTTTAAATATCATTTAATGAAGGAGGAATGTTATCCATGGTCTCTGGAGTAGGTGGCACTGTATTGCCAGGCTTTTCAAACAGTGATGTTTGTAGGCAGAAGGAAACTGTTGTGAATTGGGACCAATAGTGACATGGGAGAGGTCACTCCACACAAGGACTTGATGGCACACCCAAGCTGTTAAGCCAGTGTGAAAGTACCTCAACATGCATTTCATGTAAGAGGATTTGAGTGGTCTAACTTAAACTCTTTTACTCCAGTGGTGAAAAAATGCTGAGTTTTGTGTTTCTTGTGGCGTTTGCTTGAACTACACTTGAAACGTGAGCACTTTGAGGTTTTTGGCAACTCAGTAGTGCTTCAGTTGCAACCGCAAGGCTAGAAAAAATTACGTGAGCTTCTTCTGCAGTGGACGCATGTCCTTGGTAATGGCTATTGCCAGCATGCTGCTTGGGAGTCCATGATGCTTAGCCTTGTACAAATTATATTTGCTGAGATACTAGATTAATAGTATGTTGAAGAACTCTCCCTGTGTCAGGGGTAGCCAGACTTCGTGGGGGGGTGGGACTTGCCCTGTGATCTGAACCTGAACAACTCATGCCCAGGTCGGAAAGTCCAGGGAGGCTCCTGCCAGAACTTAGATGAGAGCAGCAACTCTTCTGAGATATTTCTGTTGCAGGAAAGGGCTAGACTGAGTGTTGCTCTGAGAGCAGCCTGGCAGTGTCAGCCAGCACCAGCAGCTACTGCTGCAGCTGGGGAGCATCAGTGGCTGCAAGATTTAACCCTGGAACCAAGCCCTTGGGTGCACTTTAACTATGCCTTGTAGGTGCTGTATTTTATATATTGTCAGGTGTGATCTCTTCCGCTAATGACTAAAGTGAGTAGAAGCTTAAGATCATGTGAAATGTGTTGGCATGCAGATTCACTATGAAATAACTGTTGAATTTATGCCATTTTATTGGGTGGGGAATCTGTACTTGTCTTTCCAAGATCATAGAAAAGGGAAAAAGATGAAAAATGCTGAAATTCTTACCCACTACTTTTGATTCTTTTAGCATCTGATGCTTATAAAGGAAGTGGGGTTTAAAGAAAATAGCATAATAGAGGCTTTTTTAAATTTGAAAACTACACTTGAACATAAAAAGATATTTGGGAACGTTTTTGGCTAAGAAATAGAACATTTTTTTTGCTAGCATATTATTTGCTAAATTTCAGTGTGTCACTGACTAGAATATGTCTCTATGATCTGTAGGTTTGAGAGAGTGAAGGCTTTAGAGGTGAGAACAATTAAGGAAAGCTAAAGTATTTAGAACTGCAAGAGCAGCACTTTGAATCTTTGACAGATTATTAGTGTGAAAGAAAGATGGATTGGTTTTATACTAAAAAGTTCAGTTTTCTCCCACTGCTGTCTAAGGAAATGTTGACTGGAGCAGATATGAACTAGCTGAAAAGGAGGTTTGCTGTCAGTAACTGATGATCTGGCCAAAGACATAGATCAGCATCTCTGCAGGGAGTGACATACACAAATAAAAAACAAATAGCTTACTCCCAGTGTGTTGAAACAGGTATACACATAAGGCCATGAAAAGAAATAATATGGCAAAACTATGGAAAGGGGTCTTCAGTGGAGACTGGGAGGGGTGAAATGTCTTTTAGAAAGGTCTGTAGAAGGATTCTGCCTTGGCCACAGGGCTAGCCATCTTGATGGGTAGGAGGAGCTGTAGCTGGCATGTTTTTGTGTGAGACTTGCACATCTTGTGGGTGTGAGTTTTTGGACAACAGTTAGCTGAACCTGAGAGGAACCTAGCTTTTGAATCTGGCTCATTACATCCACATTTGCTGAATCATAGAATATGCTGAGTTGGAAGGGACCCATAAGGATCATCAGGTAATCTTCTGTCCCTGTGTAGGGCACTATGAGCCTGAGAGCAGTGAGAAATGGTGTTTGAAGGTAGAGAGCCTGTGGGGTTAGAGACTGGGCAGGTGGCAGGAGGAGGAAGGAAGCCAAAGGCCCCAGCCATAGTTGTGCAGACCCGGTCTCTGCTTCCTCTTTCCCCTGTGTGGCCAGCAGGCCTGTGAAGGCAGAAATCTGGATGGAGGAGGTAAGTCATCTGCATGGAAAGAACAGCTTAGACTTCTGCTTGCAAGTGAAACAAGTTGCAGAGAAAGAACAGAAAGCTTTCTGGAGGAGCCTTCTGGAAAATGGCAGGGTTAATGAAGAACCGCAGCAAGAATATTTTGAGGATGTTGAGCAGAGGCAGGCAGACAAGACACCAGGGAGCAGAGAAAGCCCAAATTTTAAGATATGTAGTGCCTGCTTTTCCCTGTCTGTAGCACCACATGCTGTCCTGGGCTTGGCAGTTACTCTGCCTCTTCCCTCTCCTTTCACCTCCTGTAATTAGCAGTCTGTCCCTTTCTGTTGAGACTGTGTATTGCCATGCCATCCTATGCTGATTTTTATGTTCCCCTCTTGTCAGCCATACAATTCAGTGTTATTTCTTGCCTGGGGAAGACATGAACTTCCCCACAGGGATTTCTCAAACTGCTCCTACCCTGGGATTATGTGGACTGTGTTTGTAGGGTGACTGCCTGGGCTGACGCACCCTTTCTGAGCAACTTCTTCTCTCCCTTCTTTGGCCAGCACAGATAACCTGAAAAGCTGTTCATGCTGACAGACTTTTTTTGGAGGAGGGGGAAAAAACCACGAATGTTTCCTTCTAGTCCTTGTAAGAGGCATAGTGTGTGAGGTAATGTGTCAGGAAAAGGGTGTCATGCACTGAGAGCATGGTCACTGTGTGGCCTAAATGTCCAACTCTGTCCTGTTGAGAGTTTTGCTGGAGTAACACACACCTTATGCTATGGTTGTTCAGGATAGTCAAGAAACTCTTTTCCAGAATGGAGGAGCCCGTATTCTTACAATGTATTTTTACCAATTCTGAAGAGGTGTAGTATCAGTTGTTTAACATGAACACTGTAATAAATACAGCTGTATGACCTACTGCTGCTGAAATTGCAACTATCAACCATTTTACTAGTCTGAGCCTTTTCATGCTCTGTCTGTGACTGAGGTGGTTGACAGACACTAAAAGCCTTCAACAGCAATTGTGCAAAGTCATAAAATCTAGAAATTAAACTAAGACAGTAGTTTTGGGCCATGATCAAGGATATGTTTGAACACCTAGCTTTGAAATTAACAACATATTTAAATACTTGAATAAGGACCTAATTTTTAGGCTAAAGGCCGCAGGGTCCCTACAGTGGAGGCCCAGGAGGACACAGTAAGCCTTAAGTAATAGCATAGAGGCTGTTAGGATGATGGATGCTGTCTATGGGGCATAGCATGTTTCTGTTCCTTGCAGAGGCTATCTGACTAGCACAGTTCTTGGAGAACTGTTTAGGTAATGAGTTGCTCTAGTTCAGTCTTCCTGAGGATGATGCAAGTTCACCTCTTCAGCTGACTTTTTAAGCCTCCATTTTTAAATTGCACACACATGGTTTTTCTGTATATAAAATATAATATATGAGAGAGGATTTGGGGTTTTGTGCCAGTCAGCAGAGAATATATGCAGCTTACTAAGCTTTCTTGAGTATAATTTTAAATGGAGAAATGCTTCATATAAACTGAGATTATCTCATCACAATATTTTTATGATTGTTAATTAAAATGTGAAGAAATCCTTTAGAAAAGATTTGCAGTTTTGAGACTTTTATGAGACTCAACATGAGAGAACTATTTTTATAGTTATGCCTTCTTACTAGTTTTGAGATTAGGATATGCTTAAATGCATGGCTATCAAATCCTGTAATGATTACTTGTTTTGCAATGTAGACTAAATCAGTTATGGTCCCATTCATGTGCTGTTTGTGTCCCACTTTTCAACAAAATGTTGTAGTGCTTTATTGTTATTGCTATTTCAGATAAACTCCCGGGGCAGTTTTGATTTGAGCTTGTATTTTTTCCAATATTAACTTTCAGTGGAGAGTATTTTGTTAGGTTATTGTGAATAATGACCATTTAGATTGTTACAGCTCCTGGAAATCCATTTTCATCACACTAGAAGACTAAAGTGTAAGTGAAGAAAGGATCACCATGACATTAAGCAAGAGACTTGAATAATTAAAAAGTTGTCTGGACATAAATGAAAACCTGTAAAATCTTGGTTCATAGTGCATAAAATTGTGATAAGAAGCAAGACCTATAGAAAGTTTACTGTGAGAAAATGGGAGTTAGTAAACACCTGTGTGTGCCCTGCTCTCTTTGCAGCTGACAGGCGTATCAGTGGAATATTGATTTTTTTATTATTTTATTTTATTTTTTAGGCATAGTGCTTTAAGCTTGAACTTGTGCTCAGGCTAAAGGAGGAATTGGAGTGAAGATCTGAACAAGGTTAAGCAAATATTTTTTGCCTTGCTCTAACCATGCCTATAATAGCACAAGCTGAGTCTTTTAATCACAGGCTCATCCGTCATCTCAAACAACACCTTGGAGTTGTTTGAATAGAGAATTTTCCAGTCTAGGAATAATTAGGGCATGGAGAAAAGTGATCAGCTGTAAATTGTGAAGGAAGTCAGAGCCCATCAGAAGTTAATGTGGTGAGGATTTAAAGACCTTTCCTTTGACCTGTTTGTGTCAGTGACCATGTGGAGAGCCTTGTGCTCTAGGCCAGCAGGAGACTATGTAAAGGAAAGAAGGATGCTCTTCTCCCTGTGTGTTAATAAGCACAAGCTTTTGGTTGGTTTTTTTTTTTTTTTTAGTAAAGATCTACAGAGGAAGCATGTCAGGTACTAAGTATCATAATAATCAGGGCTAATTATCTTGCAGACTTCAAAGGAAATATTTTATTAGAGAATCACATGGATAAAGAATATATATTTCCCTGATGTTTCTATACTAGCCTAGGCATTAGCGTGGGTGTGCTGATGTGAACAGACTGCACTGTCAAAAGCAAAGCAAGGGAAAGGAAGAAGGAGGGGGAATTCTTAGTTATGCTGGCAGAAATACACATGCTGATGTGAGCTGTATTTGTATTAGCAGAATATTCTGATACAGATTATCAAAATTTGTCTACCAAACTATGCCTCAGATTATAGTCCTTTTGGAGATGTTGAAGGAGGAAAGAGAGAATGGATGGAGTCTCACTGTTGCTAATGTTTAATAGAATGAATGTGTTAAAGGGCTCATGGCTTTTATTTTCTGTAAGCATGTGGGGAAAAATGAGAACAGAGGTTGAAACTAGAAGTAATGAAAAGGGAGAGCAGAACATTTTTAAAGAGGGTAAGTGGAAGAAATAAAGGCTAGAGTGTTTTTTGTATGTCTTCTGAGAGAAAGTCATTGAAAGGTAGTGGCGAGGTAGACATCTACTTGTATCTTCAGAGCTGTGGAAGCAGCATGCCCATTCCCTTTTGGTACTGGTGGAGCTCTGGGTGCTCTCTGTAGTGGCAGTGCCAGGAGAAAAACAAGATTGAGATTTGTCAGATTTCTATGACACAGATCTGGTTTGCAGACCTGTGGGACAATGACTAATGATGGCTCCTGGGTTCCTTCTCAGAAAAGAAGTTCCTTTTATTTTAATTCTTGTACTGGAGAAAAGTTTGTTTACAGTTCTGCTTTCATTAGTCAAAAGTATATGCTTCCTGTAGTGACTTACCCATCTCCTGTAGAGGCTTTGCCTACAAAATTAGTTTGATTGTGTACCTTTTTATACAGATTTGTGACTTTTGATGCCATGTTGTATCTGAGATCAAGTAACTTGCTCTGTAATTTCCTCTCATGCCCATCCTTCAGAGGCTGCTGGTTTTAAGACAGTGATGCAGCCTGGTGTTGCATGTTCTGTGTAGAAAGCTCTCTTACTTAGAAAGATGTCAGGGGAGTGCCTGGCAGATTTTGGGGAAGGAAGAGGGAGCAGTGTAGCTTTTGTTTTTCTTTTCAGTTTCTGTTTAAGGAGAAATCGTGTTATGCACTAAGGCTTGTTCTTCGATCTACGTGGTATAAAACTAGGTAAGAGTAACTTCTGATAACCTTGCATCTCATTTTGGCTTGGGTCATTTACCCAGTAATAACACCAGAGAGTCTTAAGTATCAATACAATTTTTTTTTGTGGTGATTTTAGTTCAGTCTTCATTCATAGAGGGGAAAGTAAGCAATAAAACAGAGAAGCTGTTAGATAAAATATCAATGTTGCACACACAGGCTTTTTAATCAGTGCAATTGGTTGTATACTGAAAGTGAGAATCAATTATAGCTGCTGCTTATCAGAAGCTAGCAAATGGTAAATGCAGTTTCAATTTTATAATCAATTACCTAGCCCTGGAACTTGTTAGCAAAGGTTAGAAGCCGTAATAATTCTAAGTAAATGCTACACATTATCTTGGTGTATTTTGATACTCTGCATTATAGGGAGATGAGAAAGAAACATTTCTCTTCCCTGAAGTCTTTTAAACTGGCTTGTGAGAGGTGAGGATCGAGTCCCTAAATTTCTAAGCACAATTTGCATTTGTTCCACGTCAAAGATGATGGCATATACTTTCTTGTTAGTGAAACTTTTTTTTTTTCCCCAGTTGTAAGCACAGATAAATTTCCGTTTTGTGAGTTTAAAGGAAACTTGCATCCCTGAGTGGTTAGTTTATCTTGCATCAGCTGTCAGAATTTACAGATAAAGGGGATAGGAACGAAGGATAACTTTCTTCCTTTTCTTGTTATTTCTGTTTTCCTCTGACTTTATCAACAAGGATTTAAAATTATTTGAGTGCAGAAGTTATTCATTGCTGGTCACAGGCTAGGAATGTGTTGTGCCAGAAAATTACCCATCTTCCATTCCTGCTAGCCCATTCAAAACAGTGTTCACTTGTCATACACAAGCCTTCATGTGTCTATTCTAAAAGTACCTATCAAACACTCCTTTGTTTTTATTAAAATGTTCTAGCATCATTGTTTGCTTATTGACTCTCTTCTATGATTGTATTTCTGGAAGCTTCTGCAGGCTTTCTGTTGCTTTTCTGCTGGATGGCAGAGTTGCAAACCTCTGCATTGCTTCTTTCACTGAAGTGTTTTTAAGAGATCTTGTATGCAACTTAGTCCTCAGTTCTTTAAAGTTCATAGTACCTGAAACTGCAACTATAAGAAATGTTTAGGTTAGGTTGCTCTTCTAAACAGATCACAAAGGCAGGCATTGTTTACAAGAAGGATGTTTAATTTATTTTCATTTTGCAGTTACTTTTTGTTAGGTTAAAATTAATTTCTGATAAAATTGGTGGGTCTTGTACCTTGTTTTAATTTTTATTTATTTCTTCATTAGCACTGTAAACTACTGAAACTACTTACTGTATCTGTTGAATTTTTGGTCGGTTTAAATTAAGAAAGAAACCTCTTGCTCTTTGTTACTTTATAGTCACAACTATTTGATATTTTTTGCTCAATGTAAACCAGTTTTTTTCTGAATCACAGGTATTTTGGCCTCCTGTTTTTCCAAGAGCCTTTCATTGACACTAGTCAGGCTCTTGGGAACTGTTATTTTCTGTGTCAGTATAATACTGATCAGGATACATGATCAGGAAAACAAAGTTTAGACTCTTCAAAGATCTGCACAGTGGAATACCATGGGTCAGGGCCCTGAATGTCCATGAGAGCTGGGCAACTTTCAAACACTGCTTTCTCCAAGCTCAAGACCTCTGCATCCCTATGGGGAAAAATTAAGAAGAGGTAGGAGACCTACATGGGTGAGTAAGGATCTTCTGGAAAAAAATTAAACCAGAAGAAGAAAGTTGGGAAAATGGGACTGGCCACTTGGGAGGTATATGGGAACATAGTCAGAGAATGCAGGGATGCAACTAGTGAGTGGGATCAAGGACAAAAAGAAGGGTTTCTCCCAGTACATCAATAAAAAAAGGAAGACTAGGGAGAATGTAAGCCTGTGGGTGAGTGAGGGATGTGCCCTAGTGGTGGAAGACACACAGAAGGCAGAGTTATTGAATGCCTTCCTTGCTTCAGTCTTCACTGCTAAAGCTGACCCTCTTGAATCCCAGACCCTGGAGGTAAGACATAAGTTCTGGAGAGAGGAAGATTTTTCCCTCGATAGAGGAGGACCAGGTTAGAGGCCACTTAACCAAACTGGACATCCATAAATCCATGGGCTTTGATGGGATACATCCATAAGTTCTGACAGAGCTAGCATATGTTATTGCTAGGCCACTCTCCATCTTTGAGAGGTCATGAAGAACAGGAGAGGTGCCTGAGGACTGAAGGAGGGCCGGTGTCACTCAATTCTTCAAAAAGGGCAAGAACGAACCCTGAGGGAACTACAGCCTGGTTAGTCTCCCCTCTGTCCCTGGTAAGGTGTTAGAACAAATAATTCAGGACATAATCTCAAAACATGTGAAAGCAAAGAAAGTCACTGGGAGAAGTCAGCATGGATTAAATGAAGGGGAATCACGCTTGACCAATCTGATTGCCTTCTGTGACATCGTAACTGGTTGGCTAGATGAGGGATGTTAGCAGTGAATGTTAACTACCTTGACTTCAGCAAGGCTTTTGACAGTGTCTCCTGTAACATCCTCGTTAGGAAACTCAGGAAGTGTGGGCCAGGTGAGTGGATAGTGAGGTAGATTGAGAGCTGGCGGTGTGACAGAACTCAGAGGGTTGTGATTAATGGAATGGTGTGTTGCAGTAGCCAGCGGTGTCACCCAGGGATCGGTATTCGGTCTAGTCTTGTACCATGTATTCATCAATGATGTGGATGAGGGAACAGAGTGTATACTCATCAAGTTCACTGGTGATACTGAACTGGGAGGAGTGGCCGACACTCCAGAGGGCTGTGCTGCCATCCATCATGACCTGGACAGGCTGCAGAGCTGGGCAGAGAAGAACCAATGAGACTCAACAAGGGCAAGTGTAGGGTCCTGCACCTGGGGAGGAAGAACCCCATGCAGCAGTATAGGTTAGGGATGGACCTGCTGGAAAGCAGTTTTGAGAAGGATCTGGGAGTCCTGGTAGATAGTAAATTGTCAGCCAGCAACGTGCCCTTGTCATCAAGAAGGCAAATGGAATTCTGGGTTGCATAAGGAATAGTGTGGCCAGTAGGTCAAGAGAGGTCATTCTCCCCCTCTACTTTGCCCTGGTGAGGCCACATCTGGAATACTGCATCCAGTTCTGGGCTCCCTGGTTCAAGAGATACAAGGAACTACTAGAGAGAGTCCAGCAGAGGGCAACAAAGATGACTGGGGGATTGGAGCATCTCCCTTAAGAGGAAGGGCTGAAAGAGCTGGGACTCTTTAAGCCTGGAGAAGAAAATGCTGAGGGGAGACAATATTAATGCCTGCAAGGATCTAAAGGGTGGGTGTAAGGAGGATGGAGCCAGACTCTTTTCAGTAGTTCCCGGTGACGGGACGAGGGGCAACAGGCACAAGTTGGAACATAGGAAGTTCCATTTAAATACGAGAAAAAAATTCTTTAGTATGAGGGTGACTGAGCACTAGAACAGGCTGCCCAGGGAGGTTGTGGAGTCCCCTTCTATGGAGCTATTCAAGACCTGTCTGGATGCAGTCTTGAGTAATGTGCTGTATGTAGGTGATCCTGCTTTAGGAGGGGAGTTGGACTGCATGATATCTAGAGGTCCCTTTCAGCTCTGATAATTCTGTGGTTCTATGATACTTTTTTTTTAGTAACTTACATTAAAGTGGCCTGACTTGCTCCTCCCTTCTTGAAAGTGATGGATAGCATTTATTTGAATCTCCGTGGCAATGAACAACTTTCTAAGCTTGCAGACTGTTGTCTTTAGCTTCCCAGGTCCTCACTGGGAAACTTGACTGCCAGCTGCAAATGGCAACAGCAATGAAAATGCAAGCATCTTCCAGGTACGCTTGATATCATGATTTAACCAGAAATCTATATTTAACTGGAAACAATGCTAAGAATAGAAATCTCTGCTAGCCTGACTGGCTCGATTCTCATTCAGGTTTAAATATCTATATTTAGTGGGGCTGTTTTTTTTCTTGTTCTGCAAGATTGTGCAAGTATTCTCAAGTTGCCCCAACTTTCTGCACAAATTATGGCAGGAAATCCAGATCCCTTAGGTGCTTTAGCAAATTGTTTGGTGAGCAGAGGGTTACAGGATAGGGCTAATTTCCTCTACTAATGGTTTTCTGGGGTGCTAAGTGCAAGGATCCTTGAATGAGCAAAGTGTGATGTGTGGCAAGACAGTAGCTGTGTGAGTGTAAGAGTTGAATAGGTTGAAAAGTTGTGCTAAGAGTTGAGTAGTGGAGATGCTACACAGCTGCATTGTCAGTGAGGTGACTTTCCTTCAAGATTTGTTGCTGCCTTGTTGTGTGTCAACTGAGAACTGTTCTAAGAATCTCAAAGTTCTGTGTGGACAGAAGGAAGACATAAAAGTTGGCTCTGCTGTTTGAGGACATCAGAGGAGGCTTTTTGGTTTTACTGCAATTTAGCACAACCACTACCTCCTCCTTCTCCTCCTGGTCCAACTTGCAACTGCTGCTACTGCAGCGCCTCAAGCAGTGCTTCTACAAGGTGGGCTGAGGGAGCAATAACCGGCTGGCTTCCTTCTGGCCAGCTAGAAAACTTCATTAAATTTGTTCCTTTCATCACCTAAAATGACAGCATAAAAGACTTTAAGGAGCCTGTGAAGGACTTTGTTACTGGATGAAAGGACAAATTGGATGAAGATGGAAAAGCTAAGTGAAAGGTGAGAGGAAGGGAGGAAGGAAGGCAGGCAGTTGTAGAAATCTTTTTTAGAAATCAGAAAAAATTTGCATTGAGCAATAAAGCCCAGGAATAGTTTCTTTGCGTTCTAGTTTATATTTTGTACAGCTTATAAAAATGATATAAGTATGCTTCATTTATGTCTATCAATAATTGAGTCTGTAATTAAGGCTTTTATTACCAATAAACCCTTGTGATTCTGTGTGTAGTGAATATTATTAAAGCCCATTTTTCATTATAAATTTCTCCTGATAATCAGTTATGAACATATTTTTAATTTAAAAATCAGTGACATAAAGCATTTTGTTGGCAACTCATTCTTTCAGAATACAGAGTAGAAGAGAGCAGTACAACAGAGATGATGATCCAGACACTCTGCCATCTCTTTTTTGTTTCACTAAGGAAACAGAGATACGTATTTAAACCTTTAATGTGGGTTTAAGCATGCCGACTGAATGTGTTTGAAACTCTGATGTTATATTTATTTATTTATGTTATATTTATTTATTTATTTTGCTCTATTCTCAAAACCTGTGCAAGTTCAATTGCAAGGATAGCAAGCTCTACTAGAGAAAATAATGAACTGATGATTACAGATTAACATGTACTTCTGCAGATGCCTTCTTTTCTTGTACTTCCTTTGGGATGCAGGGTAACTTGTACAGGATCGAGTGATGAAGGATGCTTTACAAACAACTGAATAGCCAACTAAACTGATTGGGAAGGCAGTCCTGCACCTTGGAAGGACAATTCAATAAAAACTCTGCTTGTTGATTTATATATTCTTCAAAATTTCCATCTCTTTTGATATGAAAGTTCTATCAGGAATTATAATACATAGTTGTTTTGGGGTGGTTTGTTTGTTGTTGTTTTTTTTAATTTTGTTTCTTCTCTGTAACTTCTCCATAGGTATGTGAAAAACCATGGGGAAAAACTGGGGGAAAAACCATGCTCCTTCCTTTCTGCTGCAGCCTTCCCCCAGGTGTAGCCATACTTCCTCCTTTAGGGATTATTTCTATTACCATGTGTCAGGGTTAGGCCAAAAAAGTACAATGACTTGATTGTTTTGAGGCACAAGAAGCAGTTACGGAGGATTCTCTTTCACTACAATACTGTGGTCAAAAGATAGTGGCTGGTCTGATGGGATTACAGCCACACTACAGCTGGTGGAGCCTTGGAGCTGCTTTCAGCAGTTGTGTAGCCTTTCTTGGACAAAGCAGCCAGGTCCGTGGTGTTGCATCTTGACTGAAAATCTCGTCTTGTCAGTTGCCATTACATCTTGACATGAGGGGGTGTAAAGGGGTGTTAGTCTGCCTTTCTCAAGGGAGTGGTGTTCCTTGGCTGGAGAGCATCTCAGTGAATCTCTTGCTAACTTTGCCTTTACCTGCAGTTATGGATGGCTTGTTTCTAGAATAATAGTATTTTTTTTCCTGTAGCTCTTTGGATTTCTTAGTTGATGGTGATCACTCAGAAGTAGTAATGCACAGTGACAAAATGCTTGGGTAGTTCTCTGTCAGATCAAAAAGAGCTGGAAGATTATTTCTGTGATCATACTTAAGGGATTGCACAAACCATGGAAAGACAAGCTTAAATTCTGTTTTGACTGTCAGTGGAGCTTCTCAAAGGTCTTTGAGTGTGCCATGTTTAAGGTGGGCCCCTCAGGATTAACTCCTAAGTAATTTCTCATTTCTAGGTAAATAATAAAGAAGTTGCTTTATCTTCAGGGTTTTAGATGTTGCACTTCTATTTTTAATTAAAAGGTATCACAGAGTCAAAACCTACTTTGAAGTCAAAAGCCAGTTGTGAATGATTTTTTTAATTAATTTGTATAGGAAAAATGTTGGCTTCCTGTGGATTTGTAGTATGGATCTCTTGCAGGAAAATGACTGGAGGAGAAATAGTTTCATCTAGAGGTTTTTTTCCTTCTGAGAAAAATGTACCTAAATGCCTGGGGAGAGAGGCAGGGCTATTACAAAAGTGTATCAGTTTTGCTGTTACCTGCCAATGGTTAGCTTTATGATGGATAAGAATACATTTGAGCTGTTTTTTTGTATGCTAATAGCAAGACACGTGCAAAGAAAACTGTCATTGTGCTCTTCATTTCGTACTTCCACAACCTTCAACAAAGTGGATGTGTTTTTGGTATATTAATAAAATTATCTTGTGTCTATTACTGTGCAGGACAAGTATTTTAATGAGGGGAAAAACATAGTAGTGGAAGTAGAGTCTTGATCACTGTATTTTCCTATAGTTTGGGATTTATTTCCTGCATGCCTCATTAATTCTAGTTTACTGTTGCTATCTGTTTTTGTATTGAAAATACAAGTTAGGCAATGTTTTGAATTGGAACTTGATGAAGCAGAACACACCACTGTACAGCAGTGGTTTCTGCACTAGCATGATCAGTCTTCTGACATCCTGAGCCTTTTCTCCTCCTACCAAGTGACTTGTTGCCAGAGTTGCTGCTTTAAAGACACTTGTCCTTCATAGCATGCCTGTGCTTCAGACTTTTGATCTTTTCCACAGTTTGAGAAAACTGATGCCAGACTACTTTGCTCCCATTTTTCTCTCCTCCTTTCCCTTTCTTCTCCTCCCAGTCCTCAATCTTGCTGTCTTACACCCCTGTTTTAGTACAGCTCTCTTACAGCCTTGCCTCATCAGACAAGGTAATGAAGAAGGACATGAGGCTGTTCTCAAGATGCACAGTTTCCAGCTAATCGTGTACTCTTGAATTGTCATCTTAAGATAATTTTTTCTGAGATGGACTATGTGTTCCTTCACAAACAGTTTCAAAAACACCTTCAGGTGTTTTAAGCAGTAAGGAAGCTGTCCAGTACCTTCTCTCACTTTAATTCATTTACATGCTGTGAGAGTGGGGCATCCTAATTACATCTCATCACTTGAAAGGTCAATTTAGCAGTTCTTCCGATTAAGTTGTCTGACTTTGTTAGTAGAACAGGGTCTTTTTTTTTTTTTTTCCCCAGATTTTTATTTTACAAAGACCAAAGTTTACTTTGGTGGTCATTGTAAAACTTCAGAAAGTGAAGAAAAATAGTGGTTTCCTCATGTAAACTACTGTCCTTTCAAAACTACTTTGATGTAAAATTGCAGGGCTTGTTTATTTTAGGCAGTGGTGTCTGTAGTTGGAAGTCAGGTGATGTGTAGCTTCTTTCAACTGAAATCAAATTACCTTGCCTGCTGAGGTTTTGCTTGCTTGCTTTGGTCATTTTAAGTCCCAGTAAGAGCTTATCTTTGTCTTAATTCCTTTTGCTGATCTGAGAGTGTATTTAATTTTTGTAGCAGTGTGAGTCTCACCGTGGAGTAACTCACACAAACACATCAATTAAGTTTCACCATTGCATTATACTAAATAAAAGGGGAAGTCCATGAGAATCGCTAATGCTAGCAAACCAATTCTGTCCTGTTACAGGGTGGCAACTCCACCACTGAGATCACTGTGGCCTGATACCCGCTTTGTGTGTGTGTAACCTCTATTAAAACAACACATTATGCTAGTGATGTTCTGTACTGGTATATTGTACATGCAAAATTACTCATAAATTAGTGCAACTGTTTCTATCTCTTCCAGTCTGGCATGAAAGCTCTTTAGGTATTTTAGTGCTTAGAGCTGAATAGCCTACTCTGATACATTCAAGAAAATACCTTAGTCAATATGAAAACTTGGCATGTTTGTGTAAGATTGATTGCTGTACTTTGCTCTTGCTCTTGTGTTTTTGTGAGCATTTGTTTTAGTTTTGCCCTTCAGAAGTTTTACTAGACTAGTTCGTAAGTGACAATATAATACCTTAAGTGGGTGTGTTAGATATTTCTAGGTGCTGTGTTCTTTATTGATGTTTCCAAGTTGTGCTAAATATTGTTAGGAAAAAAAAAGCTAGGCACAGGAGATCTTTATGAATAATTGTGTGCTTTCAAAAATATTCTGTTCAGCTTAATGCATGCTAATTCTCCAGAATGCGCTCGAGCAAAAGTTACAATGTAGCAGACTTAAGTTATTCACTCTCTCCTTCACAGCATCTCAAGTTTTTCTGCTGGTTTTTAATTCCAAAAAGGTGTGAGCAGGTAAAAAATGAAAATTGTCATGCAGAAGGATTCATGATGAAAGGGGCAAAGGATAAAAGGACAGAAGTGAGGTATGTGGGGTGGTGATGCAAATACCTAAAGTATTAAGAGGAGAAAATATCCCAAAATAAAGTACATTTATTAAACTGCTACATACATAAATGTGAATTTATAGGACAGAGTATGTTTGCTAAAAGCTTGTGTTCAGTATGGGGTTAGTTTGGCTTGTGATGATGTTTGGTTGCATTTACCTATTCAGCCTTTATCCAGGTCAGTTGATAGATGATGTAAAGCTAAATTTAGGCTTCAGTGGATAGTCAAATGCCAACCACTGAAATGGTGTATGGAATTTCTTCCTTGCACTTTTGTTTTAGATTTAATCCTTGATCTTCAAAAATATGCCAAACTGTAATACAAGGCTTCTATGACTACAGGTCAGCTGAGACCACTGTATTTGAATTCCTTTAAATTCAGTCTTTGGATAACACTGCAATTAGGAGTACAATGACTGTGTGTGTGCTAAGAGAAGAGATTTTGATTCAGGTGCCCTTTCTGACACATCTATATGCTGCCAACACAAGATCAGAGCATCTCTTTGGGGGCCTGGTGGAACGTATTGACCCATGAGCACAAGACATTGAACAAGATTCACTGATTTTTATGACAGTGTAAGAATGGATTATTTAAGCTACTGCATTGACTACGCTTGTTACTGTCAAAGCACACAATACTGTGTTGTTAGAGCTCTGCTGCCTTTCACTGAGGTGGGTTACCAGCAGGTCAGATCAGTAGTGTCAGTGCACACACCTGTGAAATGCTGTTTTAAGGAAAGTGAGAAATATTGCCCTGGAGAGGGCTGGCTGTGGACCAACCATGTAACCTCTGGGAAGGATCTGCTCACTGTTCTGCTGTGGGCATCTACTAGAAATGGAAGTGTGGGTTGCACTCCTCTGTGTTTGGGGCCTTTGAGTGTGGACTTAAACTGCTGGGTTGGCTCAGTGTGTCTATCTGCTGCAGAGACTACTTGGTTCTCTGCGGGGAACAAGCCTCCCGAAAACCCTTTGACTGGTGCATCTGTGGGAGTCATCGCTTGAAGAAATGCAGCGCTAAATTAGTTGAAATTTGAAAGGTGTTTACAGAAGCTAAGAGCAAGAAGTAATTTGAAAGTAGTGTAAAAACTACAGTAGTTCAGATTAAGGACCTCTCTTCTATCATTTCAGCTACCTTGTGGCCATGCCAGGAATACCAGTCTGAGATCATTGCTCTGTTCTGACATCTGGGGTTGCAATTCTTTGGGAGAAAAACCTTTCGCAAAAGTGACAAAAATGGTCATGCTTGTCCCTTAAAAATGTTCTTAAAGCATTTGTGTAAAAAAACCGAAATCAAACCACAAAAAACCCAAACCCCACAAAAACAAAAATGCAAAACTCCTGCTCTTATTGTTGCTTATTTTAATTTATCATATACATCAAGAATGATGAAATCTAGTTTGCATATGCCTTATCAGGGTTTTTTCCTGTCTACATGAAAATGTAAAGATATAAGTATAGAAAATCATCCAAGTGAAACACGAGCAAACATTGATCCGCACCTGCTCTGGTTGGTGGTTCACCCCCAGTGCTACGTGGAGAAACACCAAGGTACCAGATATGTAGTGTGTTCTTGTCAGCCTCTAACACTTCACTTGAAGTGCTAGACTACACTGTTCTTATGGGACCAATAAATTCAGAGAGGCTAAGTAGTTATTTTAAGCAAGTAAATGGTGTAGATGTGAGAGAGCAGTGAGATACACAACTAAATTTTTGGTAGATTTGTGTTAAACATATAAGGAGCTAGGCAGAAATAGGTTCCTTGTGGGAAATTTGTTAAAAATTCAGCAGACTAGAAAATGGAAGTAGGCTCAGAGGAGTCCTAACACTTCCAGTTCAAGTGTTCACTGCTAATTTCAGGCTGGAGGGTATGGCGTGTTTGGGTGAAGCAAGTAGCTTATACCCGCAGTGGAATTTCCTTGGCAAAGATTTATAACGGTGTTAGCAAGAAAGCGGTGCACACTTAAGAGTGGAAGGGGCATCTTGGATCACTAGGTCTATGCCTCTGTAGTTACAGATGATAATATAAGTTCCATGCATTAATTGACTGATTCCTTTTTAAAATGATGATGTTTTCTGCCGTTGTTTCTTCCCTTTACAAAGCTAGAAAACTCTGGCTTGTCAGAATGCAGTTGTAATGTATTAGAGTTTGAGCTTAAGTTTGAGGTTTGAACTTAAACCGTTCGATCCCCGAAACATTTAGAGAACAAAGACTTATTTCTTAGTCTTCTCTCGTATGATAGACTCCCCCTCTTACAAGTAAAAAGATTGTTTATTTTTCAAGTTAAATCAGAGCTTCTTGAAAATACATGAACGAAACAGTGGTGTTGAGATGAGGCTTCACCATCATCATTGTAGTGACAATGCTGCTTTACATCCCCAGGTATAATTTAGGTTCCTATTTCTCTTCCCATTGAGCTGTCCAGCCTATTGCTGCTGTGTCATCATCTGTCATGCCTGGGTTTGTCTGCTTCTACAATACTTTCAAGTGAGATGCCATGGAGACCTTGCATTTCTGAGACTTCTATCCCATTTCTATTACTCCACTCCTAATGCAATCCCACATCTTTCTGTGTGGTGGTCTCCTTTTTTCTGGTGTCAAGAACTCTCCACTTCACTCAGCCTGTGGGTCTCATTAGCACACAGGAAAGAACATTGCTGAGAAACGAGATAAAGCCTTTTGGTGTCAAGGCAAGCATTTTGAGAAGTCCACTGATAACCTCATATTTGTGGTTAGGCTTCATTTCCTATGTGGCTAATTTAGTATTTATTCTTCTGAAAACTTGCTTTGAGAAGGAATGTAGTGATGGGAATAGTAGAGCTGTTGACTTGAGTGTAGCTGTTGTAATTGATACAGCATTTGCCGAATGTCCTAACTCCTGAAGCGTGTGTAGCTTTAGGTTAGTTCATTCTTCTAGTGAGACACCCTCCAGTGCAAGTACAGCTATAGTGGTTTTTTTGGACAACACATTTTACTAGAGAAGAAAAATAGCTGATCTGGGAAAATGTCATAAATATAGCAAGATGTGTAGGAAACTTGATGGGTATTTGTTAAGGCACATGAAACTGCTGGACTTCTGTTCTAAAGATTTAGTCATATCTGCTTGTCTGTGTTTGTTTTTTTTACAGCTCTGCAGAACTAAATCTGGTTCAGGTGTTGCTGTGTATATTTTTCTTCTGTTCATCATCAGTAATTTTTTTTCCTGTTAATTTACATGTGTACAAGAATATAAGCTCACTACAGCTGATTGTAAGAAACCTGTGTATCTGTACAGCTGGCTTTGGGTTGGAGGAAAGGGTGTCTGTCTTCTTACCCAAAGACATCCTGAGATCTAGAATGTCTGAAATCTCACCATCAGTACCTGACACCTTGGCATACAGTTCAGCTCACTGTCCTTGTTGTTACAATGTCCAAGAGGACACCACCCCCCACACACACTTTTGTTAATTGAAAATAGAAGAGTAATTCACATAGTTGGAGTTAGAAAGTTTGGGGAAGTCTTTTGAGACAAAGAACATAAAGAATTTTGAAGTTAAATGTGTAATCGCTTCTTACAGCATTTCAGAAGTAGGCAATAATTTCATTGCTCTGACTATACAATTTAAACTAATTTTAATATTGTAAAATACTAGTAATTAAGGGATAATGTTAATACATGAATGTTTTATGGAGTGTAAACTCGGTAAAAAAGTAATATAATGAGAGAGATAGGAGGTAAATGAGAGGAAGAATGGTGAAAAATATCCTATGAAAAGTCAGTATGATATAGTTCCTTATATTCTCTTATCAGTGTCAGATCTGCTGATTTCAAAGTCATTCATACAGCATTTTTGTAGGACAGGAGAAGGGATCTAAGCAATCTGGAGACTGATTTGTTGCTAACTTCTGACTGGAGTGACGAAACCAAAATTGGTCTTCCCAGCGTCTCAGTAGCACTTCTGTGTGAAGACATGCATTTTTATTTTTTTTTGTACACATCTAGCTTTCTCTACACACACATTGAAAATAATAAATAATTTGTTCTTTTTGCTGCTGAGTACCTAGACCTTGATGAAGCAGAGCAATGAAGTACTGATGTGAGATAGGGTGGCTGTGTGATTCAGGGCAAAGAGGCTGAACTGGAGGATGCCCAGTTTTCTGAGAGTCTGCCTACAACTATTGGGATAAAAGTGTATGTAATAGTTGTTTGGCTTTTAAGGAGGAAGTATTTGAGAAAGTGATAGCACTAAAAGGCTGTGGAAGAGTATTAATTCCCATCCCACATTTTGTGAGCAGAATGATCCTAAGTGTATTTCATCTGGTACTCTGCATATTCACCAATTATTTTGTCCTTGATGTTACTGAAAATAAGCAGTCATATTTCTGAGTGCCAGTAAAGCTATGCCCTAAGCATTTCTCACTTAGTTGGCAAAAGGGTTGCTCATTTTGTGCACTTGTGAATCAACATGAAGAGCTGATTCCCAGCAGCGAGGGTCTACTGCCCTGTAGTTTTGAAATTAGGACTAATGGCCTTTTTTTCTTAAGGTGTGATTTCTTGCTACTCACCACACAGTTAGCATAAATGCAGTAATAAAATGGAAAAAAAAAAACAACAAACAACTCTGTCTGCTAATTGATTTAAATAGTGAATTTGTATAGTACTTTGGAGTAGTACTTAGCTGGACTTTCAAAAATAGCATCGTAGTGAGACTTGTGCTAGCTTTAGGCTTACCTATCTATAGTTTATTGCAAAGTATTTCTTATGTATTTTTTCTACTAAACATTAGCTGAGCTTGGCTGTTTTGGTGACATAATAAATTGCAGAAGAATTTTATTTTTCTTCTGGATTTCTGAAGCAAAACAAAATAAATCCAAAAACTGAATAAGTACTGTAGCAGTGCATCATCTCTGGTTATTTGGTTTTGTTTTGGTTTTTTTTGTCAAGTCAAATCAGTGTGGAAGATGAAGGAAGCTAAGTAGAATGTCTTGCCTTTTTACTTTTTTCTCCCCAGCAGGAGGAAACTGGTGGTGAGATGATAAAATATACAACCAGTGGTGGCTGGCCATACTGAAATCTCAGCCTCCTTGGTTATGAAAGCCAATTTCCTATAGTACCCGGCAGTAGCAGCCTATGCATATGGTATTTCTTTTATGAAGCAGAGAGTGTGCAGTCTTGAAGTGTTAAACTTGTTTAACTTGCTTATTCAGTTTAGTTTTGTTTGCTTTGTGTGGTTTCGTGTTGTTTTTGTTTTGTTGAGTTTTTTTTAAATAATAGCCCTGAAGAACTATAGAAATATTTTGTAAATTGCTACACCAACTTTCTTGAGAAGCGATGAATATTGCTCTTCCAGAGTCAAAACTGTATAGTGTAGAACATGGTTTTTTTTTTTCCCACTGGCAGTTTAAGGAAAAAGAGACAGGTGAATAGGCTATCAAGAAAAAAAAATAAATCCTCAAATATCTGTTTTACATTCAGACATTGAGCTACAACATGAGCTATATAATACGACTTTTCAGCTCTTGAGGCTAGCTGATAAATTTGGTTCTGGCATTTTTTTTATGCTTAAGTAAATCTTCATGAAAAGATGGAAAGAGGGAATTTATACTGAAATCACACTGAGCTGTAAAATAAGTGTAATATTAATGTCTCCAGCTTCCAAAACTGTGTTCAGGTAGAGCTTAAAAACCTGAAGGGCTGCAACTGGACATCTCTTTCATGCTTATCGTGATTATTGCAATAATTTGTTGAAAAGTATTCTTACTCAAATACTGAAGTTATAAATTGTGGAGTTACGCTGCGTGGGAAGAGACTGTTACAATGATAAATAGCATGTCTTCCTGCCTCTTTTGCACTCCCACCTTGTGTGGGAGGGACACAGAAGGACAGGACAGATAGAGTAATCAAATAAAGCTGGGAGAAAGCATACATAACACAATCGGGTTAGACATCTGTTTGATAAACACAGTGTATGTGTACGGATGAAGATTTTGGGCTTCAGCTGTCTAACCCAGATACTTGAAAAATTAGTTTTCATGAAAATAAAAACCAATGTACTAGAAATGAAGCATTTAAAAAATGTGAGCCAAACCAAAGACAAAAAACCAAAACCAACCAAAAAAAAAAAAACAACCGTCATGAAGCAGCTAAAGACACCCAGCTCAGCAATTATGGTGTTTGCTGTTTGGCATGAGAGCCGTGATTTAGTTTTCTGAGGGACTGGAGTGGCGAATCTGAGTCCCCTAGACCAGGACTTGACCTGCAATGTAGGGATGGGATTTTGAACAGCCATCCGATGTATATTCATAAACATTCACTGCAGCAGAAGTGGAGCCGCCATGTGTCAAGTCCTAGGAAAGCGTCTCAACCCTCAGAAGAAGTCATTTTCTTACAGAAATAGTACATCAGTGAGAGAAACTGAGAGGGTCGTGGCTTTCTGGTCTCGCAGCTGTGCTAGGTACCATGCATGGTATGTTAGCATTGTTGCAGCCAGCTGAAGAAATTAAACTTGAGCATCTGAAACACCCAAGAGTTGAGGGAGAAATAGAAGTGCATGCCTTTGCCTTTTTCATGGGTAGTATTTTGTAATGGACATGTTAAAAATCAGTGGGTAGTGGAGGAGTTTTGAGTGTTTGGTTTCGTGTTTGTTTGGGTTTTTTTCTTTCATGCAGCAAACCTAGCAAATTTGTTTAGAGATGAATTTACTTCTAGAATTGGCTTCTGCTTTAAGAATTATCAAAGCATGAAAGAGTTATAGCTCAGCAATACCCCCTCTGTTTCAAACCTGTGCTTGCCAATGTTACCATTTTAAGATAGCTCCCAAAATGCAGACAAAGAGACTACCTTTAGGAAGGAGATGTTATTTATTGCAGGTTTATACAAAGCTGGGTGATTGGTGCCTTCCCACAAATCAAGCACACCAAGCCACATTTTCCATGACATATTTATACACGAAAAACTATAAAGTTAGTAAGCTTCCAAGTCCATCTTCCTTACAGTGGTTAGTTAGCAATGTACGTATAGTTATAATATGGTTACATCATTGTTTCTGCTATCACATATGCTCAAGGGAAGGGTCTTCACCCCTAGAGCCCCTTGATTAATCACCTTCAAGGCCTAGTTACTCGAGGATGTCCTTGCTCCGTGCTAGCTGTGGCACTAATTGTCTGCCTTTCTGACTACAATTTTAACTTACATATATTTATATACAGAGGACATCTCACACAAAATAATCACATTCTTCAAAATTTCTGAGTTCTTTTCCAACACTAATACATATACTGCTCATATTTCTAACTTGTGGATTATGCTGTGGTGTGCAGAATGTTTGCATGAATCTGACATGAGAAAAGAGATTGCTGAAAGGGCTCTAATGATCTTGCTTATGCCTTGATTTTTTTTTTTTAAATTGCTTTTCTCTACAAAGGGCAAAGTATGATCCCTTCCTCACTAGACTGACAATATAATGTGGAGGCTTTTTTTGTCCCTAGGAGAGCCTGAGGACCCTGTGTGTTCCCATATTGAAACATGGTCTGACCTAAAATAATGAACAGTATACCATAGCTGGTATTAGATTAACAGATCAGTGTGGTTTTCTGATCTCTTGGTTCAGTGACTGTTAATTGTGTAGGCTGTGGTTTATAAACAAAAATCTTTTGGAAGTCTAGTCCACAGCTGTAGCAGAAGAAATCCCTGTCTACTTAATTTTTTCAAGTATCTTCTGAGCAGGTAGACAAAGACTAATTTTTGGGTACTGTTACAAACCAATGAAGTGATGGGAGAATATTTCCTTCTCTGCCTTACTTTTAAAAAGTCTAATGATGTAATCTTTAGAATGTAGTTTGTGGGTTTTTCCCCATGCACTCGAGTAGTAAGAAAAAATCCATTTTATAAAGGCAATGTCAGGCTGTTTTTTATCTGAAGTGTGAAGTTTTAATAGCTATTTTAAATGCTATTGTGAAGCACTATTCATACCCTACAAAGGTTAAGTTTTACAGCTTTCTAAAAATGATGTGTGCTTAGGCTACAAATCCACTTTGTATTCTCTAGTACCATCTAAAATCTTAGTGTGGTGAAAGCTACTGACTCTGAACGGATCTTTTCTGATCAGTGACCAAACTAGTGAAATGTGTGGTTTTTTTTCTCAATAGGCACTTTCTTCTTGTTTTATTATAAAGGGAAAATACATGGTTTTGAATAGAGGAAATAGGCTCTGGTGTGCAGATATATCAGGTATGCTGTGTGCTATCAATGAGAGTACTTGAATCCTTGAAAGTTAGGTCAATGAAAAATAGTGAGGGAGGAGAGGATTACAAGTATACCTTTGCAGCCTTCTGAAAGGCATGCAGTCTGATCCCTCATATCTATTTTAGACTGAACAGGGATTGCATTGGACATTTCTGCTTGGTGAATGATTTCAGAATTAGCAAAAGATTAAACAAGGCACTGAACATCTGGTTAGTGAGGAGATACTTGTGTATCTCAGCAGTTCCTTGTGCATTTTCCTTCTGAGGATGTCTCTGTGTGTTCTCAGAGGGCTGTTTCCTTAGGAATAAGCTGTGACCTTGGACAAACACAAGGAATTCTGGCTTCTGTCAATTAAACTCCTTATGTTAAGAAATGCCTAACTTTGGCTATAGTCAAGAGACTTGTTGGTTGTTTTTTCTGTTGTTGTTTTTTTTTTTTTAACTACATACCTGTGAAAAATCAGGCTGATTCCAGGTATTTTTCCTTTGTATTGTTTTTCTTACCACGGACATAAACAAGATAAACAAAAGAAACTGTGATTGTTAACTATTTAAAGAGCCTGCTGACTTTCTTGGGCAGAATATGCTGAAAGCCACAGCAATTCCGTTGTTTTTTGGTTTATTTTTGGTTTATTTTGTTTTCTGAATTTTTTTTTATGAGAATAGTGGCTTCTGACAACAGGAACAAAGACTGTTTGAGGAGTTATGACTTGCCATGTTTTATGTCACTATTTTTCTAATGTATCACGTGAACTACAAGTAGCTTCGCTTCTCTAAGCCTGTGCAAAAAATTGGGGGTTAGAATGCACTTATGTGATAGATGCCTAATTTGATTAGTGAAATTCTTCCTGGAAATGTTACCTCTGAATTTCATCAGTCTTCATTTAGTAGTCAGTGTCATTACCTGCCTTGCAGAATATATGGCTGTGTGGCTAGTGGTGAATGCAGAAGTGATTACCCTTTTGAGGGACAGGGTAGCTGGTGAACTTTCTGTCAGAGACCAACAGAGGAACACTTTCTCTTTCTTAGAAGCAGCTTTTCTGGCACCAAAGTGTGACAGTGTTTGTGTTCTCTATTGGCTGAAGTCAGCTGTAGCAAAATCTTTGCTCAGTGTTAGATGACACTTGTAGCACAGAAATAGGGAGCCAACTTTGAAATACTGTTACTGGGCTTCCAACACGATGAAGTGCTGCTTTTGTTCTATCTAACTTTTCTGTCCTAAGGTTTTTTTTGTTACCTTTACAAGCTGTAAATAAATCTTGGATTTAAACTATCCTGCTACATGTTAAGAACCCTCCACCAAAACAGAAACACAGAAGCAAAGCAAACAGTAAAACTTGAGCTGACTTTCTTAGAAGAAACTGTGATTTTTATAGTGTAGCTACAAATAACTGTGAATAACCATCTATTTGAACAGGTTGTGTGTTTCTAACAATAGGTATGTTCTTTTTGATGGTAACCATAGTGAAATGCCACTCAACTTTGCTTGACTTCAGAAGAAACCTGTCAAGAGAAATTTTTATGACTAAGCCAGTTGTTTAACATAATCTTATGATTTAATAAAAACTAAAATTTGTAATTAGCAGTATGTTTTGTGATGCAAAACATGCTCTGGTATAAATTCTTATGTGCTTCTTGATGACTGACTTAATGTAAACTAGCATGGTAAAACTTAAAACATGTATTCATGTTGTTGCTCTGAACAGATTCTGAGTACTTTCCTATAGAATTTATGAAATTAGAATTATTGTGTAATGGCATGGTCTAGTCCCAGCTCTGGGAGGGAATTTTCCTAGGTTACCATTTTCAGATGCCTGGGTTTAGTTAGTATAACTCTGTGTGCGATAGCAGTTGGCTGATTACAAGTATATGAAAGCAGTCGGTTTATTAAGATAGTCAAGCAGTGTAACATTAAATTGGAATTGTTGAACATTTAAAGGTAATAATATGTGAACTGAGTGTTGGAATATGCTGGCAATGTTGTATAATTCTAGAAAATGTGGGGTCACAGACGCGATTTTTGGGTTACTTAGCACCTTTGATACTGAGTCTTTAATCTCAGCCCGGTTAAGTAATTTGTATTTCTAGTTCTTTAATTGTATTGTAAAAGAAACATAAATGATAATAATGTCACGTACTAAAAAGTTAAGTACAATTATTAAGTGTGTAAAAACTGGAAAAAAAATGTCCTGTGGCTATGAATCTCCATATTAATTTGTGCCAAGTCTAGAATAAGCCCTGCTTATGGGAATACACAAAGGATAAAGTAGTCCTGCTGGGAAGTTCTCAGTGTTGTACTTAAGAAGCAGGTATTTAAATTTCAAAGTAAATATGCAGGTTTAGTTTATGGTTTATTATAAAAAATGTAGGTTGGTGCATCTGCATTTCACAACTTCGTTTTTTCTTTATTGACTCGTCCCATCCAACGCCTGAACCAACCAGAACTGAATCCATTTTATGGTCACATGAAAACAGAGTTGCTGTGGTAGTGTTCTCCAACTGGATAACATCTCTTTATCCTTTTTTAAACTTGAAGACCTGGATAGATCATATCACATGAGTAGAAGTTTGTGAGATCTATTTTTTTTTTCCTTCTGAAAACTGGATTAAAGCATTAATGTCCAGAGGTGCTGAAGGGGAGGAGGCTGATGATCTTTGAGATTAAAGACTAAACGTTTGAGCTCTCTTATTCAACAGTTCCCCTCCAATCCCCTCCTTTCCTAGTCTCCTTTCCCTAGAGACATGGGTGTTTTCTGCCATCTGCCTTCTTGCTTCTTCCTGCTGCCCGTGTAAGGGTTGTTGCAGTTAATTCTGAGTCTCCCTGCGCTCCTTCCCACAGCAGTATCTATACCAGCCAGTGGAAAGGGCAGGCGGTAGAGCATGGTGTACATCCAACAGACAACTGTCCTGCTTGGAGCCAAGTCTGGCTGGTGCAGTTTTCCTGAATTGTGCCACCATGTGTGGGAGCACGTGAGAAACTGCCACACAGGCAGCCTGGGTTCCTGCCCTGCTTTGCTCGCTGGTGTAAATGTAGCCCCTGTGATCTTACCCCACCCCATCCTTATTTATCATCAGGTGGTTACATCTGGGGAGCAAAAGGAGGAGGATCTCTTTTCATTAAGCTGCTCTGAAATAGAAGCTCTTAGTTTTTGGAAGATTTAACTAGAAAGTAATTCTACTGCTGCAGACCCTGTGTTTTTAGACTAGCTAGTTTGAGTGTTCCTTGGCAACCTCATTCAAGTATGTAACCTCACGTGTGTGAACAGTAAGCTGTTATTCAGGAAAACTTTTTGCTAAAAAAGCAGGGTGAGGTTCCAAATTCTCAGTGTGACCACTGAGTAGAAGTATATGAGTTTTCTGGTGTTTGCTTGCAATATTGACATTGTTATAGAGCAGAATTTTTTTGTTCGTACAGACCTGTCAGTATACAGTTCCACTAACATAAAAAGGAAAATCCAAGACAAAACATTTCTGAAGATGTAAACAGCACTGATTTTTTTTTTTTTTCTCATCAACACGCCTCTTACCTGGACCATTGAGAGATTTTAGAAGTTATCCTTGATGAAAGGAAGTTTCTTGCTCAGAAATACTTAGCTCAAAGTTAAAACTAAAACATTTTATTGGGAATAGCAAGATTTATGTTCTGATTTTTATCCACCATTACAGAAGATGCCATTTATTATTACTATTTTTTTTTCTACAACTCCTGTTTACAAGTTATTTTACAAATTTCAAATGGCTTTTAATTTGTGCTGGGAGTTTAGCACCAGCATTATAAGAAGAGGTGTGGGAGGGGAAGAAGAAAAATTTTTTAAAAAGAGCAAAAAACAAATGCTGGAAGAGCTGGAAGACTCTTCTGCTTTCCCTGACAGTAACCTCACTGTTTGGAAGGAATACAGTTGTGGGCAACAACAGCAACAGCATGCTTAACAAATACACAAATGCTGTATGGTTTTGACATCGTGTTAACCATTTTTACCCAAGAGTAATTGCCCTAATCATCTTTATGTAGTTCAGTTACTTACTTTCTGAGGCATTCATCCTATAAACCTACAATTAGAGCATTCAGGCAATTGCACAGGTGCAATTTAGCGATGATACAATAAGGATAACCATGAAGCTAATTTTGTGTTCAAAGTGTATTTTAAAGTAACTAACTTTCCGAGCAAGATGTGTAATTACATCTTGTAGAAGGAAGGTTATGAGGGTAGTATCAGGTTATTGTACACCAAATTCAGTAATTTTATGTTTCTAGTCATTTTTGGTTAATAAAAAACACAGATCTTAAGCTCACCTGTAGCTTTTTCTTAACAACACTCAGCTCTTTATGATGCATAATCCATCAAAAAACACCCACAGATGTGCTCTTTTGAAATTCCTGTGTGGGAATGTCAAAACTTAAATGGTTTATCATAAACAGCCTTACACAAAATTCTGCCTTTTGATCCATTTGAATGTCACCCTGAATGTTTTTCAGATTTAATATTTGGGCTTTGCCTTTGGAGGCTGTTTAGAAGGTATGGCTTTGTGGAAGAACAGTGACAACTTTGTTGCCGCCTCTCAAATGGGGATTGTGAAGAGTCTGTGTGGGCTGTTAAAATTGTTGAGATTACTTATGGTATATGCCTTGTGTTGTTTTTTAAATACCAGGCCATCTTCTTAATACAAACCCCTAAGCAAGGGATTATATTACCTACAGGTTTTGTTTTGTTTTTCCTGATTACGTGCTACAGGGATAATAACTTTTTCAGATATTTATTCAATGAGCAATGTATAGTTGCTTAATGCTTTCTGCACAGCTCTGTCTCATGCATCATAAAATGTGCACACAACTTGTTAAGAGTTTGTCCAGATGGGTTTGCTGGGGAAATTATGGCTAGTCAGTTGAACAGGTTAGCTCAAGAGCTCAGAGTCATTCTGTCCCTGGAACTGAAAAATACGAGATTTACAGTTACCCATACTGAAAGCACTCATTCGGTTGTTTAATCAAGAGTTCAATGCCTCCTAGGGAAAAAACCCCTTAAAAAGTGCTTTGGAATCTCTGAGTTTCACTAGGGCATTTGGAATAGAAATGAGCCCTTTATCTGACATGTTTTCCAAGGGTTCTACTGACAGAGGAAAGATCTCTGCTCTAAACCTGGTCTCCTGACTGAAGGTGTACACTTCTGCAGTGTCTATTATCATTCACTGAAGCTGGGAACTCCTACCTGGCTGTTTGGTGACACTGTTGGTTTAGCATGTAAGCTATGAGAACTTCCATCAGCTGTAGGGCATATTAATAGAGGCTTTTTAAAGTGCCTTGGTTGTGAGAATTGTTTGAATGATTACCTGAAGCCCATTTACTTTTTTACTTTTATTTTTTGGTAATACTCTGGGACAAATTAAGTGGAAAAATACATGGAAGAATTGTGGTGTTGCAACACAGCATCATAGGAAAGATGAGAGAAGGTGTCAGAGAGTATTATTAGACACACAAATCTGGAAGATAAGTAACAAGTTAGCTTGTTGAGAGCTTGGGAGAACTGGAATAAAAGTTGCTATGTGATTAAAGGAAGAAGCCAGTGTTTGATTACTATAAAATTTGTATATCTTCCTGTGTCAAAACTAAGGAAACCAGTTAAACTTGCAGTACAACAATAGCCACCACGCTATCAGTGTAAGAGACTGAGTACCTACACTAAATGAATCTGAGAGAAAAAGTAAGGAAAACACCTCGTATAATCTCTGCATCTGGACTTGAAGGAAACCTACAGTGAGATTTTTTTTTTTTTTTTAGTGGCAGAGCACTGTTACATTTCCCTTGTTGGGTAGTCATTACTGTTACATCTTTTATAAGGAGCTGTTGCCTACCTTTTGATTTATTATAAAATGTGTTTTCTCTTAGGGAGTCAGTAACGGTTGTTGAAGGTTGGCTGCCTGCTTTAGCATGTTGCTTGTATGTTAGCATGTGTGGAACAGGTGTTTCAGGTTCAAGTCTAATATTTCACAAGAGGAGACACAGTCTCATTCTATACTCGGAAACCCAGAGTGCTGGAAAGAGGTGTACTCAAGTGGGTTTGAGAATTTGTGGTTGGAGAAATGTTTTTGGTACTTGAGTGTGAGATGTGTTGTTACACCATTGGTAAATAATGAATGAAGCTTAGTATACTTTGGATGTTCCCACTGTTTGTTGGGTTTTTTTCTGCTGTGTGAAAATTGTTTTCTGAAGGAAACGAGCTATCGCATATGTAAAGAATCTTAGAAAAATTAGCCTTTAGACAGTTGTACAATGTTAAATAATTAACTACTTTTAGAAACAAGGAAAGACAGATTTTTGAATGTATAATTTACAGTGATGTCACAGAATCCATAATTCAGGAGATAAAGGATGGGTCTGTTATGTTCTTGATTGATTGTAATTGCGACCTGATTTAAAAAAAGAAAACGCAGAGAGAAATTCTAAAGGTAACTTGAATATGGAAAAAAAAATAGATCATGGCACTAGTATGAAATTTGTGACATTATCAATGTGAATTGCCCAAATCTTAATATTTTATTGCAATATTCAGTGGTGACATCAATCAGCCTTTGCCCTTCTCTTTTACTTCACGCTGATCCATTCTTCCTGAGACTACTGTATTTTCAGCCCCCCGGAGCAGCTTTAAATAGCAGTTACCTGAGAGGAGGGGAAGATGAGCACGCTGGAGCTGTTAGACCTCATGCACACCAGCTCTATAGAAAAAGGGAAATTCCTGGCTTACTGCGTATCTTGTTGCAGGCTGTGGTAGATGTGTCATTAGAGGTCACAGGGTTTGCTGCCACAATGTGCTTTTAGCCTCTTGCCTTAAACCAGTTTTGTGGCAAGGAGTCCTTTAAAACTAGTGTAGCATAGAAGGGAAATGGGTCTGTTTAGATACAGAGGGAAGGTTTGAACTGTTTTGCTCATGGTTGAGAAGTTGTTCAGTGGCAGATTTGATTGTGGTTGTGTTGGATACACAGTGGCTTAGAATGAAGACAAGTAAAGGACAAGAACAAATATTGGTACATGGACTGTTGTGCTGACTATATTTAAAGCAGACTGACAAAGTCTGTCCATTAAAATTACTAATAAATCTTTCTATGGCACAGTGGAAATCCTGAGGAAAGTACCAGGGGATGTGTAAATGCTATTGGACTTTCTCACTAAGTATTGCCTTTTGCGAGGCACAGATTTTTTTTTGTAATTTTTTTTTTTCTTCAGAGGAGAGAGGTGGATGGTGGACACAAAAGTGTCAGAGTCTTCTCATTGACCTCTTGGTGTGAATCAGACAGGTTTGGAAGATCTAGAAGGGGAACTGATGGCATTTCTGCAGGAGGCAAGTTTCTGTTTTCAGTGACTTACGGGAAAATAAAAGTGATTCTGGAGTTTCCTTTTTTCAGAGCCCTTCCTGAATAGTTTTCTTCAAAATATTTATCTGAACCATGCTATGGGTAAATAAACTTACCCCGGTGCTTACAATGAAGACATGTATTTTGTGGTGTATATGGAGCTATGGAGTAAAGGCATATTTCAGAATTCATCTCTTGATACTGTTACATGCAGAAATGAGTTATGTGATGATTCAGAGGAGGCCATGAAAACATTGTAACTAGATGGAGAAGTGTTTTGGGTTTGGAACTGGAAATTCAAACATCGAAGCAAATATCCCTGAAATGAGAGTTTTGTTACACAGAAGAGCTTTCAATCAGAGAAAAAAATGTTAGTCATCTCTGTGTCTGAACCTTGTCCTCTTATGAGGCTGTAGTGTTTAGAGATGATGGCTTACTTTTATCTTAATGAAGACTAGCAGCTTTTCCAGTGCTGAATTTACACCTATGGAGACATGTATTAGCAAGCAGTAGTACTCAAAACTACATGATAAATGAATGTTGTATGGCTGGTCGTTCAGTGTATGTGCCTATGTGATAGCCATGCATGAGGTGGGATTTATAATAATGTTTCATTTCAAGGGAAAACAGCCATAATAACCATCTGGGAAATACACTAAGTGATCCTGATCACTGTGCTCCCTTGTTTATTTAGGTTGATGTCTTCTGTGTGGCAAGCAAGCAGTTAAAAGTATAAATAATTGTGTTAATAATTGTATAATTTATCTTTGTATTTGTTTATTGCCTTGGGTGCTTGATTAGACAGCTCTAACATACAATTAATCAGTAACCTTCAGTGTTAACTTCTCAGCACTGTTTAATTAATCGGTTGTGTTGCAGAGGCTTTGCTGGCTAGGAAAACCAGGAACTGTGCCATGTAAACACTTTTGTTAATGTCAAGTGAAGGTTGAGATACGCTTTATATTTTTTCTTTATTAGCTTAATTAAACTAATCAGCCTTTCAGGGTTTAGGTTACAGGTTCTAGAGGCAGAAATAAAAAACTTGACAATATTTATGGAAAAATGTCATAAATGATGGAAAAGTTTTGTCTTTTCAAGTGTAGTGATCATCACATGTTTATCAAGTACTAGTAAAAAGTAAAGACCAAAGTAGTCAGTTATGTTATAGTTGTTTATTTTGTTATCACTGACAATGTGACAATTGATTTATATATATATATATTTTTATCTTTTTCTCTATGTGGGTGTGTTTCTGTGAGAGTATAGAAAGAAAAATCATCATGAAAACTGTGAGAATGGCCTGTCTTGATAACAATGGACACAATGTGGGGATACTGCTCCTGGGACACCATTTCTAGTAGAAAAAAGAGGAATATGTGGCTTATATCTAGACCAGAGGGCTTGCATTCTGATAAAACCACAACATAGATGACTACTCAAAACACATCATCTTTTCCTAGCAACATGTTGATAACAATGAGGTTGCAACGTATCATCTCTGTGATTTTTCTTCCCTGTTAGCTTACGAATGAAAAGTAAATATATTTCAAACAAACTTGGAGAAAAGAGCAATGAGCAAAAACCCCTCTTGAGATTTATGGAGACTGAAATAAGCAACATCTTGAAGCAAAGGACAGTGCTGTAGCAAATGCTTACCCCAGCTTGTCACATAAGAAGGACTTTGTAGCCAAAATCCCATATTGTGAAAGGGATCCTGACCAGACCACTTGGACACAGTTACCTGGGTACTTTGAAGTCTGCAATTTCAAGAGTATGAGTGAATGAAATCTGTGAGAGGATGGAGAGGATGAAGTCAACTTAAGTATCACTTCCTTTTTCCATATGACCTCTCATTGAGTTTTCTTACAGAAATTTTCCTCTGTTACTTGTCAAAGACAGTCTTTGCCAGATACTACAACTCAGGACATGCTATTGTGCATCTTGATCATGTTAGTTAAAATATACTAATTAACACATACTCCCAATTCAGCTTGTTTATCTGTAGACAGAATAAGTAAGTCTGTTTTTCTACAACTTCATATTGTTTATCCCACACTTCTACCTTCTCAAACTCTGAAAAATTGAGGTCCTCTCCATGTGATAACCCTGCCCTACTTCTGGGGAGAATCAGCCAGACATAACTCCATTTCTGCAATGGGAAACAAATTAAAGTGAATGTGAGCTTAATATAGTCCTCTTCTCTGTTAAGTAGGAAAATTTTAAGCATTAACATCCTTGAGACTGGTAGCTGTGTACCAAGTTTGAGGTATTTTCAGGGCAAAGTAATTAGGGTTCAGCTGATGGATGGACAGGTACACAGCTCAGTATGATCACATAAGCTTTTTTTCCATAGGATGCTAGACTCCATATGCAACAGTGTTTATTGTAAGTGAGCAAAACGTGCTGTGGCTTTCATCCAGTGGTAAGATAGATAGGAATTATTCACAGAAAGAGAGGGAGAAATAAGTGGCAACACTGACAAAAATGCCGGACGGTGAACTGAAACAATGAAAAGGCGGTATTGCAAAATCAATGCAGCTCTCTCACAGGGTAGTATAAAGGGGTCATCTGTCTTCTTAGCAGACAGTCATCTACATCAGCTGCAGCTGAATATGTTAAATGAAAGCCTCATCCAAAAAAAGTATGAGGGATGGCACTGCTAAAAAAAGACCAGTGTTACTCCTCGTACCCTATGGTTAGGTTGGACTGGAGTAGAAAGGTTTCATTCTGTTGCATAAAACCCCAGTGCTGTCTAGAGGAGAGCAGAAGCCTTTTGCTAATAGTAATATAGTTTCAAAATGCTTTATCTGTAGAGAAAATACTCTTCTTGACCCTTCGTCATGTAAATATGCATTATTCAATATAAAGAAGAATGTGGCACTTTTCATTTTGGAGAGACCTGAAAAACTACCATATATACAAATGTGGGGATTCCCTCTACCAATCTTGCATACTCAAGTGTATATTTTTCTAATGCTCAGTGAGATGTTGCAAAGCAGACATTTTTATTCATTGCATGGATCTGGTTGCTTTAGATAAACTAAGTAAGAAGAGGTGAAATTCTGATCACAGTGTTTTTTAGCTCAGTCTTCATTTCCCTGTGCATTGCAGTAAAAAAAAAAAAAAGCACAAAAACTGTTTCTTAGCCTGGAAGTTCATATTGCATTATTTTTCTAATACTTGGACTAATTTCAAGACACTGAAATGCTAATTGTTGCCCTAAGTCTGGATACAGTGACCAGTGCTATCAAGTGCAGCTCTATATCTGAGTTATTCTGGCCCCAAGTACATGACTGAGCAAAGCTGAAACAAATCACTCAAATACTAAGAGACTTTAAAGTCTAGAGGCAGCTTAAATGCATTTTTCACAAATCCATCATTTACACAAGGTTTAATACCTCAGAGTTATAAAATTGATATTGAAATAGTCGTAGATTACTTTTTCCCCCCAGGGGCAGAAAACATTCAGTGCTGATGTTCGCACAATTTTGCTGTAACAGGAGTCTGCCTCTCCTCCTGAAATGTTCCTCCTCTCTACTGTCCTGGTGTGGATTTCTTGCCTGCCAAATTCCTTCAGAACCACAAAACAGCCCACCAAAGAGGTGTCTTAATATTTGCTGGAGACCTGTTCTACTTGCCAGCTAAGATTGTCCTGAAGCACTTTTTCTTTAGCATCATGTGTCTGTGTTCTGGTGTCTCCCAGTCTCACATTAAGATATTGGAGAGGGGCATGTTGCCAGCCCTAGCATAACAGAAGGGCATTGAAAGAAACTGAAATCTTTTTCTTTGTCCAGTAGACACAGTCTGATTCTGATCTCAGCTAATTTTGATCATACTAGTCAGAAGTTCTAAAGAACTTCTTTCCTGTTTAAATATCAATGTCTTCTATTGCTCTTTTTGGGAGGAATGTCCATAACGCTGCATGCTGGCTACCCACTTTTTTTTTTTTGGCATTCATGGCTCTCATCCTGCTCTTTGTACCATTTGTTTGTCCGTCACTCGTACTCCTGCTCATTAAAACTCTTTTTCATGAGGAAGCCTTGTGTAGTGATTCCAAATTGCCATTCTGTGCCATTCACGGGGAAAATTCCTCTCAGCAAAGGAAGAAGGGTTATCTTTGTCTTTAAACCCTGCCTACAGGAGATGATCACGTAAGAAAAGGAGGAGCAACATTTGGGGTCAGAAAGTACATAGGATGGCGTGCTGGTAGCAAAAGAGCCTTTGGGACAGGTAACATGTCAAAAACAGTTCCTGAGTGCCTGACTGGAACTTTGTGACGAAATGATGGATAGAAAGGCAGGGAGGAACAGGCAGTGCTGGGGGTTGCGCTTGCTGAAGGAGCAGCTCAAAATGTGTGTGTGTTGTGTAGAACAGACCAGAAGCTAATTGAGAGCTTGTGGGTTGGAATCAGAGAAGAGGCCAGTAAAGGTGATGTTATGATGAGAGTTTGTTACAGACTGGCTGGTCAAGACAAAGTCCTCTTGAAGCAGCTTCAGGAATGCAGGGTTGAAGACCCTCATTCTTATGGAGCACTTTCAGCTCTCTCACATCTGCTGAAATAGCAGCCCAGCAAGATGCCACCAGTACAGGGAGGTTTCCTGAATGCTGCTGGAGACAGCTGATATTTCCTGATCTGTGCCTCCTTGAACAAGGAGAAACTGGAGAATCAATAACCGTAGCAAACATAAAATGATGAAGCTCAACATCTTGAGGAGATCTCAAGTGATCTGACACTTGAGTCTTAAGGCTGCCCTGTCTCTCCAAACATAAAAGTATTTCTGCCTGTTACTCAGGGAAACACGTAGATAGATCATAAGTGTTCTTCACTTCAAAGGACAGTATTGGGGATATTGGAGCAGAAGCAGGCTAGGAAAGAGGAATTCAGAAACGTTGTTCAGACTCGTAATGATTTTGTTCAGAAAGCCAGAAAGTGGAAAGGGCAACAAGGCAAGCTTCTGACACTGCAAGAGCATTATAAGAAAAAAAATGAAAAATGTGGACTTGTTGCTGATCAGGACAGGGAATTCAGCGACAGATAAGTAGTTCTCAAATGCACTGAGAAATCCTCAGAGCCTTCTTTCCCAGACTTTTCACTAGAAACTCTGAGATCTAGATAGACAAGGTGTCCACAAGCCAGCAGTGTGCCCCTGAAGCAAAAAGGGCAAACAGTATTGTGTACTTCATTAACAGAAGAGCACCATGGCAAGTGAAGTAGTTAATCACTTCTCTGGATAATCACTAGGACACATCTGAAATAATATGTTCGATTTTGGGCTTGGCAATACAAGACAGACTATGGAGAAACAGGAGCAATTGTGGTGGGGAGCCTGCTGTATGAGGAGATGCTGAGGGAGCAGTGCTTGAACAACCTGGAGGAGAGGTGACTTTGGGGACACCTGATAGCAGCCTCCTCCCTATGAGGAGGTTACAGAAACGACAGCAAGCTCAGAACTGGGGTTCACAGGAGGAAAATGGAAGAGAATGTTCTTAAACTGAAGTGGGACAGCAAAGAAAACAGATACTTTCACTGGGACAGTAAGGAATTTTCACAGAGAAAGGGCAGGTTGCCTGGAGCAGTTGTGTGGGCTCCATCCTTCGAGGTTTTAAAGATCTGCCTGAATAAATCCTTAAGCAGGCTAGTGTGATCTCATTCACAGCTGACCCTGCTTTGATCAGGGAGCTGGAGTAAAGACCTCCCATGATTCTGTCCAACCTGAATTACTCTGTGATGATTCCATGAAATAGGTTAATCTCTGGAACATTGTCCTTCCTTTGCTTCTCTTCTTTGTTTGTAGTCTTGATATTGGATATAAGTGATCACATTAAATGTATTGTAAGCAGAGAAAAGAAACTTTTTGAAATCCTGGTTGGGGGAGGCTGTAGTATATTACGGTTGAAAACTGGGTAATGCTGGTGCAATGTGATATGCTTGGAGTTAGTAGTCTGAATTGTGACTTTTTGGTCTAATGGCTGCCTGTTAGCAGTATACAATACCAGCACAATTCAGTGATTTCCTTATGTATTTGGCAAACACATTGTGTTCCCTTCTGACTTTTCTCTCCTCCCATGCTTTACTACAAAGGCCTGTGTCACACAGCATACATTTCTTGTTGACACAAAATAGCAGGAATCTAATACCCTGTACTTGGTAGGTTGTATATCGTAAGTATTAAGATACCAGACACACTGGTGCCAAACTAACTAGCAAAATCATTTATCAGATCACTTCAGGGGTTTTCCTGCTTTTGCTTTACCACCCTTTGAAGAGTGATGTAATAGACTCTGACTGACTTCTTGTCAGCGGGGAATATACAATATGATGCCTGACTTTTGAAATCAAACCTCCCAGGGTATGCTCTATGGAGAGAGCTGTAATGTGACTCTTGAATTCTCAATATAGACAAGTCCACTTTTATAAAATGCAGTTTGCTATGAATGACAGTGCAATGCACTAGAATTTCACATTCAGCATTTTTCCCGTGTTTATCAGAAACAATTTCTCATCTATGTGTTTTTCAGAAAAAGAATTACTTAGGCCAGTTCACTTTAATCTTTTAAAGCAGACAAGGTGGAGAAGTCATGCATATTGTATATACTTAGATGCTATGTATGACAATTGTGTTTTGTCAGGAGAGTGCTCTAAATTGTTTTTTTTTGGTGTGGCCTCTATTTTACATATGAATGTATAATCATAATGTTGCTGCTCCTAGCCAGACATTACTTCTTTGTACCTCCTTCCAACAACATTGTATGAAAAAATCAATATAATGAAAATCATGTATTCGTTTTGGTATATTTAGTCTACAAGGGCTTTCAAAGACCTCTACTTTTACTGAGAAATAGAACATTTAAGTAGTTCCATTGAAATAAGCCATTATGTTGGCAGGTATGTGCTTTATCCTTCCAGGAAATTATAAGTACACTATTTCTTTGTCTTTTTTTTTTTTTTTTCCTGTGGGGTCATGATCAGAGACTTCTGTTCTTGGACTTTTATTCCTTACACAAAAATAATTCAGAGAGTAGAGTTTGAAAGTCTATGCTATTAAGCTTGATAGGTGTTGCAATTTTGTAATTTGTTAATTGTTTAATTTCCACTCCTGAAACTTTTGTTATTACATGACCTTCCTGAGAGTTGTTGGCAATTGCAATAAGAAATATCACTAAAGACAATAGTACTCAATGTTCTCTACATGTGTCAGTAATTTTTACCTTACTATTCAGGGGTATTACTTTGAAGAAGTTGTGTATTTTAGCTGTTATTATCCCACTTTGATCTGGATTCAACATAAAAATAAGGTATCAAGTGGTGTACTTGATTACTAAATATTTGCCAAAGCTGAATTACAATGATTTTTAATCATTTGGCTCAACAGTGTAAGTTGGAATACTAATTTGGCATTGTAAGTGGATTTATTGTCTCATGGACGTGTATGGTCTCATGGACACCAGCCTTGCTTTCAGGGATCCATAGTTTATCGTAAATATGTATGCCTGTGTTACCAAATTCTTGGACTTGAAGCTGGAGTTTGTGATCTGGACAGATTAATTAAATATTCTGGGTTGTCATGTTTTCTGCTTTTTGAAATGTAGTTTCATGTACTGAAACTACATGTGGCTATTTAGAAAGCAATGAATGGCTTACTCCATTTGAAACTGAAGTTAAATGACCTGATAACTACTGGAACTAATGCAGTGGGTTCAGATCCCATTACCTTCATCTTAAGAATTTCAGTCTGTTAAGGAACATCCTTAACACTTAGCTTTTGGTAATTGCAAACAGAGTCACCATTTGCATTCCTTTTCCAGCTACTTTGGAAATGTGAAGAGCTGGGTCTACCCAGGCTGCCAAGAGATACTGCCTCCCTGTGGTGCATAGCCTGGCACTTCTAAGGTCCTTCAGTCCCACCTCCCTTTCCTTCTTGTTGGTCCCACTGATGTCAGGCTACTGACTTGATGTTTGCAGAAATCTTTGCTTGTCTGTCACGCTGGTGGCCCTGTACAGAAACACCCTGAACTGTTGTCTGATACGACCTTTAACATTCCATGTTTAGTTGCAAGTTTATTACTGTGCTGGATATGAAGTCCAGACTCTCTAAGCTCAAACTTCTGTTAAACAGTAGATTTTTCTCTTTTATTTTGTTCAGATTCTGGGCCTGAAAAAATATAAATGCCAATACTGTTCTTTCTAGATAGCTTTTATAAATGTAGCAAAAAAGCCTGGAAACTGATTTGTTAAAAAAAATAAACAAAAAACCCACACCTTTGTTATTTAAAAATAAAATTGTATGAAATATGTATCAAGTACATGAGAGTCCTTATGTGTGCAAATTTTTATATTGACTTGAGCATTTTTACAGTTCACTGGTACATGTTTTGCAATTAATTTCACCTGGAAAAAGGATGAAAAGGCAATTTTTTCCCCTTTGTCAGCTAATTTGTTTTCTCCAGCATCGTTGGAATCAGTGTAGCACGTGTTGTTTTCTACTGGATTTATAAATTAGGACGTAATAAATTAAGATCAATCTCTTCAGAGTTAGTTTGTGGTTTAGGTGAAACCTCATCCCTTGTCCTCTGCTTTGAATGTATGCACTTTTGGTATGTGGAATTGAAACATCTACAGAAAACCTACTGGCTTTCATTTAGTTCAGAGCATCTAGCTTGTTGCTTGAGAGGGCAAAGGGCAGGAGGAAGAAGGAGCGTGGCTGGATGAGCAGTCTTGTTCTGCTTGCCTTTCCCTCTCTAGTTTTATGGTGAGGAAGTATGGCTTGGGCTCTTCTTCAGACAAGAAAAGAGGTAGAAGGTAGATCAGTGTGATATAAAGAGTCAGAAAGCAAGACTGGGAACAAAAGACCTCACTGAAGCTCCTTGATGCTTCAGTGACCAGGCAAACCTAGTGCTTTTCCTCCAGCTCCTCACTGATAGATGAGGGAGGGAGGGTAAGTGCTTCCTGACGGAATACAGAGCAAGGATTAGCTATGTTGTTGAAGTTCACCAGTGAGAGACCCTTAGGGCTTTTGAACAGCTGTCCGATTGATAAGTCCCATTGCACAAGAAATTAATTCTGACCAGGTCATTTCTTAGTGAGTCAGTAGGTAGGCAGTTTTGGGGTTTTTTTTAATTTGCTTTTTGGCATTTCTGTGGGAGCAACCAATGCACTTAAAATTTCCCCAAAACTTTTTTTTTTTTTTAAATTGCCACACAAGGTAGTCATCTTTTAGTCTAGAACTCTTACAATAAGGGAAAACAACTGTGTCCCAAGTCTCTATAGAATACTGTATTTTCCCTTTGACTTCCTTAAGTATTTCCCATGCTACTAGAATTGAAGGGCAGGAGAACAGTGAGCCTCCAGTCTGTTGGTTCTCATTTCATGTTCAATGGCGTGTATCTTGATTTTGAAATAAAATATTTTATTTTAATGTCCATAAAAAATAGACAACAAAACATTTATCTTCCCCCCCAAAAAAAAGCCTGTGCAAACACACTGTATCCTGGTCTGTCAGCCTTTGTGATTATCTTCTGTTGTGCACCCAAGTGATTTGTCCGAGACACAGAAGAGAGAGCCAACTCCTCTCTGCTCACCTGACTCTTCTGGGAGTAACTACTTTTATGCTGCAGCTCAGCTACTGAATTTAAAGTTTGAATATGGCTGTGGAAGACAGCCAGGGTTAAGTCACACCCCTAAATCTTTACAGTCTGTTGTTATGTACCTTACAGAGATAAGCTTTCATACTGCAGAAAGAAGACAAAATACAACGGTCATGCCAAGAGTAAACAAATCCTTGTTTTGCACACAGTTCTCACAAAATGACTGCAAAGGTATAGGGCAGAAAGAAATAAAACTCTGGAGGATTTACATGTCCAGCAAACTTAATATACTATGTTGATATAATCTGTACCAACTCTGCTTTTTTCCAACCTTGATTCTTGGATGGTAGTACAGATTATACAATTGAGCAAGATTATTTCAATTTCTTTTTTTCTTGTAGGAAGAAAATGCAGACCTAGGTCAGGGCATGTAAAATCCATTTTCATCCCATTGGTGTTTTGAACCTGATGGTGGAGAATCAGTTAACACCGCATGGTATCACATAAGTTATCCATGTTTATATGAGGCAGGTGGGGGGAAAAGGGGGAAAGACAATTTCTATACATTACTTCTGTTATCTCAGGAAAGAAAAAGAATGGCAACGTGTATGCTTCCCTGTGAAGGGTCACATATTGACTAGTACAGTTCATCAGGTTACTGGTATCAGTGACAAGACAGTCTTTGCAGATGTATGAGAAAATGAAATTGCTGTAAGCATCCCTGACACCAGTAGAAATCAGCTAATTTTTTTTTTTTGTTTGATTTGTTTTGTTTTTGTTTTCCCCAAAGGGCGAAGGATGGTGATTCAAGGAATACTGATTCACTGGCAAAACAAATATGTGCTTGGGTGTTGTCTTAGCACAGTCTGCAAAATAGGATTTGTTACTATTTGATGTCTGTTTGAGAGAGACAATAGCACATTTAAATACCAAAATTAGAAGTTTCTTGGCTGTGTCTCAAAGCAGGCTCCTTCAAGCTTTTCACTACTTTGGGAGAAGCTTCAATCAGAATCAGTTAGGGTGAGCTTTTCTTGAAAAAAAGTGTTAGGAAATGTGAAAAAAATCATCTGTATCAGAAAAAGAGCTTAGTTGAGGAAGGGAAGATCACAAAGAAATGGCAAAGAGCCAATAGCTCTGTAGAAGATAAGAAGCAGCAGCTTACAAAGCTTAAGGGAGACCATGCAGAGGATGACTGTGTTGCTCAGGATGGTAGATAGAAACAGATAAATATTAAACTGTTTTATTGAAAGTGCTGGTCTCACCAAAATGTGCCTAGAGAAACTTTTTTTCTCACTTGTTCTGAGACATTTGGGTTTCTTCCTTAGAAAGAGAAACTGTCTCTGTCCTTTCTGTGAGTTATAGGTAAAAAGATACTTTTTTCATGTGTTGTAGAGCAGCGAATAGGAGAAAGGACTTCTTCATTAATCCCCTCTCTCTAACAGGAACATGCTTTCCTTTGAAAAATCACCTGTTCACAAGTTCTTAATTTTTGCATTCTTAAAACTAGGAACATTTTTATTTTTTTTTCTTTACAACATTTATTTACTTATTTTGACAGCCAAATCTGCAGTGTCACAAAATTTCAGTAGGAAATTTCTTGGGTATTTGCTAACAGCAAGATTGTATTATTAATTGAAATTACCAAATTAATTTGAAGAAATAACATAAACCATTGCCCTTTTTTTTTTTTATCCTGGTGACTTACAGTAATTATATTTCAAAAATTCTGTAGGTTTTTAACAGGTATCTTGAGGATCTTTAGTTTTATTATATATATGAATGTCTCGATGACAAAGTTTTATACATTGTTGTCGTTGTATTTTCTGAAGACTTTGAATATTTCATACTGCAGACTAGGTGAAGTGCCTGTGTAACATTCTCTTCTGCATTCAATGTCTGTGAAATATCTGCTGATCTTTGGGGAAAGAAATCCATCACTTGTGTTATCTGTGAAAAGTAATATTCTCTACATTGGTCTATTACCTGATTTTGCAAATGTATTTTTTTATCTAGTTGCATAACTGTAAAGATACTGGTAGCACTTGCAGCAAGTTAATGTCAGCATTTTTACTAGAAACCTTTACTTTTTTTTTTTGCTGAAACTGTGATACTGAAACGCCATATTCAGCATTTTAGCTTGCAAACAAGTGACTGTACAAAATCCAGCATATTTGTACTAGTGTGATAGCAATGAGGATGCTTTCTTAGAAGCATGGGAACCAAAGCTTGATAAATACGCAAACAGTCCTTGAATCTCCTTAATACTGTGGTATTACTCTGTAGACCTCCTTGGATACACAGAGTCACTTGATTGCACAGCTAAGGGAGGAGGTCTGCTGCACAAGTACAGTGGCAAGCAGTCCTCTGCAGGGAGGACTTTTTGTTGCTTCAGGTGTGTAAATGGCACTATCCGAAGCAGGGCTGGGAACAGTTGCAAGCTTATGCACAGTATATTGGACGGTCTGCTTCTATTGAGAACTTCTGTTGTCTGGGGTTTTCTGGGGCGTTGGGTATTTTTTGGTTTGGTTGGTTATTTTTTTTACTAATAGTCTGAGAACAACAGTCACCGGAATTTATCTGATTACTTGGAGACATGTACATCTGAGCCAGCTAAATGGTATTTGTTCACAGTAAAGACAGTAAGATTTGCTATAAGGAGAATTATTCATTATTAGTTCTCTACAAGTGCCTTTTTCTCTCATCTTAGTGTAAAGGTGATGCTAGAGTGGTATAAAAACCCGTATTGAAAGTAATTACAGTAAGGTGAGATTAGTTTTGGGATTATGGCTCTATTCATTTTCTTAGACTGAGAAAATAGCTGTAGATAGTTTTGTTGGGAGTTACAGAACACAGTGTGATAACTATCCTGAATTTATAAGTCCATGACTCTGTTTTAATAACAAATTAGTTGATAAGCTTTACATTAGCGTACCAAAAAATCAGTGACATTTTTGAAATCCATACTTAGTGATGTTAATATTTACCTTTTGAAGTGAGAAAAATGGGTGTGTAGTTTAAAGCAGTTGTTGAGGAAATGAAATAACAATCTTGTAGCATGCACGTGGAAGGCAAGAGTGGTAGTGTGCTCAGCTGCATATTTGTAGTAGATTTTGGGTATGCTTCAGGTCCTGGTGTAAACAACTTATTTGTACAGCTCAGGAAGGACTGGTCATGAATCAGAGTTAGTCTGTATGCTTAAAAAAAAAAATATTAAAAAAAAATCACAAAACCCAACTTACTAAACTGAGGTTTGAACAGATAAACAAAAGATGCTGGTCTTGATGACATTCTAAAAAAACTGAATACAGAATTTTGTAATGTTTTCTAGTACACAAAAGTATCTTTAGAGGTGAGGAATATGAAGATTCTCAAACTATTTAGCAATTTAATAAAGTCAGAAGAAATGAAGTTTTTTCAAGGTTCTTTGAAATACTATGTTATAGCATCCTTATCTTTTCTACTAATGTTTTTCCTGCCAATGCAATGTTCATATCTGCTTCTTTCAGTGGTATTTATGAGAAGTACCTGATGTAACAAGAACAGCAAATTTCAGTTTGCCTCTGGAGTAGCATTACTTATAAAATCAGCAATATTTTCTTCGTAATTATTATGCTGCAGATCATGTTACAAGAAATGTTACTTCTTAGCATAATAGGGCTATGGCTAAGGGGTAGGTTATGACACCAATGAAGTGAGGCATTTCTTCATACACACTTGAAGGTATAAATTGTGTCATGTCTACATATGTGCTAAAGAATTCTTTCTTTTGTGAGTGTTGTTCATTCTTTTGGAGACTGACAGTCTAGGCATCTCTTACACTGCTGATGTAATTCTTTCAGAGAAGTAGGTGGTGATCCTGATTTCCTACTAAGAGTCTTCAATAAAATCCACAGAGGGGGGCTACTTAAAGTGCAAATAGCACCTATTTTAGCAATCAGGTGCAGAGTTCAGGGGGAAAAAAAAAAAAATCCTCCTTTCATATCTTGAAGTCACATTTCTTTCTTGTCTCTTTTTTCCTTAAAAAAACTCCTTTTAACAAAACTGAAATTCAGAAGACCTTTCTTCCCTGTGGTCTTAATCTGACATAAAGTTTCTTAATGGAACCACCCTTTGAGCCTTCCAGTCTTGATTGGTTGTAATTCTTCTCTTTCCAAGCACCTTTCCTGTAGTTACTTGTTCTGCTCAGAAAGTTGGTGTTTCAGATCTTTCCATACACTTCATGAGAAAATTTTTGTACTTCTTCCAGCTGTTCTTTTTCTAGTGTCCCAGAATTCACGTGAAAAGCTAATTTGTGCTTCAGTTAATCAAGGTTGTGTTCTGCTTCTGTTCTTGCCAGTATCTGGTGCATCTTGGCTGATTAGGTAATAGTTAAAACAGATTAACTGTAAATTAAGGACCTAAAATATTTGCTCTAGTCCTGGAGGGAGAACTTTACAAGTTTAAAAGAACAACATATTCTCTTCAGTTAATAGCAAGCTGCTGCTTTAACAAATTTTGAGATTGGCAAAGCCTTAATTAAGTTGCTTAAATTCTCTGGTGTTGATCTCATCCAACGCTCAGTGAAGCTGATTGATGTCAGAAAGCTTTAGACAAACCCATGTCTAACATGAAAGAGGTATTCAGGTACCATCTCCACTGTCTCACAGTAATTATAAAACAGCTCAGCAGTTTCTTGCTGTCTGCAACTGGAGAATAATATCCCATGGGTTGGGTATTGCACCAAATGACAGCTGGAGTACAGCGTCTCTAGGATGCTATGCTCAAATCTCTGGAGTTGAATCTTTATTGAATTTGTTATCTCCCCATGATTATAAAACTCTAGAGCAGGAGAATATCAGGTTGTTTAGAGGCAACTTTTTAACCTTGCTTTTATTTTCTGTTTTGAAATTATATTAGAAGTGGATGTTCTTTAAAAAAAAGGGGTCAAAATGAAACGCCTCCATTGAAGTCAAGACCCATCTGGTGTTTGAGTGTTCTTCCTGCCCCTGTTACCTAATTTGGAAAGGAGAATTAGAGAAAAACATAGCATTTTGCTGCAAATATCTAAGAATTTGCTTGACGGGGCCATGAATAACCTGATCTCTAGTCACTCCTTTCAACGGAAGGTTGTGCCTAATGATTTCCAAAGCCCTTTTCAACCCAGCCTTTTCTATGAGTCAGTCAGATTTTGCACTGTCTTCAGATGCACCATGGGGATGTATCCACCCAGAGCTGGCAAATCGTAGGAGTCTTAGACTAACTTTCTGCTCATACTTCCTAGTATTCTCACCTCTTGCAAAAACTTTAGTATAAAATGAAGTTAAAAACTACACACACCAGAAGAGCTGGGAGTGCTGCTTCTGTATTTGAGAGCTAGCTTTTTGGAGTACATTTTTGTTAGCATTTTATAGGTCTGCAAGCAACAAGTGGAGAACCAAAGCAGCATGTATGTCTGTTTGGCATGCACTAAAGTCCTTGTGCTCTTCAGCTGGTTCAGTTTGGCTTCTTTTCTGTAAGGGGCCTAAATTCCTTGAGCAACCTGAAGAAATCCACAACTAAGGTTAAACTTATTTTTAAACACCTTATTACAAATCCTTGTTCAAAAAATGTTATTTATAAATGGGTAGAAGGGCTTTGTTTCTGTCTTTCTAGGAATCTGAAATGTCTTCAGATAAGAATAAGAAAAAAGTTTATTATTAAAACTTATTTTAATTGAGGATTCGATGGCTTTGCACCAGGTTGCAGAATTTAAATTATCCATGACAATTTTGGGATTGTTATGTAGGGACATAATCATAATAAGGAGCTATGCAATTGGTTGTAAAAGCAAAAAGATGCTTTTTCAACTCTTAAAATGAATCAACCAACATACCACAGAAATGGCATGTTTAGAATTGAATTCCTGAGTTTATCTTGTCAGGGAAGGTGATTTCAGTCTCTTGCTCTGCATAATAGGCATGTCTGCTCTTTTGCACAGTTTCATCTCTTGACTCGAAGAGGTGCCTTTTAAAGAGAGAGATTTCCAGCTTCCCATCTGCAGGTAAGACTGCTTGTGCAAAGCAGGTGTGACCTGTTCTGCAATGGCATGCATGCCATGGAGCTCTGTGGTACAGCTCCACAATTCAAAACCAAGTCGGTGTCTGCTCCCTGGATCCTAGTTCTGAGGCAACTTTAAGGGTGGGGAGGTTGTGGAGGTGGGGAGGATGGACAAGGAAATGTTTAACCTTTTGTCTTTTCTCCCTGCGATTTGCTTGTGTTGCAAGGTGAATCCTGGCAGTCTGCCTCCAGGGATGATGTGTAATGCCTGGTACAGTGGAGGCCGAGTCTTTGGGTTGCTTCACATTGCTATAATAGAAATCCTCACAATGCCAATATTTGAAAAGCAGAGAGGAATTGTACTATCTTTTATCTGAGCAATATGAAAGATTGCAAATCTGTAATAACAGATAAAAAACATGCTGACATCTCTACAAAATCGGGTGGATTATGTGTTTTAATGCTTACTCAGCTGACTGCTTTTTGCAGTCACATAGTTGTTGAAAAGAAAATATAAAAGCAACTGAAGACGAGTAATTCTGATCTTTGCACACAATGATTTATGTATATGTGGAATAGCAATAAGTTGTTAGAAGACCTGATCAATGTGTTCTAGTGGAAAAGTTATGAGAACTTGCTTTCCATAGCTATGTGACAGGAAGTCCAGTAAAATTAAATTGTGCTTAGAACATGAGGTCAATACCTAGGAGACATGGAATTTTATTTGTAATATAATGTATTATGGGTTTAATTTTCTAAGGAGCTGTGCTGCCAAGTGACACTTACAAACAGCAGTTTAAAGCTGCTTCTTCCCACTTCATGTTTCATGAATAATGAGCTGAAAGCAAAATCTGTTTTGTTTTTCCACTTTTTGTTTTCAGAGTTGGGTGCCAACTTGTAACAATTTCTTTTTTACTGATTGTGATTAAAGCTAGAGGTTAGAATCCTAGAAGCTTTCATATTCCTAGAAAATTGATATTTCAACTTACACTACATATACGACTTAAAGAATCACTTGAAAAATTCTTATTGTGTTTGTTCAGTTTATTTATTCCCCAGATACATAATGCTGACATGTCACAAAGCCCTAGAAAAGTCTGATGGTGATGATTCTGCAAGACTAATTCCAGATCTTTCTGGGGAAATGGGTGAATTTTTATATTAACTGTTCATTGACAGGGAGGTTATTTTGCAATGCCCATAGAAACTGGATTAAAAACCATCTCATGTGGTTACATCAGTGGCAGCTAGTCCTGTATCCCTAGAATCGAAATACGGATCAGCCAAAGGAGCACGTGTGCTGTGATCCAGTATCAAAGGGTTAGGTAAGACTTGATGTACCTCAGTGAACCTGGGCCTCTGACATTGTTTACTGCATTGTTCCATCTTAAATATGAATGTGTTGGCCTGTTTAGGCAAAAGTCAACAAAAACAGCTTATATATCTTTTCGTTTGTTGTGAAGCAAGTAATTAATCTAATGATGCGTCTAAAAAATGCTGAACAGAAAGTCACGTGAGTTGATTGGTGAAAGCTGAAGGAAGGAGAAGCCTTTGAGCAAAAATGCATTTGTTTGTTGAGGTTTGTTTTGTCCCCAAAGCAGGTGGGCTTTAGCAAGTTGTTTATTATATAAGTTTAGGTGGACATTATGTTTTAAAACCAGTCTGGTTTAGAGTTCATTTTAATCTTCAAGACTGTTAGAGGACATGTCCAATCTGCTTCATGATCTACAGGTAAAGCCAACACTCAGTAACCAATAGATATGTCTAAGTGCACTATAAATATCTGTGCAAAGTGTTGGACAAGAAAACTGTCATCCAGCTTCCATCTTCAAACTTGGGCATCTGGGTTAGATATTTTTTCTTTTAAAAATTAAGCAAATAGCCCTATGAAGACAGAGATATCTTTGTCAATGTCAGCCATAGTTTAGAAAGACTCATGCTGTAAATAAGAATAGGTTGTGTGTCTTGGTTCACCTACATTTTTTATTGTAAAATACTTAGGACTTAGGGTTTTGGGTGTTGTTAACCATATAGCTGAGTAATCTTTAGCTCCATACATTGGGTAACTAAGCCCCTGGATGTAGGAAGAACTGTGAGCATAGAAGGCAAGCTGTGAAAGAAGATCTTGAATTGTAACCATTGAAATACACTTAAACCTAGAGGGCTGCATGAAGAGCTGTTCTCCTAACTGTAAACTGCCCAGATGACTTGCATAGGACCTGAAGTGTGTGCAGGCAAAAGCAGACAGACTGAAGACTCTGGTACTACATTATGTAGGTGTACTGACCTGTTGCAATCTCTTCATGGATAGCAATTTAAAAATTATTTTCTTAAATGTAGCAAAGAAATTGCCCATTAAAGAGCTTCTCCATTTTCCTAACCCCATTAAAACATTGCCTCTTTATACAAGAGATCTCTTATTTTTATTCCTTTAATTTCTCCTTCGTTTTTGTGTTGCACAATGGGTGTCACCATTATACTACTACTACTAAGCTTTACATTTTGGAGATGTGTTGTTTTCTGCATGCAAACTTGGCTTGACTTTATGAATTTTTTTTATGAGTTGGCTTTCTAGAGCCCTTCATACCCGAACTGTAATGGTATAGAAAAGTAATTATTTTACATTAACAAAATACAAGTATTTGCCTCTATGCCTAAATAGTTTGCCATCATTTCTTGAGTACGCAACCTTAGTGTTTAATCTGGCAGAGTTTAAAACTAGATATTTCATGAAAACCCAAACTGATTATCAGTAATCAAGTGTTACATCATCTTACTGTACTAACAGAATAAAGTTTGTGGGTTTTTTTTAATAGAACATGTTATTCTTAATTTACCAGAAGAATATCATAGACTTGTTTTAAAAGGAAAAAAAAAAGTTTGAAAGCAATTTGCCCCAAGTGTGTTGCATGCACAGTGTTTTTTTCCTTTGGTGGCAGAACAAGAATAGCAGTGTCCTTGTTCAGCCAAAAGGCCTTCCTTTCTATAATATTCAAAGATTGGTTGTGGCTTTCTATTGATACTTTGCTGGTTACTATAGATATAGAAAGTTTAGTTTGCCTAGCAGTTAATCTTTCAACTTAAGGTATTTGGCTTTCATAGTGTCTTTTGCCCTGCTTTACATGAAAACTGCCTGATGTGTTTCAGAGAATTAATTTAGAAGCAGCATAAAAGATAATGCTGCGCTGGGTTGACTAGCTTGAGCAGGGAGGGAGGCAAGGACCTAAAGTTTCAAAATAATTGCCTTTTAATGTTTTGATTTGGTCACTCCAACAAAATTTTCCACTAAGATTTTAAAGATCTACATGTCAACATTCAAAATGTAGAGCCTGTAGATGCTTTTATATGGATCTGAAATTACTCTTAAATTCTGGCGATTTATGGAGCTGCAACTGAAATCAGAACCCGAGCCACAAATATTGTTTCCTCTTCTCTTCGTGTGTCTAAGGGGGAACTTGAGGGCTGAAATCTCAAGAAATTGTAGTGAATTACATAACCTGTTGTGGGTTTTTTTGTTGCTTCTTGTTGTTCTGTTTTTTTAAATTGTGTTTGGAGCTTCAGTGATATGTGAGTGTAAGATACAAAACTTCCAGTGAACTCGGTTCATATTTATAGTATGGCTGTATGTAGACATAAACAGTTCTGTAAGTACATACGTACCCCACATTTAAGCCATTTAACTCTCTCCAGAAACACTACATACAAAATATCAATCAAAATTTTCATTTCAGTTGGGTGCATTCAGCAGTTTCTTAATACTTTTGAGTCCTGTCTTCATTTGCTTGTTTGAATCTATCATATCGTTTTATTCTTCCTTCCATCAGATCTTACAGGAATTTGTAGCTGAAAGAGTGATGCAGAGACTGAAACCTAATGGATCAATTATTTGACATCTTTATAGGCCTCTGCTTAGTTATTTGTAGAGTTCAGCAAAATTGCATAAAGGTCTTTGTAAATCAGAATTTCTACTTGCCAGCCTGGTTGCCTCAGAACAGTTGATTTGGGTCCCTTTCTTGTTTTATATTGATGGCAGGGAGTCTACAAATGTGATTTCTCAACAGTAGGAAGAGCAAGTTACAGAATGCAGTTAAATTCTGCTATATTTCCAGCCTGTAAGTACCGACATAAGCAAAAATTTAAATTTTCAAGTCTTTGCAACACTTTTTTTTTTCCAGGATAGCAAGCTTATAAAATTTTGTAACCAGGGAAGGAAGATTATGCTTAATGACATGTGTATTTAAATAATTCAAAATCATTGAGTGTATCATACGGATTTGTGAAATGTTGAACCTATTATTTGCAATGTAGCTTTATTTTAAAATCAAATATGTTGGCTCCAGCTCATAGCAGGTATAAACTGTAGAATCAGTTGCCCACCCTCCCTGGGCAACCTATTCCAGTGCCCTATTACCCTCATGGTGAAGAATTTCTTCCTAATATCTAGCCTAAGTCTCCCCTTTTTCAGTTTCAAATCATTACCCTTTGTCCTATCACCATCTTATCTGAGGAAAAGCCCCTCCCCAGCTTTCCTGTAGCCCCTTCAAGTACTGGAAGGCTGCTATAAGGTCTCCCCGGAGCCTTCTCTTCTCCAGGCTGAACAGCCCCAACTCTCTCAGCCTGTCTTCACAACAGAGGTGCTCCAGGCCTTTGATCATCTTCGTGGCCCTTCTCTGGACCCTTTCCAACAGGTCTATATCTTTCCTGTGCTGAGGGAACCAGAACTGTATGCAGTGCTCCAGGTGGGGTCTGACCAGAGCAGAGCAGAGGGGCAGAATCACCTCCCTGGCCCTGCTGGCCCCACTTCTTTTGGTGCAGCCCAGGATGCACTTGCTCTCTGGGCTCCAGCACACACTGGCAGCTCATGTTGAGCTTCTCATCAACTACCACCCCCAAGTCCTTCTCCTCAGGACTGATCTCCAGCCATTCTCCCTGTCACCGTTTGACTCAGGTCTGACAACAACGCTCTCGTTCCCGTTCTCCCTCCCACCCAGGTAGGGAAGGAGAGAGAGAAAAAGAGAGAGACTTGGCTGGATTGAAAACTAAACTACACAGCTTTAATTAAACACTAATAAAATAAGAAAATATATACAATTATATACAAATATGTTCAGATATGTGCAAAAGCCTCTCGCCTCCCCCCACCCCCAGCAACTCCCACAACACTCTCCTTAGCTGTGAACAATCCCAAGAAATTCCAGCTGCTGCTGGAGAGAGCACAGAGTGATGAGGGTCAGGAGAGCTAACCTAAGGGTTGATGGTGATGGATGGATGGAGTCCTCCTCGGATGCCAGCCGTGGATGGAAGAGAAGGGAAGAAAAAGCAGGAAGGAAGTTGTCTTCTATGATCTCTGAGCTAACGTAGATATAGGGAATGGAATATCTCTGGCCAGTTTTGCTGTCTGTCTAACTCAGTCTCCTACAGGGGCGTCATAGATCTCCCCATAGTGTCTGAGCCGGCAGAGTGAAGGTGCGACCTTGAAGACCCAGCAGATAGAAAAACATTCCACTGTCTTATCAGCTTTAGAAGAACACACTGTTGCTAGTTAAAAGAAAGCTCACTGAAGGAAAAAGAAATCAGTAAAAAGGAAAATTGGCTTCATCCTGGCTCAAACCAGGACACTCCCCCAAGCCTGTTTTTGTGCCTGGGGTTACACCAACCCAGGTGCAGGACTTTGCACTTGGACTCATTGAAATTCATGAGGTTGGCACTGGCCCACCTCTCCAGCCTGTCAATGGCGTCCCTTCCCTCTAGGGTGTCAACTACTCCGCACAGCTTAGTATCATCAGCAAAGCTGCTGAGGATACACTCAGTTCCACTGTCCATGTCACCAACAAATATGTTAAACAGCATGTTTAATGTAAAGTTATTCCTCCAGAAAGATGATAGGTAGTACTTCAATATCTGAAAAAGTTTACACATGCATTTCTAGTAAAACTCAATGTATAAATTTTGTAATGAATAATTGTAATTAAAAAACTTTTCTTTAAGAATCAACTATCAAAGATCTATTATTCCACCTAAAATATTCAGTGTAATGCTAATAAGACCTAGTTGAATTTTCTTTGGGGTTTGTGTTTGTTTCCTGCTAGGACTGAGTGCTTTAAAACAACTTCACATTTATACAGTTTCTTTCATGTGTGGGGTTTTTTTTGTTTGTTTTGGTTGGGTTTTTTGTTGGTTTTGTGGGGTTTTTTTTAAACTAGCAAAAGAAGTTATAATTGGGCAGAATTTTATTACCTTCTTTATAAGCAGCGTTTATCATGGGAGACTATAAACTGTTTAATGTGGCATTTCCTCTGTAACCAATGAATATAAGTAATACAGCATTTTGTGTTCAGTGAAAGACAAATGACAAATAAAGGCGATGAGCCATAATTCTGAGGAAAGAATTATCCAGACTTCTTTTTTGTCCCTTAGCTTCAGGAACCAATGCATAAATAGGTACACATTTAATAAAGTTTACCTAGGACTAAAAATCCACAGGATTGAAGATGACCTTTTAAATGTGTTCTTCACTAAAATTTCAATGTGAAGTCAGGTAGAAAAGAAAACTCTACTAGTGTTATCCTTAGCATCTTGCTCCTTTTAATACGACAGAGCTTTGTTTTTTGTTTTGTTTCTTTGATAGATAAACAGAAAAAATAAGGAAGAGGCAGGAAAGCAGTTGTGTCCACACATAGAAAGTATCCTCCTGAAGATAAAACAGCTAAGTCCATAGTTTATCTTATCACTAGCTTTTATGTTTTGAATTAATCTAGAAAGTAGTATCTGGTGAAAAGTACAGAGTAAGTTTGTTGGGGTTTTTTTTGTAATTATTCCTAAGCATACGTTATGAGAAGTGACTGCATAGCAGTTCTGATTGTGATGGAAAATGGGGAAAAGTCTGTCCAACTACAGCAGCAAGCATAGGTGTATGCAGCTAGATATGCCAAAACCAGCTGGAATAGCTATTATTTTATTTAATAAATGCTCTTTATCTTTGGGGGTTTTTTGCTTACCAGAAGATTTGGTGCTTTTTTCTCTAGCAGATAATTTTAGAAAACTTACTGATTTCAGAAAAATAAACACACGACTTAAAAGATGCATTCATCAGCTGTAAGACTGTGCAGCTTTTCTGCTGTTGGAGCTTGTACAGGCTGAATTTTATAAGCAGTGTAGGTATGCATTCTGATTATAGTTTTTCTTGTGTGTATGATAAATTTATGATATGATAGAGTATCTCATGAGATGTCTTCAGTGCCCTGAGAAATAGCATTTGGAGCAGTTTCATTGTCCTTCCCTGGGTAGTGTGATTTATGGAAGCTCTCTTAGGATAGATAGTATGTTTTTTTTTCAGAGTTTTGAATGCAGTGAGTATTTACTTTCAGTTGAAACCTGTAATTTTAAAACATGTAGGTACAAATACTGAGAGGAGAAGGTGAAGCACTGACACTTTTCTGTCCCCTTTTGCTTTCCGCTCCTAGAAAGTGAAAGCAAGGTTGAATGTTCGACACCAAACAAGATTAACTTTGTATATAACTTTTGATAGTGACATAAACAAATCCAGCATTCAGAAACATGTCTGGTCCATGGTGTAAGCTGCACTACCCAATCTTACTGGGATGCAGAGGCAAGGAAGTAGTGTGTAAAAGACACTTGGAGATTAACATACTTGCACTGTTAGTGGTTAATACAGCTTATTTTATCTCCTAGTGCCACCACTTTCTCTCTTAACTGGCATCACACCCATGATTTTGGAGAGTGTTTCTTTTGCCACAGTTAATGTCCTGTTGTTGTGTAAAAGCTGGACCTATTAATGATGTTGCAAAGCTTCTTTGCTTCAACCCTCCAAGGCTGTGGTACCCAACAAAGAAACTTGCAGCTATGTTCTTCTGTTAACCTCTTGTAGCTGCAAGTAGATAACTTCAATTATCTAGAGTCCTGCTAGTGCATAGATTATGTAGCTTGGCCCTTAGAAAATTATCTCCCAAACAAATACACAAAGCTAAATAGCAGAAGCTCCTAATCATAAAGCAGAAGACGCTCTGCATTGCTGTTTAAGCTGTACTTTAATTTATCTGACACCTAAGTGCCAAAGGCCAACAATCTGGAGTTTTTGTTAAATCTTCATAATTTAGCCACTGTAGCTCTTTTTTCTTTTTCTGAGTGTTCCTTCTGGGTTGACTGTTCTTATCACTTGTGTTTTAAAGTGACATTTAAAAAGTTCTTCTTTGCTTTGTCAAAAGAAAAAAAAAAAGTCAAAATCACTGCATCTGTCTTGGTATGCAGATGGCCACTTTGAGCTTCGGGTTCCCATAGTTTGTAAGGAAAAGTACAGCGAAGTTATCTTAACATTTCAAATTCAAATGCAAATCTTTTCTTATTCAAAAACATTGTCAGTAAAAGGGGAAAAATTATCCTCAGGTTGCTGAGGTAGAATATGATGGAGCAAATAAAACATACTTAATCTTTTTGGGAGAGTTGTATGGTTTATTTAGGTTTGCTTTGGCTCAGAATGATTCGGGATGGGCTCCATTCCCATCTTTCTGTCAAAGCTTTGCAGAGCTAAGGGGAGTAGGGAAAGGCACTTAAGACATTGACATGGAAATAAGCAGCTCTGAGTCCAAAGCTTTGAATGCCTACTGAGGGCAGGACTAATGAATAAAGCGTCATTGCTCATTTTTAGCCGAGCCTTAGCACTTTAGTGATGGTTTAAATACTAGCTCACAAGGATTAAGAGTTGACATTTTTCATCAGGAACTTTTCCCTAGCCAAACAGCCAGGAGTTGTACAATTAAAATGAGGTATTACTTGGCTCCAAGACTTCTACACTTTGTATTTCGTTTGTGTAATGTAGTATTTGATTTGCAGTGTTTTTTATGGAGAACTATGTCTCGGTGTGCATTGGTACAAAAAAAAAGTGTTTTCTGACAACATTTGTGTCTGACAAGGTTCCAAATAAAGGAAAAAAGGCAAACAGCATGGAATAATACACTAATGCTGCACACCAGCAATGCTTGGGCGTACCAGATATAATGTGTCTGTCAGCCCACTCTCCTGAAATAGGCCTTAAATAATTTTAAGATCTCTCTTTTTTTGTTCTTATTTATACACTTTGTTGTTCCTGCACTCCTGCCACATCGTATTGCAAGAACCTACACACAGAAATCTGCTCTGCTCTTCTGTTGCCTCCAGGTCTTTTCTAGCCCAAGGACTGTATGTTTAAGGTATGAGCTTTCAAATTTGAATGATGTTTAAAAGCGATGCTTTTTAACTCTGTTAAAAAGTTAGCATGAGCTTTGCAGTCATAAGTCATCAACATTGAGTGAGAATAAAAATATTAATCCATTTTAACATGGAGTGTATGCTTTTTACAATTCCCTACATTATCTTAACAAAATGAATGAGCTTTCATTAGGAAAAAAGTAAAAAGTACAAGATTGAAGTTAATGAGCTAAATCAAGGTGTCCTGCTTGGCTGATTTAAATTCATGATTAAAATCAGTGATTTGATTTAAATCAATCCACTGTTCTTTCAGCCAGCCTGAAAGGAACCATTTTTCATTTCCTGCCTAATTAGAATTGCTTCTCTAAGATTAGTTAGGATTGTGCCTTGATACAACAAATCTGCTGCACCTGCTGAATTCCCTAACCATTTCTGGAGTGGAAGACCTTTTTTCCTGTTGTTTTCTTGCTTTTCAAATATTAGCTGTAAAGAAGTGATACTTCTTCTAGAACAGTATAACACTATGTCGTCCCTTAATAGCTGAGGTTAAGTACCCTTCTCTACAGAAACAACTGAAAATAGATGTCAGAGAGTTAACTAAGTAAATAAGAGGTAGTAGAGCAAAGAATGGCTGTTTTTGCTGTGCCCATCAGTGTGTCCGCTAGACACGAAGCCAGAGGAGGTTTCTGTGGAAGCTTGTCTCTGCCTGGGAGCCTTGCAATCTTCTCTTCATGTAGATGATGTTCTGGTAGCCTGTAAGTGTAAGTCTGTTTTGCGATCTTTTTCTCAGCTACCCGCTATTCATTTTTTAAATATTATTTCCTCCACCCCCAACTTCATGACAGTTCTGGATATGCAGTATCTCCTATTTTCCTGTGAAACTGTAATGGAAATGGTCAAGTTCTTAACACATTGGCTTCTTGTGGGAGTACCCATGAGCAGTACAATCACATGAGCTTTGTTTTCCTTAGGGGAAAGAAAAGCTTTTAACATAGCTCTAAAGAAGTTGTATCGTAGTAACTGCATTCCAGTTATTTTTAGGAGTACAGAAGCATCCTAGAGATGACAAACTACTTTGTTCTCTCAAGTGTGACTAAGTAGCAATTTCTGTTGTAGCTATTGTGTCCATCTTGAGAAATAAAGAAGTTATTTCAGCCTGGTGCAAAATCCAGAACAAATCCAGAATGTTTTACTGTGTTCCATTTGGGCCAAGAAGCTGATTTCTTCAGAAAAGCCTTAAGTTGTTGATTTTCTTACTTGAGTTGGTCTGTGAGACAAGTCCTAGGAGGGTGATCATCCATAGCAGGACTGCGGAGAACCCAACCCAAAATAATCATCTTGCTAAACACTGCCTGCCTGGCCTCTGCTGGTCACACCTTCGTGCTGCAGCTTCCCTGTAGAAGTGATTTCAATAAGGCTCTTCTTTGCTTTTTCTTACTTAGATTACACGGCTGTTTAAGAAAGAGATTACCACGTACTCCAGACTTTGGAGGGCCTAGTATTGTAAGATACAGGGGAGGTGTGAAGGCATCTATAAAGTGTTACTTCATTAATAGTGTGCAGAGATACTGTGTTTGAAAATAATACTACTACCAGTTCTAAAAGCTGAAGAATTCACCTTTACAATTAAAGTGAAAAATGTGTAAAATCTTGCTTGTCATTATGACAAGGAAACAATATATTGTTAGATAGAGTGTAATTTAAAATACGTTACAGGAATTTACATTTTCTAAAGGAGTTCCCAAATCAAATTAGGTTTGGATTCAGGAAACCTCTTGTTGAGGGATTCAGACAAGCCATATGGTACTCTCTTGAAAACGTCAAGGCAGGGGAAGTATTGTGTGGGCTTTTCTCACATTTTAGTCATTTTGAGAAGAAAATATGTTTTAATATTTTTGTATGTACAAAATGGCTCATACTGTGATTTAATGAGAGAGAAATTACATGTACCAAAGATAAATTTAGATTATGAAAACCTACTCAGATGCATTCAGTTTGATACAAGAAGGTGCCTTTTTTGATTGTAGAATGTTTAATATATGGAGGGATTTTTTACAGTAGGTATGATGGATATTAATTTTATATTGGACTCAGTACTACAGCAACCAATTTCAGGTGCTTACATGGACTGTCTAGAGGGGAAAAATAATTCTTGGACTACTTGGTGCACAGGAGGCATGCTTAGGTGTGAAGCTGCTTTTAGGGACCTGTTGGTATTTCAGCCTCGCAGCAGAAGCTTGATGTTTATTAAATGGTGTCTTAGGATAATGCCAAGGGTATACAATGAATGTTGCTGCATAAACCCTCTTACAACTCCACTGCCTGGTGGTCTGTCACCTGATTTAAAGCTGCTTTGTGCCAACTGTGCACAGTTTCTTCTGACCTGTCCTGATTCTGCTGCAGCTGGCAGCCTCCTCACCTCACCCATGGTTGGCAAGGCATTGCATGTCTGCATATCTTTGCTTTGCTGTTTTAAAACAAGCATAGTAACAGTTATGTCCATGTGAAACTGCATTTAGATCCATTGGTGAAAACAATTATCTGTGAATGTCTGGCTTGTTATTTTTAGGCTGTTACTGACTTATTTTAAAAGGATATTTTTGAGTGTGCTTTCTGAAGGTTCAGGTTCACAGCCCTTGTGTGCTGAAACTGCAGGTTCATGTTGAAAGGTCCCTGTCCTACTTTGGCAGAAGGGAATGACCCAGGACCAGCTGGTGAGCAAGGGGTTGTGCTGAAGTCCTGCTCCAGGGGAGGCTAAACTCAGCACCTGCACCACGTCTCAAAACCCAGTCTCTGCACTGCTCTCACTTAATTCTGTGGATTTGGTTTAGGCTGTGAACATCTATCTCCAAGCCTGAATTTTCGTATCAAGTGCATTTAATAAAAGGGGGGAGGAAATTACAAACATGAAAGTTAGAGCAGATCAGCCTAAAAAGTTGATTTGTACCTGTGAGAAACTAAAGATGTCTGCTCCTTTGCTGGAGGGTGGCCTGGGTTATTATGATTGGTTGTTCGGGGTTTTTTTGTTGGGGACAGGCGTGCACGGAAAGATTTGGGGTTTTTCGTAATATCCAGCCTAAATTTAGGTACCTTATCCCAAATACCATTGATCATCCCCATGCACACACAGCCCATATCATATGCATCATGAGCACAAACATGCTGTGTGCACACACATTCTCAAGAAGTCAATACTGACATTTCTGCAAGGACCCAAGTCTCTTAAAAAAGACAACTTCTAAAGAATAAAACTTTGCAAAGTCACTTTTATTTTTTCTGTGCAACATTTGTTTCCCATTAATTTAGAGTAAAAAGATTTGTTGTCAGTATCAGGGCATTAAAAGTATACATCATTCCCTGAGCTGTCCAGACGTGGTCAAAGCTCACATAAATAATTCTCTAGCCTTCGTATTTTAGGGAGGACACCATCTGGCTCAAAAAAGGAAACGAGATTCCAGAACTAATAATAAGTCTTCAGGATTTCTTCACAATAATTAAGTATTGGAGCATTTCTAAAAATATGTTCTAGTTAGTCCAGGTTTTTATAGAAGCTGGAGACTATTAAAAATCATTCTGCTTCCTCACAAAAGACTGAATAAAAAGTTTTTGTCTGTGGAGGCCATCCCAGCACCCTTCCTGACACTAAGACATGGCTTGAAGTAGCTGTGAGATCATTTGATCCTTTTGGAAATGTTTTCTACCAGGTACCCTGCACGGTTGCGTTCCCCTTGATACAGAGTAGTGGTTGGAAGGGGTTGTAGGTGGCGGGTGCTCCAAACCCACAGCACAGCAGGAGGATTCGTGACAGACTGGCTTAGGGATGCTTTTAACTTAGCATAAGCTGAAGCAGTCCCTCACTGGGCCCTGTGCAAATGCTCTTTCTCTGCAGAAAACAGAGGGTGTCTCTTAGGAAGGAATTAAGTTACCCTCTCATTTACTTTGCAGTACTGTGGCATAAAGCTTTGCCCTTCAGTAGGTGATCTGCTTCAGCCTGGCATTGCAGCAGCCTTGTGTTCTTTGCCAACATATGGGCTATGTAGCAAACACCTTGTCTTCAATGTTTTTTTCCAAAATGGTAACGCTCTGAGTACATGGTTAGTGTTAAAAATGGATAACTAGCAGTGTACAGATAGAAGCTCCTGCCACAAACCTAAGCAACTCAGGGCACCTATCTTATGTGTTCCTGATCAGGGAGAAGTGGTAATATGGGAGGCAGCAGCACCTAGATAGGGAAATTGGTAATTATGGTTCAAATATGTAGATCAAAACAGCATGTCAAACCACACTTTGAAGTGCAGTTAGGCATTAATGCAGATTACAAGAGCAGAAGCTGTCACGCTAACTGAAACACGATTGTCTTCTCTGTGAAGAGTTTCTGACAGGCAGAGAGAGAAAGTGACCAACTTTCATACCAAGAAATGTTTACCAAGAGTTTCAATGACAGCACAAGTGTAGCCACTCTGCTCTGGAAGCAAAGTATCTCACTGAGCTGCATTACTCTAAAGAAATTGCTGTTAACCATTCACCATAAAAAACTGAAATTACAAGCATTGATGTCTGTGCAGTTTTTGTCATTTCTGATACTGCTGTTCATGAGTATGTTGAAACAAGTTGGCATGTAGTGAACACATTTCCTAAAGCCCATGTATTGTATTACCCGGATAGTCAAAGTTTCAGTTCCTGCAAGCCACGTACTTGCTTTTATTTGTGGCAGAGGCATGTGCTGCATGCTTGGAGTTGAGGGGCTCATTGAGCGAGGGTTATGCTCTGGAAAGTAGCAGTGGCTCCACAGGGGTTCTGAAGTGCTCTGCTGAAGGTTCGGCCTGGCCAGGTCCCTGAGCAATTGGTTGATTTTGCCTCTTTGTTTTATAAAGAGGGTCTTGGACTTTGAGAAAGCCTAGGCAACATAGCTGTTTTCTAGTAGTAATGCTGATGGTTTTTGCTGGGGGACTATTTGTTCTTGAAGATCAGTATGTGCATAAAAACTTGAAAGATTTAACTTCTGCTTCATTTCTGTTTGCACACACAGTAACTCTTTGGTACTTTTTTGGGACTGCAGATAGGTATTACAATGTATGCTGCTGCTTTTCAACTTTATGGCAACACTGTATTTGCAGAAAGCAAAGCCTACAGTTTTAAAGTTCTAGAAAGTAACTTGTATATTAATTTTAAAAATTAATGGGAACCATATTTTGCGTTTTTCAGCCCTTTATGGTTTGCTCCAGATGTCCTGAAAGAATAACTGACAACACAGAAGGCAACTGAGACTTACAGCAACTTGTTCAATAACTGGATAGTACCTATATGTTCTAACGTTATATATTATTGGAAAACCGTTGTAAGCTGAGTCCATTGACCCAGTTTTAGCTGCAGTTGTGTGATCCTTTCCAGCATTGTTTTATGTACACAGCATTATTTTGATCAATAGGTTTAAAAAAAAAAAAGAAAAAAACCACAAGCAAACAAAAAACAAACAAACAAAAAAAACATGCAAAGAAGAAAAGCAATAGCACCTCAGATGCTAACTTGTATATGCACATACAAATGTAAATACATACGAGACCCTGAGATTTGGCAGTGTTTCATAGCATGGCACATGTCAGTAATATCCACAAGTAGATATAATGGGCACTGAAGTCACACCAGCCTTACATGTTTTCATATCCATTTGCCTATGTTTCACCATTGGATAAGAGTCTGTGTAATGCTAACTCCTTTTTATATATTGTTTGCAGTTTATGCTGCTGAGACACCTGTTAATTTTTAGCATATTAGTTAAGAAAGGCAGGCAAAGACAAAACTTTCTGAAAGGAAGATGATGCTGATTTCTTCCTTTGGTGAAGGTGCACATCTGCTTCAGCTTACCCTACAGCAGGAGTCAGTTGCCAATACCAGGACTGGCGACAGGCATCTCTGAAATTTAAAATGCTGTGTCTGTTAGGAGCCCATTAAATCTAAAAAGGGCCTCAGAGGAGCTGTCATTTGCTTATTTTAGCATAAATCAGAAGGATTTATAGCATTATACTTTCAACGAGCTTTTCCCCCCTCACACCTATGTTACTGTGCTATCAGTCAAATGATAGTTTTTGTCTCCAGGTAACAAAGACCTGTTGATGATTCAGAGAGGCTATATCCATCTCATCTGTGTCGCTTTGCCTTCTCCCTTATCAACAGGGAATGCAGTTGGAAAACAGATGGAGCAGCCAAAAGCCTCTCATAAGCTCAGGGGGTGTCCATCCAGCCACAGACACCTGATGTAACATAAAACTGATGCTTTCCATTTACCAGTCTCCTGCCCTAATTTGGAAGGGCTGGACATTTTCTGTTGAAAGCACATACAGCTTTTTCCACCCACTCGGTGTTACATAAGGGTAAATCTGTCCTTCATCTATGCCCTTTGAAGTAGTAACTTCTGTAAGGCTTTTATTTTTTTGAGGTGATTAGTGCATGGTTTTCACCACAAGTAAATGAAGCTCATTCACTGAAAATAATACTGTGTACACATTATACACTTTATGGTCACTGGTTATGATTCGATCTGTTGATGGCTGGTTTCTTTGGGAATAAACACTGCTAAACCTGTCAAGTCTGGTAAGACATCTGGTAGAGATGTGTGGCAAGACACTACCTGTTAATTAGCTGTGGACCCTGCAGCCTTGATGAGGGGTGGGTAGGAAGAACATGTTTTTGTGGTGCACTGTATTGGATTCGTAATTTCAGGTGCCCATCTTGGCAGAGAGTCAGTGGAAGCTGCATTGTGCAGTTCAGGTTACCTATCAAAATTGCATTCACCAGACACTTTATTACTTAGTTATTGGGGCATATAGGATTATTACAGGAATATGACTGGAGATTCTGCAAATGTTTTAGAGCACTGATAAAGCGAGAGAAGCAAAAATAATGCCTTCTCCCCACAGATTCTTGTCTGCTTGCTGGAAATCCTGCTTGATGCCGAGAAGAATGCAGAGAGTAGATCGCAAGTTGGTAGCAGAAGCTGGGGACCTGCACCTTAGGATAGTTTTGCATTAGTGAACAAATGCCCAGGCAAATGTGCAGGTATTGGAGAGGGTAAGTTTTGCAGATCTGGAACATACTCAGTAGTAGAGAACTGGCCTTTTTCTTTCATTTAGGATAACTTGACAGACCAAATAATGATTTGAAGCATAGTTTAAAAAGTTACTTTATTGAAAATTGTCAGGCACTGATTTTCTACTTGGAAGGATCCTAGACAGGCAGAAGGGAAGTGCCTCCTCCTCTTATGAGGATTGCAGGTAGGATGCAAACAACTCAGAAGAGGAAAGTGGTTAGAATGGTGTCTGCTGTTGAGACTCCTGTGCATAGGAGGACTGTGGTGGCACTGATTTAATGACATTAGTTTTTCTTACTTTTTAAGTTACCTTATTTTTCCTAATTATTTTTTTTTCCACTGCGTTTATTTACTTACTGATTTTTTTTAATTTTTTTTTTTTCTTATACTTTTGAAAATGATCCTCTGATCTGGTACCTTGATTCTTCTCTGGAGATTCTTTCATGCTTAAAGAAGTATAAGAAATTTATACATGTTTTGGGAAGTACAACTTTTGTAAGATGTAGATTTTTATTAATTTTTTACTTATCAAGAAATTAATGTTTTGGGGTTTTTTACCCAAATAAAAAGGTTTAATCCTGTGCAGGCTGTTTGCTTCCACATGTCCCTGGAAGGAGCCAGGAGGTCTGGGCACCTTTTCTGTCTCCACTCAGGTGCCGCCGTGATTGCAGCCCCATTTCCCAGGCCTCTCACTGCAGTGAAGCAGCAGCATGCACAAGGCAAAGGGTGGAAGTGGCAAAAGGTCAATCTTCTTTTTTAGAAAGTCTTCTCCATTGGTGTACTGCTAACTTGACATTGACTTAAAAATCTAGAATGACAGGGCAGTATACTCTTACTTAGAGTACCAAAACAAAATCTCACATAGTTCTCATGAAAACCATAGGCTGTTTAGCCTTTTATTCAGCATTTATGTATAAATTATGTGTTTTTTCTGCAGTATTAGCCCTTGGGGTATATTGATCTACACTTTCAATATCAAGGTATGAGAAAGCAAAAGAGCCAGCTCTTTTAGTACACTATTGACTTTTTTTTGAAAAAAAAAAAAAAAGTTTTTATTAAGTCAAATAAAACCTGTAGCTCAAAAATAATTATCTAAAATCTCCCATTATATTTTGCTAAGAATCCTTTTTTTTAAGTCCCTTTAAGCTATTGGATACACAGCAGCATTGCTGACTAGCATAGTGAGAAGATGAAAAAACAATTGGGAGTAATTTTAGCAAATGGAAAAGTGCTTTGGAAGGGCAACTGGGAAGTGTAACAGAAGTACACTGAAGGAGCAGCTGGGGGCTAACCTCAGAGTGAGAAGTTTCACCAGGCTACAAAGGCTTTGTTGATCCCATTTTGCCTAATCAGGTATACCCTTTAAATTCATTGGAGTATTGACTCCAAAACTGTTTTCCCACATTTGCTGCTCATCTTTTGGCAGAGAGCTTATACTGTCAAACTTCACTAGGCTACAACTCACTTCCTTGGGAGATGTGCCTGACCAGTTGTAAAAAATAACACCATATGTTGGGAACTATTTTAATAAATTATTTTCAATTTTCCAATATGTTAAAAAAAACCCAACCAACCAAAAAAAAACCACAAAAAACCCCCAAAAAAACAACCCCAACAAAACATCAAAGAAACCAAACCAAACAAACCCAGCAACAACAACAAAACATTAATCCTGGTTCTTTTAATCATGGCTACATCTTGAACAGAAGTATTTATAAGGAGGTATGTTGGCCATCTTATCTCTTCTTCTGAATCATGAGAAGTAGCCTAAGCAATGTTTTTTAACAGTTTGCATTAAAGTAAGTCATTAACAGAAGCCTTTCAGGTGCAGTATCAACAGGGAAGGATAGCTTTCTTATCCCACTGTATGGTGCTCATAACACACAGCTGGGTTTTCTGACACTGACCACAACTTGCCAATGTTGACATATCTTTTGATGTGGTTCCACCCAGATCTTTTGGAAACAGTGTCTCTGATAGCCTTATACTCATTTGGGCATTTTTAAGTAGGTAGGTGTTTTTTCCGTAAGTCTAATTTGTAAATACTTGCTTGAATTACCCTACAATTTTCCTACTTTACAGCAACACCAGTGCATATGTAACTTTTTAAAACATACAAGATTTAGTTAGAGGACTTGAAAACTTATATCTGCGAATCAGCCTGCAAAACAAATCTGACTGGTTTTGTGTTAGCACCGAATTCAGAAATAGAGTTATGTAATTCTGAGCCAAAAGCTAGGGTTTCCGTAAAACTGTGTGATTAGAAGGTCTTGGAAATCACAGGTGATATTTTGGGGTGGTGGTTTGTGGAAGGTAACTTAGGACTTTCCCTTTGAAAGGAATATTTTGCTATAACAAAGCCCATGCGGTATAAAGGCACTGATGGATTTCATGGGTTTTCCTTCCAGTTCTTTAGTAGATTTTGGAGCCTCCCTGATTTAAAGGGACTGGGTTAAAAAGCAGAGATGTAATTACTGCTGCCAAGCAAATAGAGCTTTGCTGCTCCCATTTCAGAGTTATTGGTCTTAGCAGTTTCTTTTGTCTTCTTGGAGGTGGGCATTGGAACAGAGTCTGAGGTGGGAAGACAGGAACATCGATGTGCTGATATGAGTAATTAATTTTGCAGTAGCATTTTGCATCAGTACTGAACTTTGAACTGATAGTTTGTTCTGAAGCTTTGCAGAAGCTAATGCTAGGAAGAGCTTTTTTATATAATTTGAAAGCTTTGCTGACTTGAAAGGCAATATCTGTTTTACTTCAATTAGCAACACTAATGTTTGAATTTTGAGTATGACTGTGTACAAGTTTCTTTTGCATACCTGTCAGAAATTATAGAAATTGTTGATGATTACGATTAGTGTCATGATTATTGCTTTATATATGACATACAAAGTTCCTAAGCTGACAAAAGTTTGTTAGTCATGGTTATTTAGATGCAACCTAGGCATTTTGGTAAGTTCAGACTGAAGAAGCTTTCTTTTTGTCTGTTCTCCAGTGTGCTCCTAAAACAGCAAGGATGATGGAAAATGTTCAGAGAAGTGCTCATTGTGAAACTCCCTAGGTTAAAGATTACAGTAATGATTCACCCTGGTAAAAGATGGACTGTAGCATCTATTACAAACTCATCTGCTCTTGGAAGGATGTAACTTTCTAAGACCTCTGCCTTGCAGATTGAAATTTCCCTCAATCTTTTCTAAATCTTGTGCTAAAATTGTTCCAAATCAAGCTACAAGCAAAACTTACAGGAAGGCAGAGTACAGATGCAAAAGCTATATTCTGGTGTAGGAAGTGAGGAAAATAGCCACCAAAATACTGAAGCAGCTGGATGTTTTGAAATCTGAGAGCAGAAATAGCTCTCAGTGAAATAAACAGCAATCAAGTAGTCTGGTTTATGAATAGGCACACAGCATCTGGAGTTTTATTTGGTTGTGTTGTAGGACATTGAAAACTGTGGTTAAAGTGCTCTGAAATTTTGGACCTAAACTCATGGAGGCCCCAGCCGTGAGCTTGCACTTAGGGTCACATAGAAGAAAGCCAGTCTCTGTGCTTGTGTAGGAAAACTGTTCCACCCCATGCAGTACATAAGTGGCTGAACTACAGAGCAGAATGCCAGTGAGAAGCATTCTTTGGCTTCTGTCTTCTTGACCAGAGATGGAGGAGGAGGCTGAGTATTTCTTTACTGATAAGGTGATTGAGCTTGTGCAGCCTTGGTCAGCTGGGACAGGTTATCTCAGCTAGTTCCTAATTATAGGTGGTTTCTTTGTACTAACAGGGAAAACATTTTATTTGTATGGAATTTGAAAGGAGTAGCAGCATATTAGTTGTTAGTGTTCATAGGCAAGAGGATTTCTGATGAGCTTCCTTTAGTATTTTTCCCTCATCTATAAGGAGAAAATGTAGGTGTTTTAAACAAGCATAATGCTTTGTGTAGAGTAATGATCACTGAATTCTGCTCACATTTAGTGCTTGCTCTCCAGCTGTGGTGTTTTCAGTATCTATTTAGCTTAAAATGCTCTGCCTGTTTCATGATGTATACTGCCTGATGCCTTGATGGTGCCATGCCCCATCTCCCTAACCTGAGTACTCAGTGTTAAGCGCATAAGTGCTCCTGTTTGTGCTGGTTTGGCTACTTGTGTCTTTGGAGCTTAAAGTAGGTGTTTCTCTGACAAGCTTGTAAAAAGAGAACTCAATGGCTTCCAGAGTCACAACCATATTTTGAGTTGGGTCTTCCCAAATGTCAGCCCAGCTGGCAACAAGGAACCAAGCACCCACTTACTCACCCTTTGTTGCACTGTGGGACAGGGAGGAGAAAATCTAATGAAAAACTTGTGGGTCAAGACAAGGAGAGGGAGGGCTCACTCAGCAGTTATGGTCACAGTCAAAACAGACACAAGTTAGAGAAAAAATCAGTTTAATTTGTCACTAATCAAATCAAAACAGGGCAAAGAGAAAATAAAAACCAGGGCTTAAATACCCCACCCCTCCCTTCTTTGTGGGACCAAATTACTTTGCTCACTCTGTATGCAGGAAGCCAATCCACACTCAGAGTTGAGATACTTGCTTTAATATCCAGTTCTGCACAGAAAGGGCACACAAGACTAACTAGTTCCTCACTTCTATTTAAAATGGCAATGCTCAAAAATTTCACTATGCATGCTCGAACAGTGGGAGGACACTCTGTTAGTAGGGGTCTCTGTAGCCTATGGGTGTATTTTTTAGTATGCTAATAGCACATTAATATATTAATAGTATGCTAATATTTTTAATCCAATTATTTAGTATTTTCTACCTCATGCTCAAGGCTATAATTCAGATAAGTTGTGGGGAAGCCTCCTTTCCATCCCTTTTATCCGTCTTGCAGGTGTCTTGCAGGCCTGTCATTAAGGACAGGCAGTTGACTACTTGGGATGTGTTTTTCTCTAGCTTGGATCATTTTGGTTTTTTTTCTAATTCTTGCTGTTTCACTGTTATGTAAGCTGGTTTTTTTCTGTGCCTCTTTTCTTCTCTTTTGTATGATTTTTTTCGGAATGTGATTTTTTCCCCAAAACTTTACTTATTCCAATTAATAACTGACATCATCAGTGCTTATCAGATGAGAAAATATTTTTTTCCTTTGGTGTTAAAATTTTCTGCACTCTAATATTATTCAGAGTTTAAAACCCATTTAAAGGAATGCTGTGATAAAACATAAGAAACCCTTCAACAAGTTCTGTTATGTTGTTTTACAAGTGTATGTTAAATTATATACAATTGGATATATTTATCTGCAGTTAGTCTCTCACTTGGAAACTAACAGATTCTCCTTGAGTTGCTGATTCTCTTGTAACTAGTAGTCTTTTGAAGTCCTAGTCACCGATGTGTAAATTTCTTTTACTATTTAAACAGGTAGATAAAAGAACAATATGCTGTTTATATAACCTGTGTCAGATAACATATCCACAAACACACACTCTTTTGTCTTTAACCAGACTTGTACGATGAAGATGATAACTTTTCTTGGAAGTGTTTGCTCTTATTTTGATTCCCAGCTTCCTTTAACTGATCTTTTGACATCCTGAAGCACATCTTGTGTTTGTTTTTTTTACTGTGTTGGAAGATTACTGACCAAGGGGACATCTGTGTGAGCTGTGTGTAAGGGTGCCTGTTGTAGCTCATGTGAAGAGGCTCATTTTCATTGAATGAGCTGGATCACAAGGAGGAGTTTATTAAAAAATGGCACCTGGGCCTCTGTTACAGAGGTCTGCAGACTTAAGACTGGGTGGTGTTTGGCCTCCAGGCTATTATGGCTTGGCAAAAAAGATTATTGAAGTCCCGTTATATCCATGTAGAACTTAACCTTTTTCCAACTGACTTTGTCAGACCCAGGTAGGTCCATGACGTGTTTGCTGTGTCTTCCCTTCCCTTCTGTTTCCATGTTTGGTGTTGTCCATGTCTTTAAAGTTTACTGAGTATTTTACTGGAAAAGTTACCTTTTGCCAGGCAAGGAAAAGAGAGGAAGAAAAAAAAACAATTTAAAAGTTTAGTTCTGTCTGAAGAGTCCAACTTGCATGAAGCATGGAAGGTGGCCAACCAGCCAGAAAGCTTTGCAAAAAAAGATCGTGGAGGTCCTGGTAGACACCAAGTTGAACATGAGCCAGTGATGTGCCTTTGCAGTATAGAGGGCTAATGGTATTCTGGGCTGCATTAGGCAAAGTATTGCCAGCAGATAGTGGGAGGTGATCCTTCCTCTCTGCTTTGTGCTTGTGAGGCCACATTTGGAGCAGTGTGTACATTTCTGGGTGCCCAGTGTGAGAGAGAGATGGACATACTGGAGAGAGTCCAATGAGAGGCCATGAAAATGATGGACTGGAGAATCTCTCCTATGAGGAAAGGGTGAGGGGGATGGGATTGTTCAGCCCAGAGAAGAGAAGGCTACAGAGGTATCTCACAATGTGTACAAATACCTGAAGGGAGGGTGCAAAGAAGGTGGAGCCAGACTCTTTTCAGTGATACCCAGTAATAGGACAAGATGTGGTGGGCACAAACTGAACTGCAGGACATAACTTTAAATGTCATGAAACACTCTCTTCCTGTGAGGGTGACTGAGCATTGGCAAAAGTTGCCCATAGAGGTTGTGAAGTATTCGACCTTGGGCATACTAAAAAGCCCATCTGGACATGGTTCTGGACAACTGGCTGTAGGTTGCCCTACTTGAGCAGGGGGATTGGACCAGATGACTTCCAGGGGTCCCTTCCAACCATAGCCATTTGGTGATTCTGTGAACCATTGTAATATGTTCTTTAAATATTTTTTAAATTAAATGGAAAATACTTTTAATATTATAATCCACTTTAAGACATTATCCAGTATCAACAGTTGGGACAATAAGTAACTGCTGTTGAGTCTTGTCTAATTCAAAGCTGGAGAGTTCTGCATTATACCAACACCCATCTATCATTCATATACTGCTTTGTCTTTAAAAATATATTTTTAAAGTTACTGTTAATAACAGCATGTCCAAAGAAGAGCAAGAAAGCTAGTGGAGGGTCTAGAGCACAAGTATTCTGAGGAGCAGCTGAGGAAACTGGGGTTGTTTACGCTGGAGAAAAGGAGGCTCAGGGGAGACCTTTCTGCTCTCTACAAATACCTGAAAGGAAGTTGTAGAAAGGTGGGTGTCAGGAAGTGGCCTTCAGTTGTGCTAGGGGAGGTTTACATTAGGTATTAGAAAAAACTTCTTCACCAAAAGGGTTATCAAGCACTGCTGCCCAGGAAAGTGGTTGAATCACCATCCCTGGAGGTATTAAAAAGACAAGTAAATGTGGTACTTAGGGACATGATTTAGTGGTGGACTTGGCAGTGTTAGGTTTACTGTTAGACTCAATTATTCTAAGAGTCTTTTCCAATCTAAATGCTTCTGTGATTCTAAATAGTGGCTTCTTGATCCTAAGAACATGCAGTTACTGTTTTTTTTATGAAATACTGATGTTTCATAAAGGAAATAATTTAGGCTGGTACCAACTATTTAGGCTGCTACCAACTATTTAGGCTGCTACCTAAGTGGATGTTAAGGAGGATCTATGTGTATGCCTGTATACTCCAAATCCCTGTAGGAAGTGGAAGGCAAAAAGAAAAGTCTGCTAATTGCTACTTTCGTGCTAATAGCAAGCAGCTTAATAAAATATTTATTTCACAAGGCAAAGCTTTTTAACCTCCCACAGCATATTAAGTACAAGATAATCTGGGCTACCTGGAGATAAGATGGGAAGGCCAAAACCTCAACTGCTAATCCTAACTTAGAGTTTCCAAAGTAGTTAACTAAGATTTCCAAAGTAGGTGCTAAATTCACGTAATAGCTCTTAGGTTTGGACACTTCCATTCCAGAAGCCACTAATTGACCTCTGCTGCTTGCTACTGATGATTGCTGCAAAGAACCAGCAGCCAATGTGTCCTGCTGTTCTCTGGTAATGATACCTTGCTCCTTGGCTCCAGAAAAATTAAAAGAAGGCATCATTGCTGAACCTGCTGGGGCAGAATCATCAGCAGTGAAAAATTAGATGAGAAGGAAAATACCAGACACATTCGTAGATGAAAACATCTTTTAAATCAGTAGACTCCAGGGTATGGAGGGACATACAGCCACCTGGTTTTCCGTTGCTTTAGTAAGTGGAAATAAGCTGTGTTGTGAGTCAGTGGAGTAGGCTGGTGAAGTTTCAGGCTGTACCTCTGCTAGTCATAGTTTACAGATACAGGTTCATAGTCTCCCGTGGATCTTCCATTTTAAAGGGTGTTTGAACAGCCCTTGTTCCGTTTTACATTTGTTACACAAGTAACGCACTTAAAAAAGGTGTTTGCAGCAAGAAAAATAATTGGTATTTCAAATGGAAGGTAGAGGTGGAAAACGTGGCTGCTTTCACCATGCTTCCTACAGCTTTTGTTATTTCCTTGGAGAAACATCAGCTTTCTGATTTTTAGATACCTTCTATCCATTCCTCTTCTATGATCCCATTGGTTTAAAATTAATAATTGGTCTAAATTATGACCTGCATTGTATACTCTAGGTGAGGATATAAAATAACAGCATCATCTCCCTCTGATCAAATAGTCAGATTTTTTGTTTTGTCCCACAAATATGTGGGTACTGATTGGTTCTTCCCTTGTGAAACACAGACAGAAAGGAGGACAAAGAAGCATGCCAGTTAGGACTCCTATGAGGACATGGAAAGTACTGTAATTAAAGGCATCAAAAGCAAATGCCATCTCAATTTAGCAGTGTCCTGCTGGGATCATTCTTTGAGTTGTCATACCTCCTGATGCTGCTGCTTTCTTCCTGTGTCTGAACCTATGTGGAAAGGTAATCTGCCTCAGAGTTTCTTCAGCATTAGATCAAAGAAGAGGAAATGTATTATACCTCAGCCTGCTCAAACCTGTATGTAAAGACATGGAAGGAAAGTGAGCTGGATTAACCTGGTATATGAGTGTAATTCATAGCAATTTCAGGTAGAGCTTTTCCTTATGTATGTGGGTTGAGATCCTGCTTCTGAATTAGTGTTATTAACAGCACTGGCTCAGTTTTAGAAAGCAACATCATGCAGGGGAGAGCTGGCTGAGCTCTTAATTAGCTATGGAAAGGTGCATCAGAAATACAGCAAGGCAGGGCATGATGTCCAGTGATTTCTTGTAGTGTTATTTCCTACATTTCCATTTCACACTCCTGCAGTTAATGAGATACAAGGGTCTTGACATTGACCCTGTGTTGTGGGAGCAATGGAGCAATTTGTTACATATTTGTAGATCCTGAGTTCATTTTCTTAGAATGCAATGGAAACTAGGTAAAGGGCTCTCAGAAAATAGTAGTTGATGGTAAGAACTGTCATACCACTAAGCAATCATTTTCTATTTTCTTCTTCAACCCACCATTTTACACATATATCTAGTAACAACAGAGAGAGGAATTTCCAAATTTGTTGAGGCGGTTTTTTGTCTGCTTGTTTTTTAAATATATAGGTTTGCAAAGTTATTTTGTGGATATGACTGCAGTTCCTGCACTGAAAGTTCGCAATCATTCAACTAGTTTGCACTGCTTAAATAACCTAGATTCGTTGCTACACAAACGGGAGGAGAATTTTACAGTAGGACCTCTTTAATTCTTGTAAGGACTGTTTATCTGTATGTAAAGTAAAACCTGTGTCTTTCTGGTTCTGTCTTTAAAAAAATTCTGGGAAAATGTATTATTTTAGTTTAGGCATAATTTATAGCAAGACATTATTATTGGGGTGGGAGGGTGTCCCTCTTAAGGAATGCCTTTCAGATGAAAGGGTTCTTCTGAAATCAGGGGCCAGGCTTTCTCTTTGTCAGGCCACGCATCAATTGCCTGCTCCGAATGCAGTAAATGTAAATCCTTTCCAGAAGCAGTTTCATTCTCACTGGTGAGGCTGGTTGTTAGGTCTTTGGTAGCGTGTACTTGTTACCTTAGCAACTTACAGGGGTTAAAGGAGCATCTAGGAGAGACATTATAGATCCCACAGGGTCATTTTGTTTTCCTCTAATGACAGGGAATGTCTCCTAGCAGTAGGAGCAGTTTTAGGTTTTTCCATGGGATGCAAAATAACTATTACAGAATTTCAGATTGCTAAATGATTGGAATTTGAAGGGGTGCTAATCAGCTTGCTAATATATTTGCAAGTATTTTGTAATTTTGCACCCTTGTGAGAGAGGAACCGAAAAGGACTGGTTTTTGAGCTTCAGCAGGATTGAAAGTTGGGAGTCAACTTGCAAAGCTGAAGTTGTGTTGTCCCTCTCCCAGAGATCAGAATGAGTGCAAGAGAAAGTCAAGGGAAAAATTTGTTTCAGCTTTGAATTTTACTTCAATTTATGTTTTGATTTCCTAAAACATCGGTCCTATTTCCATTAAATTGACATTAGCTGATTTCTTTAAAAAAAATTGTTTGATTAATTTTCAGAGATTGCACTTGTTCAGCACCATCTAGTGGACCAACTGCTATTGTCAGTTAAAAAACAGCTGGTCTTTGTAAACCATACAGCAAATTAGAGCATACAGTCCTTATAGTGTGAATGATGTACTTAAAGTACTTTGGTGACTAACTGTAAAACAAAATCCGAAGATTAGCAGTTGTTCGGTGTGAAGAAAGTTTAAGGTGGGTGTGAGAAGTGATGCCTGTTATCTCCTGTGTTCCTTTAGTTCATTGAACTCCAGCCTCCTTCTCTGCCTTACCATGCAGTGCCATACAAATTGTAAGCTTCTCTAAGGAATTTTGGAGCACCGTTTCTTTGTGCAGTACGACACAGCGCAAGTCACAGCCTGGTTGACACTGTGATACAAAAGATAAATACAAGCTGGTGCTAATAGTGAGCTCTGAAGTCCTCACTTAAGGAAATGCTCTGGAATCTGTCTTATTTGTATTGTAGGCAAGAAATTTGGTGTTTGGCTCTTCCAAAAGACATTTTGTTTACAGAAAAAAAATCCCTTGGGAAAACCTCCCTCTAGAGTGCATATACGCACTCAATAGGATTGTCAGGTCATCCCAGTGGCTGCTTTGGGAACAGATGGGGTCTGCGGCTCAGGTCTTTGGAAGTGCATAGGAACAGGTTTGCTTTTGCAGCTCTAGCAAGAATCTCCAGAAGAATTAATGTCTCTAGGAGGACTGAGTGATTCTGTGGCCCTGACTACATCACTAGCATCCTACTGCTTTCTCTTAAATAGTATATCTTTGGCAACAAGCCCTTGATTTTGCAGCTCCAGTTGCAAATGGAGGGAAAGTAAAACGGGACGTCTTTAGTCTCTGGGAGAAACACCTTGACAAACACTGCAGATGTGTGGGCAGCCAGCACACTCAAAACCTCCCTCCAGTGTGAGGAGCAGCAAGTATCACAGAGAGCAGGGATAACCACATAAAATAGGAGCAAAGCAAAGTTGCATTACAGCAAATGTACCAACCTGATACTATGTCTTCCCCTTTCATCACTTTAGGGTCTGTTGTTTTTGTTCAATTGACATGTTTTGGACAGTGAAAATAAGTGGATCAGTTTTATTTTATAAATCTCTATGCATTAGCACAACAACATTGTGCTGGGGTTTTCAGAAAAAGCTATTATTAAATAATTCATAGGAGTATTTCACTTCATTTTTCCAAAATTTGAATGTGCAGACTAGTTTGTTTCTGAGGTTTAAGGGAAACCAGCATTTAAATAGCACTCTCTTTTCTGAGTTTTTCATGTAGTGTAGCAGTCAGAATATCACTTGTCTGCAGGCCTTCTCACAATATTGCATTGCAACATAACCTCTCCAGGCAGAGTGGCTGGTTTTTCAGAAAGAGAAAATAAAGGTTTAGAGATTTTCCTTTTGAAGTTTTAAGTTTGGAACAAAAGCTATGGATACTGATCATAGTGTACATGTTCATCCAGTTGAGCAGGTGTAATCCTGTTTCAAAATCCACTTAGCTCCCACTATATCAGAAAAAACGCTTAAAATTGTTTCCTCTCTTTCTGTTTCTCTTCTAGCTCTGGGATTGTACACAGTAAATGCAGTATATGGAGATACTATCACTATGCCTTGTCGTCTAGAAGTTCCAGATGGTCTTATGTTTGGAAAATGGAAATATGTAAGTATAGCTTACCTTTACATATATTAGAGCTGGTATAAGAAGGTGTGTATTTCTTATGTATGAGAGTACAAGACTCCAATTGATAGGATTTCTGCCTCAGGTGCAAAGACATTCATTCTTGTGTTTGAAAAGACTGCAAGATTGCAATCTGCATAATTTCTGCCCAGGATAGATTAGAGGTTTGAGAAATTAATTTCATTGTTCAAGAGAAATAATTCTTTGGGAGTTCTCTGCCAACTTGTATTAGAGATCTGGCATGTTTACCCAGTGTTGTCTCGCTTGCTAGACAGAGCCATCGTTCTATATTGGAATACTTCTGAAGTGGGTTGGCTGAAGCAGGGTGTCCTTCAGTCCTGAGAAGGTGCTGTCCTTGGCTCTGATTGGTCTGAGAGTCACTCAGTACTGTTTCATGCTTCAGTGTGTTTGATGTACAGCAAGAAAGAGGGTAGACTTGACTTTAATAGAGTTGTGGGTGGTTTCATTCTGCCATTCCCAGTGCATGGAGAACGGAGGCAAAAACAGGAATACTCTCCTGGGTTGTCTTGAACAGCCTGCAGTAAGAATGCTGCAGGATGTTCTTTTTCTACATGTGATCAGTATCCAGGGCCAAACAGAGAATAAGCATATGCAAGTCAAACAAAATCTGGAAGTATATGCAGAAGAAAACACCAGGATCCTGAAAACCCTTTTGCTTCTCAGACTGACATCAGGTCAACTGGTTTTCCTGCCTCTATAAAATCTGTAGAAATCTCCTCTTGTGCTCAGACCACAATGTAACCAGCAATAAAATGGGATGTTCTACTCTGACAGTGGATTTAAAATTACACAGTTCTCCCTAAGTGGCATCCTCCTTTCTGTTTTATAGCAGACTAGTCTGCCACTGGGCGTGTTACATCATCCCCTCTGGCTCCTTCCCTTGTACCTGGAAGTTTGCAGCTTTTGCAGACTTCATCCACTCAGGAGTTCCTGCTCCACAAACATGTTTTGGGAAACGGGGTCAGAAGTCTCTGGATGACATTTCCCTAAAAAGAGACAGTGAAACTGTTTCATATAAGCATTCAGAAGATGCTGAACCTGTGTTTTGCAATGTGGTTTTTATTCTTGTTCTGGTTTGATTTGGTGGGTTTTTTGTTAGTGGAGGAGGGAGCCCCGTGGGTGGCTCCAGAAAGAAGCTGAGAGCTCCCCTAGCTCCAGACCCAGCCAAGGAGCCATTAGAGGGATAATAAATACACCTCAGCGATTAACATATGAAAGAAGTGAGATAATACCTGAGTAGAGCAAGCAGAGAAGGGAGAGGAGCTGTGCTGGAGGAGGAGAGCGGTGCTGGTGGTTGGTGAAGAAGAAGGGGAAGAAGGTGCCCAAGCAGAAGTTTCCCTGCAGCCCATGGTGAGATGGCAGCTGTCCCCCTGCACTTGTGGAGGAACATGGTGGAACATTCCATGAAGGTGTCAGGAGGGGTGAACTTGGCCACTGCACTTGGATTTTGTGGCCAGTGGATTTGCTGCCAGTGGACTCTGGTTGCGCAGCTGTGGAAGTCCCTGGCGCCAGGGGAGGTGGCTGTTCCCGAAAGAGCCTGTGACTCTGTGGGAAGCCCAGGCTGGAGCAGCTCCGGACCTCGTGGGAAGGACTCATGAAGGAGAGGTTGGTGGAGGACTCTCTCCCATGGCAGGGACCCCATGAGGAAACATGGAAGGACTGTAAGAAATCCTTCCTGAGGAGGAAGGAGCAGCAGGAACCACCAGCCTGTGAAGTGTCTCTAAACCCCATCCCCTGTCCCCCTGTGCTGCTGGGGGGAAGGAGGGAGAGAAACTGGGAGCAAAGTGATTTGGGCCTGGGAAGAAGGGAGGGGTGGGGTAACATATGCAAGCCCTGCTCTGTGTGTTGTCTGTGTCCTGTGTGTGTTTGATTAGTATTAAATTAATTAATTAATTTTTTTCTCCAAGTTGAGTCTGTTTTGCCCAGGCCCTTAATCAGTGAAGAACCCTCCTTGTCCTTTGTCTCAACCCATGAGCTTTGTCCTCCTCATCCCAGAGTGTGTGTGTGCGTGCGGGGAGAGTCGAGTGAGTCGCCATGGGGCTGTTCCTCTGTTGTCGTGTTGGGCCCAAACCGTGACATTGTTGGCAAGCCAGGCAGGAGAGAAACAAGAAACCCACGACAATTCTGCTGACTTTCTTGGGAAGAAGTTGATCTGTATGAAGATGCAAGGCTATTTTGACAAAAAAGGAAATGTATTGTCTCTTTCCAGTGCTTTGATTGTTCATCTCAGACAAGTGCTAAGCAGCAAATGGAGATGTTATAGCTTCTTCTAAACGGAAAGGGACATGAAACCTAAGGTGCAGAGAAGTCCTTCCAATTGCTATAGTACAAAATTCTTGACACAGCCCACACTGATACCTATTGTCCTAGGGCAGCTTCCTTGTTTTCAGCAGGGGGAGGGTTGGTTTAGGGGTTTTTTGATGAGGTGATTATTTCATTGGAAGAAGGAACTCGGTTTCCTGTGCTGGTGCCTTGTCAGTAGCAATTCAGGTTGCTGGTGGGAGCTTGGGGGCACTGGGAGACATGCACCATGACAGGAGCAGGTGTTGCTCCTTTTGGTTTCTACCTGCGTGTGCCCGTGCCCTGGGTAGGCTTATGGACTTAAGAGCCCATTTGCACTTACCAGCTAGCTTTGCATGTATTGAGTCAAGGCAAAGCTTGCTTTCCTGTGTGGCACACATCTAGAGTACTCCAAGAGTTAAAAGTGGGAGAGGGAGAAGGACTCTAAGGGAGTTTAAACTTAATGTTAGCTGTTGTCTCCTGCTCCCTGCCTGGCTCTGACACCACTCATCTCTTGTCACAGCATCATCATGCTTTTGTGGCCTCTGCAGTCAAGCTGAGGTATTGTGCTGGGAACACTACTTGCATCAGTGCCGCAAGGTGCAAGGGATAAAAGGGAGTGAAAACCTCAGCCCCCAGCACAATGCTGAAAGTAGAGTCAGCCTTTCACCTCACTGTCTTTAAAGGCAGAGAGTGTCCCTGCTCTGTGTGTGTGTGTGTAGGAGGGAGGAAAATTAAATTGTGCAGAACTCGGCCTGTAACTTTGTCTCTCAGAAAAATAAATTTTTGATACGGTAGGTTTGTGCAAGGCTGACAACTTTGTGTTCCTTCTTAGGATGGCAGCTACCTACTGATTGATATAAGGAGCGTGTCTAGAAAATTATATTTTGCAAATTATCTTGAGATGCATAAATAACAATATTTGATTGTATGTATATTGCCATACCACAGGCTCTTGAGTCCTTTAAAAACAGAGGGGGGAAAAAAAGCTAAAAACTAATTTAGAATAAAATAGGCAGTTGTGCCTGATTAAATCCTGCATTTGGAATGAAGTCTGACTATCCCAGACAAACAGTATGAATATGTAAAACCATCATGAAAAAAAGGAAACTGAAGCTTTTGAGCCTAGCTCACGAGTGCTTCTATTTCAAACACACTTTCATACAGACAGAAGCAGGTGGTGCCAGAACCACCAGCCTTCATCAGAGAAAGCCCTATGCTATGCTGAGATTGAGCCAAAGGATTGAAATTATTTCTAGTGCCATGATTCTCGATGTGTACCATGGCAGTCTTAAACCACTGAGTTTCTTGTTTGTACAGCAGAAGTTAATTAGGAGAAATGCCATCTGATGCAGATTTCAAATTTTTTAAATTACAGGTTTGTACCAATTGCAGATCGTCAGGAACTTCTAATGAGTGTTTATGCAAAATAGAGGTGTTTTTCCTTTTATTACAGGAAATGCCAAATGGTTCTCCAGTATTTATTGCCTTCAGATCATCAACAAAAAAAAATGTACAGTATGATGATGTACCAGACTACAAAGACAGGTTGAGTCTCTCAGAAAACTATACATTAACCATCAAGAATGCAAGAATCAGTGATGAAAAGAGATTTGTATGCATGCTAGTTACAGAAGATGATGTTTCTGAAGAGCCAACGATAGTCAAAGTCTTCAGTAAGTAATCTGGTTGCTACTACTGTTAACATTCATCAAGATTTGAATTGTAAATTATGAAAACTTTTGTTTAAGGGAAAGATTAAAGCTAGGAAAGTAACTCTGGCTGTGTAAATTACAAAGACTAGCAAATTTCTGGAGCTTTCAAGAATGTAATCTACTGGTGGCATTTACGTAACAGGACTGCCTGCACTTGCAGTTTATTCATGATAAGTGCTGGCTCAAAGAGAATTTTAGGCTTTGATAATGACTCACTTATGTGATGTCATTTGGCCTTGGAAACGAAAAATGTAATATTAGCACTGGTTATTTTCCATTTGTTCTCTGAGAGAATTTTTCTGCAGGAGGGAAGTGTTAACTGTGTGCGGTCTGCAGGGTGAAATCAGCGGAGAGGTTTGAATCAGCTCTGAGCAGCTAGTGTGCAATGGTATGAACTGTGAATGAGCAAGGAAGAGTTTGGCAATTGAGCTGATAGCCCCAAATGCTTATTTTTTCCCCTCCTGAACTTTCAGGAGGAAGCAGTTCTGCTTTAGAGCACAGCAAAGTTTATTAGTGTTTGGTAGCACTACAAACCAATTGCACAGCTGATCCACAGTGTGAATCCCGTGCTCTGAGGCACAGTCCTGCTCTGAGCTTGCACAAGAGTGTGGACAAACCTGGCCTCTTCCTGGTGCTGATTCAGAGCAGACATGTAATCTCTCAGACTCTGACTCAGCTTGTGGAGGCTGCCTGTTACTGCTTTAAAGGGGTGGAGGCCCGCTGGGGTAAGGTTAATGTTTGTAAATGCTGCCCTGTGAATGCAGTGGGTATCTTCCTCAGCTTCATGTTTTTACGTGGCTTTTTTTGGCCATTGTTGCTCTTCAGATGGAGATTTACACAGTCTGAGTAAGTCCCTGTTGTAGGAACGTGTTGCTCACAAGGATGGGCGGTTTCAAACAGATCACACTTCTGCTTTGAAAAAATGTTAATCCTTTTTTGGAGGGGCACCCTTACTCGTCTTTCAGGCAGAAGGTGTTAGGGAGTTATCAGTTGTGTCTAGGCACAAGTTTCTCAGTGGCATAAATGAGTTTGAAGCTTGATTAGTAGTCAACATAATTCCTCTACCTTGTTTCACTTTGCATTTGACTACAAGAAAAATCGAATTAATGACAACAGGGAGGAGTGTGCTCAGAGCAGGCTTAGTAAATACAGCACTTCAAAGGAAATGGTAAAGAATTATTATGTTTACTTATCGCACAGCAGTAAATATGTAGATGAGACAGTAGTATATGGTAAAACTAAATGCTAGCTGCTTGAATTACTGTGTACTGTACAAAATATTAACACAATGCTAACTCAGCCATGGAGCACAGATTGTATGTTTCATTGTATATATTAATACTAATAGAGAAAGCTTCTATTTACTAACGAAGATAAGAATAGGGGATTCCATGCATGTAACGTGGCTAACTTAGCACTGCAAGAAAAAAATACCTTTGCAGTTTTTCATTCTGAGGTCACAACTTGAGTTAAGGTTCTCTTAACCTTTCTTTGCATTTGACTTCCTTGAGTCTGGGGTTTGGGGTTTCATTTTTTGTTATTGCTTGCTCACTTGCTTGCTTGTTCAAATGAAGAAAGAGTAGCCTGCAAGCTTAATTTATTTAACCAGTGGACTTTCTAACTTGTTGAATCTCAGATACCGAGATAGGTTACAGCAGTGCAAAACCCTGTAAACCAAAAATCTTGTGTACCCGAAACTCAGCTGTATCCTAGAAGTCATGACTGAAGCTGGCTTTCACTGGAGCTTGTCACGTCCTCTGCTGTACTAACTGATTATCTCAGAACTAACGAGCTGAAATGGCTCATTGCACAGGTACCACCTGCTAGTTGCACTGACTGGACTTCTCAAACAAGCTTTGCCAGCTTTCCAGATGGATCCTGTCAACATCTTCTTTCTGGAATTAAATGGCCAGTTTCCAAAGCAAAGCAGCCCAGCGGACATGAACTGCTGTCCTGCTACACCAATGCTTGGCTTTTGCAGACAGTGAAATCTCTTCCTCCCTATTACAGGACCTATATAATATAGAGTTGCTAAGTACCCTGGCAAGCTCTTAAGCTGAGAGATAAGCAGTGTGCTGAAGTTACAAACCCACCAAAGTGGGCACTGCTGCTGCCAAGTTTAAAATTTCTTCTCGCTTCAGACGCTGAGCTAGTGAATGCCAAATTAGTCTTTATAGTGAATTACCTTGGTGCACAGGCAGCTGTGAGGATCTGGCAGCAGAAATTCCCTTGCAGAGGCTGCTCTGAGAGAGCAGGTGGTTGCATCTCAACTGGAGCTCCTGTTTTGTCAGGAGAGCACTCTAAATAGGGACAGCCACAGAGGAAGGGGTCCTTTCCTTGGTAGGAGCATTGTGGTGGGGGGTCCGAAGCACAGAGGAGGTCTTCTCAAGCCAGTCTTGGAGGAGATGAGAGATGAAAGGAAGCAAAGCTGAGAAAGGGGTTGTGGTTTGGTCAGCTGGTGACTGTGACAGGCAGCCAGCTATGCCTGTTCATGGGACCCAAAATTCTGAACCAGAAAGCCTGTTAATGGTCTTTTAAAACCTCATTTTCCTGAAATGTTTTGTCCTTGACAGGCTTTCACAGAAAATAGGTTAACTCTTTTCCTTTAAACCTTACAAAAGAGAAATAAACATGTACATATATTTAAATAAAAAAATCTTTATTAGCCCTTTGAAGAAATTGTGGTGATTTTGGTGTATAGCTTTGACTGTCTCTTCTGTTTGTTTTTTGGTTTTGTCACAAGAAAACTTGTTTGAAAATGTTAAATGAACAGCTTCATTTGTTGTCTTTCATTTCCTTTTTGAGCTGTTCCTGTTCCATCCTGGCATAGTCTCCCAGTCAAAGGATATCTTTGCATTTGTGTACACACAAACACATGTGCACACATGTATGCACACGCACGGAGACTGAATTATTGTGGAAATATGTAGGCTTGCCAGCTTTGTGACAGCAGGAACAGTACACCTGCCCATCAGTAACTTCGTCAGTGTGTTGGGATCATTTGGTGTGAAAGATAGTGTGAAATTCCTTTTGGACTGAGATTACTGACATGCATACATTATTTTATAGGGAGCTTCATTTGGGAAACATTCTATAAGTTGGCATGGTTAAGGATGTTTCAGTAGGTCAACATACATAGTATGTATGCTTACTTAAGCAGTATATCTTAGGGTGCACAGCCGTTCTTCTTCTGTATAAACAAATATTTAGTTTTTATCTCCTCACTCTTCCCCTTTTCTGTTAAAATCATGGGGAAAACTGTCTTTTGGAGATGAAAATTTGCATTCCAGGCTTCAGGCCAAACAGTTTTAACAGACAAGTTATATATTCTCTAGAAAGTATTTTTTTATGATGGAAACTCTGATAGATTCTCCACTTTGGCAAGATAAGAGGTCCATCTACCATAATAAAAGTAAATAAGAAGACATATTGGCACTGGCATAAAAGTTTATTTTTTTTAAGAGAGTCATAACTAACTCAGAATCAGTTAAAGTAATTACACTTATCTCTATAATCTGAATTTCTTAAATGTAACAATCCCAGTTAGGAAAAATAAACATTAGAAGAATCAGTAGGTTGCATTTGTTCCTTTATAATGTGACAGCTTAGCTACAGTAATATCCACAGTAAAGCTGCTCTTCTGTTGCTATAGTTTCTGTACCACTGGTTCCTTCTCCAGCATGTGTATCATATAAATCAGATAGATTAGATCAGGTTCTCTCCTCCCAGGTGCTGAAAGAGTTTGCCTGGCTAGAATATAAATTGTCAGAGTAAGTGGAATTCATTATGGAAAGTATGACAAATTTTAGGGTGATGGTTTTTCCTTTTCAATCCATTTGCTAGTACCGAAGTAGAAGTATCTGACTTTATCTTAATGGCAAAGCATAGGTAAGACTATACCAGGCCAGATTGTTCTACTTAGTTTTGAAGTTCATGTATCTTGTAGTAACTTTTTGGTTTTCAAACAGCTGTTGCTCCCTTCACTAGTACCTTTATCCTATTTGTTTTAGAACAACCCTCACAACCAGAAATCTTACATCAAGCAGACTTCTTAGAAACAGAGAAGCTACAAATGGTAAGAGCAGCTTTCTCCCTCAAAGTTATGTGCCTGACGGCTGCCTGAAGTCCTTTTACAATCACGATGGTGAGAGGTGATAGATTGAGGCTCAGAGGGGGTGCATGCGTGCACACGTGCCAATGAGAGATGCTGGTCTATAGCCAGGCTCAGTGCCGAGCAGTTCCCTATCCACTCCTATTAACCCTGCCTGGTGCTGCAAGCAAGCAGGGATTGTGCTGATCTCAGACCCACCTCTGACCCTTCTTCCAAATTGCACTTAAGCTTCACTGATGGGATTTGTCCTATTTAAAAAAAAAAAAAAAAAGGTGCAGGCTAAGCAGTTGAACTTTCTAGAGATGTTTACTCAAAGCAGCATAAGCAAAAATAGGTTTATATTAAATGATAGTAGAGAAAAAAACAGTGACTAATTCCTATCTGTTTTGCAGCTCGGGGAGTGTGTTGCAAGAGACAGTTATCCCGAAGGCAATGTTACGTGGTACAAAAATGGGAGAGTTTTGCAGCCCGTGGAAGATGGTATGTTTCAGTAATGGCCAGTGTCCCTGAATCCACAGAGAGAGCAGGCATGAAGAACTGTGTTTATAGGAGTTGCTCTACTTTAGTCTCATGCATTGTACTTTTGAGAAAACTACTCATTTGGAAAGGTGAAACTGGAAGGAAACTTGTTGGCCTTTCAGAGCACCCAAGCTACACCATATAATCTTTCTCTTTCAGTTACAGCTTTAAAGCCACATCATAGGGAGGAGGGTTGCCTTTGTTAATGATATTGCAAAGCTATTCTTGAGCCTATGTAGCTAGTAGAAACCTGTATCTAATCCCAGCTTCTTATAAGGTATTAACTGTCTCAATTTCACACCACCAAGGTTGTGGTTTGAAGCATGTAGATCATTGTTGTCTCATACAGGTATTTATCTTGCAGGATATTTAGGAAGAACTTTTTCCCCCCCCTCCCTTTCAACTTTGATTTTGACATGTTGATCAGACCACAAGATTTTACCTTCCATAAAATAGAGAATGCTTACAAAATTACATTATAAATGTGATTCCAAAAATTGTTTTCACCAGCACTTTTGAGGCCTTCTTTCTCTCTTACAAATTAGGCTGAGATTTGTATTGAAAAAATCCACCAGTTTGCAATAAGTTTTATGTTTGGATTTACAGTGTACAGTATGTTAGGAGTATGTTGTTGATAAACTGTTCCTGGTATATATCAGTTGCAATACTAGAGGAAAACTCTTTGTATAGTTGGGTAATTTGTTACTTGCATGTTTGCAGCCTGGTAACACATACAGAGCAAGAAACAATATATAGGAAAAAGACTGCAAATTCTGTCTGTGTGACACTGAAACAGTATTTCCTTTTCAGTTGTGGTCATAAATTTGCAAAAGCTTGTGAACAAATCAACTGGACTCTTTACCATGACATCATCCCTTCAGTACGTGCCAACGAAGGAAGATGCAAATGCCAAGTTTTCTTGCATTGTGACCTATTATGGACCATCTGGCCAGAAGACATTACAGTCTGACCCAGTTGTCTTCGATGTTCACTGTAAGTTATTAAAAAGCATCTGTTGCTGTTTGAGGTCTGCCTGGGGGGAAAAAGCAAAATCGAAGACTGTTTACAAAATTACAGAGACATTACTGCTTAGTTTTCAAGATGGTTTCTTCAAAGGTGATATGCAGCATGATGGTCCAAATACATTGTGTAATTTTTACTTAATTTACCTGAAATTCCTTCCTTCCCTCCCTCCCTCCCTCCCTGTAGAATATCAAGATTGTGTTGACAAGAGGGAAGTGGATAACCAAAAAAAGTTACAGTGAAGTGGGCTTTTCAGAATTTTAACAGAAGTTAGAGTGGTTAATTAGTCTCTGTGCCCCTTAAACTATGAAATAAATACACAACACAGTTTTTAGTATACTCAAATATTTTTCATTTTTGCAGAGTCAGCAAAATAACTAAAGTTGGCAGACTACCTTGCACAGAATACAGTAGCTTTTTAGTGCTGCAAGATGCTGACTTTTTACATTTAAATAGTATTACTTGAATATTGGTTGGCTTCAAGTAGAGAATTTGTGTACATCATGACTTCCAGCTGGCCTAAGTCCTAAAGGAACTTCCTTACTCTGTTACTGACCCATGTGGAAATTGTAATTCTCCTTTGAATAAACAAAACAGGCAGTTGGCAAGGAAAGTCAGAGGCGGTGGTAGCGGTTAAAAAGAGGGAAGAGGCATTTCAAAGTCTTGTAAAATGACGCTTCTAAAGGACTGTGGAAGACAGCAGGTAGTAGGAGAATGAAGAGGAACAGGAGATAAACAAGATGTCCAGTCAAGTGTTACCGTTTATCGAGGATGGGAGTGGAAGGAAGGTCTTAAGGTCGTTTAAAGGATCACTGACAAAGATATTAGTAAAAGGTGATTTAAATACAAATTTAGAAAAGTGTGACTGAACACAATTCAATGGCAAGGTTCACTCTATTACTTACTATGTTGAAAGGGATGTGTAGAGGTTGGAATTGGATGGGAGTGATTTAAATGGGGGTCAGGTTAAATTATTTATACAGGGATAGGAGTGATTGAGTCAGGATCAGGTTGGAGTGATTTGCTCAGGGATCAGGGAAGAGAATGAGGAAGGCCCTCCCATTGAGTCATGAAGTTCTATGTGGACCTCCTTGCTTTCTAAACTCCTCAGAGAGTGGGTACAGCTGAATGCATTCCTAGTCACAGACTTGGTCAATGGTTTACAAATAAGAGGTTTTAGTGTAGGGATTTCAGTGTAGTGCTTCAGCACAGTATTATGGGTCTGGCGTGATTTGGAATAACAGCAAATTGAGGTTGACTGACACTATTATAACAAATTAAAGTTGGATTATATGATTTTCTAGTAATACTTAATCAATAAACAACCGTTAATCAAATACAGTGGTTCAATTAAATATATAACGGTTTCTCAACAAAGTTGCTCACACACGCACATGAAATAGAGTTTAACCTATGTTAAGATGTTCAATTTTGGTATCTTATGATTGTTGAACTGTATGAAGAGAAGTTGCAGTGAAATACTCCTCCAGTTGATCTACATGATCAATTACAATAACTCAATCTATTTGCTGCAAAATGAAAAGTAGTGGACTACTCACTCTTTTTCATTGGATGGACCAGCTTCCTTTGTGAGACATAGGGTAACACTCTGCTGAGAACCTGGAAAGCACTAAAGGACCTCTTTTCAGGATCAATGTTTATAGAGTCACAAGATGACTGACTTTGGTCAGTAGTCCTCCACTGTGGCCACAATTCGAGTCAGATGATCCTTGTTGACTTTCAGAGTGGTCTTGTGATCCAAGCAGGAGAGGTCTCATACCTTTTCCAGGGAACAGCAGTTCCAGGTGCAATTAGGGAGTGTCTGATTGCCACAAATCACTGTATTTGCACTAAAACAAACAAGAAGGTACACAGTTGTTTCAACTCACTGCTCCAGTAGGCAAGGTCGGAAGATGCCAGACTGTCTCAGCCTACTGCACTTGCAGTTGAAACAAGAACAATGCTGGGCCTTCCACCCTTGTGACTAAAGCAAGAACAGTATTGGCTGGTGATGACACAGCAGTGTGGCTCAGTGAGTGAGGGGTCTGCACCACCACAGCTTTCTGTACACTTTGGGTAATACCTCAGCTTATAAAAGAAAAGTCCCTGTTTTGGAAATGATGGGGTCTAAGTATATAGGCCAGCCATCTAATAGGATCTTAGTATACATTGTGTAACAACTCTGTAATCCAGTTGAATACAAATAAAATTAGTAAGGCATTGGATTTCCCTACTTAGCACATGTGCTCTGTTGCCTTGAAAATGAAAGGCATAGGCTTGAAGTGGCAGGGTGTGTTCTACCTAGATGATTAGTTTCTTCTTCACAGGTGAAGTTTGTTGAGACAGAGCAGGTGATCAGATTTGACCTTGGTCAAATGAAACCTTGGAGCTCCTTGTTTTCACTTGGAGAAGCTAGAGTAAACTAAGGCCTTCTTTTCACCAGCTGTTTCTCCAAGGATGACCAGCCAGCAGAACTAATGGAGAAGAAAATCTCTTGGACAGTCAACTGTCATCCTTGGAAATAATATAGAGGTTTCAAGCCTGCAGACACCTAGTCTATCACCTATAAAGCTAGAGGGTTGTTTTAGTTTTAAATTTGGGTACCGGATTTCACTGGGCTTTTCTTTCTATGATCTGTGGAGCCCCATTGCTGTGAATAACTCCTGCTGTGTATGGCAGATGTGCACCGGGAAGAAGTCTAACGACCAGAAAGCACTTGTTGCTGTTACTTGCCAAGAGGTACTTTGCTGTCATAATTTCCCAGTTACTTTCATGCATTAGGCTACTTCACCTGTTGAGGTGAAGCTCTTGCAGATTTCTGTGATGCATGCACTATATGCACTTGCCATTAACCACTACCCAGCGTGAAGGAAAAAGAAACCTGCACAGCACTGTGGAATAGCCACTGTGCCAGATAGCACAGATGCTCCATATTAAAGATTTAATATTTGCTAAACTAGCTCGTTTAGTGTCTAGTAACACACAGTTTAATTAAGATAGTTCTTCCTCCAGGGATAGGCAGTTCTGCTAATAAGCCAACAGTGGGAGGCAGGCACACCCTTCAGTACTGAAGAGACTTCGAGTATGAACTTAGGCTTTAGGAGGATGGAGTTATCCAGTTTGCTTTCTGAGTATTTTTATTTACTGTAACTTCAGTTGCTTACTCTGCTCAGATGCATGTCCAAATGAATTTCTGAAGCTTGCTATTAATAGATGTCTAAAGCTTCAACAGATGGATTTCTTCACTGATGTTAGTTGATGATAATGTCATGTCTGATTTGGTTTTCTTTTTTAATTTAGTTCAGGGATCCTAATTAGTTTATTTCTCAATACATGGGATTTTTTAATGAGTCAAATGTAAGACAGATGAAAAAAAAATCAGACTCCAAAGCTCAAAAATTGAAGTCTTTCAGTCTAATTTTTTTTCATAATAACCGTTGAAACGATCATGTTATGCATCTCTGAAGCAAGTAGAAAAAAATAATAAAGGAGACCTGTTGTCCAATCTGATATCTAGTGGGATTCCTTGCAACTTTGCCACTTATAAAGAAATAGGGAGAGCATGCTGGAAAGTACACCTACATGAGATTTTTTTAAAGAAATACCTATTCAGTCAGGATCTAAGAAATGTTTTACTATTTGGTTTTTATTTTAGATCTGGGTTAGTGCAATCTCTAGTACTTAAGTGTTTAATAGCTAGTTGACACCCTGGAAGCAGCCAGCCACTGTAACTTCGTAAGAGAAGAAAAATAAATTTGCTCCTGCCGAGTTGGGTACTAGTTGGAAATGGATAACTTAGCTTGCTAGCAGAAGTTATCAGCTCTGGTTTGCAGTTGTAGCAAGCAGGCTACCAAAAGTAACTTGAGTAATGCAAAAGAAGTCTTGGAGCTGGACAGTTAGATAACATCTCAGATATCTAAATTATCTAGATTCCAGTTACATTGGGTTTTGCTCGTCGTGAATCAGTGTAAAAAGATAATGTTTGTCAGGCAGACTTTCCAGTCACACCCTGATGTTAAGCATCTGTCTTGGTATGGATAAATTTAACATAACAGATTAGAGTCAAAGTAACTTTCTACTCGTGCTGCTTCCAGTGTTGGTGTTTTCCTTGAAATTACCCTATTGTGGCCATGGTGGGTCTGGGATAGCAGAATTCATGTACTAAAAAACTGCCTTTTGGTGCTGGCTCCTAAAATTTTGCCCTTGCAGAGAGCAGTCTCAGATTTATAGAAGCCCAGGGTAAGATGGGCCAAGCCAGGTATATGTGCCACTGAGAAGCAAGATACACCTTCACCAGGCTGCTGCTGTTTATCAGTGAAAGCAGGAGAACAAATCACTCATGCAAAGCAGCAATCAGCCTTGCATTGAACACTGTGTCTTCCTGTCGTCAGGTTGTGTCTTCCTCGGAAGGGTGACCTCTTCACATTAAGAGAACAATTTAATTAGGCTTTTACTGTCTACTTCTGTAGATATTTTTTTTCCACAGTTAGAGAATGAAATAAAAATTTGCTCTGATTGCAGTAAATAGAAGGATAAGATTCCTACAGGAAAAACCGGGGGTTTGCAAGAATGTCATTCTTGTTCAAGTGTATCAATTTTTAATCCAGTTCATCTCTGTGGGAAAGCTTGTTCCACATTAAAGTCCTAAAGTCTTTCTAATTATAAATCATCCTTTTTCAGTTTTGAGACAAAGACTAAGCAATTCCAGCATATATGGTATATTTAGACATGCCTTATGATAACTTTTTTATTTTGGTCACCTCCATGTACACTTGACAGAGGGAGAAACAAGTTCCTGCACGGGTTAGCTCACCAGACAGCCCCTGAAATAGGGGGTTTGGCCCAGCAGCTGCCAAGAGATGTGTATGTGATTCCTGGTTAGCTACTTCATCACATCTGTTGTATTCCACAGTAGCAACAATGCTGGACTTCCCTTTCCTAAGCAGCTAAAATTGTGCTTCAGCTCTGCAGGTACAGAGATGGAAGCTGTTTGGATGTAGAAGGGAGCTGAGGCTATTGCATCTGAAGGAGAGACGGCTGTAGCTTGTTGAAGCCCAGTTCCCCTCCTCCTACAATCAGGAGTGAGAGGCTGTGTTAGGGATATCAGTCATCGAGAGACCACAGCAATATGTGGCTCCTGTTATTGAGAAGTCCCATAGCAGCAGAGATGATGAATGCCTGAAGGGTCAGAAGGGCTGTAGAGCACACGCTTCACTAAACACCCAAAATCAACTGTCAGGCAAGCGGTTCTCTGCTGTGTAGATATTTTTTTATAGTGTCTAATATAAAGTGCACTGTACTGTGTCTTAATGCAAGACTGGCATCTTTGGTAAAATTTTATTTATTCATTGAAATTTAAACAGTGAGAGTTATCTGCCTATATTATTTCTTTTAAATTTGTTCATTTTACTTCATTTCTGAAAAACTATATTTAGTCTTCCACTTAGAAGGAACAGCATATATTAAAGTATACTCTTGTCTTTGCCTTTAAAAAATTACCAGAGTAAAAGCTAAGTTATAGTTCAACTTCACTGAACATGACAGAAACATGTTACATTTACAGTTCTGTTGACTATGTTAAGGGTCCTATTATGTTCATCAAATTTATCTTTCTGAAAGCCTGTAGTGATCAGCATATAGAATAGGCTGAACATATTTTAGTTCATATTTCTTTCTTTTTAATGCAGGAGGGCTATTGTCTAGTACTAATACAAGGCACCAAGAGCTGCAGTTGTTTTTCTCATTGCTGCAGTCCTCCAAACAGAGAGCTTCACAGAGGACAAGTTAATCCCTCGTAATGAAATCGCACCATGAAACTGTTCATACTGATCAGGGTGGCTTATTTTTTTTCTTTTAAGCTCATGGCATGGTTGTAGTCATTGCTCTTTCAGTTACAGGTATTTCAGATCTTTTATAAAAAGATCTAAACATGTGACTATCTGATGTTATGTGAATATTATATGTATAATGTTACTGTGTGGTTTTTTGCAGAAGCCATTAAATGTGTACATTATTTTCACAGATCCAACAGAGAAGGTGACTATTCAAGTGCTGTCACAAAGTACCATTAAAGAAGGTGATAACATCACATTGAAGTGCTCAGGAAATGGCAACCCTCCTCCACAGGAGTTCCTGTTTTACATTCCAGTAAGTCCTGCCTTGGTGTCACTGCATAGTGAAATATTCTGTATCATCCCTTCCTACAGACATTGCTACATGTTAGTGTATACGTGATTTTATAACAAATGAAGGAAAGAATTTGATGTGACTAAAATTGAAGATGGACATCAACGATTACATCAAACTCTTGAGAACACCTCACCAGAGTTTGCATAATATTTTGAAAAAAACCTCTCCTTCCCTCCACCCCACCCGATTTCTTGGGCGGTTTGGACATACTAAAAATTGCTAGCCTTCATTTCCCTTCATCAGATACTTCGATAAGAAGCAATTTTGACAAAAGGGGTTTGTACCTTCAATGAAATAATCTCATCTGTTGTCATAACAGACAAAGATCCAGCAGTGAAAGTACAGGAAATTAATTCAGCTATTTTTTGGACTTTAACAGATGAATCTTTGCACAATTTCTTTTCTTTAGTTAATTAATTAATTATTTGGTGGCATAACAATGCAAAAAGGAACAAGTGTGACAGCACAGGAGAAAGTGTAGAACAAATTGTCAGGTGCTTAAGATGCAGATTGAGAAAAACAAAGGCTTTGGTACCATTAGTATTGGTGAAATCCACAGACAGATGTAGCTTTATTTTCTAACATTCCTAGTCCTGCTTCCCCTGTCCTGCTTCTCTCTCCTATTTTGTGTGACTTTTTTTGGTCCTGCTGCAGTAGTGAGCAGCACTGATCTTGATAGAAGCCAAAAGCAGTGAAATGCTTTCAGGTATTTCAAAAACTGCATTTCAACCTTTGAATGTTATCCTCACGTACTTTGGACTCGTGGTATTTTGAATTGCAGAACCTAGGAGCTGAAGTCCACATATCTCAGAACAGCCATTTAGATTCAGTGAGTCATCCTAGGAACCCACTCCATGCAAGGGAAAAAGTGTGTGATATCTGTCCTTGCTCATGATCACAGTGTGTGAGCCGAACACCCCAGTTTGTCTTATCTTCTGACTCCCTGCTGCCTGATACTAGTTCTTTCTCTTAAGGAGAGCTGGAATTGATGATTTCTTTACAAGACTCACAGGTATCAAATCGTTCTGGATTCGGAGACATGAATTAGTGTTTCATTCTACTTCTTTCAAAGCTGTCAGTCAGTTGTAATAAGGTGAAAACTGGGGAACTGGTCAGCCAGAGAGCAGTGCTTGTTAGCTAATTTAAAACACCAGTTTCTGTAAATAACTGCATGTAAAGTAGTATATGGGTATACAGGCTCCACACCATAATTTGGATCAAGCAAGGTTTGCTTGTGCTTTTCAAAAATGTGTAATGCAGCATGCCTCATTTCATAATTTTTCCCAAACTGAATGTATCATTTCAGGTACAGATTTAGAAATACTTTGTTTTGCTGTTGTGATTTCTGCAACACTCTTACAGGTAGACTGTTTCAGTATTTTGTTTTCTCCCTTTTTTCTTTCTGCTGAACTTTGAAATTTTGTATTTTTAATGTCTTCTTAAGTAAGTAATTAAATTAAAAGAGTAAGCTTTTAGTTCTGGGTGTTTTTTAAAACTATGGTGTAATGCAAGGAAGAAACCATATTAATAGGTAAATATACTGCAATGATGCTGTGCCCATGTATATTCTGGAGCATTTCACCATCCTTAAAATAAAAAAATAAAAAAACAGAACAAAAAGCAAAAAATAATGTTTTTAGCAGACCCATATGCAATAAATGTTTTTGCTTTTCATCCACAGGGAGAAACGGAGGGTATAAGAAGCTCAGATACTTACGTAATGACAGATGTGAGAAGAAATGCAACAGGCGAATACAAGTGCTCTCTGACTGACAAAAGCATGATGGACTCAATCACCATCACGGTGCACTGTAAGTCACTGCATTTTGCACTCCAAGTGGGGATACAAACTTATCTTGCACCTTCTGGGATGGTCTCTGCTTTACCTAGTCCAGTAAACCTACAGGAGAACTGAGTGAGGTGGTTGCTTTAAAGTAGTCAGGTCTTTTTGGTTTTAATTTTTATGTTGTTTTTTTTTCTAAAGTATTTGTTTGAAATCCTTAACTTTCTCAGTTTATTGACTTAGATACAGATTCACTTCTTGTAACCTTTGTATACTATATGATGCTCTTGCACTGTCACATGCAGTGAAAATTCTGGTGAAATTATGCTGCTCCAGCTGTGCCTCAGAACGTACTCAAACACACCGGCTGTCCCACAATGGTATCACTGAAAGTTGTGCTTCACAGTCATCTAATACCTTTTCATCTTATCTCAATGAGGTTAACATGTAAGGAGTCTAGAAGGAGTTCATTATGTTCACATAGGACAAGTTGTTGTTTTCGCTTTTCCAGAATCATGAGAGCTGCAGAGCTCAATAAAGTTTCTTTAGCTGGATACTAGAGTATTTACTCTCACTTTATCAACATCGCTTTAAAAGCTTTTCAGTGGTTGCTTTTAATCTGCTCAGGTGAGAAAACAAGAGCAGGAACTCTTTCCAGCTTTGCTATACTGTCACAGTCTGTGAAATGAGTCTCATGCCGATGGTACTAGGTTTCCCTGGGAAACACTGATGGTCTGTAGGCTTCCCAGCAGCATAAGTACCTTTAATAGTTTACAGGTTGAGGGAGACATGATGAATAACAAAGTTTAAAGGCTTCCATAGTAGTTATATTTTACATAAAAAGGAAGTTCTTGTTTGTGTACTTGGTTTTTGTGTTGTTCTTTGGTTGTTTTTTTTTCCTTAAAAGAGGTGCAATGCATGCAGAAAATACCTGTATCTGAATAATTACACTATTCCGTTTAATGAATATCTTGCTTTTAATAAGGTCATCTGCTGTCTTCCCACCTATCCCTTCTCTTTTCCAAGAGTCAGGATATGTAAGATCTGAAGAGAGCTCTGTACTTCTGCCGCTAGCTGCTCAATATCAAAGTTAGCTTGCTAGTAGTTTGCTGTGGTATAACTGACCCTTTTATTTTACGCCAAGTGGATTGCATTGTCTACTTGTACTTCTATAAATAGTTACTCGAAAGAACGACTTCCGCAGCTGCAAGTTATTTATAACAAGCCAATCTTCCTTTCTCAGCTATTTTGTCTGCATGTCAGAAGAGTTTTTCTACACAAGTCAACCATGTATTTTCTTGACAGAAATCTTTCCAGTACTGGCAGCTAGTGCAGCTACTCAGAACTCATAAGTACAATCTTGTACCCTGTGCCTTACTTCACTTAGCATTCATTTCGTTTTGTTTTTCTTAAAAAAATATCTCTCTGCAATAAAGCCTCTGCTTAAGTGAGGCACAGTGACCTGGAATAGTTCTGTAGTTCCTGAATGTCCAGGCCGTGCCCTGCCTTTACGTGATTTTGGTGTCTTGCCTTAGTACTGGTCTAAAGCATTTCTGCAGCATGTTTTCGTGTGAGGAGAACTCCTCTGGAAAAGTCATAAAACCCATAGAGGCTTTTTCATATACTCCTTCATCTTTCAATTGCTTACTTTATACTAATTTTCCATCATAAATCACAAATTTCTAATGCTTTCTCCTTTTACTGTACTTCTGTGTATTTTTTATGTTAGATCTTCAGATTTTTTGTGATGTTTTTTGTCCTTCAAATACTATTTAATGTCTATCACATCCTGCTTTTTCTCCCTCTTTTGCTTTATTGCTTAGCATTTCACATATGGATGAATATTGCTGTCTATGCTGTTACACTGAAAACGCCTTCATCCTGAATCAGGACTTTTTGTTTCCTCACATCTGATCTTGACACTTTAGATATTTTTTTTTAATTTTCACTTTAAAAAAACACCACACAAAACAAACAACCAGGCAATATAATAATGTTAGTTTAAAACTGTGAATCTTTTCGTAGTAATTTGTTGCATTTCCATTATAGTGCTTTTTTCCCAAACAGATCTTATTGAGCATTATAATTATATTGGTTTCTTTCAGTGTTTAGGTAGGGAAAGCTTCTTGGTGATATGTAAATACATTATAGCCGTTAAATATTTTTGGAGCAAAATATTCTGGCTCAATACCAATTTCTTTTTTCCAAGATTAATGTAAATTATGAGATTCGTAGGAAGCTGAAAACCGACATTAAAGCATCTGAGTTGCCCATAATGTTTAGGGAAATACTTTATAAATATAAATTAAGAGGGGAGGGAAGAGTCTCTCCTTACCCACAGAAGACAGGGGCAAACTGGAGGGCCTTGTCCCTTGGAGTAGGTGCAGCATCTGAGCAGCAAGGTCTCACTTTAAAGTCCAGCAGAACTGAGTACTTATGGTTGGTATCTTTTGTTTCTCAACAGAGGGAGCACCAGAACACAATTTATGTTGTGAGTTTGTTTTGGTTTTTTTACACAAGGATATTAGTTTTCTGCTAGCTCTGTGCCTTGAGTAGGTTTGTCCAGGATCAGATGAGCAAAACTGACAGAGGCCAGGAAGGAAAAGCAGGGGGGCTGTGGCAGAACCTGTTTAAACCACTTAAACTGCTATATAAGCACATCTGTGCAAGGTAAGGGAAGCAGCTAGCAGGAGAGGACATGTGTACCTTCCCTTAGCTGTGAAGAAGCAGGTGACTTTCCACCCACAGTTCTTTTATCTCTTACTAGTATTATTTCTGCACGTACAACCCAGTATGGAGTAGGGCTCTGGGACTTCCTCTTAGTGGTGATTTCCTTTCTACTAAAATGTGTTTTCCAGGGAAAAAGATTTCTAAACCTTGCAGTAAATTAAAAAATGTTGGAGATTTACCATTTGTGTTTCTTGACAGTCTTTTCTTGTGCTTATAAACACATTGGTAATACAGGGGAAATAACCTTTAGGATGTTGCATGGAAAAAATCTATTCTGAGTATACTAGGAGAGGTTTCTGGTTGTCTGCTGGTATATTTGGGGAGTTCAAACCACAGGCAACTTCCAGCCTGTGGTTTTTTTCCAGCCATTTTTTTTCTAGTATATTCATCAGAGGCCTGCTTTAAATGCTGTGAGCCTGTCCTATATGTGAAGTAGAGTTTCAAACCAGAAATGTTTGGTCCACTCTTCGCCACATTAATTCCATAGCTGTCTCACATGATGTGGTAATACATGTGCAATGCACTCTTTTCCTCCTCCCTGTGCTAGTTGGTATGCACAGACAGCAGTGAAATCAATGCAAGACTTGAAGTGAGACCACATTAAGAGCTAGCATATATTGAAAATTGTGCCTGATGAGAAATTTGTTTATGAAGAACATTTCAAAGCCAAACAGGAAATGTATGGAAAATTCTTGCAACAAAGTTTTTCTTTCAATGGCAAGGAAAATTAACTTTGGCAGTCTTTTGTATGCAAGAAATATTTTTTCCTCATACTTCTGTAGCAAGAAGAGATTATTTACTAATGGAGCATGTAAGTTGAGAGGTAAAATTGCCTATGTCACATTTCTTTGTGGACCCTACAGATAAACTGGCAGAATATTAATCCAAATCAAATTGCTCAATGGAGCGTTCCTAGAGGGAACGCTGTGCTAAAAAGTGGCTTAATTCTATACTTCCCTCATAAATCATCTTACAAATACTGCTCTGAGCTATGCAGTTCATCTTGCACATTGGATATTTTCCTTAACTTCTATAGCAACTGAGACCACTGTGTGAGAGGGATTGTGTAGTCTTGGTTATATCTCAAAAAGGGATGGAGTGGAGGGGTGCAGGCATGTTACCCGGAAGGAAGATAGGGTTGTAGTATTGCTCTGGGCTCAGTGTCAGTCTTGCCTGAGATGAAGGTCAACATTGTAATAAATTTCTGCTTCCTGTGGTGTATGTAAGAGGAATTCTTCCTGTATGGTCTTCAGTGGTCTTTAGGGCTTGAGGTGCTATCTCGCTTCAAAGAACAAGAGGTTTAAGTAGATGTTGAAGGAGAGGCAGGAAAAATAAATACATTGCTAGCTTTTTCTTCAGCCACCCCTCTGCAGTGATAGTTTGTGCTCAAGAGTAGGAAAGCAAGAAGACATACATCACATGCACCATCTGAATCTATATACTAAAAAGCTCACTGGTTGAGTCTTTTTTTTTTTTTTCCTTATGAAAACAATGGTAAGATCTGGAGAATCTTGCTAGTTTGCTTGCATTTACTAGTCCAGGGAGGTAGGGGAGAAATCCCCATAGGAATACAGAAACAAAATGCCATTATATCTCTTTGGTAAATTTTCTGCTTTACTCATGCATAGATGAAAGTTCAGTTTTTGTGACCCTTGGACTTGTAGCACAGATAATAATGCAGACTAGTAGTACAGGATGGACCTGAGTTGTTCCCTGAAGTTCTGCCTTTAATTATAATGGTGTTCCCAGGGCAACCACTGAATGAAGCCAGTAGCTAAGTTCACTGTTTTGTTAAGGAAAATTCACTGTTTCACTTTTCCTCTGCCACCTGTGATTTTGCCGCAAGCTTTTTGTAAATTCAGCTTAAAAACTAAAAGGATGTTTTGTAGTCCTTTTCCAGCAAGTACTGTATTCCAGATGAAATCACATGTGCTCACCATTTGAATCTGTATGTGTGTGTGGGAGCATCTGTGATAGTCATTTGACCAGGAATCTTGGCTTACAGTCAAGGCACTGTGAGAGGGCAAGCAAAAGAGAAATTTAGCTTGGCAAACTCTGCTTTTCTTTCAGTGTAGGATTTCTTTTAAAAAAAAAAAAAAAGAAATTGCTAGCCCACCAAATCCATATACGAAGAAAAATCTAGCCCAGCATTTCCTGACCTTTCTGGTACTGTCACCCTGCTAAGCTCTCACCCTGCCTTGTGTCAAACACAGCTGTCACTGACTGCAGTTTCCCTGGAGCTGAAACAGATCAGGCAAAGCTTGGACTCTCAGTTACACAAAAATGGCTTTTTATGTTACAAACACAAACAAATAAATCAAAGGGCCTTCTCATGCATAGGCCCCCAACCTCACCCCTTCAGTCAGTATAATCTCACACATCCTGTATTGACCATCCTCACCAGCTAATGAGGATAAATATCAACTTATTTTAACAGATTTGAGAAAGGTACCCCTTTTCCTTCTATCCTCTTTTCTACACCTTCTGTTTATGTTAATCTGTCTCCACTTGCACAAGTCCTCCCCTGAAGATACATTTCTGCCTGGCCCATAGCAAGCTCATAGCAGTGTTGCAGATAGGATGGTAGATGACCTATACATGCACAGATCAAGGTTGTTACCAGCTCAGAGTTTGCTAGGCCCTTCCTTTCCACTCCAGGCCTGGCCTGCAAAACAGAGACAAAAGCAGTTGGATAATAGAGTAAAACTGAGGCATACTGAGAGATGGAGCATCCTGCTACAATCAGTCTGTGCCTCCCCTTTCAAGGTGCACATACCTCCTATATGCATCCATACTTCTTCAGCTTTTTGTACCTTTTCTGTCATTCTTTCAGCAGTGTAAGGTGAAAAAAAAAAATATCCATTTGTCTAGTGATTAGTGAATTTTTGCTTTTCCTGTTAGCTTATAATTACAGCAAAAATGTGAATGTTCTGCAGTGCCTATTTCAGAACAATCCTGTCTTCTCCCTTACTTGTAAAATTGACTTGCCTTTTATTGAAGAAATGAAATTTTGAATTTAATTAGTGCAATTAGTCACATTTTCTTCCCCTAGTAAGCCTTTGAAATGGGCCAGGCTTTCAGAGATCAACTTCTGACAAATGTTCTTTCTGTCCCAGATTTGGATTTGCAGCTTATTCCTAGTGGTGAAGTCACAAAACAGATTGGAGAGGCCCTTCCTGTGTCATGCACAATTTCTTCTAGTAGAAATGCAACTGTGTTTTGGATAAAGGTCAGTAATTCATCTGCTTCACACTTCATCTGAGTGTTCACCTCTTCATATTACTGCTGCTACTTCAGCATTTTGGAAGGAAGTAGTTCGTTCAGCTTTTCAAAGAATGTAGTTAAAATGGGTCTTACACACATTGTTAAAATGAGAGCTACTGACTCAAGTTGATGACTGAAAATCAGTTACTGTAATTATCAGCTCAGTTTTCAAATGGAGAGAAGTAATGCCTGCTGTAACACAAAGACAACTTTTTTGAAATGGTCTATTCAAGGCCCTTTGAGATTCAGGTTCCTCAAAGAAGGAAGATGTGTTTGGAGGAACTGGGCTTCATTAGCCATTTTCTCAGAGGCAAGCTTAGTCTTGGTTCCAATAAAAGGGCAAGGCAGGTTGAGAGATCAGATGTCAGCAACTGGTGTTAAGTGGCTGGTGAAGAGGTAGCTGTCATACATGATGGGTTTCAATTAAACCTGTACTGCTGGAAACTAAAAGTAATGGTACCTGATGGTTGTTTATTAGCAAATGTTGATCTCATAAGTCTGGTTCCTAGAGGAGAGTTATCTGTTTCTCGAACAATTTTTACTGCAGTTGGTTTTGGCCAGCCTAGTAGAAGAGCTCAGAAGTAATAATTAATCCCATCTCTGCTCTTTATTTGAAAGCAAGGTTGTTAAAGAAGAGAGGAGGTGGCTTTTGTAAACCTTCAGGAGTTTCCACTTTTCATGTTGTGTTGCTGTCAGCTACACAAATGTGGTTATTGGGGGAATACTTTAAGAGTAAGGCTGTTGTCTACCAAAGCATGTGAAGAATTCTCTTGGTGGTAGTCACTTCTGTAATTTTAGAGGTTATTGTATTTTGAGTTAGAATCACAGAGTATAACTCCTTACTTTATCAGGACAATACCAGAATGCAAACAAGTCCATCATTTTCAAGTCTTCAGTATCAAGATGCTGGAAACTACATCTGTGAAACTACTCTGCAGGAAGTTGAAGGGTTAAAGAAAAGAAAGACACTTAAACTTATTGTGGAAGGTAAGGGAGCAGATAGTTATTGTTATTAATTATCCATTTCAAACAAAATGGTTAATTGTAATATTGTCCTTGTAGGAAAACCTCAAATCAAAATGACAAAGAAAACCAACACAAATAAAATGTCTAAAACAATTGTCTGCCATGTGGAAGGTTTCCCCAAACCAGCAGTGCAATGGACAGTTACTGGTAGTGGAAGCATCATAAATAAAGCAAGTATCTTTCTTATTACTTTATTCACCAAAAGATAGTGCATAGATGACTTAAAATCAAGGAACATTTTCCAGGTAGTGAGAATGAAGAAATTAAGTCATTTTAATTTATCTAAGAGAAGGTTAAGTGATAGCTGTTGCTACATGGTTCCTACACAGATGATTTCTGAGTACAAAGGTCTTCTGAATAGAGACGGTGAAGGCAAAGATGATTCAATGGCTACAAGCCAAAGCTGGAAGGAAAAAGAAAAAGGTTACAAATGAAGTTCACATTTTTAAGTGAGGGTACTTAGCCATTTTATCTGGGTAAAGAGGTGATTTTGCCATTCCATAAAGAATTTACAAATAATGATGTAACTGTAGAACCTACATTTGAAAGCAAATGGGTTCTTGATGTAGGCATTAACTGGATGAAATGTAATGAAATACGGTAACTGCAAGTCAGTAGATATGGTCAGTATAGTTTCTTATGGGCTTTGCAGTTTTTATCCTAATTTTTATAATTGTTTTTGTACAGTTATACCTGTTGTTGCTAATTGGAAACAGAACCATAATGCCATAATCCAGGGGGAGTGATGGGGAGTACCCATATGCAGCAGGAAAATTACCTGGAAAATAAGCAAACTGGAGTATTTTCATATTGATTACTAAATCATATTCAAAGCTCTGCCATGTTTTGCCTTGGCAGGAAAAATAAATGAGACATCTATATAAGCAGTCAGAGACTGGAAATAGTATGCACAGTGCTCCCATAGATTTCATTACTCCATTAGGTTTTGCTTTAATCCTACAGAAATTGTGTGTGACTGTCAAAATTAAACCATTTACTCGAAGCTATAGGCCTAGAATCATCTTGAAGCTGTGTAAGTGATAGATAACAATTTTCTCTGGATATTGTATTAGTCCAAAAACAGTGTAGAGCAAAATAATAATGTATTAATTTCTATTGTTATCATTTGGAAAACTGAAATATTAGTTGAATGTTATTTCCCTTTGAATACTTTTAGTGTATAAAATAGGTAATGCATGTATTGTTCCTTGCAGTTTTAGAGGATACTAATCTTCATTTTATATCTTTTCAGACAGAGGAGACCAAATATGTTAATGGAAAATTTTCCAGTAAAATTGTAATTGCTCCTGAGGAAAATGTGACTTTAACTTGCATTGCAGAAAATGAGCTAGAAAGGACTGTGACCTCCCTGAATGTCTCTGCTAGTGAGTGTGTCTGCTAAAGACCATTTCCTTAAAGTTGTAGTTTCACACAAAGAACCCACACATCACACTCACCTGAAGAGTAGGTCTGCATAGTAATGTTGATACTAAGGTATTTAACCTTTTAGTCTAAAGTCAAGCAATTGTAAATCCACTCTGGATAAGTAGTACATAAACTTTATTGATAGCTTTCTGGATTAAGTCAATTAGTCTTCATTACTGTCTTGGTTAGCTATTTCATGTATGCAATCTATTATTTACTTTTGTAAATAATATACAAGATGATAGCACAAATATATTGCAAAATAATACATTCTTTTTGAAGGTGGAAGTCTTTATTACTTAATTAACAATCTTTTAATCTCCAAAATCCAGTATATTATTACTGGTATGACTGGATTCAGAAGAGAAATCCACCATACTCGGCTTAAATCTAATGTCACTTCTCAATGCTGAAATGTGGTGAGAAGATACAGTCTGTGGAAGAGTAGAACAAACGCTCAGGCAGAGCTATTTCTGAGATTATTATAACAGGTTTTGAATAGGATTCTTCATTTGGATATATTATAGTTATGCAGGAAAGACTTCTGCTTAAAGACAGGATTAATTACTTTGTTGTTTGGAAACACTGCATTAAATGTCGGTGTTTCTGTCATTGCTCTAAATAGGCAATTAAAGGTGGTGTTCAAGTATAACACATTTTGTCTTTAATTTAATTTTAATGTTTTTCATTTCAGTAAGTATTCCAGAATACGATGAGCCAGAGGATAGAAATGGTATGTATGGTTTTCTGGCTCCATAACCCTTTCTGTTGATTGTCTCAGTTCAAGACCCATGTAGTGTCACTGAACAAATTCCACAATCCCTCAGAGTTGGACTCAATTAGAAATATTTGGGGCCATGATTGACTAAGAATGTGACTTTGTTGAAGCTTTAAATGTACATTTCATAACGATATTCTTTTTTATTTTATTTTAATTTTATGACCTCGTTTCTTGTTTTTGATGAAAATTCTTTGGAAATGGTGTTATGCTTTGCTTTATCATAGGTCACCTCATTAACTTTTCTTCTTTGCTTCAGATGACAATAGCGAAAAGGTTAATGACCAGGCAAAGCTAATAGTGGGGATTGTAGTCGGTCTTCTCCTGGCTGCTCTGGTTGCAGGTGTTGTCTACTGGCTCTATGTGAAGAAATCAAAGTAAGAATTTGTGGAAAACTTGCTGATAAATTGGAAAAATAAACAAGCAAACTAGAAATGAATGTTTACCTGTTTTCCTTCCTGCAGCTTTCCAGTAGTCTGAGTGGGGAAAGGTTGCTACAGTAGGTGCATTTAATAGAGAAAGGAAATTTGGTACCTCTGATGGGACTCATCTGGAGGTGGGGCACCAAGACTTTTCATGGCTCATCACCTGTAGTGAGGTTCTCTTTACTGACAGCCAAGTCAGGGCTGATTCTTGCATTTAAATACAGTACCTGCTACTTAATTGTGAGTTGTTTCCTTTGTGTGACTTTACTGCTACTAGAAAATGGAATGAATTACAGAATAAGTCTGAACTATGACAGGGAGAAGAGAGATTCTTAATTCATTTGTTCATATATACACACACACACTTTGATTACTCTGAACTAAAATTGGTAAAAGATAGACCTTCTGTTACTGAAGATTTAGAAGCTATCCATCCAAATCAGTATGTTTTGGACATCCTACACATAGAACAGGATTAGCCAGTGAGGGCTGCTTACTTTCAAGTTCCTTTATTATCACCCAGGCTCACTTTAGAAAATAAACTGGATTATCTCAGAAAGTAACAGCGTTTTCCATCCTTTTAAAGATGGCGATGACTGTGTGTCATTTGGCCTTACCCCCATACATTTGTCTCCAGGTTTGTTCTGAAGGGTTCCTTGTAGCTGCTTCTTAAGAGAAGATTAAGGTAGTTAGGCATAACGTGCACAAATCAGTACTCATACAGAAGCAGTCTTAAAGTTTAGTTGTTCTTTTTCTGACCTTTCACTAAAATTAGATCAAATGAGATCTGAAATATACCAGTGGGATTTTACTATGAACAAATGTGTTTTAATGGATGTGAAAGTACAACAAGGAATTTTCCATCTGCTTGAAAATACTTTTTTGGATAATACGTAAGGATTTTTCTCTAGCCATAACTAAGCAGGTTTTGCAAGTTTTTCAAATAAAGAATTGCTATAAATTACCCAAGCACAGAACCATATTCAGATATCAAATGGGCAAAAAATGTTTTTTGCAAAGCTTACATTTCTTTTGGTAGAAATTAAAAAGTAGTAATAATGCTGAGCTCCTCCTCCCACACTTTGGTACTTGTGTGAGAGTGTCCAGAATAATTTTCTTTTGTCTTTCCTTTTGAATATGAGAATGTGGAATCATGAAACTGTTATTTGGGTTTGGGTATAAGGAGGGCAGAGACAGTAGAGTATCTGTTCTTGTGCTATTATGCAGTGTGAGGAGAGCTAACAGAAATCTTAGAATATAGCATTTCATTGGATGAGATAAGTTTATGACTTAAGATAATTTTTCCAGCTTCAAAGATAGGATACAGTGCATTCTAAATGGACAGCACTTCCTTTCATCATGCTGAATTTCTCTTCTACAAGCTTAGAGTAAAAATTAGCGATATAATTGATTAGACAGGTTCACTGGGAACAAAATGAAAATCCCTTTACAGTTAAATAATAGTCTTCATATTCAATGCATGGTTGCTGGCCTCTGAAAGCCTTAATTGATGCATCATCACTGACAATCTCCTCAGCATATATTTAAGTTGATCTGTTGTTATCCTCCCTGCTTTCTGCACGCCGGACTTGCAAGAGCAGAGTGTCAGTACCTATTCCAACAAAGTTTTCATCCTATATTGTAGCCTAGAAATCGAAGTAGACCTTTCAAAGAGAACCTTACACCTTCAGACACAACCCATGTCTTATCACAGCCCCTCCATCTCCATACAGGCCAAGAGTTAGTAGTTAATTTTTGAACCCACCCTTGATCAGTAACTCACATAATCTCTATCCCCAAAGTGACGCGAAAGGAAAGTCTGGGAAGGCAGCAGCACAGAACTTTCCAAGTCTGCCGAGGCAAGAAAAACATTACTTTTTTTCATTATTGATGTTGTGGTTTGTATAATCTTCTAGTGTCTTGTCATCCACATTAAGCAGGAGTTATACTTGTAGCCTTGCAATATATTCACAATAGATTAATAAATTCACTGCCTCAGTTCCACTTGAAGCAAAAGCTGAATATTGCCATATATTCTTTTCACTATTAATGTTATCCAATAACTCAGGGACTCATCTGTATTCTACGTCCTGCAACCAGCCCCCTCTTGAATAAAGAGTTGAGGCTACCCAGCACAGCATGCTGTTTCTCCTTCATCTGAGCAGAAGGCCAAAGACTTGTTATCTACAGATTTCTCCTTTTTCCAAAAATTGTATTTTAAGGTAATTTGCACTGAACATAATACAATCTAGCACTTCGGAATCTCTCTCAAATTTTTTTGTCAGACGTCAGTCAAGTGATTCTAGGACACCCATGCTCAGTAAACCCTTCATATATGAAGTTTTCACCTTGCCAGAATCAGCTGAGAGTACAGCACAAATTAAAGGCTTAGAAAGAAAATCATGTGTGTGGATTGGACCTTTGTCCCATTTTTGCTCCTTGGGTTTGGAGGTGCACAAATCTCAAGTCACGTGAGGTTAGATCAAGATTAAAGTAGTTTAAAATGGACTGAGGGAGAATTCAGCTGGGCAGACTGAAGCACAGCAGCAGTATTAAGATTGTTCATCCTAAGGGCACACCAAACGCTTGCACTTCTTAGGTCAGGGTAATCAAGAATATTACTAGTGTCTCTGAAACTGAGCACTTGAAGAATAACAATTCTGCTTTTCTGATACTTTACAGGAAACCACCATATTAATCCAAACCAAGCAAGCTAAATATGTAGGAAACTTGTGGTATGTTCTGAACAATACTCTTGTGTATTAGTTTTCATGTAATTCCCTTCCAAAGAAAATACAAAGTTACAAACATCTCTGGAAGTGTCACTTCCTGTCACAAAACTTGTAGAAAAATGGCACAAATTTAAAACTGGTCCAATCTTGATGATTGGAATATTTTTCTATTATCTCTGGCTTTTCTTCCTACTGATGGACGTGTGAAAATAATTGGAGGAAGTGGAAGGCAAGATTGGGGTAAATAAAAAGAGGTTGTAGATAAATTGCAGAAAATATTTTGCAACAGTGTAGCTGATCATCTAACAAGCTTTTCAAAAGTAAAACTGGCTTTGATGAAACTTGTGACACTTCCCTCAGCACCCAGAACTACACTCGTGTATTCTCTTGCCCATCATTATTGCAAGCTTGGGTAATGAGGACAAAAAGCACTGCAGATTTTCTTCCTTAAATAGTGGGTGGGCCCCACCTTGAAGGTGGGGTGTAGACTTGTGAGATTAAAAGAAATCAAGAATTAAAACCCAGCAACAACTTGCTTGTCACCTATATGCAGTCTGTATTTACTGCAGGCAAAATAATTGAAATGGAAAACTGTCTTTATATTAAAAACAATGCTATGAATGAAGTCCGTGAATATGTAACAGCCCCTCAGCACGCACACACACTCAAAAAAACCCTAAAAAACCTCACTTTGGTACTACTCACAGATTTTGATTAGGATTCCCTGGAGATAATTATTTTCCTGAAGTGCAAGCATAGATAAATGTAAAACATGAGTCCTAATTGTAGCAAGGGCTCAGAATTATCCATGTTTTACAAATGAATTTTAAAAAAATATTTCAGATCTACAAGTAAACTCATATTCATACAAACAACTTCTCACTCCTCAGAACAGTATGGCCAGAACATGCTAAGGCATGGGCTTTGTTTGTGGAGCTGTAGATAGTGAAGTGTGTGAGGTGGCCTGGGCAAAGTACTCGTCTTGCCCTTTTTTGGCAAATCCTCAGGAATATTTCCGCCCATTTGGACCGAGTTGCCCAGCTGCGTGGATATCACTAGGAACTCCCTCTTGAGTTGCAAATGGAGCAAGCTGACAGCAGTTGGTGCACAGAAAAAGTAAGGAAGTGTTGTTGAATGTTAAGCTGGCAAAGAACCATTTGTCCTGTGCCTCAGGTCAGCTTTGGAATCGACTGGAAACCATGTTTTGAGCCATTTCTCTGTTACAAACTCAGGCCACGTCTGTTGAGCCCTGAGGGTTGGTGCCATGCCAGGGTGGCCTATTCCTCTGCTTTGGCAGAGCACTGCTAGTGGATCACACTGCTGCAACTCAGTGCAAAATTACTCTTCTGTGTCTTAATAACACTATTTAGATAGCACTAAAAGAGGCAACAGTATTGCTTTTGCTGAGGTGGTGAATCTACCTAGATATGAACAATTCAGGAAGAAAACAAATGAAAAAAAGTCAGCAAGACCACTGAACCACCAGAGTTAAACTGCTGCCTTTCAGAATCTAAATCCATCTGATTGTCAGATACGAAAAACTGCTGCTGCTCTCCTTTCAAGCAGGTGGTATATACTGCCCTCCAAAAGAGTTCTGGATTGCTTGCCTCTTTCAAAGTCAGAGTGCTGCCTTTTAAATCTCCCATTTTCACCCCTTTTGGCTTTAGGAAAATAGAGTTGACATTTAGTGAGGGGAACAGTTTCACTGAATGCAGAACTAAAATAAAACACTTTGAAAATCAAAACCTGATCACATTACAGAACCTCCCAGTTTTAGTCATTGAATAATTATAACCTAATCAAAGGCAAGTAATGTTACTTAGAGTTCCCTCTGCTGTTAAGTGTCAGGTCATGGGAAATCCAGTCTGCTTTGGGCACTGTAAAACTCTTGGTAAGGGGCCAAAGAAAAAAAAACAAAACACAACAAAACAACTCACCAAGCCATGCCAATAGTCTGCCCAGTCCACTCTCTTGGCTCTGAGAGCAGACGTAAACAAGTACTCAAGAGTGGAGGGTATGAATGTACAGTTCTTTCTCACCTCCAACTCATTTCAGCTCAGGTAATTGCCTGAGTCCTGATTCTTTCAGCTTTGCATCTCTTTTCCATCTGTCTCAAATTTTCTAAGACTTATTTATAGAAAATACTCATTAGGCACATGACAAGCCAAATCCTGTGTTCTACCTAAAACAAATACTTTCTCATTAAAAAAAAAAAAAAAGAAAAAATTAAGATACTTGTTTGTCTCAGAGTTTGTTTCTTTTTTAAAGAGATGAAAGGAATTTCTGAAAGGTTAAGATCACATAAGGTCTGTCTCTACCAAAGCACTGAATTTTCTCCTTCATTGCATCTTACATCCTTCTGTTCACATCACGAGTTTCAGGTTTTGAATACCAGAAGAAAGCAGAAAGTTACTATACCATAGAAATTTACCACAAGTTACTCTGTGATATAATCTCAGCACTTTAAAAATTAAATTTGCCTGCCTTGAGCAGAAGTTTGGATCTTCGCAGTGGGTGAGTTTTTTCAGCACATACACCTTCCTGTCAGCCACACAAACATAACAGAAGTACTCTAAAACCACTAGTAAAAGGTAAAATGCTACTTTACAGCCACTCAGAAAATAATCTACTCTAAAACCAGAAAGGCTATAGAATGGTCCCATTCACTGTAATCGGTGGGATTTGGGGCCCAGAATCCCATGCCCCCAGCCCTCCACCTCACACGTTGCTGCCCAGCCCAGAGGGCAGCATCGCTCCCAGAGGCGTTGAGGGTTGGGTGCATTTGCACCCCATCAGAAGGTCTCCTGAGACAAGAACCAAACTTCACTCTCTGAACAGTTCCCTTCAAGGCTACTTCATCCAACCCAGGGCGCACACAGTGCTTAGCGGCCTTCGCTCAGATGGAGGATGTGCACAGAAACACTCCACTAGCAAAACTTGAGCTCTGTGCTTTTGGGAGGGACGTACCTGCATGGTGTCAGCGTGACATGTCACACTATCTTACTAACCTGTGTCTTCATTGTATTTTGCAAGTCAGTGTCACTGGGGGCCTTCCCCCTGAAGCAAGGGTGAGCATATGCATGAATTTGTCACAACAGACGTTACTTTTCTGTAGGGGAAACATTATCCATAGAGAAAACGGGGGTATGATAATCTGCTTTGACACAAGGGATTTACTTTTCCCCACTCAAATAAGTTTGCCCATTTACATTTTAAAAATTGCAGCCTTCGAAATGTTATCGCAGCACTGCAGGAATCTTTCACCTTGGCAGACAGTGAAGCTACTCCCATGTTAAATGAATGGCTTAGTAGTTTTATTGTGCTAAGCTAAACTAAGCACTTAACTCATTAATTCATCTCCCCTACTTGCATTAAAGAAAACCTGCTATTTTAAATGAGGCATACCTCTTTTTTTCTCCCCTTGAATATTTTACGATCTCTTCTTTACCCAAACCTTGTCAGTCATAGTCAGCACAGATCTGGAAGCCAGAGTGGGTTTTTTTGAGGTGTTGATGGAATTTTCATTAATTTCTTCGCAGTTAAAGAGCTTCTGTTCAACATGGGCTCTGAAAGTCAATGACTGCAAGTACACAAAAGATGGCTATGTTGATCAAGGCATCTTGGCCACACTTGTAACATTTTAGTATGCCTGAAAGCAAACACTCATTTAATGAAACAAGCTACATTTGTAAAGAAATATGGGCCTGCACAACTGATTTAACTTTACGACTAGACTTTTAAATGTGAGCTCAGAACGATTCTGAATTCTTCAAGAAGTAAAACACACATACGCAGCCTTACTGCAGTACTTCCTGAGGTACTAACGATGGTGGGGGAACTGGTGCTATTGGTCTGCTTGCAGACATATGCAAGCAGATTTCTCTACTCAGAACAGAACTGCAAGAATTTTACATATTACCGAGAAGGGAGGAGACAGAGTCATTAGTGTGAGGATGGAACAAAATGCTATAGACATGACATTAATTTTTTCATTATAGGACAGCATCAAAACATGTAGACAAAGATCTTGGAAATATAGAAGAAAACAAAAAATTAGAAGAAAACAATCATAAATCTGAAACTTAAGAGACAAAACATGTCAGTCATCATTCCAGGTAAGTGTTGCATACTGCAGTGTTTAACATCTTTGTCCATCATTTCTGTTCGTGCCTGTTGATGACTGTGATAACTCGGTGTGATTCTGAGTGCTGTGTTGTTGGGACAGACAGACTCAGGCCCCTGGCCAGTTACAAATTCATCCTTGCGTATGCACATGTTAAAGAAGCCTGACATACAGATGTTACTTTGTACTTGGCTTTATCTCAATCCACATGCTTACGGAAATGAAAATACAAGTTTGTGTGGTATATGTGTGTGTGTGTGTGTGTAGATATGTATAGGAAGACTCTTTTAGGTACAGTTCAGGTTTTGAGTTATGGCTTGAAATGTTCACAGGAATCTTCTTCCCTTACTGGGAGCAAGTGTTTCTAGTTCCTTTGTCAGGCTTATTCATAACAAGAGGCATGTCACTTTCCATAGAACAAAATCATTCATTTACTCAAGATTTCACATACACTATTATCGATTTTATCCTGGAAAGAGACACTGTATATTAAGGAAGTAACAATGCAACAGTTGCGAAACTTTCCCCAACTGGTATCTACATGCAATAAACTCTGTGCAAGTAATTGGATAGGTGCAGAAGTTCTGTTAGGAATTACGGGAGCGTTACAAAGCACCAACAGCACCACCCGGTGTTCACGTATATATACACCACTGCCGCATATGTATGTGCTACTGCTGCATCTCTCTCCCCTTAGTACCGAAAGTAGGAGTTTAGACCATTTCTCTGACCAACTAACACAATTTTAAATTATCACAGTGGTAGCACAACAGTGTGGAAACCAGCTAAACTTATTGAGGTTTCTTGAGTTAGACATCAACTGTTCTTAAAAATGAGAGCAGTAAATGTTCAGGGATGGCATGCTGTGAGTGCAATTATTTAGAAGTTGAAAATAAATTTGGATGTTTAATAAATTAAATTTGCAAATACCTAGCATTTCTACTGCAACCCTATGGGAAATTTTTTTTTTTGTTAGGGCTTGGTTTTTGTTTGTTGTTTGTTTGTTTTCTGGACCTGGTACCTTCTGCAACATTGCAATATTGAGGTGATTAGATGGAGCTGAAGTGAGCTGAGGGTATTTATTGAACACAGGACTTCAAATATCATCATGTGCTTTCAGCATGGTCTTTTACTCATTTTATTTCTTCAGATCAGTAATCTACATAAAGGAAAGCTTATTCCTAAGTCCATTGCTTACCAGATAAACTTTCTGGATTTACCAAGAACAACACCACAACAGCTGTTCTTATAACAAAAGTATTCTTATCATTGAACAGCACAAGAAAGTACTATTCACGTAGCTGTTTATTTGAAGGTTAGATACTGAGTGGCTGTGTTGGTTAATTTTAAAATGTCTAACTGGCTTTATCTTTTGTTTTTTCAGAGAATACATTTAGACCAATCGAAGCATGAACGTGGATTGTATTTAAACATATACAAAGAAGTGACAGCTATTCATGGTTCAAGTATTAAACAGATCATACTACCGAGTTTTCAAAGGATTTTAGACACAATTATCTCAAGCTAAAATAAACCCACAAACTAATTTTGGCAACAGCCATGATAATAGGTCACCATGTTGTGTTTTGTTTGAAATATTTTTTTGTAAATGTCTGCACTGAAGATTTCTTTTTGTTTGCCTTTATGTAAATTTTTTACGTAGCTATTTTTATACACTGTAAGGCTTTGTTCTGGGAGTTGCTGTTAATCTGATGTATAGTGTAATGGTTTTATTTCAATGGTTTTTATGACACCCTTTAAGCAGGTACCTGTCTAATTCTGATTGTTATCAGTGAAGCTTCTGCTGTGTTGCAAGCACCTAGAGCGTAAGATTGTCTTAAAGGAAAATGTTGAGCTCCTTTTTCATTCTTTGAAATAACTTTAAAGAGGAAAAGTGACAAGAATAAACTAAATGGTTAATAGAAGTGAATGTTTAAAAAAAACACACAAAGCAAAAGAGCCAGCAAGGGAATAAAGAGTTCCCACAGGGAAGGCTGGGTATTGAGCAAGGAACACACTGAAAAATTCCTAGCCCATGTACAGAGGGTAGGTAGTTATCCTTTTCTTCTAGAGCGAGACACACATTTTATCGATTCACTATTGGTTGTCTTTCATGTTAGAATTAGGATAAGGAGCTGGAATTCTGGATTAATTTTGATTCCTTTATGTTATCCGCTGCCTTAAAGTAGTGTTACCTTTTCTTCATTGCAAAAAGATACCAGTCAGAATTGGAAACTCTTTTTAATAAGTGGTCATATCAAAGCTGCATTCTTTTCCCCACAAATATAGAATATATATATATATTTTTTGTGTGTTTTTGTTAACTATGCTACAGATATTGAATGCACCTTGAGATAATTTTAGTGTTTTTAACTGGTACCTAATTTATCAAACAGTACATATAATTGTAACAATGAAATGTCTATGTATCTTTAGTTACATTCAAGTTTGTAACTTTATAAACATGTTTTATGCTTGAGGGAATTTTTGGAATGGTACTGATAAGAAAATGTTTTAGGGTAAATGGCCAATAGAAGGTTGTACTTATGGGAGAAAAGTTTAATCTTATGAGGAAGGTTAGTTTCTGGTAGGAAGTAACAGGCAGCTTTGATGGAAAGGAACAGTTGAGTATGCAGTACATCAGGTTTGCATTTACAAATATCCAGGGAAAAAGTAAGTTTTTATAGACTGGTAGGCAAAAATCTAAAAAAAAAAAAATATAGAGATAAATAAATAAATAAATAATGAAGAAGATGGAAGTTAGGAAATGTATTTTGCCACTTTTGCATTATTTAGGGGGAAGAAAACACTGTTACTTGTAAATTTGTAAAATGTTAAATGTCTGGGCAGTAGTGACTGATGTCTTAATAAAAGCTTCCTGTAGTGCATTGGCATGGATTAAATACATAAGATGTCCTATAAACTCTATGCTGTATAAAATACTAGAGGGAAATCCTTTTACATGCCTCTAAAGTTTGATTTGTTACTGTTTTATTTGGCAAAAAAAAAAAAAAAAATCTTGGTCAATATTTAAACCAAAGTAAAATGGGGGAAAAACCAAAGTCATTTGTTTTGCATGGCTAAGCCATCCTGTTATCTCTGTAAATATTGTGATTTTTTTCTCTTTAGAATTTTGTTAAAAAAATTCTGAAATTTTTAAACACCTGTTTTTCCAAAATAAAACGTGAACACACAGAAATTACTTTATATACAAATATATCTTTTTTCTTTTGGTGCAAGAACACTGCCAAGTGATACACTTTTTTTTAGAAAAGAAAAACCCGCAGTGGGTGTGACTCTCAACAGGAAAAGTTGTAACCATGTCCTGTGATGGAATGTGCAAACATCACCTGCCTTTCTTTATAACACTACAAATAGTTCTTAACTAGAGAGAACAGACCTCCAAAGACCGTAAGGGAAAGCATAGGGAAGGGCTGAAAATTTTCATACCACTGTCTGGGGAATACAGGGCAGAGGAGAAGAAAAAATGAGTCCTTCAACTTCTACAGCTACGAGAAAAATGAATAAAAACAACTCCTCACCTTTTGGGATTCTGCTAGATCTCCTATGCACTTTAAATCATCAATCCTAGGAGCGGGGTTTTTCACTGCTCTGACTTCACTAAAGGCACGTTTCAAGAACCGAGCGTACAAAAGAATTAATGTTTCTATCCATGCCTAAACAACAATAAAATTGAAGTATGTCTTCACTCACTTGTCTGAAATCTCAGTTTTCAAGAGCATGTATGAACTCGAGGGAGGGCCCTTACCTGGGCCTTGCGCCGCCGCTGACTCCAAGCCTGCGTAGAAACCTCCCCAGGGTCTGTCTGACTGGGATGAAAAGTCCTGTGAAGCCCAGGGGAGCTTGGTGTGGGTGGATGGGCCTTCTTGTGAACCAGCAGGTCAGGACCTAGAGAGCATAAACATGCACTGAGAGAAAAGCATGTGCCTTGCAGGCACAGGAAACCTTCCAAAATTTCATCATGCAGCTCTCCACTTGTGACCTGGTTTAAAAAAAACAATAATAATAAAAAAATAAAGCCCTAGCAGTAAATTTTGGGAGGCCTGTTCAAATCTGATTTTGTACACCCCACCTGAGTTTAACACTCAGAGGAAAAAAACCACAACAGCTGAACCAAAAAAATAAACCCTGCTCACAAACAGTTTAAAAGCACAGCAAGGGAAAGTGGGAGAGCGCCATTCTCTTGTTTTAAGTGTGGGAATTGACAGCAGCTTGTGGTGCTCGTTCATGGCTGTGCAGGAAACTGCCACTGAGCATGGAACAAACCAACAGGTTTGTCTGCACACTGCAAAAGCAGCATCCTGCAAAAACAGCCCATGGGCTTCCCAGGCAGCTCTGTAAGTCTTCAGAAGCAGTAATATCAGAACGACAGCTGTAGTGCAGGGGATGTGAGCTGCTATCAAAACACTCGCACAAAAACATGATCTTGGTGTAGCCAGGTGAAGCCTTCTGAAGGAAAAAAAAGGAAAAAAAAAAAGGGGGGACCAAGGAGCACACAACAAAAGGCAAAGCATCGGAGATGTTTCATACTGGTTCTGGGTGCTACAGGCCGGCCTCCCTTCTAGGGCTTTACCAACGTACAGCTACTGTGCCACTGGGGCTAGCTGCTGGGCAGAGCCTTAACCAGGGTTAAATGCTTACCAGTTAGACACATGATCCACACTGGCTCATCTAGATATTATCCATTACTTGCCAGCATCAATGCAGCACTAGAGATAGCTTAGACCATGTTACACTTTTTCCTGGACAGAATTTTTCATTCAGTCATGTTTTGAAATACATACACAACTAAGTAAGTCTAAATTCTATACTGATCATTATTTGAACATTATGAGATGCTAACATGAATTTTATCCATACTGATAGCAGCCCACAGATAAAGAATGAATAAATATGAATTTGTTGTCTTTTTTTCTTTTTTTTTAAAGATACATTTTGTCAGGGGACATCTGAGACTCACCTAATATCCTCAGCTGCTGGCTGTTCCAGTTAAATCTCATTTACTTGTAGTACCACATGTAGCTGGATACCTTCCTGTTGACTTCATGTTTAGCCAGCCGTATGTATGCAATTACCTCAGCTAAGATTAAGCAGTGACATATGAAATGAGATCATGACCTTCTGTGTCAACCGCATCTGTGCAACTGTCTTCTGGGCTTTCTTTTGATGAGAATGCATCTCCATCCATGTGTCTGTTTCCAAGAACTGCCCTACACAGGTTTTTTTTCAAACAGGTTTCTCCTCCAAGCAGGGGAAGATGGAGGAAACACAGGAGGTACATAACACTTCTAGTTATCATTTGCTTCTCCCTGACCCCTGAAGGGCTCCTGCACTCTTCTGGAAAGGGGAGTATCCTCACAGAATCACAGAGTGGTCAGAGTTGGAAGGAGACCCTGAAGAACATCTAGTCAACCTTCCTGCTGGAGCAGCATCACCTACAGTAGATCACACAGGAACTTGTCCAGATGGGTTTTAAATGTCTCCAGGGAAGGAGACCCCACAACCTCTCTGGGCAGCCTGTCCCAGTGCTCTGTCACCCTCACAGTAAAGAAGTTTTTCAAGCTGGCTTAATTCAGTGCTGAGCACGGCTGACTCCTCTGCCAGAGAGGAAGGGCACCGCCTCACTACAGCAGGAGGGGAGAGAGGGAGTGAGACAGGTTGCAAACAAGCCAGCCAACCAGCCCACCACATACACCCTGCAACTGGTTATGCTTCATGTGTGATGCAGCACACGTTTAATAATGACTTACTACATTTCAAATTATTGGAGAATCAGAAACTAAGCTCATTACTTACTATCAAATTATGTCAAAGTCAATTTTAAAACTAAGACAAAATCCCAGCCACTTACAATTTTTTTAAATGACCTGTAATGCATACATTTTTCTCACTGACATTCTAAACAGAGACCTTTATTCTATTAGCAGCAAGGCATTCACTTTGATGTAGTAATGAATTTCAGCTTGAAAAGGTAAAGCCTGACAAATTACTAGGAAATTGTGTTCCTTGGTAAGAAAACAGTAACATACCTCTCATCACACACCCACCTCCCCCAAATGTTTTGCCTTTTCATATGTTCCAGCGAGTGTTCCAGCTGAGGCTTCCATCATCTTCTGTTCCCTGTCTTTGTGCTTCTTTCCCCATCTCCTGTTCTCTATAGATTGATTCTTTGCTGCCCTCACCATCAGATGTTTGTTTGTAGGACATTTAGTTCAGAAATGCCAAAGCACCTTGAGATAAAAATCAGCAGTTTAACAGAAAAATAAACAAGAACATGAACAAGCCTGTGAACAGTTAGGAAGATTTAAGAAAACAAAACAAAAACCACAAAAACAACCATACCAAATTTACCATGCTTTGGGCTTCTACATGTTCATATCCATTGTTCTGGAGTTCCCTCATTTTTGCACTAAACCTAATCCACACTTCAAAGGCTTCACTGTCATACCTATAGCACCAACATATACCTACAACACCAAGGTGCCTAAGCCTTTACTCTTTTTTTTTTTTTTTTTTTTTGGCTAACACTTTTCCTGTTACTTACACAGGTAGAAATAACATTAAATAAATAACATCAGGAATGCTTGTACTGGAATGCCAGCACCAGTCTTATGTTTAAGGATGTGATCTTTTTTCATATATTTCAGTCCATGCAGTTTTGATGCAAAGATTTATTGGATACTATCCATCCCTGTATTTGAGAGAGCAGAGGGAAGAAAGCAGCTTGCTATTGCTCTTAAGAAGTAACAGATTAAATTCTAGCCATTTCTGCCCATTTAATTTTTTCTAGGAAAAAACATCCATCTTTCAACACAAACCTACATTCAACCTCACTCAAAAAAACTCTCCCTATATATAAATAAAGCTTATATTAAAGCTTTAAAAGTCTGACCAGTTCCCCCCAAGGTGTTCAGCTTCCTGAGCTGGAAGTTAAGGATGGAGAGCAGAACAAGCCCCCCATAATCCAGGAGGAAGTAGTTAATGACATGCCTCTGCACCCCGACACTCACAAGTCTATGTGGCTGGATGGGATCCACCCTAGAGTGCTGAGGGAGCTGGTGCAGGAGCTCACTAAGCTCCTGTCCGTCATTATCAACAGTCCTGATCAACAGGGGAGGTCCTGGATGACTGGAGGATGGCTAATGTGATGCCAACCTACAAGAAGGGCTGGAAGGAGGATCTGGGAAACTACAGGCCTGTGAGCTTGACCTTGGTACTGGGAAAGATCATGGAGAGGCTCATTTTGAGTGAGCTCACACAGCAAGTGCAGGGCAGCCAGGGTATCAGGGTCAGCCAGCATGGTTTTATGAAAGGAAGATCTTGCCTGACCAACCCGATCCCTTTCTATGACCATGTGACCCACCCATTGGATGAGGGGAAAGCTGTGGACATTGTCTACCTAGACTTTGGTTGTCTACCTAGAAAAGAGGCTGACTACAAATGCTGAACAGGTGCAACGCTTCCCTCAGCTCCAACATGATCCTAATCCTTTTTTCTCCTGAGATTCACATTTGAGCAGTCAAGTAATCACCTGTGTAGGTACATCACTGGTGACAATTTGTTTTCTCCAGAACTAGAAAGCAAATACAAATTCACATTACGTTCTAAGTGTTCAATAATGTCTGCACACCAGATCTGAGATGTCATTAATATTTGCATCCATCACAAGAAGAGCTAGTCTAGCATGGACAACAGAATACATTTAGAAGGAAGAGCATAATTTAATCTAAATTCAGGAAATGAAATGAATTAAAGAATCAAATAAACCCTCATATATAGACAAAATATTTCCACAAATTCAATTTCAGTGATGTTAATATAAAAGCTCTCTCTGTTTTTATTACTCCAAATAAAGAAAGATCACACTCATTTCCATTAATTTAAAAGAGTAAACACACACAACATACAACTGGCCAAAGTGACTGCACTTACTAATCAGAAAGAAATAGTATATTGAAATCAGATCAGACAGACTTTCGGATAAAATTAGAGTTAGCAAGATCATCAGTGTGTGGAATAAGGTAGTTTCAATTCTACACACATTGTTTTCCTAACCCCCACTTGCTGTACCTTGAAGTAATCCATTTTGTAGTGCACTCTGGGTCTGTTGCGTCTTCTGCACAGTGCTGGGTCCCAGGTTTTCCTAATCCAAAATATAGCAGGAAGAACAGTGGAGAAGCAGAGGTTTTTCACGGAATTTTTTACACGTGGTAGGCAGGGGTAAGAAATAAAGGTTTGGCAACAAAAGCCAGCAGTGGTTAGACAGTCTCACCTCCCTTCACACTGCCTCAGCCTGAAAAATCAGTCATTCGGTCCTTCAAAAAAGGGGTGAGGGAGGGATGGGAAGAGTGAAGTTGCCAGTAGATAACAGCATAACTCACTAAATGTTATCTTTACTGACAGCTAAATCTATTTTAAGTGCAAATCCTTTTTTTTAAGAAAAAAAGTAAAACAGCAAAAGAGGGAGTGCTGAGCTGGGACTGTTGCTGTGTTCACTGCCCTCCAAGGACATAGTGCTGAGACAGGGTGCAGTGGTCCATTCTGATGCTATTGCTGCTGCTCTCTCTGGAGTGCAGTACTCTTACTCAAACATTCATTCTGTTCTCATTATGTATACTCTTTTCTATATTAACTCTAGCTAAAAGGTTCTAGTAGTTACCACCAAGAATGGGTCTGGATCCCAAAACACTCAGAGCTCTCCTCTGTAAAGCTGCTACCCTAGGCAGCCATCTTCAGCTCCAATGGAGGAAGCCATCAAATCTCCTTATATAGCTCCAGAGAGGCAGTGATCTATAGTATTGGACAGAGGTAAATTCAACAAATTAAAAAATCCATCTCATCCCAGCTGCAGCAGGGCAGAGATTTAAATGCTGAAAAGTAACTTTAACTGTTACAAAATCCATGCAAAGAGTTGGCATTTAGCAGGATATATATGTGTTTTGAAAGTTTTAAAGGAAGGTCTAATGGTTGATCCAGCAGAGGCACCATGAGCAGAACTTGTTGAAGCACTAATCCAGTCTCAACGTAATGGTAGGTACCAAGACAACTCTTGAAACATTTGCATTCCTCCAATCAGTCCAATTCAACTCAGAGTTCAGAGATTAACTGAGAGGAAAAAAAGCTTTCTTGCGCTCTGTGAAAATAATCAGGCTGGGTAGGATGAGCCTCTTCAACTCTGATAAGGCTACCAAACCCAAATAGCTCAGCTTCTTCACTATACATAATGCTGCCTTTATTATAATAATTCAGCTTTCAATGCAAAATCATTTGCATAAATTTACTTGAGGAAAAGTATTCAAGTGCATTTCAAGGTATTATTAAGTAATAAACCCTTTTCAAATGCTATTTTAATGTACTCAGTTCTTTCATCCAACTAGAACTTGACACAAGATGTGTATAATAAGGAATCTGGCATAAAAATTATTCACCATCTCTAATTAATCCACTTGAAATACAAGGCATAGCCATTTGTTGCTGGCCAGGCATATGGAAGAGAGATGGCCAAAGAAGCAGTGAACATGGCTATACAGCAAAGGCAAGATCATTTCTAAGTGGGAAAACAGCCTCTCTGTTTCTGACATCCTGGAGAGAATTTTGGTATGAAGAGATCACAAACAGCACGTCCATTATATGTATCACTGATGCTCATCCACACGGGAAAACCACTAAATTCTGGCTATTTCAAAAGCTAACACAGCAGGATAGAGGTGGTAACAGAGAAACTGTCAGGAACTGAGGAACTGAGACAGAACTAATAATGAAATGACTCATAAGACATTAAAGCTGACCAAGAGTCATGAGAAAAGATTCACAGGGAATTAAAGCCGAAATGAGAATTTTCTCAAAAAGAAACTAAACCAGTATCTTTTAATTTTATGGGAAGAAAAAAATAACAGACTACTCAAAAAAAACCAAAAAACAAAAAAACAAACCCTGTCTGCAATGGCAGCTATAAAGCTTCCCAACAGATTTAGAAAGCTGAGTAGAAAGTTCCAAGTAAAAATTCACAACCCCTCACTCCAGCTCCCAAACAGGTACCATAATTTGAAACTAACTAGAACCAAAATATTGCCACTGGATAATTTTGACCATGTAGGAACTAATGAACTACAACTGGGAATAAAAGAGCTTTTAAATTACATAAATCACCTTAAAGGAGGAATTCAAAATATTGCAGACTACTGTGGAAGACAGCCTAAAAGGTGGAGGAACCAGACTGGTATTTAAGATATGCTTGCAGTAAATTCTTACTGTCTCAGGCTTTGCAGAGAGACAGTCACGCAAGGTCCGATTTCAGAAGTATTAGGTTATTGCTTCAGGATCTCATTCTCCTCCCTTTACATTGCAGGCTTGAGACATAACTGACAGTGACAATAATGCTTATTGATTAATTAACATATTACTAAAAATTAATAAATCAAAAAACTTAAATAATAAACAGGCTGTTATCAATTTACATAATTTGGCTTGATATTACACAGAGCTACAAAGCTACTGATTATTACTGTTAAATCCTATTAACTACACACAACTACTACTGAAATACATCTCTGTCACCCCTCCCCACACCAATTAACATTAAGGTACAAATTATCCCTCTTGGCTCCACCCTCCCACACCAGGCCTTTACAAAGCAGACCTGATGGTCAATACAGTGAGTTGCTGGCATCTTGGTGGCTTTGGGCCTGTGAGACAGCTACACCACCATCTGCAAATGTTCATAGTCTTACTGCTGGAAAATCTGCCCTCCTTTGTCCTTTACCTGATCTTTATCTTACTTTCCACTTTTCCATTTCTGAACCCACTTTTTTGCTTCCCTCATTCCTCCTTTTCTCCAGCCAATTTTCTCCCAAATGAGCAACCTACTTCTATAATTACTTCTTCTCCATTTGTTTAAATTCTAATCTATCTGTACTCAAATTCAGTGGTTTTGATATCAGTACTAAACAGTCTTTAGTTTAGCTTGTACTATTGATAGTTACCTAATTGAAGGTAGGCTTGCAAGACAAACCCCCCTGTAGCTATCTGGTTCACACTAGTTCCCTTTAGCTCACATGCCCTCTGAGGCAAATCACCTACCTGAGCCTTGATACCACTACCTGGTTCCACTTAAGTACAAGCACTTTCCTATCTTCTGCATGAAGAGTGTGCACATAACAGCAACTTGTTTTCCTGAATTGTTTCTGTTTGCAGACACCATCCTGTTCACTCTTATCTGATGGATTACAAAGCACTACCCTTGATGTGTGCTTTGGATAATCAGCAGGTTTCCTGTCCAGACCTTAAAATACAAGACCTATGCTCCAGCAGGACATCTGGCTTCCTCCCATGGGTTAACTCAAAGCTATCTGAGGGAGGACAAAATCCACAGAGGTTATGACCAAGCAAATAATTTGTGCAATAAAGAGGTAGCCTAACTGTGATGTAGCACAAAAAATGAGTTGATTTAAATCCACAATAGTGAAACTCAAAGTGGTAGCAGAAATGTTGTTTTGCTTCTATCTCCTTGTCCCCCTTCTCCCCACCCCCACCCCCAAATTAAGTTGACAGAGCATTGTTAACTGTGCCAGGCATGCAGCCAAGCAAAGCACTGCACAGAGAGAGCATCCAAAGCCAGTCACTCCTGTGCCTGAGGTAACCAGCAAAAGCAGAGCTTACTGCTTGGAGCAGTGAGCAATGTTCACCCTCTCGTACTCCTGGTGCCCAAGCTAGTGTGAGGGAGCAGGCTCTGTGGCAGAAATTGTCCCGCCTTAACACATCTAGGGCAGGGGGGAAGTTTTAGGTACAGAGTAAAATATCACAGTTAACATTAATGGGGGGTTGACTGTAGACAGTTAAATTTACTAGCCACAAAGATCAAGGAATCATCACAAATGTGCCCTTCTGATCCCTAATCATTCTTGACAGCAGGTGAAATTTTGTTTTTTGAATTAGCAGTCAGTCTTCCCTCATGTCAGAGATCATTTCCTTCCAATACAGCCTCAGCGCCTGCAGAGCAAGGCAGCGTTAATAGGTTTCCTTCCCCCTGCTGATGCTGAACAGCCTGTGATTAATCACACTGTCTGTCACCGGATCCTCTTCTGATGAGAAAGGTAAGCTAAGCATTATTCATATTTCTCAACATGTTAGGCATTTACAATATGGTTTTAATAGTCAACACACTGAATTTCTGTGACACTCGTTTGAGTGGCAATATGACAACAGTTCAGTATGTGGAGATCTGCTGGCTATTTCTAAGCCCTGGCTGAAAGTACCCAGGCTCAACAACAAAAAAACCCCAGAATTCTTTTCTCCTTTTCTTCTAAAATCTGTTCTCAGTAAAAACACAAACTCCACTGCCATCCAAGGTAACATTACGTTGACAGTAGCTTCTTGCGTGCAATTAGGCTGTTCATAAAGTGCTGGAGACCTTGCCTGCTGTAACACTTTCCAATAAAAAGGTTCAACTGTAAGAATAGTTCAGAATTTTTTCAGCATTGAAATGGGCTGCATCACAAATGCAATTTGTGATCGTTTAGCCATTTTTGTGTTTCTATATTCTGCAAAATAAAGTCTTAGACAACAGTGAGCTCAGGGTCCCCCAGCTGAGATATCTGCCCTCCTGAGTGGTCACCTCAGGCAAACAACGGCAACCTACCAGATTTTTCCAAACATACGTGCTTTAGCTCATTCATTAAAGGCAAAAAATTCCCTCCTTCCTTATAATTAGACTTTATTGCAATTAAATGGATTGATAGTCCTTTGCCTGGTTGTTGACTAAATCCCAGTGCATATCCTATGACATCCAGCAATTGTCTCAAAGCCCTGTATCATGTTCAGAACCTCACAAGGAAGTCAGATGCTATAATATTATTACCAGTTTCTTACTGAAAGCAGAACATCAGGCTGAAGCTAATCTATTCTGTTCGCACAACAAGCTTCAACTCCTGGCTTACTCTTTCCTAATCAGAAGCCTAATCAAATTTTACTTGTTAATATGATCTGATTTTTAACCTGCCCAGGAAGGAAACATTTTTTCCTCTAGTTATTCAAGTCAGGACCCCCCTAGGCTCACTGCCTAAATCCAGACACTGGCAAATGGTGGTACAGACACGCTGTCTTGTTTTGCTGGGGTGGAGTTTTGTCACCTCTTCAATAAGGGGTAAAACTGGCTATGAATGAACAAAAGCCCAGCAAACGTTGTGCTTGTGGAAAGGAAAGGGCGCTTCCACAGACGGCATCCCAGGCTACACTTAGCATCTCCCACATCAGTGGCACTGTCTGGTGGAGCTCCAGGTCTCCGTCACATGTGCCTGACAGAAAGCGGCATGTGCTGCGTTACAGCCCGCTCCTCTGGCCACCCTCCCCCGTGAGGCCAGGTTGCTGCGGCTGGCAGCCATCACTTCCCTGCCGGCTGCTCTCCTCCCTGCTCTCCCGCCTCTCCCGGCACTCCAGCGGTGAGGAAGCTGCGGTGTCTTTGAGGACAAGCAGCCTGTTGCTTTGCACGCCAGCAGGAGAGCATCCTACCCTCTGGTACCCATCTGGCTGTGATGAGGCGATCGGGGATAAGGAGGAAACCTTGAGAGGCTCTGAAGGGGAGATGGAAGTAAATGCTAGAGAACAACAACATCAGGGACAGCAGGGAGCAAGGGGGTGCCACAAAGCAAAGGAGTGGAAATGCTTTGCAAAATATAAGGGAGAGATCTAAAACCTACAGAGAAGCTGAGAGGTGGGAGAGGAGATTGTTTAGCCTAGATAAAAGGAGGCTGAGCAGAGACGTTATTGCTCTCTTCAACTCCCTGAAAGGAGGTTATAGCAAGGTGGGGGTCAGTTTTTTCTGCTAAGTAACAAGTGAAAATGGACTCAAGTTGTGCCAGAAAAGGTTTAAATCAGATATTAGAAGAAATTTCTTCACTGAAAGTGTAATACGACACTGGAACAAGTTGCCCAGGGAAGTGGTTGAAACACCGCCCCTGAAGGGGTTTAAAAGACATGTAGATGTGGTGCTTAGGAACATGGTTTAAGCACTGGACTTGGTAGAGTAAGGTTAATGGTTAGTAGAGTTAGGTTATGGTTGGACTCAATCTTAAAGATCTTTTCCAACCAGAATGATTCTGTGAATTTGAGATTCTGTGATTTGAAAGAACAGGCTAAACATGCAAATTCAGACCAGAAAGGAAAGGAAGGCTAGTGACAGGAAACAACACAGGACAAGGAGAGCAGCTGAGTAAACAGTAGCAGCCACCAGCAAGACAGTGAAACGCTACCGAGAAACAATACACTGCTCTGCAAAGGACAGACAAGGAATGACACAAGTAGGACAGAAAAGGACAGGTTTTGGGGAAATGAGAGGAGATTAGCATCCTCAACTCTTGTTCTTGTTTTATGCAACCACTGTTAATGTTCTGCACTGAAAATACACACTAGAATTGTATGTGCAAGGAAACATTACAATAAAAAGGAAATGCATGGGAAATGTCTATCAGAGGAAAAATTGCCTAGTGAATTCTACTGGGTGCTTCAAGTTTCCATGGGCAGGCACTCAGAATGGACAAGATGGATTTTTGGCACATTACTTGGGGATTGTGGGAGGTAGGGAAAGGGCTTTGGATATTTCTGAAAAATGTACACTTCAGAGCAAAATCCCTCATAAAAAGGGAGCAGTGACTAGAGTGAGAAATTATAACATGATCCCTCCATCACTTAGCAACAAAGGCAAGCTCTCAATACAAATTATGTGATTTAATTTATTTTTTTTTAAGGGGGAATGAGTAAACAAATGCACCTGATGCTAGATGGATGTCACCGAGGATAGTTCAGGAAACAAAGTATTAAAAATTCAATTCTAGTTACTGCAAATCTGAGTGGATCTTAAGGGTTTGGTGGTCATCCATCAAAATTAAAGCACGCTGTGGTTAGAAAACTGCATTAGGACAGGATACATCTTTCATTAGAAGGGAACTTCCCAAATTAAAAACAACATATAGGGGAAAATGTCATTCCTTTGAGCTTTTACTGAAATTTTAGATAACTTGCAATTAATATGCATGCACGATGACTTGTAACTTTGTGGGCAACATCACTGTCATGTGCCTTTTTAATAAAAATGGCATTAAAATTACCAAGTTTTAATGTGATTAATGCAAGCCAGTTTGCATAGACAGGAAGGCACAGAAGCAAATCAAAGTTAGCTGTCTTCAATTAAATTCAGATTGATATGAATGCATACTGCTCCCTGGCCTGAGATATCAAATGGAAAGGGGAAAAAAACAACAACCAACCCTCAGAGAAATTGAACCATTACTTACTGAAGTGGATTGGAAGTTGTCATCCATTTAATAGAGCTTGTTCAACCATACTTTGAGACATAATCCTACCTTCTGCAAAATGCCAAGATAATGGATAAGGATTTAAAAAGAATTTTAATAAAAGACAATATTTTGCAGGCTGTAAAAGACGTTTAGATTGACAAACACCCTCCAATAGCGAGCTGGAAAATGAGAGGGACAGTTTAATCCATACTACCTTGATTTAGGCTCACAAAATATCTGCTGAAATGTGAGGCTGCAATTCACGGTAAATCAAACTTTCTTCTATAATTTGTGACCCTATTATAAATGAGCATGTAACACTGCAACTCCTTAAGAAAAGACAAGAAAGACATGATTGACATCTCTGAAAGCCAAGCCCGTAGTGTCTCAGATTAAAATCTTGTAGAGGATTGCTTCCACTTGGCCAGAGTCCTTTTGTTACCGAGCAGTACCAGAGCTGAGGTGATCTAAATATGAACCACAAGCCCATGTGAATCTTGCTGGGACAATTCACAATGCTGCACTGCTCCAAGAAGCCTCTCCTCCTGTAGCTGTGCTCTCTTAAGACCCCCACAGCTCTTCTCCCCTCCCCTCTGCCTCTATAGGCATGGAGTAGATGTCTCATGCATGCAAGCAATCCTGCAGAAAGTCAGTTTTTCCTGTGTTTGCTACGTTTGAAGAATGCATGCAGAGCCAGCCTTGTATTTCAGGACCAGATTTATTTCAGGGTTGACTATACAGTAAATCCTCTACACTCAGGAGGATGTGTCCTTCATATCCTCCTGTGCATATGTCAGAATGGTGGACTGAACATGCAGGGGACTGGATTTTTCAGGAAACTTCTGGGCAGGAATGTGTATATCACCCAGAGCCTGGCCTGTGCAGATGTGTTCAACTCAGCTTACCAGGAAGCTTATCAAGACACAGTTAGGCTGTGTCTTTTTGTAGGATATAGGCTTTTAGTAAGGCTCTGGTCAAACAGCTCTGAAGTCGAGGGGAAAAATCACTATCCATATATTCAACCATTTCTGAATTCTGATGGGAAAGTCTTCACAGAAAGCTGAAGAAATGGAATGAAGCCAGGGCTGAAGTGAGAAACCACCTACCAACCAGTTCCTGGACTCTTTTTGCTTGTTTATTCTTTTATTAACAAAACCAAGATTCTTTCTACTTTCCACCTTCCTCTGCCTTCCACCTGTTTAACTTTTGTTTAATCTCTGTCCTGGAAAGCCTCCCCCGCAGCCAGTTTTTCTCTTGACAGAAACTGAAGCAAAAAGAACCAGTCTTCCAGCAAAAGACCTTTTTTTTTTTTTTTTTTTTTTTTTTCCTGTCATTAAATTCCATTCAAAGCATCTCTATATCTGTAATCTCTCCCACCAGCTTTATATATATTTTCCATAATTTTATCCTCTGTCCTCACTACTGCTGCAATTCTACCTCCTTTCCATCTTCAACTTTTCTTTATTTGATCATTGTCTCCCATTTGTTTTGTGATCTCATGGCCACAGATTTGGTAAGTGGTGTGACCTTCAGTCTTCCTTAAGCATGTGACTGGCACAGGTAACTAGACAAAAAGGAGGAGGAAAGTATCCAAGTTCTTGCTTGACTCCCATACTCTCAAAAAGAAGATTCCGGTTATGGAAGGTGCAGATAATAAGAACATTGTGTTGTCAGGAATGATAGTACTCAGATGGGTGCAGATAGCACCTTTTGCAGCAGACAGAAGCCACAGCTGCTGCAGAGTCAAAGCACATTTTAAGCAAATTCTTAATTTCCAGGAGAGAGTCAGGATACCAAACCCTTTTGCGGCCAAACAATGAACAAGAATATTTTCCAAAACTAAATTAAAATAGTTCAGATACCGGGAAACGATCTCTTGAAATAGCAGTGACCAGCTGGAACCTCCCCCTGTTGAGAACAACCTAGTTGTTACAAGGTAGAAACTGGGTAATTTCAAAACCACACTTCATTAGAAGACTAAAGATTTCCTAAAAAAAAATGAATGAAAAAATTAGTAAAAAACCCCATCCACCTAGAAAAAACTCTGCTCCTTTCCCAATCTATAAAATTAGTCCCTTCTCTTTGCTCTCCACTATTACAACCTGCAAGTTCTTGCACACTTGAGCTGTTTTACATATGTCCAATTCAGTGGGCTCCTATTTAAAGTGAAACTATACGCTATTAATAGTCACTGTGGAGAAAATCACTGAGCCAAGTAAATGAGTTTCTATGACTCACCTCAGGGTAACAGCACCATAGCCTGCCACACCTTACTACAACCCACAGCACGTGCCAATATCTGCATTTTTGTTAAAAATAAAAATAAAAAATTAAACACTCTGCTTTAATAACAAGGGGCTAAAAACACCAGCTCAAACCTGATCTCAGTGCTGGCACCCTCCACCCATTTTTCTGGAACTGTGGTTCATACTGGATAAGAGTAAGTTAAGCACAGGATCTGGTGCGAGGAATAATGTGGAAATTCTTGCCCAGCCAGCAATTGCACTTCCCTCAGCTTCGCAGCCTCCCTTCAAGTAACAGGGACATAGGACGTACCAGGCTGATAAAAGCAGTCACATCAGTGTTGTCTCAAACAGCAGCCTTCATCTGGAGGCAACGCAGAGCAGTGGTGTCCTGATCTATGGCATTTGCACAACCCACACCTTCAGCAACTATACCACTGCTCATATCTTACCACAGACCACAGCTTGCCTTCTTCTTGAGACACCCCTAAGAGTCTATTTAAGTTGAGACATCTTACATGCTCATACCCTGAGATTTCTGCGAGACATTTAGCCTATGGATTAGGAGTTCCCATTCAGCATCACAGAGACCAAAGATGACAGCACCATAGACACATAGAAACAAGTATGAGTCTTCTCACTGCCAAACACCTAAGAATAAACAAAACACGGAATGTTTAAGATTCTCAACACTGCACTGATATTTGACTGTCCAGACAAGAAATGCTTACACTTAACAGAGCTGGTGAGGCAGCTAAAGGAAGCCAGGTACTTCAGGATGACACAAGCAGCTGAAGAACTGATAGGTAATGAACAGCTTGTAATGAGATGACAATTACTTACTGTGAAAGAAAGAAGGGGCAAGAAGCAAAGCAATGTTATAACTGAATGTTCCTAGCTAATGAAAATTGTCAAGGAGGAGACTGAAGATGTTGCGGGAGGCAACTAGCAGCACACCATGAGAACAGAGCTGTAATAGTGAAATTAAAAAAATGTGCATCTGCTTTTACTGAGAATTGGACTAGAAGACAGAATGATGGTTCTAAGATCCTAAGTATTTGTACAAGTAAGAAAAGTTCCTCCATGGCCACATTTCAGCTATCTGCAAGTTAAATCTAATTGCATTTCACAAATATCTTCAAGGGAATCTCACCACCACACAACATTTTTCTTGGTTGAAATTCCCATGCTACCTTTCACAGTTGTTGATGTACAAGAAACAACACCCATTAAGATATTAACTTGTGTGTACTCCCCTAAATGTCTATTTCCTTAAGTTTTCCCTTGTCTTACTACTGTTTTATACTACAATAGAGTATTAACATATGTTTCTGTCTTACATTAGGGAAAAAATTACTGGTAGAGGACCTAACTTTTTATTTGTATTTTCCATTTGTTTAGCACCTGGTTCAACGGGGTCTTGTCTCACCACTGTAAAAAGTCTTTGTCCTGGATCAGAAACGGCAAGAATTATAGTAACATTTCTTTCACTTCTGTGTTTTCTCTAAACTCTCAAGGATGAGAAAAACAGCAAGGTAAATCCACTGCATTTATGTGTCAGCATCCTGACAGTTTCTTCCTCCTGGCACTGCGTATTTTCCAAGGGGGAGGGAATTTCTGCAGTTAAGACTCCTGATTTTGAGGCAACAAAATTTTGGTTGAGGAAAGGCCAGAGTGGAATAAGAAGCAGAAGTTTGTTACATTATATTAGCAGAAAGCTTAATAGACACAAGATACATAGATTAATTCAAGCATAAATCCTTTTTAATGGCTTTAAACCAGACCATCAGCTTTTAGTTCTTCATTTCAAATCATGAGGTCTTTGAAACATGTGCATGATTTCTATCTTTTAGATTTTTAGATCAATAGAAGTGAGGCACACAGAAGTCAGGCTTCACCGTCTTAAAGACTTTGACAGAAATCTAAAAAACATAAACTTACAGAGAGAGCTGGAGTCCTAAGTGCTTGAACAAGATACGTTTAGAAAAACTGAGATCACTTAATCACCATACAGACTTATTTGGATCTGTTTTTACATAGAACTTTCCTATCTTTTACAGCCTTTATGCATTGTGCAGTCTCACAATCCTGGCATTTGAGAGTGAATAAACAATCTGTCACCAACATATAAAAAAATATATATATATATACAATCAAGTTTGCACAATCCATACAGTGATAAAGTAACAATCACCATATGCAGCCACAGAGATAAATATTACAATTAAAGGAGAACTCACTTTGCTGTCTAACTAAAAGTATACATAGGCATTTACAAGTGCTAAGACAAAGATGTTCAGCTTACAGCTGCATAGAAGGGCAGATAGTGAAGCATGCTTTTGTCCCTGTTAACATATGCTATTCCAGTAGTGTAGAGGAAGGTACACTTGTCTCTGATACATCTGCAAACCCATGTTCCTGCACTGGACACATACTGACAATGTTTTCTCTTTTCTTTCAGCTTCAATTTACTGCTTTATCAAGCGGTAAGTTTTTTACCTCCATTCCTTCTAAGCTGTTTTGCTTTCTTCTTTGATTTCCTCACCACAAAAATATTCAGAAAGCCATCCTTGTGCCACTCAGCTCTAGATTCCTATTTCTCCTTACACCACAGCAAGTGCTTCAAGAGGAGCTTTCCCTGAGACTATATTGCAGCACAGTAGGAACACAGACAACACTGCTACTTGTATCACATACAGAAAGTATGGAGAGATAGGAAGAGAACCTATTAAAGAAAAACAGGATATTAAGGGAGAAAGGAAACAAACTGTAGACACCCTCATGATAAGAACCTCTGTACCTTGGCAGAGGGAATTTTATTTTCCCAGCACAGGGAGGCAAATACCATTATTTTCACCGATCCTTTGAACTTCTTGTGACATCTCCTGCTGAACTCATGATGGTTTGACTCTTTTACTCCTCCACTTCCTAAATCAAACTAATCAAATTTTTAACTTTGCAAAATGACCCAAAATCACCAATGAGAGAGCTTGGAGAAACAACTGACCCCGTAATGCTACTTTCCATCATTTATGGTCTAGCCTATCTCCCACTGATCAAAGTACAATCGTAGAATGGGCAAATCAAGGACTAGGTGTTTTGTGGCTTCCGTTTGCCTTCTCCAGCATCCTGCACAATGGCAACCTTCAGTTTCAGAAATGCAAGGAAATGAGCTACACTTATGCTGTATATTTAAATTTCAATCATCATACAATTAAGCTACAACTATGTTTCTCAAGAAATAATATGCTCTCACAGCATAAACAAAAGATCAGCAAAATTACTGAGATGGTCTCTTAGAGACATAAACCATCTTAAAATACTTCTTACACCTTGCCACAGGGGCATTGCTTTATAATGAGTTCCAGTATCAGCATTCCTAAAAATAGCTTTCAAATAATTTTGAAAACCACATGCACTCAATCTTGTGGAACCTGCCCCCCTGCCAAGTCAATCTGATAGAACTTTCATAAATAAATCAGGTCCCCCCATCCCAAATGGAAAGGGAGCAGTCAAACACCTCAGAAACCATGAATATTACTCAAAAGTTTCAAGATTAAGTACTTCAAGGTAAAGAATTGAAAATAATTCTCAAAACCCCACTCGAACCTGCACAGCCAAACATCCTGCCATTTTCTTACTGTAATATTTTTACTTCCAGTTTCAAAGTCCAATTTTTCTCCAAGGCAAGTCCTAGCAACATTTCCTCCTGTCAGGATATGGCTTTGTAAAACGGGTCCCTTGGTTTGAATAAGGCCCAATTCAATGACGCAAATGTAGAACGCCAAAGTCTTGAGGACTTTCCCCTTCTTTCTTTTTTAATCCAAGAAAGCCCACTGTCATTGGAACTTCAGATTAGCTGACATGCAGCACAGAGATCAGGCAAGTGTTTCTAAGCTTATTATAGGCTGTTTTTCCTGGGAGTGTCCCTCTCTTTATGTGTTATTCAGTGGACATGCAAATGAAGCATTGTCCAATTTGTTCCCCAGTTTCCTACACAAATGCAGGAGTGATCTTTGTTCACTTGTAAACGAGTCTCCTGGCCTGGCTCACACAGTTCTGCAGTCTCTAGATGCACTTTTGTATTTCAGCTAATGGAAACACATAAATTGTACTACTAGAGTGACAAAACTCACACAAGCTTTACTAGCACCATGGAAAATAAACCCCCTACAGTTTGGAGAGAGATCTCTAAATCTCTAGAGTTTAGAGACATTTAATATTATAGACAGAACTAGAAAGAGGGTACTTCCCTCCCCTCTGTGTCCTCCCTTCTGCCTTCTACACACTGAAACTCCTACCAAGGGCAAATGACTGTTTCTCTAGATAAAGATGTTTAAATGGTGATTCCAAAAGCAGCTACCGAGCCCAGGTGCACAGATAATTTTAAGTGCACCAACTGCAAAATTTTAAAACATGCTAGACACTCAGGAAGTCACTTTTGAAACTGGGCCACCTGAAATGGAGCAATCCCAGTTGCTCCCAAAATAACGTCATTATATTTGTGCAGTAATGATTTTCAGCATGCCTGATGGCTGTGTGAGTTAATGCCAATGCTGAGCAGAAAGCATAATCAGAGCACGACTGCTCTGTAGTTGAAAAATTATTTCCACCACTGCATTGAAAAGCAAAACCCAGATTTCAATGCTGAGAAAGAAACAACAACCTTCCTTTTAAAAGAACAAACTGTTGCAGCTTTTGTATCGAGGAAGCACGAATATGTAACTGGACTGTAGGACGATGGCACTCAATATGGGATAAAGCATAACTCTCAATATTGTGGGAATTACATGGCTGGGTAAGGCTTAAATTGACATTCCTGTAACACAAAATCATAGTCCCAAATGAAATGTACCATTACTTACATGTTTTATGATTCTTCTCAAGACTTAAAGAGAAGGTCCTCTGCTGTAGTAAGGTCTCAACATTTTCTAGATTTAACAGGTTCTCAAACCTGGGCTCTGATACAAAACTGCTGAATGACAAGTAAGATTTTCTTTGTGTAGTCATTAATTTGCAAGACCTGGTGAACTTTCCCATTGCCATTTTCAAACCCACTTAATTTTATGAATAATTTTGTCCCTTAAATGATGTTAATTAAACATATTTTTGTTATAATATCAAGAACAAAAAAAGGCCCTTTTCGTCTGTCTGCAACTTGCTGATAATTTGAAGCAGCATCAACAGGATTATTAAGTCATATTAACTACCGCGGTTTTGTGGTTTACCTAATTATGTTGTACACATTTCTCATTTACTTCTGGTGAAAGAATGCCCATCAAATAAATAATTTACTTTCTTCCTTTTATTTCCTTCAGAATATATTCTTAATCTGTTTTCATTTTCTTCCTTTCTTGACCTTGGTCACATTCCTTCTTCCCCTTTTTCCTCTGATACACCTTTTTACCTTGTCACTGACTTCCCACCAAGAGACAGATAACAAATCTATCTTGTTCAAACAGTGCATCTGTTGGCGTAATTTCAGGAACTATATAAAGAGCAGAAGTTTTCTTATTGATTAACCAAGGAGAAAAAAGAAAAAGGTTGGAGAATATGTGGCTTTAAAGCCACTTTTCAATATCTACTACTAAAAAGCAAAGAAAGAGTACCAGCATCTTCCTTTCTTGAAAGGCATGCGTGATAGCTTCCAAAACGTAAATTGATGGGTAAAAGCTTTTCCACCATAAAAACATTATCTTAATAAACAAATAAATATATAAATCAATGCTTCTCCCCAAATCCCTTTTATCCCACAAACACATGCTTTTAAAAAATTGGCCAACTAGTTCCCCTCCACACATCTCATACTGCCACCTTGACAGACTTTGCTACAGTCTTGAAAGGGAGAAGACCAGGCAGTCTCAAGAGGCATGGATATTATGTGGAGCAAGCTCAAATGCAATGATGACACAGTACAAATAATGCAAGCTCCCCTAAGTGCAAATAACTGGAAAATAAATTTCAGCTCAACCAACCAAGAAAATCAATTCAGATTGCTAAGACAGTGTACATCAGCAGCAGCCTCTGTGTATCAGCTGTTAGTCCACACTGCTGTACTCATTGCTAGCAAAAAATTAACCTTTGTTCTGTGCATCCCATTAGAGGAACCTTGGATGTTTCACAAGGCAAATGATGTCAACCACTAAATAAGCACAGCAATGACATGGGATCCAGGACAGGCTGAATTTTACAGCATTATGCTCCTGGCACCACATGAATGCAGCAAGATACACAAGCACAAAGAGCAAAGAACATGCCCACAACGTCTTAGAATGAAGCCACAGATAACTTTAATTAGGTCTCAGACGTTTAGGAATTGTTAAGGAACGTTGTTAAAACAGGAATCAAGAGCCAGTTTGATGGCAGATTCACAACCTGCAGCAATGCCCTGGTTAGCCAGCGTCTAACATCATAAACAAAGCACAGATAAAATTAAGGCTCTGCCTCTCATAATAATCTGGGAGATTCATCATCTGGTCTTCTCATCAACACTAACACATCAAAGGAAATGATGCCAATGACTGAAGACACTCCAAGCCAGCTTTGTTTATTGCTAACAGTTGTCTTGGTAGAACTAAACAAAACAGATAGACAAGCTTTGAAGAGCCTCAAAACTACCACAATTTAAACCACTGGCAAAAAAACCCAACCTTGCTATGAGAACTGACCAAGCAGTTTGCCACACATTGTTTCAGAGGTGTGTGAGAGACCACATCCAGATGAGAATGAAGTAGGACTGTGAAGGTAAACCCTAAAATATACGGATTAACTGTTGCAGGTCACCTAGGAATGATACATGGAAGCATGTAATGCCCTATATGAATGTGCTGCTGTGCCCCAAACATGGTCAGCTACATTTCCCCTACTCCAGTGCACCCTTGGACACTACAACTCAAATTCCCTCCTACACCCACACTGAAACACTTAAACATTTTTCTAAGATGTCTTTTTTTCTTCTTGTTATTGCTGCTTGCTCTAAACTTTTACCTGTCTTCTCTCACCTGATTCACTCTAACTTACTTCTCAGCATTTCCCCTTCACTTCCATTCCCTCTCTCCCTCTTTTCATTACACTATTCCTGCTCCCCCCAAATAAATCATGGTTGTAACACACCACCTTCACTGCCTCCTTGCTCACTCAGCTTCTACATTCCAGTTGTCTTACCTCTGAAGGATCTCTTCTGGGTGGGTTATCTATATTTTCATGAGACCATCTATTTCTGTTAGATTTGGGGGAAAATGACACATCTTACATGATTTATTCCATAAACATGCACCTCACTCAGAACCAGAAGTAATAAAAGATGATTTTGATTTCCAATATACAAACCACATTTTTTGGACAAACCTCTTAACTCTCATATTTAAACATAAGCCACCTCAAACACAAGTACTGTTATTAGGAAAGGATCTCTTTATTAGTTTCAAAACTCAGAAACAGAAAAGAGACCTGCTTGAAATAAGCAGTGGATTTAATCTCCATTCCTGTCAAGCAAATCATGAAACACAAAATAACATTTCCATGCTGAGAAGGGAGCAGGAAAAAATGCCAGTGATATAAACAAATATAGGCCTTCTCACAGAATTCTGAATCCATTTTGGATAGGGGCCATTAGGATATGGCAGGCAATATCTGTATAATGATTGAGAGAAACAAGACCAGCAGAATGCTTACGAGGGATCAGAGAAGAAAATACAGATGCAGTTGCAAGTTGAGATGGGAAACACTCAAGTGTTTCATTGCTGAGATGAAGGATGCACTGGTCGTTGATGTCACTGTGAAGAGATTTAGGGTGGGAAGAGGAGAGGAAAATCTGTCTTAGAAGGAGCAGATGTGGATGCAAAGTGATGTGTCCATTGTGGGTCAAAGGCTGAGCTGAACTCTCCGAGACCAGAATTTGAACTTCAATTTATAGGCCTAGATAATAAAGGTACTACTGATAACAGTCATAACGGAAAGTACAGAGAATGAAAATTTTGAATTTTATACGGACTGTATTGAATTAGTAATGAAGATACAAACTTCAAGATGAAACACCTGGAAGTCACATGTTCAAGCAAGATGACAGCTTCAGAAAACTACGTCAGCTAGTACCTTGAGGTATTTCTGAATGGCTGATGAAGTAGACACTCTCATCTTCATAAAGCATTTGAAATTCAGTGATATTCAATCAGCAAATCAAAACAAAAGACAAGTTCTCCTTAGGGCATTTACTGCCTTGTGGTCTAATGAAAATGAGGGAGCATTTATTACTTTCAGTGTCCTAATCATTACTCTGATGCATAAGAGAAAGTGATCTATTTTGGAGTAAATATATGCACCCTCCCAACTATCTAGGAAGAAAAAAAAAGCCTTTTAAAACATGGATTACTATAGCAGCTTGATTATTCTACAGATGCAGTTCAGCTATCCAAGAGGAGCAGATATTTTGCAGAGGTGAGTACCACAGCCTAGTTCTCAATTCTTTAGGTTGGCATCAGTTGGAATACTCGCTCCTCCTTCAAAAGCCAAGATGAGCTTTAAAACAGGTGTTTCCACTTAAATCCCTATGGTTTTGCTTTTTTTGCTAGCATCAAAAACCATTCTGAGCAGAGTGCTACTTCACACTTCCCCCTATTGCTGAGACCCTGGCATACTGTTCCAAAATAGCATGTCTTTTAAAGAACTTCTCAGAGAAGGAAGGACACTGCAGTTGAAGGCTGGAGTAATCTTAACAAATACTCTTCACTTGCACTTGATGCCCAGGCAATTCAAACCAGCTAAATCTTGTATGCCAATAGGTGACAGGGTCTTGGACTGTTAGGACAGAATTACCATCTTCTATGTAGTTCTCTGCTCCTCTCCCATCTTGCTGGCTCTGGTGGCAGTTATTGCAGTTTAGAAAAGCTGACTGCAACAAACAAGCATTGTTGCAGTTAGACTGGCTAATTCCTTCACCAATCGACACAGATGCAAGCAGTTCACAGTCAGAATATAGGTATTCAATGAATTTGAGCTTTTGTTTCATACTACCTGAGGCTTTTAAATTCCTCCTGATGTTTAGGAAGGTTATGGGATTAAGTTCACAAATTTAGGATTTATTTTGTGATTTAAGATTAACAGATTTGGGATTTAATTTTAATAAGAATTTTCCCTGCTAGACATGAAATAATCTAAGGACAAATAGAATGTTTAGGAGTCAAAGTAACAGAGTGTTCTAAAATTTATCATTTTGCTGATGGAGACTCATTGCAACTGAAGGCAGATATCTTATACAGAATTAATGACTGGGTCTAACAAACAAAAATCCCTGCCACATTCCTAAAGCATCCAAGTGACAGCTGACATTCACATTGGAAGAGTAAAAATGAAAGAAATAGGCAGCTACAGTACCACGGACATGTATCCCAAACAGTTAACTATCCTACTTACTAATCTGACAAGTGACCTATATAATGGGCAAGGATTTAACGCAGACTGAAGAAAGTACCATGAAAATCTCATCATTGAAACTCTAATCCAACCTGCAAGGAATGGTGTTGGGCTTTTAATAGTAATAGTTGTATTGTGATGCATAATAGAGAGGCTAGAGGGATCTTTTTCCAGAATGCTGGAATACAGTAACAAAAAAAAGTGGTTTACACTCCTAAAATATTTTTTGCATTAAAAGTGCAATGCTTAAGAACGTAAATGCACAGGATGTTAAAGAAATATCAGTGTGACCATACTGCAATTTTCTTCAGGAAAAAATCCTGTAAATTAATGAGCAGTTGGACTGTATGTTCACCACTTCGGATTCTAAATATTCAATGATTATCACCTTTCTCCCATACAACTATTACATGCATTTCTGAAATTACTTCCAATTTATATTTTTTTTCTACTGAGATGTAGAAATAAAGTTATGTGCGGGGATATAAAGGCACTGCAATGACTCACCTTATTTTAGAGCAAGGCCTCATTTTTGTGGCTTACAAAAGAGTGGTGTCTAAGACCCCTACATAGCATAGTCTATGTTTCTAAAGCAGTATATGAAAAGTGATAATATTCAATAACAGAAGAGACAGAGTCTTGAAAAATCATGGACCAACCCATCATGCTGTTAACATTAATTTTATAAAACACCTTACAAGAACAGATAAAGAACTTGAGCTTACATAATAACCAAAATTTAAAAAGAATGAATAAAATATAAATTAATTGAACACATCACTAAGTTTGCCACATGTTAGACAAGTTTATAAAAGGCATTTTCAGATAAAATAGTTATTTGAAAGAAAATCCTTCAAAATGGAAACTACTGAAGTCCTTTTTTCAATAAGTCGTTCCTAAAAGCGCTGAATTCCAGGTCAACATGTAGTACCTGAATTTGCTTAGAATATGGTGCTTGTTTGCTCCAAAATTTGTCAAGCTTTAAGACACAATTGTATATGCTTTCAGGTCAGAGTCATCAGTGCAAAGTAAAGCTTCAAGCTGAAAATGAGAGAAATGTAACAGAAGAAATGATCCCGGTACAAAACATCTTAAATTCACATTATGAAAAAAAAAAAAAAAAAAAGTGTGCCGGGTGCACTCTTGAGATACTGCACATTAACAAATTTTATCAGTGGCCATGTTAGGGTTCCAGTCAAGCCATTAACACGGCTAATCGTATGACATTAATTTATTTTATCAGCATTTCAATTTTTTTCTACTCAAAGTCTTTGGAAAAGATCCACGCTGCTGATGTCCAGTTACTTTGCTCAACTTCTCATTCAGCCAATTTGCTTAAAATGCAGTAATTCAGCCAAAAGGAGATAAAAGGTGAGGCCAACAGACATCAGAACGATGGTCTGAAGCCTGCAAAGACATTTAATTGGATGAAATATGATAGCACGCGTTTCTGAGTTCAACCAACTTTGCTCATTCAAGCACCCTCACTGAAGTCAGTCTCCCTTAAAGTTACATATGTGCACAACACACTGTCAGACTCAAGCCCTTAAGTCTTTCAAAGGTAAAAAATATGTTTACAGAACTGTGTTTAGAGAACTAGACTGTAGCCAGATTCATTTCCTTTCAGCCTACCAATTCCCGTGCACTGAACATCAACACTCTAGGCAAAGCAAATTCACTCTGCTTGACTTTGAAACTATTAACCAACACAGTTTTGAAATTGTCTTCACATTCCGCTATTTAGAAGTGTTATTAGCACACTCATTTAAAGACAAATGGAACCCTCTTCAAGTTACCACTCAGAATATTGCTCACCAAGTGCTTTTTAACACATCCTAAAAAAAAAGAAGTGTCACTGGTGGTCACAACCAGAAAGAAGGAAAAATTTAAAAACCTTAATCTACCAGGCAGCAGTTCCAGCAGCATTTATACTAAGCTGCTGCATAAGAAGGAGAAAATGAGTTCTGCATTACAATTCAAAATTTCAAATTCAATCTGCAGCCTGTTTCCCCATCCTTGCAAAGCATTATTTTTTTCACTGTCATCATTGCTATGCTGGCAGTTAAGTCAGAACCTCACTTAAGTCATTCCAGTACAATCACAGTGTTCAATTTAATAATATGGATTGTTTTGAATTTATAGTTAGCTAAAATGCTAGAGTGATGCTGTAAACAAAACCTCATTAATAAGAGGGTTCAAGACTACACAGAACCTTCTCCCAAAACAGAGGAGAGAGACTTGAACTAATAGCACAGAATATAACTTTCACCAAAACTTTTCCTAAGCTGTACTCAATGAACATTTAAAGGAAGTTGCAAATGCCCTTTTCTAGGACATAAACTCAGAATAATTTGCTGAAATCAAAAGGGAACAGAAGCTCTTCCCTGTGTCCTGAATTCTCCTGATGTTTTATCACTAAAGCAGATTAATGATATCCATACTATGCTTTGTGATGCTAAAAAAGAATGTATTTAATTACTTTGAAGAATAAATTATTTGATGAAACAATGGACTTGGAAATATCACAGTAATCTCCACTGGCTGTTTCCAGTTATTTTGAATTCTGCAATTTAGGGATTTGCTGTCTTTAAAAAGAATCTTTAAAACAAATGCATTGGCTGCTGAGATCTGTTCCTGTAAGTGATGCAACTTTTATCACTTGCTCTGAGTGAAGACCAACATGGACAGCTGAAAGGGAACAATAACTATACACCTCATACTCAGTTTTGCACACTGTGAAAATTCCCATATACTGGTCACATCTCAAAATGTGAAAAATACTCTACCTACCACATGGTTTTATCTTCTCAATAGTAATAAAAGACAAGACGATTTCAGAGTTTCCTAAAAAAACCAAGAAAGCAGCAATCTTAAGAAATATTCTGGAAATATTTGGACTTTTCACTTTGAGTATACTGAAAACAGAGTTGTCTTCTCCTCCCTTCTAACATTGGAAAGATTTTAATTTGGCTTGCATCAGTTTGGGCTGAGAATTAAAATGTCAAAGCCTGGAGTATCACTAACCATGTAAAGCAAAAGTGTATTTCCAACTAGGCAGTTGGAAGGTGAGTGAATAACTTTGGGTATTAAACACATACTTGAGAAAAATAAAGTGTACAGAGGAGGAGGTTACTAAAGAACTTTGCAAAAATATTTCTACAGTAGCATTAGAAATTAACAGTGCATCAAAGATTTAAAATTTTCATGTTAATATGGACTGATCCAAGCCACAATGAATCACAGGATAATCACTCAAACTAAAAATTAACCACATTCTACTTTACAGAAGCTAGAACTGGAATTTACCTGAATACCATTAATATGATTCAAAAAGATTCCTTCTGGCATGCCTCAATTTACCCATGGAGAACCAGTGCCATTAGTGTGTAATCAAAATACAGTATTATCATGAGCGTTTTACTTTTTGGAACATTTGCTATCAAATACTCAAATCTGAAAGAGCTTTTACATGTGAGAACTCAGTATCACTGCTGCATGAAGTGTTTTATTTGTCGGTTGGGATTTTTTTTGTGGAAACTGGGTAAAAGACCTTGAGGGCTACAGGTCATGGAATTCATGTTAAACAGAAAGCTGCCCAACATTACCGTCAATACCTTTAAAAAGGCAGTTCATAGACAGAATAATGAATTTTACATTCAGATATTTCCTCTCAAAAGCAAAGGAATTTCAGAAGAAATAAAAATCAGTAGTGAAGGCCACATACTTTTTGCATTTGATGAGCTGAAATGCAAAAAAACAATTAAAGCATCTTGTAAGAGAAAAAAAAACAACAACAACAAAACAAACACAGAACTTCTGGGAAGTGATGATTTAGTTGATGGGGTGGCCAGCACGGAAACTGTTGGGAATGCTACAACAGAACTGACCACAAGTACAAGGGAATATGAACAGGAACATAGTACAGGCATCAACTAGAAAATTGTAACTTGCCAACTTGTAAACAAGAAAAAGCATTTCACAGATTAAAAGTTCTAGGGAAGTAAACTTCTTTAAATTATTTTGTCAGTTCAACCCTGATTTAAAAAAGTATGGCTAGCAAAAATACATAAGCCTCAGCATATTTATAAGTCTTGATCAGAGCAGCCATGAGCCTTTGATAAACGGCTGGAAATGAACACCCTTCTACTAAGGATGAAAAAAAAAATATTCCATTCTCTTCTTTCTCTCATTCCCCAATCCACACGTGTATATGTAGAATTCACATGCTCCAAGAATATCCTGACGCTGCTATAGATTGAGACGTGGAGAGACCGGTGGAGGAAAACAGACAAACTCTCTTAAAATACTACGGGCCACATCAACGTTATTCTGGGCAATTTCAAGTGCCCTCTTGACTTCTTCAAAGGCATAGCCCTCTCCCATAAGTTTTGCAATTTTTGCATCCACATTTTCTGTAGAACTGTCAGAGCTGTATGCTTTCCTGTGATGTATTTCTGGTGCAGTCCTCCGAGGAAGTGGTTTAGGGGGCCTGGCTGGTGCTTGTGAACCATCTGTTTCAAATAAAGGAGATAGAAATAATTATAAATTGGCTTAAAAACAGTGTTACAGGTAGGTCAAGCATCATGAAGCAGTTTAAAAAGTAAAATACTGAAGAAACATAAAGATATTTTCTTTTAATGACGTATCGTATTTTAAAATTCAGACACAGGCTGAATTTCTCAAGAACATCCAAAACAGAAATAATGCTATGAAGCTTTATTTTAATAATGTGAAGGAACATTCAAGTTACAATATGAATTATCCAAATCTGGAAGAAAAAGAAAGCACGATGAAAGAGCAAAGATGGTGAAAACAGACAGTCAAAATTTTGAAGGTGCTTGAATCTCAACCCACAGTTGGAGAACTTTTTCTTGGTGTGTTTTAAAAAAGCAAAACATAAATTTGATCACAATTTTGTTCAGGACCATAAGTTGTGCAAAGAGGAATACAGACAAATATGCCTGAGAGAGAAAAATCCTTCACTACTTGGTACATCTTGCAGATTCATTTCATGCGTAGCAGCTATGCATAAGTGGAGAAATTACTGGTTTATTAAAAAAACCTCTAAGTCCAATTATTATCAGTGGTGAGAACAAAACACAATCCTTCCTCTGCAGTGTTCCTTTCCTTAACTTCTATGGAAAGGCCACCTTCACAGTTAATGCTGGTGCTAAGAATCATGATGTGCTGATGAAAAGAGCTAATACTCAAACTTGCTAACCTTCTCAGAGTCAAGAGTTTCATACTCAAATAAACTTGGTACTTTAGTGAAACTTCTTTATCCTCACTGATTCCACAATAAGAAGCTTAAATACAAACAAGCATAGAGCAGAAAACAACTTCAAGAGCCAAGTATTTAAAACAAACAAAAAATAAAACAAACAATAAAACAAAACAAATTTTAATCCTTCCAAAAAGGGTTCTAGAAAGCTCCATCAACAGTGACTGATAGATAACTTGGAAGAATTTCTGGCTGTGATACTTCTTATTTACTTACACTGACAGCAGTGGCATTTTGCAGTGTTAAGTACTTGAGAGGCAGTTTCTAGAGATGAAAGAATGTTTTATTTCTAGTATTGCGGTTACAACATGTTACTTTATCAAAACACTGGACAGAGAGAACTGTAATTCCATTGAATGCATGAAACACTTCAGATTAATGAGAATAGCTTCCATTAGTAAGCATCTGATCAAGGTATATTCTTCTCCCAACTTAGTTTCCACGCATTCAGACAAGAGTGTTGCTATAAATTTTAATTTCATTTCTTAATTCATAGAAGATAATAAAATAGTACTTTTAGCAAGATGGTGATATCCAAAGAACAAATGGATGGGAGTAATTTGATTACAAATTTACAGTAAAGGGATAAGATTCATTCTGTTCTAATTTCATTGCCTATATTCCTTGCAAATAGTTACAACATCCTGTGAGGGGCCAGCCCTCCCAACCTACTTTGGGAAATGGTATCGAAACCCCATTGTATCCCCTGCTCATACGCATCCCAAAAGGCCTGCCTGGAAGGATGGAGACTGCAGCAATGGCCTGCATACAGCCTCAGGCCTGCATAGATAGACAACTTGTCACCTGCCTCCTTTTGGACATTGAGCCATTGACCACAACTCACTGGGTGTGACCATCCAGCCAATTTCTTATCCACTAAGTGGTTCATCTGTCAAATCCATGCCTTGTCAGTTTGGAGACCAGGATGTCATGTGGGACAGTGTCAAATGCCTTGCACAAATCCAGGCAGATGATGTCAGTTGCTCTGCCACCATCTCTGTAGCCTTGTTGTAGAAGGCCACCAGATTGGTCAGGCATGACTTGCCCTTAGTGAAGTCATGCTGGCTGTCACCAATCACCTTTTCATTTTCCATGTGCCTTAGCAGACTTTCCAGGAGGATCTGCTCCATGACCTTGCCAGGCACAGAGGTGAGACTGACTGGCCTGTACTTCCCTGGGTCTTCCTTTTCCCCCTTTTTAAAAACAGGGACTATGTTCCCTTTTTTCCAATCAGCAGGAACCTCACCAGACTGCCATGACCTCTCAAATATGATGGAGGCTTAGCAACTGCATCCACCAGCTCCCAAATGTCTTGGTTTGAGCCAGGATTAAGACAATTTTCTTTTTACTGATTTTTTTTTTCCTTCAGTAAGTTCTCTTTTAACTAGCAGCAAGTTTTCCAGCTAGTGGAGTGATAACATTGGAAGTTCATGTTACTGCTGAGACATCAAGGTCACTTTGCTCTGCAGGCTCAGATACTAGAGAAGCAGAAAAGTCCTATTTGTAACCCTCCTGTAGGGAGGAGTGGACTAGACAGACAGCAAAATCGACCAAGTATTCCATTCCATATATCTACATAAGCTCAGTGTAAGGTCAGGGATCACAAAAGACAACTTCCTTTTTCTTCTCTTCCATCCATGGCTGGCATCTGGACAGGACTCTGTCCATCCATCACCACTGATCCCTAGGCTTGTGCATTCCTGACCCTCACCACTCTCCCCTCAGCTCCTGTCTGCTCTGCTGCTCTCTCCAGCAGCTCCAGGACATTTCAGAGCTGCTCACAGCTCAGGAGATGCTGGGGGAGTTGTTGGGGGTGGGGGAAGACAATAGGGTTTTGCACATTCCTGAACACATTTGTATATATAATTCTACATTTTCTTTTATCCTTAGTATTTAATTAAAGCTGTGTAGTTTAGTTCTCAATCCATAAAGCCTCTCTCCTTTATTCTTTCCTTCTCTACCTGGGTGGGGGGGGGAGGGGATTGAGAGAGTTGTCACTGGTTCAACTGCCCATCCTGAGTCAAACCATGACAAGAAATTAAACATAACTCAGGAAATGTGCTTATTAATTTAAAAAACCCAAACAAATAAAAAACAGGTTCAAATTTCTCATTTCGCTTATTTTAGAAAACCCTAGACTCTACCAGAAGAATATTCTTTAAATAATGGTATGTCATGTTAAAAACCAACCAGTTTTCTCTCACAAACATTTCAAACTGTTTTAATATGCACATTTTGTTTTGGAATTTACTATCAAGGATGAAACAAAACTAATGTGCAAACTTTACACCTTCCCCTGCCCTTGAAGTATACCGGAAATTCTTAATGGCTAGAACAGATCCTTCAGTATGTATGTTACACAAGATGTTTTTTGCTCTACCCAGTCTAACACAGGCTTAAAACTGAAGTTACTACTTGCATAAAACCTTTAATTTGCTGAAGCTTCCAAACAAACTTTAAGCAATCACATAACTTAGCAAGGTCATTTTTAATTCTGTCAGCAAAATTGCAGCATATGCATTTTATTCTCGCTACAGTAACATCTCTCTATAGCACAGATACTTTAACATCTTCAGCCCTCTGGCTCAATTCCCATTATTTTTTTTTTAAGTGCTGACATCTCTTTCAATATCTTAATATCCACAAAACCTAAAAGCTGAAGCGAGGTATCACATTGGATCCTGAGCTTAAGCCTAAGCTGCATGTCCATCTGGACATTGAGATAGAGGTATTTAAACAGGACTTTCCTTCTCAGCCTCCCATCCTCTTTGATGATTCAGATGCTGTGGATGTCTAACTAAAAATTCAAATAGATTTTCTAATTGTGTAATTAAATTAACAGTTTCTACAGCAAGGAGCTTCCTCTATCACTCACATTTCTGTAATTCAGCACTAGATTTAACCCTTAGCTAGTGGGTTAGAATAAAGGCAGAGACAGGCTCATTTAATAGTGTTTCAAAACCTCAGAAAAAGTTCTGAGAGCTCTGTGGCACAGCAGGAGGGGGGCATATGTAATGATGCCAGCCACCTATTCCTCTCTGCTGTGAAATTGCCCTCTTCTTCCCTTGCTGCTTCTCCTGTATGTTCCATGGTCTTTCACTGACAGGCTGAGAAGCAAGCATCAGAGAACCAGATCATGAAGTTGTGCAAGGCCCTCTGTGGAGCAGTGGCAGCTTCAGCTCATCTAACTGGGGTATAGGAGCAGAACATACGCAGGGGGCACCTATACTAGAGCAGGAAGGAAGTGAGAAAGGAGTAACCGCACATATTGATCCATCAAGCTCTTAGGCATGATCTTCATATTCCACATTATTGCAGGAGATGAGTCCTCTTTGGGTTAATTGAAATCCACTCTGAAATAATATGCGACAACCTCACCCAAACATTTTCATGTAAAGGAAATTAAGTTTGTATGCAAGAGCTATAATGAGGCCAGGTGAGTGAACAAGGAGCAGAAAAAGATACTTAACTAGCCATTTGAATCCATTTCTTACAGCACAACCAAATTCAGTAACAGCAGACATCTATACTGGAGGCCTAATTTTCTTATGCCTTTCCCACGTATCATTGGCTGTGTGTAGGTAAAATATACCAACTATTAGCAGTACCTCCTTCTCTTGATTTTATTGGAATAATTTTTAAAAGTTGTATTTAAGAAGTTTGAAAAACTATGCCTTTGGGATAGCTAGGTGCATAGTTGAGAACTATTTCCTAAGTATTCAACACTAAATATGTTGCTGAATTAGAATAAATTTCTCATTACATGTTAATGATTCAGTTGAACATCATCACAGCAATCTTAAAAACAGTCAAGCTAAAGCACAGAAGTTAAAGGACTCCCCATGCTAGTCTAGGGAGCCAGAGGCTAAGTCATAATTAGATTTTCATGTGAACTACATTTTTTCTCCAGCTAGTTCAAAGAATCACCACAGAAAAAGGCTGAAATGAAGAATTTCCTAAGTGAACTTATTAGGTCAGAATAAATGCAAAACAAAAGTTCTGAATAGTTACATCTCTACGTTGTCTTTTTAAATCACAGATGAAGGTGAACTGGTTCATCCTGAAACTCATCAGTTCTGTTCTATGGAATTGCTGCCACTGTAAAAGCAACTTTCCAATTAGAAGTACAAAATGATCTATCTCATAGTTTTAATTTAATTGAAATTAAATGGAATATGTCACTGTACATCATGCTGGTTTAGAATGATAATTATAGCAAAAGTCCACACGTGGGTGTTTTAGAAGATGGCTATGAAAAACATACAGATAGAAAAGTATTTATTAAAGGCACACAAGAATGCTCCAAGATCTTCGCTAGTAAACATTTTGAAATAATTTAGGAAAATTAAAAATTATTCTACCACAGAATTGCAAGAATTGGAAGAAAACTTCATACCTTTAAAAACAGTTACATCATTGTAATAATTTGCTTTATAATATAATACTCTACATAAATCAGGTTAACATTGTAACTCAAATAGATCCCTCACAGTGTCACATATAAAACATGCATAATAAAACTCTTTTCCTAGCAAAAGGAAAAAAAAGAGTAAAACTGATATCAGTAGAGGTATCCTCCCAAAAATGCTAGTTTACCAAAGGCATCGCAATAACTCGCAAATGTGATATTCCTTAGAAAATCTCTAGCACTCTTCAGGCTAAATTTCCCCTATAGTTTCAGTTGGAAAAATATATTCTTTCATTCCTATACCATGGCAGAGATGAACTATGTTTTCCTAAAAAGGAGAGATACAATTACGATTTAAAAATGAATCGTTATTTTCACTTGTGATTGCTGCAATTATACAATTATTATCTTTATATCCACAGAACTAAGTCAATTTCTTTATGCATTAGAAAAGAGTTCTTACACACAATTTGCTCTTATCTGGAGAACGAATAACAGCTCAATGCATCACTTAGCTCTTTCTCTGTGTGTTCTCCTCACACAGCAAAATTATGGAGGTGGGACAATTCTCCCCCTTTCCCATATACCATGCATATCTAAAGAAAAGATTTGTCTACAAGTTGGTAAGAGCACTTTGAAATATAGGTAATTTTATATTTTATAATTATTTTAATTATTGTGAGTAGCTTTTATATTTTATGTTTTATAATTATTTTAATTAATTTGAGTAGCTTTTCCACTATTAGTGTTGCCTGAAAACCATAAGCAAAATTTCAATGGCAAATGAATTGCCTCTACTGGACTTGTTCTGTTGGAAGACTGAATTCTAATTGGTTTTGGCTCCTGTTCTTTTATTAAAAAACATTTAAACATTTTTTTAGAACTTCAGACAAGCATTAGCAAAAAAGGTCAGAAAATATTAACACTTTAAAAAGTGAAGTTACTTTTTTTTTTTTAAGGAGCAATGAAACAAAGATGAAAGTGAGATGCATACAGTCCCTGCAGGAATTCTGGTCTCTTGTGAGCATTTGAGGTATCATAAGAATCTCTGACTTTCTCAAAAAATAAGGAACATTACAACTCACATAAGCATTCAGTTTGGCAGCTGGTGAAACTGATTCCATAATATCTACACCTACAGATAACAGGTAGCCATTTCTACATTTATTGTTCAACTTTAATTTCTGTTATTCTTTGATGATGTTGTATTTTTGTAAAGCAATAATTCTATTGCCATTTTTTGCCTGAAATGACAAAAAAAAGCCTTACAGGACTTTATGGATGGAAGTTACTTGCTTCATAAAGTTGTAATTTTCTACAAGAACAGCTTTCTACCTCACCTGAAGAGGGAGGAAGTTGATCATAGTCTTGAGATGCCCTGTTTGTTTTGACACTTTCTCCAGTTACTCTCCGAGCAGGTGGCAAAGGAATGTGACCAGTTATGGGATCAAAATGAGGATCTGTAATAACAGAACAAAAAAAGGTGTCTTAGAATAATGATCATTATTATTCATAGCATATCCTTATGCACACATACATCCAAATTCAACACTTGCATAGTAGACATATAAGGATATCTGGAAGTGACAAAAACAGGAGCACAGCTCCAAGCTTGCCTATCCTGCACTGACCTGTTTACATCCAGGAGGTACCTTTCAATTACCCAACCTCGAACATCTCTAGCACTGTGGCTGGCAAAGCCTGGAAGAAATTGCAAAGCCTGAAGCAGCACAATTAGAAATATCCTAGCTATTCACTTTGGTAACACTTCACAAAGACTGCAGGGTAGAGGGTAGATTTCCTATCCATACTGTCCCAGCCACAGGTAAATATTACAGGGACTGTTAAAGGCTGTGACTGGACATGGCTTCTGCTCTGGCCTCATAAGAGTGTTTGTATGCGAGTCCAAATTTTTGCTGCTGTTGATTATGAGATTATTATTCTCATCTGACAGGTTCTGATGGATAGCTGTGAAATCACTCCCAAGACTCGTATGGGAACGACAATAAAAAACTCACAATAAATAATCTACAGCAGCCTACATGACGATATGCAAAATGAGTAATATGACTAGAAATACCATATGAATAAAAAAGGCTAATCCACACAACCATATATCCTTAAGTAGATGTATATATTTGTAGCAGCAGTATAATTAATCTTATAAGATGGTATTCACTATACAAATATATATATATATATATATATTCAGTATACATATGGCTGGAGATGGATTTTCAAGATTTTTTATTAAAATCTGTTAATTTTTTTTAACATTGTCAGTGATGGTTTTTAGATTATTTGGAAATAACACTTAAAAATTTGAAACACTGCACGTTCCTGGGAACTGCGTGCAGATCAACAGAGGCTGTACATATCTGTGTGAGGGCTTCTATCTTTCCTCTCCATTCCCATTAAAACTGAATGGTGCAGCTTGTGTTTCTACAGTTGAGGCACTCATTCAGACTGGATTAAGTAATAAAAATATTCCATAAAAGGTTATTCCAGTTCAGCCTAAACTAGCTCACTTTCATCCCACAGCTATTATCACTCACAAAGGTCAGCCAAACACCTGACAACCTCTCAGCCTACTACTGGAGTTGCACGAGGACTGCTCGTCATCTCCATTCTAGCATTTCCATGATACTGTCATCAAAACATTTCATTTATCCTTCTCCATACAGCTTCTAGGAAAAAAAGGTAGGAAAAAGAAGATGACATCTAACTGCACCACAAGGTAGATATCACTGAAAATATTCCTGGGATACAAACACTTGAGACACCAACATCCTTTAGAAGCTTCCACAGAGGGAAAAAGTAAGTTCATGGGTACGTACTAGAACTCTCAAAAATCCCAGTGTAATCTGTTCCATCAGCAGTGAATGTAGTCAGGTTAACCTGATAATCAAATACTTTTCAACTCAAAGACAAAATTTATAAATTTTGAACATAGCTTTTATACATTTTACATGCAAAATATTGGACTGAAAAAGTGTCACAGGAAGAGACTGACTTATCAAAAAGGTTATGAACTGCAAGCACCTGCAACTGTGTTCACTATTAATAATAGTTTTGCAGCAAAACTTTACAAAAGTTCACTTTTCCCAAAGGTGCAAATTGAAAGTAAACCCCACAAATTATGGTTTATTATAGAAAAAAAATGGAGTTGACAAAAGGATACAGACTAGTATCACAGATTACAACAGAAAACTTGGCACTTCACAAGTAACAAGTTTTAATATAAAAATATAATTTACCAAAATATCTAGCCAGGTATAGAAATACTGACCTTATTTCATTACTTTGTGATAACGAAAAGTTAAGTCTTTTTATATTCCAAGTTGTTTCATCACCATTAAAAACAAGCCTATTTTTAAATATTTGGTACAATGAAGTATAGACAAAACAGACTTCTGAAGCCTGATAACAACTTTATCACAGAACAGCTAAGCTTCAGAAGTAAAGGAAAATTAAATAAAATACATTCATTCTTTTGTATTCCTACCAGAATTAAGGAACAGTTCATGTCCTGAAGGAGGTCGGCTTCCAGAGCCAGCAGGTTTTGTGTGCTCTATCATGCTGTGCCGAGCAGGTGGCGGTGGTGGGGGTGGTAGGGAAGGGGGTGAGCTATCAAATGCATCTTCACCTGCATTTTAGAAAATAATTATTAGATGAGCAAAACTTAAGAACTGTAGAATAAAGAATGATGCTTAACATTAATTTTTTCTGGCTGCTGAAAGGGCTACTCCTAGGGTTCATCTAGCAGTTCAGTAAGTCCAGTAATGAAATTGTAAACCTGTCTCTTAATAGGCAAAATCCTCTTCTAAAACTTGCTCTGAATGACTGTTTTCAGTGCTCAGTTTCTTTTCTGGGGTAGGGGAAGAGGTTTCTTTTAGTGGCTCATTTGCAAAGAGTGTATTATAATGAAAGCTTCCATTGAATATCATTGTAAAATACCAGCTATCTTCCAGTAGCTAAACAAAAATACATATATTCAAACAGCAATGCTGACTACACTGAATCTGCTACATTTGTACTTTTTATTCTCTTTATCTGCTATTCTAAAGCTCTGGCCCCAGATAAAAATTGAATTTTCTAGGGCTTGACAAAAGAATGTACTCCTTACACAAAGGTGGTGCAGACAGGTCCAGGGGTTAGGAAGCAGTGTGATTTACATGCACTTCTGCTGTGAAATCTATGTACTCTTGCAACTCTGGAACACTTCAGGGACCAAACAGAGCATGGTGCAGGGATGGATGCCCCCTCCCTGGCAGCATTCAAGGCCAGGTTGGATGGGGCTTTGAGTAACCTGGTCTAGTGGGAGGTGACCCTGCCCATGGAAGGGGGATTGGAACTAGGTGATCTTTAAGATCCCTTCCAACCCAAAACATCCTATGATTCTATAGCAAATGTTCAAAAGGTTTTATGGAATCAGAAAATTGGATGATGGCGCATACACTACAATCTAACAACCATGCAGTTGAGTTTGTCAATGAAGGTGGGTGATAGCCAACCACAATCCCAGTATATTTACAGAGCTCAATGACATTTGTGTAGGAGAACAGAACAGAAAAGATAGCTTCTGGTGATTGTAGGCAGCAGTGAGCCTCAAACTGTCCCATGATAGTGGAAAAAAAATAGAAATGAACTTATTAATTTAATTTAGTTTTTACTTAGAGGTGAAAAAAAATATTTCAGGATAAATGATTTTGCTTTTCTTTATAGCTTGAATACAGATTTAGTAGGTTTTTTCATCTGTCTTGCATGACAGCTTCCAGACAGATACCAAGTACAGATCACTGATAGAAATACTGACTTACAGCTGTAATATTTAGCCCATAGCTTGTTTGGGACTCTTAACATACTTAATACCGGTTGTGTTTCAGTACACATGGCATTTGGTTCATCTAGGCAATGTTAACCATGAAATGTAATCAGTAAAAAGTCTGCAACCTAAAGGGGGCACCAGAAGATCATAATCGGAAGGTGTCCTGTTGAGCAAAGAGCTGTGTTTTGGGTTGTCTCTGGTAGGAGGTCGTGCAGGTGGCAAAGGTACGGAAACAGTAGGTGCATCACAGACATCTCCTGAATGACAAAATCAGAAGAAGTGAATGTTTTCTTGCTGTACCCCTAGAACAGCACAGAGTAAATTTTCTTGCTAAACAGTAAAAAAGTAAAAACATACCTAACTCAGGATATTTTGATTTCTTCATCTCAGAAGTACTACTGTGTGTCCCATTTGTTACTCCAGCACATTGACCATTCTCACACACCCTGAAGACGGACATTAAACAGAAAGCAATTAACCAGTTATCCAAGTATTAATTCCCAGAACGACTTAAGTACCTAAGCTGTCAGTCGATTATGTAGAAACAAATGAAAGACTTTAAGATGCACCAATTTTAAATTTGACTTTTTTTATACTGAGAGCAGATACTAGTTAACCATCAATAAAATTCCTTTGAAGGACTATATTGCTTTCTTGGTGGGATATTGACATGGCTTAAATAGCTTACTCAAGGCTGCAATACAAGACATAGTAAGAACTAACACTAAACAGTTCTCACTTCAGAACTCATGCCATTAGTTTATTCATCCAGTTAAGTTACAGTCCCAATCCTATTTTGTCTTCCCAGCTGTTGAATTTTCCCTAGCAGAAATACAGTATAGGAAATGTGGATTTTGATAATTGTCCATGCTGAAGTACACAGAAAAGTCATTAAACAAAATAAAACAAAACAATAAAACCCCCAAATAGAACACCACAACACACCACTAGCAATAATAAATTCCAACTAAAATCCTAGCCAAACTTAAACAAAAAAATAATTTAACTAGCCAAAGCAGTTTTGCAGGCACCTATTGATTTCTGTATCAAAAAGCTGAGTCTCATTGATATTTCCACCACAGTTTACTAGTTTTTAAAAATGGAAGCATATTATGCTCTCAAAATTAAACAACAGTATCAAATTAAATATGAACATCATCTAAACCAAGCAGAACAAAGATGCCTATCATCTTGTCAGAAAAATATCGCAGATTATTTTCGTAAGATGACTGTTCAGCCATTGAAGGGAAAAACACAGAACAAAAGCATTTTCATAATATTAAATATTATTTAAATAAATGTGAAAGAATTGGGAAATTACTCCTGTCATTGGAACTGTGAACCCTGAATATTTAGAAAGAATCAGAGAGTTTCCCTGGAAAAAGGCCACCACGCTAAACAACTCCAGCTTAAAAATAAAAATCCCAGCCCACCATGCACCATTATTACTAAATACTGGCAAATCTGCTAGAGCTATGTACAGCTAAAATTCCACATCTTGGGTTTTTACCAACAGTACAAACATTAATAAACCTATCAGCTTTGGCCATAAGGAAAAGAGGGATGAATAAAGGTCTGGAATCGTTTAAAATAAAAAAATAGGAAAGAGGAAGTGAAATCGTGTTTGTGGTCCCACGAGTTATAACTAGGAGTAATGAAATCAATGTAAGAATAATTACAAACTTATTAAAAACAAAACAAAACAAATAATGGTAAGAGCTATTTTGTTATGAATTAATTTCCCCAGGGAAGAGGTAGAGGAAGTGTTACTTCTATCTTTCCAATTAGATTGGTTCCATCTCTCAAATGCAGTGTATGTAACAGTTCCTTTGATTCTTCAGCATATACACTAAATAACTAAGAATATTTTCTACTTTAATTTGAATCTATTTTGCGTTTTCAATAACCTAACCAGCCACAGGCACTAAGATAACTTAACATGGCGCCATTTTAGAAGTCTTTAGGTCATAATGAGCCCAGTTAAGTGATCAGTTTATGAATCATGCTGAAATACCTGTTCACATTAACAGTAAACACCAGAAAAAAGGGCAGCAAATGAGTATTAGCAGGCAACACTTTGGTTCTTTTCCTTTTGGAAAAAGCTTTCTTAGGCAAAGATAGTAAATATAATAATGTATAATTCTTCTAATGATAGACAAATTAGTAATGCTGAAATTCTTTCCCTCCATTTCTCATTGCTAAGCCTGTCACACCCCTAGGAAGAGATGCTCAGCTTCAACAGCCTGGACAACCAACTGATCTGCCAGAAAATAAAACTGCAAATATTTTTTTGTGTTATTTTTGCAATATTTTTGATTGTCATATCTACCGGTAAAAGAGCAAAAAGCCTTGGAGGGAATATAAATTTGGGGGTTGGATGGAAGAACACCATAGTTCCTAATGTATAAAACATACGGAAGAAATTCTGAAGTCTCTTGAATTAACTGAAAACTCGAAGTTCTATTCAAGAACTGAGGAAGCAACACTTAAGAAAGTGATAGGAAAAAATAACAATGGAGGACAGAACTGAGAGGAGCTAAAAATTTAGGACAATTTAAATAGATACATAAGACATTGTTGACAGTTTTGCTAAACAATGCTGAATAGTTAAGCTTTTTTTGACACTCCTCTCCCTGTGAGATTAAAAGAACTGCATTAAAAGAATTCAGCATCAACCAGAATCAAGATTATTTTTCAAAGCTTTATCTCAGCTTTCACATCTAAGCACTGACATTAGCTAAAAGGAGAAATTTTAAGTATATGGAACATCATATATAATAATACAGAAATATTCAATAGTATTTCCTTTTTTTTTTAATGCTTAGGAGAATGGTTTGTTTCAAGTTAAAATTTTTGTCAGAATATGTAATAAGAGCTGGTGGTTTTAATCATAGAGCAACCTGAATGGCAAACTGAGGTAGTTTCTCTGTAGCAAGTCCTGGATTAATGCTAAAACACCCACCGTAAGTGCAAGACCAAGTATGCTAGCTAAAAAATAAAAAACTAGAAAAAACCTTTGACATCAGCTTCCCATTTACAGCCTCTATTAATAATTCTAATGGTCTGGTGAAATCTCACACTAGCCAACTGAAAGCACTTAACTCTTTTTCTGCAAAAGGAAGATACCAGAAAATCAGAACTTCGTAGTTTTCCAGCTTGTTCTTTTCTCAAGAATCTTTTACGGTCCATCTAGATATTAGCATTTTAGTTCACGTTAGGAGTATGAATTGAAACAAAACTCCTCAAGTCATTCCCACTTACAGAACTTTGGTTTCCATTGCAGAGAGGTCTCAGAGCATGCAGACAATTGCTTCTCAAAAGATGTCCTGCAGGAGCTCATCAATGTGCTGCAATTACTAAAGGGTAGCCAGCCATAGGACCATGTCAGGGCTAGTCTGAATCCAAAACTTCCCAAAACACAATGTGACTGTGGGGTGCTTGGGAGTCAGTTGGTTCCCTCTGCAGACCCACTCCTATTGCACCACACTACTTACCAGCCTAGCTCTCAGAAGCTGCTATACCAAGGTAATCTGTCACCATACTACTCTCCTGTCATACACTTCATATCTAAGAAAGGCTACACTCTATGTAACTCTAGTAATGCAAGCAACTCAGCCTCTATTACATGACTTCACATGGTACAGAAAGACATTTCCATGCAGAAGCACAACACACTCAGATAAAAAATGGCATAGGTAGGAAGTATTAGGGCCTTGGTATTATTTATTTTTTCCTCATTATTTTGCTCAGCCAACATTGAGATTTTTTTGGGTTTTTTGTTTTTGTTTTAAGTCTCATAAGGTAGATTGCAATTTAAGTACTCAAGACTCTAATGCTCAGACAACCGTGTAATATTCACATCTACACAGTGAAGGCCAGATCAGCATTTCTAATGAAGACAGAATTTTTAACCTGCATGCAAGGAATGATGAGACTATGACCTTTTTTTCACCTGTTCTAAATGTCTGATTAAAGAGGTCTAAAAACTGTAATTGCCTAATTTTGAGATGAGAGGCATGTTGAGATTTACTGATAGTGGGCTCTAGTTTATGTCAAAGTACAATATGTCACTGCATTTTTTTAATAGCAGAAGAGTCTGAACTTTTTAGATCAATACTTGATTTTCATATCATACTTTTGTCCTACAAAACAAGTAGAGAATTTGCACTTGTTTTTTCCAAGACTTGTTCTCTTAACTCCAGGCATTCAGACTTTTTTTACAAGTCAAAGACCAAGTCGTTCCCTAGGAATGACAAAGCCTTCAGTTACCATATTCCTTGGCTCCAAACCTCCTTGCCATAACCCATTAATAATTCAGAACTGTCACAGTTTGAAGGTATCGTTTTAGAACATGTTGAAGGCAAAAAAGAGATATTCCATCTAAATTTTATAAAAAGGCTCTCTTCCTGAGAAAATATACTAGGAAATAGGCTTGAAAAGCCAAAAAGACACAGTACACATGAAACAAAAAGAGAATAAAAGTATGTTCATACAGCTGCTAATTCAGATATTTTTCGGTACTATGTTGATTCTTAAAATGAGTTATATAAAATGTCAAAGTTTAAGGCTTTCAAAGCTGACTTTGGGAATTTCAGTCACATAATTCTCCTAAAAATTATATTTGCAAGAGTTATGGGTGTCGAATCTCCTGGTCAGTACTGAAAACCTCAACCTAAGGAAAAGAAGGATCAACTGCAGAAATGGTATCCAAAAGCAAAAAAAAAAAACCCAGTTCTGATACAACAGAGGTACAAAAAAGTAAACTGCACAATTTTATGACTATGGTGGTGGTCAAATGAAACAGAAACATAAGTTATCCAAGCTTGAAAATATAAGACATTTTAGAAGGCAGACAAGCATAACCATCATTATAAATGTTGAATCTAGTTAAATTTTGGAAAAAGCAGATTTTTTGGAAATAAGTTGCCTTCAAGTCTGCTAAATGACCTTACCGAGCAAGAGGTTTTATATTATGATTATGAGGTGGTTGTGAGCTCAGTATTACAGGATGTGAAGAAGGAACTTTGTATTCATCATCATCATCTGTGTGATCTCTTGACTTATCAGACAGAGAATTTGCTGAAGCAACAGGGCATCTAAGGAGATGAGAAAAACATCAGTTTAGCTTTAACTGTCACACAGTTGACCTCACTAGGATACAGAAAACACACCTCTTTAACCTAAACATCCTTAATTTATCTCTGCTGCATATAAGATAACAAAAAACCCCATGTCAAACTAAAACTTGTAAGGCTACTGGGTTTTTTTGTCACTGAGAATGCACAGAGGAAAGGGCAGCTGATCTTCCAAGAGTGCTACTTTAAGCAAGCACAACAGAACAGAGAATTGCAAAGAATTAGAGTACTAAATAGGCACTTACAAGACTTTACCTGTTTGCACCTACCAAAAGAACTAAACTGAAGTTAATTCAGGGCAAGTAATATTTAGAAGGGCTCAGTGACTTAGGGGACATTCATCTTTTCAGTGAGGCCTTGTTCCAGCCATAACATTATTGAACTCCCGGAATTCGCCTGTATCTTAAATTATTTTTACTTCATACAATAATTGTCTTTAATTGTCCTCCCAGACTGTGATTTATACTACTTCTTAAAAGTGGTGGAAGCCCAGGAAACAGGTAGACTTCACAATTTCCATTTACAGGTGACAAGTTTCATTGTGGAGAATACTGCTGGATACAAGAATTATTTTAAAATGAAAACGTAACTTCTACTATCTAGTTTACTGAGTATAAATTAAATGATGTGCAAAAAACTCATTTTAGTGAGCAGCCTGGGGAAAGTAATTGTTAGATATTAACAAGCTCAACATATCTTTCGGCCTTCAAAGAATATAACTAGCTATGCTAGCAATCAACACCATCTAGACTTTTATACATAGAGACCCTCCACTTATAGTAATTACTCCAATACATTTGAAATACAAAAGCTTACATTAAGGACTTCAGCTTGATCATACATGAAATGCACAAATGGAAATCTGATTCGTAAACTAGCGAAAACATGAAGAACAGTAACTGTATTACTTCAAAAATAATCTGGATATTACATTATGCAGTAAATAGCACCTTGTTATACAGTAAATAGCACCTTTATTCTTTGTCACAAAAGCCAACAGCTAAAGGACCTTGAATAAAGACTTGCAATGCATTCACAGTCATTGTGATACATGGCTTGTAAGTATGGCTAATGGCCCCTGAGCTGAAATACATGCTATGTTACAAGATACACTGTCTTCGTACATCGTTTAGGGAAATTCTTAATGACTATAAGGAAATATGAGAAAGTGGTGGACGTAATTTCTTCTCTTGTGGTCTAATTAGCTTGATTTTACTATAATGGAAAGAGCAAAAAGATGGGTAAAGCCCATCTCCTAACTTTATCAACACAAGTAGCACCTGATTCACACAGTACAATTCTTCACAAAGTAAAAACGTGTCTTTGACTATCAAATGTAGATGATGCCACATGACTGCAGAACATGCAAGTGCTCTGTCAACAAAACCAAATAACTAATGACAATGAGCACTAGCCATTCACTAAATAAATAAATAAACACATAAATAACACGAGAAAGAAAAAGAACAGCTAAAGAAGGGGGTAGATGTGCTGCTTTTGTTACTTGTTACTTTGTTACTTGTAACTTCTCAGACAATCTTTCCTTCAATCAGTAATATACATTTGACATCAAAGACAAGCTGATCAAGGATGGGAATCCACCTTCTTTTGCAAAGACACGCTAGCCAAAGATGGGGGGAAGAAGATTTATGACACTGAACTGCAAACTGTATTGCAGTTTCCAACTACCTTCTGTAGGCGGAGCAAAATTTCACACAGCAATGCAGTGTGAAATTGCTTGTTCCATCTCTGATTTCCTAGATGGACAAGAGGTTTGTGTCACTGCTGTATGGCCATTTAAAGAACACAATGTAAAACCATACTGGGACATTGAGAACTCTGTAGTATTCTCAGGTAGAGAGTTAAAAAGCCCACACAGAAAAAAATTTCTCATTTCTGTGGATGTGCAATAATTCAGATGTTTTAGATATCTAAGCCTGTGCTTTTTGACAACAATTGCAAATTCAACTGCTGCCTTATGCACATAGTAAAGTTTGAAATATTAATATCTTGTCCAGAAACGTCCAATTCTGACCAAACCAGGCTGTTTGAAGGCCTCTTCGAAGGCTATCTATCACTGGGGAAAAAAACCAATCAAAAACCCCCTTCTCTGAAGACCCTATCTGAAGCTGGTTATAGGAGAGACTTTGATTTCTGGAATACTTTGAATAAAGTCCACAGAATAAAACTGAGCCTGATCATTACCTGAACTAGGTACAGCACTATAATAGCGAGTCTTATCAGGCTTCTGATAAGAAGAGTTCTTTAGAAAGCTGGAGGATTTACTTAATGACAATTTATAAACCAAATAAATTTGGTATACTCAAGGAAAACAACTTATTTTTCCCCTCTTCTAGTTCATGTCCATTTATTTTTTTTTGTTCTTAATTCAATAGTCACAGTAACCTAACTTATAACAAAGCTGCACCTTTTATTCACAGGATACTAGTGTGTATACATATGCCAAAGTCCATTTCCCAACATTACTGCACAGCTGAGAAACTGTTACTGGTTTAGAACTATTATTAAAAAAAAAGTTCCAAGTCTTCTGCTTCTGAATACTGTGTAGCCTTAGGCAAGTCCTTCCCACTAGTAAAGTCTCTCTTTCCCTACCTTTAAAGTAAGGACAATATTTGCCAGGTTATAAATACGACTATGTTATTAATATCTGAAAGGCGCTTTTTATTTGTATATCAGTAGAAGAGCTAGAGTACTAACATATAGCTAACATACTCTGTTAGGGTCCTAAAATTGTTCTACACTTACATTATATTTTATTACTGTTTCAGAAATAATATTTAAAAAATATTTTTATCTTCCAATTTACTCCAGTTGTAATGGTATTTGACTTCTAACATCTGTTCTGCTAGACGTCTATCCCACTTGCTACATGATTATTGAAATTTCTTCAAGATGAAATTGTTTTATTAAATGTTGTTTTAAGACTAATCCTGTTATTCTATACAAAACCACCTAGGTAAGATAAATTGACAAATATTTTACAGCTTTTTGTAGCTAAACAGATGAGCACTGTCATTATAAGCAAAGACATGAAACACTTAGGCATCTGTTTATCAAGCTGGTGAAATTTTCTATAATTAAAAAACCCCTCATTACTCTTACACTTTTAGAAGATTTGTGTGCAGATGAATACAAAACTGACCAGTCCAGTGTAGTTATATATTCCTTAGGTTCCCTTTGTACTCCTTAAGTGGAAATATTTTAAAACTGAAAGTCAGAATTAGAAATTAGACTTTGATGACTGTATTTTCTGGTTTGTTGAACAGAAAGCTAGATGTAAATCTCTCCTATCCCTCTGAGCCCCAAGGGCCAAAAGCAAAACAGGAAGAGATGTGAGAATTCATTGTTATTGAGCCAGTTAATATCCAGCTTAGTTGCAAACAGAACTCCAGGGAAATTAACATCTTGCACTTAGAAGTATTTCAGGGAAAGGTTCCCCTTCCATCATTTGCTGGTAAACTGACTCACAGAACTTAAACACAAAGAACATGCAGTCCATGTATTTCAGTCTGGATTAGGACTGCACTTTTGAACTGAATCCCTTTAATCTCCCCACTTACCATGTTTCGATTTGCCCAGAGGAGTGCACAACTTGAATACTTTTCAGATTAAACTAAAATATATGATGCACTCCAAGTATGCCCCTACTATGTTCTGATTGCTAAAGACTGTTCATGTTCATGCAGCACGGCTATTGCTAGTTGAACTGTTGCCTCATAACCTGCACAGTACCGACATCGGTTCCTTACTATCAACTCTTCTGCTCCATGCAAAGTACTACTTGCTACAACAGTGTGAGGGTAGCGAGACACTGGAACAGGCTGCCCAGAGAAGCTGTGGAAGCTCCATCCCTAGAAGAGTTCAAGGACAGGTTGGATGGGGCTCTGAGCAACCTCATCTAGTGGGAGGTGTCCCTGTCAATGCAAGGGAATTGGAACTCAATGATTTTTAAGATTCCTTTCAACTCTAACCATTCTATGATTCTAACTTGCAGACAAAAGCTTTAGTCTTGTAAAAGGCCTCAAGCAAACTTTGTTTCCTAAGTGTTAAGTTACATGGACCACATGATCAAGTCAACACTTGTCAATTGCCCTTGAGTGCACTTAAAAGCAAAGTGTATACAAAGCAGTTCACCTTCTTTCACAGAGGAGGACACAACTTATTTGTCACAGCAGAAGCCTGCAACAGTAACTACCACAAACAGCTGATGCATCCAAACTCACTAGCCTGTCAAGCTATGAGTGAAGGACACATTCCATCCCCCAGAGCATCCTCTCTCAGATGTCTAGAACCTGAATGTCAGCCATACTACTTCTAACACTGCTGGAGAAATGCCATGCCAAAGGCTGATTTCTGGGGAACAGGGATTTCCACATTACAGTTACCTTGAATGGAACTATAATTTCACATTCAAAGATTCTTAGCAAGATAGAAGGGATAGCAGAACCACCTTTCAGTGCTACTTTTCCTTCAACTACCTCAAAGCAACTAGACATTCCTAATATATTTATAGAATACGAAATGTCTCATTGGATGTCTCATTGCATACTCGAAAATAGATGCTCTCACAGAAAAAAATATGACTGTATAATGCACTTTCAATGTATGAAGATTCTCTTCTGTTTGAATGTGTCAGCTTTCTGCTCAGAAGAATTTAGTAAATGAAGGTATTTCTTTTGAACAAGTTAAATTTATGCGTTTCTAGTTTTATATTGACTTGGCATGGATATGTCTGTCCACATTGCTATGATATCTTGTGATTTGAACACTGTATGGCATATGTACACATTGTATTTTGATTTTTAGGCTACATTTGCAAAAATCTGGATAAAAAACCCCAGGATTTTCATGAAACAGAATGTTATTTCGACACTAGGAAAATAAAAATAAGAATCTTTCTCCTCTTCAGAATTCAACTTGCTTTGGAATATGAAAGTATTTATTTTGTCTGCCAGAGTTAATTCTTTCTCTTTCTGACTGACAGGGTGTGGAACATTCCAGGGCCTGCACAGTATCACAGAAGAAGTAGTCAAGCCAAGGAGATTAATCTATCGAGGGAACTGATGACATGGTGTATCCAAAGAGTGCTCCTGGGATATCCTACCTTAAGCAGGTTACTTAACAATTCCATTACAAAAAACTCTGGATAATGTTCTAAAATTTGCTTCTAAATTGAAAGTAAACATGGAGAACTTCAATGCAGCAATTATTCCACCTGAGCACATGCCTTTGAGTGAAAAAGTCAGTGCTCTACTACACCTCCATTCTAGTGCTTAGGAAGAGAAAAAATAGCATATTAATAAAATGCTGAAATATATTTGTTGCCTATGTTACCACTAACGGAACAACAATGGAACAAGTGCTGCAGATAAGGCAAAATTACAAACTAATGAGAAAATACACAGTGTTAATATATACTAACTGCCTCATTATTTTATTTCACAGCAAGAGTCACAAGGAGTACTTTGGAAAGAAACTGTAGTATATCGTAAAAGATTGCAATATGCTTTGATTTCTTTACAAAACCACAAAAAACCCAACAAACTACTTTATAGCACTTCCAAGCTTTCTATTTTAATTCTCTACTTCTGTAGAAGACCCTGTGTGATTCAAAGCCCAAAGATAAACCTGCAATGCACAGCAACATCTTGCTACCAAATAAATAGCTATCTTACTGCAAGATTAAGAGTAGTCTGCAACTTGAAAACCATATTCTGGAACTAAGAACAGCTGACTCCCTTTAAAAAGGATATAATACTTTTTGATTGGTTTTTAGGCACAAGAAAGAAAATGTACTGGTGTGAACCCTGGATAAAGCTCCATATGCAGAAAGCACAGAAAGCAGGACTAGATTAGGGGCAGAAAGCACAAGAATTTAGCTTTTTATTCTTAGTGCTTTCCCTATAATTTCTCATCTGTGAGAAATGGCTCTGACAACACTTATTCTGTAGTAGTAGTAGCAAAACCAGTCTGCTCCCACTGCCAAATGCCTGTGAGCAAGTTCTGCCACAATCTATTCTTTCTTCCTATAAAAATGTACTATGTTCAATTAACATTAGAACTGCTGCCAGTTAATCAATACAATTTACATTTCCTTTGAAAAGCCACATTAAAGTTCATGGAAAATGTATCACTGAGTTATATTAGATAATTTTATTTATTTATTTTTGCTGTTTTTCTTTTAGCACCAGAGAATTGGTGCTACTAACAAACATTATTTAACACATTTATTTTACAAGCAAGTTAACTTACTTTATACTAGGGATGATGGAGGCAGATGGAAGAGGTGGTGAAAGCCGTGGAGGGACATCATATTCTTCATTCATCAGATGACCATTTGAAAAGACCTAAAAATCACGTAAGTGTTACAATTTGACTCTCCTCCTGTTTATCATAATGAATGTTCATTGACTAGGTATTACAAAATAGGTCTTGAAAAGATCATGGGTAAAGGCTTTCCTACAAGTTCCCACTTAGAGAGCTGTTATCTGAAGTGACTTTCATGCCTGTTTCAGCTCACCCTGTTTGGGCACGCTAGAACACCTTAGCTTAAAATTTCACCAAAAGAGGAAGTTCCACATCACTGTTACTAGAGGAACTATTCAATTACAGCTGAACTGCTTGTGAGAAAATGAAGATTTTGAGATTGCAAACTGATCAAAGTGAGAGAGGTAAGTACGGTGAGAAAACAACAGGTATGGCATGCTAAATATATTAATGTTTTTTTAAATTGTTGTACAGTGCCTACTAGAATCCACCCTCTCTACCTACAGGATTGTCTTCCCAATTCTTGGCTTTTACAATTAGTAAAAAAGGCTGCATTACAATTGATATAAGAATCAGAGAAGAAAATTGATTAAATGTTTCCATTGTGAATGTGCATAGAACCTAAAATGATAATTCAGAGTTGTCAGTTGCTCTATTTAACAAAATGGTTTAGATCTATAACCTAAAGATGAGAGTTCAAACAGCATTTGGTTAAAAAAAACAAACAACAACATATCTAAATTCTCTAGAATAAAATGGCACTTTTACAATGAGAGGTTATTCCGATTTGACATGTATTCATCCCATCAGCTTCAGTACTGCATCAGACCACAACTGGAATGCTATTTCAAGATCACAGAATCGTAGAACTATTCAGGTTGGAAAAGATCCTTGGGATCACCAAGTCCAACCATCATCCCTTCTTTACAAAATTCTCCCCTAAACCATATCCACCGACACCACAGCCAGACGACCCTTAAACACATCCAGGGATGCTGACTCAACCACCTCCCTGGGCAGCCTATTCCAGTGTCTAACCACGCTTTCTGTGAGGAAATTCTTCCCAATGTCCAATCTAAACCTCCCCTCTTGCAGCTTGAAGCCATTCCCTCTTGTTCTGTCACTGATTACCTGTGAAAAGAGACCAGCACCAACCTCTCTACAATGACCTTTCAGGTAGTTGTAGAGACTGATGAGGTCTCCCCTCAGTCTCCTCTTCCTCAAACTAAACATTCCCAGCTCCTTCAAGCATTCTTCATAAGATTTATTCCCTGGGCCCTTCACCGGCTTCATTGCCCTCCTCTGTACTCGCTCCAGCACCTCGATATCTCTCTTGAATTGAGGTGCCCAAAACTGGACACAATACTCCAGGTGTGGCCTCACCAGTGCTGAGTACAGGGGCACAATCACCTCTCGGCTTCTGCTGGTCACACTATTTCTAATACAAGCCAGGATGCCATTGGCTTTCTTGGCCACCTGGGCACACTGCTGGCTCATATTCAGCCACTTGTCAATTAGAACCTCCAGGTCGTTTTCTGCCAGACACTTTCCAGCCACACTTCCCCAAGCCTGGAGCGTTGCCTGGGGTTGTTGTGGCCCAAGTGCAGGACCCAGCACTTGGCGTTGTTGAAACCCATACAATTAACATTAGCCCAATGATCCAATCTATCCAAGTCTCTCTGTAGAGCCTCCCTATCCTCATGCAGATCAACACTTCTAGCTTGGTGTCATCTGCAAACTTACTGATAATACACTCTATGTCCTTATCAAGATCATCAATAAAGATGTTAAACAGAAACGGTTCCAACTCCGAGCCCTGAGGAACACCACTTGTGGCTGGCCCCAGCTGGATTTGACTCCATTGACCACCACTCTTTGGGCCTGACTGTCCAGCCAGTGCTTGATCCAACAGATCGTGTGCTCATCCAGGCCTTGAGCAGCCAGCTTTTTTATGTCAAATGCTTTTTGGAGGTCTAGATAGACAATATCCACATATCCAATATCCACAGCTTTTGACTCGTCCAATAGTCAGGTCATCAGATTATAAAAGGAGATCAGGTTTGTCAGGCAGGACGTGCCTTTCATAAACCCATGCTGACTGGGCCTGATCCCCTGGTTGTCCTCTATATGTCTTCTAGTAACACTCAAGATTATCTGCTCCATGACCTTCCCTGGTATCAAGGTCAGACTGACAGGTCTATAGTTTCCCAGATCCTCCTTTCTGCTTTTCTTATAGATGGGTGTTACATTTGCTACCCTCCAGTCCATTGGGACCTCCCCAGTTAGCCAGGACTTCAGGTAAATAACGGAAGATATAAACCCACTATCCTTTTATAGTCGGTTGAAATGCTATGTCAGTTTAAATAACAGCCCAGTGGCAAGTTAAATTTCAGTGTTTTGCCTCAATGCTGATAAAAGGACATTCTAATTATATATAACATCATAAACTTCTTAAGAACCTTTCATCAAATATACCAATGTTCTTTACCAATACTAACTGAATTTCAGTCATGTACTTTCAAATAACCAAAACATCCATGTAAAAAGAAATTAAATGGAGACAGAAAGGTTAAAAAGCTTGTGACCTTGAGAAAAGCAAATAGAGAGAAAACCTGATTATTTCTAACCACAAATCCAAGCTATGTAGTCTTCAAGAAAACAAAGAGGAGCTTTAAGATAATAACTTGCTCTGTGAATAAATTACTGAGCTGCTTTGATAAAACTGATTAGCACGTAACTAGGAATTTTTTCTTAGGCCATCATCACTTGACGTCTTTTCAGATCTAGGCATCCCCAACTCTACATGGTCTTGCAAGTTGTCTGAAGATGCCTAATGCTAGAACTATTCCCTCCATACATTCTTCCCCCAATATTTTCAATTAACATATAGAAACAATTCCAGTTTTTTTAACAGAAGAAACACCACAGTTATAGACAATTGACCAAAAAAAGGTAGCTGCAATGCTAATTATCCTGAATAAAGTTTACAGTATTGGTGATAACACCAAACCAAACAATGCAAAGCTGGTGCTGTACCACTGAGCACTTGAAAGGATGCTGCCTATATAGCCAGTGGTAAAGATAAATGATAAATATAAATGATTCCACATTAAGCTTGGCTTTGGTTACATTCATTTCCTCTTTCTTAGGGTCAAGGCAGGTTAGATCTTTTCCATTAGAGTATACTGAACATCATGACTAATTTCATGCTCTTTTTAAAATAATGTTTTATTAATGAATAACACAACTGACCTTCAGAATATTTAGGTTTTTATGTTAATGCATATATCTAACTATTTAAGTATATTTGTATAAATCATCTGTATCTATTGAATACAAGAAAGATTGAAGAGGTTACCAAGTCTTCACCTGGCCTATGACAGAGGTAAATAGAATATGTACCCTTCCATCAGCAAATGCAATTTTGGGATAGACACTCCAAAGTGGACCTGAGATTCTATGTAACTATACTACAGCATACAGTGCTATATTATTATCACATACCAACTGTTTGGATAATTTGTTAAAAGAATATAGCAAATCTAGAATTTTTTCTCCAAGCCATTTTTTGAAGGTTTCATGTTAAAAGTGCAAATTAGACCCTCATGTACAATTAACAGCATTTAACAATCCATTTATTTATGATCAGCTTATTGTTAATAATCACCAGGAAAGATTCAGAAACAGCAGATCAACACTGACCAATACAAAAAGTACTTTTGCCAATGCAAGACAATGCTGTAGTAGGCTATCAGATTAGGATTCAACACATTCAGCTCATTTCATACCTTGGCACCTTCTGCAGGCAGTTCGTGACGTCTATGTTTCCTGATAAATCCTGGTTCAGAACTTAGGCGGTTGTGCCTTCCATTTATGTTTGAAATTGCAGTCAGTCCTGGCTTGGGAGAAGCATCACTCCCTATTCGACATCCTACTAATTGACTTGTCCCAAATGCATCTCTGGGACACCAGCCTTCAAGGGGTGTTGGTTGGTCTCTGGAAGGTACACTTTCCGGATGATGCAGGTGTCTGCTTATCCGGTTGTCTGGTGGAATTGGAGGAGGTCTCTCTGGTGGGGGGGGTGGAGGATCACGCAAGGGAGGTGGCGGTGCTGGCAAAGGTTTGTCTTGTTTCCTCACCATGCAAGGAGAAGACTAAAGAACACAGAAAGTTAAAAAAAAACCCCAAAAGTTACATATAAGGCATGCAAATTTCTCTCATGATCAAATACAGTTTAACATTTCTAATGGAGATATTATTAAAGTACCACAAGAAGAATTGCCAGCAGTTTATGTTAGTCTTGTCTTTGCACTCTGCAGACAACCTGGCCTCTCTTCAGAAAGCATGCCCCCATTTCTACTATGGTATGAGTAAACCAAGGAAGAAGGTGGACAGGAGAAAATAAAACTGACTGAGGCAGATTCATCCGACCCATAACTTTTTTCCGGAGTTCTTTGCATCACTTATTTAGCTGCTGAAACGAATTCTGAGACATGTTTGGAAAAAGCTGAAAACCAAGTTACCAGAAAGAAAGGAACTTATACAGGTAGCTGTATAAATTCTAAGAGCACAAATACAATAAAACTGAAACATTTTCATTAGGAGTGAATTACTAAGAACATTTTACAAAATAACACTGGGGCCAGGTCTTCATGAAATGTTACTCACTTACCATGAGCTACCATAAGAAATACAGGGAAGATTATTTCCTTTGGAAGGTGTAATTTTAATGGACTTTGGTAAGCCTGCATATTATTACCACTTGAAGTGATGAAGGCCACAAAAGTTTTAAAGTAAAAATAGCACTCCACAAGCGAGCCCACAAGTATTGTTCGAGAAGCACCTCCACACATTACTTAAATTGAAAATAAAGTTATTCTACCTGCAGGTCTATTCATATAAATAGGACAGTATATTAACTAAATAATTGCTTTATTCAGCTGCTGCTTAAGAGTTATTCTCACTGTCAAGGCAGGAATGTAATGGATAGGTCCAAATCTTCTGTTAGAGCTCATAGGTATAATTATAGTTCTCCATTGCAGAGAAAGAAATTAGTTTTTAGACTGAAGAAGTAGTCTTGGCAGGTTTACTTGTCTTTTTTAAAAAATTATATATATATATATTTTTAAGTATGAAATTATTCCTTGTTTCCCCCATCTTATTTTCCTTTAACCTCTCGAAAATATTTTTTTTTCCCCTCAGGAAAATTTTCAAGGAGAAAACTAGCATTTTCAAAATAACGTCAATGAAAAATTCAAAGCAATGTTAATGGTATTTCTGATGTTCTGGTTTTTAGAAGACAAAAAGGTTGTAAAAATACACAATAGTAAAATTAATATTTATTGGAAGTGCCAAATGTTTGGCATATGTCCTCAATGTGTTATACATCCCCTTGATAATATAAAAAGTAATGAGAAGCTTAAAGAAACTATTCACATTTCTATTTCTTCCTCTAAATTATAAATGACTAGAATCTTTAAAAGAGGTTGAGTTACAAGCTTGAAGTAAAAAACTGACAAATAAATAGGGTACTTCAAGCTGATTTACTATAAGCACAGAGGTTTCAAATCATGTTTTGAACTTGAATTAATTATCTAAAAATCAAAATAAAAATCTCATTTCTCCTCTCTATACAGCAATCAGAAGAAAAAGACTAAGTCAAAACAGAGAGCAGCAAACATAGGATCTGTTCTCATTCATGTTATCCAATCAAAAAATCATTAACTCTTTAGTATAATTAGTTTCATAAAACACAGTACAAAATGTATTAGTGTCTTTATTATTTCCCTTGAAACTTGAATCCTAATATATGCCAGTTAAGATTTTTAAAGCAGAGTATCTGCACATATTTTTCTTATAAGGATACTGTGGATATTGAGCATAAACAACATGTAATTAAAATGAGATAACCTTAACATCTGTTTTCAGAAAACTTTCTCATTTCTATTTGTTTTCATGAATCAGGGTTTATTACAGAACTGATCCTTTACAGCAATGTCTTTAAAATTCTGATCAGAACCAAGCGCAATATAATCATCAGACAAAAAGTGGTCATGTTTGATCAACACATGTAGCTGCAAACATCTGACTATGCAAGATTTTATGCAAAGGGACTTTATGCACTCACTAAAGTCAACTGAGGGAGATGAGAGACATAATCATTGTGGATGTTTTTGTAAGCTATAGGGACTTAAACTTCTTTTGGACAGAGTGAACTCCAGAAAAAGAAAATACACATGGAAAAATTCATAATAGTCTACCTTCTAAAACAAAAAAGCAAGCTCACCTTGAAAACAACCAAATACAATTTATCAGTATTCATATGTGAAGAAATAACGGTTCAGTAATACTTACCTTTGGTGATCCAGTTGGGCTGGCACATGGTGACCGTGCTACTCCCTTCTGAATAAGATCCAGACGAGGTGGTACAGGTGGAAGACTAAGATGTGGGATTTGCAAGGGGTCTGGAAGTGGTTTTCTTCTTTGTGCAAGAGGAGAAGATCCGGGGGAAGTCACTGGTGAATTCTGCCTCTCATTGCACTTTCAAGACAGAAAAAAAATATTACTAGCATTTACCTGATGACCAAGTATGCAATGTCCATTCCATGACTAAAACATTTGACACTTGTCATGTACTTACCCTGCTACTCTTAATCAATAGAATTTGTTTAAAAAATAAGCAATTATTGCCATAAAAAGGAAAAAAATCACAAATGTAGATAGAGATTCTACTAAATCTAAAATTCTATATTGACTTTAAAGGCTATGATATTGTCTGTTAACTACAGCCCATTTTCAAATCATACTCCCATAGAAAATTGAATGTATGTGTCTTCTGAAAGCTTAGGAATCAAAAATCATCAGTAAGGTACAGCAGTTATTTCTTTCCTCATTTATTTGCTGATTTACAAAAATAATTTTAGGACAACTCGGTTTATTGTTTTTTGCAAATACTAAACTAATTATACACTTAACAACCTCCCACAAGTGATAATTGATTTTATTTATTTTTATTTTATTTTTATGACTTGTCCTTTAAGATTCATCACAACCAAAGACTTCAATCTTCAGTACAGGCTCCACCCATTTTTGTAACTAATTCCTAAACCTGATCTGAGTTTTGAGAAAAACATTTTAGTTGTTTGCATAAACAGTTAAAGTAACTTCTGTGAACCCACTATGTTTGCATCAGTATACTGTAAGCAAACCTGGGTATTTATGTTGTTATGGGCTTTCCCTGACAGTAGACACCAGTAGCTGGAAGACATTCACACCAAGCATCAGACTCAGGTCACTTGTACACGGAGGAATCCTAGTATTTTTCCTATATAACTTGCCTACGGAGATTAACAATCTGCCATCTCTGTGGTACCCATCTATAAGCCAAATCACTTTGATGGAAACCTTTCCTCTCTTTGCATAAGAGAAGGATAGGACTAGGTAGTTCTTTATCAAGGTAAACAAGTAAACAACAGTGCCTTTACACATAGTGACTATGCTAAAGAATCTGAAACCTTCATACATTCAAAAGGAGATCCAGGAAAATAATCTATTATACTGACTCTACACACCAAGCATTACAGCTTAGTTTAATATTCTGTCCTATTATATAATTGGGATTGCTATCAGATCTCCTTCAGAAATAGGAGCTACCAGAGTATTTCTGGATAACATTGCAAGAACAAATGAGACAGAAGAGTGAGGAGTTATTGAAGACTTTAATTCAACTGCCAGAATGGTTGTTTTGGTAATACACAGGGTGTTACCACTTGGTGTACACTTGTAAGCCCAATGCCACAAATACACACTCAATTTCAGAGACTGAGATGGATACCAGAAGCTTCTCAGGATCTCCTTTCTATAAAGACGTGGTTACAATGTTCATCTTAAATGGCTTAAATATAGTCCTTACATTTTCTTTATTTTCTTTAATTGGTGAATGTCCCTGACCTTGCCTGGAAGACCATGAGGATAAACACATGAATTAAACTCTTAAAACTTTCTGAGCATTATGGGAAGTTGAATAACTATGTTACATATCTATCTCATAAGCATCCCTAAGCAACCATAATTATAAAATTACTATAAACAATTAAGTTTCCTTAACAGAAAGCATCTATCAGTTAAACAGCATAATAAATACTGTACCATTTAATAGCATTAGTTTTCAAAGTTTAGTTGTAACTCCATCAAGTATTTCTAAAAGCCAAGAGCCATCTAATATATTCAATGCTTTGGCTTCAGCATCAGATAGAAAATTAATTTATTTCCCAAATTATTTAAAATAGAACCAACCAGGAAGGTTTCTCACCACCAAAAAGATAAAATTATTTAAAATAAGTGTTATAGTAAGCCCATAAATTTTAGTTGTTACACAACATGCTGTGTCTCAGTCAGGAGGTGATTGCTCCAAAAGATCTAAGAAACAATCCTATAGATACAACAGGAGTTCAAAACAAAAAAAGAAGTAAAATACAAAATATTGAAAATGGAGTACTGGACAGGAAACATTTATTTGGAATTTAACATGCTCTAATGGTTGTACCACCACATTAAATAACCTGACTTCCTGAGAGGGTAACCTGACAGTCTCAAATGCACCATTGTGTGTAGTTATGTGAATCTACAGCTAAATGAACGACATCGTAGTGACAGCACTGTAAGAACATCCATCAGTGTTTCTCATTGACAACCTTCTCTTCGTTCTGCTCTACAGAACTACTCTTCCCTTAGTGAGCCTACTGCTCTCATCCATGTGAGAGTTCTTTTATCCTGCTATAGCAACCATCCAGCTCCAACAGAGACAGAAATCACAGAAATATTAATATTTAAAACCCACTGGGGACTGATGTTATTTTCAGAATTATGAAAACAAATGGCTGACACACCTAATATGTAGTAATATGTAGTAGGTAATGAACAGAAACTAGAACACTATGAAAATGAATTTTAAAACTCAAGATTCTTAGAACCTGATACGGTTTTCATCCTGTTGAAAGTGATAAATTAAATTAAAATTAAAAGTGATTAAATTATGTGATAAACTTCTGTTTCATATATATTTGTTATTTAGCTATCTCTTTCCACCATATTCCATGAATGGCAAATCTCAACTGCCAAAATGAAACTGAAATTTTTTCAAGTCTTAAGTGTGTGAAATAGTCTTTCAGTCCCCTAACTTCTATTGCCTACAGCCACAATGCTACCAGAAATTTCAAAAAAAGGATTGATGATGGACAGCTTGTTAAATAATAACTTATGAGGCCCAAAAAAAGTAAAGGAAAATAGGTCGTAGCAAAACCAGTTTCTACCCTGCAAGGAAGCCTAATCCATGTCATCACTTACTGCTGAAGCAAAAGAGAATGCTTTGCTGGAAGAAATGAAAAATTGTTATTCCTTTTATAATCTACTGAAAAAATAAGACAAAACAAAATATTCCACAGCAATAAACAGTTTTTCTTCAGCATTCAAATTTCCATCATATTAGCATTATTAAAAAACCCACTCATATATTTCTTATCCACCCCCATCCAACCTGTCTAGCTACATCATTTGATATTTGTTGACAGTTAGGCCAACAAGATGGCTGCAATTCATGTGGATGTCAGGCCATTAACAGATGTACGTACTAAGTACTCTTTTTGGCAGACTCCTTAAGGATGAAGAGATTAAGAATGTTTCTGTTTGTCACCCATAGGAGATTTTTGTGTATTTTCTATTCATTGGAAATAAAGCAGCAATGAGAGCAGCACAGTGACAAAAAGAAAAAACAAGCAAGCGATTAAGACACAAACAAATATAAATTAACTGGCAGTGACAGAAGACAGACCTTCAGCATACAAAGGGGCTCTGCTGCAACACACACAGACCTGAGCAATAAAGATGTAATTAAGGAAAAGAACACAGACTCCTTCGTAACAACATGGACTTCATCTGGTTGGCATGACTGCTGCCAAGGGAAAAGCAGCTGTGACTGACTTTGCATTTGTACTACAGAGTGGATCACACTTGTGTTATTTAATCAGATGTATTTAATACTGGGATATACTGGTATAAGTTTGCAGCTAGTTGTGAATTCAAGCACATGGCTACTTCTGACATTGATTACAATTTCTAGTGAAGGTTTTTCTGATGGAAGTATTAGCAGTTGGGCTACTGAATCAAGAGTTTTAGCTTCAAAAGCCTTTATGCCAGACAGGCACATGTGAAAAGCATGAACACAAATCCGAACAAGTAACTGATGGAGGATTATTATCCTAATTGCTAATGTCCTGCTAGAGCAAACTCAGTAATTTCTAAATTGCATAATGAGACATCTAAGTAGGACCAAGCAGACCTACACCGGAAGCAGACTTTTCATTTCCAAGTAGTTCCCTAAAGTTTCTTCATTTATAACCAGGTAAGAGTATGTCAAACCTTTGTCATTTCTTGTTAGGGTAAGTTGTGACCTAAACAGGTTAGTGTAATTTGCACTTCAAAATGTATATGAGGACATAAAGTTACATAGCTTAACACCGAAGGCTATGAACATCTTTTACACAGAAAGGTTTATTCTTCTAGTCATCAATATACTGCCCAAAGGAACCGGTAAAATATTTTATCTAAGGGAGGAGGCACACTGCCTCCCGTGGTCTATGCCTCTTTCAAACACTAATAATTAAGTAGATAAGGACTCTCTTGTTGTGTGGCAGGATTTTAATAAATTCCCAAAACCACATGTACCATTAGGAAGTGACATGTATGTATGCGTTAAGAATGTTCAGCTGAAGGGAATACTTGGATATGTATTTGAAGTTTTTTTTTACATATTTCTGTTTTGTTTTGGTTTTTTTAATGATGAAATTAAAACCATTATTACCAAGTAATACCTACCTTTTTTCATTACCACAAAAAAGTCAATGTCATAGTATGGGAATGAGGTGGAGGAGTAAAAAACAGTTTGCTCCCATATTTTGAGAGCCAAGGCCTTCTGTCATGATTTGTTAAGTCTGACCTAACTCATCTGCTGGAAGAAGCCTAATTTTGACAAACAGTGGCTTTCAGCTTTGGCAGTTTCCTGCCACTATTTCAAATTAACAGTGTGAATCAAAGTCAGTTTTTGGTGCATACAGACAAGCTAGGAAATTAATCCCAGAGAACTCTCTGGGATTAACTCTCCAAAGTTACTTCACCCAGTTTTAGAATGAAGTGTTTTAAAGAATGTTAATTCCCTTTAAGCCACTGAAAGCCTCTTTGCCTCCTATACTGCCGGGGCTTTCCTCTGTTTTCAGGTACTATTATTCGGATCAAACAATTAGGACCTAGGAATTCAAAATTATTTGCTCTTAACAAGAACTCTTGCACTATGCATTTTCCTTATTCTTTCTTTTTAAAATAGAAGTTACATCTTGTACAAGGTAAAATGACAGATCACTCTGAATTCATTGGGACAATGGAATATTAACATTATGGAATAATAAAAATAGTCTACTAGAGACTCAAATGCCCTCTTTCAAAATTAAAAAAGCCATTTTTAATATTTTCCTGAGCCTGTAATCTACATATTTTTTTAATGTGCATTTCTAAATGTTGTGCCTGGCTAGCACAAGTGACATTGAGCTGAGAAAAGGAGTACTTTGGGCAGTAACAACATTAGCTAATCTGATACCATGGTGCTGGAAATTTCTCGGTGATGAGACAATTAACAGAGGTTTTGGCACCACTCTTCATCTTCTTTCATAAAGAATATTGGAAGACAATTTGGAACTTAAAAAAAATCAGCTGCTTGATGAGGCAGATAAACAGACTAATTGCAATGGATTTCTCTAAAGTCTGTTACAGCTGATCTGCTGCTGCTGCTGACTCACATACAACACCTAGCAGTGATCCATTTTTCTTTAAGTGCATCCATTTACTCATTCCATTAAAGAATGAGTATGTGGCCTTGTGATTATCCTCTTCCTTAAAGCAATTTCAAGCCCAAGGTCCCTCAGGGACTTAATTCAGATACCTCTTACAGCTTGTGAGTATGCTTCAGAGACAGAATGATAAACTGCAGAACTGGTATTATTCTGATATCCAACTTATATTCAAAATTCATGCAGGTAAAACAGGTGATAAAATCAATTTATCTTCTTTACACTTCAATGACAATTCCAAACAGTGTTTTTCAGCTTTTCATTTTGTCAAGAAGAGCTCACTTAAAAACATACTCAGGCCCCTCAATCGGTGATGAACCTGACTCTGTGCTTTCACAATGAGCTTTCTCCAACTATTCTTTGCATTATGAATATATTTTGAAGTACAAGTTGCAAAGGTAGTGAAAACTGGTAGCAACAGCTTAGAAACATTTGAACAGTGTCCCACTCACATGGCTTTCCAGACAATAAAGACTGACATGAATTTTTCTACAACACATAGTGAGGCACTTCAGTCCCTTTCATCAGGACTTCATGTCCCTGGAACCTTCCAGCAAGTTTAACATTCTAGCTCTATATTAGCCAGATATTCCACAAAACGGTTTACTCAATAATACCACATACTCTAGCCAGGTGATCTGAGGCAAAATCAGCCCATTTGATTTCAAGGTATTAACAGCTTTATGTTGAGAAAACATATGACAATCCTTGGAATAAAATAAGAATCGAAAATTTGTGCATTGGGTTTACAAACTAACAGCAGATTCAGCAATTTGACTGGAAGAACTAAATTATTGTCTTTTTCCTCTAACTTCCATTGTTTCAACAAATCAAATAACTACAATGCAGCCATTATGCACTACCATGTCCCTACTAACAACATTAATTGAAAGAGTAAAATCCTACACAAAGTCACAGAGGAAAGAAAAGCATTTCAGCAGGGACTGAAAAAACACCGTATAGGAGGAAAAATAATGATTAAAAGAAACAGACAAAGGTGATGAAGGCTTTACTAACAAGTGTATATAGATAATGCCATACTCCACACAGGTCGGTGTGTGTCAAGAGCATCACTGTACAACCACTGGTAACCGTCCGAAGAAGAAAACAGCAGCTGGAAATCCCCAGGTGATATGATAATTCAACAATGTTAAGTAAGGACTTCAAGATACTAACAAAGAGTGGAAAATATTGTTCCTTAAACTTCAGGGATAATTAGTTGGTTTCTTTCACTGGACAATTAAATTAAATGGTGTAAAATTAGAAAGCATGCAAGCACTCAAGCACTTCGTGGATACTGAAAATGACTTCTTGTAGTAATGCCTATTGTTCCTTCTTTTGATAAAATCATAATGCATTTTTGCCTTATCATGGAAGTGATAGTGTTATAAAAGCCCATCAATTCAAGGCTATCTCACAGAGGTCAGGCTGCAGCCTGCAAGTCCAGGCAGGAAGCATAAAGCTGCTCCCAAGAGTAGGCCATGTTGCATTACATAAGCAACACAAGAATGATTCATACAGCTTAAGAGGTTAGGAAGGATATCAAAAGTATGTATATTAACTGACAGACATTCTACTGTTTTGTTTTGTTTTTAAACAAATACAGTGATAAGGAAATGTAAGAGTAAGATTTTATAGAATTGATTCCAAGGCAACTATTCAATCTAGATGACCTTAGTAAAAGGTAAAATATAGAAACTGTACTGCAAAATTCAGCGTTGCCCGACCTACGACACTATCTATTTCAGGCTAAAATACAGCAGTGAAAACCACCAACATAAATCTTTGTTTATTATAGTGCTTATTTATAAATGACAAAATCTCCTGTGAGCAAAGAAAGATCCCAGAATCTAAGAGAGCTCTCTCAGGACTAAAAACATCCCAAAACACCAAGTCCCTATAAGTAGTCTCAGATACACTTTTCCCACTGAAAGTACCTAGTAATAAAAATTCAGAAAAAAACCTCCACAAACAACTCAGATGAAACAGGATTAAAAGCTACTCATGCGCAAAACAAACTGGGTTACAAGTCACCCTTACAAAACAAAAATATTAATAAAAATATTTAGAAGCTCAAGTTTAGTCCTAAAACATTCTGTGCATGTGCATACACACAAGTGCAGGAAACTACTAATATATTCTGTGTGTGTGTGCATATATATAAATATATATATATATATATATATATATACACAAACATATATGTTTTGTTCCTTACAAGTAAAAGTTCAGGGAATTCTTCATATAGTGTACTTTGGATAAGAGTCACAGCTGGTGTAAACTCATGCTTCCTTCACCATAAACAAAGTTAGCTCACATAAGCCAAGAATCTGGAATTATTTTTTTCTCCTATTCATCTTCAGTATTATTGCTGCAATATTGATGCGTTTTGGTTTTTCAAGCCAAGAACTCTTCAGTGTTTTGCTGAAATCTAGATCATGAAGCTCAGTCTCTCATTGTTTAAAGGCAGCTTCATTTACAAACACATAGCTTTATCCATCTAAATTTACCTTTCGGACCGAAGCCAAACGATTCATCATTAAAGACTCTTCTCTATCATCATCGTCATCCAAGTCCAGCATAGGTATACTAAAGCTATCCATAATACTACAGCACCTGGAGTTTTCATCCCTTGGATCAAAGGGATCCACAATGATTGGTTCAGTTCCTTTGATTTCACAGCGGCAGAAAGGGCAGCCTTGGCCATCAGATTCCTGTAGCAAGAGAAATAAAAAAGATACATAATTTAAGAAAAATAAAAAGTAGAAGTAATTTTAAAAACATGTCTTAGATCTTTCTACATAAAAATGCCCTTAACAGGTCTCTAAGAGCTTGTAAAGAAGCACTGGAGTAAACGGGAAATAGATTCATAGATATTTAACGATAGTAAATGGTAAAAAGGCTGCACCTTTAAAGCTGTCTCTTTTCAAAATATTAAGCTTCACTTAAAAATAACTAATAAAAATGCAAACATTATCTCTACAAAGCACCAAAATTGTAACTGTCTTAATATTAAAGGTCAGGAAGTAACTTATTGCCTTTTAGGATTACAATTTTACTATTTATTCAGAGGAAAGAAGGCAGAGTGAGTAGACAGAGACAATGCATTTAATTATATAACTTTGTTATCAAATATAAGGTGTGTTTTTTTAATTTTAAGTTAGCAAATCCACATGAGCTCAAGGCATGCAACTTTTATACTCTGAAGAACTTACATATACTCCATCATGGCTGCAACATTACCATCATTCAGTGATATGCACACAAAATATCGAAAGCTACGGACATTTTTTGGCATGTTTAAGTAGCAAATCAGGACTTTATTACATTTTCAGTAAATTATGTGAAACCAGAAACTATTTTCACATTATCAGAAACAAGAATAACTTGAATTTTAATTTCTAAGTGGCATAATATGTTAAGTAACTTCCAAGCAACCATATTTCAATTCTTTTTAGTCCTTTCAGAAAACTTTTTTCCTCGTCCGAAGTAATCAAAAAGCCTTCAGAGTAGATTTCAGACTAGTAATGAATAAATAATCAGAGAGAAGTCTTTCAGGCACTTAAAAGATTTTTTTCCATCAAGAGGCACAATGCAGAAAAAAATTAAAAATAAAATAACCACACCCAAAAGAGCCCTGAAGCCTTCAGAAATCAAGGTAACTCAATCTGAATTCAGAAATCACATTATGTCATATTTGCAGTCAGGTAGACAGCTAAAAATATACAAATACCAAAATTAATTCTAAAAACCTAGCTATCCTGAAATATTATCAAGCAAGCACAACTTTTTATTATCTCAGATGTAAGGACAGCTTTAATATTTTCTAGCATTATTTTTATCAAGATACTTGCCAGTCAGATGATTTTACAGTTCGTGGAAAAACTGCATTCAAAAAGCCACATAACTATAAAAAATATCTCCTGACAATAGTCACGTTTATTTCCACGGTTAGCACTGCATATTCATACTGTATGGAAAGATATGTGTAATCTACATTTAACAGCCTTGCACCCTAATTAAAAAGGTCTAATCAACATCACTTACTACATCAAAGAGTGCCTCCAAATTGTATGGACTTACTGAAGTAATCACCACAAAATGAACATAAGTCCTCCCTCCTTCATACACAGTTTCATTGTCTAAAAACAGCTTTGCAGACAAGACACAAACCTTTTAATTTTCAAGGTTCACTTGTATTGGTATTGTCAAATAATTCTGAAGTAGCTGTTTCCTTCCTTTCTTCTGAAAAGCACTAAGATCACCAAAATACATTGGGAAACCAACCACAGCACCAGAAACTTTCATTTAACAGTAGTATTACAACTGAGAAATTAAAACCAAGATGTGGGATGCCTAGACATTTGTCCATGCCCACAGAAAGGTGATTTAGAACATTGAGAACAGCTATTGTGAGCCTTACAATGCAGCATATATGCCCATATGCATATAGAATCAAGTTCAGAGGTAGTTTCTAGACAATAATAGATTTCTGTGGAAGGAAATGACATTTTACTCTGGTTCCACAACACAAAAAAGGAAACAGTTAAACTAAGTCTTGTTTGAGAGACTGATCTCCAATAACAGTGAACAACTCTGAATCATCCTTAGTATTCTATGCAGATCTGACAATGCTTACTCAATTTTTTTCTGCTTATTTAAAACATCTCTATTACCTCTTGAGGCACACCTCTAATGAGCCATTATGCTGCCAATTAAACACAAGCCCACCAGAAGTTCGCAACAGCGGATGCTGTTACAGTCTAATATTTCTTCATTGTCTTCCTAATTATATGAAAGTTAAATTTGTAATGAAGTCCAAAATATACCTGGCTGATTACAGCTGGTTGCAGCAATGTTCTGATGAAGTTTGATGTTTTCAAACATGTCAGTTCTCTGAGCCTAAAATGTTTTGTTGTCCCCTTCCTGAATCCCTTGTCATTGGCTAAAGTACTGAGGCGTGTTGCTTCTCAAGTCTCCAGAATCAGGGCACATCACTGTCACAAGACTGGAACATGCTTCTACCACGCTATGAGACACACAGCAATCAAAAGCACAAATGTTTCAGCCCTTTTGCTTAGTCTTTTCAGCTAAGCAGAGTTTTTTTTAGCTAAAGATAATCAAGGCCAAACCTCTCTGTCATTCAAAATGAAACTGGTAAGGACAGAGAAATGATACTCCTGAAATGAGAAATACAGCTCCAACTCAGCAGCTGCTTAGAAGTGAAATAAATATTCTTATTTGGATATGTCTAAAATAGAATTTCCTCAGAATTTCTCATCTGTGGGCAATTTGAAAGATTTGGTTTTGGAGCATCAAACTCAAATTTCAGAAGGAACATAAAATCATAAACTGAGAATACTTTTCCAGCAAGTTTTATTGCTGATGGAAGAAAAAATCGAATTGTACTTCTGATATATTGTGTTGGCTTGCCAATAATGAATTCTTACTTAGGAATTTAAAAAGAAAACCTATAGTACTTTAGCCATATCTCAATTATGAGAATACAAACTCATTAAATGAGATTAATTCATTCAAAATCAGGTCAAAAATGGTCTAGAGTCAAGGATTTTTTAACTGCAACCAAAGACTGATGCCTGTGAAACAGTGTCTTGCCTGAGAATGGGATAACTCTAACTTCTCCCCACAAAATACAGATAAAAAGGAACAAAGGGGCAGGGGAAAAGGAGTCAGAATTGATTCAGTTTGAGAAGCACCTTTTAGGGAAAAAGGAATGACCTCTGCTTTTGATTTTAAGTGAAATGCTTGTTAACCACGCTAAAAAAAAGGTACCAATGCTCACTTTTCCGACAGATTGGCATGTCCTTAAACAAGATGGACAAAACACACCAAATTGCATCACCAGGAGGTCTGTGCTTTTGGGGATGTTCTGTAATGACATTAAAGGATCAGAGTTTCCCCTCCATTCAGTCTCTTTCCACAACAACTGTCTAAAGCTAGGTGGTTTAGTGCTTATCATGCTGTTAACAGGAAACTCAAGAATCCTAAGCCATTTAATGACTTGTACTACTGACTGAATCCTTCTCTCACCAAAGACATCCTGTCTCCTTATAAACCGCTGCCTCATCAGTTATCCACTCCCAGCTGCTACCTGTCCTTTTCATGCCTTTTGAACACATCATGAAGTGACCTGGGTGGTTGAATTGGCACAAAACAGCCAGCTTTCACTGTCTGAGAAGATACTGTGCTCAGGAAATAGTTTCCACTTAGCAGCAGTCAGCAAATGGCCTTGGCAAGCCTACAAGTCCAGATTTTAATGACTCCTGGAACTTTATTTTTCACAGATTTTGGTCCACAAAATGAAAAATATCGTAATTTTAAATACAGAGGTCCTTGAACCCTCTTACTAAGTACCTGGAAAATAAACATATACCTGCACTGTAAACAGGGATGTAACAGAGGAATCCATCCTCTTCTCCACTAACTGAACTATGACAGTACCTGCCATGCTGTAAGACAAGAAGTGCACATAAGGTGTCCACAAGGTTCTATCTTCACATCCTTGTCGTTCTCTGCACAGATTTTACACAGCTGGAAAGTGGAACCCATTTCACAGTACAATTCATACTGCTCCTGTAAAGAAAGTCAAGAGATTATTTCTTTACTGTGATTCGTTCACAAAGAACATACTTAAGCACCAGTAGTGACTAACATTTCTGAGTCCCATTTTCCAACCCACTTTACTTATCAAGGAAACTATTGCTACTGATCTATTTAAAAGTCACACTAAGCATTAGCAAACAGCTTGGTTTTTTGCTTCTCCAAATCTCTTATATACTATAATATATGCTACAAAAAAAGTTTAAATATCTGTGCCTACTAGGTTTCACACATGTAACTACCATGCAAGACATAGACCCTGCTTTTCTTTGTTTTGAGTTAAGAGGAAGAGAATGAATTCATAGCTTTAAGTGAGAAATTAAGTGATGAATTGAACAAAGTTGAGATTTTCTTTTCTAGGTATACTGTTTTCAAGGCTAAAACTGCTAGAAGTTATTGGACTGAGAACTGACAAGCAAAAGTGATCCAGAGAAGGGCCACAGAGATGATCAAAGGGCTGCAGCACCTCTGCTACAAAGACAGGCTGAGAGAGCTGGGGCTGTTCAGCCTGGAGAAGAGAATGCTCCAGGGAGACCTTATAGCAGCCTTCCAGTACCTGAAGGGGCTACAGAAAAGCTGGGGAGGGGCTCTTTACCAGAGTGGACAGCAATAGGACAAGGGGTAATGGTTTTAAACTGAAAGAGGGGAGATTTAGGTTAGACATCAGGAAGAAGGTCTTCACCATGAGGGCAGTAAGGCACTGGAATGCAACCTGGGTTGTGGATGCCCCCTCTCTGGATGTGTTTAAGGCCAGGTTGGATGAGGCTTTGAGCAACCTGGTCTAGTGTGAGGTGTCCTTGCTCATAGCAGGGAGGTTGGAAGCTAATGATCTTTAAGGTCTCTTCCAACCTTAACCATTCCATGATTCTGAGTCTACCTACAGCACAGATGAAGTATGGTTAAATTAAGTAAACAACCCTTGTGGACGAATTATGTCAAGAACACCCGCAGGATAACATGACAACAGTCATGCACACATCATTCAGTACTTTGTATCCTTGCAAGGTTGACAGGAAGGTGAAAAAACCACCTTCAGGAGGAATAAACAATAGATACAAACTGAGCCCAGAACAGTTTTCTAGAATTAGGTATTCTTAGGGATCTGACAATCAAATTTGTGTAGAAGTAAAGCTTTTATAGTCTTGAAAAAAAACAAATTTTGAAAGTTTAAAATAAGTAGAATCCAGGTCACAGGAAAATAAGCAGCTACTGCTGAGAAAAGGAAGAGGAGATGAGGGTAAGAAAAAGAGAAACTAAAAGAGCTCATATCTGCAGCTGTACTCAGTATATACTAAAGATGCATATGGTGGAGCTCTCACAAAGAATCTAGCCCTGCAGCAATCTAGCCCTGCAGCAATCTAGCCCTGCAGCAATCTAGCCCTGCAACCACTTTCCTACCATCTTTTCCTAGTTTACACAGCAAGAGTGACAGCTTTAAACTACTGCAGTTATATATTATTTAAGGCAGCATCCACATAGTTCAGAGTCTGTCAAATTAACATCAGATTTAACTAATGCTGTCTTCATAACTACAAGTTCAGAAGCAATTGGGTTCATTCAGTTAATTCAAAATACAACATAACTGGCTTGTGAAGAACAAGGTAAGCACTGAGGATGCCTAAAGTGCTTTTCACTTTCTTGAGGAAAAGTAAGAATATAGGGCTGGAAAATCATTCTGTGCAACACTAATATGTGATATCTCTGCATTACTCTTTTATTACTATTTTATGAAGGGAAGGGAAAAGAGGCAAGTCAGGTAAGGTGAAGTACTCAGACCTTCAGGTAATTGTTTTTAGGAATTCTCTTACTTAGGAAACATATTTTCATCATGGTATTCCTGGTAATACCAAAGATGGTAATTAATACTTCTTTTCTAAAATATTTCTGGAAGTGAAATGCATAAAGAGCACTCACAATTACAGAAGCTTCAGCAGGTCATCCAGTCTTCTCTGAAGAAATGGAAGACCAACTGAAACTGCTTGGTTTGTACCTAGTCTGATGTCTTTTTCTTGAACATATCCTCAAGTCTTCCAGATGCTTTTGTCAGGAAAAAGTGCTCTACAGAGTATACTTTAACCTTCTACTGTAAATTTCAGCACAATTTTTAATTAAGCATTTGTCTTGACGTGGCTACTTCCTATCATTTGAGTATGAAACATCTGCACATTAGTTTATCACATTATCACTTAAACAAGACTACAAGCATGTCTAGATACTCTAATTTTCTCTGCAAAGCTGCTCCTAAAGGCACTTAATTATTTTTGTTGCTTTTCCCTAATCTCTCTTTTAATTTGCACAACAGACAATGAAGAAAGGAGAGAGAGAGAGAGAGAGAGAGAGAGAGAGACGTACCTTTGTGATTTATGAACTATACTTTCCCTCCTGGACCTTTCAATAAACTGTACCATTCCTACTCAGACTTCAAAAGTAACATTTGATGTTGATTTATTTCTGTATTCGCATCTGCTATTAGCAAGGAAACACCATGCCACATAAACTTGTATCATACATATCAGAAAAATCTTTAATAACCATCAACACATTTCTCACTTGGAAGAGGCTTAGGATAAACAAAACTTTCCAAGACACACTGTCTGCACCATCATCAGCTATAGAGTTTAAAGGATTATTATCCTGCTCTTCATCTAAGCCCTTCTATCAACAACTTATTTTCTCTTTTATGAATTTATTTATCACATTTAAAAAAAGCTTATTATCACTGCTAGATGAGATACTAAGGGAAGTGAAGATTACAGAATAGCTGACAAACTCTGCAACGTACCTGTGTGACTTTTATGTGATCATGTGGTGTGGGTTCACATAATCCTGTCAAATCAGGATTATAACTTCGTCCATCTGGGAACAGATAGCTGCATCACAAGAAGACTGTTATAAACAAACACATTTCTTTAGCTTTGGTAGCTAAATATTACCCATGAAATTTCACAGGGGCAGAACAAGCTACAGTAGACATGAACTAAAATGCATCATCTTCCATCTTGCATAACTTTTTGGGGGTACTTCAAAAGAATACTATTTTAGATCTTCATTTCACATTATACTTGCAAACATGTTCCTAGTGATCTGTCCAATGTGAGCACCACACTTGGTGGTTATTACTTTTAAGTAATGGAGCAGAACAGAAAGGCAACACACATTCTTTTTTATTTGTATTTATATATATATATAACTGTATGTCTCTAATAATATTATATATATATGTATATTATAACATTTAAATCTGTGTATATTATGACAAGAATCTACACTGAGAATCCAAGATGCAGACTGGATTTTAAGCAACAGAAAACAGGAGCATTTCAATACTATGGGCAATTAATAATAGATTAAATGGTATTACAGAGACCCTAAGTTGTTCTACATTCAGATTTATGTAACTTGGAAACATCATGTTCTTAAGTCACACTAAGAAAGCTATATTTACATAGGATACAAAAACTTGAGACTGCATTAAATATCCTCAGTCCTAGTAATTGTTTGCTCTGTTTTTGTTCATTAGGAACACTGCCATTGTAAGTGTGTTTTTTATTACAAGCATGAAATCATCATACCTTGAAAAAAAATTACTGGACTGTGCAGGACTGAGAAAAACGGCAAGTTTGTAAAGGGTTTCTTGGGTTTCTCAGTCTTTTTTTGAGGATTGATCAATGTTCCTGGGGGTTTTTTTGTGTTGTTTTTTTTGTGTGTGTGTTTTTTTTGTTTTGTTTTGTTTTTTTTTTGTTTTTTTTTCATTATTACAATAGAATCACAGAATCACCAAAGCTGGAAAAGACCTTTAAGGTCATCAAGTACAGCCCATGACCTAACACCACCACATCAGCTAGACCACGACACTAAATGCCGCATCCAGCCTTCTCCTGAACCCACATCATGTGGGTATAACAAAACACGTATCCCAGTGAAAACATTTTGGTAACAAATTTTCTCTCTTACTTCAGCCAACTTAACTAGAAGTGTGCTACTTCTCCCTATAAATTCAGATTCTTTTGTAATTATAAATCTTTCCAGTAAACTGTTAAAACCTGGAAAATGTTCTGGCTGCACAATATACAAAAAAAGCAATTACATAGCTTTCAAATAATTGTCCAGAGTTAGAAACATAAGTAACTGGCAGTAGTAATAGTTCAATAAGCTTAAGTGCATTTGGGACTCTTTTCAGGGAGGGTGGACAGGTGAAGGAATCAATGTGACAGCTGAACGATTTTATTTTCTCCTGGAATTTATCTGCTATGAGATATGACTTTGCTTAACTTTGGTTAGTGGAATAACCTGGAAACAAGTGTTTTTCAAATTAATAAAAGGGATTGTCCTCAAATGCCAAAGGAATGCTAAACACCATATCCAGATTATCTGTTTTAAAGATCTTTAATAACTACCCATATAAGCATGAAGACAACTAGGAAATCAGGATTTCATACCTATGGTGACCTTAGAAATTTGTACTTACAATCCTTCCCGGCTGCCATCAATCAAAGCCTGAAAGAGAGGCTTATTGTGAGGTATGGTCTGCAATATGTTCCCATCGCCAGTCACATATCCAATGGCCCACTGTCCCAAGCGAGTGCAACTCAGTCTGAAAATGTAGCTTGATAAAAACAAGATGAATGAAAAGTCAGTGTTCACAGTTCAGCAAAATAAGTGGAAAGAGGAGGGGTGACCTCTGGTTAAAACACCGAATTAGGCCTCTGAAGATTTGTGTCAGTTTCCCAATTCTGCAATGTGTTCTTTGTATAACCTTAAATAAAATTGCATCTTCTATGCTGTGAGTTTCTCACCAGCAGAAAAAAGGTAACAGCAGCACCCTATCCCCAACTTCTCATCTGCTTGCTTTTTAGTTCTCCAAGTGAAAGCTGCATATTCCCTGTAAAGTCCTATTGCATATATTTAGACAGGTCCACAAACCTTTTCAAGAACAGTGTGTTATATTATCAAGTCTCCACAGCTACAACATATACATACATACTTGTGTATACAGGGGAACTGTTTAGATGCAGCAGAAACGTAAATGAAGAATATTAAAAACTGCTTTACTAGCAACGTTCATTTCGTGTGTACAAGAGGAGGTGAACAGGACAGAAGAAACACTACTTCAAGATAATACCAACCCAACTGAAACACTTGTGTGTTACAAGTGAGAGGTGGGAATATACATAACATAGAGCACAGTAGGAAGAAAAGGAAGATTATAAGCAATAGTATAGAGCATGTTCTTCATAATAAAACTCTTATCCCTTTCATGTCAGACCATCTCATATGCAAACACCTCATTCAGAAAAGCATTCCACAGTGAAATACTGCAAACTCAATTTTGTACTACAAAGCAGTTTTTCTTAATTATAGATCAATATTTTATTTCCTTACAAACTGTTTAAAATGAGAAATCTTAGCCATCAATGAAGTATGGCATAGCTTGCACAATCTTCAATAGACCAAATATTACATTGAAGAGTAACTATTCATTGAAACAGAATCTTGTAATTTCCAGGATGCCTTAGATAGATTAAAGAAGCAATTTCACTTCATTTCTCCTCTTTCACACTCCAGCAATTCACATAAGCAATTCAGAAAGTAATTTTCTGATATGCAATAGAAAGTTATCTTAAAACTAACTCTCTATTTACATGGAACATAGAGGCAACTTCGGATAATTTCTCTTTTCTTTCTCTTTTATAATCACAGAATCAGAATCAATGATAGAGAAAATACTATGTATAATAAGTGCTCTCAAAATCAAAGTAGTTACCTGACTTCTGTAGCAGGGTTCAGGAGAACCAAGCTAAAAAAGCAATGTTATTCTACCAGAACCACAAGACTTTGTATATCTGCACTTAGTCAGGTAACTTAACAAGATACAGTGTATTATTTGCTAAAAATCAAAAGAAACAACTTACAGAATATGGATGTAACTGTTACTAGACTTCTTAAACAAGTTTCAAAATTATGCACTTTGAACTATGTATACATGTGATCCTGCAGCAAAGTTAGACAAGGCTTTGTAACTAAAATGTGTAACTAGCAAAATAAAAAATTATTATAGGATTAAATCCATTAATTAAGTTTTATTTCTCCAAACTGAGTGAAGGGAAAAAAAAAAAGGGACAAAAGAAGTGGCATAAATGGTAAGAGTTTCATCCTCAACATATGAGGATGACTAAGGGACTGGAACATCTGTCATATGAGGAAAGGATAAGAGACCTGGAGCTGTTCAGTCTTGAGAAGGGAAGACTAAGAGGGGACCTTATAAATGCCTATAAATATCTGAAGGGTGGATGTCAAGAAAGGGCCAGTCTCTTTTCAGTGGTGTCCTGTGATAGGACGAGGGGAAATAGCACCACGTTTTAACACTGGAAGTTCCTCCTCAACATGAGAAAGAACTTATTTACTGAGAGGCTGATGGAGCACTGGAAGAGGCTGCCCAGAGAGACTGGGGAGTCTCCTTCTCTGGAGACTTTCAAAACTTGTCCGGATGCCTTTCTGTGTTATCTGCCCTAGGTGTTCCTGCTGCAGCAGGGGGATTGGACTTGATGATCTTCAGACGTCCCTTCAAACCCCTATGATTCTAAGTTCAGTTTGTGTAATTCAGTATGCATAGGACTGCATAGAAATTATTTAAAAACTCTATACATCATGATAGTTTTGAGTCTGACAGATTCCTTTTCTAGGTGCAGAATCATTACTGGCAAAAAAAAGAAAAAAGAACATAAAAGGAACACATTAAGCACTGATTCATATTTAAAGTGTGCTACCATGAAAGATGAGATGATTTTTAATTTACTATAAAACAACAATTCAGCACAAATTTTGAAAAGCAAGTTCTTTTTTCAAACATGCTTTTCAAGAATGCATTGTTTATTGTACCTAATTCAGAAGAAAGGAAATGCAATGCTATTGTTTGATATTTTTTTTTCCTTTTTATTTGCACTTATTTAGACTTTTGTGTGCTAATAAATTTTTTTTTTGCTTCCTAACACTGTCGAAGAATTATGGCATAAAAGCAGACCATGATTACAAAGTTCCAATGTCTTGAAATCTACGAGGTCAGCATTTTTTGAATGTGGGGTTCTGAGCTTTAGTATTAAACTATTTTAAATTATAAATCAAAAGTATATTAAAAATGCCTACTACTACTCTGATTCACTCTGTTACACACAAAACTTCCCATCCCTAAAAATTCATTTCAATATTGCACTGAGAAGAACAACACAACATAGAGGCATGAACCTAAAATAATGATGTAGCTTCTGAAACAGCAAATTAATTTGAAAAGCAATAATAAGCAAAACCTCTTACCTCCCAGGCTTAGAGCTGTATTTTTGCAACCTTGCTTTAACTTCATCATATGTCAGGAATGCCATATATCCAGGATGCGTGACAGCTAAGAAGTTCCAATTCCTTAAGATTGAACCCCACGGCTAAAAAGAGAAGGCAAACAATTAAACAGATGCAGCCAGGCAGTTACAGACTTCTAATAAAACTCAAGTAAATTTGTCAGAGAGACCTACAGTGTTTTATATTTAGATGAAAAATACACTCTTTTGGTTAAGGTCTAAATAGTACAAAAGACTGTCTTATATATCCAACTTTGCTACAAGGGTTCTTTCAAAAGAATTATTCCAAGAATATTAACTGTAAACTGTTGGATTAAGATTTTTGAAGAAATTTAAAGGTTTCTCCTATTTGTAGCTACATAAAATATTAAAGATCATATTTAATTAGAACCTGGAGAGTATGACTCCATGATGGTTTAATAAAAACACAATTAAGCCTATGCCAGAGAGGTCCTGCAGCCCTTTTCATAGTTAATGGTAAGTAACACTAACAAATGAAACCTAATAACGCCGCTAATTTGAGCTGTCATTCTTTTTCTTATGCTCTACTTCTTGATCTCTTCAGTTACCACAATGGTACTACAGCCAGAAAACAAAACAAATATTTACAGCATTTCATCACAGTCTTTGATGACCTAAATAGCAAATGCTTCAGAAAACTCAGTGCCTGATACACTATCACTTTGAAGATTACAGAACAGTTGTTTACTATAAATGAAGGATGTTTTTGAAGTAGTGGATTAAAACAAATACATTAAGTGTTCCTTGCCAGCATTTGGAGAGAAAAGAAACTGCCTCTCAATGGTTTGGAGATTTTTTTTTAATGCATTTTTTAAAAGATCAAGGCAGGTGAAGTTAAGCAACACAAGAGAAGGCTTGTGTTCTTGTGTGCCCTGCCAATTCCCTTTGAAAGGACTTCTAAGGGCTAGTAAGGCAGAAATGAAATGCCTGTGTGGCACACTTGAGTGGAGTATCCTAACAGTTCTGCCTGAGATTGATACATTTCCCAGGCAAACCCTAACCACTACTTAAACATGCATGAAAGTCTGTTTTATTTTACAATTAATACCTCTTTAAATCAGACACATGAACTAAAACAGCAAAGTTTCAGTACAGAGGCCATAAGAAACCTCAAGTGTTCAAATCTGTACTAAAGAAAGGAGAAAAAGAAACAAATCATGATCTTAGATGTAACATTACCTCTTGCCAGCTCCTCTCTGCACCTTCACCAAAAATAGGTGCCAGGAAGCTTCATCATATGAGAAATTTTAATTGCCCTAACTAGTGAAATAAGGGAGTTGACTCTTCCCCTTTTACCACACCAATGCTTACTTCACAAAAATGCAATGTTCTTTCTCCTCTTGTGTTACTCAAGTGCATGCATGCATGTAAACCAAAAAGGATGAGTACATTCAGTACTTAGACATTTTGTTCAACTGTGGTAATATAGCGGCTTGCAACAGTACTTTAAAAAATAAATTCAAGTAGCCTGCAAATTCCTTGGTTAGTCACAACAATCAAGCTTCCAAGTTTTCCGTAGACAGTAACTTCCTCAAATGCTTGCACTCTCTACAGAATATCACACTACTGCTATACCTAGAAAATTATAAGACACTATGAAAAATCAAAGGGCAAGAACTCATAGCTGGCCTTGTGCACAGAGTATTACAGAAGCAGAAATGTTAAATGGGAAAAGATTTGTGCATTTAATTATCTACAGAATTGTTTTTGCACAAAAGGACTACCTAACCAAGCATGTTAACAGTAAAAGAATGAAGTTTCTTCCCTTCAAAGCATCTGCATCATGCTAGCTTTATTTCTGGCCAGAGAACGCAGCACTTTAAGCTGTGCATGTCTACAGTGAGGAGGCAGGGGGAGCAACTTCATTTTTACAGGATCTCAACATACAAAGTAGTCTTGCTTTCTTCTGTGAATAAGCATCATTACAAACAGAGCCTTTCTGTAACACAGCCCACAGTTGGCAAAACAGTATTTTGATTACTTAAACAATTGGGATTTTCTCTCTGTGGGTGTATGCACATAGTTACAAAAGCTGTTTAAAAACTAGAGAAGTAAAATGTAACCTCAGGGAGAGGTTCTCAGACCAAGTTCAGTGCAAGTTCACTTCAGTGGTTGCGCAGCTATTGCACCAGCTAGTGATCTGTTTGACAAAAATTCTCTCTCTTACTCCTTTTTTAAATTAAAAGTTAAGCCTAACCAGTCTTCTCTTACACATACCAGTACTGCTGACCGCTTCTTCTAGCACAAGGCATGGTAATGAATCAAACTAGCAATGACCTTACAAAGAAACTAATGCAAACAGAGACTCCTTGGCTTACAGAAAAGGAAAATAAATTCACTGGCTTACAGAACAAGGAAAATAAATCTCATTTGATGTGTCTTTCCTGAAGTTCAGTGCAATCTATAAGGACCCCACGCAGCATCAGAACACAGTTACTTCTCAAATCACTGACCTCTCATCTAAATTTGTATTTGATGTACAGATTAAACTAAACCAAAAAACATTCCCCAAACTCTGTTACTATTCATGAGAAGAATGCTTAGGGGGGAAAAAAACCTACAGAAAGGAACCATAAATAAACACATTTCATAGTGACATATGTTGCAACCAGAGACTCACACATTTTGCAGTCAAGTCTGAGATCAAGATTTGGGTTTGATTACTAATCTGAACACCAGAGTAGTTTGCCAAATACTGAATTAAAGGGAGAAACTTTGACAAAGTAGAAACTGATATCAAGGCAGGAGAGTTCAACACAGGAATCCTTGCTCATATCAAGCTCCATACAAAGGGCAAAGCTTACGGAGATTTTGCCAAAGCAGCGTAACTTACAATGATCTCTATTTTCTAGTTTATGATTTTGTCAAACAGAAAGAACCCCCAAAGCTTTGTTCAAACTTCCATAACCCGTGTGTGCTTGACTAAGTGATCAATGTTTGTTGTTAAACAGAAAGATGACTTACACCATAACATATTCAACTTTCATATGGTTTTGACTCAAAATGGAGAAGAGATCATAAATATCAAAACACTGTAAACTAAAACCACTAATCATCTCCTGACAAATCTTAGTATCAACTTCATAATGGCACCCTTTCCCATAACAGTAAAACCAGGAAAGCTAAACAGAGATTATCACAGAATAACATGGAAGAAACATATGGCCCATGCTTTCACATAAAATGGGCATTTCGAACATATCTCCAATGGGCTAATAAATATTAATGGAATCATAGAATCATGTAGATCAGAAAATACTTTTAAGACTGTTGAGTCCATTAACCTAACACTGCCAAGTTCCCAGCTAAACCACATCCCTAAGTGCTTGATAACACTTAAGGTGAAGAATTTTTTCCTAATATCCTAATCCTCCTCTGGACCAAATTGAGGCTGTGCACCAATTTATGAGTGTACAGGGTAAAGAAAGTAAACAACCAAATAAATGGTTGTATACCTCAGCAATTCCTATTTGCAAAAGAAATATGCAAAGTGATAAGTTCAGAATTAGTATATCCAATATGGATGCAAACTATTACTATTACTTTTATATTGACTGAAATACCTCAAGTACGTTCTGTAGAAGGGACACAAGGATAACAGAGACATGTAACATACACACAAGCTCATTTCAGATAAACATTACCTATTAACAAGAATACAAGTAATGCTATTCCCAAAGACAGTCCCTTATTGTAAATAAACAGCAGAGCATTACTGGCAAAAACATGTTCAGAAAGAAAAGCATTGGGTCTATATTTATCCTGAAGCAAAAAACCCACAGTCATATGCACCTTCCCTTATGTGTTTGTATAAACACTTCATATGAGTATACATAGGTACAAAAGCACAATGAAAACTCAAAACTTAGGTAAGTATCTGTAGGTCTACATTTCTAAGAATACATTTAAGAATAGTGAAAAATAAGTAAGCAGCAAGTACAAAGATACTATGATCTTACTTAATATGTGCAGAAATTCAGTAGGTATTGCTGGATGTTTTCAGTTTTTCTCTGAAGAACTAAAAAAATTGTACAATTTATTTCTGAATTATAGTGCTTCAGTTAGTTCAGTTTTTGCTCAAAATCTGCTTCCTGGACCCATAGGTACTTGCCTCAGGTTCCCAAATACATACAAGCATCAAAAATTTTAAAACCTTACCTGAAATAATCTAGTGAAGATATCAAATTCAAAAATTGAAATGTAGTCATTGCAGGTCAAGTCAATAGTGGACTTAAGAGCCATTGCTTCCAAACCAGAGCTTATCTGATGAACTTCATGAAGGCACTGCCTAAATACTTTCCATGGCACTATAGTTCTGTGAGGGGGGTGGAAACAGTAAATTTAATAAAACCACATATTTAAGATTTGATATCCTATTTAAACATCAGAACTGGACATTTAAAGAAGTGGAACATTAATTTGGTTTCTCTACAGACACACACAAAAATATTTTAAAAATAAAGATTTCTGAAAACAGCCTAAGGAAATGAAAGAACAGTTTACCTTCCTTTAAATGCAGTCAAAGTGTCATTTTTTTACAATAAATATTCCAACTTCCTTAGAAGGGCAACAGAAAGAACTCTACAGAAAATGAAATATCTTACCAGGCAAGTGTTGCAACCAATCTCATACCTTCTCAAAGACAACGTAAAGGACCAGCTCTGTGCTTGGTAAAAAAGCTCCTTTCTTCACTGCCGCACTTCTCAGAATTACAAGCATCAGTTTAGAATCTACTGTGATGACATTTTCTATAGCTAAAGCTCATAACCATTGGTCAAATAATGTGACAGCAATCAACCAGGTACCACCAATACTGGTCCAAGGCCTGTCATAGCCAATGACAGTTACATAACTATTAGAAGACACATCTTCTCAGATCTTCACCTTCACACATTATTGCCAGATGGGGAGTATTTTCAGACAGTATTGAATGAGGAAAAAGGTGGTAAATCAGAATATAAGGAAATTAAAATTCTCCTCTCTAATACAAAACTGCGTTCTGTCAAATTCACTTTCTATTTGCATAGTTTGAGATACTGCAGGTTAGTTATTTTGTCAATCAAACACTTGTATTTGGAATTCGACATGAGGCTGATCACTTGAAAATGCTCTATTTTATCATTCTCAAAACTATGATAAATTGTTCAATAATATCAATTATTCTCATGTCATTAAGGTCAAATCCAGATTTTGCAAAGCCATAAAATCTTCTCTTAAAAAGTTCTGCTTCATATTGAGAACGGATTATATGATATTTTAAAAGCATTTCAGTTAACAAAAATGCAACCAGTATGTAAGTATTTACAAACATATAACTAGTTTATGGATGTAAAAAGATCTCACACATTCATAGCAATATTTTTTTAATAACTGCTAAAATTAAAAATGACACAGGCCTCACAAACTCATCTATATTTTGTGGATTTTTTATTAGTTCACATTGCCTTATTTTTATAAGATCCAAAATATTTTATTTTATTTCTTATGTGGAAATGTGTATTACTAACTAGTACAGTGCTGTGAAAAGAAAATGGACAAACTGTTTTAAGTTGGTCCTGCATAATAAATATTATGCTATTAATCTAAATTAAAATAAGTAGTAATTTGAACTTCAACACTGAAAGCATGGTCCTGTATTTAATCACATCAGGCATTCACTACTTTTGTAAGTGGAAAGAAATCTACTTGTTACTTATACTGAGAAAGTCATAAATGATAAAATGTGAAGTTTAATAGATCTCAGCAGATACCTTCATCTGTGTATGAAAAACAGGAAACCACAAAGAACTGAAGTGAGATACCACATCAGATGGCATTTAAGAAAGAATGCACATCAAATTTTGATTATGGTAGATGCAGAACAAAACAGTGTACTAGGTTCAGAGAATGAAGTTGGAAAACATCAGTGCTCTCATGGTGTTAAAAGTTGTCTTAGTTCAAGAGACTACTGTTTATTCAGTTCCTGTAACCCTCTCTCTGAAGTGTGTTCTGATTCTGTTTGTAAACCACCCTAAATTGTTACAGCAATGGGAGAACACTGAAATGGGATTTTTTTATTATTTTTTTTTAAAGTGTTTTGTTTTGTGGCTGGGTTTGTTTTGTTTTCCATGAAAACAAGTCTATCAGATGTGATTAAGAAGTAGGATCTTCTGCTATCTATTCAGTAACATCTCGCACCCGCAAAACCCCACCAACAGATAGAACAAAGAAAAGTTTCCAGGAGAATGTCTTTAGAGCACTGCTGGCTGGTACTTTGGCGATTAGTTAATGAAATTACATAGACATTTATTTTGTGAGACTTCTCCAAGAACAAGTGGTGGCCCCAACTTAAAACTCACTAAATTCAGCAGATAATTTTTTTTTTCTGCAGCTTTCTGAAATAGGTCTCTTATCTCCTGCCTTCTTAAATAAAAGTGAGAATTGGTTGTTGAAGCCTGTTAATTCCTGTTTCTCAGCAGATAATTTATATACCTATAATTCCTAAATAATTTGAAACAGAACCAGCCAGGGATTATTTCTCCCCCAGTGTCTCTCTCCAGTTTATACATATAAATGGAGGGAGACCTTCCAGACAGTACACATTCACTTGCTCTCTTGAGACCCTGCAGACAACACATACGCACTAATAATGAGTATGCTGTGGACTCTTCAGCCAGAGAAAGATCCTGCAACACTCTCTTCTCCTGCTCCTCCAGCACTGAAATCCAGTGACCTTTCAGGCATGCTGAGAAACACCCTCCTCAGGCAGAGACCAAGAAGGGGGTCACACAGAATGCTTCCCACAGTGATGTGGGAGTGAAAGAGGTTTTCATAGATGGCTGACAAGTTGAGTTTCTGTTTGAATTAACATTGCACTGCTGTTGCTTTCTTGTGTTTTAGGAGCTATACAGCCTTTGAAAACACCTTTTCATTATTCAAATCTAAAGAGCTATTTTTTGTTTGGGGAGATGGCAGGTGCACTGAGAAGGGAAGGGAACAGGACCAATCAAGCCAAGGTTGAGATTAGGACCATCTTAGTTAATAGCATGATTTGAGTGTTGTTCAAATATATATATAATTAAAAATAAATTTTAAAAGTTGCCCTTACAGAAAGAAAAAAACATGATCCTGATTGTAATGAAATGCTGCCTGCAGCATTCAGCTCCTGAACCATACAAGGCATCTCCTATAAATATTTTCAGTCATCTTTGTCTTAGTAGTATTTGTTGCATCACACCCTAATCATACCCTGAACTAAAGGCTGGCAGGTATTCTGCACATGCCTCATGCTATTAGGCTGACCTAGGAAGAGATGAGTCAGTCAGCTCTACTAGGGCTCATCAAAAAGATGTGATTTGACATCCCAGGATCATTAGTTCTCTGTAGAATTAGGTTGAGGAGGTGCAGTGTGTCAGTATTTCAGGTATTCAGTTGTAGTTAGGTAAGCTAGCCCTTGCAGCAGAACACACACGACTCCAGCTGAGACACTGTTCTGGGGAGTATCTTTTATGAGAGGATAGTGCTATACAGTGACTTTACTTCCCTCAGATGCCCAAAGTTAAGACACACAATATGAAGAGACACACCCAGGGCTTTGGTAACAGTTTTTTTTAATAACATAATTTGGGGAAAAAAAACAGGACAATGAAGTAATACAAAGCTACCTGACTACATGTACATACTGTTATTGTGCTACATATTGCTTTATTATTACTTCAAATTAGTTCAAAATCTTCAGAGAGATTAATTTTAGACGGAAACAAAAATATGAAGGGAGCTGAAACACACACCTTATAAAGCAGAAAAAGGTTGTGGAGGACCTTTTACAAGGAAAACCTAATCTGCCAATCCTGCCAAACTTTCAGGAAACAATTCATAAAGTGTCTTTGTATTGCCTTTCCTCATTATTGTAACAGAAGCAGGCTTATGCCAATTTTAGGAAAGAAAACACAAAACAAGTGATCCTGAATAATTGTTCCTGAAGAGGATTTCTGCCCACACCATCTCTCTCATACAAACAATACTATCTCAGCATTTACCTTGGAGCTGTCTTCTTATTTAAGAGTCCTGTCAAAACCCCTGAAGTAAGTAATTTCTCCCTCAAGCCTCCCAAAATGTCACTACTTCTCCACATTTCTTCTGCAATAGTAAAATGAGTAAATATATTTAAAGAATGCTCCATTCAGAAATGTCCTGATCGAAGTACAAGTATTTAAAAAATACTTTCATATAGGATGGTATATAATTATTATAAATTATTATTGACACACGTCCAAGGTAGATGTCACTCTAATCTCAGATAGACTTAACACCATCCACACAACTTCCATATGCCTAAAGCAGAGGGATTAGTGTTCAGCATGTAATTTTTGAGCAATTCAGCAGAGGAATTTAGGTCCTCCCTTCCCTCCTGCCCTAGTCATGCATACATAGGATTTTCTTAAACTCCCTGAACGTTGCTGCATTATTAAAAAGCAAAAGATATTAAAACAAACTTGGAGAGGAAGCAAATATTTTCTGAGTATGCAGAGTACAGAACTTCAGTAAAATGGCAGAGATGCAGCAATTCTGGAATGTCAAGTGACACTGCTCCCATTCTGAACCAGAGCAGACCACAAGTATGTCTAGGAAGGTAAACATATATACCCGTGTAACTCACAGTTCACATTTTTGTCGGCAAGAGACTCTCAAATGTTGCCTGAAAACATAGCATTAATGGGACATGACTGCATCCAGAGCAAATTCAAAAATATTCAAGCAAATACTGACCCAGATTGAAACAACATTATTTGCAAGTCTGCAGTGAGCAATGTGGATTTTGATTATCATCACTGAACAGAGCATTTCTTCAGACTGCTGCTTCAGTTTTAAATGAAAGGCCACGTTTTCATTACTTCTGAACTACAGCACAAACAATTGACACACAGAAGGCTTGAGAAGTTCAGTCCCAAGGAAAAAAAGGAATTCTGCCATATCGTGCCAGTACAATCATTAAATAGTGACATAATGCAGAACAAATACAGATTAATCTAACATGAGAAAAGAGAAGGTAAAAGAAAGAAAATGAGCCTTATGAAATGGAGACAACATACCACCAAAATAACTACTTTCAAAGCCACATAACTGGATATTACTGGAAAGACAGCAAGTTAGAACTTCCTTGAGGGACACAGAAAGTCTACCCAAAGAGGTACACGCTTACCTGTATGTTTCCAAATCTGATCTCTAACCGCAAATCCAAAGCACACCCATGATTTTGCACATCCTTTTATACTTAAAATACTGCCTCCGTTGCCTATCCATCAAGAATCTGTTCTCCTGTCTCAAAATCTTGTGTGCCAACTATGACAACTTTCTTTTTTCTATCCTTTGTACATGCAATTTTACCTTATTCTTAGTCACCCAGAATAGCTGCAAAGACTACTATTGTCCATTTACGTTTTTTATTAATGTCTGGCAGCTTTCCACTGACTAGCTCTTCTCTATAATATTATTTATCTTTTTGTTAAAACTTGTGTATCTTACGTTTGTATGAAAAAGACCATGTAAGATAATTTCTCACTAGAACCCAGGGAATGGTACAGACTTCCTCCAGCTCAAGTTTTTAAACAAGGATAATAAGAAGCCTATTTCCAGTGCTGCCGATCAGCCAGAACCATCCTCTAAAGCCCCATTCCTTGTTTACATCCTTCTCTTTAAAAGCTCCTGTTGCCAAAACATGTCTTGATGTTGATGTAGGCTGGGGCATTCTGATCACTGCCTCTTCCTCTTTCACCATTTTTCCCCTCACACTTCAGTTCATACTCAGATTTGAAGCTCTCTGGACCAGGAGCACCTCTTCAGTCGGTATTTTTAGTGTTCAGGCAACACTAGGGCTCTTGAGCACTTTCAGCAGCAAGAACAGGAAATCAGGTAATAAAGTAAGAGGATCAATAAGGTGTTAAAACCTGGTTTATCTGAGGTCTTGCTTTCTGACAGCTAAATGTTTTCAAGTTAAGTTGTGCATTGTGGTCTGCCTGTTTTACTGCTTCTTCTCTGAACCCAAGCCACAGAGGCTACGCCTGTCCTATCCCAAGCTGTAAAGCACTGACCACAGCAGAACCACAACTACTCAAAAGTTGGAGTATCAATTTAAAATACCTTATTTAACTGCTCCACAGAAATCAACAGCCACATTTTTTCCTAAATTCCAATAAAAATAAATACATTTCAGGTCTCAGTCTGGGAGGAGGTGGAAGGAGAGGTGTCAGAGCATTAAAAGAGTAGTGTGTTTGACCCTACCAGTGAAAGAATTTCTGTTTCCTCAGAAACTAAAAGGAGGGAGAAATCAATTTATTTAACAACAGTAACAGAAGTGTTTTCAATTTTTTTAAGTTTCACAATGAGGAGTAAAACCTTAAAAGTTAAAATAAATGGCAGAACTATGGAGAATTGAAAGTCTAACAACATTGACATTTCCCTGCTGATTCATTCTACAACATGAAGACAGCCACAAATCACAAATTTCAATAGTACAAAGACCTGCATGACTTCACTGTAGCTTTGAAATTCAGGGGCTGGAAAGATCTGTTAGGTCATCTCACCCACTTTCCTTCTCAGTTCAGAATCACTCCCAGTGGTATTTTGCACATTTTTGCTCAGAACAGGAAACTAGCAAAAGATGTAAAGTGCTACTAAAATGAGTGAGGAACCAGAGGAAATTAACATCAAGCCCTACTACAGTGATAAAATGTGGGTAATGAAGAAGCCGTCAAATTATGTTTTATATGCATATTTACAACCCACTGGGGGTTAGTAAAGTATCTGTAAACAAATGTAACTGCTGATTACATGCCTTACAATTTCACAGTTCCATTTAACATTACTGTTTTGCTGTACATTTAAATATCATTTGCTTCTGCACATCTGTAATGGTAAACCATAGCTGAAGATTCATTCCAGTAAAACCATTTGCTCCAATAATTGTATTCTAGTAATTAGTACAAATTAAAAAAAATCACACTGTCTCAATTTCACTGCTTTCCTGCTTTTGACAGTATCAAGCTCTTTCTTGGTATAGTTCTCAACCTAATGTTTTGACTTTGGCCATAGTGTAAAGCTTGAGTCTATTTATTCCTTACTTCTTTCTCAGCCAGTTTCTTCATTCTTTTTGTTCCCAGGTAACAAAAGATTGGCCAAGCCTAGAACTGAATTCCTCTCTCTCCAATATCGTCACTTAACTACTGACATCCAGTCTCTGTTTCCAGTGTATATGACACAGGAAATTAAACAGGTCACAGAATCATGGAATGGTTTAGGTTGCAAAGAACTTCTAAAGATCATCTAGTCTAATCCCCCCTGCCACTGGCAGGGACAAATTATTTTCTTTTAGGTTAGACATCAGGAAGAAATTCTTCACTATGAGGTAAGGTACTGGAATAGGTTTGTCTAGGGAGGCTGTTGATGCCCCCTCCCTGGAAGTGTTCAAGGCCAGGTTGGATGAGCTCTTGTGTAGCCTGGTCTAGTGGGAGGTGTCCCTGCTCATAGCAGGGAAGTTGGAACCTGAAGATCTTTAAGGTCCCTTCCAACCTTAACCATTCTATGATTTTATTATTTTCTTTACTCCTCATAGCCTGTGAATATACCAAAGAGCTCCATTCTCACTCTACTCCAGTCATTCAGCCTTTGGAAAGTTCTCACTCGTTCCTGATTTTTGTTTTCACAAAGCAAATCCAAAATTCTCTCCATTCTCTCATATCCCCTATAGCCTTTCTCTGTCAGCTTCCTTGACAATGTCAAATACACCTAAACCATCCTGGGCCCTCTATCTGACGTGGCTGACATTCTCATCTACCCTTTAATTTGGATACATATTCTACTTTGCCCTTGCAGAAAAATCAATTCCTCCATTTCTTCCTTCATCATGCTGCTATTGTCCACACTCTCCTTCCATTCAGATGATGAAAATGTCATTATCTCCCACCTTGATCTATCAATTTGCCCTATACATTCCAAAATGCCACATTAGTCTGTCCAGATCCTTTCCAAACATCACATCACTTCCAAGGTTTCACTTCCTCTGAAACATGCAATACTGGAAAACCTCACAATTGTAAAGGCTCTGACTATTTACTACTTTTGTTCTCTACCTATGTGAGTGCAACAATTATTTCCATTATGAACATATTTGCTGCTGCTCTCACAAGTACCACAGCATTCTCTCCCATCCAAGCTTCTCCAGCTCCTGACACTATCTAGAAGTTTTGTAGAGGTGTACCAACAATGCAAAAGTTGATGAGGTATTTGAAGGCCAAGAATATGTGAAGTTATCTCAGCATGTTGCTCTGATGGATCCATTCAGATTGCTTGCTGAGCTCTATTTCTGTGCTTTCCACAGAAATTCAAAGAGCAGCTACATGTGCAACCATCTGAGATGTGAAATACTTAGCCCAGCCATTTATTTTGCTGAGTATGAAATGATGGGAACGTACACCTAACTAGCTTTAAACATAAAAAGAATGACTGCATCTGATGATACTTATTAGTAACAGGATGAATACACTTATTTACAGCTGCACAATTCTGCAGCAAGTGTTCAGACAGACAAATGTAAACAACAAAACTGAAGAAGAGCAAGGAAACAAAACAGATACTGGTGTGTTTTTTTTTTTTTAAACTACAAACTGGACTCCTGTGAATTGTATCTTTTGGATTTTATTCCTCAGCAAATTATAATATATTGGTTTCTGTACACAGAAGCATAGGTCATGTCTTCAATAATTGTACACCAGAAAGTTAACTTGAAAACATAAATGGCCATTGATCTCCTTCTTGCTATTTAGAATATTTCAAATTGAGAAAACAATGACAACATTTCTGAAAGAAATCAAGACAGAAAATTGATTCCATAAGAGCTTCCAATTAATTATATGTTTAGAAACAATAAGGTTATTTTTATGACAATAAAATTAAAAATAATACATTAATCTAATAGTTCCATTTCCCTCCTTCCAAACAGATCAAACGATGCATCAGAATGATTTATTGTGCTACAATTTCACTTCAGAAACCAAGATCCAGCAGAACTTATTTTTTATTCATGCTCTAATGTTGAGCAGCATCACTTAGTGACCTCAAAGTAAGGGCTACTTTTTACAAACAAGAGAGAAGTCCAAGCTTGCCGCATGAAAGAGAGACGCAGCCAGGGAACACCGTTCCTCCCTGTGCTCTTTCGCTGCACAGCATACCTAACCAGAGCCAGAGGTTTCGGATAGTCCTAGGGGCCTCTCTTTAGGTGGTTGGTTTAGAAATAGATTTTATCAGTTGCTTGCAACACCCAAAACCTTTATGTAGGCTCTGTTTCCAAGGAAGTGATATCAGCATATTTGCAAACTAATTTGTCATGACAGGCCCATTGTAAAAGATGTGGCTTACAGGTACACTTGCCACGTATTTCTAAATGGATTAGAAAAGAATTAATGTTTAAAAAGCTTCAGGCATTTTGTTTAACCAGGAGATTAAACATAATGCTAAATAAACCCTTTCCTCATCTGTTTATTGGACATACATGCTGTTACATGTTTTAGGTTACTTAAGCACAACTAACTAAACCTGAGATAATGGTAAAGCTGCCAAACACAGATCAACAGTTCAACACTTAGAAGACAGGCAACTAAAACAGCTTCAGTTCATTAGAAAAAAGCTAGGAACACTAATAACAGTGGTTATTAACCTAGTCTGAAAGTAAAGCACCTGAGATGACAGAACTCAGAAAACATCCCGGCTATACTAGGTAACCAAGGTTACATATGTAATTAACTGGACATCTCAAAATAGCCTTGATTCCTAGGCATTTTTGGTGCATGGATGCTTAAAAAACCAAAACAAACAAAAAACCCACAACAAAAGCACCAAAAACCCAAACCAAATTTATCAAAGTACATGTGGGCAGGGGAGGGGGAGGTCAGAGGGTTAGTACTGAAAGCTCATATTTAAAGCTGCATTTTATGAAAAAAATTTTCATAAGCAGGAAAAAAACATCATGGCAAGAGCTCTGGTGCCCTGAAAAGGATGTGAAAGAAGCGCTCCAGGGGTAAGTCAAGTAAGAGAAGAGTCAAGTGTGAACGAGAGAAAGGCATGGAGCAGAGGGAGGAAGACAAGAAATTCAAGGAACTGAGTTGTTCAGATGGACCAATGCAGCTGAAAAATTATTCTTACTAACCTTATTCCGATAAAAACTTAATTAATGTGCTACACTACCCTACTGTCTGACACCTCAAGTACCTATCTATTGTGCCATCTCCCAGCAGAAACTGGCAGGACCACTAGGAGCAAACTTGAAGGGAAGGACTTGAATCTCACATGGAAAATACAAGTTAGTGAAGAAATACAAAGAGGAACATGACAGTGAACAGGGAACTTGATTAAACTGGTTAAGATGAAATGACAGAAAGAAATAGCACAGCTTGCAGAATATGAGATCTGTAAATCCCAATGACACAAATCAAGACAGCTGGTAAAGAGCATTCAAGGACAGAGCCCAACAGGAGAAGAGAAGGACCACAAAGAGATTTTAAATTCTGAGAGCTGCTAAGCAAACAGGAGAGAAGAAGGGAAAGGAACAGTGAACAAAGATGGTGATTAGAACTTTTTTTCAAAGTTCCTGTCTTTCTTGCCATGTTTTTTAAAAGCCTCATCTGATAGAGCACCCCACATGATGTAAATTAATCAATCCGATAACTTTAATTGAAGTTTTGTAGGTATTTTGAAGATCATCTTCACATTAAAGCAATCACCTTCCCATTGATACAGCAACTTGATCATACTCTAACATTATTTATGTGGGAAATACATATGTTAGAAGACTCAAGTTACCTGATAACAGTGTAATGGAAGCTGGCAGTAGGTGTGTTTAGACTAGTTAAAAAAAAAAGTGAAACTTGTAAATTCACACTGAACAAAATTAATTTGCAGAAGTGCCAACCTACTATGCTAGGATTCTAAACAAAGAATCAAAGCCATATTTTAAAGAGCTGCTCTTGCTTAGAAAATGTAACAGATTGTTGCAGGAATTGTTCTGTGACTTGCTATGGCCTACATTGTGCAAGATACCACAATGTGATGACCAGAATGACTGCTCCATTATATTGCAAAATATACAAACCTCTTGCCTCCTCTCTCTAATGTCACTGTTACACTAATAAACTATGCATATCTAAAGTGATGAAGCTATGCATCTTCTATTAGCCTATGCCTGTGTCACAAATGAAATTGTTTCCCTAAAACAAACAAAACCCCAACACTCACACCTGCCTACTTTTCCAGCTTCAATACTGCATTTGCTATAAGGATTTAATCACATATCTACAAGTCACACTTAGCATTAATTTTATGACTCATTCTTGAACAGTAAGTTTGTCCAAAACCTGCTTCTGATTAAATCTTCCAACATACCTCCAGTTATTATATCTCTTTCTGTAACAGAACTTGAACAAAAGAAAACACCATCCCCTGTGACTATGTTATAGGTAGTACAGCAGTAGAAAAAAAAAAAAGTTTATAAATAAGGAATCAAAGCATTATTTCATTGAATCATAGAACTATTCAGGTAGGAAAAGCCCCTTGGGATCACTGAGTCCAACCATCATCCCTACTCTACAAAGTTCTCCCCTAAACCATATCCACCAACACCACATCCAAATGACCCTTAAACACATCCAGGGATAGTGACTCAACCACCTCCCTTGGCAGCCTATTCCAGTGTCTGTTTCAATTACTTGTAATTACACTAAGTATTGTAGTAGTTAGAAAGTTAAAGATGGGATAAAGAAACACACTGTCCATGAGACCAATATCAAGTTCCTAATTCAAACTTTAGAGTTATCATTTGTAGAATATACACATGTAATATAAAAAGGACATGATTTGCCATGAAAACAATATACAGTCTTCACCCAGGAATGGAACCAATAAACTTAATGCAATGTAGTCTAATTTATGACTGCAAGTCCCCTGAATAGAACTGCCCATACACTTCTACTCATCCTTTGAGTGACTTACAACATTGCCAAAAAAAAGTTTGTTAATGATGAATTTAGCAACTTCAGCCAATTTAAAGACTTGGACAAAAAATTACCTTTAAAATGCCCACCCACATAATACTTATAATCATTATTTTGAAAATATAAATTCCGTTTCATGCTTATAAGTAAAATTAAGGATTTTGCAAAATGTTAGTACTTACTTTTCTCCAAAGAATTTTCTCCAGAAATCTGCAGCATCAGCTTTGGTGATACGAAAATTATCACCCTGGAACTGGCCATTTGGAAAAATAGCTTTGATTTCTGCTAGCATGTGGCTGAAGATGAGGGACAGCTTTGTTAGGTTTCTCCTGCAAATGTAATAGGGAAAAAAATAAATCGCATCAAATCCTTAAATTTCAATACATTTCATCAGTCACTCAGTATCTTGTATATCCTACATATTAGTGTAATAATAACTGTCTGACACAAGAAAAACACTGAGCTTTCAACTGAAAACTTATCAAATAAATACAAATCAGTAGTTTGAGTTCCCATGCACTTCTGAGGATGTATTTATCATAAGCCCCCATGAATACAAAATCATTTGTTCAGCAGATCTTTCTTCAGAACAGATTTGAGTTCTCAGATGCATATTCCAGATACATTTCTGATCCCCTAAAGATTAAGCATGTGCATTTGATTTCATTTAATCACTTCAGAAGCAGAAATATATACTAGTAAGACAGATAATACATTTTAAAAAAACAAACACAAACAACAAACATTATACAGAAAGACTCAAAATATAGTTTTCTCTGTCCCTCCCCTCAAGATTCAGAACGGTTGCAGGGCTCATGCTTTTGGTCCTTTAATTCCTCCAGTATAATCAAATGCCTATAATTACAATGCCCAACCATTTCTTATTTTCTGGATTTGTTCTTTGCTATCCTCCTTCCCATCTCCTTCGTACTTCAATTATACACCTGTGTTCTTTATCATTTTACTCTTCAGAACTGGAGCCTGATGCAGGGAGAAAAAACAGTTGTTTTAATGTCACTTCCTCAGCCTGCCTCAGGCTCAAGAATAAGCAAGAAGCTTTCTGTACCCAGGACAGATGCAAACATGACTTGGTGAAAGTTTGAACAGAACTCTCCCTTGCCCAGGTTTCTGTCTACATTAGCAAGGTACTGCATTGCAGGGGCTCATTTCAAGTACGTATTTTCCTAATGCTTGTTTGATTTGTGAGGTTTGAGTCTTGCAGTGAACTAAGGGATAAAGTCAATTACAAGTGCCATCTGGGGGCACCCCCTTGTCCAGAGGTGAGTGTGTGTGGTCTGTATGCATGTGTCCATGCACACACATTGCCTGCTACAGTATGAGAACAGAACCAACAACTGGTAGGAACTGGAAAGCAAATGCACAGTATAGACATGCATCGAAATGGCTGTATTTAAATCATAAAGCCTGTTCCTATCCTCTTTGAACAGTACCAGTCACTAAGTTCATCTATACACTTTTGTTTCCTTACACAACTTGGTTAAAACAAAGAAAAATGTAACATTTTTTGTCTGCATTTCTACAATCAAGAAAAAATGTTCTAATATCAAACTAAGATACCTTCTTTTTATCTGACTGCAAAGCTGAAACTTGAAACCAACTAGAATCTTATCTGCGCCTGAACTTTCATCACAGCTTGTATGTTCAAAACAGCAAGTTCTTGCTCATTTACATGGTAGCTGTCTTTCCTTAATTTTGATTCTTATTATACCAAACGATCATCTAAAGTCCTTCTTCAGTATCAAATAATGACAAATCGTCTTAACCTTTCACTTTGATATTTTTTCTTTAGAAGCACACATTGCAACAATTTTTCTTAAATATGCTTCCATGATACCAGATCTTAAAGTTATTGAGCCAGAGATACGAAGCTCACTGATTTAAAAACGATTTTGAAGAATTATACAAGGCGCAGAGATGACGCCATCAGGGTGGGCCAGTGGTTCTCCCTATCCGTGAATTTCACTCTTCTGACAATGTCTAATCCATTTTAGCACATGAATTTTTGCTGTCTTGGGGAGAACTTTCCCAGGGCATCTCAAAAAGCACATAACATTATCCACTTGGCAGTCTGTGTGGCTCCATTTTCTAAGTTACGATGACTCCCTTTTCTCCCCCATATAAAGATGGAGCAGGATCAAAAACTTTACATGTTATTTTCCATTTGTAACTGTAAGACAAGGTATTCAAGTCCTATTTATTTGAAAAACAACAACTAAACCCTTCAGCTTTGGCATTTAGGTGAATAATCCTAAGGGAAGCCAACAAACTGGTGAATCTGAGTCACCTGTTTTAGGTTGCATTCCCACCAAGAGGCTGTAAAGAAACCAGTCTTTATCAACTTGGTCTGCATATCTGACCATAGCACAAGCTTTTCTTTCTCCTTGCCACATTGAAGGCTGTTGCAGTAGCAGAGGGCCAATTGTCCTGGCTGTCCAGTGGCACAGAAGACCTGAGAAGATACACACTCTGGAGAGACCCTTTGACTCTACATATTCTAGCAGGGGGAAGAGGTATCTTAAGAGTACATACTGAAGGTACATCTCAAAAAGAGCTACCCAAATTATAGACAAACAATGGTTTTAATGTCTTAGTAGCCAGTCTTCAGGGTTTAAAATTGTAATATATGTTCCCTGGCAACCTGGAGCAGGTTAGAGGTGGGATTTCTTTTCTTAGCTGTGTTATTCCTGGTAAAGAGCACAAACATTTCCTTTATTTCTGAAGAGAATAGGTTTTATGTTTATGAGAAAAACCTGATCTTTCAGGCATCAAAATCAATCCACACCGCCTCCTTATACAAAATTGAATGAGATTATTATTCTCCATAATACAATAGCTACTGTAGTAAGATTTAATAATATTTTAACACTAAATGATGCTATATCAACTGCATTTTATGTACTATGTAGTGTAAATCTCTTCCATATTATCTGTAACATACTCAAAATCTATTACTTTATGTTTTTCCTTTGATTTATGCTTAGTCATTGCTAACTTTCTTTTGCCAATTCAAACTGACACCATACAGTTCAGACCCCTTGCAGAACTTAATTTCAGTCATATACGCTATTTGTTGCCAGACATGCTTCTACCTGACAGATTACTGAAGAAGGAACACGATTTGAATCACGTTCAGAACACCTAAAGTATAAAAATCAAAAATTGATTTTTCATTTAGTGTAAACTTGTAAAGGTCTATTGAATCAGTAAACATCTTCCTGCTAATCAGAAGAAAGATGCATTTTCCTGATTTAAAAATTAATCTTCTGGAGATACACCTCAATAGCAAGTTTTCTAAAATACAGGCAGCAAAGCCTGAAAAAAAGAACTGTGAGTTTGCTCACTTTTCAATAAATTACTATATTCTGAATCAATTTTCTCTTCCACTCTGGGGAGGGAGGTCAGGCTAGAGAGTACTGCAAAGATTTCATAACTGAAGAACTTTTCAAATACCCAGTCATACACAACTTGAAAACAGGGTTTAATAATAGAAATGTAACAACATCTCAGCCATAATCAGTGCTGCGGCAGCCAGCAGTAGAAGGTGGGAAGCAGTCCTACCACCCTGGATGTATTAAACAGCAAAGTGAAGCATGACCAGCATGCATTAAAACAGGTATATTTTAACTCTGTCAACTTTGTGATCACTGTATGAAAGCTGATTTAACTTTCTGGAAGGCAATATGGTCTAGCAAACAGAATTAAGATAGGGAATTGCGCAGTGTCACTTCCCTTCAGCCACTGCCTGATTGAGGAGGTGGGAAGAACACCTGTGTCCTGTATTTACTGCCTATGTATGCACATCAATGGATTATAATACTCAGCATGCTCCATATTTGGAAAGCTCCAAACAAATACGCTTGGCAGAATCAGAATATACATAAAGATACAAAACAAAGCATACACCTGTGCCTTGATCCTTCATAATTACTGAGTTTCACAGTCAATAAGTCATTTGAGCAATAGTTACTTATATCTCATGCAGTCACTTGAAAATGCATAAAACTGATTACATTCTACATGTCTATACCATTTCTACTGTTATATTTGTGTATTACTATCTCCCATGAAAATTATTTTTATTTTACAACTATGCATATTACTAGAAAAAAAAACAGTTTAGAAAACAAGTCAGACTGTATTACTTTGCGGTTATGTCATTCCAAAAAAACTACGTTACTGGTGGGTTTACTTTTTCATTACATCTAGTAAGTGTTTAATCTTTCTGCATCCACATACATACATTTTGCTAAACAAGAACCGGCTGTCAGAAACTACATCAACTTTCCAGGTTCATAATATATAACTCAATCCCCAGGCATAGAATAACAGTCTTCAGGGCAAGAATAAAATCCATTTGGCAGCTAAGAATATTTTTCAGCTAGATCTGACAGAAAAGTATACCAGACTATTACTAAATAACAGATAATTCCTCTGTAATTCTTACTTAGAATAATTGTACAAGAAGTACAGCTCTATTAGTCGGCAAAACTGCAAATCCTAACTACTTATGAACCAAGATAAAAGTAAGTTTTAAATGCTGTCATAAGGTGAATTATTTTAACTTTTAAAAAATCTATCCCCCCTAAATATTAAAGCTTCAAAATCCAAAGCATATGTACAGAGCTCATTTCACATAATTAGTTATATTCAAAACAGATTTCTGATCCATATGCTTGAGTTGCAGTAAAACACAGGGATCCTACAAAATACATGTTATTAATTCAAAGGGACATAATAAGAGTCTTGTGATTCGGGTACGAACGAGAGAAATAGAGACCCATGTTCTTCCACTCTTCTCTGCATGTGTTCAGCATTTATCTTTTGTGCTCTGGGATTACACTCTGTGAAAAAAGCCCTTTCCAAATTGTTGCCTGCTTTTATTTTGCCACCACAAGGAAAATCATGGCTACCCATAAAGCCCCCTGACAGATTACACTTCTGTCATTAACTGCTAACAAGTGACACAGACAGGAATGCACTAAGTTCAGGACAAATAATGGAAAAAAAAAAAAAAAAAAAGTATTTCTGAACAAACGTGAATTTCTGAAGACCTCCAGAAGACACTGGAACATGGCTAAAAGTTATATACTCTCCTAGCAGTTCACTCTTGATAAACCAATATAACCCTGACTCTTTGACATCCCCCCCCCCCACCCCCCGCTTCCTCTTCCAAAACTTCCCCTTCCACAGACAGTAAACATAGGAAGAAAAAAAACAAAACAAAACTAAAAAAACCCAACACTGCTGTTTTAGAAAACTAAGTATGTAATACAGTCAGATAATTTTAACAACAGAGCTCTCCTTAACACTTCAGAGGAAGTAAAGGAAAACAACAATTCCTGTTAACATGCTTGTGGAGAAAAAAAAAAACAAAACAACTGTCTACCATCACATTTGGCAATCAGATCAACTCTGGAGCTTTGCAATAATTATTTTTAAAGCTATATAAGGACAGGGTATTATTCAGGAACCAAGGTATATGGGCCTATTCTTGGGATGAAATATTCTTGGGACTAAGTGTGAGCTCCATTTCCTACTTGTGCCACTGACTCATGGAAGGAATACAGACAAATATCATATTTTTTCTGTGCTTTAGTATCCCTCTTCTGTAAGCCCAGGAAAGAGAGGGGGGAAAAAAAAATAAAGGGAAAAAAAAGAAAAAAAAAAAAAAGGCAGCTTTAACCATGGTGAAGTTCAGCCAATAATTAAATGCAACATTAGAAACAAGTATAAAATTGTCAGAAACTAGCTGGAGGCAACTACTGCTTTTCCTTGAATTATGAAGGAGCTGAATTTACATTGAGTAGGAAAGCAGTACCCTTCCTTGAATGTCTCTCTGTCAGCATCTCTCTGACAGATTCAAGGAGTACTGTGCAAGCCTACTGCAGCTGTGCTGTTCAGGAGGGATACCGAAAGGACAATATGGCTGACTTTGGTAAGATCTGGGCAAGGATGTCTGGGAAAAAGTTTATCAAAATGTCACCCTGAAGTTTCCTTTACTTAGAAATCATTTTGCATTGATACACCAATTTCCACCAGCAGTCTGCTTCCTTTCTTTCTCACATTTTAAAGATCAGAAGAGTATCAAAATAGATGAAGACAATGCTTGAAGAATTCAAAATTTCATTTAATCTTTCAAAACTGCTTATCAGCTGTCATTTCTATAGCATGTATACACTCCCCCATGTATGCAAATATAAAAAAATGGACATAATATATACAGGTTGGTTAAGCAAATGGAATACAAATACAAAGAAAGGAAGATGGCCAGGGTTTCTCAGAATCTAAGACTCTCTACAAACTGATGAGTCTGTCTACTCACTACTCTCTCTGATCTTTGATTTATGAGCCAGCACACAGTTGTGCCTAACCATCATCTCTTAAGCAAAGTTCTATCCATGGATTATATTTGGTTTTTGTTAACAAACACTCCATACAGCAGCAATAATGGATAGCTCTTGTCAGCTTGTTGAAAATTCCATTACTTCCAGTTCTGTCTAAAGGACACTTATCCAGCACAGATGTCTCCACATACTCAGAAAGTTATTTAATCTCTTTTCTCACTAGTACCCAGGTATATGAGGTAACAAATATATCCATGAAATTAAAACACAAAGAGTGTTAGCAGGAGTTATAGTAACAAAAGAAATAAAGTCTGCATAAAGCAGGATTAAGTTCTCAAAAATGAAAAAAGTGTGTTAACAAGCTAAAGATCTAACAATTTTCCCTATCAATTATTATCTCTACTTAGGCAAAAGGACATATGTAATTTTAAAAAAAAACTTTCTAAGGAGTGCTACTCACAAAAAGAAATTTGAATAGAACTTATCTTAATCTTCACAAGAAAAAAAGAAAAAAAGAAAAAACAACTTTGTAAAGGATAGTCAATTCTATGACATTTTAAATAACATAAAGTAAGAGCTAATAGATTTGTTGATTTTATTACCCAAACATTTGACTGAGCTACTATATCATCCTTACAAAACAGATGATTTAACATACTTAATCTGCTATGTTTAGAGATTTAGAAATAGAGCTGGTTTGTTTAGTTTTATTTCCTACTTTTTAACTGATGGTTGCTTTTGCACAATGGTTCCACTCATCAACATGTTACTTAACACTACTCTGTTTCCTACATCCTCCTCCTGTATTACTAACTGTACACTGACTTGAGTGTAAAGCCAAGTATCTGTGTCTATAAATTAAACAGAAGTTGTCACATAAATCCCCAGGAACAATGGTAAAACCTGTTCTTGAAATGTTGAATTAAGTCACTGAATACATAAATATGTAAAACTTTTTTTAAAAACACAAGTCAATTAATATGAAACAGGAAGAAGCAATTAGCATGCCTTCACCATCTTCCAAAGATTTCTTCCAGTGGAAGGAATATTCAAAAGAATGCTTGGCCAAAATAAGGAGTCTGCTAAAGGCAGAAGTGTGGCTGATGTAATTTTTCAGTAGCTGATTAGGACTGTTAACATCTTGAATTTCATTTCAAAGTGAGCTCATTAATTCATACCATCCATGTACTAGAGGTATAACTGATGGCATCAACAGGTTTCACATTTCCCCATATAATCACCACCCTCATAATTCTTGCAAGGATTACATGGCTTGGAGATTATCCATACCATGGATATAGCACATCCATGCGGGGGGGGGGATTGAACTAGATTATATTTAAGGTCCTTTCCAACACAAACCACTCTGTGATTCCATGATAACATATTGAGAGACTATCTCAATGTACAAACAGAAAGGGGACCAACCACAGTCACACATACAATCTTATTTCTGGCAATTCTCTTGAAACCCTTTCAATTTTAAAATTCTTTTTAAAAATATTATAAAATAATTTTTGTTTGTGAGTCATAGTAAGTGTAACAGTATTTTTACTGGTCAGGTCTTCTGCTATAGATAAGGGATAAGAACAGAAGTTTTAAAATAATTTATCATTCATAACTTTCATGTCTTAGGAATGTACACAAGTATCAAAACTGCTATTTTTATCTTTAGATTATTTTAAAATGCGCCATAACCTGCAGAAGTGCTTAGTACCTGCTGTGTCACACTATTTCCACTGAGCACAAGTCAACAAGCTGTTCCAACATTCCTAAGAGACTGGCCAAAAGGGAATTTTCCAGGCTGCTTCTGAGACTTGATCAAGAGACAATGCTGAACTGCACATTTTGCCCTAGAACCTAACTTCTTCTAAAGTTCTTGGATTTTTTTAGCTTTGTACATTATTTATATATAAGTGTTCTGTGGCAGTGGTAGGAGGTTCTCCTCAAAAGCTGAGCTTGTTGCTTTACAAAGACTAACCCTCTTCATCCCACATATCTTCCTGTTACAAGTATCATAATTACATGAGTAGAGGAATTCTCCAACTGTACATCTTCACAAATATAATTTTTCACAGACTTTCAAAAACATCAAAATAAGAATTTTTAATGTCAAGCCCTGAAATAAGATTCCATGTATACAGCCACTCATTAAAGCATTCTAAGGGTTTTTTTCATGTGATCTAAACTACATGTTATTTACCAAACTGAAAGTCCAAGTTAGAGCTAAATAACACACCAAAATAATCAGCCTTTGAACCATATCTCAAGCAATTCCTAGTTACTGAATTCCTATCATACAATAAAAATTTGTTTCCTCAGATGCACTGTAATAAAATCTACCTGAAATCATACACTGAAAATTATTTAAGCATTAGTGTTTAGATGCAGCTTATTTGCAACATTCAGTCACACAAATGCATACAGCACAGAAATATACCAAAAAAAAAAAATATATATAGTACTAAAACAGTATGTGAGTCTTAGAATAATCACTGTGCTTATTTACTGAGTAAAGCGACTGGCATTCAGAGAAGAAAGTCACCATCTCTGGCCAAAAGCCAATACAAACCTACCTTACGTACTTTCATATACACCCTCCGGCAATCAGCCCCCTGTCCCCTTGCATACCCAAGAGCACTTCTAAACCATTTAAAACCAGGTACATTGCTGTCAGTTTGTGTTAGGAACTTAATCTGGACAGAACAGCAAGTAAAGAAAAATCAGTTTATTCCAAATTGTTACTTGAAATACTTTCATGATGCTATACCTACTTTCATCCCATGAGGATCAGGTCAGTAAAAATCTAACAGGACAATTAGGAACTATATGGCACCACCTGGGAATACAGCACAGACCTTAGGAAAAGTCTAATAGATTTCCTTTTCATAACAAGGTGTGTGATTTCATACTAACTAGAAAAAACAGAACTGGCTAAAATATTTTCATCAGTAATTTGGACTGAGTAAAAGCCAATGCTAAAACTTGCAAGGATATAGCTAGACAGACAGCTGTATTTTTCATGAAAACTGAGGCAGCATCTTTACCTTCAGGAAGTACTCATGTCAAATTTCAGCAGAAAAGTTGTCTGTACAAATCAAAATAAAGCATTTTGCTTCTTCATTGCTGCCTCTCCCATAAGAAGCAAAGGAAGAGGACAAAAATTAACAAGACGAGAAAGTACTTTGTGAAGAACATTTTCTTGTCTGACTACAGCACAGTAACCAATGAAGAAACTTACAGCTTAACCTGCTTAATGTTGTGGGTTTTTTTTTTCCCCTTACAACATTAAGAAACTTACCCTATTGCAATAGCTACATTTATGAACAAGGCCCATCCCCCACTGCTTTCAACCAGTGGTGATATTTTCACATGTGGACACTTCAATATGGGAGAAAATAAAGCTACACAGCCATGCCCTAAGATGGATGGGCCTGGCATGAATAAACAATTGGGCTAAAAAAACTGGAAGCAGAGGGTAGGTATCAGGGGTTTATGCTCAAAATGGAGGGAAGTTCTAGCTGAGTTATACAGGGATCTGTTCTGTTCAGAACATTCATGGGAAAGCAGCGAGCAGCAAGGTGACAGTTTTTGTTTACATAAAGCTATTCAAAGGCTATAAGGCTGACATATTTGCAAATAGCTGCAGAGTGACTGAACCACAAAAATGGCAGATGAAGTTCAATATAAATAAAGGCAAAACAATGTATCTGAAAAAATAATTTTGACCTGATCTACAAAAGGGCAGGCTTTGAGTTAACTATTGCCACTCATAAGCAAGACACTAGATTATGACAGGTAATTCCACGACAATATTGACTCAGTGCTCATCAGCAATAAAAACACAAACTAAATGTTATTAATTACTAGCAAAGGAACAGGGAATAAAACAGAAAACACAATTATACCACCATACAGAATCACAGTCGTGTCTTATCAAACCAGATGTATAAGAATCAGATATATACGAGATACATCAAGAGACAACAAGGATTATTGAAGGTAAGAAGTGGCTTCAAACTGCAGAGGAACTGAGTATGCTGGGACTCTTCACCTTGGACAAGTAACTACAGAGGAAATCTGGCAGTCTACAAATTACGAGTGGCATAAGGAAGATGGATGGGGTCTGACAGTAACTAGAACATTAAACGAAGCTGACAGGAAGCAAGTTTAAAAAATCCCTGATCTACAGAAGTTGTTGCCCAAGGACACTGTGGCAAGTTTAAATAGGCTTGAAGGGAGACTGGAAAAACACCAAGAAGAGCAGCTTCACTGAAGGTTACTAGCATAACAAAGAACAACAGGTTCAGGAAATCCCCAAGTTAAAAATGGCTGAAGGCTGGGAGAGTACTAGGGGAATAGACTATATTATGCATGTTTGCCCCATTTATGCCTCCTTAGGTATCTGCTTATGCTCACCATGGAAAACAAGAATGGCCATACTGATTCAGATTAAGGGTCTGTTTTAGGAATTCAGGACCACTTCACTCATACAATTGTCTGTCATACAAAACCTTTAATACCTTATAATTAATTTTGGATGCCTTGGTGAATTGAAGCATCATCTAACTTGACAATCAGTCTTCTTCACCCCCAGCTGCCCAAACTGCAGACTATCACAACTGTGGCTATGCGCTCCACCAAGAGAGCAGCCTGGCAAAGTCTGGCAGTAGGAAAGGGCAGACAACGCTGTAATGCTGCAAAGATCCAGAGAAGTACAAGGGTCACTCAGGAGCAGAGCACTATGCTGTGCTTTAAAATGATAGATGCAACAAGAACCCAGAAGGGTACTTGCAGACACTGGAGAAGTGAGTAGTGTTAAGAGGGCTGATGGCAAAGCCAAATCACAGATGTCTTCCAAGATAATCAACTTTAATAGTGAGAGCCAAGTAAGATAGCATTTCTAAAATTAGTCCAAGAAGCTCATAAAGGGCAAGAGTCCAAGGAGGATGAGAAAAGGTTACTACCACAGCTGGAGTGGAAACATGAAAATTCTAAGTGGCAACATGACAATCTGTACATTTTACTGCTAAATCTTATCACATGCAAGCTATTAAAACAATACACATGAATACAATCGCAATTGGAAATAAAATACACTAAAATTCCTTCCAGTAAAAATATTTTTTTTAAGGTATGAAGGTTCTAAGTGTCACACCCGATTTTTATTCCCAAGGGACTAAACACTTGTGCAGTTTTGCCTAGCAAGGCAGTTTACTTTGCTACTTGCAAAAGTAAACACTTTCTGTGATTATGGATTCCCATAACAATCAACCAGCCTCTGAAAATAAATCGCTTTGAAACAGGAACATAAAACTAAAGACAACAATGTTCTTCTATCAAACACTGAAGCACTACATCTCCTCCTATCAAAGCAAGTAAGAACAGAGAAAACAGCAGACACCATAATTCAAATCTTAAGTTGAAACAAACAAACAAAAATCTCTAGATACTAAGAAATCCAGCTGTAAGTTTCTAATCAATCTTTTTTCCTGAATAATTTTCAAATCACTGCAATACATATTCTGGCAAGTTATTGCCACCTGAAAATACTTATATTAAGATTATATGAAATTGTATATACTATGTTTAGTTTATGGACCCAAGATTTCTCTAATACCTGAATGCTGTAGCTAAATTTTTAAAAGCATACATTCAAAAGAACCAACAGACTAAAATATTCCGTCAAAAACATATTCCCACTTCTGGTTTTCAGATAGTCATCCTGGGATAGGAAAGGAGCATTAATTCCCAAAGTGTAGCATATATTTAATTGCCTTTTTATACTACGAATAATAGGATGACTGTTTACACCTGGAGTGGAGGGAAACAGAATTTATAAGTGCATTCCCTCCATCTCTGGGAAGCTCAGAGCACCAGATACCATGGCAGATGGCCTGCTGAGGTTTGGCACAGTTTGAAAAACTCGTGACAAAGAGCTCCACTTGCTGTGGCATATTTGGTGTTGGAAACCACTTTCACTAGTACTAGCAGTTTTCATTCTACATAAGTGACAGAAACTAGCTGACATAAATACTATCGCTGTTGCAAGTCAGATCCATCTCTGAATGACTGTAACAAATACTTGTGATCATAAGCTATTGTCTGATCTTATAGTCAAATAAATTGCAAAGCCTCTATCTGCTAAAGACACTGAAATATAGGAACAATGACAACTGCCTACAATGGTCATATACTAAAGAAGCAGCCAACCTTAACTTCTCAATCTCTATCAACAAAAAGACAGTATTTTGGAGACTTTTTGTGCCCCACATCCCTGCACAGCCTGCCCTGTCCCTGGCCGCCTTCCCAGAAAAAAGCAAGGCCCTGTGCACCAGTTTCCAACAGAAATCCCACATTACTTCTTCATTCCTCCTATTCCCCAATGGCTGAAAGTAAATTCTTCATCTGGCTCCCAGAGAAGAGAGAGGAAAGAAGGTGACAGGCAGACAGGAAAGGGGGAACAGGGAAGGCAAAGGCCAAATAGTTTTCCTGGGGCTTCTTGCTTCCCACCCACCAAGCCACATTCCACAGTTCCACAAGGGGAGCCCCCTCTTTAGTATGGAAGATAAAATAGCATCTGACATACAGTGTTCTCTTACAAAACACTCATCCTTGGAAAAGACCGAAGCAAAACATGAAGCATCCGGTACGTTGCACTCACGCGCTCTCATACCAGTCTAAATTCCACCAGATCACAGTAAATGTTTGGGAAGGGAAAGAACCATACTTCATGTTAATACCCTGAACATACAAAATTCCCAAATACTTCTCCAAAGAGCCTGAGTATTAAAAGATCTGACTGGTATGTCAGAGTGACTCATTGCTTAAGTCTAGAATATTAAAAGATTAGCCAGCCAGAAGAAACTTTTGTTTTGCCATGAGTGAAGTTAGTTAAAACATAAAGAGACCTACTGAAGGTATTATGAGAAAAATGGCAGGAGGAACTGGGAAGGACATTAAAACATTTTTTTAGAAGGTGAGGGGTAAAGAAGGATACTTATAAAGTGAGCTTGATGATCTTAGAAGTCTTTTCCAACCTTAATGTTTCTATGAATCTATGATTCTAAAGCCCTGAAATGAGAAAATGAGATAAGGATAAAAAGGTAGAAATGAAAAGTGGAAAATATGCATTTTTGGTTCTTCCTTCAGAGCTTTATAGTTCACATTTTCCTCTATGTTTAGCAACCTCAATTGCACATATAATTCAAAACAGACTAACTTGCTAGTTACAGAAGACACATGACTAACAAGGCAGAGTAAGTTTTGATTTCAACAACTAAGAAAGACCTCAGTATATTGGGGAAAAAAATAATTTAGGCAAAATGTACAAGTATGTGAAGAGCAACTCAATTTGATTTTTCTGTTTCTTCACCTTTCTGCAGTCTGGTGCAAGGAGACTAGTAATAACAGCAACAGTGCAAAAATACTGAGCAATTCAACAGTATCTCACACAGGCTGTGCGTAACTCTCTTGAAGAATGTGAAAGCTATTTAGTTCCATAAGCAAGCCTTCAGTATATGTTAGGAACAGTGTAAATAATTCTGAATTGAGACTGTGCTAAGCACCAATTTCAATTTGCTATATTTACTCAAAGAATCTCAACTGTGGAAATAATAATGTGTTTCACAGCATTTAATTCTGAACAGTCTACTCTGGCTTCACTTAAATGTTTTTAATAGCACATTTAAGCAAAATGGCACTGGGACAATGTAGCTACTTTTGGAAGAAAGTGCAATGCTAAATAAATCATAGCTAATCTAAACTCTCAGCTCACTCAACGGTAATTTTAAGAGGAGATGAAGCGATAGGAATGTGTTCAAGAGAGGGATCACTTTTCCCACAGAAGAAAGTTGAGTTCTCAGCTACAAAGTTTAACCAGTCAAAACACAGAACATTAACATTGCAGAGGATCTCTCCGAAACAGGTGTGACCCTCTGAGCAGATGCTGGGAGGTCACAGACATCTTGCTCCAGGCTGGAGACTTGAGTGTGTCATGTGAGGTTCTAGCTTTCCACACTTGCACCTGTGCAAATTAAAGCACCAACAAGTGTAAAACGTCACCCATTCCAACTTTGTACAGCTGCAAATAAGTGCACAGGTGCAGATACCCTGTGACTCAGGGCCAACATGTTTAATGTCATGAACACACAGCACTGCATCTTCCTCCTGCAGTCCACAGCCAACCGTCTACAATGGGTATTTAAATACTTACAATGGTTATTTTTATGACCAAGGCTGTGTGGGGGAACTGGAAGCATGTAATAAAAACATCCATCTTATTTGTACACGGGAAATTTAAGCCCGCTTTCAAGATGTACTGAAGTAATTTCAAAGTCAATTCATAAAGCTCAGTGGATTCTGCTGTAAACAAGTCTTCGCTGAAAACAAAGTTCCTCCCACTGTAAATCTGGAGCTATGCTCAAATGGCCTAACTCGACCTAGCTCACTATGTGCTTAATTTTGGAAACTCACGAAGGCCCATGGAAAATCTGTAATTAAAAAAAAAAAAAAAAAAAAAAGCAGAAGAAAAAGCTACATACAATCCCTTCTAAATTACTTTGACCTAAAATTATGCTTTTCCACAAGTATTAGGATTCTCATTTAAAAAAGACTTATCTTGATTTAAAAAATTAGGAAAAATAAGAAAATCATAGGCAGTTATGCTTTGTTTCAAAAATTATCATAGCACATTTTTCGTAACAGTCTGGTTAGCCACTTCTGCTGAATACTCTCTCTCAAACCTACAGAACTGCAAGTATTTCTATTTAGGGTAAAAAAGAAATTTTCTTTGGCTTCCTTTCCAACTTTCTAGTTTAAAATAAAATCCAGCTTCATGATTTTTGCTCAAAAACTAAAGATCTGCAAAAGTTTCAGGTCAAATATTTGTAAGGAAATGACTGGAAAGGGATCTTTACAAAAATGTATGGCATATAACTTACAGTTGACACCATATACTCTATCTCTCTGTAGATAAACCAAAAAGAGACCCTTTCAACCTACAAATTCTGAAAAATCCTGAAATAATGGAAAGGCACAGAAGATAAAGCACTGTATGACTTGCTGTAATAACAGCTTACAAACACCAATGTATGTCATCGAAGCATTAGTCAAATGTAACCCATCAACATCTATCAGACTGCTGTGACTTATTCCAAGATCCAGAACTCAAAGGGACACTTACTATTTTAATGGCAGCCACGAAAGCCGTGAGTGTGACAGGTTAAGGGTTAACAGACAAAGGCTTCATCTTCAATGCTATAAGAGTATGTCATGTATCCATGAGTTAATATGGTTTAATAGATATGCAATAATCATATGTAGATTCAAACAAAACCCATAAACCCTCCTTTCATGAATGGCTACAGTCTGCAGCACCCAGCACTATCTACTGCAATCTTGCCCCAATATATCTTTTACATAGCAAGGAGTAAAAATAAATAAAGTCACAAGAAGTGTCACTCCACAGTTTATTACCTGTTTTCTGACAAGTAATAAATCCTTATCCTATTTACTAATCTTTAACTACTGACTTGTATCATGATCAGCTTCTATTATAATCAACTGAAAGAGTAACAAGGTCCCTCTAAAGATAAAAAGCCAGAAACATATAAGAAAATTCTGATTCTAGGTGGATGTCTCCATTCAGATGGCTTGACCAGGTGTTATACTGCTAAAGATAACTCAAGTCAACGGCAAAGATGCAGTGGATTCTTGGAAGGTGCCCCAGAAAGGTCATCTAGAGAATGGTCTGGGGTTCTAATAAATCTCTGTGCTATCTCTTCTGACCACAAAATATTTAATTTCCTTAATTCAAGAATTCCTCATCCAATCCTTCACTGTTTATTCAGATTTCATGGGATTAGTTATCTCCATGTCAGGAAAGGTTTCAGCTTATGGTGAGGTACAGGTATGACTTCCTGAAACTCTATCAGAACTAGTGTGTTTGTTCTGGGATACCTTTAGGGGCACTTACTGCCTCCTCTGCGCCACCATTCACCCTCTGGAGACTGTGCACCTTGGCAAAAAGTCTCTTCAATGGAGCACAAAAGACAGTCATGTTGGTTATCCTCCATTACACAGGAAGAGGTGATCCTTTTATTACCAGATTCATAAAAATCACACTACCGATAAAAAATATAAAATAAATACAAAATATAAAATTAATTTTTAAAAACCCTGAACTGGACATGTGTTTGTTCAGGCTCCAGGGCCTAAACATTGTCTTTGAGTGTTGTCCCCAGCCCCTTGCTTCCCTTTCATGTTTTCAGTTGCAATTAAGACTTCTCAGGTACATGTGTCACAATCAGACACCAGTCATACACTTATGTACCTTGCGTCAGATACAGGTTTTGCGCCCTCAGGAACGAAAAGCCTTCCCTTGCACTAACTGTCAGTCCCTCCCATGCTCTGTGCTACTTTGGGGTGTATTAGAAAGGGTGTGGTTAGTAGGTCAAGAGAGGTTCTCCTCCCCCTCTATTCTGCCTTGGTGAGGCCACATCTGGAATATTGTGTCCAGTTCTGGGCCCCTCAGTTCAAGAAGGACAGGGAACTGCTTGAAAGAGTCCAGCACAGAGCCACAAAGATGATGAAGGGAGTGGAACATCTCCCTTATGAGGAAAGACTGAGGGAGCTGGGTCTCTTCAGCTTGGAGAAGAGGAGACTGAGGGGTGACCTCATCAATGTTTACAAATACGTTATGGGCGTGTGTCAGGAGGATGGAGCCAGGCTTTTTTCAGTGATGTCCAGTGACAGGACAAGGGGCAATGGGTGCAAACTGGAACACAGGAGGTTCTACGTAAACATCAGAAAAATCTTTTTTCCTGTGAGAGTGACAGAGCACTGGAACAGCTGCCCAGAGAGACTGTGGAGTCTCCTTTGCTGGAGACATTCAATACCCGCCTGGACAAGTTCCTGTGTGATGCGCTCTAGGTGATCCTGCTCTGGCAGGTGGGTTGTTCTAGATGATCTTTCGGGGTCCCTTCCGAACCCTAAGATTCTGTGATTCTGTGAAAGCACCTCTAAGCAAAGGAGGGATCAGGCAGGGGTTCCATCACTGCCACTAACAGGATCACAGCCTCAGGTGTGCTCCACTCCTGGGGCAAACTACCAGCCACACCTAACCCCTGAAGTCACCACAAAGAACCTTTGCTCCTTCTTTCACAAGACTATTACCATGTCAATAACTTATCTAAGGGGTTAATGAGTCTGTGAGCTGGCTGCAATGTCACAACAGGGTAACTGAATTTGTTTCAAAACAGGGTGTTAAAATAGCTTTTGCTATATACTATAGTGGACACATAGCTAACATTTGCCTCTCGATTTTAGGAAAAAGTGAAGAAGGCAAAGATACATTTTTAACAACAGTGAACCTTGGCAAATATCTAAGTGCCTGATCAATTAAAAAGGAAGCCTGAAGATATCTGGTTAGTGGTGATATAACCCAAATTTCTGTAACAATCATTTCTGTTTAAGACAATAGTCCAGTCGTGAATGCCAGCAACTAAAACCAAGAAAAAAGAGTACGGGAAGAAGAGAATGTTGGGGTTTTTTTTAATATATAGAGGGCAAAAAACAATTTGGCATGCATATTTTCTAATAAAACATACCAGAATGTTTACAGTGTAACACCGTGAATATTCACTCTCAAAAGCACAAAGCCATTTCAGCATCTGTTGAAAACACTGCATTATCTTGGAATGTAACTATGACACAAATACACAGAGCTATAAGTATAGTTACATCTGTAGTTTTTATCTAAAGTAATCAGATGTTATGCATGTGAATATCAAAACCAGAAGGAAAACATCAGGTCTTGATAAAGACTGAGATATTCTAGGATTTATATGGCATTACATTTTGCTCTAAACTGAGACAGACCAGTTCCTAGCCTAAAAAGGGAGAAATGTCAAACTTCATGAAGTCCACTCGAATTACCAGCACTCCTATTGTTTTTACAGGAAAGGTGGTAATAAAGCTACGAGAGTTTGCAGGAAAGAATTTCTCCTTGGCCTGTACTTACGAAGTTGCATATTTTGTTTACAGTCAAATCTAATATTTTTACAAAAGAACATAATGCAAATATTAAGGGACAGTGCTACATACTCTGAGATTACCTGTATAATGAAAGGAAGCTTATGGAGAATTGTTACTTGTATATCCTTCTGCTATCCAACATTTGTTGAGATCACTTGGGAGAAAAACCCAGAAGATACTCTCCCTGTTTTAATCTGTGGATTTATTTTTTTTTTTACCTCTGTTTGACCTCTCTCACATCACTAACACCAGATTTCTTCTGCTCAAATTAAGCTACCAGGGAAAATGTAGTTTTCTTTATGTGTATATTGGAAATAATGTAATGTAATTAAGACTTTGAGATGTAGTTTCATAATTCAGCTCCTCTGAATTCTGAGCTGATGTTCAATGGGTCACTTCCCAGTGTTCCTCCTCATAAGCATCACTCCCTACCTTTGCACATGCCAAGATACCTATCACCAGTGCTGTCCCTCCTATAGCCACGATGTCACACACACAGCTCAAGCAGGTGATTCAGCAAAGGGAGAGGGTGGGGGCAAAGCAAGGATTAAATATCTCTAGCTATGTTATTACTTCCTGTCCTAAACTTGCAACAGAAAAAATTCAGGTTAGGGAATTAGTGTGGTTGGTTAGGGGTTTTTTTTTTGCTAGGTGGTGGGGGTTGGTTTTGGTTTTGATTTTTTTCAATATAAGAATCTGAACACCAAATTAAATTTTCACTTTCCTCTTTTATAGTTTTTTTTTTCTTTCAGCTAAAATATGAGCAAATTGTTTTCCCTTGCAATTCTACTATGAAGTTGCAAAACCTCTCAAAATAGAGGTATCTAATGGAAATCTTGACACATCCTCAGCAAGCGCCACTCTATTCAGTGCTGGTTTGTGCAAGTTCTTTCCATTTGAAGGTCTTTTTCATACATGAGATATTTTCCTGTAAAGTTCTATATTTGGAATGGCTTTTTCCTCTCTATTTAAAATCACTGATGTGCTCTTGCCTTACAGGTTGCTGAAATGTACATCACTGGGCTTGTTTTATCCTTTTTTTGGGGGGGGGGGGGGAATTTAACTACTTTTATTTCAGCTAAGAAAAGTCAAATGTCTAGCACTTATTTGCTTCGTACCCAGTGCATGTGAAATACTGCCAAGTCAAAGTGTCACGTGAAAATAGCAAGTAGAAACCACTTTGGACATATGTAAATAGCTACTTGAAGTAACAGAGAAGGAAGCCTTGCAAGGCCTAACTGGCCAGCCTAAAGCTATATGATGTATAGATACTTCTTAGGTGCCAAAAACAGTATTGTGCTTTAAGCATTTTTGAAGAGTTAGCAAGTCACAGAAAACAAATCTCTTTCTGCTTATATTCTAATGAAAAGAAGATCCTGGCTGTTTTCCTGTCCTTCCACTGACTCTTGCACTAAACACTGTCATATTTGCCTATAATTCATTTTTGTATTGCTTGAGTATAGTGGAAAATGTAACTTTTTTTTTTTTTAAGCAAAGAATACCTAGCTGTCTTTTCAACTTTCATAAGTCATAACTGGAGTTTCCCTAATATGCGCACATTCTTGTGAATCTTAACGTGGGTCATTTATAATCTGAGGAAGGAAGGTAGCTAGTGCTTGTCTTACATAAATAACTATTTATGCAGCAAATAGGAAAATTCCAGAGTTCACCTTTACTAAGCAGTAAATACATTGAGAATGCTGGGGGGTTTAATTTTTTTTTATTTTTATTTTTCATTAAGAGCAAAGAGTGAAGACAAAGTGACTAAGAATACTAAACAAACTGAAGATCTGATAGTTACAAAATTTTGGATGGGATGCAATTCTTCAACTAGATATGAAGTTTAACAATTAAAAAAACAGACAACAAATGGAAAACTACTTAGAAGCTTTCTCTCACCAGTGAAACAGAGCTACTGAAAATACATAGCCCTCATACAAATATAACTTCTTCCTGTCTTCCCTTCTTACCTGGAAACAAAACCAAAGCAGCAAAATCAAAAGGTTCAACAACACTCCACCTCAGTACACTCCCTTTGCTTACCATGGGCAAAAGTTTTCAAGCCTTTCTGATTTATTCATCCCTGTTCAGGGATGAAATCATCATAATGAGGAGCAGAATCATTCTGACAAAGTGGTATAAGGTTATTCTACACCATGTGATACAGAAGGCAGACGTACTCAGGTTTACTTTAATAAGCAGACATTTCACATTTGGAGCTGTTAAACAGTTCCCTATGAATTTTCAGTTTGCTATAGGAAATGGAATACTTACAGAAATATATATATATTGTAGATTCTCATTTCTATAACAGAAACAAAGTGGTAAGGCACTTCTGCATGTGACCTATACAAGCAAGCCCTTGAAGGCCTTTTAAGTTCCCCCAATACTAAAAAAGATGCACCTCATTCAGCTGCTTTAAAAAAGAAACATAACACTATTTGTAAATCACATACCACAAATGAAGCAAATGAAAATCACATTCTCTAGACAAAAATCAATTAGCATGATGCATGCTGTGTTCCATAGTTATCTATACCATGATCATACTCCAAAAATGAAAGGTAATACTATGAAAGTTATTTCTTTTTGTCAGTATCCTCTGTAGAATTCACAAATATGGCCCTGCAGGATCCTTATTTTATGAACAGGAAACTGAGCAACTGGATGACAGAGCACATTTACCCAAAGTAGTCCAAGAGGATGATATGAAACTAGATGGAGGCTGACAACCTGCAATCCAGACCCTTTCACTCCTCATTAAAAGTATCAGCTAAGGAAAACAAACAAACAAGAATCTGCCCCACTGGCTGAGCCAAGCCACACCACTGTTATTTTGCACAGTAATTTAAGAAAAGGTAAAGTTCTGATACTTTCTGTATCTGTATTGTCACGGTTTGACTCACGACAACAATGCTCTCGATCCCCTTCCCTTTCTGCTTTTCCTCCACCTCCCAATCCATCATTTCATGTAAACTATTTTGCTGTGGCAGAAGTAAATGTTCACACATTTGCCCAAAACCCTTCGGTAAATAACTCCTCTTGGTCTGACACTAACACAGTATATCACTCACGTGATTTAGATCCTTCCCCACCAGCGAGTCACAGAGGGGTTGGAAGGGACCTCTAAAGATCATCTAGTTCCAAACCGCTGCTAGAGCAGGATCACCTACAGTAGAGCACGCAGGAACATGTGTTCCAACCTCTCCAGGCAGCCTGTTCCAGTGTTCTGTTACTCTCACAATAAATAAATTTTTCCTTATGTTTAACTTGAGCCTCCTATGCTCCAGTTTGTGTCCATGGCCCCTTGTCCTGGGCCAGCAACAGCTTTCAGGCTTCCCACCTTGTGTTCAGGAGAAATGGCCAGATGTTTTAAGTTTTGAAGGGGCATTTCTTGTGAGATTTCGAGCAGGAGGGGACAGATGTTTGAATTCCTAAGTGGCAAGGCAAGCCCAGAGCCCCAGAGTTGTTGGGCCCTTGAAAGGGGTGCCAGGAGAAGGTGAGGGCCAGCAACAGCTTTCAGGCCTTGCTCCTTCTGTTTGGGACCAATGGCTGGACATTTTTAATTCTGGAGGTGAATTTTGGCGAGATCTGGAAAACGAGGGGATGCATCATCTAGTTTCTTAAACAGATTCAAGTTCTTTAATAACAGCCAAGTCTGTTCTTGATAGCTAGCCTGTCATTTTAGATAAAATTTTAACTTCTGACTTCATGTATTTAAAACATGTTTAATATATTTTCATTTTCCCATTCTACTTATAAAGCACAATCTGTTTGGCATCTACAAAATTTTCTTTAAATTTAACTTTATTAAGGTAAAGTCTGAAATGGGCAGAGAGCCCAAGCAAGGTTTTGTGGCTTGGCTTAAGTTCAAACGGAAAGCAGTAATGAAATCTGAAGGCAAGGCAACCCACCTTTCCAAGTCAGGGCCATTAGCAAAATGGCTCTGAAGCTTTTCTGCTCTATGCACCCACTTGCTCTATAGATGATGCAAAAAACAGGCTCAGACCCCATTCTGTCCTCCCCAGCACGTACCACCGTGAAATTGAACGACAGGGATGACAGACCACAAGATACCCAAGCTGCTCTCTTCTGTCTTCTACAGTGGCGCTCATGAAAAATAACCACTAAACAAGTCTACTGTACCAGTGCACAGAGCCTGCTGAGCAAGGAAGATATCGACTATATTTGCAACCGCACTGCCCCATTATTTCTCATTCAATGATAATGGCCACAGACCTTTCAAGAGAAAACAAAAGTTCAATCAAGACATCGTAGAGCTCCCCTTCAAAGGGATAATTATCCTTTGACTTTGCTGAAGAGCAAACTACCAGAATCAGGATCAGTTAATTAAAAAGCCACATCAGTTATATCGTTATTTTTTGCTATCCCACTGTGCAGCTCTACAGTCACCAAGTAAGAGGAAAGAGAAAAGCAGGGAAAGTAAGTGACAAATTAAGGACTATATTTTGCAACCAAAAAAACATTTAATGATGGAATTAGTTTAGAGACCCCCTCAGGAATGAAGGGTTGCTCACTAACATGAGAAAGGATTGGACAATCTGACAGAATGGGCTGGGCAATGAGGAGATCATACAAACCAGGAAGGGCACTGAGAGAAGTTACACACACATGAGATCAGTTTAATTAAATCCTTTTTGTTCAAACACTTTGGTAAGGACACATTTTATTCTCTTTGCGCCAATATTTTGAATTATATTTTATCAATAACATTTTAAATTCTTTTCTTACTTATTACTTCTCAGACTCTGCACCATCTAGAGAAATAAATTTCCCTGAATCTCTTCTGTTTCTCTGTGCCTCTGTTGTGTTAATTGGTTATTTTCTTTTCTAGCAGCCCAAATTGTTGTCCTAAATGTTGTTTCAGTGCAATGACCAAGAAGTCGGACTACATTGTAAGAAATGTTCACAACTTCAATCACACAATAACAAAGCCTCTCTAAACACATGAATGAACACCACTCCGTTTTGTTTTCAAAATATTGATTAATTAGCCTCATTGTGAAATGGTAGACAGCACTTAATCAGAAACAGGGCAGTATACATTCTGTAAGAAAATTCAATCATGTACAAAGCACACAAAATTTTTAAAATAGCCCTTCAGATAGCTCACTTGAAAAAACAATGGGAACAGCTCACCATATCCCAAGTTTAAGAATACCTATGAAGAGTTTTGAACTTCCACAGAAGTTGCACTATGTTAGATATTATTAAAACTTTACATTAATATACACTATTGCCTTTGTGTCACCTAAATATTATAGTAAGCATAGTATCAAAAGTGACTTCTGTGACTCAAGTAAGGATTATTGCTACTGCTTAAACACAAGATTAAAGCTGCTGTAGCAATACCCTGCCAGATAGTACCAAATACTGAAAGTTTATTTTTTCTGCTGAGATGTAATGTAACATCAGCTCATGTGGTTCATATACATTTATGAGCATGGTAGGAGGTTGGAGTGGGGAAAAAAACACAGGCAGAAAACTGTACAAAGTCAGCATAGTCAAGGCTAGTTTATAATCATGATTGAAAATGCCTGATTTATTTCTAGTATCATTACTTTACAACAATGATACCATGACATGGCCAAACTTGTTCCCTGTCTGCATCTGGTTTTGGTATATTTTTGGTTTTTCCAAATAAACTTTTTCATAAACCAATCACACCCCAAACATACTAAAATCATACCACAAGCAGAGAATTAATTTCTACCTAAAGCACTAAACTTTTTATTAGCGTTAGAAAGCTTGCTATGTGGTAGTGCTTATTCTGATATTTTTCTAACTATTTGGACAAAATTTGAGAAAATGAGTGACTTTTTACTGTGACTAAGAAGGAAGCTTTTCAGAACAAGGGAACTCCTAAAGTTACTTTGTAAAGTTTGTGCTTGAAATGATCAAGTTTTTTCCTGCTCATTGATAAACAGAAGCATGAGACTGAGGGAAGACAGACTGAATACAAAATTGGATTTTCAACTGTACAACTACATACATGGTTGTATTACATTATACATTGTCAGAAATATCACCATCCGTTTGTTTGACACAGATTTTAAAATATTATGCATTTGCAAGTTTTAAGGCATTAAAGATCAAGGAAAAATTACCCGCAGTACTATCATCACTCTTAAAATATTTCACATCATAGTGTGAGTGTTTCTACTCCATTTTAAAATAAGTCGAGACAGTAAAAATAGACTAGTGGTGACAGTTCTTAGGCATAACAATCCATCAACAGAAAAACAAGCAAACCCTGTTACTGCAATACATAGTAGTAGGTCTGTGAAAACTATAAGCATACAAAGTGTAAAATAATAATTTATGTTTGCACTGAAAACTATTACAGGCTGATTAAATTTGATTAACAAATAAGCATTCAAGAAAACCTTAAGAAATATTTAAAGTAATAAGGAAATACCAATTAAAGCAAGTTTTTCATCTAGCTCACTCTTCTTTGATGGCAGTTTCCACCAATAATAACTTTATTTCCATTGTAATTGTATACCTCAAATGCAACTTGCTGATGACCACTGAGCTAGATGTTCAACTTACCACTAAAACAAGCAAAAATTGGAATCACAAATACATTTGCTAATGGCCTTCCCTCACACACAGGAAATAGATTTCATAGCATATAATATTATAATCCAATAAATACATCTCTTCAAAATATTTTTGTATTATTCATATACTTCTACAGTGTATGGCATGTCACCAAAAATCGGCCACATTTGCTGTAAAATCACATCATCTATTTAGCCTGGAGGTACACATGAGGATAAAGAAACTTTCCACTACATGGAACATAGCATGCAGGCTTGTTGAATCTGAACTGGACCTCTTATAGGGTAAGCCAGTACTGCAAGTTGGTCATAGATATGTGAAAGTAGCAGGTTTTGCCATGACGTGGAGAGTCTGACAAATCCAAAACTATTTTTGTACCAGTTGCATTATTGCACAGTATGTTAAGATCATTATGACATCTCTGGGGTACTTCACACGGTTATAATTTTCTTTCCCACAAATAACTTGCTTTTCTCCTTCCCCGCCCCCCTTTTCCTGATTACATGTTTCAGAGGTCATAGTGCTATTCAATCCATCTGTTCCTGGAAGCCTCTCAGAAACAGCGCCCGTCAGTTTGTTCACTCATTAATTTACTTGCTGTATGCAAAGAAATCTAAATGTTTTCTTTTGAATTACTTTCTTGGCCTAAAATTATCAAGTTCATTATTTACAGCAGCAGTAGTATTTTCTCCCAGGGACAAATCCACAGTCCAGGATTCTTTTTCCTACTTCTCATACCATGTTTGACATTTGCATACCTCGGGATGGGGGCTTAGTTTGCACTCCAACTTCATTTAGACACACAAAGGATGTCAGCTTCATCTCACTTTCGGCTACAATTAAATTTTTGGAAAATAATAAAATATAAAAAGGTTCTAATTGTGATTTTAAAAAAGTACTTACCAATACTTACCATTCAAAACTCATCCTTACAATACACTATTTGCAAGATAGAGAATGGAGAAAGCAAAGGCTATCTAACAAATAGGCCTAATCCTTTTATTTATGATGATGATGATGATTATTAGAACATAGGCTGTTTCAGAACTGATCTGGTAGAATGGTGGAAGCCAGGTTATTTTTTTTTTTAATTAAAGATACTCTATTCTCAGGGGTTTTAAAGCTATTCTTACCAATGTATAGTAGTTAACTATATTAATTTTTCTATTAATCCAAATGATAAATCTTTTCTTCCCCCTAATTATTTTCAAGAATTATTATTGTTTTACTTTCTTCTCTAAAAGCATGAACTTCTTCATTTTGTGACCAGTAAGCAGATACAGAAGAGGAACACTGAAGATTTCTTTGGCAAGCAAAATAAAAGCCAGAACATACAAAAATAGAACCTCCTACACAAACATACTTTAAATACATTTCTTAGAAGATAGCCAGCAAGCTATTAAAGATCAGTCATGATACATGTGAGAAGCTTCACTTCTCTGAAACAGTGAAAGCATTCTCTATCTGTATGCATGACATATGTTAGCAGTATCAAAAAAAGTTTTCTTTCTCCTTTTTTAAGCAGTGTTTTATATTAATTTTCCAGACAAATCCTCCCCTATGATGTTAAAAAGATGTAATACTTCATTATAAAGCTCCTAGTAATACCAGTAGAAATAATCTGTAACAGTTGTCCATGAAAGTATAAACATGAAGAGTAGTATCAAACAACCATAAAAATGTAACTGTTTAGGCAGCTGTCCCTTCCAGAAGCAAAAATCAGCATAGAAGAAAAGTCAGCTGGAAAACGCAATTTCAAAGCACTGTCTGAACCAGGAGAAAAATAGAGGGTGAGTCCTCAGCAGTCAGCAGCACCAACCGGTTCCATTATTTCAACAGCAAGTTGAACATGAAATATACTCCCAGAAGCACCTGCCCAGTTCCTCGGTTCTTTTCAGATTACAGCTATACTCAAGTTTAACAAGACTTTGAAAAAGACTTCATGTAAGTTAAAGTGCTTTTTTTCCCCATTCTAACATGCCCATATCAGAAAACAAAAACTCATCCAAAGTTAGAGCAGGGCTCAAGAAGAGGTACCATTTCTCCATCACTTCTGAAGTCACTAACCTAAAATTAAGACTAGCTGTTTTAACTGTGAGCCTTTACAGGGTCTAGCAGTACAGAAGAGACCAAAGAGATTCCTGCTCATTCAGGACATAGAATGGCTTGCCTCTGAACGTGATCTGGCATTCACAAAGCTGTCTGTGATGATCAGACTCCTGACTGAACAGATGGTGGTGTGGAAACCTTGAGACATGACTCCATTAGAAAATCACAATTAACAACTGCTTACCTTTACTGTTACTCTTTCAATTTCCCTACTAACAGCTATCCTGGTGTGAATGCTCTGAATAAAAATTATTATTGTGAAACATTAGACACTGCTGTGATCTCTGTTACAGATGCCATAACAGAAATAACAGTTTGATATTCAGTAATGGATAAGGCAAATGGGCAGAAAAAAAAAGTCTTGAGATTACACAATGCATAAGTAAAATAAAAAATGGCAAATTATTCTGAATGTATTAGGAACTACTGGGGTTATATAAATACTGTGAAATTATACTATGTAATGCTGAATATGATGTAAATGAAAAGTGTATCCAAATGCATATATACAAAAGGCATCCTGAAGTATCACATCATGCAGATCACCAGAATAAAAGTAATTGTCTCATTTCCTGAAGGAAGTGCGACATATTTCCAGTCCTTTGTACTAAACCTGTAAGGCCAGCTGAAGTAGCAATCCTTGTACTGCTTAACTTTCAAATACTTGGTATCACAACTTTACTGGTTCTAACACTTTTTAAAATTCACATTATAGTGGCACAGTCTATAAAGCAAAGAGTAACAGCAGACTTTGCAGGGCTGTATTTGTGAAAATGAACAGAACTAGAATAGAGAAGTATTTCCACTACTACAGGCTCAACTATAATAATAAAAAAGATAAAATATGACACTAAAAAGAATTTACTGGCATTGTCTTGAATCTCAACTGAATGTTTTGAGCTTCAGATCACCTCTTAAAATTCAGTCATGAGGTTGTACAAATGCTGATCCTGAAACTGTGTCCTTCGTACACAAACAGTCAATAACCAAGAAATATTTTTTTTCTCCTGTTGCAATATTAATGCTTTTAATATTTTGATATATTAGTATAATCTTAAAGAAGGTCTAACAAGCCAATCCACTGCACTGGAGAGTTCCAATTCAATTTCAAAAGTTGAATGTGCAAAAATTCTTACTTGCTTTAAGCACGAGATTTAACAAAGCATATCTTTAAAAGCTAAGCAGTAGCACTCCTTTTGGAAGTCACTGTCTGTATATAAAGACTCAACTGGTTATTTGTGTGTCTCATGCCTACAACGATATTGTCAGCAAGGATACAAATATCCTTACTCAGGATACAGTCAGAGTTCCAATAACACTTTCTTACACAGAGAGAAAAAATAATCACTTTACAGACAGATATCTGCTTTAGAAGTGAAAGGGAGGAATGAAAGGTTAAGCTTTCACAGCTTATGATTTTTTATATTAGAGTTGGTAAAGAAATAAAATTCACTTTACAGGTTTACAGAGGTGTTCTACTAATTTAAGTTTAAACAGCTCTTTAAAAACAGTTAGAAACCTACAAAATCCCCCCCTTTGCAAGACTTCAGTAATGCAATAGCACTCAGTACCTTGCCATACACTGCAGTTCATTGACTTTTGTCTTACAGTTCTGCTGGGGAAGAGGAAGTCTGAGACTGTCCTGCTCAGCACATGCTCAGTAGCAGCTCAATAAGGGGCTGCTCCTGTCACAGCAAGATACAATCAACAGTATTTGAAATGTAGTTCAGACTGCTGTGCTAGTAGAATTCGTCCCAACATCTCACAGGGAGGAAGCAGACCATGACAAATATTTCTTTTTACTGGCACTATACACAGAGATGAACAGCTGTTACAGTGAACTACTAACCTGTCTACTATTTTCAGCAGAAGCAGGAGGACAGTCATTCTTTGAGCTGTATGGCCTCTCTGATGGCAGAAGTTGTTGAACTGACTTGCTCTGTGATGCTGTTTGCCATAACTTTGGAGTCTACAAAGCAGACTTTCCAGCTTCATGAAAGCTGGTCTTCTCTTTAGGCTTAAGGGCACAAATGTTATGGATTCTATAAACTGACGACATGCCTTTCATAGCCCAGAACATTAACAGCAAACAATTTGCCATCCAAGTGTAATAAACAGTGAAAATGAAATAAACATGAATTTAAGACAAAAATCTATGGAGAAGATGTCACAGAGGATGTTAGGATGACAGAAAGAACCACCCCAGGGAGACACACATGCTGCAGTCTCCCCACAGTTGTGGATGCTGAATCAGCCCTTCAGTGGCAACACTCCTGAAAAAAGCTGCAGGAAGAGTGGGGATGGTGCTGACAGATGCAAACCACTTCTCACTGTTTTAATCTACCTTACATTTTAAGGCATGGATTCCCTCACAGCCTGCTTACAAGACTGACCTGCTTAATGCAGCCTAAGAGGAAAGCCCCTTCAGAAGGCCGCCCTACAAATGATAACAATGATTACTCAAGCAAAGTCAGTGAAGGAGCTACTGATTTAAAAAAAGCAGAGTGTCCTGGGAGGGGCAGTGGCACTAAAATCCTCTACTTACTGAAACACATGAAATTTTCAAGAAATAGAGAACTGTATAAAGGAACTATTAAAAGTTATTCAAATGGGCTAATATACTGAAGTTTCCAAGTTTAAAAAGCATGAAACTAGAAGTACCTGCTATTTCTAGAGGAGTTATGTTTCAACAGAGAGCTTTAAAAATTATTTCACCCTACAGAACAGCTGATTTCAAATGCTACAGACATAACATTTAAAGAAAAAAATATACAGTATTGTGACAAGAAGGAACACAGACCCATATATTTTTAAATATTAGAATAGACATACATGTTCCATAGCAGCTAAAGATTTCACAGAATCACAGAATCATCATGGTTGGAAAGGACCTCTGAGATCACACAGTCCAACCATCAACATATAAACCCAAACAAAAACATAAAAAACCCACAAAAACCCACACACCACCAAAAATCACCCACAAAAAAAAAAAAATTAACAACCTCAGCCACTAGAGCGTGTCCTGAAGTGCCACTTCTACACATTTCTTGAATACCTCCAAGGATGGTGACTCAACCACCTCCCTGGGCAGGCTGTTCCAGTGTCTGACCACTTCTGCAGTACACAAATTATTCCTAATATCTAGTCTAAGCCTCCCCTGGCATAACTTCAGGCCATTTCCTCTGGTCCTATCATTACTTGGGAGAAGAGGCCAACACCCACCTCTCTACAACCTCCTTTCAGGTAGCTGTAGAGGGAATGAGATCTCCCCTCAGCCTCCTTTCCTTCAGAGTAAACAACCTCAGTTCCTTCAGCGACTCCTCATATGACTTGTTGTCTAGACCCTTCACCAGCTTGGTAGCTCTTCTCTGGACATGCTCCAGCAACAAAATGTCTTTCCTGTAGTGAGGAGCCCAAAACTGAACACAGTACTTCAGGTGCAGCTACACCAGTGCAGAGTACAGGGGCACCATCACTTCCCTAGTCCTGCTGGCCACACTGTTCTTTATACAGGCCAGAATGCTATTGGTCTTCTTGGCCACCTGGGCACACTGCTGGCTCATGTTAAGCTGGCTGTCCACCAGCACCCCCAGGTCCTTTTCTGCTGGGCAGCTCTCCAACCACTCCTCCCCAAGCCTGTACTGTTGCCTATGGTTGTGACCGAAATGCAGGACCTGGCACTTGGCCTTGTTGAATCTCATAAAACTGGCCTTAACCCATAGTTCCAGCCTGTCCAGGTCCCTCTGTAGTGCCTTCCTACCCTCAGGCAGATCAATACTTCCACCCAATCTAGGGTCAACTGCAAATATACTGAGGGTACACTCTATCCCCTCATCCAGATCATTGATAAAGATATTGAACAAACACATTTGGAGAAATGATTATTCAAACAGAGCTTTTAAATGGCAGAAGCCACACAATGAAATTAAAACCTTGTTTTGTTTTGTTTCCATAAAATACAAACACTGAAATTATAAATATTTATCTTCAAATGCTAATGTTCTGTGGATTTATTTTTCTTTTTTTAATAGAAAACTTAAACTAATAGACTTAGAAAGACTTCACATATGTTGACTCCAAGCAACTTTTACAGTGGTCTGGAAGCATTATATTCATTTTTACAAAATGCAACCCCAAATATCTAAAGAGGAGCCTGATTTAAAATTATTCCTTCTCCTTTGCAAAACACTTAGTTCTCTCCACATGTATATTACTTGTCCCATAAGAAGTTTATCCATTTGCTTTAAAATTCTGAAAGCAATGAAACAAAACTGAGTGATAACTATAGATGTGCATACACACAACTCCCACCATGAGCAGGCATGTTAATAAAGTGTATGCATGTAGAGACCTTAACTAGACGCATATCTGACAACTATCCAAGCACAAACAGCACAAGTGCATGTGTATGTCACAGCAATATCTCTAAATGTTGCTCAGAAATTAAGAACAGCTTGTAGCAAATACAAAGAGACAGAGTCAGTAGAGAGCCAAAACCCCAAAATGCCATGTCAAAAAGGATCACAAAATAAGATACATAGTGGAAGAGAAGTACCCCAGAAATTTACATCCAAATGTGCTTGCCTAAACTTAAAGCCAGCTTATCAGGATTTTACTGACAAATACACATCTTACTGACAAACTTGGAAACGTAAACTGCATCACCAAGGCTATGATCTCACTATGCATAATCTAGTGGACTGCAACCACTTCTTGTGTCAGCAGGCATAAATAAAGCAGCTCTGCACTAATCACCTTTCCTTGCTAAGGGGTTTATATACTTCCCTTCAGAACATGTGAGAAACTAAGACTCCTGGGAGCAAAGATGGGAAGACAGGACTGCTCAAGAACATCTTTTGAGTTATTTCAAATCAGTAAAAGTACACATGAACTTGAGGCTTGAGTTACTTAAAGGTGTTTAAAGAAAATAAGCATGTCTTACACATTAGAATACATCCTGAGATTTACATGTCACTGTATTATATAGTGTAGCAAATTTATATTCTGCTTTTCCAAGCATAACTAAATCCTGCAGCTGAAAAACTTGCATGACTGATGAGTTTTGAAGTACAGCCTTATAAGGGCCACATCCACCTTCAATATGCACACACCATTCACAATGAAGAACTCCAGCACAATATCCTTATAGTCAAAGTTCTACCATCTTCAGAAACACCCCTTCATGAAATGCTATAGGATTTCTTCAAACTTTACATAACTCTACCTTTTCTTACATAAATCTAAATTGTATTTAAAATGCTTTCTCCTGAAACACATCTAGACCACAGGTTGCTTCCATGCTTCTGCCCTATTCAAACTAGGGGTGACAAAGCCATATTGCTCTAAGATCTTGCTCTGTTCTTTATTTTGAAAGCTACAGGCTGATTTTAGACTAAGCAGGTGCCTGTGCACCTACAAGTGCACACGGCATGGCTGAAAAACAATGGAAACAGTATTATTGATTTTTACCTATTTATATAATTTTGGCAAGACTTTGGTCTTCTACCTTCAACTGCTTTCCTTGCAGCTCAACTGCACGCACTCTTCTGTATAAAATATACAAATAAACCAGCAGGCAAAATGAAGTAACCTTGCATCATGCTAGCTGCCTTCTACTCTACAGCATGTAATTATGTTACCTGAACAACTTTTACAGCTTAAAGACTGAAGAGAAGTCATGCTACCTGAGCCACTTGCTCACCAGGGAATATTTTCTTCCACTGTACCTTCTCCCACACTAAGTTTCCTCTTTTCCAATATCACTTATTTCTTGTAAGACAGGTTACTGAATCTAAAGGTTGCTGGGAGGTCTCCTCACCAGTCATTTGAAACTGAGGCCTAAATTTCTCTGTGTGGTTAAGTAAGCATTACCCAGTCTGTCTTTTCAGTGCTACCATCATTCAGCTGATGTCTATTAACACATGAAGTGGATCATCATTCAGTGAAGGCAGCATCAGATCTTCTCCCACCCCAAAACTCTTCAGAGGAAGAAAAAATGGGGGGGAGGAACTAGGGGAAAGGGACAGGAAAACTCAGTTATCAATAGACAACATTCTGTTAATTTCATTCACGAGTCTATGCAATACATAGAGTTAAACTGAAACGATAGCCTACAAAACACTTCTATTTGATGCCAACTGCTACAACATCAAAATGCATAATATTTGAGAATAGTTGTTTACACATAGATATGGCTGCTTCCTCTAAGAACCAAAATAAAAAGCAAGAGATGGACGCTCCCCCAAACTTGTGAGGAAAACAATTAATTTGTTTTCTCTATATATTTTTTTTCTCCCCTCCCCTTCTTCTCGTTTCCTACTCTCTAGTCCCTTGGTAACTGGTTGCTCTGCTTGAGCAGAGGGACTGAACCAGATGAACTCCAGAGGTCCCTCCCAACCTCAAGCATCCTGTGATTCTCAGTTATTGAAGTCCTAAGATCAACTTCAGGGGAAATTAAATTCTGAAAATGTGTAAAATTGAAGAATGGACTCTCCAACACTACACAATAATTTATTTATTTTCAGAAAGACACTGAAATTCCATTATAGAAAGGTAACTAAATGAGTAGCAATTCAAAAAGGAGTAAAACATTAATAAGAGTCCCATGAGATTCAATGCATGATCTGTGTGAATCCAAGTCTGAAACTAGTTTATGTGTATCCCCAAGTTTTCTGTTCAGGTATCGCAACCCTGCTGGGAGTACTTCTACACTGAAAATGCAGACACTCAACATGAGATGCTGTGGCATTTCCTACACTCAGGCAGGCACAGCAACAACAGCCAACAGAGGAAGAACCATTTCTGTTCCTACGGCAAAATAATTTTTGAGATCTGCATTTCTTCATTCAGTACTGCTGAAGACAAAATTCAGTGGGAACTTTGAAATTAAAAATTACACCATAAAAAAAAATTAACAAAATCAAAGTCAGTTCAGTTTAGTTTTAAAACCTGCACCCCTCTTTATAGATATTTGAATACTCAAGATATAAGAACAGCAGTAAGAATATAGGCTTAATCTCGAATGAGTCATTAATGCCTATTGCTCATCTGGGTGCCTTTTTCACAAGATGTTACAAAACGTATCTTTCCTCTACATACCATTAACTCCAAAATGCTCTATTTCAGTTACTGTAGCAGATACTAAGTTTACTCTCCCATTTTCGAGCAGTAAACCAACCTTAAAACTGATTAAGCCCACTTGCCTTTGTTCTGTTCAAAAAACAAAACCAGAAAAATCTAACTTTTTGTGGAAATTTAGCTGTGTACTGTGGTTCTACTGTTAATTCGTGATATACACTATGTGCATGCATGATGCTAGGCAATGTCTAAAGAGTTTTTAAACCAGCTTGGCAACCACCCATATGGAAAGCAAATCTGTCCTAGTAACTCTACAACTTAAGTGCTAGTTCTTCTATGGAAAATTGACCTGGTCTTACAGCAAATCTCTCAGTCAGAGAGGGGTTCAAATAAAGTAAAATATCTTATGTATCCTCCTCTTTCTAACCAAAATATGGAAGCAGCAAATCATTAGCATGATACAGTGATACAGAAATTGAAGCAAGGAGTCTGAAGATCTGGACAATCTGTTTCTGGCACTGCCATGAACAAGCTACATAATCTTAGGAAAATTACTTTCACACCTCTCTGTATCTCAATTTCCACAATTTCTAGTTGAATAAACCACACAAATGCTTTTAGATTTAAGAATTAAATGCCATATAAAAGCTAGGAATATTATTAAAATCCCACTTATACTTATTTCACACAGCACTAATAGGTGGGCCTTTGTGCAATATATATCAAACACCAGTGGCTGACAGTGGGAATTAAATGCTTCAGAATCCTTGCCTGCATGTTGGTCACTATTAGATATGATCATGTACCAACTTTCAGAAATACAATGCAACAATTATCTAACAATACTATTTTAAAAAACTAGTCTGTATATGCATCTATCTTTTGTCAAGCTTTAGACAGGGACATGACAGCATGTCTGTAACTTTGATATGCATAAACTAATTCCTCACATAAAATTCTTATTAAAATCATTATGCAAAGTTCAAACACCAAGAATTTTGGGGTTTTTTATTAAAAAAAAACCAACAACCCTTAATCCTAGAATACTATTTTACTAAGTCAAATTTTAAAATATAGAGCAACTGTATCTCCAACAGAGAGAGAAGTAATGTAAACCAAGACCTGTAGACTGCAGCTCTCTATTACAAGTATTATGTTAGCTGGTGTCATTTGCTCACACCCTCCAATTCAAAACAAGTCCGTGGGGAAAAAAGCAAAAGCTCAACTTCTCACATACTTAATGTGACCTCTCAGTCAATATTACAGATAGCTTGCTAATTCAAATACATTGGGATAATACAACCTTTCAGAGGAGGAAAAGTGTGTTGCCAAACTGTGACACATACATTCTTCAGGTATGTTACTGAGGTCATCTTTGCCCTGAAAAGGAGCATCTTTTATTCTGCAAACACAGACTTCCAAAAGTACACCCTAACAACAGTCCTGGGATGCAATGACAGCAGAAGCAGCAGAGGAAGCAGTTCAGACAGGCAGGATCTCACTGTTCAGAAGATTTCTGGACAACCATCATCCAGCATTCCACTTAAAACTTGTGGTATGGGACAGAGAAAATGAAACAAAAGCACTTCAGTAATACCCCTTCATTTAAGTGAAAAAAGAACATGTCAAATTAGAACCTTACTTTTGGGTAAATTACATTTGAATAGACATTCAGTTGTCTAATAAATCTTTAGCTCTTCACTGTGTTCACTCAAATCCTTCAACTGTCTTTGACTTAACAGAGGTAGATAAACTTTGTTCTCCGATTTTCTCACAAATTCCAGATTAAATAGGTACTATAAACCAAACTGAATCAATTTATATTACACACATTGAAACACCCCGTGAATGTTGATTTTTCAGTAACAAAACAAGGTCACATATAGCAAAGGATAATTAAGACATGCCCAGTCACACAGACAGTTTTTTTGTGTTCTCCTTGGGAGCTCTGTCAATAAATTTGATAAACTATTCTAAATTACTGAGCCTCTATCCCTAAAAAGAGGTTCTGAGAAAAGGGAATCTGAGGCGTTACTTGCTTTTATGCAAACTAAATAACTGGTCATGGACTGCTAAATGTATAACCTTGTAACAGAAAATGTCGTTCATTTCATGTTTATTGTTTTTGCCAAAAAGTCACAGGCCACAGTTATCAGATTCAAGTGCGTGTCAGTTTGGCTTCATGTATTTTCCCCCTCTTTCACTCTTCCTCTGAAAGCTTTTATGCTCCAACCCTCTCTGGCCATACCTACCTTTTCTGAACTCTTATTCAGAACAGCAGCACAAAGCCAAATGTAGTATGTCCCAGTTCTGACTGCAACAAATTCACTTCTCTCACTTACAGACGGGTAAAAGTAAACTGATCTTATTTTAGCATGCATCTCCATGATATTGCTTTGTCCCACATTTTACAAATAGAATTTCAAATCAATTTGCAGCTTTAATATCTTAATAATATTTGGTTAGGACTAGAGCAGTGAGAAAAGGTTTCTGCTATTTAATTTGTAGAGCATAAATTTAGGCTGCAGAATAGCTATCCTCTAGCGGTTCATTTGCAATTTCCACAAACAACTTAATCGTACTAGACAGGGCACATATTGAATTGTGAAGCAAAGCAAAACTCCCAGTGCAATCAAGTATCTAAGTTAAACAACTAAAGTGCAGTTGTTAAAAATAAGCCTCTCTGAACATAAAAATCTAACTACCCTTTGTAACATGACTTCGAAGAGGTAAAGCTCTGTACAAATAAAACAGCCACTCAAATATTAATGACATCAAAAAGAATAAAGTAAGCTTTCTGTGAAGGTCTGGTGAACACTTGCCTGACTAGCAAAACAGAATTGTATTCTAATTATTCAAACATGAAAGAGTATCTATTTAAATGCATGAAATTGTTTGAATAGTCCTTGATGGGACAGCATTAGTACTACCTGTTTCTCTCCTTTATACACTAAACTGCATGTAAAATCTCAACTGCCAGTATAAAACTACATTATATCACTGCAGTCACGGACATCTGTATTTGCTTACTATTTTTTTTTTCCCTTCCCAGGGGGCCATACCTTCATCCTTAAATTCACAAGGGAATCAAGTCTTGTGGAAGAAACAACCCTGGGGCCATTTTAGCAATACTGTGGTGGGGAAGGAAGGCTAATCACAAAAATCATGAAAATGAGACAGAACTATTACAATGGGAGCTCCAGGGCATGTAGGACTCGCACAGAAATGAAAGTAGTAAAAAAGTAAGAAATATGACTAATCCAAAGCTACTTGAACAATGTGGGGGTTTTTTGTTATCACAATGGGTGTATGTTTTACCATCCAGCTAGTTACACTTGAATGGAGTATACCATTAAATATTAAAAGTATCTTTCATAATATTAAATCTAGAAAATGTATGGTCTTCATGAAAAATGCCAGAAGGATACACAAAACCAGTAAGTTACCAAGCACAGTTTGTTAAGCAGAATCAAATCTATATGGAATTTAAATAACACACACTCCCATATTTTCAAACACTCACTGACTCATAGATGCATCCATTGCTGTTCCAAGATTATTTGATGGTATCCTAAAGAATAATGGCCTAAAATAAATTCTTATTTTGTCTGAGATTCCTGCATATTGCTTCCATCTTTGATGTGGAGCATTCAGAGGAAACGTAAAAATGAGCACGGGCATCAGACATAGGAATTTAGTCAAGTATCAGTGCAGTCCAACATTGAAAAGATAAACATAATTACAAACATGAATAAATTAAGTAAATAATCACATTTTTAAGATGGAGAAAATTAAGACAGACTACCTTAATCTTCCAATGACATTTATGAACATAATCCTGATGTTATTTACTGCAGAACACAGTATTTGCTGATCGTCTATGCATATTTATTGCACTCTAAATTAGAGCTTTACATAAGATTCAATGCTTTAATGACCTGTAGACTACATTTCAGCCATGCAATTTTCTTGGACTAACATTAAAAGGAACTCAGACTACAATGTTTCATCTAATCAGACATGCAGTTGGACTGTGTACTCAACACATTAATGTGCCTTGAGCTCTACCGCTGACCTGATGACATCCAGGTCCAGGTCATCACCTAGATCATTCTTGCCCCTGCACCCTCTTCCCATTCCAAAAAAAGGCAAAAAGGTTACACTACTGTTTACTTCTGGATTTAACCTCTCCAGCTCAGGGAGGAGGCTAAGCTCATGCAATGTCTGGGCTCACTGTTCTTTGTAGTCAAAGTTTCAGGTTCTCTGAAGTTTGGAGGGTGGTGTTTCTGGTTGGTTGGTGGGAGTGCATCAACAGGGGGTTCAGAACAGAAACAGGAAATCTCATGTTGCTGTAATTTGAATATTCCTTTACAGTGGGTATAATACTTACTGGTGTTTCCTAAGGGAGGTAACAAACTAAAAAGCCAGCAATTTGCACAGTTGCTGTCACTATGTAAATGAATTGATTTATTGTGAATTTAGTTCCCCTCAAGAGGTTCAAGCAAGCCATGAATAGGGTTCATTCCATATAAAACAATAATTAGAAGGATAATCTACCACTGCAGAAATGTGGGACCACCTATTGGGATGTCCCTAACACGACCAGCAGAGCTGCACAACAGAACTGTTTTTGCAGCAATGTCCTGCACAACAGAACTGTTTTTGCAGGGATGTCCTGCTTGATCACCTTTCCTATCAGGGATGTACAGAGGAGTTATTTCCAGGGGTGTCAATTCTCAACTTGGATTTCAAAACATGGGAGAACCTTGATTTGCTTATCTTCAAACTGCAGGCTCGTCTAGCTGGCCTGCTCTTGCTCAAACACAGGCCTACTTACAGAACCATTTGCCATTTTAGACAGAGGTTTTTAGATGGCATTCAACCAAATGGGGCTGAAGCCATAATTATTCAAAATAAAACTGCTGTTCAAGCAATTATAATCACACATGAGTAAATCTCAGGCTTATAAGATCACAACATTTTGGTTACAGCATGTAGCTTTTGAAACTGTAGCAGCGAGTTATCATTTAGGAACATAAACTAAAAGCTAGAAGTCTGGTCGTTTCAAAATCTAATCTGAACTCTGCTCCTACACAGACACCCACATACTACAGAATCAGCATGTCCTGCCACACAGTTTGCCCTCCTGCATGTATTAAACAAGATGGCTTCTGAAAGGATACAGAGAAAGGTTTTCTATCAAGAAACATTACAACTTGGAGGAATATGGTTTAAAGACAAGGAAATCTGCCACAGACTGTACTCATTTCTCAGTATATAAAAAAATACTAATTTGACATGTAATGGAAACATCAATGAATTCTAGACCATTACAATGATAAAAAGAACCTCCATCAGCTGAAAGAAATTCAGTGGAACTGTAAGTTCCTCAAAGTCACATGTAATTATTAGAAAAACATAATAGCTTTTTAGACTAGGCAACAGTCACAAGAACCAAGTGCAGGATCACTTTATTTTATAAAAGAAGTCTCTTCAGTTCTTCAAAAATAGGGACATCCATAATAGCTTCAGTTCACTTAACAATAAGGTACTGCTTCAGTGTTAAAAAAGTCTATCATGACACCATGCCTCTAGAGACCTTCCATTCAATTTGCATACATTAATTTAATTCAGCTTATGTTCACCTGGCAAAAATTCACACTTGAAAACTACAATGGCTGAGACTGTGTATGAAGTTCCAACAGAGACAACTTTCATATGCAGGCTAAAACAAGGCTCTTAAAATAGGGAATTATTCTGGAAATGCTGACACATCTTTAACACTGTGAGTGGGCGCCAATATAATACACACATTGTGCACACATATGTTGCTGTCTTCCTGGGAAGCTTAACTGAAAGCCCACATGGTTGATGTGGGACAGCAGGAATGCCTCTTTGAAAGCACTGATCCTGCTTATTCATAGTATCTCAAACGAAATCCCAAGCATATGGCAAAATTATGCCATTTCCCAGAACCGTGCTTATGACAGTGAACAATCCTTTTGAATCAAAACTACCCTTGATACTTCAACAAAAAACAAAACAAAAACACACCTCTTTGACAAAACTTAAGTACAATATTTAGCATTTAAATAAAAAATTTTAAGAGCTTTGGAGGTCATCAAGACAGTTTAATAAATTGAGTTGCATCCATTAGAAAAAGACTTCTTTTGGTTGTCCTTTTTTTTTTTTTTGCTAAAGCACACACCCACTATCGAGGGTCAAACTCCCAAAAGAATAATAAAAACAATAGATGGACCATCTGCTACTATATAAAGCAAATTGAAAATCCAGGAAGAGTATATAGAAGTTGTACTAAAAATTGGCATTATGTTTCCATTTTTTTGCAAATCAAATTCCTAACCTTAGCTAAGCTTCAAAAAACAAAAACAAGAAAAGTCACCATGCAGGAAAGCTGTAGAATCTTCCAGGCATAACTGTACAGGGTAAAGTACATGACATGTCCTTAGAGAATTGTTTTTTCTTCTGTTGGCACTTCTAACCCATACAGTAAGGTTCCAGTGATTAATATTTTCCCTCCTGTTTATACAGCAAATGACTGGCATTTATGGAACTAGCGTTCAACAGGGTACAGACAGATATGACAGGTATCTTACATATCACCTCAATGGATACCCAACAACTTGAACAATGTCTTCATAGCTGTCAGTTATTTCACTGTAAGGCTTAGTTGTCATTGGCCCCCAACCCCTGCTTACTTATGCACATCAAGCATAAGACAGAATTCTCTAATAGGCTTAAAACAAGCATGAACAAATAATTGCCCAGGGAAAAGATTGCCTTAGAAAGACTTCCTGCAGAGAAGATTACCCAAAAAAGAAGTGTAAATAAACACAGGAATGGTATATTCACACTTCTTTTTTTCCTGACATCTGTTCATAAACTCAGCCTCAAATTTCTTTAACAGATAGGATTTTTCTGTTCCATTATATTGGAGGGATTTAAACACAATACACTTACTACAATATGACACATACCAGAAGGTGGGTGTTGCCTTTTGCTTGTTTTATGTTCAGTAAACATAAACTGATTTATTTATCTAATATTTTAGCAATTCATTTAATCTTTCCAATAGCTGGATGAGTTGGGCTTATAGGTTTTGAGAAAGTATTCATGTCAAAACTCCTTTCAGTCATCCACTCCAGTAACAAACTGCATCTCCAGAAATCACAGATTTAATGAAAGACTGTTTTTTAAAACAAATATCCAACCGTCTGTCCTCTAAGTCAATTTAAAAATACATTTTAATATCCAAGCAAATTATGTTTATCTTTTATGTTGACCATTTTACATTTCCACATTAGTAACGCTAAATTCATACAGCACAAATAAATGAAAACTTTTAAAAGCCCTCAGCCCTTTCAGAAGAGCATTCTGTATGGACAATTCCTTTAAGGCACTAAAAAAACAGCTATATGGTATTTAAACATGTCTCTTCCTGGTATTGGACTTCATTAAAGATTACTTCAAAGTGACTTCTGGGACCTGTGATCCTCACCCTCACAGAACAGCTTCCCTCCCCCATTTTGTTTCCTCTCTTCCAATGAAAGTACAAAAAAGAGAGAAAACAAAACAGTCTCTCTCAGTGGCACTTTGACAATTTCATAAGGCAAGGTTCCTTTCAGACAATCATTACTGGCCTGTCAGACAGATATGCGTGTAGTTAATGAAACCACATATGCATTAGAGTGGAGGACAGCTGCAGACCAACTGGATCACCAGTGATCCGTACTACTGAACACCTCCCAGATGAGCACTGTCTTTTTACATGACTGTGCTCTGTAAGCGATTACAGCCCCATTCCTCATAGGGCATTAATTATGGGGATTAACAGTAAAAGGAAACACATGAACAGGATGTTAGGTACTTTTTTTTTCCCCCTTTGAATCTTTGTGCATTTGCTACAGTCGTGAATTAGAGAGTAAAAAGGATGTGTGGAGTTCTGAAAAAAATAATACAACAGCCTTGCAGTCTGCTATCCTGAAGATAATTTTTAAAAGAGTATGGGGGAGAGAATTTCAGCCTGCTGACATACGAATTACTCAGCTAGACAAAAAAAAATTGGCTATATGTGCCATATTTTCTGTATTTTCCCAATTGCAGCAGAGAACATGTATCATTAAGTTGTAAAAACACTGAAGCATTGGCCACTGGGAATGAGCTGTCAGTAAGATGCAGCTATGAAGTGGATTAAAAATTCATATGAAGTTAGAACAGACACAAGCCTTTATCAGTGCTCCTGTCATTCACCATTACTCTGCTACTATAGCTAAAAAGCACAGAACCCTAAATACTACTCTTTATTCTAGCAAAACCTGGAAGTGCTGGACTGTGAATTAAATGGCGTAAGACTTAACAAACATGTATGACCTATGATGATCAAGGTAACCGGTAAAAAGTAACCAAACTACAAATAAAGGATAGGTGTCCATACTCTCTGTATGTGATCCACCTGGCATTATAGAGATGACCTAGCAATTGAATATATATTTTTCATATTTTAGTGTTTCAGAGCTGAAAGTTAGAAAAATATTACTTTACAAAAGCACTAGTGTTTTGGGTTTTTTTTCTATTATTTTAAAAACAAACACTTGAAAATATTAAAAAATATAAAAACAAGCTGAGTTGTAACACAGACATTTCCTTTATTGCTAGTACATTAGATGAGCAGATGTTCTTCGCAGAGATTTTGATGACACTTTTGATGACAAACAATATTTGGAACACAGGCTCAAAGTTTGTAACATCTACCTCCACTTCAGAATTTTTTCCAACTGCCTGTATGTTTGAACAATAAATAGAGATGTTTTCAAGGTTTATTTGTTGCATTCTATCTTTCTTAAACATGCATGAGATTTATAGATTATTAAAGAGAACTTGGAGAGCTCTACTCCTAAGTGTACTGATGGAAGTCTTACATACCATCTTTGCTGAAATTTACAACTTTGAGTTTAATGAAATTGTTGATTTTTATTTTTTTTCCTGTCAAAACCAAGTGTTCTTCAAAAATAAGAACAGTGTACAGGGAGTTTGATATTAAACCCTAAATAAAGTAATCCAGTAATATGATAACTTCATTTTTAACTGTTATGTTGTGTCTGTAGCCCCATAATCCATAGACCCATAAAGCCATTTAAAACGTTGACAAGCAAAAATCTGAAGGTGCTTCTTTTCATCTTTACAAAGTCTCACAGTAGACAGTATGAAGAATTAAAGGTCTGCACTTGGATAGTAAGATCTCTCCAATTAACGACTGCTTAAAAAAAAAAAGTTAAATACTGTTCTTACAAATGTTCTTTTATCACAGACCCTGCATTTCATAGACTTATAGAATATGCTGAGTTGGAAGGGACTCATCAGGATCATTGAATCCAACTCCTGTCCTTGTGTAGGGCACCCCAATCACACCTGCCATGACAGACATTCATGACTCAGAATCAACTGAAATAAGTTCACAGAGTATTCTGTTGGATAAGAACCAATTTCCATTTAAACAGTTTGAAAACAGATGCTAATAAGATTGTCTGTCTTGCATTAATGCCCTTTGACTTGTAACAAGAAAGGAAATTTTTTTATCATGTAGTAATTTTTTAAACAATACAGTATTGCCCAAAATGTACTATATTATGAGTGATAACTAAAAAATGAACTTATCTCCTCCTAAAGAGGCAGTGATATTTCAAATATAGACCTGATGAAGGTGTTTGTGGTTGGGTTTTTTCAGGACAAACTAAGGGTTTAGCAAAAGTCTTTAGGATATCACTAAGACCTGGCACACACACACAAAAGAAAAAATAACCTTATTAAGCATTGCTTACTTAGTGTAAGCAAAACTAGAATTTCTTACAGAACAATCCTCTACACAAGCTGAGGAGTGATCACAGATTTTCCATTAAGTATGTAAGTTTCGGTTCTTTAAACAACTTAGTTAGCAGATACTAGGGGGAAAAAAAAATGAATACTGGACCTCAGATATCAAGCTTTGCAAGATATACTTATTTTTACTCACCTGTAAACAAGCCCATGGATCAGTTTCTTTCTGGCAACACTATCCAGGGCCTAAAACAAACTTGCAATATGCCAAGTACTTTCTAAGAGAATCCAGATATTCTCAATTCTTGGTTATATCAACAGATACTGTGCAATACGTTGGGTTTGAGTTCAAGATAAGGAGAGACAGAAGCTGGTAGGACTTCCATAGCTTATTACTCGGTATATAAAATGTCTCCTGATAGGAGGATATTATGCAAGGTAGAATAAAAATGGGGGTTAATTTTTAAAATGAGATATATTTGTGGCTTTCCTTACACATATATGTTCAATGTCACAGACAGAACAAATTAAGACTCAAATTATTATTAGTGACAGCTTCACATACAAAATGTGGAACAGAGAAGGTAATCTTCATAAGCATTTTTGCCAGAGAAGAGAGGAATAATTTTCCTATTTATCACTGCTTCAAATCTCAAGGCCATATAGTTTCACTATTTTATCTTAGGGGAAAGGAAGACATTTTGAGAACTCTTCCATAATGCTATCAAACAGAGGGGGAAAAAAGTAATTTAATTCAATTACTTTGCCCAACAAAATTCTCCCACTGTACATTGACAAAGCTTGCCAAAGATCAGCTAATAACAGTAAACAACTAACACATCAGGTGGACTGTGTAGGTTCACAGTGGAGTTCTGATTTATATGATGCATCAGATATTCTACTGAAATTACATCTGTGCTGTCTGACCACTCAAAGAATAAAAAATAAAAAAAAGTCCTTGCATAGGAGATCCTATTATAGAGAAACCACAACAACTTTAACCACACAGAAATTAAATTTAGCTCAATCAGTAAGTTACCACTGATTATAATATTTCATTATATATACACCAATAATGCCTGTTTCTTATGCATCTGCTACTTTCATGTTTCCCTTTTAGTTTACTTTCTTACATTACATTAAGAAGAAATACAGTTAAATCTACCTTTACATCAGGAATATCAGCAACAGTGAAGTCATAATTTTTATGACCAACTTTTACTGAAATTAACTAACATAAATATTTGTTCACCAATGTTCTGATCTGTCATGATCTTCCCAAGTATAAAGTCAATACATTCTTCAATATGTATTTCATTTCACAGAATCACAGAATCTTAGGGGTTGGAAGGGACCTTGAAAGATCATCTAGTCCAATAAACAGATTATGGTTAAGGATCTTCTATTATGAAACAGGACAGCTCTGTGATTCTGACACAGGTAACCTGAGCAAACTATGATGAAAATACATGATGTTTTATCATACACTGGAGACAAATCCAAAAATATTTCAATAATAAATCCTTTAGCTCTACCTGGATTGCATTCAAAACAGAAAACTTCAAAATATATGATTCATCTAAATTAGAAATGAGATACAGATGAGTCATCTGGCTGCTTGCTCACAAAGTTTCATTCCTCATATAAGATCTCTAATTGATTTTTTCTTGTGTGTTATGTTTTAAGATTGTGCTTCTTTTCAGACACAATTTACTGTTGATCCTGTGTGCTATTTCTACTGTTTGTTTGGTTTTTAATAACTGCATTCATTGTACAGTCTTTATATAAAGTCACATTTCTTCCAAATGGATTAAATTATATTCCTGAGCTGGCTCTCAGATAAAATGTTCAATATAAATTGTTCCATAGAAAAGAAAGAAACATGTCAAAATAGTAATCTTACAGTGTCATAGAATCATAGAATCCTAGGGGTTGGAAGGGACCTCGAAAGATCATCTAGTCCAACCCCCCCTGCCAGAGCAGGGTCACCTAGAGCACATCACACAGGAATGTGTCCAGGCAGGTTTTGAATGTCTCCAGTGAAGGAGACTCCACAACCTCTCTGGGCAGCCTGTTCCAGTGCTCTGTTACTCTCACAGTAAAAAAAATTTTTCTGATATTCACCTTAAGCTCCAATTTGCATCCATTACTCCTTGTCCTATCACTGGTCATCACTGAAAAAAGCCTGGCTCCATCCTCCTGACACTCACCTTTTACGTATTTGTAAACATTGATGAGGTCGCCCCTCAGTGTCCTTTTCTCCAAACTAAAGAGACCCAGCTCCCTCAGCCTTTCCTCATAAGGGAGATGTTCCACTCCCTTAATCATCTTTGTGGCTCTGCGCTGGACTCTTTCAAGCTGTTCCCTGTCCTTCTTGAACTGAGGGGCCCAGAACTGGACACAATATTCCAGATGCAGCCTCACCAAGGCAGAATAGAGGGGGAGGAGAACTTCCCTTGACCTACTAACCACACCCTTTCTAATACACCCCAGGATGCCATTGGCCTTCTTAGCCACAAGGGCACATTACTGGCTCATGGTCATCCTCCTGTCTACCAGGACCCCCAGGTCCCTTTCACCTACACTGCTCTCCAGCAGGTCAGCCCCCAACCTGTACTGGTAGATGGTGTGTTTCTTCCCCAAATGCAAGACTCTACACTTGCCCTTGTTGAACTTCATCAGGTTTCTCCCCGCCCAAGTCTCCAGCCTGTCTAGGTCTCTCTGAATGGCAGCACAGCCTTCTGGCATTTCAGCCACTCCTCCCAGCTTGGTGTCATCAGCAAACTTGCTGAGGGGACATTCTGTCCCCTCATCCAGGTCATTGATGAAGATGTTGAACAACACTGGTCCCAGTACCAACCCCTGAGGGACTCCACTAGTCACAGGCCTCCAACTAGATTCTGCCCCATTGACTACAACTCTCTGACTTCTTCCTTTCAACCAGTTCTTGATCCACCTCACTGCCTGATCACCAAACCCATACTTGATCAACTTATCTACATGGATGCTGTGGGAGACGGTGTCAAATGCTTTACTGAAATCAAGATAAACCACATCTACCGCTCTACCATCATCTATCCACCTAGTAATTTCCTCATAGAAGGCTATGAGGTTAGTCAAATATGACTTACCCTTGGTAAAACCATGTTGACTGCAGTATCAAAATTGTTTTGTGCAGGTAACAGCAAACTCACTTTTTGAACTAATAATCCTTGTTCCTCTCATATCAATTACTAATATTTAAGCTTTACATCACTCTAGAGAATGCATAGTATTATTCTATAATCTCTAATCCAAAGTTAACTTGAAAATGTACAGTCACTGATAAAACCCCAAGCAGAGGAGGTACTCAGAATGCATCTTCCTAAATAATTACACTAACTCTTTCGTGCAGTTTTTAAGATTGCTAAAATAAATTCACTTAATATTGAAGCAAAGAACAGAATAGGAAGAAAATCTTCATGTCAAATGATTACAAACTATTTTAAAAATTCATGAAATTATCTACATACTCTCTCTTGCACTATACATTTCAACAAATGGAATAGGTTTTTTTCCATTCATTACCACCTCCATCAATATCTCATTCTGCTTTGTTCTGAATTCAGTCAACTGTGTTATCCAAAACATTAGTTTAATCCCTTTTTCAGATGAAGGTTATCTCCTATTCTTTATAAGTTAGTGAAAGCTTCTTTATTATATGCTTAGATTCATAAAAAAACATGTCTTCTAGCCTGAGTTTTGATCAAGCATTCTTTGGATAAAACATGATCACTACAGCATATTTGTTTTTGTAAACTGGCTTTACTTTCATCATAGGCAGGCAAAAAGACCTTCTATTAACTAAACTGCAAGTGTACCCCTTGAAAGTGATTATTCTCAACTTCCTTTTCATTTCTTTATAGAATACAAATCTGTTTTTTTTCTATCATGTTTCTAATTTTAAATGAAAAACAATGCCACAGAACATGAGGGAAAGGAAACTATTTATTTTTATAACCTGAAATTAAAATTAGATATGCTGATATATACTTAGACATACATGTCATAAAAATGGACACCCTATTCTAAAAGCTTTCTCTGTGCTTCTTCTTACATTATAAGTAGCTGCCATCACAAGGGTAGTGTTGAAGACACCGTGAAACAAATAGCTTATTGCTGAATATAGAATACCTCTGACAAAGAGAAGCTTGGACCAAATTTTCTAAATATTAACAAAGCACTCAAAAGTGAAATACGAAAGATCCCTTCAGGTCCATTACAGGAGAATTCCCTTCCACACAGTAAATTCAGGAGTCAGGGCTGTCTATTCTTCAAGAAGATCCTGAAGTTACTGTCTTGATATGATCAGCTGGGCTTTATCATACCTAAGAACATTGCTCTATTTATAGTTGGCAACCACAGCCTGTCTCCATAAGCACAGCTGTTCCCTGTAGAGACCAAGCAAACAAGCATGGTGAAGGGATGAGGATGCAACAAGAAAGAGATCAGATTGTGTACATCCCCTCACAATGAGCTGAACTCTGCTCTGACGTGACTATCAACACCACATGACTTTTAAGAAAATGTCTGAAGACAACTCGCACTAACACAGAAAATGCTGCCTGATTTTATAACAGAATAAAAAGTAAAAGTCAAACAAAGTGCATGTATTACCTCTCTTCTACTCAAGTAGATATGAATCCAGGACCTAAACCAATTATAAGAATTTACAAGCTATTATTTTTTCATTTAGGATATTTTGTGGCTTTAAAACCCTTGTCTTGCTCTCCAATCTGAATAACTGCCTTTAAGTTATTTTGGTACTAATACTTCCCTTGTTGTCATTTGGTAATACCCTCCCAAAAGTAGTGAGGATCAAAAACATCTAAAAATTTAAATATTGCCTTACAACAACTCAGTCACACAGCCTGTTTGCATTTATACTGAGAACAAGCTGTCATAACACTGCCCTACCATTTGTAACCTCCACATGTTCTCACCTGCCCTCTGCAACAAGAGTCTCTTTGTCTGAACAGAGTGTTTGTGTAACATTCCTTGTTTAATTTAGACTAGCACCAAAAATAGTAAATGGCTTGTGCTTCACTAAATTAGCACTAAAGCTCAATTACTCATGTGGTTCAGGTACACCAAAGGGTTTCTCTTGAAGCTGCTTTGGTTCACATCTGATTTTACATCACATCTAATGAAAAGGCAGAAAAGTGGTGGAAATTCTCACCATAACATAAAAGCTTCCCCCCCAAAAAAAATAATCTCGTTGCATTTCTTTCTCCTATGTAACCCCATCCAATTAGTCATGCACTCTCTTTTCCTCAGGAGAAGCCTCTTTATTAGAGGCTAGAGGCTACTTATTGTAGCCAAGTTCCATTCCCAATTACTCTATTATAGGTTATACATTGAAAGAGTGTCATCTTTTTTCCAGCGACAGCACAAGAGTTCAAGCAATGAATCAACACTCCAGAAGCGTTCAAGCAGACTAAAAGGTGGATTCTTTTCAAAAAGAAAACAAAACAAAAAAAAAAAACAGAAAACAAAACAACAAACAAACAAAAAAAAATCTAGTGAATGAACCATCTGAAAATACAGGTCAATAAATACAAAAGAGGAAAGGACAAATACTAGATTATTTTGCCTCACCTTCAGCAAAATTAGAATAAAGCAGTCAATATATCTGATCTCTAAAACATGTTGATATAGCTTAAGTATAGGAGTTTCCAGATCACATCAGACAACACACAGGTTGCATGTATAGCTTAGCGGTTCAGCTTAGAATTTACAAAAGACCAAAACCTACGTAATATGCTTGGAAAACAGGACATATCATGGGACTCTAAGGATCAAATAACTTTCACCACAAGATCACAACTTCAAATCCAATCCATGTTGGTGAAGGTTGCAATCCTTACTATCAATTACAGAGTTATTTATGTGATATTAATCAAGAGCCAAAATTGGCTTTATGAAAAGAGCCATTAACATACTTTTTGGAATCTATTCTATACATTCTATTTGTCAAACAAGAAAACCATCAGCCAAAACAATCTTGGCCAAATAAAATCATCCTGAATTAAAAATAGTCTTCCTGATCCTTCTCTCAGTCAGTAAGATCTTCTCTAGACACAAACAAGTTACAAGTCCAGCTAAGTTATAAACTTCCTAACTTCCTATAAACAAAACAGCAAGTTTGTCGTACAAGATGAGGTAATTCGGAGAAGCATGGTAAGGTGCCTCTCACCACAGGACAGAAGCAGACAAAAGGCTGTTCCTGCGTTGCATCTGACATAACTGAAGTCCATCCTGATGCTTATCCATGTTACTTATCAAGTCCACACTTTTAGAACAAGGAGGTAGAAAGTAGGCAGAAAGGTCTCTAGCGAGAATGCTATGTACTTTGATGTGCCAGTTCAGGAACCTGAATCCAGAACCTTAACTGATCTCAGTTGGCAACCCAGACTGAAGGAAGGGAAAGGAATACTTTATAAACTCACTAACCAACATGAACAGTAACAACAGAGAACCTGATCTATCACACGAATCACAGGTCTAAGACCTCTCTAGAAGACTTGGTGAACATAAGAATTCTGCACTAATAGTGAAGCAACCTGTAAAACCTAGATGCATGCAATTTGAATCAAGACACCAAATGACCAGATGTGCAAAAGAATTTAGTGAGACTTTCTGTATAGGAACAGGAGTGGGATTTTGATCACCTTGAAGGACTTCCTTGACTCTTACTTTCCCTACACACACCCCTCTTCTAACATTAAGCCCAAAACAACCTCAACTCTCCTCTTGCTGTCTTCATCTGTACTGCCCACTGCTTCAGAAGTATCTCTTTCATCTTCCTCTTCCACTTCTTGCAAAGAAAATTAAATCAAGTAGCTAGCTAATTTTGGCCAAAACCAAGCAGCATTTAAGAGAATATTAGAAATAAGCATACATCCTGGTTTTATACTTTTTTCTTCTCCTCGTACAAAAGACATATAGCAGGAGGCATGCGATATTAAAAGAGACAATTAACAAGTTCCATCCTTCAAAGGACACAACTTACAGATAAGCACAGGAAATTTCACACTTGTCCTCATTAATAAGTAATTACTGTGCTCGCCATTAAGACTACGTCCAGCATCTTGAATTAATCCAAATGCAATCTCCCCATATTCACTTTATTCCTCCCATATTCTTCTAGTAACAACTTAGGTGATTGATTTCTACACCTGGCTAACATATTTGTCTGAAAAAAATAGCCAGCCTACAAAGTTTTAACTTTTCCTGGATGCATGATTCTGGAACGCAGCAAGACAAAAGGAAGTTTGGACTTCACAGAAATTATGCCTGCCACCTTTATTCCACTTTTCCATAAACGAAGGGGGGGGAGGAACACATACAAAAACCTAACCCCAGACCCTCAAAGACACAGCCTTTTAATAAGAGAAATGTACCTGAACCAATAATTTTAATAAGCCTCTGTTAATAACCTTTAAAAAAGTATCTATTACAAAAAAACCTCAACCTTTAAATTACTTCATATATAGAAAAAACTTCTCTGCAGCCTCTACCTAGTACAGTTTACAGAACTTATTGAACATTATCTCTCCATTAAGCAAGAGGACTATTAAGAGCACATAATTTTATACTAGCCACCATACCCAGAAGGTAGATGCAATTCATACAAAATAAACAAACTTGTAAGCACTTGTAAACACTTCCTTCACTGAGCAAGACTCATCCCATACAGTACAGAATGACAGCACCATCTACTCTTAAATGGCTATCAAATGTACTTCACATGGCACACAGGATACAGAGGCAACACCATCATAGTGTAAGCTTCTGTTTCAGTCATTTACACATAGTCTGGCACACTACCTTGTTTCATACCCAGAATCTTTAAGAACTAAAATTTATGACAGATTCCTCATACTAGGGTCATTTTGGTGTCATCAGGCAAATAAAAAACACATGTATTGTGTCATTGGTATGTTGGGATTGGTTCCTAAATGTACCATCACAATAAATGTTAAAAGAGTATTAAATAATCCTAATGGGTTAAAAGTATACCAATCAAATATATAGAGAGAATGCTTCCAAATGCAGTCAGTTTCTCTCTTTCATTATGACCTTTTATCTCTAAAACCCAGAGACACTAACAAAAATCAAAACAGAAATGTAAGATTGAAACCCACAGAAACAGGGCTGGTGCCAACATGAGTTTTTTGGCTTGCTATTTTTAAAAAGTTAACTACACTTCAACTTGACAGTCATTTTAGAAACATCTTCAAAAACACTTATTAAAATCACTCCTTGTTTGCATGGTAACATTAACAAATAATGTTGAGGCATAAACAAATAATGCTTCCATATTGGAAGCAAAGACGCTAAACACATGAACTTTTTTCCCTAACTTATCAAGAAGTAACAGTTAAGTATGTTGAAGCACTGCAGAGAAGACAGTCATAGGGCTCAGCAAACAAGTGTACCTTCACTCAACTTTAAACTAGGACATGCATACAGATAAAACATCACTAGTAGATGAAAGAGGGTGTACTGAAGTCACAAAGATGTAGACTTTAAATTATAACGGATTGAAGCATGAACTGCTGAAACAACGCTTACACTTTATTTGTTTAAGCATTCTGACTGCATGTCAGAAAGCAGTTTGCATATGAAGGACAGCTAAGAATTTCAGCACAGGAGAAACACTTCTATTGTACCTCCTTCCTCAAGCTTCAAACTCCATCAGACAGGCAAAATAATACTTGATACTTCCTGAAATACAAATTCAGACAGTCTGAAGTAGTTACTGTGATTCACTGCGCTTCATTACTATGCTTAGTTTTAAAATCTTTCCTTTCCAATCATCTCCACAAGGATGGCCCAAATAAATGACAGTAAATACATTAACTGCACCTTCTTCAAAAATTGTTTGCTTCAGAAAAGACATCCTTTTATCACCACTGTCACCCTTATGCAGGAAATGAAGTCAGTAATTGGAAAGAAGAAAACACTAGCAACCTGATAGAGTTACTAAGACACTTTTGAATGACTGTTCAGACTATATAGCAGACTTTCAAAAAGTGACACTGAAACTGGATTTAATTTGTTGCTAACTGTAAGCAAAACCGTAGGTTAATCTGAGTTTCATACAACATAGGGAAGTCAAAGTAAAACCTGTTTACATAATGCAACATCTAAGTCAGACTTCCCTTACCATAAAAAGTTCTTTTTTCATTTGCAACACTATGACTTCTGTACTTACAATGAATGGGATATTTAAAAAGAATCCACAGGCTCAGTGCTAAACAACTATTTCAGAAGCCCTGGTAAGAATGTATCTGCAGTGAAAACATTGTTTACATACTTATGAATTTGAACAAAAAAACTTTCATCAAAAACTTTACCCATTACCAAAATAGCTTAATTGTGTACTTTGCTCTTCTTAGGCAAATTGTTCCAAGTATTCCCAAAATTGGACAGTCTTTATGTACTTAAAAAAAAAATCTTTATATGTCAAGCAAAATTCAGACCCCTTATCAAGTACAGGAGACTCCCACAATATACTGAATAGCTATAATCACTGCTAAAGATCTGGAAGGAGCATATGTATAAATCAAACATAACAGCAGTGACATTTACAAGAATGTAGTCATTTCACTGCTTCTACCAACACTTTCACCAGCTGTAAAACTATACTGCAACCCTGCCTCTGAGCTCAGGTGCAGACAGAAAGGCAGGAATTCGATCCTTCATTCACTTCCTCTCTATCACCCATTCTCCACTGACTCCTTTAAAAAGGGGAGGCTCTGGAAACAGCATTCCTATCTTTTATTTGAATAGATTCAAAGATATACCACATACGGTAGAGTCTAATTGCCACAACATTGCTGTACCGCTTACCAAAAAAACCCTGCACATTTTGCACAGAAGTTCTTGAAATATTATTTTTTCAATATTAGGCCATAAAATCTAGTATTAAAAACCTCTTCACTCACCACAAGGAGTACACATGAAGTGGACATTAACCTCTGTTATTAAAACTGAACCATTGCAATTTAGGAATCCCTTAGGTTTCTGAAAAGGCTTCTCAGCACCAAACTAACATTATCATCACCTTATGCTAACACCACACAATATCTCAAAAACGAGTATTGTTAAGCTCCATTTCATCACTTTTGTAAGCTTTAAGTCAATATCCATCATGGCTCCCACAGTTTTAAGAACTGGAGTAGGGAAGTCAAGCTCGATCCAAGTAACAATCACTCTGCCAGAGGAAAAACTACATATTGTAAGACCTTGTGAACAAGTAATTGCAATTAAATGAATGTTTTATGAAGGAAATGCACTTGGTTTTAAAGGTCACAAAGTGACAGATAAGAGCACACAGTGGAACAAATCCAGCAATTACTGATTGACCCACAGGGTCAGTGAGTCCAAACAATAAATATTTTGGCTCTTTAAATAATTAAAAATGTCAAGACAAAATGGCTGCAGACAGTGTTAAGAAAGTAGACAGGCCAGACAATCTACTTCATATTTAAATATTTCACTTACCGGTCCTGTGACTGCTCCTCATACATTCTTTCCTTTCCTTCTTTGAAGAGTCTTATAGCCCGTTTTGACTTTTTCATGAGACTGTCAATGTAGATTTTAAAATATTCATTCTCACTGAGTTGTGCAAGTTTCTGGTTGTCATCATATTTGCTTAGTATAAGTCGCAAATGTTGGTAAGTGTCAGGTAAAATATCAAGTATGTAAGGTGGGCTGTTTTTGAGTTGAAGCTTTGGGTTTTGGCACAATCTTACCTATAAGCAAAAACAAGAGCATGTAAAAGACAAGAAATACGTTGGGGAAGAACACTGATCTGACAACTTGAAATTAATAGGTGCAAGGATACTTCTCTCACCTCCAGGTACAAAGAATTAAAAGTTACTTTACATACATTCCATGAAATCCCAACATAGTCTCTAATGTCAAAGGATGTAAAATTTAACTTCATCTTGCAATATGTATAATTAGCAAACAAACTTACGTAGTTGGAGGTTTTGCTTCTAAAGTTAGAATGCCTTTGCCTGCCTTCTATCTGCTAAGGAGTATATTATCAAAACACAAGATGCAATTAAAGCCAACGGCAGTAGATTTCTACAGATCTGTTTGTTGCAGGTGAACTTCCTTATGGGTGTTTAAATGTCTCCTGAGAACTGACTCTATAAATTACCTTGCCATCTGCTAGTTCTCTCTTTTCTCTATCCAACAACAGCATCTGTCAGAACCTATAGGAATTTAAAGTTTAAGAGGTTTACATATATGAAAATGTTCTGAATGTCACCTGTGGTTCAAAAACTATTCAGTATGACAGACAGAGATTAAAGTCCCTAACAGATATCGTAAACCAGGAAAGAAAAACTATATTATAGTTCATGGTTGTAACAGAAGATAACATCTTAATGGATTTGGAATCATCATGTTCCTAAATGGCACAAAAATAACTGAATAATATATATTACTTAAAAGAGTAAGTTTCAGATCAATTGAACACCTTTATTGGAATCTAGTCTTCACTGGAAACGTTTCTGGAAGCTGCTGGTACTGGGTTTGTTTCCTCAATATACACAAAGTTAGAGTAACTCTCTCCTGGCTACTCATATTCTCTGGTAGTTTGTTCTGTAATGGTCTGTGCTAGAAAGCAAAAGGGACCAAACCTAACACGTAGTTTTTGAATGCTACTGCATTGACCCATCCACGCTCACCTAAAACACTGCAGAGGTACACATTCTAGACATGTGTGTGCAGCTGTACATATGCAAATACTTATGAAAAAATTAATTCCATGTGGTATAAAACTTTTATAGGTATCATTTGGAGATAGCTACATATCTATTAGTGACTTTGACAATCTGTTGAGGTAACTAATGAGGCTATATAAACATCTTAATACTGCTGAAAGCAGACTCCTATTCCTACTAATGTATCGACTTCCAAAAAGTGCAATCTTGAGCATTTGGGGTGGGGGGAAACGACAAACACGAACCCTGTAACATCAACCTCTCTAAACTCAAAGCTACATCGCTACTGCTGACCCACCAGCACCATTAGAAATTCAATGCCTTAAGATGGTTGCCACTAAGAGAGCTTCAGGCACCACACACCAAAGCAAACACAATTGGTTTTTCCTCTCTAAAACATATGCACAAAAACACAGCAGGCAACTAGATTTAGGTAACTGGTGTCATAGAAAAGTGGAGACAGAAAAATGGACAAAACTCAAGCATTAACAAATTTTAAGAAAGAATAGCACCACTAGAACAAACTCGTAACTACTACAGAAATGTTAGGACCATTCAGAAGCAGTATTTAAAACACGACATTTGCAATAGCTCCCCTTATTTCACTGATCCATTTTTATCTTAGCCATTTCTATTATTCTTTGACCTACTAGATCAGGGAAACCTTCTGATGTGTCGTAGAACAGACAGTCCTTTCCACAGAGAAGTTTACAATCTCAGTAGAAAACTGTAAGACAGCAGATGGATGCAGGCAAATACGGGTACATACTAGAGTGGTTCAAAGCACTAGCAGTTAAGTATTTCTAAATATAAACAGCAAATAATACTTTCAAAGCAAGCTCCAAAGTAATTTAGTGGCTCATAAAGGAATTCTTCCTAAGTAGAGGAAGAAGTTGGAAGGAAGTAAAAAAGGTAAAAGCATAAAGATGTTTGGTTGTCTCTTAATCAGGTGGAGAAGCCTGGAACTGCAAGAGCAAGACAGCAAGACAATGAAACTGAAAATAACTTCTTTATTGTGATAAGGAGAAGGTCATCAAGATAAAGAGGACAACATGGTCCAAATCGTGGGTTAGAAGATGCTTGCAACAGCATTCTCAAAGAATAAAGCTTGGATATGATTAAATTCTTTCAAGGTCAGAAAAGGAAAGCTGAACTTACTGATACGCAAAATAGCAATTGGATGACAGTTTTAGGTGACCAGATTGATGCAAAAGGTTACACTTGTCTGTGAATCACACCTCAATCTGAAAAATTCAGACACAACTTTAAAAGAGCAATTCAAGTAAAGGAGCTACCTGAGTGAAGGCAGGATGATAGTATCACCACAGAAGATCAAGAAAGGAACTAACAGGAGAGATTTATGAAGAAGAATAAATATTTTCTTTCAGTTATGTTGAAATTAAGCTGACAGCTAGAATTCTTTAAGGAGATTTCAGAAATATGAGCAAAGACTTTTACATGTGTAGACAGATCTAAAGATCATCCATGCAGAGAGACATGTAAATTTCTTTTTGTAGAGGAGTCTGAAGAACTGGAATCCCAAAAACAAAAGTGAAAATCTTTATGAAAAATGTAGGCATTTTTCATATGAACTTTTTTCCTCTGTGATTTCTGATTTAGTGAAAACTTGAAACAAGGTTGACATTCTCCCAAAGCCAACCACAGATGACCCAAATCATTATCACTTATTAGGTGCTACAACTTTCTGGGGAAACAAGCACAAGGGTAAAAAAAAAAAAATCAGCTGAAAAGAGGAAAATATTTATTCAGGGAAAAAAGTCAGCAATGAGAGCAGACCGCAGGCAGAGAAGGCTTCAATCATTTTGAACTCCTTATGTATCCTAACATAAATCTCACAATAAAAAAATTCATCATTTTTCTGAAATCTGTCTTTTCAATGGGATGTGCCAACAAGCAGAATACAAGTGGTTTTGTATGTACTAGAAATAACATTAAAAATATAAAAACAGGAAAAAGCAAATTGTTTATGCTAGCTAGTGTATTTTCAACAGTTGATCCGTTCAACTATACAAAAAAATCCAGTTACAGAGAAGAATTAGTATATCTTTGAGATGTTATAGAAAGTCTCCTTCAGTACAGTATCATTACATACAGTCATACACATCAAAACAGGACCCTGTGGCCATCGTGGTTTACAAGACTTCACCTTCTGCTGAATTTACACAGCATATTACTAGAACCTTCAACCCCAGAATGAGCCTTTAAGAAAATCATACAAAAATTCTCCTACAGTACAACTCAATTAGTCTTATGCATTCTCATTGAAAAATGCTAACGTTTAGTTGAAGTCAACAATCCAGGGAAGTAGTACAAGGTTTCCGTTACTTTACAGAGTACACAAGGCTTCAGTTCAGAGGAAGTAAGTTTGTAAAGAGATGGCTGGTAAACCATATGGTTTCCAGAGTCAGGATGTCCTGACACATACCACAGCAGTTCACAATTAGAAGTAAGCAATAAGAAATGACATCTGCTGACGCAAAAGAATTACCAGTGCGCCAGAAGTGGCACACATACCTTTCTTCAAAAGAAAACAGAACTCAAAACAAACAAAAAAAAAACAGCCAAGAATAAAGACCTCCATATTGCACTTCACAAAGCAACCCTCACCAACACTTCAGGAGCGGACATGAATCATATCACTCTGTGATTTGTGTATTGTTATGACTGGAAGTAAGCGGGTATATATTTAGCAAGCATTCAGTCTAAAATAATCAAAAACATTCAATCAGCAAGTTAGTAAGAAATGTCTCTCCCATTGAGAAACTGAGACAAAGCTAAGCTCCTTTCACTTCCTTGCTCAGGGTAAATCCAAGTATTTACTCCAAAATGACAGAAACAATAAGAGTGCAATTGTGATTGTGAAAAACGAAGGGACTATCCTAATCTGTCTTCCAGACAAGCTTACTCTAGTGCCTATTGAGAAAAAAGCCAATCCTCTCTTCCCCTCTCTCCTACCTTCCCCTTCCCCACCCCCCCAATAAATACCACTACTCATAACATTTTTTAAGATATTTGACTTAATTATAAGGCATTATCTCCTAGCATCTTCAGAGATTAGAGTAATGGATGCCTATTGTTTTTATAAAATTAATTTATTATGGAAAACTGTATCTTCTATTCACTTTTTAAAGCAAACAATAAAGTTGAAAGCCCTGGAGACGTTTGACAAAAGAACTTTGTTCAAGCAAAGTATAGCAGCCCTAACACAATCTGTTTAAACACCTAATGCTAGTCAAAGACAATACAAGGAAAGTAACTCAGCTAAAACAGAATAAGTATCTAATGAGTAGGACATCCGCTAAGCACTGCTTTCAGCTGCAGTGAATGGACTAGAACAACCAGAGCACAATGCTTGCACACTTAAAAAATTACACTTCAAAACCGTCTACTGAATTAGTACATTCCACCATGCAGTACAAAAAAAAAAATGAGTCAAGTAAAATGTTTTGACACAACACAGTCACCATAAAGGTAGGTCTGCAGTAAGAGACCATAACACTTCTCTGGAAAACCACAACACACAGTGCTTGCTACCAACAATACATTCTGAAGATGAAGGGGCTAATCAGGAAAACTAATGAAATCTGAACATTATGCTCCCTCATCATCCCTCCCCCAACAGAAATTGCATTAAATGCAATGCATTTTAGTTTCCAGAGTTGGAAATACGGGTTTTCTATCTGAAAGAAACTTTCTAGTCAAAACATAAGTAGAAGCGATTGCACATCGATCTTTTCAGCTGAGAATACAGTAAGTGCTTGTTCAACAGCTACCACACTGCAACTGTGCCAGATGTTTCCATACTGGAGGAATAAGGAGTAACAATGCTGATGCTACACATGCACAAGGACAGCTGACTTTGGAGGGTCACTTATACTTTCTTCTGATTAGAAAAAGACAAGCTTCCATTTATCCATTTAAATTTTTATTCTTTTTCCTCGAAGAGTGTATACAGGACATAAAATTTCCTATCAACTTTGGCCAGGTAATACACCTAAGTATACCATGGTTTGATAATTGTATCTTCTGGGTCCTTTGTAGAACAATGACATTTAATTGATTTGGGAGGTTGCACATTAATGTAACAATTTCATAAAACGTTGTGAAGCAGAATCAACACAGACATGTTTTAACTACTGTGCTCTGTACACTCACTTAGATGCTGTTGGAAACTTGGATGCTGACAAATGTTAAAGAAACCCACACTGCTAAGTTTCAGAGATCATACAGCTTTTACTCACTAAGTTAACAGCATAAGCTTTGGAGATGCATTCTAATTTGCTCTTGGGTAATGATTAAATAGCAAATCAAGTTGCCATCCCCATGTATATAGTCAAACAACTGTGTGGGCGATGACTTGAGTGCCCAGTTTAGATAATATTGTTAATCTTCACAGTAGAAAATATAATTATTTTCAGGCCCAATACATAAAGGTACCAGAAGATGATTGAAACTACTGAAATATTCCTGTTTAAAAACAAACAAACAAAAAAAACCACCCCAAACTTGTTCAAAATGTGTCACAATTTTATTGGCTTGAAACCCACAATAGTAAAGTGTGCATAATACTACAGCCAGCTCTAAATAGCCCAAGAAGTAAATTGACTTAACTACTCCCCTGTTTACATAATAGGCATTCTCTCCTAAAGTTGTTCTCACAATAACCCTAACCATCTAATAATAATAATAAACTGCTAATTTCTAGATTTTAAAATCACCAGTTTTAGAATCTCAGGGGGAGAAAAAAAAAAATCGCACAAAATGTATGCATATCTTATTTGGATTTACGTATTAATAACACTAAATTTTTCTTTATTTACAGTATAGGAGCTTTCTAAAACACACACCACATTTTAAAAACAGTAATCTGCTTGCTAGAAGTTCAGAGATACATGGTCAACTTGCCTATACAATGCTAGCACTGGAAAGCAGGGCTATCATTCCAAACCATAAAATGAATATTATTTGCATTGCAAAGGAACGAAACAAAGTATTTTTGGTTCTTAATAGTAAACCTACTGTTTACCCACGAGAAAAGCAGCAGGAAAACTGGACATCGATGCTAAGATGCCTTTTTAATAATGCAGTTAATATTTTCAATTCATGTTTTAAAAGACATAGCAGTAAATCGCAAAAAGTACAGATCCCAGTGAACAAATTATAAAGAGGAAGATGCAGATATAACACATACAGTTAACAATTCATATTCACTGATTACTTAAAACAAGATTTTTAAAAAAATTATTATTGTTACCTGCAAGAATGTGGCTTACTGTAACTTTTACAAACAGGGTTCTAACCAGGAGAACTATCCCAACATTCTGTACTGTTAAAGAACTCTTTCAAAACTCTTGATTTTTTTCAAACTGGTAACAAGTTTAAGGAGAAGACACTTAACCAGAACTGCAACCTTCTGCCTATTCTAACAGCTGTAGCACCAGCCCATGAAAAACAAACATTACCATGAGATCTGAACAATTTCAAAGCATGACATGCAACCAATTCTAGACAGAAAAGTCTGCATGGCATCCAAGTAGCCAGAACTTTTACATACACCATAAAACCACTGTCTAGTATAGGTCCTACAGAGTAGCAATATTTGTAGTATTGGTTGTTGAAAATAATTCATACAGAAAAATCTCATCTGCCAAAGTAGGAAATTACTGAAAGAAATGAAGGAAAGGTAAAGAATGGGACTTTTAAGAAAGAAAGAAAGAAACGATAACCAGAAATTACTGAGCTCTGCCGCAAATTTTTAAGACTGCTCTTTCTTTATCCTTCGGTCAAGCAAATAGCTTTGCTTTGTTTCCATTCTCCCCTATCATCTTTAGAATGGCAGAAAACTTCAGCTACCTCCTGCAGCAAAAAGATAGTTATCACACCTATTATAGTTAAAGAATAAACAAGGAAAATGACTGTTATTACAACAAGCAAAATAGGCCTCAAAGCCACAATTCTTACCATGGGTGGCACCCCACCAACTTTGCAGAGCCTACTGCCTTCACTAGGTATTAATTTGGTCAGTGACTCACTATGGCAATCTGTTGTAGGATGCTCTCCAGAAATGGGATTTGGAACAATGGTCAATTAAGCAGGTTTCTATTTCTGGTTTTAATCCCTAGTTTTGATCTAAGGCAGAGGAGAAAACGACCTTCCTGTGCCTAGTGTCAAATAAGTCTAAGAGACTTAAATTTGTTTGCCAACATACACAATTTGCTCAAACACATCATTGCATGGTAAGTACCAAACACTAAAAACTCAAGCAGCAAGCTGTGGCATTCTCATACTATGACATCATCTTGTCTGGTATACTTTAATATAATTTGAAAATAAAATTTCATTAACTGAGAGTAGCTTAAAGAGGATACATTAAAGATCCAAATTGAGGACACTTATCTAGTAAAACGAAAAAGCAAGCATAGTACAACACCCAGCCTTTCCAGTGACTTCTACAGAACAGGCCATACTGGCTGTTCTGATACTTCGTTGTAATAGTGTCAAACGTAGTTATGTATTAGCTGACTGAAAGCAATCCACAGGTCCAAGCAGTGAGGGTTAAGATTTTCTGATAACTGTGAATATACAAGCTGATCAGGGAGCAACATCACTGTACAGATTTGTCTGACACAGGGAAATTAAGCAGTACATTTCCCACGTGGTTTCAACAGCAACAAACCAGGCTCCTGGTCTCCAAACTAATAACTTCAATCTACTGAAGAAGATTCCAAGTATTTACACTTGCAGTTCTTATTATGAGATGCTCACTGTTTACAGCATCCTGATGATTAACAAGGAAGAACCAACAAAGTCTTTCTTATACTAACTATTTCTATCACATCTGGTCTTTAAGTTTATAATCATCATCAGAAATGGAGATGCTATTATTGGAGCATTGGAAAGGATACAAGAACTCAGTCAAATACTTCAAAATTACCACTTGTCAAGACATCTAACAAGAAATGACCTCCACCATGTCAGTATAACTAGTTATGAACTTTAAGAAATGTTAAACATCTGCATTTTACAAGAGCCAGAGGGAAAGCAAACAGTTACACTAATTCATTAAGAATCACTGAGTTAAAAACTCATAAATCTCTTTACATACAATCCCAAGGCTCACAAGTAGTAATCCTCACTCATCAGTAGTTTCAAGAGGAAACTCTCAAGTATCTCCTCAAACCCAAAACAGAGCACCTGCATCTCCTGATCAGGTATTCCTGCTACAAACAGACTACCTACCACTAGTAAGCAACTCCCCTAGCTGATCTGTCATCATACAATCTGTCATTTTGTACAATACTAAACAAAATATATCAGGCTGATGCAGAGAACTGTAAGATATAAAATGCTATAGTCTATCCTCCCACTTCCTGAAAAATAAGTTTCAGTACAGCATATCTCTAGTTTCAAAATTGAGTATATGCACTTAGAAATCATTAAAATGCAGAACACACTTAAGTTAGCCATGCCATACTAATCTGTTTACTAAACTGACAAGAGTGACATCCCCCAGTCCCCACGCACATTCCTAAAAGCAAAAACGTATCTGTGTTGCCATCATAAGCGTGTCTCATGAGGCAATTAGCTTAACTGAAGTTTCATACTTCAGAGGTCTTGTTTGCGGACTAACAATGTGACCCAACACGAAACACACAGAATACGTGATTACAAGTCAAAGTTAAGCAGCTTTTTGTTAGGACAGCTCTTCGAGTCATTTTAAAAGATCTGAAAATAACACTAGCCTAAGGCAAACACACACATTTGTTTTCCCTCCATAAACCAAGATTTAAAGAAACATAGCCAGAGGCCATGGGAAAAAAATACATCTACAACTGGTGCTTTAATAACCTAAAACTTACTTCCCGAGGCACGCACAGGAGTGCAGTTAGAGCTGCAGGAAGAACGCTGTTTCCCCATGTGCACCTATTGAAATAGCCCCATTTTTCATTGTGTGTATAGACCAACGCACACAGACACTCACCACTTTGTCCATGAGCTTCCAGGTCTTCTCCACAGTCCTCCGGTCAGCAGCTGCCTGCTTAGGGGGGCCCACAGCATCCTGAATAGCATCGATGAAGCCCAGGATCCGTCCCTTGCGCGGGTTCCGGCCGTTCAGGGAATTGGCCATCTGGGAGCCAAGCTGGCCACAATGACAGAGAAACACAGACTCACAAGGTGCTCCAAAAACCTCTTGTCATAAAACTCGCCGCAGCCAGTGAGGTAACACTTCCTTCTTCACAGGCAGGAAAGGGCAAGACCAGGGCATGTTTACGAACAAGTTTAACTTTTCGTGACAAGCAGCGTAAACCCACCTGGGCCGAGTTTACACTGGCAAAAGGAATCCCGGATTTATTGTCAACATCAACAGGCGAGAGGGAGGGGGAACCCCCGGCCGCGGGGCCCGCCACGGCTGCCCGAAGGCCCGGCCCCGCCGCTCGGGGGGCCGCGGACCCCACCGCGCCGGCGGACCGAAGGCACATACCCATCACCAGGCGACAAGTACGGAAGAGGCGAGGGGGCAAGCAGGAGAAGGGGAGAGCACACAAGCGGGGAAGGCAGCAGGCAGGGACCCGCAGGGCAAGCGAGCGCCCGGGCAGCAGGGGCAGGCGGCGACCTGACTCCCGGCTCCCGCGTACGTACAGACCAGCACCGCACGCCTTTGCGCCAAAGGCGAGACGAGCCGCCGACGAGAGCCAGGAGCAGGCGGGGGCTTGAAGACTCCTCAGCCCCCCGCCGCGGCGGCCGCTCTCCCCCGTCTCAGCCCGAGCCGGCGGCGGCGGCAGAGCGGAGCGCGGGGCGAAGCGTCAGGTCGGAAGAGGCTCTCCTCCCGCCGCTGCCGGGCTTCACGGCCCCGGGAGGCAGGCGGAGCGCATCCCGCGCCCCGTCCCGGCAGCCGCGCCAGGGGCGGCCGCGGCGCCGGCTCCGCGCACACACGCCCGCCGCCCCGCGGGGCTCTGCCCGGCGGCGCCGCCGCCCCGCAGGAAAGCCTGAGGAGCTACTGCCCTGCCGCCCGCATCGCCCTGCCCGTACCCACCGCCCGGCGAGCGGGTTATGTGCGCGCGTGTGCGGAGAGACACACAGAGAGAAAGAGAAAGAGAGAGAGGAGTTCTACAGACACATGCAAGAGAGAGATACAGACATATGCACACGCACAGATCTGTCTGTGGCACCGCTCGCAGCCCCCGGCAGGCTATCGTCTCCCCCGGCGCCCAGCAAGTGCGGCTGGCTCTCCGGCGGCCCCGCTCCCGCTCCCGCCCCCGCCCCCTCGCCGCGGCGCCCCGGCGGCCGCTCCTCTCCGCGGAACATGCCCACCCCCGCGGCAGCGCGCAGCCCCGCGCATGCGCCGCGCCGGGCCGAGCGGCCGGGCCGGGGAACCCAGCCCCCTGCCCGAAGGCGGGAGCCGCGCCGCGGAACGGCCAGTGGGCAGAGGAGCTGGCGTTTGTTTGACGTGGCTGCTCAGCGAGTGAGCGTGGGGCTTGTGAGCGGGGCGGGGCGGCGGCCGTGGGACGGCCGGGGAGATGGGGAGGGGGCGGGAAGGAGGAGCGGCTGGCAGGGCTGAGAGGGATGGCGGGGCTGGCCGGTGGTTGGGGGCGGGGGGAGGGAGATGGAGCTTCCGGTCCCGCCTCGTCACGCCTGCCCGCCTGGGGCTGGGGGGGGGTCGAGGCCTCCGGTGAGTGGGAAGGGGCGGCGTGGAGGGGTCGCTGAACTCGTCCCTAGCCGTAGGGCTTCTAGGGTCTGTGGAAGCGCGTCCCTCCCTGTGCCCCTCCTGTGGAGAAGCTGGGGAGCCCCTGTCTGCTCCAGCGCTTGATGCGCCTTCAAAATCAGCAGCCTTTTGGGGTGTTCTGCTGTTGCACTTCCCCTGCGTGCTTTTGAGTTGGTTGGGTTTGTTTTGTGTTGGGTTTTTTTTTGTGGCCTCAAAGAACAGGAACTTACTTTCCTTCTGTATGTATGGTTACTGTTCTTGAGTTTTGAGAAGGGGAGAGGTTTGCTGTTAAGCAAGTGCTGACGTTTGCCATGTTGGAAATGGGCTGAAGAGCCGTCCAAAGCAATGAGGCCTTAAAGGCTCTGGAAGGTGGTGAGGGAATGTGTAAACACGTTCTAGTTAAAAAGTGCCCCTTTATGTATATTTGTTCTGATACGAGCACTTTGTGTGGGGGTGGAGTAACTAAAACCCAGCTGATCAGGAGGATGTTCTGCCTTTAGAGGAAGTTTTCCTCTCAAATTTGTGTGTTACTTGTGAATGCTGGGGAGGAGAGAGTGAGGCTTACCTGCATAAAATACAAGACATTTGACTTCACAGTCTTTTGAACATGTTCCAGGGAGTAATTATGCTTTGCAAGTGTTAATCTTCTAATTAATTATCACACGAGGAACCAAAAATACAACACCTAACTGTTAGAGGCTGTTTTCTGAAGACAATTATATTAGAGGAGTGTTTTTAAATTTGGGGGTTTTCAATATCAGGGGGTGTTTTCTGTAGTAGTTTCTTTTGTAAACTTGTGGGGTTTTTTAATAATTTGCTTCTTGATTATTTTTTTCTATTTTTTCTGCTTTTTGGGTTTTAATAGAAGTCAGGAAAAACAATAGGAAATAGTTGTAGTGTTTCAGTGTTCCTTTTATTTATATTGCCACTTACAGGTATTTTTAGTACTGGCATCTTCTCATTTATTAAGAACGTATCAAGATACTGAGCATGGCACAGATACAATAACAAAAATCCTATCGATAATGTCTTCCTCATTCTTTTGCTGTCGCTTTAAAATATGAATTGGCAGGTACCAGCCCTAAGAGGGTTAGAAGCTTCTCATTTCACTGTAGGCTCTGTAAATTATTCTCTTCCCTATGTTGGCTCAAAACTTTTCTCTGGTAGCTCCTCCTGTCCTTTTTTAATTTGGAGCTCAGATTGCGTTAAGATTAGGTTGGTAGCAACTGCTTTGCCCTGTTGCTATCTCTAGTTTAGTTGTGGGTAAAGTAGAGAATCTGACATTTTTTTGAGAATCTGACATTTTTTTGAAACGTCAGTCTCTGGTTCTCTTTCTTGATTGTTTTGTTTTCATTGTTGTTATGTCATTCTCTTTCTATTCCACGTGCTGCCAAGAGCTCTGATCTGTGAGTTGAGCTTGGTAGCTGCCTGGGGCTGAGTCATGTTGTCTTGCAGTCCAGCCAGTGCAGAGCCAGCAGGAACGAGCAGCTCAGTTCCCTGCATCCCTGTTAATGTGTGTTGTGTTATTAAGAGAATAGCCAGCTCTATTGGGAAAGTGAAGGCGTTTCAAATAGCGCTTTTTTTTTTTTTTTGTCCTTCATTCCCTATGCTGTGCAGTACTTGCAAATATTCTGGGATTTACAGTCCTTAGAGGGTCATGTGAATGTATGTTGGAAGCAAGCCAGCTGGGAGAAGCAGGGGACAGGGATACCTATGGCTTCGGTATCAAGGGCGTTACAGATTGGCCAAGCTTTTGCATGCTATGCTGTGGAAGGACTAGAAGACACAGCATTGTTTTTGTGGTTTCAAGCATGCAAAGTAAAAGAGCAATTTGATAGAGGGCAGCTGAGGGAGGAAGAGCGAACAGTTGCTACATGTTTGAAGTTTGAGGCATGTGCTTGTGAGCAGTGGAGAACATAACGTGACTTGCCCACTGGATCTGTGGGATGCATAAGGGTAGAAGGCCCTTGAAGGTGTGATGGCTGAAGGCAATGGCCACCTGGAATATTTCGATGCAAGCCGGCAGTAGTATGTTAACATAACCATCCAGAGTGACATGTGTGAGGGTATTCGTACTGCTCAACTTCATGCTAGATAACAGACTAAATTAAGAAGCTAATCTGCCATGTATAGGTCCAGTGAGAGAGCCCAGGTGATTGAAAGCAGAAACCTAAATCAGATATTTTGATTCTTTGTGGGGAGTGTCTTTCTCTTTCAGCTATATGTAAGGTGCTTAGGTAAATTTGATGTGTGGTTGAGGCCCCAGAGTTATGTACATACAATTAAAATGCCTCCACAGATATCTTACTCATAAGCTGTCACACTAAATATTTTACTTATTATCTAAAGAAAGAGGGCAGTTTGGAACTGCTGTTCTAAGTGTTTTAATCACAGATGAAAACACTACAAAATGGAAATGAGGTAATTCTGAGGTGACAAATTTTGAGAATTCCCCATTACATTAGACTGATCCTCAATCTAGTTTAGGTACTAACCAGTCATGTAATGATGTCTGGATGACTGCTGAGAGGATTTAGTAGAGTCCTGTAATGAAAATAATGGAATGAAGGTGGCTGTGAGTCAGGATGTGAAAAAGGAATCAAGACAATGTGAAAGCAGCCTTGCTTTGAACCTTTAAATTGCTTTATAAGGTAAGGATTTCAGATCTGAACATTTACTAAGAGGCAAAATTTTCTTTAAAAGCCCAGCTGCTTGATAGGGACATAAGAGATTAAAATTAAACTAACAGCTACATTTATCCACTGCAGTATTTTCCTATCTGTTAGCTGCTTTTGTTTTTGTTTTGTTTATTTTTTTGCTTTCCCAGTGACTCTCATTCCTCTGGAGTTGTTAAGACAGCTTTGTGAATGAAACTTTATGTTGCTCCTCTTGAATTAATTCCATCAAAGAGCTATTGACATGGTTGGAAGCAAGAAGAATGTTTGTTTTGGTTTTCTTTGTTCACCAACTATTAAAATATTATTGATTTTCTGCAGTCAGTCAATATATGTGGTTTGGAAGCTCTTCTCTTTTGTGTGGGTTTTTTGCTCTGGTAGAAATGACTTTTGGCCCAAATATACTGAAACATAAGAACAATGAAGAGGTCAGATGTAGGTTTTCTTTTGTAGCCACGTAAATAAAATATTGCCCTTACGTATGGTATGATTTTTTTAAAGGTTAATACAGTATACAATATGCTGAGTTAAGTGATAGGGTAGCAGTGCTTGTAAAAGCTTAAGTCAGCTATTTCAAGAGTTGAATATTAAGTGACTTTTTGCTAATTGTAACACAATACCCTGGCTATCCCAACATCCTTTAACTTTCAAAGTAATCTCTCAGTGTTTTGACAGAATATGTACAATATTATGAAAAGGCAAGTGTTCACGGGAGTATGGCATTCTGTGGTGCACTGTCAGGCAGCAGTTTAATGGCTGTGCTCGGGGAAGGTCAGGCTCTTCACAGAGCGTGCAGTGCCCCAGCAGAAAACAGCTGGTCCCTCTTTGCAGGGAAGCTGAGGCTCCAAGGGCCACTAGAACCTGCTGTTGTTTTGGTGCCCCTAATCCATCTGTTCTGTAAAAACACCAAACAAACGAAAACCAAACCAAACAAACAACAAAAAAAACACCCCACACCAGAACTAAAACAAACAATAGATAAAAGATAACTATTGTAACAAAAGATACCTTTTAAGTTCCAGCGCTATTTGCTTGGAAAAAAAAATGTAATTAGCCCATTTTAGAAATGCACAATGGCTTAAGCATCTTCCCCTCCCCCCACCGTCCAATTGTTACTAATAGCTGTTAAGAATATTAAACCGGAGCAAACAGAAAATCCTTTCATGTTGTTATTTTACAGTGCCCTCAAGGATGTTAGGCTCTCCACATCTCAAAAAAAAAAAATTAAGTCATTTATTTATGGTTTTGAGGGTTGTTAAATTGCAAGCCACCATTGTGTGTAACTGTTAAAGTAGATTGCAATGTATTTACCTGTTTTATTGTAGCAAACTCAGATACAGAAGGCAAAACCAATCACCTGTGGTACTCAGTTCTTTTACTGATAATTTAAGTTGGTATAATAATAGATGTTTTTCCTGCCTTAGTGGGTAATTACTTAGAGGAAATGGGTGATAACAGTGGCAGTTTGTTGTTAGATTATAATCTAGTGAATTCAACTACCTCTATTTTTCTTCTATATTCTTAGATTACGTTTTTTCGTGGTCATCGAGTATTCAAGCCTACTTTTTGTGTGTGTGTGACTGGTTTCTAGAAATGAAAAAGATTTTTCACACCTGAAACATAAATAACAGTTTAACCTACTCTGCTGTTGAACTACTGTAAAACAAACAAACAAAAACCCAAAGAAAACACAAAAATAAACAAAACAAACCAGCAACCTACTTTTCAAAGTTTCTGTGCACTGTAGAAATCCATCATTTCTCCAGCAGGCTGTGGCAGTACAACTGATGACAGTATAGTGTTGCTGCATTAATTTTCTCTGCAGAGGATTTAAATCCTCTTTTTATCCTTGAATGGGAAAGACAAGCTAAATTTGGCTCTGTCTGTACTTGGAAGTAAAATGGGCCAGGCACTGCTCACAGGCCCTGAGGCTGGGCAGCATAGTACAACAGGGCTGGTTGCCAACTAGTCTTCCTAAAATTGCACCACCACCCTCTCACACCCCCACACCCAAAATACATGCATCCAGGGAGTGATGCCTGACCTGTGCTAACCCTGAACCTCCCTGGGATTTGTTTGGGAAACCACCAGCTGACACAGGCCAAAACTACTAGAGAGTATCCTAATAATTTAACACCACAGATCATCCTGTGCCTAGGTCATGGTGACTATACAGAAATAGTTGGGGTGTGTGTATAAATGTGCACTCATGTGTGCGTGCACACACACTGTAATACGGTGCCTGTCGTCGTTGTTAATTTGGTTGGACTTCAAATATTTAAAATTTACTTTCAACTGACTTCTTGAGGAGTGAGCTCCTTAAAAGGTACACTGGAAGTTCATGGGCAATAATTTTACTAAGAAAGACAGGCTTGCATATTCAAATCCTCTTTTCACACTAGGAGGAACAAAACTTCTGTATTATATTGTTTCCTATGCAAAATATAACACAACAATTTTCTTGACTGAACAATTAGAAAATGCATTCTCTGTTTGCAAAACCAGTATGAAAACTAATTGTGGGGCCAGGCCTGTTTTTCTCTTTACACCTTGCTAATGAGTTCATTTGCTGTAAACTAGACAGCCCACTTCAAAACACATCCCTGCCTTAATATATTGTATTAAAAAAGCATGTCAGCTTAATTTTAAAACAACCTGACCCTCAGGGAGCAATTTTACTTGAGTTATTCTGTTTCTTTTCTGTTATTAATTGCACCCATCTGCCATAGCAGGTGCAAAGGCTTTAACTAAGTCTTATCATTTTAGCACTACCTCTTTAATTTACTCCATCTGTGCGATAGCATAAAAATAATGTCAATATCTTTTATTTTTAATTTTTCCCCTGCTTGTTCTGAGTGTCATGATCTTAGTTCTTCCTAATCTCAGTCTGATAAAACAATAGTGACAATATTTAACTCCGACATCCTGTGTAATATCCTGCCCAAATGCAACTGGGATTTCTCGTTTGACTTGAGCATTGGTAGCTTTCATTCTTTTCCATTCAAATATCTCTGCTTTCACCAGAATTTCTAAGATTTTTCGAATTGTGGTGAATGATCGTAGTCAGCTGCGGTCGGTAGGGATTTCCCATTGCCATCTTTCTCTGGAGTAGAAGTTGAACTTTGACAGGACACAAGCCTGTGTCTATTGGATGTGATTTAGCATATAAAAGACTTTTTCTGTGCTTCTGCTACACAAAGTAACCTCAATTATGGGAGATTTGAACTACATTAATAGCAGCTTTAATTGAAATATTTGAATTAGATGCTTTTTGGCAGCAAGCATCAATATTTTCAGTTTAGTAAGATAGTGTCTTATAGTTAAACAGGGAAATCATGCAGTGCTAGGAGCTCATAACTTAAGCATTATTATTTATTTGCTTTAATTTCTTCTTCTATTCCACTCATTATTGTAGCTTCTAACATTCCGTCCATCCTCCTAAAAGAAGAAAACTTTTTGTGCTATGATCTTCTTGACTCCTTGACTATGAGTCTATGGTGTGTCTTGTGTCTCCTGAATGCTTCAGGTTCTAGCAGTATTTTGTTTGTGAGAAAAGGCAGGAACCTTTTTTCTTTGACTGGTGCAGTAAACGTGTTTGTTTATTTTGGTTTTTTTCCCTGCTCAGTTACCTTCATGTAAAATAAGTTATTCTTTTTCTGAACTGAAAGGAAACTGTGTGTTTTGTAAGACAAGTCACTATTTTAATAGAACTCAGTAATTTTTTACCTTTTGCATGGGTCATTTGTAAACACAAACTGAATCCATTTGATATTTGTAATTATTTGCTGAATGCTTCGGAGCATTTATTTATTCTCAGACTGAGTTTACAAGATTTGTGCATTTGTCGCTCATTTTACATAATGCAATTGGTGATTGTATTTTTCTGCTTTATTACAAGACTCCTTTTCTTAGGAGAAAAATGAAAAACAGTGAATTGGACTTCTGGGAAGAGGAATAAGTGACTTTTGCCTTCTGAAATGTTCATTTTGCTGCATTAAGCAGACATATTTTGAACAGCAGTGATTAGTATATTGAAATGTGCTTTTTCATTTTTCTGTTAATTCTGTTGTATGGCAGATTACAGTGCTTGTTTCCATTAAGTTTCAGATTAAGGCATGTTGTGTCAAATTAAATATAAATAGGTCAAAGTAAAACTGATACTGGAGTGAAGCTTAAATTAACCTTTTTTGCACAATTTCTGTCACTTTCCTGTCTAGTTTTCAGTGTATGTAGTTCTACATGGATGCCCTCATTGTCTAGGCAGTAAGAAAGTGTCCACTGGAGCATTGTCACCCTTGTATCAAACAGCACAAAAGTGGCTTTAATGACTGAGAATGTGATTTCCATACACCCACCCTCCACAGGTCCATTTCTTAGTGTTTTTATTTTGTTCAGTTATCAGTCACTTGCTAGTAAATGCAAAAGCAGGTATACTGGTTTATAAGCCTGTTGTGCTGGTGTGTTTCTCTCTCCTTTCTGTTATTCTTGCTTGTTTTGTTGTTGTGTGGGTTTTTTAAAAATAAAAGTATATAGAATTTTACAACTTTTCTTTAAATAGTATAACACTATAGGGCATAACCAAAAGTGTCATCCTATGAAGTTCATTTCCTCTCAGACTCTTTCTTCATCAAAGTGAAGATGAGCAAATAATCTAAGATAATTTCTGCTACCTAGGCAGCAGTCATCTGTGCTCAATGACAGCTTCTCATAGGCATTATGCTGCTCTTGCACAAATTAGCCAGACTGTGTTCCAGTGCTCAATTTTTAAGGAATTTTAAGGAATATTTATGATTAAAACCTTATATCTCTGAACAGCTGTAGAATTTTGGCACTAGGTACAGTACATGGTTGGTGCTCAGTAAAGAATCTGTCACATTAAGTGAAAATTTCTCTTCAGTTTTTCTATATAGATGTGAATAAAAGACAGGCTTCATAATATTTCCTAGATTGTCTGTAATTTTGAAGTTTGACTTATTTTTTCTGCTTCTCCCCTTGCAGAAGGAGGGTAGTCTAAATACTACAGGTTTCTGTAAGAAATATTGTTAATATTTTTCTGTGCTAGCAGCTTGGAGAGTGTGTTGTGCTTAACTCAGCTTTGATAGAACGGAATGTCAGCAACTGTTTTTTCAATGTTTGATTTTGTTGTCCAAGCCTACAAAAAAAGGCTGGAGCTTCCTCCTGTCCTGTGTCTTTGAAACTTTTTTCATGTGTTTCTCTTTTATATATAAGTAATGTCTCCAGAATTTTGAAAAGTAAATAGTGATCTGTTTAGATGTCCATTCATGAATCCTTGAGAAAGCAGGCTGATCTTACAAAAGCAGATATTTGGTGATTTCTGAAAACTTACCTCAATGTCATGGTTGCTCTTTCAGAGGGTGTATTAAGGTGCAGAGTTGCTTTGTACTTCTAAAAACCCTGGATGCTTTCATCTGCTTGTGCCTGTTACTCTGAAGTTGTTTTGGAACAAGCACACTAGTTTTGCCATAGATTAATGGCTCAGGTTGTTTATTTTCCATGTCCAGCTTACTTAAATTTTGTCAGATTAATGGGGAATAAAATGAGTAATGGGTTCATTAACTCTTCAGTTCTTCTGTGCTCTTTAAATGGAGTTTGGGCTTCCTCTGTTGAGATGTGTTTGGATTATTGTTTCTAACCCAAGGCTATAACTGATAGATGGTGATAGGCTTGGGGGAGGGCTCAGTTGCACTGCTGACACATAATGCTAGGAAGATTGAGTCAATGTGCACAGAGCCTAGGCAAGACTCTCCCCATGTTATTCATGTGGCTGGGATGTAGTTGCATCTTTCACTATCACAGGTGAGGAGACTGCATACCTTCCAGGGACAAAGTCCATATGCTGGAAGAACTGATTTCAGCTTGGCTCAAGACTTTCAACAGAGAATTTTTAAAGGCTTCCTCAGCCAAACCACGTAGAGTCCTCTTCAAGCAAACAGGATAGTATTTATACCAAGTACCTGTTCCTTCTAATGGTGTAGTGAACGGTTTATTGCAGCTCAGCATTGTGCAGATAGGAGCAATGGTGTGAAAGCAAAATGTTGTGCAAGACTACTTATGGTTAAACCAAATGCATTTTTTTATCATGTGTTCCACAACTTCTGAATCTTTCCTGGTAGTACCACAGCTAAAACTATATTTACTAAGTTGCTGCTTTAGTAAGGTATCTCTTTCTAAAAGAAAGAAATGTGGGATCTTCACAGTTTATGTGAATAGCATTTGATCTATTCCAAATTACGCACATGGCTTATCTGTCACTCAGTTTATAGTTCAGCTTCTTTTACCAGATACTACTGTACAATGATGCTCTCTTGAGCTTCCTGCATTTTCACTTTGACCAGCTTATCTGTGTGGTATTAGAGAAGTGACAATTCAATTTGAAAGAATACTTATTTTCTCAAATAGTGAAACTCAACTGAATATGGGAGGCGATGCCTGGGAAGTGAGTTTTGAGGTAAAAAAAAATTCTATTCTTTCTGCGTATTTCAATGTAACTCCTCCTTCCACTGTGCAGAACAGAAAAAATGCCATAAAACTCTAACTGAAACTGCCAGCCAGAATGTTAAATATTAAAATATTCTTTATGAGCTGCTTGTGAATAAGGAGTAGGATAAGAATTTGTCAAAACTTTGGTAATAATTCAGAATGTAATACATTTCCTGCAGTTGCAGCTCTTCTGTGAAGTAGTGTACCCGCAATTTCAGTTATGTGAAGCCTCATTTGGATCCCGTTTGCACAATTTTATTGTATTTTAGTGGAATTTTAATATAATCTAGAAAAAATTATGTCAGGTTAGTCCAAACAAAGAGAAGAAAAATGCAAGACTATTCTTTTCAGTGAAATTGCCACAGGCTCACAGGAGTGTGAACAACATTAGGTAGGTGTGGTTTTTACTCAACTGATGTTGTTTTCAGAATAATAAGCTTGTAGAATCGGCAGGAAAAGCAATGGCACTAATTATGACTGATGTTTAACTACTATGTGAAGCATTTCAGCATTGTGTAAATTTTACGTGTTTTCAAACCTTTTTCTATAACAGTGGTCTTACAATGTAATGATAGTATGGTGTATATATAGTCAAAAAGTCCCCTGCACACTGCAGGGGGGGCTGGACTAGATGACCTTTAAAGGTCCCTTCCAACCGCAGAGATTCTGTGATATTTTTAATATATTGAGCTTGTTTCAGGAGAGAGGTAAAGTTAGAGTAAATTGACATCACTGGCACTATTTTGATTTTAATCAAAATGTAAAATGTGGCTCTGTAGATTGTCTTCTAAATTGTAAAGTTTACTTACTTCTGTGGATTTATGTCCTCAGTTGTGCTTAATCACTTTCTGGTTAGTGCTGTGTTCAGTCTCTCATTTTTAAAGTACTTTTATATGCTTCATCTATGTCCAAGTGCTTTGCTAAAATGAGGTTGAATTTTCACTGTGGCTTTTCAGGAGTGGTTAGCAGCACAGATGTAAATGTGCTTGCAAAATGTGCATGACTTCTACAGGAAATTCTCTGTTGTTCAGGGCCTCACTGTCTATATAAAAATCTGTATGTGTGTCTGTGTATATGTGCGTGAGGACTGGAAAAACAAACTTAGGCAACTCCTAATATCTTATTGTACAGGCAGAACTCTATCCTGAGGAAAGTGGGTGTGTTTGGCCTCAGAGTTTGTCCACAGGTGAGCTTACTTAAATGCAACTTTAAATCTTGACTACTTGGTTGTAATTCCACAGACTTTTTAAAAAGTGGACACCAAGGGCTGCCTAAAAGTAAAACTGGCTCCATTTCTTGGAGTTTTTTTTCTCTTTTTGAGTTAAAACTTACCCATACAGGCAAATGAGTCAGTTTCTTCATCTCCACCTACAGCTGGTGTGATGGAAAGAAGTGGTCTTTTTAAATAGTCTTCACAGTCATAGTTATTGCAAAAGAATGAATGGGTGAGGAAAATGAATAAAAAGTGTAGGCCAATACTGGCTGGCAGTGTGATAACTTACAGTAAAAAGAAAATTAATTAAACCATGACATGAAGGCTGTGTATTTTTAAAAACTCATAGTGGCAGTGCCCTACATTCTGTTTTTGCTCTGCATTGTGCTGGCATGATGACTGGGAGAACCTGAGTCTTATGAATTCACCATTAAAATTAAATGCAAAAAACCCTTATTTAGCAGACTTAATATAAAATGATTGAAACCTCTTGAAATGCTAAGACATGAATAGACCTGTTTTAGAAATATACAAATTATGGAAGAATTGAAGGAATCACTATGCAGATTTTTATATTTTGTTTTTAAGGTGAGAAGGTTTACATGTATCCTGAGGGTGTTATATTCCTATATTTGCCCAGCCTTCTCCTTAATTACTTCGCTGATTACAGGATCGTGCAATTTTTGCACAGATCAGAAAATACGTTGTTCAGTAAAAGTGGCATCTCATTTTTCCATATGCATTTAAAGTCCACAGCTAACTAAGAACCATGGCCAGCAGCCTATATGGACGTGTTCAAGACCAGGCTGAATGGGTCTTTGAACAACCTGGTATAGTGGGAGGTGTCCCTGCCCATGGCAAGGGAGTTGGACTTGGATTATCTTTAAGGTCCCTTCCAGCCCAAACCACCCTATGATTCTGTTATCTTGAGTCTCTCTCAAATTCCCATTAGCGTTATTAGTTTGTCTTGCACATTATTTTAGTAAAAGCTATTTTACATGACTATCTGAGGGACAAGGGGAAAATAATTGCCTACCAAAGTTAATTTTCTTTTTAAAATGTTGGATATTTTGCTGTTTATTTTAAGGAAAAAAAAAGTAATCTGTTAGACTCACCAATAAAGAATTAAACTATTTAGAAGAAATCTTCAATTGTATTCTAAATCCACTTTGATGTAATGGAAAGGGCATGGAAGGAAGGTATGCCCTTTGTTTCTGTCAATGTTTGTTCTTTTTTTCTTCTGTGCCTTTTCCTGTCAGCTCCCCAGAGGCCTTTGCTTACAATGTGATAGTGACACTGTGTGTATCACAAAAAAAACAAATACAGTTGTTCAGTTGTAATCTTCATGTTGAAGGCAAGGCCTATTGAAATTCATGTAATGTAACCATATTAATAGGTGGGGTTATTAATAGACATGGATGGTACAGTTGTGCTATTTCTAAGCTATTTTCAAAAGGTCTCTCTCCCTTTCCTGGCTGCATGGCTTTGAAAGAGCTTGAAAATAGACTGCCTGAGCTGAGGTGCTTGTCTTGTGTATTCTTACTTGTTGCTGTCACTGGACAGTTTGGTTGTAAGCCTAAGGCTTTCTGAAAAACAGCAACCAAAAAAGGGCTCTCACACCTGCTTGTGTCTGCAGTTCTGCATTGTGTCCCCCTCCAAGACCAAAAGAGTCTTATCCATTGAGAAATGCTCCAGGGAACTGTTCATCTAAAACTCTTTGCAGTCCTTCACTAGCATGAGTTCAGTATTTCCTGAAACAAAGCTTTTTGCTCGTTTCAAAATTAATTTATCTTACGGATGACGGATCTGTAAAAAAAAAAAAACAACAAACATAGCTGATAACAAAAACGTAGGAAGCCTAGATGCTTACTGCCCTGTTGCCATTCTGCTTTGTTTCCATTCCTACACTTTTGAAAAACATTAGTCCCTTCTATTCACTTAGCTATCACAAAATTTACTTCAAGAAAGCCTTTTCTGCCCTCCCTCTGAGCTGCCAAGAGGTTTCCTAAGTTACTCTCCTCAGTACTGCTGCTCTGTAACAAAGGCAGGTGTGTGGGAAGCTGACTTCTGCACAGAGGGAAGCGGCCTCTGGATTGGTAACTGCGTGGGTGTGCTTTCAACTGGGTGCCTCTGGAAGGCATTTGTGGGAGATGTTATGACTGAGGGGAGTCAGCACTAAATACAGGCACAGAGTAGGGAATGAGGGAGATGAGGCTTTTCTTTAGCAGCATTGTCTCTTTTAGTTGATGTGGGAATAGAACAATGGGAATGGTCCAGAAAGAGCTGCTTTTTCTTGCAGTGTATGTATACCAAACTGAACTGCTATCTTTGATTTCATTTTTTTTTTTTATGACACCTATTGATAATGATAAGGTGCATTGCCAAGTTAGAGGAATTATGCAATGCTTGTTCCAGAGCTGTACACATTTTGAAATGCTTTGGTCACTTAACCTCATGAAGTATCAACTTCAGTAAAAGCTGAATGCAGGAACAAGGCAACATTTACTTTTTCAGTTGGTTTTGGTCTGTTTATTTGCTTCTTAAAATACTGTATATCAGATGCAATCTGTTTAGCATTTAACCTGCATAGTTTACACTGGAATTTAATTGCCCAACTTAACCAGGAGGGCAAGAGACAAGAAAGGAGAATGACTGAACAGCAGAGCAGGCATAAAGACAACAAACTTGGCTGACTCCTGCAATTGCAGCTGGAATGTTGTGGAATTTGATACAGATGGAAAGTAGCAGTTGAGAAAGTGTAAAATTTCTAGTGTGGGTGCCATTTTGAGTAGGCTGCATGGGTGGAGAATGGTGCTAAATACCAAGCAGGCAAGTACAACTGAGAGTGTCTTTCCAGCTAGTAACAAAGAGCTACCAATGGCGGGGAAGCCAGTTTAAATGTCCCAATGCAGCTGTTTTGTAATAAATCACTAATAGTTACTGGTAAAGCTCAGCGCATCAGCATTTGCTGCTTTCTTGTCCATAGAGTTCTTTTCACAGTAGTTTCAGTATAAGTTTTATGATATCCTTTTTTAACATCTTACAGTATGTAGTCAGATGGTTCACATGCCTCTGAAATATTTTTTTTTGTTAGACTATATGACATAGGAGGTCAAAAGTGGGTTTCAGTATTCTGGTTAACTGTCACTGTTCAGTAGGAAAGTAGCATTACTTCTAAGAATGAATTGCTGTTCCTTTTAAATTGAACATGTAATACTTGTGTAACTGGACATCTCTGCTCCTGCTTTGTTCTCAGATCCTCAGTTCAAGTTTTGATGCTTTGTTTTGGCATCAGGCCCAGATCCAGGAGCAGATCTTTTCATTTGCTCCAGATGCATTTCCTGCCTGTTCATGTGACTCTTCAAAAAAAGAATGAGCATGCAGCAAACGATTCATAATTTAAATAAATCAATATTTTTTAAAAGGTGGCTTTCTCTTGAGGAAAGAGCTCCAGTAACTTTTAAGAGACAGTTCCCTACCTTGAGAGTGCATGACAATACTTAAGCTGTTTGGTACATTAACACAGAGAGGAAAAGGAGAAGGTCAAAGTTACTCTGCTTGATAGTCACTAAGTATTGAGTGTCCTTGGCTACTTGTCAATGAAAGGTAGATCCCAAATGATCAGAAAGAATCTGATATTCAAGATGGACTGATGCCCCTCTGATGACAGAAATCCTTGTAATGGATGGCCCAAAACTTTTCTTCCCTCATGACAAGCTTTAGAAGAAGCTGTAAAAGCTTTTGAATATTTACATGTATAATAGTTATGGGTCAAATCTGTACTGAAGTGAAGGTCATTAGTAACAAGGAAGTATACCTTAATTTTTCAGAAGAGTCCAACGATGAAAATGCAGAGCACCTCTACTGTAATGGGAACAATTTAATTCTGTGTCAGGATATGAAGGTTGCAATCACTTGGCTTTTACTGTGTTAGGAGAAGCTCTTTGTTAGTCTACAGCTTCTGCAAGGAAGGTGTAGTTCTCACAATCCTGTCCTCTACAAAAGACTACAAGAATCTCTTACAGTAATATTTAAAAATCCGCTTTCAGCTACAGTCAGAAAATAAGGCTGTGTATACCAGAAGTGGAAATTACTCAGTTCAACAAGCTAGGAAAATTTATAGGTAGTTCCCTTCAGAGAGAACTGACACTGCAATCAATACACGTGGTAATTATCTCTGTGAAATAAGCACACATGCTCCTGTGATTGTAATTTAAAATTTAAGAGCAATATTGTGTGTGAGGCAGTAATTGGGAAGTCATTTGAAATGCAAAAGCAGTGAAAATGGGATGGGTCTGTGTACAACTGGAAACTATAACCATAGATTTTTGTTCATAAATGTTATTAAGCATGAAGTGTTTCTTCCACTGAATTTTAGATGGTAAACATAGGGCTAGGAGGAGGGAAGTTGTTCTTTTATCCTACACATTTGTAAAGTATTTGGAATGCAGTCCTGGTGCTTCCAAGTCTTCCTGCTGCAGCTGCGGGAGAGACGTTGTGATGATGATGGCTGTTCATGACTGGCTGTGTTTTGAAATCATAGCCCGTGCAAGGGGAAATGCATAATTTTACCACCTCTCCCAGCTGTCTTCACAAGAAACACTGACTCAGACACACCTGTGAGTCAGAATTCCTCCTGTTTCCTTCCTGCTGCCTGGTAGTAGTAATTTATCTCTTATTTAAACTGTAACCTTTACTGCTTTTCTCAACCTCTGCATTGTTTCACTTAATCTAAACAGGCAGCAGAAGCGATATTAAGCTGTCTCTTATGGTTGTCTTCCAACCCATCTAGTCTGAAAAGAGGGCAAACAGTCAGAAAAGTGCTCTGTTCCTCTGCGCTTAAACACATTTCAGCAGAGAGTAAAGAATTATAAAGGGACCTCTCTTTATCTCTGAATTCATAAGTAACCAAGTCATAAGCTATATCAACAGAAACCAGACTGAAGAAAATAAAGGTCACAATGTTTCTTAAATGCAGTGGAGACTCTTACACAAACTGCTTCTCTGAAGGATAGCTGTGTGGTTTATTTAAATTAGTTTTATTTCCTCTTATTTCACAGGTAGTTGTGCTGTTAAATGAACATCTTGTTGCATTACACTTTTACTTTCAAGAAGATAATTCTCTGTTGATTTTTAACCTCCTCTTAAAAGTACTTACACTTTCAGCTTTTTTTGCCTCTTTTTTTTTTTTTTTTAATATGATCCATTTATTTTGGTTCTTCACTTTTTGTCAGCCATGGTTCCTCTGAAAGGTCTGATAGGAGTGCTGAATTACCTATTTTGCAAAGACATTTCAAGTTGGTGCTGCAATAGGAGATAATTTAGGAAGAAAAATTGTGTCTTTGCATTGATAATTGTACGGGTAAAATACCTACTTAGACATGCAGACAGTAATCTCTAACAAGTAAAAAAACCCCTTCACTCTAAAATATATTTAGACATAAGTAAGAAATTAAATGAGTTAACAGGAGAAACAAATGGTCTGTGGTTAATTCGATCACTTCCTTTGCTACAAAAAAACAATCATCAAGTTTTAGAAGTCTTATTTGAGTGTGACAGGGACAGCCCCTAAGCAACAGTAGCAGGAACATCCACCTCTAAGCATTTTCCAATGCCACTTTTTATTCCAGTCCTGTGTTTGTTCTGCTCACAAAAAGGAAATATGACAAAGATGGTTTTGTTTGAACAATGGCAATCAGACTAAATGTTCAAAAGTAGAGCTGTTGAAACTTCATAGAGATTTTAATTTTCATTAAAAAATACTTTGTAATAAAATGTAGCATATGTAGCATAATTTACAAACCTTGTGCAGTTGTCTTAGTTTACCTTCTATTAGGTAGAACATGCTTCAGGCTGGGGAATATTGGAATAAGAAGTAAGGGTGTTAAAATCTAAGCTTTTGCGTTATGAGGCTAGTGGGACAGAATCAGAGAATTCTGTACAAGTTTTGGTTCCTTAAGATTTGATATGGTTCGGATTCTAATCTATACACAAATTTAAATTCATGATGGAACCAGGCTTAAAAGAAACATGTTTTATGAATCTGATTTTCAGTTATATTAAGAGAGTAGAAAGCTTTAAGAAACAGATCGAAAGTCATTAATTTTATAATCTAACCCAAAATCTAGTAATGACAGTCTAAAAGTTTGGTCCTGGCAGATCTGAAACAACTCTGATCCTGTTTCAGTATCAAGTCTGAATTTGGATGTTGTTCAAAATACGGATTAAGAGAGTACATCCATGACAGATTTTAATTTTAAACAGCTTATTCACTACTTGATAAGCAAAGTCCCTTTCAACCTACATCCCAGTGCTTTCATAGAATCATAGAATGGTTTGAGCTGGAAGAGACCATAAAGATCATCTAGTTCCAACCCCTCTGCATGAGCAGGGACATGTCCCACTAGACCAGGTTGCTCAGAGCCCCATCGAACCCAGCTTTCAACACTTGGAGGGATGAGGCTTCCACAGCTTCCCTGGGCAATCTGTTCTAGTGTAGCTTTCACACTGTATGGCCGTTTTATTGCATATTAACATTTGCATACAAAACCATCCTATTTAAATTTGCAAATTCAGGATAGGTAACTGCTTTTCCCTTTTATTACCAGTTGAAGTATCTCTGAAAGCATTTAGTGACAAAACCTGCAACCATTTGTCTTTGTAAATGTTTAACTCTTAGAAGTTTGGCATTGCTCAGCAAACAATCCTTTGGGGTGTTCTGCTAGAATGAGAGATGGACTGCCTAGATTCAATACTGATTCAGGAGTTCTCCCATTCAAAGGCTTGTCTTTCTGAGCAACTGCTCCGGTTATTTGGTTACTTGGCATCATGCAAGAATATTTGCAGGAAGTAAATGCAACTCGCTCACCAGTGACTGATGCTGAAGAGGCTGAAGAGGAATAGGACAAAGCTACCAAGTGCTTCAGGTAAGAAAACTAAAAGAGTTAGCCTTTAGGGATCCCAGAGAGCAAAAGTAGCTTCTGTAATGCCACACAATCTCTACAAGTATGAAGCTCTGTTAGGAGAACCATGTCACTACTTTATTACATCTAAGGAAAGCTTTCAAAGAAGTCGTCTGAATCTGATTACTAACAAAAGCTCAGCCGTTTTGCTAATGGTAACACGCTTGCAGTCTGTTATCTTTGCACTGCAGCAAGAAAAATACATTGGTTAGTAGTCTTTGTTATTTGCTGTCTCTCCATCTTGGGACAGAATTTTGATCTTTATTTCATTTACATTCTCTAACAGATATTTGTGCATTCACCTCTTTTAAGACCTAATGTTGTTTGGAGTTTTTTTGTATGTGTGTCTGTATGCATTTTTTGTGAATTGCTTTGGATGATGCTGGCCATTGTCCAGTTATCTTTTGTGATGAAAGTGGGCATTTGCATCTGAGAAGCTGCTAGCATTTCCAGAAAATCTTTTCTTTAGGACCTAGTTTTGCATGTAATTGAAAGTGTTTTGGTTTAAGTTTGGGTTTGGTGGGGGTTTTTTTGCCATAAGCCAAAAAAAAGCACCCAGGGCAGCTACACAAAAAGCGTGAAACAGAACTAAACTCAAGGGAAGAAACAGAATAGTAGTTACATAGTTTTTATCTTGAGTTGTTTTTTTCCCCCTGCTCATTTCTACTATGTTGCATTTAATTTAAAGACTAACATACTGAATCTCCGAATGTAGGAGGACATTGAGGGCAACTGACGTGGAGTTTCAAATAGTAACAAACAATCATAACCTATAAAATCTTTAAAGAATTTTGCTGTTAGATGAGTAACCAGTTTGCAAAGAAGAATTGTTGAAAGTGCAGCATAAGCCATGAACATGATTCAGTTAAAAGGAGGTACATTGTATTAAAGAATACTTTTGGGCATTTATAAATACATTCATTTAACAGATTATATTCCTTTATCAAGACATTTGTAATAGTTTATTCTCTGTGTTATTACTGGTTTTGCTATTAACAGATTGTCTCTACACCTGAGCTCATACCCTTTTTTAAATTGAGTAGGAGTCTGGATGAACCAGCAGCCGGAGTGGGATTCATAGTCCATTTTCTGTCTTCCTCTTTTTGGGATGTAAAACACTATAATGTGTACTTTTGGGAAACTACCTTATATATGTTTTTGACTGCCATCTGGCCAGTCTACTTTCAAATAGGCTCCAGATCCTGGGATGCTTGCATTATATAGACCATTAATGGATGAAGGAATTATTTTCAGAAGCAGGAAATTATAGCAGCTGAATGGGAACATATTTTTATTCTACCAAGGGTTCAAAGTATATTTTCAATGTCTAAGCATGTTTTTATGCTTCCATTTCTTTTATTTGTTTATATGCTTTTGGAATGAACTTGTGCATGGTTTTCTCCATTAATTAGGCCACCAAGTATTTGGAACACAATCCTGCCTGCTGGAAAATATGTCATCATGGATACATAATTTTCAGGGTAGGTACATACAATTTAGCAGGCAAATACTTAAAAGCTCTTAATTTTATTGCGTTCAGAAATCTAGGACACAGTGAACATACGTTACTTGTGATCTTAAACGGTGGAAAGCGGCAATAGTAATACACTGAAAGTAAGTGTAGCTCATATTTTAAAATACATAGAAATGATATATATGTGGTATTTTGCAGACTCTGAAAAACTTAAAATTTCTGACAGCTGTGGAAATCTTTTGGTTTCTTTAACCACATATATGCTCTATACCCCTAATAAAGATTGTAGTAATTGTACGTTCATGTTTTAAAGAATTTCGAAAGTCTCTGGCAATGTCACTTCATGAAGACCTATACTCAGATTTTGGAAGATGCCTGTGGTTAATTTTCAAGAGTGACTTAAACTTTGGGGGCCACAAGTTCCCTTAGCAAGTAGGAGTTAGGAGCCCCTATTGAGTATTTTCTATTAGGTTATTTATAGGAAATAATGAGTGGGTGTTACAAGTTAACCTTATAAAATAATTTTATATTATATACTCCAACTACATGCATAAGCCTAGGCGGGGCTGCTTACATGCAGACTTTAGCAGGATTGACATCTAGAGGAAGCAAGAAAAGCTGGAACGTGGTGAACATAGTTCTAGCTCTTTGCTAGATAGTTCCTGTTAAAGATGTATATGTCCAAGCAAATTACAGTGAAGTGAGTGTTGCCAGTCTCCTCTGGTCATCCATTTAAAAAAGCATGTCTGTGTGACTGAGAACCGAGTGAAGGAGCCTGATCCAGCTTCAACATTGCAATAGTCCTTTCAGTTATGGCTGAAGTCCTTGCTTCTTTCAAGGAGTACTGTCTGCTCTAGTGTCATCTTACATGTAATAAGACCTAGAAAATATAACTCTTCCAATCAAAGTCTTTTTCTCTCTTCTTTGGGAATGCTGTAAGGAAACATGCTGAGTATGAAAGGACTTCCTTCCAAATTTAGGCAGGAAGATAAGTGCATGTTTGTGTACAAGGATAGAATTAACTGTTTTTCTCTCCTCCATTGCTCCCTGCCCCATTTGTTTTGTTGTTTTTGTTGTTGTTTGTTTGTTTGTTTTTAAATTCTGCCGCTAGCATCAAAGTGACAGCAGGAGAGAAGTCATTCTTAATGCTGCTGACAGACTTGGGTGCTGAAATTCAACCTCTGCTTATTTACAGAGCAGATAGCTGCAGCTGCATTTTCTTAGACTGTTCCACAAGGAAGGTTTCTCCCTAACCTTTGAGGACCACTAACTTGGGAAAGTGAAGAACTTGGTGTCAGTATTTATCCAGTCTTTGGACTTTTCTCTCAGATTATGCAAAATATCATGGCCGAGTTGTCATAGCAACCACTGCTCACTCGCAACTGAACACTGACCACCACTTTTCCATACAGCAGCTTTTTCCTTCAAACTTGTACTGATTTGAGCTAGTGACCTGTGGGTAGAAATGCTTTGTATGCCAGCATTGATGTGCTTACCTAAAAGCTAATTTTATTAGAATATAATTGGTGGTGGCAGTGCAGGTAATTTCATGCTTCATTTTGACAGTAAAGTTAGGTGTCTGTTTCTCTCAAGAGAGGGAGGGAGTTTGGCTCATGAATTTAGTTTTCTGAATTGTAACAAAGAAGTTGAAAGTAGATTAATCCTCCTAAATACATGCACTGTACACGTCTTTAGTTCTTGTGAGTGAAGTAACAGCATAAAGAAGTCACTGAGTACCTGTCTATCAGCACTTTAACTCCCACACCTCTTGAGGACTGGGAGACATTGAAACATTTATGTAAGTATTGCCATATTTTTATACACTTCAGGGCATATTTTTCCACTTTTATTTAAGTGCAAGATCTTAGTCAGAATTTGGTCCTAAATAGATAGTGAAGAAGTATATATGCTTATGATACTATGGGAAGATTTAATTTATTTAATAAATCAGTGTAACTGAACACATTTTACCAGTATTTATGGATATGGATTTATCAATATGTTAAGAGTTCCTGGAGAATAACAAGTGAAGACAGGAGAAATTGAGTCCTTTCATTTTAATCCATACTAGTGTATTAAAAGTAACTTTCTATTTCAGCTCTTAATGATTCATTCTGAACTTATAAAAGAAAACTTCAATTTGTGTAGACAGCTGCCTAATTGCTGAAATTCATAAGGGTTTGGAATTGTCCTGCAATGTGGTTAATTCCCATGTGATTTTTTTTTTATTTTATTTTTATTTTTTTAAATTTCTTTGTGAATGAGTATGTTTTGATTCCTCCTTAACATTTACAGGAGCAGGAAGCAACAATGCTATTATTCTTCTGGGCCTGGATTTTTGTTTCTTTTCCAGACAGAGCTCCTAGCCATGAGAGTGAGTGTGTCACTTGGCACTTTGAAAAGCTTTACCTTCTTGAAAAAGAAGTTACGTACAGCACCGTATAAGGGCGTGAGTTTGTTCTTGTTGAGCGACAAGTTTTTGCTAGTAGGGACTTATGTGTATTTCCTGGAATGTTCAACACCTTTATACTTTTTCCACAGCTCTTCTGTGTACAGAGAGAAGTTAGGGTGCTCCTAAAGATGCAGCAAACTACCTCTGTAACATAATAGGAAGCAAGTCGAACAGCAAGAGTATTTTACCAGTATCTCTGTGAATCAAAGACAACAAAACAAACAAACAAAAAAAATACAGTCAAGATGGGATGGTATTTCAAAGGTTCATTTCTAAACTATGTTAGGTTTTAATTACTGGAATAAACTAGTCACTAACTTAATCGCTTGCTTATGAATAATAGTATTTTACTGTACTAAAACTGTGCAGATACTTGTCATGTTAGACTGTCACTTCAATTCTAATTGTATTTACAGTTTTTCCGTTTTTACTTTATTTTAAAAATACACTTCAACCAGTAACAGTAACAAAAATGCCTTGGTAATTGATGTTTTCCATCTGAATTAATTTCATCAGCGTAATAAAAAGATTAATGGTTTTGATTACTCAAATGCCATGTCAGCCTATAATACCGCAGCTGTTTAGCAACAGCCCAGCAACTGTTTTTCATTTTAGGGAGGTTCTGAAGTACTTCCTTCTCTCTCTCTCTCCTCTTGTAATATGTCTTCTTTACTCTAAACTCAAAGGACTTAAAGAATATATTACAAAAATAGATTCATACTCCTGAATCATCCTTTGCTGGACAGTGACTCCATAGTTCTGGTTTTCCCCATTTGAAAATCTGACTAAGGACAATATCATACTGTTCATTTTAAGGAATACTAATTAATCAGTAGAAAACCTGGTTTGTGGTTTGTGTGGGAAGAGGAATGATATAGCAACCTATTAATCATTCTTCCTTCCCTAGAAGAAGTCTCATGCCATAGTTTCTCAGGGTAGGGAATCCTGTGTGATCTTGGAAAAAAGTAGATTCCTGCCTGCTACACAGGAAACAGCATTATAATTTTATTACATATTATATAATGTCTGATGTAGTTACCTTTTGGTAAGGTAAATTTCATCTGTGCTGATTGCAGTTGTTATCTCAGGACCCCCTGAATGCACTTTAAAAAGAAACTCCTAACTGTTAAAATAGCAAAGAAGCACCTTGCAAGTATGTCTCCTAAACACCACAACAGAAGCAAATTCATTCTTGCAACTGATTATTAAAAATGCCAGCCTCAACCAAAAGTCTGTGATACTTGAGTGTCTGGGGCTGCCTAGGGCTGACTGTTCTGAAACCAAGAAATTAAACCCCCAACATAGAGGTTGATATGAAAACTTTAAAAGTCAGGGGGCCACAGAATCTGTTTCCAAAACAAGGTATCTAAGTGGGCAGAAATTCTGTGATGTGCAGCATGTTCTAAGCCACAGTTTGGGTCTCAAACTCTGATCTCAGCATGGCTAGCTCACAAAGTTCAGAGTCTGCAGAGACATACTAAAGAACAACTTGTATGCTTTATAGCTCTGTGTGTCTAGCCAGTGGTGGTTTGCAAAATAGTGTGCAATTGCAGTAATACCATAAATAAAGTGGTTTTGTAGCAATGCAGTTTATTTCTGGAAATTATCTTGCCTTTGTATATATTTGCGACCTCTCTCCATTAAGAGGAAACATTATAAGCTTTGTTGGTTTTCACTTTTTTACATACTTTTATTTTAACATGAACAAGGCTTTTTCCTTCTGGAATGTGATATAACAGACCAGTCAACTATTTCTTTACCTTTAAAGCTGTTCAAATGGAATCTGGGTTAAAAATAACTAGTTCACAACTTGTTTGTAAAAACCCTTGCTTCAGGGTAAAACCTGAGTTTCCTTTCTTGAAGCAGCCTGGGAGATCCTTGTTGCAGCTGGATGTGTTACACAATCATCTAATGAGACTCACCCTCCACCCTTCTCAACTGAGTTCAGTGTTACCTGATCTTAAGACTTTCATTGCTGTTCTAGAGGCTACCATGTTTTGACAGTGCCTGTGTTCCTCTGAAATGATATGAGGGATCCTATTTTGCTGTCACGGATATGAATAGTGCCAGGCATTTAAATGGTTGCAGACTATGGGTGCTTGTGTCAATTATCCTCTTAAAAATAAAATAAAATTAAGACCATTCTGATACCATAAATTACTTTGTCTTGCCTTTCATTTGTAGTCTAGCTGCTACTAAGTATTACATATTTGGTGAAAAGTCCTAACAGAAAGCATTGCTTTTTAATTTAAACAACTTTTTTTTTTCCTCCAAAGTCTACCACTAGCTGTTTTTATTTTTATACACACATTGGATCAAGAAAATTTCTCCTTGAAGTCATCCTTGAAGTGTCTAAGATGTCATCAAATTACCTAAATTTGGAAATTTTTGCATGAGTTCCAGAAGCCATAGGGCAACTGAAGTAGCAAGTGATGATGAGTCATAAAGAATAAAAGCAGCTGAAATAGGAATTTATGGGAAAGAGTGTAAGCTATGACTTTTCCCCTCTGTGATTTCAGGGCTATTTTTATTACAGTCAAGGGGACATTTGCATGCCTAGAGAGAAGATAGAATGACCAGGGAAACAGATATTCTTGGACAGCAAGGTAGATGCATGGACTATGTTACTAATCATCCCCAAATTTTGGTGCAAGAACCAGGAACTAGCCCTTTTTTTGTTGTTGTTGTTTTTGTGTTTTATTTTACTTGGGGTTTTGTTTGTGGGGTTGGTTTTGTTTGTTTGTTTGTTTGTTAGTTTTGTGTTTCGGGGGTTTTCTTGGTTGGTTGGTTTTAATTGCTACAGTAATGGCACCTGCTGAGATTAAGGTGCATTCATGCTACCATACTATCCATACTCAACAGTTGAAGTTTTTGTGTAGTTTGCTACCAAATCCTTGAAATCAGATTTACTGAAAAGGAGTTTCTTGTCCTCAGTATGACTGCACTGTGAATGCCCTTATCTGGCTGTATATTTTACTGTAACTGGAGTGAAGGATCTAAAACCTTAAGACCAGTGTCTGCCCAAGCCCTGTTGTACACATAGAGAAAGGTTTGCATATGCAGAAGCTGTTCTTGAAATTGTGATAAAAGAAGACCAAATACTGCTTTCAACAAAAGAAAAGAAAAATAACAAAAGAAAAGAAAAATAACAAAAGTAAACATGATGTAAATTCTCATTAATACAACATCCCTTCCTTTCCAATGTCTGTCAGGTTTTCAGAAACCTCTTTTTGAGGTAGATAGAACTGCTTTATATAGCTGGCTGAATTCAAGTTGGATGTTTGTGCTTGTCTATCTGTGAAGGCCTAGCAGCCAAGAAAGATTTAATCATTTGAAAGACCAAAAAGAAAAAAGGTATTTTAAGCAACCTCACAAGGTAAATTCTTACTCTCTCCCTACTCCTCACTGAACACAGAAAGAAAACATCTACCTATAGCTGCCCGGTGGGTAGGCTCTGTTAGCATAACTCATCCACACCCACATAGGCATACAAAACTGTTTCTACAGCTTTTGCTTTGTGCTGGCATAGTGCCACCCGGGAGTAACAGCCAAAAGGAAAAATTCCTTTCAGTGACATTCATTGCCCTAAGCCAGAGAAAAAAAAAAAAAAAAAAAAGGAAAGATATGCATCTCTCTTTCATGCTTGCAAAGTTAGAGGCAGTACCAATACAAACCATAACTCTGAAATAATGTAAGTCTGTGTCACTACTTGGAGTTCAGTGGCATAACCTGAGTTTACATTAACTGACTTTTAAAGATTCAACCAATTAAAAACTTTTGAATAATGAGAATTATCTGAAAACATTCCTACTGGTTTATTTTCCTCATTTACATGTTTGCTACCTGCATCTTATTCCTCACAGGCAGACCTGGTTTGCTTCTGTTTGCCCTGGAAATTTTCATGAAGAATCATTGTTAGAATCAGTGCTCAGATCTAAGGCTATAATGAAACCTTTTGCGCTCCCACTTGGAAACTGGAGTAAGGAAACCGTTGACATATACATATAAAATATACTAAAACAACTGGTGTTAACCTTTTAAGGTAAAACAAAAAGCTATTAACCTGAGAAGAAACAGGTAGTGTCTATGCTTTGGGGAGAATGTACTGTTCTGTGTCTAGGTTTTACATGAACTGCTCAGACTTTTAAAGTTATGTTGTCCGTCATCCAACTCTTCATTGGATTATGTGATCCCCTTGAAAATAGACTGATTACTGAATGCAAGACCAGACAGGTAAATAATGCTAGCATGTCAAGTTAACTTCTGATTTATTTTTTTCCCCACTGTTTCCTGTGCACTTTGTGACCTCTGCAGTACACAGTGAAAGGGATATTTTCCAGCCTGGACTGGAAGACCAGTCCAGATCTACCTGCTGCAGCATCTTCTTTTGTTACAGTACATTATGGACTCCAGAAAGAATTGCAGATTTGGAAAATTTACAGAGTAGTGAAGTTCCTTCTCTTAGTATTTTTCTCATTTTCCTCTTTTTTTCCCCCCTTCTTTTTTTGCCTTACAGTCTTAAAATTAAGGTCACACTTTTCTGGCCTTTGGCAGATTGCAGGGTATTCGGGCAATTGGATATGAAGAGCATACTGGAACATTTCATGTAGTGTATATTATACTTGTTTGAAATTATGATTTCATACCTATAGTATGCTGCAGGCTCAGAAGTAGCCTGTACCTCAGATAATGTGTTTTATGCCTTTGCTTTTTTTATTACTTCTTTATAAAGCTTCAAAAGAGAAATTAAATTATACTATACAGAGGGAATGGTGCTTATCTCCAGTTGTTAGGGTCTGTATTTTTACTGAAACAAAAGGCAGCAGTCTTACTGACTTGAAGAAGGGCTCTAATTTGTCCTGCTTACTTACCAATGGAGAAATGTGAAAGAAGGTAACTAAAAAGAAGGTGTAAGAATAGCTAATGTGAGGAACAAAAAAATCAATTGAGACAGACTAATTTGAGACTGTATCTGAAACTGCAGACTCTGACCACCTCAGCTTCCAGATCTAGATGAACAATAAACATTTTGTCAGCAGTCTTAAGAGCCAGGTGAACACAAGCTCCTCCAAGCCAGCCAGTCTTCCCATGACCTGACAAAACAGAATTCATGCTTATAACCAAAAAAAAGCCATAAGTTTTAGCCAAGTTCTTGACCCGAGTGATGAGTGGATCAGGATCCAGGAGTTTATATGGTTCTATGCATATAGTCTATATGCAGCCTAAATAAATAGTGTAGAGAGAGGTCATAGGGTCAGATTTTGAAAGGTCTCTGGTATAACTTGTCAACAGTGTTAATTCACCTAACTCCTTTGGAAATTAATGCACAGAAACCAGTGAGAATCTGGATATAGATGCTGACTTTCACCTTTAAACACCAAAGAACTAAGACTTATGGTACCTCAAGAGTAGGGAAATTTGGTTGGGAATGCTGATGTAGGGCGAACAGTTGTGGAACAGGAAAAGTGGCATTAGCAGTCATTAACACAGAATAGTAACAAAAAACATTAAACATTTCAGAAGAAAATGATAAAACATTTGAATTCATACATTTAGGAAATTAAAGTAGAATAGGTCACAATGTAGACTATGAAATGTACCAAGCCTGGAAGTTCAGTTACTACTGATAAGGAGCACTGCTATGTTCACTTTCCAAGGGAGGTATCAGGAGATCAAAATTTGACAGTCATTTCTCTTGATCTAAATTTAGCGCTTAGGAGTCATTGTCTCCTATGTACCTCTCTGTTCATCTCCAGGTTGAATTTATTTTGCCTGCCAAGAAAAAAATGAATAGAAATGCTGAGATAGGTGATGATTATGGAACATAAACTCAGAACTTGGTGTCCTGGAATGTACAAAGGCAAAGTAATTACTGTGAAAAACTGTTTTAGGTAATGTAACAGCATAACAACAAGGTTATCCTATAGGTTCTGGAGGAAGCCTTTCAGAGATAGCTGTAGTACAGAATTACTTGAAGTCCATACTCCTAGCCATACATTCCCATCATCTCTGTCAAAGTCATCAGCATCAAAGCTTTTGACACTGTCCTGCATGGCATCTTGGTGTCAAAACTGGAAAGATATGGATTTGATGGATGGACCACTTGCTGGGTAAGGTACTGGCTGGCCTTCCAGTACCTGAAGGGGGCCTGCAGGAAAGCTGGGGAGGGACTTTTTTCAAAGACTTGTAGTGAGAGAACAAGAGGTAGTGGATCAAAACTGGAACAGAGGAGATTTAGGCTAGACATTAGGAGGAAATTCTTTAGTGTGTAGGTGGTGAGACACTGGAACAGGTTGCCCAGGGAAGTTGGGGAAGCCCCATACCTGGAAGTGTTGAAAGCCAGGTTGGATGGGGCTCTGAGCAGCCTGGTCAAGTGGGAGGTGTCCCTGCACATGCAGGGGGGTTGGAACTAGAAGATCTTTGAGGTCCCTTCTGACCCAAACCATTCTATGATTCTTCTAATTGAAATAGTCCAGGAGCAGTATGAGAGGTAGAAATACACAGAGCTTGCCAAATTCATGCAAATATTATTTTCTTGGGTGAAAACCCAAACTAAGATTCATTGGCACAGACCATTTAAGTGAATTTTATGTTTTGAAAGTATAGATGACCCCACGTTTCCATTTGTTGTTGATTTGTTAATTCTGAGGAAGGCATATTCAAGCTACCATCTGCCTTTTCAGGTACTTCAGCAGCTAAGTGGAGTTTAGTATGTCTTATGGTATACTCCCCACTTCAGAAGAATTGTAAAACATTTAAGCAGGGCGTTATATTGAGGTGAAAGTCATTATTTTTTGCACAATTGGCCTAGAATACACCGTGTTTTCAGTAATCTGTATCTTACCACTGTTTTCCTCAGTTAAATTTACCCCTTGATGAAGCTTAGTCATTTATGTAAATAGATTGGCATCCTGTTTTCACAGAATAGCTATTTGATCTTTTAGAATTTTTTCTCATTACTCTAACTTAGCTGAAATACTTTTTCTAATAGCTTCATAATTGTGCCTGCTTGATTAATTTTTCTTTAAATCTCTAGTTTAACAGTATGCGAGTGCCAAGAATACTCCAAGTCTCAGAACAGAGATTTCAGAAAAGCAAATCTAAATAACACCAGTGTCAAGAAAAGTAATTCTGATTGCTGGCTTCTTAATCTGTTGTGACTAGACAGAGAAAAACCCATGATGACAGTTTTGCCTTTAAGGTCTATTATTCACCATAGACAAGTTCAGACTCAATGCAAATTTTCCTCGTAGAATAACTAACAGAAGTAAGACTCTGGTGAACCTTTTTGGAGCTGATTAGTTAGGTTATTTCTATTGGTAGCAAAAAGCAATCCATCAACCTTGAATACACTGAAGCTTGGTAGATGAGCCTATTCATTAAGGTCTTTTGGCTCCACCTTTGTTAAATGAAATCTGCTGGAATTGATTCTTCTGACCTTTGCCATGTGGGAAAATATATAGGAAATGTGAAAATGGGGGGATTGTAACACCAGTGACGTTTGAGGCTTGAGTTACTTGTCTTATGGGTTGCTTTCCTATGACAATGAAATGGATTCAGTACCCTCTAATGGTTTACCCTTTCATCATGTTTTCTATAGCTTCTGCAACATAGTTTTAGAGACTATATGAATTAGTTATGTTACGCATGAAATGCTGGTGTCTTCCAAATGCAGTAACACCCTGGTGGTGCCACTTCACTTTATAAACTGAGAGCTTGTTGGAAGTGACTGAAGTTTGGAAGCTGATAAGTTAGTATTGCTGTGTTCTGCAATTGCTGTTGAACAATACATGCTTCTTTCACCTTATCTATTTTCAGTGAAATTACTTTGATTCTGAACTTTTTTCTTTTTTAAGTCTGCAAAAAGCTCAAGTTCATATGGGTAGGCTTGATCCAGAACACTCTTAAGCATTTGTTAAGATTGAACAACAGCTTTTGTGAAAAATGTGCCTTAATGTGGATACATTTTTTCCTTGCAGCTGAACCAAATATTTGGACCTGTCCTTGAGTTTGAATGAAGTTTAAAAGTAATACCTTCTTATTTATATGTGACATCCCTATCAACTTCTGCAGCTAAATTACGGTGGGGAATAAGGAGACAAATAACATGTTGGATTGGGCAAGTGGGTAAAAATGTAGAGCAAATTCAGTAACTTACAGAATGCTGAATTTTTCTCATGTTCTTTGTAATTTGTTTTGTCAACTCAGTGGTTAGGTGATTTTGTTATGCATTTGAACTAGTCTCCTTACTGGAAAAAAAAAAAAAAAAAAAAGTATAATTTTATTTTCTGTCTTTCTCTTTGTATATGTCTGCAAGTTCAGACTTAGAAAGTACTGATTTTTTGTAGAATTGCCAAGTAGGATTCTCACCCTTCCTTTTAATCAAATTTATTTGGTGATTATAGAATATTCTTCTTTGAAATTATAAAGAAAATTTAGAACATATGGCCAAAAAAGTGGTCATTTGAAGTGATACTTTGAAAAGTCATGAGAGATGTATAATTTAAAAGAATTTTATCTTTAGACAACTTAATTCTTAAAGTATCTAGGATTTAAATGCTGCTTTATCAGATTTCTTGTCCCTTGCAAATTCTGGAATATGCTTGTTTTAAGTAATAAATCTTGAATTTATTTTCAAAATTTTAAAATTTTAATAAAAAACGCTGAAAGGAGAAAAACAGCTATCACTATTCTTGAGGTTCTTTGCATTTTTAAAATTTTTAGCAGAATATAGAAGGGAGAGCATGCTAGAGTTTATAATTCTTATGTTTGTAATTATCTGATAGCTGTATATTTAGCTTTTGGACCACAACCATTATTTCATCAGTAGCCAAACGGTATTCATTCTCTTTATAAGGTGTTTGCAAAGATTTGGGGGTAGAAGGAATTCAACACACTCATCCTAAATGCAAGCAAGAATCTCACCAGCTACAACTTGAGCTGTGTGTGGCAATGATTCTGGAACACTGGATAACTTTTAGCTATCTAATTCTGCTTTTGATGGAAAATCCAATCTATGTTGTTTTCTGCTTCTTTAACTTGAAGGAAAAAGTTGCTATTGAAAAAAATCACAAAACAACAACACAACATAAAATCAGTAACCGCAGCGATCTGAAAATTACTTTCCAAGGAGTTTCAAGACAAAAAAAGGGTTTATCACTGTATGAATAAATACAGGCTTGGAGAGAAGGATAGTCTTTTTCTTACATCAGACTGTGACGATTGCTGTGGTTTGGGCCGGACAACAAAGAACCAGCCGTGTGGCCGCTCGGGTGACAACAACGAACCGCCCCCCACTGTGGGGTGGGGAGGACAAAAAAACAACTAGAAGCTCATGGGTCGAGACAAGGACAGGGAGGGTTCACTCAACACCTATGGTCACGGGCAAAACGGACTCAAATTGGGGGGGAGTGGGGGGGTGGGGAAATCAACTTAATTTATCACTAATCAGATGTAAACCGGACAAAGACAAGACAAAAACTAGAGCTTAAATACCCCACCCCTCTCTTCTTCCCGGCCCCTGAGTAATTTGTTCCCGGTTTGTGTGCATCCTTCCCCCCAGCAGTACGTGGGGTCAGGGAAAGGAGTTTAGAGTCAGTTCGTCACATGCTGTTTTCTGCAGCTCCTTCCTCCTCGAGGAGAAGGACTCCTCACAGTCTTCCCCTCCTTCCCGACAGGGTCCCTCCCATGGGCTGGAATTCTTCACAGACCTCCCCGAAATGAGTCCCTCCGGTGGGAGAGAGTCCTTCACGAACCCCATGAGCTGCAGTCCATCAGGAGCCAGCTGCTCCAGCACGGGCTCCCCACAGCGTCACAGCCTGCTTCAGGAACCTCCCCTGGCGCAGGGTCCTCCGTGGCTGCAGGTCCACACGTGCTCCACTGTGGTCCTTCACGGGCTGCAGGTCTATAGTCGCTCCACCGTGCTCCTTCAGGGGCTGCTCCACGATGTTCCTCCATGGGTTCCAGGGGGACAGGCTCTCGTCTCACCACGGGCTGCAGGGGAACCTCTGCTCGGGCACTTCCTCGCTCACCGACCTCCGTATCACTGCTCTCACCTCTCTGCTAATGCATTGCTCTCACCTCTGTCCTTCACCTCCCCCTCTCCTCTTCTCTCAGGCCTTGTATTCCCCTTCTTTCATATGTTAATCGCAGAGGCGCATTCATTGTTTCTGATGGCTTCGCCTTGGCCAGAGGTGTGGCTGCATTTTTTGGAGCCTGGGGAGCTTTTCAGCTTCTTACAGGAGCCACCCCTGAGGCCCCTCCCATGCTACCAAAACCCGTGCCAAACCAAACCAGCAGGACGAGGCATACTGGTTAGAGCTAGTACTGCTTAACTAACATAATGTTAAGGGTAACAATCAGGGTCATCCGCGTTTAGCTTGAATTATTATCTGTCACTGTGAATTCAAGAGTTGGGCTATTTTTTTGTGGGTTTGTTTTGTTTTGTTGGGTTTTTTTAATTCCTTCACTTTGTAGAATACTCAGCCTCAAGGAGTGCTCATGCATAAATAAATTATGGCTTATTTCTAAAGTAGTGCTTAGGAATTATTGTGTATATGCAAATCCTTGCAAGTATAAATTAATTTGGTTTTGTATGTTTTTCAAATGTTATTTTATTTTCTATGGGATATGCTTTAGTAACAAGTTCCTACAAGTCTGTCTGTGTGTGGCCTTCGCTACGTTTTACCGTTCTTGATAAGCCTTGTCCTAAAGGTCTTGTGTCAGGCAGAAGGAGATGAGGGAATCTTGCTAGAAAGCTGCCATTCCAGGGGATACCTTTTGTTTCTTTGCAGAAAAATAAAATGAGCTAGGAGTACCAGTAGAAAGAAATGTTTCATAAATGACTTAGTAGCAATGTAGACACAAATGAAACTAGTCAGAGGCTTCTATTTGTTGCCCAAGGCTAACGCCACTAAAGCAATACCAGCTCATGCTCTGGGATAACTACAGACATGTAGACTCTGGGATTGCAAGAATTTGCTTTCGTTGTTACTATCTACATGATGTGTTGAGCAGAGAGTTTAGTTTCCATATCTGTAATGTGGGAATAATCTCCCTTCCCATTGCTAATGCTCATCTTATGATAAGTAGCTGCTTGTTATGCTGAACAAGAGCTACAACTTATTTTAATTTGTTGTCTTTGGTGTGATTGAATACAGCAGAAGCAGATCTGAGGCCCTAAACAGCAGGAATAACTCAGGATGTGCATCCTTTGGAACACTTTTTCTTAAGTCTGGAAAAACTGGCAATAGTAAATTTAAGCAGAATTCCAGACCAGTAGTGCTCTCTGTAATATGCTGTTCTATACTTCTGGCACATAGGTGCATTAGTCTCAGGATGTCATGTGTTTCAAACATTAAATAGCCATAAAGGAGTGATGTATTAATATAATTACAGCTAGTGGCAGGAACAGAATTTGGAACCTGTTCCTGGGTGCTTACAAGGGCTCTGTGTGAGGCAGCTGAATGGAACCAGCTGTTTAAGATCGTGATAGGTACATCATCTATCCTTTAAAAACACCTCTGGCAGCTGCTGGCTCCCACCACTGCTGTGCTGTAAAAACCCACTACTCTGGTCATGCAGACATAGCTTTCCACTTATCTTCTTCCCAGGTTGTAAATCTCAGATTTAGCAGCCTTTGCCTTCAAAACCGGTAGTGATGGTATTCTGCAGTGTTACGTTGTTAACCTAAAAGCACATTTTGTGGCTTTAAATACCAGGCAACAAGTTCTTTCTGTTCAATAGGCTTTTTTCATTTTCTTTAAGAAAAAGAAAAAAAAAAAAAACACAAAACAAACCCAAACCAAAAATCCCAGTACTGAATACAGAGCTTAGTGCAATGGCTTTCCAATTATAAGAAAATAATGCAAATTGGAAATACAGTTGCATTTTTCTTCCTGACACGGGACTCTTCCTGGGGATGTATAATTGTTCATTGCGTTTTGTCTTTGATGCTGAGCACATACTTCCAGTCTTAGTCCATTGGATCTATGGACTCAGAGTGTGCAGAACTGGTGGTGGTTTCACCAGAAATACCAAGTGAAACCATAATTTCTAGACTAATTGGATGGTATTTATAATTGTAATTTTTTGGTTTCTCATTGCCACATTATTTTTAAACCTGGAAGATGAGCTGTCTTTTAGAGATAGTAACTGATTTGTAGCGATTTTGTGAATGTCTGTCTGGAAATTATTTTCCCATAGGAGATTCCCTCATCTGCTTTAAAACTCCGCTGTTACCTAACACTTGATACAAATAGGTCAGTTTGGTATAAAACTCAAGGGAACCTTATTTTTGCATGTGTAGATGTATGTGTTCATGTTGCAGAGGAACTGAGGGGTTATTATTCATACTACAATTCTTTCTGCTGATTTTGGCAAAATAGCAGCTCATTCTCCTAATGTTTTAAGGTGCCCATTTTTTTATCTCTCCAGCCTCTTGTGTTGGAAAAATAGATTCTGAAGGGAACGTTTTGTGACAGAAGTATTCCTGAAATGACAATATAGTTCCCAAGATGTGGTCTCTGCTTTATTTCCTTGACAGAAGTCTTCCACTGTTTCCATCTACTGTGGTCAGCCTCATGGGGACGTAGGGGTGACTAATCATGGGAATCTAATCACTTTGAACTTCGGACAGATTTACATCTGAATAGGAATAGTGCACTTTTCTGAATGTAGAGGAGGATTTGCAAAAGTAATTTGTTATTTCTCTAAGCTTGCCACTGGGAAAGCCAGTGCTAAAATTCAGATTTTAAGTAGAACCTGGCAATGTCAACATGTGATCTTAGTCATTCAAATTTAAAATGCCATGCATGAGCAAATATGTGTCCATCCAGAGTCTTGGCAATGATACCAAACTGTTTCTCTTAATCAGTGCATCCCATGCAAATTAAAACTGTTTCTAAGCAGTTGGCCTGCTGATGTATTAAACACAGATATTAATTTCTTTAAAGTCATCCTAGTGAAGCTATAATTTCTAGTAATTTATGGGCTGAGAAAACAGCAGCTACTTACAGTACATTCTCACACAATTTCACTTATTTTAATGAAAATAACACAAAATCTCACTGCAATAATTATATGACAGATCACTGCTTTAAACACTACAGTAATTATAACTTCACAAGTTCACCAAACCTAGGTTAAGAAAGAAACAGCCAAACAAACTATGGCTTTTGACTGTTTGGGTTTTGTTTGTTTATTTTTTTCTGTATTACATACATTATTTCAAGCTTTTCTTCAGAGGTCCTAGAAATCCTTCTGCTTTGCTTTTAAGTGTACAAATTTTTCAGTTTAGTTGCATGATTCAGTGAAGATTTGCTGAATATTGTTACTTCTAAAAAGGCATAAAATCCAATGTTACCTGATAGTTATTCCTTTCATTACAAATTTATTCTGTATCTTTTGAACTTTTGTCCTGCTTGCTCTTATGAGTCATATTATGATAACACCTATAGTTTCCATTGGAAATCCTTCCTACTGTATTAGGACTTTGTACTGTAAAACACCCTCTCTAAAACTGCCTGCCGGTTCCAGGGTAGGTTTTTCTTAGGGAGGACTTAGTCCTTTTGTTCTCTTTCTCACAGCTTCTACCAAGAGCTAGGAATTATGGATTGTTTGCTTGTCTCTGGTGAAAATTTTCTTCCACTTCAACCAAGTGTCAATTCACTTCTTAGCCCGAGGCTTCAAATCAGCTAGGCTCACTTCCAAAGTGAATTACTTAGCTGTATTTTAATGGGCTATGAATGCTCTAGCTCCTTCATAAGGAAGTGTTCTTTAGATAGAAGGCCTCAAAGGTTTGGGCAACAACTCAAGACTTAGACCAAAAAAAAAAGTAAAGAAAAAAACAAAATCACATTCCATTTTGAAGTGAGGAGTAGTATAGGCAACATACATGGTCAATTAGTCAGACATAGATTTACTAGTAAGGAGGTATTGACACTTTCTGCTGTGGAATATATCTCACAACAAAACAATGGTGAGAGCAATGACACTGCCACCATAAGCCACACATTTCTTGGATGTATCTGATGCTTCAAAAGAGGCATTACTGGCTGATAAGCTTCCGAGAAATGTCCCTCAACAATTGCACTTGACTCAAATAATGCATTTTATTTGCATGAGCACCCAAATGCTTTTCAGGTATTTGCTCATCTCTACTTGACTACAGCCGCTTCCCTCTTCACCCATTTTGGGCTGCCTTGGTAAAGCCAAAAGAGCAAGAGGATCTGACTTCAGGGTCTTTCTACAGAGTTTCTACACAGCAGAGGCACTAGTTATTGAAGCTTCAGCTCTTAGCACTTGGAAGCATTGAGACTGGCTTTTGTTTCCTTTCTTCCTGTCCACATTCCATCTTTTTAAAGGATAAGGTATCAAAACAGATTATGCTTTTTAAAGTTATATCATCAATGGGATAAACAATACAGATCTTTCACACCCCCTTCTTCCTAACTGAAATGAAGAAGTAAGAGGAGGAAATGGGCTTCCATTACCGGAAGTAAATTTGCAGGATCTGTAGAGATCTGTTCTGCTTCTATGGACATATCTGCAATCACAAATTATAGGCATCTGAAATTAGACTGAGATAGATTTAATAACACTACTGAGCAAACGCCTCTATCCTTTATCATTTTCAAAGCACCATACAAACACTACATGTAGCTATAATGATCTGTGGTAATTTTGCCTAGCCCTTTATTTTGCAGTTTGAATGTGCCTTTACCTATTTTATTGATCCATAAACTGAAACTAAAAATAGGGAAAAAAGCCTAAGCTGTCTCTACTAAAGCCAATGAGTAGGGTCTGTACTGCTCTTAGAACAAATTGGATCAGATTATGAGCATCTTGCCTGAAGCCATTTAACAAATAATTTATACAGATAGGAGGGGAAAAATGCACTGTACATTCTATAATATTTGTATTCTAACAGCTCAAAAACAAAAGCATAGCATTAAACGTATCTTTTGTTAATGTCCTCTTAGCAGCAACACTAAAAACTGTAATATTTTTCTGGAAGCAAACCATATTTTAATTTTTTTATTTTGGTTTTCTAGTGCTGAAGAAATTCTTAAAGATACATGCTCAGATTTCATCCTTTGTGCAGTTGGAAATTAAGTATGCCTGTCAATGGAGTAATGTATCATCCATTTTCACTGGTGTATGAGAGTAAAATTTGGTCCTTTTAATGTCAAATAAGAAACAAGTGCTCTTAAACTGGATAAATCAAATTATCATCTATTAATTAGTGATTTTGTTAGGAGATTTGGAATAAAGAGTAAACTATTCCTGATTTCCACATGGCCATAAAGCAGGTATTTAAGCAAAAAGTAAATTGATAACCTCAAACATGTTCATTCCTTGTGCCTTTTGTTATCTGCCTGTGCTTTATAAAGGAAAAAAACTTTTGGTGGTAAGGATAAAATTATGTTTGCTTTTGACAGTCAGAGAGGGTTGAGCTTTTGGTTGCATCTTTAGACTCCAGTGAGGTGCCTGAGGCAGCATGAGTAGAAGATGGAAAAAGAGTATCTTCAGAAAGATTCAGGAACCATTTTGATAAGTCTGTATTTCCTTACTTGACAGTTTTATTTCTTTGTTGTGCCACTGGCTATTCCTGTTTTTGATTTTCCTAACTCAACATACTGCATTAAAACGCATAATAACTTACAGAATCTGAAATTGTTTTTACTAATGTGAAGGGCGGATGGGCGACGAGAAGCAGCAAAGATGGTGGATTTAGTAACAGCTGCAACTTGCTCATTACAGGGCTTTTGGTTTTGTTTCCTGTAGGGTCCCTGTGGAAGTTCAGCTTTAAGCTACAGAAGCCTTGAGAGATGGTGACATGAAAGCCTCAAGGAAGAACAGGGAAACAAGCTGAAACAGGTTAGGCAATAAGAAGATATATGCAGCAGAAAGGAAAAAAAAGTGTGATAATCCTTGTCTACATCCATATACTTGTTGAGTGATTTTTCTTTTTTCCAAAGACTCACATAATTGTTTCAGATATGCTGAGTGGTTTTTGATGCCACATGTCCACTTGAAGCTGCTCTTCTTTTGATTGCATACTGCTCAATATATGCACAGTAGTCTGGGAAGTAGTGTATCAGAGCTGCCAGACTACGTCCCTCTATCTAGAAATAGTTGGACGTTATGTCTAATGTGTTATGGAAGAGCCAGAATGGAAAAAAGCATTTCCATAATTAGCTTCAGGATCTGTACTTTTTTAATTGCTTCTTGTAAAAATAAATTAATTAATATTTAAACCATTTGGAAGGCTTAGGCCAGAAGGAGGTGATTATGGTAGCCATGAAGTTGATCATAAGCAAAAATAGTGGTGGCGCTTTGTCACATAGTAAATGTCTTGTGCCTGGAATTGCTTTTCTCCATATGAAAAGAGGAATTTTCCTGTAAGTGGAGGTGATGAGAGTAAATTTTTTTTGTTGTTTTCAGGACTCTCATTTGAGTCTATGTATAGGAAAACTTGAATGTATTCACTACACTTGAGAATGTTATGTAAAGATTTTGTTTGGGTTTTTCTATGTTCATTGAAATAATAAAGAGTGACATTTCATTTTCTTCTTCCATCAGCTCTATACTCAAGAAATCTAGAGAAAGGGGAGGGGCACCAAGTTGACTCTGGGGACAACAATAGCGGTACTGGTTGTAGGAATATCACTTGTAAACTGCTTAAATTTGGACATCAGCAGGACATCAGCAGGATAACTGGGATGGGAAAGGTACTAGAAGTGCTGTCATTCTCCTCATGCAACACTAGACTGGTGAGATGATATCACTGACTTAATTGACAGAGTTGCAGCACCAGACCACCCTAATTTTATCACTCTGTGTTGAGAAGAGAAATACTAGGTATGTCCAAAGCTTTATGAGGAGCTACTACTGTTCCTGACTCTGCCGTCTCATTTGCATACAGTTTTAAGAGCTCTGGTAGAGCTGTTAAGAAAGCTTATAACAGGATGAGGGAGGAAAGAAAATTAAATTGGTGTGACAACAGAGAAGAAAAGGCAGAGAGAGAAAATCCTGGAGGGGAAAGAAGGAAGACACATATGCCATTTGGGGATTTTGGAGACAAAATGTCTTCTGAGGGAGGTTGTGCTCAGCACATGCTTTGCTTAGTTACTCAAAACAGGGAATTTTTTGAAACTACAGGCCTATTTCATGCAACTGTGCACACAACACACAGGCCCTGCCACACTTGAATCTCCTTCATGGCTCTCTGCCACTATGATCTTCTCCTAACTAGCAAAGCACATAGAAATAATGCAACTAGTTATCACTATCAAATAGCTGTAAATCTTGAAATCAGCACATATATTCTCTAAGTAGTTCTATTTTAATTTAGACTTAATGCACCACACAGAAGATACAGCAACAATTCTCTTGACTTAAATGAAGCAGTCCATTAAAACTTTCTATGGGTCTAAATCCAAGCCTACTGTACTGTGGCAGAAAACAGCTAGAGATTTCTCTACAGCTTGGTAAATCTTAATTATTTTTTTTCCCTCTTCCATGAACTTGTGACTCTTCTAGAATCAAGGTTACACAAATTTGCAGTTGGTGCCTTTTGTGCAGCCTCTGATGAAATATCTTGGTGTATTATCCATAGACTCTTCTGCCACAATCCTGACTATTGCAAGCTGAGACTTAAAATACATGGAATTTCTATAGTTAGTTCCTAAGTCATTAGGAATCTTAAACACATATAACAGCCAAACTATAGATATCAGGGCATTAAAATTCATGTTGTTATTTATAGCTGTCAGTGTGTACATACGTGACACAGGATACAACTGAATAGCTAGCACAAGATAATTAATTCCAAAATGTGATAGAATAAAACTATGGATGCTTGCCTGGTATCTTACAAGTAAGCATAGCTATTACCAAGAAAGCAGACTTTTCTTTTAGAGTATACTTCTCTGCTCTTGGCAGTAAGAAGAGAGAGTGTAAACTATGGAACAGCCAAGGAAATTAATAATCATTTTTGCTACAAAAGATTTGTAACCTAATTTGAATTACTAAAGTAATGTTTTGCAGATGACGTTCAACCTTACAGGCTGTGCAAGGCTTGGTAACAGATCTAACTATGTTTGATTCTGAAGAGGTCTTGAAGTAAGGGTCTTGCCCACAAGAAACTGAACAAGAAGGCTTTAAGCTATTTGGAGGTGGTGTTTGCCCTGCAGGCTCTCCTATCAAAAGAGGACCAAGATAAAGACAGTAAGTAAATGCGTTGTAGCTTAGAGCAGGGGCAATGAGAGAGAGAAAGGGTGAGAAGAGATTAGTGCAAAAGTTTTGGGAGGCTTTGATGTAACGTCTGCTATAGGTACTTGTTTTGAAGATGAGTTCATTAGGCTATGGGGAACTAACAAGAGGATGGGTGGAGGAAGGAGGGCTTGCTGGTTTCTGTGGACAATGCGGCAATCCTTATTCTTCATAGCCTTCCCATCCCTTTGCCCTGTAACTTCTTTTTAGCCAAAATGACTGAATGAGAGTTACCCAACTGCTTCAGAAGTGAAATACAACTAAAGCCAGAGGAAGAAAGTACAGTAGTGACATACAGCTACATCTTTTCATCTGCCAGAAGACTGTGACAGCCAATCTCTCAGCTGCTCCAAGGCAGCAGGTGTCCTAGGGTGCTCATAAAGGCTGACTGCTATAAATTTTTTAAAAATCTATGAATATGTTGGTACCCATATCATAAAGATTCATTATGAGAAATTGCATGTATTCTTTATTCAGTTATTTTTCTCACCCACGATAGGACAGCTTCTGCTGTCCTGATGTCTAAGTTAATTTTTAACATCTGAAAGTCATGAACATGTCTTGAGTGCTGTATTCATTGAAAGGTGATGCATCAGCTAGGCTAGTTTAATAGCTGCTTCCCGCTACGTATCCAGGAAAAAACTTCCCACTATTTGTACCCAATGTACTTGGAAGTAACAAGTTACACTCTGTGCACTGCCTAAAATGTGAATAGTAATACTGTTTTATGTAAGGCATGGAGAGTACTCTGGGAACTACAGAAAAAAGGTGCTGCAGATATAAAGCAAAGAACCTTTTCAATACTGAATACTACCCTGTTTGCCTGGCAATGAAAATACCTGTATTTTTCATCTGGACAAACAGTCTGGAAGTTGGAAGAAGTAATAGATGAGACCTTCTTTACACAACAGAAAAAAGCCTCACGTTTTTAAGCCTTAGTCTTCGTGGGAACTTTAACAAGCCTGGTATCAGCTGAAAGGTTAACACAGGAAGGTGCAAGAAATCCAGAAGATTTCTGGAGTGCATAGATGGTAACTTACTGACACAGCTGGTGCAGGACCCTGCTCTGCTGGGCCTGATACTTACAAACAAGGAAGAACTTGTCAGGAATATGTAGGGGCAACATTGGCTGCACTGGCCATGGGATGCTGGAATTCAAGATCCTGAGACACTGAAACAAGGCAAATAGCAGGATCACAAGGCCCTGAACTTCAGAAGACCAGATTTTGGGCCTGTTTAGGAGTCTTCTAGGAAAAATGCTGTGGGATAGAGAGCTGCTTAGGTTTTTCTATTATTGTTTTCCTCTTAATGATTCCCTCCTCTGAGCTCAAGAATGTACCATCCCATCATGCAGGTATTCAAGCAAAGGCGGTAGGAGGCCTGTGTGGATGAACAACGATCTCTTGATGAAGTTAGACAGAAGTGTACTCAAAGGGGCAAGAAGGTCAGGTGATCCACGAGGAGTATAGAGACCAGTTGTGCAGGGACAGGGTTAGAAATGCCAAAGCTACACCTAATCTGTCAAGGGACCTTAAGAGCAACAAGAAGGTTTTCCTACAGGTATATCAGCAGCATAGGGAGGAGAGAGAATGTGGGCCCAATGCTGAAGAGGGAAAGGCACCTGATGACAGATGGTATGGAAAGGACTGGCATGCTTAATGCCTTCTTTGCTTTACTGGTAAGCCTTGTCTCACAAATCCTAGGCCCGTGAGACCTGTGGGAAAGTCTACAGAAAGAAAAACTTACCTTGGTGGAAAAGGATCAGGTTAGGGGATAGGGGAAGGTTCTTTAGGACTGGAAGAGAGTCAATGTTGTTTCTGTCTTCAAGAAAGACAGGAAAGAAGATCTGGGAAGCTACGGGCCAGTCAAATTTACCTTGGTCCCTGGGGGGGTGATGGAGCAAATAATTCTGGAAACCGTTTCCAAACATGCCAAGAATTAGAAGGTGATTTGAGTAGTCAACATGGTTTTATGGAGGGGAAATTATGCCTGAGTTGCATGAGAGCCTTCTGTATAAAATGATGGACTTGGTGAATGCAAGTAGATGATCAGTGGATGTTAAACTCAGATTTAGTAAGGCTTTCAACACTGTCTCACAAAGCACCCTCACAGACAAACCGATGAAGTATTGGCCTAATTAAGTGAATAGTGAGGTAGACTTAAAACCGGTTGAACTGTGAGGCCCAAAGGGACATAAAATCCACCTGGAGACAAGTCAATAGTGGTGGTCCCCAGAGGTCAATACTGGAGCCAATACTGCTTAATATCTTCATTAATCTCATGGATGATGGGGCAGAATGTACTCTCAGAAAGTCTACAAAAGGTACAAAACCAGGAAGAGTGGTCAATAGAAAAAGATGATTGTGCTCCCATTAAGATGAAGCTGGGCAGACTGGGCAGAGAGGAACCACATGAAGTTCAATAAAGGGATGTGAAAGGTCCCATACCTTGGAACATATAACTCCATGTGTCAGTGCATGCTGGGGGGCATGGAAAGAAGCTTTGCAGAAAAAGACCTGGGGGTCCTGGTGGACACCACAGTGAATGTGAACCAGCAAAGTGCTCTTGCAGCAAGGAATATCATCTTGCATTGTGGATTGCATTAGGAAGCCCTAGTGAGGCCACATCAGGAGTGCTGTGTCCATTCCTGGGTTCCCCAGTATGAAAGAGATGTGGACATACAGGAATGAGTCTACTGAATGTCCACTACAATGATTAAGGGACTTAAAGCAATAGTCATGTGAGGAGAACATGAAAAGTTGAGATTAGTCAACCTTGTGTGTATCTTTTCAATGTGCATAAATGCCTCTTGGGAGGCAGTAAAGAAAATTGAGCCAGATTCTTCTCAGTGGTATCCTGTGAAAGACCAAGAGGCCCTGGGTGTGAAATATGATACATTTAAGCACAATAAAATATATACATATATTACTGGGAGAGTGCCTTTCCATTGGCTTGGTTCCCAGAGTTTGTGGAGTCTTCATCCTTAGAGATGTTCTGTGTCCAGTTAGGCTTGATGTTGAGCAACACAACGTTGCTTTAGTTTACCCTGTTTTGACCAAGGGGGTCAGACTAGAAAATTTCTAGAGGTCCCTTCCACCCTCAATGATTCTTTGTACAAGTCTATGAAAGTGAAATATGACCATCATAGGAACCAGAACCCCAGTGAAATGATACTAAATTATAACATTTGAACATAAAATTATAAATACAATTCAGTGATGGATTTGCCATACTTTTAAGAATTAAAAAATGTCCTGATCTTTCTGTCAGTAGCGGAGTCCTGGTGTCTGCTGGTGGATGGACTGTGAATAGGGTGTGCAGATTTGGCAGCATTGCAGCCATTTCAAAGAAAAGAGATAAAAATCCCCACCCCATCAGAGATATTTTTAATCTAGCTGGTAAATAAACAGTACAATTTCTCACTATAGGCTCTTTGAAGATAGTAAGAGAAAACTTTAAAAAGTTAATACAATGGATAGCACAGAGAGTAATAAAATATTTTTTTGTAATGTTCAGCACTTTATCAGATTATTTAAATACACATATATTATGTCCGTATCATGGACTAAGATCTGTCAATGACATGCACATGACATGCTAATGCTAACTGACATGTTAACCTTTCAATCAGCATGGTCAAACTGGTGATACTTGGTTTTGGTCTTGTCCTTGAGATTCTTTCTGATGTGTACAGCTTTCCTTATAGGGGCCAGGAAATGGTTACTTGGGCAGCTAGCCCATACTGCTGGGTTTTATGTGCTTGGCCACATGCACACAGAGACATTTTTGCATCTATGGGGGATGGGGGGAAGGAAGTGGTATTGGAGCCAAGCCTCTTCTGTATGAGTCCATGAAAACATTGTCTGCAAAGAGACATATCAAAATGTGACTTTCCTCTCGTCTGCTGGATCCCTTTAACTGTGGGACTCTTCCTGTGTTCAAGCAGGGTTTGTTTTTTTATAAAAAACATCTGGTAAGAGCAATAGCAACATCCATGTTTTGGAATAGGATTTCTGCAGCAGAATTTCAGCTTTGCATCTTCTACCTCTCACAAATATGATCTCTTTTTACATCCCCTTCCTGTACATTTTCCTGATTTGAAACCTCCTGTAGGTCTAAGGTAAAAAGGGGAAATGGTGTAGGAAAAGTTCTACACTTTTCCTTTATACCCCTAACACTGCTGAACTTTGGCTTTAAAAAGTTTTATCCCCAATAGTAAGTTTAAGTGTTAATGTGAATTTGGTTTTCCATGTTATTGGCTTGCCTGGCTATTGATTTAGTTGATTCTTGCTATTTGCTGTTTTGTCAAATCTGATGAGCTGGAAGGGTAAGACGTCTTCAAGTCTGAGAAGGGCACCTATTCTCTCCACATCTGTTTTTATAAAAATACTATGTAATAGAGTGGACTTATATATTTAGTAACACTGTGTGGCAATATACGGTTATATACAGTAAACTCCCAGTTAACCAAACCTCCATTTATAAACAGTCTCTATAATTCTCTCTTCTCTTGACTGCTAATCCTTTGAACTCAACATTATCCAAGTATACTGGATAAACAAATGTGGTTTGGCAACCAGGCTTAAATTATATTTAAGCTTGATTCATAATGTGGCAACAATCTGGTAACGAATACATAGCCACTTTTCCATAGCTATCTCAAAAACCTGTGGATAGAACACAGTTGCATAAATGCTAGGACTGTTTTGTTTCAAATTACAGTGGTGGGAGAAGAGAATGTATTTTTAAGAGCACACAAAAAAACATTTCCTGCTTTTACTCAGCTACAAAGGACTGTAAGGAACAGTTTAAGTGCCTCCATGGTGCTTTTGGTGATGCTTTCCCCCACTTCCCTGCAAGTATTCTGGATATGGAACCTCTGTCTCTGACCCTTTTTGTATATATTGCTACAAACTAATTTTCAAGAAATTGGTATCATGCTACTTTGAGCTCGTTGCTTTGTCCACTTCCTATGCTCTAGAATAGTGAAACTGTCTCCACTTTCCTTCTACTTCAGAAATTGCTCCTTCCCAGGTGGTGCCCCCATTTGTCTTTTTCTGTAGGGTCCATTAAGCCTCTTTGGGTAAGAAATGTACCTTTAGGGTATGAGAGGGAAAGCCAAAAAGAAGAGAAAGGTATGCCTGCATCTCACCCATGTGTATCCAGCCTAGAGTTGGTGTGGTGGAAGATAGGGTGGTGGAAGAACAGCAATGGAAGAAAAAGTCAGGTCTGAGAGGTGAAAAAAAAGTGTTTTTCATAGGGACTCTACAGAGTTTGCTGCAGCATAGAAAACTGATTAACTGATGATTTGAAAGAAAGCACACTTGAAAAAAGAGGTTACTTCCTACAAGCAGACAGGCATATTTGGTTACAATATTTCTGTACTGGCTTTTAGTATATGTTTCTATAACAAATATTGAATGTATTTTTCTAATAAAACCTAGTCTCCAGGTTTCAAAACCCTTTTGGTGGATGTTGAGGAGTTCAGCTTGTGAGAGAGGTTCAGGAAGAGTCTCTTCCTGATTCTAGTACTTTTGAATTTGAGTGAATTTAGAAAAGTTCATACTGAGGACAGTAAAACCCCACAAGTTTGTGGGGTTTTTTGTTTTTTGGTATTAGAAATTAGTTTTCTCTTACCTAAATCAGAGATAACAGTTTTCGAGTATTTAAATTTTCGGTACTTTCAACCAAATAAAACCTTCTGGAACTTCATCTGCAGCCTGGAATAAATTTTCACAAACGTTGAAATGAATGAGTGTGAACATGTCAGAAGTACCATTTTTCTATGGAATGTCACCACTGTCTCAATGAGAAGATCCTACCTTTCTAAAAGTCATATTGACTCACTGGATTTTGAATTTTTTTCCCCTGACTGCTAAAGAAATTCCTACTGATGACAAATTGTCTTTGTATGACGTGTGAACCAGAATTTTTCTGGTCAGTTGAGCTTACAAAAGTTCCCACACTATTTTTGCAATAACAGTGGAAGTGTATTTGTTTGGCAGACTATTCAGTCCAAAATTCTATTCACATTAGGTATGCTTTGCCTAATGAACCTTCTCTCCTACTTCCACCATATTCTCAATGCAATTTTTCGTGTTGTCTAATAGCAATAATTTTGTCTTGTCTAAAGCCTTAGTTTTTTTTTTTTTTTTTTTTTGCAGTAAAACACACAGATTCAGAAAGCTCAGATTCAGGCTGTGGCTTCACTGCCAAGTCTGAATAGCTGTGACACAGAGTTCACATGACTTAATGATGTGGGGACTAAATTATTTCTTGATTTTGAGTAATTGGAATAGATGGATCTGAGCCTTTTATATCCCTGTGGTTGAGAATTAACACTTTGGTTTGGATTTAACTTCAAGATTCCCGCTAAATTCAGGCAAGAACAGATTAATACCTGGAAATGGCTGTTGGATCTTTGGTCTGTCAAAGATGTAGTGAGAGAATTTTGTCGTCCTCCTACTCAGTAAGCATCTGATCTCTGATAAGTCCTTCCACTTCTGCTTTCTCCATTTTCAGCAGGTAAAGGATGAATATGGTTACCTAATCTCTTAGGTTTATTGTGAGATTTAATTGACTAATAATTTTAAAGTCAGCTCATCAGAAGATGAGTTCAGACTATTATTCCTCCCTCCTTTTATTAATGACCTAGGAGGGGTTTTAACTAGTGAAGAAGAGATGAAAAATATATATCTCATTATTAGTTTCAAGAAATGTCCACCACTTCTGAATCCCAAAAAGAAAGCACAAATTGTTTGGCAGGGTTTCCAATACTGATCCTGAATGATTCTTACTGAAATCGCTGAATCATTCTGCACGGTGTTTTATGTTCTTTAAAAATCTACATGTTCAGTAAATCACCCTGTAACTCCAATCCTACTTAAATTAACAAATGAGTTTTATCAGGCCATTAATTCAGGCTTTTAAAAATTTTATGCAGCCTCTGTAGATTTGTGTAAAGTATTGAATATGCCTGATCATTCTGCATTGATTTTAAAATTCAAAAGCATCAGCCAGAGCTTTAATAGCACCTTGTTGGTTTGAACTGCCTTTAGCTTAATGGCCTTAATTTACTTTAACAGATACGTGTTCAGTGTGGAAAATGTAAGGACTAAAGTAAAAATGGTGAAAGGCAACAGAATTGTAGAACAGCTTTAGTGATCAAAGGATGTGGGATGAAGGAAGATAAAGTGGATTTGGACAGAGTCCTGTTGGAAGAGAAGTATATCTGGTGCTCCCAAAGGTCACAGGTGGCATGGCACCCTTTCACTGTTTGGCTAATGACCCTGAGCTCAAACAAACCCTTTCAAAGATGCAGAGCAACAGATTACAGTTGGGGTTTTTCTTTGGGTTTTTTTTGTTGTTTTTTTTTTTACACCAGCATAGGTAAAAAATGCATATTTTCTGTGTTTCTGTCATTGCTGTGCCCCCACCTTGTACCCTCTTCGTGACCTAGCTGAAACTATTAAGTGGTGTTGGTAGGAAATAAATCTGAAGCAAAGTATGGCCTGTTTCTATCCACTGGTTTTGGTCCCCTCCCTCCTGGCTGGTAGAGCCAAATGCAGAGTGGGGCCATGGCTTTCTTATCGTTGAGCAGTAAAATGCAATTTTGTCTAAAGTGTGGACAAAAGCTTGCACTAGCCCTAATCTTGACTATTAGTATGGAAAAGACTTATTCCCAGGCTGTTACAATAACAGCTAAATCTCTGTGCATAACCTCAACTGTTACTCTTCAGTTCTTCAGAGAAATGCATTAGTTAATTACTAACTATTATTACTGTCAGCTGGTACCTGGTCAAATCTGCTGGTTATTTTACTGCAGCATGCTGTGAAGTAACTCTTCCATTCCATGGTTTGCAGATGTTTTCCTTGAATCTGATAAACTCTGTGTGGAAGTAAACACACTAGTTGTTCTTGATGTGAAGCCTTTTTGTGCTTACTTTTTTGTCAAATATCTGTTTCCCATCTATTCTTCTGTTACCTGCCCAATCTCCCACTGTCTGTGAATTTCGTTCAGGGTCTATGCCTGCATTCTGCTAGCTGTGGTTGGCAGCTTCATACACTTTTGCAGAAGTGACAGCAGTAGTAGTATCTCCATTTAATGGTCCCACACACATTAATTTTCTTGCATCAGTAAATGCTAAAGATGCAAATGATGGTTAGCTATACCTCTATCACATAATAGCTGTCGTTTACTCGCATCAGTAACTATAACAACATCCATGTCCTTTTTCTGAAGGATATCAGATATCACTATGATAATCGGCCTGTGTCAATTATCAGTTATCCATTTTAGTGGCCAAATTGGGTTAGAGGAAAATAGTTTCAAGTCAACCAAACCATACTATTTACATCAAACTGAAATCTTTGTGGCTTTTTCCTCCTAAATTATATATTGTTGATTTCTTCCTGTTTGTTCTTTATTAAAAAATTTCTTTCAGTTTTTAGAATATAGCATTAAGTTTCATAGGAATGTTCTGTGGGAATTCTCTTCTAAATTGTGTGAATCGCTATAATATATAAAATAATGCATCAAATATAACATCTAGGTGGTTTTATTATTCTGTCTTGTTGCAAATGTTCAGACACTCACCTACATGGCCATATTTTTGAACTATTTAGAAATCACTTGCACCTGACAAAGGCTGTATTCTGCTAAATGAATGCAGCATAGCAGAGGCTCTTTTGCATTTAAGAACTACTTTCACCTTTCTGCTGAGACAACCACAGAAAAGTACAGTTAATCCTCCCCTTATCTTGGATAAACTTATTCACCTTATTTTTAATTCTTACTAAAATAAATGTTTCATAATACGGCAGTTGCTAAATGACTTCTGGTAACACAACACATACATAATGGTAATTAAAAAAGACATTTGAAAATACATTTAATACAACAGTTCAGAAAATCATGGGGGGGAGGAGGAGGCAAAATAAATCCACAAGAGTTTTTAGAATGAGGTAGTAGAGCTTTTGACTTTCAGTTTTTGTTTGAAGTACAAAAAAGCAGGAACAAGAACTTTTTTAGTATCTTCCTCCCTTCTCCACCTTTCCCTCTTTGCCAGCCCTCAAAAAATTAAATAGCTTCCTAGTTTTGAGTAAACAAACTCCCAATGTATTGCACAGTGACAAATAGAACAGGGAGTACAGTAGAGCCTTAGCTTTAAAAAAAAACCAAGCAAATCTTGCCTCTGTGACTTCACAGTTTTGTGCGTGTTAGGGGATTCTGTGTTGACATTGGTTTGCTAAATTGTTCATAATTGACCATTTACAAACACTTGGTACATGCAGAGTTTCTGATTTATGAAATCTGCCTAGTGGTCAAAAGATTTATTATTCCTATCAGTAATTTATGTGTCTGGTGCCACCTGGTTTATTACTAAAGAACATAATTTCCGTATCAAGCAACTGCTTTGCGAATATGACTGATTTATAAGTGTAGGAAATAATGGTAGTTAATGTACCTGATTTAAAAGTAGCATTACAGTCATACAGATGGTTGGTTTGAAACTCAACACTTTATAATTTGGATGTAAATATCTATTTTTTAAACAATATGACTGATTTGTAAATCTTTATGCTAGATTTTGAAAAGTCATTGTCTGATGTACTTTATTTGTCAAACAGGTTATTTTCCTAAGTTCAGATTTCTTAATCACAGTTTAGTTTTATAGTTCTTCTCATTTCATGTTCTTACCAAGATGAATGACTTTCTCTTGTTTGGGGTACTGTCTTGATGAGTGTTGTATTTGGGTGTTTTTCTATCACTTCACACCTTCTCTCACAGTGATGCTTTATGCACAGCCTTCATATTTACCAATAATTTCTGACCTCTGTTTTTGTCTAGATGCTACTTCAAGATCATTTAGTGCATTTTCTTAGCAGCTGCATACAAATTACCACAGCAAACAAACTATAGAATAGATAGAAACTGTAGCCAAGATTGGTAATATTTCACAAATCTGTAAGAGGCTTGGGAATTTGGGCTATAAACCAAATATTTTGACATAGCAAGCTTTGAGTTTCATGATTAATTCAGATGGATTTGTTCCATCTGGGATCAAAAGGAAAGAAGGGTCCCATAAGGCAGGTCTTTCTGCTGTTTTCAGTGTATATTGGATCATATCTTAAACTTATATTGCAGTATTTAATCTTTTTTTTTTCTCTCCATACTGGTTCTCTGAAGACCTATGCTCAATTTTTACTGAAATCTGTACCACCCTCCCCACCCCAGTATATTCTTTTTCACAGAGGAACTCTTGAATAGAAAGCAAAAATCTTAAGCTTTTTATTGGGGGGAAAAAATATAAATAATTAAATCAAGCTTTTAACTGCAAGGGATACAGCAGATTTTAATCATTTTTTTGGGTATAGCTTCAAAAATATTGTTAATTTGGAAGCATACGACCACATCCACAAACACTTTCTGATTGAGGGTATCCATAATGAGAATTCAGATCAATATTGACATGCTTGCTATTAGTCATCTGATTTTGTTTTCTGATTATAGGTTTAATCTTCATACAGTCTCTATAAACTGCTACTCAATGCATTGTGATTACAGTAGCTAAAAGCATATGCAGGAACAACAACTGAAGATTACTAATTTCTGGAGGAATGGGTAGATAGGTCAGGAAGACGGGAGTATGAGAATTTGCAGCACTAGTTACAAGTGACATTGCAGCAGTATTTTGAGGTCTTGACTTGAGTTTCGTGTCCCTCATTTTGCAAGGCAACTGGTCAAGGAGAAGAAAGAACAGTTCATGGGTATGAATAACTCAGATCACTTTAGCATTTAAGCTAGGGACAAATCTCACCATACTGTAAGTCATACCTGGGGAGCTGCAACATGCTGTGAGAGAGAAAATGGGAGCTATGACCCCTTTAGTCAACAGTACATTCTTGACTGTCTCCAGTTAGTACATCAACCTACTGAGAATTTATATGATAGTGAAGGTGGGGCATGATCAGGCAAGATTGCCCTGGTGTAAAGTCAAATAGTAAGGGTCAGGAGTGCAAAACCTGTTAATTGTCATACAATCGCATCCTGAACACTGGTCATATCTTTGATCTCTAGAGCTTAAGGTGGATGAGATACATCAATGGAGATAGAAAGGAATTCTGGAAGTCCAAGGCAATTAAGTGATTGGCCCAAGGCCAGAGACAGTGAGAAGGAAGTCCAAATATCCCAGTCCTGTGATAAGTGGACTTTCACACATTTAGAAATAAAACTCTGTTCATGTTCTCCCTTTCTAGTTTTCAGTCACTCCATTTTAAACAAGAGCCACAATAAACTGTAAAGGGTTTCGCATGGCAAAAATTTCAACTCAATCTTATGTTAATTGGAATAAGCTTGAGTAGTTTCAGATCTTGTGAAAAGCATAATTTTTATGATCAAATTCCTGTTGAAGAGATTCATTAACAGCCCATTAAGTCACTGTAAAAGATCTGATAAGGTTTAGATGAGCTACAAAATTGACTATATTTCTTGCAACATTAATTGCAATATAAACTTTAATATACTTACAACTGTTGCTTTTAAAATAAAAGGACAATTTAAAATGACAAAACATTAAGATTTTATTGATTCTACTTCATTTACATGACCAAGTTTTTAAGTTATGAGATTGAATACTGTAACTTCAATTTATAGCTGGCTGGACAATTTCTGACAGATTTTGTATAATGAAAAGTTGCAGCTGAAGAAAATATTTAGCAATAATTTTCTCTAATTTTGTGCTGTTACAACTGAAGACAAATACTTTGGTCTGACTGAAGTCTGAACATTTGGCTTCACAAATCCCAGAAAAGCATAGATTGGTGCCAAACTAGCCTCTAAATTGAAGACATTAGAGATGCCTGCAGCACATAGGAAGTGTTTTGCTATCTTGAAAGTCCTACGAACCTCATGGGTTAGGCTTTCTCTCTGAAGTATAACATCTGTGCTGCATTGTGTTCTACCTTTGCCTTGGTTCCATCTGTCCTTCCATTTATACACCAAAGCCCTGTGCAGTCTTGTCTACTGATTCTGAGTGAGGCAGAAAGAATGTGCAAATAACATCAAACTACAATTTTGGAGTAAGTTAGTTCAAAACAAGTCTTTTTTGTTTGATTTGATAAAATCGTTTTGGTCAGTTTTGAAATGTTAGAATGTTTTTATTACGCAATACCAGAAATATTCTGAATTTTCAATTTTTTTTACCAGTATTTCAAGTTTGCATTCCAAATTATAAGCAAATCTTAGAATGTCTTACAGGACAAAAGCAAAAGGATTTACAATGGGTGGGCACAAGATTTAGGATTAATGCATTCAATTACAGCACTAGTGCCTATGTGATAAATCTTGAAAGGTCTTAATCAGTACCCACAGTAGTTTTCTTTGATTCTAGAATTGAAAGGACAACAGATTGGATTCTCAGCTGTTTTAAACTATTGCTGACTGGAATCTCCCTCCATTTGTATACAATCTTTGTTAATTTCAAGCTTGCTTAATTCTTATTTACCCTTTACATACACAAACACTTTAATGGTGTTATGTAATGGCCTAGGCCTATTTTTTAGTTTTTCACTTTTTATTTTTGAACATTTCTAGAAATATATACACACACAATACAAGAAATTGTCTTGTCTTCTGTCCCTTTCCTTAAGTAGGGTTGTTTTACTCCAAATCATCAGGTTATTAATATAGCCTTTGAATTGATTTTGAACTTTAGGATGTTTCTCACAGCTGTGACTCTTGCATTCCGCTCCAGTGCTTTTCCATGAGCTGCTTTGACAATTAAATTAATGAGAAACATCACTGGATGACTTGCTCAGTTCTGAGTGTGTGTGTCCATATGCATCTAGGACCCAGGAGAAGAGACCTTTTTGTAATAATCTGTTGTGGGTGAGCTTCCTGCTAACACAAGGAATCTTACAAGTGTGACTAAGAAGTGAGTGTAAAGTTGTTTATATAATGCATCAGCAAGAGATACACACTTATTTTCCTTCCTCTGTCATAGAAACATAGTGACTGTACAATTAACTCTTCTTCTGCTGGCTAAATCTTTGTGCAGCTGGGCTCGTGGTCTATCTAAAGTAATGCAGTAAAAGTCTTAGTTGTTATATCTTGAAATACTAAGGTAGATATTGCAGTCTCTGTGATAACAAACATACCAGCTTGGGTAAAGAGCACAGAATCACTGGAAAGAAACAAAGCTGGCAGAGTGGCAACTGGGACATAATCCCATATGTGCAGATTTTCTCTTTTTTCTCATTTCTTTTTCTTCTCCTACTTGAGCTGGTAGATACAGAGATGCATTAAAGCAAGTGGTAAATACTGAAACAGGAATAATCAACAAAATGTACTTGAAATTCTAAGGTATGGTTGCTACCTATGGCCAAACGTAAAACCCAAAGTTATTTCTGTTTTTTACCTACGTGCTGTGCCTATTCCTTCTCTACACATTTGCTTGTATTTTGAATATCATGCTGAGTGCATAAGCAGCAGGATACATTGCATTATTAAAATATATCACAATTACTTGGATCTAAGTGCCAAGCTCTGCAGCAGCCACCTAGAAGTGCAAATTGCTGAATGAACATAATGACTCATGCAGTTAAAATGGCACAGTTCTTGGAGTACAGTGTTACTGTATATAATTCCAAATTCAGTGTTGAAATACTGAATTCTCATAGCCCATTGTGTTGAGCTGCAATGGAAAGCCTGTATTTAAATACTCAGAAAAGCATTTTCTTTAAGATCTTTCTTGGGAAATTCAGGAAATATAGCAGTTAAATTGCTCTTTTTAGCCGTGAGGGAGAAAGTCTTAAAGCAGTACTTACCATTTGAAGTAACTTAATGTGCAGTGATGGTACTAATTTGTTATTCTCTGATCAATAATACCCAGTTATTTCTACTGGAGAATGTAGTAATAACTGAGACACAGTTGAAGTTTGAAGCGATAAGTTTCTAATTTCATTAGATAAGTTTGTATGCAAGTTTCTCATAATGACATATTCATGCTAAACATGTAGGGTGGTAGCAGCATGAGCAAGGAGACGATAGATCAGCAGTGAGGCAAAATCATATTTGCTTTCTGTGACTGTACACCACTCCTGTGATAATAATATCAGAGGGTGGTGGCTTGCTCCTGGTTGTTGCTCCTTGAAGCCAGTGAGATTTTGCATGGTTTTCAGGAAAAACCTGGACGACTGAGCAGACCTCACTGTTGTGAACATGTTTAGCAAAATGTCGTTGTGCACAACTTTGACAACTTAAAACACCCAACAAGGAGTTCAGCCTAAGATGCCAATGCATGAAATTAAAACGTGGGGATTCATGCATGTGTTACTTCCTTAGTCCCCTAAGAATGGGTGGACTGCTGGGTAAAATGAGGTTATAAACTACAACAGCATCATTTGCTAGAGCTCAGCTGTCAAACCCATCCTTAGTTTCATTTTAGTTAACATCTCCCTGGCTTTCTTCAGAACACAGTCTGGCCTTAATAATTGACAGCAGGTTGAATGCCTAGTCTGTGAGCTGACAAACTGTGGCAGAAGATGAAAAAGATTATTTTTTTTATTTCAGTATTCTGGTCTATATTTGCAGTTGCACTCTTGTTTAAAAAAAAAAAAAAGCTGTTTTTTTTTTAATAAACTAGAAAAAGACAGTTGACTTTCTAGCATAAAATTTATAGTGTGCAGGCCTTTTAATCACCTCAGTCCCATCTTTGGGTGACTAAGAGTTGCATTGCTGTGAATTAATGATTAGATGCCAGTTTCTTGGCTACTGCAAACTGCCAGAATTTATCTGATTTGAGTCAATTTTATCATTTTTTGAGAGCTCAAGGTCCAACTGATGCTCATGTTTCTTTCCATGTTCTAGTCAGTGAAATAATGTCCAATTTCCAATAGATCGATTTGCCATCCAATTTCTTTCAATATCTCAATAATATTTTAGATGTTTTTATGGGTCCAAATGTTGTGCCTGATGCTTCCCCTGTTAAAATTGTGCTTGGAACTTGAAAAGGGAGAAGGGACCCTTACTTAAAGAATTTCTGGCAATGTCTGTGATGTCATTAAGCATCAGTGTCCTGGAGAAATCAGCTTTTCCCTCCTACTTTGTAATATTGAAACTGGTAAAAGTCAAATAACTGTCTTGCATCACACCATTTACTATATGACTATTCCAACGTCTGTAATAAAGTTCAGCTTAAAGCATGAGTCATAGTCTGTAGAAGAATTATAAACTTTAGTAACCACCATAATAAGCCTCACTTTTTTTTTCCTTACAAGTGTACAAATATATGTTATGCTCCTTGTCCCACGTTAGCCAGAAACATGAGCTTGGATAAGCATGTATAGCTGCTGCAGTTCTGGAAAACCTTAAGCATTTGCTCACCCCTACTTATATGATTTTTCTGAATTTATTTAGATCGGTATGCTCTTCATTCAAGGAAATGCAGCAACAACTATCGCCTGGAATAAGAATTTTGTTCAGCTGACGTGGTGTAAGCAACATCCCAAAATAGTAGAATACCTTCAACTATTAGTACGACAGATTATTTTGACTCTCTGTCTAACCTTTGAAAGCTGGAAACACATTTTGTGATTCCCAGTGAATTTCCAGTGTTACACATTTGTGTCTGTGCCAAAACCTCAGAGCAGACGCTCTGGATCACTGAAGCTGGCAGAAAATGGTGAGTAGTTGACCAGTGCCAAGATGAAACATCTGTAGGACAAAAAAACCCACCATTGAAATCTGTGCTTTTGCAGAGTAATTGTTTAAACAAGTCATGTTTATGTCGGCAAAACCCTCAAGAACCTTCATCGTTAATTGCAACAAAAATGTTACTAATCAAGGACTTCAGGAAACATTGGTGACAGCGTTTTGTAACTAAGTTATTAAACACTGGATTACTTTCACATATGAATCCCAGCGAGCTTCTGTACTAATGTACCTAGGAACTGTTTGGCACTGATTACAGGAAAAATAATTATTTGTGAGGAGGTGACAAGTGTAACTTTGAAATCCAGACTTCTGAAAAATTAGTGACTTTATTTCCTGGCAATTGCTTAAAGGGAAAATGAAGCAAAAATAGTGTTGCTGAAGGTGTTTTACAATAGTGAATTGAAAGTAAAGACAGCAAGATGCCACTACTGTAATAACAGGGGAGGAGGATGGGTCTGGACCTACACGGGGGGGGGGGGTGGGGGGGGTGGGAGTACATGGGTCATCCTAACCATTCTTTCTTACATGAGCTAGATCATTCACTGCTGCAGGGGTGGGGCAACATGTCTAAGAGTCTCCTTGTAAATCTGTGGTAGCTGGAAATGAGAGGAGAGAGAGAATTAAAATGTCTACTGATTATTGCTTAATATTTTACTAGCTCATCTTTCCAAGAATAAGATTTAGGACATGTTTGTGGAATGAGCTGCTTTTCTGGGAGCAAGCAGGGAGAGAGGGAAGGGCTGTGTTAGTACTTACTATGTTATGTGGTACTGAGGTACAGGAGCAGGGAAGAGAGATGACATCTGGTGCTGATCTCAAACACCCACACAATGAGAGGAATAGATCATCACTCCATCCTTAATTCCTGTTTGCTAGGAATCCCAGTTCTTTGCTGGAATTGTGTCACCACACAGAATAAATCAGTATGCGAGCCAGGTTGCTTTACTTATGCTACGTTTCTTTAATACAGAAAGTGAAAAAAAACAAAATTGCTAGTACTTTGTATTTATTTTAAACACGATAGGAAGAAAAAAACAAAATCAAATGAAAAATCACTGTCCTTAAGTAGCATCTCACCATTTAATCACGTACCTAGCTATCTTAGTAGGTCCAGATCCAGAATAGAATTTCTCTATGCTGGCCATCATTTCTTGCTACATAGATTAGAATTTTCTCTTTCCTTATGGCATATCTGTGGGGATTAGAGATTAATTGATCTTTGAAGCTGTGATCGCCAGGCAAAGGTTTTTTAATGAGGCAGACTTTGCACTGTATTCCTGAAGAAATCAAGAAAAAACATATTTTAATCTCTGAATGTTTAACATCCAAGGGCCTTAACTTAAGGGATTTCACATGTCTGATCATGTTGACAACCTGATGTTTGAAAGTGTAGCTGAGCAGATAGGGATGACTACTGATCTACCCTGCACTGCTTGCTTTGAGGTTTAGTTTGTTTCTGCCCATTTATGGCATTATGGGAGGGGGTGTTAGGAGTTCTGAGCTATCTCGACTTTGAGATCCTTTTGCTAAGAAACTTACAGCAGTTCCCTTTTTACCCATTTATTCCCACTTGGCATTTGCCTCATTGATTTTATTTGTCTCAGCATGCTAACTTGCATTTTAGGAGTTGAATGGCATCCTCCTTTTTTCAGACCTCTCTTTTGCTTTTTTTCAGGATCATTTTGAATTATACTTGTATCCCCCAGTGTACTGGCAGTCACTCCCAGTTTGATGTACCTGCAAAATTAATAATGTCACTGTCTTTTTCATCATCCAGTTTATTAAGAAAAGTATCAAATAATCCTGTACTTAGGAAGGGCCCCTGTGGAACCTTGTGGAATATGTCACAGAGATGGTTTAAAAATCAGTTCCCATAATGAAGTATACATATTGGCTAATAAACCTTTTGAAATGACTTTTTATATTGCTTTGAGAACTCTAATGTGTGGTTTCCTCATAAATTTGGTGTATAGCATACTACCATAACAGTTAGCTCTTGAGTTTGCTTGAGTGAAGAAGTTCACTTTGATTTGTTTCTTCTAAGAACACAAACAGCTGTAAGATTGGTAGCAAGGCCCTTTTGGTTTATAGGGCACTGTACAAGAAGGGAACACTCGAAGAAACCTTGCTATCTGCAAGAGTGACAATAAAATCAGAAAATTCTCTAGTGTCTGCAATTATATGTGCTGTATCCCAGATGGTAAGAAGACTAGGCTGATTTATGCTCCTCTGGTCCCATAGGCTGCTCATGATAAAAATGTTCATGACCCTGCTTTGATGGCATAGATCTGCTCTGAACTTGGAATAGCTGTTTTACAGAGTGATCTTGCTCTTATCTTAGCAGGGGTCTTTATGTTAATGGCTGTTCTTCAGTAAGTTTCAGTAGTCGTTGAGGATAGGAATAGATGCTATTTTCCATTTTCTTACTGCTGTGCTCAGAGAAACTCTCCAGTATATTGTGTCAGGTGCTTCAGAGAAGTGGATATGGAAATAATCACCTTGCAGAACTCATGCAAAGGTCCAAGATATTGCATGAGGACTGCTAGAAGTAATTCAGATGCTGTAAAAGAAGGCACAGCATTTCCTTCAAGATAAAGAACATTTGATCTACTAAATCCACCCAGTACTGTGCCAGAAAGAGTTACCAGCTATGGTCTGAAAGCAGCATTGCAAATTTAATCTGCTGGCTTGGTGTCATGTGACTGCCAATATCTGCACCCAGACTGATTGTGTCCAACCATTTTGGATGTGTACAGTGTGCTTTATTTGTGCTTCTGTTTCCAGGGTTAACACTGCTCTGATTTGTCTGTCATCAGCAGCATATACCTACCTGTGCCTCATACATGCTGACACTTGCATCTGCTCAGCTGAAGATGAACTTAAAAGTTTTCCTTTTCTTGCTGCTAACATCTCACTTTTTAACCAAAAGCTGATGTTTTGGAACAATCTGAAGTTTGGGACCCTAGATGTTATCAAAATACAAATATTAAGAGATGCTTGAAAATAAGAGACTTGCTGTTTTATCTTCTAGGTATTTTTAAGTATAGTATAGGGTGCAGAACAAGTTCTGTGTGTGGGTTCAGCCATGTACCAGTTTCAGTCTTAAAACATATGGAAAATAAATTAAAAGGAGGATATTCTGTGTTTTGCTGAATGGCCTCTGATGCCTGTCAGTGAAAACTGGTATCTGCTGTGTTTCTGCAAGTGCTGTCCTCATGAAGAAGTGAGGTTCCATTACCTTCACCCAAGCTGGTGAGTCTTTGCAAGAAGACTTGCACAGGTTTAGATCAGTTGGGAGAAAGAAGGGTCATGTGCTTTAAGTAAACAACAAATCTTCTGAGCATGAGAAGTACTACAGCCCACAACACTGTGTTGTTCTCACAGGCTGAATTATTTTGTTCTTCATGCGTCACTGTCCTTAGTGGGGCCATACGTGCTGAGCAGGCATAAGTTGACTTTGCAGGCCCTTTCCTGATGATGAATTTCCCTGTTGCCACTAGAATTAGTTAGCTGCCAAACTGGTTATAGAATATTAAACAAGCAACAGCCTCTTATAGTTGTATGAATGTCTTTTGTGGTAGACCTGTGTCTCTATATCACATTTGGTTTTAGTAATGCCTTAACAAATAAGTATTTGATAATATGATCTCTAGAACAAGAAGCATCTATGGCACCAACAATGAAGAAGCACCTGCACAGGTATCATTATACCCTTCTGCATTTGAAAAATGTCTTCCTTTATGTAGTTTAAGCCTGACATGTAGTGAAGGTAGTTTTCGTAGCTGTAGACCATAATTGCTTTTAGGGAAATATAATATCTCTAATTAGGGAAAATACTGCCTTTCTCTGCAAACGTGTAATTGAAGAATAATGTGTTAGAGCATTATGATCATTAAACATGTGAAGAGTACACTTATTTCAGGATGCCTTTTAAAAAAATGGGTCATTAATAATTTAAAACTCTTTGCTTCAGGTTTTTTTAAACACCTAACTAAAAATTAGACCCCTAATTACATGTTAATAGTACAGTGGCAAAATGGGAGGCAAGAAGAGAATCGTAATTACTAATTCTTCCTGGCCTTATTTCAACAAGTCATTTAAACACGTGGTTTAAAACCTTTAGTAGCTGGAGAAGAAAAGGAGTACAGGCACTAAGTAGCATAAAGAGGACAGCCACAGGAAAACCAAAACTGCAGTGTGGAAGTATTCTATAGTGCTTGCTAGTAGAAATGTGTGAAGGGTGGAGGTTCCATTTCAAGAGAGGCTTTGAATTTGGAATGAAACCAAAATTGGAGTGAACTACCTTTTCCAAAACAAATTTGAAACACTCATACAATTTTATATGAATACAGAGATTTATTTTCAACAGAGTTACAATAGTTCATTTTAAAAAGTGTCAGGCAGGAGGCTCCCTGGTGCACTGGCTTATTTCCATCATAGGTATCTGTGTGTGCTTTTCGGCAAGGGCGGATGGCTGGTGTTCATGAGACTTGGTCCTGGGTAAGTGTCTGTACTGAATTGCCTAAGATGTGATAGTTGGCAGATACCAGTGGAATGGATCCTTGCTTTTTAAGAGGGCTTCATAATGCACCATTGTTTTCTATGAAATAGTGGCAGTTTTTGCTGTTATCATCCTAATAAAAAGATGCATGCAGTATGTACTGGTGAATGAGTTTACTGCTTTGACTCACTCCTGGTGGAAAAATATAGTGTTTTAATAGCTTGTAACGAGCAAGAGAACCTTTGAAATTGACTTAGACAAATGTGCTAAATTTCATCCAGTATCACCAACTTTTATTCTGTCATTAATGCTCAGGTTTCCTCTCAGTTGTCTTCATTGTGTCCAGATGGCCAGAAGTATCAGATCAAAGGTAGCAGAAAATAAGAGCGCATCCAGTGGGTTTTTTTCATTTGTTTTGTTTTGGTTTTGTGTTGATTGGTTTGGTTTTTAGGTTTGGTTTGGTTTGTTTTTTTTCAGTGTTTCTCTGACATGTTGTTTTTTCATTTATAGAAGTATCAGGTAGTCTTCATGTCCTTTATCTTATTCCCTGGAAACTCTTTGGCTAGTTTCAGGAGGGCAAATCTTTAGCTTTCTGATGGTGTTTTTACTGTAGAAGCAAAATGGCAATATAGTCTCTATCGTGCTGCAGCAACAAAGCATTTGGAGGCTTCTACTCTTTTTGATGTGAAAGAAAGAACCTACCAGCAGATTCTCCATTTGCTTGATTCATTTTATAATGTCACATATTTTGGTATTCAAAGAGTTAGAATTTTTCCCTACCCCATGAAATTTCTGAATTACCTTGTTGCACCTCCACGTCAGGTTCCTCTTTTAGCATCATTCAGAGGAGAATCCCATCATTTTCTATAATTCACAAAGGTATTAACAGATTATTTAAAATTTTTGCCCATATAGGCAACATTTAATTTCACTGCTGCAAATATAAAGCTCCTCTTGCAATAGAAAGGAATAACAAGTAAGAAACAGAAGAGCTGGAACGGAGAGGAAGGCTTGCTGCTTCTGCTGTGAGAGGAGACATGATGAACGTATTAAGTGGTGCTGGTGGGAGAAAAGCTCTTTCCCCCAGCAGTTTCCGTTGCCTCACACATGGATAATTTTTGATGGGACAGCAGCCACAAGTCTGGTGTTTTATACAAGTAGAGGCCATGGAAGCATGACCACATCTCTGTTCACAACAGTTTATGAACCTGGGCTACAGCCTATTCCATAAGTACTTAGGATGATCTTACCAGTAAATGAATGCCTCTATCACTAGGAATGTTAGGACCAAGGAAATAACTAAAAATGAGAGCTTTCTTCCTTGTCCATGTGTAGGAAGCAGTCCTTCTTCTTCCCCACATAAGTTTAAACAGCACCCCTGGCATCGGCTTGTGACACCATGTGCTTTGGTTTTTTTCTAGTCTTCCAAAAGATACTGTAGTCATCTAAGCCTAATTCAACTTTGTAGACAGTGATAGATCCTCACTGACTTTTCATGGGTTTGGCCCTACATCAGCTGTGATACATTTTAAGTGGGACCATAGGCATGTATCAGAACTGTCACTAATGTACAGAGATCATCTTTACCATCTGTCCCCTGTGTGCTGCAGGTCTGAATGAGCATGGCAGTGCAATATGCGACGTGCTCCCCTCAAGGAGAAAACATGCTTTTGCTGCTGTGTGCCTTCCAGTCTCACTTGAGAGTCTCCACAGCATAGCAGTAAGGAAGTGACTGAGAAGCAATTGCAAAGTAGTTGAGAGCCACAAAATAACCGGACTGGATCCCAAGACTTAGTGAATACCCAGCACAACAACTCAAAGGATTTGTAAACATTCTGCATTATTACTCTTGATATTCTCTTTTAAGGTTTTTTCTGTTTAAAGTAAATAAAATGGAAAAAATAATAGTTTTCCTGGGGGAAATGAAGTCATCTTATACCCATATTGAATTCAGTAAAGTAATTGCAGATCCCGTATTTTTGTATGTTGAAGGAAGCAGGAAGTTTCTCTCTGATCGTGCCTAGGAAGAGGACCAATGGGGAGATTTAATAATTATTGAAGGCAAGTTATTGCTTTCTTTCAGCTTTCTTCCCCTCCTATTTCAGCTGCCCAGACTGTGAGTGAGCTGAGACTTTCTTACACGCTACATGCACTTCCATACAAGCAAGAAGTTCAGCAGAAAGAGAAACAAGCTATGCTGTAATTTGGGGAAACAACTGAAATATCTGTTTAGGAGGGAAAGTCCTCTCCAGGTCAAGGTATCCTTCTGTCACAGAAAATGAATAGCCTTATTTTATACATACATTTTCCTATACATGTTTACTGGCCAGCCTTTATAAGCAAAGGCTCTGGTCTTCCAAAAAGTTGTGGCATACACTGAATACATAGCTTAATTGCCATGACGACTGCAGAATAAGTTTGAGTCGAAAGGTTGCGATTTTTTTTCTTGGGATTCAAAGGAGCTTTGACTTTCACTAAAATGACAGAGGCGCCTGATTTTTCGTCCTCTGTCATTTCTAGAATAATAGCATATTTTTTCTCTAAAGCACTGAAAGCACTTTACAAAGGTGAATATGAATAGAGAAGCCTTAGAGATGGGGGAAAGCAGGACCATATAGATAAGGGATTGCGTGCCCCAGAATCTTAGTGAATCAACAGCAGAGCTGAGAACTGAGCCTAGGTATCCTAATTTCCCATCTGGTACTTGCCTTATATGGCATCATACTCTCTCTGGTGAAACCATTCAACTAATATTTGGCTTTTCCAACAGAATACATAGCTGCTTCCCTAGTAGTTGCCTGTCTATAAATGGCCTACATGAGAGGGAATTCTTGCTATGAATTTAAAGATGGACAAAATTATGGAAAGACAGCCAAGTAACAGATGTAACTTGTTTTAACATTTGGAAATTTGGGGAGTTTTTTATAGGAACTGGAATTGTAGTACATTTTTATTTGCAGTAGGATTTACAAGACACATCAAGAATATTTTAGAAGAGATATGGGGAACTGTGAATTGAAACTGGGGACAAAGAAGAGCTATGGCAACTCTCTAGAGTTTCCCCAGGGTGGACTGGTTTCCCTCTTTTTGATCTCTACATTAGTATTGGTATTATGTACCCAGACAACCTATTTTGCAACATTTCAGATTATTTATATATCTTTGATTACCCTTTATTATAATAAGTATCGGGGTATTCAGAATTTTATAATCCTATCAAAAAAGTTAAGTGATTATCAGCAGCAGGTTTTACTACAGGTTCTATAGTTTATGTAGTCAAACCCAGATTTGTAGCTTTGTGCTGTTTTCTCCATCTTATATTGGTTGTGCAGTGTGGTCTTGAGCCTAGTAAATCTCTGAGGAGATCACTCCTGAGAGGAGAGATTATTCAATGTCATACAGCAGGCTGTAAGCAAATCATGGCTGAAAAAGCAGCATAAACAATGTGTGTGTGCTAGAACAGCCAACAGACTGCTCTTGTAGAGAACAGGTTGGAATGGAAACCCTTTCAGTCGTATGAATGTACGTAGCAACTTCTGCTGGCCAATGGTCCCCAACCCCAGCAAAGACTAACATGTATATCATTGATATGCTGGAAGGATATATATGAAAAAAAAAATATTATATAATAGATGAAATGGAGGCTGTCAGAGAGGAGGGAGGGAATTCAGATAAACACCAAGCTCAGTTCACTTCTCAACCAGAGGGTGAAATTATTGGTCACTCACACATCCTACAACTTTTCTGTAAACTTAGGCTGCTACTCCAGAGTGCTCTTGACTATTTAGAATTTCAAAGAAGAGCAGCTGGATCAGGTGAGTGTACCACAAAGTACACTTGGAATCTTGGAATCTCCTGGAATGTCTTAGGACACTGCTTTCCTGAGCTGTTTCATGAACTTATTTTTCATTATTGCGCATTGTTTTATCGCCACATACCATGTGCATGGGGAATGTCACACACATGCTACATCACAATTAACAGGAACAAACCTTTACTCTTTCCTTTCATCTGCCATCCAAGACTCTGGAAGAGCTGCTCAGTAGGTATTACTTTAATTTGCAGTTAAGGATGTGATTGATACCACAGAATTAGACATCTAGCACAATCAAGTTCCCTAATGTATGGAATTCCTCTATTTTAAAGGAGATGGTTTCTTTCACAGCATCAATAGGCTGTGAAGTCTACAACTATGGGTTGCTGCTTTCCAGATTAGATATTCCTTATGTGCTAGGGGTTTGTCTTTCCTCTCCATTTTTACCCACAAGACCTACATGTACCACCCTCAAGGGTTTTAGGGACAATCACTTCTAACAGTTACCTGACACCTCAAGCTCTCATGGTAGTAGCACAAAAGAGGGCTGGTATTTTAACCCTTGTCCAGGATATGTGTCTCTAAAACTTCCATTAATACCCCTTGCTTATCCTTCTTTATTTGGGAGACTGTTCTCCCCATCCTTTTCATCATGCAATGGGCTCTATGTTCCTGCTTTTGCCATAGCATGGTTCCCTGGAATTCCTTTAAGTCAGTGGTTCTGTGAACCCTATAAACCACACTACTTGTTTTCTCTTCTCAGTTCTGAAAAAAATTCTGTCAATATCTTCACACTTCCATGTTGCGGTGCCTGTTTCCTTTTTTATCATGTTAGGAAACTGGTAATTACTGTCCCTTCCCTCTTACCCTCAGTTAATCCCCCATCTGTTTTTATTTTCTCTCTGGGTTATGTCACTAAAATGAGAATGGTCCAGACCACAGATGCATAAAACATTATTCCTGATCAAATGACACAATTCACATGCTACCATGTGATGGATGGAAAAATGTTAGGTTGAATGTACATTCTTGTTTTGCCTATCTACAGAGCAGATGTAACTTGCCTCTGAGCTGGAATGGAAGCCATTCACTGTAAACACCTGCTTGCAACCATTGTGCTGATAAATGCAGGGCAGCCTCAAAATCACGTTTAAGCTGAATTATTCCATCTCCCTTGAAGAAATAAAGAAGGCATTTGGAATTGTTCTGAGAACTAAGGCAACTTAATAATAGAGAACAAGATATCTAAAAAGGATGCCCTGACTTCAGCTGTTACAGCAGCAAAACTTGAGACATCTACAGTTTTCCATTTCTTTCTTTCTCCTGCTTCTTAAATAACTTAAAAAGAAGCAAACAAAAAGCCATGCAAAATAATAGTCTGTCTTGGGCACAGAAGAGTGAGGCCTTTCCACTCTTCATCAATGTGTCCCTGTGGAAGTTACCAGTGCCTCTGTGAAAGGCTGACAAAGGCATTGTTAAGCACCATTTAGCTGTGTGAAGCTGCAATATTGTCAGGTCTTAAGATTTTTGTGGTGGTTTATATGAAGCCTCAGGTACCCAAACTGTTATAAACTGGGAATCTCTTTCCAGTCCACAGAGGAACCAGAAATAAAGTTTTCTGCCATTCCTTAAGGTTCAAAAGCTAAAAGTAAATAAATAATAAAAAAAAGTAAATCAAGAATGCTGCATTAATGGCTTCTAAAACCCCAGCAGCGTAACTTGAGCATTTCACTTTTAGCAGTATAGAAAACAGCTTTACAGCAAGATGACTGAAGCAGATTAGATCTGAACACAGGGAATTCCTGCTTTTGCTTTCTGTTACAGGAAGAGTATTTCTTCTTGAGGGTTGTGTTAAAGACTGCCCATATGTTCTGTATGCTACAAGGACATGCTGTGCCATGTTTGGAAGGGGTCTGGAGAAGTGAACAGTGGACTTGGATTTAGCTGAGCAGCTGGATGGTGCATCCTGTTTGACTTCAGCTTGACTTTTCATAATGCAAGATTTTAATCTTAGTTGACTGGAGCATCCTTGAAAGAAAAATCAGGGACTGGAAAGAGCTGTAAATCTTGCTCAGTTTGCATAGAAAAGCTGTTGCTGTGTGTTATTTTTTCTTTTTCCTGGGGAAAACATCTGCTCTCAAGGCATCCCAGGACTATGTCAGTTTTTTGTTTTGTTGTTGTTTTTTTTTTAGAAAATAAGCCATTTTCCCAAGGCTGACTGCTCTGAGAACAGGCAGTAGTTTTCTTGAGGGGGAGGGAAGAATATACCTGCTGTCTCCTTAGTATTGTGGTGTACAACTGACTTCGCTCTGTCCTTTGGATGAGATGAGAGTCTTCTGAAAGCCCTCTTTGAGTTCAGTGGGATCAAAGCTGCTTGCAAGAGCTTTCTTTACGCTGAGGACTGTTAAATGAAAATCACTGAAGTCTCCTGTTGTGGTTGAGCAGGGAGACAAGCTTTTCTTTTGCCCCAGGCAAGGGATAGTATGTCTGTGTAGAAAAACAAATATAAACTACTTTTATGATATTTAGTAGTGATAATGGCTAGGAATAAGGGCTGCACTGTGGTAGACACTGTTAAATTCATCTCTGCCCTGTGGAGCCCCTGTTTGTAAAGACTGCAAGACTCAACAGGTGTTAGTACAGAGTTAAGGGTGCAGGAAAGATGGGCTCATCTTTGCAAAAATTAGTATTGTAGTGATCTTAATTGACACAAGGAAGTCACTGATCTAACTGGTGCCAACATCTGTTAGCAGCAAAGGAGCTGTAGGTGTGACTGGTCCAACTGTGGCAGGGTGCAGACACTTCAGCTGCTTTGCCAGTGCAGAACCACAGGAAGAAGAGTAGTGGCTGCTGCCGTCTCAGACTCCTTTTTCTCCTTCTTTCCTCCCCCGCTTCCTTTTCTTTCTCTTTTCCTTCTCCTGTGGATGCAATCTGCTGACACTTTTGCTCACTTGGACAGAAAGACTTGGGGCAGAGAACTGGTCCTCCTACAGATGGAAAATTCCTGTTAGTGTGTGGCTGAGGGAGGGCTCCAGGCCAGCTGCTGCCTCAGCCAATGGAGTTTTTAGCTCATTTTTAACCTTCTCTACCTGTTTCTTCAGGCAGGACAGCACTCCACCAAGGCAGCTTCCCCAGAGGCATCAGACCCCATAAGGACTCATACTCTAATGATCTAAATTAACCCTGCTCTGTACGTTCACTAAATTGCAGAAAGAACAGGCACACTAACTGGCTCCTTATGTCCTCTCCATATGCCCAGATTTCAGAGAGACTTTGGTGTGGCTGAGAACTTTCCACTTCTCCAGACATTTCATTCTTCTCTTCCAGTACTCTTCTATGTTTATTCTGCCTGACTACAATGCATGTCTTCCAGGTGTTTGGGGGAGAGAGCATTTCAAATAAGACACTTACATTCTTTGGTTAGTTTGAGAGGCCACTCATAGAGCAACGAGTCCAACGTAGTTGAAGCCTGAAGTCCAGCTGCTGGTGTAATATTTCTGCTACAACAACTTTGTGCACTGGCTCTCCTGAGAAACTTTAGGGAAAGATTTGTCTGTCCAGCACTTAAAGCAACTCTGGTACCAAGGTAGTGTTGTAGTGGTAACACAGAGGAAAAAACCCTCTTCCTTTTTTCTGAGGAGCGGGTGGGGAATGGGAAGAGGGAAAGAGAGAGAGGTAGGTGCTGAGATGTGTAGCCAGGCAAAAAACAAAGTGTTATGGCTTGTGAGGGAGGGATTTAAAAACAACCAACCAACCAAAAACACCCCAACACACTACCCCCCAAAATCCCACCCCCCAAATAAACAACTAACCCAAAACAAAACAAACAAACAAACAAAACAACCCAAAACCACAAACCTAAATCAAAATCAGATTTCCTTGAAAATGTCAGGCAGGGTTGCTTTCAGAAAAAAGCTGAAGTCACTGTGGGGTGTTAATGCTTCTCTGACCCATTTACTAGAGATAGGCCTGGGCTGGGTGTCATTCAGATGGGTTTGATTCCTGCTTGGTCTAATTTACTTGCAAAGAACTCAGATAATGAAACCCTACCCCCTTTCCTTCAACAATGGAGACCTTTTGTTTGTTGGTTTGTTTTATTTTGGGTTTTTTTTTGTTGGGTGGGTGGGTGTTGGGGTTTTTTTGGGTAATTTATTAACTGGAAGCTAAATTTATCAACCTGAAAATAAACTGTGAAGCAAGTTGTGCTTACAGTCTGCAAGTTCTGGTAACTGTTCCCTCCCTCTTATTGGTTTCATGAACTCCATTCCCCCTTCTTCTTCAAACGCCTATAAAAACTGTTGATGCTGGAAGTAAGAATTGATTTGAGCCCATTGGTGCAGAAAGTCAAATTTACCCATTTTGATTTTTCTCCTGCTTTGTCCAAGTGGTGGAAAATTGCTTTTTGCTCATGGCAAAGACTCAGAATTATACTGTATGAAAAAAAAAAAAAAAAAAAGGAAAAAAAAAGGAAAGGAAAAAAAAGAAAAGTTGTACGAGTGCATGCTTATTGGAGGGACAGAATAGCTGTTACTCATTTTGTTACTGTAACTTTTATTTGTAGGTTTTAATTCAAAGCTTTGTCTTTGTGGGCTCGAAGAATTCCTCCCCTCAGAAACACTTGAACTGAATTGACTCACATACTCCATAATGTACGTTTTGTGTGTATCCTATGAATTGAGATTTCCCATGTCTTCTGATAGGAATCTTTTGCGGTCTTCCTGTGCGTGGCTTGTATAAGGCCTGTTCTTAGGTAGTCTTCCTACCATTGCTCTTAAAACACTGGGCAGAAGCAAGAGGAGTTCTCCAAATCTGAGCTGGAACAGTTTGCCAATTTTCGCAGTTGTTTTCATAGGGAATTTAAATCTCAGGTCCTAACCAGCTGCATCCAGAGGTCCATGTTAAACCATATGACTTACTTCATTTGTGCATACACCTTGCTGACTGTACAGAGTGCTTATACCACCTCATTTCAAGATGGTGTTTCCCATAATTTCCTCTCCTGTGTTTCTTTGAGGGATTAAATACCTACTGCTTACCAGAAGAAGGGCTGAATTTCACAGGTGCCTTGAGAATGCAACCACAGAACATAGGGCAGACTCAGAATATTTCATACATTTGGGCCAGGGGGTTTAGTGTGAGGTGTGTGCCTGTGAAGAGAGCCCCGTGGAAGCATCAGAGGCATCAGGGGGCAACTACTGTTTGCACCGAATGAATTATCAGTTTGATGATATTACAAAGGTGATTGTATTATAGCCTACTGATAAAAAGCACTTTCAGGGCAAGGAGATTATATTTGTGACTTTTTGCTGTACTGAAGAGACCATATAAAATTTTGTACATACAGTCTTGGCCTCTGTTTTCTGAAAAGAAATTCCAGATTACATGGAGCTCAGACTAAAAGGAGGTCAGCTAGAACAGGACCCAGGAAGGACTTCATCCCCATTCTTCTCTGAGGTTTAATGAGGGGAAAAAAAGATGAACACTAAAAACCCAATGTGTTTTACTACTTGGCATCTATGTTGACAACTTGAATATGGAGACAACGGGAAGAATTAACAGAGCATTTTCAGAGTTGAGGTAAGCTATATTTTTAAGGAAGAGTGTTTGGTTTGATATATATATATATATATATATATATAAAAAGATGTGTAATGACTGTTACAGAGATTCTTAGGTGCATCAGCTTATACACTATTAGCAAATAAAATGTGTGCTTTGAATCTGGTAGCTTTCAACTTAGGTACTGCTATAAAAGCTTAGAAACAGAAAAGCAACACATTTGAAAAAGTGATCCATAATAATTTTTTGAGAGAAACTTGGGAAATAAATGAGAATTGGAGCTGACGTCTGTCTTTGTTGTGAGGAAGTTGAACCTGGTTTATTTTCCCCCAGCTTTTTCACCTTCATATAAACTACCACACGACCCGAATTTAATTAGAAGATACAAATGTATTATTTTGGGGGTCTGTCAGCCATCTTGGAAAAAAAGCACATAAGCACATGAATTTATGATCCTTTTTTTTCTCGGTTTTCTGAGAAATCAAAATATAGCTGTACGTTTATATGTGCATACTAAAGGTGGGTATATGTATGATGCTGATTTGTGGATTTTTTTCTGCCCAGCTGCAGGCATGAGAAGAGGAACATTGCTATGGGCAAACTTTGCATGCAGATCACAGTTCCAAAACTCAGTTCACATGTCTGTATTACAACTGACCTCTACTTTTTAGGAAGTTCTGACCTGGGTTGAAATAACAGATATGGAAATTAATTGAATGTCCACTTTTAAAAGCTTGAAAGTCCAAACTGTCTTTGTCTTTTATTTTAATCCACAAGTAGTTTGTGTTCTTTAAGGGTTGTTGGATATGTGTTTATAAAAAGCAGAATTTAGTAATTGGGATAAAACCTGTTATTCTTACCTAAATTAACTGAAGTTGTGGGAGTCTGATTTTGACTGTAGAAACAACAGACACTGTCTGATTTTAAACCCTCTGTCCAGATTATCTTAATTCTAATGGACTAATTGCATCAGAAGTGAATTTGTGTGAAGAAATGATGATAGACATGAAGCAACTTTAATTGCAGGTCCAGTTATTGATTGATCAGAAAAAATGTTTCCCCTTCCTTCTTTTTGCTTGTTCATCTTTTTTTTTACCTTTAAACCAAAAGAAAAAGATCCTCAATAATAGCAGGCAGCCAACTGCCCTTTGTAACTTTTCATTCTTTTGCTGGATTATAAAATAACATAACCAGTCCATAAATACTGATAATCTCTTCCTGGAACATCCCTAGGGGTTAACAAAGAAATACTGTGGTCTGCAAGGAGATTCCTAATGAATGCATGGACTTCCTGATGGCTTTCCTCAGAAAGAACATGATGAGGGAAGTGGCTTGTGCATTAAAGTTCATTAGAAAATACCTTGAAGTAGCCTCTTTTGAGTTGTGTTTTAAGAGTTTTTGTCTCCCTCATCTGTGGCAAAAATCATTCAATTGGGCAGTTATGACAGGAAGGATATATGAGCAATAAGTGTTTCATGTTAACATCTGCATCATCTCAGCATTGCTCTGACAGTCACTCTGTAAAAGAAATACTGGCTTTACAAGTATTGAGAGTCATGATGCCCTAGAATTTATTTATTTTTCTTTTTTTTTTCCCCTGGATTGAATAAGCAAACAGAGAATTCAAGAGGCACAACATTCATATTTCTAAGTTCTAGCATGTGAGAAAGGCAAAAAAATACCCAGAAAATAATGTTAGCATTAACAAAACCCAGCAAATAGGTACATTGTTCCTATTGTGTTCTTCTGGCAGACTTTCATGATAGTAGTCTCAGTGTACAGACAATAGCAGGGTCACTGCATGGCTGTGTTTCAATGGAGTAATGGGGCCTCTGATGTATGGGCTTCAAACCTGCAATATTAAATTTATTCTCCTGACTCAGATTGTCAAATGGTAAAAGTAATTGTATCCTTGGCAGAGCATCTGCTCCTTATTATAATTTTTTTTTGGTCAGAAAAGAAAATGAAAGGTATTTGGATGCAACCACGTGTGTATTCATTGATATAAATTACTGGTTTGCACTCTTTTCTACTTTTCCTTTGCCCCTTTGGCCAGCTGATATATTGTTTGACGATTTTCAATCATACTTGACTAGATCACAATCAAGTATGGTCCAGTATGGGTGCAGAGCTTTGTATATTTAAAAAAAAAAGGTTGCTACTGCCTCAGAAAGGTACGAATCTAACCTACTGAGGACACTGAGGAAACAACGAAAGGTGACCTGCCAGTACCTGAAAGGGGCCTACAGGAAAACTAGGGAGGGACTTTTTACAGGGGCTTGCAGTGAAAGGACAAGGGGTAAGGGTTGTAAACTGAAAGAAAAGAGATTTAGGCTAGAGGTCAGGTGTAAATTCTTCAATGTAAGGGTGCTGAGACTGGAACAGGCTGCCTAGAGACGTTGTAGGGGCTCCATCCCTGGAAGTGTTCAAGGACAGGTTGGATGGGGCTCTGAGCAGCCTGTTCTAGTGAGAGGTGTCCCTGCCCGTGCAGGGAAGTTGGAACTCAATGCTCTTTAAGGTCCCTTCCAACTCCAAACCTTCTGTGATTCTGTGATTCTGTAGTGTTACTATAACTAGGTAACAGTGTAGAAATAAAATATTTCTGCAAGTTGCGACTCTATTAGTCTTCCTGACTAATCATCTTATTGTCACAGAAATGGATAGTGAATAAAACACAGCTGTGGAAGAAGACTAGCTATTGCTGAGGGTTCTAGGTGGGATTTGTATAATGGAAATATACTTATGGAATCCATGTAAATATAGACAATTTTCTTCTCCACCTAGTTAAAATAATTAGGTTTGTTTGTGCCAACATAGCAGTAGTTTGCACTCCATGGTCCAGTTTGAAAGTGTTGTGTGAGGAAAGAAAAGTATCAATGCATGTATGTAGGGCATGAAGGGCACAGGCCTGCCCACTGAAAGTAATGGTGGGTTCTCAAGGATGCTGGTGGTGACAGGATGCTAAGTAAGACAATGAGCAACAGGCTGAGAAGTCTGGACTAGAGCCTAGGTCGTTTCACTCCCCCTTCCCGGTGCTTCCTGCTGGGTGAGATTTCTTGTTACTAAGGTCCCAGATCCCAGATGCCTGAGCTGAAGCGTGTATTGTGGTAGGAGAATTTTCAAATAGGTCAGGCACTGTGGCCCAGACTTTTATCTAGGTGTGCTTCAGCCTGATGAAAAAGATGAGTAGGAGGCGATGCAGCTAATGTGCTGGGTGACCTTCACCAAGGGACTTAATGTCATCACATCTCAGTTTCCCGTAATGTGAAATGAAGATTACTACACACATCTCTAAAAATGCTGTTTAAGTTTCTGGATATGATCCATTGTTTAAATATAGGTGATAACTCTAAATGCTGCTGAATGTCTGAGATGTTATGTCAGATTCACGCTACACATCTAGATCTGGGAAAGGGAGTCAAAACATACCCAGCAAAATGGTACACCTATTCTAAGGCAAAGCAAGAAACTCCATTCCAAACTGAAAGCACATTTAAATCCCCTACTCTTAGAACTCATCAAACAATTATTTTTAACTGCATACTTAAAAAATCAACAAACAACAAACAACAACAACAACAACAAAACCCAAACAGAACAAAATTGGGTTTTGCAGTTTTGTGTAAAATTATTTGCAATGAATGTATTCACAATACTGAGAGTGGAAAATGCATATAAGATGTACCTCAGCCTCTTCAGCGTAGTGTGAGATTCAATATGATGGGGCTAAGGACGATTACATTTTTCTTGTCCCTCACCCACTGTCCCCAGTTTTGTTTTGGTTAAGTTGACAGGGTTGTCCTTATGCTTTTAGTTGTGTGAAGCATGTCATAAATGTGGATAGTGCTGTAGAAAGGGGAAAAATGCTTGGTCAGTGATACAGCATAGGTACGTATTCCTGACTCTTAACATATCTTGGTTTGTTTCACTTTCCAACTTCCATTTACCACTTTAGAAGGAGATAGTGGACTCTGGAACCCAGCAGGGAAGCAGGCAGGATCATGGAGGAGAGATGTATGAAATGAAGCTCAGGACTGTGGAAGCCCAGTTGTCTTAAACAGGTTAATAACTCTTAAAAATCTTTGATAAAAATCTTTGATGGCTTTTTAAGTGCCTGGCTTAGTGGAGCTGTGCTTGTATTATGTTAGGATATTGCTTGTGGTGTATTTTGAAGATTAAATACTGCCTGTAGCTCCCCTCCTTTTCTTCTTTGCAACTTTTGTCCAATTCTGCATAAAGTCTCATTTACACTTAGAGAAGTCCTCTGGATCTGAACTCTGCTGTGCTCAGTGCAGCACTGGGCACAAAAAACTGTGTTATCTCTGTCTGAAACAGCTTGCAATCTCAGTAGCTATGGTAGGAGGGTCTTCATTTTCTGCAGCCTTGTGTAGCTATTGATGTTTGCACTGAGAAGATACAAATTCCACCAGATTGCAATTAATTAGTGAATTATCATCTTTTAGTGAGAACTTTCCCCAGCTTCATGTAGATAATAAGGGAAAAGGCAGGTCAGTGGGGGAGCAGTGTTTCATATTTGAATTGTAGGGTGAGTTTTTAGTTTTACAGCACGCTTACAGCACAGGAAACAAGGAATGTGTGGATGCAATCATGCCATGTTATCCTGCTATTCAGTTGCTTAATGCCATTGCAGCCTTACTGCTGCTGCAGGCTGTGATTTTTGTCAGCTGTTAAACTGAATGTATCTGTTTTGGATGACCCAAGTAAACTCACAGTGAAGACAGTAACAAGCCCCTTGGTAGGAAATGTTCTCTTTAAGGACTGACCCAGCCAGGTGACACTAGTGACAAAATACAGTTTAACACAAGTCACGGGATCTGGCATGGTGGATGAGCTGTATGTGACTTGCAGTGTTCTGACTGCAGAGGCTGGTGCTTGTGTGGCTGGGGAGAGCAGTCGGGACACTATCAGCTCTGCTGCTGCTGCCATCCCCGATGGCCTGCAGGTAATCCTGTGGAGAGCTGAATCTATACCCACGCTGTGTGCCTTCCATTCCCCCACGATCATTATGGCATAGATAGGGCTGTCTGCTACAGGGACAACTTTCACCCAGCTTTAGTGTTGGCTTTCGTCCCACCTCCTGTGAAGGAATTCCCTCCCTGTCACTCATGCCCGGAGTCCATGCACTTCCCTCTTAAGCTTTCCCCTCCAGCAGAATCACAAGTGATGAAAGGAGTTATCCCTCTTACCACTAGCTAAAAGCTTCACCCTAATAGAGTGGCACAGACTGCCCTTTGAGGAACTGCTCTGTGCCTTTGAAGCATTTGGGCCTGAGGCTCAAGCAGAAATGAAGGAGAGGCAACGGAGAATGGACGGAAGCAGCATTTTCTGCTTTTCAAGTAATTAAGAGTAGATAGAGAGACCCTTTACTAGTCATTTGCCATTGAAAGATTTTCAATGCAGCCATGTGCTAGTCTGATTTTCAGGGTAAACATCATTCAGAAAACATTTTTTGGGAGTTGATCCTGTGTAAATGGCCTGTAAATGATGCAGAGGTCCCTTAGTATTAGTTTGCCTACTCCTGCTCTTCCAATATATACTCAGATTTTGTCAGGGTAAAGTGATTGCTTGCACTTGTGCTATCAGATATCCTATTTTTCTAAAGACACCTTTGTTCCAGACCCTTTTTTCAGAGCATAGAATATAGTTTTCAGGATTCATTTTCATTAGGGTTGGACTAATTTATGTGAAGGAACAATTTGTGGGGTACTTATTCATTATACAAAATTCTCACACTGTCCTAATACATTTGGCCCTAACTTAGTGTGCGTTGTTAAAAAGGAGCATAAGCTGAAAAAAACATCTTGGCCATTCCTTCCTAATGTATTGTGGGCGTATTCATTAATGCTGCAGGTTGAGTTTGCTACTCATGCTCTGGTAAAACTGTTAGACCTGTAAACTCAGTTTTTAAGAGTTAATATTAAATTTTGTCCTGTGCAGTTGGTAGCAGCATTTTACATAATGGCAGATTTTGTTTTGGTCTATGGGGGATTATCTACTGACCTGTGTGTTTCTACCCCATTTGTAGCCTTTCTTAGATGTCTCATAAGAATGGATTTCTAAAGCAATAGAAGTGAAAAGTCCAAGCCAGCTGTTAGAAATGCCATATGTTGTAGACATGCACTTACCTGCTCACAGACTTTAAAAATATACTTGAGAGACACAAAATACTTTTGAGAAGGAGAAAAACATTATTGTGTGTATTATCCACATTCTATACGAATACGCTAAATCAAAATGAGAAGACTGTGGGCCCGGTTTCTACTGTGGTCTCAAAATTTGCCTGCTTGCTGGAGGTCAGCTGCTGGGCTACAGGTGCGGGCAGCTTAGATGACAGATGAAATCCATATACCAACCAAAGGGGGAGAGAGGGGAAAGTACGGCTATTTAGTTTCTGAAGCAGTTAGGACCCAGAAATTTCATTTCCAACTCTGTCACTGGCTCAGCATACATTCTTAGTGCAGTCATAAGGTTAACACTTCCAAAAATGTCCATTCATTTTGAAGGTCTCAACATCCTGAAAAATCTTAGTCTTTTTTCTTGGAAGTGTTGTGAACTTTAAAAAGGGCTATTCGAGCAAAGGTACCAAAGAAGCTGGTACTTCACTTATGGAGAGATTTGCAGGTAGAATGCCCCTAATCCCCAAGGTTTCCCAAATGAATAGGCATTCTTGAGAATGTTGTCTTATCTTCTCTGGAACTGTTTTTTGTCCTGTACACTGGACACAGTTATGCCTTACAGTTTACATAGGTATTGAAATGTATGATTAGTGTGCACAAATGCTTTGTGATCCTTGAATGACAGGTTTTCCAGATGAAATTCAAGGTGGTGTTTACTCTGTGAAAAGCTTTTTCAGAGACTGTCCAGTCTCCTTTCCTAAGAATAATCATGTGACTGCATTTTTCAAGGAAGGTGTAAATTTTAATGTTGCTTAGACCGGGATAGAACCCCTGGCTCATCCTCATTGTCATGTGAAGATGCACTGGACGTTAGGGATTCCCAGAGTTACACTGTGAGCAATATTTCCTTGCTGTGCCCTGACACTGAGTGTAATTTGAAGTCCCTCTAACACTAGGCCAATGCCATGAGCTCCTGTTCCTTGCATGCTTCATGGAAGCTATTTGCTTTTAGTGGATCATAATCTGTTCTGATTTTGGCATCACAGGTTTTGGTGTCCCAGCTCCAGAGTTGAAGAGGACTAAAGTAATTGTCTTGGTTTAGTTTTTCAGTGTGTTTCAATGAAATGTCTGCAATTTGTAGTATAACCTATTATACAGTTAATGTATTATACACAAATATATTAAAAATAAAAAAGCACTACACCTATTTAGATTATTTAAAAATAATAATGACCATAACAATAATCCTGTTCTTTTGCTTCTAACTTTAAGCATGGTCTTGAGTAGCTGACTAGCTGCTGGTTTGTCAAATTAGTGGCATAAGCCAGTCAGACTCTGGTTTGGCACTGAAGCAACATCACTAGGTTTGGTTAATCTCTTACGTTATACCAGCATCTGTAATTTCAAAATCAGGCCTATGTTTTAATCTGAAATTTATTTTCCCCAGGTTAACTCCTGTGACTAGAATCTGACTTTTGTGCAAAAGGAGGACGTTTGTATGAATGTAAACCAAAATGCAACTGTGGAAATAGAAGGGACAGGAAGATCAGTGTTACATTTTGCAAATTCTTGTGTCTGCTAGGGTATTAGTATTCATGCAGGTTGTAACTGTTTGCTGCTTCATTTTTTTTGACACTGTAGTGGAAAGAAGTGGTGTCTTGAGTCATTCTACTGTTTATCACCACCAGATCAAAGGGCATAGAATTAGGTTTGTATTTCCACAGAGGAGACTGATGCTGACACAGAGCTGTCCTTTCCTCCTGAGCATGTCAAGAGTGAATGCTTTGCAGATTGTAAGCTTGACCCTGGTTATGAATCTGAAATACAACTTCTATTGTCTTGACTATTTTGGTGTTTGCTCTAAAGAAATCATCAACCTTGGTTGTTTATTTTTTTCTTTTGCAGGAAAGGAGGGTGGGGTAGGCATCCATGCATCTGTTTGCAATCCTAGTTTTAAAAAGCTAAAAAGAAAAAAAGCCCCACAGTTCTCCTGAAAACTGAACAAGAGACAATGTACACTTCAGAATCTGCTTATCTTAAAAAAATTGTACAGATTGAAAAAAAACCCAACAAGCCAACAGTGGTGTCGTTAACCACTTAAAAATAAAAATGTATTTTTAGACATTGCACAAACACAATTACTACTTTGTAACAAGGCCAGAACACTACTATTTAAATTCCTCTTTGTAATCCAGTCTTTCTTTCATCTCTTGCTCTGATTCTTCAGAGACAGGATTGAGTTGGATATAAGAAACCACTGAAATACTTCTGTGCTGATATGAAGGTTTAAAGAGGGTTATCTCAGAGACAAGGGGTGTGCTCATTTTTGTTTTGCACACAAGACAAAATTGGCTTAAAGCATGACAAATCTTTGCAGGGCTACCCAATGAGCTGCAGTCAATACAGGCCACCAGTTAAGGTTTCTACTATGGGGTTGACATGGAAGTATTGATAGCCAAGGGGGAATGGTAGAGAAGGCTTCAGTACAGACTGCATTCTGTGGTATCTGTGCCCCTAAAACTATTGCTAACCTACCACATTGCAATTATGATTTATGTAATGCAAAGTAACAGCAGAGACCTGTAACGGGGCATGTGGGGGTGGGGAGGGTGGGGGAGTGTGTATTTGTGTGTGTTTGTGGCCCCCTTTGAATTTCCAGGAATTTAATTCCATTTTCTCTGGTGTATAGAGGTATTTACACAGGCATAAAGACAGCCAATCTTAAGAGCTGAGGAGGCAGCTGTAGCACATGAATAGACACTTGTTTGCATATATTTATATACATACATGTGCATATGCATAAACACAAAAATCCATGTTGTAATTAAATTTGAGAGATATTCAGTATTAAGATTTCTATAGTGTCCATTCATAGGCATGAAAAAGCTAATTTTCTTTCTGCTCATCTTTTTTTTGGGAGGGGGAGTGTTACTTTTTGTTTGTTTTGTTTTGGTTTCTTGTTCTTATTTCTTTATTTTAGTCCCTTTGATGCTTCCTAGTGCAGGAGAACCCAAAGCATAGAAAGCAGGATTGTCTGACTGGAAAGGCCATAGCGTTGTTATTGCTGGTTAATTTGCTTTGGTTGGAAAAACTGCTCACAGAGTAGTATTGCTAACAGGAGTTGATTTTATGTTTGTGGGTGGGTATGGGATCCCTTTCCAAACCATCAAGGTTGCAGGGTCTCTTAATTGTTATGATGCTAAGAAACACATTAGTCTCTTGTAGTTCTGTACAAGATATCCCTATCTATAGATACCCCTATTGTCTCCAAAGACAGAGGCTGGTTTAGTTGGCAAAAGCCTTAAGAGGCCCACACTAAGTCAGGAAGAACTTTTAACTCTGAAGGGGAGGGAAGACTCATCTGTTACACACCAGAGGAAATCCCCTGTTGGGAGTCAGTAGGCTGTCTTTACAAATGCTGGAATTTTGTTCATGTTTTTGGAGTTCTCTCATGAGTCTCAGTGGATTAGTTACTCTTTGCTGAAATTTCTAGGGCACGTTTCAGTCTGTTCTTTCTTAATATCCTCAAGCAGGCTTGTGCATTTTCTTGATTATTTAAATTTTTGTCTCCCCATCGCAAGATAGTTTCTTCCCTCTGTAGCTGTTGAGCTATGCACAAGGTTGGATGATTACTCAGAACTTCCTGGAAAGCCTCTTGTTTGTTTTAGACAAAAGTACTCAGGAAGTTCCTCAGCTCTTCCAGCAGAGCTGTACTGGCAGCAGCCTTCTGATCCTCCAACTGCACTCACTGCATTTTTTGGAAGATGAGCTAAAATAATTTTTAGTCCAGTACTAAGCAGGGTATGTCAACATTCTTCCATGTATTTAAAATGCTGAGACTATTTTTGAGATCTGCACCTCAGCTAGAAAAAAATGCTCTTTGGTTTTCCCCACCAAACCTGTCATCTTCAGACTAACATGTTCCAGGTCTAGGCACAAATTTGATGCCTTCACAGCTCATGTCCACCTTCCACACACAGGTTTTCAATTTCATTCAGCTGGTGAGGCTTCATTCTGCTATAGCCACTTTCTGTAAGGCAGGGACTCAAGCAGCTAAACATATGCGTGTTAAAGGAGATAAAAGGAGGGGGAAAATAAAACCAAACACAATCTCAAGCAGCTTGACATATGGATTCTTTTTAGCCTCTCAGTCTCTGGTGGCTCATTTAAAAACACTTTAATCTATACAATTAGGCTGAATGTTTCCTGTGTTGTTGGGTGATAGAGCAATCATTTTAACATATATATTGATGGTATCTACTGCTCTCATAGCCTTCTATGAGCAGAAACGTGCTGACACAAAACAGGGAGCAGTGAGAGACATTGTGTGTGGTCTGTAAAATTTTAAGTCTGCCAACAGCCATCAAACACTGGTATCAGCAGCTCCTTCCTGCTTTTGCACCTCTGAGTCCTCCACACCTACATGATGAGATGTCTGTGGGAGGGAGGCCTACAAGCTGTTGAATTCAGCTGTTGCCTCAGAAGTGGTAACTCGCTGTGAATAAGGCCAGTTGCTACTGATGTGAAGGTGCTACTGATGATGCTGAATTAGTTTAGAGACCACTGGTGCATGAGAGCGCTGGTAAGACTGTCTTTAATCAATGTAAGTTCTGTCGGCATCTTGGCTTCAGCCAGCCTCGTTTGTACGACACTTTAAAAAGTGATTATGAGGGCTCCACGGAAGGGGCCTGTACTGACTTCATTTCTATGAACTGGTCAAATATTGCTGTTGCAGACTAAATCACTTTGCAATCAGCTCTTTAGTTTGCAGTGTCTGCGTTCCCTCTCCAGGAAAAAAGATGGAAAGGGAGAACGTTGTTGATGCTGGTGCCTTTGCTCAGCTTCAACAACAAGACTTGGGGGTGAGATTGGCTCTGGTATCCCTGAACCCCACTGGGGCCTTATGCGTCTGAAGGAGCAGGATAAGCCTCAAAATGGACTCTGATGATTTCCCTGAAAATAACCAAAACAGAATAAACCCAGAAAAACCCAAAACAGCCTGAAGTACCCATACCTCTGCTGCAGGAAGTATTGCTCTTCAGCCAGGTGAATCTCACAATTGAACAACATTTGGTGGAATCTAATCCAAATGCTTTGGGGCTGAATTGCTTTCCAAATTACTGAGACTTTGTATGGCTGCTCTTTGGCAGAATGTAAGTGCAATTTATCATTCCTGTTCTTTTATTGTATCAGGAAACTGGGGAACTGGTTGTTGCTAATTCTAGATCCCATGTCTTTTCTCTTTGAATGCAGATCTTGGTAATTTATTCCAAAGAGTCATGAAAAACTGAGTTATATTGAAACTGTTGTTCACTGCCTCTGACAAAGTATTAGTCAAGGCTGAAAAGATGAGAACTGGTAGCACTAACTGTACCCTGTTCTTTAGTTCTCAAAGGTCGTAAAAACTAGGTCATAACCAGTGCTCATGTAGAGCTTTCTTGGCTAACAGCCCATGAAGGCAAATTCAGATTCTATTTGGCAGGTGTCTTTAACATCAAACCTGCAGGTTTCAGATTGTAGGTGCCACTTATATAAAACAATCTTGAATGATTATTGCAGCAAATAAAAATTGTACATGTCCTCTATCTTTACAAAATATTGGTGCCAAAATATAGTAATTTATAGCTATTTCAAAACTGGATCCAAGCCCCACAAATATGTTCACAAGGGTTATGAAAACTGTAGTCAGTTAACACTTTATTTGCTTGAGGGAAAAAAACCCACTAACTTCAACATTTTAGTGTAAAATTTGTAACATACTTTTTGTTGAACAAATTCTAAATCTTTCTAACATAAGACATAATTTCTTTCAATTTTTATGCATGAGAGAGCATGACATCTTTCTCTAGTTCAGCTTGTTAGCCTTAGAGCTTCTGAAATTGAGATATTATTATTTAGATCCTTAATCAGCAACTGGCCAGACATTAATGTTTAAAGCATGATAGTAATTCTGTAGTGACGGGAAAATTATGGTCAGGCCAGGCAAGGAAATTCTGTAGTAAGAAAGAGATTACATCCTTGAGGAAAATACACAGTGGTTCTGAATGTTTATATTTTGCTGTGCTGCTTCTGTTTCTGACATTCATGATGTCTAAGAGCTCGGAAGTCAGTATGTACCGGTGCTCACAAGCTTTGGTCTATCTTTGTTATTATTGCCAATACTATCTCCATTTTTGAGAAAGGTGTACACAAGTGCATAAGAGGAGGAGAAGAGGAGGTTGCTGAGTCTTGAATTTAGTAGGACAAGACAAAGTCTACTGTCTCATTTTACATGGGCCAGTTCACAGTCAGACAGTGGAAGGTTACAACTTCATGTCTACTAGTACAGATTTGATTCAAACTAAGAGACCAGAGATTAAGTCATTTGCTTTCCTTTACTTGTTTCCTTAGTTCTTTCAGCTCTTGCATTCTCCGTTTCCTGATTATAATTGTCACACAATGTGTTTGTGGCTAAGTGAGTATGTATTAACTGCTCACCACTTGTTTAACAACTGAGCAATTGGTTGTGAAAATGGCCTACATTTTATACGTAGGCAGCTCTGCTTATGCTGTGGGGTTTTTTTATTTTTCCTTTCTGCACCCAGCCCCACCCACTGATTTAATTCTCAGTAAGTGATCCTGCTAATAAGCATCCAGTGAATTTGTAAGAAACAGTTTGTTTATTGCACCTGTGAATTGATAAGGGTGGATTGTTTGTTTGATAAATCCTGTGGTGGTCCACTCTGTAGTTTAGTTGCCTAACAGATATTAGACTGGGCGTCTTCCTTACCTGGATGTATATTTAATGTTTTTTAAATTATTAAGGTATTGTTTTCCTTAAGCACAGCTACTTTCCAAATACAGTCTGTGAGTATTTCTGCTAAGAACAGAAGCTCAGTGTTTCCATGAGTACTAACCACTCATCTTCAAGTTCCTGGAAAAATATCCAGAGAGGAATAAAGAAGGCCAGAATAAATTACAACTGGGAATGCATGAGTATATCTGTGGATATTATTTTCCTATTGTTTTGCTATTCTTAGAATTTCACATAGTTGTATGCTTCTTAAGACAGAACAAACTTAATGAGGCAGAAGGACAATGTAAGGACAAAAGGACGAAGCCTAACAGCTTTGGTGATAGACGTATGATCTTTGTTAGTTCAGACTTCAAGTTACTTGTTTGGCTTGCATTTGAACTATAATTTAATTTATTTCTTTAGAGAAGGCTGAGGTTATGAAATAGGAATTCCTGAATACATTACTTGTAATGGATAGGATAAAGCTTCCCAGAAAGTCTTGGAGATCCAGCAGTTCAGTACTAATAGTGACAGCCACGTGTTTTATAATCTTTCTTGGGCAGTGTGTCAATCTAGGGTGAAAGGAATTCATTACAATGGATTCTAAGGAATGGCAAACTAAGTCTTACTTTTCCAGCAGAGACTCTGTAGTATTTCCTTAATAGCAGTTCACCTCAGGAGACTCCATTTTGTAGATCTGAATTTAGGGATTGTGAAACTGGCTCTAACAATACTCTTTAGGATAAGCACAGAATAATATTTCTTCTGCTGCTCTTTTCTGCTTCTAGTGGGGAAGCTCTTCCAGTAATGCAGAAGGGTAGTTAAGACCCCATGGCTCAGATGGCTCAGCTAATGAGTACCATTTGTGATGTCTGTTTCAGGTCCCTGGGCACTAGACAGAATTATTTCAAGCTGCCTATGAAAACTTGTCTCAGAAAGAGATTATTTTGAATTACCACCAATCAGGGCTGAACTATTGATTAAAGAGGATAAGGTTTTGTATGCCATAACCTCATATTTAAAATGTGGAATATGGCACTTCCAAGCAGAGGGAGTGCCAGACTTGCTCCTGGCATGCGTGCAAAAGTTTTTAAAAAATCAAATATCTTATTTATTTATTTATTTTTGAGGGGCAGTCAGGCAGAGTGCCTAATTCTAACATCTAAGCTCACTTTCTATCCAGATTTGTGTTCTTGGTGCTTTACTCTGTCAGGTAAGGTACAAGCACTAGATTTTTCAAAACCAAAAGCTGGATTTGGCAGTCCTTTTCTGTGTGAGGTAGACTTTTGGAAATCTAGAAGTTGCTTAATATTCCCTAAAATAATTATTTACTGCTTCCTGTAGTTATTCAGCTGTATCTTCATTTTTGTCTTGTGAATGTCCAGATCTCATGGAAATGTATCTGAGGACAATTCTTTCTCCTTGAACTGTTCTGGCACAGCCATTACACTGTCAAACAGCTGATCTGATTAGAAGGGGGAAAGAGCAGCTCCAAATTTACTGCGTGGGCTTTTAACAGAGAGTTGCCAGCCTACTCTTGTGCAACTAAGACATTTGATTCATTCTGCCACTTAGTGGAACTCCCTAATCTTTACCATGTTTGACATTTAACAGATCAGATGAATTTGCCCAAAAAATGGGTGGGAGGGTGGGGAAGGCAATTAAAATGGATTTTCCTGCTAAATTAATACACAACTTTAGCTGGAACAAGTCATTGCCAAGATGCAGAAGACACTAATACTTGCAATGCTAAAGAGCAGCAGAAACCACAGGTATCATTCAGGTAATGAAAGAGAGGAGGAGCCTGAAATGGCATTAGCTTTAGCACTGTTGTCTCATATCCTCATTGGCATTTTAATTTTCTCTGCTAGCTAGCAAAAGCTCAAGTTTCTGAGGTGAATCCTATGAGATTTGCTCCAAATACTCTCTCTGTATGTATTTGTATCTCCCAAACTAGCTAGGAGTTTAATTCTTGTTTTTGCAAGAATATTTTAGGCTTGGTTCATTGATGGTGTCACCTCTGGAGGTAGCTGGGTCTTATCTGCAAATCTGACTTCCAAGGATTTGGCCTAAGTAGGAGAAGATGTAGGACAAGGCTCCAGGTTATTGTGGTGACTTTGGGGCAAAGAGGGCAACCCGAGGAGCTTTGCTTGATCTGTGACTGTTGCAGGCAGCTGAACTTCCCAGGTGGCTGTGTCGTTCTCAGTGCAGGTGCTGCTCAGAATGAACATTCTCCTATTGGTAGAAGGAAGTTAAAGGCACCCAGGGAAACAAGGCAATAAGAAAATAAATTTGAATGTTTAATCCACAGCTTCCCTGCATTATTTTCTTTAGGTCTTCTGTGCTAACTATGCTGCTTTCAGAAGTGGTTTTTTTTAGCTGTGGAGGTAAAATTATGATAGCATTTTAACCTTTTAACAAGCAAACTGTGGAAGGAGGCAGTAAAAATCTGCTTGTGGAGGAGCTAGGCAGCAAAACTCAGGGGCTGGCTGAGACACATAGGCAAAACTCATAATAAACCATGAAAATAGGGAAGTAAAACTGACTTGTTCAAAATTGTTCAGCAATACTTCCTGTCAGCTCTGAGAAGAGCACTGATACCAAGCAATAGAATATGAGGTTACTGATGGTCATCATATCTGTAAAGGAGTCTTGAAAGCTACGCTTAGCTGCAGGATGTTGTGTTAGCCTACTTTCATGCAAAGCATAAATCTAGTGCTGTGAGATATGTGAAGAGCTCCCAGGAGGCTCTCCTGTGACCTCCGGGTAGCAGCATTTGGGAAGCTTGTCTCAATTAGAATTTCAGACAGAAGCAGACAAAAAACCCCAAACCAAACAACAAAAAAACAATGGTGTGAAAGAGAAAACCACTGAAACAATTGTGTCTGCAAAGTCAGACATCCAAAAGGTCACAGTTTTTCCTTAGTGTCCCTTGGGTGTTTAGCCCTTGTATTTTCACAGCCTTCTCTATATTAAACTTTTAAAACCACTTAAGACACCTAAAATGAACCATGCCAGTGTTAATTTCTGTTTAATTAATTATCTGCCTTGGGTGTTGGTTAAGCTTCAGGCTGACACATTATATTAACATGGATTGAAGAGTTCTGTTATGAAAAAGATAAAAACCAGTATATTTACTCAAAAAATTAAAATCTTGGAATGTCATAATGAAAGCTTACTGTTCTCTGAAAACTATCTCCTTTGCTTTTCCCATGGGTAGAGAAAGTGTGGCTTTTTAGGCAAAAGGATAACTAAGTCTTTGGGCCTTTGGCCAAATAGTGTGTTATGAGTATGAGACATCCACATGCAGATATTACACACTGCATGATGGGACTGAAATATTTTTTATACCTTAGTTTGAGAGCAGTTGACTTGAGCAAGTTTCTGTATTGATATTTTTCATGTTTGCAAAGCACACAAGGATCCTTTCATTTTTGTCAGTACTTACAGAAGCAGTACATTTTGTTTAGAGGAAGACTGCTGACACATTCTGATTTGGGTCAGATGTTTGCACAATCAGGGCTGCGTAAGCTTTTTGTTTTCTTTTTTTTGTGTATTACCATAATTACAGTAGGTGAAAACAAGGGATACCAGCTCTAGGCATACTTCTTCTTTTCCTAAAAAAAGACTGATGTACAGTTGTCTGTCCTTCTCCAAATACCTCTGTTTAGATTGTAAAAATGAGCTAATAAAATACTTGTTTTTTTCCTTGAGGTCTCTAAAACTGGCTTTAAAATCTAGTATAAAACCACTCCATTCCTTGTCTCTTTGTGTGCTATTTAGACTGTTTGCAAATGCAAATGGATTTATTTTATATTTCTTTCATTGACCTCTAAACTTGTACCAAGCTACGTAGAAGGGGCCTTGCAAAGTATCATTTTCTTGTGCTGATGAAAAACGAATCTGTTGGCCAGCCTTAATGCCCCAGCATGATTTTGCAGGTGAACCTCAACAAGCAGCCAGGTACTTCACAAGGACTCAGAATAGATCTGACAGACTGTCTGCCTGAGTGACAACCAGTGCTCCTCTTACAAGACCCATTACATTGAAGTAATCCTAAATGTGACACTCTTGTCCCTTCTTGTACCACTTTGTCTTTAGGCTTGCCTTTTTTACTAAGCAGTGCCAGAACTTTGAGTTGGCTTCCTAATGTTGGACAAAATCGGTAAGGGAAAGACTGACAGATAGTGGTCTGTTTTTTTGTATATATACTAAGGAATTGTTCCTAGAAGAGGGATGGTCACCAAAAATGCAGGCACTTTGTCAGAAACTTGAGCTCCAAACTCTTCAGAGGGAGTAAATCTGATTCAAGAACTGCCTGTGAATTTAAAGAGTAATCTAGCTCTTCAGCAGCTTGCATGACTTATTCTCCAAGGCATGTTGTTTCTGTGTGAAGCTTTGTATAATAGGTGAACAAAGAAATATCACCTTTTTCTATGTTTTCCTGGCAGGAACACTTTCCATACCAGCAGCTGGCATAGGCATTAATTAAGCAATTTGACACATCACCTAGTGAGCACTGGGTAAGATCTTGTCATACATCATCTGCTCCACAGAAACAGTCTGTGTGCATGCCTGGACTCTCAACAAACATCGGCTGGGGCAATCTGGCCCTACCTGGGCAGAAGTTAATAGGACCCTTCACTGGCTACAACTAAAAGCCTGTCTGTGGTCAGTTTCTAGCTGGTTGCTGTGGGGTGGTACCTTATGCACATGGCAGAGAACTCATAAATCCGTAGCCTGAATTTTGTGTGGCAATGCAAAAGGCTCAAGCGCTTGATTAATCCTTAGAAGATGGCTCATGATCACTACATTTGGTTTTAGCAAATTACTGAGTTTTGATTACTTTGTTTATAACTTGTGAACACTTAACAAGTGGTGTGGGTTCAGTGAGGGTGTAGTTTCTGGAGCTTTACATTGCCATGAGGCTGATTACATGTACATGGTTAGGTTAATCCCTGGTTTGCACAAAAGTGAGATTAGAAGCAGAGAGCTTCTCACAAGGTTAAATGGTGTATGTAGTTACTATGTGCTGTTTTAAAATAATATATATATACTGACTGTGGTGCTGTGAGTGGCAGTTAGCAAGATCATCCAGTTCTGTTTATCTGTTGATACTAAGAGAATACAGAAAGAAAAGGTAGTTTGGAATAGTACTGATTTTCTTGTTGCTCATTATCACAGCTTATAAAGATACTGATTTACATACTGAATATATTATTGATTTGTATTTTAAGGTTATTTCTTTTCCTGTTTTGGTTGTAATGCAAATGACCTTTGTATATTGAGGAATATATTGCCCTCTGAAAAAAGGCTGGAAGGTATACTTTTGTAAAGGTAGGCTGCAGATACCATTTTGCAATTGATATGCTTTCTGTGCTCTTATTTCTATTATTGGAGAAAGCTAAAGTTCTTCTTAAATCCAAATGTATAGCTTTCTGCTGCTCCCACCATAGCAAACTCCTCTTAACAGCAGCTGAATTCCTTTAATTGAGTCTTCCAGAAGATCAGCTCCAGGAAGATGGCAGGGGGAAGCTCAGTGGTCTCACTGAAGTTGACTTCACAAGGGCAAAGAGAGTAGGATTGGACTAAGAAGTAGAGTTATGCGTATTTGAGGAAAAAATAAGAATCCCCCAAACTAGGAATGCAAGTATTCAGGCAATCTTAACTGTAATAATCACCTTGTTCACAGCTATAATGATGTTGGGATTCATGTAGCATTCTTCATTTGTGAATTGCTCATCACATTGCTAATTATCTCATAGCATAGACAGTTCCTTGCCTGAATGTGGCTGCAAAAGAGTGGGAGGATATTTCCAACAATCATATATACAGGCAGCTATTGCAATTTTCTTTTTTATCCTGTCTTCCTGGGAGATTATGCTTTTGTGACCACAACATGCATCTGTATCTGTGTGCCTGCCTAATAATGTCAGAGCACTTTCAGCCAAATATGACAGAGCACTAGAGGTCCAAAATATTCAAATTTCCTAAACATTTTAGGGAAATAGAAGACTAAATACAGGAAAGGGGCTCAATTACTATTACCACTGAGGGAAAGGCTGCAACATTTCCCATTTTCAGTGGAATGTCAGAGAGTTTTCATGATACAGACAGGGAATGAGCAGGAAACTCTTCAGTCAGTTTTCACCTCCTTAGGCACAAGAGAATCCACCAGAAGGCAAAGGGTGATAGGAAACCAGATTTCATAGCTTGTGATATGGTGAAAGAAGAGTTAATTCTGGCTTATTTTTAAAAAACAGTGATTCTGAAGCAGCTCCCCTCCTGTGAACAAGTAGATGAGAGAGACAAGAAGACAGAATTCAGCCTCCACTTTTTCAAGCTTGCACTAAATTAGTTTCCTTGTCATCCAAGATGAGCACCATGAAAAAAACTAAGATGCTGGAAAAAATTAACTGAAAAGACACTTTCCTGTTGGAAAATGCTGTTTCACTTAAACAGAGATTTTGCATAGGGACATGCCATTTTCAGTACAACTGCATGTAAAGAAATTGAAAACCAAATATTAATATGACATTCATCTAGACATTTGTCTTTTGTTTACAATGTGTTTTGCATTGTATGATCAAACAAGAAAACTACAGGAAAAAAATTTAAATTTTATTTGAAAAGCCTAGAGGGGGTCACTTTAGGTTTCACGAGAATGTCAGTTTTTCTTTCAGATTTGGAAGAAAAATAAATTTTAGAAAGTTGAAATTTCCTGCAGAACACAATCATATTTTCTAATTGCTATCACTATCAATCATTTGTGGCCATAAGGAGCCTCCTTCCTTAGTGCTCTATCTAGAAGCATGTCTAATTCCTTCTAAATAATTTATGCCTTATGTTTAATGAATTTTAATGATGGAGGTCTGGCAAACTTTCTAAACTGAAAAGTGCTATCTTTATTATTTTTATCTATATTTAGGTGTGTTTGTGCGTTTTCTCACACCAGTGCACATATGTTGGAAAGGTTGTTTCCATATCTGAAAAATATATGCCAAGGGAAAAAAAAAATGTGCTGGGATGTTATTGCTGAATTCTGGAAATACAATCATAGACCCAAATATAATACTACTGGTCAATTTTTTTAAATTTCTTTTTTTTCCTTCTGATTGAAACACAGGATTAGGTAGAAACGTCGCAGTTGCCAGGATTTTTTTTCATAACCCAGTGTAGAGCATTTCTGTAAAAATCCACTTGTTTTCTTCCTTTAGATTTTTGTAACAGGATTGTCAATGAGGAACTCCCCACAAAAGAGTAAGAGAACAAAAAAAAAATGATGTGGCAATTCTTATTTTTCATTTTTAAATGTTTAAAATATCTGTTGGATTTTGAAGACTTTGATGACAGAAGCAACAGTCACTAAGTTCATGCTAAAAGAGATCTAGAAACAGCAAAATCTGGAAGATGCTGAAGGGTTTTTTAGCTTGGACATGTATATACATCACAAAGTAGTGATAGTGACACTGCAGACTAATGGGAGTATAGTAATCTCCTGAAATGTCAAGGATTTTCAAATAAAGTGATTTTTTCTGTCTTGAAGCTTAGAAGCCAGGTGGAATAATGCCACCTTGATCAATTTATGTAGTATCTCTTGGAAACTGAAATAAAAAAGATATTCTGAACTTCTCTACAATAAAAGGAACATATTTTTTCACTAGAAAAATGGTTAAACTCATTGAAATATATTTATTGTTGAAAGAGGAAACTGTTTTTAAAGGAAAATTATATTAATTGTGGCTGAAGTTAATATGAGAAAATATATTAAAACAAAGTGGAAGCTTATTGTGTTATAAGCCTGTGGCTGAGGATTTTCTGCATCTGGGAGATGATGTAAGGAGAGCAAGAGAAAAGTAGTGACCTGTAGATCTGTACAGTTTCCTTGGTGTTTTATTCTCCCAGGCACCTCACTGGTGCCAGAGGCTCATTTTCTTCTCACAGTTTCACTAGGCTATTCCTGTCAGTGGCTCTTGGGTTGCCCAGTTTTGGGAGAGAAGGCAAGCTAAAATGCAACAAGAACATGCTGAGACTAGGCTGTAATCCTGCACACTAAGCCATGGTTATTATAGTTATTTAGAAATTATCGAGTCAGCTGCATGAGAAATAGTCCAGCAAAGCTGGCCCTGGCTGTTTGCCAGGTTCCTGAAAGTGCAGCGAGGAGCAGAGCAGCAGTCCTGGCCCAGGAGAGGTGGTTTGTGGTGTGGGTACGAAGGGAGCTGGTTCACTTTTTCCTCTTGTGAGCTGCGAAGTGCTGCGTGGGACTCTGCCGGTCTGGCCTCAAGCGAGTAACGATAGCTGGAAACTGTGAGATCTGCTTTGGTATAAAACCCGTGCTTGCCTTAGCTGTTGCTTCACTTCTTTATTAGTCACCCAGGGCTCAGTTGCTCATGGGAGCCTTGTGCAGAGGTAGATTGGAGTTGCTTCATGAGATGAGCCTGAAAGGTACCAAGTGCTGTGGCCTTAATCCAGCCCAACACATCAGCATGTGTATGAAGTTAAATTTACAACCCTGTTCACTGCTGGAGAGGGAGGTTAAGGGCTTTGAACACTACAGAAACTTCAGTAAGTGTACCTGTAAATACAGAGGCAAAGTGGACTTTTTCTCCCTAGATTTCTGACAGGAGCTGGACTTCTGTGTCTTTCTGAACTAGAAGCCTAAGAGTAATAAATGTATCACACTTGCATATTTTGACGTCTTGACCTTTTTGGCTACCATCTAGCTTTTCTCACCTCTTCTGGTATTTTTCATCAAATAAGAAACATTAGTCTCTTGCAACTTCCTCCCCTACTCAGAAGTGTGAAAGAAGCCTGAGTTTTACACATGAAAACACATTGCACCTGTGGTAGGGCTAATGTCAGTGGTGGCAGCGCATGAGAGATGAGGTAAAGCGGCTTGTTGTACAGCCACAGAGGTGGACATCTTATGAATTGTTACTGAAGATTCAACACCTGACTTCAGCATCACACAGGCATGCTCTGTGCAAATAGATGGCCATAATTAATGATTAATGGTAATCCACTGTAGCTACAGATTTCAGACATCAGTATCAATGGAGTAAAACTAGTAACAGCTTTCTGTGTGAATTGTTTACTATGGCAGTTGATGTTAATCAGTTATGAGTACCAGTGAGGTCAGATGTGTGCAAATGAGAAAGATTTTTCTCAAACTGCTGCTTATGGCTTTGCCAGCTATCTAATTTCTTTCTAAAATTTACCTTCTCCATCCCATCCAAGTGGTAGGTAGAGTGGTAAGGATGGATCTGGGTAATAGCTCATGTGCCGTAAATAGCTGCTTCTGCTCCTGGAAAATTATCAGTATCACTAAGATTGTGTTATGGAGCAAGGCAAGAGTGGAGGGTGGCTTATTGGTGAGACAGAAACTGTATATAAATTATTTGAAGCAAGTTATTGTCTGGGAATTTTGAATCTGTGAAAATGCAGATCTTGGTGGATATAAAGTTCAAGAAGCATAGAGAATTCATGTAATAAAAAGGGAAATTATCAAACCATTTTTAACTAGGTAGTTTGTAAAAATCCACAGCAATCTGGGTAGGAAGAAAAATTTATGTTAGAAGTCAGGCATTTCCTTACATGTAATCCTGCTTACTTACAAAGAATATTTATGGTGGCTTTGTTCACAATTCAGTCTCTTTTCTAGCCAGCCCTTATCAGAAGTGCATTTTTTTTTTCGCTCCCTGTAGGATTTTTCTCAGAGCCACATTTCCTGAGCATGTGCTGGCTGTCTTCCTGAGGACCAGAGGCAGCCACAGCTTGGATCAGGCTGTGCTGCAGCTGCCTAAAGCAGGAGTAGAAGTAATGTTGAAGGCTGAGAAAAGGGAAGAGGAGATGCATCTTTCTTAATTCTTCATGTAAATCATATAACACTCTATGGCTTTCTGCTGCTTTGTTCTCTGCTCCTTTGGTGTTTTGTTGTTTGACTTTCTGCCCTCTTGCGCGATGCATGTACAGGTTTGTCTCAGGCAGTGATGGGCACTATAGATTGTGCTCTGGCTGCATGAGCACCGTAAGAGGAAACTTAAATGTAAGGTGAGGCTCTCAGTGAGCTTTTTTACAAGGCTCCAAAAGAAGGTACTTAGTTCCATGCCACAGCACCTGCAACAAGATAGCTCACCAGAGGAAGCATATGCAAAAAAGAAAAAAGGGGAAAAAAAAAAAATAGACTCTGGGAAACCTAGAATAATAGAATGGTTTGGTTGGAAGGGACCTTAGAGATCATCTAGTTCCTAACCCCCTGTCATGAGTAGGGACACCTCCCACTAGACCAAGTTGCTCAAAGCCCCATCCAGTCTCTCCTTGAACACTTCCAAGGATGGGGCATCCATTCTCTGGGCAACTTCTTCCAGCATCTCACCATTCTCACAGTAAAGAATTTCATCCTAATGTTGAACCTAAATCTACCCTCTTCCAGTTTAAAGCCATTGCCCCTCATCCTATCACTACATGCCCTTGTAAAATGTTTCTCTGCAGCTTTCCTGTCTGATAGATGGTCTTTTACTCAAATGAGTGGGTGATTTTCACAGGCTAACTGTTTATGTGGGTGAATGTGTTTGAAGAACTACCGGTATCTGCATACTGGTAGAGTAGAGGTAGCTAAGGTTTCAAGAGTCTGGGAAGCTGTAGTTTATTGTCCTTGGCCTGTGCTCAGCATCACAAGGACACGGTGGAGCTACTGAACTTGTCATTATGTATAGATGCTTTTATTTAAAAGACATACATTTGCATCATCAGTTGTTGGTGTTATCTCAATTTTCTGATTTTGGGTGTGTTCAAACAACTTAAAATTCAGCCCTTCTACAAGTATTGCAATCTGCAGCAACTTACCAATGTGTTGGTGTTTTGCTTTTTCCCATGGCAAAATTCCAGAAGTAAATGCAGAGTAAACAACGCCACTACCTACCCTAGTTTCTTATTAAAATTTGTGTGAATCCCTTGTCTTTAGCAATTCTCTTTCCCAGAATCTCTTCTGGAGAGACTGACAAACTGTAAGGAAGGTTTACTAGCCATCAGCCCTCTGATCAAGCAGATTTCACAGCAGAGTTTGCCTTTATACCGAAAGATTTTGTGCCAGTGTTTCTTGCATGTGTGTAGATGGAAGGAAAGGGTGCTATTTTGTTGTTGTCCCTTTAGCAGAAAGCATCACTGCTCACCATGGTCAAGAGCCTTCAGACAGGCTAAACCTGGAAACAAGACCCCATTGATGTTTTTGAAAAGCACTGTGTTTTGAAGAACTTGCAACACCAACCTGTGACTACACTGTGAGGAGAAAAACCTAGGGGATACATACATTTTCTGGAGCAGTTACTTCTGAAGGACTGTATTCTGTCCTCAGCCTTGAGGCAGAATTTCAATCTGTGCTTGGGTTATGCAGAAGCCAACATTGGCACAGTTCCTTTGTTAAATAGTGGCAGAAATATCCATTAGAGTCTAGATTTCCCTTTCCTTACAGAAAATCAAACATGGACTACAATTTCCTTAATCATCTTTGCTATTGATCTTTAGAACATGACTTTGAATGCCACCATCAAAGGCGTCACAGACAAAGCCCAAGTCTCGCTTTCTCACACAGATTTTTTAGGCTGCTCCTAATAGAAAAAGTTAAAAGTCTGGAATAAGTATTTTTAGATACTGTCATTTCATTTGAATTGGCTCAGTTAGGGGAAACGACTTCATTTTATGAAAGTGATTCTAATGTCTGTTTTAAGGATCAGTTGGGTTTTTAAGATTTTTTGGGAAAAGCAGTGGAATAGCATCACCATTTGGGTTCCCTATGGCTGCAAATCACCAGTCCACCTTAAGTGACACAGCCTGTTACATTGATAGTTTCCCAATTTTGGAAGAGAGTCAGATGTGTTGGAACCCACCTGCATGTCTGGCTGGAATTTCCCATATAGACTTGAAGCCAAATCCCATAGTTTACAAAGCACAGAACAGGAGCCACTGTGCTACAGAGAGGTGGTATCTGTCTGTTCTCTTCCTGGGACAGCATGAAGATTGCATCAGTTCTTGGCATGTTTTAGAGCATCCGAAGGGTAAGTTATATATGACATCAGCTGGAACAGTGCCCTGTGCCCTGCTCTCAGATACTCTGTGCTCTTACTATTCTCCATCTCCTCCCACAGCCCATGAGAAGTGCCCCTGTTCTGAGGTAATAACTTGGTTATTGTTATGCCACTTGAGGATCTCTTTGTGGCAGGAAAATTCTCCCCTTATGCTAGGATGAAGAAGTAGCACGGAGGAGAGAGTGTGGGGTTAGAGTCTAAACCTTCAGGTACAGTTATAATCTATAGTTGTCTGAGGTGTCTCAACTTTTATGAGGTGCATTGAAATTAAGGACAGTTGCTTATAATTAAAGACTTCTGCCCCCATTCCTCTTCCTCAGATTCAATATATTCTTAATTTGATTTTTTTAACATGATAGATCACTTTTTCAATAAAAAGAATGGTGATCTAACCAGATTAAGGTTGTGTTTTGGGAACTTGCTTGATGACCGGTGTGGTCCTTTTACTTTGCCAAGGCCATCTTTTTCCAAGGTCTTTTGAATTGGACTATACTCTGGTAGCTGCAAGAACTCAGGATTCAGTCAATTGGTTCCCCCTGCCTTAATCTTGTTTCTGAATGTTTCAGTGAACATTTGTCTGAACTGGTTTTTCATTATGAATTGTTTCAAATGAGTCTGCTGAGTCCCACAGCCTTGCAAATCGCTTTTGTTTAGAACCACGATTTTGTAAGAGCAAAGAAGAGAGAAAAAAGTGGGAGTCCCTTTCCTCTAAGATTTCCCAGGTTGAGGTGGCTGTTAGCTGCCAAACATGTCATTTTAAAAACTTATAGAAACAATCACAGCTTGGCTTAACTCTCCAGTTTGATCCCAACCTTGCTAACAGCAGACTTGAGCATTAGTGCCACATGTTGTTATGCTAAAGAGTTTGCTCAAGAGCTGCATTTCCATGCACTGACCCCTAAAAAATTCACTAAAGCTCCCATCTGCTTCCTACTGTGCCAACAGAACATTGTCTGAGGGAGGGAGGAGATGAGCTTACATCTACTTGCCAGCACATAAAAACTGTTAGAGAAGACATGTGGAGAGATACATGGGCCACATCTTGTATTTCCATTCTCCTACACTGCATCAAGAAAGGTCTTTACATATGTGGAAAAGCCTGAAAAAAGCCCACCATTAAATTACTGACTGAGATTTCCCTTTGCAGGTAGGTAAAAGGATTGCTTAGGTTCTACATGACAAACGTGGATATGTAATTACATAATAAATTCTATGGTCTCCAATCTTCTTGAAGGACTATGTGCTTGAGAACAATTAAGGCCAGTGCAGAATTCATCTAAGCTATACTATTAAGTTTGGAAGTAGTGCAAATATATTAAAAATAACTTTCTGTTACCAGGCTTTGCATGTTTGATGCAGTAGCCTGGAACACTGCACAGGTTAATGGAACTTGGATTTTAGGTCTGTGGCTTGATTTGACATGGCTACAGTGGTAAGGTGCTGAGATAATTACCGTAAAGTTAACAACGTCATGTCACTGTAGTCACTGAAGTGCAGGCTCACCTTGAGAAAAGCTTGGCAAGAGGATATGTAATAAAGAATTTATCAAACAAGCTTTCATCCATCCGGTTACAAACTCTAATAGCTATGATCTGGAGAAAGAAGCCTTGTTACAAACTAATTTCATTTTGGATGTAAAAAAGTGGGAGATCTGAGGTCTTACAGTTCCCAGGCAGCATGTTCCTGTGAAGGCAGAAACACAGAAACATTATCATCTGTTGTGCTCTATTTTGCTCCTTACAAATCTCTCAAGCTCAAAAAATAGAGGCCTTTTTAATCATATAAAGTATAATTTATAAACACTTCACTAAGCCTTATTAATATAAATGATTTAACAAAATATATAATTTAAAATATTCATCTGAAGTAGAGTTTACTTGTGCTAATCTTGTCTCTGCAACAATATTTTTTCATTACTGTAGGCATGCTGGTAATCCTAGGAACAGGAGTCTTGCTCCACTGTGAAATGCTATGGGTCCTGATGGACAGTAATAACTGATTACCAGATTTAATTATTTTCCATGAAAAATATAAGCTACAAAATCAATATTTCAGTAAACAGATGAATAAATAAAATCTTTCTGCTGTAGCCTTCTATAAGAGGAGATGATAAGCTCTTTTCTTTGTGGGCCTCTAGAGAGAACACAGAGCCAGAGGGTGGTTGGCTTTTATTGCAATAACGGACCTAAAAAGTGAAAATGTGAAATTACTTTACCAAACTTTGCTAGTAGCACTGTGATCCACAATGACTTGCCAGGAAAGAAGAGGAGATGCTAGGAGCATTTATTTTCTTTTTCCCAATGGACCTAGAGATGTGATGTTATGTGTATTAACTATTTCTTTTGTCTGGGCTTTTGATTGTCAAGCATATGCTTCTAACCTCAAATTCCGTGTTGTGCCTGGGAAGTATAGTGCTTATGGCAGACTGAAATACACTTTATGGGCCCTGAATATCTTCCACTTTTGGGTCTTGCTGACTATTAAAGAGCCAAAATTATGTTTTTAAGTGCAACTACCAACTATAGGGCTGATAGCTTTTTCATAATCCATGCGTTAGAACTCAGGTATTCTTTAAGCCACAGGAGCAGATGGTTTCACTCAAGTAAAACCTTGGGATTTTTCATGGCAGAGAGAAAAAGGAGAGAAACCCAGGAAAAATATAGTAGAACCGTAATTGTTCTAAACCAGAATATTTTCCAGAAGGCACCAGTCCCTTTGAGGCATGCCCAAGCTTAGCAGAACCCTTTGGAATGTGCTTCATCATGAGACCACGATTTTGTTGGAGTCTTTGTCCAAAAAAAAAGTCAGAATTGTGTTGTTGTTTTGTTTTTTCATTTATTCCCCTTTAGTTTTCTTTAGATGAGTTTCCAATATTCTTCACCGATATTGCCTCATTAGGCAGGTTGTATTGTCAGAAGCACTTGCTCCTGTAGGATTTCAGCAACAAACTGGGAGCTTCCTGCAGGAAGACAATAGGTGAAATACATGTTTTCTTTCACTTTGCCCCTGGTTGCCCTCAGTAACTGAGGGAACAATTCAGAAGTACAAGTTTAAGACATCACTTTAAAAATAAACAGCCAGTAATTACACCTTCTTAAAAGGCATATTATTTGAAAACTTCATAGCTAGGCACTTGTGTGATTTGTACATCAAAATATTATGGTATGGTAGTGTTCACAAGGAGAAAGCACACAGTAGGCACCCAGTATGGCTCTAATGGAGTAAAGGAGTGAAGGGATATGCATGACCATTGCCACTGGAAAGTGAGGGTGCACAATTAGCCCCACTGCTGCTCTAATGGATTGAGATTATATATGGCAACATACAGAAGCAGGGGAGATCAGAAATATTGCTAGGAGGCTGATGAAAACGCATGCAGAGAAAGTGATTATTTCCAAAAGTCACTGATTAATCTAAGCGGGTAAGAGTGGAAATCTGTTTTAGTTAGTTGAAGAGCTGCTGTTAGAACAACCAGTATACTTGTGTTTTTCTCCAGTCAATACAGTGCAGACCATACCTCAGAAGAACAAGATGTTACCCTGACATAAATCAGAAAAATCACTGTGATCAGGAAGTAAATGGGATGGGTGAAATTGTGGCTCCAGTGAAGTCAGTGGTAGAAGTTCCTTGGGAGAGGAAATTCAGTTTGTGAGCTTACTTATGACTGCATCAGAGCCATCCCTTGGTTTATCAGCCGCAGCAGGTAAATGTGATTTAATGCCAGAGGTAAAATTTTTTTTATGGCTTTTTTTATGTTGCTGTATCATATTATCTAAATATTTTCAGATGTTATTTGTTTTGAAATAGTGGTTTTTTAAGCCTTTTGGGAACTCTTGAGAAACAAACCTCCTTTTATTTCAGCTTAAAAAAATGTGCCTGTGGTATATCAGGGTGAAGAGATTCTACTGTATACATGGGAAACTGCGACAACTTTCCTTTTAATTTTCTTAACTTTCCCCACATATAAAGAAGTTTTATTGTTTGTTTGTTGGTTTTTTGTTTGTTTGTTTGTTTTTCTCTACAAAGTCACTGCAGCCTAATGAAAGCACAGTGTACACGTATGCACAAACATACAAACATGCCCAGTTATCCTGTACCTTTTGCTATTCTCTGTCTTTCATCCAAAATTGCCAAGTAAATAGGCCAGACTGTGGACCACTTTGACGATAATGATGGAAACTTTGAACTTGGCACAGCTCCGCAGGGCAAAGCACTGGAAGTTTGATGTTCCCTTGGCAGCCATATAGCTGAAGAAGCATTGGGCATCCTCCTTTTAGCATGAGTTTCTCAAGGGCTGTGGCTTCATGCCAGATCACTGTGCTGGAGTTTAGATAAGAAGAGAAAAAGCCAGATCAGCACTTCCTGGGATGGGATGAAGTCACCAGCCAACTGGATATTGTAGAAAGTGTTACGCATGGATGCTGCCAAGATAAAAATTATTATTTTCTGAAAAATCCAGAAGTACTTCTAAGCTGAAGATTGATCTAGTACTGGTATGTTCATGCTGTAGAACTCTAAAAACTCTTTTTTCATGTTAAATATAGTTATAGAGAATTACCACTATCTAATACATAGTCCAACAGTAAAGTAGCTGGGCTTTGCCACAGATAGAAAGATGCCAAATCTAGCAGACTGAGTAAATCTAAAAACTTAGTTTTATTTTGGAAAATGAATTACTAATAAATGCAAGAAGTCTGTGGATAAGAGTGCATTCTGAACCTTTCTTTATTGACAAAAGATGTAGAGTGACTAATTCAACCATGTCCTTGCCAATGGAGACTTTATATTCTCATGTGGAAGAGTCTTGCTGATAGCTCCAGTCATTTGCTAATTTTGTAGTCCACTCCAGATAGAGCAGGAAATAATGGGCTTCAAATGCAATATGAGAAATTAAAGATAGCTGTTGAGAAAAGTCTTCTAACAAGTGAACTGCCAGAATAGATCATCTACAAAGGTCATGGAGTCTCTGTCATTGCAGGTCTTTACTAACAGGTCAGAAAAAAAAACACCAGAGAAAAGTGAAGATAAGTGCATTTGGAGCTGATTAGCTGTCTTTATGTTTACTTTCAGCACTTTTTCTGTGATTCTTGTAAATGTGGCAATGACTTATTGCTTGGCATGGCAACAAGGGGAAAAAAAGACATTCTTTGTTACATCAAAGGGCCATAAAAGCAATTTTTCAGTATAAAATTACTGTGAGAGTAATCTAATTGATGTAATGTAATTGATGCTATTTTATAAATAGTTAAACCGAGCACAAATACGTTGGTGGGAGCAGGGAGGGGAAAGGAGCAGGGAGGCACATTGGAAAGAGTGAGAACAGAGCCTATAATGTGGTTAGCCCATGGTTCTAATTTAGAGAAAAGTTGCATCTTGTCTGGCTTTCCCCTTAAATTGTAGGAGGGAAAAAGCCAAACAATCTACCAAGCTGCCAGTCCTGCTCCATAGTAAAAGCAGAGCAAAAGTGAATGGCAGAGCTTTCCTGTAGCAAACTGACCAGAGGGAAATGCAACAAAGAATTCACTTGTTAATCTAAAGAAAGATTTAACCGATGACTTTCAGATCATGTCTGCCCTGGTAGACCCACAGACAGGCCTAGGAACCAAAATTATCATGACTTCTACAATTTACAAAATGGGCTTCGAGGCTTTATGTAGCCATAATTGCTATGCTGCTGCCCTGGCCATGTCCTTAAAACATACAAGGGAATGTTCAGAATAAAGCTCTTTAACCTTGGTCCACATTGCTGGTGTTAGAGGCTGCTGTATGTAGAGGCTATAGGGATGAGGGCTTTTTGGGGCCCTTTTGCAATAGGGAGGACAGAGTGGGATCTTTCCCTTCTGAAAAATTCTCATTGATTTTTTTTTTTTCCATACCCTTTCCTGAAATACATGCTTTAAAATGTAGAATATTCAGCAGTGTCATTATACTCATTTCCTTTAAAATTTTCTCTGCAAGTCTCTCACTGACATTTATCCCAAAAAGATGTTCAAATTATATCATTGACGAAACCAGCTTAAAGCTTACTGGAAAAGAGTTCCACAGAGATCTCTTTTGTTTAATTTTGGTATATGCCTGAGTAAGCATAATCTGTTGGTTGCAAGATTAGAATACATCCATAGAAAGCTGTCTTCACTAAAAAGTGTACAAGGCAACATGACCAACCCAATGCCATACACTACACTTGAACTCATATTTTCCTTTTGATATTGAGGAAACCCTATTGGGAAAACGGGAAGGAAAATTTTATTTTGGTATTCCTGATGGCAAAATATACTATTGCATTTTTTCTGTCTTGAAATTTCTATCAGGAACAACCACAACTCATAACCACCTCAGTAAGTGCCCCATACTGTAGCTGATCCTGACAGCTTGTGTGATCTTATCACATGTATTTATGTAACAAAAAGCCAATACCTCCCTTGATATGCATATTAATATCCCTTTGACTTTCACTGCCTCCCAAGAAAACTCATGCACCCATGATGTGCCTTGAACCCAAAGCAAAATACAGTAAAGCAAAAATGACTCTCATTACTAACTTCTTAGCTAATAAAATGTAAATCATTAATTTACATTTGTTTCTGAGAGAGGAGCTGTATAGCCAAATATTGCCTATGCATTGAACCATGGTGTCTTCAAATCAGGAGGCTGAAATGTGACATTTTTTTGCATGAATTCTGCTGAAGGAAGTCTGGCATCTGGACCTACTAATGTTTCCACTGCCTGAGAGTTTTCTTCTTATAGACTATGCAACCTCAGTCTTGAACTTCGTTTGTACCACAGGAGTCATGCTGCCTATGACTCACAGAGCCTTTGGCAAACAAAAATATTTAGCCTTTTTTCAAGGGTAAAGATGCTTCAGAACAATGCTGAATTGAGAAGACTGTTGTTAGCTGTGCTGAGGAGAAAGCTTCAGGAGAAAGCTGCTCACATGGGCCTTTGGTTAAAGACAGAGGATCTTTGATGTTGTTCAGCAGTGGTATGAAGTGAAGGAAAATTGGGGGAAAGCTTGAGGGAAGGGTGTGTGTGTGTCAAAATTAATAAATGTATCTGTGACTGGTAACAGTGAGCAGAGAATCCACATGCCTGATCATTGAACACTGAGCATCAACAGCAGATCTCTGGGTCTGGCCTGCTCTCAGAGGCCGTGGGAATAGACTGAAGTCCCTCAGGCTATTTTTCCAGTTTTCCAAGTCTTCTCCTTGTTAGATATCAGACAGTCCTCACTGAATAACATAGAGCAGCCTTTAAGTGTAAGAGACACCACTATTAAAATATTGCTTGTTCTTACCCCTTCCAATAGTAAAATCTCTAGAAAAGTCATAGAAAAAACAACATACAATATATTTTCTACTCTTTAAATAATTCTGCTATCCTTTGTGATCCAAGTCATAAATTCTGGTCTGTGAAAAACTGGTAATTTGCTGCAATCAGTCTGTCCTGTAAACAGAGAGAAGAAGGGGTGGAAGGTAAATACTGAGAAGAGTGCAGATAAAAAGAAGTTCTGGAATAACAGAAAGGAGTGGAAAGCAATAAATCAGAGACCACTACTGTATCAATTCAGGCACCCAAATCCTTGGTTAAAGTTTGTTGCTGTCTCATATGGAGGAAAAGGGAGGACACCGGAGAACAGCTATGGGGTGAGGGGCAGTCTTTGGTTTCCCTGGACAAGGTGTGTCTGTATGATCACAACCCATGTGGTTTGTGCCTGATTGCTCACAGAACGACTCAGAGGAGGTTCCACTTCCAACTCCTCAGGCTTGTGGGGTCCCTGGGGTCTTTGAGAGAGCCATGTAACCCAGGTCCTTTAACACAACTGCCATGACTCCTAGGGAAGCCCATCTACCACACAGAGGGAGAGTTTTCTGAAAGGGAGGACCACTATGCAGCAAGAAGTTCTCCATGGAAAAAATGTTTCAGTCCTTGATAGTTATCTTCCTCTTAGGAACCCCAGAGGGAAGAGAGGCTGGAAAAGCTGCCTTCTCTGCTTGCTGCACCTGCAATATCCAAACCTTCCTAGGCTTGCAAGTATCATTGCCTTCAAAGGAGTGTAAAGTGTACAGAGAACTGTAAATCTTGAGGGGAGTCAGGGGGTACATGGACAGGGGACACAGAAAGCTGTAAGAAACTGACAAAGACCATGTTAAGAAAACTGTGTTAAAAGTCTTGTGGATGTGTATGCTGGAGGCATCATAGTTCACTGAAAGAAATGGTGAGTTGGGTCAGTATCTTGACTATCTTTTGAACTGACAGGAGATGTTTCCATTGGGCAATGTCCCAGAGTTAGTGTAACAGTTTAGCAGGCCCTGCACAAAGTTCACTTCCCTTTTTTCATTTGCAAGAAAAATTCAATAAATGGCATTGCAGTCATGTGAGAAAAAATACTGTAATATCAGCATATTTTGGAACAGAGCAGGTCTTGGATAAGCATAATTCAAGGTAGGCCAGAATTGGTGTTAACTGTAGAGTTCACATGCTCATGCAGCCAATGAACAGAACATGACCTTGGTTATAGTACTGTCAGATTAGTTTCAGTCTAGCTTATTTTTTGATCCCTTTTCTGGTGGCAAAGCAATTCTAGCCAGAGCTGTACAAACCTGGTGTTCATTGTCATGTGGTTGAATAATAAGCGCTAAGTGGTTGACAACTGTTTGTATGCTTACCATGCTTCATGCTGATAAGGTTTTTCCACAGGTACAGAAAATATGGTCCCATACTAACCAGGGCTTTAGTGGGGCTCTGTGGAAGAGCCCTGTAACACACAAGAGAAAGTAATTAATAAAGAGGCCAGTTCTCAGTCACAGCAGTTGATTGAAGTGTTAGTTTATATTCACTTAGGATCTGGCTGTGAGACCTTGTTTGGCACTGTTATCCCATATTTACAGTAGCATTAGCCAGTTGGAAATCAGCAAGGATTTGAGGTGTAGCTCCTTGCAGGGAATACTGTAACACCCGTTTTGGCTTAGGGCTTTCTTGTTGAGAAAAGTGAGCAGATTCACAAATGTAATAAAACAAAAGATGAAGAGACACCTTTTGGCAAGAAAGCTGTTATTACCATAAAGCAACATGATTTATATGCAAGTTCTTTTTTTTTTTCTTTATTGGCATCTCTGAGCTGTGGCAACATTATTTGAGCTGAGCATTTCCTGGGGACAGCATGCAAATGCTCACATTTACAGGATTCCTTTAATTTTGTGTTCAATTTAAGCAGGTTTTTAAAAGCTATTTTGTCTTGAGATGGGGAAAGCATTCTCATTGCATGTACCTGCCTTTCATCGTTAAACAGCCAAGATATTCTTTCATTCTCAGTAATTCAGTGACATAATTTCACTGTAGTTAGCCAAAGTCATTATTTGCCTTTGAATGAGCTCTAAAAAAGAGCCTGAAGATAGAGTTTGTTGGTGGGAGGAGATTCAGTCATTTTCTTCTGAGCTGTGCCCTTTAGAGAATGAGACATGCTCTTTCTGTGTTCATGCTGGCTTGCTGAAATATAGTAGGAGACTTCCCCCCTCCACCTTCTTCCTGGAGGCATCACTTAAAGGAGAGCAGACAGCCTGGTTGCAGCACTGTTTCTTACAGTGGGAAGATACTGGAGCTCCTCATATCTGAATTAGCTTCCAGTTCATTTAGAAATCCAGCTCAAAGGCTTTCATCTGGTAAAGCTTGATATGATTGCACCACTCAGTGTGGATGGTACTGCAACAGCTGAGATCTGTTGACGTGTTAGAGCTTACAGATACCCATTTCTTGGTCCTTAACAGCAAAGAGCTCTTGCCTCTACTTTTCCCTGGTAAAAAATACCCTGAGCCTGCAGTGCTCTCTTGCATTGCTTATTTCCATCCCCACCTCCTCTCTGTGAAAGAGTAGTTTGGATGCAGATTAGTGCATTGTGGCATGGAATTGTGAGAACCTTGAATGCAGCTGCCAGAGTAACTGGCCACTTGGAATTTAAGCTGCATCTTCCCCTCTTCCACACTTTGTCCAAGTGCAGTTCAAAACCCTGCATAAGAATAGGATGCGGTTTCAGATACTATTTCTGGAAGCTCCTGATGCTTAGGTACAGGCAAATCAGAGGAAATTCAGCACATGGCAACACAGGTGATCAGAGGGCCTGACATGACTGCTTACAAGGAGAGATTCAAATTGTGTTAAGTGCCTAACTTGGCTAAGCAGCAGGTGATGTTGCACAGGATCATCCTCTTGATTATTCAAGTGCCAGATGAAGATAAACAGGAGGAATTGGTGTGGGCACGTGAAATGGGGCTAACCCAGAGGCAGAAAGCATTTAGGCTGAATAGCAGCCAGTGTTAGAAAGAAAGACCTAGGTGATCAGCAAGTCCCAACCTGGAAAAAGAGAGCAGACCAATAAGAAGGTTAGACAACTTGCAACCCAGCCTTTTTCAGGTGGAATAATTTCTGTATTAGATGTAAGATGGTTTTCAGAGAAAATGGTGGAAACTTCATTAAGCAAACACAGACAGGCAAATAGAATGCTCCACCGGGGTTGATTAGGAAACTGTAGAAGGATGTATTAGAGGGCATAGTAAGACTTGTTCCATCTCAAAACTGTAATATTTATGCCCAATGCACTGAGCAAACAAAGAGAAGCTAAAAATAGTATTACAAGGCATGATGATTTCCAGTTGTATTTACTTCCCATCTCATTCAGATGATCAGACAGAGAAGTTGGCAGCTTTTATCCCTCTTAAACTGTGGGTGACTGAATGCACCATTCTCAAATTCCAGGGCTCAGTTTGTGCCACATGGATTTCACTCTGGTGAGCAATTCCTATGACAGTTTGCAACTTTTCTAACTTTTCTATCTGATTGTTTAATTTCCTTTTGGGAATGTGCAGCCAATATGTCTTTCCAAGATAATCAAATCATGACTGTATTTAAGTTATAGGAAAGAGGATATATTCATAAAAATCCAAAGAACACTGTGGGTACTCACTCTCTATTTAGTCTAGCCCAACAGCTGTTCTCAGGGTATGCAGGTTATACAACCCTGACATTATATGTAAAAAATATGTCCAATTGCTAGTCACCACATGTTCTAGTATCTTTGGTCTGGTACATAGGGATATTGCCAGTCTAGGTATGTCCATATTATTCTTTTCAGCCTTTCTGAAATTCAGCCTCGTGCAAATGTACAGGTAATTTATATAACATTGCAACAGGTATATTGAAGGCTAACACAGAATTCTTACTGTGTGAATCAAGTTATGATTAAGTGATTAGATGTTCCAGAAACAGGAAACTAGACACCGTTTTGTCTTTTGTACACATATAAAACCTGTTACTACTTACCTAATTTTCCTACTTAAAAACTAATGAGATTAAAAGAAGAGTACTTTCTTTTTTTTTTTCACTCTTACGATGCTTTTTGGGAAACCCTGCTGTAGTAGTGATTCATGCTTACTAACAGATGAGCAATTTTTGATGACTTTCAGAAGGCACTTCCTTCTTTTCCTGGAATTATGTGGGTTCTGTTAACATAGTCACTGAAAAGTTAAACAAATAAATTTAGCAGTGGGAACATTACTTCTGAGACTTGGTCTGGTTATCATCACTCACATAAGTCTGGAGAGAATCTGCTGTGGAAGAGCAAAGGGTTAAATTCTGTTGTTAGTTTGTGTGTTTGCTCCTATTGGAAACAGTAGCTGTAATAGAGCAGTACTTGGCCTTAAACCTTTCTGAACAGCCAGAAAGTGCTGCATTATCTGGATACTCTTTTGCAAACTTTGTCCCTCCAGGAGAAAACTGTATGTACTGGATGTTCTTGAAATAAATCAATAGTGCTGTGAACATACAGCTTCATAATTAACCCATCTTGTCTGAAATGAGGGTCTTCCTAAAATGTGCTGAACCTTGCTGGGATAACAGTGTTCAAAACTCAGCTGTGGTACATAGCTCTGAACTGAAGCACTGTAATAAGGAAAGAATTTGTAAGAGGAAACCTGTGAGATTAAAAAAAAACTGTGATAGGTGAGAGAGAGGATGGAAGTCAAAATCAGAATAAGGAAATTAATTTCCTCCTTCCTTCCTTCCTTCCTTCCTTCCTTCCTTCCTTCCTTCCTTCCTTCCTTCCTTCCTTCCTTCCTTCCTTCCTTCCTTCCTTCCTTCCTTCCTTCCTTCCTTCCTTCCTTCCTTCCTTCCTTCCTCCCTCCCTCCCTCCCTCCCTCCCTCCCTCCTTCCCTGCCTCCCCTCCTTCCTTCTCTTTCTGTCTGTCTACCTGTCTGCCTGCCTGTCTGTCTTTCATTTTTAAGTTGAAAAAAAAATCAGTGGAGGGAAGGGAACACCTCCCTAGACAGGACTCAATTGGAAGTCTTAAATCCTTAAATAAATGTCTTAGGAAATAGGTATTGATCCTTGCCTGGAGAATAGTGCCAAGGACATTCAAAAGGATGGGTGTTAATTTTGTTTTAGTTTTTTTGTTTTATTTGGTTTGTTTTAGTTTTGTTTTCATGTTGGTTTTGGTTGGGTCTTTTGTTTGTTTGTTTTGTTTTGTATTTTTTTGTAACATCTATGAGCTCAAGCAGTCTGAGCTGGGACTCTATTATTACTGTTTTGCACCGCAGAAATCTGCACACAGATTTCTGAATTAAAGGACATGAAGTAACCTAGCGTTATGACATGAAGTGTTTTAATCTGTTCCTTTCTGGTTGTCTATTTAGATGAAAGAGCGTGCAGCAATCACCATTAGGCATCTGGCTACTCCCACTGAGTGGGCATATGTCATATTTTGCTTATTCTCTGTAAATGCTCTTGGATTTTTCTCCTTTGCCTTTAAAATGTTAAACTTACAACACCATGCCTCAAGCTCTGTTTATTGAGTGTCATGCAAGGACAAGAGAGAGTGGATCAATAAACTTGTGCATGGTGTTTCTCTTTCTCTATATGTGCTGTTCCGTGACACTGCAGCTGCTTGGTACATCTTGCACAGCTGGCAGTAGCTGGAGTGTCCAGTCTCCTGGTGCTTGTTCACATGTCTGGCAGAGTAAGTTGAAATAGGTACTCCTGGAGAACACTGCTGTCTTCTTGTATTTTATCCTTGCTCCCAACAGCTAACAAGGACTAATGCAAGGGTCATTTACAAGTTGGAATTTAAACAGCCTGTTTTAAAACAGGGGAATGCACAAGCTCTACTCTCTTTCTCAGTAGGTGTGTGTGCATGGAAGACTTAAGCCTGTTTACCTAAAAGGAGGACACATCATGGATTTAGTTTTAGCAACATAATTTTCTGTGTGCTAGTCCGCTTGTTTGTGTAAGTATGATCTCTATTATCTGAACTTTGTCCTGTATAATTATAGAACTGTAGTGAGAGTGCTGAAGGACCTTTGCACTGGTTTATTGTTCACTTTAAGTTGTTTGGTTTTGAATGCATTAGGAGATTAAGAGTATGCTCAGAGGAGGTTAATCTCGGTGACTTCTGTGGCCTGTGTGATTCTATACAAACTTGCTATAGCTTGGACTAAAAATGTTCAGACTGGTTAGGAGGAGCTTAGGATAGAATAAGATGTGCCTTCTTGTTTCTGGATAAGTAAGTCTTACCCATATCACCAGGAACAGAAAGGTCAGCCTGCATTACCTTGCTGTCAGTGTCCAGGCTCCACCTCAGGGAGTTCCTGAGCCTGCTTGTTTTCAGTCTGTAGCTGGGTGTATGCTGGAATATAAGCAACAAAGAGATTGAGCAGGTTTGACCTGGAGAGCAACTTCAAACTTGGGCTTGACTTGCAGTGTAAACATACCTTTAAAGGCATTTGAAGAAACAGTGACCTGTCCTTAGGATCTCTTGAGAAACTGTGGAAACTGGTACCAACCTTAGATGCAAACCTTAACAAATAATGGCTAAATACTTCCAAAGTCATTGAGAGGAAGGGTTTGGTACTCAAGGGATGTGTTTCAGCTGAGGTTAGACTGATTAAGCGTGATCTAAGAGTCAAGGTTATGTATTCAAGTTGTTGTTCCATAAACATATGGATGTTCCTATCCATAGGGCTGGATAGGAACAGACTGAAGTACCTAAAGGTGCAAATATATATTCATTCAGAGAATTAGAACATTTGAAACCAAACCAAACCAAACCAAACCAAACCAACAACCCAAACCCTATCTCCATCTGTAGGAGTTTAACTATCTCCGTAAATTTGGGCCCTTGGCTATTCCAGAAATGAGAGATGAAGAAATATTGCTAGCTAGATAAATGAAAATGAGAGAATTGGGGGAAAATATAACCCGGTAGTGGAACTGTAGTCATGAATATCTGTCACTGTTGTGTTCTCCCTAGGAAGCCACTGATGTAGCAAGAGCATCACTATGATACCCTGACGGGTTATCAATGACAAAAGGTAATGTGTTATGAGAACTGTACTAAAAGTATTAAAATCTGCTGTGGTAGAAAACAAAATACAGAAGAGAAAAAAAGATGAAAGCTGAAAATACTTTTTTTCCCTCATCTTGAAAGTTGCTTTATCAACACTCTAACACTTCTTAAATGAAGAGACAGCTGATTTCTTACCTACCTGTTATTTTTCTCCATTGGTGTTCCAGGGCACTACAGCTAACATACGTCCTCTTGTGTAAAAATACAGAGCATTAGAATATGGAAGAAAAGTGCCTGCATTTTAATTTATTTAAAGTAAGGAAAACTGCTGCATTTGGGGATTTTGTTTTAGATTTCTTTCTTGTGTAAGAAGCCAACATAAAAGCAGGAACAGAAATCTTTGTATTTTGGAACATAGCCATTCATGATTGTACTTTATTTCAAAGGTGAAAGGATTCTAAACTCTTATTTAGACTTAACTTACAGTATTTTTATTAACTGCTATAAAAGTAGGGATTGCCAGAATAGTCACTGCCAATTGCAGTGACTGAAACTGTGGAAGTGTGATCTTAATAGTTCTTCTGTAGACTCCTTCCACTAAGGCAATGGCAAAAGAAGGATAAACTCTTTCTACTTTAGTTTTGGTGAGCATATGCACCTTATCTTGTGCACATAAATAATCTGACAACAACCACCAGAGAGCTCTCAGGCAGCAAAGATGGGCATGCCAACATCTAGCAGCTATGATGTGAGAAACCAGTGTGTAATATTTATGTTCATTTTGAAGAACACAAGATAGACATGGAGCTGTTGGAGTGAGGGCCAGAGCAGGGCTGCAAAGACAATCAGAGGGCTGGAGCACCTCTCCTATGAAGACAGGCTGAGAGAGTTGGGGTTGTTCAGCCTGGAAAAAAAAAGGCACCAGGGAGGCCTTATAGTGGCCTTCCAGTACCTGAAGGGGCCTACAAGAAAGCTGGGAAGAGACTTTTTCCAAGGGTGTGTAGTGGCGGGAAAAACAGGTAATGGCTTTACACTGCAAGAGGGTAGATTTAGGTTAGATGTTAGGAGGAAATTCTTCACTGTGAGGGTGGTGAGACACTGAAACAGGTTGCCCAGGGAAATTGTGGCTGCCCCCTCCCTGGAAGGCTGGAAGGAGCTTTCAGCAATCTGGTCTAGTGGGAGGTGTCCCTGCCCATGGCAGACTGGTTGGATGTATAAGATCTTTAAGGTACCTTCCAACCTAAACCATTAAGTTATTCTGTTATTCTATGAATATTGCATATGTAGAGCTGTACCTAGGTAATTAACATTGCAAAAATGTGATCTGCCTTCTTCCATAATTTGTTTGTATAAGAAGGTCACAGCCATTTCATTACTTCTTCAGTTTATGTATGAGATAGTCATAATATTACTGCAGTCATGTAGAATGGTTTTGTGAGGGCAAGTATGTATCTATAGAAGGAGATTTAAGTGCATGTGCGTAGTTTTACACTTGTGCAGCTTAGTATGTCTCATTTCAACCTGGAGCTGCAGAAGAGGTCATGAGCTGGTCAAAAGTTCAGTTGACTCAGTCCAACTGGAAACATTTTCTGATTTCTTTTTTTTAATGTTCCTCCTCATGGTGTGTAAGTGCTGCTGAAGGAGTATTGTGTAGGTGGAATTATTTAAAGGTTAGTAAGGGTGATGTCACCTAGTGGGACTATTTGTTTGGACTCCACAAGATAGCTAAGCAGTAAAGTATGTCTGATTTCTTTCTTCACACAAAACTGATGTGAGAAAATTCCCAAATAAAGAATATTTCACACAACACATGGAGAAGATTAACATAAGAGAGTCTTGAGATAAGAGAACTAATTTTATATATATACAAAACAAACTCAAACCATGTTGTTCATTCACCCCTACTCAAACTGATTTCTGTTTAGGAATATTTGCATTAAGGTTTGGTGTGGGTTTTTTCCCCCTTATGATGGAGATTGAGACATCTTCAACTCATTGCTGCCCGAAATCACTGGTAAAAAAGTGAGCGTATGTTGATTCTATGATAAAGATCTTCAGAGAATATTTCATCTTTCCTTGCAAGTTTGTAAACTGCTTTGTTGCTGTAGGCATTACTGTTTTTATGTGTCAGTAGGAATTTTAAGAGAGATGTCCCTGAATCAAGCCTCAAACAAGTATTTGTGGACATATGCATAAATAATGGAGATAGGTTCTCTTCTTTTTACCGAAGGGTTAAGTGTGAGGGGAGAGAAGAAGGACAGAAAGACTGGAGAGAATAAAGAAGACAACTGAGTTGAAAAAAGAGGAAGAGGAGAGGTAGATGAGAACCAAGTCATGAGTATGAAGGAAGGAAAACTGTTTGAGAAGAAGGAACTGAGAAGCCTCAAGGGAAGTAATCTTTGACACTGAGAAAGCTGTCGTTTTCAGTATGATTATTCTGAGACTGGTATCTGAGGCTTACAGAGTCTCAGGAGCATGAGCCGAGATGTGTCTGTGGTTGGGTTTCTCATGAGGGGTGTGTGTTATTATGTACAAGACACTGCCCTCAGCTGGGTGAAACATACGTCAGAGGTGTATGGGTTGTACTAAATGTGCTTCTCAAACTACTGGAAATTGCTCATTGCCATATTTCCTTAATAATCTGAAAATGACTGACTGGAAAAAATAATACACTGTGATACAGAATTGAATAAAACCTGTCAGTTAAAGTAATCTTACTGGTTGTGGAAATGAGATGAGACTAGCTTCAGTAAAGAAAATACAGTTTTCATTTTTCCAAATTCAAAATACAAATTTTCTTTATTCTTGATAAGGCTGAATTCTGTTCCCAGGAAGTGTGCTATTAAGGTCAGCTGACATTACACCAGCGACTGCCTCTCTCTGTGTCGAAGGTACGCTAAGGTACTCTGACAGCAGCCTGGAGCTTTTGCGTGGGACTGAAATGATAGGTGACAACTTTGTTTCAGGGAATCAAAGCAGCAAATAAAGTATTGATGCACGTATGCAAAGTTATACAAAACCTGCAAACATTTAGCAGTCCAATGGATGAGCACTTTTTGACAGGAGGTTTGGTTTTGGCAAGATTTTATTTAGGATGTGCAACTTTTCACCAGGGCTTAATCATCAAATTGGTCAAAATATCTCTATCACTTTCCTCACCATGTTTTCATACAAAGGTTTGTGATTCAGCATAGAAAATCTAAAAACTACTGACATAAGGCCACTGTTCACAGAATACTTTTCTTAGGTATAATCGATGATGCAGTCATGCTCACACTCAATTCACACATGATGACTGAGGTGGTAGAGTAACAGTGAAGATGAGATATATAAAGGGATATCTTTTTCCACTCTTTGCTCTTCATTCTTTAATTATCCATGTTGATACGTTGTGGGTTTTTTTGGCTACAGGCATCTACTTGTGACTCAGAGTGAGAGCAGGAGGGACAGTGCAGACCTGCACATCTCTGGATTAAAGAGATAGGGGATTGCATTTCAGGAGATCAGAACCATTTCACTGGCCTGGGATGCAATAAAATATCCAGTTTGCTTTGTCCCTTTGACATGTTCTCCCTGGCCTGTCTGCTTAGTATTCTGGTTCACCTTCAAGTGGAAATTTACTCTGATTCGTGTTTTTTGCATGTATCCATGTCTGTGTGACTTTGGACTAATTTTTATTCTCCCCAAGATGCCTATATACTATCACAGTAATATATAAAATAATTTGCTTTAGAAAGAGCCATGTCTTTTTTCTTTTTTTTTTTTTTTTGTGAGTCCTTCACTAACCTAATGCTTTCTATAACTGGTGAGGACTTTTATTTTATTATCATAATTTTCTAGGTGCCTAAAAGGGTAATGATATATTGCAAAATAATTTTTTTTGAAGTCACAGATTATTCATCATGATTTAAAGGAAAATTCCTTCTCCCTTTTCCCCTTAATTGTGTAAATTTTTTTATTTTTAAAAAAATTTTTTTTTACTCCTGGGAATTTTATGATTATATGGCATGGGTAAATGGGAGTTAGATGTACAAATAACCAGTGGAGAAAGTGTCCTGTCATATTTTGGTATTGGTGGGAATTATCTCTCCTGCTTCTGATAAAGAGTCTTCTGTGCAGTTCCCCTCTTTCTTTAGGATTCAATTCAACAAAACACTTTCAGCACACAAGTTTTCTCATTTGCTTTCAGTGACAATATTCACAGATTTAACATGAAGCATGTGTTGGAGTGCTTTGCTGGGTCAGGGCCTGCTTTACTTGAGCTGCATATAAAGGCTGCATATATGATATTCTAACATTTTTATAACTCCACAGTATTAATTCTTCATTACACTTAGTATTTTCAAATTATAAATGTTTGTAGGAAAGCACAGATTAACCAAATCACACTGGGATAGAAACACAGATCTGCACTTATCTGTGCTCATTAGAGCTGGGTTATGTAGGGCACACATTTCTTACACAGCTGTGTTTGCAAAAATCAGACTTAGCTATTTTTTCCCCCCAATTAATTGTGTTTCATATTGAGATTTCAAAATGATGACTTAGGGAAGTAGCCAAGAAAGTAATCAAAATAGCCAAGCTTTTAACCTACCCATGTTCAGGCCAGGTGCAGTGATTAATAGTGATTTTCCCACAGAAAGCACCAGCGGATACTAACATGGCTTGAACCTGATTCCTGGTTTACTCAGGTATTACCAACTGTCCATTTGAATTTTTTTTTTTTTTTTTTTTTTAAAGTTGGCCTAGCTTCATACAGAGTCAAAGAAAAGAACTGTTAGACAAACAGACAGATTTGGATAGCCCTCACTTTTTTTGTCAGTAGTAAGCTAAGGGCATCCCTTTTATAACTTCCTTCCCTCTGTGCAATGTTTGGGGCTTTGCCTGTATAAGGCAGAGTTAACGTGGGCTGGCTTTCAGCAAGGACAGTAGCTCAGCCTCCCATCAGGTTTCTGCACTGTAAAGAGCTACGAGTGTTCGTGCCTCCTCAGTCTATCAATATCTATCTGTACACACCTGAGCATGTAGCACAGGGTTGTTTATGCTGAGACATGCTAAAAGCATGTCTACGCTGTAATTTCTACTTTAATGTAAGTGGCAGAGGTATTAGGAGTCACCTACCAAGAAGTCATAGACCAATAATAGCTCCTTCCACTTGTCAGCTGTAATATGAGCTGGTCAGCTGAAAGCTGCCTCATGCGTGCCTTGCCACGCTGCAATCATAGGACCAATTTCCCTAAGTACAAAACAGAGACATACATTGTGCTTAAAAGATAATAAATTAAGGATCTACGTGACACAGACAGGGAATTAGTCTCAAGGGCAGGTGTCCCCTGAGTAATTTGTAATGGCAACCTGTGTGGATTCCACATCCTGGACACAGGGTGGATTTTGAGCCTGTACATTTTGTACTGACTGCGTTTTGAAGCAACACACAAAAAAACCCTTGCCCTTTAAAAAAAAAAAAATAAAAAAAAATTGCTTATAAATAATTAGAGAACAACTGTCCTTAAAGCTTTGTTTTCTATTGTGTTTATCAACATTCATTCTTTCTACATAATTTTGGTCTTCTGTTGAGAGCTTTGCTGAAACTCAAACCTGAAACTTCTGTTTCATTTCTCAGTACTCTATACTTTGATTTTGATAGTGCATGTTTCAATGGCCATAGTTTCTAAGTGGGGAAAACTTCATCCCTCTTGTGCACATTTGAAGAAAACCTTTGACTTCATAATTTTCATAATAGAAAATTCAGTTTTAAAACAGATTTTTCTTTCCTTGAAATTGCTTATACAGTATGAGATGGATTTTTTAAAACTCATTACTTAACTCATTTAAAGCTGGGACTCTACCCTGTGTAATGACAGTGCAGCTGTGGTGTCTTGTTCTGTAGGAAACTGAAATAGAATCGGTCTCTTCTTCCCGCAAAACCTCCTGCATTCTCCAAGGCAGCATAATCAGAAGTCTTGTCTCAGCAACCTTCACCATCCACTAAACCAGCTCTAGTTCTCATCTTAATATAGAAGGGATGGTGATTTTACATACTGGTGGGTATGGTCCTCATGACCCAGGAGATGATGATGTGCTACTAACTACTATTGAAGCATACATAAAAATTTGGACAATTTGTATCAGCTAAGTTGATGGGGGAGTCAATTTGAACACTTTACTGTGGTTAAAATTCTAACTTTAGTAAGTTCATTCTGTCTTGTTAAATTTTGCAGATACATATATATATATTTTTCAGTGCTTGTGGTGGTGAAAGCAGTGTCTAGGTGATCCAAGACAGGGTCTTTCTAGTCCTCTCTTCGTTTAATAACGTTTTTAATGTTTCTACTACTCGTATCTCTAAGGAAAGAACAAACCTTGTGAGGTTGGAAGCACCACGATAATATTGAGTTAAGCTGCATGTTTGATGTGATCAATGGCTTGCATGCTCAGCCAAAGTAGTGTGAGGAATGATGGAAGATATTAGTGCAAGATTCAGCTGGGGAGGGTGTGTGGGACACTGGGATTTGGCAGAGAATACAGTCTTGACCTTTGTCAAGTTTAACAAAGTGGTATGTTAGCTGATGCTTTTTAATCAATGACTTCTTAAACAGCATGTTGTGTTTGTCTCAGATGTGGGTTGAAGTTTTTCGTATTAGAGTGTGTTAGATAGCTGACTATGGTCTGTAAAGCATATTCCCAAAATGTTAAACATTATCTTTCCTTTAAGGCAACAGTAAATATATACCTCCTTTTAGTTACAGCCCAACTAGCTGGAGATGTTTTTTCCCTCAGGCTTCTCACGTTGAACCCCAAAATGAGAAGTTACTGCCTGAAGCCCAGTGATTAGTGTGAGCACTCCCTAAACCTCAAATTAGGGAACATTAGTCAAGTTTACTCAAAGCACCCAATTAACATTTTAAGCTAACCTGCTGATTTTTTCTGAGGTGGATTTTCTGTGCAGAAGCTCTCCCAGCAGAACAGTGTGTGTTTGTGTGACGCACAGTTTGTAACTTCGGAGAAGTCATTTCCAGCAGAGAATATTAACAAATAGGAAACATCAGGGGAGAGGAGATACGTTTTTCAACCAGAGGTGCTTCCTGAAGGGCGACCAAATGTCTGCAGTTCAGAGGCCCCAGCTCGATTTGTGAGAGAAGGGAGATCAGAGGTGCTGTGGGGAGACAGGGATGGGACAGGTAGAAAGGCAACATACCTATATTTATTTGTGAGGGTTTTTTTTGCACAATCTCTGTCCTGCACCACATGCTTCTGTCCTGAAGCATGCATCTTGTCTTTTCATTTTACTGAACCTTGTTTCTGTAGCTAGGTGAAGAAACAGCTTTTCCTAGCTGCCACACCCCACATGATTGCTGCCTTCTGTAAATCAGGCCCAGAAGGTGTTCATAAGAATTTTGCTTCTGCTCTTCTTCCTCTCTTTACCATATATCACCCCCAACTATATATATGTTGGGAGTCTAATGATCTAAAACCAGATGATTGAAACATAGATAAGAAGACAGAAGGATGTTTATGCCTGGGGAAAACAGGGATATATCTTCTTTTAATATCTATATTTTTCTCTTACTCATACAGCTTCTGCCACTTTAAAGTGGAAAGTGTATTCACTTTAAAGAGAATATCACCTCTCCCATTGGATATGCCTGCAAAGCATGGTAAATCATTTATGTCACTCTTCATACTTTAACCATTCTAATGTTACTTAATTCTGAGATCAAGGGATGTGCTGGGACAAAAAAAAATCATATTGCAAATCTAAAGAGAACCTGAGAAACGCATTCCCAGTTGTCACAGCATAACCCCTGGTTGTCTGAAAGCATGTGAGAGAGACTGAGTGGAGAGAAAAATCCAGGGGACGAAAGTAAGTCTCCTACACCTGATTTTCACTTTCCTTGAGTCAGATAGATGAAAACCATCCCCGTGACATGTCTACATCATATCTGATCTAGCTAAAGCTTTGAAGAGTTGATACTGTAATGTTAATGTTAACCTGACTGACAGAATCTTTCCTGGAGCTGACACGAGCAAATATATCAAGAAGAAGATAAATTAATCACTCTGGTGGAGTTCATTAGTACCAGCATGGGGAAAAATGAGATAGCATCTCCCATGATAACTAGAAATCCTTTATACTGCTCGTACAAAGGTTTGTGGCTGAGGGAAGAATGGCTAAGAATTAAGAAAACAGATTTTGGGAGTGGAAAACTCTTCTTATGAATTTAATTCAGGAGGGAATAGTTAATTGGACAGGTTACTAAATCCTTTAATCTTAAAAGAAAGTTGTTTTCCCTGTGAATTCACCAAAGAACATGGCACTGAGATTCTTCTGATTTGTGTAGCATTTCGTCTAAGAGATCAGGATAAACTTGTGAGAACCTCTGGAAACAATGGAAGCTCATGGAAGAAGCTTGAGGCCAGAATTTTTTTCAAACTGTCTGTTTAGATCTGGTCACTGCTGTATTTACAGAGAACCCAGAGCAAACCCACACTTTCATGTAAGTCACCATTGAATGCTACGTCAATGTACATCTTTATGTGTACCAATGTTTTTGCACTCCATAGAGTACAATCTGATAGGGAAGCCAGAAGGGAGGGTTCTTGATGACCAGTGTGGCTTCTAGACAAGACCTAGCAAGTGTGTTCTGCCCAAAGCATTTCACAAAGGTACTGCTCTATTTGCTTTACAAAAGGGGCATGCTGAAACATACAGCTGAGTGTCTCTGGGTCTGTAAAGCAAGTTAATGGCAGACTGAAAAGAGAATATCCTGTTTCCTGATAACCTGGATAGTTGCTGTTCTGCTGGGCTTGGCACACAAACCTTTTCTTTCCATATATCTAGAGCACATTGCTCTGCAGCTTCCAGAAGGCAGTGTTCCTCTGTGGTGGGTGGTAATGGAGTACAGGAAACTTCATTAAAGACACAAATAAAGCACATGTTGAGTCACTAGGCACGTGCAGGGAAAAAGTCTTAATGCCAGTTTTAGAATTTTGCTGGGAAAGGAGGAAGAAGGTATAAATTAAAAGGAATGTAGTCATCAGTCAAAATTTCTAAGTGAAGAACAATGTACAGGGTGATGGACTGGGTTTTCCTTTGTGACAAAAGAGTTGTAACTCATGACTGCCAAGCGAGAAACGGCCTATTGTTCTTCATTGAAAACTGGAAACAAAAGGGTAACCACATGTCTTAACCTTTTTATCTTTTTCAGATGTTGATGCTTAATATCTTGTAATAGTTCAGTTGTCCAGAATTCTTAAGGCCTGAAACAGAGGGAAGAAAGGTGACGTGTGATCTGTTAGCTGAAGTGGCACCTCCCATGCATTCCAGGCATATGAGTGAATAAACTGTGACTAATATTAATTCTGTTATGTGATATGAGAGGTCACATAATTGCACTGAGAGCATTGTAAGTGAAGGTACATGTGTCAAGTTATTTCAGTTCTTGTTGTAAAGTGTCAAGGGTGAGGCATGTGGAATACTGAATATTAGCAGTGGTATTATCTATGTACCAGGATTGTGAATGCTAATGAACCTTCTTGTTGATCACAATAAAACTGACATGTGATAGGAATCTGGATCAGGTTTCCTCTTTATCCATGCTAGAGTAGGTTTTGGTCAGGAGAATCAAAATCTGGCTCTACTGCTGTTAAAGCTAATGAGGGATCCAGAGGTACTGAAGTACTGTGTGAAGGTAACATCGATGAGAGTAGTGACGTAGGTGGAGGTGAAGGAATTTAGAGTAGGAGGCATTTTGTTGCCTACTATGGAGAGAACTGACTCATGTCTTCTGACTTACGTGTCATAAATGTCACAGAGCAATAAAATGTTTTGAAAATGTAGGACAAGACCTCTGAGAGGCTGGGCATGGAACAGTCTGACATGTTTGGATGTTGCTAATGTTTACCAACAAGCTGTGAGGTGGTTGTCAAATACAGGATATGGCACAGGAGTAACAGTAGCAAATGAAAAGGTGTTTGCCTTTGTGAAGTGACCAAAGGCTCACGAGGAAACCAAAGCAAAGGAATACTGTCAGGAATACTTGAAAAAGAGGTATTTGATGTCCATTGGTATTGACCAAGAATAATGAAGATACTAGTTTTTGGGGTTTCCACCATCAGACAGCAGTGCTTTTCCCTGCCTTCCCATTTTTTTCATAATAAAAGGTTTTTCTTGTTTTATATCCACACTTGGTATTTACAAGAGGGAAAGCAGTGTCTGCTTACAGTGGCTAGGGAAGCTGTTTACATTTTCCTACATTCCTGATATTAGTTAATATTTATAGAAGCCATTATTGAGGCTATAGAGGAGCCTATATTTCAACATAGACCTTTCTGCCAAATACATCTGGCAAAAAGGTTACCAATACTTTTGGTTTTGAATGTGAGCACCTGCTTGAGGCTGAACTGTTGACATTTAGTGTCCTTGCATGTGGTGTGCTTGCAGCTCTGCTGTATAGTGCATGCATGTTATATGGGTAAATATTTCTTCACTTGTTATCCTGGAGACTGAAACTGTTTAGCTGTAGAAGAGAGAGAATTAGCAATAGCACTACACTCTTCTGTTCCAGCAGTGGTAAACATTTGACTGTCATTATGTTCAGCCTGGACTATTGTGTAAATTTTCTGAGCTCTCCATGTGCAGATTGGACAGTGAAACAGGCTGCCCAGGGAGGTGGTGGAGTTGCCATCCCTGGAAGTATTTAAAAGAAACATAGATATAGTGCTTAGCAACATGATTTAAGGACTGAATGGGTGCATTAGGTTATGGTAGGGGGATTTAGATTAGAGTTGGACTTGATGATGTTCATGGTTCCTTCTAACCAGGATGATTCTATGATTCTTTGATTCTAGGTTGTCATCACTCTAGCAATCCAGCTTCATCTTGCAAAGTTTTATCCATAATCCATAAAATTAAAACAGCAGGCTTTAATGGGACAAAATATGTGAGGAAAGGGTACTGATGGACATAGCTGAAGAAATGGGTCCTTAGAGAGTGCTATAGTATTAGAGTCTGAGATACAACTCAGCATATCATATGGTTTCTATAACATAGTGTGGCACAAATGTCTCTCACTAATAGGTAATAATGTGTTATGAAATGTAAAGCACCATTCTTGAAGTGCTGAGCTACATGATACAGAGTTGTTGGGATCTACACTGGCAACAAATTTATGCTTTTCAGGTGGAGTTACACTAGGTTTTTACAAACTTTATGTATTTCAGTTGTCATAGGGTTTTGGTTTTGTTTCGGCATTGTATTTTTGTTTATTTGTTTGGTTTTTGGTTTAGTTTTGTTTCTTTGTTTTTGTTTTGTTGGGGTTGTTTTACTGTATGTCAGGCAATGAGTATGAAGCAGCTGTCATATTCCAGACAAGAATAAAGTCTCTCCATTTGTATTCAAAGCTTACAGTGCCTGTCCTGGTACTATGAAAAGACACAAAGACATCAGTTAAAAACATCTGTTACTTGTAATGGATTAAAAAGCACCTGGCCTATATAGACACCTTTTACAAGGTTAGATTTCAGCCTAATTTGAAAGTTTTTAAAACTTTAAAAGCTGTGGATTTTACTGAAGCTTATGTTCATCCCTTACAAAAAGCACATACATTTAGGTTAAGTTTTCATGGCTAAGCTCTAGAGCATTAGGAAAATACCCCAACAGCTTAATAAACTGGAATAGGTTTGTTGCCTACTAAAACCAGATGAAAGATAGACTCATTCACAAATGTGATCCTCCATGTTTCAAAGATGAGAAGAGGCATCTAAATTGACTGGATCAACTGTTTTACTACAAATAATTCAGCTGTGTTAACTAGAGGCCAGAGACAGTAAGACTCTGTAGTGAGGCCTCATCTCCAGAGCGCTTTTTCTGAGGAAGCCCATCAGATCCCACAGAAGCTGTATGCAGACTGTTAAGTCACTCCATCCTAGGTCTTGCCATTGTTAGTCCTTGATCATTTAATCTGTCCTTCTGCACAGATGGGCAAAGGACTTATTGAGGGGCTGGGGAAGCAGGGAGTGGTGGTGCCCATGTGCTGGACATGGATCATTAAAGTTAGCATTAGTAGATTATGTAGGGCTCAGGTGTCTTCTTGGCAGGATACACCAACTAAATTATTTATATAAATAAAGTGTCATCCAAGACAATTAGCAGTCATAGAGTGAAGTGTGGGGTATACTGGGATGTCTCCCTCCCTGGGTTACAGAGACATACTCTTGTAAACAAGGGCTGTCAGTGGGTCAGTGGCTTACTGGCCTTGTCAAGTGAGAAATTGTCCTTTTGGCTCAGTAGGAACAAATTTGTTGTGACTGCAATAATCCTTGCCACCCCTGTCTAGCGTATTCCCTTGCATACTAATCCTTAGATGATATAAATTAACACAGCTCCTCTGACAGCAACACCTGTGCCTCTTCAGCTGTGCTGGTTGCATGGATATGCATGGATTAATGGCATCTGTTTGTCTCCTGCATGGCTGTCATTGTATATGGCAATGGGGAAGAGGGATATCTTGGATTATGGAACCTTTGATATTCTTGTTTCTCATTAGAGAGGGGCTCACGTAAACAAGCTTTGGTGTCTTTGGACTATTCAGTGTGCTCCCATGTGGAAAGGTTTACAAGCACAAATAGCCTGGAGGCAGTTTGCATCCTTGAGCAGAATGGTTATGCTGAGATGGGACTGCACATGCCCTGTCTGTGCTGAGGAGCACTGACCAGTATGTTGTATGAACAGCCGCATGGGATCAGCTCAGGACCAGCTCTGAACCTGAGCTGGTTCCAGGCAGAGCAACATATCATGGCCGTACTGAGTTCCATGTGTTCACAGGTGTATTGCCACCTGAATGTAACCTTATGCTTCCACACCTGCATCAGCTCTGCATGCAGTTAGTGTCAGATAAAGACAATTTGATGTCTGAAGTAATATGCCATATTGGATGTGAACTGCCTCAGTGGATGTTGCATTCTCCACACAGTCTCTATTTCCATATGCACAGGGGTCAGTTAAATGCCTTTGGAACACTAAATCTGTATCCCTAGGTAATCGCAGAAGTGCAATTCTATCAGTCAGTGTGCAACTAGGTAACCAAAGTCTGTTCAGCATTCAAATGTGGAACAGGCCTTTAGAAACATGAATTTATTTTATTTTTGCTGCTGTTCTCCCTGATATCCTGGTCAAGACTTAGTCTGAAGGTAGAAGGCTTGTCTGTATGGGGGAGGAAAGGGAATAAAGAACAGCTGCTTCTAAGAGCTGCTTTTAGAAGTCCCATTTAAAGTAAAACTTTCCCAAAGTTCAGCCTTTTTCCTCTGTGAAAAGAATGCTTTACTCCCTGTGCAACATACATGAGCCAAGCTAGTGCATTTTTTTTTTTTTTTTCTGGCAGAAAGGTAGTTGTTTTCTTTGCAGTTTTTGTGTCCTGTGTGCATTTAAGTGCTGTGTGGAATGATGTGAAAGGGGCTTTTTCTGGGTCTGCCTGTTGTCTCAGTCAAGTGCCTGCTAGAGTTTTAGGCTGCCTGTATTATCTTAACAGTGATTTTCTGTCACTAAATAACAAGCTATTAGCACAACCTTGCCATTGGAGTTTGTCACACTTTGTGTGTCAGTGTGTACATGTGCTTTTTTGCTAAGTCTCATCTGTCCCAGCCTATATAGTCTGTCATTTAAAGCGAAGTTCGCAAACGGCATAATAATGCTGGAAATAACAAAAGAGGGAGCTAATGGTTGCAGCTGCCATTGTAAACCTGATTTCCACAGGCTCAGCAGGGCTTGGCATATCAGACTCAAGTTCAGTAAAAGGGGCCCTGCTGCTGCAGCTGTGCCTGAGCAGTTGGATTTTTGTTGTCAGCCTCGAATAGGAGCTGGGCCATGGAAGCTCCTGACCTCCTCCTGCAACGTGCTGAGTGGCCTTGGCCCCAGTGGGAGCCTTATGTGCTACAGCTCCCCTGAATTAAACGCAGGATGTGCTATACAGGAGGTCAGTACAAGCTCAGGCTCCAGGTGAGCACTGGGGAAGCTTCCAAAGGGGGCATACTCTGTGGTTTGCCCTCTAAAAGAGGACATCACTGTCCCCAAAAAAGCAGAGGAGAATGGAGGCAATTAATTTAATGCCTAGCTCCATCCTTCTATGGCAGCTGGAGCAATCCTCCTTGTGAGAGGTAGCCTGTGCCAGTTCAAAATTGATAGTGTCCTCCCTAATGTTTTTTCAAGCCTGTCATTTTCTGGATGGAGGAAGAACATAAGGCCTTTTACTCTATATGTTTTCTGAACTTTAAGATGTTTGCTCTGAGTATATAGCACTGGTGTCCTCCCAGTAATACTCCTTTTTGCACATAATCTCCCTTGATGCCTTCTCTTTGCTGCCAGGGCCAGGGCTGGGTTCAGGCTCAACAGACTTTCAAGGAAGACACAGAGTGGACCATGGAAGGACAAAGCAGTTTTGCTTTATTCTCTTTTGTCCCTTCTCTCCCATGTTATTGGGAGGAGAGTCTGAGCAGTCACAATGTATATACATTTCCTCCCTAAATTAATATTTAAGGTGTTTGGAAGCACCTGTGACATTGAGACTGAAAATGGAGGCTCAGGTAATCTCAAATAATATTTTGGGTTTCTGTACAAATACAGTGTTTTATTTTTCTAAATATGTTGGCTATGCTGGGACATTGGGCATGTTGAAGAGGCAGGTTTTGTTGAGACATTTTGGTAGCTGGAAACCAGCACTCCATGGGCTTCTGTTTGTATGGATTAGGACATGCTGGTGGCTTTCCTGGTCTGCACATCTTTCAAACTGTAATGCGGTGCCATCTAGAACCCCTTGTAAGATGATTTAGGCCCACATTGTTGTAGTCTACCAATTTATATATAAAATTGAATTAATGCAGTTGTTTTGTGTGTCTTATAAGTTTAGAGCCTTCTCTCTCCATTTCAGGAAAATTTGAAATTGTCTTAGAGATAATTAAGTACTTATAAACTGGCATCAGGGAAGAGGAAATCCGTCCAAATGCTGCCCATACTGTCAGAAACGAAGAAAACTTGGCAATTGCACGAACTAACTAATCAATTAGCACATACACAGTGTCCTGCCAATATACAGGCATGTATCTACAGATAACCCACAGCATATGGCCATTTCTTGCCTAGCAGGTGTGAAGTGGGGGGACGTGCGAGGCTCAGGTTATTGCAGTAGAGGAGAAGAAACCCCAAAGAGAAGGTGCAAACCTGTAGGAAATAGATAAGGATGTTTACATATTTAAAGCTTCTCTTTTTTTTTTTTTTTTTTTTTTTTTTTTTTAATATTACAGTTCTACAGAAATGATGTGAATTACACAGCAGAACATGGCCCATGTTGTGTATTACTTGGATACCTCACAACTTGTATGCATTTGTATTGGTCACACATTTTGCCCTTCCTTGCAATCCTGGTGTAAACATTATCTATCTAACACAACAATACCTACAAGCCCAGTCTGAATAATTTAAAAACATTAAAATTGCAAAAATTAAATACTTTAAAAAACCTTTGTCCTTATGTGACTTTCTCGGGGTCTCATAGGAAGTCTTTCTGGAAGGGAGGAGCTGAAGCCAATTCTGCTGAGTTCCAGGGGAGCGTTTACACATGCCAAAAGCACGGGCTGCGTTTGCCAGCACACAGCTGAGGAGGCTGGCAGGGTCTGCTTTGGTTGGTGGCTGAGCCTGACCAGATCAGTCTTGTGTAACAAAAACTGCCCAGTTGCCCAGTTTATGCCAGAGCCTCCTTAACGCTGTTGCTCCTCATGCAGAAAATGTGCAACAGTTACCCAGCCCTGCTGGGGATACATCCTCCTGCCTGCAGGTAGCAAGCTGGAATAAAAGCATAGCTCCACTCCGCATCTCAAGGACTTAGACGGTGAAGCATTGACTCATTTCCACAGAGAACTGAGTGCTTTCAGGTCTCATTAAAATCAAGTCACTGAATCAGTCTCTTAATCCTTGTTGTAAGAGGGCAACTTCAAGTAAGGCAGAGTGTGGTGGTAGGGAAGGGAGTGGAGAGTTGTTGTATTTAATCCATAAAGTATTTTTGAGCATTCACTGAAATCACAGAGGGGGACTTTTGGAGGGAGGTGAAGTGACTTTTTAACTTTTTAGAAAACACTTTTTTTTTTCCTCTCTAAAATCCTTTATTTTTCTTTTTTTTTTTCTTTTTTTTTTTTTTAATGTGAAAATTTGAAAATATATAAAGGAAACCAAACATCTTTAAGAAAATATATCTATATTCAGAAAGAAAAAAGAAAGTTCTGATAAAAAAAAATCTACCAGCTCCTGCTCACTAATTGCATTTAACATTCATTCTTAATTTAAATATCTCACTGTTCAAACATTTTAAAAAGTTTACAAATTTCCTCTCTGAAGGTTTTTTTTTTTTGTCTGATGGTGCTAACATGTTCATATCAGTTCAGCTCAGCTTCAGTTAAGAAGACGAATGTATTGAGCCTCCTAACAAGGTTGTCTGTGAGTAGCATGGGATGATATGATCCCACCATTTGGCTCCGTGCTTGCTCTTGGTGAGGCTGATAATTTCATCACCCTCCCTGAGGCTGTTTCATTCTCCATAAATTCTTTAGTGTCTCTTTAAGCCTCTCATATTGGAACACTTTGTCTTCTGAAATGTCCTAGTTTGATCCGTCATTATGGTGGCATGTCACATTCAGTTAGTGAATGCCTCTCACTAGGTGCAATGTGATGTTGGCTGCCAACATAACTAATTGTGAGTGAGTCTTGCTCGTGAGGCGATTTGCTGAAAAATGCAGCTGAGAATACCTTTTTCAGAGTATCTGCTCTTTGAACTGTCTTGGCATCAGTGAAACGCTTCATTATAGAGAGACATAATAGAACCATGGGCTGTGCTCAGACTGGGAAACTTCTGCCCAAACTCCCCACTGTTGCTACCCTTGGTTGGCTCTGCTAGCGATAGCAGCTAAGGGGATAAATGAATAGACTGCTGGTTCCCAAAGCTTTTGGAGTGACACTCACAGTTGTGGCTGCCATAACCTTTCTGATCTGTTTGCACTTGCCCTCTACAAGCAAGGGTCCCCCTTCTGTCTGAAATGCCTGCTGCTGTCTTCTTATCTCCCATGCTCTTTTCCCTTCTGCATGTCTCCATGGCACCTGTGCTGCAGCTGCTGCTTTTTCTCCTACTCTTCTGCTGGCTCTGGCCAGTGCTGCTGCAGGGACTAAGTGAAAAAGCCCAGTAGAGCCTGTTAAGCTTGATATGATGCCTTGCCCACAGCCCTAGTGTGCTTCGTCAGCCGGGAATTGGTGATGTGAACACAGCTCTGCTTGCAGCTTCCAGCACAGACATTTCATCCTGTGCCAAGCATGTCAGTGTGACACCCAAATTTAGCATGCCAGTCACTGTTGCTTCCCCTGCTATAGCTCAGGCATAGAGTGGGAAATTGTGGCAAAACTACTTTATTATGTTCAAAGAGAGATTGATAGTGCCATTAATAAAGCTATTGCTAGCAAATAACACCTCTGTATGGAGAGAGACTAGCATTGCCCTTTACAATCATCTGTCCCTTCCTTGTCTCTCTCCCATGCTGTCTTTGTGCTTTATTCTGTAACATCTGTTTGAAACACTTTTGCCTTGTTGGTTCCCCGGGCTCATGGAAGTTGATTTCCTTCTCCAAAGAGAATGAATTACACCTTGCTGTAACCCTGCTGCATAGCATAAAAAGTGTGCAGTATTACATTTCAGCTTTCTGAGCCTACCTTTGGTAGTCTGAATCACCATAGTTTGAATGATATAAGCCATGCTTGATGTAAATCTTCCTCATGTGATCAGTCAGCCCTCTTTTCTGCCCAAGAGCGGCATCATAAACAGTGTCGCCACCTGAAGTACTATCCTCAGCATCTGGAGAACAATACATGAAATGAAGGCTGTTGCATGCAGGTGGCCTTCAAAGTCAGGTCATACTGCTAGTGCCATCACTTCTGACACTGTGAGTATGCTAATTTCTCCTTTCCTCCCCCAGCCCCATATCTTGGGATTAAATACAGTTATACAGTTTAGATTCACCTCCTCCCCAGTTTCTCAGCCTCTAGAATGCTGGTGAAATATATTTCTGAGCACATTTTTCTCTGCAGCCGTGAATGATAAAAATAAACTATTTCTAATGGAAATGGAAAATCTTGCCTTATTGTTCCCCTGTCCTCTCAGGATCTGCAGCCTGAAGAGAAACATTGCATATGTAATGCTGTGAGAAAACTGGAAGAGCTACCGTTATGTACTTAATTTAATATTTTAAGGATATTTTCTGCCATTTTAACTGCTAGACATAAGGCTGTTGATAAACACACAAAAACCCAGCAAAAAGTGGGGTTTAGAGAAAACTAAGACCTATCATAAACTTTGGCCTGATGCTTCCTATGAATGTGTGTCTTCCTTTCCCTTCAATGTCTTCCTTCTGGAATACAAGAGTGCTTTTACTTGTTAGGACTTAATTTTTTAAATATTCTTTGGCCCCAAGCACATAGAAATGGATCTGAAAGTGAATCTTGAAGCTTTGAAAACGGCTTCCTGGAATTTCTGCTACACTAGCTACCAGAGAGACTTTTATCCAAAACTTATTACCCAGTACAGACTTTCCTGGGAACTAAGATTTCAATTTGGTTTAGAGTATATGTGAACCACAATACTCAGTATTAGTACTGTACATCTGGTTATGCTTTTATGCAGCTACCATTGTAATTTCTGAATCCTTTCTATGTAAAAGAAAAACAGCCAAGTCACTACATACTTGCAAGAGAGAACCATTAGTTGGAAAGAGTTTTGTGCAAGCAGATTTTAATCCTGAAGCCACAGAGTTTTAAAAATAGTCTTTCTCATGTCTTCCAGGAGATGCAACAATATCCATGAGGATCAGACTTTAATGGTTTAACTTCCTGTATGTGCCTACATACTAATAAGCTGCTTGTAATATCAGTAGCGATAATTCTCGAGGTCACGGACATTTGCAGCTCTAATTTTAGTCTGCTTTTGCTATCAAAGTGGCATTACAGCCGTGTGCCTGTGTGCTGTGAGTGCAAACTGAATTCAAAACACATTGTACAACACTACCCGATTTTCAAGGGCAAAGCTGAAGCTAGATCCTCTCCCAGTTTTACTTTTCACTTAGAAGAAAATAAAAATACAAAAAAAAGTGGGAGTGGGGGTAATCAGACATTTGAGCTTTGTTACTGTGTTTATTTTCATTAAAACCATAACACTAATTGCATAGCTTTGGAAATGTTTAATTACCTACTTCATCAAAGGCTGTTTGACACACAAATCAAGGAAGAGCCAAAGTGAGGTGAAATACAATTAACAACTGTCACAGATAAACAGACTTCAGGCTTGGGGGTCTTGTGTGACCTCAGCTTTAACATCAGTATGGTTTTATATCAGCACAGGCCTATTATGAAGTTATAGCTTTTTAAAATTTCCATTAATTAAGTTATTCTGTTTGTTTAGGTTTTATTAATTGTTAGAGGATTGTTTGACAATTATTAGGTGGAAAATCCTGGGGAGCGGCAGATACGATGGAGAGGCATCCCTTCTTACTCAAACCATTCTATGATTCTATGATGATTCTCTGTTATGGAGAAGATTTTGCTGTGTTTTGGTTTTTTTCTTCTTTTAGGTGCAATTGCTGTGATTAAAGATGGTTGAGTATCACTTAAAAAAGAAAGGTGTCCAAATATCCATTCACATACGTTTACTTTACAGAATGCCTGACCCCTTTTCCCTTACCTCCATGGATTTATTTCCTAAAAAGTTTTACTTCCCAGGGTGGAAAATGTTATAGATACTCCTGCCAACATAAATCCATCTGTGAATACTGCTGTGAATATTTATACATTTGAATCAGAACGTGGGGAGTGCTGCTCGTGGTCTGGGAGTCATTTGGTCAGGAAGCAGATGGCTCCGTGGCTGCAATGAGCACATGATGCGAGTTAGTGGGATCAGTCATGAATGCTTTCTGAGCAATACTCATGATAAATAGTGAATATGTTGTGTAGTCTGGAGAAGTATGTTTCTACAAATGAGTTTTTCACTGTTTCTGCATTTGTAAATTATACTGTTACATTACATCAGTTGCACTGTTGATACATAAATGGAAAGGCAACCATGTACTTTGAATGTCTAGCCAGGTCTCATGTCTGATGCAGCAATTCAGCCAACTCCATATGTGTGGTTTTTCTTAAGAGCTAACTAGTACCCCCTTCAGAACTAGAAGAAAATAAAAAATGTCATGACAACACTGCTGAATTATTCTGGCCATTTCACTAGCTGACTTGTCATGCGTTCCTGTCTCAGGGACCAGAAGTTCAGCTTTCACTGAGAAATGCTGCTTCAAATATGGGACTTGTTCTTTTCTGGCATGTCTTTGTTACAAGTTGTGACCAAATTCACTTGCATTTTGCAATATTCGTCTGCATTGTGTATTGTCTTTAACCTCTCCAGGTTCAGAGCCTCATAAATATTCCTAGGAACCCTTTAGATCCATAATAATAGCAACAACAGTAATAACAACAGATTAGTTACAATTAAAATCATTACTTATATATGATTATACTTTTGCTACATACTAAGCATAGCATTTTTAATCCAAAATCAGAACAGAGAGTAGAGAGTTCCCTTTGTTGAATATAATTGTAGGAACAAATACATTCCCTCTTTGACTGGATCAGTGTTGGTGTTCCTGGATCTTCAAATACAAGCATATCCTTCAAATAAAATATTGCTTCCTTTACATAGGGGTCATGAAACCTAATGCATCTTTCACAAACTGAAATTGCCTAAAAATAAAATTACTGTAAAGGTAGTATTGGGCTGAAGGTGGTATTTTTAGTGAGTGTTTTGACTGCTGTGATTGTATCTTCTCATGTAGTAATAATTATGGTGATTGGAGCTCACTTCCCTTAAGCTGATCTCCATCATTCATTCATCCACAAATTGAGTTTGAATGCAGATTGAGTTATAGTTGGAGAATTATTTCACACAGCTTTCTCCCTTTTGATCTTTTATTCAGTTCAGCTAGTGGGATGCCCTGCTTCCATTTCCAAGGTTTTTCCTTCATCTTTGTCTTTGGATAAAGCACTGAAGAATGCTTTAATACTTCCTTTCAACCTAAAAATATTTTTCTTAACCTTTATAATACTTGTTAAGTTCAAGATGAGGGAACTAATGCTCCATTTGCTACATGGTATACTTATGAAGTAAAACTTCGCTCCATTTCCTCCTGACATGCTTGGAGCCTATGTTGCTGGGAGGGAGGGTAGATGAAAAGAACGTACTTGCAAGACCACAGGCAGAGCACTGAATCAGCCTCCTCCTTCTCCAATGTTATTGTCACTTCTAGAAAAACAAATGCACAGTGTAAAAGATTGTGTTCACTGGATCCACCTAGGATTTATGGCACTAGCTCTTCCCTTAGGATGTCTAATGTGTCATGCTCAGAAAAAATTGGAATATTCTCCAGATCATTCTGGGCATACCTCAGTCCTTGAGTCCTTCAATGAATCTTACCCCAGAGTCAGGCAAAGCTGATAACTGCAGTATAAAAAAGTACCCATGTTGATATTCTCCTTCCATGCCCTGCTCAGGAGAGGGGCAGAAGTTGCCCCCATAAAGGGACTCACTCATGCTGGGGAAGAATGCCATGAAGTACTGAAGGCTTTTGTACATTCAAGATGTTTTGCAGATTGCAGAATTTCCCATAATACTTGATGAAGGATTTTGTTATTTTGATTTTACTCAAGGATGACTTGGACAAGGTTACTCTCTAAAGCTGTAACAGAGCTGAAATTAGAAAGCCAGGCACCTGAATTCTCACCCAGTGATGTATTTTCCTTTTGGGATGTAATGATGCCTTTGTGCTGCCCAGAGCTAGGTGCACTGGAAGACAAAGGTTGTTTTTTCTGTCAGATCTTTCCTATCAAAAAGTCCTCAGTTTATCATCTAGCACGGTTTTTTCTTTCAAGTTCAGTTTTATATGATGTGTGTTCTCAGCTTCTCAGTCCTCTGACAACTTTAGGATAAGTATCACACAGGAATTATACCCCTCTTTGTGGAAATTTTATATTTCTTCACCCTCAAACTGTAGTTGTGATCTCGCACCACTGAGCATTCTACAGAGCTTCTCTGCTCTTTTAAATAACCTGCCTGATGAAACCTGTTTATCCCATTATTTAATGGCTTTTTTTCCCTAAGCCGTTTGGTTAGCTACAGTCACCAGTATTTTAAGAGGCACACCTCTCTCCTTAGAGGAGCCTTGGATTTCTGCTCTGAAGTGCTGGAATTCTACAATCAACAATCATCACTACTTTGTTTTAGCAGGTGTTACATTGATGCTTCAAGCTACTTGGTTAATAAGCAACAATTGGTATAATGCACTGAAGACCAATTTCCATGGTACAATGCTGTGCCAATTTATCATGGAAGCAGCTATGAAGTGACTGCACTGACTGAGGAGCAACAGTGCTTTGTCCCAAAAGAAACATAATCCAAAAACCAGGCCTCTTGCATTCTAGATGTGGTATCTTACACAGCCATACATAAAAATGGCATTGGTTAAGAATTGTCCTGGTTTGGGCCCAACACAACAACAAAGGAACAGCCCCATGGCTGCTCACTCAACTACCCCTGCACACACACACACACTCTGGGATGAGGAGGACAAAGCTCCTGGGTTGAGACAAAGGACAAGGAGGGTTCTTCACTGATTAAGGTCCTGGGCAAAACAGACTGAACTTGCGGAAAAATAATAATTTAATTTCACAATAATCAAACACACACAGGACACAGACAACACCAAGAGCAGGACTTGCATATGTTATCCCACCTCTCCCTTCTTCCCGGGACCAAATCACTTTGTTCCTGATTTCTCTCCCTCCTTCCCCCCAGCAGCACAGGGGGACAGGGGATGGGGTTTAGAGTCAGTTCACAGGCTGGTGGTTCTTGCTGCTCCTTCCTCCTCAGGAAGAAGGATTCCTTACAGTCCTCACCTGCTTCCCCACAGGGTCCCTCCCATGGGAGACAGTCCTCCATGATCCTCTTCTTCATGAGTCCTTCCCAGCTTCCCCACAGGGTCCCTCCCATAGGACAGAGTCCTCCACGAATGTCTCCTTCATGAGTCCTTCCCACAAGATCTGGAGCTGCTCCAGCCTGGGCTTCCCACAGAGTCACAGGCTCCTTCGGGAACAGCCACCTCCCCTGGCCCTGGGGTCTTCCAAAGCTGCACAATCAGAGTCTGCAGCAGCAGATCCACTGGCCACAACATCCAAGTCCACCAACCAAGTTCACCCCTCCTGGCACCTTCAGGGAACGTTCCACCACTTTCCTCCATGAGTGTAGGGGGACAGCTGCCATCTCGCCATGGGCTGCAGGGAAAGTTCTGCTTGGGCATGTTCTTCCCCTTCTTCCTCACCAACTACCAGCATCTCTCTCCTTCTCCAGCACAGCTCTTCTCCCACAAGTCCTTCTCTGCTCAGGTGTTATACCAGTTCTTTCATATGTTAATCACTGAGGTGCATCTATTGTCCCTCTAATGGATCTTTAGCTGGGTTTTGGAAGCAAGGGGAGCTTCTCAGCTTCTTACTGGAGCCACTCCTGGGGCCCTTCCCCAGCTACCAAAAAACCCACCAAACCAAACCAGAACAGGAATACACCAACAAGCCTTAATGGTGTCCCAGTTAGAGTGACTGATTTTTTTCTTGAGGGTACATTCTCAGACTTTCTGAATCAGTCATATAAAGCATTCTTCTGTCCAATCCCATGCTCAAACTTTCACTGGTAACCACAAAGCCTATTTCTCTTAATTAAAATAGTGATTTCTTAATGCAATCAGGAAAGTATGGATTAGCAATTCAATCTACTGTGCCAATCATCTGGTGAATCATCTGGTAATATCATTTGCAAATTGCCTCTTTGCTTGGAGCACAACTTTAGCCACTGTGTTATTATGGAAGACATCTCTTTTCTTCCTTTTATTTTATTCCAACTAAAAGTTAAGACCAATACTGTGGAATTTGTGTTGCCTAAGTCAATGTATTGGGTCTGACTGGGTGGGAGCTGACTGTCTTCACAGCAGCCCATGCAGTGCTGTGTTTAGGATTTGTGGCTAAAACAGTCTTGATAGCCCATCAGTGTTTTGGCTATTGCTAAACAGTGCACAGTGTCAAAGCTTTCTTTTTCCAAACTAACTCCTCTGCCAGTGAGTCGATTTGGGTTTGGGAGGTAATACAGCAGGACAGCTGCCCCAAATGGACAGAAGAGATCTCTGACACAATATAACATCATGCTCAGTAACAAATGCTGGGGTAGAGCAAGAAAAATGTGAAGACTTTTACTTCTGAGGTGGTAGTTGCTCAGAGAATGCCTGGGCATCAGTGTGTTTGTGGGAGGTGGTGAGTGATTGCCATTGTTTGTTTCTTCTTTACTTCAGCTATTAAACTCTATGTTGACCCATGAGTTTTCTGGCTTTTGCTGTTCCTATTTTTCACCCATCCCAATGAGTAAGGTGGGGTGAGTTAGAGGATCTGTGAGTGCTTGGCTTCTGGCAAGGGTCACCACCATTGAAAACTTTTAAAAGGAAAACTTTTTAATCCTCCTCTACACAAGAAACTGCTGGAACCACTCTCCAAGATGCTCAGCCTGGCTCTCTGGTCATGCCTGTTCCTTACCCTCCTTTTCCCATTGCAGGCCAGCCTGTTTGCTCTATCCCTTCATCTTTCTGATGGCAAAATCCTGTTTTGCTTCCAGTTCTGAGGAGAGCTGAATGAGCCCTCTGTTTACTAGCTACAATAAAATTAGCATTTGCTGAGCTGAATTGTGAAGTCTTAAAATAAAAGTTTTTAAGGGACAGAATGTGGTTTGTAATAGTATAAAGAATAAATTATTGTTGAGTAGTGTGGGGGCGTGGTGTTTCCTGGTTGGCACGTAAGGAGAGCTGTAGGCTAGAACCTGATAGCAGTACGCCAGCTATATACCATCTGCATTTATTTTAATGACAGAAATAATCACTTTATTTCTGCACTGCTGTCAAAATGCTGAGCCAACATGCCGATCTGGGAGTGTGATCTGGAGTTCTGGTCTGGCTATATCAGCTGTGCTGTTCAGCCAATTCCAGCAGCAGATTCTGTAATATTGGAGAGGTTTGAGGCAGGAAAAGTACAGATGTTGCAGTATTTCACAAGTACTTTGGCAGTTTGAAAGACCTGGGTCAGTCCTTGGGCCCTTTTCTAATTGTCTTACATGACACTTGTGGCACATAGCAGAAGGAAAAGTAAGCAATCCAGCAAAAGCAGGGATTCTCCCAACAGAAGCAATTGTACAGCTAGTCAGAACCACTAACATCTCTTAATATTTACTCTTCTGACTTTTGCTCTACCAGAAAGGGTATTTAGCTGCAACAATGCATCCTTGAATGCAGACGTTAGGGTTCTTAGGCGACAAAAGATTTAGTAGCATCTTCTTTGCCCATTTTTTTCTCTCAAATGTACTGACAAGCTGCTTCTGGTCCTCATTGACTCTCAAATGACCTGATCCAATTTGGTCAGACAGCCATTGATGTAATAAACTTAGAATCCTATGTTGCTATTTCAAGCTGAGATTAATGTATAGACCTTTTCAAGGAGAATATAGTAAATTGTAAAGGAAATCTCAGCTTGTCTTGAGTAGGTGTCATCCTACATTTGTGGGTTTTTTGTTTAGTTTTTTTGTTTTGGTTTGTTTGGTTGGTTTTTTGTGGCTTTGTGTTTTGTTTTGTTTGTTTGTTTGTTTGTTTGTTTTAAACTGAGCATCAACAGTTGTACATAGGTGACTTAAATGCCATTTAACCAGAACTGCATTAGCAGTGAGACAAAGAAAGCAGTGGAGTTGTTCCAAGTTCTAGCCAAACCAACCAGTTAACTGCATTCAACAAACTTTACATTGATATTGGAAAGTTTACTATTGTGCTTTCTTATGACACATACATATAGGAGTAAAAGAATGACTAGGTGGTGGCCATAAATCCACCTGTTGCTCTGGTCTTAGTGGTATTAAACCACAGAGAAAACAGTCTTTTCCCTTGCACTTTATTTGTGCTGGTCTATGTTAGTCTGTGGCATCAGTCTTTTTTATGGAAAATCCATGAAATGTATCAGTAGCTGTGACTGGCTACAGAGAGACAGATTTTTTGGATCATCCAAGATCAGAAAGACCATGGTAAAGAATGTGTGGTATAAAGTGGTAATGAGCAATTATGTTAATAGACTGTCCCGTCACAAAAATACAATGCAAAATTCTGATGTAACAAACGTTTCTGAAGTCGGTGCTAGAGAGAACATCTCTTGCCAAATGCAAATGCCTCATTTGGACCTGACCTCCAGCAGTTACAACAAAGTGCAGTTCATAATTTCTGCTTGTGTTGCTCTGTGGAATTTGTGTGCATTGATTTTGACCTTGGATTTCCTATTAAGCTTGAGAACAGTGCACAGAAATGGAAAATTCTTTTGGTAACATCTTTCTTTGAATGTATACATGGGCTAAAAATAAGCTCAGAACTTTAAGTTTACCTGTGTTACAGATAGAGAGACTATTCTTAAGCCTTTTGCAATAAAGTGAGATCCAACAGGTTATAATTTACCTTACTTCTATTCATCTGCAGCACTACAATGAAACATGGGAGAAGTGCTTTTATGAAAAGATAATATTGTTTTCATTTTTTACAATTAAAAAAAAAAAAAATCACTCAGTTGTGTTACTTGCATCAGCCTGCAACTATGCAGCTTTGTGCACAACACTGATACTAGTGATACCATATCTCTAGCTCCACCACTTATTTTGGTCTTTAGTGATTCCTCAGTGGTCTCCAGAACCTGGACACTGACTGTTTATAGGACAAATTTCCATAACCAAATGTGTGTTTTCTCATTCACACCTTCCATAAAGTCACAATGTTTTGGCCTCCCAAATCTCTACTCCCCTTGCATCCAATCTCTTAAATATTGTCTTAGGAAATAATTACAGCATTCTTCTGTAATTTTACTATTCCTTCAATTTGTCTCAAGTATTCCAGTTTTGTTTTTATTCACTGCAGCCTATAATAACCTGGGCTTTGTGTTTATTTTTTTGTTGCTGTTGTACAGTATAATGTGTCAGCATAGCACTACAAGAGAGCTCTGTAATTACTTTAGGGATCAGTGAAGGATGACCAAGTATGTTGATACATGCGCTGTGCTCCCTCTTTAGCAATGAAAAAATCAGAAGAGTGTAGATAACAGCCTGCATGCTTAAAGCAACATTCACACTCAATTGAAATAGTAACTTAAAATGGGAAAATGCAGAGGTACCTGCTAGACTTAAAATCTGTCATACTGTTTTGTTGCATTTTCAGCAAAACTTCTCAATCTGTGTTCTTGCTATACTCTAAAATTTTTCCCTGTATGTTTAATGACAGTTCTAGATCCTGACCTGTTCTACCTTTTTTCTGGTAAACTCCATGGAAGAGTCAGGCTCAGTCAATGCAGCTGCCAGAGGTAGGGAACACAGTTCCTTCAAAACCATGAAACTCAGGCACCTCTTCTCCATATACAAGGTGTACTTCCTTATGCTACCTTCTCTAACAAATAACAGCATACATATTAAAACAATAACATTCCACCCAGCTTTCCTCTATAAAGCAGATGAGGAAGAGCTAACAAATTATAAAACAAAATTAACATTTTATTTAGCTTCATATAGTAATGGAAAGTCTTTCCTTGCTACTGTGGTGGGAACAGAGAAGAAACTATGACTGTTTGTTAAAGGGGCTTTTGGCACTCACTCACTTTGTCCTTGTCTGGTACTGTGCATTTCAGGTTAGAGAATCCAGCAGGTATGTCATTGGGAAGTTTAGGAATTGCTAACACACTTGCTGTGTCTATACTGGTTTTTGAGGGCAGCTTCAAGGTCTCAAGACTAGCTTCACTGATGCAGTTCAGTGCAAGAACGACTGGAGCACACCCAAGAAAGCAGGTGCCTGAGTGTGCATTAGCTCATCTGCAGGGATGCTTGCACAGGGTGTGCACATATGGGTAGGACATGAAGCATGCTATGCCCACAGCCTGTTCTGAATGTTCTTTCACTCTACTAGAGGTCTAGACATGCTGCCTATGCTTTTGTGCCAAGGATACTAGGAGAGGGTCAAGAAAGAAAAAGGTCTTTGAGAAGTGTGGGGCAGCCTTCCCAGCACAGAGAGCACAAGCTGGCATATTTAATTTGGCCTAGTCCTGGTTCTGGAAATACTGGGCTAGCTTCTTCAAGATGCCATATTTTTATGTCATTCTACCAAATCTTAGAGGTCAAATAACAAGAATGTCCAGTAAGCTGAAGATTCCCTTGGGGTACTGCACATGGTGGGGAGCAGACAAAAGTGGAGCCATTTCCAGGGTGGGGGAATCATAAAGCACTGCTTTGTGTTCTCCCAAATGGAGCTGAAGCCAGAGTTTATTAACTACAGCTGGAAAACTGGTTCAGATTAGTAACATGTTCTTTAGTAAAAGCATATGATATTTGTGTTAAAAACAGGTTTCATCCTTCTCATTTAATGTTCTCCAGACTGTTGAGGTTAGTTCGAAGTACATTATCTCATCTTTTTTAATAGTTCTAGATGCCCTTATAACGTATCCCCATGACATTGAACCCTGAAGGCCTTCTTTTCAACTCCAGAGGTTGCTTCTTGGGACTCCTAAACTGTCCACAGTTTGCTGGTGGATTTCTCCTAGTTACACCCTTTGGAGACAATAGGATAGTACACTGAGAAAACAGGCTTAGCAAAAGCAACAGCTACACAATTAAAATGTAAAATATGATATTTATATTAAGCATCAGATTTTTGAAAATGCTCAGACTTTGATCTTGTCCCTGGGTTTGGTTTAAATCCCCAGGGAAGACCACATCTCTCCAGGTTGCCCCCTGGCAATAAATGGACCCCTTTTGGCTGAAGAATTGCCAGGTTAGAGTCTTTGTTAGAGTCTCTTGTCACTGTTTGGTCTGTTGAAGAACACTGCTGTTTTAATCTGTTGTCCTGTCTAAGTATTTAAGCCTTCACCCTTGGTGTGTTTTTGCAGAGCATGTCCAAAGCTGGACACATTCTGTTGGCTAAAAGACCATTGCTTCCTTCAGCAATCCAGGTGAGGGTTTCTTAATTGTCTGATCTCCTATTTCTGGACAACCCTAACAGTATCTAGGTCTTCTTACCAACTGTATGATTTAATTCCCCAATAATACAAGATACAGCTAGCATTCATAGAGACACATTAAATTTGTAATAACTGAAGAAAGGCATTTCTTCAAACTACTGCAGTCTGCAAGTAAAATTCTTACAGTAATTACTTATTGTAGGCTCATTTGATTCATTCATTGCTCATCTAGGGAGGTAAAGCAGCTCTGCTTTTTTCACCTGATATCATGGTGACAGAAATGGTCTACTTCTGCAGACTTCTGCCCTAGAATGTCAGCTCAGTTGCCTTGTTCACCCTACACATCTGTATTAAATATTGAGACTTCACCACTCATTGTTTTCTGAGCCATGGTAGGCTGCAGTTTGCTGCAACATACTGAGAGAACTTGCTTGAATTTCCTGGGCACAAACCTTTGGAATGATACTGCAACTCTGATTGTAAGCAACTCCGTGTTACCTACATTGACTCCTGTAGGGTGTTTGTAGGATGATTATGTTGCTATCAGAATGCATTACAGTCACTTGAAGTCTGACCCTTGGCTTTGCTGCCACCAACTTGGCTTTAAAATGGCTGGGATCCATTCCTGAGACAACAGTTCAGTTATGTTGACTTTGCTGTGAAGACAGGCCTAAGGAGATAAATTCTTCCTGTTTCCCTTAAAGTTTTTTTATACAGATTCTGTCTGTCCTCTTAAGGAGGAAAACTGGAGAAACAGTGTTAAAAAGCACTCATGCTAGAAATGAAAAGTGGAGAAGAGTGATCTTAAACTGTAAATGCAAGTGACTGTGTGGTAGACTTTGTGGTGTGGAAGAGAGGCTAAAGATACACTGGCCTTCTGTCTGTGAAGGTTTAGTTTCCCCTACAGATTTGATTAAATTGTAAATCTTTCTGTTGTGGGAGATGGATTCTGCAGAAAATTTCCACATTGCCTGATGGGATAATGGATTGCTTTGAAACCACAACTTTCTTTGGAAACACAAGCCTGACTTTACTATTTTTTTCTATAGCAATCATGAGCTTAAGACATTGATTTGTCTGCTCAGGCCGATTACCAGAATGAAAAGATAGCCTAAATTCTCGATGGCTCTGTCTAAACAGGAGTAACTTGACCTAATAACATGTTTGCTCCTTTGTCTACATTCAAACTCTCATATGACATTGTTTTACTGTCCTTAGCTCCAGGATGTAAAAGTTACCTTCCTTCCCATGTATTTCCTTGAGCAAAATTCAACTTGAGAAACATATGCCTCGTTTAGAAATTCTAATAACTGAAGTTTAAGTATATTTCCCAAAATGAGGTTTTCTTGTGACTTCTTTTCTACTGTCTTTCTGCCTGTCCTTTCCTTGTCCTGATGTATCAAAGGAGCTTGTGCATTTAAATGTTTTCCAAGTTGTGCACAGCTAAAAACCAGAAGGAACATTCAGCTGTGTCAGACTTCCGAGCTGCTGAAACTGCGTGGAAGGCAAACTGAGATCTAAAGCCAGTCTTACTACCAAAAGCCTTAAGAATGCTAGAGAGCCATGTGGGGAGAGGGTTATGGTATTTGCGTTGATGGAATTTGATGATGTGCCTGTCTGATGCAGGCTGAGGTCTCTAGGAAGCAGAGGAATGGATTTATCTGTCTAATGTTCCCATGAGGTGGAGCAGTGCTATTTCTGTTTTACAGATTACAAGCTTGAAAACAAATGGCAGTCTATACAAAGTCTAACTGTATTGTTAATTGTAAAAAAATGGCATCTTTGTCTGGAAGAGCCTCCCTTTTTCCTACAAGCTACAGCAAAAACAACAATTGGTTTAACTATAGCCATACTTTTGTAAATCTCTCCCGCTTTCTCCCTCCCCCAAAGAGTGACTTTTTTCAACGTCAGGCAGAAATAGTATACGTCAGAGCAACTAATATCTCCCACTTCGTATAATTGCCAGGCTAGCATGCTGGCCACTTGACCATCTTTCCTAACTACTGTTCAGCTGTATGTAACCATTAAATAAAATTTTCCTGTGGATATTTATATAGAGTGCCCATGGTATTTCAACAGAAGCAACTGGCAGTAAAGTTTCTCTCAAGTTGCTGTTACCACTGACTCCAGACTTCTTTAGATAGTAGTTTAAAACTTTAGATAAAGTTCAAAACATTAATTTCCACCAAAAAAACAGGAACTGGAAGTCTAGGGAGTTAATAGTGCTTTTTCATCTCAGCCTAGCTCTCTGATCTAATTTCAGATAGCAGGAAATATGCCAACTTTAGCCGCTAATTGGAGTTACTCTTTGGAGATTATTTGTAGCAGACCTCCAAGCTTCTTATAATAAAAATGCACTCACAGTCCTGCCAGCATAAATATGTCAGATGTTTGTAGTGTAGAGGCCATTTGAATTATGCAATGAATTGTTACAAAGAGCTTTAAAATATATCAGACTTCACAAACAGTATTTAAATCTGGAAACCCTGGGTCTGTATTTCCTCAGAAACAGTAAGTCTGGCAATATTGCCAGTTTTGTCTCCTTTCTTGCAGATGCCAGAACTTTTTAAATAATAAAGGATGAGGTGATATTAGTGATTCCAAACTTAAAAAAAAAATTTTTTCTTTGGTCCTGTTTTTGAGAGTGCTTTTGGTACCATATTCTGCTAAACTCTGATTACATTCACTTGGGATTAAGCCTCTACTCCTCCACCCTAGAATAGCTCTTTCTTGCAAAGGAAATAAGATGGTCTTTCATCTTGAAAAAAAAGATCTGTCCATAACCCTCAGGAAGACTTGGTCTTGATACCCTCACAGTGGGCTTTATCTTCTCAGGAATCATGCCTCCCAGTGTAGGGGTATTTACTATACAGCAGAAGTAAGAGTTACAGAATCTGATCCAAATAAATGAAGAATATTAGTAAGTCTGTGGTGGCAGAGATGTGATTATAAGATTTATTTTATTAATGTCTTTTCCTCTTGTAACACTCATATTTTATGCTTCTACATCACTCTTCATTCAAGGTTGAGTTCTTTTATGTTCAACTGTTGTAACTTCTAGGCAATAGTGGCCACAAAGCAGTTTAGAAAAATGACCAAGCCTCACATTACCCCTATAAGAAATTCCCTGAGCTTTATAGTGGACATAAAGTGATGAAGTCAGCGAGAACAACACTGAGAATGGAACCACGTCCCCACTTCTGGCCATCGCTTACTCAGGAAGATGGAATAATGTGCCATTACTGGTTGCAGCTCATCCTCCAGTGCTTTCTGAAGAGTACCACTGAGGAAAACAACAGTGCTTCCAAGGCAGCAGGGAAAACAGTAACCCAAAGGAGAAAGGAAACACACACCTCCTAACCTTTGTGTTTTTAACTTTGGTGGGATTTTTAATCTCTATTTGAAAACAGTGTCAGAAAGCATCAAGCGCTGCACTCCTGGGTACCTTTTCTAAACCATATTCCCTGGCAGGTGTACAGCTTCCAGGGTGATTTGCACATGACTGAAGCTGGGAACTATAGTGCATCATAGTTAACTCAGAAAAAAGAGAATATGAACTAACTCTACTGTAATATGCTTGAGACATCAGGAAGTATTTTCAAAGGAAAATATTTTTATTTTCAGGGTTGTAAGTATAGAAATATTTAACTTTGTTGGAAATCTAGTTTTCCAGCAAAAGCAACTGGCAGAAAAATGTAAGCCCAGGCCTGTGCCCTTTTTGTTTCCCTTCTTTAAAGTGTCTCTACAGAATTTCTAGTAGTGTTTTTTCTATGTGTATCTTGCATTTAAAATTCATGTCTTGTTTAACCTGAAAGTCTATGGATGACTGGAGAACTAGAAGAATGACAGAGAAATCACACAAGCAAAACCAAATTAATTTGGGAGGTGAAATGGGTTTTATTTTATTTCTCCATTGCCACTCAACTTTATGGTCGTTTACACTTACATGATATGCTAGTACTGATATAAAATGAGAGGGGTTCTGAGTGGGAAGTCTTTTCTTTCTCTGCCCAGTATATTTAGCAGCAGATTTATAAGAGGTAGATTGTGTGGTGAAATGAATTTACAACAGCTAAGAATCCCAAAAGTTGAAATCCTGCTGAGCTCATATGCCCTCTTCCTCTGAGCTATTTCAGTGCCCAGGCTGCCTGCCAACACCTTTGCGTCAATCAGGCAACTATGGTAATAGTGAAATATTTAAGCGCTGCTTCAGTAGCTGTCTTCCCCATCCTGCTCTGTGTTAATGCAGCCTGGTAGTCCATGCTGGGGGGTGGCTGAAGGGCTGTGAATCCCTGTGTGCTTTCTGAATGGATCCAGGTCTGCAAATGACTATGCAAAACAGAAGGCAGTAGGGTATCTGAGCCTTTGTTCTTTTAATTAACCTCTATAGGAAGAAATACCTAGGAGATAATTGTTTGAACACTGACATTTAATGCAAGGATCAAAGAGCTGCCAGTCTAAGGGGAACTGTGGAAGCATAAGGAAGCTGAATACTGATATCCCTGGGTTTTCAAAAAGAAAAAAGAAAATCGGGGAGAAGACTAACTTTGTTTTGTTTTGATTCTTATAAAGGACATGACCTCTTGTCTTTTAGACCACTTTACACCAGATATGTTGAAATTAAAAAATTCAAGAATGGAAAACTTTCCCTGTCTTCATTTGCAGATGTACATGTAAGGACAGCAGCAACTGTAGCTGTGGCCAGGTGTAAGGAAGTGATTCCAGCTTGCAGTGCTCAGAGGTGCATTGCCACCTGCCAAAGCTGTGTCCCCCTGTGATGTCTGGCCTGCAGCATGCGCAGGAGAGAGTGGGGACAATGCAGGAGACAAATTATATCCCAGTGCAAGAGGTGACTGTGTACAACAGAGGATGCTCAAGGGAAATGAAATTTAAATAAACAGTTGCTTGGTTACTTCAGAGAAAACATCAGTGAAAACATTTGCTTTGAAAAAAGGGTATGTGGGTGGCTTGGCCAGCAGTGATATTTTGGTTTTGTCTACTGTAGGGAGTTATGTTTTTCCTCAACTCACTCAGCCAACTTAATTTAGAGCAGACTTAAGTTACACTAGGGGTAATGTTGGTATTAAGTAAGTGCCAAAACTGTGGAGGTAAAGTTCAGCAACTCTGTGTATTGGGTATTGCTGAGAGTGTGGATCCTAGCAGTAATTTATTAGCAATCTGGTGTAAGGATCCATTATTTTCACAGTGTGAAATGGAAAGGCTCAGAGAAGTGAAAAGTAGTGACCAGGACAGTGTAAAATAGCATGTACATGAGTAACACTTTTGTCTTACTTCTAGCTGCCTCCTCTGATGTCCCTTCCTTTTTGAGTGTAAATTTGTGCCTACATATTTTCTGACTGTTTAATTCCATGGCATGTATATCACTACACATGATCTGTCTGATCTATTAAGCTGCCTTCCTGAATTTCCATAAGCATAGGCACTGTGATTGGTAGATGCTCTGGCATCACTAAAAGGTGTTTCCTAATGTTAGCATTAATGTATTTTAATCAATAGTATGTATTGGATTTACTTCCAAGTATATGGACAGCCTGATATTTAAAAAAAAATAAATAAAACATTGCTGAAGCAAGTTTTGTGTGCTACAGGGTATTTCACACATCTTAGTTTTCAGAAAGTACTGAGCTTACTGGGTGGGATTCAAAAAGAGAGAGTTTAAAAAAGGAGATGGGAGGAGCTCAGCTTTATAGTCTTTAATTTCCAGAGCCAAGCTATGGGTATGGAATGTTGAACTGTAAGTCAAGCCCTACTGCCTTCATAAATGTCCCCTGTGAGTAGCAAAACCCCCAGATTTGATTCAAAACTACCACCAGACTTGATCCAAAACTACCACGTGTTGGAAAGCCAGCCATAGTGTACATAAATGCAGGGAGTACTGAAGTGCTCCACAGTAAGATATTGCCTTCTCCTCCATGATCCTATGTGAAAGAGTAATTACATGAAACAGTGACTATAAATTGCAGGTGTGGAGCTAGGGCATTGCATATGCACTTAGCCTTTTATTAGCCCTCACTTTCAGGGCCTCAATCTTGTGCCATTTCACACACAGTCCCTGAAAATACAACCTTGCTTTGTTGTTTGGTTGAATATAGGAAAACAGAGGCTTCCAAATGCACTGCTGAAATTTAAGTGGGGAAATTGGTAGCTCTGTAGAACTGTTCAAGGTCTTGAAAGGGGTGCCAGCTTAACTTTGCTCACCAAGCCAAGACGCCAGGTCAGCACTTCAGTCTGTTTTAGCACTCTCTGATGTCAGTGAGGAGAGAAAGGCTTCTCTGTGAGCATTTAGTTGGACTCTTGCTCCAAATCAACCCCAGGAGCCTGTTTAATATTGCAAGGAAGGCTAGGGAGGTTGACCACTTTACTTAAGAGCCTGAGCTGGGTTCCAAAATTCATTGCCAACCACTGTTTCATACTGCCTGTAAGGACTCTTGTGAGGCCTCCTGACAAGGCTAGGTCCACTGAACCAACTTCACAGGTCTGCTCCAGGGCAGCTGCCAGCCCATGTTCAGCCCAGTCTTGGGTGACTGGATGCCTCAGTGCCTGAAAGTGGCACTTGGCTGCAGCTCAAGATCTGGCCTCCTGAGTTCAGTTCAGGAGATACATCACTCTGCAGTAGATGTGATGTTTTGCTGCTGAACACAAGTATCATGTTGACAGGCTGTCATCATGGCAGTGTTGTGCTTTCCCAGACCTTGAGACCTGTACAACAACAGCTCAGCACAGCAGCCTGTGGGGAACAATAAACCCCTCATTTATTACCATTTCCTCTGAAATCTGCTACGCCTGCCTGGTGCTCAGGCTGCACTTCTGCATTATCTGCCTCTCCAGACAGAAAATGTGGCAAATGCAAAATCCCTGCTCCATTAAGATCTTTGTCACGCTCACACATTTGAAAGTTTTGGAAGAGAAAATCTCAAGCTTCACTGTTTTGTTTTAGTGCTTAACAGCAGGCCTTTAAGGCTGTTGTTACCCCTGGGGTTCAGACCAAGGGGGAACAGATTGGATAAATCGAGACTATTGAAGAAAGCTCTTGAGTTGTTTAAATTGCAGGCACCCACCCATACTGTCCAAACACACAGCGTTAATTGTTCTTAGAGAACAAAAATAAAAAGTTAATGAAAATATTTCATTTTCTGTGCAGAACGTTTGTACTCATACTGGGATTTTGAAAGTATCTGACTCTTTGCATCCAGAAAGATGCATTTGAATTCTGAATAAGTTAAATGTTTTAATCACTGTGGTCTCATTACAACTTAATCACTAGTGATAGATTTTTTGTTTCAACTGCTTGTTATTCAAATGTTATATCAAAGAAAGAAATGGAACACTGTCTTTTAGCAATAAAAAAGTCTTACCCTTGAGCAGCAATCAAGCAAACTTTCACCCATTGGAGACTGGACTGAGAATGCTCAGCACTCCCCCTGTCCCATGCACTGTGCAGTGGTGGGGCTTTTCACCAGCCCCCTGCTGCTGTGTCTTGGGTAGCTAAATTCTAAAAGGTTTAAATGCTGCTTCTGAAGCACTGTGAGTAGTGGTTCCCTGACCTTCTGTTACAAGGAACCAATGTGTTTATCTGCGCAAGAGGTAAAGTAGAAACGTTAACACTGAATCCCCAGTAGTATAGTATGAGCTCTGCATCTGACTTTGCATGACTCTGCATGTGAGCTTCTGAAGTCACTTTGAGACAGCTTCTCAAAGGTATGAATGTGTCAGCAAGTTCTGGCTATTCCAGTAATGCATTGCTGAAGATTGTTACACCTGTTCTCTGAGTAAAATCAGCCTTACCTGCAAAATCCTTGTCTACCTGTGTAGCGATATTTCTATCAATGCTTTTGTTGACCTAGGAATGAAGGGCAAGCAAAAAGGAAGGCACAGCACTTAACTTTTTATACTGCAAGAATTTCAAATGTTGACCAGTAGGAGGCTGCAGATATACCAGCCTCTTGGTTGAGGCCTTACTTTTTCAAAGTTCATAGAAGTAAGGACCTTCCACTGATGACACTCTGGGTTGCTCAGTTTGGCTCTACAGCTCTCCTATACATGCGTGCATGTTAGTTGACACATACACAAGCACAAATATACACATACTTTAAGATTAATTTCAGGGCATTATTTACTCAGACTTTATTTTTGTCTTTCTGGTCATTAAAACTGGATAGAGTAAATGCCATCCCCAGTGGCTGAGGCAACTACCCTGCAAAGTTGTCTAAATACTTTGATTCTTATTACCACTCCTTAAAATATGTTATGTAGCATTTCATATGCTGCATATGAAACATACCAGAAATACATGCAGATGACACTGAAAACAATATAGAGACACTGTTTGAATATGCAGGGATTGGATAAGGAATGTCAAATTCCACCAGGAGTTGAATCTGGCGACCAACTGAAAGGAAAACAAGAAGCACTTCTACCAGTCAATCAGCAGCAAAAGAAAAACTAGAGAAAACATTGGCCCAGTGCTGACTGGGACTGAGAACTTGTGAAAAAGAATGTGAGAAGACTGAGGTATTCAGTGTTTTCGTTGCTTCATTCTTTACTGATAAGGTTTGTCTTCAGGGATCCCAGGTTGTTGAAACCAGTGAGGAAGCCTGTAGAAAGGAAGACTATTCTTGGTGAAGAAAGATCTGTTTAGGGAATATTTAAACAAACTGAACAAACACAAGTCCATGGGACCTGAGACAATGCACCCTGGGTGCTGAAAAAAATAAAAATTAAAAAAAAAAAAGGAAAAAAAAAAGAGAAAATGGGTGCTGAGGGAGTGGTGCAATGTCATATCAAGACCATTCTTAGTCTTTGAAAAGTCATGGCAGGTCAAGGAGTTTTGCAGAAAAGAGGGGCCTGGTGGACACCAAGCTATGAATGTGTGCTAGCAATGTGGTAAAGGCAGCCAACAGCATTGTGGCCTGCATTAGGAAGAGTGTCACCAGCAGGTTGCAGTAGGCTATTCTTCCCTCTACCCAGCCTTGGTGAGACCACATCTGAAGTGCTGTGTCTTTTTCTGTGTTCCCCAGTATGAGAAAGACACGGACATACCGGAGTGAGTCCACTGAGCATTCACTAAGAAGATTAAGGGACTGCAATATCTCTTGTGTAAGGAGAAGCTGTAGAAGTTGAGATTATTTAACCTTGTGTATATCTTCTTAATATGCATGAATGCCTGTTGGTAGGGAGTAAAGCAGATGGAGACAGTCTCTTCTCAGTGGTGCTCAGTGAAAAGACAAAGAGCAATAGTCACAAACTGAAATACAAGAAATTTCACTTAAACATAAGAAAGAAAGCTTTTTCACTGGTGGTGTACACTGGAGCAGACTCCCTAGAGAGTTTGTGGAGTCTCCATTCTTGGACATACTCATAACTCAGCTGAACATTGTCCAGGGCAACCTGCTCCAGTTGACCCTTCTTTCAATGGGAGATTTGGACTAGAAACTCCCTGCTAGCCTGGGCTGTGCTGTCATTCTGTGATTGCGGAAAGAACTACAGCCAAACTTTTCATTGTCTCTCTTATCGTTAGTGAGAAAGTAAGAGCTCTCTCTTCTGTAGCCAGTCTGCCTCTGAAAGCAGTAGAATGTGGAATCCACAAAATACTGTAGACATGCAAAATATGCAATTGTTGCCTTTTTACTATTAGCATGTAATAAATTTGATTTTGTTTAATGACAAAGGAATAAATAGCTCCTGAATGCACAGTTAATGCACAAAGCAAACCCACAAAACTCTTATGGGATAGCAGCTTCACAAAGGAACATCTGTTAAAGGAAATGACTAGCACAAAGTCATTGCAAGTCCATTATTCACTAACTGTCTACCTATTGAGAACTAAATGACACAAATGAGTTATACTCATTGGCTTTTCATCTCCAGCAAAGCGGGCTCAAATCCCTAATAAGGCACCAGGTGAAAATGAGTCTTCAAGGCCTCTATTCCAAATCCCCTGTTATGCACCATATCAATTAGCACATTAGGAGGCTTGCCTCAAGGGAAAAGCAGGACCAGGACAGCAGGTGTGTCACGCAGCATAATTGAGATGCAGCAGCAGAGGAGACTGGTGCTTTTGCACACTGCCAAGCTGCTTCATCCCACCTCTATTGATCTGTAGCTTTCATGAGCTCTAGACTGGCTCCTAATTTTAAAAGCTCCATCTTCTGTTACATCAAGGAAGCAAAGCCCTCCAAGGGGAAAAAAAATCACTGAAGTTTGCAATTGAAAAGGCCAAACAATACAGAATCTGCAGGTATGAAAATGTTTGTCAATATTAATTTGGTATATACAAATGGTTCAGAGAACAAATGAAGGTGAATCTACTTGCATTTTTTTCTCTTTAAAGACCATTCTGGCTGTTGTAAAGACTATGCTATGAATGAGGAGAGAAAGAGGAGCTGTCAGGGATTAGCATACTGTTGTGCACAGAGGGTGTTTTTTTTTTTCTCTGCTAGTGTAGATATGTCAGTGAGGTGGAAGTGTGGAGTCAGTCAGAGACAGTTTTGGTTGGGAAGGACTTTTGTGAACAATATAAATAGGGAAAGGAAGGGTAAAGTTATACTTTGGGGAAAGAAAAAAGAGGCTTATTGAAACTTTCAGAATTTTGAGAGTCACTCACCTACTATCATGAATTAATGTTACGATCTTGACTATTGTCTGTATCACCGGCTCTTTGTCATGCCTGCAAAACAGTAGTGAGGAACAGAGTCAGAGGAATTCCTGTAAACTGGCAGGCCTGGCAGCCTGTGTTTCCCAGCCTGCCACACTAATGCAGGATGTTATCAGCTCCAGGGCAGACAGCAGTAGATACCTGTTTGATTCAAAGTTCAAGGCTCTCATCCCATATATTTTTACCTGACAGAGCACCAGAGCAATGTGGTTACTGTCATAAAGCACTGGGAAAGGGTTTACTGGTAGAGTTTTATGCATTCAGAGTCACATAGGTAAAGCTCAGCTGAATTATTCCTGTTGACAAAGCAAGGCTGATGTGTTGAAGTGAAGTACTGATAAAAGCAGTAAAAACACTTTGTTTGTTCTTCTCAGGAGCTATTTGCAAAGCTGCTAAACTGGAAAACAGTATTTTTTTCCCCATCTTTTGCTTAGCTCTTATAAAATTCTTATTAGTGCATAACCCTTCTTTCTTGTTGATGATAAAACGACTATCTCACAAGACCGGAATTAAATTGATGTGTTCTCTGCTTTAATCTTGGGGAAGCAAATTAATCTTCCTTGACATTCCGATGGCTTTGCTGAGATGACATAAAGAATTATATTGGCAGAAGAATGCAGGTGAAGTCCAAAAGTAGAGATCCCAATTAGCTGTTGCGACATACTTCCCAGCTGCCCTTCAACCCTTCAAATATGATGCAGTAGATTCTATACAATCTATCTAGATTTGGATCTAAAAAAGCAAAATGAAATCAGGTATTTAAAAGTTACCCCTGTAACTAAATAGATGACTGCAAGTATTGGTGAATATTCATGGGTATGGTCCTAGATTTAACTCTGAGGTTGCCATGAGTTCATGAAAACAAGTATTCTCTTGAATACAGAAATGCCCATTTTTTTTTTTCCTCCTGAGGCAGAACCAAGGGGAGAGCCTCCGAAATTATTCACATGAAGAGTAACGACAAGGGAGAAGAGCTCTGTGAAATTTGAAGGTCAGGATATGTTGATCAGTACAGAATAACAAATTGGCTAGCAGTTAGGCACATTTTGCATACAAAGGCACAGATCTCTAAGTGATTTCAATCTTCTCTTGAACTACAGTCTCCTAAATGCCCTAACCGTCACACGATAGATTCAGCTGTTGTAGTCCACTTGAGTTTAAATGTAACAGTAAAAAAAAAATCGGATCCCTCATTTTCTCTATTGGTAACTGTAATGTGATGCTCTCGTTTTTTTTCCTTTATCTACTTGAGAAACCCCATCCAGTGCAAGGCTGGCCATGGCCTCAAGGAGGGCAAACACAGCTCCATTCTGCAAGGAGTGAGTGAGGCACCTGAATGAACTCTTCCACTGAAGGCTCAGACACAAGTTTTGCAGACATCCCTATAGAGAATCATTTGTGCCTCATTTTGAGAAAGTCTTTGTTTCTGCAAATTAGTGTTGTCTGACTGATATTAAGTAAATGCATAAATCATTACTACCAGACCCACATAATTTGGAGCATTTAAAGCTCTCAGTCTCTGAATAGCTTTAAGCACTATGATTGAAAATAATGTTGTTGGGGTCCTGCTTCTTTGGTGTATAGGGGATAATTTTCCATCTGCAGTGAGTTACACAGAAACATTCTACAAAGTTGTGGGAAACTCTAACCTTTTACATAGTTGTCAGAGATTGAAAAAGAAACTGGAGATCTCTCCTGCAAAAGTGTGTGTGTATGTGTGGCACAGATGTCTGAGTCTATTAATGACTGTAGTTGAAATTTCAGGTAAGGAATTTTGCTGTCTAAACCAAAGTCTATTTACTTGCCTTGCATCAAATTACTATGTGACCTTCACTTGGTATAGAAGCAACAAAACACATAGCATGCTGTGGGTGTATGTGTGGTACATAACATTGTAACTGTGTTTCCCTAGCTTTTTTTTTTTTTCATACAAAAACATGGTTGTACTCATCATTCCATGTGCAACGAGACAACGGCTTCACTGAATCCTGTCCCTCTGTTGGCATTTTGATTTGAAGAAAGCAGAGAATTTGAAGAATTTAAGACTGGTTTTGTTTCATCATAGCCATGTGGTCAGTATTTTGTAATAGCAATAACTGACGTGATAATATGGTTGCTATGTAAAGAGTATTATTTAATTTGTATTGATTTGTAAGAAATCTGTGGTATCATATAACACCAAGATGCTATTATAGGATAGTAATTATCCTCTAGCATGCTTCATATGAAATCCTTACCTTGCAGATTATCCTCATATAGGTTATATGCCATCAGTCTCATGGCAGTCTTTTGAAGGAAGCATATGGCTTGGTGGTCCTCCAACACAGAAGGAAATCGCATCATTAGGGGAAGGCCTTGAGGCACTTATGATCCCATTTTAGCCCTTTAGTAGAACCTTAAATAGGGCTAAGATGGGTATTCACTTTAAGCATTCCTTTGAGCAAAGGAGCATTTCAGCCTTGTGCAGTTGTTGCTATCAAAGTTAATTCTTACAACACAATTGCTTCACTGATGTATCCAAAATATTAGTGTCATCTGTAGCATGATCATGGGAATTATTGCCATATCTTAGAACTCACAAACTTAATTCTTTGATCCAGAGAAATATGAGATTATTCTTTTAATAAATCCTTAGGTGACGTAGGTACAAAAATCCTATCGACAGTCATAGCATTGTAGAAAAATCATCCAGTCTGTCCTCCTGCCTTAAGGCAGGATAAGCACTACATTAACTATTTCTGGCAGATACTGTCTAATCTGTTTTTAAAGGTCTCTGGTGATGAAGACCCCAATACCACCCCAGGCAATCTGTTGTTGTACTTCACTATCCTTGCAATGAGACCTCAGCGGGAGTGGGAGGGTATTGAAAAATACAGGAGGGCTGAGGAAACAAGAGAGAGATCAAGGGTTACAGTCATAAGTCAATCCAAGGGAGGTTTGTAAAAAGATTTTTTTTTTTAATGTGGATCACTACATAAAGCATATATGAGGACAGTGGGATGGTGTAGTATTGAGAAATAAAATGGCTCCTGTGAAAACCAAGAAAGGTGTATCTTCTTGTTTGTGGGTTTTTTTTGTTTGTTTGTTTTGTTTTCCTCCCTCCCCTTCCTGCAGACTGGCATTCTACATTATTAGGAAAGCCTGGTAATGCAAAAGAAATTGTGTTCTTTGATCACAGGCCTAACACTAAACCAATCTAACAGGAAACTGGAATTGTAGATGCATTAGGAAGACTTAGAATACCACGCATGGCTAGATTAAAGTCAAAGTTCTAGTCTCATTTCCTTCTTCACTTCATGAAAAAACCTTATCTCCCAGAAAAATCAAAACAAGAAAAAAAAAGCATTAATCTTGGTTGCTTTGTATCCAGCTCTGTGTTGCAAGCCAAGCTGTAAGGAGAGTGTTTACAGCAATGAGGCACTAATGTATTCATTGGAATCCAAAGTGTTCTCTAAAAAATACTGAAGTATAAAAGCAATTACCATTAATCATTATATACAATGAAAGTAGCATTATCATTAAGTGATAGCACCTTCTGAAAGAATACATTACCACCTAGGATAAAAGAACAGCTTTTGCATTGCTTTTGCTCTTATCTCATGAATGCTTGTGCATTGTTTGTTTTGTTGTGGTTTTTTTTTGTTTGCTTGTTTTTAATTATTGTTGGGTTTTTTTATGTTTGGCTGTCCGAATGGATTTTGACCTTAGTAGGGTGCATCACTTTCCAAAAGAGATAGCTATTATTAAATAATATTGAAGAGCATAGCTATTTCAACCTTGAGGCAAGCAAACTGGAAATATTTGCTTAACGCCTTCAAAAAGGGTTTTGCAAAAGTAGGTGATGGCTTCTGCCCAAGTGAAATTCAGCTACCATGCAGAAAAGCAGTGTCAGCTCTCTATAGATCTGTACTTAAGTAGACCATAGGCCAAGGGCTGCCCTTCTGCGTCAGGCATGTGGAATTGCTTGAGTGCAATTCACAGTCAATTCTAACACAAGTGAAAAAGAAAGAACAGGGATAACCTGGGGCAGCAGAATTCAAGGAACACTCAGTCAAAGAAGCAGGAGGATTTATTTGATGATGAGGCAAGGAATGTCACAGGAATGTCACATCTTTTACCCTACAACTGAATAGCACTTTATATGGCTTAGTGATATCAGTATATCGTCTGAATTGGGAACCTAACCAGCATTACCTGAGGCACCTGCAATAATACTGTGGGTGAGGAGCACCATTGCCTTGTAGGAAAGTTCAATGTCACTGATGAGATGAGCTGTGTAGTAGTTTGCCCTGACAATAACAGCCTCTTCTGTACCTGCCCCATATATTTTGTCCAGAGTAGCTAACATACATTCCTATATGCTACCTGAGTGGAAATGAGCAGATACAGAGAAGGCACAGGAGATAAGAAGCACCAATCTCTGGATGTGAAATCATGCCTTAACTTTTTAAAAAATCTCTAGACCTGTGAGAAAAGCTTAACCTTTTGTGCATTACTGGCAGTGTTACTTAAATCACTGGAAGAAGATGCTATGGTCTTTCCCTGACCTCGATGCAGCAATTAAGAAAAAGCAGAATTCATCCGGTAGGAGTGTCTCTAAGCAAAGAATTTTTACCTGTTTTCTAGGTATTTTGGGGGTCTGCTTATTAAAAACTTATTACATTCAGGCAGACTGGTCTATTTACTCAGGAGCTGTTGTAGACGAGTGACATGATGCTAGTTATGATGGAGAAGCTTGAGAAATAACTTTACAATTGTTAGCTTTCTGCTTAGCCTTCTAGCCCTCCAGATACTCCTTAAAACCTCAGCTGGGGAGGGTTTGTGGTTTTCTTGCAGAAAAGTGTGCATGTCAGTGCTGTGGAGATGGGGAGAGAAAAAAAGAATATGAAAAACATCTCTCCTTTCAGGAGATGCATTATGTACATAAATCTCTTGCATTTCTACCTGCCTTCGTAATTGCATCCTTATATTCCTTTTATTCCAAAGAATATTTTAATCAACTCTGAATTCAAGTGTACCAGAATGAGGACAGCAGTTGTGTTTAACATGTCACTGACATTGCACAACAGCTTAGGATTGTATAGCATTTTCAAATGTTTAGTTTCAGTCTGTGTAAGCCACATTTCAAGAAATCCTATAATTTCTTTATATTCCTGCTGTCAGAGGTAGCTTTGATATTTCCTTACTGTAGGCTCATTAGAGATAAGCATTAGCTCTGAGCTGATATATATCTTGTATGCTCTTGTCTGCTGCCTCTGTTTTACATAGATGCATGGCACAGCCAAAATTACTGCTAGAGCAAATATTTTCTTGCATGATATGAAGAACTGCATGTATGAGAAGCTTAAAAATCTCTAGAGATTTTCTGAGAGATTACAGCTTTAAATTGAGAATTCATAAAAAGCGTGGATGCCTATTAGAATCTTTTTAGCACATTCTCCTGTATTTAATATAAGAAATAGATGTGAGAAGTTTGTTTCTTCTTTAATGCCTTTACACATTCAGCCTTTGATATTGTCCATATGAAAAATAAATATTGGTATGGCAAAAAATGAATGCAGTGTTTATCTGAAATTGGCTTTTCTGTGGTTTTGCACTGACTTTTTGGGAAACATTGTTTTCTTGTTTGCTGGCAAATTTAATAAAATTACACCTATCCAGATTCAAAATATCCCTTAGTTTGTACTTCCAATACACTTACCTGTTGCCTATGGGTTTGTGAGCCATCACTTTTGTTAACTTCCTTTTCCTCATTTTAGTGTGGTTCTATTCCAGCTGTGTGGGTATTTGTGTGTGTAGCTGGGTGTAACAGTAAAACACAAAATTACTGAAAAAATAAGTTCTTAATTAGTTCTTTGTTCTTAATTAGAAAGGAGATTATTTGTCCCTAACTAGGTTTTAAGTGAATTCAGTCTAAAATTCCTCCAAAGTTTCAGCACTTGGAAATTCCTTCATTTCAAATATTTAGTATTAATAATTAAGACATGAGGATTCAAGAGTACAAATTAACTTTGCATGAGGATCTGCAATACTTTGAAAGGTTTGTTCGTTTATATGTATTTTGGTTTTTGGCTGTAGTGTTAAGCATTGTGTTGACACAGAACAGGGATTGATTCCTTTCCTCTGGTATTGGATACATGTGAATTATTTAATACGTAAATTTCTGTTTTTTCCAAGCACCCAGTGTAAAGGTCAGGATTTTTTTAGATCACAACTGAGCTGCTCTTTCTTGCACTTTTTGATAAGTGGATTGAGGAGGATGAACCCAACTCAAATTCCCTCTGAGGTATCCTACCTTATCCTACCTTAGAGGCAGAGATCTTAGACCCATGTGGACTATTGGTTTACCCAGGGTTTCTTAAGGTGATTATTGCCACAGCATCAGCCTCGACCATAACCTTCCTCTCTCTGAGCAAGTGGAAACTGACAAAAAGTGATACTTTAAAATGTAGAGTCATATTCTCTGATAGTGTCATCTTTTATGTTTAGCTCAAAAACTGTTGTGTAGATACCGGATTCTGTAGGGCCACAACTTAGCACTGCACTAAGTGGTGCTGCCCTTTGTGGTCCAGAGTTAAGAATTACACTTTTTGCCTCCTGCTGGCTTGGAGGTAGTGTTTAGAAGTTGGAGCTTGGACAGAAGTGATATCCCAAGGTCTCAGAGTAAATGGATGCCTGAAACCTTCAAATAAAGCAGGTTCAGTAGAAGTAGCTGGGGTTAAAGGGAGCTGGGCTAATAGCTAATGCAAACTAGTACAGCAGTGAAGCTGAAAGGGAAACTAGGCTGAAAGTGCCGAGTGCCTTCATTGTTGAGAAGGAGAATGGAGCTGGATTATTTGTGCTTTGTGAGTCCATGCGGATCTTTGGAGAGAAATAGAAGCAAAGGGGCTGTTCTGTGGATGACACAGCTGTCTGGTCTGAGGCCTTTCAAAAGGAAAGAAAAAATCTGACAGGTTTCTAATTTGTTTCTGCTGCTCTTCAGGGATCTGTGATATCAGTACTTATTGAAAACAAAGCAAGCAATGCTTAGAAAGCATTTCAGTAGAGAAGTCTTGTTAAAGCAAAAAGTTGAGTAACTCTCAGTTTCAGCTGATGCTTTCAGATACAAGTCAGTTTTTGGGAGATTTTTGTCTTTACCCTGTTTTTCCTATAAGATCCATGAGAACTACGGGGAAAAAATGGTTTATATGACATCAGTACAAATATGTCAGAAAATCTGCTTATTTCCTGGGAATTGTAAGGTTACAGTTAGCAGTATGCTTTTAGCTGCAAATGTATCAGTTTCATTCTGTAAATGGTACTGTAGACAAATGTGTTGATATTGCCTTTGATATTTTCCTGCTTCATCTGGAGCATACAGTGTCAGGGTTCTCTGTTGTGCAGGTTTTCTTGTTTTTAAGTTAGTTGCATCTAGGGAAACCAATGGGGTGAAGAGACGCCAGGTTGTACTGAAGTAAGAAAGTACCAGAAAAGTGATACCTATATCACCTTGTGGATTTTTTCCTGTATCACATTTAATAGTGTATACTCTCAGAGTTCCAGGTTAAGAGAAGGTTAGTGTGAATTGTCATAGTTAATAAATTGGTAGAATTACTGAGAAGAGCAGAAACAGATTGAAGATGTGTTTGACTGCAGTTTGGTGTATTTGTTTCATTAAGCCATGTTTTTCTACTCAGTTGTCTTCAACAAAGCATTTTTCAAAATTCTCCATGTGACTGCTTGGCTGAATAAAGCATCCCATCAAGCAGTGATGTTGTGTTACATTTTGTGCCAAGGCATTGATGAGTTATGATTCATATGTTCTGACAGAAGCTGATCAATACGGTGAGCTTCCTTGAAAAACTGCAATTTGCAGGACAAACACAGTGTTCACAACAAAGTGACTTTGTATTTGATTTGTTGGTAAATATGCCTGGATGGCATGCATAAAGAATAAGGAATCATGAGCCCTTTGAGGATGCTAGTGGCATTAGAAGACAGGACCATATAATCATGTTCACAAGTCAAGGGTGCAAGAGAATAGAACCAATGGGTGATGATATGCTCTTACCACTGAGTTATGATTGAAGATCTACAGTAGTTTTTGTCCTAAATCAGACTAGCAGCTGATCATGAAAAGCCTTTGGATGCCTCGGTGAATTAATGTTTGGGTTACCAGGTGCAAATCCAGGGTGGCCTATGTGAAAGCTCATGTCACTAGGTGAAAGAATTTAATTATGTGGATTTTGATTGCTAATGCTCCTAGCTTGCTTGCTTGTTTGACGACAGCAAATTATCTGGCAGGGTTATTGTGGTATGAATCCACTGTCAGTAAGAGTCCCAAATATATGAAGCATCAAAACTACTTTATCAGTGAGAGAGGGTCTGGAGCTGTCACAATTTTAGATTAGCAGAACTGTCCCCTCTGGATAGTAGCATTACCATTTGTTGGAAAATTGAGGTATCCCAGTACTTTTCTTTGGAAGAGACAGGCGAAGCTGATAGAGGAGAGAGCCAAGCCTGAGAGCCAAGCACGTGAACAGCCAGAGGCTTCGAGCTGCAAGCTGCCATGTGGACATGAGAAGGCCTGGAGGCATGTCAGTGTGGCACATGCAAGCCAGCAGCAAAATGCCTCTTGCTGTGCCTGTCCCCAGCTGAGTGTTTGCCTGCACGGCCTCCCACTACGCCTATGAAACCTCAAGATGCAGATGGCTTTGACACTTTGCTGCTGAACCTTCTAATGGCAGGCAGCCTGCCTATGGAGGGCAGAAGTCAGATGGTAGTAATTCTGCTATTCATGTTAAAAAAAAATAATAAATTTAAGCAAAACAATAGCCTACCAGATGACTGATTTCTAAGCTAATTCCTCTTGAAGACCTTTTTACTGGAGAAAGATAAGGGAATATTCATATGGATCACATTGTAGAGGATATTTCCCTCATAGTGACAACAGCAAAAAAGGTATATGAGAAGAGATTAAGAGATAGAGGTGACTGAGTGATCAAGACTGGTGCGACAGGCAATTGGAGGAGACAGATCAAGAAGTATAGGAAAACTGAGATGAGAAATCTAGACAGTGCCAAACCCTTCATTCTTAACAGAGCAAGATTGGTGGGCACTGTGCTGAAGTAAACCTCTTGTCTGCACATTTTGTTTCCCAGTAAACAAGAAATCACTCAAGGAGGCTTTCTTGTAAGTTTATCATTGCATTATATACAGTGCTGTTTCTGCAGTCTGTGGAGCCTGTTACAATGTATCTTATTACTTCCAGACAGAATAAGAAGAGCAGTCATTTCCAGAAATGAGAGCACTCTGTATAATTATGGGGAATGAGTTATGCATAATATATACACACTTCAAAAAGAAAGATTTTCTGCTCTGCGGATACCCACACAGTATTAACTGACTGAATGTAGGAATCTATCCAGTGGCAAGCAAAAAGGAATTAAAACAATGATAAAGGTAGGGATCTTATAGTAGAGAGAGCTGTCAAAAAAGAAATTGAGAAAATTCCTTGGCTGCTAGTGAGTTATTAAAGGTGAAAGCTTACAAAGAGAACATTGTGAATAAAGATGTATCATTGAAGAAGGAAAGTTGCCAAGCTGAACGGAAGGAGAGGAAGAGAGATCTACCCAAGGAGTGTCGGTCAGAGTTGAGTGGCACATGAAAAAGAGATGTGAGAACCCTCATTTCTTCCTTCTGGCAAAAATCTCATGTGAGGGGACTTGTAAATGAATAGAGGGCTAGATGGAAGGAGAAGAAAGTAAATGTAAAGGTGATAAGAGGTCCCTGGTTAGCTGAGACAGTCCTTAAATACAAATCCTGTTTTGCCATCACAACATCTTCAGAATGTCATTTTTGTCTCAGATTTTGAAGGGAATGTAGTAGCCAGCCTCTTGCTCAGTGGCAAGAGATCAGAAGACAGAAGCCCTGTCTCAAATACTGTTATGCATCCTGCTGTCACAGTGTACATGCCCCATGAGGACAGCTGGCACTCATGGTATGTTCTCCAGGATGGTATATACATCGATTTATGCAACAGACATACCACCAGCATTTTACACAGAGGGATTGTGAAAACCCTCCTCCCATACATTTTTTTTTTTTCATGTGTTTTGTTTGGGTTTTTTCTTTCTAACAACTCTATTTTGGGGACTCTTTAGGCTAACTTTGTGCTCTTGGTGCTATGTACTTTGTTTTTGATGATCATATTAAAGAGATAAAAATGCATTAATTTTTTATTTTTTTTTCTGGGTGGGTTTAAACTTTTATGCTTCTCACCAGTTCCTAAAGGAAAAAGGCAACTACTAAATTCCAGCATTGTCCAGCCCTCTCACTTTACTACACCTCAGAAACTGAGTGATGCTCAGAAGGCTTGTCTCGAGTGACTGAACTATGTGGTTTTACCTGGAATGACATGGTCAAAGCCAGGCTGGGTCTCCTGGAAACAAACTGAACTGAGTCTAAGCTTTGCACTGCTTCACTCCCTGCACTGATAAGCAGAGTGTGAAACTTTATCTGAAGGTACCTTGGGTCAGGCTGGTTCTTGTTTGAAGTTCAGGTGTATTTCTTCTCAATCTTAATGATGTTGTTCACTACTCTCCCTGATTCCCTTATGTAGAGCTGGTCTCTCATTCTGCTTTACTCTTGTTACCACAAGTTGGTTAATACTGAACTGCTCTTGGTTATTTTTTAATTGTTCCTTTTTCTCCTAAGTAGCTGTGGCTATGGCACTTGGAGTGTATGACTTCTGCTTTCTTCCCTTCTGTGCAAAACAGCCAATAGTAGTGTCTTCAAAAGTGTGGAAATTTTCAAGTAACTCCAGTTCAAGTTGCATTTGTACATTGGAGAACCTAACTGCTGTGAAAGTCGATTAGATTTATTCTCTGTTTCAGTCATGCTGACAAAAGATATCTAAGTTGTCTGGATGCTGAGCTCTCGCAGATTTCACCCTCAAATGGACCTAGATAATTTAAGGATGTGCTTTAGATTCAGACCCTTAACATTTTGCTTTCGTATGTTTTCTCTCTCACATAACTACTCATTAAGAAATCAGTTTACACAGTTGCTGGGAAATTCTGTTGGCATCTTGGTCTTGCTGGGAAATGCACACTCGGCCTCTGGAGGCCAACTGCCCCTAGAACATCGCTGCCCTGGGACACCCTCATCTAAAAACAGCAGAGAATTCAAGTGAGGCCTTTCAATAAACTTGCCCCTTTTCCATGCTAGCCTACTTGAATACCACTTATCTCTCCTAGTCTTTCTTTCTAAGACAATTGCACCATCTCTTTAATAATGTTTTCCGTTCTTCTGAGTACCCTTTGGACTGCTAATAACTCATTGGTAATGACAGTGTTCAGAACAGGGACAATATTCCAGGTGTGACTGCATCAGCACTGTATTTTTCATTCAGCGAAATCATTAGTCATCACTGTTTGCAGCATAGAGGGCAAACATAGTGACTTTTCAAGTCCAAACAGTTTTAGTCTTAGAGAGAAGCTGGCCTGTAGAAATGCAGACTTTGTAAAGGGCCAGGCTCCTGATTTCATTATCAAACCTAGCTCCTTCTTCCAGCTAAACACTCTTGGATAAATAGAGTTCTGTCTTTTGCCATTTTGCTGCTGTGTTTTTAATATAGATTTCCTCATGGGGACTGAGGAGCTGGTATACTGTGAATGTAGTTAAACCACTTCTTCCATTATTGTAATGGAGAAGGACCTGGTGAGATTACAGGAAAGCAAGCCACACATGCAGGGCATTTTGTGCTGTTTATATTAAAATTATAAATAACTGCAGTAAACCAGGATGTCTGGCAGATTAAAAAGTGTGCAGTATTTCCTTTATGGCATTGCTTCTTCTGAACTGGCAGTAGCATTACACTATCTATTCTATGCAGGGCATCAAGCAGAGGTTTGGAAAGTGGATGTCTACTCTCTAAAGCAATTTGTTTAAGCAATGCTGTTGAAACACAGCTCAGAATTGTCTTTAATATGAATGAAGAGCTGAAACCATAGCCCAGACAGTGCCAGGAGAAGGGCAGCTCGTTAGAGAGATGCTGAGGAGGTGTGAGCAGAGCCCACCCACACTCCCTCAAAAGTGTCCCTGGGAAGTGTCAGTGACCAGGAGCACGGCATGTTGGAAGGGTGTGACACAGCAGTTTGCGTGGCAGTTCCAGTGAGCAGGAAAGATGCAGGAGGCAGAATGGCAGTTACAAGGAGGAAGGCCAGGGCTGCAGCTCCAGCTGTGGGATCTACCCTCTCCACCTTGAGAATGGCCCAAACAGAGCTCCTGAGGTGTGACGCTGCTGTGCAGACCCCAGGCTGTGGAAGCTGCCCGGGCAATTCTCTTGTGCCTGAGGTGAGGGGGAAGCCTGCCTGCAAAAGCTGTGAGCAGGTGAATGACCTCCTGCAGCAGATAGCTGAGCTGCAGGACACAGCGAGGAGGCTGTGGAGTATCAGGGAGGCAGAAAATGAGCTGGACAGTGTGATCTGTGTGATCACTTCCAAGGACATGCAGCCTGTGCCCAGTCAGCCAAATACTGCCCCTCAGCGCACGTGGAAAGGAGGGGAGCCACTGAAGTGGAGGAGTGGAAGGTAGTAGGAAGAAGAACTAAAGTAACAAGCAAGGGTAAGGACCCCCCACAAAGCCTGAGATGCCTTTGAAGAACCAGTTTAACTCATCTGCAAACAATAGAAGGGGAAAGTAATGAGCCTGCACCAGTGGTGGAGCAGAATAAGGTGGCTTGGTCTGTTCCAAGTATGACAACCAGTGCAACCAAGAAAAGTGACAAGTGATAGTAGTAGTAGGTGATTCTCTTCTCAGAGGCAGCTGTTTGCAGACCAGACCAGCTCTCTAGAGAGGTGTGCCGTCTACCAGGTGTTTGCATCAGAGATGTCACTGAGATGCTCCCTAGCCTCGTACACCCAAATGACTTACCCGCTCCTGGTGTTTAATGTGGGTACCACTGATGCAGCCACCAGTAGTGTTAAGGATGTTGAAAAGGATTGCTAGGCCCTGGGAGCAGCACTTAAGAACTCTGGAGCACAAGGAGTATTTTCATCAATCCTACCAGTCAAAGGGAAGGGAATAGACAGGGACAATTGGGTCCAGCACATCAACAACTGGCTATGTGACTGGTGCTACAGCCAGGGGTTTGGCTATCTGGATCATGGGATAAGCCTGTCTTGCTGGAGCCTGATGGGATCCACCTTTCAGAAAAGGAGAAGAGCCAAGATGGTGAAGAGGGCTTTAAACTGATGAGGCTGGGAGGTGGGAACCTCCATTCATCCCACACCAATCAATTCAGTGTGATGCTGCACCAGTAGTGGATGCCCTGACCCTATAGAAGGGCTGCAGGTCAGCAGGGGAGCACCTGGAGCGTGGCATAATGAAATCTCAGCTCCTCCAGCTAGTCAGGCCCAGCTTAAATGCCTCTATGCAAATGCACACAGCATGGGGAATAAACAGGAAGAGTTAGAGATGTGTGCATGTCTGCAGGGTTATGATCTTATTGGCATCACAGAGACCTGGTGGAATGGCTCTTAGGACTGGAGTGTAAGGATAGAGTGTTATAAACTCTTTAGGAAGGAGAGGGAGGGAAAATGAGGTAGGGGTGTTGCCCTCTATGTCAAAGACCAGCTGGAGTGCATGGAGCTCTCCGTGGGGATGGATGAGGAGCCAAATGAGAGCTTATGGTTTAAGATTAAAGGGAAGGCAGGGACAAGGGTCATTACAGTGGGGGTCTGCTACAGGCCACCTGACCAGGAGGACAATATAGAAAAAGCAGTCTACAGACAGATAGGAGCAGCTTCATGTTCACAAGCCATGGTATTCATGGATGACTTCAACTACCCTGATATCTCTTGGAGGGACAACTCTGCAAAGCACAAACAATCCAGAAGGTTCCTAGAATGCATGGATGACAACTTTCTTTTCCAAGTAATTGAGGAACCAAGAAGGGGAGGTGCTATGCTGGACCTTGTTCTCACCAACAAGGAAGGGCTGGTGAGGGATGCTGAGCTCAAGGGCAGCCTAGGTTGTAACAACCATGGATTCATGTAGTTCAAGATCCTTAGGGCAGCAGGGAAGGCTCACAGTAAGCTTACTGCCTTGACTTCAGGAGGGCAAATTTCAGCTTCTTCAGGGATCTGCTCAAGAGAGTGTCATGGGATAACATCCTGGAGGGAAGAGGGGCCCATGAAAGCTGGCTGATATTTAAGGATCACCTTCTCCAGGCCCAAGAGCAATGCATTCCAACTAAGAGGAAATCAGGTAAACTCTAGGAGGCTGTCATGGATGAGCAAGCAGCTCCTAGAAAAGCTCAGACTTCAGAAGGAAGTATACAGGGGGTAGAAGCTAGGACAGGTACCCTGGGAAGATTACAGAAAAGCTGTCTGAGCAGCTAGGGATCAGGTAAGTAGAGCCAAATCCCAGATGGAATTAAATCTTGCCAGGGATGTAAAAAGCAATAAGAAAAGCTTCTATAGGTACATTGAGCATAAAAGAACAACCAAGGAAAATGTAGGCCCTTTCCTGAAGGAAACGGGAGACCTAGCTATGCAGGATATTGAGAAGGCTGAGGTTGTCAATGACTTCTTTGTACCAGTCTTCTCTGGAAAGTGCTCCAGTCTCATAGCAAAGGCCACAGCAGGTGAAAGCAGGGACTGGGAAAATAAAGTACCTCCCACTGTAGGAGAAGAACAGGTTTTTGACCATCTAAAAAACCTGAAGGTGCACAAGTCTATGGGACCTGATGGGATCCATCCACGGGTCCTGAAGGAGCTGGTGGAAGCAATTGCTAAGCCTTTGTCTATCATATTGGATAAGATCATGGATGTCTGTTGAGGTTCCTGCCAATTGGAAAGAAGGAAACATAGCCCCTATTTTTAAAAAGGGGAAATAGGAAGACCCGGAGCACTACAGGCCAGTTAGTCTCACCTGTGTGCCATGCAAGATTATGGAACAGATCCTACTGGAAAATCTGCTAAGGCACATGGAAAAAAAGGAGGTGATTGGTGACAGCCAGCATGGCTTCATTAAGGGCAGATCATGCATGACCGATTTGGTGGCCTCCTATGACAAAGCTACAGAGATGGTGGATGGTGGCAGAGCAGCTGACGTCATCTACCTGGATTTTGTGCAAGGCTTTTGACACTGTCTCACATGACATTCTGGTCTCCAAACTGACAAGACATGACTTTGACAGAAGAACCACTCAGTAGATAAGTAATTGGCTAGATGGCCACACCCATATAGTTGTGGTCAATGGTTCAGTGTTCAAGTAGAGGCAGGTGATGAGTGGTGACCCTCAGGGGTCAGTACTGGGACCACTATTGTTTAACATCTTTGTTGGAGACATGGACAGTGGGATTGAGTGCATCCTCAGCAAGTTTGCTGGTGATACCAAGCTGTGTGGTGTGGTTGACACCCTAGAGGGAAGGGACACCATCCAGAGCAACTCTTACAGGCTTGAGAGGTGGACACTTGCCAACCTCATGGAATTCAACAAGGCCAAGAGCAAGGTCATGCACCTGGGTCAGCACAATCCCAGGCACAAATACAGGCTGGGGGGAGAATGTGTAGAAAGCAGTCCTGAAGAGAAGGACTTGGGGGTGGTAGCTGATGAGAAGCTCGACATGAGCCACCAGTGTGTGCTGGAGCCCAGAGAGCAACTGCATCCTGGGCTGCATCAAAAGAAGTGTGGCCAGCAGGGCCAGGGAGGTGATTCTGCCCCTCTGCTCTGCTCTGGTGAGACCCCACCTGGAGTACTGTGTACAGCTCTGGTGCCCTCAGCACAGGATAGACATAGAGCTGTTGGAGAGGGTCCAGAGAAGAGCCATGAAGATGATCCAAGGGCTGGACCACCTCTGCTATGGAGACAGGCTGAGAGAGCTGGGGCTGTTCAGCCTGGAGAAGAGAAGGCTCCAGGGAGACTTTATAGCAGACTCCCAGTGCCTGAAGGGACTACAGGAAAGTTGGAGAGGAGTTTTTCACCGGAGAGGGTAGTGATAGGACAAGGGATAATGATTTTTATACTGAAAGAGGGTAGATTTAGGTTGGACATCAGGAAGAAATTCTTCACCATGAGGGTAGCAAGGTGCTGGAGTGGGTTGCCTAGGGAGGCTGTGGATGCCTTCCCTGGAGGTGTTTAAGGCCAGGTTGGATGAGGCCTTGAGCAGCCTGGTCTAATGTGAGGTGTCCCTGCTCATAGCAGAGAGGTTGGAACCTGATGATTTTTGAGGTCACTTCCAACCTTTACCACTCCATGATTATATGGTTAATCAGGAAAATAATTGTAGATTTCCTTTGTTTTAAAGAAGGAAAAGAATTCTGGTGATGGCCTAGTTTTCATAAAAATAACGGAGGCCCTTCAGTAATTTCCTACTGGGAAGAAGCAATGTTCCATGTTTTGCTTTAAACATACTGCTTGCAGGTATTTGAAGGTTAAGTTGTCTGTCTTGGTTTTGTCTTGATTTTTGCTGATGTAATCTACTACTTGTAAAAGGCAAAATACAAGAGAGGAAATCGTGTAAGCATGTAGTCTTGCAAATGTACTGAATTTTATACTGCTTGCTGTTAGAAACTGCAGTCAGTTTCTAACCCTCTTGGTAGCAGAAAAACAGGCTGGAAAATTGGTGTAATGTAACCTTACCTTATTGATGTTAACAATGTAAAGATGGTACCCAAGTAACTCAAAACTTAGTTTCTCAGTAGTCATCCATGCAAGTCGGTTGCGAATTAATTTTGTCCTGCAACAGGATAATCTGCCAGAATTAGACAGCTGACAGAAAGTCATCACTTACCACAGTGGCCATGGGGAGGTTGGTTGGATGTCTATGTTCAATGTCCAATTCTGTTGGAACAACAACTGCCAGGAATGGCATAGATATGCTTGGTCCTGTGTGAGAGCTGAGAGGTGCGTTAGGCAACCTGCAGTTATGATCCTCTTTAATGCTTACCAGGCCCATGAAGGGTTGGGGCACTTTCTCTAGTCACCTGATAGAGGAAGACCAAGTTCTCAAGAAAATGACAGGAATTCATGTCTGATGAGCCTCTTGGTGGCACTGTGTTTCTCGTGGTGTGGCCCAGTCTGGCCTGTCATGTCTGACCACTGTCTTTTGCCTAATTTTTTACACCAGGAGATAGAATTCATGATTGCTGCTGCACAGCATAATGCTTTCCTTTCTTGCACAGTTTCTTTCAAATGTCTCTCTTGTGGCGGTCTGAGTTGGGTACATTAGAGTCTGCAGCTTAATTCAAGCTGTAGATAGACCCATCCTGAGGATTAAAGGGCCTGTGTTTAGACATAGGTAAAAGTACATGTTATGCAATATCTATAGTTACTGATCATAAAATTTCTTTTTGCCCAGGGTCATATGTTTAAGAAGCCTAATTTACAAAATTATGAAAACAGTATTTATATAGTTATACTCTTCAGTCAGTAGAGGCACAACTGTTTATGTTCAATATTTTGGATCTTTTGCTTATCATGTTTGAACAGGTCTGACATCTGACTAAGTAGTATGTTAAAACTACACAGACTTGCAACTTGGAAGACAGCTATGATATCCTTTGCCTGTTGTCCTAAAGCTTTGGATGAATGAATATACAGAGGACAAAAAGGTCAGCCAGGTTTTCTTAGAAATGAGGAGATACTAGAGGCTTTTACTTGGCACATGGTTTATGCTTTAAAAATTAGGTTTTTGTGAAAATAATCCTGATGAGCATGTTTGTCGTATCTCTTCAAATCATACAAATGCTTTTATACCTTGTGGGCTTTCAAGCCTTTCTTTTTTAAGTACTCTGTAGCCTGTACTGAAGTAATCTCCAACACTAGGATTTTGACTGTAGAGAAAATAATTGCTTCTTATGTGATTCTGACTTGTAACTGAATATAAAGTTATACTGGCACTACATTGTTGCTTTTTGGTTTTTTTTCCCCTGAGCCTTTTATATCCCTCCTGCAATTTTATTGCTTCAATTATCTGCCCTCACCTTGCAGTGCATATCAGAGCTGTAGGTCTTATTTTAGATTGGGTATCACTCCTGATAATTAGGAATTTCTAGCCTAATGGACAGTGGCAGTTTTAAAAAATTTTTATTGTTCTGTCTAAATAGAATGTATGAGATTTTTTCTTTTAACCAGAAAAAGATAAGAAATAAAGAGATGGAAAACTGGTCAAATGATGAGTCTTGCAAAGCCTTACTTTTCTTTATCAGCCCCTTAGGCTGTTCAGAGAAGAAATTGTATGAGTAAGAGTTATGGTGGTTATATTAATCATAGAATCATAGAAGGGTTTGGGTTGGAAAGAACCTTAAAGATTTTCTAGATCCAACTCCCCTGCTTGGTCAGGGACACCTCCCACTAGACCAGGTTGCTCAGAGTTCCATCCAACCTGGCCTTGAAGGGTTCCACCCAACCAACCTCCAGGAAGGGGGCATCCCCAACTTCCCTGGACAACTTGTTATGTATTACACTTTGCATTATTTTGTATGTGAGCATTACATGAGGTCTCTGGGACCTGTACCCATATTTAATTAATTAAACAATAACAGCACACTGAAAAGACTCAGCTGTTTAAAGAGCTCTGGAAGTGTATAATTATTGCTCTTTGAAACATTGCAGGCAGAGGATGCTGCTAGTATCTTTCCACACAAACAAAAGGAGAAGCACAGATCGCTGTCTTGCTGACTGACTAATCTGGCAAGCTTTCCTGAATGACACAGGAAGGCAGCTGAACAGCACCTATTCAAGAAAAAGGCTATAAAGCCTCTAAATCAATATCCCTGTGCTTGACTCTGATCCCTTCTGCCTTTCCAGATGGCATGTTTACTTCCTGAGCACCTATAGAAGGTGTAAGGGGAGCAAGACATGTCAGGTGGGGTCTGGAGAAACTCCATCCAATTCTGGCTTCTAATATCTCGTTCCCATTTCTATTGATAGACTGGGTTCCTGTCCCACCCCACTGTCAGTAATCGCCTTCTTGCTCCTGCTTGCTGGCAGAGCTCCACCCTACCAGATCTTTTTCATTTGTATTATTCACCCTGTTACTGCTGCTGCTCCCTAGAACATGCCTCCCTGAGGGTCTGAAAATCTCACCCTGTCTTACTCACAGCAGCTGTTCTTATTCCAGGAGTCTCTGTGAGAGCAGCCAGCATTGCGACTTTTATAGAGAAAAGTGCTTTAATCATCATGAGTGACAGGCAATAAAAGTAGTTTCTTCTTAACCTTCTCCTCGAGACCCAGAGGCTTACTCTACATTGCCTCTTACTTCATTTGTGGTCTAGTATTTATATAAATAGCCTTTAAATTACTGTTCAGTCTTTTGCACACATACGTCTTATGATTGTATGCAAATAGATCAATGTGAATATGCATTCATATTAACTCAACTGTTAGGTCTCGTTATTTGTTAATAATTTTTCAATAATAGTTCCATCCATTGCGTGCATATCTGTGAAAAATCACTGGCATTCCATCACTCAAAAACTACTCAGTCTCCATTTGCTGTCTTTCTGTAAACATGTAATCACAGAGGCTGGCTCAGAAACCCTACTGGGATGAAATTCCATCACAAATATCACTTCTAATGAAAACAGATACATTTGCTGAGTTGGGTACACATCACCATAATGCAATATTCTCATAAGAATCATAGAATCATAGAATCCCAGGGTTTGGAAGGGACCTCAAAAGATCATCTGGTCCAACCCCCCTGCCAGAGCAGGGTCATCTGCAGCACATCACACAGGAATGTGTCCAGGCAGGTTTTGAATGTCTCCAGTGAAGAAGACTCCACAACCTCTCTGGGCAGCCTGTTCCAGTGCTCTGTCACTCTCACAGTAAAAAAAAATTTTCTGATATTCACCTTAAGCCTCCTATGCTCCAATTTGCATCCATTACTCTGTTAAGATTTTCCCCAGAAATTATTTTGGAATTTATATTTTATTTCTGGATCATAGTACAATATAATAATGTAGAAATAAATTCAGATAATGTTTTAGTCTTTGAATATTTTCCTTTGAGAATTTTGAAACATTCTGTCTTCATTCCTGCCCTGAAAGGAGTGAGGTAGCAAAATATCAAAATCTTTCATGAAACAAATGTTACAACCTCTTCATGTTAATGAATCCCAATCTTAAAGGCTCAGTTCAGACTATATTCCCTTAACTTCATTTGGCTCATGTGAAATCCAAGATATCATGTTTTCATAAAGTACAATCAGATGGGTGAAACACTACTGAGTCATAACATGAAACTTTAACCACTAACCATGTAGGAAAATTTGTATTTGTTGTGTGGAACTGTTATATATCCTTCTTTGCAAGTCACATTAATTGAAAGATATTGAGCCCATACACTGGTGTTTGAGCAGTCTGTTTTTCCAATATTGGTCTTATGTCAGGCTGCAACTCTTCTGATTTTGTTTCCAGTGATCTCCAATATTAACTCTAAAGAATTTTGGATAATCGAAGGATGGAATTCCATGCATGAAGCTGTCCAAAATGCCTGAGTAGCTGTTTAGCAGAGAAGCTTAGGCTGACTGACCCTCTTGGAATCTAGTCCTGCCTGGAAGTATTCATACTGGATTTATACTGTTCTTTTTAAAAAATGGCATCCCTGCTTTCACCATCCGACTAAAACCAATTATGAACTATTTTAAGCTAATGGCTTTAACACAAAAGAAATGAATGTGATCTTTTTTTCAACTGCTTGTGACTAATATTCTGTCAGCTAGGCATTATAATTTATCTTAATTCACATAAGAGATTAAAAGGCATTTTTCAGTCCTGGAGCCTTTATACAAGCACTGTGCTTAAACAATTGAGTGTTAATGTCTCCAGAATGAGTCTGTGGTGTTCAGTGCCATTCTAGCTGCATGTCAGATCATGTAGTTTATTTCCTGTTTGGCGTCTTTTTTTTTTTTTTTTTTTTTTTTTCCTGAATAAGGGTCCAACATGAAAGCACATCAAACACAATCAGGGTACCCAAAGAAAAAAAGAAAGATAAGAAAATCAGATGCTGGCAAAGTTGTATTCTCGGATGCACCTTCTGCACTATTTGACACTGTTGCTTGAGCTGCTACTTCCAAAACCACTGGTTATAATACAAATATTAGCAGTTTTAGATGGAGCAATTTCTTAATGGTAATTTCTCCTCTTGAAGTTTGTGTCTTGTACACAGGTGTCTTGTGCCAGAATATATGATACATTCAATGTGTATCTCTCTTGCTGGGAATGGTGTTAAAGATTAATGGGTGTTTTCCTACTGAAATATCAGAAAAACCTAATGAAGCAATTTGCTGTCCCTGGAATATCAATTTAAGAGCACTGGGTTTTCTGCATGGAAAAAGTGATTGGACTAAATTCAGTGTTCTACTTCTGACACAAGCAAGTGTCTCTGACACTCCTTCCCCACTCCTACTTAAGTCATCAGATCTGCCCTGTACCTAAGCATAAGAAGAATGACTTTTCTAAAATTTTGAGTTTTCTCCTTTTTATCTTTATCTCTTTTTGCCCCATGTTACTGAGTGTACGTGACTGAATACAGTAATAGCAGTTATAACCATACAAATAGAAGGGTTCATGTTGATATTTCACACCAAATCTCTTCTGTTTAGGGATAGTACAGCTATGTGTTAAGGCTGCCAGGAAGCAGACAGTTCACCTAAAAAGTGTGCCTATTTTCAGTATAAATTTGCAAGCTTCTAAACAGGATAGAACAGACAGATCCTATGGGATTCATCAGTGCATAATTCTATGCAAATTCAGACTTAAATTTGATAGGGAAAAAGATGGAGTCATTACCATGGGATACAGGAGCAAGAAGCACAAGCTGCGTACCAGGAACAGTTTTGCTTGCTCTGTATTTCTACTGACTCTGAAGCTGGTGTCCTACAAGCATTAGTAGTTAGGGCCCTCCACAGGGCAGAGAAGTTCAAAGCTTAATTGTTCTTTCCTTGCATTATGAAATGAAAGAAAAAAAAAAAGTGTTGGGATTTTTGGCTGCTCAGGACAACAATATCCACATTTTATATTTTTCCAAGACCTGAGAAGATGCATAGAGTATACCTAAATACTGTCTACTACATATATAATATATATACCTATTTTATTTATAAGTTAAAGTTTATTTATGTAAGGGTAGATTTATAGCTTTTTGCTTTGTAATATCATCACCAAAAGAGGCTGGACTAATTCATGAAATATTTGCAAGTTTATTCTCTCTGACTATATCTGAACTGGATATACGGGAATATATTCTGACTCTGAGAAGACATCATTATCCAAGCTCCATCCAAAGTTGATGTCAAGAGTTGAAAACCAGGAACACAATTCCTTTCTTTATTTTCCCCAACATGCATTAAGCCCAATTGCCGAGGTTAGAAAGAAGATACAGAGTTTAAACATGTATGAAGAAATAACTCTCCCTTCTTCCTTAAAGCTGTTTGATTGCTTATCTGCAGTAATTTCGGATCTTCTACATAGGACCAGATAAACGTCAAGAGAAACTACACAGTTTATTCATCCCGGATGGTGCATATTTTAAGAAAAGATGATCAGAAAGTCTGCTGCATGTATGTAGACTGGATGACTACAAGACACCTGATGCTTCTGTTTCTATCAGAAATACTCTTGTTGTCTTAGATATAATACTTTCCTTTCTGGGAAAGAAAGATACACATCTGATCTAAGTTGTCATTGACAAAAACTGAGGACCAGGTCCTGGAGTCCATTTTGCATTTTAGAGCAGTGCATAAAAAGAAAATAGGCTTACACTTCTCTGCAAGCTATTTGGCTGACAGTTGAAGACCAGTTAAGCAAATAGAATAGGTGATGAAAAACTGAGTTCAGAGAACTGTTTATGTTCAAAGTGAAAGGAGGGAAAGGGCAAAATGTTAGTTACTAAGGCAACAGTTTGTTTGATGCTAAATCATTTCCTCATTGAAGAGAGCAGCTTCTGCTTCAAATTAATTTTCTAAGCTGTTGTTGCACTACTTACTCTCTACCCTTACTGTGTTTCATGATAAGTACAACCTCTTACCAGCATCTATTTTCCAGCTCCTTTCTAACTGTTGAACCATACTGCCCAGTGTGTGGCCGGGGTGCAGGTATGAGGCAGAGATTATGTGATTTGTAGCCTTGGTTCAAATCCATCTTCAACTGCACAACCTGAGCTTCTGCCTGAGACAGGAACGACTGCCACTGACTTACTGGAAAGCCACATACGGGTACAGTCACCATGGAGAAAGAGGAAAAAGAATAAGGTTAGTCAGAGTTCATTCCTCTAGTTATTTTAGAAGCATAGATGGTGTCATACCAAGAACATATGTCAGGACTGGTGTCAAAGCTGCATTTAAGAGGTCAGGAAGTGCAGGGGTGGAATGATAACTGCCAAAAGTCAAGCAGAGACAGGTCTTGTAAAGAAAATTTAATCAAATTGTGCAAGATTTTTCAACCCTGCAAATAAAAAGAGCAAGAAAAAAAAAAAAAAAAAGAGACACTTAATTAAAGACAATCTCATTTCCCATGTTAAATACTATTTTATTTGAAGTTCAATTTAAGGGAGGGAGAATGAAGAAAAGGATAGGGGAGAAGGCTAATGGGAAGAAAGGAACTGAAATTTTGACAATGAAACTATGAAAAATAAGCATAGGGATCTTAGTTCTCATTTCATTCCACCTCACAAGAACTCTTCACCTTAGGTACCTGAAGGGACTGGCATACAAAAAGGGAGGTCCAGCACAAGGATTTTCTACAATGGAACAAGTCATAGTGGGCTTTTGTGAATAGAGAACAGCAAATATATTGCACATCTTGAGGCATTCAGTGGTAAAGGAAAAGAATCTGAAAAGCTACAGGCCTAAGTGCATTTGTGCATATGGCTTTGTATGCATTTTGAATGGAAGAATAATAAAGTATATATACATAAATTAAAACAGGACCAAATGCAACATAAGTTTATCAAAGGAAGATTACAGCATGATAACATATATGTTTATGTTTTTTTGGTTGTTTTGTTTTGTTTTTGTGAGATACCTGCTTTTTAGGCAAAGGAAATTCAGCAAGTGTTGCTTAACCCACAGTAGAGTATTTGACAGGGTACAGAATATGAAATTAAATATCCAGCTGGGGAAGATGTGAACTTGTGTAAGAACTGTACGGTGGTAAAGCATCTGGCTTAGTGGGGAGATGACTATTGAGGGAAGCATTTCAGATGGAAGGATGTTATTACCAATGTTCTTTAAGGATAGGTCTCAAAAGCAATCCTGTTAAGTGTTTTCATAAATAAACCCGGCACAAAATGAGGAAGAAACTAATAGACTGGAGTGATGAAACAGCCCAAGGAGGGGCTATCAATGCAGTGTAGGACTGGAATGTTACACTCCAAGAACTGGATGATCTTAAGGACAAGAAAAGAAATAGGATGAGATTAATACTCATTGTAATATGTGGGGTTAGACACATTCAGATTCAGAACAAAACATTCTGCTGTCAACAGAATTACCATCAGATGGGGAAAAAGCAACGTGAGGAGAAAGAAACGGGCCTGTTTGACCACAAGATGACTACATAACACAACTGTTAGGGAAGGGGGAAAAGGATGAAAGTGGGGGCAATTTCAGGTGAGATACTGTCAATGGAGGGGAAGTAGTAATTTCATTGTGCAAGACTCAGCTGAGACCTCATCTAGAATATTGGTGCTCTGCAATAGCTGGGTGAGATTAAATAAATCTCAACCAAGTGGGAGCTAGTTGAATAATGTGGGGAATGGAAATCTATGAGTATTGACCTGGCTAATCTAATGAAGGATGAGAGAAGATTGATCACCCTAAGTAAATATAAGTAAATACAATGCTACATAAAAGGGGGAGAAGAAGCACGTATAAATCACATGTGATTACATTAATGTTAAAAGTGAGAGGGAGTTATCTAGCCATTAGAGAAGTGAGTCCTTAAACAGTCTTTCAATAGGAGTGGCAGAAGTAAAGGATCTACCTGGTCTCAAGATAGGTCTCAGGTGGCTTGTGCAAAGATTTTATGTTGTGAAGCTTGTACAGAGCCCCATGCAAGCTCTAAGTCCCAGGGCAAAGTGCCTCCAGTCCACTCCATGGTAATGATGCAACCTAACAATTGAAGCCCTCTGTACCAACATGAATGATTCTCATTGTGCAAAGAGGACCTGGCTGGCTGTTCCTGTGAGGAATTAGCTTTGCTGGCAGAGAGAGCATTCTGCAGAATGAGTGCTTATGCACCAGCATCTGGTTTCTTAAAAGTCATCTTTTGACTGCATCTTTGTCTACTTTTTCCCTCTGTTGCCCCTCTTCCTTAATTTTGCCCCTTTTGCTGTCTACATTGGTTCATTTTACTCCCAGTCTCCATGTGTGGTTTCTGTTCTCCAGGGCTTCCAAAATTTGCACTATTGTAAGTAAATAATAATAAATATGGCCCTTTGTTTCTAAGCAGAATAATCCCACATAAAGACAGTTGTCTTCAAAGACATAGTTTCCTTTTTAAAAAAGTAAGAGTCTATGTTATGTATATTTTAGACCTAGGTTATAGCAGCACCTTAAAAAGATAATGCCAGTATATTGATATTATTTTCCCCAAAGGAAGAGCATCCATGCTTAATAAGATATTGAGGAGAAGCACTTCAGACAAAGGTCATGGCTTTGCTTGTCTGAGTCCTTGTCAAGATACTTTTGTGCAACTCTTTTTTTCTCTGCCACTATGTGTCCAATGCACAAAAGGATTTGAAGTAAGAGTCATGAAACAGGAAGGTTGTGGCTTTACCGCAGGGCTACCAGCTGGAAGCTTGTGCAGATGAACGCAAATGAGTCCCTCAAAGACTAGCATTTAAGAGATGCCTCCAAGGTGAAACAAAACATTCACAATAAAATGGTGTGTCACCTACCATGCGGAATTTTATGAGCTCTGTGTTGAGTACCACCCAAAAGCAGACCCAAATGAGGGAACTCTGGGGAAATGTTCTCTTGAATCACAAACCTGGCTAAACTAACTTAAATATCTGTTTCTGTGATGAGATTTCAGTTTGTGAAGTTTTCAGCCACATCCTTCTGTTTTCACTTCACTCAAAGACAGGAAATTGTTTTTTTGGTAGATGGAAATTTAAGATTATGTCTTATTTGTGTGGACAGTAGATAGATTTGCAGCAACTTACATGAGAATTAACAGTGTGCCCCAAAGGACTTTGTTTAAATTTCCTTTCTCATTAGCATTCTGCAGTATTTCATATGTCAACTGATCTCCTCAGTGGCATTCAGCTGTAAGAGCTTGGGTAGTCTTAGATTTTAATTGGATTCCTGTCGTTGTTGTTTTTAAGTGCCTGTGACTGTATTATTAAGATGCCTAGCAAGAAACTCCATTCGTCTGATATCAACTAAAATGCAGCTACACACAAGTAATTTACTATTCTATGTAAATGCCTAATGGGGTGATTTTCATGAGTGTCTCCTGTTGACTTCATTTGGAAATATTAATCCAGGCTTCAGTTGACGTGTCCTATATTGCTGGAGGAATATAGGTTGTGAAATACATTGATTTTGCTCTTCTTGAGAACTCATGCTTTGGGCTGATGGATGCAATGAGCTCCATGAGAGCCGTTGTCATCACTGAATATTGTCCACTGTTGCTGAGTACAGTGGGAACAATGACACGGTCTGGCTCAGCTAAGTGACTGCCTGATTTTGAGCACCTCCTGCATGGAGGCTAATTCTACATCACACCATTCAGTGATACTAGAACAGGCCATTTGTGAGCTAAGAAAGGTATCCTTTTATTCTGTGCACATAGTTCTATTAAGAGTCTGCAGAAAAACAGTTTCTGTTGGGGGGTGGAATATTTATGGAGCATCTTGCAAATAATTTTCAAATTCTGCCATTTAGCACCTTCTTCATGCCATATGTTCTGCCATATCTTTCTGAGCTCCCTTTTCTAACTGATGTGTTAAATCTTGATATAATAAATCTCACAGTTCTGGGAAAGGTTCATGGAGGGGAAATGGTGATAGTTTTTAATTTGTTTTAGCTTACAGTTATTGAGCTAACATATTTGATGCTCCTCATACCCCCACCCCCAAAACAAAATTTAGTTATATACTTCAAAGCTGTGCAACACATTTAGATAAAGAGTATCTATTTATGGCTAGCCTATTGCATTTTATGAGTAAGAAGGAGAGGTGTGGTTAATGCATTTTACTCTCAAGTTTAATCCCTATCCTAGGTTAGCGTGGAAGATGATGGAGCTGTGAGCACCTGGCAGGCCAGTGACTCAAATGGCTTTTAAGTCCTAGTTTTTCCTCTCCTGAAAGCCATATTAAAGTGGAGTAGCTTTAAGTGAAATCAGAGCTTGTAGGACTGTTGTCAGGAAAGTTATTAGTTATTGCATATCTCTTTTTTGGTGAGGAGTAAGCTGCCTTGAATTACCTCTACTTCTTATTAAGCAAGGGTGCTGCCTCAGTGTAACTTGCTTCCCAAGCTCAGCTCAGCATGTCATCAGACTAGCTTTTCTTGCTGTAACAATTTTAAATACTACAAGTATTTAATATTAGCCTTGTAACTGGTTAAAAAAGCTCAGCTTTTTACCCCTTCATTTGCATCATATTGTGCTAATAAACAGAATACAATTAAAGGAGTGGGAGTAGGAAGTAAAGAAATCAGCTAATTTTTCAAACTATATTAAAATTCAGGCTTTTCAAATGTTGTGGTTTGTATTCACTTGCTCTATTTTTTGGAACATATTTATGAGCTTATATACTTGGAGCTAGAACATTAAGTCCCCTCTGCTCCTGTTCTTCTTAAACTGTTGACAATCGTGTATCATCATATAGGACAGTAAATGACCAAAACATAGAAAGCCAACAGGCAGCTTTTTATATATTAAAAAAATTGACTTTCTGTGAATAACTGAGGACCTCATCAGTGTAGCTCCTTAAGGCCAATAATAATGACCTCTGGCTGCCAAACATTTGTCTAGTAATTTCATTACCAGTCATTTTGTTGTAGGGGCTATGGGCTTTCAATGCTGGTGAAATTCTAGCTTCCCATATAGGCCTAGGTCTGCCTAGGCTTGTGCACCTGTGTTTTGAAAAGTTTTCCCAAAATTTCCAGCAGGTCTGTCAGTCTTCAGCCGCTCCAAATTGATACTTCTATTCTGGATGATTGATGGGAGATGTCTTGTCTCCGAATCCAAAGCATAACACTGTAAGTTACTGGTTCTGATTTGTAAGGAGTGAAGTTATTTTCACCATTTGCCCCTGTTCATCATTCTGAGGCCAGGCTTGATATGCGGTCTTGGTTAAGCTTTGAGAAATCAGGGCATGTATCTTATGAAGGCTCTGTATGGCACCCTTTTACATCTATATGTCTGTCAATAGAGGAAACAGGCTTGTATTTTCTTAAAAGCTTTCTGCATGTTAATATGCTGCAGCATATGGCTGCATAAGCCTGTTGCTCAGAAGGTTACCAAGATGAAATTTTTGCATTTACAAGCAAAGCACAAACCTAATCATGCCTGCATCTTTGACTTCTTATCTCCTTAGGGATATGAAAAAGTCTATTTATTTGAAGCTTTTTCTTCTACAAGCTAAATAATGGACTAGCAACTGTATTTCTCTACATCAGTATGTCCTGTGGGAAATTGTTTCCTTGTATTTCCAAAGGTCTTGGTTTAAACTAGCTCTCCAGAGGCACCTTAGGAGCCAAAACAGGTTATTAGACATGTCCCTGTGGTTATAGATTTTCTCAAAACTCCTCATTTCATATGTTTTTATTCATTTGAAGTTTTCCAAACAGGATAGAGACTTCAAGCAGAATTTCTGTTCAGAGATTGCTCTCTCAACTGAGTCTATGCCAAGTTTGAAGCAAATAACATTAACCCTTTTTCCTTTGACACAACTGAAGGTGTACAAAGCAACACCCAGAGGAGCATAGTTGTACCAACAGTAAGCTAAAGGGGCTTTCAGACTGCAGATTTGAAGTTACCATAGATTGAAATACCATTTTTCTTGGAGAAAACTATCCTACCTCAAGAATGCCAGCAGTTAATTTTTGTGTGGATACAGAACAGAACAGCTGGGAAAATTCCAGACTGGAAAATGAAGAAATCTATTCCAGGTTATTTTATCAGATGCACTTTTTTATCAAGATGGTGCAAAGGTGAATATGCAGCTTTGCAGAAAGATATTCCCAGTACAGCAGCACCTTTCCACAATATATGGTCAGAAGAAACATAGAGATAATTTGTGTTGTCACAAAATTATTTAAGAGTGTGAGCAATTAATCCTGTATTTCCTGTAAAGGAAACTTTGGGTAAAGTTAAAGGGCTTTGTGTTTGCTCTTTGCTCCATTGTTAACTCCATGGATTACTGATGGAGCCCACATGAGGAAGCAGAATAGTTTTACAGATAAATACATAAAACCTCAGAAAAAAAAAAAAACCCACAACTTTTTTGCCCTGTGGAATGAAAGATGTAAAGCTTGCAGTAAATCCAACATGAACTTCATTGCAAGAGTGCACTCATGTCACAGTCCTGATAATGTATATCAGCGTGCATACCGACATCTATGAGTTGATGTATCATAGTGTAGGTCAAAAGATTACAACAACAATGTAGATCTGTCCACATTCCATTTAACCTTTAGCGTCAGTCCAGAACATGCTTTTTTAAAAGATATATAGAAATTAGACCATGTATTTTTCGAAGTAGCTTATTGATATGAATATATGGGACAGAGACCTCCAAAGACAATTGTAAATCTGTAAGGAGGCAAAAGCTTAAAGGAGTTTATCTTTTACACTTGAGGTTTGCAGCTATGCTCTTTATTAGCTTTTTTTTTTGTTAATACTTATTTCTGAAAAAATAAAATTGTAATATATTCGTAATAGATGTAAGTAAATCAATAAATAAACAAATCTATTTTACAGAGAATGAGGGAGAAAAGTAAAGGCAGGATAAGAAAGTACAGACATGTCATAAACAGATCATGTAAAAGGTCAACAAGTTACACAAATGGCACCACCTTTTGTTTTTAAGTATAAAGCTGATGCATTCAAGTTCACAAAAAGCAGGTCAAAGTGGTGTCTCATTAAATTACACCCTATGTAACTGCATTTTTCTTTGCTTGCTGAGAGCACTAAGCACAGAACCGGACACCAGCTACTGCTTCACTTGTTTGCTCAGTTCCTCTGTTCATTTGGCTTCTTACCCCTTGACTCACTCGCAGTGGCTTAATTGGGAGCAATATCAAACTTGGTTTGCTTAGTTACACAGAACTGTGCGTGCTTGTGTTTATACGGCTGAACTCAGGTCAGACTGTTTTTCAGTGAAGCAAAATGGGTAAGGAGGATAAAATATAATTTCACAGACTCTGTTTTAAACACGCAGTTTGCTTGGTTGCTGAATTTCTCCTGTCCTTCAGCTGCTCTATCTGAGGCTGTTTCCCACAGCTGGCCTCGTACTGCAGCACTGATGCATAAAATGCCCTCTTCTTGGTCAGGCTACCAAACACGTGGGTGTCTGGTTTTTAGAGAGAAAAAAATCATTTTAATCTTCACTATCTTTGGGTGTTCATAACCCTCCTGCTTGGCCTACATCCGTGTAGTTTACATCCCCCCCAGGGCATGAGATGCCCTGAGAAAGTACCATGCAGGAGTTTGGTCCCAGTTATTCTGAGGGATGGGGGAGGCCCTGTGCGTTGCTGTGGGGAGAAGAGGGGCTGAGGGGGCCGTGCTCCTTTCGGCCAGGGACGCTGCACACTGAGCTGCCAGTGAGGGGAGAGCAGGGCTTCGGTGGCCACCCTCTGCAGAAGGGAGGTCTCTGCCTTCTGCCTGACAGGCCACCACGGGGTGCTGTGGCCCTGCAGGTCCTAAGACTGCGAGCAGATCTGCAGGGCTACCTGCCGTGGTTGTCCTCGGGGGCTCTAGTCAAGTGGCTCAGCCTCTCTGATCCTCCTGGAACAGGCTGCCCGGAGAAGCTGGGGATGCCACCTCTCTGGAAGCGTTCAAGGCCAGGTTGGATGGGGCTTTAAGCAACCTGGTCTAGCGGGAGGTGTCCAAGCCCATGGCAGGTGGATTGGAACTCTATGATCTTTAAGATCCCTTCCAACCCAAACCACTCTATGATTCTATGATCCCTATGCAAGTAAGATAAAATTTCTCTGTGGTTGCCAGTAGGAAAATATATTCATGCTAAGGGGGTCACATGCTGCAGTTGCATGGGATGTGATTATTTTAGCTATTATTACAGTTATTAGTTTGGACTGTTTCCAGTGTGCTGAGGAAGATTGCCTTTCCATGGAGCAAGATATATTAGCAGTACACTTTTAAATTTGGTCAGTGTATTTTCTTTCCTGAGTGTCCTCTGAGTTTCACAGCAAATTAAAGCTTTGTGAAGAAAATTTTTAGACAGTCTCCAACAAACTGAGGAAGTAGGTAATGTTTGACCTTCCCAGTCACTTATATTCAGAAAGCATGAGGAAAAGATGAGAAAAGACAGGTAGAAGAGGACCTGGAGGGAAATCCAGAACAAACACAGGAGGAGTGCTCATGGTATGTGTCTATCTTGCTCTTAATTATGTGTTATTTGATTTTGAGAGGTATAAGGTGAAGGTGGGACAAAGAAGGAATTTTCAGGCTAAGCTAAGTCTTATAAACTAACTGCTGAGACAGCAAGCTTTTAAGATGTCTCTAAGGTCATTTCACAAGCCAACTCACAGTAGCAGGGATGGTGGGAAAGCGCTTAGAGGTGGTGCTCAAAGCTAGCTACAGCCAAAGTTTCGCCGGCATCAGGAATGCGTATCGCTAACTGCGTGGCCCTGCAGCTCAACAGGTGGCTGTGAAGCACTGAGAGGAAGGTTTGTACTCCCCTATGGTGTGTGAGTTGATGCAATTGTGCCTTATCTGAAAATTTGTCTCACTGAGAGCAAATGTGTCCATAAAGCAACTGTCAAATGTGTGTCACTCAAAAAATATCATCTAGCTGCTGGTATTAACTGTTATAAATGTGCTGCAGTTATGAAACTCCAAGCTTCAAACAATACATGGGTCATCAAATGGATGGGGTAAAAACACTGTGTGTATCTTAGGGCATTATTTTACAATTTCCTTTGTACCCAATACAGTCACTTTTCTATAAAGTCAAGAGGTATATAACTCAGAAATTGAAGACAGTAGGAGAAGGGTATGAAAACTCTGGCAGAGCTCTGCTTTTATTCTGTCAGCTGCCAGTGGGACTCATCCAATGTTTGCATCTAAATTTACATACATTTTTGTGTCTAGAAAATGAACTTCAGCATAATATTTTCTAAGAGTCAACTGTTTGTTGCATTGTACCTGTTTTTGTATGTAGCCATTTTCTGAATAAAATACAAAAAACTTCAAAGACTATTATTCTGGTATACTGTTTTCTAGTCCTTGCCCACATGGGTATTGATGGGACTGTTCCCTGCTGCTTCCCTATAGCTTTTATGTTACTTCCCACTTTCTGTATTGATACAACCCGTTTGAAATGGAAAAAGCATTATTTTGACTTAGAAAATAACCATATACGAGAAGATTATACTTTAATAATTTCTTACCTTCTTCAAAAAACTAGGTAGCAGTCCTACCTAGTTTTGAAATAAACAAAGGAGCTGTAGCAGTTAAATTGGATATTGTGCTTGCCCAAGCTTCTTGTTTTTGCCTGGGTGTGAAAATGCCATAATAGTGAGCTATTTGGCCACAGATACATCCTAAACTTAAAGATGTGTGGTCCCAAACCTGCATTTTTGACAGAGTAAGACAGGAATAATTACTTTATAACAGTTAAAACCAGTTCTTCCATTTCCCACTGTCTCATGAGTTTCTCTTACTATCTGTTTTGTGACTAGTAGTGTTTCCTTTCTGTTAACAGAGATGTGCTCCCACAGGTCAGAAAGAAAGCTCTGCTTGTCAACTTCATAGGCATTGAAGTCAGGGTATATCATATGCATTTTCTCTCCCTGATTGCAGCAATATAGATGTCATTTCAGTGCAACAGAATCTTTTCATAACTAAAATGAGCATAGTGGAAGGGACCAGAAAAGCATATTCTGTCACATACTCTATGTAGGAGTTGAGTAATTTACCCAAGATGACACACTAATAGCAGTATGCAGCAACTTCTGAGACAAAAAAGTTTCAAGTAATTTTTCCAATGATGTATCAAAATCATCCAAGCAGCTATAGAGCAAAGAACAGCTGCCCCCTGTCCTTTGCTCTAAGAGCTAGATTGTACTCCTTGGCACTTGCTAACATTTCTTACAGTTGCAGTAGAAGAATAATAGCATTCATTTATTACTTGTAAGTGATGATCTGAGATAATCCCTTGGGTACCAATTGAACACCCTGTGTCCCAGCACGTAGTCTCAAAAGGGGACAAGATAAATGACTGACAAAAAATCAGCTGTCCTCTCCATAAATCTTCTGATCACCTCACTGCTTCTGTCAGTTGCTCTGTCGCTGAGAGCTGAATGAAGAATGGTTGGAGGGTTTTTTAGCCAAAGTATTAATAACTTTCCATCCCTTTGTGTGGCAGCAGCCCACTTAAATGACAATAAAGCATCACCGACAAGGAAAAGCGTGTCCCTGTAATGATCAAGGTCCCTAAATGAAAATGGCATAGGCCCTGTCCATAATTCTTGCTGAGTATTTAATCTCATCTCCTTCAAATGTTGCTCAAAAGACATTTAGTGCTGCTGAGGATGCCTTTTCCACAATAAGGTATCTGTGAGGGGCTTTCTATTGAGAGAAAATAGAGTAGTCAATACTGCTAATGGTGCTGCAGAGAGACATTTGGGTGTTTTTATCTAGAAGATGGTACTGAAAATGGTATAGCTGCTGACACCTATTGTGATAAATGGAATTTAATATTGGCTTAAGATGAAAAGTTGTAATAGAGTGAAAAGGAATTTCCTGAACATAGTTCCATGGTACAATATCGTTTTAGATACCCTGACATTTCTGACTGGAGATAATTGATTAACTGGTGTATGTATGTCTGCAAATTTATGTCCATAATGTAACATAGCCAAAAAAACATTGGTATGGTTTATGCATCCTTCTACCTGTCCTGCTTCTGTGTCGAAGGTGTTTCCTCTCCGTTTGATTCAACAAAGCCCCAGAAGCTGTAGCTCAGAGAACTCTTTACAGGAAGCTCCTCTGAAAGCTGTGTGAAGTTACTGAATTAGTGGTGGAACTGATTACTGGGTTAGTGGTGGAACATTTGTTCAGATTTTAATGATAGGTATCTTCCTGCACCACTTGGAATCATTGTCAAAATTCCCACCAATTTCAGTGATACAGGATCAAACCTCAGGGGAGCAAGCACTGTACGGAAAATATTCTCCTAGTACTTGACATCTGATGTAGTTGTAGCCACTGGGTAAATATCTAGTCATTGAGTAACTAGAGTTGTGACTGAATGTTATAATTAAGATAAACACATCTAGGACCAGGACTTGAGCTGAACGTATGTCAGGTATAATAACAAGAAATAAATGATCATTTTTCACTAAGTTATTTACTAGGTAAACTAATTTAGTGCCTCCTTTTTTTTGTAGAATACCAAGAAACAGATCAGTTTTCTCAAATTTACTTGGGAAATCACAGTTCCTTGCCATATGTTTTCAAGGTTTTTCTTTTTAGCTCTCAGGTTTTGCGATTCTGTGCATGTTACCTGAGTCAGACCATGATGTCTTATGTAAACCCTAGAAATGTTTTGCTTATATAGTAATTTTCCATTTTAAAAGTTGCATGAATTTATTTTATAGTCTTGGATAGCTTGAAAAGCACCTGCTGCTCTGTAACCTTAGGACAAAAAGAGCATCCCCATTTAAGTGAAGGAGTAAAATAAACATGTTAAAGGCATGGGAAAAAAAGTGTTTTTTGTTTCCCTTTTCTCTGGCCATAAGCCAATATGAGAACACATCCACAGCCACAAGTATAGAAGAAAAATCATAGTGTGCAATACTAAAGATATAGCTTGATCCCTACTATTGCTATTTCCTTTAAAGTATTTGGCATTTGCTCTGTATCAGCAGATGACTAAGAATTAACCCAGAGAATTGGATAACTCCTATTGATAACCTCTATAGAAATTGGATAACCCCTTTAATTGAATACATGTAAACACAAACCAAACAGTATAAATGGTTTGAGTAAAATTGGTCTGAAGGTCAGAGTCAGATATTGTTAACCTTGGGAAACACAATAGTTTTTCTGTGGTACATTTTTTATATACTGCTCTGCCAATTTTTCCTTTTCTTTCTCTCTGTCTCTCTTAATTCTTTCTATTCAGAAACAAGCCCTCCATATACTCTTGCTCTCCCTTCCATTGGTAGGTTTTCTTTCACATCTCTGCCACTACTGTTTGTAATGTTCAATACCTGGAACATTCATACACTAAACTGGAAGCAGTCCTGCAAGCAGTGCAAGCTCTGACTCAAGTCCTGTCTGACGATGTAAGTTCTCCTTGTCAAATTTTCCCCTGCCTTATCCTCACATTTACAACAGTTAATCAGATGTTCAAATACTCAAATTCAGAGCAGTTCCACCTCTCACAGCAGGGTAGCAATAACAAAAATACAACCTTAGCTGAGCTGTTTCACAGTGAGAAGTGCTATTAAATTCTTGCCTACCAGAAGAGGCCTGTTCTACTAAGACTGTTGAGCCTTGCTGGCAGTCTCCACTGCTTCTCTCTCTGTAAACATCATCAAAGCTACTTGAGCTAATTAATTACAAGCTGAGGGATTTTAATACTTCAAGATATATGTACCCAAAACAAAAAGTCTCCCAGTCAGGAAATTAAACTTTTGACTCTCCGTTCAGGCTAGATATTTGAAGAAATGTATTGTCACATTCAGAATGCTAGCATTACCTTGGAATTATTGGTAACATATATATTTTTTCATTTTTTCCCTGGAGATATTATTTAGCATCTTCACACCCAGAATGGCTCTGAGCACACTTGTTATCACATGTTTCAGCTCATGCTGCCTTTGCTCTTTGGAAAACTCACAGGTATGGGACTCTTGTCCACAGTGAAGAGCAAGGACTGAAGGTGGCAAGTTCCTTCAAGACCTATTAGCTTTTTGGCTGCTGAGGACAGGATGCAACATCCAGTGTCACCATGTGGAATGCTGGCTGAGGGAATCAAAAGAAAACATATTCCTCTCATGAACTCTAGCTGTCCCTAGCAAAACATACTTCTTAAAATTCAGAGGAGAAATGTCTAGAAAATTGTAAAGTTTGTAAGCATCTACTGGGGTATGTTACCATACTAAAAAAAAAAAAATAATCCCCTATGGTCTTGCATTAAATTTGCCTTCTCAGTGATGATTTTCTCTACTTCCTTGCAAGTTCACCCCACAAAGTTTTCTGAGTTTTTTTCCTTCACGGTTCAGTGGCAAAACTCTTGTGAGTTTCATAGTTACTGAATTCAACCCTAAACAATCCCTAACATGCACAAAAAGGAAATTAGCTCAGGTTAAAAAAAAAAAAAAAAAAAGATTCTCCTCAAGAAGAAATTTCATTAATGTTTCTCACCCTAAGCTGAACACAGGCTTCAGCATCATGACACACAACGGACAGCAAGTGTACGGGGGAGTCATGTGCTTTGAAAAGAAACCTACTAGGGCTGTGGAGAGGAAATTCTTGAGACACCACTGTCATCACACAGGAAGCAGGATGCAAATGCCATAGCAAAAATAATCTATGGGAGAACTTCAGAGTCTGGGATAATACTTCTAGTTCCTGTTAACAGGCTTCTTGGATTTAAATATTTGAATGGTTTTAATGAGTGAATCAATACAGAATACACTATTGGTTTTCACTGTATTGGCTTTACAGTCATGCTTGGAGGCTCCAAAGAAGACTGAGACCTGCTGTGTTAGACAGCATGTATATTCAGCAAGATGAATCATCCCTTTCTCTACCTTTGTACATAAGAGGAACAGAGTTAATTTTGTACAGGCAGAGCTCTGAAATACAGAGCATTTAATTCATTGAGGCAGAACAGGAAAGAGCTGAGATCCAAATCCATATCTACCAAGCTCCATTCCTTGCATAACCCATGAGTCTGCCTGTTTCTTCAGTATCTCATTGTACAACAGATGGAAGCAGTTGATGTCAATAATTTTTTAGCATCATATAAATAAAGATTGCATTGCTGAGAACTGGGCTGAAAGAGAATGGAAATAGAAGTTAATGTTCTATAATATACTGTCCACTTATTGTGCTAAAGAAACTAAGATACATGGCTGCTTTAAGTTTAATTTGTGAAATTAAATCACAAATATCACCCCACACAAATGACCATGGGCAGAAGAATGAGTCACACTATAACAGACAAAATGTATATGAAAGGTGTGAATTTGCAAGCAAACATCAATTACGTCTGATTTACTGGCAGGCTTTGCTGATCTCCAATACCTCAGCTCAGAAGAAAAAATATTATTAACCTTTGGTGTGACATCTGCAAATAAAATATGATGATTCAACAACAAATTCAAATATGTAACCATCATGCTTTTAAGATAAGCAAATTTATTTTAGGCATTGGATGGGTATATTAGCTTGGTATTGGAAATCAAGTATTTTTGCAAGTTGCAGTACTAGCTGACATCATAAAAAATGTCAATTATTATACTGACATTTGTAACTGAATGTTACATGATGGCGGTGCTGAACTGAAAAATGCACCAAAATATTATCATTCATAAATGTATATGCTGCTTCAAAATTCCAATGAACCAATCAAGCAGGGGTAGCTGCAAAAACAGAAACTAGAGTGTTATAACCTCAAGCTCAGATGGGAAGATAGTTTACAGAATTATTTTGTCCAGCCTGCTGTCTTTTAACTGCAGCTTTGCAGTTGCCAAAAGTAGGCTATCAAAAATACTGTGGCAGTCCCTCTTCTTGTGGACTGCCAGTTATTTCTGCAGGCAAACCTCCATGGTACCACCCTGGCAGGGCCTATGAAGGCACAGGGAAAGGTCCCCAAGGGGCTGCCACCTTTCGATGTGAAAATCTCAGACCACTCTAGATTACGAAGAACCCATTTTAACACACCTGCCTGCTTTTAAATTCTGTCTCCTTTACCTGCTCCCTGTTCATTTTTATGCTGATTATTTTATTTTTCTCAAATGTCTTAAATAGTTACCATTCTACTTTTTTATTGGGAATCTCTCTTTAGTTTCTTTGCTTTCTACGCAATTGTTTTGTCTCATTGGGAAAAAGCAAAAGGGTAGTGAATGCTGCTAGCCTCCAGCCCCTAAAATGTCTAGTGTTTCTTGTTGAGAGGAATAACAGAAGGTATTTTCACATCCGATCTTACCCCCAATATAAGTATCTACAAATACAGGAGTTCTGAGGCTAGAGAGAAGGAGATTTCTTATTTTTCCTTTGTAGCAAGAAGTGTTACTGGATTTAATTTCTGTAAAGCCTTGAGTGTAATCTCTGAGGGAGATGCAAAAATATTATTATAATGTAATTCAACTGCAAGCAGAAATCTCTGCTAGATTTGTCTGTATCTTCAGTTCCTTACGTTGTACAGTCTAGAGCAGAAGTAATATATCACTTACAGCTTAGATATGCCAGTCCTGAAAGATTCTGCAAGCACTGAACATTGCACAATGAATGTCAGTACCTTATTTTTCCACTACACATTTCAATTTTAGTGCAGATTTGAATGATTCTTCTGTTAAATTTTGGTGAGCCATTTTGTAATTCATTCAATACTCTGCCTGGTGACATGACCTTGCATCTTTTCAGAATGTGGTGTTGTTTGCCTACACGTCTTAAGAAATGATAACTTCTTATGGCCTCTTCTGATTTTTATCTGTATCTCTTTCCCTTATGACTCATATGAAAGAGGCCAGCAGTTTGCACAGTCTTATGTTTTTACATATTTTTTTTCAGGGATTTTGAGTAGTCAGAAAAAACCACAATAATGAAAACATGTGTTGATACTTACAATTGGGTAAACAACTATTTTTTTGCCTGGTTCTAAAGAGAGGTTTGACTGGAAAACTGCAACAATGGCCTCTTTTTATGCAAACCTGTAATTTTATTTATCTTTAGCATTTTTTGCAAACCTGTAATTTTATTCATGTCTGGTATTATAGGCAGTGGTCTGAATATGAACATTCCTTCACCTGCAGTTTCAGAAGATATACTGTTTGAATCAGCAAAGGCTGTGGAAATGCTGTTTGCCTGTACTCTGAGTTCTCAGAAATGAATCAGAAGAGAAGGCACAGACTCCTAATGTGTTAGATGAAACTGACTCACCTTCTTTTGAGAAGGGCTGCTGCAGATGTGGTATGTGCTGAGAATTCTCATCCAGGAACTAAATTAATCTTTTATCTGTAATGTACCATTTCACAGTTACCAAGCAGTAACAAATCAAGTAGCCAAGGGATTGAGTTATTATTCATTTCAGTTGCCTAAGAATACCAAAAAAGCCACCTCATCTCTCAGACAGGCATTTTCATCCTATAATTACCTAAAATATCACAGACACCAGAAAGTGAGTCCAAAAATCTATTTTGAGGAAAAGCCTGTATAAATACACTAGCAAAATTTCAGTATTTTTCCAAATAATTTTGCTAATAATGTTAATGCTTTGTCTGTTAATGATGTGGTGCCAAGCACTGAAAAAGTCAGAAATAGCGATGGTTAGAATGCACTTAAAAATTCAGTGTTGCTCTCTCCTTTTGTGTGACTTATAATGTGGTATTTTAGTTGCAAAATCAAAATCAAATTCTGCCTTACTTATAAGGCTGTCAATGCAGAATAATTCCACTGATGAAGAGTAATACATTTCATAATCAGAAATTATCTTTATTATTATCTAACATGACTTCTTAAAAAATATAGACTCTTCTTCAGAAATCATCTTAGAAAGTCCATGTTTTCTACAGGAAATGCAGCAAATCACCAGAGAGACTTCTTGATTTGATTTAAAGACTCCAAGTGATGGAGAAATGGCCATATTCTTAGGTAAATTATTGCAGTGCTTAAATATCCTCTCTGTTAGACACCTGCACATATGTCTGCATAGCCATGCAATTTGCAATGGAAAACTAACAAATCCCATTTGGAATGGGCTAAGAAGCAGGGAAAAACTTAACTGTTCCAGGTACGCAGGCTGGATCACCAGTCAGTACTTTGTATTTTGTTGTGCAGTTACATCCTAAGAGACAATATGTAAAGCCTCTGTTTTATAGGCTCATGACTCTAGTATTTCATGGCTATGTTAAAACTTCAGCTTTTATTTCAAAATTATTATTCACATTCACACATGCCAGGAGGGATTTGAAAACAGAAACAGCGGATGGCTACAGTGCTACTATTTGAGTTTACAATGTGAAACAGCAAAATGGAAATACTGAGATGGGGTATTGAGAATTTATATTCATTTTAGTCTGTGGACATTTGGGTCTTTATCTTCACCTCAGTATGAAGTAGAACTTCCAAAATGCCACCGTCTGGTAAGCCTAAAGGTAAAGCAAGAGTAAAATACAACCTCTGTGTGGTAACTGTGATAGTTGTTTATTACACCCATTTTTGTTTGTCTAGGATGCCTTACACTCCTTTCCTCCTCCTTATCTACCAATACTTATCATGTGGAGGGGACTACTTTGTTCCCATTTCTCTCCTATAGAGCATTTTATCTCCTGAGTAATCAGCAGTGAAAGAGCTCATGCTGCCATTTGAAGTGCCATATTGGGCACACCGGAGTGGCCAGGCTACTGAAGTGAGCCTGTTGTTTGCAATTTCAGACAAAGTGCTGGAAAACTCATGCAAGGGAAGGGGTAGGAGTGAGGGGAAGCTGCATAAAAATAGTCCTGTGAGGGGCAAGGCTTCCATTGTAACAGAAAGTAACCTCACTGTCAGCAGAACCTGAGTGTGCTCTGGCATAAAGCCATCTAGCATACACCTGCGTTTTAACTGACCAGCCTGCTGCTTGTCCTTGTATGTAATAATACCTTTATTTTGCTGTATTTTCAATTTTAACATACTCAGTCCAGAGAAGACTCCTTTAGAAAAATGCTGAGAGGGCCAAGAAGGTGTGGGGAAGTTAATTCTAGCATCACAATTCTTAAGCAGGTTACTAAAGTTTATCAACAAGAAAGGAAATTAATAGTTTTGAGGCTGTGTCAGCCTTGATTCACAACATAGTTTGGACTGAAGGACGTAGCTGTCGCTGTTCCTCAGTAGCACATATGTTCTCATTTATCTGGCCTTCAAACAATGCAGCCACTACCCTTATCCCAGTTCTTCTGGATTGGCTTCAATGACTAATTGTGGTAAAGTTTAGGATGACGTGAAATGGGCGGCTCATCTGATAAGCCAAGAGGACACACCACCAACACCGAATGACGCTGATTTCCAAAGGAATTGAGATTTTGGAATTTCTCATTCCCTCCCACAAATCCTCTGCTGAGAAGGCAAGATCAGGACATGCGCTTTAAAACCCAGGGGATGGCCTTACGTCAGACACAAGGGATGCGGAGCCCAAAAGTGTAGGAGTTGGGAGGCTGATTTATGACCATGCTAGGAGCGAGAGTATTCCAAAAGGCCTCTTGCCATTTCCTCCTAGTGCAAAGGCTGTGCAGACAGCCTTGCAGCAGGAGAGAGGTCAGCAGAACAGGATTACATAAGGCTGCTCGCTATGCAGAAATACGCTGATGGCCTAAAAGTGTTTAATTTTTTTTTTTTTTTAAATGAAGTCACATGCTCAAGAGCTGCAGTTTGAGGCAGAAGAGTCTCTCAAGAACAAGACTCAAGAACAAGTACAGTAAGAGTTGTTTTGTTATTTTAATTAAAAACAAGTCTGGAATCTCTCCAGGAAATAAGTTTTGAAGAACAGAGTTGGCTTACTCACGGTCCAAGCAAATTACAATCACCTCCCATTATTTGTATTTCATCTTCAAGCACTTCAGAGGCATATTGAGATACTTGCAGATAGTCATTGAGAAGAAACTAGTTCCAAGATCAGATGGAATCAGCTAGTTGGATTGAATTCCATCAAACAGAGGGTCAACAATTCTTTGCTTGTCAATAAGGACTTGTTCACCACTATTTAGTTTGAAATTGATTCTCCTTTATACATCTAATATTATTCTAGCACATCTTAATCCAGATTGACATTTTGTGCTTACATTAGATGGCTGCAAAAGGACAAATCTGAGAACAGAAATTATAACCAGCTCTCACTGATCTTTTTTCATTTTTATTGTGTGGTTTTATTTTTTTATGTGTGTCAAAATTAGAAACTCTCACTTATTTCTTTTCATCTCTTATGCTTAAAGAACAATGGTTTCCTGACTTACAGTAGTATTTTCTCCTTTTAATTCATCGTTGCCTATAATATGCATTTTCTTTAAAAATATGTTATAATAAAATCAAACAAAGGTTAAAGAGAAGTTATTATAGAGCTCTACTCATATGTGTCAAGGTAAAAATCCATTTCAGACACAGATGTGAAAGCAATAGAATTTCAACAAGTTCATTTATAAATTGAGGGAATTACTATGCTGGACATTACATACTTAAGCAAACTCATGTTTTGAGTTGTTCCTGGTAAGTTCTAGAATGACAGTGCTGTAAATTGCATTCTTCTCTTTAGTGTGACAATAGCACCATTTATGCAGTGCTTCACTTATTTTTTTGCCAAAGAAGGTATTTTCACCCTTGCCTTGCCTCTCAGTGGACATAACATATACAGGCCTTGCAATTTTCCTAAGCATCATCCCTAACATAGGGCAAACTGCAGGAACTCTCAATCCCGACAGATCTTTGCATAGCCTGCTTTGAAATACATCAGGATGGAGACTCCCTGGTCTCCTCGAGTGAACTATCCTCCTGTTTTCCTACCCATAAGTACTAGTAAGCTTTTCAGAATGTCTAACCTAAATCTGCCTTATTGCAGATAAATCTAAGTGGGAGAACAGAGAGCATAATAGGGTAACAGTGTGGACAAGGAGAAAAATAGTGATGTTTATACCTGTTCAACAACAGGGTTGAGCTCAATCTCCATTTTAATGAGACAAACAGACATTTAGTAGCCTTTCAGTTACCCCTTATAAGCAGAGGACCTTTCCAAGTGCATGTCTAAAGAAGAGAAAAAAAAAAAAAAAAAAAGTTCCTGAAGTAATTAAGTCCCTCACTTATCCACAAACTAGTTTTTTCTATTAGTTTAAACAGGGGAGCGTCTTCTGGTATCTCAGAGAAGTGTAACATGAGAATGCATTGGCTGGTTCCATGAAGAAGAGCATGTCCAAGCCAGAAGCCCAGACAGGGATTCAACATCAGGTGGTAGGAGAACGACCTGCCTGTGAGCACCATGCTTTGAGGCATGAGACCTCTGAGAAATGTCATCTTCCTAGCTGCAGTTTAGCACCACAGCCTCCACTCTGTGGTGGGACCCCATGTACCTGAGTGAGCACAGCTAGTGAAGGAATAAAGAGGACACCCAGCTGTGCCTGCCAGCAAAGGTCAGGCAGCAGGAGACAGGCCAAGAGGAGGGGAAAATTAAGCAGATACAGGCTGAGTTGGAAGAAAAGAGCTGAGCCAGGAGTCAGCTCTGTGAGTTGTGGGAGGCTGTGCAAGAGGTGCAGAAGGCAGATAGATACCTCTGCAAGGGAGAAGTCGGGGAGGAAAAGATGGTGAGCTCGTTCAGTATAAAATGATTGAGGAGCTGAGGTCAGTGAGAGAACCCGAATTACCGTGGAACAGGAAATACTGCTTCACAAATGGGAAAAAAAAAGGTGTCAAACAGTAAGAGAGGAGATGCAGTCACTTAACCAGAATCTGTGTGGTTTTTACAAAGACACAACAGGAAATTGTCTATACCACTTGGAGAGCAGTGTGTTCGACCCCTCGCACTGAACAATAAGAATCAAGCTTGCTGAAAATAGGAGCTCGCTTCTGGGGCCTCACTGGATGTATACACATGTATGTCTTTGGTGGTTTTTTGGGGAGGGAGGGAGGAGAAGGTGGCGTTGTTGCAGAATCAGAGACTTAAGAGCAGGCTGATGAATTCTGTAAATATTTCATTTCTGCAGCCAGGCAGTACTTGGAAACAAGCCAGGATACCTCTGATCTCCAGTTGCTAATGAAAGTATACTCTGCTATTTCTTTGCTATTTAAAAAAAATAACCTGCAACGTTTAGACGATACATTTCCTAGTTCTCCTTCCTGCCTCTTTTTGCTCTGTTTAGGTCTGCCGAGCCAATTTCATCGGGCAGCTCGTTAATCCTCTTGAAAGAACAGCGGACCCACGATAAGTTGCGGAGGGAGAGATTGAGGCCGACCTTATTCTTCACCCACCCCGCGCCCCCCCCCACCCCCAAAATATAAAAAAATCCCTTTTTCCTGCTAATTCCCCGGCGGCTACAGCCGTGCCCGGCGGGCCAGGCGCTGGGACGTGCCCGGAGCTCCCCCCGCTGGCCGGTCCCGCCCGGGCTGGCAGCGGCGGGGGCGGCAGGAGGCGGGGGTGAAAGGCGGCAGGAGGCGGGGGTGAGGGCTGCGTGGGGGCCGCCTCGCCAATTTCCTGCGGTGCTGCTGCTGCTCAGGCTGATAGTGCCTGCTCTCTTGTAGCCCAGGGAAAAAAAAAAAAAAAAAAAAAAAATCTGTGTACGCCACATGGTGAATTTCAGTGTGGAATATCAATACGGACTGGGAGGAAAACGAGTTTTTTTCCTTCAACGTTCTTCTTTTATGAAGGTGAATATTGTAGGGCTTCCACATAGAAAGTTAGTTCTGACTAAGGGACTGAATGGCTGACATGAAATGTTCCATGACATCACCCTCATTTCCTGATTCCTATTCCCCCAGCACAAACACACACACGACCCATGGGTTATCACCAACATGTTTCAGTACTGGGGTACACCGTGCTAGTGAACAGATTTCTCTGGTGTGTCACCTTGCCAACAAAACTGACCTACTGATACACGAAATTACCTGTTGGGGTGTGCAAGGAAACAGAGTTAGGGAGGATAGAAACCTCTTTAAAAGTCAGAAGTGAAGTTGTCTAATGGGTGTTACAAGACAATGCAAACAACATGCTGAGCTTGATGCAGCAACATCTCTGCATCACTGAGGCGGCTCTCTCAGAAGCTGCACTTTTATGCAGAGAAGCTGCCCTGGCAGGGCTAACAGTTTGCTGGTATCAGCTCTACAGTGAGAGCCTCTCAGCATCTGACATCTCCAGAGGCTTTGCTGTTTCACCTTTTATGGGGGGCAATGGTCTGTTTATCTCTATTGCTTCTGTTGGACTTTTCCATTCTTCAGCCAAAGCATTTTTGCAAAATTCCTCCCTTATCTGCTAATTAACCCTTTTCCCATCATACTATTTTTTTTTCCCTGCAGTCCATTTGTTTCCCTTTAGACTCTGAGTTTTATGTTCTGATGCTAAACTGTTATTCCCCATGTCCATTTTCCTCAGGGTTTCACTCTTTTGACTAGCCCCACATTCTCCAAAAAATTAATTGTAGCAATTGGAGAAAGAGGGAAAAAAAAAAAAAAAAAGTAGCCAACAGCTGGAAGTTGTCCTTTTGATCAACTCTGCCAAGAAACTGCTTACAGCCTCCTGGCTTCATTCACAGGTTACCATGAAATGACCTTTCCAAGGGCCAAGTACTAACAGAGGTTGGTATTCATCTACAGAGTATTTTCAACCACTGTATCCTGAAACCTGAATTATAGCATTTTGTATTCCAAAGTACAACTTACAGGTTTTTTTGTCAAAGTACAGCACCTCAACTCACTTGAGGCAAAGCATTTTTTTCCTGAGGACGTACATTATCAAAATGTCCTCCTCTGTGGGACAGAAAATTTCAGTGAAGTTGCCAAAGACTAAATGCTTTCCCCCTCTCCAGTTCGTACTGTGTTTGATATTATCTCAGCTATGTTTTCATCAGAAACTGTGAGCAAAACTGTGTGGTAAGGCAGTGAGTAGAAGACCTTCACAGGAAAATGAAATGACACAAGAACTCACATTAGAGGTTTGTAATGAGGGGACTGCTGAGAGAGCTCTAGTAGCATAAATGTCAGGGAACAAGCATGCTGTGAGAGGTGTGATTGCTCAAATGAGGATTGAATGTTCATGGTTATGAAAGACCCCTGTGCCATTTTCCATAAAAGTAGTGATGTTAAAATCCAGTGATCCACCAAATTCTTTCACTCTTCTTATCACATAAAGTTCCTTATCTAGTTGCAATTTGATATGCAATTCTTCCTTCTTTGTATTTTAAGCATAAAAGAGTTCTCATCTCAGCACTGCAGAAATGACAAATTTGTTCCCCTATGTTGTGAACAGAGCCTGATTACAAAAACTAAATGAAATATATCTTGGATAATAACAATGACTTTAGAAGAACTTTTTTTCATATGCTTTTCCACATGCTAGTTTTAAAAAATGGAAAGCATGATGTAGTCTAGATAGTTCCAGTTTGTGAAAACTAGAATTTTAAAATCCAAAATAGTTAGCACTCATCTCACTGAGGGGATTTGGAATATGTGTATGTTTTAAGTACAGAAGAATCTAAATGGTCTTGCAGCCTAATTCCTTGCTTTTAGGTAATCTCTAAACTCAGGCTGCAGGAGCTCCCTTTCTGGATGAAAGGCACATTGAAAATGTTGCTATTCTTAGTGTATTCAATGAATTCTATGCCCATGACAGCCTTCAGTAAACCCTGCCATTAGCAACCACTTTAAAGTATTCCCAAGTCTTTTCCTGCAAATTTGCTTGACCTTTATAAGCCTCCTGGTTTTTCTGGTTCAGAACATTTGGTTAAGTGAAGTAACACTGGCAAGTAAAAATCTTGGTTTTGTCCTCTGTAGGTGCAATACTTAAAGTTTCTGTCTGTGAACTGATTGCTCCCTATCCAAAAGGCCCAGCCATGGGGGTGTTTGTACCACCCAGTTCAAACCCTCCTCACTCTCTGTGTCCTGGATAAAACAAACCTGATGAAGGACTTTTGCAAGAAGCAAGCAAAACATTAATCCTTGCTCTTTCAGGAGCTGAGAGATTTACACAGGCACATAAATGAGGGCTCAAGTTAGCAGCTACCAGCAGCTCTGCTTCGTTTTATGCTGTGGTAGAAATGAATCCCATTTCTCTCCTCCTGTTGCTCCTCATCACACCAAATCTTGCCCAAGAGGGACTCCGTAGCTAGCCTGGGAAGGTAGAGAGGGCTCCCCAGGACCAGGCCCACCAGCTGCTGTGGGAAGCTGGCAAAAGGAAATGTGCAGTCTCTAGGGCAGGGCCACACTCAGGTAATGCTGGATGAATAACTGAGGAACTGTTTTGGTGCTGTACTGCTAAAAAACTCTGCAGCTGACCCATGAATCTGGGAAGAAGGGAAGCTGGAGAGAAAAAAACTAGAAATCATTTTGGTCTAAGAAACATTTTGTTGACCTTCATCCTTCTTATTTTTGGTGCATAGATGAAAGGAATATGAATTTTGTTCAAGCTTTTTCTTTCAGTTTATGTCAACTTTAAGTCAAATTAACGTTAAGATATGATTCCAACCGAAAAATGAAAAACTAGAGAGCTCCTTTAAATTGAGAATAGTAATTGAAAAAGTGTTTTCAAAACAAGGACTTTATGCTGCCTTCAAAACTTTTGAAATTCCTCAGTACACACATGCACCCACATTTCTTATGGGCTGAATGCTGAGCTCAGTCATGCTTTAAGGTCATCCCATCCTTCAGTGTGTATACTGTTTTTTAAATACAGGTGCCAGACTGAGTAGAGAAATTATCACAAGCTAATGGATGTAGAATGATACTGAGAAGAGAGAAAGTAAGCTTGGTCTTAAAACTGAAATATATGTAATTAGTTGCTGTGTTGTTCAGACAAATAACACGGAACATAGAATTAATTATCACATAGTGGCTACCAGGGAAAAACACAAAGCTTAACGCTGTCAGTTAAGCTGAAGAGTTCCTACCCCAGGGCTCAAATCACTTGGCTGCTCAAATCTGGGAGAGCTGGTAATGCCCAATCAGATGCACACAGGTGGCAAAGCAAGAAATAACATCCAAAATCCAGACCAGAAGGTCAGTACAATCTCTGGCCCTAATAGCATGAGGGTCCCTTTTTTATTGGTTTGAAATCCTCCTTTTTTTGCTGGTGCAAGCAATTCTCTTTCACTATTGCATTGGTATCACCTAGCATAGGGAACATAAGTCAAGTGTTTTAGTTTTTGGTGGTATAAGGGCTGTAACAGAAAGTATTACTTTTAGTTCACACCATTAGGTAAAATTAATTTTATTGGCTGGAATTCATGCTGGTGACCAGGAGATGTAAAAAGCTTCCTCATGCTCCTGCTTTGGTTATGAAGAGAAAAAAAAATAAAATATCTTCTCTTAAGACTGATGGTTGTTGTAGGGGCAATGTTTCACTTGGACTTCTCCATGACATTTTTCTTGAATGGTCCATGGTATATTGGGTGCAATGAAACAAAACTAAATTAGCCTCTTGTTTACAATTTTTCCTGTCCTTTGTCAGGTTATTTTTCCCCTCTGCACCCAACTTTGTTTTAATCTTCTCTCTTTCACATAATCCCTTATGAATCCTTTTTCTCCACACAAATCTTCCATGGACTGTCTTTTTTTTTCACTTCTGTAGTGATCATGTATTTAAGGTGTTTTGGTAAAGAGGCAGTTGCACGCTCCAAAGACTTGTGTAATTAAGTAGTCAGAGCTTGCACCCCAAAATAAATGGACCTCTGCTAAATTGCTTGGTTCTTGGTGATTGTTGAACGCTGATATTACTGAGCTAAGGAACCACTGCTAGCAATTTACATCTCTGAAAACCTCTGGAACTGTGGCTTGTGATGGGATTGTACTTAAATAGCACTAAGAGCAGTGGGTGAAAGTTGCAAGGAAGACAGACAGATTATAGCTTCATTTTTATGAAAATAGATGACTTTTCTTTCTAATAGCTTACTGTTAACTCAGGCAGAGATGACTAACGATGATATTCCACATTACAGAAATTTGAAGAGTGAGTCCTACACTCCAGGTAAAAAGGAAACATGAGATACAGCTTTTAAACAGAGTAGAAAAAGAAAATTAACACACAGAAAAATGTGTGTCTGTTCTGATGCTAAAAAGCTAGTTTTTCAATTTGCAAGGGGCTGTGTGAGATCCTGATCAGAGCTTATGATGGGATGTTAGGGAAAATGTCAGGAGAGAGACTTTTGGAAACCCAGAATTAACCTTCAAGAAAGCGTGGTGATTTGACAAAGAAAGGCAATCACAGGGCAGAACTGAGAGAACAGTGTTCTGACACCAGGGTCACTGCAGGAAGTCCAGAAAGGAGATGTAGGTATAAAGCGAAGCAATGCTCAATCTTGAGTTCACAGAAGCAACATGCAGAGTTGCCAGGTTTGGGACAAACAGCACAAAACTATATACTCTGAAAAACAACCAAGCAATGCACTGCATTTTATTGAATTCCACAAATTTGCAAACACTAGCTGACCATGAACAGCTTGGATGAGAGGAAACCGCTAGCACCATTTTTGCTCCCTCACAAGAGCAATGGACAAAATTTCAGCAGAAGATAAATGAGTTCTTAGCCTGAAAGCAAATGGACCATTTATTAATTTTAAGCTGTGCACAGGTGTACAAGCCAGTGTTTTGTCAGAGACAGCAATAGTAGGAAGAAGAGCCCAGATAAGACAAATGGATAGAATTCAGGATTACAGTTGTTATCTTGTTGCCATTAAGAGAGTGAGTGAAGTGAATGTATGAGTAAATAACATATTGCACACGTACCATTTGTAGTCATAACAGGGACAAAAGTATCCTTTGCCAATTTTAAAACACATCTAGTTCCTTATCCTATGCCATGGTGCTTCGCCTGAGAAGAAAAGGTGACAAAGTTTGAAGAAGTTTACTATGCTTTCTCAGTGGAGAAGAAAGCATTCAGCAGAATGCAAAATATACCTGAAACCCAGTTGTTGACTGTCCAACAGAGGAGCACAGAAAAGAACTGTCTTAAGTAATCACTGTAGGAAAAAAAAAAAGAAAAGGAGCAAGGAGCAGAATAAACAGAGCAAGACACTCACTCTCTGTAGAAAAAAATCAAGCATTTATCTAAGGAATGGGAGGAGGGAATCTCATAGGTTTTGCCTCTTGGTTAAAGGGTTTTTTTCTGAAATACGCAAAGGTATTCTGCTGTCTCTGCAAGCACAAATCAGATTTCTTTCCATTTCACCTATCAGCTCTTCTCTGCAGAGTTTTGACAAAAATGGGCTGCCATGGTTGGCTTTAGAAACTGCCTGAAAAGATAAAAATACTTGGGAGGAGTGAACTTTCCAAATTGCGAATTCCAGTGTTCCTTCTCCTCTGGTCTGTCTTGTATGAAACCTGCAGGAACTGAATATCTATAAGTCTTCTTCCTTATTCTGTAATTTTGGTTCAACATGCCAAGGCACACATGCTGCCAGGTGTCACATTATGGCTGGTTCTGTAGGAAATTAGGCTAATCCTGTTACTGTCTATTGGTTGAACAGAAACCCAACAGCAACAACAAAGAAAATGTGGAACATAAGCAGATCACCTGTATTTGGCTCATCGAAGTGGTTTTCCCAAATGTCTTTGGAGAAGCAGAGTATAAGTAGCATGGCCTCTGAAAGACACTGCTTCTTCCAACTGATTTTTAGGCTGTGTCCGAAGCCAGTGTTTCATAGTGGAGTATATAAAATGAGATTTGATGGGATTAGTAGTCACTGTAGTTCAGACAGATTAAAAGATCTCACTGTGTGTTTTTATATTTATAGTGCAGATTTCATTCTTGGATATATATTTAACCCCTTTTGCTGTCTGCTTGCTAATGTCTTCAATTAATTTGCTGTATTTGCTAAAGATATGACTAGGTGTAAACTATAAGCAGTGTAATCACAAAGCCTAAGTAAAATAAAAGACAACTCAGTATGCCATAGCGCATTTCACAGACGAGTGAACAAAACCAGTATCTTCTCATTTTACAGGTATCTAATATTTTTTCTGCAGGTTTGCCAACATTATTTCTGCAATGTTTTTCTGTTTTCTGGCTAGGATAGCTGCTTAGCCATTTAGTTCAGCTCTACAAAACTGAGTTTTCCAAGTGGCATTAATGTGATTAAAATGAGGAATCTAAGTATTTTCACTTTTCTTTTTTGCTAAATTGGTTTTGAACCCAAGCAATTTTTTGAAATCAATAGTGTTCTGTGTCAATAAGATTCCTTAGGCACTATGTGACAAATATAATACATGTTTGAACTTGTCATCTGCTAGTTTTCTTTGACACTCTCTAGTTCTTTTTGGAAAACAGGATGAATGGATCTTCCCTTTTCATCTTGGGTGTTGCGGGATGAGCAACATTACCGTGCCTTACCTGTTTCATGTTCTTTAAGTATAAATTAAAGTAGGTACCAAAGGGAGTTACTTGTCATGCAGTGAAGCTTTCTTAAAATAATGTTTGAGAAGAAGGGAAATAGCCTGGAGTTTTCTGCTCTTGCTAATTTCCTTCTTCACCAGCTGATTGCAACTTGTTCCACAGCCTGCAGTTTGGATTCACGCTGCCATTGACATGAGCCAGCAGTATCTGAGTGTGAAAGACCTTCTGGTGTGTGGTGAAACTCTGTTATTTTTCCTGCCTTTTTAGGAAATAAAAACTGCTAACTAGCTTACTTTATTTTTATTCTGCAGCTGTGATAACCTTAGCTGTCTTTCAAGCCCATTAATCAGTTTTCCAACCCAGAACCAGGACACAGATGGAGAGAAATTTCTGTCCTGAATTCATGGATTCCCCATCATAACAGCCAAATTAAAGACATCAATTCCAAATCAGAAATGCAGATAAGCCTTCATAAGTTTGGCTCTCTGGCCATGATCCGTTTATCCAATGGTGAGCCTGAAGCTCTGTTGTTCTTTTCTATTTCTATCTTTGTGTACCTCTGCAATCACGTAACTTGCTCTTACATTTCTGTTGTAGACTCAGACTGGTTCTAGTCATGTCTAATAAAGGATTTTGAATGAGATAGTGGCTTTTCTGCCTCTGCTTATAGGAGCATGACTTCAGAAGCTTTGCTTGGCAAACAGTAAGGGAGAGCACAGTCACAGCCAGTCCCATACTTGAGTTAAGACTTCTCTGTTTATTCTATATATTTACTTAAACTAAAGCATTTGATAAGAAAGGGGAATTGAATGTTGTAATGCAGTCTTTTAGATGCTTAGAAAGTAATTAATTAATGTGTAGAAAAAAACATGAAGAATTAATAAAGTTATTGTTCTCTGTGTTTTAGGATGGATGCCTACACAGTATTTGCAGTTTCCTTGAAAACCTTCTGCTGATCCTTCCCCAAAACATGATGAACCCTGTGAAGAAACTAGAGTGGATCCTTCACTTTGTTCCAAAAATGTATATAAGTTAATGTCAGGTATCTTGGTCATTTGTTAAATGGATGTCAGGACTTCAACTCTCAGGTAGGATTTTTACTTCCAAACTCTTTGATAGTATCTTTCATAATTAAGAAGTTGAATTGCTAAATCCTATGGCTTTATTTAGTGTCATATAATCCTTTCTCTCACAGCGTGCAGAATATAAGTATTTAGTATTAATCACACTTTTTTATTGTTCTTTCAGTTTATAGGCAAATTTGTAAAAGTTGTAGGTAGCATTATGACTCATTACTTTGTATTACAAATTCCTTGTTAATTGCCAGTTTCCAAATGTTACCCTCCGTGCTTACTTTATCCTCACCCTTGTGATCAGTATATATCAATGGAAGCATATGGAATTTGAGGCTGGAATGGAAGTTATTCCCCTTCTAGGAAACTGAGTCTGCTTGCTGTTCTTGCTCAACCCACAGAGCTGAAGTGAGAAAGAGTTGCTCAAAAGATGTTTGCCTTGGAGCAAAAATTTGCATTGAGGAAACACAATTGTGATAAGGAGGGGCCTGTGGATTGGGAGACTACATTAAATTAAACAGACCAAATAAGGGTACCGCTAGAAATTCTAGTTGAAGAGAGCAGAGTTAAACTTGGTGTAAACATTAGGCAGTTGTGCAAAGCTAATTAAATTACCCAGGAATGGTGCCCGGTGAGAAGGAGTTGAAGCCATCTTACTCAGGAATACAAGAGTTGTCAAAAATATTTTGCTAGACCGATTGATTTTTTTGACTTTCTGATTTTGATGCAGTAATGTCCCCAAAGCCCCAGTTTGATCAAGTAGAATTAGTTGTTTTCTTTCTTTTAATTATTTCATCGATGTTACCTGTAGGTAGAGGTTCTTTGTTGCTGAGAGCTAGCAGATACTGTAATCTCATACTACCAAGTCACCATGTTTCCATAAACAAATTACTTAAGTTCTTACATGGTGTCCATTACCGAAACGTCTGTGCTGTGAGTTAATCACTCCTTATGCTCTGTGCTGTTGAGCACTGCTGACTGGTGTCTCTGGATTTCACTGAACAGTATCAAACACTGGCAGCACAAGAATGATGAGAAAGTATGGGTAGCAAAAGGTTTGTCAACAGCCAATCTAGGCAAAATGTTCAGATACTAATGCTAGCAACTTTGTTCTATGGTGTTTAAACATGTGGTTTCTTATATTTAATGTCCCTGGAGATGGAAGGCAAAGTGAGGACAAAGGGGCGGACAATGTGCTTTTAAAGTTACATAAATGCTTTCTCTTAAGACTTTTGTATCCTTTACTGTCATAAAAATGAATACTCATTACTTTCGTTACAGGTTCATAATGCAAGGGTTGGTACTTCTGTTATAACAGGCCCAGCCAGAGTTAGAAAAAGAGGACCTCTCATTCCATTATAGACTTTCATATTGAGTCTAGAGAAGGAACTTGGGACTGGAGGGCAGTTCAAGGGATGGAAGCAGGGTGTAGGATCCACTTTGCAAGTCTGTACTTTGAGGAAAACTCAAGGTGCTGATATACTACAGGCCATAGCAATGTTACTTTTAAATTCCTCTTAAATCCTTTCTATAAATTCCTACTAAGCACAGAGCATGATGAAATCAGTCTCTTGCAATGCATGGACATGAATACCAGTATCTATGCAATTTTCAGCCTCCTTGTATGATATATGACATCTTACTTAGCTTCTCAGCTTCTAGAGTTTGGGTTCAGAAACAAAACTATGATTGCACCATGGGAAGTGATAATGTGTTGAGATCAAATAGATTGTACAGGAGTGATTATTTTGAGACACCAACCCAAAGACTAATGCTTTTATACAGCAAAGAAAGGGCTCTTATGTTTGGAGATTTTATTACTCATGCAGGTTGCTAACACACCTTAACAGAGCTGGGAAAGTGGTTTGGTAGGAAGTGTCAGTAAAGAGGTCCAGTTCCTAGTGGCTTGGAGTCCCCATGTAGGACTATTTAAGTCACAGTTAATTAAGCTTTGAGTGCAGACTGAACCTTTTCTCAGGTTGGGACACCCAGCACTTCTCTATCCTGTGTAAATTTCCTGAGGCTTAATATGAATTGGGGTAACACTGTAACATACTCAGTGCAGGCAATGAATAGCCTTTCATCTCTACCTAGCTACCTTTTCTCAGTGATTTTGTAGAAAATTTGACATCCAGAATATTGAGACCTGATTCAAAGAGGTTTACTCTCTGTTCAATGTTGCTGAAACTGACTTGAAAGTTTCACTGGAGCTAGTGAATCTCTCCACTATCTTGGAGGATTACAGGCACCAGCAGCCAGCACCCTGATTGAGTGGAGGATTCATTACTTCCAGTGCCATTCTTCTTCTGTGGGACTCCTTACTTTCATCTGGCTACTCTATAGGTCCCATCTGTAAATGGGGAATAGGAATTAGAGTATTTTGAGCCACAGAAGCACAATGTGGGAGTCTTCCTTTAATGCCCTTCTGTATTTGTGTACTGGTATCTTGCTGACTGTGATTCTCTGCATTCAACTCTCCATTTTCTCTAGAGAGTATAAATGTGCTCATGCATTTGTTGCTCAGGCACAGCTGTCTGTACGTAAAGAATCTTGTTTTGAAGAGAGTTCTTGTCTGCTGTCAGTTCAAATGATGTCAGTGTCCCTGATCAGGAAGCCTTCTGGGAGATGATAAAATTTTTCTTCTGAGTATGAGAAGACTGTATGACTGTATTGTAGTCAAGAGCATCAAGTTCTTCTACACAGTGGTATCCATGATAGCACAGAATTTTTCTTAAACTATAAAGAGAAAAACTCTATAGAAATAGTTAGCTTTCTACCATTCATCACTGTACATTTTAATTGGAGAGGTGGAAATCCACCAGTCTGGGCTTTCTTCCTTCTGCTTCCAACAGCACATTCTCACTTTGAGGTAACAGGTGTTTGTGAATCCTTGGACAAAGACCAGTGTCACATTAGCATAGATTCACTTGGGTTTATTAAAAAAAAAAAAAAAAAAATCACAAAATTTCACTTGCAGAGTCCAGTTCTCTCTTCTGATAAGCCAGTGGCTACCTGGGAGAAGGTTGGCTATGGTGTGTGCTCTGATATTTAAGCTGAAGATATAGGACCTAAGTATCAAGTTTGTTTGGCAGTGTTGTGGGAACCAAACAGGTAATACAAGTAGGAGTAAAATGTTTCAGTATAGTTTAATACTATGGAAATTAATCCAATACTCATCATTATCCACAGAGCATCTCCAAAGGTTTTTGCAGTATTGTCAGAGCAAATCTATTCAGCTCTTAAGAAAAGAGAGACAATACTTACAGCTGAGATAATTTATATTAATACCTAGCATAGCAGAAGTTATTTCACAAGATTGTTGGGAATTACATCTACAATTAGTTGAAGAGTACATTCTTTATCACCCTTATCTCATTCAATAAAGGTTAGTTCTCATCTATTTGCAAATTTTTCAGGCATACAAAGCTTAAAAGTCTGTTTTCAAAATAGCACATCTTACTAAACAGTGCCTCTACAAAAGATTAATTATTTTAAGTTTTTTACCATACAAAATAAGGAAAAGTCAACATTGATAGGCTGGGGATTTTTGCTGCTTAAATATGCATATGCAAATTTCCCTAGGTAACAAAAATTGATTCAAGCTTTGAATTCTCAGTGGTAATACTAAAAATAGATACATTCACTACAGTGTGATTATACTCAATAGGCTTAACATCTAGAAGAACACTTGGGTCTATTATGTGGCTTAATAAATACAAATTACTTGTGATATAATTTGTCCACAAACTGTACAGTAGAAATAGCTTTAGTTTCAGCATCAGGTCTGCATTGCATTCCTTCCACTCATACACTTCAGATGCCACCACGCTGCAACTCAGAACTTGTAAGTACTTATTTCCTTCAATATCAGAGTACTTTAAAACATGTAAGAACATAAGAATGGCTGTTCTGTGCCTAACTGAATAGAACCAAACACCTTGTCTTCACCAAGACAGTGTAAAATACTGTTCCTGATGTCTCGTTTGGAAAATGAGGAGTAACCCAGTTGAATAAATCTTAGTTTTCCTTGCAATAATGACATTTTTAAAAATGGGAAACTTGCAACCCTGATCAACATTCTGCCTAAACATGGCAGTAAGGTACCTCAAGCTCTGGGGATGGAGCTGATGAATTGCATGAGGAGAACTAAAAAGTAAGACTTGTTGAATATAGGTTGTAAGCTGCAGGAATAGTGCTATAGTAAGAGGATTGTTTCACTAGTATTCTTATCAACAGAAGGATTTGAAAGGAGATGAGAGTCATACAATCATAGAATCATAGAATGGTTATGATTGGAAGGGACCTTAAAGATCATCAGGTTCCAACCTCCCTGCAACAAGCAGGGACACTTCAGACTAGATCAGGTTGCACAAGGCCTCAAGTCAAGTGGACTTGTTTCTTGTACAAAGGACACTTTCTAGGAGCACACTTGCAACTCCTTAACATTTTGCGAGATTAAAAATCTGGCTACAAGAGTGTAGCTGCCAGCAACATAGGGCACATTGTGGCTGCAGATCCCCAAATATGCATTTGTGTAGTTAGGCAGGGCTGTGCCTCTGTGACCCCAGTCTGTTGCCCTAACTGCCTCATTTAACACTGACCACAGGGTGTCTGCATGAGATCTAGTTGTACCTAATGTCACAGTCCTGTAGTGTATAAGGACTTTAGGAGCTATACATTGTTTGTCTTTTGACTGTCTTTGCCTAAATAGAACAATGAAAAAATGTGTTCAGCTGAATTTATTGAAACTGCTCAAGTGTTAGAGAAACATTGGAAAGTAGTTTCCCAACATCCTTAGACATCAAATTTTGGAATAGTTCATTCAAATATACCTGAGATGAAATGCTGGACTTCATTTCACTCTCCAGGAAATGGCACAGCAAAGCAGTCTGTAGGAAGAGGGCCACACGTTAATGCAGTACTGTGCCAGGAGACTTATATAGAAAATGAACACAGCAATAATACGTAGTAGGGGACTTGGTTTTTAGAGGAAGCTACAAAATCTATTTTCTTAATAAAATTAGTGACCTCTGACTAGATGTTTTACAAGTAACAGCAAATAATTTGCTATTTGAAGTGGGTGGCTATCAATTTCATTTGGTTGCCTTGGAAAGAACATCTGGTGAAGATACATATAAAGACAGATAATTATGTTAGTATCAAACCTTATCGGAAATGATTGCATTCCAGCAACGAAATTAGATTTCCCTGAAGCAGGTTAATTGAACTACTATGCAGTAGTTTGCCAAGATTTATCCTCTTCTGTAAATCTACTCTTATACTCTTGTCAGCTCTGTAGCTTTTTGGATGATTCTGAAAGATCTAAGAGTCTCCAAAGATGTAACTTTTTGTGTATTTGCAGCTTAACCTAGATAGATGTGATGGTGAGACCTAAAAAATCCTTATATTAATGCTGCTGTTACACACGTTTGGATGGTTTGACTGTTTGGGGGGAGGTGTGTTTTATTTTGTTTACTTTAAAAAAAAAAAAATGGATTGTTGTAGGCACTAAGGCACATGTGTATCCCACTCTTCTGAAGTTTTTGAGGGTTGTTTTTTTTTTGTAAAAAGCATGGATACTTAGTTTAGCATTATAATTTCCAGGTACTGAAGTCGCACTGTGGATAGAGTTTTGGGTTTTCCAGCTGCCTCCGTTGCAAAGATTTTGTATCTGTCAATAAGAACAGTATCACTTCTCTATCCTAGACTCCCCCACCAAGTGAAGGGGAGAATTGATACCAGTAAGGATAAAAGTGCACATGGAGTCTGAGAATGTGCAAATCCACACTTCCTGTGGATAAGCAGCCCTCACTCCTCCATCACCTTAATCTTCATCTTATTTTGATGAGTCAAGAGACCAATATTTCGCAGCCAAATGAGTATCATGGTTTGCTGTTTGTGGGATCAGGAAATTGGGGTACCCGAGCTCTGTATTTTAACACTGAGTCTTCTGATACAGCTCATCTGAGACAATAATTTGTGCTTCAGTCTTCTGTTTTATACTCCAAAATATTAAATTGAATGTACTGTATCTATAAGCCAGTTTTAGCATTTGAGGTCTCTAAAGAAGAATTTACATTTCTGGTCCAAAAAAATGTACTTGGTAGCATTGCTACTTTGCAGGGGCTCTGTGCCCTAATAGTGTCTTCTGGTCAGTGACAGCAAACACATCATGGCTGGGACAGTCTCTGCTGCATGATACATGCAGCCATCAAGCAAGCAGTCACCTAAGGGCACCCTTGCAGGCTTTAAGGTTGACCCCAGGCACAAGCAGAGTCTCTAAGTGCAACAACAACAAAAAAGTATATTGAATTCACTTCACTAACTTAACCTTAAGAAGAATATTAGAAGAGTTAAGAGTGAAATAGTGCATACAAAGGTGAACAGTTCAGAGAACAACTCCTACTTGAGAAACAGCTTCTAAATAGCAGGCAGAGAACGAAGCACATAAATTACGTATGTGCCAAACTACCTGAAAATAATTTGGATACTCACTGAAGCAAAGTATTGTATCCAATGGTTCACTGCTAGGGCAGATCCATCTGCTTTCATTTCACTTTACTTCCATCCCCTGTAAGAAAATCAAAATACTTTTGCTGCCCTAGTCTACAGTCCATAAAATCGGAACTATCAACATTCTTTCTGACTTGAATGGAGGTCTGAACACTTACTGTTTTTATTAAAAAGTGCTTTATTTTTGTGTGATTGCTTCATCTGAAGGAAGGTAGGAATGAGTAGCTCAGACTTAGTTTACAAGATCAAAACCATTGCTTTAGCCTGTTGGTTTTGGTTTGCTATCTGATGCCAAATTGCAAAGCTGGCATATAGTATATATTTAACTTAACTGTAAGAGTTTATGGGATGTCTGTTCTTAGAGCTTAAATGCTGTGAGAGAGTTGTGAGATTTTTAACCTTACCTGAGGCTTTAGTCTCTTTAGCATAAACACAGATTTAAACATTACTATCTCTGTATAGTAAATACATATCTGAATTTTCAAGCAGTGATATTCAGACACCAAGCAGAAACAGGACACGTTGCAGATTTGGATGTGGGGACAAGAGTATCAGCAGGTAAGAAAAGCAAAAAAGGGCAGAATAGACCAGGATGTGTAGAGAAAATCACTGGTTCATTAGACTTTTTCCTTTGAAATCAATACTGTAACAGAATCTACCTATCTAAGATCAGCATCCTGTTTACTTTTGGTAATTGCTGATCACATTGGCCTCCTTGCAAGAACAAGTTGCTATATAATGCCTCTATGGGAACAGTCTTGGGAATAGAGCTGAAATGGATTAACAAGGAGATTCTTCAAACTTTTACAATAAAATCAGAGATCATTAAAAAATCATGCCAGAATAGCTAAAATCCCTGACTTCTCACTGCAAAGTTCACATCCTTGTTCTTCCTGATTCAGAACAGGAATTTCTGTTTGAATCTGTCATAAACAAGCTGGAAATTTCAAATGCCAGAGTTGGCATCTTTTGGTGTTACTGTGTATTCCATATATTACAGAATCACATAATTTTTTAGTTGGAAGGGACCTTAAAGATCATCGAGTTCCAACTTCCCTGCATGGGCAGGGACACCTTCCACTAGAACAGGCTGCTCAGAGCCCCATCCAACCTGCCCTTGAACACTTCCAGGGATGGGGCTTCCACAACATCTCTGGGCAGCCTGTTCCAGTGTCTCACCACCTTTACACTGAAGAATTTACACCTGATCTCTAACCTAAATCTCAATTCTTCCAGCTTAAAACCGTTACCCCTCATCCTCTTACTGCAAGTCCCTGTAAAAAGACCCTCCCCAGCTTTCCTGTAGGCCCCCTTCAGGTACTGGAAGGCCACTATCAGGTCCCCCCAGAGCCTTCTCTTTTTCAGATTGAACAACCCCAACTCCCTCAGCCTGTCCTCATAAGAGAGGTGCTCCAGCCCTCGGATCATTTTTGTGGCCCTTCTCTGGACATGTGCCAAAAGGTGCACATCTTTCTTGTGCTGAGGACACCAGAGCTGGACACAGTATTCTAGGTGAGGTCTCACCAGGGCAGAGTAAAGGGGCAGAATCACCTCTCTCGATTTGCTGGCCACACTTCTTTTGATGCAGCCCAGGATGGAGTTGGCCTTCTGGGCTGCAACTGCACATTGGTGACTCATGTCCACTTGTACCCCCAGGTCCTTTTCCACAGGCTGCCCTCAAGTGTGACCTCCCCCAGCCTGTATTCATACCTTGGGTTACCTCAGCCCAGGTGCAGGGCCCTGCACTTGGCCTTGTTGAACCTCATGAGGTTCACCTGGGCCCACTTCTCTAGCTTGTCCAGGTCCCTCTGGATGGCATCCCGTCCCTCTGGCATATCGACCGCACCACCCAGCTCGGTGTCATCAGCAGACTTGCTGAGGATGCTCTCAGTGCCGCTGTCAGTATCATTAATGAAGATATTAAACAACACTGGGCCCAGCACTGACCCCTGAGGGACACCACTTGTCACTATTTTCCATCTGGACTTTGAGCTGTTGACCACTACCTTCTGGATGTGACCATCTAGCCAGTTCCTTATCCACTGAACAGTCTACTCATCAAACCCATATCTCTCCAATTTAGTGAGAAGAATATTGTGGGGGACCATGTCAAAGGCCTTGCAGAAGTCCAGATAGATGACATCCACTGCTTTTCCATGGTCGACTGATGCAGTCACTCTATTGTAGAAAGCCACTAGGTTGGTCAGGCAGGATCTGCCCCTGGTAAAGCTGTGCTGGCTGTCCTGGATCACCTCCTTGCCCTCCATGTGCCTTAGCATGTCTTCAAGGAGGATCTGTTCCATGATCTTCCCATGCACAGAGGTGAGGCTGATAGGTCAGTAATTCCCAGGGTCCTCCTTTCTACCCTTTTTAAATAGGGGTGTAACATGTCCTTTATTCCAATCACCAGGGACTTCACCTGACTGCCATGACTTTTCAGATATCATGGACAGTGGAGATACTTTATTCTTTGTCATCAGTTGTCTTTGGCATAGTCTGTGAGCCATAAAGATATTTTAAAGTAAGCTAAACAACTGAAGATTTTTTAAAAAGCATTACACTACACTCTCTATTAAACAAATGAGATAGTTTTACACAGAAGTAAAAACATCACATTGGCTAAATTCTGTTCCTCTGGAAAGCAACAGGAATTGTACCTCTGCTTTCAGCAGGAACAGGGAGAAAGTGTCTTAGAGGAGGTTTCTTAGACAGGTATGTCTAAGGTGTTATGTTGGGAGATAGTTAAAGTCAGACTTCACAGTTTATCAAAGGCAATTTTATTAAAGGCATTTAAGCTTCAACAGCTGCAGTAGGCACAGCACATGAATTTGAAAATCCCTGTCTGCATTGTTTGATGTCTAGGTTGAGTCACAAACACCTTAAATCCAAAATAATTCCAGGAACTTTTTTTTTTTTTCAGCCTCATGAAGCTTCTTTTTTTCATCAACAGTGAGTTGTAAAATCCTGTGCTTAAAAGTATCATTTTTCCAGAATAAATATTGTCAAGCTAAGTTCTGTGTAATTATTTGAGGGCTGAAAATTCCAGATTCGGAAGAAAAGAGATAGTACTTATTGGGCAAGTAGCTTTTCATACATTTGACAGCTGTCTAAATGACTGAGACACTAATAAAGTTACAGGTGATCTCTGCTGAGGTTGATTTCTGAGCATCACATAGCTAAGATGACTGGAATCTCATAGGAAATGTAATTTATCTTGCAGCTGTTTCCACACTGTATGTGGTAGCAGAGTAGAGAACATTACGCTTGCCTCTAACTCAGTGAGAGTCACCATAGATAAACTGGAGGTCAAGAAGGCCTTTTGGGAGAGGTCTTGCTGAAACGGGTTACATAAATGTAAAGTATTATTATTATTATTTATGAGCAGATTGAGTCAAATGTCATGTTGGATGCATTTCATCAGTCTGAGATTAGACTTGGGCTTATAGTTCAGCAATAGCTCGGTGATACAAACTGATAGAGGGATGTTTTACCAGGCTAAACAGAAACTCAGATAAAATAGCAAGTGCTTCTTTACAACAGTGTTCGTTTTCAGTGATATTTCAGAGATTTGGCATTTGGAACAGCAGATGGGGTGGCACAGCTCTTTTCTACCAGGGCAAGAAATGACATGCATTCTCCAGCTCATTGTAGAAGTGTTTAATTTACACCACATAGAGATTTTTTACTACATGATAGAACTGGAAACAGACATCAATATTTTATTAAATCCACGAATTACAGCTGTATAGAAATGTTAGGAACGCTGACAAACTCATTGTCAACATGTGTAGCATATTCTGTCCTTGGAGAGGACCTGTATTACTCAGCGAGCTCTTATCTCACAGGAAAAGGAAACATCCACTCAGCTCCACTCACTATGAGCGGGTGTGTGTGAGTGTGTGCGTATAAATATAATAGGAAAAAGAAATATAAAATTAAGCTTTCTTCCTCTAAGTCTCCCACTAAGACTAGGGAGACTAGTCTGTAACCCACAGAAACATATATTTTAGAATACTTAACTTCTGAAATCAAAACAGCTACCTCTTCCCTTTTCCATTTTCTTTTCATTGGCTTTAATTAAGTTTACCCTAAGAAGCTTGTGAGGCCAGATAACCTTGTTACATGAAAGAAAAAGATTACACACTATGGGGTGGTTCCTGCTAGTTTGGCCATCATTTATAAAGCCAGGATTTCATATCCTTTAAGCTTTCCTGTTTGCAGACTCATTTTATTTAAACGGCATTAATAGAAACTGCTCAGCAGATTAGAGAAGCAGCTCTATAGCCTTAATTTCAGTGTCACTTTCCAGCTGTTTTGGTCAGGCTTCATGACTGGATTTAATGTATTTGTGAGCTAAAATGAAAATACATCTCAATGATAAATCCTCTCCAAAGCAGAGGGAAACAACAGTAAATAACATCTGTTGAAATAAAATGAAAATTAAAACAAAAGCCCACAGGAAAAGCAGATAAGTAGGGAGCTTGAAAGCAAGCTGAATACGGAGTTAAGGCTTAAAAGGAGTGATCCAAATCCTTAAAATTATCCATAGATAGGGGATGTGAATTTGCAACCTACCACTTGTACAGATTTGTCAATTCCAGATATACAGGGGATCAGTTATTAAAAGACATGCTGCACTTTTGGGACTGATCCAAGGCTCCTTGAATTCATCCAAGGGATCTGTAAGTTTATTATAGATATTCATGACAGTTGCTGATTATCCCAGAAATAAATTAATGCTGTAATACGCTCTTGAAATTGAAACAACAGAGAAAGGCAAAGAGATCTCCCTTTCAGCCACCTATTAAAGAACAAATTCAACTATACTAGCTGTTCCATGTTGGTCACCTTTACATGTCCTGAGCTAAGCACCTAAATATCTACTCTCTTTCATTTCCCCAGAGGCTTTGGTACCAACACATTCTAAAATCAGATGCAAATCTTCTTTTGCAGCAAGCTGTTATCATCGGCATTTGAGTATCTTGGTTTCATTCACTGTGTTAAAGCCACAGACTCTGTACAGGCTTGTGTCTATGTTTCTGTTCACCAAACACTTCCATTTTTTGCAGGGTTAAATGCCAGACAGTCCGACTGTCAATCTCACACTGCTCAGTGGACTGTAGCCTACTTTTGATGTAACAAAAAAAGATAAGGAAGAACTTGGCCCTGCTTGCACCCAAGACTCATTTAGACATTTTTACTGTTGTACATCAAACAATGTAGATGAGAGCCAGAAGAATACTTTAATTTCTGTAAACATCCACTTGCATTTAAACAGAATTTCACTCTGGCTTTACCCTCATGTTATGAGTATATAATTAATTAAGTTTTGCCCAGGAAAATGAAAGAAAATATTTAAGCCTGCCTTTTCTGATATGCGATGGACATCTGACAATACTTCCACACTTACTATAAGAGAGATTTCCTTCAACTATATATGACAGGAATATTTCATAGCTCTAGTTTCTTTGTGATGTACATGAAGACTTGGAAGGAAATAACATCCTTGCAGCTGAATTTGATGGACACATGCTAAGGCATGTTACATAGAAATGTCTCAACTTGCAATATAGGTTTTGCTTGGGGAAGCTTAAATCTCATGTAGTTTGTGGATGAAGGGACAGTGAGAAGTAATAACTAAATCAGAGAAGTATCTAAGTCTTACCAGCTCAGAAAAAGGATATGTGCATTAACACAACTTCAGGAAACGTGAAACAAACTGTAGATGTTAGAAAATCTGAGATATGTTACTTAAAATCTGGAGAATATCCACTTCAAAGAGGATGCTTAAACGAATACAGCTTAAATCATAGTAAAGGTAGTATACTGTGACTCTGAACACATTTCAGAAATGTAGTGAACTGTAGTTTCAATTAAACTATGGAAGAATATATTCCCTAGGATAAGTTATTTTCTCTGTTTGTTTTTGTTGTTGTTTTTTTAATGAAAACTGTTCCTTACTTGTTTACATGGAGTTAGAGGTGAAGACAAAAAAAAAAAAATAATCAAAATGATTGATGTTTGCTGACCTACCACGTCTACTAAATCTCAACTCAGTCTCTGAAAAAAATCTCATTTTCTCTTTACTTTATAATTTTGAGTATTTTGTTTCAGCAGTTCTCTATGTTGCAAGAAAAGCCATTTCTACCACATCCCTGGGAGACTATTCCACAGTCTAAAAAACTCAATCTAGGATGCTGATATTTTTTTTAAATTGTATTTCAATTGATTTTTTAGAACAGCATGTACTGTCTCAACAAAACTGAAAAGAATTGCAGAATTCTTTAAGCAAAAGTCTCCTCAAAAAAAACCAAAGCAAATCCTTTCCTGGAGATGTGTAGTAGAGATGAACAGAATGCAGAGGACACTCAGGGATGAAAATAGTAATCCCTTCATAAATATCCTTCACTGAGAGAAAAAAATAGTGTAAGAGAGATTCAGTACTATTTCCTTTGATATGCTGTTCTTAGTTTCTCTGGGTGCAGTAGAAGCTATCTGCAGAAATCTCATGTGCCTCCCACTGGCACAGGAAAGGTACTTGTGGCAAACCTGCACAGCCCTCCCAGGCTTGTTCTTGGAACTGCGAGGTGCAGCCAGCAGAGTAAGCCTGCTGCTTGCTCTGACAGGGTGAACTGGATCAGCATGGAGCCCATCATAGACAATATGTTTGTGGCTCATGTGTCAGATCCCTTAGAAGTATGATTGATCTGAGATTATCTCTTCTTGATATTTCCTCTTGCTTCACTTTCTCCCCAAAGAACAATTCACATATGAACAGCATAAAGGTGACAAAGTACCAGTTCGGGGTGTATTCACTGTTGGAGAGACAAAAGTAAAATGAAGAGCATAGTTAGAGGAAAATATTTCTTCTGAGATCAGTAACTCTTCTTTTCTAATACTCTGCCAGCCTAAACGAACATAAATGCATCAGAAGCAAGGAGCTTTTTGAAGAGATTATAAAATTGCTACTCCACAGAGAAATTACTCAAGTAATTTCAGCAGTCACTCACAGAAGCTATATGAAGTGTCCAAAGCCACAGGGCAAATGCAACCCCCAAATCCCAATAGCTTTGAAAGAAAGCTATGAAATTGCCTGTAACACAGTGGTGTAAACTCTTTCTGGATGATCAGGAGGAGAGATTATTTTAGTGAGGGCTTAGCAGAGAGAGCCACTGAATAATATAAAATCAAATTTCCTTTAATATTTATGCACTATATATGTTAACTTCTTATAAGAATCATGTTTTCTAATTATGCTGAGGAAAATTAGTAATGAATGTCACATTTCTGAAGTTTGGTCCTTGCTTAGAATTGCAAGAGGAATAAACTTGCAATTAAAATAATTATATTCTTAAGACCATTTTCTGTTCAATTGCAAGTATAAAAAAATCAGACTCCTCTAAATGCAGTGTTTAATAATGATATAAACCTCTTGGCTCTTCTGCTTATGTTGCAGATCTGAGTCTGTATTTCTGTAATCTAAATGATGAACCTGAAGATTCAGCAAATCAGGCTGGAGATCTGAAATTAGATGTCCAGGGAAATACAGATACTAAGCAGCACCCAGCCATGAATTTATGTTGATTTTTTTTTAAAGTGAAAGTCTAAAATAATTCTAAAAAAATATTTTTTCATGCTTTTTTTTTTCTTTCCTTTTTTTTTTTTTTTACTTATTTATTTATTTATTAAACTAATATTTCTGTTGTGATTACAGTGATTCTCCATTCTCTCAAAGTCTGGCAGGGTCCACCTTCAGATCTCATACCTTGGTATGACAGGAAGCGCAGCTCTGGTTGTCCCTGTCTAACTCTGGCCTTGGGCTGCATCACCTTGCACATTGCCAGTGCTCATGCATTCAGGGCAGGGCCAGACAGAAACTGAAATACATAAAGGAAAAAAGAAAGGGAGAAAGTATAAACAAATCTCAAAGGGATCTAGGTGGGCTAGCCTTAGGCTGGATCTTAGGCATTGTGCTGGTTTGGAAACAAATCAATGCAGTACATATTTTTTTAATGGAAGAAGCTCTTCACACAATGTTTGATTGTTTTGCTGTTGTTGCCCAGGAAAGCTGGGAGGTGACCAGCTGCCAGTGCTGAAGCCCGTGCCCCTTATCATCTAACTTCTGTCTCTCTAATAAAGAAAAGTCAATCAGACCTGAGTGACAGATGCGTTTGTCTGTACTCATCTGACTTCCTTGTAACCCTTAGAGGCATGCAAATCTTTGTCCACTGCTCCCTAGTACTTCAGAGAGATGGGCAGGAGATGCCTGTTCACTAGCAACTAATCCATACTGATCCACGGGCTGCCGAGGTTGTTGAGACTCCCCGTGGACTGGTTAGCAGGACCCTCAGATGCCTGGAGAGGACAAAGAGCCTGGCTTTCTTCGCAACTTCTGACAGACTGAGTGGCACAAGTTAACTTCTTATTATCGAATGGGAGAGATGAGAGGCATTCCAGCTGTGTAATGGACCACGATGAAGGGATCCTGAGCTGTCTCTGAGCAAGCTGGTATCTTTGGGCAGATCAAAGCAGGGCAGGGTTTGCTGGTTGAATGAGGAGCAGCACAGCTGGGTTAGCACAGCAACATGCCAAGTGGATTAAGCCCAACTCTTCAGCAGAACTTGCTGCATGCTCTAGTTTAAGGAGTTAATTTGCTTGGTATGAATTCAGGGATAGCTCACCACACCCACTGCACTCGTTAGAAACTCTCCTTGACCAATGAACAGAGGACAGTATATTTTTATATCTTTTAAAATGCATAAAGTGGCTGTATTGTTCTTGAACATTCTTTCAGCAGACTAGAAAGTCCATATAAGGAAGTAATGCCTACTGGTACTTAATTAAAACAGATTAATAGTTTTCCAATATTAGCTCCTATGCTTACACTACTTTCATTTTGCTGTGTGTTCATTACTTATTTGTTTTCATAGGGATGCATTTAGACATGCGTTTTCTTCCCTTGCTAATTATCCCCAGCTCTGCCTTCTGTTGTTGCTAATAGAAGTGTTCGTGGGGCTACCCTAAAAAGTGTATCACTAAAATAATCCAGGATTTAAAAGAAATAAAATACAAAGGAGGAGGAAACTAGTCCTTCCCAAAAAATATTGTGAAAAAGGGCCAGTAAGCCTCTGCTGCAGATGGATAGAACCTTCCACCTAGCAAAATGATGGTGGTCCCTTCACCACAAAGTGAAGTGTATGTGACAGCTCGTCTTAAACAGTTATGGATCCTCCAATACAAATGAGACTTAAACTTGGCTGTAAGAAGATGACGACTGCAAGTGTTCCACAGTTTCCCAAATTAATCATGTCACTCATCCCAGCCAATGAGGAGTGACTGGGAGCAACTTCATGCTCCTCCAAGTCCTTTACCTTAGCCTGATGAGCTTTCCTGTTTCAATATGCATCAACCTGTTCCACATTTCCTGAAGAAGGAAAAATTACCACATGGTTGTTTACCACCATAGTTCCAAACCTTTTTTTAGGCTTTTCATGGCAGGAAAAGCTTTGTTATTTACGTTGTCTCTTAGAAGTCTTCAACTGTAGACTGGGAGTAGAAGGAAATAAAATTATTAATGTGTAACCATTTAATGTATCCTCCTTACTCTTCTCTAAATGTCTGTTAAACACACCATACTCTTCCTTAATCCAATGACTAGGCCTTATATATCGTATATATCAATTACTGCAGAGCAGATCCCAGACTGTTGTTCTCTCAAAATTGATGATAATGACTTGTTATCTTTACAGACTGCTGAGATGAAGATATGGTTCAAGATGAACATACGCAAGGCTCAGAGCAGAGTATCCTGTCTGTTGGGTGCAGGAAATGCCACATGGAATTTGCTTTGCCCTTAGCATAGTAGACAAAAATACATGGGACAGCAGTTACCATGCAGAATGGAAGTGCAGCAGTTCTGCCATACGCACTGAGATCTGGTATGCCTAACAGCTCCCAAGCATTTGTTCTGTAAGAGGAGAGCATTAGATGTTAACAAACCACATGCGGATTCTGTTCCCTATGGGCACCTGAACTGACGCTGTCAATGCTTTGCACATTGGAAGGACAACAGATGCCCAGCCACTGTCAGTGAGAGACATCAGATGCAAAAGGCACCATTTTCACAAGACAGATCCACCCAGGCAGCTAAACACTGCCCTGTGTAAATATCTGTCCAGAACAAGAAGTGACTTGAACTCACCAGGCTTTAGAAATCCTAAACTCCACCATGGTTCACGTAGAATTGTTCTGCTTATTTGGTTTTAAGAATTATTTTTACATCCTGATTGAAGAAAGCATATAGAAGGATGATCTGTATTAACAGCTACTGGACTTCATGACAATGATGCTGTGAGCAACGTCTAGCTGTCCTGGCATGTTCTTCTATGTAGGTCCAGGCCTGTGGAATTTCTCACAGAGAGCTGAGCTAATGATGAACACTTGGAGTAGCAGATAGCAGTCATTCCAATGAAATAAAAAAGCTCTGCATCAATGACTTGTGGTATGCAAATATGATTAACTTCTTCAATTATTTTTAAATTGATATCACCCCGGTTAGTTTTACTGAAATCTCCAAAGTAGGAAGCTGTGTTTTGACTGCAGTTCTTGTTGGCAGCTAACGTGCACATGGCAGTAATAACTAAGGATAAGGAATAGGGAACCTCCTGCAGGAATGCATGCATATATGTATATCTGGTTTGGGCCAGACCAAAGTCTGCCATTTTATGGATCTGGATTTATGGCATATGTCTGTGCTAAGGAAATAAGGATTCATGCCTCTTAAATGCTAGGGTGTGTTACTTTTTCTTCTGTAGAATCCACAATTTATTTAATGTGGGGGGTTTTTTCTGATTTTCCCAGGACCACACATTATCTAGTTCCTTGCCTTGACAACTGAAGTGTATTGAATCTCTTATTCTGACTCATTTTGTCTTACTGAAGTGACTGCTTTTCTGGAAAAACAAAACAAAACAAAACAAAAATAAACAACAAACACAAAACACACAAAAAAAACCCCAAAACCACCACCACCACCAAAAAAACAAGGGAAAGAATCAAAAGATAAAAGCCAAAATTATACAAAAAAACAGTCTTGCTAAAAATAGTATAAAATGGGTTGGGAAATGTGTAATAGCTTCATGGATTTTTGCTCTTACCATGGCAAAGCTTCTTCTATACCACAGCTTAAAAAGCCACCTGCTTTGCAAAGATCTCATAAAGGATTAGCTGTTAAATTATGAAGCAAATCTTCCTTAAAACACAATCTTGATACACACGGCACAGGTTAAAAGTTCCAGACCCAAAATTTTCTCTTCTTTTAGTATAAGCTAGTTACCAAACCTCTCAGTAATTTTCACCTATCTAAATCCACCACACATTCAGTACCCTTTCTGATTGCCTTCTCCAGTGCTTGCATTTTATGTCTGCCTATCTTCTCTCTTTTTGTCTTCCCCCTGACTGCTTTGAAGAAATATAAGATCTCTGAAATGAGGTTATTCATTTTATTCTGACACGTTATCCTTCTTAACCTCCTGTCCTTACCTACTGATTAGTGCTGCTGGGAACTATTAAACACTTGCAGCAGTCTGCCTCTGAGCTGGCTGCATTTCAGGGCTGAGAGAAGTTGCACTTTAATACCTCTCTGGAAGAGGGGGTCTCTGGGTAAAAAGAAAAGATATTCAATGGGAAACTCTCCCAGTTTAGTGGCTCTTCTTGCCACTTCTTTGTCACGTGAAAGAGAATGTTTTTGCATGATGGTTTGCACACCAAGGAGAAGGAAGAAAAAAAGAAGTGAATGTGAGAGGTATTCACAACTCAAAAGAATATTTGGTAGTCAGAATAAGAAGCCAGTGTTAGTGGGTCTTTAATGTTACTGATACCTTGACAAACAGCAGAGAAAAGATAAGACTTGGAGAGAATGAGAAAAAGAGCTAGAAGCATAAAAGCATTGGTTTGTTGTTTTCCTAATTGCATTTATCTATTGTTTGAAGAACCAGTTCTACCAGAACACGTCAGGACTGTCACATTTAAAGCTGAAGGAGATGTCCTGTTCAGACACACTTCAGTCCATCCTGCCCAGAGCTCTTTCTCTGACAGTGGCAACAGAGTGGTTATTTTGGGGAAGGTCAAGAGACTGGTCATTCCCTGCAGTCAGTCCCTTCCCTTGGTATTGGCCCAGGCTCTAGGACTGTTCCATGTGTTGGAGTGTACATCCCTGCCTAGGCCTTTTTTGTCTGTTTATGGGCCTCTGGTCTATGGTTTATCTAAGCCCTCTCTTTGAACCAGCTTCTGCAACCTGCTCTGACAGCAAATGCTAGAAGTGTAAGGAAGTACTTTTTTAAAAAAATAGCAACACATCAATCTCTAGTTCTTGCCAGAGTGCTCCCTACTCCTAGTATTGCAGGATCTCATGACCAAGATTTCTGCATTCAGCTTATCCACTGCCTGTATGATTTCACCAACCTTAATCTTATTCCCTTTGGTCTTTTTTTTATTTTTTTAGTGTTTTTTTTTGTTTTTTTTAGATTTTTAGGTTTTTGTTTGTTTGTTTGCTTTATTTGTTTAAACTCAGACTGTAAAGCTTTCACCTTGTTAGTCTTCTCTCATAAAGCAGTTCCTCCATTCCCTCTATCATTTTGATTGCCCTTCTTTGTACCTGGAAGAACATATTAACATGGTTAGTTTTGCTTCTTTGAATAAGCAAATGATTCTACACAAACTTTGGAAGTCTCTTCAGGTATTTCCAGGCACAGTACTGGACTATTTTTTATGTTGAGTCTTGGCAATATCGAAAGCTCTAGACAAGGTATTTGGTATCATCACATGTTTTCCAAGTGTGTTTTTGAGTGCTAAACCATTGAGCAGCACCTGGAAAAGGTAGTTCACACAAAGTAGAAAGATGTGTCTGATATTCTTTTTTGCAAATGTCACTAAAACTTTGTGATCTGTGTTGTTTATACTTCTCTCATGTATCAAAATACTGAATAATTTTCATGCCTTCAGACACAGTTTGAAGCCATTTTTCTACTAATGTTCATCTCTTCTAGATAAGGTTCTGGGTGCATTTGACTTGTCTGCCAAGGACAATACACCTTCAAGTAAAAGTAGGACCTGATAGCTTGCTTAAAGGCATTTCTCAAAAGTTCTGTCTGGCACTTGTGATTATGTCTTTATCCAGTTTTGTATTTTCCTACTCCTTCATGTTACCATTCAATTTTTCTGCATTAGAAGTTTTAGCAGCCAGTATGGACATAGTGTCTTCCACCCACCAAATTTATAATTCCCGTAAATCTTTGTATACTTCCTTCCTCTGTAGATGGAGATACACTGACCTGTAAGTCCTGGGGATCTATCTGCATTCTTTCTTCAGTCACTTTTCCTCATAGTGAGTTATTTCTTTAAATTTATGTTTCTATCCAGGGAGCTTTAAACTGCACAACAGGTTTTTGCAATCTATTTGTGTTCTTCTATTGTTGATCTCAATCTTAGAATATAATCTATATAAACTCTTTGCTGTCAAGAAAAATTTATTCTTTTGTCTTTTGAAACACTTCAGGTACGAAGTGTGAGCCAAAAGATATTTTAGGAAAACAGAGTCTACCTAGTGGCTGTTCAAAGTCTATAGACATAATTTTTAATTTTTGTGTGTGTGTGTGTAAAAATACCTGCTATTTCCCCTCTCTGCAGTGTAATGTGTCCAAAAAGTGTTCCCTTTCGATAATCTAATTTCACTGCTTGGGCCCTTAGCAGCCCCTATCCAGTGAGTCTTGGTGTATAGGGCACAGTTATGATGGTCCTGGTCTTTCCTTATCTAAACGCTTTACTTTTAGGGTTTTCTTGGAGTAGGCAGTCTGAATTATTGTAACAGCAAAACACCGTGGAAAAATCACATATTTCGTTTTAAGCACCAAGCGCAACTCTCAGTGTATTGTAGAAGCTGTAAAGATACTAAAAAAAAAAAAAAATAATTTTTGTGTCATATAGGGTAGCTCTTCTACTTTCTCTTATATCCTGTTCAGAGGAGAAAGGGACACCAATAATAAAGCTGCTTGAAGTAGAGAGGAGGAAGGCTGGAGGTGCCTGGAAGCTGTATCTCATATTCCACCACCAAACAGTGGTGCTGTACTGGTTGAATGTACAGTCAAGGAAGTTTGACTGCCTGACACAGGCTGCCCACTGCGCTGGTGCCAGCACCCACTGTAGAGTCTCTCCTCACCAGATCATGGAGATCTGAGGCTAGAACACCTTAGTAATAAGAGAGGTGATGCCAGTGGTTTGTGCACACCAATATGCACACACAGCCCTTCAGAGAAATGCACTTGTACATTTTGAGCCTTGCTCATGGCTGAAGATGAATGACCTTATGATGCCACACCAGTTTACACCAATGCATAGTTTGAGCCAATTTGTCCAAATTCCCAGCTCTGGTGAAAAAAAAAACAAACCAAATCAACAACCAACTTTTTCTGTTCCTTGTGAAGGTAGTGATGATATTTTAAAATTTTCCTTCAGATTTTCCACTAGCCTTCATAACTCAGTGAAGGCTGTGGAAAGACAGAGACAATATTTTAAAGTGTTTTTCAGAAAAAAACCCTTTTCCCCCTCCCCCAGATTTATTGCTGGCAGAAATAATCTGCATTGGTGTAAGAAAAAAAAAGATCAAAATAAAAAGATCAAAAACAGTCTCATCAAAACACTTTGTGCATAATCCAGTCTGGCTGCTGCAGCGTAGCATGCTGCCCTGTGCAACAGCAGGGAATCCACCTCCTCTCTGAAGGGACATACCCCTACAAGTGGTTGGACATGGAGAAAGGGCTCCAGGAGGGCTGAGGTAAAGATAAAAAATAATAATTAATAAAAAGTCCAGCATAAAATGAAGAAAGCTTCCATTTCTCCCTCTTCTATACAATTTCCCAGGCAAACCTAACATTTAGTTTTTTCTTCTGGTAATTGTCTACCTGGCTCTTCTGTATCTCATAAACCTGGTCCCTGGCTGCTTTTAGAGAGGCATTCAGAAAAATGTGGGCATTCTTGGTGGTGTAGATAATTGTCAAGCATTTGCTTCTCTACAGAGACAGAGTTATCAGTAGAGGTGGAATTCTCAGGTGTTCTTCCGGCCTTTGGAAAATAGTTGTTACTGTAATCTGTAGGCAATTTTCCCGCTAATGCTGTAGGCATGTGCTTCTTTTTTGCGGCTGTTTACCAATTTTCTAACAGATTAATAGGAAAATAGTTCACTCAGTGACAATCTGAAACTTTAAAACACCCTCAAATGCCTCATTACAGACCAAATAAAATAGTTTGTTTTCTGTGAATGATTAGTCCCTCTCATATCTTCTTTGCTCCATTGCTTTCTCAATGCTAATCTCAGGATGCATTTATTTGTTTGTGCCAGCCTGTTTATAGCTACTGTATCTCTTTGGTGGAAGCTTACTGTATTCTCCTCATTTGCAGTAATCGGTGAATTTCCATGATCTATAATCATAATAGTAAGTCAACTGACGCATGTTTTTCAAAAAACTAATTTCAGTTTCTAGGGCTGGACTGTCATCTCCTCTTCTGTCACATTATGTAAGACAAAGCAAAAATGAATCACGATGCTGGACTGAGAAGTGGTTGAAAGAGCTGGGCTAAAGGGACAAGAATCTTTCACAGCACAGTTCTGAAGAACGGAGGTACTCAGCTGTGCTGCAGCACTTTTAGTCTTTATAATGGTTTACGTGCTTTCTATTAAATGGTTGAAGCATCATTATTCTCAGACCTTTTCAGGCATTCTAGTTTGCCATAAAGCAGCTTTAGGACCAGCATAGCACACTTGGGTGAGCTTCAATTCATGACAGCCAGCTACAAGATGTACACTGCAGTGCATGCAGTCCTTCCCCAACAGCCAAAGAAAGAAGGGACAGAAGAAGTGGGTCATAACAGAGGTGTAGCCAGGAGTTCACGCTCCTTCAGCTTCCTGCCTCTGTCAGAGGATTTAGTAGGAGTACCACTTGTAAGAGACACATGGAGAGGTGTTTCCCATTTTTATTCCTCTCTCACACAGGGTCTAGGGAAAAAGTCAAAGGCTTTCCGCTTGCAGCAGGATGCTCCATCTCTCAATATGCCTGCCTCAGTTTCCCTCTATGATTCAACTGCTTTTGTCTCCCAGTTTTGCAGGCCCAGGCCTGGAATGGAAAGATTCCCATGAGAAAGGGAAAGGCCTAGCAAACTCTGAGCCTTGAAAGGTACTAACAGAGGCCAAGCTGATGTTCCTAACACCAGCTGCTCTCCTATGTTGAAGAACACGGAGCCCAGGCCAGCAACGACTACGCCTGAAGCAGAGATAAAGTAATAACGAACAGAAAAACAAAAGAGTTTGCTTGGTGAGAATGAAGCCTTTGTCTTTCTCCAATGAGAGAATTTGGAGGAATGGCTAAATGGTTAAATGACAGCAGTCAATCCACTTTATGCTATAAAAGTCTTATCCCACCTTTGACTGAGGGGACTTCCCATACACTTTCCCAGAAGGTTGCTGGATCTTCTCTCCTCTAGCAGGGACACCTGCCAGAGACTAATTCTTGAGAATTTTATGATCCACTCAGGGACACTCATCTGTGGCCAGGAAAGGGTGAGAGATATTAACTCTTTCATTGTCTTTATTAGTAAATTTAATGTTAAGTAATTTTTATCATGAAGCTTAAAAACTATAAATTCTGTAAGATTGATAATTAATGTTCTAGGCCTAGTATAAAACTTGATAATAAGTAAGTTGCTGACATTTACATGATTAACCTTCACTGTTTGATCTAACTGTGAGTAGTAAAATTCACTGTTAAGAGACCTTTTGCATTCAAACTTCAGTTTCTGCTCTGATCTCCAAATTTCCCTGCTCTTTGACTGTACTTGTTCCTTCTACTTTAAGGAGTTAAGACCCTGGTGCTATATGCAACAAATCTTGATCTGTGCATATATGTCTTGTCTGCCGTCCCATCCTGTCCACACCACCATTGTAGGGAAGAAAGCTTTTTCTAGCTGAAACGAAACAGGGGGGAAGGGTAGGAAGGAAGGACACGTGTTAACAAGCATGTTTAGTTTTGGCCAGGGCTCCAGTATTAAATCACTTGCACTTAAAGAAGTTTTGAGGCGCTCTCTGATTATAAGTCAGACATATGCAATATTTTTGGTGCTTCCTTCTCCAGTATCAAGAAATGGCCTCTTGCACTACAGGGCTTGCTGCAGAATGAAAAGCATAAATGCTGCATCTAACCCTGAGGCAGTTTCCCAGCAGTTTTCAGTTCACACATTGATCTATTCTGGAGCTATAACTGAGCATAGCCTTAGGTAGCATGGACATAACTTTTTTTAGCCATTACTGAAAGAAGGAAGAAGAAAACAGATCAAGTCAGCCAACTTTTTATTGATCCTTTAAATAATCCTTATTTAAGTACAGCAGAATGTTGTAGACAAATAGCGACTATGCACAGATACAAATACATGACAAATTTAAAGTATTATTTCTGCAACTTATAATTTATATTAACAAGTGTGACGCAGAAACTTTGAATCATGGAAAATTTTGGACTGCTAAGGACCTCTGGAGATCATTTAGTCCAGCCCCTGATTCAAACTGCATCCAGCTAGAACAGGACCTTGGTTCAGTACCTTGACAAACTTTGTTTTGAACACCTCCAAATTGGGAGATTTGCTAACATCTCTGGGCACCTGCCCCGGTGTTTAACCTCCCTTATTGTGAAAAATTAGAATTTTGCACATCCCAATGTGTTTTTATTCCACTACATATCTCCAATAAAAGTCTGTCTCTATCTCCTGTACACTGGCCTGTTAAGTAGATAACTGAAGACAGAAAACTGGAAAACAGGTAGCAGAGAAGATCTGAAAAGAGGTGATAGTGATTCTAGAAATCACACAGAGTAATGTTTTTTAACTATCTGGCCACATTTTTTGAGTTACTGAGTGTTGGCAGGCAGACGGAGCTTGGAAAGATTTTGAAGTAAGATGACCTTTCACGTAAAGAATTTTGATTTGCAGATGTGCAAGAGAACTATAAATCAATGTTTTGTGTTTTGACTCAAAACAGATTATGAAAGATAAACTCTAGAATCTCAGAGTTGTAATTTTTTTATATCGTCTCTAAATGAAGGATAAACTGTTTGAACCCACCAAGCACTGGGTGGCTTGGGATTTTGCAAAAGAAGAAAAGACAACTGAAAGGTTGGATATCAAGTAAAATTACCCACCTGTGTGCTTGGAGAGCCAGTATCTCAGGGAAAATTTCAGGTTGATTAGATCAGGAGACAGCAGGGTGGACATTTAAGTGTTTTACTGGACAGTCACTTTCATTCATCTTTCACATTAAAGGAAATTAAATATTCCAGTAGGGATTTTGAAGAGGTGCCTAAAGTTGTTTTTCTGCCCTGTACCTCTCTTAACTGTACATCTCATCTCTCTAAACTGAGGTTAGGAATTGCTAGCACCAGGCCCTCAGTAGCAGGAGCAGGAACTGTGCTGGTGGTCTCTAGGAGGTAGAAGCAAAACAAAGCACCACATGGATCAGTTACTTTGTGTCGTGCAGAGATACGCTCAAATTGCCACTGCTAAGAAAGATTTCACAGGCTGAAACCAGTACTGCTGTGCAAGTGCTTTCCCTGGAAAGGGGAACTTTTAGTACATTTATAATTAAAAAGGATCAATTACTTATGCTCTTTAGATTTAAGCAGACCCTCTTCAATCTGTGAATTACCCTGTTTTGTGGGTTTTTTTTTCCCCAGAACTCAGAGCAAGAAGTTAATCTAAAAACAGGGTGGTTGAGTGGTGACCTTCATTATAGATCTTGCCAACTTCATGGCAGTCCCTGTTCCTTGTTGGTGATTTGATTCTCTTGGTCACACCAAAGTAATTTCTCCTGTACAGTTTCTAATATATGCCTGTCCTTGCTTTAATGCATGAGCCCCAAAGAAAGCCATTTTCTTTTCCTTTTATTGCTACTGTGTTCTGTTTTGTTTTCTTGAATTTGTGAGCAAGTAAACATACTGACAAACAGCCTTTAGGGAATTTCTAAAGTCAGTTTAGAGGAGGATAATTTGTGATGCTGCTAACCCCAGTGTAGTGTTAACACTTTCAAGTATGTCGCATCACGCTTTAAGATAAGGATATTAATGCCATCAATCAGCACTGATCATTCACTATCACAGAATCCAGCCCTTTGGCAACTCTCACATGTAATATAACAACATAATTAATGGTTGTAAAGACACCATTATGAGCAACTTATTATTTCTGTCAGTTGTCTTGTAATCATTAAGCACCATGTAAGTGAGGTTAACAAGCTGAAGACCCAGTCAGACAGGGCTGAGAAAAGAAAGGGAGGGTCAGGCAGTCCTCCTTCTGCCCCCAGTAATATAGCAAAAGGTATTTAAAAAAAAAAATAAAAATCTTTGGCTCATAATGCACTGAGAGAAATACTTGAATTATTTTCCACCGCATTCTTGCTTGCTGAAAATCGAAAGGTATGAGTGGATGCCTTTTCAGAACTAGAAAGGCAGATGAAAATGTGTGTGAATACCATCAGTGCCACCTAGCGTTGGTCGGTCGTGGAAAGGTGTAGTGTTTCCCACGAAAGCTCTGCAGCCTTTCAGACAAACCCGACCTCTTTTTCCACCCAAAATGGGGTGGGATAGTGTTGCTCCTGTACCACCCTGTTTGCTGAAATCTTAGGAAATTAAGGTAACGGCTCCTGAAAATATGTAAGGCATTTTATTGCTTATTTTCTTCCTTCTTATTTTGCCAGTAAGTTAGCAGGTTGGCAAATGTTTAAGCATCTGTCTGTGTTTTCACGGAGACATTTAGGTTTGGGATTAACAGTGATTGCATATGTGAATGGCATCTGAGCAAGGCTGAGAAAGTGACTGCACGGGCAGCTAGGTTGTAGCAGGAAAACTGACTGCATATAAAATGGTAATTAAAAACCTTTCCTCTTTACACTTTTTTTATATGCCATCACTCTAATTTGTTCTTCCCCCCCCCCCCACTCCACTACAGCCTTGCACATGTTCTCTGAATAGGTTTGACTCTCTTATACTGACTTTGCAGCCTTGATCTTGGTCCTTCCCTTCTATTCAAGAAAATTAACAAACAGAACATTAACCGTCGCGTTTACAGAGAAGGTCTTGCATGCACAGTAAATCAAAAAAGCAGAAGTATTCACTTGTTGAGAGATTTACATATGGGCTGGTGTCAAGGTATAACAGTCCCTGCCTATAAGAATTATTTAAATTCAGTCAAATACATGAACACTAGATTGATGAGCTGTCAGGCTGTTGCTTTACTTCAGTGTTTTCTCTGTAGAGACAGGTTTCTTTTGCACTACTGTGTTCTGGCTTTAGTTACTGCTGGGATCTGCATGCAGCAGCAGGGTAAGAATTGAGCCACCACAAGGAATCCATCCTGCTGTGGCTTCTGTCTTGCCCTCACAACCGTGCCATGCTCTGTGGTCCTTCTTAACTTATCCGCACATGGCTGCCAGAAGGTGCATGAAGGTTTGTATTTCAAGCCCAACCAGCCTGAAAGGAGCCTATAAGAAGGCTGGGGAATACCTGTTCACTAGGGCATGTGATGATAGGGCAAGTGATAATGGTTTCAAGCTAGAGAAGGGTAGATTTAGGTTGGATATTAGGAAAATATTCTTTACTATGAGGGTGATGGATCACTGGAATGGGTTGCCTAGAGAATGTCTACAGGAATGTCTCCCATCCCCAGAGACATTCAAGGTCAGGCTTGATGAGGCTCTGAGCAATCTGATCTAGTGTGAGATGTCCCTGCTTATTTTAAGGGGGTTGGACTAGATGACTTTTAGAGGTCACATTCTATGATTCCATGATCCCCCCTGTCTGTGCTGGGGAGGAGGGGAGCAATGAGCAGTGAAGCTTGAAAGTAGGGAAGCTTTACGTCCTGCTTTTGACACTGACTTCTCTGTGCAATCTGTCCTGCCTGCAGTGGCACATTTACACTGCAAACAGTGTGTGCTACTGAACACAAAGAGGAATTATTAGTGCCCTCAGATCAAATGTGCAACTGCATTATTCTGCAGTGAAGCAGCGCTTGGTATCTGGAATGCAAGGCTAGCTTAGTGAGGCTCTGTCATTTTGGGAACTTGAGCCAGCATTTCTGAGCAGTACAACACTTCTATCTCATAGACATGCCAATGCATCTCATGCAAGTGCTGTTACCTCTAAAAGGTTTATTCAGAAGTGTAGTGAGCTGTCTTTAGAAAAGAAAGCTATCTGGTCATTGCAGCACAAGTCCCACACAGGTTTAGACTTTCAGTATGGAAATTCAACTGGAATTTCAGTAAGGCATGTTCAGAATTCAGCTGTGCTTGATTTTTACAGAGATTTTAACTCTGTGCTCAAGCTGAGAGTTCATCTGTCACCATGTTGCTGCCTTTTATTTCCTCTGTTCAAGGGTCTTCAAGTATGTACCTGGAAATATCAGGTTGAATCTGACTTCTTAAGCTAGGTGATCTTCAAAGGTCTGTTCCAACCCAAACCATTCTGTGATTCTTAGTCCAATTATAAAGATTTATAGTTGAGACGTAAAAGATTTGACCATTAATCCCTTCAGCCTCAATTTTCTGCATCTTGGAAGTCCCAGACCACAAAAGGGATCACACCTACTTAGAAATCTTGGAGATGGAGAAAAGCATTTAGTGGAAATCTTCCTTGATAGCTCCCATGTTCTGTACTAGAGCCCAAAATAGCTAAAGCAGCTCATGATTAGTTACATTGTGGCATTAGTATCCTGGCAGTTTGGTATGTGTCAACAGATAACTTGGGCTTTCTTTGAATTAGCGCAGGTCTTTGGGTAGTAGCTGGAGGGAAGTTTTGAAATTGTCAACTAACCTGAAACTCTAGTTGCCAGAGGGAAGTTTTGAGACTGTGGCATCAAAACTAAAGCTGTACAGCTTCAAAAACTATCCACCTAAGCAACTAGGTAGTTTCTGAATTATCTTTGAACACAGTTTCTAGCCATCTGTGCCTCAGATGCTTTATCACAGCAGTGTTGTGAGGATAAATGTTAGATACCAGTGCTCAGATCCTACACTAAAGAGGGGTACATCTTCATCTGCTTTCACACACCCTTATTCTCAAGGCTTTGATAGGTCCCTTGTAGCCAAGACAATGCTGTGTATTGTGGTCAGGTCAGTGAAGCTCTCAGGATTTCCAGAACGAGCGTAGTAAGAACCTTTTTTGTCTCAGCACCACTCACTACAGGAGGTGAGTTGCTGCAATATCCATCACTTTCCTGATTGTCCTGCCCAAGGACAGCCTGTTTATTTTTGTGAAGAAACATCTAACTATACTTTTCCATCTCTTGGATCTCCACTGGTGGCTATGGAGAGCTACGAGTTTTGTGGAATTGTCTGCAAAACTATCTTAAATCCTTGGGGGATATTCTCAGGTGGTTTCTTGGACAGCAACACTTTGCACTTTCTGTATCCAAACTCCAGTTTGTTTCTTGAGTGTGCTACACATGGAGACATCTCTATATGCAGTTACTGATTGACAGCACCTCCCATACACCTCTTCCTATCAGCTCCTGCATGGTCCCACAAATGTCATCTCAAGTCATTTCCCAATACTTACACCTTTTGATCATGGAACTCCTTACATCTCTTTTTCTTTTGACTTTGCCTTGTTCCCACAGTGCTAGCCTTTCTCTTAAGCCATGTGTCTCTGTGACCATTAATATGGGGTGCGTGCATGAATGGATTGCTCAACAGTACAATTTTGATCCAGATCCATTGTTGAATTTCTGTCACATTTCTGTCAAATTAGTGAGAGTTTATGTGGGATTTAAGCTTTCTGCCAGTTTTTTGCTGGCTGTGGAAGGATAGACAATGCCTAATCTGAATAAAGTTAATCAGATGAGGACAACAGGTGACACTAGATCTGCCATAAAGCATGTTGGTGCAAAATTAACACATCACAGTGGTTTCTTAAAGAAATTTGAAGAGACAGATTGAGTTCTTACCAGATCAGAGTTATACCCAAAGGGCCTCAGCATCTCTGAAATAGTACACGATGCCCTAAAGCTGCATGTACTGCCAAAGTTATGGCCTTATATCAGCATAATACCTTTCGGAAAAAGCCTTGTTTCCACTGTCATCTTAGAATTCAGTAGTAAAATTAGGTGCTTTTCAGCTTAAGCATTGCTGAGGTTTACTGATAAATCAGTATTAATTCTTCTCTGAGGAGTGGATAGTGACTATTGCTCTCCCTGATGCAAAATTGTTATTATTACTTCCTTGTATATTTTCCTCCATTCATTATTTGAGGGCTTTAAACTTTCGACTGCTTGATATTTAGAATGAACCAAATGATACTTTGAAGCAGCAGGCAAAAATCAGATTTTATTGTTCTTTTAAATCAATATTTTTAAAGAGTCCTAAATAAAATTTTTTATGGCACCGTTAATCCCGCATGGCTTCACCATTTTTAGTTGAAGCTGTAATTTATATGATAATAACAACAACAACGGAAAACATCCTTTGGCAAGATGAAATCCAAATGATAATACATCCTCCCATCACACTTTGGCATTTCTATCAATAATTGAAATGACAGAGGTCTGTGAGAATGAAAGATGCTGAGAACAAGCACCTCAAAATGGCTCCAGTTTCAATCTGGGGAAAGTCTATAGGTGGGTGCTAGTGAAAAGAAACACACAGTGTTTGGGACACAGCACTTCCTGAGACTTAAAGGTTGCAATGTGCTTTTCTCAAGAACATCTACATTGCTTTGCTTTGGCTGTGCTGACCTGAACTGTCTCCAGAGCAGATACTATTGCTGTTCCAAAAACAGCCATAAAATTATGGGCCCAGCTCTCCTCCCATTCTGCACAATGTTCTAATTTACCCACTGCTAGGTTAACACAGGTGAGTGCAATATTGATGCCTCTGTTTGTAATCCTGATCAGCTGAATCTGAAAACTCCCAAAGTGTTGCCCAGATGGCTATTTAAACAACGCCTACTTCATTAGATTACTTTCAAAAATTGTTTTATCAAAACAGTCTATCTTCAGACATCTTATCTTTAAAGGAAACTCTGGTAAACACTCCTTTCATGTATGATGCTAGAATAACAGATTTTAAAGGCTGGAAAGACCCCTGAGAAATAACCTTCTCTGTCCACTTGCAGAGAGATAGCAACTTGGTATGCCACAACCTTCTCCAAAGGTATGTTTGTCAAATTTGTTCTTCCAAAGCATTTAGTAAAGGCTGTTCTGCATCCTCTCTGGGTAGCTAGTTCCTGCCTGTCACTCACTTTATCCACCTTGGATCTCACCTAGCTCTTCTTTGCTGGAATCTAAACCACACTGTTCCCAGGCAGCCGCTGATGCGCTGAAATATCAATCAGCATCACAAATGACTTTCTGTGATGTATATACTTTCCATGTGTCAATATGAAATATGTAATTTTATTAATTCATGGATTGATCTTTGCAATAGCAACCCATATTTGTTTTGTGGTCCATAAAATTCCAGATCCTTTTTACCAGCCTAGTCATGTATTCCCTGCTTTTATTTTATCATTTGGCTTCTCTTTCCGAAGTACAATACTCTCTTCCTACGATGTTGGTCTTGCTGATTTCAGATGATTGTTCACTCTATGAAGATCACTTTGTCGTCCCATCCTGTCATCCTATTCCATGAGTTGGAATAAGGATAATGCATAGGACCAGATTTATGATACTAATGGCAAGAATCACACTAGAAAAGTCACCCCTAGTCTGCTTGCGCTGTAACAATTAAGTTCAGAGAATAACACTTATGAGTACTTTTCTCACTTGTCCATTCACACTAAGACCATGTTTTCCTGGTTTATTCACAGTAATGGCACGGGGACTGTGTCAGAAATCCTGCTGACATCAAGATTCGTATATTACAGTTTTTCCTCATCTTTTTGGACAGTTGTCCTAGTAAGGAAAATAAAATTTAAAAAAACCAAGAAAATGAAAGGTTTCACAAGAATTGCTTCTGACCACTTCCTTGGGATGTTTCTCAGCCCTTAACAAGATTTAATTTATGAGACAGAGATTTAGCTATTTGTTTCAGAATACTTCTTAAAAAAACCCACAACATTCTAACTATTCTGTAGTTCTTTGAGTCCCTTCTACCCTTATTTTCCCGACACTTGTTTCCTTTATAAAGTAGGTATTTTACTTTTCCCCCTTCAGACCCTTAGGATCTCACCTCCCTTCATCGCTTTTTTGATGCCAACTGCTTTGAGGCTGTTCTTTAAATATTGGTGGATTTCATCAACCATCATTAATGCAAATATCTCTAATTCCTCTAAAAGTTCTTCACATTTTTCCTGAAGATGGATCAAAACACAATATCAAACCAGCCTTCTTCACAGCAGCTGTTGATTGTTCTCCTTTCCCATCAGGCATGGGTTTGTAGTCTCCTTTGCTTCCCTGTGTTCACAGGTATTTTTCTTATTTAATTCTGTCTTTTATTAGCTTTTTCTTGTGCAGTACTCTTTTTTGATTGTATATGTTCAAGCTTGGGCTATTTCTTTACAGTTCTTTGCAGCTATGTGTCTTGTTTCTGCTTCTTTTTTCCAATGCCTTTCTGATATTCAGATCTGCAAGGAGCCTCTGATACAATTGTAATATTCTCTTGCAGTGCTTCTTATCTTTCATCTTCATTAGGACACTTTGTCATTGTGTCTTTAAAAAAGTCTCTCTCAGTATTGCCAACTCTCAAACAGTACACCTTTATCCCTTGGATTATATTCCTAACAATATCTTCCTGACAGTTTTTTAGTTTATTTTTGTTGAAGTCTATTGATCCTTACTTTCTTGCTTTCATACTGTCTTTTTCTTAGCAAACTCTTCTTTTGTGATTTCATAAATGACGTTCAGACTTTCCAGCCAGTTCTCCCTAGTTTGAATGAAAAAAAATAATAATATTAAAAAAAATCCTTTCCCCTCGTAGTTTCCCCAAAACATGTTGTGTCCAACTTAGCTTTTAGTTGGAATGCATCCCAAATGCCATCTTGGTCTTATAGTTGGGATAATTTGTCATAACAGCTCTTTTTGAGAGTCTATATATGTTTAATCTGGCAACAGGGAAAGGGACTCAGAAAAGCTTCTACATAGTGTGTGGTGGTGCTGCCAGAGTTGTTGCTCCTTCTCTGTGTGAAGTACAGCTAAGAACTCTCACCTTAGGTAACCTGGGATCTAGGGGTCATCAGATGCATAAGCAGTTTGATGAGCTACAGTTGACTCCTGCAGAGGTGGGCAGCACTAAGTGCTTCCTTCTTTGGTTGACAGGAAAATCTGAGTATCAGAGATACGTGAATACATGTACAAACATGCATCCCAATAAAGTTATGGATTGTCCTTGTCCTTCCATACCATCCTTGAAAATATTATGTGGTTACTTCCATTTTCCTGTTCTTACCAATTCTGTGCTTTGTAACTTTTAATCCATTCCTAAGTACATTCCTAAGTGCATTCATTCTCTGCTTCTAGCTAAGAATCTGTACTAGGCTGCTGCTGGGAAATCCCTTTTTTACCTCCTTCAGAACTTCTTTCAACTCTGCCTCTTCTCTCCCATCTGGACTTAAAGCAAGCACATTCTGTTTTCTCATTCTGCAGCCCATTCTCCCTGTTTTTTCCTTGCCATTTGTTCCTGGTCATGCTTGATACATGCTGTTCCTACAGATTGCCCCATCGTGTTCCTGTAGTGCTGGTGGCTTCATCCATCTGCTGAGATTTCAAATTCTTCCTGTTTTAGTAGCCACATTCCTAACATCTGGAATTGGATGGCTCAATAGGCTGCCCTATTGTTATCCTCCCTTTGCCTTACCCTGTCAGCATCAGCCGCCCACTTACAAGGATGAGATTTTTCTCTTTTACATCAAGTTTTCCCACCCCTCCCATTTTGCAGGATGCTGTTCCATGTTCAGTAAGGCCAGTGCTCAATACTGCCCAAGTATCCATTTATCCTACATCCTCAGGGTCCATGCTTTGGAAATCCCCTCTGTGCTCTCAGTGTTGTGCACCAATATGCAATAATTGATAAGCTTAAAGCAGCTCTGCAAATCTCACAGGGAAATGGGCTAGCCCAAGAACCACCTATGCTTGTTTGCCATTTATACTGGTAATTAAAAACTAATGATAGTTGCTTGTCTGCCAAGAAACAAATTCCCTTGGTTGCATGGGTGAGAATAATTTTGCAAGGGAAGATTAAAACATGCTCCCTTCTCTGCCAAGATCCAAGTGTCAACCTTTTGTTTGTGAACTGAAAAATTAATTGCTCCACAATGAAATCAGACTTTAAAATAATGAAAGACTGTGTTGTCACTTCACTTTCAGTGGCTCAGCAGTCAGAGCTATGTCTCTGATTAGCCAGACAAAAATTACACTGCATCATTCCATCATTCCTCCCCAATTACATTTTTAATTCTCACAGAGAATCCTATTATCCTGATTTTAAAAACTTCAGTGCCTTACATCTGTCATCAGAGGTAACTGGCCATTACCATGTCCAGTATTTCCCTGGAGACTGTGATTCTCTGGGCCGTGGGCATCTCCTCACTTGAACCTTGACTGAGACCACTGAGTTGACATGAAAGTGAACCATCTCAGTCTTGGCTAGTCCTCACTTGCACACTATTTCAGTCAGCTTTTCAGAGCAGAGATCTTCTAGGCTATCAGTGGTATAGTATCTAAAGCTGCAAAACCCGTACAGTAAAATGTTCACTATATGCATTCGTAAATTCTATCTTCATTCTGTTTGTTTTCCTTCTGTTAGTTATTGCTTTATCACTACCAGAATCTGTCAGAAGCTTCTGAAAGAAATTCTGATGATTTTGGACCTTTTAGAACAATGGATTCAGAATGAGTATCAATCTAAATAAGTACTATCCTGATTTCTCTTCATTTATACATTAACCTGTATTTACTCTGAAACTGCCTGAGTGTAACATATGTTTTGGTTTTCCTTTGTTGTTGCCATAGCCCTGGCTCATACCTAGATGATTCCTCTCTGAGCTCTTCTCCTCAGTTCACCTCTCCCCATCCCATTTCACCTGAACAAATGCATGTGATTCTACCAAGGCAATGTAGTAGTGGTTGCAGAAAGGGAAGGAGAGGGAAGTGTAGACAGCTTCTGTCCTTCTTCCCCTTTTAAAAGCTACTCCCTTTCGTACTGCCTCCATGGATCTTTCCATCCTAGCAAGAAAAGCAGCACTTTGGAAACAAGCAAGCTTGCTCAGACGCAGCACCTTGAGTCAATGGAAAGAGTGGTCCACCTCCAGTCACAGAGAGCATATAGACTTCACATGGGTAGAGGAGAGATTCACATGAGTGACAAATAACCTACGAGTCTCTTCAGAAGAACCTTTGGAAGGAAAGAACAAGCTCACAGGGACATCTCTGTTGTGGAGTTTCTTGAAGCATCAGTACTGCAACATAGTGCATTGGCTGGCTGTCCTTAATCATCTTTATAACCTAGAAGATCTAAACTGCAACCTGTCTAACAATTATCAAAGAGCAAACATGTGTGTGTGTATATACATATGTGTGTGTATATGAAAATATGAATCTGGAAGCCCAAACAACCTTCAGGATTTGCTTTTATTTTAAAAAATTAAACTATGTCTCTATTCCTCAGGTGGTCCTTAGCTGGTCACAAGTTTCAGCAGTTCAGAAGCATAAATCCTGAAGGTGCTAGATAACCAGCTTCCACAAATAGGTGTAAATATCTTTGAAAGGTTAAAAATCACTGCACTAGTCTTAAAGGAAAAAAAAAAAAAAAGAAAAAAAAAGGTAGTATCTTGCCAATGTGTCTAATGCTTTTAACCTTTATCAGATAACTTTTGCAGTTTATGGTACAATTACAGGAAAGGATTAATATTTATATAAGTAAATAAGATTTATGATGTTCCTTTTGTGTAGAATCAGCATATCAACCTGCTCTTCTTTTCATTCTCTTCACACAGTGAATATTTTAGAACTGTTAAGTAAAACCAGGCCTATGACTCCATTTTGCTAAAAATCAGTTGTCCCCATAAAAATGTGATTCACCACTGTTTACAAGTACCTTTGTGGTTTTGGTTCAGCAGTCAGCTTTCCATGCAGGTTATTGGTCTGGATTTTAGTCCAGAAACCAGGCCTTTTCTGCTTAGCTTCCCATAAAAGGCCTATCAAAAGACTTTGTGGATTCTAGGTTGTATTGCATCGTTATATTACTCCTAGCCTGATGTCCTCATCAATGCACTCTGTCATATTCTTCTGACAGTACTCTCTTTTAGTGAACCCATGCTGTTAATTTCCCTTTTTAATGAGTCAATTTTTCCATCTTTTTGTAAGAAGATTCCCACATCTCTCTTTGGGACAGGAAATAGAGTAATAAATCTTTCAAATGTGATTGCTTACCCTTAAAATGTTCCTAAATCATCCCATTGCCTCTGTTTCCATGCTAGACCATGAAGAGAGAGATGGAGGGAAGGATGCAATGCAGTTGGCTAAATATTTAAGGAGAGATCACTTCCTTCTGTCTCACTGTAACCTTCATTTTGGCACCTTGGACAAAGCTTGGAGATCTGAAAGCAGGTTGATGTGCTTATGAATACACTATGATAACAATTACCTAGTAATTACCTGACTTTGTCTAATACTCCTGTGAACATGCTGTTAGGTTGAGCATTAATGCATTTACCACCCCCAGGGCAGTGATACACAGGATGTCAGCTGGTTAAGAACTTCTCATGTGGAGAAAAGTCAGTCTCTGGAGCTCCTTGCAGTGGGCTAACCCTTGACCTTACTGAGCTGCAATTTCCTCCTTTGCTTTTTCTGTTAACTTTCTTACCTTGCTGTGTCTGTACATTTTATTTCCTGAATCTCTAATGCTTTGACTTATTTACTTTAAACTTAACTAGCATTAACTTTGTCTCAACTCTTCATCTTTTATTTATTTCTGCTTTCTCCCCCTGCAAGTCTTCAAGCTGACTCTTTTAAGGGTTTAAGTGGTAGGATAGTTTTGGCTCATTAAAAGTCTGTTAAAGCTAAGCCCTAGATCCCAACATCCCCAGAGGATGTCTACATCTCTGCTAATATGGAAGAATGACTGATGGAAAATTAGTCCTGTCTCAGGACTTCAGAAAAGGTGGTAACTCTATGAAGATCCTCCTGAAATGTAAGCTCAGTTTGTCAAATTAATTATCCCAACCAGAGATAGAGGATATAGTCAGTACCAATAGTTCAAATCAATGATGTAAAAGAGGGAAGGAGGAAAGAAGGAGAAAACACAACTGTGAAATGTCTGTATGGAATCTGATTTTTAAGTGCAAATCCTCAAGGATATTCACTAATAAGACCAGAGTGCCAACATTTTACTCTTCCATTATATCGCAATTATAGTTGTAAACCATAGTGTAAGAAAGTCTCTCTCTCTCTAAATCACAGAAAACTTGACTATGAGTTTATCTTGCCTGTTCTCTTCTCTGTTCTTCCGGCCAATCAAGACAGTCCTGCAGCCTCCTAAAGGTCAATGCAGAGGTTCCCATGCAATCCTTCTGAGGTCTAAGGTGTTCCAGACTTTCTGTTGTCTGGATCTGTATATAATATTATGCACTAAAATTGCAGAAACAGTATGGGCTAAACTGCATATATTAAATTATTTGCTACATGTACAGCATAATTAGAAAATTATTACTTTAGACTGTGTGTTACAAACAAAATTCAGTGATAGCTGCATGGGATTGAGGCTCTTAAATCACTATTTTTCCATTGAATAATCACATATTTAATTTCTTTATTTAGCTTTCTAAATTGAACATTTCATTTTGGATTCGATGAAACTGGTATATTGCCTATTAGCTATGAATTCAAGAAAAATAGGCACGTTCTAAGTGAATATGCTGATTAAATAGCAAAGAATAACTGGGTCCTCCTACACAGACCAGAAAAGAGGAATATTATTTTGCAGTGAAAGCCCACTGAGCTTCTCACCAACCATCTATGTAGATCCCAATTACAGAGGAATATTATGATTCTTAGTTCAAAAGTGGGCATGTGGGGGGACTATAAACCTTCAGTGTTTCAGAGTTGGAAACTTAGCCACCATTGTCTTTTATTTAAGTCTGTCCTTTCTGCAATTTTCATTCTATTTATATAATAAAAAAGCTCTGAAAAGCTCTTTTCATTTTTCTTCTTCACTCATCTTTTTCTACAGACAAGTCAGGAGATTGCCAGCTTTCCATGAAAAGCTATTCCTGCTTCTGCAAAACTGATTATGTGGCACAATAATTTTGTAAAAAGAAATCCTCTAAATACAATTTAAATGTGCTGGTAAAGTGTTTCCAGCAATTTATAGAAACTCAGTACAGTTCCCAGTGGTGTGACAACCAACAAATGCATTTAAATTAGTTTCTTCCATGGGAAGAAAAAAACCTGGGCTTATTTTAAAAATTACAGGAAGACAGATACTTCAGCTCCATTGCAGACCAGCAGGAATAAAGTGCTTATTTCCCTTTGAGCACCTAAGTCCCTTGGCCTCCTTGAAAACCATAGCCTGCAGAGAAATCACCTCTAAGATATTGTTCAAGGATAACCCTGTTGAAGGTGAGGAGGCAGTCCTGTCTAAGATCTGTCTCCATATGTAGTAATGAGAGGCTTGAAATCTGTCCCCTAGCTCTGCTAATCTTGCTAGGATCAATTTGTTTGGATGTAAATGGCTGCCGTTCATCAGCCGTTTAATACTGAAGCCCCACAGTCCCTCTCATTAATAAGGATGCTCAATGAAAACATGCTGTGCTTTTATTTGTACATCTTCATCTTCTTACTCATTATAAGTAACAGTTTTACTGAGTGTTTCAATGCCTAATCATGTTCTTGTGTGTTTTTTTCCTTTCCAGTCCATAGTTGTGGTTTAATATACAATTACAATTTAAAGCCTCTGTAAAGAAAAAGTGGTTCTTCTCTGCTGCAGAAATGACTTTCATTAAGCACGTTCCAGCAGTGTATGGGAGCATGGAGGTACTCAAGAAAAAGCTGTAAATTGTGGTGCTGTTAACTGCAAGCATATTAGATGGCACAGAAGCCTCAACAACTTAAAGAATCATGAATCAAAATTACAGGGTTTTTTGCATTAAAGCTGATTGCAAATAAAGACAGCAGTGTTTTCAGATTGGCACTTGACTCCTGCTAAGCTTTGATCAGTGCTCTCGATAGGTGTGTAGTCTCAGGGATGACAGAGCTCTTCCCCAAGGAGAGTGTGTCCCAAAGCTAGAAAAGACACATGCACCGTGACAGCACCCACCTAGCAGACTGCAATCTGATTTCCTAGGGATATTGTGTAGTTTGTCACCTTCTGTTCCAAGTCAGTTGCTGTGGTATGGAGATCTTGCCTGACTTACGCTCATAGAGAAAAAAGCCAACAGATTTATATTCACTATCAGTTGTGATGTTCCATTATTGAATCCAGCAGCAATCTAGTGACCACAGAAGCAGAATAGATTGGGAAACTACTAGATGCAACAGTGAATTGCCATCATGGTTCCCATCCAACAAGAGAGTCCAAAAGTTCTTGTTCTTTTATTTTTCTGGCTTTCTTTCTGCAGAATTTTCCAAAATAGGAGAACAGTTCTCTCTGCACAAAGCCTAACAGAGTTAGAAATCTGAAGTGAAACCCAACTTAAATGTCCTGAATTCTCTTAATTGCTTTCTCTTCTGTTTCTACCTTTGTGGAAATTACAATGAGGGAGTCACCATTTAGTTAATCTTGGTAATGCAAAATATTATACTAATATTCTTAAATTGCACAGAAATATCAATCAAGGCAGAATCCAGCTAGTCAGATTCTTTGTAGGTCTAAGTTTGCCTTTCCAGATTCAATCACAGTCACTTAATTCCTCAGCCTTCTTCTTTCATGTGAAACAGTGACATTTCTCTATGGCACTGTCTTCTTAAGTACCCCAAGCAGCACCAAGTCTGTAAGGTGACCAAACAAATGCATGACTCTCTGGTGAGTTAGTCATTTGTGACAGACAAAATCCCTACCAGCAGCAAAAGCAATAGTTAAATATCAACCAAAAGATAAAAAGAAAGCCACGATCATGTGTAGAGAAAGGGTTAGTTTAAGTCCCATGTAGTGTCTTCGAGGCTCCATGACCAACCAACCTGAGCAATTTAATTAACCTCTGAGAATTTATTTTCTCTAAATTGATTGTAAAAGCAGTATCCTACTTCACAAAAGCATTTGAGACTACATCATTACCAGGTAGTCCTTTGATTCATCTTCTCAAGTTGAAGGTGGCATAGGAGTATCAGCACTCCTGTAATTTGAAATGTAGTAATAGAATAATAGAAATCCAGGTTGGAAGGGACCTCGAGGGTCATCTGGTGGTGCTACTACAGTTTATATGAGATGGCTCAGCACTCTGTCAGGCTGAGACTTAAAAATGTCCAATGTGGGTGGAATCTACCACTTCCCTTGGGAGACTATTCCAATGTTTGACTGTCCTCCTGGTGAAAAATTTACCTCTTGTGTCCAGTCGGAATCTCCCTGGAAGCAACTTGTGCCCATTACCACTTGTCCTTTCCATGTGACTCCTTTTAACAGGGAGTCTCTATCTTCTTGGTAGTGACCCTTTAAGTACTGGAACATAGTAATAAGGTCTCCCTGAAGCCTTTTTTTCTCAAGGTTGAATAAACCCAGTTTTCTCAGCCTCCTCTTATATAGCAGGTCCTCCAGTCTTCTGATCATCCTTGTGGCCCTTCTCTGGACCCTCTCCAGCCTGTCCCCATCCTTTATGTAGAGCAGGGACCAAAACTGAACACAATTCTCCATGTGTGGTCTGACAAGTGCCGAGTAGAGCGGGATGATCACTTCTTTATCTCTGCTGGTGATGCCCTTGTTGATGCAGCTCAGCATCCTGTTGGCTTTCTTTGCTGCTCACTGTTCACTCATGTTGAGCCTGTTGTCCGCCAAGATTCACCAGGTCCCTTTCCACACTGCTGCTCTTCAGCCAGGGAGATCTCAGTCTGAATTGTATTCCTGGGTAATGTGTTCCCAGGTGCAAGACCTTACACTTCTCCCCATTGAACCCCAGGCTCCTCTCATTGAACTTCTGCTAGCCCACTCCTTTGTCCTGTCTAGGTCATCCTGGAGGGTGGCTGTCCCTTCTGGAGTGTCAGCCTCTCCACTCATCTTGGTGTCATCAGCAAACATCTTCAGGGTGTTCTTGATCCCAACATCCAGGTCCCTTATGAAGATGTTAAACAGCGTTGGGCCCAATATCGATCCCTGGGGTCCCCACTTGGGACCGGTTGCCTGTTTGAGGAGGAACTATTTACTATCACCCTCTGGGCACAGTCTGTCAGCCAGTTCCCCACCCACTGCACAGACCACTAGTTTAGGCCATAAGTTTCTCCAGGAGGACTCTGGGGGGGGCTGTATAAAAAGCCTTGGAGAAGTAGCCAGGTAGATAACAACCACCACTTACCCTGCATCAACCAAGCGGGTCACTTTGTTGTAGAAGATGATCAGGTTTGTCAAGCATGAATTGCTTCTGGTAAATCCATGTTGGCTTTTCCCAGTCATGTGATTCAATGGACTTGTGACAGTCCCCAGGAGGATTTGCTCCATGACTTTCCCAGGGACTGAAGTGAGGCTAATGGGTCTATAATTACCTGGGTCCTCCTTGGAATCCTTCCTATAGATGGGGGTGACATCAGCTTTTCTCCAGTCCTCAGGGACATCTCCCGATCCCCACAACTTCTCAAAGATTATGGAGAGTGGTTTTGCAATGACATCGGCCAGCTCTCTCAACACCCTAGGGTGAATGGCATCTGGACTCATTGATTTGTACAGGTCAAGCTCCTGTAATAGGAGACACACCAACTCTTCCTTCATTGATGGCAAGTCAGTGTCTGCATCAAACTAGACTTTTGTTCCTATGGTCTGGGACCCAACAGCACTGGTAAAGACAGAAGTGAAGTAGTTGTTGAGGACCTCTGCCTTTCCAGCATTGTTGGTGACTAGTTCACCTCTCCTGTTTAATAGTGGGCCAACATAATTCCTCTGTTTCTGCTTGTTGTTAACATATCTGAAGAACTCTTTCTTGAAGTTTTTGATATCTCTGGCCAATTTCAGCTCAAGCTGAGATTTTGCTGTCCTGACTGCCTCTTTGCAGGTAATGTTCCACTTTTCCACCTCTGGTACATTTCCCTTTTAGTTCTGAGCAGACCCAGAAGCTCACAGTTACACCAAGGGGATCTTTGGCTCCGCCTACTTCCCTTGCCTATAGAGGGGATGAACCGGTTTTGTGTATCTAGGAGAGTGGTTTTGAAAAACTCCCAGCACTCACTAGTTCCTTTACCCTCCATGGAAGCTTCCCATGGGCTCCCTTCCGACTGAGCCCTGAGTGAGCTGGAGTTTGTTCTTCTAAAATCTAAAACCTTTGTCCTGGAATTAACCTTCATCATGCTCAGCAGTATCCCAAGCTCCCCAACACTGTGGTCACTGCAGCCAGGTCTGTCACTAGCTGAGATATTACAGAGCAGGTTTTCTTGGTTAGTGAGTAGCAAGTCCAGCAGTGCCCCATTCCTGGTTGGCACATCCAACACTTGTGTGGGGAAGCAGTCTTCTACACATTCCAGGAACCTGATGGATGTCAGGTAAGCTGCAGTGTTGTTCTTCCCGCAGTGTCTGGGTAGTTAACGTCTCCCATAAGGACCAGGCTTTGTTGACCTGAAGCTTGCCTGAGCGACCCAAGTATTGCTTCATTGGTCACATCACCTTGGTTTGGGGGTCGGTAACAGATGCCTACTGCAAGGTCTCCCTTGGAGATGACCCCTCTGATTTTGACCCAGAGGCATTCAATAGGGTTACCACAATTACCATAGTTGACTTCTATATATTCATGGTTTTCCTTAACATAAGGCATGACTCCTCCACCTCTTCTCCCCTGCTTGTCTTTATGAAACAGCCTATAGCCATCTATCATGATCCTCCAGTTGTGTGAATCATCCCACCATGCTTCAGTTATTCCTATGATATCATCACTATCTGACTGGGAACAGAGCTCCTGCTTCTCCCGTTTATTTCTCAGACTGCGTGCATTAGTATACGTACACTTCAGGAGGATGATCTTTTGGTTCTCATTTAGGGAGACAGCTGAGGCACATTTTACACTACTCTGGTTGGCCTGTTTTATTCCCCAGTTGGTTGTAGTGGTGATGGTGATGTGATCACTGCCATTTTGGATCCCTGTCCCTAGTAACGGCATGCTGGTCCCAGGCTCCTCTCTACTAAGCCCAGTTTTACCCCCACCCCCCTTTAAATACCTTTCTACGAGTTCTGCTAGCTCCTGATCAAGGATCCTTTTCCCCCTTTGAGATAGGTGTACCCCATATTTTGCCAGCAGCCCTGGTGTCTTGTAAAATAGCCCATGGTCAAAGAACCCAGAGTCCTGCTGATGACACCAGCTTTTTTTAAGTGTGAGAGGGTGTGGGTGGTGCTGGTCCCACTCATGCTACCCCAGCAGCCTGTCCACAAGCTGCTGGCACTAGGCACAGGCTAGACACTCTTTCAGCTTCAAAAAACCCCCAAAAGAGCCCTTTGTTGGCCTATTTTTGCTGAGAATCTCTTCCCTGGTGAGGGCTTACTTGCTTTGCAGCCAGTCATCTCAGCAAGCTTAAAAAATGAACTCAGTGTCCTACAGAGAGAGAGAGGAATCTCACTGAGGAACACATTGAGGGGTCTTCTGGCACTAATAGGTAGCTTCTGAGGGAGTCAGGGAGTGGCACAGATTCCCAGCAATCTTCAGCTTCATACCAGAGGAGGATATGGACCATTCCTTTCAAAACATTAAGATGAATAATTTGAAAGAGCACACTTAAGTGACATATGTCCAGTCTCAGTGATTATTGACAAGTATTACATAAGGCTTAGGCATGACAGACATAATATATATTTTTTCATAAGTATATATTAATAACTGAGTATGTATTTCTGAAGCAAGTGATTTTGAGGAAAAACTACCAAATGCATCAAATAAATTACTGAACAAGCTGAGTGAAATTCACCAGCCAATGTCAGCTATGTCAGATGATGACCAGTTTAGACTGAATCTTCTGCTATTTAGTTTACCAGTTTTAAGCACCACCTTCCACATAACAGCACAGGGGTAATTTAATGTAGTTATGTCCCCTTCATTCTAAATCAAATTAATAGTAGTATTCATTAAAGTTATTTTTAAGAAAAAATGCGAAGGTTAATAAGCTTGCAACTATTTTATATCCATTAACCTATCCTTTCTTGCAGGATTTATGCATAAAACTCAGTGGGAGTTTTCTGGGAATATTTGCGTGTCTAGTTCCTGTTAGAATTAACAGGAGGCATGCATGTAAATGTGTTCCATGCAGATAGGGAATAACCTTTCTTTGAAGACTAAAGAAAGTCTCTAGTTAACTTTTACTCTAGTGTATTAAACCAACAGACAGTCCAGAGATTTGTTTTATTCTTTATCTGTCACACTAAAATCTTCAGATCAGAAAAGTGTCTTCTCATCTCCTTTTGTCATCTTCCTCTTACCACTTATTCTTCCCTTCTATTTTCTTCCCCTCCCACTCCTTCTCTTTCATTGCTATATGGACAGATTAAGAATTTCTATCAATGCAAGAAACAACATTCACCTCGGCAGTGTTATACTCTTTCAAGCCAGAAGAAAACCAAGGAAATCCTCAGTTTAGCTTGGTTCTTAATGCAACAGGTAATAGTGTGGTGCAATTCCTTCCCAAAGGAGGCTATTGTTGTGAGACGGGTGATACAGGGTTTCAAGGGGAGAGTGGACAAGTACTTGTCAGAGAAACCCATTGGGGGTCACTAAACAGATAAATGACATTGGGATCAGGAAATCTCTGACCTGAACATAGCTGGCGGCTGGAAGAACACTCAGGAGAAGTATCAAATGATTGCCCTCTTTTTCTGTCCTTTGGCTATTTACTGACAGCCACTATTAGAGACAGGATACCGACCTGAAGCAGTCTGCCTGGCTTTATATGCTGTTGAGTGTTCCAGTATTAGTCTATGTCTTTGTCTCACCATATGTTGGCCCTGCATTTCAGAAGTTTAGTAGATTATATCTTTAGGGCTACAATACTGATGAAGGGAAGGAATTGCTTGATTGTTGTTGCATCTTGTGCCTAGGGGAAGGTATGTTATACTGAAGGGGGCTCTCCCATTACTCCAAGCTTTCCCTGTTTATTCTGAAGTCCAAAGGAAAGACAGACAGCACCAGACTGACACTGGAAAAGGAGGGGAGAGATTAACAGATTCCCTGAGCAATTTTGCATCTGAGGAGGGGCAACAGAATAGGGGCTGGCACAATGAAAGCAACTGTGAAAACGAACTGTTAATGGGAGCATGTGCTTTTGCTACATCAGTCAAATTTAGCCCTGCAAATCCGTTCTGAGGAAGGAATGCGCAAAGAAAATCAAACAGCAAGAACTTACTGGAAAGTAGTGGTCTTCCTCTGATGGAGAGCTTGTCTCAGATCTCAAAGACCATGTCTTGTCCTGATTGTTGCAGATAATTCCTTAAGCAACAAGTACAACTGGAATATACCAGCTATCGATCCACTGGAGTCCATTGAGCAAAGCTAAAGTGTCTTCAATGTTTTTCATGAAGTGTGTCAATGCTAGGATTTCCATATTATTTTTCTAGCAAAGACAAGACAAGATGCCCCTATTGGTTACAGCTACATAGGTGAGATTTTTCCTGACCTGGTTCTTTCTGGGAACGGAGCTACTGTTTTACCTCCTGTTGCTGAACTGTGGTATGAAGTTGCTGTGTGAAGATTAACAGATGCTGTGTGGCATTCTAAATATACCATATGTTGCAGTGGAAGGGATCTTGATTCTTAAATGTGTAATTTGCAGAACAGTTTAGAATTGTCTTCTGACAAATGATTCAGCTCTTCAGAACTCCTCTCTCTTGATCTGTGTTTGTGTAGCAATTAGTATATGATGATCTCGCTAACTTTCCGACCCTTTTGCATGCGGTATGTGTTGTTCTGTGTCACTTTACAACATAGTGCATGAATCCTCCAGATAGGTCTACAGGTTACATTATGTAGGAATCCAGTGCAGTATAGGATATCAGAATGTGTTTCTGTATACATGTTTTATTTTGTTAAGTAGTCAATGAAAACACATCACAGGTTGACTATGGATCTTATAGCACATACTTGTATTTTCCCATCTGACCCTCAAAACTCTCTCCCTCCTTTTTCTTCAGAATAACATAAAAGAAACAGATGCTTTGATTCTGCTGTTCCCTATGTCATTGCAGGGGGAATATATTTCTCCTAAGGCAATGCTTAAGGTTGTTACAGCAATTGTGGCTCCCAAAGCCTTGCTGCCTTAGAAAGGAAACTGTTTTAAATTTAAAGCAAAAAATTCCACAACCCAACAACAAGAAACCTACTAAAACCCAACTTCTTTTTATATCTTTGACTCCAGAAATGGATATGTAATTCATGGCACCTGTAGTCAATTATCCATTCAAAACAATTGCTATTTCTCAGTGATTAGCTGATTTGCCAATATGAGAGGCAGCTGGGTTTTCCATGGCCAAGTAGTAAAGCACAAAACAACAAACCTTCTGAGCCTAGATTCTTCTCTTTTTAAAGCCCACAGAGGAATGATCCTTCTGCTTCAAAATAACACTCCCTTCAAAAATACCAATAGCATTTTTTCAGGTTTTAAATGACAATTTGCGAGTAGTGGTTTTGGGGATTTTTTTAATGTAAGATTATTGCAGTGGACAGATGTTCTCAGTGGAGACTGACTGCTTTACTTTTTCTAATAGACAATATTAAAACATTTGGGATACTGTTTGTCCTGAATTGCTGTGGCTCAGCCTCTCGGTCCCTGGCTTCTGAAACTTTGTCATTGCTATCATGACAAACTTTGTCTGTCCTTGCTGTGCTGTTCCAACCTTTGGCTTTTTTTTCCCAGCTACTGAGTCTTAAAGTTCAGTTGTTGAAATATGAGGAACTATTTTTAATCTCTTGTGTATTTTGCATCATGTAAAAATCAGGTTGAAAAAATACAAGCTTAAGGAAATAACCTGGTCCTAATTCCTTAGTCATACAGATATGTAATGATGTGAATGTCACTAAGTCAGTGATATCACACAGAAGTAAAATAGGTAAAAATAACTTAGAAAGGAGAACATATAAGGGACAGGCTATAGTGTTAGATTTTGAATTTTCTTGTCTTTTTAAGAGAGGTAGAATCATTCACTACAGGTAAGTGTTCAATGGAGTTACAGCTCATAAAAGTGGTTCTCCTTCATCTACTCCTTCTAGATTCATTTTCTGCATGGGATCCACTCTTTCTAAAGTTGAGCAATGAGGTTATAAAGGATAGTTAATGGAGGGGAAGCAAATTCTCTCTTTGTTTGCTTTAACGTGTTGGTGCATTTGTAAGGGTGAATTGTACTTTTGAGAGAGATCTCCAGGAGTAGTCACTACTTCCCACACAAAAGTAAAGCTTTAATCTCTCATATTTGTTACGAGTTTGATGATCATGAAATTAGATTAACCTGGTATCATGGAAGATGACAACTCCATGGGAACAGCGTTGTGGGCTGTTGGAGCATGGGAGGCTACAGTACTCCTTGGCTGTCCTGCTTGGAAGAAGAATAATTTGAGTCTAATGCTTAGGCCTCAATTCTATTACCTGAGCACAGGCATCTTGAGTTCTCTGAGACACCCCAGGCTATCCAAGATGCCTGGATAGTTTGGTTTGGTTTAAAGTTTGGTTTAAAAAAGAAATACCATGTTATACACAAATCTTTCTGTAGCAGCAGCCAGAGATCAGTGGAGGTACCCTGGGGCGTAAAAGGTGCACTGAATCAAGCCCATAATCTACTGAGATCTCTTACATGCCTGAACAGTGAATTTCCAGTCAGATAGCTGGGGAAATATTGCAGCTGACCAAGCAAGCAAAAAAATCAAGGGCTAATTTGGTGTCAATCACATTAATTTCAGAATTCTTGTCAAGAGATATTAAAAGAAAAAGCAAGATCTAGGCATAGATGCAGTACATAAACTTGAGTGTGAGATGTGATTCAATACATGGTGCCTGACAACACATGAATACCTCAACCTCATACCTATTTTTCAGACCTGGTAATCAGGAGTGAATCCAGTTTTCTGTATTTGATTGAATTGTCCCCTGAGAATTTCTCTCTTATTGTTTTTGAAATAGCATAAAATAGAATAGATCACTACTAGCAACAGATAAGCTTCAAAGGCTGCTAAAACTGATCTCAACTTGCAGGTTTTCTGAAGGTTTATTAGAGTCGTCAGAATTAGTGTGGCAGTGTTGCAAGAAAAAAAATGAGAAAAGGTCCTTCGTGAGGAACTGGTTTCTTTCTAGAAGAAAATATTTTAAGAGACCTTCTCTTTATGATAATTTGTTTATTTGTTTCTCAAAAATTGGAGGTGTGGTGACAGTAAAGCATAGTAGTATAAGAAGTAAATAAACTTAATTTTTTAAAATACCATAGACTGTGGTTCAAATTTGGCTTCCATTTACTGCAATATAGTTACTGTTCTTCTTACTGCTCTTCTTTTATTCTGTATGCAAATGATGCAGTAAGTCAGCTTTTAAAAAAGGCAGTGTAAGTTCTTGTCTTAATAAGAAAGCTATAATCATCATGTTAGGGTCAATGAGAAGAAAACTCTTCCTGACATAGCAAGCACAGGACCAGTGGTGCTTGAACAGGTCAAACACCAGGAAGTTTCATGGTTTAAATAGTAGAATCCTTTCATTAGTGCAGAGTCCTTACCACAACGAAAGGCAGGAAACTTAAAAGGACATCTTACTTTGCTTTTTTTCATCCTCAGTGACCTACTTGCTTGTTTCTCTGATCTACATCTGAAAGAAGATCTTGTTCAAAATCACTTTAAGATATGACAAGATGGCAGCAGACCTATAATCGAAGCATTATGTTCAATGGATGCATTTTCAGTCTCTTTATAAAGTCAAAAAAAGAAAAATCGCACAAAAGGTTTTAGACAAAAGTTTCCCAGTTTTTGTTTTCTATAGCAAAACTGACAAAAACAATTTTAGTAGGTAAAAGCCATGGTATACTGGATCGTGTCGTCTTCTTTAAGATGTCCTTTCTACTTTTCAAGATGAAATTTGATCTACTGAAATTCTGCTGCAGGGTTCAGAGTGTGTGTTGTCAGTCTCATGGATCCATAAGCACAAATGAAACTCCGAAATTATATTGAGTTAAAATACATATGCATGCATGCACTTGTACCAACCACATTATAGGAGCAGTCAATAGTGGAGATGCAGGAGGGATTTACTTGGACTTCTGGTTTTAGAACTTTTAGAACCCACTCATTTCATAGGTGTAAGCTTTTCTCATCAACTATGGAGAGTAGAAATTTTGTTTTAATATAAAGTCAATATTCTCATGTGATTTTAGCCATAAGACCTAACCTCAATACAGTAAAAATGCCAAGATCTTTGCGGTGATAAAATCATGAAGACTGGCAACCTCAATCCAGGGAAAACCAAGGCCCTATATCTTAACATAGTGGACTCTAGTAATTACTGATTCAGGAAAATGACTTTACTAGAAAAACGGGATAATAAAAATAGAGTTAATTGTCTAGTGAGATGTTTTGCCACTAAGCTGGTGTTTACAAACATATATATGTTTACAAGTATACATATAAAGATGGACATACTATCTATATATTTATGTAGATGAGCATGATGAGGCATACATATTTATATATATACACACATGACGTAGCATAAGGTGTCTTACACTGAATAAGAGTTTCTCTACTAGGAAGAGGTGATGAGTATATATTTCCTGGATATAACAGAATTAAATTAATAGATGTAAGCAAGTGCTTCTCCTTCTCTTGAGCAAGGAGAGGTAAAAGTCCCATTTGGATACTTTTCAAAATCAGGATTTAAAATACAGAATTAAAATCTTAAAAAAAAAAAAAAAAAAAAAAAAAAAAAAAAAAAAAAGTGAAGGTAGCAGTAGCAACAGGATATTGGGTAAGGAGTATAGAGAGTATCATGTATGGAGTCCTTTGGAAGCACAGGAGACACTATTGCACAGTGCAACTCTGTTCTTGACTCATTTTTTCATAGATTCTTGAGTTCTACTAGAGTGACAGTATAATCCTGCTTTGTAAAGAAAACAAATGCACTTGTTCTTTCTGAGCTAAAAATTCCTCCATCAACACCCATGAGCCATTGGAAGTCCTTAATCCTGTGATTCCCATCACAGCTAGGAAAAGGGAAACACCTGTACCATGTTCCTTTGTGTTCCCTTTCCTGTACCTTTCAGAAAAAAAAAGAGCAGGCTTTGTCTTTAGGAGTATCTCAGGAAATTCTTCTGTGTATGACATTCCTTAATGGCAATCTGCGATTATCCTGGCCCTGCTACCCTGAGCAAATACAGGAGAAAATCCTAGCTCAAGTCCTTCTTTCTTCCTACTAAATCACTTTTGCTTACTACAGTGAGTGGGTTTTGACCTCTTACCCATTTTAAATGCTGCTGCTGACTTCTTCTATTTTGGCTGTTGCTCTAAGCATGCAGCTCCTTTTTCTTTCTTTTTTTTTTTTTTTTTTTTTTTTTTTTTTTTTTTTTTCTCCCTTCCCATTCTGCTTGCTACTGTACTTTTTCCTATTCCTTACTGAACAATCTGTCTTACCTTGAAGGTCGTTCACAGCACTTCTTCCCTCCTTCCCCATTTAGCCGAGTCTCTTATCTGGGAACATTAATTTGGTTTGCCTCCAGTGAGTAAAAGTAATAAAAAATAATTGGTTATTAGCAATACTCCTAATCAAGGTTGTATTCACGTGTCTTTCTCTTTAGAGCTAAAAGGTAATAAAAAAAAAAGTTGCTTTCTGTGAAATGCATTCAAATCCATTGAATCCATCACTGGATAAATATTCTGCAAAAAGGTGTTTGCTTTTCTTGCACTAAAAATGTAGAAATACTAAACTTTAATTACTTTAGGAATATTAAGATGTCCACCTTCTAAAGATGAGTCCCAATTTAGTTCTTTTCTCACAGCAAAGTTGTCTGAGATAGGCATTTGTGGTGAAGATTTATATTTAATAATATGAATAATAACAGATTGGTGTTTAGATTGCTACAGTTGTGACCACTATGAAATATCTACATTTTAATTTCCTGCATTTGTAACCATTTAAATTGTAATCAGGACACAGCAGTAAGAATCTTTATGTATTTAGATACTGTCGTTCTAGACAAAGACTTCACTGTTCTTCCAGAGCTGCGTGGTCAAAATTAGAGCCAAGGTTTACACTAGAGTTCCTGGTCTTCTGCCAAATTATTCCAGCTGGAGAAGAAACTGGAGAATGAGTTGCTGTCTCCATAGCTGAGTTTCTACTATTTGGGGCAGTGGTTTTTTGTGCTTCTTTTTAAATAATTAATGTCTTTAGCAAAGGAGGAACCCAAAAACCTCAAAGACATTTATCCAGGCTGCATTACCAACTGTCTCAGTCAGTATTAACATTAACATTAGAGTCTAGGTGGTGGTAAGCTTTTATTTCACTCTTTTTTTTACTGTCACTCAATTTTCATCACTTCTCGCAATTTCCTTTGCACAAAACTATACTCTGAAATGCTCCTTAGTGTCAGTCCCTCATTTTTCCCAGCAGCCTTGCATTCACCTTTGAATAGAAAAATGTACCTAGCTTTCTCTTATCCTAAATAAATACACCAGCTCCAATGAGGTTTAAGACAGTCCATAACAGAGACCTCATGCCAATACTACATTATTCTTATATGTCTAGAATATTTTTTTATTTCTAAAAATTTAAGTGTGAAATGATGGACATTTTGTATTGATCATAATCTCATGGTTGCAATTGCAGACTCATATAACTTTATCCCTTCTTTGCCTTGGTCCACCCTTGGAGATTTCTACTCAATGCTTATATAGAAGGGATTATTTTGCAATTGCGGTTGTATCTGAGTAATCTTTGAGGAAATAATAATAATAACAATGACAACAACAACAACAATAATAATAATAGTAGTAGTAGTAGTAACAACAACAACAACTACTACTACTCTTTAAACCATTGATAACTGCTTTACTCTCCTGTAAATCAAAACAGGTGAGCAGATTTTAGTCTGTTTCACTAAAAAATGCAATCATTCTAGGACTGAGGCCAGGTATGGAGAATTTATTTGGTGATACTGTTTTTCAGAATGGTAAAAGGAAATGAAAACCAGAAAGAAGCTTTGAAATAACCCTCTCTATTGAATGAGGCAAATTAATGTCTTCCTGAGTAATTTTTGAGCAATAGCTCTGGTTTTGAATGATGAAGCACACCTTAACATCTTACCTTTGGCCTTGTGTTGTTCTCTGTGTATTGTTGCTGACTTCGCAGAATCTTCTGGTATGTTGTTGTTTAATATCAGTATCAAGCCTCCCATTCATTCTTTAGAGCAGGCATTCATTCTGGCCTTTTTATGGGATGATTCCATGAGTTTTGCTGTTTTGAATAGGAGCCAGACTGCAGATTTTTCTTACTGGCACAAATAATTTTCTTGCTGAGTCCATTAGTACGTGCTATTGAAAAAACGATAAGGTAAATACCATTTGGTCCCACAGTTGAAGCAAAGCTATACCCTCGGTGACAAGCAGTCGAGAAAATTCAAGAGCACTGTGTGAAAATTTAGATTCTGAAATTATGATAAGGGAGTGGACTTCACCATGACATGGTTGGTTTTCCAAACTAGTTTTGCACTGTGACGTAGATATGGTAAAATAATGAATCGTCCTTATCCTCTTAAAGATTAACTAATTGTGTTCTCATATCCTGAGAAATACTGCCATCCTGAAAGCTACCAAGCCCATTTTGTCCCTTGTATCAGGTACTGCAGGAAAGGAGTGGAACATAATACTACACTTAAGTAGATACCAGCATGGCAGATAGATCTTGAGCTGTCTTTTCTGCCATTGATCCATATACAACAGGAGAATTTTCTGATGCTGCCACTGAAATCCTATTTGCACAATGTGACATTTCCGCTTTGTTTTAGATATAAAGGACATAAAACTCACAGTAGTGAAAATAACATGTACAGGGTTTGGGGTTTTTTTTAAACCCCAGGGAAGAAGAATATCAGAGAACGCTTCCTTTCTTTTTCTTTAAGCTATATTTTTAGTCACAAGAAAAATATTATAGCAACTTGTGATCTTTTGTAACTCTTCCTGTAACATGCACAGAGAACAATGTAAAGCAAGGATGCAGTGACATGCTTTGAATTAGATCTCACTTTAGCAAGCTTCAAGAGGATATTTCGTAGCAGCACAATTTCAAAAAGCAATATATTCAGTGGAAATTTTTATAATAAATGGCAATTTCCGTGGCTGGCAATTCCCCGTATCCCTTCTGCTATTATTTTAGCAGCAGTACATCTTTGAATAAAATATTTCCTCCTTGAGAGTGCCTCATATTCTTCTTGCAGCCTGGTCACAACCTGGACTTGAAAGCACAGACCTCTGGATTACACCAGGAAACCATCGCAAGTGCTTGTTCTCGGCCACACTCTGTTGTCAATGTACATTCTATGATTGGTGTTAAAGTGGTCTTTATATAGCAAATACAGAAGAGTATAAAGTTTTTTCCAATGCAGTTTTGATACTGATGAACCCTTTAGGATGCTACCTTATTGCAAACAATATTCTCAAACTCTTAGTGAGATGAGAAAACAAAACAACAACAAAAAAGCAGCGAAAAACCAAAACGCATCATTCTGTTACTTATAGCCTTTCCAATTTCTGTTTAGCGAAGGGTAATGCAGTAGCACAAGCATATATTTCCCAGTGTCAGTCCTTTTGCTGAGCTGCACATTAGTGTTCTGGTCCCAGATGAGAGAAGGCTAACTTCTTGTAACTCTTTATTGGTGACTGCAAATGAGTTGGATTCAGCAAGATATCTGAGCCCACAATTGGCCATAGCTTTAAATGGGACTTACTCACTCTCTTAAAACTAAACATGCCCTGCAGGCAGAACACTATAGCACTGAGATATTAAAAATAGATTAGGTACAGCAGTACAAAAGTTGAGAACATCCACCATCTGAACTATGGAAAGAACTGAGAAGTAAAAGAACAAATCCAGCATACGACATTTAATACCTGTAGGCATGATGGGATAATAAGTAAGTTATTGTTTTTAGAGCCATTAAAGGAAAGTATTGGTTTTAGAGCTGTTCTTATTTCTAGTGAAATTTTAGTTTTGTGCAGGAAATATAGACAGACTCTTCCTATGGCTTGCAATGTGTTTGCTAGAAACAGCCATCTGCTTCTTCATCTTTCTCCTAAGGGGAATAAATTCCTTACATATGGCCTGTATAATAGGACTTAGTGCCAGATCCAAGACCCAATGAAGTTAAATGATGTCTTTCCCTTAGTCAGGAAAAAATCAGGATTGTATTGCTTTTATAGCTAACATCTCCTGCTGCTTTTGCTGTTTTTTTGTGTTGAGTCTTATCCTATTCCACATAATGGGCAGATGTTGCTGCCCGTATGTCCTTATTTCTAGATTTATGCACAGGAATTCTCTTACCTTGCTGGTATAGATGCACATTACTACCCATTTTCAAAAGAGCTTTTAAAAACTTTTAATTGCCTTAGTCTTAGAGACAAAACTGCTTAGAAAATCCAAAAATTGACAGACGGTGATAACTTGAAGCTTTCTAGTTTTTCCAGTTTCTTCACTTAGAATCATAGAGTCATTAAGGTTGGAAGAGAACTCAAAGACCATCAAGTTGCAGCCCCCCTGCCACGAGCAGGGAACCCTACCACTAGATCAGGTTGCACAAAACCTCGTCCAACCTGGCCTTAAAAACCTTCAGGGATGGGGCATCAACAACCACCCTGGGCAATCCATTCCAATTCCTCACCACCCTTAGAGTGAAGAATTTCTTCCTAATATCTTGTCCTGGTTTGAGCCAGGATGAAGCCAACTTTCTTTTTTACTGATTTTTTTTTTTTTTCCTTCAGCGAGCTTTCTTTTAACTAGGAACATTCTGTTCTAGCTAGTCTTGTAAGACATTGGAATGTTTTTGTAACTGCAGGGTCTTCAAGGTTGCACCTTCACTCTGCCGGCTCAGACACTACCGGGAGATCTCTGACCCCCCCGTGGGAGGCTGAGTTAGACAGACAGCAAAAATGGCCAGAGATATTCCATTCCATATAACTACGTAAGCTCAGAGGAAGGTCAGAGATCAGAGAGGACAACTTCCTTCCTTCTTCTTCTTCCCTTCTCTTCCATCCATGGCCAGCGTCCGGGGAGGGCTCCGTCCATCCATCACTGTCGACCCTCAGGCTCGAGCTCTCCTGACCCTCATCACTCTGTGCTCTCTCCGGGAGCAGCTCTGGGATTTCTCAGGACTGCTCCAGCTCAGGGGAGTGTGGTGGGAGTTGCTGGGGGTGGGGGGAGGTGAGAGGCTCTTGCACATACCTGAACATATCTGTATATAATTGTATATATTTTCTTATATCATTAGTGTTTAATTAAAGCTGTGTAGTTTAGTTTTCAATCCAGCCAAGTCTCTCTCTATTTCTCTCTCTCCTTCCCTACCTGGGTGGGAGGGGGAGGGGATCGAGAGCATTGTCGGACCTGAGTCAAACGGTGACATATCTAAACTAAATCTCCCATCTCTCAGTTTAAAACCATTACCCCTTGTCCTATCACTGCTCTGATGAAAAGCCCCTCCCCAGCTTTCATGTAGGCTCCTTTCCAAGTACTGGAAGGCCACTAAAAGGTCTCTCCAGAGCCTTCTCTTCTCCAGGCTGAACAGCCCCAACTCTCTCAGCCTGTCTTCATAGCAGAGCTGCTCCAGCCCTTTGATCATCTTGGTGGCCCTTCTCTGGACCCTCTCCAACAGGTCGATATCTTTCTTGTGCTGAGGGCCCCAGAACTGTACACAGTATTCCAGGTGGGGTCTGACCAAAGCAGAGTAGAGGGGCAGAATCCCCTCCCTGGCCCTGCTGGCCACACTTCTTTTGATGCAGCCCAGGATGCAGTTGGCTCTCTTGGCTGCAAGTGCACACTGTCAGCTCACTTATTTTCTATTCAGTTATTACTTCTAATTTATTTCAGCTTTAGATGTTTCTGTTACTTTTTTGTTCATGCTATCAATCTCATTCCATGCATGTTTTATCTACTGTTCAGCTCTAGAAGCACAGGAACCTCACACAGTCATTTATGCAGCAGTGAATTTACTTTTTCTCTTCTGAGGACCTAGATTTTGCAGATAATTTCAGACCATGTGTAGGATAGAAATAATCCCTAGGGAGAGAAGTCCCTGGGATTTTTTTCCCTCTCCTGTATTATATTCTGTGAGCAAGACTAGGAATCCATTTCATTACAGTGGCAGATCTCTGACAGTGTTACATTTCTTTATAATATTTGTATTGCAGTATCTATAGTAAAAGATATAGCGATGTGCCTCTTTCTTAACACAGAAAAAAAAAGTCTTATCTAAGAAAAGTCATATCTAAGAAAATTTTATTCCCAATCAGTACTGTTGAGTTAATTGTAAAAGTAGGCTGGAAATAAAATCAACAAAAAGTTACTGAGTTAAAGCATAGTGCAGTATAATGCTGTTGCCATGGAGAATATTCTGTGTTCTTCTGTTATGCACCTACTTGCATATATTCAACAACTAGTGAGTTTGGTGAAAAATTTACTGATTACCAATATGTTTTCTAAAAAAGAATGGGTGGTAGTAGAGTATGGAATGGCTTATACCTGGTAAATACATGCCTAAGAAAACAGAAAACTGAGGGGAGCTGTGGCAAAAGTTTTTGTGGGTGTCTATGGAAGGGGTAGGAGAGAACGACTGCTCACTTGGCCACAGCAAAGAAAAGTGACCTGAGGCAGGCTGAGGCAAACAAAGTCCTTCTCACAATGTGTAGTTCAACTATTGAGCTCATATCCACAAGATGTCAGGGATGCTGAAGTCTTACATTGGTTCAAAAATAAATTAAACTCATTCGTGAAAGAAAAATCTATTTGAGGTATTAAACACAAAGTCAGTGATCTCTAAAGCAGGAAGTTCTTGAGCCTAACGTTTTCCAGAAATGGAAGAAATAATACTGAAGTGTCATGGTAGCAGCTGCCTGGATTTGTGGCTTCCCTGATGCAGAATTGGTGCCTTTAATGAGACTCAGGCTTAGCTTCAAGCCAAGTGATTCAATAAGGCAGGTAGAAGATGATAATTCAAAAAAATATTAGTAATTTTAGAGGAGTTACAAATGATTAGTGAATTAGAAATGTGTAGTAAAGAAAATAATCTGAAGACCTTGAAATCAGAAAAATATATTTCTATGATATCTAGCCTGTAAAATCAAGATCAGGTTTCATAATGTACTGCAAAGCAGTGTTTTCTAAGCAATAAGGATCCTGTGTCTGCTTAAAGGATTGGAAACTGCTGCCAGTGCATTGTATTGTTAGTACTGGTCACTGTTTGTCCTTTTTCTAGGACCTTCTGATACCTTAGTATGTAATAAGTTCTCATTATCTGATCAAATCACTTCAAAACTGTTTATCGAATTCAGCAGATTCATCCTTCAGTGCTTTGGTCATTCTTTTTGAAGAGTCAGTGGTAATTTGTTGTCAGTCCAGATCTAATATACATCTCTGAATGTTTCTTGGGTTTATCATTCTGTTCCTTCAAGACAATCTTCACAGGCAGAGAATGCAATTATTAGCATTTAAATGGTAGTTTGCTTTGATGTAAACAGTAATAAGCATCCTCCACAAGAGCACTGATTTCTGCCATTCTTCCTCAATGCATGAATGTAACCATAAAAGCTTCATACCACCTTGTGCATTTGCTACCATTGTATTTTCTTTTTAAAAAGTGGTTTCTTACATTCTTGATACATATTTAAGGAATTTGCCTTTTTTTGGTTTGGATTTAAAATCTAGTGTGTAGATATGGTTGTTAAATATTTACATATCTGTTGCTGCCTTCTGTATGGAGATTTCTGTTTCTGATTTTGGATAGTCTAACCAGTACTGCTAGAGCTGATTGTGTGTCTATTTTTTTAGGAGTCTGGTATCAACTCTTGTGATTTGGTTTAGAACAGCTACGTAATGCCGTGGGATGTGAAAGCAGACATTGGAGTGGTATCTGATGTGATAGTGTTTTTCAGTACACTGTGCTAAGCAAATGCACAGGATTTGTTCCAAAGTTGCTCCTCTCCTCCATTCAACTGTACTTACTTCAAGTACTTTTCTAACTCCTCTTCATGCTGTCTTTAATGTATTCTTGAATGAAACCAGTTCCTCCACCCTCTGCACCAAAGTACTGCCCTCTGCTTATTCAAATCTTGTCTCAAGGTGCTTTGATTTTGAAGAGCCCTTAATAATCCTTAAATATGGAAAGTATGGGAAGAATGGGACTTTCTGTGTTTTGTGTAGAGTGCTAACCTTAGAAAGTATAACCCAGTCATAGGCACGTGTTGTCTTGAAGTAGTGCTTACATCTTCATCTGTGTCTGGTCTGTCATTTATACTTTTACTTTTGAAGATAAGTGGAATATCTTTTCCTCTGAAAGCACCAATGCAGTAACTATTTCTAGAAAAAGAGGCTTTTGAATTCCCGCATGTTCAACTAGAAAGAGGAGCTTGGTATTGGAACCAGTACTGCAGGATACAGCCAACATCAAGTACCTCCCTTAATGATCTCTGGTGACTGTTTAGAGATTTTTTATTTATTTTTTTTTTCCCCCATGTGTCCTAAGGAATAGATTTCTACTTACCTTGCAGACTCCTTCTCAAAGTACAGCACAGTTGATGTATCCCTTGCTGCAAACATTGCTTAGATGTTTCACATTTCATACTGTGAAACTGGGGAGATACTCTCAGGTACGAGGCTCTGCAGGAACAAGTAAACAAAGAAGGTGAGTTGGAAGGATGCCCTAGTTCTTTGTTAAACTTCTCAGGCCACCCTTGAACATTCACTTGACCTTCTGCACTACTGGACTGGTCTTGCTTTGCATATCTGAATCTCCTTACAGTTAAAGTGGGAGACCCATAAAACAAGTTACTAACTTTGTAGGATAAATGCAGAACAACAATAAGTATAATTTGGATTTTTTTGTGTGGGTTTTTTTGTGCATTTTTTGTTGTTGTTGTTTTTTTTTTTTGTTCTTCTGTTGAATACTACTACAAAACAGAACACATTGTAAAGTTATGCTTCCTTATCTTGCTATGTTTTTAGAGAACACTTACTTCTTTCTCTGCATCCAAAATTTTTATTCCAATCACCTGCTTTTTGAAATAGGAAAAAAAAAGGCCTAAACTCTCCTTATCTTATCTTACCTTATCTTAGGTATTTCCCTCTGTTGCAGCAAAGTATCTGGAAGAGTGATGAAGGCACAGAGCTTGGATTAGATAAGAAAATTATTTCTTATGCTAAGATTGTGTTGCTTTCAGTTTTCAATAACATGTAATAGATACTTGGGGTCACAGAACCACTGAATATCTTGACTTGGAAGGGACCCATGAGGATGGTCAAATCCAACTCCTGACTCCACACAGGTTAATCTGAAAGTTAAACTTTATATCTAAGAACATTGTCCACACACTTATTGATCGCCAACAGGCTTGGGGCCTTGACCACTCCCCTGAGGAGCTTGTTCCTGTGCTTTACCACCCCTCTCAGCAAATATCTTTTCCTGATATCCCATCTGAACTTCCTCTGATGCAGCTTTAAGCCACTCCCTTGTGTCCTATCATCAGACATCCAACACCTGAGTCTGTCTTTCTCTGCTCCACCTCATGAGGGAGTTGTAGACAGCAATGAGGTCACCCCTCCGTCTCCTCCAAGACGAGCAAACCTAATATCCTCAGGATGAGTGTGAAAATCATGTGTGCTGTAATTCTATTATTTTCAAAAGCTTACAATAAGGATGTATTTGGCCCTTCATATTTAGTATTTTACTAACCAAAATATAATAAAAATCCTGGGGTTTTTTCAATTAAGTGGAAAAATGATATTAGTACCATGAAAGAAATTTGCATTTATATAGCACTTCTCATTGACAAAGGATCTCAAAACGATTTGCTGATAGTCACATAAATTTCTAATTAAGAATTCTTTTTCTGATTATTTCTGCTTAAATGTGTGTCTTTTTAATCACCAGAACTTCATGCTACAGTGTATTAACTGTGTCATATTCCAATCCATAGTCTTACAAATTATGAACTAGATTTTTAACCTCCTACTGTGCTATCTGAATCCTTACTCAAGTGGGTAATCCCACTGAATTCAATGAAGCTACTTACATAAAAGTTCAGTAGTGCATTACAATATTCTATAGCTTAGACCTATGCATGTCTGAGGCAAACTATGTAGATTATTCCATCTTTATAAATACAGAAAACAACAATGTAATCCAATCAGACTAATATTAGCTCATTTTTTATCTGTAACCTAAGAGAAAAATTAAGTCTTGAGAAGGGGAAGACCCTTCTCAGAAACGTGTCGGTCTTCTTGCTCTGTAAGTTCTTACTGGGCAGCATCAGGGGTGGCAGGAGTGGCATTTCTTACTTACTGCACAGAAACATGAAATATTTTTCAGACTCTCTTGTCCTCAAATAAGGAGCCCCGAGTCTGCTGTAAACTATTATTCCAAAGTAACATCATGCTTTACAACTTCTTATGTGCATATTTCTAGTCTGCAGATGTTGATGGAGGAATTAGGTACTTAATTAAGTTTTGTGAAAGTTTCTCTTTAAGATTTCTACACGGATCTAATGAATGAGAGAGATAGTTCCACCAGGAATATGTGGATGAACAAGAGTCTTCTTTGCTCCCCATCAGTTAGAATAACTCCTTGTAAAAAAAGACAGGCTGAAACATAAATGGAGTGGAAAAATTGTCAGTAGCTCATTAAAATTGAAGCACAAAATGTTACTTTTGGCTTTAAGTAACAGTGTTTTCAAACCAAAACTTCAAATTTAACTTTGCACTTGAAACACTCTGTATGTTTTAATCTTTATAAAGTTCTTCAGTGTGTTCAGAAGAAAAATTAGTACCTCACTGCAAAGGCATGATGGCAGGAAAGAACCAGAAGCATTTGCACAATCAATGGCTATTACAATTGCCTTTCAGAACTTTTAATCACTTTTCTCCTGGATCTATCAGTTCTACATTTTCAGATAGGAGTTTTACTTTTACCTTATCCCACCTACTGGGCAGCTGCCATGGAGACCCTCACCAATAGGGCCACCTTTGCAAGCAGATTGCATTCTGACTTCAAACATCCTGATATCCTTGCATCTGCTCTATGTGCCATCCCTCCTGGAGCAAATTTAATGTCATATTCACACGTGTCATATTTGTTGAGTTCAGCAAAACTGTTCTGGATTTGCCATCCAGCCAACATGTCATACTTTTTTTCTTTTTTTTTTCTTTTTTCTTTTTTTTTTTTTTCAAGAGAAATTTCATGGAGCAGAAATAAATTTTATGCTGATAATCTTGCACCAGGGAAGGTTTAGACTAGATATTAGGAAGAATGTATTTACCAAAAGAGTTGTCAGGCACTGAAATGGGCTGCCCTGGGAGGTGGTGGAGTCACCATCCCTGGAGGAATTAAAAAACCTGTAGATGTGACAGTTTGGAACATGCTGTAGTGGACATGGTCTTTTGTTTCTGGGTTGGTGGTTGGACTTGGTCATCTTGTTGTTCTTTTCCAGCTGTGATGATTCTGTGATGCTGTAATTCTTCCATGGGCCCAAACCTAATTGTTGTTAGGGATGTGCCTTGATAATGAGTACCAAAGGAACTGGCATTGGTGGGTGTAGGATCTTGTTTTGAATCAAAATCAGCAAGAATATTTGTGTGTATCCCTGTGTGTGATGTGGAAATGTGAGGCTTAGAGTGACTTCACAATGGAGATATTCTCTCTTCCAAATACATAAAGGAGAGTGGGGATGGAAGAAAAGCTGAAGGGGAATTAGTATTATAAAAACATTATATACTCAAGCAGGGACTGCCAATACTCCTTCTCCATTTGATTTTGGCTCATCATATAAATTGAAACATTAGGTCCTACCCTCTACAAGTCCTGCTGTGAGATAGCAATTGCCTTCTTTTCTTCAGGTAAATTCCTCTTTTCTTCAAGTACTACCTCTGCACCACTTCTTTCCCCTGAGGCATGCTGCAGAAACTAGAAGCCTTTTTATGTCTTTAATATGCAGGTTGGGTGCCTTACAGAGGCATCAAATTACTAATGCAGAGCTAAGAACAAAATATGATTCATTCTTAGTCTTTCTAGTCCTGCACAACTATCTGACCAAGGTGATATTCAAGGAGGATAGTTTTACAGTATGACAATACTTTTGTATGCATTTTTTTTCAAACATTTTGTGTTTTAATGTTGATGCTAATTTCTGCAGGCGAAATATGTATTCTTTGAAAAAAGAGTTGATGAGGCAAGTCATTGTCATGCTTTGGGGCCAAAACAACAATGAAGGAACAGCTCCACGGCTGCTCATTCAACTCCACCCCCACACACACACACTGGGATGAGGAGGACAAAGATCATGGGTTGAGACAAAGGACAAAGAGGGTTCTTCACCGATTAAGGTCCTGGGAAAAACAGACTCAACTTGGGGAAAAAATAATAATAATTTCACACTAATCAAACACACACAGGACACAGACAACACAAAAAGTAGTGCTTACTTATGTTACCCCACCCTTTTTTTGGGCCCTTCTTCCCAGGCCCAAATCACTTGTTTCCCAGTTTCTCTCCCTCCTTCCCCCCAGCAGCACAGGGGGACAGGGGATGGGGTTTAGAGTCACTTCACAGGCTGGTGGTTCCTGCTGCTCTTGCCTCCTCAGGAAGAAGGATTCCTTGCAGTCCTTCCCTGCTTCCCCATGGGGTCCTTCCCATCGGAGACAGTCCTCCATCAGCCTCTCCTTCATGAGTCCATCCCACGAGGTCCAGAGCAAGTTGCTCCAGCCTAGGTTTCCCACAGAGTCACGGGCTCCTTCGGGAACAAACTCCCCTGGCCCTGGAGTCTTCCAAAGCTGCGCAATTAGAGTCCACAGGCAGCAAATCCTCTGGCCACAAAATCCAAGTCCACTGGCCAAGTTCACCCCTCCTGGCACCTTCATGGAATATCCCACCACGTTCCTCCATGAGTGCAGGGGGACAGCTGCCATCTCGCCATGGGTTGCAGGGAAACTTCTGCTTGGGCACCTTCTTCTCCTTCTTCCTCACCAACCACCAGCACCGCTCTGCTCCTCCAGCACAACTCTTCTCTCCTAAGTGCTTCTCTACTCAGATGTTATCTTGATTCTTTCATATGTTAATCATTGATGTGCATCTATTGTCCCTCTAATGGCTCCTTGTCTGGGTTTGGAGCAGGGGGAGCTTCTCAGCTTCTTACAGGGCCTTTCCCCCACTACCAAAAACCCCACCAAACCAAACCAGAACAGTCATTCATCAAGTGTCCTTCATCTCTAACATGCTTCAGGATAACTGTCAAAATTTCCAAGGCTGGAAACCAGTTTGATTTCTGGCATCTTGTACATTAAGGTGCATATATACAAGCACAGCAACAGGGACACACCGCAGAGACCTCTGAGTTAATACCCAAAGAGATGGCTCCAAAACTGAGAGCAGATCTCACCTGATGGGTGCATGCCTCCATTTGGTGCTGCAACTGAACTGTCTCTTCTGTGAGGCAGTGATGCTAGGCTAAGATGCCTTTAAGGCTCCTTACATTTATTTTAGCACAGAGCCACACTGCACTTCACAGATGTACTGTCTCTTCTGGAGATAGCTGCAGGTATTAGTGTCTAATCCATCACACCATTAGATATATCTTAAAAGCAAAAAAAGTTCTTTCACAGAAAACTTTAAGTTTTGTCAGGGAGATTATGGAAGCCAAAATCAGACCATTGAAGCTGAGAGAGACTTGTAGGGATGCAGTATTTCATTACCTTTTAGAATTTGTAGGAATTTCTTACTTGAAAGTATGTTGCATGACAGTGTGATTAAAAGGATATTGTTTTTCAAAGAAAAGGCAAAGACTAAGAGACTAATGAGTCTAAACAAAATGATACATTATACAGGCAACAGCAAGACACATTTCCTCAGTGTTACACAGGAACGGCACTGGGGAGCTGAGAGCACTGGAATAAGAAAAAAATCGACAGTTTTTTTATTGTAGACATAAAGAAGTAAAAAGCAATAAGTAGACGTGCAAAAATTGTAATTGGAATATCAGGAGTAAACTGGGATATCAAAATTCCCCGGTCTGTGCTTATTCCATTTTACTTTGTGGACTAAATCTACAGTTCATCTTTTGGCAGTTGTAAACACTAAGTGAAATGCCAGTTTAGAGACCAGCTATACTGTTTTTATGATGTCCAGAAGAAGTTTATGGTGGAGTTAACTCTCATGCTAGCAAGGTGGGAAAAGATGCTGGGTTAAGTATATCATTGTGGGTGAGCTTTGCAGCTACGTAAAGCATATGCCATAATAGTCTTGATTTGCTTTTATGAAACAAAGGAAGAAGCCAATGTTCTGAAATGGCAAAAGGTCGTCCTAAATAGCAACCTTTAGACTTCTGTATTTGATTGGCAAACAAATAAATAACTTGGGATTTTGGTATATTCTTTTGTTGTTTCTACTGCTGATTAGAAAAAGTTTGTACTAACTGGGTAAGAAGTGTATGACATGCAGGATTTTGATGTTTCCACAATCGAAAATCCCATAGGTACCATGAGTCAATTGCAGACCTGAAGGGAATTTTGGCTCCAGAAGATTATGAATGGCACAAGCCTGGGTGCAAAATGTTCAGAGGATTTTGAACTGGAAGTAATAAACCAGATATAATTGGTAGTTATCCTGACACGGTATATGCAGCTGATTTGATATATATTTTTAAAATGAAGGCTGGTTACAGGTGTTGAAAGATGGTACTGGAGTAGTCATGGACCTGATCAAAGATATTTTATAGCATCCCAGTAATGGTCAACATGACTTTTTAAAAAAGGTTTAGTCCATCTCTGAAAATCCATAAATTATATTTATGGCTATACATTTTATTTGTCTATACTTAAAGAACTTTTTCCTGTCTTTTTTCCCCCTTCTTCAACTACCTCCATCTTGTTGTACTTAATGGAATTACAATTTTTTTTAGTCCATTTTTCAGAAGATGAATGCATTTTCATACTAATGGCCTGTGCACTGTTAAATAATCCATGCAGACACAGTATTCTTAATCTTTCCTTGTTTCTGACAGAATTAATGTTAAGAACAATTTTGCTACAGTTGAGTATAATTTCCTATCTGGGGATATAGTTAATGTCTGTAAAGATACTAAGTAAATATTGAATATTTCATTGAGGGTGAAGCCTTCTAAGTTCCTAAATTTACATAAAATTTATTAATTAATTAATTTTCTGCTAACAATACAACATGCCCAGCTGTGGTTCAGTGTAAAAGTTTCCTGCCTGGTAGCATCTTGGATAGAGCATAGTGGGAACTCTCAAACAAACAGCAAACTAATCCAGACCTTCAGCAGTTAACTGGAACAAACCGAGTCAGAGAGCAGGTCATTCCTGCCAGGCATCTGGCTTTTCAGCCTGAGCTGGAAGGAAGGAAGAGCACGGAGGAAACTTGGCAATTATTTTAAAATATCCAGGGATTTCAGAGTGTCTGCAACAGACTTGTAACACTTTGCAAGGTGCTACTTGTTTAATACTGAGCCTAAAAGAAAGGTTTTATTTGCAAAAGTTTTGCATTCCTCTTGTAATTATAATGTGTCATGACCCTGAAATGTGCTAAATTCCCTTCCTTCCCAGGAAGAGGCCAGCAAGCTGTATCAGACCAGGGAGAGCAACACAAGTAGAGCCTCTGAACATTTTGCTTCAGCATGACTTTGCAGCTCTCGTTGGTATTATGGTATAGCCACAGGACTACGTCCCTATAGCCCATTTAAGAATTTAGGAGCAGCTGTGAAGATGATCAAAAGATAAACTGAGCAGAAAAAACTGTACTTAGGTGTCTTCTTATCTGTGTGTTCTGTAGTGTACAGCAAAGAGCGAAACAGGGATGTGAGGTCCTTTTATTGCAGTGGGCCGAAAGGATCTCAGAGCTTCAGCTCTTCTTACTTTCAACATTCTTCCTCATATGGTTTGTATACTTGAAATAGACTTTAGAGCTATCTGAAAATGTCATGTGACAAGGAGTGAATTTACTGTGTTATCATTGATATCTGAAGCCTACTGGCCATCAAGACACCACAGGAGACACTGCAAAGTGGCATCTTGTGCCGGACTAGCCCTCTTCTCGTTCCTATGAATAGAAGATAAGACACTTTTGAAAAAGGAAAGGCATCAGCTGAATCTTCTCTGCTTCAGTGACTCCCAGCTTCTCAGAGCCCACAGACATTATGAGGAACACAGCACTAGTTAGAATTTTTTGATCTGTAACTCTTCAGGGCTTACATAGGGGTCATAAGGATTTCTCATGGTAACACACTCCCAACTTTTTGAGATAGTATACACCCACCTCTGTCAATAAGCTTTATTCTAGGTGAGACTTTGGGTGTTTATTTATTTTTTTAACTCAACTATATCCCTTTTTTTTCAGGATTGGCTTTTAATTCTCTATTTTCATTTTCCAACTGATGCCTCTCCTGCATGTCTAATCTTTCCTTTGGCTACCTGGAGACTCTCCTCTTATTTTGAGACCAAATCTAATCATATTATTGGCCTGTCATGTGACAGTGACATTTTATTTAGCTTCAGAATGTTTGCTAAATGAGTTGTGGATGGACTGAACCCATTTTCCTAGGGCCTGGTTGCATCTGTTTGAGCTTAAAAAGTAGTTGAAAAGACTCTGTTCATTCATATTGTCCTCACAGTATACACAATGCTCTCCTTCTGAAATTTGGATTGCCTGTATTATTATTTTTTCATGGATTAGTACATTTGCATGCTTTAACACTGGTTGACAGGCTGGAGGATTAGGTTCAGGAGGTTTTTTGCAGTGGTTATTGATAACACTTGTAGAACTAAACCACTTCTGAGCTTTTAGAAAACATTTTCACTGATTCTTTTTTCTTCTTTGAAGTTCTGGGAGAACAAGAAAGCAATTAATCAAACACAACTACCTCTTTTTAATCAAAAACAGTGATCTGGAACTGCTTCTGAGAAAGAGCAAGGAGACAAAGCCAGCCAACTGGCTGCATGATCATTGCTTTTCAATGATCTGTCTCTTTATGACGAGGTGAAAGAGTAGAGTCAATTCTGCACAAGAGATACAGGCATCAGAAGTGGCTCTTCAAATACATTCTTCTTTTTAAAACATTTAATCGATCCCAAAATCGACAGGCAGCTGAAAAGCTTATGTTGGTGCAAGTATGTGTTGCCATTACTTTTAATTATATTGGACTTCTCCCTGGAGCTATTTTTTGTGGGTTTTTTTCACAAAACACTAAAGCATAGTACTTTGGAACCATTTGACTGAATGAGGATAAAGATACCAGGCAATAAAAATGCTGATTGTTTTGATGATAGGGGGGGAAAAAAAATTTAAAAAAATTAAAATTTAACAGTGTCAACAGTGTCAGATGGCTACAAGTCTACAGCAGTTCCTGAAGTGAGTTCTAATTCAGGCTTGGCTCTTACAAAGAGGGATTCACATTTACTTAAAGCTAGTAAACAAGTCTGATGCCAGTTTTGGGCTCTGTGAACTACTGAGTAGAGATTAAAGTTGGATGGGAAGACTCTGAGGATGAAGAAAATCAAATAGCAAGGTAATAATGTCTATGTTATGGTGTCATCTTGGCAGCACGAGGTGACCATCAGCTGTGGCATTTCTCTGCAAAAGATTAATGATTTATTTTTTTTTTTTATCATCTTACTTCAGGGACTACTGTCTATCATCTGAACAGGTGGAAAACTGGAATGTTACTTTCTTGTCACACAACATATTCTTAGTTGGAAGTGGATGATGACTTCCATTTTCTACTGACACTTGTGACAATTCATCCTTTGGTTAAACAGATTCATTTCTTCAGTAGCAGAGAAAGATTAGATGGGTGGCTGGAAACATCTGTAATAAAAGGATGGACTCATCAAAAGCAGTGAGTTGGCCTGAGTTGAGATAATTTGGAGAGGAAGAAGAAAAGACAATGGCTTGCCATGACTACATTTCAACCTAATATTAAAACTTAACAAAGTTTAAATTATTCTGAAAGGGATATGTCAGCCAGAGCTAGTACAAAAATCTCAAAAATGTTGGTGGTGAAAGTGTTCTCTCTAGTATCTCACTGAAATTTATTTGGTAATGTCTGATGAAAAATTGAAGCATAGATGCAGCAAAACCATTTTTCTATTTTTAAAACTTTTCAGGGACTTCTTTATTAATCTTGTAACTGTATGGTCTTCACTCCCCCTTCTCTTCTTTCCTCCTCTTGCCTCATAATATTGATGTATCTTTTCTCTTAAGTCATTCTCCACCTGGTAGAAAGTTTGGAGATGAAAAATATGCCTGCTGGAAAGTTTTCTGTGGGAAAAGATGAAGAATGGAAAGAAGCAGTTCCACAAAATCCCATTGTTTGCGGTGGCAGAGAAGTGAATCACCGGGTAAACCAAAATGTGCAGGGGTCTGCCTTGATCCCAGCTGGACTGCAAGGGGACTCTTGAAAAGAGAGTGAGGAGGGGAAGGATATGAGGAACTTTGAACTACAGCTCCCATGAGGCCCTATGGGAGCCTGCACTGACATGGAAAGCATAAGGGACCTAGTCCTAAATGTAACTTTACAGTATTATTCTTCTAGTTGACACAGTTCATAACATTTCATTCTCTCAAAGGCAATGTTATTTGCCCTTCCAGTCCAATTCAGGATAAGAACCAGTGATGAAATAGACTTTCTAAGGGCAAAGGCTCTGTTTTTCTGCACTCTCCAATTCTGATGGTCTTAAATGACAGAGTCTCACATTTATTTATTTTCTGAGGTCTCATGTCTCATTTGGTGCAGAAGAGAAGCAGTGAATGAAACAAGATAATCTTGTGAATGCCTGCCATTCATTGAAAAATGGAATTGAGAACCATTTGCAGAAATCAACATTATTTATGATCACCTGTAGAAACCAATTTAATGTGTTTCTAATTAATTTGATCTATTTTTCTCTCTGATCCTTGCTTTAGTAGTAGAACTGGCAGTTTAAAATGCCTTTAAATTACAACAGATCAAGAAATGGATAGAATAAATAGAATGTCTTGCCTACAAATGCTGATCCTGCTCCTTTTACTAAAGCAAAAGACCTTCATAATTCATTCATGCCTATGCAGTCCTGACTTATGGATCTTTTACACTCATGAGAGAAACATAGCACTCACCCTTCATGGGTGAAATATCCTGTATGGACTTGGGATTTATTCTCTATTGGTGTCTCTCTTGAAATCCTTATTTTAAAGGTCTGACAAAAAGTTTTGTGCAAGGATTAGATTCCTTTATAGAATCAGAGTGGTTAATATCCAGATCACTGACAACATTTGGCCAGTTCCTCTTTCATTATTTTGGGTTATCTTGATAGCACAGCTTTATCCCGATTTTCTTCATGCTCAGGTTGGTCACGATGCACCAAGACATTATGTAAGGGAGCTAGCTGAGGATACTGGAAATAACTATTTCTAAACACAGCTGTTACTGAATGTAGTGTTTGCAGATAGGCATGACTTGCAGCAGATCTTTAGGCAACCTAAGGGTTAAAGTCTTGTTGATAATTTGGACCAGCAAACAGGTGTCAGCATCTCGAGCCAGATTCCCACAAGCTGAAGAGTCTGCACTGTGTGGCTGATTTAAAGAATTTCATAAAGGTTTCTGAATTGATTATTTAAGAATGGCAATTATGCTAGAAACAAAGCCAAGTGATGCAACCAGGAGTCTCATACAGGACTTACCAAAAGCACTGGTAAATGAGCATGTGTACGTAACATAACTCATTACCTTACAGCTGGGTGGACAGGTGTTGTTGTTCAGACCCATGCACATGAGAGCAGAGTACCAGTATTGGTATGTGGTACTGGTTCCAGTCTGTGGCCCCTATCTGCTGCTCTCACTGAGACTCCTGTCCTGCCATCACAGGCACACACACTGTGACTTTGTGTTCAGGCATATAGTTAGGCATGCATGTGAGTATTTTTTAAAAGTGAGTCTAAGGGCCAAATCCACAGAATTGTGTAGGAATGTAAAGATGCAAATACTGGGCATGAAAAAAGCATGTAAAAGCTGGAAAGTAAAAGTCTTATCAGGTACTCAAAAATCCTTAAAACTCTGGCCTGAACTGAACAACTTTAAGCAACAAGTGTTAGCTAATTTTTACATTTCAAAATACTAAACAAGATCTTGGCTCTTCTGAAGATCTGTCCCTTTGTGAGAATGCCAGGATTTTTGTGAAATCTGAACACAAACTCAGAATATTGATTCTCTCCAAGTATTTGTGAGAGTCTCTTTAGAAATTAAGGAATTCAGACAACTTCTTTGTGCCTCAGTTTATCTTTCTGTACCCTAATGTATCAGACAGATATTTTGAGGCTGGCTGAATATTCATGTCAGATTCAGAGAAGCTCAGATGATGTTTCATGTATAAATGTACATGTACAAATTACAGGAGGAAATATGTTATGGGTCTCACATGAAATGTTCAAGTCTGAAACAGTGATTAGGCATTGCCATAATTCTAATATTGCAGAGTTGAAACATTTTATCAATTTGGAGAAAGGTTTTTATCTGTTTTAGTTCTGTTGCTCACTTTACTGCTGACAAAAACGTATTGTGTAACACCTCATTAGATAATTACTTTATTACAATTTAATTCCTTCTGCAGAATCTTCCAGAAGTAATGCACTTGCAGTCTAAAACTTTATGTGGATGGTATTAGCAAGTTATTGTATTTTAAACAGATTGCATGCATATGATTATTTCATTAAACTACCAGTTGTTCTTGTGTGTATGTCTGCTGGGAAGGAAATTATCAGATAATGGATACTAGGGTCACAATCTCAGTTGCACACAACTCCTCAGCTATCTAACTTGTAATTTTAACGCAACATTTTCCTCTTCACTAACACGCACTGCAGTTATATTAAAATCACAGCTAAACTGCACAAAAGTCAGAAAATTCTGAAATGAGGCATTAGGTAAAACTGGCAGTTCTTTCCATGAGTATAATTAAAATAAATTTTTACTGTTGGAGGAGAGCTACAAAAGGGGGAAGAAGTGAGAAAGGCTGAGCTGAGCTCTTGATCTTTCTTGGCATCATCAGGAAAAAGACAATAATTTCACCTGTGTGGTGTCACCATTGACTGGTAAGGTGCTACTAATGTTGAAAAGTCATTATTCTGAAGAACCTGGAGTTTCACAGGTGGCAATGGTGGACTTATTTGGTGTCTGGAGCCTTTATTATTAGAAAAGTTTTGTTGGGTGTATCCTTGGTCCTTCTGTAGGGATTTATAGCTGACTTTGACCCAATTTTTAGGGCAGACTAAATGTTGATGTATGAAGAACCTAATTTTTCATGCACAGCCTCATTACGTACTGCAGAGAAGGGACTGCAGTCATGATTCAATATAAGGCTGCAGAGCAGTGAGGAAGGGACCTTGGGGATGAAGTTCTGTCCGTCTCTCTCTAGTACATTGGAATAGGTGGCATATGTGAAATACACAAATGCTTGTTCTTAGTGTTCCCAGAACAACAGTTGATTCAAACTGGAGTAGGGGGAAGAAATTTAAAAAGGGATGAGCAGAGAGTTCAGGCAAAAAGTTGATGGGTAAATATGAATCCTGAAAGTATAAAAACCAACAGCAGGTTCCTTTTTTTGTTTTTTTCCCCTTGCAGTTTGAAAATGTCTTTAAACTGGCTTAGAAAAGACCATGTAAAATATGACCTGGAGAAAACATTAAAAATAAGGTACTGGGCAACCATTGGCAACAGCTAAGGTCAACCTTCATCTAGGAACGACGTAAGACAGGGAAAAAGGGGGATAAATAAGATGTACTTATATAGCAAGAATAGATCTGTTGGCTGAAGATAAAAAACATTAATCTTCCTGGACTCCTGCTTATCTAAGAAACATACTTGTTTAAGGGTCAGCAGAGAAAACTAAAGTTAGTAACAGATTTGTTGTTAATAGTTAAGTGCTTTTGTTAAGCAAAGGTATTTTGCCTCCAGGAAGCCAAGGCTTAAGCCCTGGTGAAGACTGAGCAGCATTCCTACCATCCAGATGACAGTCAAAGCAAGTTATTGAGGTGGAAGGAGGAGTAGAGAGGCAGGACACTGAACTAGAACTGCCACTTCCATTCTGTCTTTCTTTTATATCCCTTTTATATCAGCATGCTCTAGATACATTGAGAATATTGTACTACAGTCTATCATTTGACAATAGTTAAATAATCTCCTATTTCTTAAAAACACAAACAAGAGCAGCCTATGAAAATAATTAAATCTGAGTCTTCTTTCAATCACTCTGGTTTCTTTGTTCCTGTAAAATGTGTATCTATCAAACTCTGTCATTGCTGAAGGCAAAGAATTAAGAAAACATGATCTGGTGACAGCTGGTTACACTTTGGTTCACATAAAGTGCTCTTAATCCTCGCAACAGCAGTGAGAAGTATACATTAAAGAAATGGACTGTATCATATGCTGAACTAGTGGCTAGGATTGTAGCTGAGATTGCTCAGTAATTCTTTTATTGTAATAATACCTTTTATTTCCCCAATTGCCTATAACTTTGCTCAAATGTAATCCTATGGATTGACACTTGTCATGTGAAGCATATACCTCAGCTGGAGTTATTGAGTTATTGAGTTGAAATTTTCAGCAACAACAGTTTAGGGACTTCCAAAAATAAGATTAGGAAATGTTTTCAGTGCCTTTTAAAACTTTTATTGCAGCTCCTTTTCAAAATGAACATATACATATAAAGGAATCCAACTGAGGCTGCCCTTGTAACCTTTATTTTGCCTTTTTCCAGTTGCTGAGCAGTTGACTTTGACATTGTTGTCTACTACTTCATATTGGTGATAATATGTAATTTCACAGTGAGTTCCTGCAAAAGCATAGATTTCATTGGAATGCACAGAACACAAATTGCAGAGGAATAAAACTGTCCAGTGCTTTTAAATGGAACCTTGGTTTTATTTCTGTAGTTCTCCTCCTTACCTTTTAATGAACTTGACTCTATCTTTTAATACATCTCTCTTTACATTAAAAATCTGTTTCTTTTTACTAGAATGTAGAGCCTATGCAACTGTTCCTGATTTTTCTTGTCACAGTTTTGGCTAATATCTGTATATAAATTCTTTGGGGAAAGAGCAAAATAAATTGACTGCAGCTGCTTTTTAAATTGTTTTGTTATCTCTTATCATCCATGCCAGTGCCTTCTGTGATCTTACTAATAATTTTGTTTATTTTTAAGCATGGAGTGTTCCCTCTGTCATCTTCCCTTGAAAATGTAAGTGGTATAGAATGTAAAAATTAACTTCTATGATTTTTGCCAAGAGTAACAGCAAGACTTTGCAGAGCATCCCCCTGGAAATCAGACAAAAGATCAGATTAAACTACCAAACCTCTACTGGACAGGGAAGTTTTGGTTAGTCCAAGAACATATCTCTGCTCTGACTTCAGACTACAACATGCTTTCTGTAACTACAAGGTGGAAAAGTGTATCTCTTTTAGCAGCACAGACAGGTCAGCGTCTAATTGCTACGTCACTTGACTGCTGGTACTGCATTAAATTTTTTAAAATACTGTGCGTGTAGTATTGACAAACCATAGATCTAAATATAACAATTTAAGAGTAATATTAATTAAATCTGTTCAATGTTTAGCTAGTCAGACTCTTCCTGAGCTTGATTTGAAAGACTAGAAATGAATTTTTATTCCAACTTCAGGTCAAAATGAGGCAGAACTGTGGCTGAACACTTGGGAGCGTATAAATGTGGAAGCACACCTGGCAGATCTTCCAAGTTCTAGCCACTAACTCTTGACACCCTAATCTGATGTACTTTTCCATTGTAAAAGACTGAAGTATATTTTTTGAAATGCCATTTTTTATGCTCTTTTTTGCTACCTAATGCCAAAATTGCTTTTTTGCCAACTAAGGTATTGAAGAACACAGAATATAGAGCAAAGTATCAGAAGGATGTAAATCTTCAAAAAGATGAAATTTAAGAAAGAAATTTTCAAGCTGCTTTCAAACTCAGGTGTCCAAAACTCATGAATAATGAGCAGAGCATGCATGTACACTGGGAGGAGAAGAACCAGCAGAGTTTGTCTAGGAGTTTTAGCAAATTATCTCAGTAAGAAAGAAATCATCCAACCTTTTCCCAGAATTTGTATCATCAGACTGTAAAGACAATACTAAATCTACTAGAATCAATGAGAGCATTACCCCTGCAATTTTATCATTAACATTTATTCCCCTCTTGAGATTTTGTTTTCAGGAAGGGAGCAGTAGTGATTTTTTATGTAAGGAAAATGTGAACACATGAAGAGTTCCAGATACCCTGTCTCCAGGAGCTATAGCAATAAGGCACTAAAGTAACTGCAAAAGGAAACAAAAGTCTAGAGGCAAAATTACATATAAGCAGACTGAAAAAGAGGTAATAAAATCAAGGGGTTGCAGTTCTGGATTTGAGCATTACTCTGTTACTGTCCTTCTTGTTTAACGTGTAATTACCCAACTTAAAGACTGAACTTTGTTAAACAAAAAGAGGTGATGGTTAACAGCAGCTCTTCAGTTGTGTGTAAACCGAGTTTTAGATATTAAAGGACGATTAAAGATTTTTAAAAAGTAAATTTCTGAGTTATTGATTCGGTCTTATGAGAGCTAGAAGGAAAGTAGTAAAGCTGGGTTCAGCCACAAACCACGAACTATAAACAAACAATTGGCAGCGTGTCTGCTTCTTGAAATACCTTATTAACACCCTGTCTTTAACCCTTCCCTCATGGAACAAACTCAGAAAGAGCTACAACAAAATATTGCAACCTCTCTCTCAGCTTCTGAAACCAGAAAATCTGGAGAATTATTTTAAGGGAAAATATCTAGCAATCTAAAAACTGGAGTATTCTCTTAAATTTAGTTGCTACCTCAGATTCTTAAGCCTAAACTTCGCCAGAGGAGTCTTGATAATTTTTGGGTCATGATATAGAAAAAGTCCAGCCTAACATTTGGCTGATGACCATGAGTGACAACTGAGAAAAGGGGGAACTTCCAGGAACTTCCAGCCCTTCCAGAATGGCTAAGCCCAAGTGAGAGTCCTAGATATTTCAGAGTGACTGTAGGCTTGCTTGTATGGTGTGAAGTTTGTGGCTTTTTAGCACTTGCCTCACTCGTTGTTTTCAGGCGGTGTGAGATAAAAGCGTTCGTGGCTGGTTGCTAGTGGGGATATCTCAGTTAGGAGAACCTGTGTGAGTGCAGGTGGCTGTGGATGTGTAATACATTTGACTTTTTTTCCCGGAGTCAGAGGAAGAGGTGAAGTCATGGTTCTCCAATCAGGCAATGACTGCACTGTGTTTGTCTCAAGTCCTAGATTCATCTCACCTTCCCTCCATCTCATAACTGAATCTTCTATTAAAAAAAAAAAACACAACTTATTAACTGGAGACATTTGGATGGGCAATGAAGTCAGTCTAGGGAGGTACAAGTCCCTGTCCATTGACTGGAGGAATTCTAGAGTGAGTAGGACAATGAATTAAATATTTCTGATAAGTGCCTAAGTGAGACAAATCCAGATCTATGAGTTGAGAGTACCCTGAGCACAAAAAAGGCTCTGCACACAGTTCCCTTCACCTGCAGAATTAAGTATTTAAGATGTATCCTCATATCTTAAACCATTTTTATGAATATTCCACCTTGGCTTTTTTTCTCAGGCCTTAATTACTGTCAAGAATGACTGTGCTACCTTCTGCAGTTTCCCTTAGACCCCAAATCACAGAGCATTACATTTTAAAAAATGCTATGCACTGGTGCTTAAAATTGAATGTCATTTTTACTTACAGATACTAGCAGGTGTTGAGCAGGGGGAAAAAAGTACAATGTACCAGGATAGCATGTTAGGGATAGAAAAGAAATGTGAACAATACTCACAGTACAACTTTCTTGTGCCAAAATCCAGGCGCCACACAAGATCTGTCATTCACTCCCATTTGATTCTCCATTTCCATTTCTGCATAACTTCTGTCTCTAACCCCTTTTCTGGTAAGGCCCTCCTTTTTTCCTGCCCACTTCATTTTCATCTTTTATACCTGATCTTATCAGGAAATGTGCTCAATATAACACAAGCTATTGTTGCTGTAATATTAAATAAACAGAGGTTAATGAGGATAATAATGACAGATGCCAAAATACAGAGAACATTCCATAACTCCTCCTCTTTCCTTCTTATATTATAGCCTCACTGATATTTGTGTCACTGTAGAGTATCCCAGAACTTCATAATGTTCATCCTTTATATAGTTTAAAGAAACATACTCACTTCCTGTTTGGAGAGAGAGAGAGAGAGAAGTATTCTGATATTTTTTTTTTAAATTGTAGGTGTTGTTAGAAAGAGCTACGCACATGGCCCTGGAAACAGGGTCAACACTGCCTCTATTGCAGCAGTGAGTGAGGAAGGGGGAGAAGGCACTTCAGTGCTCCTATACTGTCCCCTGCACACTTTGCAGAGGAGCTATTCTCTCAGTTGTAGGGAAACCCGATTAAAAGGTGATGATTTTACATGAAGGAGAGCCTTGTCCTTTAGGATATGGATTAAGATCACTAATTTATTGCTATGCTGAGCATTCAACAAATCTCAGAATCACAGTGTAACTATTCAGTCCTATCTGAACCTTCCCGGTCACCCTCCCGGTCCCTGCAGAATCCACCTCATTTAAATGTCATCCATTTTCTTCTTATTGCTTTCATTAGCTTATTTTTTATCTGCCCTCAAGTGTGTAATGATAATAGTGTTTCTTATACAGCTCCTTTAACTTTCAAAGCATTTTACAAACATTAACTAATTAATGGAGAAGGCAGAGCATCAAATAATGATTTTTTCAATCTAGTGGTGAACTGTTATAGACAGATAACATGATTTGTTCACTCCCTGAGTAGTTCAGAGGTGGACTTTAATTTGAAGTGCTGGCCAATTTGACTGTCACTGATGATGACAGAGAGAAAAAAAATCAGTTTATGTTTTTCCTACATGAGGCACCATTTTTCAATTGAATTCATGCTTCAGTCCTTCATTTAAAATTAGTTCCATTGGATGGGATGCCAGAAGCACATTATACTGATTTTCACAGAAAAGAAGAAATTAAGATCCACACAATTATTTTCAAATCATCAAAATCTATGGATTTGACATTTCAGCCAAAGAAATAATTTCGTACAGTTTTGGAAGCTACTTTTGTACAATTTAATGCTCTACAAAAAATCCATTTGGATACAGAACTGTGACACTTTGTGCAAGCATCTCACTTATTAGTTAATAATAATGGTTTAGTTAGGTTTTTTCCATCTTTGCTTTCATTCACCACCTACCATCATTTTCTGCGGAGAAGCAAGAGAAACTCCCAATTTATAATCAAAGTTAGAGATACATAAATGTCTGAATTGCAAAAACATGGGAGAAAGTTAGCACAGACTATTATTTATTCAAACACTGTGGCTGTCAGAATGCTTTTCAGAGGGTGACACAGGCTATTGGCAACATGACCTGCTATTTAGGGCAGCAAATATGTCCAAGCCACACCACTTGCTTTGCCTAATACACAGCACTGGACAGCCAAGATCAGGCCCTGTGGGATGACAACTACTGCTGAGGAAGGAGTTTCTCCCAGAAGTGGCAGTTCCTGGTCCTAGTCCAGCCTTCTCCTTCATTAGCCATCCCTGCAAGTAGGTCTTCTCAGGGACCTTCTCAACTCTACCCCTTCTCCCTTATGTACATGTCCTGGTTTGAGCCAGGATGAAAACAATTTTCTTTTTACTGATTTTTTTCCTTCAGTAAGCTCTCTTTTAACTAGAAGCAAGTTTTCCAGCTAGTGGACTGATAACATTGGACTGTTGATGTTACTGCTGAGATGCCAAGGTCACTTCGCTCTGCTTGTTGAAACTGCAGCCCCTTCTGCTACAGGAGCAGAAAAGTGCTATCTGTAACCGTCCCATAGGGAGGAATGGACTAGATGAACAGCCAAATTGCCCAAAGTATTCCATTCCTTTTATATATATATATATATATATATATATATCTGTATGTATGTCTATATATATCTAGATACATATAAACTCTGTATAATGTCAGGGATCATGGAAGTCAAGCCCCTTCCTTCTTCTTCCCTTCTCTTCCATCCATGGCCAGTGTCCAGGGAGGACTCCATCTATCACCACTGATCCCCAGGCTCGTGCATTCCTGACCCTCACCACTCTCCCCTCAGCTCCTGTCTGCTCTGCTGCTCTCTCTGGCAGCTCCAGGACACTTCAGAGCTTCTCACAGCTCAGGAGATGCCGGGGGAGTTGCTGGGGGTGGAGGGAGTTAGTAGGGTTTTGAATATTCCTGAACATACTTGTATATATTTGTATATATTTTCTTCTTATTAGTATTTAATTAAAGCTGTCTAGTTTAGTTTTCAATCTGGAAAGTCTCTCTCTCCTTCTTCTCTCTCTCCTTCCCTACCTGGGTGGAAGGGGGAGGGGATCGAGAGCGCTGTTGTCACTGGTTCAATTGCCCATCCTGAGTCAAACCGTGACAGTGCGCTTTCTGTAAACAGAGTAGCATAGCTCTGGCCTTCATCTGCAGGGTTCCAAAGCCATGTCTTGCCAATAGGATCACAAAAGCTTGAGTCAGGCCTGGTTATTCATTAATTACTCTCCATCACCTTGCTTTTAAAAGGATTCAGTCTTCCAGCAAGGACCAGGAGCTGTACCAGGTGATTTGGCTGACTAAATGCACAGCAGCGAACAGTCAGAGGCAGACTGATTTATCAAAATTATTTAGCAAATATTTGTGACTAAAGAGTGTCTTTCAAGCTGAGGTTCTTGATAACTGTTATCAAATAGAATCTACATGTATAATAGCTCATCTCTGTGGTAAGCAACTGAGTCACTTTGAGCTTTCTCCATAGGGGTAGCCTCTTTGGAATGGTATTGAGTTCTGTGAAGAAGACTTGTTTTGTCTAAATTGCATATCTGAGACAGTAAATTTCTTTCTTTGTGGCATGATATCCTCCATATTATCAGGAGACTCCAGCTGCAGGCAAAAAGCAGTTTTAAAAAGAAAACTCTCTACTATCTAAAGTTACTGTGGTAATGAAGAAAAGTTTGAAACAATAACAAGCTTGAGTGAAAGAGATTATTTCAAAAATTTACTGAGAAAACATATAAACTCTATTTAATCCAGACAGAGAAATGGGAGAAGGGGTGAGAGGGAAGAGGCTTCTGTATTTAATTTCATTCTTGATTCATTTGCAAATTGCTTGGCAAACAAGTTTATGCATATTAATTACATTTCTAATGAAACATACTTGCAGATGCACCTGTTTTCATGGCAAAATATAGATTGGGCTCACAAAGCTAACATGTATCATTTAGCAACTGTTGGCTCAACCATTTTGGTAGAACACATATTGCTGGAGGACCAAATGCTGTCACTTTTTTTTTTTTCTGGTATTAGGCTGTACAAGGAACAGAGAAGGTGAGGCTGGTTGTTGCTGGGTACCCCAAGATTCAAGCAGCCTGTGGGAGTGCACGTGACAGTGGAAACATCCCATAGTAACTCAACAGAGTAATTTTCTCTCAGAATAAGGGACTAACTGAAAGAAAGTGTTTATGAAAGTCCATTTATGTATGCCAAGACTTGCAAGGTGTATTTGCTTGCTGTTTCACAGGGTTCCACCATGAGAAGAGAGTCTTTTGAAATATGTCGCCAGTGTTGATACAGCTAGAACCTGACTTGTTCTTTTATTGGCAAAATGGCCCATGCAGTGCCACAGATGGGAGCTGACAGTTTGAACTATATTGGTCAAGACCTGAGCCTAGGCAAAATATGGATGATGGAAAGTGCATTGCGCAGCTAGAGTTTGTTCCTACAGGCATCTCTGAGCAATATATTTGATTTTTACTGGTATGGTATGATTTGAATTTTGCAAACCATGCTTGTTTTTGTTATTTAAAAGAAAATCTGAAGTGAAATGCTTAAATTAATGCTCAATGTTTATTTCTGCTTCATTATTTAAAGTATTTATTCAGTACCACAATTTAGTCTTCACTGATCTTGTAATGCATCTTGTATAGAATTGCCAGAACTTTAATATTACATTAGCAAATCTAATGCTAAATGGTGCTTGTTAATTGCTGAAATTACAGTTTAGATCCTGGGAGTATAAAAGCATTGTGAGATCCTTTGCACTTGGATGTGGGCTTTGGAATTCATATTTATGTTGATGAAATGTATGCTCAGGGATCTGGGACAAAACATGTGTCGTGAAAACTGAATGTCTCATAGCTGTGCCTTGCCATAATACATAGTGCTGAAACGATCCCTGCCCATTGCAAACCTCACTCAAGGCCCAGTAATTATAGTAATTAATGGCATTGTAAAGCACTACTTATTTTTAGTAGGTGTAGTTGCCAAGGATGCTTCTTTTTAAAATGCTTTGAACTGCATTCTCTGTCAGTAAGTGCAGAGACTGTCAGATTCTTATTATTATTCTTTTTCTAATTGAAAGAAACATATTAGTCATCAAAGTCAAAAGTCTAAGGAACAGTGGAGCCACAGTTTGTGCTGAGAAGGGACTTGCTCCCTCAGGAGTGATGTTGATTGATTTTTAATGCATCTGCTCATGGAGTAAGATGCTGTTTTAACACTTGAACAAGGGTGTGACAAGCAATTGTGACAAGGGATGTACGAAGCTTACCCTGTCACCAAGGTTCAGATCAGATCATGCTTGCAGGGATAGTATGAGCTTTCATCAGTTCCTGAAAGGTAAGCATTCTGTTTTCCTTGTGGCAGGCTTGTTTTCTTCAGGAATGCACTGCAAGAAACTCTTATGATTTTTCTGCAGTTTAATGGGGTAAAATAGAATAAATAGAAGAACAAAGGAAATATCTAGCTGTGAGAATGACTTTTGGATTAACAAATGGATTTCACCTCTGCAAAATGAAACAAGCATCATGATTTTCTGTAACATTTAAAAGCCTATGTAACACACAGAGAAAAATAAAAGCACCTAAGTGAAAAATATCTGAAATTATTTACAGCAGATATTCCAAAACTCAGGAGGCTTATGAGGAGATAAATAATGAGCAAATCTGAAAAACACAGAAACCCCTTTACCATCGAGTTACGAGACAGCTAATTTTGAAAAACAGAACAGAAGGTCAGGATGAAACAAAACATGATTTAGTAAAATAGTACACATGTTAACTAAAGAAAGTAGCAATGAAAAAGAAATTTGAAATGAAAGCAGTGGAATCCTAATGATATGTAATTCTTGTGTCTGCATCCATCATGATACTTCTTCAGTTGGTCTGATGGGGCTAGTGAGTGAGAAGGTCAATGGTGTTTCAGTACACCAAAATCCATGGTCCAAAACACTCAAATGCAGCCTACGATTTCTTGACCTTTGGAGTCTGTCATCTAAGGTAGACTACCCATAGTATCAATGCACATTTTGACAGACACTGAAGAGAAAGTCCTCAGCACTGAAGCAGGTCCCCCTCTTCAGGGACCTGCTTGGTAGAGCAACATGGTATAAAGCCCTGGAGGGAAAAGGAGCCCAAGAAAGCTGGTTAATATTCAAGGATCACCTCCTCCAATCTCAAGAGCGATGCATCCCAACAAAGAGAAAATCAAGCAAAAACACCAGGAGGCCCACATGGATGAACAAGGAGCTCCTGGACAAAGTCAAACACAAAAAAGAAGCCTACAGTGGGTGCAAGCAAGGACAGGTAGCCTGGGAGGAATACAGAGAAATTGTCCAAGCAGCCAGGTATCAGGTCAGGAAAGCTAAAGCTCTCACAGAATGAAATATGGCCAGGGACATCAAGGGAACAAGAAAAGCTTCTATAGGTATGTTGGTGATAAAAGGAAGACCAGAGAAAATGTGTGCTGCCTCTGGAAGGAAACGAGAGACCTGGTTACCTGGGATATGGAGATGACTGAGGTACTCAATGACTTTTTTGCCACAGTCTTCACTGAAAAGTGCTCAAGCCACACCACCCCAGTCACAGAAGGTGAAGGCAGAGACTGGGACAATGAAGAACCACCCATAGTATGGGTAGACCAGGTTCATGACCTGAAGGTGTATAAGTCCCCAGGACCTGATGGAATGCATCTGTGGGACCTCAGGGAAATTGCAGATGGAATTGCTAAGCCACCATCGATATTTGACAAATCGTGGCAGTCTGGTGAAGTTCCCACTGACTGGAAAAGGGGAAACATCACCCCCATTTCTAAAATGGGAAAAAAAGAAGACCCACCTCTGTGCCTGGCAAGATCATGGAGCAGATCCTCCTGGAGACTATGCTAAGGCACATGGAAAATTAGGAGGTGACTGGTGATAACCAAAGTTGCTTCACTAAGGGCAAACTGTATTTGACAAATTTGGTGGCCTTCTACCATGGGGTTACAACGTTGCTGGATAAGGGAAGAACAACTGATGTCATCTACCTGGACTTGTGCAAAGCATTTGACACTGTCCCACACAACATCCTTGTCTTTAAATTGGAGAGACATGGACTTGACAACAGATGGACCAGTCGGGGCATAAGGAATTGGCTGGATGGTTGCACTCAACTGGAGTTGCAGTCAACAACTGGATGTGCAAGCGTCATTCCTCAGGGACTGGTACGAACATCTTTGCCAGTGACATGGCTGATGGGATTGAATGCACCCGAGCGTGTGGTGTGGTTGACACACTGGAGGGGAGGAAGGCCATCCAGAGGGACCTTGACAGGCTTGAGAGGTGGGCTTGTGCAAACTGCATGAAGTTCAACAAGGCCAAGTGCAAGGTCCTGCACATTAATCGGGGCAATTCCAAGCAGAAGTACAGGCTGGGCAGAGAATGGATTGAGAGAAACCCTGAGGAGGACTTGGGGTTGCTGGTTCATGAGACGTTCAACATGAGAAGCTAACAATGTGCACTTACAGCTCAGAAAGCCAACCATATCCTGGGCTGCAACAAAAGAAGAGTGGCCAGTAGGTCAAAGGAGGTAATTCTTCACCTCTACTCAACACTCATGAGACTGCATCTAGAGTATTGTATACAGTTCTGGGGCCCCGACACAAGATAGACAGGAAGCTGTTGGAGCAAGTCCAGAAGAGGGCCACAATCAAAGGGCTGGAGCACCCCTCCTACAAAGGCAGGCTAAGAGAGTTGGGATTGTTCAACTTGGAGAAGAGAAGGCTCCGGGGAGACTTTGTAGCAGCCTCCCAGTACTTTCAGAGGGCTACAGGAAAACTGGAGAGTGACTTTTTGCAAGAGCATGTAGTGATAGGATGATGGGGGACAGTTTCTATCTGAATGAGGGTATATTTAGATGAGATGTTAGGAAGAAATTCTTTACTGCCAAGATGGTGAGACACTGGCACAGGTTGCCCAGCAAGGTTGTGGATGCCACTTCCCTGGAAGTGTTCAAGGCCAGGTTGGATGGGGCTTTGATCAACCTGGTCTAGGGGGTGGTGCCCCTGCCCATGGCAGTGAGGTTGGCACTAGATCATCTTTACCATCCCTTCCAACCCAAACCATTCTTTGATTCCATGATTTTAAGACACCAAAACCTTACTGACTCAAAAGATGCTAGCCCTGTCCCTACTAGGTGAACACTCATCTTTAAATAAGTGTTTAGTTTAAAAATGAATTATTAAATAAGCATACATGACATAAACCACACTAGTGTTTTATCAAAGTAATTAATCTGATTTCAGACAAATGACTTGTAGTTTTTCATGTGAATATAACTAGTCAAGAGAAGAACTGTTTTATGGTGGGGAAGAGACCAAGTTGCAGAGCTCAGGCAGTGATACAGACTGGTTTATAGTTGGAAACTTTAAGGGGGTTACAGAGCAGTCTTTGAGAAAGAAATCACAAAAGTCACAGTGAATAGGCAACAATAATTTTCTGGGGAATAAGCTTTGACTGCCTCTCCTGGTTGTCTTTAAAAGTTTAAAAACAAAGAATGGGCACGTCTGTCTAGAGAGGATGGTTTAGGCTGTAGCATGGAGCAGATGAGAAATTTTGGTGCTTGTGCTATTAGAAGAGCCAGCCTTCACTAGCTGCAAGCCTGCATGGAAGCAGGGATTTGCTATGTGATACGTTGCAGAGGATGGCTGTCAGATTTGTTCAATACAGTCACCTCTGACATTATTTGGAGTCATATTGCAAGTTTTGCCAAACATTCACTGTCACGGTGGCATGTATTTTCAGCTGTGCTTGAGAGAAGCAGCAGTCAATGGAGAATTCAGAATATTTAGTTTTAGTCAGCATGCACTCAACCTGAAGGTACTTGTTTTCATCACTAGTTTGTTTCAGGGTTTGGGTTTTGTGGATTTGTTTGTTTTTTTTCTGGTTGTTGTTGTTCCTCAGAGGAAAAAAATCTGTCTCTGCTAATGTGGGTGTTAACATATGGAAACAGTCTTGCAGCAGCCATGAAGACTGACAGAATAAGATCCCTTTTGTTGTTCTACCTCTGTTTCAATAACCATCTCACTGGAAATTCAAACACAAATAATGAGGAGGCAAATTGCAAACATACTTGTTTCAATGTCTCCACTTTCTGATGATTTTTCAAGCAGGACTTTCCATGGCTGTCTTTGCAGTTCAAATAAAACTGTAGGAAATAATGTGTGTGTACTAAGGTGCTAAAAGTGATGGTCAAGAAATAAGGGGTCAGCATGTGTGCATTTTAACAAAATGTTAGCTGAGAGTGGAACATCTCCCTTATGAAGAAAGGCTGAGGGAGCTGGGCCTCTTTAGCTTGGAGAAGAGGAGACTGAGGGGTGACCTTATCAATGTTTATCAATAGGTAAAGGTGAGTGTCAGGAGGACAGAGCCACGTTCTTTTCAGTGATGTCCAGTAATAGGACAAGGGACAACAGGTGCAAACTAGAACATAGGAGGTTCCACGTAAACATCAGGAAAAATTTCTTTACTGTGAGAGTGACAGAGCACTGGAACAGGCTGCCCAGAGAGGTTGTGGAGTCTCCTTCACTGGAGACATTCAAAACCCTCCTGGACATGTTCCTGTGTGATGTGCTCTAGGTGACCCTGCTCTGGCAGGGGGGTTGGACTGGATGATCTTTCAAGGTCCCTTCCAAACCTTAAGATTCTGTGATCCTGTGATTCTGTGAGAGTATCCTGAAGGTAAATGGAGAGCTTGTTGGATTTGTTGGAAACCAGAACTCTCTAGATGCTGGGCTCTCTAATACAGAAAAAGGACAAGTTCAATTCTAGTTTTTCTTACTTCAGGCTGTGTTACAGTTGTATTGCTTGAAACACTTGTAATTGATTTACTAAGAGCTATCACTCCAAGTTCAAAAAAACAGATGGGTAGTAGTTCATTGCTGAAGAAGGACCACTCACATATTTACATATAGAAAACAAAGGAAGCAAAATATTAATTCTGACCTTGTCCCATTTTTTAATCCTCCAGTTAAACTGAATTTTTTTCCAGTGCTGTGTTCCCGAATCACATCACAAAACACTGAAGTGATTTGTTAGCTTTTCCTTATCTTCCTGAAGAAGTGTGACAACACTACACTTCCACATTGCAAGTGTTTCAACCAAGAAGAGTCACGTGAAAGGCTCTCAAAAGCAATACTTTATCTCCATACTCACTATTCAGGCTTGAAAGCAACCCTTTTTATTTTTGGCTGCTGCACAGAATAAAAAATTTAAAGGCAAGCCTTCGGTTTCCTGCTTTAAATAGAAAAAATGCACTGGTTTTAGGTAGCTAAATCACTTTTTGCTCTGATACTTCATTAAGCTCACTAGAGACCTGTGTCAGTCTCAATTTTCAAAGGGCTGCAAGAGTTTTTAGGTTTGTAATTCCTCTTTGACCAAATCCCATATTCCCTGCTTGGAAATGTAGTAAAGCTGAAACATCAGCCCTGGGATAGCTAGGAATATTCTCGTTGTTTTATTTCAGCAAAACTGGTGATCATGTAGCTAATTGGGATAGTTTTGAAGTGCCCTTAATCTGCATCTGTAACTTAAAGTGAATAATTGACTTTTTTCTACGGCGTTGTGGGCTTTTTGAACAAAGTTTAACTCTTTTCCACATCTGCTCATTTAGCAATGCAACTGGCCCATAGTGCAGCTGTCAAAGGACTGCACGAACGGGCACTTGCCTTATGGTTAAATGAAGGGGAATCCCTAAGTGGCAGGAAGCCAGCAACAGTAATTTAACTACATGATCTCCTGGCTGATAATACCCTGAAAAAGAAAACATAGTGAAAATAAGCACAGCAACCTTCGCAGAATTATTGTCAGCCCATACAAACTGACTACAGCAACTGTTTATAGGAGAGCCAAACTGTCCTCTTGCTTGTCTGTTAACTAGGGAGAGCACAAGATGCCATGTAAATTTAGGATCAACTTTTACCCTTCCTGTTCTGTCCTGAACATTACCAGGTTAAAACCCAACTACTTGCAGCCTGAACAAGAGTATCACAATGCCACTGAATGGGCTGTGTTTTGTGTAGTATTGTCACAGCTAGAAGGTATCCAAGACCCACAGCATTTACAGCTGAGTATGGTTTGGCTCTCTGACACCATGTCCCTCAAATGGAGGGCCTTAATTTCCTTCAGCCTAGCTCAGCATTGCTCAGCTGTCATCCCGCTCAGGGGTGATGCTCCCATCTAGCACCATGTAGATGGGTGAACTAGCATCTTGATAACACTAGCTCTGGGATTCTTTTTTATTCAGATTGTGGGAAATCAATTACAATATAGAGAAAATGCAGTGTGATTCAATAGATATTATTCCAAGCTCCTGTGGAACTTACAGAATTTTTTTAAAAATTCTTATTCATAACAATTTTTGACCCACCAGTAGAATTCTCTTGCAAAAATGCTATTCCCTATTAAATTTCACCAGATAGTTTCAGGAAGCTATTTTGGAGGTGCTACATTCTACAAAAAACTTACATAACTTAATAACTTAATAATAATCACAAAGGTAAGAAGCAACAAACATAATAAAATATGCCAGCAAGAAGAAAGTCAAGCAAAATGTAAGATGGTTCACACATCTCTCTCCTACACTACTCCGACAGCTAACTCGTCTAGACCTTACCCTTACACTGCACTCTGCCTCTGCTCAGGGGTACATCCAAATGTATTTTAGAGTTAAGAGTTGATGTGGAAACAAACATTCATTTCTCTAAACAGTCAATAGCTTATAATGTTTAAATAGCTGTATTTTTATACACTTTCTGTGATCTGAAATTTCAATACTAAAAAGTTAGGGAACCTCAGTGTTCAACATAATGCAAGGTAAAAATATTCTGAACATTGTACTTTTGGTGTCCATTTTTGGTAAAATCCATTAACATTCTCTTCCAGTTTGAAACTGTTCTGCCTTATCCTATCACTGCTTGGCCCAGAAAGCCAACGGTGTCTCAGGCTGCATCAAAAGAAGCATGGCCAGCAGGTCAAGCGAGGTAATTCTTCCCCTCTATTTGGCAGTCACAAGACCACACCTGGAGTACTGTGTTCAGTTCTGGAGACCCCAACACAGGAAGGACATAGATCTGTTGGAGTGAGTCCAGAGGAGGGCCACAAAGACGATCAGAGGGCTGAAGCATCTCTCCTACAAAGACAGGCTGAGGGAGTTGGGGCTGTTCAGCCTGGAGAAAAGAAGGCTCCAGGGAGAACTTACAGCAGCCTTCCAGTACCTGAAGGGGCTACAGGAAAGCTGGGGAGGGGCTTTTTGCACAGGCAAGTAGAGACAGGAAAAAGAGGTAATGGCTTTAAACTGCAAGAGGGTAGATTTAGGTTACACATTAGGAAGAAATTCTTTATTGTGAGGGTGGTGAGACACTGTAACAGGTTGCCCAGGGAAGCTGTGGATACACCCTCCCCGGATGTGTTTAAGGCCACATTGGACTGGGCTTTGTGCAACACGGTCTATCTGGAGCTGCCCCTGCCCCTGCAGGGGGGTTGGATGTAGATGATCTTAAAGGTCCCTTCCAGCCAAACCATTCTATGACTCTATGCAAAAATCTGGCATGCCAGGGTCTGCTCTGGAGAAAAAAGGGTTGACAAATAACTGATTTCATCCCTCAAAAATGGAAAAAAAAAATCCATGAAACACGGTAAAATAATAATTACTTGGAAGTGGTGTACAAATTATGATGTCTGATTGAATACCTCCTTTACTGGATATTCTACTACTATGGTAACAGACAAAAAGCCTAATATATTCTGACTAATCAGGATTGATGTTAATTAAAGAAGAGTTCAAGATAATGACTTCTCATTGCTATGTGATAGGTAGAGATAGATTGTTCTACCTCTACTTAAAATAAGCAATTAGTTAAATTCTGGTTTTAAGGACTTCTTTTTTAGTAAGTCCTATCTCATTGTCTGTTCTTTTTCTATTGTCAAAATGTTAATATGTACGTCTGATTTGTGTCACTGCTCATCTACATGCACTTCTTTAGTGGTTCTCTGTCTGTTATTCTTTCACTTCAATGAAGTTATTTTTTTTCCTGTTGCTATAAAGAAATTGCAGCTTATTGGTTAAAGAGATGCTAAGAATAAAACCTTGGAGTATACACTGGAAAATACAGAAAACATGAAGTAAAGGCAGAGTTTAATCCCTCACCAAAGTGGCAAAGTTTTTTTAGAAAAGAAAAAGTCCTTCAATTTTGTCTCCCTAGTCATTTGACTTCCCTGACAGGAGAATGCTGGAATGGTAAATTCCTAATTTAGAAGTTTCTTTCTGCAGATAGGAAAAAGCAGGAAGACTAAAGGGCTCTGAAAAATCTTTCCAGTCCATTCCTAAAACTACCATGAGTGGTGGTTTCAGCATCATCACTTGCATTTCTTATTTGTGAGGGTATAAGGAACCCAAAAGCCCCTCCAAATCCTGAGTGCTTATGGCCTGGCACCGTTACATATCGTCAGCAAGGAAAACAAAAGGGGCTTCATTTCAATGACAGAGTGGTTCCACCAGATTTCTTCTTTTTTCTGTTTTTCCTCTCTTGGACACTAGATTTTTTGAAAAGGTCAAGAACTGTAGGTATTAAACTAGGTAGGCTATGTCGGCCTGAACTTGTAATTGTTGTTAATAATCAAAGGACAATGACTTACATTCTGCCTCTGTGTGCCATTTGTTAGAGTGTTTATCCAGGACTGCTGCAGATACAAGGCTAGACCTGGAGTCACTCCCTGTGGAACTAAGCTATTGCACTTTTGAAAGAAACGTTTTGAAGTGGTGGCTTGGTGATACTAGAGGTTTAAAAAATATTTTCTATGACCATGCACAGTCATTAGAGCTGTCCAGAATCAAATAAAGAAGAAAACTGATTGAACTGGAGGTTTCACTGAAATACAGGCTTACAAATCTTCTTGAAAATCCAGTTCTAGACTCAAAAAGGCAGGATGAAGTTCGAGAGAAACAAAGTTGAATTTTCAGTAAACAGACTATTTCTTGGTGGAGGAATACTTGTAATTCAACCATGAGGGTTTCCAGGACACGATCTATTACTACGCAGAATACACTGGCTTTGTTTAAGGCTCCCTTTGAAACCTGAGATTTATTCATACCCAGAAATACCACGTGATAGTTAAGCTGCACAGATAGATGTAAAATAAAGCAAAAGGTTGTCTGCTGCAGTGCACAAGAAAAATGGAAGCACTGAGCATAATAAGAAGGAGGTAGCATACATAAATTGTAAAGCAAAAGCCTAATGAGTTCACCTACTCCTACCTGCTTGTGTTTGTATAGAACTGCTCCTTATAGTGTATCCTTCACTGGTTTACTTTCCCTTGCTGTAAGTTCCCCATGAAAACTCAAGCAAACAGGACCTCATAAAGCCCATGCAATCTATTAAAAATCGTCGGAGAGAAATCAGTTTAAAAAACATTAATTTGTTTAAGAATTAAATGAAACAAAGTAAGAAAACACAAATATAGGTTGTATTAACTGCAGAATTGCAGCAATATATCTCTGACTATGGTATGGAGATAAGAAACAGAAACACTCAACAGAAATGAAAATACATTTATGTTTTCTGTAAGGATAGATTAAGGAAATATTGGCATCAAAGAAATTAAAGAGTTCACATTGTATTGCACGATTCATGGTGCTCCATGATACAACTACTTGGAACTGAATAGCAAACACACTGTTCCCTAAAAGTAGAATTTGTTGCCACCAGAAATAAATGGAAAATGTTCAGTAACTACTACCAACAAAAAGCCAATGGCACACAGCTGAAACATCAATCACACATGAATTCTTCAGCCAAATCTTTATAACATTTTACAAAACTGGGGCAAGCTATATAGGTATCAACAGGACCCTTTCAAACTAACCTCTGTGTTGCTTTTTAATAAGGATATATGTATAGACCATTCTAAATTGGATGACATGATAGTTTTACAACTTAACTAGAAACTAGTGTGCTGGGAGACATTTGGTGACACATACGGATTCCCAAAGCACCTCAGAAGCTTGAAAATAATTTAATTATCCTTGTATCACATTGGTTTTTACTCCTGAGCTCCTGGGAACTGTATAGTTACCATCTGTGTTCATCCTAGAAAATTTAAGGCCCCTGGCTAGGAATTCCTTGGTTTACTATGAGATTTCTGTTTTATCACATGAATTGTTGTCATAGATTGAAGATCTAGTGGAAATCTGTTTGGGTTTCACCAGTACTTAATACCAAGGAACATTTGTCACATTTGATGAGGTAGGGAGCAAGTGTAAATGTTAGGTTGTAGTCATCTCACAGGAAGAAAAAGAATTAATGCCATAGTCTGTACTGAGAGAGCTTCAGAACAAACAAAAAATAGTTGGCTTTAATGAAGAAGCTGAAGGAAGAGAAGGATACTTAGCAAAAAGGTGAATTAAGGTGCTGTCAGAATTCTCATTATTGAAAAACAGAGTCAAACAATAAAATAGAAATAACAGTCCACTAAGAACTTCCTTAGGTAAAAGAGAAAATTATCTTCAGTGTAGTTCTTTAAGAAAGAGCAGATCAAACCATATATCCCAATTTCAGCAGTCTATTGTGTTCATAAGATGATTTTCTGATTGCAGGTCAGGCTGTTCAGCAGACAAGAGCAATCAGCACCCTGCTGCTTCTGTATTAGCCCTTCTCACAAGATACAGAATATCAACAAGGACACTCTGCCTCATAAGTGCCAAAGCGAGGAAGGAACTATGGCTACTTTGTGTGAAGTACACCAAGCGACAATCCCAACAAGAAAACGAAGGTAACCCGACTGGGCCATGATTTGCAAGAAGTTGCACGGAGTCAGATTTACAGTACAGGATTGTTCATGGGTGAGTGTCCTGAGTGATGGCCTCACACCCGGACCTGTCATGTAATTCGGTCCAGCCACTGTTTTTAGGTTATTTTTCCAAATTTTAAAGCTTATCAATTTCTTTTTTTTTTTCTTTTTTTTTTCTTTTCTTTTGAGCACCTTTCCCTTTCTTTTCCTGTCATTTTCAGGTACAAGGAACGATTCATCTCCCTTTTTCTTTGTGATTTTCCTCATGACTTTCCTCCTCAGGTGAACTAAGCAGAAATGGAACCTCCATTTTTTAAATAGAAGGGTTTGAATGGAGATGTATGGGGTTGGTCTTTTTCTTCATCATCTTCTTTTCCCAGTTGCAGTTCCCTAGAAGTGAGCATATTCTTCACAACATTTTCACAAACAAGCCTTATAATTTCCTTTTTCATATTCTTGTTTCCAAGCATTTCTTGGATTTGTCTGTAGATGCTGAATGTGCTGAAGTCAGTAGCAAGCTTGGGCAGTAGATTAGGCCAAGGTGAGCAGCACTATAAAGGATTGTAAACAAACTCTGACACTGGTCTTACAAACCATGGAATAGAACACAGCTATAGCCTTCATCTCTGTTTTCTCTTTCCATGTGGCAAGTAGACTTAGTAGATCTGGAAGCAGTTAATGAAAACAATATAAAAAGAAAAGTACTGTAGCCTGTGGTCAGCCAAATATGCAGTAATATGCTTGTTAAAATCCTCAATAACTGCTTGGAATTGGCCAAGAAGCATACTGCTTTGGTAGAACTTGAGGGTCATATGTAGAAAAGGAATAAGACCAAATGTTGCATTACAGGGAAAATGTAACAGTAGAAGGAAAAGCAGTATGAATGCTGCAATTTTTAGATCTGATTTTTTAACGTAGCAATTAGAATGGAAGTCAGGAAACATCTCTGTTATCTCTGACATGATCTCAGTCCAAACAGTTACCTGTAAAAGCTGAGAAACACCTGGAAATCCACAAGGGAGAGGTTTTACGTGCAACCTCTAGATTATGTTGTTCAGAAGGGCTCTGCCTGTGAGCAATATGTGATCCTTCACCCATTGGCTCAAATCCTTCTGAGAATAAACTAAAACCAGCAGCTCAGATTTTAGTCTCTCAGAATTGTAAGGGTCGGAGGCTTTATATTTGAACATGCAACTGCATTTAGAGCTGGAGGGAACCTAAAGGAAAAAGAAATCCTTTGAATTAACAAATAGTAGAGGTCATATGGCTGTGATTTTGGCCTGCTGTTTCAGTTACGTGGGAATCACAGAGTATTATCTGCTCTCCTAGGAAATAGCTGCCAAATAGAGTAGAAGGCATTTTGCAATAGTTTATGATGGAAAGATTTGCCAAAGTTCTCTCAAATTTTTCCCTTTAGTTTTGATCCTCTTCAACAACTTTCAGTTTTTAGAGGAGCAAGTAAGACATTTTGAAATGCTAATACTTGCGTTTCACTGTCAAAGCTTTGCAGTGTTGGGTAGGAGTATTGTCACAGAGATCTTCCCGTCGTCTCCTGTCTCTCTTTCCAACTCTTAAGGTGCAGGGACTGACCAGCTGCTGCTATCAAGTGTCCACTATTAAGAGGGTCCACTGCCATGCTTCAAAGATGAGGGAAATTGAAATATAGGACATGGCAGCTGTCTGCACCAGGGACCTGTGTTATACCTTACTGTAGTCCTGTGGCAGCCATGCTGCACAGCTGATGGCTGCCTGTGGCGGCAAGACACTGGAAGTGTTCATCACAAACATCTCTTCCAAACCTTTGTCACATAGGGGGAAAATATGAACTGAAGCAGGGAAGTGCTGCTAAGTCCCACTGATGTGCTGCAGCAAGGCAAGTTAGCTGCCATTCATTCATTAAGCCTGAAAGAAAGTGACTCTGGCTGATGCTGACCAGAATCTGCTGTGGAGAAATCTCCATGGGAAATTTCTAAAGGGTGATGAGGAGAAAACTTAAAATTAGCTTGTGGTTTTTATTCTGTTGCTGGAATTATCAGAAAAACAAATCTTAGTCTCAGGGTGGAGTTTGGTAATTTAGCAGTCCATTTATCCAGCTGGATTAAACTGCTGAAGCTCTGCTGATTTCAGGAAAGTTGATGAAGATGTGACAATTTGCCTTGGCTGATGAGATGGCCTAGGATACCACTTCCAGTGCTGAGCAGGAACTCAGTCTGCTGACAAAGGGCTGTCAGCATGTTGTAGTGTTTGTAAGATTCATTGCATAACGTCACTTAAAGGGATGGGAATGGGAAAAGGAGACACTGAAAAGTAGCAGCTCTGGGCAGAAATAATTTCACTGTCATATCCATTAAAAGAAAAGGGGGAAAAAACATCTGTGGCAGCTAAATTGGTATAATAAAGTCAGCAGATGAAAGCAAAAAAGATCAGAAGAAAAAACCCACCAAATACAGAAAAATGAAACTGGAGAAGTTTTAAACGTGCTTTTTATTTCTGGAACTTTGCAATAGAATAAGAAGTAGAGAAAAACATTTTATTAGAAAAATATGATGAGCTGAGACTGTTTCTTCCTTGTGTGAGGAAATCGCTCACAGAAGGAAGGGTTGTAGCATGCTCCCAGCCATAAGGGAAAGATCCCATCTCAAGTGAGACCAGGGAAAGGCTGGTGCTGGAAAATGTCTGAGGAAGTGACTTGATTTCCAGTAGTTCTGTTTCTTTTGTCTTTAGGGTGATCCTTTTTTTAAAAAAAAGCTTCCAACTACTTTACACGAACAACTTCATGGCACATTTCACAAACATGTTGATCTTCGTGTCCTGGCAAAATTCCAGTTTGGATAATTGCATCTGAATTGGGTAATTACATTTGCATGAGCTCAGCTAAAGATACCATCCAGAGCACAGGACAAATCCTGCACACAATCTGCTGACCATAACTTTGAAAATAGACCCTGAAGTTGGTGTGTTGTTAAAGGCCATTACAATTTTTAACCCTGGGGTGACTGGGTTGCTGTCTGTCTATGGTGTGCTAATCAGTTGAAGCCTGCAGAATACTTCTCCATCTTTCAGGGTAAATAGAGTTGTATAAATGTATGCTACTTCACAGTGAAAAGAGCAGAGCATATGTATTAAGGAAAGTAAAGAAACAAGAAGCAGGAAAAGTTAAAGCTATAGAAGAGGGTGAAAGACTGACTGAAAGAAACTTAGCAAGGAAGAAAAAGCATTGCATACATTCAGTGTCACATTCAAGATATTACAAAATGGTCTGTGATACTATTATTGCAAGAATATATAAAAAAATTGACCGAAGGGTCACATAAAATTTAGTTTTCCTGTTTTGTTTTAAGGCTATTAATATACTACTACACATTGCACTTAAAATACAGAAGCAGAATTTTGCTTGCTAGTATTCAAATGCAAGTAATGTTTGATAGCTGTTTTGTATCCTTATGTAAGGTGACATTTGCATGCACAAAACCTCCCTGAAGTTCAATCCAGCTGACACTGAGAATTTCTCAAAGTATTTGTAAATATACTGGGCTTGTGAAGACATTTATTCATATTATTCTGGAGGAGATGCACTTATTTATGAAACACTGAGAGTTTATTTATAAATAGCTAATAGCATATTCACAGCTAGAATCATCAATAGAACTGATACATTTTGACCCATAGAACCTGGTGCTGCTCTGATCAATGTCAGTTCAATTCATGGGTCACTGACATGTCAATGTACAATTCTGTCAGAAAGGGGAGCTTAGGGAACCTAGAAGGAATGACTTCTGAAAGAGCTTTCTTTAAAAAACATCCTGTATTGTATAAAACTCCATTTTGGGAGGACTGCTGAAGAACAAAACTGTAGAAAGATGATAACATGGTACTTTTTTAATGCATGGTTATTTGTCAGTTGTTGCAATGTCAGAACCAGGCATTCCCTCTTGTAATTAAGTAACTCAAAATTTAAAAAGCCTCTGAATATAAATAGAATATTTGCACTTACTTCATTTAAATCTAGCCTACCTGGCTGCATCTGGTTCCAGAAAAAAGAAATCAGCCACCTAGAGTAGTCCTATCTTTTCTCCATGGTGGCTTTAGCCACTAATCTATTGTTTAAAAGAGAAAAAGGCTTCTATCGTTGTGTTATAAAATATAAGTGATGGCCCTATTTTGTTTTCCATGGCTACAGTTAGTCATATTCAGAGCATTCCTAATGTCATCAGGTGGGTAAAAATCTGCTTGATGTATTCTGTGCTGCTGCACTGGCCAGACGCAGCTTCTGAGTAAGATAGCATTGCCAAGACTGAGGAAGTCTAGGAGATGTGCTGAAGGAGAACTTCAGATGCCCTGAAATGCTATAGGCAGGACTTTATGCACCTGGTAACATCCGGTACCTACACCCTTTTGAAGGTTTAGCATCTGCAATTGTTTTGAATCCAGCCTAATTAGTCAGCAATCCATGCAGCAGGTTGAGCAGTGCTTCATCAGGATCAAGCCTTCGATATAATATGCTTAGTCACAGACTCCAATATATTCTGCTTAATTGTAAATCATCTAGGAATGCAGTCTCTCTGTTCACTAGAGAATGGTAAGCAGCCACTGTCAAAGATAATTCATGCCTTAATGGTGTTCAGTCACACTCTCAAGGTCCCTATGGACATGGACAATAGAAGGTTCCAGTAGTGATTATATTTTTAAAGCACCTCAGTTAGGTGAGGCATTTAAGCCATGATTTTAAAGCCAGAAGGAAGAATTATGTTCATCCAATGGACCTCCAGTGCAACACAAGCCATAGAATTCCACCAAGCATCACTGCTTGTGTGCCAAACCTTCTGCTTGAACTGGTGCATATCTCTTAAAAAGATCAGCTGGAGAAGCTGCCTGCTTAAAACGAGGATGTTCTTTTTTTATTATTATAGTTACAACATATTTCCTAAAATTGTTGGAATGCCAGATGCCACTTCGGTGAACTCCAGATGGCGGAACTTTAATCAGTTGTGAGATGTGATTTACTAGAAATGCTCCTTTACAGCAAAAGTAGATCTCATACTCCTTTTTTTGAAGTATTTTGGTGTGCTTTTCAGACCATGCATTTAAAGTTTCTTCACTGTAGATTTATAAGTCTCATTATTGTAAAAAACTATCACAAACCTAAATATTGCTTGCAATGCAGGGTGGTGAGAAGTGCAATTCTTTATTGTAAGGGTTACCCAAGAATCTAGAACATCAGACTACCTCTTTTTTTTTTTTTTTCTTTCCCCCAGGCCTACTTTTGTTTAGTGTTCACACTATGCCTTGGAATACTTTCCTCTGCTTCTCGACCTCAGGGTACAGTTTCATATGGTAACAGCATGCATAGTTTAAAATATTTGCATAAGGACCAGGCTCTCCGGTCTGCTTTGTTTTGTGCTGCCTGTAGCTTCCCAGCTGGGGTTCCTCCATTGATGAGAGCATAAAATCAAAGCTAGCCCTCTTCTTCTTTCCCCTTTCCAACCCACTCACAGGAGCAAAGCAGTGGGCAGCAGCCAGAACATGATACACTGCTATCCCCATCCTTCCTGTATTCTCTGTGATCACTTCTATTATTTTTATGCAAGGAGACTTGCTAGAAGGAACTCAAAAGATTTGACCATGTGTTTCTGTTGTGGATGCCTTATTCTTTCTTTCAGCTAGATGTGCAACCTGATAACACTGTCCTATTTCCAATATGGGCCTTGGGAATAACATGGCACTGCAATGTCATGTAGAAAGATACAGAGGCAGGTTGTAGAGAGCAGATGCGAGTCCCTGATTATGCCTCCAAAGCCTATTTGTTTAAACACAATTGCTCTCCTTATTATTATTATTATTATTATTATTATTATTATTATTATTATTATTATTATTATTATTATTATTATTATTATTATTATAATATTGTAACTGTGAACGTGGTTCAAAGGCATAAGACTTTAGTGGTGAGAATTTTCGCTATTACAACCTATGAAAATAGCTAGAGATAATTTGGGAAGTCATTTACACCAAAAAAAAACATACTCTACAGCTCAAAGAAGCGTAAATATGCAAAGCCAAAACCATCCGTACAGCATGTTTATCTTTGAGTGCCCTGGAGCTACTCCCACCATGAGTTCCATTGCTCATACTCTTGCTTCCATAGACTATGTCTGCTGTGTAGTGCTGGTTTTAATGTGACTCATTCAGCTTTCATGTCCAATAAGCAGTGGACATGTGGACCAATGCAAATCTCAAGGTCACAAATGCTTATCCTGTTTTTCAGGTTGCTCCTGAGCACTGTGCTGCCATAGATGCCCAGGTTACCAGCAAAAAAAGCATTAATGCAAAAGCAGACAAAGCCACAGAACAATTCATGGTCAGAAATAGCTGCAGTAACAGCTGCCCATGTCTGACATAGATATATGAAGGGACTAGGAAGGCATTACACAAGAGGTCTGCTGTCCAGCTAGCTTCATTACCCTTCCAGGCACACTGAAGCTGTGTTCACACCTGATGGCATACCTCTAAGAACAACAGCTAGTTTAGAAATACAGGTGAGGTCAACTCTACTGATGGGTCAAAAGCAATTGGTCTCCCCATTGCTCCCTCTCTTCATTTCTCTTGAATAAATAATAAATCCTGTTACAGGGATAAATTCAATATATTGAGTAGGTCCTACCCAATTTTTGTTGTCCCTCACCCTCAGTTATAAGGGTCAATGAGAAAAACTTATATTGAAAGAAGCAGAAGCAAAGCACAAGATGGTCAGGCCAGATGCTCACTATTTGGACGGAACTCTCTGAGAGTCTGCCTCTCTACCAACAAAATCATGACATCTTTCATCCTCAAATACCTCAGTGCTGAGTGTCTTGTAAAATTTGACCTGCCTCTCTAAGAGTGACTTAATGCTGTGCTGAAACTCAGCTCCTCTGGGACTTCAAAATGCTGCCTGTTAAGGGATATATTGTGACATGAGTGAAACTGAAATTAATACTGCATTATCCAATCTGTTGCAGGAATTCTTTGTGTCAAGATTTTGGGACTGAATCTTGCTTCAAGCCAAAAGATTGATGGGATAATTAAGGACAAGAGGTATTAATGAGATCAGTCTTATACCTCATCTGAAGTGTGCCATAAGTTCCATCCTTTCTCAGGGTATAACAAAGTTGTTAGTTCAGTTGTTGGTTCAGTTGCTCTTCATGTGTGAGAGCAACTGGAATGCATTGACCTTTACCCAGTGGAGGAGGAAGAACATGTTGAAAGCTTGTGGGTAAGAATTAAGGGACATGCGAATGTGGGCAAAACTCTTGTGGGTGTCTACTGTAGACCACCAAACCAGGAAGGTGTGGATGAGGCCTTCTACAGAGAGCTGGAAGTAGCCTCTAGATCACATGCCCTGGTGCTCATGGGTGACTTCAATCACCCTGATATTTGTTGAAAAGCCCACACAGCTAGGCATAACCAGTCCAGAAGGCTCTTGCCTTATCAATGATAACTTCCTGATGCAGATGGTGGAGGAGCCAACTAGGAGAGGTGTGATGCTGGACCTTGTATTAACAAATAAAGAAGGTCTGGTCGGGGCTGTTAAGGTTGGGGACAGCCTTGGTGACAGTGATCATGATATGGTAGAGTTTAGTATTTTACAAGGAAGAAGTGGGACAGTAAGTAGGATTGCAACCCTGGACTTCCAGAGGGCTGATTTTGTACTCTTCAAAGATCTACTTGGAGGAATACTGTGGGCTAAGACTCTCGAGGGTAGGAGGGGTCAGGAGAGCTGTTAATATTCAAATGTAACTTCCTCCAAGCTCAAGATAGGTACATTCCTTTGAGTAAAAAATTGGGTAGAGGAGATAGGAGACCTCCATGGATGACCAAGGAGTTCCTGAAGAAAGTCACATAGAAAAAAGAAGTTCACAGTTTGTGAAAGAAGGGACTTGTCACTTGGGACAACTACGGAAAAGTTGTCAGGGTATGTAGGAAGGCAGCAAGGAAGGCCAGAGCCTTCTTGGAACTAAACCTTGCTAAAGAAGTAAAAGAGAACAAGAAGGTCTTCTTCAAATACATCAGTAATAAAAGGAAGAATAGGGAAGATGTGGGCCCAGTGCTGAATGAGGTGGGAGCCCTGGTAACAGAGGATGTAGAGAAGGCAGAGTTACTGAATACCTTCCTTGTTCCAGTCTTTACTCCTAAGACCAGCCCTTGTGAATCCCAGACCCTGGATGCAAGAGAGAAGGCCTGGAGGAAGGAAGACTCTCCACTGGTCAATGAGGATTGGGTTAGAGATCAGTTGTGTAAACCAAATATACACAAATCCATGGTCCCCAATGGGATGCACCCACGAGTGCTGAGAGAGCTGGCTGATGGTGTTGCTCCACCACCCTCCATCATTTTTGAAAGATTGTGGAAAACAACAGAGGTGCCTGAGGACTGGAGGAAAGCCAATGTCACTCCAGTCTTCAAAAAGGGCAAGAAGGAAGATCCAGGAAACTGCAGACCAGTCAGCCTCACCTTCAACCCTGGAAAAATGATGAAGCAGCTCATTCTGGAGGTCATCTTTAGCACATGGAAGAGAAGGTTATCAGGAGTAGCCAGCATAGATTTACCAAGGGGAAATCATGTTTGACTAAGCTGATAGACTTCTGTGATGTTGTAATTCAATGGGTAGATGGAGGGAGAGCAGTGGATGTAGTCTACCTTGACCTTAGCAAGGTTTTTGACACTGTCTCCCCTAACATCTGCATGAGAAAGCCCATGAAGTGTGGCTGTTGTGTCATTCAGCAGGATTTGGACAGACTAGAAAGCTAGGCAAAGAGGAACCCAATAAGTTTCACCAAGAGTAGGTGTAGAGTCCTGCACCTGGGGAGGAGTAACAACATGTACCACTACAGATTAGGAGCTGACCTGCTAGAAAGCAGCTCCATGGAGAACGACCTTGGAGTCCTGGTGAACAAGTTATCCATAGGGCAGCAATGTGCTCTTGTGGCCAAGAAGGCCAATGGTATTCTGGGGTGTATTAAGAAGAGTGTGTTCAGCAGCTCGAGGGAGGTTCTCCTCCCCCTCTACTCTGCCCTAGTGAGACCACATCTGGAGTATTGTGTCCAGTTCTAGGCTCCCCAGTTTAAGAAGTTCAGGGATTTACTTGAGAGAGTCTAATGGAGGGCTGTGAGGATGATTAAGGGACTGGAACATCTGCCTTATGAAGAAAGGCTGAGAGACCTGGGCCTGTTTAGTCCAGAAAAGAGGGTGCTTATCAAGAAGGAGGGTCCAGTCTCTTTTCAGTCATGCCTCGTGATAGGACAAGGGGCAATGGATGCAAACTAGAGGAGAGGAAGTTCTACCTCAACATGAAGAAAAACTTTACTGTGAGGGTGATAGAGCACTGGAACAGGCTGCCTAATGAGTTTGTGGAGTCTACTTCTCAGGAGACTTTCAAGACCCATCTTGATGCATTTCTGTGTGACCTGCTCTAGGCGGTCCTGCTCTGGCAGGGGCCTTGGACTTGATGGTCTTCAGAGGTCACTTCCAACCCCTAAGATTCTGTGATTCTGTGATTCTATTATTCTAATAATTGCTGATTGCATAATTCTGCCAGGACCTGCAACTTTTAAAGTATTTCTTTGGGGTTACTGATTCTAACACTAGCCCTGCTTCAGTCACCCTTTACCTATTGGTAAAATCTCAGCTTTCAGTAACAATACAGTAAATATGCACTTTGTGCTGTGTATCCTCTGCTGCTATACCAGTAACCAACCATTTATCATATAATCAGAATTGCTGAACTATATGCCATGTGTGATGAAATGGATGTTGAATACATTCAGAATGCAATTTTCGTTAGCCAATTTTTTTTTGGTATTTCATTCTTAGTAGATTTGAATCTTTTTGACCTTGTAAAAAATGGCCACGTTTGAACCAAAAATGTGTTTTATTTCTAGATAATGGACTATGCCAACTTCCATTTCTGTTGGAATTCAATAGAAACCATTTGGTATATCAGGACATTTTCTACATCCTTATTTACTTTTTCTTCCTTTGAGACTATGTTCTTTGATATAGCGAAAACTCCAATCAATATCTCCTGGCTCCAACAATTCTTTTTTTTTATTTCCATTGTTTTCTGTGTGGCAGAAACTCTTGCTATCAAACATTACATTTAGTTTTCCACTTATGTAGCTATGAGCTAAGAAATTACACCCATTTCTTGAAGCCTTATGAGCTAAGTGAATTTGGCTCAATCTTTCTCAGCTATCAGCCCTTCCATTATTGTTAGAGAATGCTTCAGTGATATTTACTTGTCATTCTGATAATGCAAGTTCTTTTGCTTTATTGCTGAAACTTTAAAAGGTGGATGCCTGACAAAGTAACATCTCCTCCAGAAAAAGTCTAATTAAAATGTGCTATTGCAGTGACCCCTGGTCACTTGCAACCTCTGAAGATGTCTCCTATGTATATATGTTTTTGTCATATGTCAGCTTTCAGTAAACCAAAAAGGTTTGGATTTATACACAATATTATGCAGGGAGTGATGTGGGGCTTTAAGCAAGGCAACAACCATCCCTTCCAAAGCTGCTTGGGCACAGTGTGCTCTCTGTGGCCCTTGGGAAAGATGCAGACTGCTCCTGCATCACAATGTGGCCACTCAGCTTTTTGGAGCAGCTTATCAGATGTTTTCTGCTTCTTTGATGATCTGATTTGCATGTTTACCTATAATGTGTGCCCAGCCATAAACATTGGTTTTGCTAAATAGTGTTTTGGCTGAAGTGAACAGCATCAGATGGAGACTCAAAATGCTTGACAGAATTCCCTGGGGCAGAAACAGCAGATGTGAGGGAGCAGATATTGCAGCAAGCCTCATAAGAAGACTGGGCAAGGACCTTTGGGAAGACAGAAGCAATCTGAGCTAACCAGGGGAGCCTGAGCTGGGTACAGTTACTTAGCAGGGGGGAACCTTCCTGCAAGCTTCATACAAGTTGTCATTAGCTTCACTAACTCTCAGCCTTTTTTGTTGGGTTCTGTCATCCCATCATGTTCCCTTATTACTTCTGCTTTTCTCTAGCTCTTCTCATCTGCTTACCATCAATGTTTTAATTTCTGTTTTTCCTTAGCATAGGATCTCACCACATTTCCTCTTTTCATCTCTGATTCTCCCCATTGCTGCTGTTTCTCCTTTCTTCTTGCATGATTCCTGTTCTCTCCTCTCAATTCCTCACCACATTTTTTGGCAATGTATGGTAGTGACACTGTTTGTGACACTGCTGCTGTCTCAACCCTTTTAGCTCTGATGGAAGCCCAGAGAGCCCTTTATGTCTGGTTTGAACTTCAGACCAAATATACATACTTGCTGGAAGTTCAGTCATATAGAGAGTATATAGAGAGTAGTTAAGAGCTGCCAGAGGGAGAGTGGGAGGTGTGAGCATCTGCCCCAGTGCCAAACAAGGCATGTAACAATTGCAAGGTCCTCATTAGGCTTTGAACGTGGAACTCCAGGTAGTTGTAGCTCAGTCACACTCTCAATGAATATTTTTCACTGGTAAAGCTGGACAGACAGCTCCATAACTGTTGTAGCACACAGAAGGTGTTAGAGATGACAGAACCTATCATGCTGAAGCAATTCTTCTATGACACCAAACAGCAGAACAGGTGCTGTACCATTCATCTCCCTATTAAGCACAGAGGGGAGAAACATCTTGGTAAGACTCAAGGTGCCGAGACTTCCATGGGAATTTAAAAGACTGTTTAGTGCAATCCAGAGACTGTTCATACTTCATGAAGGTAAGCCTCAGGCACTGGGTTTTGCAAACATTTAAAGGTGACTCAGTGACAACTTAGGCTGCCAGTACAAGCTGTGTTAAGGCAAAAGAGCTGAACTCAAGCCAAAAGATCAAGACATACACTCTCCGATCAGTCAGTGTGACATATGTTGTTGGGAATGTCTCTTGAGATGTTCCCCCACAGACTTTGCTTGAAGAGAGCAGACTGTTTTCTGCCATTGTGTGATATCTTGCACTACAACATATCTAAATTGTGACTCCTGAAATTTTCCCTCAGGATAATTCTTGCCTGTATGCTGCACCTTAAAAACATACATTCAGCAGTGTGAGCTCTCCAGCTTTACTCAGATCTAACTACTTCATAGTAAAACCTGTTTAACAGGCAAGTTAAGAGAGCAAAGTGGTGCCACACACGTTGCCCAGCTAGATATGCTGGAAGGTGGTGCCCCCTTCAAATGGCTAGTGCCAGGAATGTTTTAGGTAGATCAGTTGGTTAAACTTCTGCACCATTATAGAAAAGTTTGGAGGGGAGCAAAGGGCCATCTAATCCATCCTGTGACCACGAAGGAAGACAAACTGTATGTAACCAATACTATGGGTTGGTGATTTTTTTCCACTTCTCTTTTATAAGAGATTAGAAATTATAATATTGGATTGGTAGTTGCAATTTTAAAGGATATATATTTGGTTCTTTTTCTGGTAGAGAGTGACTGTTAGTTTAGGATGATGTATTATTAAATCATTTTAGAAGGAACTAAGATAGATGTTTTAAAGAAAATGGTAAGTATGAGGCAGCATCATAAAGTAAAACACCGTATCTGTAACTAAGGTAACTGAAAGCTTACAATTGCAGGTAAGTTTACTATATCTCAGCAAATACTACACTGCAAACTGTATTCAGAGAACTTTGCTCTTTTTTAATGCCAGTCTTTAATAACTTTGGTGTCCTTAAATGCAGTCACTGTTAGAAACTATTAATCCCATTATTTGTTTTATCAGGGGGTAAGGCTGAAAAAAATGAACATGCTTTTAAGAAAAATTTGTAAACATTTGTGTGTTTGCTATACATTAACAATCAATGCAGTCAATAAAACTTATTTTTGCTTGAATCTTCAAGCCATCTCTAAGCTATCCCTGTGACCTCTAGGAATAATCTCCAAGTTCAACCTTGCTGATACACTCCAATCTACCATCATATGTCCAACATTAAGAAAAGAAAGTTTACTTCCAAGATTCCTCTTGCCTGTCTCTGAGTAGTGATGAAAGGCAGTCTCAGTACATTGTAGACCGCTGGATATTTGGATGGCACAGTTACTCCTGGGGACTGTAGTTTTAATTCAATCTTGAAAAAAATGGCAGATCTCTTTGTTTCCAGAGGAGTGACTGTAGTGAGAAAGCCAGGCTACAGATCAAATGGTTAGGACAATTGGACAATAAGAAAGATGATGTATTTTAAATTGCACAATGGTATAATAATGGGGAGGTGCCAAGCTCTCTCTGGAAAGTGGTTTCAGATGTTTCCTACCCAGAACAATAGAGATTTTTGAGACTTCATTTAACAGCAATCACAAGGCAAAAGGTCAGAATGCAAGCTGACTAACTGGTCGCTATCCAGATGGAAACCTGCACTTGGTTCATTTCAAGGACACGTTGCTGCTGCCTAATATATGGCAGATGGGGAGTCAGGGGAGTTTGTTTTCATGAGTCATGCTGATGTGAGGGCTGCATAACTCTTTGTACTGAGGGTCAAGCCAGACCTTGTTTTTCTCATCTGAAGCATAGTCTGTGCATGCCCCATGTTAAAACAAGAAAGAAGATGTGTATGAATCAGAAGTAGAAATCTCACTGACAGATCCTGCCACCTCAAACTGAAGTATCATATTTTTACTGTCAAAGTACTGTATGGGTCCAACAATCTTTATTTTCCTGTGTTCTGTTTGAAATGTTTTCTAGATGACCTGTGTTGCTCATCTTCATCCACATTTGGTTACTGCCCCCATAATACAGTCCATAAATAGCAGCATTTTTCCTGAACAAAACTGCAAGATATTCTCCCTCTCTCTGATTCTTCCCAAAGACCCACTTTTACTAGGAAATTTTCTGGAAGCTGTATGATAGCTTAGTGAGTAGTAAACCCGTGATGACTGTCACTTATATGAAGTGGTAATTAGTGTAATTTGTAAATAATTTGAATAATACTGAAGAAAATAAATATTATTGTGCTATCTTCTACAAAGATCCACCCATTCACACCTTGAATATGGTCTCTTTTGTTGCATTTCCTTCCACAGTCATTGTACATCTTTCAGATTAGTCTATTTATTTGTAAGATCTTCAGAGTATCTCTTCTTCTCTGTTTTTCTGTGCCAATATATTCTTTAGCTTCAGGCAAAACGTATGATCTGCACCTTGGTTTTCCGAGCTTTGTAAAAATTCCTTTCAATTCTGTTGGTGTTTCCAGTAAGAGACATTAGTGGTTGAATATCAAACTTATCAAATAAACTTGCCAGTCAGTCTCACTTAAAAAGTAAAAATCTAAGATTCACCAAGTAGAGAACAGACAAAATTCCAAGTAACGATTTTGTAGGTTATGTTGCCTTTATGCACAGGAATTATGGAATTAAAGGCCAGTTTTACTAAAATACAGGAGGATTGTCCCATGTTCATGTGTCCAGAAAGCTCTCTCATAAGTTGCATTCACATTTGGCAACCCTTCTTCCTGATATGAATCCTTATTTGTTTGATTTATTTTTTTTTAATCCCTCTCTTTTATTATACAAATGTTCTTCTGAAGCTTTAACTAGCCAAAGAGAAGGCACAATGCCTTGCGTGCCCTGTGCAGACGACAGCTCTGGTCATACCATCTTGTGTTTACATTGTAGAATATGGCTTCTATCAATATTTTTCTCCAGTGACTTAGGTTGCAAACATATTGGTATGCAACCTGGTGCTAAGCTGGAGAGCTAATGTGGGGAGACAGCTGTCAATATAGGTTGCTATGCATATAGTACTTGGACTATGCTTTCAGAATAGACTAAAAGCTATCTAAGGTTGTGAGTTAACTAACTTCTGCAGTTATAAAGAAAGGTGCAAACTGTTTAGACTCAGATGTAACCTTGACTAAATAAAGTATGAAGGGAAAAGACATAAAATTTAAAGTGAGAAGCAAGAAATACTACATTTTTTCTTATTTTTTTTCTGAAAATGTTTCTCTGAAAATTAAAATGCTAAAATCCTAAATTTAAAATTTGAATCCTTTAAAAAAAAAAGAAAAATCTATAAAAACCTCAGTCGTTCTATACATATTTTTTCCAAATAAAAATAAATCTTTTAAGCTTTAAATTGAAACTTGCAAATTTAAAAGTTACCTAGAACACCCCTCTGCAATCATAATAATTACTAAAATTGCAATGTATTCTAGCAGCAGTGAGGATCTCTACTTGCAAGTTTAAACTCTCAAGAATTTAATAGAGAATATGTGCAAATAAGGTGTTTCATTCAGCAGTAGCAGAGGTTGGTTTTCTGGGTTTGGGGTTTTTTTGTGTGTTGTTTTGGTTTTTTTTTTATTTCCTTACTCACAAAGGTATTGAAAAATGTCCTTGAAAATTTAAGAATAAACAACCTACTAAGTCTGGTACCAACCAGCCAGCCTGTAAATGCCAAGCTAAACCCAGGGGAAAACAATTCAATTCTCAGCTAGTTGGTGGAAGGGGGATAGTAAAAATAATTAAGTCAAACCAGAAAGAGGTAAAAATATATAGACAAGCTGAAACAGAGGGAACTATTCTCACTCTGATAATTTCAATACTGTCATGATCCCTGTAATTATGTCTTAAAAGTTGTGAGCTGAAGATTTTAAAACTGTACAGAAGTAATTATTTTTCTGTTGTTACCTTGCTCCTGGGCTTTTAGGAAGGATATCTTGCAGAATTTCTCTGCAAACGTGAGATCAGAAATTTACTTTAAGAAGGAAAGATGGAATAGATGTTTCCTTGCAATCCCATGGCTCCAAGACCTAGGCATTTAAGAAAAATGCCAAATGCTAGCTGACAGTCTTGGAAATCAAAGCAGAAGCATTAAAACTTTCTCCCTGTTGGCGTTTGTGACCCTGTGCCTCCAAGGCCAGCTGTCCCTGCAATTCTGCAGCCTGAGGGAGTCCCAAAACTCCCAGGAGACCATCAATCTGAAAAAGTGACTACATCACACAGCTCAGTTTCTTCAGAGCAGGTAAAATAAATGCTTTGCAGTGTGGCAGCATGTGGCTTTTCCAAGTGCTCAGAGAAGTGTGGAGCAGCCACTTCTGAAGCAGCAGGTCTCTCCTTGGCAGTGTTTGTGTTGGTGCTGAGCTCTTCACTCAAAAATCTGACCATAGTTTGCAACATGGATCAATATGAAATACTGCTAAAACTACTGTAACCTCATCCTACAATGCACATAAACCCTCTGCTGATCTGTCTTCTTTGGCAATATCAGCCACATCACCAGTCTCATGGGGAACTTTCAGTGTTGGGCTCTGCAAGAGGGTCAGTGGCCTCAACTTGTCCTGTATCAGAGCTGAGCAGGAAAAGGAAATTAATGGACTGAACAATAAAACAGCTTTACCATACTTTAAAAGCCAGCTTTCATCATGTGAGGGGCTCCTTTGGCTCCATATTGATTTGATTGGGTTATCTTCAGCAAAGCATCTGTTTTAATTTACAGCTAATGCTCCAAAGGCTTGAAATCTGAGTCAGAAATTCTTCCCCACCCCCTCAAAATAAACAAAGGTATCATTAATCTCAAACACAGAAGGCAAATGAGTGAATGGGAAAAACACACAAAAATGCAGCTACCCTTTAACTTAAAGGTACATCCTATGAAATTAAAAAATGTTTCTTTGCTAACACCCTTAGTTCTTCACTATCCCACTCTTGTTTTACCAAGAGCAAGCATTAGCTGGAGTTTTTTTATCAGATTTGGAAGAAAGTTGTCTGGGGTTTGATCCAAAACCTATAAAGAAATTCAATTTTGTAGAGGCCAAAACCCATTTGAATCAGTTAGTCTAGGCCAGAAACATCAGGGAAGAAAAAAACAGTCGAAGGTTTGTGGAATTAGTTGTGTTGTTTTAAAAAAGTATTCTTGTAACGGATCTATTTGTTGAACACAAAAAAGAGAAAATATCAGTAACAGTAAAACAGATTACAACCACAGATTACTTTTATTATAGTAATATGTGTTATCTCTACAGTATAAAAGCTGTTATTCTAATAACTGCTGTTCTACCTGAAAACATCTTGCATTTCCCGATTCTGAAATTTTCTATGCAGAGAAAACTTGTATTTTCATAGCCTAGGCCTGCTTCATGGTTTAGTCTACCTTCTGCTGCCGTCCGGCTTTCAGGATAATTTCACTTGCGACTTTGAGTGTGTTGTGCCCAGGGAGAAGAATTAAAGGCAAATGTCTGAATTCGAAACAGTTCCTGTGAGTGCATTGCTGCCCCTGGGCACATTCAACTGCACTTCAAACTGCAAAGCTTTAATGAACCCAAATGATAATTTTAAGAAATGGTCTCCCAGGAAGCAGATAAGTCACTGGCCCTCCAAGAGATCCGTGGTCTTTGAAAGATGAGCACAGTGAAGCTGCCAGAGGAAGATAAAGACAAAATACAAGCCATGTGTGTGACACTGAGGAAAGGTCAATGGATAGGGGCCCCAGAAAGGGTTATTCTGAGCTAATTTGAAGCATGTGAGTTGACCCAGCACATGGCTGGATTGAAGACTTTGCTTCCTTAAAATTAAGTCATATACTGGTGTTGAAAGACTCAGAATAAGGGAAGAAAGAGTGGGATAGAAGAGTTCAAGGAAGCTTCTACCAGCTAGATATTGCTGACCTGTCCTATCGAGTAGTAAAGTCATCTCAGTTGCTGGCATGCTCTCTTGTCTTCCAGAAGTGTCAAACTGTTGAAAAATAATAAACTGTTTTTAATTTCTGATGCTGGTGTTTCTGTTGAAATAGCAAAGGTTTTTGAAAGAGCTGATAATGAAGATTTGCAACTGGACACAGCTGTTGACAAGTCCTTTCCTGAGCAATGAAATCTAACAAAGGCAGTCCCTGCTGCTGCCTGGAGCTGTGTTGCTGCACCTTAGGCAGAGTGACAGCTGAAAGCTGCACAGCAACTCTTTTTATGACACACCAAACAAGACAGAGCACTTTCAGTCTGGGAACAAGGGAATAAAATATTGATCTAGGTATTGTGAAACAGTAAGACAAGCCAGGCTGTATCTCCCTTCAAACTGCCAGTCTGCCATCTGCTATCCTTTCATTTTCCCTCGCACCACTGACACAAAGAATGTCCAAACTTCAGCACATGTTTTGCAAACATCAGTGCCCAGTGGGCTATTGCTGTAGGTCTGCCATCAGCATCAGGCACGTTCCAGCCTACTTAACCATTTAATTTGGTAGATGTCAGTATGGCTTCTTTGTTCTTCTCGGCACCATATGCTCTCTGACTGAGAGTCAATCAGGTTTCTTTCAGCTCCTCTTTCTTTCAGGAAGATCAATGGAAGCTGACAGCCCTGACTGGGAGTTTTAGGTAAAGAAGAGCTGCATGCTATGGAAGTGCTGGTTTCATTGTAGGCATTGCAGTTCTGCCTCAGAAACACCATCGTCAAGTGGGGCATCACTGTGCAACTCACACTGTAAACACAGCATGGAAACTCATGCGTGCCCTGAAGGGAGGGTGTGGCATTCAGGATGTATAGTACTTGTCTCAAACAATCCAAGAGATAAGTGATGGACTTTGGCACTCAGGATATCTGTTGTCTGTCTTGTGGCATCTGAGAGTTGAACAACATTTGCTGATGGACTAAAGAGATGTCTCAGCAACCCACCCAACCGTTTTGCTTCCCCTCCTGCGACGAGTACCTGAGAACTGGGGAGTTTAGTGTGGGACATGCTGAGATCAGAGACAAAGGAGTTCTACAGCTGGCACTGGGAGCAGAATATCCAGTGATAACCAGGCCTTGATATGAAAACCACCGACTTAGCAGGACAAGACAGAGTGCTGTTCTCAAGCCACTTCCTAGGACCAAACCTCCACTGCAACAAACTAATCCTGTGGTGCCAGTTGTCTCAGCCTCCTCTTTTGTAATGGCTGATCTCATCAATTAGCCAAACAAAGACTACATAGCCCCTGGCATCATACCTGCCCCCTGCTATCTCTGATGAGCATGGAAAAGATAAAAGGATTTTCTCCCTTGTTCAGGGAGAAAAGTGGGGGTGGAAGAGCTTTATAAAAATCTGAGACTCTATGGGTGCATTTGAAGCACTTCCCCACCAGGAACCACTTCCCCCACTGATAACATTGCTGAACCGTGGTGGTAACTGCTCTCGCTTGCTGTCCTCTGTATCTCTGCTTTCTCCTTTCTTCTCTGTCTCTGCATCCCTCCCTGTCCTATCCTAGGGACTTTGCTGTGTTACTCTAATAAAAGTTTGTTGTGAGCATGACATCTGACCTCGTTTGCGTCTTGATTTCACCATTTGGGATCACCTTTAAACTTCTTCTCAGGTCCTGCCGGGCAACAAAGGGTGCAGCTGCCGTGCGGCTCATCCCAGGGGAGGGAAGGCAGAATCCAGCCGCCCCAGGCTCCCACTGCAGTGAGGAGTGTTAGAAAGCAAGGGGGTTCTGCCCCATCTCTCGTGAGACCGCACGCCAGCCCCGGTGCCTCTTTGTGCACCCGAGGTTGTGTTATCTCTGTTTTGTCCTGGCAAGATCGTAAAAAATTGCCACGTATCCCAATACCGGATCATGACAGAGGGCAAGGGAAATATTCCACAGGTAAGATGGAAAGTACAAGGATGGCTAATGAACCTGGGGAGTTTTGCTAATAAACCAGTTGGTAGGAAGGGCACTAAACTTGCTCACAGAAAAATACTCAAGTTTTATTCATTTCCCCTAACACTTGAATAAAAAGTAGCACAAAAGAAGTTTTTATTGGACGAAAAGTTAAAGGTTGTTGAAGACAAGAGGTGAAAAGGGGGGAACAAAAGAAAAAGAGAAAGAAACAATAATAAATCCTGCCATCATGCTCTTAGAGACATTACTCACAAATACTCAATATAGAAATCTGTCTTACAAATTCTACACTGCATTTCTCCTCTACCTCATACAAATTCTCCGTGCACACACTTCTAGCTCTTTGAGGGCCATTAATTTATCTTCATTTCTTCATGATCCTCTGGATCATCTTGTTTGATTTTTTAAATAGAAACAGGCAGGAGTACATATAAGGTAGAAGAAGTGGCAGGGTTTATTTGCAGAACAGGCAATGTGATTTCTTCTAAAGGCACCCTGAAGCTCTGTTTCTGGCTCAGCCACTGACCTCCTGAATAACCTTAACCAAACTACACCTTTCTGGTTGGTCTCTCTAACTCCTAGGCCCTGTGACAGGAGCACTGGCTCACTCACATTCCCTCTCCTGCTCCACATTTGCCTAATCTTGCATCCAGCTTGGACAGCAGAGTTCACCTTGAAGTTTTCTTCCTTTCAAACTGGAAGGTGAAAAACGTATCTTTCTCCTAGGGCACTTCTCTTTGCTAAGAAGAATCTCTATAAGAGATTTTTTTTTTCCTGAAGATAAAAGTGATATTGCAATAGAGAGCAGTTCCCCAACCTTTCACCTGGCTTTTTTTGAAGGCACTGTTAGGGAGACCATCCTCCTGCAGCTTGCAAAGAGATGGAGAGAGGAGTGGTGGTGGAAGCAGGGGAGAGACCTGCCACCAGCTCACCTGACAGTCTGCTCCAGTGCTACTTTAACTTTGCCCACCCAGCCCAGGGTCAAGCTTACAGCCAGCGCGTGCTGTGGCTTGATCAAAGACAGAAGACTCAGGGCTGTCGATATACTTGGAAAACGCCTTTTCATTGGTTTTGAAATATGAGCAGGGGGAGACTGGTTATAAAGATCTAGTTTTTCCTTTCATGCTGTACTGTATTTGCTCACTTGCAGTATTTTTTCCTCTTTTTGACTTGCCAGTTTAGGAAACGCGGCTCAGCCACGTGTCATCACAACTACACTGCCAGCTTCCAGCTGAGAAGCAGGGGTCTGAGCTCCTGCCTCTGGAGCCGTAAAGTTTGAGGCAGCATGTTGTGAACATGATGATGACTGACAAGTCTGCTGGGTTTTATGACGTGGATTAAAATGGGTGTCAGTTTTAGACCTGTCCTCCAAGTTCAATTCTTTATGCAGCACTGGGCAGCTTGAGTGTGTTTGCTGGAAGGAATATGGCAAATTGGCTTATATATGTGTAGTTTCATCTGAGAATTGTTTTGTGTGTGTCATTCCTACTGCTGTGGGAGCATCTGTATATCTGAGTTGTTATTATTTTTATTTTCTATCCTGTTTTTTTTCATCCTCATCCTTATACATCCTATCTTTTGGACTGCTATTTTCAAGCAAAGACTAAGCTGTTGCATGTCTATATGGTGAAATGCTAAGCGTTCAAGAGGACTGATCAGGTTACATACAGCTCTTTGCATTCCATCATACTGAACTGTTTGCTATTAATTATGAATAAATTAAGGTTAGTAAGGTCTGTGCTGAAAATATAAAACATAACTCTTACTTTATTCATTAATTGGTTATTTATGTTAAACATGCTCTGTAAATTTCATAATCATTGTTCAGGCCAGGATTTGGAAGATGATAGGTAGTCCCTGTCATGCCATTAGTCTAAAATATGTTAATGAGCTTTTTCTACCCAATGTGTTAACTCATGTGAGTCCCTGAAAACCACTGTCTAGCTGTGGTACTGTATTCTCATGCTTACACAAGAAAAAAGGGCTACACACATGCCTATCTTAAACAGTTGAAAACAAACCTTGTTCTTTTTTTATCAGCACAGATGTCTTTATACAGTTGGGCCGAAGTAACCACAATCACAAGTGGTCGAAAACAAGGATTTTGATCTTCTGATTGTTGAGCAAGACCAAGAAAGAAGCTGTCCTTTTACTTCTAGCATGGTCTTTGCAATTCAGAGCTGAATTAGGTTAGCATTACTTTGCAGAAGAGTGTTGCAGTCCTTTCAGCCATGTGCCTGCCACACGTGGAATAAAGACAGATGGCACTTCCAAAGCTGTCATTCTAACATTGCTCACAAGTGTTTCCTCACTTGAGGGAGATGAAGGAATTGCTTTCTGCTCTCTGCAGTGATTTTATTGGCTCTGACTAACAATTCCACTTGCTCACTTGGTAGTTAGAGTAAATTGAGTAGCTAAGGGGAGCAGACTGACTAAACAGGCCAGGAGACAGGATTAAGAACCATGTTTTCTCTGTGAATGGATTGAGTGCGAAAATAGTACCCCAGCTAACTTGTTGGAGCAGAACACTGACACAGCACACATGGAGCTGATCTTCCCTTTCTCAAAATTAAGTGCTTGCTACTGACCAGCTACAATTAAAGTCTTTGGCCTTTGATGAAGAGAGATGCTGTGGTTTGTGCTAAAAATACTTTGCCTGCGCAAGAGGGTGAGACTAGATAATCACAGAATGCAACATTAACCAGCGAGACAAAAATGGATAGTCAATTTAGTCCAAAGCTTACTGGTTCATTATTTCATATCACTAGGCTCTTCAAAAGAAATTACAGCATTTACTCAGTGGAAACCACGGCTTGTCTGGTTGCAACACTCTCCTGGATGTTCTGTAGCTCAAGCAGTGGGTTGATATGTGCATTTTGCTTTGACAAATGAGGCAAATTGAATGCCCTGAGGCATCAATAGATTTCGCTACTTTTTACATACTTTTTCAATACATTCAGTAGCTAACAGAGAAGATTGCAGACACTCCAAAACTTAGGGGCTGAATGAGCTAAGTCTAAATTAAATATATTTATTAAAAATTCCCATGTACATAAAACCCAAACCTAACTCAAGAGGGAAGAGTGCCTAGAGCTCAGAGACAAGGACTGAATTTTGTCTCAGTCCCTGCAGGGCAGTCCAATCTAAAGGACAAATGGTGGCTGCAGACCCAATCTAAATTATAGCAGTCTGCAGCTCTGGCCACAGCCCTTAATTAAGGGTCTGAATCAATACTGGGAGACAGAGACCATTAATCTGTGTCTGCCTCTTAATTTGGTATTTTTCGGTAACTGGAGCAAGGCTTAGTTGATTCTTTGCCTTATTAGCCCAGTAATGCTCTGGGGAAGGGAAAGAAAAGGGGAAACGGAAGGGGAAGGGAAGATTGTTCTCACTTTTGACTGCTGAGCATTTCTGATTAAATGTGTCCAGACCTGGAGGGGTGGAGGTTACTCGGCTGATCTCTGCCTCAGGTTCCCTATGGCAGACATGGGGGACCCTTGCTCTGACACCTGGGCATTGTGATGAACAGTGTCTGAGAGGAAAAAACAAGAACTGATTGAGTGATGAAAGTCATGATCGACTTCAGTATTTACTCAGCTGGAGAATGTATATTTAAAGAGAAGGAAACCTCACTCCATCACATGACTGTCGTTTTTGGCTATCTGATCCTGGCCTCACTGCTCAGCCTGAGTCCATGTAGCCCTGGAGGCAGCCAGCATAGCCCCTGACAGCAAGCTGTTCCTCTGCTGATCTTCCCTCAGTGGATGCCTATTTTTCGGAATGATTGTGCCAGCGGTGCATCCAAAAGCTTGAATTAGAAAGCCTCCCATGCTTAGCTCGGTTCGTGTAGCATCTGCGCTGTGCAGAAGATATGATGCCAGTGCCTGGGTGGATATTGACGGGTGCCCAGATGGAAGCAGGAGGGACTGCTCTGCACAGCAGGGAGACGAGCTGAGCCATGCCAAGAAGCACGTAGCAAAGGACACTACAAGCACCTGCATTTGCAGGCACTGAAATCAGCCTCTCTTAAGAGGGCCATGTGCTATGGTGTTTTACTCTGGTCTGACTTTGCTCGACGCTTTCCCTTACCTTCCAGTAATGCTGACAAATTGCTCATGCTTGTGTGGGAGCATGGCCATGCACTTTGCAGGACCTTAGCAGTTCATTTCATCCTCCTCAGCCTGCTGCTGAAATTTTTAAACGTTTTTTATCCACTTACTAGGCAACTTGAGCAGTCACAGGTCCCCAGTGAGGTGGCAGCGTATGTCACTGGGCCTGGGAACTGGATGATGCTTTCATACCTTTTTGCTTCCACTTGCTTCTTTCTTTACTACTCTTTCACATATTTCTATGCCAGTGTTTGCAAAGCATCAGCATTTTTTGCTGTCGCTTCTGACCTGTGGATATTGCACAGTATGTGATTAACTACTCACTCCATATTCTTGGGGAGCTTGTTGGGATATGTAACACTTTACTAGGCACTTTATACTGGAGCATAAAAGGGGCAGCAAACCCAGAAAAAATGAGAAACTATTTGGTGTAAGGCAATGACTTTTGAGGAACTGTCTGAAATATGAAAGGGGCATATGGCGTTCAGCTTATTACTACCTGACTGGCTCCTGAAATTGAGAAGCTCTTAAAGCAGGATTGAGCATACCCTGGCTAACATTCACTGCTCAGCTCAGATGGGAACTCTCATCTCCTCTGCTTTTTTCATCCTCCCTACCTCCATTCCTGCATCAATGTTATTTAGAAAGATCCTACTCTTCAGTAGGAAGTAAAACTAGAGGAAATAAATAAGAAAGGGAAATTGTAAAGATGGGCATTTCTCCAGAAAATGTGTGTCTTCTGTACAGTGACTACAATGCACCATAAGAGTCTCAATTTCTTGTTTCAGCAAGTGTAGAGACCTAAAATTTTTAAGGCAACATGATACAGCTGATTGAGCCTATTAATCAGTTTTTCCCCAGACAATAGAAACTGAGCAGTAATAACCTTAATTAACATTTGCATAATTGTGATTAGTAACTTACAAAAGAACTGTTGTAGTAACATTATAAAAGATTATTTAGCAGTTATTGAATTATGCTTCCTTTATTTAATTTTGTTTTAAGTCACAGTGAGCAGCAAACAGGATGTGTCTAGTTGATTATGTAATTAAACTTATTATGTAGCTGTAAGCTGAAGTAATTAAGAAAAGTTTAAGGACTTTCTACAGCAAGTGAGATCTAAAAGAAGGCCAAGTGATTCCTAAGGAGTCCAGGTAACACATCAACGTTGTCCAGCTTGAAGCTCAATTCTAGATTGTCACTGTTCACCGGTAGTTTCACATGCTTATTCACAAGTTCTCCCTGAGTACTACTAATGCCTAGTTAGATGAGATGGTACACTTCACTGTTTTACTGCTCAGCTTCAGCGGTGCTATGAGCACTGGGGCCTAGAATAACTCTTTTTCCAATGTCAAATTACCTCACACGTCAGTTGTGATGGATCCAGCACTAACTTCTGACCAAGATTAAAGCACCGCTGTTTTGCCCTGTGTGTGCTTTGAAATTTTGTGTGGATGTTCAAAAAGGAGCCAGCAAGGGAGAAGTGGGTAGTGAAGCAGAAGGAAGATAACACCTGCAGGTCCCTTCAGAAGACCAAAAGGAATTAGTTGTAATTAACAATCAGCAGCAGGTTACCAGAGGCTTAATGCAGAAATAAGGGCAATAAGTCTCTTGATAAGGCACTGTGGGTGAGAAGTATCAGCTCTGATTTTTATTTTGAGGCTTGAAAGCCATGAGGTGATGGTGTTGAAAAATACAGAACAGTCTTCCAGAACTCAGGATATATCATTTCTAAAAGATCAGAAGGAAAAAAAATACAGAAACTAATAAAAAACAGTGAGTGTCAAACATGATAAGGAAGTTCATTTCATTCCCTCAACCCAAGGAACTGGTATTAGAGAACCACTTATACACATGGAGTACTGAACTGTTTCTCCATTTACAGACACTGCAGCAAAGATGTATTTTCAGTGCTGTAGGCACTATTAATGGACTAACAGTACTGTTAGTGCTGCTGGAGAACTTTCAGCAGGTGAGATATTACAGAAAGAAAATCAAATGCTAATGATAAGATTGTTTAACTTATACTTGCCCGCCTTTGGATTTTTACAGTTTATCTGTACTTAAAATTTGATGCTTGTTTGGCACATCCAGCCTTCTTGCCTTTATTCTAGCTTTGTGTTTCCTGGGCTTCCTATTTTCTTCTTTCCTCTCAGGATCTCATTGATCTATGGGATAGCACATTGCCAGAGAAGTCCTTGTAACTGGCTGCACCCAACTTTGCCATCCCAACAACCTGTACTTTTGATCCTCTGGTTTTGTATGTTCTCAGTTATTTTTGGTCACATTTGGAAAAGATTTATTTTTCTGGTCCCAGCATGCTAAATCACCCTGATTTTTGTAAGTTGAAAGTGACCAAAGGTGTATGTTTTCAATTAATTTTTAAGACTAATTCTTTCTGAGATTGAACATATCTAAACTTGAACTTCTTTTATGCTTTGGCACCAAGCTGAAAATGAGATAGCTTAGCTGAGAAGGAAGTGAATCAGTTACCATCTCAAAATGCTAAAAGCATCAGCTAATGAAAGCATTGTATTTTTGAGATCCTTGGAAGTATAATATATAGTTTAGAGGGCTCACAAGGAAAGTGACTGAAACACAGACTAGAAACTCAGGATGTTTTTATAACTTCTAAGCTAAAAAAGAAAGAAAGAAAGAAAGAAACAAAAAACCAAACACCAACAAAAAACACCCTAAATTTTGTGCCTTGCAAATTAATCATATGAGGGTACAACAGGACACTATGTGCAATAATAGCTAAGTGCTCAGAGGTTACACTAGAGGATCCAAAATATTGTTTCATTTTAGAATATATAAGATCCACAGCTCTTTTTATTGCGTGTTTTGGTAACACTTCTGTGTGTTCCCCACTGTGAATTTTGACTGCACCTTAGGTATGGAATAATCCAATTTTGCACAGCAAAACTTGGCAGACCCAACTGAGTCTCCCTCTTCCAATACAAGTTGTTTTAGTTTTGTACAGATTCCACATCAAACTTGAACATTCTTTTTAGGACACAAAAGCTACACTAAAACCAGACTGGATTTTTCTAAAGCTAGTCACCCATCCATTAAAATCGATAATAAAGAGAAAGTATAGCTAAAAGTGCAGTAAAAGGAGAAAAATGCACCACCCCCATTGGAGCAACAACTTCTATCAACTGTTGCTTTATTTCTGGAAAAAATTATCTTTTGTGGGGATTAGATCACATGGAACCATCCTGTAAAAACAATGTCTTGCTGCCAGTAATCCTGGCTTTTGTCAGCTAGAAATCTCTGCTCCAGCTCTGCTCCGCCCACTCCTGTTGGAGAGCAGGGGCAAAGATGGTAATTTTTTACTTTGCTGCATCCTTAGCTGATGCTAAAGTCTCCTGCAATCAGACACCCTTCAAACATTCCCCCTTTGGTAAAACCCACTCAGTGCTTACTGAGCTATCAGCAAGTCCTTTCTCTTGAGCTGGGCAAGCTGGTTCAGCTTCCCTGAAAGACAGGAGCTAAACTGGGTGTCAACACATTGCAGCCAGTGCTGGGGTTTTGGCAAGAGGGTTTTTTTTTACTTTTTCCAAACCATGGCTGTGCTGGAGCTGGTCGCAGGTTTTTTTGTTTGTTTGGGGTTTTTTTGCAGTTTGGTGATTCCCTTTGGAACCTGAGAAAGTGATGGGCAAGAAAGCTGAAGGCAATGGCTGGCACAGCTCACCCAGTTCTACCCGCCCACGCTCATGGATCCACCTCATAAATCTATCCCAGTCAATTTACTGGGGCTGAAGAGGCTGCTAGTGTTGGGGATTGCTTATATTCATGACAATCATATCTAAGGAAGGCGGGACTATTGCCTCTGCTTTTAGCATGCAAATTAAGCCAAGTTTGGAATTACTACACAAAATCAACTAATTCCAGGCTGTCATTACTGCAGTCGGCTTTTCAGAAGACAGTTTTAATTGAACTAATTATCACAGGCTTTCACAGGTATTTTGAAGCTTTAACAAAACACTTTGTAAGAATTTTAATCATGCTTCCATTGAAGTCAGTGACAAAAATGCTTCCATGGCATAGGATCAGAGTACACACAGTGCATATTATTTATTTATTTTTTTATTTATTTTGTATAGCTAAGGAATGATATAAATTTTCAGCTGCTATAATAGGAAGCTTTAAACTCAGGTACTTAACATAAACTCAGGTGTGATTAATTGTGTTTGGAATATTTAGACAAATAGAACCTCAAATAAAAAACAAGTAAAGCAAATTAATAGGTAATTTAGGATGTTACCAAGAATCACATCCTATAGACATGGAAGGTGGAAGAACACATTTCACACACATTCCAAATAAGCTAGCCTGCAAACACCAGCTCTACTGCTGCAAAATCCTCCTGACAAAGCACCTATTGCAAAGGCAGAGAGAGATTGTGCCCTGGGCTTACTTGAGTTTGTGTGCCCAACACGGTCATGCTAAGTAGGACTCAACATGAATTAATAATAAAAATAGTCTTATTGATTTCAGCGGCTTTACTTATCAGATCATCAGCTAATATGTGCAAACAAAGGAATGTGCTGCCCAGAGGAGTGGATAAGCATAACCAAAATGTTTCGACCTGGTTTCTGACAGCATTTTATTTTGCACAGTTGTTTGCACCTATGGAGAGGTGGTTGCAGCCTACTCTCTTTTTGGCCCAGCCAGGTGTTCCCAACCACCCGCTCTCCACACTCATAGCATGACTGCATGGTGTGTTGAGTCAGGGCTATGACACAGTCCATAATGTCAGAACATGTGTAGGACAGTAGAGGAACAGTTGTTCTAAGTATCACTTTGCTGCTGCTGAAAAGCCAAGTGTGGGATTTGGGTGCCAATGTGTAGTGTGGCCTTGAGTGCCTGAGACACTGGTGCAGGCCAGTCAGGTATGACCCATGCCCTTCTACAGTGGCAGCCAGAGGCCAGGCAGGGTGGCCTAGAAGCAGATCCCCTGTATAAAATGGGAATAAACACCCCAGTTTAGTCACCCGAGCCTCTCCTCAAATGTCTGTCCATGACCCCCATTGCCTCGTAGCACTAAAAGCAGCTGGGGATGCAACCAGCTGAAGTTACTGGCAGGCTCCACCATATGTTGCTTTAGCTAGAGAACCTAGAGAGAGGGAAGAGTAAGCTAACTTAGCCAAGGTTTCAAGAAATGTACTAGGGGTAATCTACTGAGGGTTACAATGCCCAAGAGCGATAAAGATGTAGAAATGCAGAACAGAGCTAAAAGCAGTCATCTGGTCCTCACAGCCTTGCCAGGATCAAATTTTTAACAGATGTCTGCGTCACCTGTCCTTCATAAACATCTTTTATATAGACAGATTCCTCAGTCCTCTCAAACAAGCCATTCAAGTATCTCTTTATCCTTAACATTCAGAGGCTCTTTTTTTTTTTTTAACTTCCTTTGCTATAGTTTAAATCCATTATTTAATGTAGCTTTTTATCTAGACTTGTTTTGACATCTTCTGTCTTAAATTGTGCCATTCACTTTTACTTTTTTTTTTTTTTTCTCCTGCCAGATCATCTTTTCTAGAAAAGAAAACTTCTGATAACCCTTAGGGTTTTTTCACCTGGCCACTCCCCAACTGCAGAAACCCTGACTCTTCTCTGTCTCATCCCTCACTCCTTACTGAATCATTTGCAAAGTGTATGAGGCTGGTCCTAGCCCTCAGTGCCTCCATCAAATTTGTGGGTGGCATCAGAACAGCCAGATACTAGTTGTGAGGCCTATGCTAGCTATCCCAAAGGTTTCACATCCTTACTGCCATCAAGAAAAAGGGTATTCACAAAAAAGATCAAGTGATGATAGCCAAACAGAAATTACAGAAAAATCTGGAGTAATGGACATTCCCTTTTTTATGCATTGTGTCTCACAACTGATATCAAAGTTCAGATTTGGCTCTTGACATTGTTTGAACTTAAAAGGTTGCGAACTTTTTTTGGTGAAAAAGAAATTTTTTCCAAGGTTTCATGTAGTTCTTGTCAAAGAAACCCTTTCTTTTTTAAATTAATCTCTTCAATATCTGACTCTTTTTATTTGATCTTGTGTCTAGTTCTTAGTGAAACATCAGAGCTGTAAAACTGTTGCATGGTTACTTCTCTCTCTCCTTGAAATTAGACATCACTGGCAACTCAGTTCTAGAGGGCCATCAGTTTCTGACAACTTCAGTTTTTCATACTCTAAAAATAAAGCATTTAATTGGAAAGGAAACCTCTCTGAAGCAGTGCAGCACTGTCTTGCTGCATCCAGATATACACAGCAGCTCAAAGACAAGTGTGAATTTCTCTCATTTTACTCTGCTCACCTCTGGAAATAGCAAGTGAAAATTCAAGATAAAACTGCAAATTTTCTCTGGGTAAGGGGTGGAGGAGGGCAGGAGGAAGGAGAAATTCAATTCCAGAAAAATCTGGAGTACTGGGCTATCATTGTTTTGTCCATGATCTCTCACAGTAAATTTCAGAGTTCAAAGCTGTCTGTCTCCCTGTCCATCAAGATCCAAACTGGATAGGTAGGAAAATTCTCAAAATTTATTACTTTAGCAATCATTTGATTTCAATGATTTATTCCTCTTGAATAGATTGCAATACATATACAATAGTTTTGTTTGAGCTGCAAAAAATCATGGGAATTAAACATGTTCTTCCTCATCCCAGCATGATTAAATAGAGACTAGATATAGATAGATAGATAGATAGATAGATAGATAGATAGATAGATAGATAGATAGATAGATAGATAGATAATGATATATCCATGGTACATACATTAAAAACATTATCTTAGAAAACCTTCACCAGAGACAAAAGGCCATATTTACTTCTGGCATACTACTTAGTCAGATCAACTGGAGTGATATCTGCATATCTCCCAGATGAGACCTTAGAGCTGAAAAATTGTGATAGGTAGGAGAGTGTGGTTGAAATACCTAGATTCTGTGCCAGGCACTTAAAAAACATCCAAACGGCTTATTTTTCAGCTGTGAAATAGAAGTCTTTTCCACTGTTCTGGAAACATGGGATTCAAGGTGACTTCACAGGGTGTTAATGGATGAATGATCTGCACCCTGCTAACAATATTTCATGAGCAATGATGTGGCAAATAACATAGTCTATTACACTGTGCCACCAGATGCCATCTGAAAAACACATTGCTGATTTTAACATCCTAGACTTAATCAGTGTTCCACAGAAAGGACACTGATGCCCACTGTAAAAAGCAGTGCATTCCCAGCATTGAGTAGCAGCTCCTTAGATGTGGCAGTAATGGCATCCCATTTCCAGTATCTCTCCCACCAAATGAATCTCTGATGGCTAATAAACAATGAGGACATTGGTCTTCCTTTCAGTATGTACTGGTACTGAAGTGTCCCTGTAAGTATGAGACACTTGTTTTAGCATGGGACACATCCTTCAGTCCATGCAAATTTAAGGAAATTACCACCTTTGAGACCTCATGGTAAAATTCAGTTCATTTTGAATAAAGTCCTTATGTATTACCAGAGGGAGGTCACTCTGAAAAACAGAGACCTGTGGAGAGCACGGGATAGCCCATGTCCTGTTGTTCAGAAGGCTATGGCCAGCTGATTCTAAAAAAAGGAGGATGCAAACAGGCAGTGGGACTCCAGCATGTCAGAAGCATTATAGGTGCTTGAGGTGTCTTATGCTTTTCAGCAACTCCCCTTCCAACCATCAGCAGTCTCCACACCTCCACGTCTGCACCTTAGACACCACCAGCAGTTTTGACCCATCTCCTTTTTGGGTCCAAAGGATGGGCAAGGGGAAGAAATAAGTTGAGGACAGATAATGCTGTCTTCAAAATATACTGTCTTCAGAGTATAGGTTCTTTTGTTATTTTAGCTGCTAGACACTATCATAAACCTTTCACTGCAAATGACTTCTCATGGAGTACCATTAGAGTGATCAACGTTTTAAATGGAGTCAACCTGTTCTGAAGAACAGTTGTAATTACATGCATGATTTCTAGTAAAATCCTGTTCAAGCTTGCTTCCAAGCAATTACAAACTATCACCAAGGGGACAAATGCACTAGGACATGAAAGGGATTTTCTCCAAATACATTGACCAGTCATCTGTTTGAAGTTTGAAATATGATTCCAAAAGTCAGGGCCTTGCTGTTTAACCATTTTGTTTAACAGCAATTTCAGCTGTTGTTAACTTCCACCAAAATATATTTGCCAGGCAGCATTGGGAAAAATTTCCCCCGTAATACTTATTCCAAATGGCTAAGGGAAAAACTCTCAGAGCCCATGCTTTCTGCCCTCCTAGAGAGCCCGTGCTTTCTGCTTAGACCCTGCCTAGGATAAGTGCTAAACAGAAAATAACAAACTTTAATAGCATTTTCATGGATTAAAATGAAAACAAATTCATCTGATCTTCTGCAGTTCAGCCACTGTTAACTGTTGTGATTGCATTCTTTTGAAGTGGTATCACACACCAGGATGAGTCAAAAGAGATGAGTTGCCCTGAGCTATCCAGAGGTAGGTAATGCAAGTAACAGTGCCAGTGGCAGTCACTCCTGAAGTGCAGAAATGAATATAGAAATACAGAAAAAAAGAAGTGAGGAGAATAGCTGTGGAAAAAGTAACTCTGATTTGCATCTTACAAAACACAGTGAATAAGAGGAGTATTTTCTGTTCAGTTTATTTTTATGTTGATTTTTGGTCTCCTTTCCCTTATCTTTCTTTTCCCTATATATATGTGTGTGTAGAATTTAAGCAATGTATAACTGAAAACATATATATGTATGTAGTTAAACATATATAAATGTATGGAGGCATATGTGGTTTAATATTTAAAGGCAGCTTTGGACGGAAAGAAAACAAGGCAATAGAGAAAATAGTAACCCCACTTTTCTTTTTCCAAAACCACAATCTCACATTTTTTACAAGTATGAAACACCAGTGTGAAGATTTCCTGGAGGGCTGAAAAACACACTGGCCAGTGTACAACCCACTCCTCAACAAACTCCATTGCTCCTGCCTTCTGTACCGCAGAGATGCCAACAGGCTTTACTTCTCTAGAATAGACAGTTGCACAGTCCCATAAACTTTCATTTTAAAACATACATATTAGCAGCAAGAGGGCTTTTATTTCAGAGGAAACTATCCCTTTGTCTCACTCCTCTTTCAACTTGTAGCAGAAAGCTTGGTGGCCACCCATTTTTTGCCTACATCTTGTTACTCTTCCCTGCAAACTTCCACACTCAAACTTTTAACTTGTTCTCTTCAGCAATAACATACAGCAGGAAGACTTTTAGAAGCAGCCAGGAAGGCAATATTTTCCCCACTCAAGTAAATTTTGCTTGGCATTTTCTTTCGCTGCTCCTCTTGATGCCCACGCAGCCCGCCCCCCTGCAGGGCCCAGTGTGAGCAGCAGCCTGCAGATGTGGAATAACTGCACTTAGTCTGCAGCAGGAGCTCTCAGTACTTGGTACTTTTCCTAACACTTGACTGGGAAAATTGGCTGGGGAACCAGAGACCTGAGTCAAGGAGTGAATAAAAAGCATGAGCAGCAACCACCTTGTTTTAACACCTGGAGACTAAGCACAGACAAAAAGGAGAGAGTGAGTTACTGAAAGATTCTCTCAGAGGGGTTCTGCCCCACCCTGACCTTTTCCTCCTGCGTTCCACTTTAGTTATGTATTGTCATTCTCTCTCCTGTTAAATTACAGGGACTTGTCATGTAGTGAGAGCACCAGCATTCCTGTGGGAAAAGAGGAGGAACGAAGCTAGACAGCAGGACTTCCCTGGCAGGAGGTTGTTTCCAGCTGCAGCTGGATAGGATCACCTATCGCTGTTAGCTCATCTCCTTTCTCTCAAGTCAGTATCCTGGCAGGCACTGGGGAAATTACTGCAATACCTGAGTTTCTGTGGCTGTTATGCACTCTCCTGAAATGTGTGTTATATGGATTAATTAGCTCCTGTTTGTAAAGCAGTTTGTAAAGAAAATGTCTGTGGGAGAACAAAGTACAATACAGCTAAGAGCTCTTTGCTAACTGTGGCTTTACTGAGGAAATAGAAAAGACAAGTTTCCAGTACATGGCTTTGAATCCAACACTAGTTCATAACTCCTCTACCTGCTGGATGAGCTCTCAGTTATTTCCCTTCATTCTCCAAAGTTTCCCACAGTCTGTGAGTGTAAAGTGGTATCTCTGCAGAGATACAGCTGGAGATGCAATAAGCTGGTATCTCTCTGGTAGTGAGACTACACCAGGTGACCTCCAAGAAGGGTCCCTTCCTGGAGGTCCTTCCATCCTGGCCAGCTGCAGGCAGCTCTGTCATGGCCAGGCTTACACTTATGAAATGAAGCTTGCCATGGTCCAGCCTTTCTCTGGACTCAGTCTTGGCACACGTAAATGAGTGGTATGTTTTCTTTTAGCTCTGAGACACTTGAAATTCACCCAGATCTCTTAATTCTGCATTGCTCTGTGTCTCACAGTAGGTCTTTTTAACTCCTGTCTCTAAATGAAGCAGATCTTCCCAGCCACAGGCAGTTCATTTAAATATAAATGTGAAAGCTGTGCTGGAGGAAATGGTTTCTGCTCAGCTATTTGATTATAAAATAAAATAATTTCTCAGAAGTTTTCAAATTGGTGGCTAACAGACGGTAACGGTGAAAAAGGGGGACTTCAGGGCTGGGTTTACATGAATTAAAGACATTCATTCCTGTGTGTGCTTTAATCTGTATTGAAAGTAGAGTGTTTTCAATCATGGCCTGCGCCAATGAGATTTTTTTAATCTCTAAAGCAATAGAGAGAAAAGGCTTTAGCCCTCAGGAAATTGTTAAATGTAGGATTATACACCAATGCCATTGATTATTCTTTCTTATGCTCCCAAATTATAACAAAGAGATGAACTGAGGGGTAAGCTCTCTACTTCAGGCAACAGGAAGCTACAAGTAAAATAAAGGCAAGGGTAAAGAAGTGGTTAGCAGAACTTCCCTGAAACACAGAAATTATATACTGAAAGCACAGGAATCCAGTAGTGATTTCCAAACTCTGGCATCAAAGAAAATCACTCAAGGAGTTGCCTTCTGAGTGAAGTGAACAGAGGAAGTAAAAAGGCAACCAATAATAATACATGGGTATTTTCTTCAACATCCAAATGTGCTTGTGGTTTAAAACTTAAGTCCCAACGATGAGCTCTCCCTCCATCATAATTTGAGTTTTAGAAGGAGCAATGCAACTTTTGAAACCCAGCAAGTGTGTGATAGATTTCCCTAGTTTCTTGTCCTCATGCCATGAGCTGTCTTCTCACAAATTCCCTTGCCTTCTCACAAGCCACTCTTCCCTACTCAGTGCCTGATACTTTTCCTTTAACCTTGTGAGAAATAATTAAATCCTCTACACCCATTCTCTTTTATCTAAATTTCCACACTCTGAAGGGACCCACAATAAGACACATGTTGAATTCTTTCTGTTCCGTAGCATTTTGCAAACCTGCAAATCTTTGCTTTTTATCTATTTGAAGCCTTCATTAGCACATGGTGCTCTATGGAAAACTGTCTGGTCCTGGGATGTTGACTCCTATTATTCAACTGCTGGAGTGATCTCTAGAGGTCCCTTCCAACTCTGACAATTCTGTAATTCTGTAATTCACGGAAAGCTAAGTATTAAGTATTCTTCTAACATTATTTTTCTATATTAACATCACTGCAATTGCCAGAGGGGTAATAGTCACTTACTATTGGGGTTTAAAGATGGTGAGGAAGAAGGTGTCCAAAACAGTTATGTAGTATCATGAGAACGCATCACCCAAAATAAATTAAATAGCCTGCGTAAAGCCAAGTGAATAGAAAGCCAGCAAATAAACACAGTAAATGAGTAGATTTTGTGTGGATATTGTCTTGAGCAACTGCAGTGCTTCAATCTTTGTAAACACTTTTGCAGTTTAGGCCTAGGAACACAGAATAAACCAAGACTGCAGAGGAGAGCTGAAGGTTGGTGGTGCTCACTTTCCTTTTCCTCCTCCAGCTCATGACACTAGCATGTCTCTGCAGAGCTATGTGCTTGTGTCCTCTCTCGCTCCTGATAAAGGAAGTTTGGAGCAGAACTAGGTGAAAACCAGGGTCAGGCACACACAGGAATCAGTGGAATGGATGCCTGTCATGGCAGGGGAACACTACCGTGGTCTCAGTGTCCCAGTGTACCTGTGAGGACAGTGTCACAGAGAGGCACAGAACTATTTTTGAACTTTCTACTTGTCATGGGAAAATGCAGAATTATTGACTCCACTGTGAAGCCTGGAGCCCAGCAAACACAGAAACTCCCCAGCACGGTGAGCAGAATAGGGAGTGAGGTATGTAGTTAAAGACAGCTGGAAGACGAGGAAGAGGCTTGGCTTCCTCCAGTGGTACCAAAGGGAGGAGCTGTGAGGTTACTCTGCTCTCCCAAACCAGACAGGGAGGATGTTCTCCCTCTTCTGCACATGGATGATAAAAATCTCCCTGCCTCCCTCCCCTCTCATTTTAACCTCCTGTACAGAGGGAGCTCTTGCTCTCCATATTCAGCCTGCTGGGGTGCAGCTTTAGGAGTACTGCCCCAGCTGCCTCAAAGCATTCTCCCAAAGGGCACTGCTCCATGCCAGTGGTGGGACAGGCATAGGTGCCACCCAACTTCCAGTAATGCACAGCACCTTTTCTCACTTCACCTTTATTATTTTTGGAAAAGTTTACACCAAAATCACCCAGTCAGAGAATGAGTTCTACAGTTGGAGTGTTTTGGGGTGATACTTAGCAGGAAATCTAGGTCCTATAGGTACCGAACTGAGCAGAGGGCCTGACTGTGATCTAGATTGCAGTACATTATGCAAATGAATGTGTCTATATTCCTTATGATTCCTTGAACATATCAATACCATTCCTACTCACTCACCATATCTGTAGATACTATTTCTATCATTCTCTGCTCCATCTTCTGCACTCTTCCCCATGCAGATGGCTTTCAGTCTTTCTACCTTATACGCCCATCTTCTCTGCACTAACTGAGGGAAGAGAAACTTTTGTTATAAAGTCATGGTTCAAAGATATGGTCCTAGAAGATCAGCACAAAAAGTAATAAAAGCCACCAAAAAAAAAATCAAAACAAACAAACCAACCAAAAAAAAGCAAAAAAAAACCCCAACAAACCACAAAACTGTCATTTGTGCTTACCTATAAAACATATTATGAAACAGGGCTTATTCATACTTTACTTAATAGTGACTACTTTCTTTATGCTACACTATAATTTCTTTGGCTGTAGTCTAATCAAAAGTGTGTGTGCTTCTGTGTGTGTGCGTGCATTTTAGGATCTGTGGTTATGCAGTCATTTGGGAATAGCTGTGATATATAGCCTGTTTATAATAAACAATCCCACAGCTTAATTTATTCATTCTGTGTTCTTGCTTTAAAAATCTAATCAGAGCCCCACATGCAGTAAACTTCTGTTTCACTCACTGCCTTTTACAGGAGATGAAAAGTGTATTCAGAGGAGGATTTAGACTTCATTTGGACCCTCTTCATGGTCAGTTGTGTGGCTATAATTGTCTTAGGTAGTAGTGGTAGTAGTGGGCATTAACTAGAAACATGCTGATACAGCAAGTAGCCAATATATTATTTCTTTGAGTTTGTCACTGCACTCACACACACTGTATAGCAAAAGGATTTGGGTTAACTGTATCTAGTTGTAATTATATTTAAAAAAAAAAACTTTCTGAGATAAGCTCTAATTCAAAGATTCAGAGATGTGTATTTTATTTTCATGTTTTCTGTTTCTTACTCCATTTTGGTTCCAGACATCCAAGACATTTTGATATAACTGTGGAATGGAAAAAACATCTGGACTGGAACAGTGTTATATAAGATAATAAAAAGGTAATAACAGAGAATCTGATATTCATCAAATGTAAATTTAGTAAATATAATTAAAAGGAGCACATAAAACTGAAAGAGGAGAGGCACATGACAGGGTAATCCCATGGAATTTTTTTTTAATGGTCTTTTTTCCTCCAGGTTTTGAGAAACTGGCATCATCAAGATTCATGTATGTCTTACTCTGCTATAACTTGCACTTCATTGCACACCACATATTCAAATCTGCTCTCAGACTGCAATATTATATTTACACATGAGTGCTTCATACAACAGGACTGTAGCCATAGTTTAGCAGTATGTAGCATTTAAAAAGGAATCTACTTGGTTAGCTAAAAATGCAGTAAAGGATTTGGTGAGGTTGACTCAGAACACCTCTGGCTATAATTCCCACTGACATAAACTTAAATAATTAAAAAAAAATAAATATAAAAAGCAAGCCCAAGCTATTCCAAATAGCTGTATATGTGTGTAAAGATGCACATATGTCCCGGTTTTAGCCAGGATTAAGCCAATTTTTCTTTTCACTGATTTTTTTTTTCTCCTTCAGTAAGCTTTCTTGTAACTAGCAACTGTGTGTTCTGCTAGGCTGATAAGACAGTGGAATGTTTTTCTAACTACTGAGGCTTCAAGGTTACACCTTCACTCCGCCGGCTCAGACACTATGGGGAGATCTCTGACCCCCCCGTGGGAGGCTGAGTTAGACAGACAGCAAAATTGGCCAAAGATATTCCATTCCATATATCTACGTAGGCTCAGAGGAAGGACAGAGATCTTAGAAGACAGTTTCCTCCTTCTTCTTCGCTGCTTCTTCCGTCCATGGCCGGCGTCCGGGGAGGACTCTGCTCATCCATCACCGCCGACCCTTAGGCTCGAGCCCTCCTGACCCTCATAACTCTCCGCTTTCTCCAGCAGCGGCTCCGGGATTTCTCGGGACTCTTGCCAGTTCAGGGGAGTGCTGTGGGAGTTGCTGGGGGTGGGGGGAGGCGAGAGGCTTTTGCCCATATCTGAATATATCTGTATATAATTGTATATATTTTCTTGTGTGATTCATTAGTGTTTTAATTAAAGCTGTGTAGTTTAGTTTTCAGTCCAGCCAAGTCTCTCTCCTTTTCTCTCTCTCCTTCCCTGACTGGGTGGGGGGGGGAGGGGATCGAGAGCATTGTTGTCGGACCTGAGTCAAACGGTGACAACATACTTCATATCTTCAAATATCTGACCCATTAGACCTCAGGTATATAAATACCTGAAGGGAGGTTGCAAAGAGGACAGAGCCAGGACAAGGGGCAATGGGCACAACTGAAACACAGGAAGTTCCCTCTGAACATCAGAAGGCATTTTTCGTGTGGCATAGTTTGCCTGGCCAGGTTGTGGAGTCTTCATCCCTGGAGATATTCAAAAGCTCTCTGGAGATGGATCCAGGCAACTGGCTCTAGGTGGTCCTGCTTGAGCAGGGAGGTTGGACTAGGTGACGTCCAGAGGTCCCCTCCAACCTCATCTCCTCTGTGATTTTATTAATTTCAAATTTTAGAACTATACACTTTTAGTTCTGATGGTTCCTTTGTCAAATTCCAGCCACACTCAAGGAAAGTGATTGAAACAATGAGAAGAGCTTGGAAGCAAACCTACTGATGCTCTTCCAGCCTGCTCTTCCATTGTATCACTGATTTTTGCAAAGTCCAGCTCTTCCATGGTATCACTGATTTTTGCAAGGTCCAGTACAGGTTAAAAAACTCGCACACAAACAAGAAATTAATTTTTTGCCTACTTGGTGAGATATCTCATGAAATATTGGCAGAAAAACTCTTTTGCAGAGTGACTTTCCAGAATAACCATATTCTTTTACCCTTCTAGTTGCTTGCTTATTTGTGTCAGCACAATATCCCATGGACAGAAATTTTCAGTCTCTCTTATCTTTTCTTCCTCAAAAAGAAAGCTAGGGTCTTGATCTCTGGCATAGGTTCTGCAAGGTTCAGTTCTTCAGTTCACAGGTTCAGTACTTTGTCAAAGACTTCCTGCATGACATATGTTGCTGTATTCAAGCAACAATCCACGAGGCTCCCACCAGTTTCAAAGCATCTGAGGAGTTTTAGGCTTTAACATTTGCATCTCATTTCCTTATTTGTGAAATAAAGCTAACAATACTTTCCTTTGTCTGTCCTTTATGCACCTTTTCCATCAAGAAAAAAAAAATAACTCTTTGTAGTAGACACAGTCTCCTGCTATATATTGGGTGATGTCTAGCAAAGTAAGTCATTCATCTTTGCTGGGAAGCCTCTGAGAGCTATTGCTGTCAAACAGCAGGAGTAGGGACGAACACCATTTACACCTCTGGGTTTTCTTCTATGAAAGTTGGAGTATTTCACGCAGAACTACAGCAGATCAAAACTCAAATAGTGTATTTCTTTTGAGTGAAGAAAAATCTGCACATATTTCATTCTGAGGTTTGTGGGTCTGGGCAGGGAGTTACATTTTTGAAAAAGAAAAGCTTAGGGAAAACCAGACTGGCTCAACAAATAACAGTAATACTAGAAAGTGTAATAATTAATGAGACTGACAGCTGAAATGGCTCGTTCTTTTCCTGTGATATAGGCCTGAAATGTTACAAACTGTCTCCAAAACCAGATCTTGCACATAATAGTGGAATCTAACACTGCTCTGCAGCAGTTTGTCACAAATTCCAAAAGAATGCTGTCTGCATGCGCCCTGATATTTCGCTCTGCTTGGTGAAAGCAATTCCCTTGAAGAGCAAAGGAAAAAGAAAATGAGCAGGGGTCCCACAACTCATCTCAAGTTTCTTTTGGTGACTGTCTTCCATTTCTTTTTCATGAGGTCTTTGACAAGCAGCAGCAGTTATAAGATTTTCATTTCCTGGAACATTTCTTTATTTTCTTTTTATTTTCTTTTTTTTTCCTTTTTTCCTTTTTTTTTTTTTTTTTTTAAGATATATGAACATCATGACTGGAGGATAGATTCATTAACTCCTTTTCCCAAATTGAATATTGAGTTTTGTGTACTTTATGATATTCAGTAGGAAGGTCTTCTCATCTCACTAGAAATCTCCTTGGGCCAGTTTATGCTAGCCTTCCCATGGCAGAAGAGCAAGGCAAGGTGTAACTCCGGTTGAGGAGAGAATCCCAGCCTAGTCCTTGAGGAGTAAAAGATTGCTGAGTGTCAGTGAACAGGTTTCTGTACCTTCAGTTAATAAGTAAAATCCAAATTAAAACAAAGAGACAGTCTCCTTTGTCAGTCAGTTTCTGAAGGAGTCCATGTGCATTGCTTGATCAGGACTAAGAAAACCAGGTTTGGGCAGTAGAACATGTCAAAAATTGGGAGTTGTGGGAAAAGATCATGTGAATCTACTCTGTATTAAAGACAGTTAGGACTATTGCACACCAAGAGTACTCATTTTATGTAACACTGACTAACCCTCCTTGCCTTGAGAAGCATTTCATCACTTGTGAACCAAGGGGATGTCAGACAGAGACCACAGCATCCAAACAGGCTGTGCTGTTTAAGAATGTCCCCCAGCCGGAGCCGTCCATCAGATCGCTGGGCGGCAGCAGTGACATTTCAGTAGACGTGTTTAATTACGTGGGTGAAGTAGGCCCATCATCAATAGTGCTGACATTTCGAAGAGCTATCACCTCAGGATAAGCCAGCTCTAAAACTAATCTCTTTTCTGTCCTTCTCCATCTGCCCTGACAAATAATGCTGCATGAGTCAGATTTTTAAACAGAGGTAGTACCTAAAAAGAGGTGCAGAGCACAGAGAAGTTCATTTGAGAGCCCATGGGCAGCCGATTCTCACTGCAACCCTTGGCAGCCTGGACATTTCTTTCACAGCCTAGCTTCAGCTGTGGCTCCCCAGATCACTTTCTACAACCACCTGAAAAAAGGATGTAGTGAGGTAGGGGTCAGTCTCTTTTGCTAAGTAACAAGTGATAGGACGAGAGGAAATAGCCTCAAGTTGTGCCAGGGGAGGTTTAGATTGGATATTAGAAGAAATTTCTTCACTGAAAGGGCAATTAAACATTGGAATAGGCTGCCCAGGGAGATGGTTGAATCACCATCCCTGGAGGTGCTGAAGAGACATATAGATGTTGTGCTTAGGAACATGGTGCTTAGGTTTAAGCACTGTAATTAGCAGAGTGAGGTTTGTGGTTGATTGAGTTAGGTTATGGTTGGACTCGGTGATCTTAAAGGTCTTTTCCAACCAGAATGATTCTATCCTTCTGTGAAATACCTTCAGAAAACACAAGAGAGAAGGGGAAAAGATGGTCAAATCTGCTTTTATTAGCTGGCAGACCAAAGTTAACCCGAATCAATACACTTCCATTTGCCAGAAAGAGGTGCAAAAGCAAGTAGGTTTTGTCTTCCTAGCCCGTGTATGCCCTGGCTGGTAACACTGATCCATCAGCAGCCCAGTGTTGCTGCATATGCAAAGCAGCAAGAGCCAAGCTCACGCCTCCCCAGTGCTGCAGGCTCAGAGTGGAGCTGTCAGCCAAAGTGAAAAGTCAGATCTCAGGCTCTGGAGATCAATCGACAAACATGCTGTTAGAAGTAAAAATGGGAGCTTCCTCAAGGAAATAATGCAAAAGGAAAAAGAAGGCAAAACAGCATGCTAGTGGGTTGCAGATGCAGGATGCAGCTGCCTGCTTCAAACACGGAGTGACTCAGATAGCAACATTTCACAGGATGTAAGTGGGAGTCTGTCACTTCTTACGGGGTAATAGAAGGCATGTAGTTGTCTTAGTTAACATTTTTACTCTTCTTTACTGTTGTCTTTACATGACATGTAGTATCTCAGAAAGGAAAGGGATTTCTTTGTCTTTTCTGCTGGAAAGCAGGAGCCAGAGGGAATTTGGGACAGTCCGTTTACTCACAGGTTCTCAGGACCAGTGAGGCTCTGCTAATGCCCGTAACAGGAGCAGAAAGACTAGCATGTAAAAGAGAGCACCAAAAAAGTTGTTTCTCAGCCATGACACAAACAGGAGTAGGCCAGAGATGCTGCAGCCTGTGCCAGCAGAGGATATCCCTTCTGTGAAGTCTGTAAGTTACTGGGCATGTCCAGGCTACAGCAGGATCCTGACCACTCACTGACTTCTCTTACAGCCTGTTTACTGAGGAGATAACCACTGAGACCTGATGTCACTTCACATTTTTTCTCATTTGCTTGCTGCTTGGTTGCTCTTCTTGGGCACCAGTGATGGGTACAAACAGAGCAGCAGAAAAAGCTCAAGAGTTGGGCCCAGTTTTGTCCTCTACTGCTGTCCCCACCAGGACTTTCGTTGACTGCTGAATTTTCATGTTATGCCTTGCAAACCTTCCATTAGTTGTTTGAACCAGTATTTTGAAAGACTAAAATCATAACAATTCATCTGAGATATACTGAAATAGAACAGTCCACTGTTTAAAAAAAAGCAAACAGGGCCTCTTACAGCATCTACTGCCAATTGTTGCTTGCGGCATCACGTAATTCTTTAATAATTAAAATAATTTATCATAATTAAAACAATTTGGCAGAAACTATGTTTTTGGTTTAAAGAACAAACCAAACCTAAGTTGTATTTATTATATTCCGTAGCAGACAGTTCCACTTAAAGGAACTGTTCTCTGTTAGAGCTATTCTCACAGGGTAAATCTTTTCAGGACTGCACCCTGAAAGCTGAGGACATATTTCCTGTTTATGGCCACACAAAACCAAAAAGGCTCTTCTCTAGTGTTCCCAGGGCAGTTCTCCCAGAATGAACCATTGCCAGTATGTTTTCCAAACAATTCAACATACCAATTTGCTAGAACCTAGAAATCGATTTTGTTCTTGTTTATTTTGGGAGGAGATGAAGAAAGTTATGATGTTTAGCCACTGGACCTGACTCATGCTCACCTAAACAGCTTCTCAGCCCCTGTCCTCTGCTGCCGACTCAGTGATCCCTGCAGGGGATACGGAGATCACTGCAGCCAGACCAGGTGGAAACACACTTTTGACAATGCATATGTGTTGCAGGCTTATGCAAGCACTCATGTATCAACTTAGGCCTAATGAAAATGCACTCAGGATAACTTTCCTACAGCCATTTGTTGTTCTTGATGTTGCTTCTGTCAGCACTGACTTCATGCCAAATTCAACTAACAGGTTTCACTTGCTTTTACGTGTTCCTTTTGAGTCAGAGAAGTTAGGTGGGAATAGCTACTAATTTTGAGTCTCATAACATCCAGTTCCATGTTATAAGTACATTTCTAAATGCTTTTTTTTATCACTCTTGTGGCCTGCCACTTGTTCCTTTTTTTTTTCTTTTTTTTTTCAGAACTTACAACTGACTGGCTGAAGTATAAAAATTGCTGAAGGGCATTTTCTATCACACTTTAGGCAGCTGCACACAAAATTGATGGAAAATTAACTTTGCAAGGTGAGCTGAGTTTAATTCCTAACTTGCTGAAAAGGAGGAAATATTTAAGGCACTTTGGCTCTGAAGAACTTGGAAGGATCTTGTAAGAGGATAAGAAATGTTCTAACAAACCCCATAGTAAGAAACTTCCCGACAGTTTGTTCGGTGAATTCGTAATTTATTTTTTATCCTCTTTGAAAAGGGAACAGAAATGTATGAACACCAACACTTCACAAAAATTACAAATCAGGGATCAGGATTATATTGGTGAGAACTCTTTATTCAGGGTAATTTTGGTACAGCATCTTTTGATAATATGAGGGGTACCCTATAGAGCACCATGATTTGTTTAGATGCTGTTTACAGTGACAAGCTTAGCCAGCAAGGAGGGAAGGAAATTTGGAGAACCAAGTCCAGGGGAAAAGGAGAAAGACTGGATGGACTGAGCAGAGCACAGTTGGCCATTGGGTCTCTCAAGCTGCTGAGGACACTTCCTCATTCTGTGCTTTTCCTCTGCTCTCTCAGCTCCTGATGTGATATCCTGCAGAAGGACCTGTTTGAATCTTGTGTGCAGAGTTGGAGACCTAGAGGCTTTGTTTTCCCAGTGTTTGTTCTCTTTAAACCTCTAGAGAGGACTTCTGAATTTAGATCTGTCTCCAGGTTTTCTGAGATCACAGTATTTCTTTTTAACATTTTTATTGTCTCCCTGTTGATTTCCCTGATCACACTCAGATCAGTTCTCTTACTCTCTTTCAGCCAGCCTGAGTGACATCTTCTGCCTTCCCTCATTCTCTTGCATCTCTCCCTACTTTGATATAAAGTACAGAAGTTTAAGACAGAATTCTGATTATGTTTTTATCCCCATCTCTGTATTATGCTTTCTAATTTATCCCAGGCTACATCTAACAGATCAATCAAGAGTTGATCTGCATGAAACCTTCATTAAGAAAAATGATGATCAGAGGACTTGCAGTGTGGCAAGCATCAGACACCTTGTCTGTACTTTATTCTGTTTTACTCTAGCTCTTTGATGATAAATGCAGCACTGACTTCTTCAGGTATAAAGGTAGGTACTGAGTTCACACAGGACATCTGTCTTCATCTCATGGGCTCATGAGATATCATAAGCATTTATCTCACAGATATTATGACTTTATCATTAGCTCCTCTCGTTCAGTGTTTTATTTTGCTTCACGATGGGTTTTGCAATCCCAAGCCATTTGCCTCTGACTTTGTTTTTTATTCTGGGTGACATGTTCTTAGTACATCCCTTAAATGTTAGGGCAACACAGTGTTTATCTTAGTGAGTAAATTATTTAAATCACTGTTGACATTCACTTTTACATCATTATAAATACCTTGGCTCCAAAGGATTCAGGCTGTGTGATGAACTCCAATGAATCTCTTTCTTAATATTCTCAGGGCTTAAAATGGAAACATCTGCAGCAAGGAAAAGACAGAATTACTAAGGTGTCATACTTATCTTTTTGAAATAAATGGTGAGGTTTTTAATCTTTGCCATCAGGAATGAAAAACGTTTCTGCAGTTGCTTATAATAGTGCTGCACTGAAGCCTTCCTGGATTCTCTCTTTGGTGGTGCAGAATTTAGGGTAGGCCAATGAGGAGTGTTTCGTGTTTTGACGTACAGAGTTAAAATCCATGGTAAATAAATCTGTGTTTGCCCTGCCCTTAGTGTCCTGAGTCTCTGCAAGAGTAAGGGAAGGCTCTCATTGAAACCAAGACCACTTTATATTATGCTGACAGAGAAAAGGGTTTGTAAAGTAGGATTAAATTATATCTAAAGTCCCTTTGAGTGATGCTTTTTTATATACTCTGAAACAGCTTAAGGTGGTCTTGGTGTAACAGAGGATCAGGTTCAAAGAAATACAGTGTCGATAAAAAGAAATACTGTTTTTCATTTTTGCTGTGGATGTTTGTGCCTCACCATACAGTGTTTTAGTATTTGTGCAGGAAATCAATGAACATTAGTAACAATAAAGTAACATTAGTAGCTGCATTTCATAGAAACATCTTTATGGGAAAAATATCAATGTGTTGGCTTACAGGATTCACAGCACAGGGCAGTGCTAGGGGGGAAAGGAGCCATAAACCCTTCAGCCTCACTTATCTCATGTAATCAACATGGAAATCTAAACGCAGACCACTGACAGCTTTAAAATGGAGCAAAATACCTTCAGCAGCCTCACATAACCAAGGGAAATGTCACATCTAAACCAAAACCATAAAAAAGAGGAAATAAAGCACGAAGCAAGCTGGGCATCTGGTTGGTATTTTTATAGCAGGATGGAAAAGATGAGAGCTAGGCAGTATTTTACACCAGCTTAAAGAGTCAGGGACACATGAAATGGCACTGGCCACCAGCACCCTGCCACAGAACAGGCAGCCCCAGGGACACCAGCAGTGCTAGCCCTGCAGGCATCTCCCCTTTGCACCAAGAGGAGTGGCCTCGGTTCCTTCAGCCCCATAGACAGGCTCACTCGTGATTCTCATATTGCCAAAGCTTCCCTCTGTAAGGGAATGTGAGACACAAGGCTCCATGGGGCAAGCATCAAGTCTGCCATCTGCCTTCTTGTCTAAGACAAGATACATTAGCCAGTGCTTGCTAAACCATGCATAAAAACATCAGCAAGGACTAACAATGTGTATGGGTCTCATAGCTGTTGCATATTGCTTAGGAGTCTTAAAATGCTCTCTCTCCCTGGTATTCATAAGCCAAAAGATATTTTGTAGTAAAAAATACCACTGTGGCAACCTGATCTGACCTTCTAAAGAACCCAAGCCCAAGAGACTAATTAAGAGAAGTGTTTGTATTCCTGTTTCTTGCAGCAGTATGGTGCAAAATCCCATGCCACAGAACCTGAAAATTCATCGTCTAAATGAGTTTAGTCCAAACTATGACTGGAATTTTAACACCTCTTTTTTACCATGTATGTGACAATTATCCCAATCCTGAAAGCTGACACAGGCATCAAGCCTTTTGCAAGAAATGTCTCTGTATATGAAGCCAGGTAGCAGATGAAACAGTGGAAAGTTGTATCCAAGAATATATAATCCTAGGAATTTTGTACCAGTAAAACATGTTACAAAAGGTTTCTTCTGTGCAATTTTACCAAGTCCTTGACACCACATGGAGCTTCCAGATTAATTCCTGGTTCCTTCAGCTGTTCCCAGCTGCCATCTAGAGAAAATTCTGTTTTCTACCTTGGCTCACCCCTTACTCCAGCAGCATTTCCACAGCAGTTACTTCAGACATGTGCCGTAATCCATAGCAAGACCAAGGTAGGTTAGTACCTTGCTATACTGTGAGGAAATACTTCATTACAAGCAGGTAAAATAGTCTGCTAAACTGTCTTATTATGTCAAGGTTTTTTTAAGAAAAATATCCCAAACCCCAAAAGAAGAATTTAAAATAAATACGAAATGTAGCTTAAAAAAGAAAAAAGAGAATGAAAGGGGAAATTAAATGTTACTGACTTTATTGAGTGTCTCTATTCAAACATCTTGCATAAGCAGACATGTCACTTTAATCAGATAAAGCCCACCAGGGAAGGTGGTAATTATTTGTATTACTTCTTGACAGCTATAAAAAGCTAAAATGTTACTGTGCAAATTCTGTCTGAACTATTTAAACAATTGAAAAATGTGATTTAACAGCTAAAACAAACTTGATTCAGGCTGATCTCTCATTGACATGTGTGAGATGAACTCAGCTGGCTCTTTGTACAGGGAATAGAAATTAACTGCATGGTGCCCTCATCTAGCATGGTTAAAACCTGGTAACAAATACACCCATCAGAAGACCTTGTATTACCACAATGTAAACAGCTGGTCACGGCCATTTCTATTCTGAGGCCTTTTTAAGCACAGGCTGCCCTAAAAACCTCAGTTGACAGTAGGTAGGGTGGGGTTTTACCTTGGAAACTTCCAGAGAGCTTCAGCAGCCAGGCAGCACTGCCATGACTGGTGGATGAGACTGCTTTGCATCAGTAGAGGAGGCAACAAAAAGGCAGGCATGAGGTTTTGCGGTATTGTCAGCATTGCCAGGCCTATGCCAAGAAAATGGCATTCCACAAAAAAAAGGCTTGAATGGTGTAAAACTCCACACCAGGACTAATGGTTGTGGGCCCTCTGGAGAGCCATGGCTCTGACTTGCTGGCACACCCACAAAGCCAGCATGGGAGAGGCTTTGCAAATGCAGCTCCAGGTTTTCACCCATCAAGTGAGTTTCCAGTGCAGGGTGGGTGGAAGATTTAATCCAGTCCAGCCCCGGAGAGAGCCATGGGCTGGCTGCCACTCATAGGATACCCTCTCATTAAGGGGTTTTTTTCTCAAGTACTAGACTGCCTTATGCCTTTGGAAATTGATTTGAGAATTAGGACAACGCCAGGAAACACAGTGATTTCCAACAACAAAACCTGTACGTCCCGTGTGGAAGTGACACAAATACCATTAATAGAAATGTGGTTCTGATGCTAGGTTGCTACATACACATGGATCATGTTAAGGAATTCTTCTCTCTTTCTACGTGTTACAGGTTACAGTCTCTGCTGTGATTTCCCCTGCTTTTTCTTTATAACAATAGAGAGCTGTTTTCCAGTTTTGCTATTCCTAGGTACACCAGACATGCCTCAAGATACCAAAAAGCTGGGGATTGCCTTTAAAAAGATCTAACTTTCTGAAAAATGAAATAAGAATTACTTGTTCTGCAGGCACTGGAATTAATAAAGCGTGGCTCTCTAAAGATTTATTTCCCTGTAAGCTCTTTTCTTCCATCAATAATTTTGGCTCCTGCATGTCCCTTACATGATTGCCATGGCACAGGGAAAGCCTAAAAACACTTGGTAGCTGGAACTAGGCACTTTGCTACCTTGACCAGGAGCTTAATTTCAATTTCTATGCCAGACAGTTCATGTCTTTATTTTCAGCCGTGCCTCCACCCTGTACCTTTAACAAACCTCAGAACTATTATTCCTGTACTTCTAATTACTTCCTACTTGCTTCTACCTACCTCTAATGACTGCAATATCAAAAGGGTCAGGAAATAACTGCAAAACTTTGAAATCCTGCATCTGAGCTGTCCTTTTTCAAGCAGAAGGGTTAGTCTGACCTGAATCTCCAAGCATTGTCTCCTTCTTACTTTTGTGTCTTTGCTGACACAGTTTGGAAGTCCATCTGCATCTGCAAGCAGCTCTACTATTGCTGAACTGAGGGCCCCAACGTCAGTTCCTGAAATCTAAATTCAGCAGCCCCAAGAGAGAGTAGTCTTTGCAGGCCAGGGTAATATCTTCCCCACTTCCCCATGTTAGATGAAACGTTAACGCTTACTCACCTTTCTCACTACCTGGTGGTCCAATACAGTTGCTTAAATACAGTCCTGAAAAATGCTCACCAAAGGCACAGAAGAAACCACAGAGAAGAAGCAGCTGAGGACTATTGCAAAGTCATGTAAGCAGGTACCTTTTGTAGAGGCTCACAAAGAGAAAAAAGATCCTGGAGTAAGGTTTATGCGTCAGACACCAGAACAGAGGAAATCCCACTGAAACACAGAGTTTACCCATGACTAATGGAGGCTTAGTGCTCTTGGAAGACCAGCAGCTTTACTAGGAGGTGCATCTGCTAGTAAATGCTCCTGCCTACCTGGAGAAGCCCCATGACTGTCTGGCAGGGGTTGAGGTTCAGACTACTAGAGGTGATTGCCCTGTCTGTGGAAAACTGAAAAGTTGTGAGTTTTTTACATCTCTGCTGGCAAATGTTATCTGTAAATACATTTAAATTCCTGGTGACAGTCAGCCCAGTGCAACAGGGACATATTCTGTGTCAGGTTTCATCAGTACAGTACAATGAACCTGACCTATTTTGGAATTCTTCTTTTCATCATTTTTTCATTTTGCAGCCTCCAGCCAGATGCTTGCAACTCTGACATCTTTATACCAACCCTCCACCACCTTCATGAGTATTAGATCTGTGCTTTTTGATGTGCTATCCATTTCCTGTAAATGTTCCAGTACATTTGCTCCTTCTAAGGACTTGCCTTTCTCCTTTGAACAACTTCTTCCTCGTGTTGATTTCCCAGAGTACTTATTCATTATTGATGGATAGTTAATTATCACCAGACAATAGATCTTGCTCAGCTCCCTGAAAGCAGCAGCTGACACTTCATATGCCTCACTATCAATGATCTTCCACAGTCACAGATATTCTTTGCTGCATATAATACATGAACCTGCACTTAATCACACCAAATGAGTCAAGGATTCTTCCAGGTCTTTGGTTAAATCTCTGCCTATCTGCAAAACGTCCTGATCAGTTTCCAGGCTTGTCTCTACCAATGAAACATTTTACCGTACCATCAAATTACTGATCACAGTTTAGTTTTGCTGTGTGGTTACAACTACTCATCAAAATTATCTGTTTGCCCTGCCTGGAGGCATAAACATCAAATCCTTTTGCTCTTCTAATGTACTGCAGTTCTGTCTCTTCTCCCTGTGGAAATCCATGCCGAATGGCAACCCCAGACTCTGCACTCAGCCCACCCAAATTAAGCTGTAGCAGCTGGAGGCTGGGAAGGCAGTGGGCCACCTCAGGGTCTTTTTAAGACTACTGATGCAGCCCTGCAGCCATGGGGCATGTCTTCTGCCTCTGCTCTCTGCCTGCAAAATCCAGACCACCAGCTCCAGGCCTACATGGTGTTTTCCAGGAGATCTGCATTTACCCAGACTTCCTTACTGTGTGGCATCTCCCCAAGGTTGAGGGTGAGTGCCCTGATCCTCACTGTGAAACAGAGCTCTCTGACACGCCAGTGACAGAGAGCTGGCTCTCTTCAGCTTGTCTGTCTCCTGTGCCCAAAAGCACAGATAAATTTGAGCCACCTCACACAGAGCTGCAGTGGGTGAGGCAGAGTTTGCTCCTTAGTTGAGACAAACACATGCAGGCATCCCTACAATTTCCAAGTCCACCTTTCCACCCATGGCACACAGGTACACACAAGTCATATACCATAAAGATATCTTTGCCACTCTTAAGACCTATTTGGATCAATTGTCTTTTTTTCCTTTAGCAGAGGTCCCTGCTCTGCTATCGAAATATGGTGTACAATGTCTAAGTGATAGATTCCAAAATGGTAGAATTTGAACACCTTCCAAAGCTGGACACAAGCTTCTGTTGTTATTAACATCAATTAATGGATCTTATTTTGAACATGAGAAACAAGATTGGAATATTTCACCTTTTTCATAAAGCTGTGTTCAAGTTTGGCTGCCATTCCACAGTCACTGAATGTGATGGAAGAGCTTATCAAACCAAATCTGAGGTCATCAGGAGAAATGTCATTACTCTGATCCTGGCTGGGACAGACTGTGGTTTTAAAACACAATGGAAATTCCTTCAATGAATCAAATGATAACAGACAGGGCATTACTCACCATTTTACACTTGACAATTCAACTGGTGTTTCATACCCTGTATATTTGATTCACTCCTCGTTGCTGGTGTCCTTACAAAATCCAGTGCACAGGACATTTTAGACAAGAACTTATCTTATGGCTTTGCAGCACTGTTTCCTTCCAATGCAAGATTGATCTTACCAAGGGAAGTATACATATTGCTTCAGGTTGATGACCCTAAGCCTATTGTACTGAGGAAACAATGGTAAAGGTAAAAAACCTTCTGGCTGTTAATGAATGGAAAAAGCCTGTTTAATCCTAAGAAAGTGTTGTTTTGACTGAATGACTGAGATATTATTTTAAACACATCTCTCTGTTTCTTTCTTTTTTATGGCATTGATGCAGCACAGCTACTTCACTTGGTATTAAAGATCTCTCACCTGAACTCTCCACGGCTCAGTATTGTATGTTTACATTTGTACTTCTGGCAGCTGGGTGTGAATCATTACTGTATGAGACTAGTCCTATATTTTTCTCTTATTACAGGTGGATGTAACTATTAAGTCACATATTAAGTTTTTGTCCCTCAACACTTGGCCTCAGCCTGCTCCCATTGAACTTGGAAGAAGATGTGCCTTCTGCTGGATCAAAAGGCTTTGCTTAGAATAATAGCACCAGAGCTGGCACCTAACTTATGAAAGCTCCATCCACCTACAGCAATGTACCTCTCCCAGATTTGGGGGTGTCCTTCACTTCTTTGTTGCCAGTTCTCTCCCCTCTTTCCATTAAAGTGGTTGATATATATGTCACACCTTAGGTTTCATGCACTAGCAGATGTTAAGGAGATTGATTCAAGCTTTTACTCTCCCTTTCATCTTTAACTAAGTGCTCTCCTTTAATTTGTCATCCCCATGGAGTCTGGATCTTTCTGGTTCTATATGTTCATCTTTGCACCAAACAGTGCCTCCCTTCTCTGTGCCCAGTATTGGTATCTTTATAGTTTATCTCTGCCTCCCCTGTTCTCAGTGTCACAGTACCTACCGGTGCCACCTCTTGTCCTTCAGCTCCCTCTTGAAAACATATGTACTTTAAAGGACAGGGAAAAACATCACTTATGTACCAGAAAGGTGGTTAGAAGGGATGTCAAGCTGTAGACAGAGAGCATTGACCTCCCCTTGCCAGGCAGAGTCATACAGCCAGTTGGGAGGGAAGGGTGTGGATTTTGTATTGAAAAAGTATTTTTTAGACACCTGTCAGAGAATGGTGGGATGAATTACCCTCCACAGAATTGCCTGTTACATTTGATGGATACAAGAAGCTAAAGCTAAATACTTAGCTTTTAGAGGTCTGAAACAACCGCTCATCTTCAACCTATTGCCTTCCCAATGTGCTTTACACACCAGTACTGTTGCTTAGAGCCCCTCTCTAGAGTGAGAACCACCACTCAGGGACATTAGCAGGCTGCTTCCCTCCATCTGTATGCCTGTGAACAGGGAGTGAGGTGCTGGACCAGTACCTGCCTGTGAGCTAAGTGAAAGCAAGAACCTTGGCATCTGGCAATTAGCACTGGATAAACAAGGAGGGTCATTTTACCCTTTGCTCAAAAATCCGTGCCCTAAATTCCACAGTGGTGAGGGGAAGCTAGCTTCTGCAGGACAGCAGAGAAAACAGTGTCCTCCTTTCCCATATACGTGAGGAGAACTGCAGAAGTCAGGAGAGGAGGGAAGAACTATGACTTTCCAATACACAGCTGTTCCTCTGAACCACTTCACCTGACCCAGAATGGCTAAATGGAGTGGATTGCACAGTGGCAGTATAACCTATAGGGTGCTTATCCCTAGGTACTTTCCACATCCCTAGGTCTCACCAGTGGTGAATTTAAAGTAAGCACAAGTTACTGGTTTCCCCTTAAGACTGAAAAGTGCTGACCTCGTTGGTCAAGGAAGGGAAGCAAAATTATTTCATGCGACAGTTCAGATAAAGGGATAAATGTAATTTGAGAGGGGCTTTTAATTAATTCCACTACAACATTTCATACAAATTATGTGTTTGTGGGGTTTTTTGTGGTTTGTTTGTTTGTTTTTTGTGGTTTGTTTTTTTCCCATAAAGCAAACTATAATTATCTAGTCAGAGGAAGAAAACCCTTGCAAAAAAAACTCCAAAATGATCACTCATGCAAAACAGTTTGGAGGCTTTAGAAGAAAATATCTTCACGACCTGTCTTTCAATAAGCAATAAGGAGACAGCAAAGATGCTAGAGAGCATGTCTTCTGTCATGTATTTCATTAGTCGCAGCAGATACAGCATCACTTATCTTCAAAAGATTTTTGGACAAAACCAGACTCTTGGATTTGACTGGAATTTTCAATGGACAGCAAATAATAGTGTTTTATAATAAAATAAATAGATATATGCAGAGACATATACAAGCCAAATCTATAAAAATGTATACACATTTACCTCTGAAATCCAGACTAAATCCCATCTGAAGGTTTGTAATTTATTTTACAGGGGAAATGAATAACAAAAAGTAAGCTCATGCATAGAATATGATATTTGCAGAGAACACGGAAGCCACAGTCCTTATCTAGCTAAACAGTTAAAGATGCACTTAAATGCCACTCGAAATGAGGACCTCTGTAAGGATCAGCATAGACATGGAAGTTTTTTGTCAACTTTTAAAACTTTAGATAGAGCATTATTATTATTATGCAACACCATGTGAGGCACAAGTTTGCTGTGTGGTCTGTGGGAGAAAGTCTCACTACAGGGCATTTGTTCTCCAGGCTGTTTGCACCAGTGTGGGTTTGTTTGGTTTTGTTGGTTTTTTTCTTCCTTTTAATCACTTAAATAGAAAAGAAAGCTGTTAATTTAAAAAATGAGGTATTGAAAATTGGAAGTGTTTCATAATGTACTGAGCTAGCAGCTTCTCCTTTCCACTAAAAGATCATATTTTCTGAGTTTCTTCTTCACTCAGAGTCCTTCCAGCCATTCTGCACATACTTTCCTTCACCTTTGGACTGTCACCTACTGAAAAATTAGTGTGGCAAGTATATATAAACCAAATAACAATTAAAGGATGTCTTTAAAATCCAGTTCCAGTTTTCCATCTACTCTGATATAAAGCATCTGTCAGTCTTAAGCATTTCCTATTTCCTCAAATAATTGTAATGTTAAACTCAAAATAATAAGACTCTCCTTGGATTCCAGAGAGTCCTCTCATCCACAGATGTGATGAAGTCCTTGCTAACCAGATCCATCGCTCATCAGTTTGTAGATTTGTGGGCTCCTATTTCAGCAATTTTGGAACAGTTTGTCTTGCTAGGCCCTCCTTGCCCACTTCCACTTCTCACAGTCATCATGTTTTTCAGTGTCCAAAACACTTGTGCGGGTGCCTCTAGGTACATGGTTGTCTGGGTAGATTTTAAGTTACATACAGTTCTCTGAGCCAGACAATGATTTTCAACAGTGTGCAGTGTTCCCAGTAATGCAAAACAGAGGTTTGAGAAGTGGGGAAAAGTTTACTAAGAATATGTCCTTGTTAGGTTTTGAAGCTTAGAAAAAATATTTGCTCTCAGGCTGTTCCTCCGCTCATGCGATTGTGCTATACCAAGGTGGGCACAGTGCACATTTTCACCCTGTAATCACCATCCTGAAGAATTGCTGTCACAGTCACTGAAAGATGAGAGAGACATGTAGGATCTATAGGACAAACCATTAACGTGACTGATTAGCTGATCTTTCCTGACCATTTTGTTCACTCTGTTTTTATTACACGTTCTGCTACAGGAGAAGACCTGTTTCAATAATAAATCTGAAAAAATAAAACTCTTCAGCCATGAAAACCAGACTGGACCCTTGTGCTAAAATTTACTAGGGATGATTTAGGTATAACAAAATTCAGTCTTGTACTGACACAGGAGGCATGGATAAGGCAATCCAGTATAGATCCCTTCAAACAAACGGAGACCAAGATTTATACGTCAAGTTTTGAGGGCTCCTGTCTTGAGATATTAATGGATGATCCCATCCACAGTTTAGAAATTACTTCTTTGCATGACAGCAAGAGCTGTCCCTGAAATTTCAATCTTCATTTCAAAAATTGCCCTTTCCAAATGTATACAGTACACTGAAGAAAGTGATGAATTTATTTTAAATCCAAGTTGCAGATGAAAATAAAAAGATCCTGTCTGCTCACAGTTATTAAAGAGAGCATGATACACTTTTTCAGAGGTAGACAGTTATCCTCGATGTCCTGGCTAAATAAGGAATTATATTCTGTCCACCTGTGTTCCCTGTAGGGTTTCAAATTAATACAATACTTAATCACCTCCAAAGTGTGAGGCAGTATGCTTAAGTTCCAGCCAGGAGACTTGACATTTTTTGCAGGAGATTAACTAATTACCATTATCCCCAGTGCCAGCATAATCTGAAGTAAAAATATCTCTGCTTCTCCTGTGTCTGCACCTTCTGGGGTCCCAGAAGGAAACACTATTTCTTAACTTGAAAAAAAGTAACAGTATTTCTTAACTCAAAAAAAAGTCTTTCAAGTCCTATCACATTGATTTTCTTCTCTTTCACTTTTTTCTCACTCTTAGTTTTCAAATGGAGCTTTCTAACTATTTTACTATTTATTTGAAGGAAGAAGACATTTTAAAAGCCTGAGTGCTGGGAAAATGTCTTTCTCTATGATCCCTTGATTGCCTTCATTATAGAGCAGCTGTGCCAAAGGGCTGCAGCCACCCTGGTACCCTCCTGGGGCTTTTTGTGGGGAGCAGAGTGGAGCAGTAACCTGTGGCTGCCGATTTCACAGCAGGCCTTTGACCTCCTCCAGCAACACAAACATGAGGTGAAGGTTGGTGTTAGCTCAATGCACTTGTGGGCCAAATGTTCTTGTTTTAAAAGGGCTAATTGTTTACAAAACTCAACCACCATCAGAATAAGACACTATTGTTTTGTTGCAGAAACACATGGAGAGGGTCAGGAGGATGGCTTGGTCTTCAGACATGCCTTCTCCCTTACATGAATTAAGTCCCTCCATATCACAGCTGTAGGATTAGTTAGCCTTTTTTTCTGGTTTCTGCATGTAGACTCTCAGGAACAGCCTTACATTTCTGCTATCCATGCCTGATTGCCTAAGTGCATAATTCCCCTCCTCTTAAATAAGGATCCAATTAAAGCTCTCCATGTATGCCAACTGTTCTTACCGCTTGGCAAGTTTGGCAGTTTCCCTTTGAGAATCAGCAACCAGCACTATACTCTGCCCAGGCAAAATTATTGAAACAACAGTATTTATTATTCATGCAGCCGCAGGAACACAACACTAAAGAAAAAATAGTTCAAAATAGCAGCAGTTTGCATGCAAATCTAACTCAGCCAAAGCCCAGACGTCAGTGATGGGGACTGAGAAAGTTCCACCTTCACCGGCTACCGCAAGGTGCCTGACTCTCTCTGATGTTCAGAGGGATTGAAGTGCCCGAGCATCCAAGTAACTCCTGAGAATGGGACCCAGACATATCTGAGTCACCAAGAAATATTCTACCTGACTTCAAGTCAGACTAGTTATTTATGCCTTTAACAAAAGCAGAGATTATGTGCAGACATATGTACCCTCCATTTCTTCTGCATGATCAAAGTTACCATAAAGTTTAAATAACTCCATTCTCTTTTAATTAGTGATTTCATACATGATTGGGTGATTCTAGACTGAAGTTTTCTCTTTCAAAACAGGCTAACCTATGGAGCTGATTTGGTGGTCCATGCTTCTTCCATATTAACAGAAAACAGATTTTTGTCCCCATAATTAAGGCAGTTTTGTCCGAGAAGACTCTGCTTTAACATTGTGTTGACAAAACTTCCCTATGCAGTTTTGAGATTGTTAGCAACCACTGACTCTAGTACTGCACTGCCAGGGAAAGAGCTGGCTCTCTGTCAGTAATTTTTCTACTATCTTAGTGCCTCAGTGTTAGCACAATTTGTTCCTCATATTGCAAATCGTCAAATCTTAAGAAAATTAATTGCATATTCACTAGTGGTCACTTCCATAGACAGGGCCTAAGGCAAAACACACAGATGAAATACTGTGCATTTTCTAAAATTTTCGGGCAAATGCTGTCCATGAAATTACAAATAAAATCACCAGGACCAGCTACTCATGTTATCTGTACACTTCCAATCAATCCAGCTATTAAAGTCTCCTTACTCAAATTTTTTCTCGGTTCAGACAGAATCTTTGCAGAGCATTGTTATTAAAATGATATCAATAATTTATTTCATTATTATTTTATATACTATACGTTATCTACCTCAGTGTCTGTATATGTATATATAAACACGTATATTATATAGTATAACTATCATGTACACCATTTAATATACAGTAAATGCATATTATTATTATTATATATTAGAATTATTCTATATAAGTATATAATATATATTGTAGACAAATATAGATCTAGTATTTGGATTATATATCTCTACATAATCTGTATACTGGGTGATTAGTGTACTTTTTTGTTGCTCAACCAACACTACATTTGTGTTCACTGGACTTTGTCTTTCATGCACCCACCCTTAGAAGATGTAAACATCTACAAATGTGGTATATGTTCAAGTGGCACCTCTGTGCCACAGAAATCCTCTTAGATCTCAAACTCAGATGTAGGATGGGTTCAGGTCTGGGTGCAGGAAGCACCTCTGTTGCCATTGGAAAAAAGAAAAAAAAAAAAAAGAACTGTGGACATCAGGATTCATAAAATATAAGCCGAATACCTTCCCATTCCAGTAGACTTTAGTGTCTGAAACTTCTGCTCATTTGTAATGAAATAGTACTCCTGAAGAATAATCCAAAGTACTGGTGGGAAAACCTAGATTTGATATATGACCTGTCAGCATCGAATAAGAAGTGATATTTAGTGAAGGAAATAAAGTATCTCCACTAGACCTATACAGAATAAGGCAAAATTTTAACCTAGACATCCTACCATGCCAGGACCTAGCCTAATACCTCAAAATACAAGAATTAGTTCTTCACCTTGCATAATATTGTACACACAATGTGCAAGGCATCTAAGTATTTTTTATTTATTTTTTTCATAAATCCATATATTACTCATCAGTACTGCTGGTGTGAAGGCTCATGGGAAGCAATGGATTCCTTTTGAAGGGAAAATTGTCATCTTTCTATAGCAGTGAGCTGCATTTATATTTCACTGCTGCCCCCTAAAATAATATTCACTGAAAACCTGAGTGATAAGGTCTTTATGAAATGTTTATTGAGAAAGAACATATCCTACCTGTAATTTCTAAAGCAAAATGAGTAGGTTTTTTTAAAGCATTCTGAAAATAAGTATGAAAAGCTAACCTCATATGCCACACCTGAGCCATTCCTGTGTTATTCCAGTTGAGATAATTTACAAAACAAATATTTACAATGAGACACTGCAGCTTGATATTAACTCATGTGAATGCATTATAATAGTCAAGTATTTAATCACTTTTCAATTCTTGTAAAACAAATAACATTTTCCAGCACTGTCTGAACTGCACTCACTATAGTCAACAGGTGTTCAGCTCCTTTACAGGAGAGAATTGAGTTCACCACCCTGGATAATGAAGACTTACTGCATTTTAGACTGTAACTCAGCAGGTGATTGGACATTATTGACTTCACAGGAAAATACAAGTAAAATGAGCTCTTCAGCTGTAAATAATTTGGTCATAAAAGAGAAAGCTAATGTATTCCTTTGGTAACAGTCTCAGCTCTGCTGCATGGTGCAGATTCTCCCTAGCCACTTCTGCATTCTTTATCATCAACCACTCCAAAAAGAAAATATTAGTTATGATTTTTGTGAAAAGTTTCCTTACTAAACTAAACACAGGAATTCACATGAAGAGTTTTGTGCGGAACACGGTGTGATGGTATTTGCTTCTCTCCAGCACAATGGGAAGAAGGGGAGTACTGGAATAATCTTCTTTGTAATCTAGAAATAGCTCTTCCTTCTTTCTCTCCCCCACCTTCCAAAGTTAATCCGTATGGTTTGACAGCCCTGCAAATGCTCTCACAGGCTTTAGAAGGCTTTGATTTATATTTATAATGCAAAATCAAGCTTTTAGCTTATGTTTTGATTTTAGAATATCCATAGTATAATAAAAGCAGTGGACATCCAAGTAATCAACTAATCCTTTTATCCAGAGCTGTTCAGATCAATCATTTAAACACCATGCGGTTTTGACAGATGCCACCATGACAAATTTCTTTCCCCCATATTGTTTTCATTGCCACAGATTTTCTGATTGAGTCATAATTACATTTGGGCTTTCAATGGCATATAGTCATACTACCTAATTTTAAATATTAATTTCCTGAAAATAATTGAAAACCCATCCATATTTTTAATCTATGGCAGGTGCTTAACTACAACCTCCTTTTGTTGTTATTGTTGCCATTGACATACAATACGTGATCCAGGAAAATGTCTGGCTCCCATGGCTATGTGGCCAACACTGGCCTTGTGAAATACCTGCTATCACCTAGCCAGATGTTTAATGTTTGTAATCATTTACTTGTAATGCTGCTCATTGCCTGCCACCATTTCATGAGGCATCTCTTCAGCATTTTCTGTCTGTAGACAGCCCACCCCACATTGTATTGCCTCCTGATGAAGCTTCCTGAAAAAGCTCTCATAATGCCTGGACCATCTCTGTGCTGCCATGTGGCTGAAGAACAACCAGAACACAGCTTATGCGTGAACTGTTATAGCAGTGGCAGAATACAGCAGATAAGGAGACAGCATTTTGATCAGTGGAGCTATAGCAAATTCATCCATTCATGGAAATACTGTGGTTTTGTTTTTATATGTACATTCACACACATATGTATATTTGTGTGCTTTTTTTTTTTCCTCCTTTGCAGTTCAAGATATTCCCATATTACATGGGTGAGGCAAGGTTTGTGGGAAAACATAACATTTTTTATGAAATCAACATAACTTATTGGTAAAAAGTAAATAAGCTTTCCTGTATGCAGACCATTCTTCAGGTCTGAAAACAAAGTGATAACAGAAAATTATTTTCTAATATGGCCAAAAGAACTTAGTCTTCAAGAGTGACACATAATATTTCTCTCTTCTACAACCAGCCAGAGCACTAGAAAAAAAACATGAGGGTCCTTCTCATGAAATATCAATATATAAAATAGAATATGTCTGCAGAGAAACTGTTGTGTTTGTGAGTCTACACAGCACATAGCCATCCCCAGCAAAGGTGATGGCTCTGGTTCAGAAAACAGAATTAGCTTTTCCATAGTATATTCACAACTTTTCTGCAGCAAGCTTGTGTGTCAGTACCAGAGTAGTACAGACGTGCCCCATAGAGTCTGATGTAGCTTCATCCTGTCTTAAAGTTTGGTATCTACTGAAATGCTTCCCTGAGCTATTTAAAACACTTTTCCTGCATCCTACTTGTTAAAAGCAGACAACAATAATCCTGGAGATGGAAGACACTGTTTTAAAACACTTTAAAAACACTCTACCTGCCAGATAGACATTTTGAAATTATTGCCATCAGCCTGTGCCTCTAAAGTGAGGAGTGAAAGTGCTTTTGCTTAGCATCTTTCTCCTCTTTTTCTGGCCCATCTTCCACCCCATGTCTTCAGGATTTCTTAGTCATTTCTAACAGACAGCTGCAATTACAGTCCTTTAAAACAACCTGCTTTGATGCCAGTGGACTGTAAACTCTACAGCAGTATCACAACCTCTCTTTTTTGTTCATAAGGACATGCGATTTTTCAAACAGTTTTAATATACTTGATCCCTTCAGTTTTTAAAGGCCCATGAGGAAGACTGATTGTTCCCAGCTAACTGCAGAGAGAGAAAGGAGGAAGGAAAGTTGGTTGTTAGTAATAGAAAAATACCCTGATGTCTAGACAGACTTCAGCCGTGATCACGCACAAGGTTTAGAGTCTGATTTGGCAACTTCAATCCAGGACCGAGAGACTGTACAAACTGAGTCCAACAGCAAGGCAAAGTCTGTGTTCAGTGCTGTCTTTGAAGGCTGCTTAAAAAAGGCAGATGCAGGTCTCACAGTATGAATCAAGCTTTTCCCAGACCAGGTGTCACCACTGTTGGGGACAACTTTAGAGAGCACAGACATTGCTGGAGGAACATCCAGACCACAGCTGTGCTATTAAGCTGCAGAGTGGCCACCATTTATACCCAGAGCTGGGCGTTCCCCTCACAGAGTGACAGCCTCATCTGCCTTTTCTGCTTCTCTGTTACCACAAAGGACACCCTCCAGGAGGGGTTGCTGCATTTCCTTTGGGGACAAAACAGACACAACTTTCTACTTAAGACCAACAGGAAGGTATAAGAGTAAGAACAGAGGCAGAAGAGTGAAAAGCATTGTGTAAGAGGTATAAGATGGAGTAGCTGCCTCTCCCACCTCTCCTTAAACAGGTATGCAAAACTTTTTCTCTAGCCAAGCAGAGTTGTGTTTAAAGGCAAGAAATTCCAAGCAGGAAAACACCTTGAGCCATGTGTTGTGTGCATGCCACATGCCTGCCTTTCTTCCTGCTCTCTAGAGCCATCACAGAAGTTCACATCTTCTTGAGCTGGTTCTTGAGTTGAAATGGAAGAGGTGTTAGTGTGTATTTAATGTGCAAATATTATGTGCATGTAATAGTGACAGGAGTATGTTAAGTGACCTGACTGGTGAGGTGAAGTTACTGTCCAACAAGAGTAGGTTATTCCTTTCCAATATTAATCTATTGATCCAATCTGACTTAGTAGACAGCTGTGGGAAAGGTAGACACGGTCTGCAACTTAGATCGTGATGACCTGCTGCAAGCCCAGGCTCATGAGACAATATGTGAACTGTTAGCTTAGAGGAATCTGCAGAGCCAGCAAGGAAGACAAGTCCTTCTCAGAGACTGGAGTTTGGAAGTGAAAATAGAGCCAGAGAGCTTCTAACGGGAACTTTCCCTAAAATGCTATGGGACAGATGTTTTGAGTCAATGGTACTGACCTTGTCAGCCCAACTGCAGGACTGAGATGCTGCCTAGCCCAGTAAAGAGTCCCCTGCAATCTGGTTAAAATACGAACAAAATTCCTATCTCGTAACAAATTTTGCATATTGTTTAGGTGATAAATATATTTGCTTTGTAGTTTTAAGATCCTTAGGCTGGAAGGCTGTGGACCACCCTTGGCCCAGTCAGGAAAAGGAGGATTCCCTCCCTTGCTCTTGTGAGACCCATCAAAGCCCATGGTCTGGCAAAACACTCTGTAAGCTGTAGATGACTCCCGTCAGCAAAGTCATGCCAACCTGTATGCCTGGCACAGCTGTTCGTGGCAGCAGGTCTGATTCCTGTCCTCTCCACAGGCACTTTGAGCCCCCAAGGTGTCTGAACACAGCCTGCTCCAACTGCTGTGAGGCTTCAGATATCACCTCCACTGTTCGCTGAACAGCAACACCACTGGATTCTGTAGAGAAGCTTTATCACAGACTTACTGTTCTATTGATTAGAGACTTCTAATTTACACACTAAGGATAAAAAAATAAAAGGAGGAGGAGGAGAAAAGCAGCTTTGGAAAAATACATATTCTCTATGTGCTTTCTTTTGTCACTTGGAGGGCCCAAAAATTGGATATTTTGTGTTTTTTAAGGCTTCTTTACAGCCTAAGAGTTTTCTGTATGCAAAGAATATAATTGTCCACGGGTCTATATCATTTTTAAGCTGCTAAAAGGTATAGCTCTAGCTAAGCAAGGCCTTGGGGTAGATTTATTTTTTTTGTGTGCTAACCTCCTTGGAACGTTTTATAATGGTTTTATTTTAAAGGAACTCGCCTGTATGTCCAAGCACTGGAGAGGAGGGAGACTGGCAAACTTCTCTGCAGTTCTGAGTTTGGCAAAATGTGTTTGTGATCTGCAGATGTTCAGCTTCTATCTCTTGCAGCATCTTAATGATGTGGCTCATTGAGCTCTGCCACTTGCCCCTGAATTTTCCTCTCATGCTTCCCCTCAGCTTATTTCCAGCTCATTCAATAACTATTAACATAATGCTGCTGTTAGAAGCCAGCAGGGGCTCATTGCTGCTCTCATACAGCCACTCTCCACCCCGATACAGTCACCTGTCTGCATAAATTGAGCTAGTAAAGAGGGGCCAATTTCCAGGACACAAAGATTTCAGCAGCCAGAAATGTGCCTAATGTAAATCAGCATCACTCTGTGCTATAGAGTTTTTCTGGCAGCAACTGGTTTAGCCCAGATGAGGAGGCGTTGGGTAGATTAGAAAGAACTGAAGCAGTTATTCCTTATTTCCCATTGCCATTCCTTACAGCATCTCGAGAGCTGCCATCCACTCAAACATCTGGGCACAGACCTACCACAAAATGACAACCTTGTCCAACTGTGCCTAGTTTTCTTCACTAGCACACTCTACTCTGGCTCTCAGGAGTGACTCTTCTTGTATTTGCCATGTAGCCTGGACCCTTGAGGGTCTGTACTGGGCCATTATAACGTTTCACATGACCCTGATATTAAACATTTTTTTGATTACTAGTTATTTAAACCTAATGCTTGAGCCCCAGATCAGCAGATGACAAACGCACACAATTAATTTTTAAACATGATCATTCAGTAGGACCGCAGCAAAATCCACATTGAAGTGTTTGTTTTGCTTTTAATTCCTGCTTTAGTGAACCAAAACCCAAAGAAAATCTCCATGTTAACCTCAGTAGAGTCCAAATTCTAGGTTTTGCTGCAAGTTACAATGACTGGGGCAGGTATTAAATGGCTGTCACAGGGAGATGATGTTGTGGTACAAGCAAGTGATCCAGCATCACATTCCAGAGCCAACTGTTAGGTTAGCAAGGGAAGTGGGCCAAACTCATCCGCTGTGTGATTCATAGCCTTTTTGCCTTCAGATTTTCCATTTATTTTTAATATCTGCCAAGAGGATAGTTTAGAGAACGTTACACTGTCATAACATTATATGCCACTGACAATAGTCGTTAATTGTAGTAATAATACATAATCAGCTATGTATGTATGCATTAATATATTACTTGTGTAGCCTCAGCACTCACTTTTCTTCCACCCAACAACAGTCATGCATGGCTGCCTCATTACCTGAGCTGTGAATTTCCTTCTATGACATGTTTGGGATAGATATTATCTTTATAGTAGAAGCCAGTGATGTTTCTGTCGGCAGCCGTGGGGTTTTATTGAGGAGTTTATAATTTTTGTTCATTGGGATTTTCAGAGGACTGAACAGTACAGCATTGCAGAACACTGATAGGCTGGCAAAGGGTGAACTCCTGGCACACAGACAAACTCACACTTGTGCCAGAAACGTACAACAGTAGGGGAGGTAACAATCACAGAATCACAGAATGTCCCTGGCTGGAAGAGACCTCCAAGATCATCCAGTCCAGCCTTAGACCTAACAGTGCAAGTTCACCACTAAACCAGGTCCCTAAGCACCAGGTCGACATGCAGTTTAAATGCCTCCAGAGATGGTGACTCCACCACCACCCTGGGCAATCTATTCCAATGCCTGACAACCCTTTCAGTGAAGAAATGCTTTCTAATATCTTACCTAAAACTCCCCTGGTGCAGCTTGCGTCCATTCTCTCTGGTCCTAACACATGCCACCAGGGAGAAGAGGTTGTCCCCCCTCATCAAACCAACCTCCTTTCAGGTAATTGTAAAGAGTAATGAGGTCTCCCCTCAACCTCCTCTTCTCCAGACTAAACAACCCCAGCTCCCTCAGCAGCTTCTCATAGGACTTGGCTCTAGGCCCTTTGCAAACCTCATTGCCCATTTCTGGACACGCTCCAGCACTTCTGTGTCCTTCAGTATTCAAGGTGTGGCCTCACCAGTGCTGAATGCAGGTGGATGATCACCTCCCTATTCCTGCTGGCCACAGTGTTCCTAATAAAAGCCAGGATGTGATAAGAAAATAAATGAGACAACAGAGAAGAACAACAACTTTTGTCTGTCTCTGATAAAGCCTTGAACAACATCTGTTATAAGACAGTGCAACTCAATTTGCAAAGTCTTATTTTTATTTTAAACAAATATCAAAAATACACATGCAGAAGAAATGGATGGCTTCTTGATGTTTTTGCAAAGGTGAAACATGGGACTGTAGAAGGAGGTGACACTGGTGGAGAAACTAACTTTGAAATTATAAAGAAAAATGAACAGAGGAAGAAAAGAAAGAGAATTAGAAGAAGTGGAGCAAGAAGAACATTATTTTGTGTAAATTAAATTTAAATAAAAAAGGATGACACTGGGTGTGATCTTGTCATGCTGTGATATTTTAAGGTCAACAGGAATAAGAGAATCATATATAACATGAGTACCCCAGAAGTACAAAGTCCACCTTTTCCTTTATTTTTTTTGTCTAATAGTGAAGCTGCTGATGCACATTTGTCAATGAGACAAAAAACACTCTCTACATTGACCAAAAATTATAGCCTTAGTCACTTAACCTCTTAGAGCTCATTTGCTTCAAGGTGAGGAGCAGTTAAATCTATTGGAAAAAGGAAAGAAAATGCCTCGGAAATGTTAGGTTGGCATTTGGCTTGTCTTTCAAGTCTCCTTTAATAGCTGGGCAGAGCAGAGGGTCCTTTTCTGTGCTCAACTGTTTTCATACTTCTGTAGAAGTTGATTTTTTCCATTCCAGCCTCAGCCCCTCAGCAGCAGTTGCAGAGAAACTCCATCTGACTAGTGACAGCCACTAAGGAAAACTTTGAGCCCTCTCTGTGTAGAGGGTTGTCATGGATGCTGCCATATGCATGGTGAGGGAGTTCCTTCTAAGGGTCTATGAACTTTGAGACCTGAGAAAGTGAAGAAAGAACAGAGAATATTCACTTGTGCATAAATCATGGCGGCACTGAAAGTACGATTCTTCCTGCTCATAGAGAAATGCCACACAGTAATGCTGTCATTAGGCATGGCTCAAAATTTGTCTGGTGTTGTCACATGCCAGAATCTGCCCTGGCAAAGATGTTTATCTGCTCCAGGCAACTGCATGGAGGCAGATGGTTTGAATGGACCACTGGTGCAGTCAGTCACAAAGGCCACACTGCAATCGGTTTGTAGAATCAAAGACAGGTAAAATCTTGCTTTGGGTGTCAAGCAGGCTGCCTCAACAGACTTCAGGAAGGAAATAGCAATAAATTATTAGCTTTCTGGAGTAAGAGAATAGCAGTCAAAGGATGACTGGCGACTCTAAGTAAACCTGTACAACTCATTGCCGCGGGTTGTTGAACTCAATGGTATATATTTGTTAAAAAATATTTAGACTCATTCATGCACATTCAGTTATTAAGCATGATTATTTGGATGTAACTACCTCATCAGAAAGTGCCTGGACATTGTCAGGTGTCCCCTGTAAGATCTGGGTAATTTCATACTGGTCTTTTCCCTTACACACTTCTCCTGTGAATTATCTTTTGGCCAACACCAGAGACAGGATGCTTGGCTTGATGAAGATCTGGTCAGGCCTCTTATGGCCTTTCTTCTGTTCCTGTGAGGGCAAATCCACATGGCATACTACAGGCAAAAAATGGCTTTGTGGCAGCATATATTCACTGCAGTAAATGCCATGCTCATGCATGTACCCACATGCTGAGAGGTAGCTGCCCTTCAGCTCTCCTGGAGTCTGAGGAGAGAAAATCTGTCAGCCCTGAAGACCACATAAGCACATCCTTAGACAAACAGATCCTTACACTAGGGGCAAACTATTAGTTATTCCCTTGTCTGCTCTTGAGGGAGCAGAGTTACAGCCCATTGTTTACTGTGTGAGCCCCTACTCTCTCAAAGCCTTTGCTGTCTGCTCAGTGCAAACAGCCCCTCTGAACTTCAGGCAGGCAACTCACGGTGTCACATTAACACAGCAAGATTTTTTAAGTCCAGGTCTTAAAGCTGCAGTCTAGCTAATAAAAAAAATATAATAATACAAAAAAACAACCACAAAACAAAACTTATTTATACTGTACAATTTCTAACAACGTATTTTCATATAGGACTAGTACTCTTTTTTTTTTAAGAGGCCAATGACATTAAATGGTTGCACTTGATGATCTTAAAGGTCTTTTCCAACCAGAAGCTGTTCTATAATTCTATAATTCTAAACTGACTTTTGACTGTTGTGTGCAATGATAGGGCAGTTATACTCATCATTGATTTTCCCATTCCAGAGAGGCAGTTTTACGCATAAGCAAATACTTTTTCAATACCACCCAGGAGGAAGAAAAGGATATTTCTATGACAAACTGTTTCTGGACAAACACAGGTATTTGGCTGAAAATTAAATAGAAGCAGCAATCTTCAGTACAGGCTAAACTTTAGAGAGGGCTACTTTCAATCTTTTTCCTGTTAGGGGAGACCTATGTATTTTCCAGTGGATTCTTGCACAGATGGATTAAATCTAAGCCCACTAGCAATCAGCTTGCTGGGTTTGCTTAGCTTCCATGAGTCCCCAGATGTAGTCATTGGACCACTGATCCATGATCACAGGTTTTAGAACTTCTAATGTAAATCTTCAGAATTTGGGAGCACCTTGATATGCTGAGAGGGTGGAAAGCCCCACTGGGGACAGGAGGTTTGAAGGTAACTAGGACAGCACAGCCAGCAACACTCTCGGCATCTGTTCTGCCTCTGCCCAGACTTTGAGAGGTTTGAAACAGCAACCTCTTTGTGCCTTTTGTCTTTTTGTCACTTTGTCTTTCTTTCCCTCTCTCTCTGCTATCTGACCCTCAGCATCAACCATGGAAGTGAAAGTGGATAGGTGGCCAAGCCCCTGTCCTTGCACACATGCCCTGCAACCGGGATGCTGAGGACCAGAGACAGAGCACAGCAGTAGGTCCCCAGGAGATTTTTCTCTGCCTCCAGCAAGTTACAGCTGGAGGACTTTTGTAGGAAAAATGCATTAGTTTGTTTATAACAACATTCAGTCTTTTTTTTGTGGGAATTGTTTTCTAAGTCCATGGCAGCATTTAGCACCATCATTACCCTGCAGGCACAGAGAAGCTCTTTGGCTGAGCAATTTGGCAGGCAGTGGGTAAAGCAGGACTCTTGTTTGTTTTGAAGCTGCCACAAAATGGTTGCACCTGATGATTCCATTACCTACAGGGCAAATATTACAAGCTTTCTTAGACTGTTTTTTGCTATTTGTTTGCTTTCAGGCTAGGATTTGGAGGGAGACACTTGTCCTTCTGCCCTCAGTGAGTGCTGGAGGCACCTTCCTTCACTGATCAAAGGTGACGGTTTGGAAGAAGAAGAAGGATATGTTGGATGCAGACATTTAAAGGAGTGGTGCAGGGGGGGAAGGAGAAGCTGGTAAGGGGAACAAAACAAAGCCATAGTGAGATCCTATTGTCCTCTGTCAGTATAACCAGTAGTTAAGCACCTGGGTGTTAGAAAAACTGTGTAAAGCAATGGACAAAGCTAGTAAAAACAGGTACATCCAGCCTCTGAATTAATTTAGGCTGCAGATCAGAAGAAGGTTTCCCATCAAGAGAAGAGGGAAGCCTGGAAACAGACTTCAAAAGGAAGATAAGGGACAAAATGTACAAGAGTTATGGTGGAGACTAATTGATTTATGCAGTGCAGATCATGGTAGTCAGTAGTCACAGGCCTTTTTTGATGCCTATGCACAAGACCTTCTACAAAGTCCCGTGTTGTTACAAAACAGATAAATCCACAAACTTGGCTGTGACCCAAGGATTACAGGTGAGCAGAGCAGAAGCTTCCATCAAAAGCATGTAGTCAGGAAAACATCTGCTGATGTGAGGCTAGTTCTTTGATGGTGTGTCATATATGAGATATGAGGGGGAGTTTCAAGATGTCTGAGGGGAGCCCAGAACCTGGCAGCATTTCCAAAACAAGATGCAGTCTTATGAGCACAGGTGTCTGTTCTGCCACTGAATCTCCAAAGCTGAAAAAGTTTGTGGCAAAACAGCATAAATACAATATGGATCCATGGCATAGGTGTTGCTTTTGTTTATTAGAATGTGAAATGGGTTGAATAATTTTTTGTCTGATTATTTATGTGCATGGGTGTAAACAAGAAGTTGCTTGAGCTTTCTGTTTATCTTGTTATTGTTTGAGCCTAGCCACAGGTTTAGCAAGCTAAACACACAAGGTCAGCAGAACAGCAAGTACACAAGTACAGGATGGATTGATGTCATATCTAAATGCTGTCCTTTGTCCCAGGAGAAGTTTCTCTATGTTGTTTTCACTTCTGCGTATCTTCCCAATGCAAAGAGTGACAGGAAGACATCATGATGGGTAACAGCTTCAAGCTGTCCCATGTGAAGCCATTTTTTTTCCTTTTGTATTGCAGTTTAGCATTTTTGCTGTTATATATATCCTGTAGTTGCATGATTTTAATAATTCAACGTCTCCTCCATGTTTCCAGGCAGCTTTTTCCCCTCCCAGCAGCCCTCTTGGGCTACATACTCCTTCCAAAACTATTTGGAATAGGTCCTCTAACCATTTGAGAGAGCACTGCAGCTGCTTTGAAGGCTTTTGTGTCCATCTACAAGCAGGAGCAATCCTTCCTACATTTCTCCTGCCCTGCCCTGTCCATGGAAAAGTACCATGGATGGACTTCTGGGGTAGGTTTTACTTGAAAATGTAGCACTAAATAGCAGCAATTGGTTACCTCCATTCATCAGGAAAGGCTCTGGCTGTGCAAGTCTTTGTAGGGGGCTTTCTGCTGAAGGATCTCAATATACTGTGGGTTTGGTGCCTCATGACAAGTCCTGGGGCTGAGAGGAATATTAGTAGAATCCTTAAGACCTTTCAGGGCTCAAGGCGATCTCCACCAGCTGAATGCTACAGGGGAAGCAAAGGCATCCCTAGGGAGCAGGGGATCTCCTTCCGAAAGACAGGAGAGGTGCCAGGCTGGGGCCAAGCACCTGCAACATTGGCTGGGCATTTCCAGGCCCCAGTTTGTAACCCTGGTGCCTCACAGTGCCCCACCAGCCCTGCAAGAGCTGCTTGGGTCTCTGCCCCAACACCAGCTTTCCTTCCCACTCTGTCTCAGCTAGATATGACAATGGACATCATGTGGATTTTGGGATTATAGGGCTGTGCATTTCACTGGCCTCCTTACCACAGGTGATTAAAATGTGCTGAAAAACATTCCCTTGCTACAGCATGTTCTGGGTCTGCCCCAATTACTGCTGCTGGCAAGGCCCCCTCTCTGCATGCACTCCCCTCTCCTGCATACACCTATGCAAAGACAGAGGCTGCTGGTTCTTTCTCAACTTTGCTCACAGTTTGGGTTCTCCTTCCATTAAAGAGTGGGTAGGGATGCATGAAAATTTAAAATATGTTATTACTTATTCCCCTTTTGAACCGTTTCCTTCCCTGCGGGTTATCTGCTTCTTAGCTCTACCTGGTGACAGGGGTGCATTGTGCACTGCTTTCATTAATCTCCATCCTACACAAACCTTGCTGCTTGGGGAGGTTATCAAAATTAAAATATCAGGCTTTTGTCTGAGAACATTTCCTTACTTATTATCACACCCAGGATTATAGAACTGAAAGAAAAGGTGAGATTGGTGAGAGGTGGCAGGGGGAGGGACAAGAATTCTTACACAGAAGGGGGGAATCATTTCTTTTTTTTTTTTAAATTGGAAAATATGGTGAAAAAATCACAAATTAATGAAGTGAGAGAATTCAAGGTCACTGCAGTACCTGGAGATACTTTAAGCACATTTTCTACCTTGATTTCTTATGAAAACAAGCCAGTCTGTGCACGTCTGTTTGCTTTGCTATTCCTCTCTCCATGATTTTTAAACCATTTGGCAGATTTCAGTCACACCTAAAAGAAGGGCAGATGTTTCCTAAATAAATTAATTTCTCCCCATTTCATAAGACAGTCACTGGCACAGATATGGGACCAGGTTCATGCAATTATATTGTTCTCCCAACTCACTTTTGATGCTCTCAGCTCTAACTTTTAAATCATGCCCAGCACCCTGAGTTCTATCCCCAAGCCCCCTGTGGGAGAAGGGAGAATGGGAGAATGGAGAATGTTATAACTGATGGCATTACTTACAACTAAAGGAGCAATTAACAGCTGAAGGGGAAACTACTGTCTTGTAATTCAGTTTAAAGTCGCTCAAGCAACAGAAACAAATCCTCTGGAAAGTCAGTTTCATTACTTCTGCAGCTCATAAGAGCTTTTTTAACATCATAACACACTGAGACAATGACAGCCTCATCAATGGCCTGGAGAACTGAACTTGGAAACAGTGAGCTCCTGCCCCAAGAATAGTTCCAGGAAAAGGAAATCTCCTTGTCCGCGTGTTTGCTCCATGTTTTAGCTCACAGATGGATCGACGCAAGAGGGCAGGTGTGTGGGAATAGGAGTATTGCAGACACCCAGGGGGGGACTGGGTTTGCTGCCCTACTTGGCTCCCAGGGATGCTGGGAGCCAAGGGGGAATGCTTCTGGGTCCCCAGACTACTGCAAGTGCAAAGCCAAAGGCACATGATTTTCCAGGGGGAAACAATCGAGCCCCCCAAAAGTGCCTTTGCAGGGACAAGGCCACCACTTAGCAAAAGAAAGCACATGTGACACATTATGAATAATTTATTCTGGTGACAGCAATTCACGGATGTGACACCACTGTTTGGGTGCATTAAGATGCTGAGCATCCTTTGGGGAATATTGGGAGTTAGGTGACCCAGGGAACTCAAGGATATTAATGCATAATTTATTTTACATAGGAAATAGAAACTAGAGCAGTTAATAAAATTCTGATCATATCCCATTTTTTTTGTTGTGTCTCCCTCAAAAGGGTATTCCAGTGGAGACATTATATTCTTGCATTAAAATATCACCATCCACAGAGAACATTTTTCTCTGTAAGCAAAATCCAAAGTCATTGTACCTTAAATTAAAACCTAAGTCTTTTTTAATTATTGCAGCTCACTGAAGCAGGAGTCCAAAAATAACAGATAAATCAAAAAAGAGAAACCCAAAAGGCAAAACAGGCCACTGAGCTTCATTCAGAAACTGGAGAACAGCTTGAATCTTGGTACTCAAAGAATCCCTCTGAAGTTCAGTCTTGTAAAATCACACTTTCTCTCCTAACCCCTACATGAGTAGCATGTCCTGCAAGAGTATCTCTCTCTGCACAGGGAATTTGGTGGTGATATCACTTGCAGTGCCTGCCTGCTGGATGCTTTCTGAGGCTGTAAAACTCTTTTGATGCCAGCCTTTCTCTTCTCTTTAGTGGATATTCTTTGCTCTCCTGTTTTTTTAGTTCATTTCTTTTGTTCCTCCTTTTTTCCCCTCTGGTTTTGTTCCTCTCCTTTCTCTCCCAAATTGCACAGCTCTCTAGCAGCTTTTATCCTCCTTTTCTTTTTTCTTAGAGATTCTGAATGGAAATGAAGAATGCATCTCTTAAGGGAGCAGGTTGCATGAAAAGTTTTCATTTTGCAATTGGATTAACTCTTTGACTGTCAGATATCCCTTTGTAATATTAATCACAAGTTCTGTTCACTTTTTACTTCAGACCATCTACTTTGACAGACACACTTTGAGGGCTTTTTTGCATTCAATGCCAATGGAGTCTTTTCACAACAACACATCCACAGAAGTATTGCATTAGGTTTTTAAGTATGAATCACACCTAATAAAGTTCTCTTTGTATTATATAGGACTTCAGTAGCTTTCAGTAGCTTTCTTGTTAGATGCAACTCAATTAGAAGCTTTTTTCTCATAACAGCCCCTTGGGACTGCCCTTGCATTTACATTTGGGAAACTGCGTAAGATGATCACTTAAGCCTCCATTCAAAGCAAGCTTTTGCCAGACAGAAACACTATGCACAGAAACACTTCAGACATGTTGTTCAAAATGGATTTTTGTGTCATGCACAGGACATGAAACCTCCCCCCTCCAATCTCTGCCCAAAGGAAGCTGATTTGGATGGCAGCTTCATCAGGCTCACGCAAAGGCTGGTTTTGCAACCTACATTCAACAACCCCCTCCATTACACTGTGGTCCCTGAGACCTTGGCCACCCACAGGACTATGGGAATAATCAGGAACCAGAGAGGTAACCATGTTATTGGGGATTTGCAGCAGAAGTTGGAAGGCACCCAGAGAGTAGGGCTGCACACAACAGGACAAGGAAAGAAAGTCTAGCTAAGGCAGACTCATGCATTGGTAGTAGATAGAGAATTTCAGACAAGTATCTCTTCTCTTCAGTGGAGCATTAGCTGTATAGTGAGAAACACTATATTTCTTAGCCTTCAGAGCATATCTGTTTGGCTTTTAGGCTTTTTCTATTTCTTGAAATATAGCTCAGAAAGACTATTAGCCAACATAACACAGAAGCACAATCCACAGGGATATATCCATGTACACATTATTAAGCATTAAAGGTAAAGTTAGATTAGCAATAACCCAAATGAAATACATTGTGATTGAATCATTAATTTTAATAATAATAATAATAATAACAACCACAATTGTTTTTATTCCTTTTTCCTTTCACAAAGCTGTTATTCAGTGTGAGAATAATCAGAGAACTAAAAAATATAACCTGCAATGAAAGATTGAACTAATTGATTCTGTGCAATCTACAGAAGAGAAAATGAAGCACAGACACAGTAGTACTTTTCAAATACATAGAAGTCTGCTGCAAACAAGAAGGGAGTATTCTGTTTCCTGCATCCATGATGGACAAGAGAAAAACCATCAGGCTTTATCTGCAGAGAAATAAATAAATAGATAAATAAATAAATAAAAAGGAATAACAAAAATTCTGGTAAGACAGCAGGAAGCACACTGGCTCAGTTAAGCACAGCAAAGCCAGGGAATAGCCCACCTGGGGACTGTCCAACTGTAGGGCTCTTAAGAAAGAGGTTAGAGAAATTTCTACCGGGCTGTCCAGCCTGCTGTGAGTGACATGTTTAAGTTCTATCCAGCTCTCTTTTCTATGATTCTACATTTTATATGTGTTTATGAAGACCGTGTATGTGATAGCAAACCTCCTGTCTCACAACATTGCTCTTAGTGACAATCCTGTCATTGGTATCTGTCAGAAAAGGATTGAGCTGATCAGGCCTCTCAATAACTTTTCTGAGTACCAATGCAGAGATAAATATTGCTGAATGTTTTATAGTTCTTAATATGTGTCAGGCTTTGCTTTAAACTCATGGGATAATATTGTGGGTGAATTACATGTAGTATACAGATCGTGTATAGTAGCCTCACAAACCAGAGCCTGGAATAAGAGAGTATATTAACACTGTGTCGTGTAGCTCAGGTGTATTTAGCAATACAAACACTTGCTGACAGGCATTTTCTGTGAACCCAATACCACATCCCCAAGTGGGAACATCACAGATCAAATGTCTAATCATATCTTATAAATACCCTATTACATGCATCTGTAGAGTTCCTATGCTACCTAAGGATGACCAAAGGGGACCAGACAGGGGCAGCCTCCATTACTGTGAGGTACAAGAGAAATCTATCAGACTTCTGCAAGATAACGTAACAGCTTTATACAAGGAGGTTGTGAGAAATGCCATGACCAGTTAAAGTACAAGTGTAATTACAAATCATGGAAGGCAGTTGGCATGTTCACATTAGCTATTTTAAACTCTTCTAGATATTTAATTTTGAAGCTTTGAGTTCTCCCTTGAGAGAATCAGTGTTTCTTTGCAGACTCTCTAAGTGACATGGGTACCTAAGTTATCTCCTAAGTTATATGGTGTGAGGAACTCTTCATGTAATTATCCTGGTATTTGTCTACAATGATACGTTTAACATCCCAAGTGATGAGCAATTACTTCCTGGATGCAGATCTGATGATCCTTGAACTTCAGAGAAAATTGCATCAGTAGTTGGATTTTGGTGACATGTCTCACAGCCAGTTTCTGGTCAGGTCAGAGCAGCTGCTTGCTGAAATATCTAGAGAGATGATCTTAGTATCTTGCTGTCAAGTGACACCTGGTTTGTGATGGACAGGTGCCTATAGCTGCAGGTTGATTAGGGACCAATGAACAGTTGACTGATTCACAGGCACCACAGCTGTAAATACTCGTTTCTCAGAAGATGAGTAACTGAAGAAGAAAGGCACTTCTGAGTTTCACACAGCTCCTACCATGAAAAGCCATATGTGAGCTTAATAAACTGCAAATCTGGAAGCACAGTGAGCGTTTGCAATGATTCAGGTCTCTTTTAACATGATGGGTAATGAAATGCCATGGTGGGATAACAGTCCAAGAGCCTGTTTGGAGCGAACTCATTTGGCAATGATTCTTCACAGAGTCAACACCGTGTAAGAGCCCAACAGGCAGAAATCAGTGCCCAAGATGTGCATATTATCCTTCCATCTCTTGCTGATTTACAGCACTTCCCAGTCGTTCTAGCAGAGACACCTACAGTTTTAATTTCTTAAATATTTAGGCAGGAAAATTTCCTAGGAAGAAATTTCCACCTCAAGGTTTACAGCACAGCATAAGCCCACAACTACTCCACATGGATATGAGAGTGAGGTTCCCTCAGACAAAGGGTTTTGGAAGCTATTAAAAAAATCCCAGCTTTCACACAGAAAATAAACTGATGTTCAAAGTACTTAATCACATATGTCAAAGATGTTAGTATACGCTTAAAGTCAGTCTTTTCCGGGCTTTAATTGGTGCCTTTTCCTTCACAGTTTTGGGGTTTTTTTATAGCTACATCAAGGCCCACTCCACAGTCTTGCGAGGTAAATGAAAGACTCCTACTGATCTCAGTGGGATCCCAATGGCAGCCTTGCTTGCTTTGTCTTTAGTCATGGCAACATTAGCTTTAATATCTTTAAATAGTGTGTGTGTGTGTCCCAAAACCTACTTTCATTTTCTGCTACTGTTCTGGTTGGTCTACATGGGAATTTGCTGTCATCTGTGGGTAACTGATGGACCTTGCAACAAAATTGTATTCCTTGACTCTTTAAGTGTCAAGAAGCTGTATTTCCTCCCCTCATTATTTGAAGGGTTTCCAGTTCAGGCAACAAAGTAATTAAGGGCACCAGATTTAACACTGACTGCAACAGGACTATCCATCCAAATTTGACTTACCTAATTTTGATTTTTCCCTACAGAACATTTACAAGGCCAGACAGGTGTATTATCTCTGCACACCATACATTATCAAGCATGACTGGAACAGGTGGCAACATATTGATGTGTGTTTAATGGAACAGACATTCAAATGCATATTTCAAAGCTGGGCAAATTATTTCCTTTTTAACGCTGTCAAACCATGAGCAGTGACAATTTCAGGAATACACTACCTCATTCCAAACTGGGCCCATTTTCATATCTAGCATCTGCTGGCTGCTATTTTATTGTTCAGATTTTTTGCAGTCTTCACTGATGCCTGCTGTCCATGCCTGGAGAAGTGAAACATGTAGTCTCAGTATGTAACTTGCGAGTGTTGAACCAACAGCATGTGGCCCTGCCTGGACTGAATGACTCCTGCATGACTGTTGCCTTAGCCTTCTAGACCTTTCAGTCCACCAGCATTTGAAACCAATTGTAGTTGCACTATGATCAGGCCCTGACCTGGAATTCAGCCTAGTGCCAACATACTTCTGCATGCCTGGGGAGACTACCTGGTTTCAGAGGCTGTCCTGCTGGCTGCAGCAGTGCTTGGGAGCATCACCGTGCCCTTCTCCTAATGGGCACCCACTCAGTTCATGTGTCCTCTTTCAGAAAGATGTCATTCTCCTAGCTGTGTACCTTCCTTCTCCTAGGACAAATGTGGAAAATATTAGAGGTCTGCACAAGAAGTGGAGGCTTATTAGCACTTTTGACATTAGGCATGTTTAGATATCTAACTCAAGTGCTGGTGGCCTAGTTCTCTCCATAAATAAAGGAAGGAGGTGTGTGCTTCTGTTGGGAAACATCAAAGTAAAATGACCAAAGCATTCTTTGGTGGATAGTAAAAATACTCTTTCAAGATTTCCATGCTCACAGCTTTTTAGCTTTTACTCAGTGCTAGTGATGCTCAAGTCCCTAATCCTTCACACCTAGCTCAAATTTTCAGTCACTTCATCTGCAGCAAAATAAAGCTTTCAGTCTCACTGGTTTCAGCAGAACTATTCAACCCTGTGTAATGGAGAGGTTGAGCTCTTTTCTAAAAACAAGCATAACTCATTTTGCTCCATTTAAATTCCAAGTCTTTCATGGGTCCAAGAGTTGTAAGGGAAAATATTCTTCAGAGAAGCCCCCTTTCACAGGGAAGGATGCACAAGAGTCTGCAACCTGGTGGAGATCACACCAAAGTCAGTGACCACCTGTCTGCCTTAATTGTACCACCAACTGCAAGTCTCTGGCTGATTTGAAACCAAAATTAAAGTGTTTTATTTTATTATAACCATTTTAAAGGCCTAGGGAATTTTCTAGCAAAAATAGGTGAAATTATAAATATGTCAGTTTTTATAAGAGCAATATTCAGAAATATTTAAACAAGCCAAGGTATTTGTAGCAACCAATCTAATTCTTGAAAATAGGGGATATTTTTTTAAATAAATTTATTTAAATGTGGCTAGAATACTTATATTTAAGCAATACAATATATTTCTGAAATTGAGTTATTTGTAATTCTACATTTTAAGTGCCTCCTGATTTCTTTGAACTTTGTTGTCAAATACTTAAGAAGTTAATTAAGGTATTTACTTCAGACTCAGGTCACAGAGTGAGTTATAACAATACAATTAATAAAACAATGTTCATTGACATAAACTCCTTCCAGCTCTGAAAGCTTAATGCCACAGAATATTTGCAATACTTTCAACTATATTTAATCCTTCCCTTCATTTGTGACTTTCTTTTTGCCTGATCATGCTCCTACCCTACCAGCAGAGTCACTAGATACATTCGCAAGCTGGCAGGTGTCAAAAGAAATGTCAAAACATGGTACAAATGTATTTTAGCCTGCCTGAAATTGATGGAGGGAGTGGGAACATGAGGCATTTTGAGCAGCATGGGCCAATAAAAAGGCTTGAGAAGAATCAGTGACCTTTGGGAAAGCTGGGTAAAACACAGACCAAGTACTCCAAACACATAAAGGAAAACTCTCTGACTGACAGAGATTTTATTAAGTAGTAATTGAGATAGCCTTTTTTTTTTTCTTTCCCCTCTGCTTTTGTAAGCTGGAAATGAGTAAAGACAAAAGGGGGTTTTGTTCAGTGCAAATACAGAACTGTTTCATACAGATATGCTACTATTTCCAGCTAGCTATCTACCTGAAGGAGCCTAATCTGGGCAGGCTGACAGTGTTTAGTACCTATTTCCTCCACAGCTGTCACTCATCAAAACTTCTGATCCTCTAGTCCATGTCTAAACAGAAGTGCTTTCAGCTGTTTCAAGACAGCCAGCTTTCATGCTTTGGAGTAGTTTCAAAAATGGCCATAAATAGACAAAGAATCAAACAAATGTGGCAGAACGCTAACCTAGAAAGAGAAATGCTTGGTCAGATTTCCTTTTTTTTACATGCTGCATGTCCAACATAACATCAGGTGCTTCCTTGAATTTCTTCTGGATTCAGGAATGGTGCAGAGACGATGATACCATGAGAAGTAAACAGCTGAGAAGTTATGGAGGCATGTGAAAAAAAAAACAACTTTGTAGAATTGTTTATACCAACTTCAATGTGAATAATGAAATTGATCTATTAAAAAATGCCAATCAACATTAATCATCTGACAGGTGACTTGAGTGATTTTGTTATTCACAGATGTGAAGAAGAAAAAGCAAGAGGTTAAGAGTTAACAAGCTACTCCTGTGCAGCTTCTTGATACCCTTTGGAAACTCAGAAACACTTGGGAGAAAAAGCTTTTAGTTCATTTCTTACTTTTTATGGTTACTTGGCAATGCCCTGGACATAATGAGTATTTGGATGATGTCTTCACTTCAAGCTTCATGCAGACTACAGCGCCCCTTCTTAGAAAACTGTTCTATCTTTTAGACACTAGTATTTCCACTAGCTTTTGTGGGCTTCACTCTAGGAAAAGTCTTCATTTTGCCTGATCAAGACTGGACTGATTATCACCAATTACTACAAATTTATTCAGCAACCAAATTATGTCAGCAAACACCCATACAATAATTCATTAATTTATTTCTGCCTCAGTCACTTTATTCTCCAGGAAGGTCATGATTATACAGCAGTTGAAGGTAATTTGTGTGCTTTGTTTTCTCAATGGTTAATTCACTAGCTAAGATGCCCACCTCTATTTACTACACTTGGAAGAAACTGGGGACTAGTTGGTTCCTGGGAAGCGCAGGTCTGACCCCATGTGCTGAACATGAGCTTCATACAGATGATTTGTTACACTGTTGGCTGCCCAAATGTTGCTGGCAGCTTGCTTGCCTCAAGTTGTTTGTCTCAGTTACTTGATCACAGTGTACCTGCCAGGTGATAAGCTGACTTAAATAGGCATATTGCATGACTCTGCAATATCCACAAGAGTGTCTTCAGAAAAAAAAATTAATACATAACACACCACCTCTTACCCTAAAGAAAAAGACCCAACTAGACCCAAAAGGCCCAAGCAGCTGAAATGTAAAGTCAAACAGGAAGGACTCAGCCAAAAAAAAGCACAATATGAGAACTGTTGACCTAATTCAAGCTGGAAATCCCAAGGCAAGGATGCATCATACTGACCGACAGTGTGCCATAAATTTCACTGCCCATATGGCACAGCAAAGAAAGTTTGTGTTTGCCCTCCCTTATTTTCAAGCAAATAGTTATACGTGAGCATTCAAATGGTCCTGTAAATCAAGTAAGCTGTAAAGTGGGGTAGGAGTATGCATCAAACAAACTTGGCTTATGTGCAATGGGGAGGAAAGCTTGGGCTATCTGGTCCAGAAAGTCACATTAAACAAAAATCCTGATTCTTCATGGAAATGTAATTGTCTGTGAAGTATTGTCTCTTGGTCTCAAAGATCCTTCTTAGGTTCACTCAGAAACACTGTCTTCATAGAAGCCTTGTTTGGTGTGAGGTAGAAGTAGCTGTTTTGGGGGGAAGGGTAACAGTGCGGTGGGAATGGTAGCTGGACTGTCCCCTCCGCTGCCTTTGCCCAAAGCCTGTGCTGTCCACCTGGAGCCTCTGGTAACATGACCACTTCCTGGGTTTGCTTCTTCCTTTACAAAGAGAGGCTGTAAATACTCAGAGCATTCAGCTCACATAGATAATACCTAAATTCAAAGAGTGAAATCTGTTAGACTAAATAGAACCGTAGGCTTTCTCAGCACATAAGCACAGCAGTACCTTTGCCCAATTTACAGTACATTTTGAAATGTCCTTAAATAATGGCTTTTTTCACTGCAGTCAATTATAATGGTCGTTAGAGTACTCTGCATCAGCTTTCCTTGATGCTCTCATGGGCCTGAATAGTAGCAATTTATTACCCACAGGGCCAAGCAGCTTCAATCTCCAGTGCACAATGAGTTTTCTTTCATTGCTATAGAGACATTTCAGTGTGTTCGTTCACCTTCCCCACAAACAACGAGACTGTCCCAGTGAGAATTAAGTACACCAGTGTTCTGCTCTGTATGATACACCAACCAATTTTTCCCCTGCTATTTTGCAGGATTTAGAAACAGACCAAATCATTTTCTGAAACCTGATGGTTTTTTCAAGGGCTGATCTGCACCTTCACTACACTTCATGCCCCCAACAGGCTGGTTTATATGAAGGGCCCAGTTTCGTCTGTCCTAGTGGAAGCAAAACCAAAAAGGACACTCTGGAAAGTGAAAGCCTCTTATGAGTGAGACTTGGGTCACCAGTGCAGGAGAGCAATTTGTTACCTAAGCAATACATGTCTTTTAACATCACTGGTGACTCAGGCCTCCTTAAAAGCAATGCTGAATGGTCTCTAAAGTCTCATGGCAATACCATCATACCAAATCACATGGTTTTCTCAGTCACTTACTTTTATTTGAAAACTCTGCCTACATTGAAACTATTTATTTAAGTTCTATTCTGATTGTAGACAAAATGCAAATGGCTTTATATTTCTTTAGTCAATTTGTTCCACAATCAAGACCTTATTGCTCCATTTTTAAGCCTTTCAACCAAAATAAAGAGACATGAGGTTCACCAGTAGTATTCCCGAAGATTCCCAGATTCTTCCAACAAATCAGTGAATATCTGAGTGATTTGTGAAAAGGTATGAAATGGCTATTAAACCATTGCAACTCATTGGAATTTTATTCTTTAGGACTGAGAGGTGACTGAATAATGAGTCAGTCATAAAGTTTGTGGCCTGTGCTAAAATCAGACAGGGATGACTTGCCTGTTCTAATGTACTTATTAGGAACAGAGTAAGTACATCCAGGTATGCTTGAATAGAACAATTATTTTCTGCTGCAATTGAAATGAATTATCAAATGCCAAGTGAAAAGTTCTGTTCTGAATCACCATTCATGAGGAATTATTTGTTCACAGCATTATAAAAGTTTGCAAGATCAGACAGTTCTATAGGAGTGCATTCTTCCTGCCAGCAATCAACACTTGCAGCTTTTTCACATGTGTGAATGAAATCTGCTTTCATCTTTGCTATCTGCACTTGAAATATATTTTAAATTATCATTAGAAAGTTGTAAGTACGGTACTGTTCCGTTCACTGGTACTTACTTCACTTTTTTTGAATTTTCCTGTGTGGCAACATTATACAAAACAAGTGGACTTTGCAGTGAGTATCTGCTGGGAGCCTTAGCTAGTGCATCTTGAGGAACTCAGAAGGGAACCCATGGGCAAGACACCATCCATAGCCAACTGCAGACCTGTTTGTGGTAGGCTAGGAATCCCAAGGGACTAATAACCATCTGCATCTGCTCAAAGGTTAAAGTGACCTTGCCCTGCCAAGTGGCAGTGAGGTCTCTGCTCCTGCCTTAAAAGTCATAGTGCAAGCTGTGGTACGTATGGTGCGAGAAAACAAAATTAAACTCACCCTACTACAGCATACTTACTATCAAAAGACAAAAAAAACCAAGATAAATCAGGTTAAAAATTAAATATATCAAATTTATCATGGTTCTACTGGATTCTTTCTTGTTCAGCTAAAGACAAAGTTAATATTACTGCTGGAGCTATAAGCTTTATTAAGTAAATTACACTGAAAGATAAGAAGCTACAGAAAGTTTTTTGTGGGTTTTTTTTTTGTTTTTTTTTGGTTGTTTTTTTTTTTTTTTTAAAAAAAAAAGGATTACATTATACTAATAGAATTAAATCCTGGGATTTCACATGTACAGTTTAAAAATGTATCAACTCCAAATAATCAAACTTGTTAATTAATTTTCTTTAAGCACAAAATGGCAGTTTTACCAAACTTATCTCGTTACATAGTACATGCACCAGCAGAACTAAAATGGTGGATCCCTTTGCACCATGTCTTGTACGTGAGGTATTGCAAAGGCAGTTTCAGAATTTTTTGGAAGAAAATGAAAATGAAGGGGCTAAGTAAGCACTAAGTAAGACACTAAGGAAGCACTTCCCCCAAGGACACTTTCCTGTCCCACTTACTTCTCTGGTTGTTATTTGTGGGAATGAGGATAACGTGTGGCTTAAAATGATCATGACCCTTTTGTGATGCCAGACTTTTTTGGTTGAATACTAAAGCTGTAATTCAGATTTTGGATTAATAGCTCAGCAACTGATAAGCTAATAAAAGACATATTCAAAGAAAAGCTGCTCTACGCAGCTTCAAAACAATCCTGACCAGACTCGGGGCAGCTATTCAGTACGAAAGCCAGAATAATTCCCTTGAAATATTCTTTTAACTCTGTATAGGACAATGTAGTGCATTTGAAGAAGGAAAATATCTCTCCTCCTTTCAGGCTCAGTAAATAAGAGATGAGCCCATATGTAAGGTGATGTTACCATCTACTGGGCTTGGGGAGGAATGCAGCAGGGCTGGATGAACCCCGCCGGCGCAGGCTTTAGGGAGCAGCAGGGAACTGCCGGCATCCCTGGCTGTCACTGGCGCCTCTCCCAGAGCACAGAGAGGTGGCTCGGTCCCTTGTGGTCACCCTGCAATAGCCACACACTGAGAACATGGATCCCAGACACGGTGTCAAGTGCTCTTTCAGATGCCAGGCTTGAGAGCTGGCCTTGCAGGCTGGAGGGCACTTGCAAGAGGCTTCCTCAGGAGCACCAGCCTGCAGAGCCCATGGTGGCAATACCTGCTGGGGGCATCACTGATAGGCAAAAGAGCCAACTGTGTTTTCCCCTTGCTCCCATTTGGTCCAATCTCCCAAAAGTTTTATCTGTCACTGTCTCCCCTGCCCAGCTATACATGTTCTTATGAGCAAAAGGAATCCTATAACACCACCTTAATTAAAAGCAAAACCAATTTGGTCACTATTTTGTCCATCCCTAAGACCTTGACTTTGTCTCTGATCACCCATAGAAGGGATCATGAGTGGCTGGGGACAGTGAGTGCCAGCAGCCCAGCTGCCCCAGACATGTGGAGACCTTGCGAGCTGCCAGCACGGTCTGCAGGACATGCCTGAGGGGTGGCCAGTGGCACTGGCAGGGGAAGGTGGTTTCTAAACCACTTTGCAGCACATCGAACCCACCCAGGGACAAGGTTCTGGCTTAGAGGAGCACGGAGTAAAAGCGAGGAAGACTTCAGTATGTGCTGAAAGCTCAGCAAATGCTCAAGTGCTCTCTCTGGATCCGGGCCAGAACAAATGGGCACAACAGCATTATTATACTGCTCCCTGCACTGTCCACAGCAGGACATGAGTTTTTCCTTGGGATCTTCTAGGCTTTAGAAAAATTGAGATGAACACAACACATTTTCTAATAAGAATTTAGAAATGAAAGAGTAAATTCCAGCTGAAACAAATTACAATTTTGTTGTTTCCCAGTTGCTGTTGGAGGAGGAGCAATATAACACTGCTCAACGTTTTTACAGCTGGAAGAAAAATTGTTACTGATAGGTAGAGTACTGTGCATGGCAAGTTGTTACAATTCAGTTAACTGGCTTATACCCCTTGCACCAAAATTGCCTTGTCAAACAATGTTTCTTGGGAGCTAGCTGCAATGTATCTCACCTCATCAAAATCACTAGCACATCCTTAGGTACCTCTCAGAACAAGTATCAAAGCTCAAGGACTGTATATTATGTGAAGCATTTTAGTATTGGATATAAAACAGTGGCACTGGTGCTGGAGAAACAAATGCAGCCTATTTGAAGGGTAGTACCAGCTGAGAGAGGTCACAGGCAATCAAGGAGTGGGGGAGAATTTAATATTCAACTTTCTCTTCCATCTGCAGTATTTAATCACTTGATATAATATGTAAGTCCTTGATCCTTGATATATGGAGTACCATAGTGGCACGAGCCATTCCCCACACATAGGAATTGTTAGATTTTCTGAAGCATCCTTTTCCATCCAAAGAAACATTAAGTAGAAAGGATCAGTCAGTAATTATCTGGCTGAATGAAAGGCTAGAGAAAAGAAATCAAATAAAATTATGTAACTACACTAGACAGTATAGATACTGTCTAATTTTCAGACTCCAGGTTCTTATATGTGCTTATACCACTCCTCATAGTCCATTCAAGGTGAATCTGCAGAATAAAGCCATTATACTCTTCTGTGCATTCATTATGAATGCTAAAATTAAAAAACAAGGGTCTTTAGTGCCACTAATTAAACCCTGCAAGTTTTGTATTTTCATTTCATTTTCATCAATTTGTTGAGTTAGAGTAAGATGTGTTTTCATGGCAGACACATTTATTTAGAGGAAACAAACACCTGAATTGTCAAGATATTTATGTACCTTGCTCTTTCCAGTGTTTTGGGGTTTTTTGGGGGGTTGGTTTTTGTTTTGTTTTGTTTTGTTTTTCTTTCCAGGCCATGTATTGCTCTAACTCAACCTCTATAATCCTCACTTTCAGCTAGGGTTGAGATACATATAGAACACAGTCCCTCATCCTCAGCAGTTACATACATGTATGAACCAAAAAGAGTTAAAAACACACAAGGGTGTTTGGAAGACTCATGTCTTGTTCTCCAGCCTGTGTCACTACATACCCACAAATAGGAATGAGTGTCACAAATGAAAAACTGGGATAGGTAACATGATCCCAGTTCCCTTATTCTGTGATACAACCCAGCAAACACAAGGAACACAGGGCTGCTCTTCCTATCTGTCTTGAGACATGGAGTTGTCTGCCCCTGAGAAGGAGTTTATGCATGCTCTTTAACCTAAGGGCTAGTTCCTAGTCTGGATCAACAGAGTCATGTCCAAGCTTCTTTGCATTGCCACTCCTGTGGGCTCAGCAGCAGCACGTTGCAGTGGGAAGACTCTCTGGTCAGAGTTACAAAGACCAAACAATCACAGTGGTCATCCATCACCAGCTTAAAATCTCTGCATGTAGTGCAGGTCAGAGGGCTAAAAATTCCTGTGAGCATCAGTAGGACAGACAGAAAAACAAGCAGAGCTCAGCTCGGGCCATGCTGCTGCCTAGAAGTGTGTGCCTGATTAATCCAGTTACAATTGTTTTAGGCATGAAGGCACCCCACCAGTATCCCATTACCACTGTTCTGACATTTTCTTTCCTGAGTTCTTTTTGGTTGTCTGGGAGTCTACCTCAGTTAATTCTTTAAAATCTTTGTGGATAGCTTTCCCTCAGTCACTGATCAGACTCATTGCTCAGCAGTGGCATTAGTGGAGGACATTTAAATATTAGTGCATATCTTCTGGACTTTTCTGATAGAGAGCTGACCCTGTCCAAGGGTAGAGAAATGAACTGTGGGCTTCTTGGTTTTGTAATATTCTGTGTCCAGAAGTCTTTGCAGCATAGTCACAAAACCACACTTCTTTCAGAAGCACTAAGCAGTTCCCTGCAGAAATTCTTAAGAGAAACTGCAGCTTTTAGGGATGCTGCTTCCTGGTCAAAGACTTGCAGTACCAGAACCCACCATGTTTCAGAGGAAGAGAAATCCTTAAAGCCAGTCGAGAAATTGCACTAAATCCTTCACTCACTGCCACACAATTTCGCAGCCTTTTCACCCAAGGTTTGATTTGCTTCAACTTAGTCATACACAGGGTACGTACATCTGAACACCTTTTCCAGGAAAAGAATGAAATGTGCAAACTCATAACTACAATAATAAGAATGCCTAGCTCAACTATTGTGTAGATAAGAAAGCAAGCATCAGTGAAAGTGCATTTCATTCAGATAATTAGATCCTACTGACATTTTCTGGGGGAGTAAGTTAAGGAGAGCCAGTGATTCTACCTGTTGTTCAGATATCAAGGAGGAATATGAAGTAATTGCAGCCTACCATGAATAAAGCTGACATGGAGCAGTGCTTATTTTAGCTGTTACTTGATTTTCACAAAGACTGTGAAGATTAATGTTACCACTGGGAAAAACCACTCTTCTTTAAATTAACCTAAGGATTTTTAGGGGCCATATTGTTGCACCAGCTATTAAAGGCACGTGACACACCAGGGCCAGGTCCTAACAAGATTCAGTAAACTGGTGGGGATCAGGGAGGCCTGGTGGACCTTTTCAGTGATTATCAGGGGCAGGTTAGGCTGAATGGAAGAGTGGTGGGTTCCAGGGGAGTGCTGGGTATGTTTGCCAGTGGGCAAAACAACATGGGGAAAAGTTGCTTTTGCAGTATTCATTTTCCATGCAATGAGCACATTGTCTAGTGGATACTGCATAAAACTGGTTGCCAGGCCTGCTGAACCCCAAGACTCATCCTTCACACACTAATTTGTCACGAGGTATCCTCACTTCTCTGCTTTCTTTCTACAGGGAAAGGTTTTACAAAAGGTTGTGAAAGTAGGTATTCGTAACATGCATGAGATCCATCTGCAAAGGTCCCCCACAGAGGCAAGGGTTTTGTTGTTCAAAACCTTCAAAACCTTAAATATATTATACAGATCTTTTTTTTTTTCTTCTTTTTTTTTTTTTTCTACAGATGAAGCCATCAAAATGTACAATGTATACGCTAAACTATTCCTTCTAACACCTTAGTGAAATGGTGCAAAGATGATTCATGTAAAACAGGTTTGGAGTAGGAGCTTTCAGCAGAAAGAAATCTGCTGGGAGTCTTTGCAAATCTGTCTAAGTACAATGTATGGATTGTGGCTGGTAAATTAGGAAATAGCCGTATTTTTTTAATGTAGATGCTAACGACAGTGAGCTGTTTCTCTCCCAGATGCAACATCATTCATCTTTGTAATTGCATTCCAACGGCACAGTTGTGGCACAAATCTTTTTATCTTTTCTCTCTACAGGTCAGAGAGCTGGCAAGAAACAAAGGTGTTGAGATGGTGGTATGTAGCTTCGCACAAAGAACGAGGAAATGTGTGGCAGGAAAGAGGAAGAAGACACAAACAAGGACACAGTTGAACTTTTCCATGCCACAGCAAGAGAGATGCTACTGGCCTTACCTCAAGCTCAGTCACAGGTGGGCTGAGAATGCTCCAGATCTCTGGAACAGACCCTGGCCACCCCAGAGGGATCCTGGACTCTCTCCTAATAACCAGTCTTCAGCCCAGAGACTGCACCAAGGTGGAGAGAAAACTGATGCAGAAACATAATTTCATGCTTTATTGTTCTTATAATTTCTATGTTATATTCATTACTCTGCTTACTAAAGAACAATAATTATTTCAGAAAATCCATCCATTCCCAATGAGAATAAAATACAAGTTATCTAGCAGAATTTGAGGACAAGTTTAAAATGTATCTAATCCTTTTTTATTTCTCAGGTCCCAAGTACTAAGTTCAACACACTTAAATAGCAACATGCTTTTTTGAAGAACTGAGTGCACTTCTTTAGATTATGGCACTTCCCAGCTGTCTTAAATTAAGTACATGTGAACAGAAGAATCTCTTTAAATTTTTAACTGACTGTTCTTGCTGTTAAAGATCACTTCATTGTAGTGCTGCTTCTTTTATATGAGAACACTGATTGTGCTTGTGCAGGATCTTTAACTGGCTGTATTTACAATGTTAAATCACTGAAGGGAAAATTAAATACAGGAAGAAAAATCTGTGTACACAGCATCCTAAGGCATATCTGCAACAGAAAACATATACTCCCATTTCAGGTCCAGTTGCCTGCAAAGTTTTGAAGGAAGAATATGTTTTTCAGGCCCCTGAAAACCTGTATGATTCAATAATTTACTTTCACAGATGCAATAAATTGCTTCTATAAGATTCACCATCACCCACACATTAATTTGTCACCTTGAATAATAAAGTTCACAGACATCATTTCATCTTTTCCATGCTAATTTTTCTGAATAAAACAAGAGCACACAACATTCCTTTGATTTGTAGCTTGTATGCTTTGTAAACAGCTTTGCCATGAACAATCTGACAACATTAAGGTAATGGGACTTTTGTTTCAAAGTCCTCACACTTACAGTCCTCATTATTATTTACACGTATCAGCACTGAAATATTGCAATTAGTGTAATGAAGTTTGGAGGAATGCATCCAGAGGAACAATCAAGGCTGATTGTCTCGGAAGACACAGAAGCTATTAGTGATCCCATGAAGTATCAGGAACGTTGATCCTGCTTTGCTAAATAACTCTGCATTTCCAGCTCTTGCTTTTTACTGACAAGGCTATCAGAAATGGCATGTTTGTCACATATAATTGAAACATGGCTATCTGCCTTCTCAGAGTTTTCTTTAATTTAGTTTTGCTGTGAGATATGCAAACCATATTTATGCCTGGCACATTGGAATGTTAAATTCAATTTTGTAATGTCTGCAACTACCTTGGGGAAAAATAACACACGAGTTCTTTCATGTACCCTCGGGACCACCAAGGGAAAACAACAGTCCCAGAAAACACTTGTGTTGTTGTGTTTTCATGGCACTGAGGCTAAAAAGAATCTGCATTCAAAAAAAACCAATTACAAATATACTTTGAGACAGTCAGCTCCTGTAAATGTTTTAAAAGACAGTTCATGAATTTTCAAAGGTAGATGTATGCATATATTCTACATGCACATGCTGTATTTACCTCAGGTGTGAGTCATGGCCACATAGTTCAGCTGTTTGGAGAAAGTAGCTTCTAATGTGCCACATCAGACAGGCACATGCAAAGATAGGCATCTATAAAGGATGTTAAAATCGTGAGACTCTGACTCCCTTTAATAAGCGTGGCTCCAAGCCCCCATCCCAAACCAGCACAACACACTCCCAGGAAGTGTCAGTTTTATTTCCATCACTCACCACTTCACCCTACTGCATCAGTGGGACCGGTGGCAAATCCGGGACAAAAAGAAAAGGACCAGAACCCCATGAAAATAACCACATTTTTTATCCAAGTGCCAGGCTGATTCGTCAGCTTGAACAGTCACTTAGTTTGTGGGCTTTTTACACCATACTATTGAAGATATCTTACTTGGTTGTGATAGAGCCTTATGGCACTGAGCTACAGATTTCAGGCATTGCTGCTCATTATCCCTTCTGAAGGGCTCTCACAACTATTCAGGTGGAGATGAGCTTTTGGTCTCCAAGCCCAGCATCTTCCCTAAACAGTCAGGCAGAGTCCATAGCATCCCTTCTTGTGGTTGAGGTAATGATACACCACAGGAGGGATGCAGGAGATGTCAGTTCAGCAATACAGGCTTGCTGCAGGACACAGGAAAGAAGGAAAAACTGGGATGAAGAGAGGTTAAATAAAACAGTTTACCTGTGTGTGGAGATTAATTCATCCCCTTCGTCCCTGTCTACTGTCACTGTATATATCCAACCAAGACTCATTGCCACTCTTGTCACCACAACAGCGTGAGGCAGGACACACAAAGATCAAAGCATTTTCAACAGGGCAGCAGCAAACAGTGTTGGTGACGAGGCAGCTGCATGTGACTTTGTGCTCTGAAGTCTTGGGGAGATGTGGCTGCCTTTGTCTTTTGTCTTCACCTCCTTGTCTCTCCTCTCCCAGCCCATGCCTTGATGGTGGTTGGCAGCTGGGAAGTAACACTGGAGGATAGTAGAAGTTGGCCATTTTGATAGACTTCTTAAAATGAGGATATGGAGAAGAAAATATTCTGATGCTTTTTTGAAACCTTTTTCTAGCTGCCAGGACAATTTGTCAATGTAGGTGGCAGTCTTTGAGGATGAGAAATTCAAGCAATCAGCTGCTTTCTAGTACTGTAAATGATAGCAAATCTCTGTGGAGGAAAACATCACACTATTTAGGCTCACTAGTGAGGCAAACTCATCAAGTACTAGGCATTTGGAGGACGTTTTATTTTTCTCTGGGCCATTCTGCTTCAAAGAACTGAGAGCCATAACACCATTTCAGACACACCTGTCTCCCTTCCTCCTCCTTCACTGCATTTCTTGCTGTGCACCCTCACTGCTGCATGCATTCAAAATCATTCATGTACATAAATCCAAAGAGATCCACAGGAGATACACACCCGGCCCATTAGGCACTCAGGTGGCCTGAAACTCTGACTCAGCTGTGGAACAGTCTCCAGTGAGGCTTGACAGATGTGTCTTCAAGGCCAGAGCAATTACCTGCAAGTACCATCACCAAGATAGCCATAAGGCTGGCCCCTGCAGAGCTAGACAACACCGTGCGCATACAAACAATATGAATGTGGGGCAGAAAGTTGTAAAGCCTCTCAAATGCAACATGCATCTAGTCCTTCGCTTTTCCACTGAACCCTTTTTTCCCATGTTGCATGGTGCATACTGCAGGAGAACCAATAAAGGTATGAAAAAATATAGCTAAGTGGAGTGCAGAACTGATGATCCACCTCATCAGATTCTGAGACACCTTAAAAAACAAATAAATCACACTTTTAAGGTTTTTTAGAACTCACAGTAGTCTTCTTTTGGTTATCATACTGATGCAAAGATGATGTGAAATAGCTTGTGGCTTTACTGTGATGTTAATTAGGATCCTGCCTGTACCCCAGAGCTTCCTGAGAAGAGACAGAGAAAAGCAGCACAAAGGGAAATGCAGCTTTCCAACGTATCAGTTAGGATATTCAGATAAGGAGGGAGAGGACTGCTTGCTTGATTTTGCTCCCAAAACAGTCTCCATAGTTTACACAAGTTTTTAATAAATGCAAAAGCTATTTCTGGATCCTGGGTCACACAACTATCAAGAAAGTGAAATATCACAGTCTCTCTTGGGCTTCCTCCCATAAAGCTTGGACTCGTCCTACACAGTTGAGCCCATGCATCTTCTTTCACCACTGTCTTCATGACAATCCCTTGAAAGGCAGTGATTGAGTCCCCTGTCATCCTAGCTGCCTGTGAGCTAACAGCCCCAAACTCACAGGCCGACCTTATAAACAGACTTGTTTATTCTTTCTTTAACAGCCTGATTTATCAAGAAAGAGGCTCAAGGGGCGGGTCTGGTCTATCAAGCTTGATTGGGAAATGAGTTAATCCTGCATTCACATCAGCCAATCAGAGCAGAAGCCAGACTGTGTTGTCCCAGGTAAGAGTGATAAAAGAGAAGCTGGTACAGGACTGATGATGGTCAGGAGTGCTTCCTAGGGTGTGGTAAAATGTAGCTAAAGATACAGTAAAATATAGATAAAAGGAATTTAGATTTCTCCTTTCTTTTCTCCTTTAATCCTTTCAGGTGGTTAAAGTATTGGTTTGAAGGAGCTAGTTATTGTGCAATAGGTTAGTGTTTAGGGAATAAAACTTGAGAGCAGAAGTAATGAAGTGAGGAAACGGGTCTTTAAATAGAGAAGAGGTTTGAGATTACAACCAAATAATACAGTGACATACAGAACTGGAACTGGAGGGGAGAGGAAAGAAGCTGTCTGCACTTGAGGTCATCTCTGCTGCTTCAAAAATGGGCCATATGGGAGCGCTACCTCTGGGTTCCCAAGTTTAGGGATTTTCTCTCTTCTCTTCACTTAAGTGTGCACTCTATCTGTCAAACTGAAATCTCCAGCTCCCTGCACAAAACCATCTCCTTTCATTTGCAATACAAAATTTCCTTTTGAAATACAAAACTGCTTACGTATGGTGGTTTTGATTTTAAAAAGCAAGTAAGGCTCTCTTTTTTACCTTGTACATTGCTAACCACTGAGTTAGCCTAATTCTACTATGTTACCATCTTAATATCTTCTACGTCATTAAAAATATATGGTTTATCCTTTCTGAATGTGCACAATAACACCTTGAAAGAAAAATTGAGAGATCTTGATTATTTTTTTTCCTTTTTGATCAGGAGTCCTATCTATAGGTTTGTCTTCTGTATTTCTGCATGACTCCCTTCCAGTCCAGCAATGAAGCAGAATCTGCACTGCTTCCCTTCCTTCAGCACCCAGATCTGCTTGCCAGGCCTAATGCTAAACAAGAGATGGGATACCCAGCTTCCTGTTTATTCCCTTTTGCAGGGAAGGAGGGCAAAAGTGTCATTTTAAACAATGTGGGAGGATAACTTAGCAGGCCACAGAAACCTTCAGTACTTATATTAGCCACCTGACACTGACTTCTCCCACTAGCACTGGAAAGTTGTTGCAGGGTATAAAGAAAATTACATGTCTATAGCAATGGCCTTTACTGTATCAAGATAACCCACTGGGCCTCTGCAAACCTCGATGCCATCACAAAAGTCTTGCCTGTGAGTGGAACTGATTTAATGGCTTCAGCTAGTTTAATGACCCCTCAGAAAAGGAAGGGTGTAGGACAAAAGACTTCAAAGGTATTGTAGGGGAAGAAAGTAGCAGGGATTGCTCTTTACTGGTCCCACCTCCAGTGCCAGAAATATGTCCTTTATCAGAAACACTCAGTGAAAAATTTTTTCCAGAACTTATGAGAGCACACAAATTTCTACTTGACATTTTACAACTAGAAGTGTAAATACTTGCTTGAAACATGTAACATATGAGCTATCCCAATAAAAACAAAAGTATTGTTCAGTTTAATGAAAAGTAAACATAAAATAAACCGAAACAGTTAACTGCTCACTCAAGGTTCCCTGCTCTGGGGAGTTCATGGCTGCAGACTGTTTTCCTACTGTCTATTCCATATTTTAAAAGGGGTCATTTGCAACCTAGAAAGAGATATTCTGAGTGAAGAGAAAAGATACACTGAAAAGCTGAGGCTGAACTTTCACTTCTTTGGCCACAAGGTTTATGAAATGGTTCTTTCTGCTTTGCATTTTCAGGTGAAAAGTTGAAGAGCTTTAGTGCCAAGCTATGAAATAGAAAAATGTGGGGGAAAAAAAATTCCTACTAAAAAGCAAGGAAGAATATAAGGTACCTTGTCTGAATCATGCAAACTTAGTATGCTGCGTGAATTAGCAGCACCTCTGCCAAATCAAGGCCACAGAGGTAGCATGTGTTACGTCTACTTACCCAGCTGAGGTGGGAACTGGTTTCCAAATATGAGTGGTCTTCAGTTCTTCTCCTGAGTTTCTTCTTTCCCTTTCTCCTCTCAAAAGACATAGCTCCATGAACTAGCAGGTGTGTTATCTGAGGTTAGAGAGTTTTCTGGAAGGATGGGACAGAAGACAAACAGCCAGGACTCAGGCAACTGTAAGTTTGCAAGATCTTGATTTTTTTTTTTTATTTGGGTAAATTAGTATTTTTTTTTAATTAAAAACTACCTACATGCATTGCCTGCTCATAATGATGTACTGATTCTGGGAAGACAGAACTTCCAAACTTACAGATGTACCCATGGAAAGGACCTTTTACCCAACTGATGAAAAAATAGTGTGTTGTGACAATCTGGCAACCCACCACCACAAAACTGGACATCCCAGGGACGAACAAGCTCAAATCTCCATTTGTACAGGGAGTGCTCACTCAGTGATGTATGATTCACAGAATCCACACCAACCTTACCACGTCCTTCAGACATTCATGTCATGGCTTGCTTAACCTAGCTCTTGGGACCAGGCACAAAGGTTCAAATCACTCCCATAAGAGTCTCCCAGTTAATGTCTCTGTCTCTACAGATATCCAAAATCTGCCTGGATACCATCCCGTGCAATCTGCTCTAGGTGAATCTGCTCTGGCAGGGTGGTTGCACTAGATGATCACCAGAGGGCCCTTCCAACCCCTACCGTTCTGTGATTCTGTAATGCACCTTACAGATGCAGCTTTCAGGCCACCATCTCCACAGCTGCTTGTCAGGGAAGAGGCAGCACAGCTTACAAACAAAACCAAAATGCACAGCAGCACTTAACACTGAGGGGAATACAAGTTATAGTGCCGGCACAATAAACATTTTCTTCTTTTCTCCTCAAGGAAATAATGACATCAGGAAATTAACAAGGAATCCTTCAGGAACACATGCAGCAGCTCACAGAAAGCCAGTTATTCGATCTCCCAAATGGTGGCTCTCCTTAAGTTATCAGGCAGTTCAGACACATGTGCTTCTTTTAAACCCAATATTCACTGCCAAAACTGAAGGACTGGGTTGTTTTTCTCATGTCTGCCAAGACCTCATTCAGTAATCATGAGAAGACTCAGCATTTGGAGGGAGGAATATTTTTGTTTGTTTGTTTAGGGGACAGGGATTTTGGAAGCAAAACTGGCTCTTTATACAAGGGATTATGGACACAGTCCATCAATTTTCTTAAAAAGTTTTTCAGGTTTTGGCTGAGGTTTTCGCAGTCACTTGTTTTAGTCTGTGTTTACTAACGGTGGTTCAATGTGATCAGTCTCTGTCATGTTTCTGGACAGGCTGACTCAGCTTCCTCAGTGGAAATAAGCAATTTAAGGAAGGAGAGAAGGAAGACCATCTACTCTGTCTCCGTCTGTGCATTTGAAGATGCAGAACAGACTCTGCAATTATTTGCTGTGCTGTGGCACATTTTTCAGATGGGCTGATTATAAATTCTGTAGGCAGGTTCCAACTCTTAACATTAGAAATAATATCCTCTTACTGTTATCCTTTCAGGATTTACTCTCACTTTTAGCTAGTGTTGACCACCATCAGAAACAGGATGCAAGATGAAAAGTATTACTGTTTACATCCAGGAGACTATTTGTTACATAGAGGCAGGAAAAATAAATGAAGAGCAACTAATGACTACACCTCAACAACATTGTTTTTCCACAAAGAGCTTTTATTTATTCTGGGATATTTGCAAACACCAAGGAGAGACTAAAATTCCACTTTTTAACCCTGCCCATCAGCTACTAGTCACATGCAACTATCACTCCACTGTGGTTTCCAGTGCACATGTATTTCTGGGCCTGTAAGGAGGTTGTGTCTGCTTTCATCCCAGGTTTGGTGATTGTGCTTTTGATACAAACGTATCTGATGCATCTGAATAGCTGCCTTTGCTCATCCATTTATCTCTGGTAACTTCAACATCATTTAGGCTCCTGGGTTCATGTTTCCAAATTATTGTAGTTTCCAGAGCAACTAAGCCTCCTTCATAGTGCTGCTTCTCAGCTGGTTTGGTTATGTCTCTGCTTCCTGCATATTCTGATTTCTCTGCAGTGCTGAAGACTGGTATCACAGGTTTGGAATCCTTTTTTTTTTTTTTTTTTTTTAAAGACATTAGATTAGAGGCTTTTCTTTCCTCAGTATTTGCCACAATTACTGGTGTGTTGAAGGTCTGGCACTGCATTTTTGCCTTTAAACTTTCCCTTCAGCAGGGTCCCTCTGATCTTATTGCACTCTCCAGTGGAGTAACCTCTTTTACTGGTATTTGGGTACTATGTCAAAGAAAATATTACATTAGTGGAAGTGGCATTCTGCATATTTTTTTAATTTTTTGACACCAATGTTTCAGTTGATGCACTTATTCCTTGTGCATGTAAAAGCCTCACAGGATTTTTTTCTAAAATGCTAGTTTTCTAGCTATCCAGCCTTTCCACTCCTCTCCCTGTGAAGCCAATTTCATTGGGTAAATTGCTCCATGCACACACCTGCCCCTCCCTTCCTTTTATCTTCTCTGCACTTATTTCTTCATGCATTTTGCAGTACAGTCAAAACCATGAGACACCCAAAGTTATCTGTATAACATGGGGAGGCAGGAGATCCCAGAAGTGATGTAGTGAGTATCCAGGCCTCATGGTATGCCATGCATCCAGCATTGGGGACTCAGCTTCCTCAGAGGTGATTTTGCAGAATTTTATGTTCGTCCTCTTAGTGCTCATGCATTCATTTCCTTAAGGCTCAGACTCTAAACCAGATCTAAACATGATTCTTTTTAGTGTTTAACATGTTCAGCTTTCAGTATCCACACAGATCAGTTGTGAAAGGGGGAGAAAATGTGACCAGAGCCTAAAAAACTTCCGGAGTTATAAAAAAAAGCATAAAGCCAGAGTGCTTCATAACAAGTTTCCTTCAAGTCGTACAGTAAAGCTGCATTACAAGTCAACAAAAAAATGTTCATTTTTTTTTGTTTCTGTCCTAAATTAATTCTTTCCTAAACAGCTAAAGTTCAAACAGTATTTCAGTGGAGTCTAAAGCCCTCCCCTCTCCTCTCCTCCCCAAGTCCTTTAATAAACAACTGTGCCTTTAAATATCAAAAGACAAATGCATGGACATCAGGGACAGAACTTGCCCAGTTATTTTCTCCCACATAAGCTCTATACCCAGCAGCAGATACATCTGCATCTTCTCTTTCATTTTTTTCCCAATCTAGTCTTTACATAAAGTAGCAACCTCATTTATAGGCAGAGAAAAATTAACATGGGGTCAGCTGCACAGGAATGCATGGTTGAGCTGGAAAGCACCAAAGCACTGTCACTCTGACCTGAGACTGCTGCCACACCAGCATCCCACCATACCCTGTACACCAACTGGATTGTGCACAGACTGTCTCATTGCTGTTCAACACCTTCAACACATCAGGTAACAGCATCCCATCTCCTTTTGAGTTCACAATTCCTGGTTCTGATATTTCTTACTTTTCCAACCAGGTCACCAACACAGCTTGCTGCAGCTCCAGCCCTCCCAGTCATCCCAGGCTCTTGCTGTGCACCCCTGCTAGTAAAATTTTTTTCTGCAAATGAGGGGGGGAGTTGTAAGGGGATGGAGGGGTGGGTTTATTTCACTTAGAGTTAGGAACCGCAGCAGGCAGGAGAGGTGGAGGCCTCAGCTGCCTGCCCAGAGCACTGCCCCCCATGGCCTCTTCCTCACTTCCACAGGGTCTCAGGAAGCCCTTCGCCACGCAGAGGCAGGGTCTAGGAGGAAAGAGCTGGTTTGGTGTAAGGTGAGAAATGGGTAAATTCTGATTTCACTTGGAATGGAAGTGATAAACCCCCTGTGTAGCACTGGCACATGTCCCTGCCTGGATTGCTTGAGGAATGCTGAGGGGGTGTTTGTGGTGAGGGGACAAACACGTACTGAAGGATGCCGCATTAGCAAGGCGAGGCTGTACAAAGTGCTGCAGTTTGGTGTAAAAGAGGCAAAGTGTGCAAGGACAGGCAGTTTAATAAAGCAGCCCAAACCACCTCAGAAGGAAAATGAAATGCCTTTAAAATTCAGGGCAAGTGGTAACCAGCTTGATGGTAGCTGGAAAGCGGAGTGGAAAAGAGGCAAGGAGCTTCAATCCATTAAAAATCAGCCGATTTTTTTCTCGAAGTGTGGGGTGAAACTTTGCATGTCAAGGTCAGGCAGACATACTAGGCTTGAGAGTGCACTGAGCAATCTGGTGAGCAATCTGAAGAAACAAACGTTTTGCTTTTGGAGAGGTTCATCAGGCGAAATGTGCCAGCTAGATGCACCGTTTTTAAATAACAATCCAATCCAGCTAGAAAAGCAAAGCTGTCTAATAGTTAATCCCCTGACAGATCCCAAGAAAAAGCATGGAACAAGTGGGTCTTGACGTTTCGTCTTTCAACAGCGAGAGTGCATGGAGCTCTCTGTGTCCCTGCCCGTGCCCAAAGCAGGGCTCGGTGCAAGCAGTTTGACAGCAGGGGGCAAGAGCGCACCAAAAATGCTCTGCGGCAGCAGGAGCAGCAGGAGATGCCCGGAGCGGGAGGGGAAGCAAGATGGGCTGAATGGCAGCGGTCGCCCAGGCATCCGAGCCCCTCCCTCCGCCCCAGCCATCTCCCACTCGAGGAAGCAATAAATTCCCTTTCAACACTTTTGGTATCTAGAACTTCTCTTTAATAGAGGAAATTTGGGAAGGGAAACAGAATGAAAATCTTGTTTTGCAAGGCAGAATCTTGCTTTGTTTGGGTTTGTATGCTGGAATTTTCCCAGATACGTGCTGTTTTCTTATGCGTCTTCATTTAGGAAATGAATATGCAGGGAATTTGGGGGAAAAGGAAATTATTAAATCTAAAAAAAAGAAATTCCTGTTATTTGGGAAATAAGGACAAGAGGTGAGATGGCTATCTTAGTCTTTTCCAGACTTCAGTATTGAAGAGGCTCACCAAGCCACTTTCCATCATTTATCAGCAGTCCTGGCTGACTGAAGAAGTACCAGAAGACTGGAAATCAGCCAGTGTAATCCCCATAGATAAGAAGGGACAGAAGGATGATCGAGGAAATTACAGGCCTGTTAGTCTGACTTCAATAGCAGGGAAGCTTATGGAACAGATCATCCTGAGTACCATTATGCAGTACATGCAGAACAACCAGGTGATCAGGCCCAGTAAGCATGGGTTCCTGAAGGGCAGGTCCTGTTTGACTAACTTCCTCTCCTTCTATGACAGGATGACCTGCTTATTGGATGAGGGAAGGGCTGTGGATGTTTTCTACCTTGACTTCAGCAAGGCCTTTGACGGGGTTTCCCACAGCATTCTCCTGGAGAAGCTGGCTGCTCATGGCTTTGCTGGATAAAAACCTGGTTGTGTGGCTGGGTCCAAAGAGTTGTGTTCAAATCCAGTTGGTGACCAGTCACAAGGGGTATTCCCCAGGGCTGCTCCTGTGTAATGTCTTCATTGATGACTTGGATGAAGGGATAGAGTGCACCTTCACTAAGTTTGAAGATGATACTAAGCGGGGTGGGAGTGTCAATCTGCTTGAGGTCAGGGAGGCTCTGCAGAGGGATCTGGACAGGATTGATCAACGAGCGAAGGCAAATGGCACGAGTTTCAATAAGGCCAAATGTCAGGTCCTGCACAACAATCCCTGACAGCACTAGGGGTTGGGGAGGAGTGGCTGGAGAGCTGCCCAGCAGAGAGGGACCTGGGGGTGCTGGTTGACAGCCAGCTGAACATGAGCCAGCAGTGTGCCCAGGTGCCAAGAAGGCTAACACTGTCCTGGCTTGCATAAAGAATAGTGTGTCCAGCAGGACTAAGGAGGTGATCCTGCCCCTCTACGCAGCCTTGGTGAGGCTGCACCTCAAGCACTTTGTGCAGTTTTGGGTGCCACAGTATAGGAAGGACATCAAGGTGCTGGAGAGGGTACAGAGAAGGGCAGCTAGGCTGATGAGGGGTCTGGAGAACTGGCTTTATGAGGAGAGGCTGAGAGGGCTAGGGCTGTTCAGCCTGGAGAAGAGGGTGTTGAGGGGAAACCTCATTGCTCTCTGCAACTACCTGAGAAGAGGTTGTAGTGAGGTTGGTGTTGGCCTCTTCTCCCTAGTGACTAGTGAAAGGACAAGAGGAAATGGGTTAAAGTTGCTCCAGGAGAGGTTCAGATTAGATACTGAGAAAAATTATTTCACAGAAGAGTGGTACAGCATTGGAACAGGCTACCCAGGGAGGTGGTGGAGGCACTGTCCCTGGAGGTGTTCAAAAAACTGGTGGATGTGGTTTGAGAGATGGTTTAGTGCTTGGGGTTGTAGGGCAGTAGGTTGGGCTTGATGACCTTGAAGGTCTTTTCCAACCTTGATGATTCTATGATTCTATAATGGAAGGATAATAATTCCCCATTTATTAGACATTTACATGTTGTTTACTTCAAGGACATGGAATTCATATTTATCATAAACATCACTTCTGATTGTTCTTACTTCCTGACTGGATGACTGAAAAAGGAAATTAAGCTGTGCTGAATGACATGTGTTACTGATAAAACATAAAATGAACAAACTTCACAGAGAGAGACTAAACCATTATAAGCCTATGATGCTTAAAGTAACCAGTTATTCCTGGTAGTGATGTTGCTTTTAACATTTTGTATCTGAGGATACAAAAAAGGCAAGGTTGGTATAGAGAGGTAATATGCTTTATTAAATTAACTCTTAAAACTGGATAACTTTTTGGGCTCGTGGGTACTTTGGCTCCATACAGAGTGTCTGTAAGCATATATTTCCTTCACTTCTACTGTGGGAGGTGCCATGTATGGACCATATCCATTGGAAAGGAACTTGCTTTCTGTGCCATTAATGCTGCAACATGCAGCTGCTGTTGGTCTAACTTGCTCCTGAAAATGGGAGCTCCCAGGTTACTCCAGCTTACTGGTGATGTTTCTGCGGATGGGTCTAGCCAGCTTTCTCCACCTCAGGATGGACATGTGCACCTCCTAAACTGTCACCCAGACCCCAGGCTCTTCCGCTTCAACCAGCATTGCTCCTAGAAAAGCCTGAGAGCAATTCACACTCCAGTACCTGCATCCAGCTTGGGTTCTCCTGCTGAAGGACTGAGAGCTGCAGTTACGCCTTCTTGGGTTTGGGCTTTTGCAAATATCCTCTGTTAATTTTTCACAGCTACAACTTTTACATCCATTTGGATATATGATACTGGGAAGCTGGTTTTGCTTTTTGTGCATCAATGCACAAACCTGGTTTTAGCAGATTCATTAAACTGACTGAGGAGAGAAAAAGAAGGGAAGTCACTTAGACATCATCAAATACTCAGAAAGGACAACTGGATATTTTTATTTGAAGAGTTTGCATGGTTTGTTTTTTTTTTTTGGTTCCTGTTCACTGGTCTTCAAAGTCAACAGCATTCTTTAAATCAAACTCTATGGCTGTATAGACTTTTAAAAAGAAACTCCACACATTAGTGTAGTCCAGGTTAGGGATGCTTATTTTCAAGCTATTGTACTAAATGTATCTCCTCTTTACATTACTAAAAGCTTATGGGAAGAGAGAAAAACAATGTCTCTGCTTCCTGCTAGGAGTTGTGCCATTTGGAGGCTGCATATGCAGTTAGCTTCTCTAGGAAGCCTGCCTCTGCTTCTCCCAGCTCTGGGAAAAAAAATTGGAGGCCATAAGTTGATTCTATTTCTGTCCAAACAGCCTGTGGAAAGCAAAATAGAGTTTGCTGTGAGAATATGCAGCCTCCAAAGTCTTCTGATCCTGCCAGTGACTATGACTTGGTGTCACACAACCAACCTCCACCACTAGCTGCGTGCACATGGTTATTAGGCAAGGACAACAAGGGTGGGCAATGGCACTCATGGGCGAGCTGATGTTTTGCCTGTGAGACTTCATGTAGGTAAATAGAAATGTTCTTCCCTAGGGACCTGTTTCTCACACAGGCTGCCAAAGACAACTTGCAGGCACAGGAATGGCATTTATTGTTTGATGTGTCAGCAGGAGGCAATAGGGGAGAAGGTCATGGACATGGCACCAATGTCTGTTGCTGCATGCTTGCTGCTCATCAGTCAGGAAGTGTTCCCTGAATGAAATTGTTTGAACTTGTCTCAGGAAAATGCTTTCCTCTAAAATGGCCACAGTTTTCTGCCAGGTTGTTTTTGTAGCCTCACTCTAATCCTGGAATCCCCCCATAGCTTACAGACCATTTCAGACCAAGAAACAGCAGCTGAAACAACACCTCATTTTCAGTCAGAGTTGTAGCTCATAAACAAGTTCAGTCAAGTTTCCCAGGCTTAAATTCATGGGCTGCCCTTTACCTGTCATGATGAGATTATGAGCTACTGATTGTCCTTGCTCAAAACATGCAATAGGAGCAAGACCCAGCCTCTGCACTCTAAGTGGGTGGACACTTGTCCAGCTATTCCATGAGAGGTTATACAAACTGATGGGCTGAGCATTCTTTGGAGTGACATTATATAACATCTTCTTTTGCTTTCTTGAGCCACTTCCATGTTCCTCTAAATGTAGATTCCCAGGAATGGCAGATAAGAATTTTGCTTTTGTTGTGGCACCTACTGGTAAGACAGAGAAGCACTTGGACAAAATGAGAATCATAGAATCATACCGTAGAATCACAGAATGGTATGGGTTGGAAGGGACTTTAAAGATAATATAGTTCCAAGCCCTGTGCCATGGATAGGGACACCTCCAGATAGACCATGTTGCTCAAAGCCCCATCCAACCTGGCTTTGAACACTGTCAGGGAAGGGGCAACCACAACTTGTCTGGGTAACCTATTCCAGTGTCTCACCACCCTTGCAGTGGAGAATTTCTTCCTAATGCCTAACCTAAATCTACCCTCTTCCAGTTTAAAGCCATTAATCCTTATCCTATCTCTACATGCCCTTATAAAAAGTCTCTCCTCAGCTTTCGTAGGTCCCTTCAGGTACTGGAAGGCTGCAACAAGGTCTCCCAAGATCCTTCTGTTCTCCAGGCTGAACAATCACAATTTTCTCAGCCTGTCTCCATAGGAGAGGTGCTCCGGCCCTCTGATCCTCTTCATGGCCCTCCTCTGGACGTGCTCCAACAACTCCATGTCCTTCTGTGTTGGGGACTCCAGACCTGGACACAGTACTCCAGGTGAGGTCTCACAAGAGCAGAATAGAGAGGGAGAATCCCCTCCCTTGATCTGCTGCTTTTGATGCCACCCAGGACATAGTTGGCTTTCTGGGCTGCCAGTGCACATCTTACAAGAGAAATATATGCAAGGTTTCAGACTAGCACTTTTCTCCTTCTCTCACCACCAGCTTGCCTCTCCATGTTACAAGCTCAGCCATATCTTAAAAAGTCCCAGTTTTCTTTTTGGAGTGCAGAAGTCTGCATCACTTTTTCAATCTCCATCCTTTTTTCGAAGGTAGTGTTTTGACACAGCACAGACAATCTGTAGCAAAGGGCTCAAGACATGCTGCACAGTGTCTTGCAGTTACTGGCAACAAAACCTGTAATGCCCTTCCCAGAGTATCACAGTATATCTTCACAGTAGCTGGCAGAGGAGAGGAAGGAAAGTTAGGTATCTTCCAGTTCTTGGTCTAGGCATAGCTATGGATCACAGATCCTACTTGTCCTCATGTCAACATCGCTTTTCAGCTTAAATGGCTCTTTTCCTTTTTCCTTCCTTTATGTGTTACAGACACAAATCATGGCCTCCATAATCTCTTTGCTAAAGCAGCAAAATCCTTCCATCCCATTTCATACCTGTAAAACAAGTATAATTCTTCTCTGAGGCAGTGGCTGCAAATTTTTTGTTCCATCTTTCTGAAGATTCTGAGTTTTAGAGCTAGAAGGACTTATCAAAGGTACACCTGCAGCTGACTCGAGCACAGTGCTTCCTGACTAGAGACAGTTAATCATCAACAGTATCCAGATGGTTTGTGACTGGGCATGGTGACGATGCATATACTTGGGGAATTTCCATTTTTGTTCATGAATCATTCAGCTTTGACCTCCTCGGCTGAAAAGGGAAGATCTCACAGAACATAGTAACAGTTTGCATTATAGAGCACTTTACACACAGCTTTGCACCAATTGAACTGGAGATTTTGAGATTACTCCTTTATGGAGATGTCATGGTATTGCATTATGAGATTGGATCTGTAGCAGTTTTCCTCTCCTGTTGTGTACAAGCACAGGATCACAGCAACCTTTTATAAGATTTGGTTTATGTGTCTCCAAGGCCATTTACTGCTGCAATGGGAGAGAGCTTAGCTTCCTTTCCAGCCTGCCATTATATTCTGCTTGTCTCCCTGCTTTAATAATGACAATAATGCAAACTGTCAGTCCTGTTTTACCCCAAAGGCAGCTGGTTTTTTACAACCTGATACCAGGTTTGCATCTTAGAATACAACTGCAGTCATTCAAGTGAGTGGTAAGAAATGCAGCAGAGCATCCTTTTAGCAGTGGAAACATATGCAACTACTATTGGCACTTCAGTGATAATGAGATGCACCTTATTAGTGTGTTATGTGAGCACCTGCAACACCCATAAAACCTTGGTTCCACTTCAGCTAACCTTCAGGTCCCACTTCAGCTAACTGCCAGGAGTATGCTGTAGTCTGAGGATGTAGTAGAAATTTCAAGGTCAAACAGTGCATATTGTTCACAATCATCATGCTTGATATATTCTGAAGAGATTGAATCTAATAGGTTGAGTTTTGTTCACCTTCTTATTGAGCAGAAACTTGCAGAAATGTACAAGATGTTGCTTATCATTAATGTGCTGGGCTACATGAGCATTGCAGCACCGCTGGCAGCCACGCATAGTTATCAGAGGCTGGTACCCCTATTCTTTCTTCTGGTGCCATGACCATATTCACAGTCCCTCTCTTTCACTCTGGGCTCATGGCAGTTTTAAAACCCTACAAGCTCCTGTCAATCAGGGCATCCTCTGCTTTTCCCTCTGGGCTGCAGAGAACAGGAGACACGGTTACTAGTGGGTCCAGTGCGGTGTGTCCTTTCTGGCACCTGCAAGCATCCCAGCTGCAGGCTGCATCCTCTGCTTTCCAGCCGTGTCTGCAAATGTGCTCAGTCTCTAGAACCCTGCACCTCAGGGGCAGCAGGGAGGCCTCCTGGGAGCTGTAACACAGCTTGTATTCTTCCCAATGATAACGTTGTGTTGCACATGCTTTCTGGGGAAAGCCCCATAACCAGTGAATATTATTCCCCATCATTTAGTCTCTCCTGCAATACTCTGCTGGAAAGGCAGAGTCCTAGGGACACCTCAGCTGACATTGCTTCCTCTGCCCCTGCATCCTTCACTCCTTCAGCGTTGATCACCCCCCCCCCCTTCTGACAATCTCCATGGCTTGCCCCACTGCTGTCACAGGCAAAAGGGAGACCCATTTTTGCAGTGCACTGTTACCCTCCCTTTGCCAATGACTCATCCTTGCTGTGATTCCTTCAAGAAGCAAGTTAATGCCATCAATTAGAAGAAAAAAAAAAAAAAAGTCAAACCACAAAAAGCATTGTCCTTCCATCTTCTCAGCTGCTTCCTTTTTATTTTGATCTGCAGGCTCTCGAAGGCATCTCATTGTTTGTGCTAGGGAAGAAGACTCAGGCAGGTACACTAGGACAGCAGTGAGGAAATGTTATTGGTCATTCCCACACCATGCCCCAGGCTAAAGTCCACCTCTTGGCTCCTCAGTTCTTCCCCACTCAACAGCAGAAGCAGGAAACAAAGGGCACGAAGGAGCTGCCCCATCTTGGGGGACAATATTCTTAATAGTGAGATTTTCTGTTGTTATTTGAGCTGTTTCAATGTGTATGTCTATTCCCTTCTTATGTGGAAGAAAAATAAAAAAACAAAAGGCAAAAGTGCAGTGAGCCTAGGACAGACAAGCTCCTCCTATTCCAGAATAATGATAATGGCTCCACTTTGCACTGTTCATGTGTCATAGCCTTTCCAAAAATGCCACCATAGAAGACAGTTTGCAACTTGAAAGTGCCCTCTCCCCCGATTCTGTGTGCACTCAGACCTCAGAGATACAAACTGACAAAACCAGCACTTGCCAAGTTCCAGATGGGGTGGCAACAGAGCCCACAGCTTGTGGCTTTGCTTCGTGTGATCATGAACCACCCAAGGTGCCTCAACTGTGCTTTTTGTGTGTTCTTATGTAGTGGAGCACTATAAGGTCTAAGAAGAGCCATTTTCTTTTCTCAACCTAATGATCTAAACCAACACTTTTCTTCTTAAAAATAAAACAGGTTAATGTTTATAATTTGGGGGCACATGCAATTCATAACACACAAGAAATAATAGAAAATATCCTTTAACTATTATATCTGTTTTATTACTTATCCTGAATACAGCAGAGAAATATATCTTACTGTTATCCCATTCATTTCATTTTTACTAGACTTGTGTAAACTTCAACTTCTGTGATACACAATTCAATTCCTTTTGGGTTTCAGAAACAGTAGCAAAGAGAAGGAAGACCATCTGAAGAATGTCTGAAGAACATCCCTCACTTTATTACCATTCGTGATAAACTACCATCCTGCCCTCATTTGGGTTGTCAAGTGAAACCAATAGCTCTCCCTTATGCTTCTCTATTCAGAAAACAGAGGCTGCACAACACTGAAAGGGCCTCCTGGAGAAGAAGACTGATGATTTGAGTTTTATCCTGTGAGCAAATGGAGACCAATGATGTTTTTCTGGGTAAGCTTCTCAACATTCCTAAATATCTAAAGGCAGCACAAGCAGCAAAAGAAGCAAGCCCATGGAGAGGTGGGCCAGTGCCAACCTCATTAAGTTCAACAAGCCCAAGTGCAAGGTATTGCACCTGGGTGGGCACAACCCCAGGCACAAATACAGGCTGAGGGAAGAATGGCTGGAGAGCAGCCCTGAGGAGAAGAACCTGGGGGCGATAGTAGATGAGAAGCTTGACATGAGCCACCAGCGTGTGCTGGAGCCCAGAGAGCAACTGCATCCTGGGCTGCATCAAAAGAAGTGTGGCCAGCAGGGCCAGGGAGGTGATTCTGCCCCTCTACTCTGCTCTGGTGAGACCCCACCTGGAGAACTGTGTACAGCTCTGGTGCCCTCAGCACAGGGAAGATATAGACCTGTTGGACACAGGCCAGAGAAGGGTCATGAAGATGATCAGAGGCCTGGAGCACCTCTGCTATGAAGACAGGCTGAGAGAGTTGGGGCTGTTCAGCCTAGAGAAGAGAAGGCTCTGAGGAGACCTTATAGCAGCCTTCCAGTCCTTGAAAGGGATACAGAAAAGCTGGGGAGGGGTTTTCTCTAGAGAGGACAGTGATAGAACAAGGGGTAATGGTTTTAAACTGAGAGGGGGGAGATTTAGGTTAGATATTAGGAAGAAATTCTTCACTATAAGGGTGGTGAGGAATTGGAATGGGTTGCCCAGGGAGGTTGTTGATGCCCCATCCCTGGAGGTTTTTAAGGCCAGGTTGGATGAGGTTTTGTGCAACCTGGTCTAGTGGTAGGGTTCCCTGCTCATGGCAGAGGGCTTGGAACTTGATGATCTTTAAGGTCCCTTCCAACTTTAATGACTCTATGATTCTCTCCCAGTGCCTTGGCATATGATCGTACCAACACACCAAAGGACAGGCTCACATATACCATTATGCATACAGATGGTCAGTTAAACTGCTCCTAGTTTTACTCTGGATTTTGCATGAGCTCTTGATACTTTGAAGCCTTCAGCATTAGATGCATCTCCATGGGACCTCCACCTTCAGTTCTCCTGGTCTGAAAAGCAGCTGACCCGGTGTTACTACTCAGTGGAGTGCTTTCATTGGTCTATTGTGACAGTTTGACACACAAGTTGCAAAGCCACAGCTGCAGTATTTGCACAATGCCAAATGACTGCCCATAAATCATCCATGTGCGAACCCTTCCCTCTCCTTCCCTTGCCTCCCTTTCTCCCACTTTACTGTTGCTGGCTTGTGTCCTGAAATATATTTCTGTCACAGAATACCTTTAATCTGCAGTGGTCACTATTTTTCACTTTTCCCTTTCTAGGTCTGATCTACCCTCATTGCCACCCTTTGTAACTTGGTATTGCAGACAACTTAGTAACATATAATCTAAAGACTTAAAAGATACCTTTGTTTTAAATTGAAATATCCGATTTTAAGTCAAACATTTCATTATCACTGCTAAAAAAACTGTTTCTCCATGGAAAAGAAATAAAACTTGAGAACTGGTTCTTCTCTTGCTGCAGAGGATTTGGTTCTCTCCTAGTGTATATGTGATAGTCTTACTTATCCCTGTGTAGCCCGAAAAGAAAATGGGCGGTATGCAATGCTTATTAATAGTATAGTATCATTATTATAAAATCTGTAGAAAGACCACCTTTATTTCTATGTCTGTATAATATTTCTCCCCCCATTGAGAATTAGAGCATCACCTTTTTCTTTACACCAAATGTATGCTTTTATATTAAAATTACGTCTGAATGGAAGCTGTGAGCTCAAACTAAGATATTGAGTTTTCATGTAGAAATGCAAAAGTGATTACTCTGAAAAGAGCAATACCTCACCTGCATGTAGCCCTTAGTGATAAGTCAGCAGAACTCCCAAAAAGAGCTCTAGATTTTGAGCTCAGCTGAGAGGAAGAAATGCATCAGAGGGGTACATGCAGAGCACTGGATGATCAAAGAGATGCAGTAAGAGTGGACAGGCACAGTGCCATGGGTTTGATGTGTGACTCTGAGTATACCCATGCAGATCCAGAATTTCAAGGGAAGCTGGTGAGCATCAGGGCTGAGCCCTGCAAGACCCACCAGCAGCTGCTCCTGGCGGTATCACAGCCCCCTGACAGGGCATGGGGCCAAGAGCAGTGCCTGGTCATGCTCAGAGATCTGGCCAGGGCAGGCCCTACCACTAGAGATGGGAGGGCTTAATTCCTATTGATTCTTTCATCAGTAACAGGCCAACATAAATACAGTGATACTGATCTCCATCCTTGTGAAAGTGAGGCAAGGGTTGGTGTCAGGAAGAATATTAGGCTCTCAGATACTGGTAAAATATACAGTTGATGCATGCAGCTAAATAAGGACTGCATGTAGATTGTACATAAACCTATCTTTTTTTAGACTAACTAATGCAAATGGGGTAAAAATTGGCAAGCAGTGAGGCATTTGAGCACACCTTCCTTCTCCATCAGCCCACAAACTTACTCTTACTTACAATTTTAGACCATCCTTGCTGCAATCCTACCACCAATCCATACAGAAATTAATTTGAATCAGTGTGGTATTCGGTGGATGATGACAACTTTCAATTTCAAAGAAGTGCATGGAAGTAGCAGTAGAGTTGTGGTTTAGACACTCTAGAGATGCAGGTTTATTTCTTTACGGCATCCTGAGTATGACAGAGCTTGCTGCTGACTAGAGCAGCTTTCCAGCTCCTAAGGTGAAGATGCCCTTTTACATTTATGATATTGGAATACTGTGGTGATTTGACATTTTGTGAGTTTTAAAGTGTGACCCTGAGATTTAATGATTTATATTGATATCAAACCATAGACCAAGACAAGAGAGGGGCTTGAAGTAAGAAAAACGATGTAAAGTCTATCAGGAGTTGAGACCAATTCACAGAAGACTTGCAAGGAGAAGATAAAAAAATATCAATCCCATATTTCCTGGAATTTTGTGATTGATCTCGGAAGACTTTTAAGCTATAAAGGACTTATTGTCAGATTTCTGACACTTTGGAGATTTCTTTTCACAAAATGACAAACTTTGTGTACAGTCTGCTTATAGCATCGCAGTGAGGACACATGCAAGTAGAGGGGAATAAAAAGGTTGGTACTTTGACTTCACAGTCTTTTTAAAGTTCCCACGGATTCAAGGAAAGCAGACAATCCCAGCACTTCCTTCCAGTGAAGTAGCCTTGGCCACCTGCAATATATCCCATAACAGTGTGACATTGCTCTGGATTACTTTGGTAATCCGATAAATGTGAATTCAGCCCTGGGGAAATAGAACTGTGCAAAAATGTAATTATAGGCTTATAAAAATCATACTTTCCTAATATTCCATTGCTTTCCTAAGATAAATATATTACCCTGGGGACTGAAATGAGTGTGTATTTGCTACATCCATCGTTACAATACATGTAATCTACTGCCACTTCTACCTACAAGTACAAGCTACCAGACTCTGAGCAACTCGAGTGGGATCAGAGTACTTCTGTAAAAAAAAAATCCACAGGGGTTTAGATGAGAATCAGAGCCGTTAAAACCATTTTGTTTTAGTGTTATTCCTGCCCTTTACCTCACACATGGGTCCACATTCCACCTTTTCCTAGAAATGTGTTGGCTGCAGTGGACCTACACTGATTTACAGTAGCCAAGGAATGGAATACTTGTGTTTAAAAAACTGCCAAAGAGTCCTTGAGTGGAACGCATCAGCAGGGGCTTGCTTTCATGGCATAAGGATGGTTCTTTACCAATCCAGCAAAGAAATGCAAATTAAAATTGTTCGATCACCCTGAAGAGCCTTAACAAAATGACTGCCATCACCTCTGTTGTTTGCAAGCAGAACTTGAGATTGACAAAGCCCTTTTATTTCATTATAGCTCTCACCTGCCCTGTCCTTCAGCAGTGGAGGTAGATCAGCTATGTTTCCCTATATGAATCTCTTCAGGGATTCCTCAGAAACAAACATACATGTTTGGAAAATCAACCAGGATTCTTCAACAAAAATATTTTTCTTTGGAAAGTGTCAGTATTTTAGCATTGGTGAGCCACAATCAAAAGGAAACCACTCCTGTCTCCACCACCATTTTCCTCCCGACAACCCAAGCTTGGGGAGTTTGCAGGGCAAGACACTTTCTGAGAATTGAGACACTAAGGTGAACATCTCTGGTGTGTGACACTAACAAACCTGCTTTTGGCCATTGGGAGTGCCTGAGTCTCCCTTTCTTACTGTCTTGAGCACAAAAGCACTAAAGTCTGTTTCATTTTGACATGGAGTGGAAAATGGTGAACATCTCCAGTCTGGATGTGCATAGCGAGGTGGCAGTGGTGGGGAGCTGCAGGAGTGGCCTCTCTGGGGAGAGCCTGAGGCTGCAGCTGGTACCAGCTGGCTCCAACTGACACATCACAGGACACAGCTGAGCCCCTCAGCCAAGATGGGGGCACTTTGGAACTGACCAGAGGAATCTGCAGCACTTCTGTGATAACGTATTTAATAAAGGGTCGTAAAAGCTGAGAGAGAAGGAACAGCAAGGCCTGAGAAGTAGGAAGCTCTACATGGCAGAGCTGGTAACACCTCCAAAGGGACTATGTCACTTGGGTAACCCATGCCAGAGCAGGTAGTACCCCAAAGAGACGACAGCTTGTGGAGGACCCATGTTGGAGAAGAGAAAAAGAGTGGGAAGGAAGAAGGAGCAAAAGAAAAGGATGAGAAACAACAAGTGGCAGAAAGAAGCCACTGTGCCCTGACCCCAAGGCCCTGTACCCTCATCACCTCACCAAAGGGAAGGAGTGTAACTTGTGGCCATAACAAGTAGAGTGGAGACCAGGATGAAGAGACAATACCTGTCTGGAGTAGAAGCTGATCTTGGGAAAGGCAGAGGAAATGTGTTTTCCCTAAGTATTGAGATGTTTGGTTTCTTTGTTTCCCAGTACCTGAATCAGCAATTAAATGCCGTCAATAAATTAACATCATTCTTCAAGTCCAGCCTGTTTTGCCTGCAATGGTAATTTCAGGCATCAGCAATTGATCTATCTGTCTTTACCTCAACCCACACATTTTCTCCGGCTGTGTGTTTGGCTGCTGGCTGGGGTCAACCCACCACACCATCAAAACATTTGTGGCACAAGAAAAATAATCTCTTGTCCTCTCTGACTGGTGGACTAACAGTGGGGATCATGAAGCATTTTAAGAGGCTGCCTAAAACAGCCATGAAGTCTCACTGTGAGGTATTTAAGGATCTGTAAGTGAACAATCTGCTAGGAATGACATAACAATCAGGGTGAAGTAGGGGAAAAGATGAGGTGATCTTATTTCCTATGACCATATGGTTTAGACTCCTGTGTTTCTAACACTCCAGATACCACACATCTGATCACTCAAAAATGGCAAATGAAAGTGGTCTACGTTCATGTTTGTGAACGTTCACAAATTGATAGTTTTGCTTTTATCATGAACAAACTCCTTCAAAAATTGTTTTTCAAATAATGTCAAATTTATTTCATTATACTTCATATAAGAAGAATTTAAGAGTGCTTTTTCACAGTATTAAATACCACTGGAACAAAGGAATCACTTAAGAATATTGGTGCATATCCCACTGCTCCATCAGCAGCAATGCAGACACCACATGGTTGAGTGCTTCCTGGAGTGACAGCAGGAGTTGAGACTAGGATGATTCAGTCAGAAGTCCAAGGCTGTTACTGAAGAAAGAAAAACCCAATTTGTTTGACTGGTTTATTTGTTTTAGTCATACCTAAAGGTGTACATTGACCATCCAAGAGAGGAATGGTAGTTGTTGTTCTTCCTGTGTTGGCCAGCCAGAGTATTCTGGACTTTTCCTCCAAGCTGGTATGGATGAGGCAGGTTAGCTTCTAAAAATCTCTCACCATGTGTGGCCTCCCAGCACATTCTGTTGCTCTTCATATCTTGAACCACACTTTTGGAGTGAGGTCAGTCCAGACCTAAAGTGCTGTGGTCTCAATGTATGAATGTAACTGTGTGGTGCTAAAAACAACTAATAATGATCTTGAAAGAAGAATAACCTGCTGCCTTTTTGAAATAAGCAGAACCAAAAAACCTCAAAGTAAAATGAAGAAAAATCTGTTTTAAGTTATCCTGTCAGTAGCAATTCTCAAAAATATCCACTGGAAGAGGTAGAAGGATAGGAAGTGTTCAGCAGTTTTGGTCTGCCATATTTTTTTATCACAATACTTCATGCAAGTCTACCAACGGTGTATACCTGCACAGAGAGCATCAGCCAGTCACTGGTAACTTGTGCTGCTCCTCAGAGTCCTAAACACATGGGCATTTGCAGCTGAGGGACTGAGGATAGCTCTGTCACAGATGAACGTCTACCATCTTATTATTGAGAGCATTTCTGCATAGTTTGCCAGTCCTTAAGCCACTTAAAGTTGGGGTTTTTTTCTTGTTTGTTTGTTTTCCACACAAAATTCATTCTCTTAAAATATTCCTGCCTCATTTAATAGCCATTACTGCTAATATATTTCCATGGTATAATACTATCATGTAAATAGGGAGGGTCAAGCCCCACAGCCTAGCAGAGGTGGCAGGCTGGCACCATGTGCCCCTGCCCTATGCAGAGAAGGGGCTGGCCAAACTTGACATGCTCCAAGCAGAGGGGCATCCTGGCTTTGCCACTGGCTTGAAGCATACCAACAGGGAGGAAAACGCCCTACCTGTTTTCTTTTTCAAAGGAGAATTGCTGCAAAAAGCACTACACAAGAGATGAAGGCAGGAGAGGAGAGGGGAGTGTGTTGTATTGCTCTCTTTTCGCCCACGAGATTAGGGAACTGTTGCTTTGCCTTCTTCTCCCTAAAGAACATTTTGCCATTGTCCAGGTGCACTTCAAGGAAAGGGGCCAAAGCAGCACCATGCCAAGGCATTGGCGTCGGACAGCCTGCAATGTATGGTAATCACCAGCTATAAGTGAAGGGTTGCCTCTTGTCTGCATCATTGAAATCTATAATGCCCAGACATTAGGTCACCCTGGAGTCTCTTAAGAAGAAGCATGTGTTCAAGGAAAGCAGATTGTCTTGGCTGTCGGCTCCTGATTTAGTCCCTATTCAGTACTTTCTATTTCAATTTGGCTAGCCTAGCCAAACCCTGCTTGGATGATTGACATTTTTATAAGAGACTAGCAAATAGCAGATGACAAATTATTTACATCTCCTGCAGATTTATGAAGCTTTGGATTTATAAACATTTTCATCACTATGCCACAGCTATCTAAATGTTTTCAAACAAAGAGAAACAGAAGCTCCCAAGGAGTGAAGACCTCAGTATTAGTTGCTCATTCCAGAAACTGTAGTTTTTTAGGGAACTAGCTCCAACACTTGACCTGTCTTTCACCCTTTGCTCCATCCCTTTCACTTCCATTGCCCATTTCTCATTGTTTATCCTCTTGATTGCCCATGTGCTTTCAACCTTAGGAGTTTTAATTCAAGTGTGCGGAGGTTTTTAATGTTATGTTCATTCCTAAGACATCTGGAAAACTTAAGGATACTGTTTTTTAAAAGCCTCGGATATAGAAGCAAGCTATAGATTTACAAGTTGTGACTTTCAATGAAATTCAGGTACTTCGCTTCCCATGGAACAGTTTATTGCACCCATTCTCTCCTCCCAGCGCTTTACTGATAAATGTGCTCACACAGCAAAAAATAAATAAATAAATACATAGATAAATAAATCTGTTTACTTACACACAAAACTGCACCAGTGTGACAGTATTGCTCAGTATCTGCAGTCCAGAAAACATATTCCTGCAGCAGCTGCTTGAACACTGTCAGACTTTTCAAAGCCGCCACCCCCATCTAAGCCTCCCCATCGCATGGCTCAATATTCCCCTTGCCAACTCCATTGCTTGTGTACTATAAAATGTCCTTCTGCAGACAGTTTCGAGTTTTGGACACATGGGTAGAATCTGCGTGATGGCACAGAAGGTTCCAGCTGAGGCTGAGTCTCCTGAATATAAAGCTTTAAGTGTGGTGTCACAGCAGTAGTCATGACCTATTTCCATTTAAACACCAACCTCCCATAACCTTCATTCTGGAAGTTCCTCATTCACTCAATCAGCTGTAAGCATCTCTTTTCATGCTACCTTGTCCCTCTCCTAATCTAATTCATGGCAAACTCCTTGAAACAGGGTGGTTGGCTTCATCACTGAAATTCATGAGTGAACTTTTAATCTCGTTTAGTGGTCAAAATGGGAGGGCAGAGGGGCCAGCATGGAAATTCTCGAGTCCTGGTACAATGCTGTTGTGGCTCAGTGCATGGTTGTAGAAAGCAACAGAGTATTTCATGAGGTACCCCTAAAGTACATCAGGCTTTTCTGCCTCATGATTGTGTCCTCACCAAGCTCCTGAATTAAGGTCTGGTCCAGCCAAGACTGTGCTCTCAGTATAGGTGCTACGGCTTTGTCTTTTCCCTGGCTTTACCGTAAGAGCCTACAGTCAGAGTTACCAAAATCCAAAATCTGAGTAAGATCTTAGATGAACATCTGCCTGGAGCCTCTTGCTCCATGCTAACTTCTTGGAAAGAAGTTAGCCACCCAAAGCAAACAACTACCCCTTCAGACAGCTGCACAGCTTGGTGTGAATGCCCTGCTTGCAGTTTGGCTGTGGGATGAAGAAGGAGTTGAAGTCACTGGCCATCATTTTATTCTGGTTGAGCAATTCTGTAACACCTTCTCTTGCACTGCCACTGGGAACCAGTTCCTCACTCAGACATGTGAGCCAAAGCCTGAAGAGGGTTGATGCAAGAAAGTTAAAACATTCAACCCACTGCAAGGGAAAGAAATCATCAGGGACATTGCTTCTGGAGCCTGATCTGCCCACTGCTGTCATTTTGGAGTTTCTCTGTTCAGCTGCGAACAAGCATCCTGGTTGCTGAGGAAATCTACATCCAGGCACATCAGTTAGTGTCACATTAGCAGCACCTTCTGCTGAGAGCTCCCCATTGTGTCCTCAATTAAAACCTGAGATCAGGACTGGCAAAAATAAGCTTTTCAAAAGGTCTTTTCTGGAGAGAGGAATACATATCTTTAGGAATTACTCTTTTCCATAGATACACACTAGGAGCAAGCAATGAGTTACTGAAGTACATGTGTATATGTGTACATATGTGTGCATATATACATGCATCATGAAGAGATTGTATTTTGAAACACCAGTAAGGCACATTTGGCAACACATAAATTAAAGACAAGGAACTATATTAGTCAGGAAAGAGCCAGAACAGAGAGACTGCAGGGAAACATCGGTCTCTCATTTGAGTAGGGAAGAGAGTCTGATGATCACTGAAAGCAGCTTTCTTGCTCTTTCTTTTCTAACACAAATTCTTCTGTCTTTAAAGGCAAGCTGTTCCCCACAAGGATTTGCTAAAAGGGTAGAAATGCGAGGGAAGCATTCCTCCTGCAGCAATGCTGCTGGAGCCTAATAACCTTAACCGACCTCAGGTGTCTCCATGCTCCAGCTCTGTATCTCCTCTTAGCTCATTCTGCAAGAGCTACTTAACCTAATTACGGAGGAGAAGACACCAGAAGACTGTGGCAGTTGAGGAGGTGGGGGAGGGTGGACAATGCATGCTTTCGTCATGTGTCCTCACGCATGATTTCTACAGGATGAAAAAAATTCCTTCTTCCCTTAAAAATAAAAATAAAAAGGATAAGCTCCACCTATGCGAGCTTGGGAGAGACAAGCTGGGAAACCCGTGTGCAGCTGGGCTGAGCTTCCCGGCAGGCTGTGCTCCCGCATCGCCCAGGGCTCTGGCAAGCAGCTCCTGTGCCAGGCACGGCTGCATCCTACACTGGGGACAAATTATGTGGCACATATAGGTTTGACTGCAAGGACTGTCATGTCCCCTGCTGTTCCTACGGGTGGACTATAAAGGCAAGCCGTGAAAACAAGTAAAGGATCACTATGGATTTCCTGCATGGAGATGTTGGTGGCAACAGGATGGTTGAGCTGGAGGCAATGTGACAGCTGTGGAAAACAGTAATGATTATGAGGAAAGGAAGCAGTTTTGTCGTTAATTCTTGTAACAGAAAAACAAGAGGGCATCTGTGAAATGAGCCTGGCATAGTTCTCTTTCCTGATTTTTCTCAGGTTGGCTGTGGAACATCACAAAAGGTGGAGATAGGACAAAATGGAGTGTTTTGGGAGTGCTTTAGAAAACTTGCTACATGAGAAAAGGAAAAAAAAATACACAAAAGCATCAAATCCCTCCTTAGGTCATATAGATGCCTGTAACTTTCAGTAAATTAAAAGAAGCTTCTTCAAATAGCAATTCAAAAAAAAAGAACTCTCCACAGTAGATTTTGACACATTTTCCTGAAATCCTTATTTTAGTCATTCTGGGGAAAATATCAGAAATAGAGGAGCAGTAAGGGTCAGTATGATAACAGTACTATTTCAGACATTTCTGAAAGAATATCATTGATGAATGGTACAAAACACAATCACTGAGGTCTAAGCCAGGCTGACGAGCTCTTTTCTGACAAGACACATACATGTAATTTGCATTGCTGCTTTCTGCAGGAGAAGTGCAGTGAACTACTTCAGCCATTGCTGTCTGCAGTTTGTAGGGTTACAGGAAGGGTGAGGATTATTTTTTTCTCTGTTGGAAGGTGAAGGGGATCCTCCCACAGGCTTCTTCCCTGTTCCTCCATAAGGAGAGATGCAAATAGCTTTCCACAGTAACACACAGAGCAGTTCAGCAGCACAAATCATGCCACTTTGCCAGGTAGCACGGAGCCATGCAGTGCTCGATGGGAATAACTGCACTGCTCTCCCACCCTTTTGTTGTGCTTTCTCAGGTTGCTAGCACAGCAGGGAAGACAGCCTTGCCTTTTCTCTGCACCATGAATAGCATAACAGGGTATGTAGAGCAATGGGGACAGAATAAAGGCATAGTTCTCTGGATTTGCACACATTCTCACTTGAAGCTGAACCAAGCCTCCCAAGCATTTATTTTTTAAATGGTCATTTTTTGGTATGGTGGTTTTCAGAACAAACACCTCTGCTTTGCAGCTGATACTCTGGATGCCATCTCTCATGCCCCTTCCTCTTGCCCTAGGCAGTTCTGCCCCGGAGCCCCCACATGGTACACCCCTTCCCACCGAAACCTGGATTACACCACAGCGTGCTGCACTGACAAAAAAAGACTTTGGCTTCAATCTATCTGTGAACTGTGACACATTTGCATTTCACCAAAAAAGTCATAGCTAGCTGTAACTCTGAACTGAGGTGTGACCTTCAGACATGGTACAGTACAAATGATATGAACAACAGCACATCTGATTATTGTCTAGCAGAGAGTGGAAAGGACAAGAGTGTATGAATTAATAACATGAGTCCTGACCATGTCACAGAGTGCCTAACAAGGATATTTGACTGCACTCCTGAAAAATTGCAAAGTGATGCCTATAGGAAGCTTTATAATAATTCTCCTGGGATAGCATTTTGTCTACAACATCTGCTTTTCAGAACTGGCTCATCCTCAAACTCCAGACAAAGTGTATAAATCACCAAATATGCAGAACAGGATTTTGGAAGCAAGCAGTAAGCAATGGGTTTAGATGTGGTTGGATTTAATTCTAGTTTAACTCTTTCGAGCTGATTTCATATGCAAAATCCTACAGGCATGAAACCAGATATGGGAGGATCCCGAGGTCTTGGTGCAGAACTTTTGTCACTGCAGTCAGCAGCCCCAAGGACACAGGGACATCTCAGCAGGGTGGGAGGTCAGGAAGAGAAGTGGACTCTGAAATGTCAAACAAGCAAGAGAAGGACTCAGAGGGAAAAGTCTATGTCCTCTTTAGTTTGTCAGTGTAAATGATAGAGAATCACTCCAACATAAACACTGCTGAGGGAAACAGCACTAATTGTGTACAGTTTGCTACTGATAAATATATTCTATCACCTATATGCCTTGAGACTTTCTCCTTTTTAGAGGCAGAAAATGTATAGAACCATTCATACCACCAAAATTTGAAAACCTGACTTCTGGGACTGCAGAGGTGCCCCAGCACATAACCCGTTCAGTCCCACCCCATGCTTTTTGTCTGAGGACTTTACTGAAATTCCATAAACCGCTGGCTGTTTTTTAAGCATGTCCGCTTCAGAGAGGGATTTGAGAAAGCCCCGCTCACATTTATGACCTGGAGCTTGGTATAATTCACAGAGGGAGTTTTCTGGCTGGGTGTGCTGAAGGGCAGCATCCTGCCAAAACTGCCACCACTGTCTTCCCTCCCCACATCCACACGCGTTGCAGATGATCTGACCTCTGGTGGCAGCATAGAGGAGTAACAGAGAATCAAAAAGGTTCCAAAGAAAGGAAAACTTAGTTTCTGTTTTTTTTATTTACATTACCACCACTTGTTCTAAAAAATTTTGGGTAAATATTTGAAAAAATAATTTGAGCTTTTTCTAGGCTTCTGTGGGTTTTGGTTTTTGGTGTTTTTGTTGTTGTTTTTGTGCGTTTGTTTGAATTTTTTTGGTTTGGTTTGGTTTGTTGCTGTTGTTGGCTTGGTTGTTTTTTTGTTGTGGTTTTTTTTTTTTGTGGAACTACTGTCTGATCTTAGCTGGAAGTGCCCTAAATGATTCTGTTGCAAACACTTTCAAAAATTCACTTTTGTCCAAAAACTTTCACGATCTTTCAGAAAACAGCCCAGAAAACATGCTTTAAATAATTTAAAAAAATGTTGTTTGGGCAGGCATAGTTTCATAGGTTAGTTTATTAATGTTGTTCTATAAGAAAAAGTGTCTTCAGAGGAAGTAAGCTCTGCCTGGCCATCATGCTCCCTCTCTGATTGCATTCAGTATTATATTTGGGGTGAAATTACCCTGCACAATAGACTGGAGATTAACTAAATCAAGTAAAAAAATAAGAAAATGCAGGGTATGAAGACTTAAGGATAAGGGGAAAGTGCTTTAAATTTCCTGAGAAACTTGGCTGCATCAGGTGCACAGCACTGGAAAGGAAAAAAAAAATAAATTCTGTGGGGAGAAATGTAGTTGTCCTTTCTAAAGCAAAAAAGCTTTTTCCATGATCCAGAGAAACACATAATAAATGCTGTAAAAATATCCTGAGCTGGAGACTCAACAATATCCACATGCCAGGCTGATCTACAAGTTGTTGACATTAATAAATATGCCAGTTCTGACTGAACGAGTTGCCTCCTAATTTGATGGAGTGGACCCATCTTGTTGCACTGGAACATACATGAAAGGCAGACTAACAGGAAACAGCTGAAATTTCAATATTGTGTCTAATGAACCTAAATGTAGGTTTCTGTGAGAGTTTTCATAGAATTTCAAACCATTTAATTGATGAGACTTTATTAAAATTATTAAGAATTATTTTCTTCTTATTGAAACTGCAAGGTAAAGATGTTTGAGATGGTACCTCAATTTTAGGATCAGTCTAGAAGGATAAGGACTTTTGTGGCACTGTTACAAAATACTGAAAAAATGAAACGCAATTACTTATTTTCATGAAAAGTCTTGCAATTATAAAGCAGGCTCTTTTTTAACTGAAAAACATCAATTGCCTCTGAATGAATAGAAGACACATACATATGCCCCCAGCACATTTTCTCCATACTATTCTGTAGCATGCCTACCTTTGTTATATTCTCTTTTGTTTATCTAAACTAAAATATATACAAGTTTCAAAGTATTGGGATGTTATTTATGTAAATTTAAGTAATAAAGACCTTTGCAAAAATGACTAGGATGCTTTGGAGTAATGGCCTCTCGGTTCCTGGCTCACATGTGGAAGTCCCCTCAGACTTCTCTGAACCATTCAAAATTCTGGCAAGTCTGTCCCAGGCCAAACGACCATAGAAATGTCTAAAAAATAAGAAACGCCCCTGTATTTTGTCAGATTTGGAACTGCAGGAAGGCTCTCTTGGCTTTTTAGAAGTCAGTCGGGCCACGCTCATCTGTGCAAAGGAAACTGATCAAATAGTGCGTCTATTATATGCAGCTCCCTTTGATTCCTTTTTCTTCAGAAGAAGGAACAAAAACTGTGTAAGAGGCAAGTGGAGGTGCTTCCTTGACAATCAAGCCCTTCTTTTGTCCTTTTCAGTGGAGTTTTATTTGGAAATGCCCGTTTTGCACAAGCTCTAAAAGGCCTTGGCTTCTAACAATGCTGTGTCCTCATTGAGGCTGACCTGCAGCAGACCTCTATTTACCAAATATAAAGATGCTAATTATTTCGTGTATAGGCCTTAACGTGATTACAGCAAGCATGGACACTGGTTGTTGTTATAGCAATCTGAATTAAATTATGCTTGTGCCAGCATAATTAGGATCCCCCCATGAGTTTATTGGGCCTGTATTTTAACGTGGCTTCTCAGCAGCTTGGTGAAAATGATGACAATTTCATTTTTGTGCAGAATAAAGCATGCAGGCTAAGAGAGCGAAAAAAAAAAAAAGACATTTCTTCAGCAAACCCTGAGGAGAGAGGTCTGGCCTTTACGTGAAGCCCAGAGATGGCTTTAGAGCCCCTCTCAGCATTACAATTCATGTTCAATAAATAAAATAGGAATCAGAGTTATAAAAACTAGACTTAGGCTAGGCCTTCCTTGTTAAATGAATGTTTTTGCGTGGTGCAAAACAATCATGGTATTGAAACCCTGCAACACAAGTAGGGTAATGAAGTTGCTAGACCGAGGACACACGTGCTTGTTGGGGTGAGGGGCTTCCCAGGGCCAGGTGATGCTCCAAAATCAAGGGATCCAGCTGAGGCAGCCAGCAGGTGGCAGGGCCTTTTGGAAAGCCAAGGAGAATAATACAGCGAGGGAGAGGGTGCTGCTGGCCAGCCCTATGTCCCTGCCATGGCCACAGGGCCTGGGGCATTTTGTCAAGAGTGGGATGTCAGCCAAAACTCGGCAAGTCTCTGAGCTGCCCCCCAGCACCCCTGCAGTCGTGCCCATTCTGCAGCGAGAGGCTGCCTACCAGTCTCTCAGCCGGTGTCAGTGGCACTGTGGCAGTGTGACTATCCCTCTGTCCCCATCCTGGGAAGCCACGCAGCACTGGCTGTAGCTTCATTACACAGCTTTGAGAGCAACTAAAGGTGAAAGAGTGTCTTCTGGCTCCTTTTTGCTGTCTTGGAGGACACTTTGTCGGAAGCTTTCCAAAGGCTTCCCAGTTGGTTTTTCCAATGGAGTAGCTCCGTTTGTATGCCACTCATGGCTGGCTCTGCTCCCAGTGAGATGTCCCCAAGGATGAGAGCAAAGAGGGCATCCCTGGAGTATGTCTGCAGGCCTACAGGAGCCCCAGACCTGGGAGAGTGGGGAGTCCCAGTACCAGAGCACACCTCAGGAAGTGACTGCGGGGGAGGGACACACAGAGCTTTAATAAGCAACAAGTGCCTGTCTGAATCATGAACACTGTCAATGCGATCAGCAAGGAAAACGTGTTAGTTCTCACAGGAGCTTCAGCATGAGTAACACTGACATGCATTTTGGCTTCTAAGAAAGGCTGTCAGTCCATCAGAAGTGTGAGTCTCATGGTGGCAGCAGCAAAGCAAGTGATGAGTTTAAAGCCTGTGTGGTCAGTACTACAAGGATCTTACCACAGCAGAAAATCACTGTATCAGATGCTTGGTGGGATGTTTAGGTCACAGAAACACACAAAAAATGAGCTAACATCTAGGCAAATGTGTTGCAACTTATGGGATAACACACACATTTTGAATTATGCAGGTGCTTATGGAATTTGTGAAACCAGGGACTGTAGTTTGCTTTCATTTCCAGTACTTCATGTAATTTGCCTTTCTGTATATATTGTGAAGTCAGAAACAAGCAATAAGGTCAAGTCCACTATACAGACAAGAACTGGGCATTTGCCACATGATTTCCAGGAACTCATCCATAAAATTTCTGAATATATGACCTTGTTAGCCAGGGCTTATGTTCTCTGGGATCTTATGAGCCATGAATTTGAAAGAGACCAGGAGGGAACTAGTTCACTGGGGAATTCCCTCTCCAATCTAAATGGCCCAAGACACTGTGTTTGAAACTGAAATAAGGCAGTAACAGTAGAGCAGCAAACACAACTTCCCCAGTTCTCACTATATTCCACCACCCTTATAAAAGGTAAAATAAAAAATGAAACACTACCTTAAAGGCTGATACTTTCAAGCATATATTTACCTCATACAATTGCCATATAATTGCCAACATTAATTGTCCTAAGCATCAAACTCTGTGGGAGGAAAACTTTGCAATCAAGAAGTAATACAACTGATTGACTGGATGAGAGGAGAGCAGAAGAGGCCATCTGCCCTGACTTCAGCAAGGCTTTTGACACTGTCTCCTATAGCATCCTCATTAGGAAACTCCAGAAGTGTGGGCTAGGTGAGCGGACAGTGATGTGGATTGAGAGCTGGGTGTGTGACAGAACTCAGAGGGTTCTGAATTCAGAGGGTTTTGATTAATGGAGTAGGGTCAAGTTGGAGGCTTCTAACCAGTGGTATCAATACTCAGTCCAGTCTTGTACAACATATTCATCAATGATCTGGATGAGGGAACAGAGTGTATCCTCAGTAAGTTTGCTGGTGATACAAAACTGGGAGGGGTGGCTGACACTCCAGAAGGCTGTGCTGCCATTCATCGTGACCTGGACAGGCTGGAGAGCTGGGCAGAGAAGAATCTAATGAGGTTCAACAAGACCAAGTGTAGGGTCCTGCACCTGGGGAGGAAGAACCCCATGCACCAACATAGGTTAGGGATGGATCTGCTGGAAAGCAGTTCTGAGGAGAAGCGTCTGGGAGTCCTAGTAAGTAGTAAATTATCCATAAACCAGCAATGTGCCCTTGCCGTCAATAGGGCAAATGGAATCCTGGGTTGTATAAAGAAGAGTGTGGCCAGTAGGTCGAGAGAGGTCATTCTCCCCCTTTACTCTGCCCTGGTGAGGCCACATCTGGAATACTGCATCCAGTTCTGGGCTCCCCAGTTCAAGAGACACAGGGAACTATTAGAGAGAGTCCAATGGAGGGCAACAAAGATGACTGGGGGAATGGAGCATCTCCCTTAAGAGGAAAGGCTGAAAGAGCTGGGACTCTTAAGCCTGGAGAAGAGAAGGCTGAGGAGAAACTTTATTAATGCCTATAAGTATTTACAGGGTGGCTGCTATGAGGATGGAGCCAGACTCTTTTCAGTAGTTCCCAGTGACAGGACAAGGGGCAACGGGCACAAGCTGGAACGGAGGAAGTTTCATTTAAATATGAGTAAAATCTTCTTTATGGTGAGGGTGACAGAGCACTGGAACAGGCTATCCAGGGAGGTTGTGGAATTTCCTTCTCTGGAGATATTCAAGACCTCCCTGGATGCAGTCCTGAGTAATGTGCTCTACGGGATCCTGCTTCAGCAGGGGAGTTGGACTAGATGATCTCTGGAGGTCCCTTCCAACTCTGACCATTCCGTGATTCTGTGATATCTGTAATTAGGCTTGTTGGGAGGGTTAGGTAGGCTTAATCAAGTCTTGTCATAACTTGCCACCTGATGGATTGTAGCAGGTCAGATTCAAATCCCATATGGCTTCAGTGCTTGTTGAAAACGAGTTGAGGAAGACTTTTTCATGGACATTAGAATACCACCCAAGGCATTCACTCATTCTGCTGTTAGAAACATCCTTTTCTGTCCCACTCTATTCATTTCTCCAAGGTGATTGGTCCCTGCCTTGCTACACTGTGCATCCATTGCTGGCTGGAGTGTCAGACGTGCTCACAGGAGGCTGCCCCATTGTGTGGGAAGCCCATACATGCTAGCAGAGCCTCAGCAGATCCAACAAAAATTATTGTACTCTTCCAAGGATGATGGCACTTACTCTCATGTCCCCCACCACACTTTGTGAGTTGCATTATTCTCTTAGCAGTCCAAGGAAAGGTTCTCCTTGGTCCAAATAAGCTCAACACTCAGGCTTTGTCTTTTCTGGATGGTGGGTGCTCGTCAGCTCCAGGCAACACCAGCTTTCAGCAGGCCAGATAACTCCTTTTCCATCCTGCACTTGGCTCCTGTGTTTGAAGGAGCTAATCCAGCAGTGCTGCCCAGCCTCCTTCCCAGGACCAGGGAGTAGGAAGGGTGCATGTTATGGGACTGGCTTGACACTAGCAGCAAAGCCACAGCTGCCACTTTTTAAGGCAACAACCTCAACCTCTGGCCAAAGCCAGCCCTGTCCTCCAGCAGCAGGACCCAGACATGAAAGTTGATGAAGCATCTTAATCATCATGGTAATTGGAGGGGGCAAAGCAATCATTCACACAAATTTTGCTAGATATTTTGTTTTCATTTGACAGCTAACAGGAGCATCTTCCTTCCCTCCCTCACAACAGCAGTATTTCTCTGGTACAGCTGCACTCAAGGCAATGTAGTTGGGTCATGGATTCATCTGCATTGGGTGAGTGTCTCAGCACAGCAAGGCAGGGGGCACCCTCTTGCTGTAAGCAGTTGCAGTGACTGCATTTTATCTAGTTTCAATTTATGAATCTTAATATAGATCTTTGTTCTGTGAGATTGAATACTGTTCCTGTGAATGTACTGCCTTTTAGAACAATATTTCAATGAGTTTATTATAAGAGCACTCACTAAATTGCAGGGGGAGAGGGTGGGGCAGGGTGGGGACAAGTTATTTTAGGAATTGAAAATTTGCTCATTTTCAGTCTTACAGGCACCTACGGACTTAACAAAAAAAAAAAAAAAAAAAAAAAAGAAAGAATAAAAGAAAAGAGAAAGAAAAAAGAAAAATAAAGTAAAAAATAGTAAGGCTTCAATAAAAACAAACACAAAAGGTTATGTGATGTGTGTCAGTTCCCTGTGGCCAATAAAGATAACTCAGCATAACCTCGACCGTATGAACTTATGAAACAGAAGAATAAGCTAAGCTGACATTAAGGGGCATGGATCAAATGCAACTGAATGGTTTACTGAAGTAACATGACACAAAAGATATGGAGAGGGCACACATAATAGTCTGGCTTCATTTTCACATGGGCAGGTCACTTCTTTTGAAGAGAAGGAACAAAACTGGTTCATTACTTCTGCAAAAGTCTCCAGATACTGGTGCAAACTAAATGCCATTAACATTAGCACCACTGGATGTTTTACACCGACTTGACTTTCGCTGTTCCTTCCTGAATTTAAGAAGAGTTATCTACCTGTAGCTCTTGCGCTGCCAGGGTAGCAGAGGCTTCACCGGGGGACCGCAAGCGGGAGCGTTCCTCAGCTATTAATTTCTCTCCCCACTAGATGGCCCACATCTCTACCCGCCAGCCGGGGAGAGGAAGATTTCGTCCCTGCACGGATTTCTGCTCCACCGAGCGATCCCCACGCCGGCAGGCAGGCTCTGCAGCCTGACAGCCCGGTGTGGGGAAACCTGCTCCTTGCTGCCCTACCCCGGGCACCGCCGGGGGCTCTGCTCTGCAAAACCCGTCGTCCCCTGCATCTAGGTAGAGAGACACAACTTCTGAGCCCTATGATACGTGCTGTTTCACATCCAACTATCCACCGGAGAAGGAGTGCCAATTCTGATGGTGTTTTTCCAGAAAACTGTATTTGGAAACTCACGTCCTGAATTTAAAGGCGACTCCCCTGTTTTTAAGGCATGCGCGAATTTCGTCCGCACGCTGCTATTCCTCTTGCTGCTGCACACAGACATTTGTGCAGCCTCAAGCAGGTCTCAACACAAAGCAGGGTGCATCCTCTTTTATATCTATGTAGACACACACTCAGTGTACTTAACTCCCTTAACTCCCTTGCTGCACTGAAGATGAAAAAACTACCTTCCACACCCCCACCAAAAAAAAAATAAAAATAATAATAATAATTAAAAAAAAAATCAAGCAATGTTAATCTATAAAGATAAGAGTAAGATTTTGTGCCTCAAACAGGACAGGAAAAGGCAGCTCATTGTAAATATATATGCTTACACTTAGAGAGCAGAAAGGACTGGCATATTTCAGAAAAAAAAAAAAAAAAAAAAAAAGTAACCTGTCAGGAGTAAGGTCCTCTGATGTAAAAATGGAAGAAGATCGGCATGGCACCAAAATCAACGGGGTTTTTTAGCTTCAGGAACTTGGATGACATAAATTAGAAAACCTCACATTCCCACTCCAAAACCAGAGACTTCATGCTAAGAAAGGAATCAGACACACAGCCAGGAAAAATCTCTTCTGTTACAGCTTTTATTACGTGACCATCTCCTCGCATTACATCTACCCCGCTCTCAACTATACATCAAAATCATATAGCCTAAGGAATCCATGTCCTCATGGTGGAGGCATAAAATATGTATACACATTATTAAAGTTGCATTAGTTTTGTTCAATCTGCAACAAAAGACCTTGGAGGCATTGTTGCCTTGAAGAGCAAACACCAGTTTTGGTAGTTAGGAGCATAAAAGCTAATTGCTTCTCTGATATTCACCTAGCTTGAAACTTTAGCTATGTCACTTATATTGCAGCTTCCTTGCTTGTGAAGAAGGGAGGAAATAGTGGTGTGTTTGCCTTACAGGAGTGTCTCAAACTGTTAATGGCTCAACTTCGCTTTGGATGCACAGGGTGCTGCTGCTTAGTGGCTCTGCAATTTTAAAAACCCACTTCTTTTTCAAGAAGTCAGAGGTCTTTTTAGTGAATCATCTGGTTTTCCTTTGGTCACCCTTGTGACAGATGGCGAAGCTGTTCACGGAGGAGAGAAGGAAGGGATGTCGAATGGCAGAGACCATGGGCACAGGGCACCCTGCCTTTCAGAGTGACACTGCAGCTGCCTGTGTAGAACAGTCCAGTGATGCATTGAGCCCAGCGTGCGTCACCCACAGTGGCCCCTGCAGTGGTCTCTGGAGGAAACAGTAGGCATCCCCCCATAGTTCAACCTGGCAGGTGGTCAAGCTGCATAGGACAAGCTATGCATTCTTGACCTCCTCTGTCACTCATGCTGAGGAACAGGATTAATGACCCTTGTAAGGACCAGAATAGAAATGGTACTAGCAAGTATCAATCTTCCTCCTTTCTGTACTATCGAGATCTGTACCTTAGCACAGATCAAGCCTGCTTCTGAAAATTGCCAGAGATCCCAGCCAAAAGCTCATTCCAGGCTGCACCCTCAGTGTAACATACTCCTTCGTCCTCTCAGTGCACTGGAAATCTCTTTTTGCCCTTCTTTTTGGGGTGGTTAATATGCCAATGCTTTGCCTGCCTCATACATCCTGACAGACTCAGCATTACTATACTTTGATGACCCTCAAGGAAGAAACAAGACCATCTCCAGCTGTCACACATCCATAGCTGTTTGCCCTGGTCATTGCTATATGGTCTCTTTCTCTCAAGCTATTGAAGACAGGAAATCTCAGGTGTGTCCAACACAGGCAACCAGAGGTTGATGTGTCCAGCTATAACTGTTCTGTGGGAAGGCTTGAGATCCTTGGGCCTTAGGAGTAAAGGATTGTGCTAATTTGATAGGCAACAAAATACAGTGTGCAACATGATATCAGTCTACCACTGACCAGAGCACAGGGAGCAGGAAGTATAACCTCAGTGGAGCTGGTGTGGGCCTGCAGCCTTTCTCCCTCTCCAACAGATGTGACAGGGATCTCTTTTCTTCTTCAGTAATTAGAAGTGAGGCCTCAGAATATAAAGCAATCAGTATAATACAGCTGCACTACTGATGTCAGATATGCAAAACACAGAGCATGGAGAAAGAAAGCAAGAGTACATTGTATATGAGTAATAGCAGGTCTCTGTGAAGTCATCTGACCAGTCAGTTCATGGATTAACAATTTTAGCAGGGTTTGCTTTTTTTGCCTTTTTTTTTTTTTTAACCTGAGAGAGAGAGGCCCTCCGTAATGGAGTCGTATCAACTATTGAACTACAACTGTGATGTTGATTTTTGTCTCCCAAGCAACAAGCAATCCTTTGAGCCACCAGAGTTTGATCACTGGAGAAATGCAGTCTAAGATAATACAGATGTATGAATCAAGGTGACCAAAAGGTCATCTTTTTTGGTAAGTCCTGTCCCAAACACTGACATTCCTGTAGGCTGAGATCTTTAAATCCATTCTGGTCCTCTGATTATGGAAAAAAACAGCTTCAACATTTAATATTTCTGTCACAGAAGGTTCATCACTCTAATTTTTTATCATTCTATTTCATTTTCCATCTGCGGGACATGTAGGACATGAAACTACTAATTTGGAGAAACTAAGGTTATTTGGGATTACTAGTCCATTTTTTTGAGCTTTAGGCAAGACACCTCTCAAAGGGAAGCCAGCACATTGTAGATACTGATGCTGATTGTCACTGGGAGTTAACAGGTCAGTTGTGGTCAATTGATAAAGCCTTAAGGTCTGTACAAAAAGTATCCTCATTTTGAGTGAATCTGAGCACACATGCACAGGAGCTTCCACAGTAAATAACAACCTGACAGTTATGTTTCTGTTTCATAGCGATTTCCTCCTTAATAACAACAACTCAGCAATGTACTAGGATCCAGAACCTGAAAATTATTTAGCTGTGTAATGAAGGATAAAATCATTGGAAGAAAAATGTCACAAAGCACCATGGAAGGTGCTTTAGGTGTCATGCTTCCATAGAAATTTCAACTTGCTGAGTATCACACTAATGACACCTCTTTCTCTTTGAAAAGCATACCACCATCTTTTCTAATCCACATTGAGAAGAGAGAATTCCATGGAGTTTTTTGAGGAATCTTACTATTGCTAATAACTTTCCAAGGCAGGTGTGGGCAGTTATGAGTCTGCACTTAGGCATAAGTACTTAAGTCTCTACTGCAGTTAAGTCTCATCCTAAATAAACCTGTGATATGCCAATCAGAGGACAAGTTAGAACTGATGAAACATCTGTAATGCTGAGGAAAAGTGCAGTGATTGTGAAGGCAATTTATGCCAGAGGTTATGAAACTCTGCACTCAAAATAACATACAGATAATCTATATAAATCTTTAAAGCCTTCACAGGATTAAATTTTAAATTATCTAATATCAGGCTAATGCTTTCCTCTCAAAGACAACACACTGCTTCCAGGCAGGAGCTGTAGGCCAGGAAAGCTTTGGATCCCCCTCCCTGAAAGTGTTGGAGGCCAGGTTGGAGCAATCTGATCTAATGGGAAGTGTCTCTGCCAATGCAGGGGGTTTGTATCTAGATGATCATTATGGTCTCTTCCAACACAAACGATTCTATGATTCTATGATTCTATTAAATCATCTCTTTCCTGCTAATCACAACAGAGTGGCTCACTAATCAAAACTTCTCTTCCCCTTCCTCAGTTGTCCACCTAACAAAAGGCTATTTACAGAGCCGAGAAACTGAAACACCAGAGGGATGTAACTGACCAACATCTCCAATGTTCTGCAAGTTCTCAGGCAGAATAAATAATTCACAGACATGTCTAAACCCCTCTGAGAAACCAGTAAGTTATTCAAAAGCCTGACACACTTTGAAATGTGCCTCAGGTGAAATATCCTCAACACACCTTGAGAGAAAGTTGTCATTTTCCTCTTACCTACCACAGTAATTCTGAGCAGGAGCTGGATCATCGTAAGTTGGACAAGCCACAGGTGTTGAATAAAAAGCTGGGAGGCCAAACATCCTCTTCATCACAAACTATTAAGTACTTTTCTAATCCTAGTAGACACTGTCTGTAGGCTTCCTAAAATATTTCCCTACAAAAGATCAAAATACTATGCATTAGGTCCTGCAGCAGCTACTCCACAAACAAGAATATATTGCCTGGTTTTCCTCTAAATTCTCTGTGAGTGCCCGTCCTTTGACTGGAAGCTTCTCTGATCGGAGAATGCTTGGCACATATCTAACATGTACTTGTGATTAATCAATGGCATTCAAAGAGAGACCTGCAGGTGCAGACAGATTGCTTGACTCCTTGGAGAAAGCATTGCCTTTCTCATGTCCGATATCTTCAGATTAAACAGAGCCCCAAACACTACCCTTTTTCATCAGTCTGTTGGAAAAGTTAAATTCAGAGGCTAAACACTGGGAAAGGCCCAGTCAAGAGCTCTGAGTAAACTCTCATCCCCTTCTTTGTTTCCAACCATGAGTGAAGCCATTCAGATTCAGAGAAGACATCCATCTCCGAGCTGTTGAAAACAAAGTCTAGTGAGTTGTCTGCCATCTGTGGGCAGCACAAACCTAGCGCTCCCCAGGAATAACCAAGAGCCCTACAGCTGCAATTTCTGCCTCCTGAGCAACCCTCTGCAATCAAAACACTCCCTTCCCTAAAAACCTCTCAACATGCAAAAAACCAAAACTATAGAAGAAAAAGATAAAGGGGGTAGGTCTAGAGAAGGTGCCTCTACACACCTGTTTCCCTGCTTTTGTTAGCACACTATACATTACAGGAGAAACTTACTCTGGGAATGAAACTTGCTAAATACTGCTTCTCTTGAAAGGTTTTTTGGTGAAAAGGAACAATCTGAATAAATGCTTCTGTTCCTCAGAAGCCTGGTTCTGAGGCAAAGCAACACAAACAAGAGCCATCCTCCAACGCGTTGCAGCAAAGATTTTGACAAGACAGCAGGTGTAAGTCGCTACTCATGGGAAAATAGTAACAACTGATCTATAACCAAAACCAGCCTGCATGACTTGGCCGTGCAGGACAGTGAAGCATGTTAATATGACACATTCAGATGTGTGCCTTTTCTGCCCTTAGTGAGTGCTAAGTGTAGCAGACATTTTCAACAAAACAAAAATCCAGCTTCTTCCAGAATAAACAGTATTAACATGCAGAAAGGGTGATGACTAATGCCGGACAAATTAATTTTGTTGCAACATTTGTTTTATGAAAAGCCTCAAATGAACCCATTTAGCTTATTTCCAGAAAGCGGTGTTCTTTACTGATGACTGACTTTTACTGATGGCATGATTAGAAACCCCCAAATAACCAGTTTGGGGGTTGTCACTGTGGTTATTTTCAGGTAATGAAGAAAGAAGGTAAATAAAAATATGATTTGACATTTCATTAGTAATGCTAGAGATGCCTGTGCACAGAGTGGAGGGAATTAATATTGCACCTGCTGGAGTGCAAGCAATAAAGGCAAATGCATGGTCTGCTGTGACCTCTAGCATTCATTCCAAACAATATGCCATTCCCTGTATCCAAAATCACACTATGCTTGTGATAGCAGCAACCAGTGATGAACTGGAATGGGTTGCCCAGGGAGGTTGTTGATGCCCCATCCCTGGAGGTTTTTAAGGCCAAGTTGGACAAGGTTTTGTGCAACCTGGCCTAGTGGTAGGGTTCCCTTCTCATGGCAGGGGGGTTGGAACCTGATGATCTTTGAGGTCCCTTCCAACCTTAATGATTCCATGATTCTAACCAGTGGCTGGATTTGCGTCCACCCAGCTGGAGTTAAATTGCTATGATTCAGCTACTTCCTTCCCTTCTGTCTTGAACATAACCTGTCTTCTAACTAGACTGCTGCCTTTCCATTTGGGAATAAGCCACTATTTTAAGGAAAAAGAACTGTGTGGGTGGAATGAAATGCTTGGAGGATATATGCTCTGCCATTTAGATTTTTTTTTTCCCTTAATAAAGAGAGGGTGCAAAAAAGATGCCAGAATCCAAAGCACAAACCCAAGTGTGCAACTGCATCTTTGAGTTTCTTTCTTGATCATTTAGATAACCAGATAAAAAAGGCAGAAAACAAGGTTCAAATTTCCAGAATAACTCCAAGCAATCATTGGTAACTAGTCCAAATACTTTGGTGGCAACAAAGATTAAAATTGAAGTGATAGTCTTCTATAAAGAATCTAGCAATTCACACAGTTTACAGTGGTATAAATAAGATCAGACTTTGACCCTGTATGAACATATAATCAATCAGTGAGCTACCCTGTGAACAAAAAGCCATTTCCTTGTACTTGATACTTGAAGAGATTATGAGAAAATTATATGCTTTGTATAAAACATCACACAAGTTTGTGCCATGGTAGCTTGAAGGAAACACTACATACACAACCTGTTGATAATAAAACCCTTATTTTTCTCCTGGTCAGCTAGTCCTTTACTTAAAAATAAGAGCATCTAGAAAACACTCTGTTGGTTTTCCATCTGGTGTGGGTAATAAAAAATTATTTCGCAGATCCGGTCTTGCACAAGATGTCCACATTTGGCTCTAACAGGATCAGTGATCAGTCTCAGTGAGAATTGCACCAGGGAAAGCTGACATTTGGAGTCCACTAACAGTCCACCCCCCCAGTACCTTCTGGCAGATTCAACTCCGCTAAATAACAATATCTCCCTGTACCTCTCAGACTGTTGGTCCAGTCCACACACCACCACAGCTGGGTGCACCATGATGGAAAGTCTAAATGTGTTTGTGATTTGGCTGAGTCTGTGTAATGGATCTGAGCTTATCTTGACTAAGGAAATGAGTTTTATGTATGTGTAAATCATATATACAGATATCTAGTGAAAGATATACATCAATCTTTGTATAAATAAACTTACAGATAGATACAGATTTAAAGACATATAATACATTAAAAAGTTATATACCCTTCTTTACAGAGGGGCTGCAAAATATTTTTTGTGTCCAGCAATTCCTGTCTCAGTTTGGAGAGCTGACTAGTCTCTTCTGCCCTTTGCTTTCTATGTCAATCCTCTTTTGACCACCTTCCTCCAAAGAGCAATCAACTTATACCATTTTATGCCTGAATTAGTTAATATCACATTCTGGTGTGGATGAAAATCAACTCTCTCATTGACTTGGCTACTCACCTGTGCACACACCTTTTCAGGACGTAACTCAATAGGACCCAAGAAACTTGGATTAAGGCATGACCTGGTGGCAGAGAGAAAACAAAACAATTCCTTACTGGAAGCTAGTGAAGGGTGATTGTGCTGGTGGAAGCACCACCTAGGTGCTGTACAAATGGCAGAGCCCTTCTTAGAGAGGCAGGAGATGTAGAAAGCATCAGGCACAGGCTTTTCTACCTGGCCATGAATTCTGGTCCAAAGTTATTCTGTTGGTACCCTGCTTTCAGCTTAACCTTGCCCTCTAGTTCAGGGGAGTATTCCAGGCAGCAAGGGACAGAGCTACACTATCTATTGTCAAGGTTGCATCTTAGAGTACCCAGTAGCATCACATTTATGGCATTCATCAAACGGGTGAAAAACACAAGTTAATTCACTCAGGTACAGAGAGAAGTTGAGCCACCACCCCTGGTAGGTAGACATGAGCTGTGACCACAGTGCTCAAAGATCTAAAGGCAACTGTCCCACCTCTGCATGACAAAGGTTCAGTGAGAGATGCTCAGTTGATATAAACAATGATTTTGATGGCAAATAAAACCTACCTGTGGGGAAGAAAAAGCTCGGGCTCTTCTCCTGCATCTCTTAGTCATTTATGACAATATTGGCCAAACCCAACAGAAACCCTCAGCAAGTTTCACTATAAAACAGAAGCAGAAGGAAAAGAAAAAATAAGTAAACCTTTCCAGTAGCATCATGATTTATTGTTTACCTTTAGAGTGCAAAGGGAAGTGGGGCATCTGAATTTTGCTGAAATTCAGTGGAAGTCAGCATTTCTGTGCCTGTGGAATATTTCCCTTATAGTTTCTAACAAAGAGCCTAGACAGTGAGAAAGGACAAAGTGTCACTAACAAGTGAACTAAACAGTCCATCTTACTCCGGCATCTCTGTAGAAATTAGTCTGAGAAGGCTCGTTTGTGATCCTTTGTGAATCACACCTTCACTCTTCAAGGCAGTAATTGAGACAGTACCTAGTGTTACATATGGGTTACAATCCGTAGCACTCAAAGTACAGAACTAATCCTTTGAATGACCTACTCAAATAGGGAGTCAGGAGTTTGCAATTTGTTCTCAAAAGAGGGAAAGAGAAGTAGCAGCCAAGTTCTTGGCTTGTCCAGCTAAAATCAAAACTTTCTGTTACACTGAATAAGCCAAGAACCACAGGTTCAGGCCACAATGTCGATCAAAACAGGGTCAAGATGGCAAGCATGGAGTCTGAGGACTGTATGTAGGCACAGGTTTAAAACCAAGAATACACCCTTTGCTGCTTCATTCATCAAAGGCAAATGCCCAGCACAATTGAAGCACTTCTTTGAACCATGGTCTCTGGATCTGGGCCAAGAGAGAAACAAATTTCTGGCTCAAGTGAACTTTGCAACCTGCCCTCAGGTATATAAATCTCAAGGCACCTCGTCTAATTACAGTTGCAAGAGCAATTGGAGGAAGTAGTTTTAAAAAAACGTTGCCATCACCTCTGCCACATAGATATTTATGATCTCATCTCTGTCTGCAGGGTCAATACTTCCACCTAGAGGTGGTTTTCCATAAGAATGTCAAATTTACCTTGACGCTGTTGTAGAGTCATTCTGCAGAAATGAATGGGCTGGAGATTGGGGAAAGCTCATATCTGCAGCCAATTACTCCTGTTTGGCAGGCACCTTTCCTTCTGTTTTTAAGTTGTGGCCTACCATTTCACTGTGATTCACTTACACTTAGGTGTTAAACGAATATACAGATCCAGTGCAAAGCTTAGACACTCTCAGAAGACTCCAGTGGGTCACCCAGTGAAGCCAGCTGGCTGTTCAGAGGATGTAAACTCTGACCTGTTTATTTTTAAATAAAACCTTGTCTTTCATGGCTTGCTGAACAGCAAGAGACAATGTAAAGGGAGTTTTCTTACACTTTTTACACTTCCACTGATGATCACTGCTGAAGCCTCTGCTCAGAGGAGATTAAACCCTCCCTTCAGCTCCGTAGGAGACATCTGCAAAGCTAGATCCTTTAAACACACTTTTGAAGAGTTGCATAGGGCCTTCTACATGGAGGTGAATTTTACAGGGCAGTGACATATCAATTCCTTTAGCACACACATGTTGTCACTTAAAGTCCAGCAGTCTGTTCTCCTTACTTCAGAAGTGAGTTGTTAGCATAACATTTTTGCATTCAGTGGCCCAGACTGTTTTCATGTGCACATCTTGTAGCCTGGTATAACTTTAAGTATACTCAGATACAGTTGCACTAATTGCTGACAGCGGAAGACATCAGATGTTCCATATTTATTTAATATTTCTGACTTAATAAAAAGTCAAGTGGTGAGTGCATTTGTTTAAACAATATCAGATTTTTTCAGCTTAAGACTTTCCTTTTGATTGTGGAATGCATTTGGCATTATATTATTCTGAATTGTGAAAACCTTCAACAATTATACTGTTCTTAGAATACCAGGAAAGTTAAATCTGTCAAAACCAAGGATGCTGCTTTACGGACAATGAATGAAATCCTGAATGCATTTAAATCAGTTCTGCAATTTCATTTTACTTCAGGGAAGCAAAAAATGTATTAAGAACCCTAATTACTCAGGAACTGGATGCACTGCCATCGCAGGGCCTTTCTACAAAAAGCTTCATGTCAGGGTTTGCAGAATTTAGCTGAATGAAAGGCTGCTGAAAAATCTTCACCTAATCATAGAATCATTTAGGTTGGAAAAGACTCTGAAGTCCAACTGTTAACCTAGCACTGTCAAGTCTTGAAGGGAAATGTCCTGCTTTGATGTCTCCATGTCTAAGTTGCCTTTCTTTTTTACCTGAATGTATTTTATAAAGCAAGTTGGGTTCCTAAAATTCTGTTTGTGTGCTTAGACTAAATGAACTGCTGGGTTTGGGGAGGATTTTTTCAGAAATGCTGATCACCCAGCACTCACCTGAGGGGACAGGAGAGCGACAACATGCAGTGCAGAGCCCTGCAGGCTGCTCACCTGTGCCCTGCTGAGCACAGGCACCTGTTCCCGGCCCAGACATGGAGGAGAAGCACAGGTTACAATCCCCCTCCTCACCATGCTCCCCACCAAGCTGCAGGATCAACCGGGCACCCCACAGTCCCCTGGAGGCAGCAGGAGGCTGCCATGCCCTGCGGATCTGCCAATGGGGGAGCACACTCCGCAGACCTGCTCCCTCTGGCTGGCACCTTGCGACTGACTCTGAAGCATCAGCCTTGGCTTTGCAGAACTTCCCCCTCAGTCTTCCCGAGCCAGGCTTAGTCATAGACTCATAGACCAGTTTGCTCTGGAAGGGACCTTAAAGGTCATCTAGTTCCAACCCCCCTGCATGCGAAGGGACACCTCCAGATAGACCATGTTACACAAAGCCCCATCCAGCCTAGCCTTGAACACTTCCAGGGAGGCACAAAGAGTAACACTCCTTAGCATCCTGATGTCTTAGCTGTAAAATTGGAATAACACATTGCCTCTACCTTTTAGAAAGCTCATGAATATGCATAGGGATTGTTCACATCTGGCTGAGGTCTGAAACCCACTGAAACCCAGAGATGCTTTGTTTCTTCCCCTCCTCACTGCTGTGCACCTCCCCATGAGAAAAAAAGGACCATGGGTCTCTCATGTTTTTTGGTAGACTTCACCTAGGGAAAAAAGTGTGTACCTTTTTATTACTATTATTCTATAGTTTAGGAAAAGAGGCTGCAGGTGATAAGTGTGGAAGCTTTTTCTTATCATTTGCACAGTTCCGCTATTTCAGTAACTGTTGTGATTAAAGTGGCTCCATAAATTACGGACCTTTACTTTGGCTTAGTGGTATTTAAAGCTGGTTCTTCAGAGGAAGAGGAAAGACAGGGAAGACCTTATTGTGGCCTTTCAATACTTAAAGGGAGCGTGTAAGAAAGGTGGGGACAGACTTTTTAGCAGGGCCTGTAGTGATAGGACAAAGGGTAATGGTTGTAAACTGAAAGATTTGGATTTGGTTTAGATGAGATATTAGAAGAAAATTTTTTGCACTGAGGGTGGTGAAACGCTGGAACAGGTTGATCAGAGAGGTGGTAGAAACCCCATCCCTGGAAATATTCAAGGCCAGGTTGGATGGGGCTTTGAGCAACCTGATCTAGCTGAAGATGTTCCTTCTCACTGCAGGGGCATTGAGCTAGATGACCTTTAAAGACCCCTTCCAACCCAAACCATTATCTGATTCTAAGAACTCCGTGGTAAATCCTTGTCTTTACTGTCACACCTTGTTAGTTACCAACACAACCGCACAAAAAATCTACATTCTATGGCAGTACTTGGACCTTAGACGTATATCAGCATGAAGGTATAGTGAGCCTGTGCGTGGAGAGTCCTTCTTCACATACAAAGATACTTCAATATTTTGTCAATACTAAGCAGTGCAAACGGAACCTACCCATTAAAACACCAATCAAGTAATGCTCAACCTTTCTTGTCTCAGCAAGAAATGAGGCTTTTCCATCAGCAGCAGAACTGCTTTACCCTTGTTACTCTACTGCTGCAAGATGCTGCAAGCAGCAAAGTGGTTCACTGTACCCAAAGTCAGCATGACACGCTCCCAAGATGCTGCTAGAAGGAGGCTGAAGGCCTGACATGTTTGGGCAGCCTGTAACTGGTTGACAGGCCATCAACTGAACTCTCCAGCATCAGAAAAAATCCAAGGCAGTCTCACTGCCTTGTCAAGCTAACCTGCCATCACTGACCTCAGCAACAGGAAATTAAGCTCTCCATGCTAATTCCAGGTGAAATCCAGGGAAGAAGCCAAGGGTGACTCTAAGCACAACACAGAAACAAGCAAAATCAGTATCAAAGAAAACAGGCATTTATGTTGTTCTCTGAGTCCATGACACCTGTACTCTGACAGCTTTGCAGAGATAGAGCCACCACGTAGAGCTTAGATTTCTATAGGAGTGGAGGAGAGGAACCATCTTAATCAAAATATCTAACTGGGTTATACATCTCAGAAAGAAAAGCATGATGACATAGAAAAAATTTGCTGCTATGTTGTTTTTTTAAATATTCTGTTAGGTGCAAAGTAAGTTAATAGTTAACCAGCTAGATCCACATGGTATGTTTGATAGTAGGGAGGGTGTGAATGAGGAAGATTAAGGGTTGTAGAAACACAGTCGTGCAACTATTCAGCTGATTTGTATGAATGTCCTGGTGGTTTTACCCATGCTTCTTCCTTTTTTTCTTTTTTTAAGAAAACACATTGGATGCAATCCTGGTCTCTCAGAGATGAATGGAAAAAACATTGACTCACTTTGTGTGGGCACTGTGGAAGAAAGTGGTAGGGTTTTTTTCAGGGGGAACTTAAATAACAGGCTGGATGGACCAGTGTAGTGAAAGACGACTGAGACTGCCGTACAAAAGTGGTTGGCGGTGCTGTGATTTTTTTCAGAAAAGAAACTAGGACAGAAAAAAGATCGTAGGTGGCTTGTTACTTCATTGGGGGGTGGAGGATGGCGGGGTGAGACCGGCCATTTTGGAAACCTGAGCAAGAAGAACAGAGTGTCATTGACTTGTCACAATGCTGATCTGGGAACATGAGGAGCTACGCTTTATTCCCACTTTTAATTACAATTAAAAGTTCATGCCAGGCAAACCATTTTACCTGTGCTGCCTTCTCCAGGCTCCTTCTCCACGGCTATCTTTCAGGATTGCCCTGCAGGGCAAAGCAACATTTCTGACTCTTTCCCAAAAGTCTGTTTCTCAAAGTATGGTTTAGCTAGAAAGCCCTAAACTGGTTTAGACCCACCCTCTCTCTCCCTCGCTATCATACAGGTAGGCTTGTGTCTGCTGGATCATGCCACACAGTAGCAGGCCAGTGGCTTCCCCAGTGCTGGGGCTTTCATCTCCCTGTTCAAAGGGGTGGCTCTATCCACAGCAGCCAATGCACCATGCACACAGAGATCTTGGCTTTACTCCTGGCAGCACTGACTTGTAAAAGTCCTCAGCAATTGTCTGGAGCAAGGCTTTGTACTCCGACTTTTGGCAAAGTCATCTGATATATTTTCTGTCCACTTCTCATACTCTCCAGTTGTAATACTAACAGTAAATAACGAATAGAAATGGCAGGCATTCACTATGACTAAATGTTATCCAGACCATAAAACTCAAACAGAAGCAACAATGAAATGTTCCGCTGCATAATTGCAACTGGAAATATTTCAGGCATTTAGTAGTGTGAAGTAACAGCAAGAAAATGAGGAAGTACACTCAGAAGTCTAAAAATAAAGACATATTTGTTTGAAAATTGATAATTTCATAAATTATGTTCACAATCGCTTCAAAAGAGGCTGAATATTTATGTGTTAAGTGAGAGATCTGTGACTTGGCTGAGCCATAGACAAAGCTGCTGAGTAGGTGATGTGCTGCAGGCAATTTATACTCTGCCCTTAGCCCCAGTTTTAGGGCCCAATGTTGCCTTCAAACCATTGCCTGAGAACCACTTTTTGCACTGACATTGTCCTACTTCTTACGGCAACAGGCCATACCCGCCTCCTCCATCAAATGAGCTGAAATTCCTGTCTTGTGTTCCTGATTCCATCCTTTCCCAACATCCAAGCATATGTCATACAGTCCCATCAAACAACTTGATATACCTCCACCGTCAGCCACATGAATAAGGGGACACCTCTGTTTCAGCACTTAACATGTATACTTCTTGATAGTCCAGTCAGATAGTGTGAAGTCCCTAAGAAAGATGACAGCAGGAAGCATGCTAAGGTGCCAAATCTCTGAGCTATTTGTTCCCTCTCCATGTTTGACAGGCTCCAGGAAAAACAAGAGCAAGCAGTGGACTGAATTAAGTCTTGTGACATGGTTGAACTCTGTTTACTGGAAATTATTACATTTTTACAACATACAGTGTGACAATATATTTGTACCCAGTACTGGTTCCATGCATTTTGCATGGCCATAACAATAGTAACAATTTGTATTATTATTTTATTTATCAGTACATAAAAACACCAACACTATCCATCCCTGAGTGACATCAACACAGTCTTACTAGCTTAACAACATTAACATCAGAGACCTCTTCCACTAGTTAGGTCAGTAACTACACTTCTTCAGCTCCTATTATAGAGTAGGGTGTGCTGAATTTATTCAGGTTCCCGCAAGTCATCTTCCTGGGAATAATAGATTTTTATCACCTCACCTAGAAATGTAATTCCTTTATCATAAAAGATAGGCAGGCCTATGTCTTAGAGATTACTGCTGTGATAACTGTACACTTTCATATGAACTAAGATATTATGTACTTTCTAAAAATATATAAATAAAAGATCCTTAGCAATTTCAAACCATTGCAGCTCTGCTGATTTCAGTGGAGCTATATTAATTTACATGAAATGTGGGTCCAGCCCTGCATTTCTGCTTGTCATATGGAGAGCAGAAAAAGGTACAGCAAACACAAGAAGACATAACACTGTAGATCTAGTGCCTCAAACTGATTGTTAGTCAAGGTTACAGAGACATAAAACACAGAGTAAAATCCTGATCTTATTTCTAATGGTGCATATTCTTTTCTTGGGGTTATTTTTTATTTTCCCAGTTTGGATCAGGCACAGATGCACAGGATCTAGATCATATCTTTAAGGCTCCCTCTGATTCAACATCTAAAAGTGCTTATCAGTTGCTGATTTAAAAGGGGCAGAAGTCATTGAGTAATTGATGCCTTATCTCCAAGAAATAATTCTCTTGATAGAAGTCGCCGAGCAACACAAACCCTATTATTATTTCCAGGAACTTTTAACTAAAGAAAAATGCACCCTTGGAAAAAAGCAATCTAATTCCTAGAGCTAAAACCTTGTAACTCAATTGTTTCATTCACTTTTAATAATTTATAGCCTTTCCCTGGAGAAGACAATGTGAAGTGATCAAAGTGGTCATCAAATGAGATGAGGTGAAATTTCTGATGCTCTTAATTAATTGTTCTGTGCCTATTGGTCTGTGCCTAATAGGAGCTAGTGGTGGCTTCATGAACTAGATTGTTGAAAAATATTTTTTAAAAAAATCACTGTTATCTACAGCTGATAAACCTACCCTGTTTTCTAAAGCTATTCTTCCTCCTTCCCTGAAGAGTCAGACCTGGTTTCCTGGCTTCCAGGTAGAGATTTGAGGCTGAGAAACAGAGAATGGAGAAGCACTGTGGACACCAAATCCCATCCCCTGCAATCACAGGCAGCCAACAGGTTGCTGTTACTGCCTGCTTATCCCAAATCCTCCGTAAGCCTGGCTTTTCCATCTTACCCAACGGAAATCTCTGATTCACAAATGCTCTAGAAGATGCCCAACATTTGACAGTGTTCCTCTATAGTTCAGTGGTGAATCAGAGAAAGGACTTGTAAGAAATAATTTGTATTAAAGAATGCAGCACGGTTTTCTGTAAGAAGCTTTGGGAAGATAACATGGAGCTTGGCTGCCCTTGACTGTCTTCCCCAACTACTTGATAGTCACAGCTGTAAATCAGAAAAAGCAATCCCAGTGAGGTAGTGCTACCATTTCTCCTCTTTCTCTCCTTGAGAGTAAGAAATGCCAGATCTGACTTGTCTTTTCCCAGAAAGGAGAAGGGGATGATTTCATGTGTAAATGAAGAAACCTTGGCAGTCTAACTGAAAGTTATAGCAGTTAATGTTTAAGAAAGTCAACCAAATGGACTAGTTTCACTGTCAAAAATAAATGATCTAAAACAGGAGCTAAATCATGAAGAAAAGAGTACTCTGAGCAAGTAGATCTCAGTAAAAATCCCTGTTCTGGAAATACTAAATTTCTGGAGTAGTAGTGTAAACACAGCCATCAGTCCAAACAGAAATACAAGTTAATTATTTTATGAAAGAAAACCTATTGCAACACCTTTGCTTCTTGGGGAAAAAGAAGTTAATTTTCTTTAGATAAATTCAAGCATGGTTATGGATTAAATCAGAGAGATGTCTTCTTTGTCAATTTTGAAAATAAAACAATCAACATTATAATACCAAGGAAATGTCCAGGGGAAAAAGAAATAGACAAGATATAGTAATCGGCTCAAATAGGATTTGGTGAACTACATATAACCAATGCAAAAGTTATCTCTGTCTCAACACACAAGAGTAAGAGCCAGAAATCCACCAAAAGTATAGGCAGAGATCAAACACCTTTAAAAACAAACGTCTCAAATTAAATGTTACATGTTAGATATACTGAATTTGTATCAGAGAGCTCCACAGGCTCTTAGGTTATCCAGAAAAAAATAAGAAAGAAATACCTGGACAGTGTGCTCAGAATTACTCTAGAGCATCTCTTAAGGCAGCAGGATCTCCCAGTTAGCTGCAGCTCCATTAATATGCACTGGGAAAGGGGAATTGTGGCATTTAACCACTACAAGGACACACATGAGGCAACCCAGGGCAGACAGGGATGATGTATCCATGCTTGTGTCATGGTGGTGGAGGAAGAACACTGATTCAGCCTGAGAAAATTATAATCAGAGAGCAGGATGACAATCATGGTAATTCCAACCTTCTGCAATGTCTCCATTTGGCATTTCCCATGGCTGTCTAAGTGACAGAGCTGCCAGGGCAGCTTGTAAAAAACCGGTATGGGAGAATAAGACTGAAAGGTCCTACATTTGATGGTTCTTCTATCATCTTATCTTTCCTTCTTATCACATTTTCTGTGCATTGTCCTCAGTGTAGTTTGAAGTTCTATTGTGAAGTCACTTTTCAATGGGCTTTGGCCCCCCCACCATGTCTACTCGCAGGAGTACTGCCAATAATAAGCATTGTTAACACTGTCAATATTAATCATAGGTTAAAACCACTTAGCAAATATTAAATAATCACAGGCTAAAACCTATGTCCAAGCACGAGTGTAGTCTCATTCACTACCATAGATCTACACTTAATCTATTGTAAGGGAAAGAACTGGAAGTAGAATTGTGAGGGAATAGAATTTCTTGTCCATTAAAGTATTCAGAATTTCAGGGACTATTCATGACAAATCAGAATAAACTCAAAGGAACTTGATATTTTCTACAAAGACAGAATTTCCCAGGGAGGGAATGTTACTGGGTGAAATGGAGGTTACAATTCAAAATTCCCTAACAATAGTTCTGTATTTGGTATTTCTTTAAACACAATGTTGTCTCAAAATGTATTTTCTCTACAAAACTTCAAAAGACAGCATATATTCTCAATGAATGTCTGTTTTCTAAAAGCAAACAAACAAACAAAAAACACATGTCTCTGGTAAAAGTACTGACAAATTATTCAAACAGGTCAAGCTACGAAAATTTTCTATAACTGAAATAATCTTGAATGAATTTAAACTTTTGCCAAGAGTCACTACATAGTTTATATCTTACTTAAGCCACCTAAATAGCATTTAGCAAGAGATAAGAGAAGTAGAAGGAAGTTCTTTTTACCCCTATTTCCATTAGATTAATGCATTATATAGCTTCTCTTACTCAGTATAGCAAATGTAGGTTTTTGGGGGGTACACACTCAGGGATACATAAAGCTTAGGATTGTGTTTAACCTGGAAGACAATGCTGGCATGGAAACAGATGGTTTAAAGCTATCTATGAATAAGCTGATAATAGACAGTTTCTACCTCCTGCATCAGAGAGGCTGGAGCAACCTTCCAGGAGGAGGTGAGAGAAGGAAATCTATCCATTACAGTGATACAGTTATAAAAGAGACTGTATGATCTGTTTGTCTGTGATAGAAGAGAGTTGGACAGAAGGATTTTTACGTAAAGCAAGGTGATGAATACATCAGTTGAACTGAAATCATGGCTTTTATTTATTTCAGCCTTCAGAGTACCTTCCTATTATCTATCACTGCTTCCAGCAAATCCTTGTAAAAAAAATTAGCTCAGACATATTAAATGTGGGAGGAGAGGAAAAAATGACACAGGAGGGGGAAATGTGCACACACTCTGCTTGAATGCTTTGCTCTTAGTTCCAAATCACTTGAAGAAAAAACAAAACAACAAACAAAACAAAACAAACAAACTAACAGAAAAACCAAACCAAACCAAAACCACCAAACAACAGCCAACTAAAAAAATCAACCTGTTAAGGGGTCAGTAGGAGCCATGGGACAGAGTGCCGGCCTAGCTCCAAGGAGAGCGGGGTGCAGCTGTGGTCCTGGTGTGATGGACGACCTTCAGTGAATCCCTTTATCTCCCGAGTTTCCCCATCAGCAGCAATCATCAGTGCTGATGATTACAACCCCTTTCCTCAAGGGCTTTGAGATATACACATTTAAATGACTGTATGAAATAGATATTACTACTTTGCCACAAATCTAGTGATAGAAGATTTCATTGTAAAATTTATCCAGCATGATACTGTATACTCTTATTTCAAAATGGACATCAGGACCTTGGGGTATGTTTTAAAAAGTATTTAAAAATTAAACACTTAAAATGCCTTTTAAAATATATATCAGCCTTACCAATTAAAAAAAAAAAAAAAAAAAAAAAAAAGGAAATTGTAATCATTGTAATCTAAAGTAAAGCAAAATTGCTCAGAAATTCTAAAGTTTAACTGCAAATAGATGTTCACAGAAAAATGGCAAAATATTTTGTCTTAGATTTTTAGGCTGCTACAATTAGCTTTGAGGATGTGCTGGCCAGCACTGGGGATTAGACCTCCCAATGCCCTTTGAATAAAATCAGCTTTATTTTCAGTTGGCTCTGTTCTGATTTAGCACACAAGAGAAAACTCATGATGGTAGTCCACTTTACATCATTTTTCTTCAGTGGTTACAAGAGCACATAGCTAAACACAAAGCCAAATGTTAATATTTCTAGACTGACATTCAGTGTCACATTAGACAGATGATACACTGCAATGTCTTTCTCTGGGCATTTCCTTTGTACATCTTCTCTCTTAATCTTGCCCAAATACTCTCACCCCAGACAGAGGGCAAGGTGTAGCTACCTGCCAGAGTTAGAAGATACTCACACAGAGAACAAGGAGGCTACTCACACTTCCCAGGGAAAGCAGGCCCGTTATAACTGTCTAATTTCATAAAGGCTGTATTGGTTGTTGGAATTTTTGCTCTCTATGTGGCTTATTTTACCATGTGCCTTACCTTTTTTCTCACATGTTTAGGGCTGAGACTGCACTCACTCCAGTGGGCCTTGTTTTGTAAGAACGCAAGGACTATGCTACTGACTAAAAATAAAGCTGACCTGGCACTACTGGTGAGCATATTAATCACCAAAATTTGTTTTGGCACAAATCTTGCTTTTGGAAGAAGGAAAACATGGTGTGAGTTTGACTTTGTTTCACTGCATTACTGAATGACTTATTTCTTTTCTGTGCATTTTATTTCAACCTTTTTTTTTTTCTCTAAACTCGGTTTTAAAGCTGTTTTCTTTTTGTTGAAGAAACAACAAACAATTAAAAGAAACTCTCAAACCCAGAACAAAATGTTTCAAGTAAGGTTATATGAAATATGTTTTTAATATAGTTCTCTTTGAGAGCTTTTTATTTGCTTTTTGAATGACAAGTGAATCCAGTAGTGGTCAGTATTAACTTTCCTCCCATTCTCTGCAGGGTACTGCAGACCAAGGCAATCAGATCTGTGGCATTTTGTACCCACTTCTGTTTGAACAAATACAATTAAAGGCCAAAGTAAGATACAAGGCACTGGCATATCAGGGCTTTTGTCTTTAAGGGTGATATTTGTGCGCTGCCTATACAATTTAGGTGGGAGTCCAGCAGCTGGAGTTGACACAGCTGGCCTCTAGAGGTAGTCTTGCTTTTCTGTAAAGTACAATAAGGTCTATATGGCTAAACCTATGCAGAGGCTGAAACAGATTATCACAGAGTATTTGGGAATTATAACCAATATCAGTGTAATTCCTGCTATTTGATGCACTGAGTAGATTTAGATACAGTTCAGAACATGGCCTGGCTGTATTTTCTGCCTGGGAACTTCCTATTTGTTTGTCTCTTTTTATGCCCTCGGAGAGGCCTAGAGCATATAAAGAGGTTTAATAGATACCAGCAATAACAGGTTACATTAATAATAGCTTACAGGTTCTAAACAAGCATCTGCCAATAAATTCCATCAACTTGTCCTAATGTCCTACAGCAAAATTCACTGCCTAAAACACAATGTTTCATTTTTTCTTGTGCTCTTAGTGGGCTTGTTTCAACTTCTGTTCCTTGCTTTTAAAAAGAGAAGGTGTGTAGGGTGGAAAACACACCAGAGGACTTTGGTTGACATGAAAGCCCTGCATCATCTTGAGCTGTAGACATGCAACTTCATTTGTAAAACGCATGAGTAATTATGTGGCATAATTGCATGGTCTATCCAGGTAATTGCATGTGGAATTGAGCATGGTGTCATGTGCTAATGAGGTTTACAGCTACACTTAATTTTTTTTGGTGTATGATTGCATTGATTAAGATATTTTAAATCTTCTCTTAATAGCAAGGGTTATTCAATTGTCTGGTTTAAACTACTCCCAGCAGGGTGAGTCTACCGACACAAAAGTTTAGCACAAGGCCTTTTCATCACCGATATTTTTGAAGCCGAAATTAAATGTGAGCTCTTTTCCTTTCCACTGTCAGTCCAGTTACTCTGTAAAAAGCTGCCCAGCAATGATCCATTTCTCTTGTGCCAGTGGAAATCAGGAATAAACAGGAGAAATCAGGAAAATTGCTGAGGTCCTGCTACCGCTGTCATGTGTCAATAGGCTGTGTACAGAGCAGTAGATAAAGCGTGTAATGTACAAGCTGGGTGTTTAGTGCTGACGTATCAGAGTGGTATACAGATGGTTACTCTACTGCCTCAGGGAGGGAGCAGGAGGAATGTCTGGTAGACCTGCCCTGGCATGGTTTTACTCCCCAGGGTGACGGCGGGTATGTCCAGCAACTCTCAGAAAGCTGCTGTGTTATTTTCATATATTTTGGAGCCCCAAGGGCTGTTTTAAGGCTAGATACTCTGCATAAATCCTGCAGAGGCCACTGTCCCCAAAATACCTGCAGCATTCCCTGCTTCTCAGTGGTTGGACCCACTTGAAACAACCACCAGATCTCAGGGGACTTCCCCACTGCAGCAGCCTACAGGCATGGGCTGCATCACCACCCACGCATAACAGCAGCCCTCCTCCACACTTGTCCTCCCTCCTGCCTTCTGTGCACTCTGTTATCAAGAACAGGAAAGCAGAGGATGATCCAAAGCATCAGCAATGGCTGGCCAAGTGACCCTTCCTGAACCCTAGGTTTTACCCCTGCAACCCCTTTGTCATCACCGTCTGTGGATATGGTAAGGCTGAATAGTCCAGGAGACTAGGTGGAGGGCGGCGTGCCTGACCAAGGAAATTAGGGTTGTATTAAATGCTCATTTACAGAGGAAGGTGAGATCATACCAGAACACAGCACGTGACCTTTCTTGCAAGTATACAATACTAACACCTGCTAACTTTAAAAAAATACCCCATTAGGAAAATTATTTCATCCACACTGTCTTGCAGTTGTCTTCCCCTTCACTGGAAAGGATAAATTAGCACCAAAATCTTCTGCTGTTCTTTTCCCACTGGCTACAGTAATACTGGAATCATGCCTAAATGTGAACATACTTGAGAACTCCTTTGAATAAAATTATCTCATTCAGACATACTGGTTCAAGCAAGTCAAGCTAATGCAATCACTACAGTAGGAGTCTAGAAGTCGAGGGCTGTTTACTTCTACCTCTTGCCGCTAACTTGTTTTATGACTTTAGAAACGACTTAACTTTTCTGTGATTCATCTCCTTCAGCAGGAAGATGGATATGATAATGTTTATTTATTTCATTTAAATCTTGAGGGGTTTAAAAAGGATTGATTAATTAATATTAGCTTCCATCAGACAACTTTGAAAGGTACTAATGCATATTGTTAATAATACTATAATAACCCTAAAAATGAGGAGGAAGGAGGATATTTTAGAAGTTGTTGCAGAGCTTTATGCTTAAAGGCAGTGTAAATAGGAAGGACAGACAGTAGTCTTACAAGTGGGCATAGAGAAGATACTGAGCCATCTAGTCCATTCTTAAGCAAGACAAATTAGTTTCTGTGTATTTACTTATCAGTGAACAGTGTGTCTTCTAATTCCTTCTTGGCTGCTAATTCATTCCATTTAGTTGGGGAATGTTTACATCTGGTCTTATAAAATCTCATTCATATCTCTCACTATTTCAAATTAATTATCTGGGCTCAAATTTGGATATACCTTTTAGAGTTAACCCTTACACTGTTAACGTATCCAATGCACAGTGCTTGGGATCATACCACCTTTCCCAAAGAAAGCATTAGATTTGCAGCCTGCTCCTAGCCAGCATGTTTTTTCTTCCAGCACAAATTTGCACTTTGGGGGCTGAAAGCCTGAGCTGATATTCTAAGTGACCTGAAGTAAATCACTACAATTTCTCTGCAGACAATTGAACTACATCAATGCACAATAGCTGGGGCTCTAGCCCTGCCATAATAATAAAGAGCTGTGGCAGTTTCAAAACTAGTACAGTCTAAATCTCTACTTATTTGTGTATTTTTAACCAAAGGATCTAGTGCTAAACTCAGTCGTCGTGTACAATTGCGAATAAGCACCTGAGGGCAGAGCCAATTCTTGCTGTCATAAATGTCATCAGACTTACCCTGTAGCTTCCAGTGGAAAATACAAATCTTAGGACCTTTAGGCTACAAGATCCACTTCTTTCATGAGTAAGTTGGGAGTAAATGGTGCTCCAAATGTAAAGTCTGTGAGTGCCGGTGTGTATTGGCCACTTAGCATTTATTTCATTAGTGTTTTCTGAGGACATTAAGGCAATTGTCATTGCATTTACAGGCTCTATCTACAATGAATAGAGTCTTGAATTAGTCTTGTTTGGAGCAGTTGCAAATACACAAACTAAATATAATCATCTTCATTCTCTATGCAGTTTCCACTTTCACCCTATGTCATCAATAACTTTAATAATAATAGAACCGAAATATTCCTAAGACACAGCTCACTTATGGGTCCTCTTCCATGGAAAGATTATTTGCCCCTGTCATAGTTTTGAACACCTTTTATATAATAGTTCCTTCCTCTGCAGAGAAGCTATTCCACTCCAAATATTGGTTAAATTTAATTGGACTCTATAGGTCCCCCAATACAATCACTTGGTCTCAGAAATATGGAACGGTTTGGGTTAACAGTTTCCACAGTTCTCCTTGGTGGATTTATTACAAATGCAGTATTAGTGGCATTTCAGTCTTCATGGTAAGTATCTAAGTATTGCTCCTAGAGAACTTGTGGTAACTTTCCAAAATCACCTAAGAGCCATATTCCATTTTCTATGGTGAGCAGGTGCCCACATCTCCAGTCGAAGCAGGGTGCAGGCAGCCAGGTGGCCATTTCAGCATGGGCCATCCAGAGACTAAGGCCCAGCATTATGGAGGTGCTGTAACCTCCCCTATTTTGGTTACATGGAGCTGCTGGGAGAAAAAAATTGTGCTCATAGAGTTTTCTGGATATCTCCTACCTGATCTGCATTAATTCAGTATCCCTATGGCAACTACAGCAATTGCTCACTTGGAGTAGTCATCTTAGGACAGTGTTGTATCACTTCTTTTAAGTGATTCAGCAACTGAAAATAATAATAAAGAAACAACAGTAAAACAGCATAAATGACCCAATAGCTCTATGGAGACAACATACAATTACTTAACAGGACTAGATTATGTCCAAAAACTGGTGCTTCAGTGGAACAATTGGACTCCGTGAAAAGCTACAGCCTTCCTCTTGGGCAGCTCAGCACTTTTCCTTGGCACTAATTAGAATGGGGAGAGGGTGAAATAGCCTTTAAATCAGAAAGAAACCTAAAAAATCACATTTAGGGAAGGAGTAGCTTCTATTTAGGTCAGTGCTTCTGAGGTCTCTAATTTCTAGCATTGCTCTCTTAAAAGGGTTTTGCATCTGTGAACTGAAATTCTTTATCAGGGGCTCTAAATAGCTATGAAAATTATACAGTGGAGGGCTCAGTCAGTATTGGGATATGTTTTTCTTCTCCATCTGATTATTGCTTAGAATCCATATCATTGTGGTGGCATTGGTTTCATTCAGCTACTGCAGAAGTGTTATAGTAACTGTACACCATTAAATCTTTGATTGGTGTCAGGGTGTTTTTCTGGTCTTCATCCTTGGTAATTTCATAGAAAAATGTCTGTTAAAATTCTCAGGTCTTCATGATTTACAGAGGTTTACAATATTTCACTTTGAAGTTCCATAGTTCAGTTCCCAGTGTCAGCAAAGGTGAAGTCAATCAGACCATTTCAAGGCCTAAGCACCACTTTCAATCCAATTTAATCATGTTGAGAGATTTTAGTGACGTACAATACTTGTGTTGGGCCTTCTTTTGTTCTTTGAGAGCAGATATAAAAAAGCCCTGCATTCCCACAGGGGTTATTCCATGATTCAATGATTTTGATTAGGTTTTTTTAGACACCAATTTTTCCAAATTGGTCTCACTTGGATTGGCATATTTGGATTGCACTGACCTCTAGTTTGCTCAGCTTTCTAGCTGAATACTGCAACATGTGGACATGCAAGTGGTCATAAAATTGTCAGCTTAGCTTAAAGGCTGGAATATTTGTTTAATAGCAATATACTTATGCCTGAGAAATTGTGGATTTATGCAACACAGTGATCTTTGTAACATTTACTATGAAATTTGGTCCCAAGTTTGTAAAATACTGACTGCTACAGGACTAAGGAATGAATGAAAGTTTCTATGTTTAGTTTCTATCAAGGGTTTATTGGAAAACATCACACACCAGTGAAGCAGTTAGTCTTCCTAAGAACACAGTCAGAGAAAAGCTGTTAAAACTCCTTTCTTTCATGCAAAAGAAGTATTTTTCATCTGGGTGAAAGCAAAACAGAGAAAACTTCATTGAAAGTTACTTCTGTATTTAAAAAAAATCAAATACACCTTTGTGTCTACTATGTTTTCTCCCATATTAAACATGAGAGGAACCTCTGTATGTGTTTGTAAACATCTAGTCACACAAATATTTTAGAACATTACTGAAATAACAAAGGATGAAATGTGTTCCCTTTGAAGCTGAGGAATTGTAAAAGGCAGAAACAGAAATCACATTTCTCCATTGATACATGGAAAATCTGACTGGCAACAATATTCAGATATACTGAGATGAAAATCTGAAAATATCAGCTTGGACTAAGATTATTGGCAATATAAAGTTTCCTTAGTTCAGAACTGAGAAATGTTGACAATTTTAACTATTTCATATATTTATTTAGTTATATGTAAACATTAAAAGTTACAAAACAGAAATACATGCTTCTGCAATGTTATTCTGCAAAGTGTATTACTTCTAATGAATTTCCTTTTTCATCTATTTTTAAATGCTGGAGTTACATATGAGTCACAAAAATAAATCAGAAAAGAGAAAAAAAGATAAATAGATATGTACATTCTTTTAAAATCAACATATGCTCAATTAGATTGTATTTTGCAATGAGGTCAGCCTCCTGCTTCAGAAGCTTTGCTGAAAAATATTTTTGTGTGGATGAATCATTTTAAGATTCAACAGTCAGTGGAAGTTGACAGAGGCTTTTCACATGAAACATTACACAACCTTAGAACATCAAAATTATAATGGCAGGAACTGTTCTGTTGAGCACTACAGTCACTTTCCCAGGATCAGATCAATACATTTTGTCAAAGAACAAAATCTGCTAAAACAACTTGAAAATTTTTGCAATAAAATGTTATTTTTAATACAGCTAACTTTGTAATTCTACAGTAATACAGACAGGCTTTTTAACACGCTTTCTTATTAACATGCTTTTTTATTGAAGTAACCTGAGGAGGTACTACACAGATTTCCCAGTACATTTTCACAGACTCAGACCCATCTTGCAGAAGCTTATGCACACACTTGACTTTTCACAGAGGTGCATTATTTCAATAAGATAGGTCTCTGCCTGCAAGATAAACATATACACTACATCTTTTCAAAATCAGGGCCTTTGATATAAGGAACTGCATAAGAGCATCCCTGTAACTTGGCTAAACCCCATTTACATCTCATGCAAGGGCTGTCTTCACAAACAGCTCTCAAGGTATAACAGAACTCTAGCAACATTCTACACAAGCATAGCTTTTCAGGGGAGGTGTAAATAAAGACCTTATTATTCTAGTCAAGTGGATTGAGCCATGGTTGCAGAATTGTTTTTAAAGACTTTTTATGTGTCAGCTTGCAGCTCTTTATGCATGCCTCATGTGGAAGCTTCTGAGTTGTTCTCAAGGAGTGTCAAGACCTCTTTCTGTATGATGTGAGACATAAAGATAAAAGAAGGCGTTGATATTTCTTTGTTTTTTAAGAAATTGGAGTTGTCATTTGAAGGACCAGTCATCATTCAGTCTCTTTGTTTTGATACACCTTTATTCCCATCCCCTAGTAGTCAATATCTAAGGTGCTTAAGAACTGGAGGATAGCAAATGTCACTCCACTCTACAAGAAGAGCAAGAAGGAGAACCCGGGTAACCATAGACCGGTCAGCATCACCTCCATACCTGGAAAGGTATGGAATAACTTGTTCTTGGCAGTATCTCTAGGCATATCAAGGATGACGGGGTCATTAAGAGCAGTCAACATGGTTTTACCAAGGGAAAGGCATGTTTGACCAACCTTATAGCCTTCTATGAGGAAGTAACTAGGTGGATAGATGATGGCAGGGTGGTAGATGTGGTTTATCTTGATTTCAGTAAAGCATTTGACACTGTCTCCCACAGCATCCTCGTAGATAAACTGAGAAAGTGTGTTCTTGATGGTCAGGTAGTGAGGTGGATCAAGAACTAGTTGAAAGGAAGAAGTCAGAGAGTTGTGGTCAATGGGACAGAATCTAGTTGGAGGCCTGTGACTAGTGGAGTCCCTCAGGGGTCGGTACTGGGACCGGTACTGTTCAATATTTTCATCAATGACCTGGATGAGGGAACAGAGTGTGCCCTCAGCAAGTTTGCTGATGACACTAAACTGGGAGGAGTGGCTGACACACCAGAAGGCTGTGCTGCCATTCAGAGAGACCTGGACAGGATGGAGAGTTGGGCGGGAAGAAACTTGGTGAAATTCAACAAGGGCAAGTGTAGAGTCTTACATCTGGGGAAGAACAACCCCATGTACCAGTACAGGTTGGGGGCTGACCTGCTGGAGAGCAGTGTAGGAGAATGGGACCTGGGGGTCCTGGTGGACAGGAGGATGACCATGAGCCAGCAATGTGCCCTTGTAGCCAAGAAGGCCAATGGCATCCTGGGGTGTATTAGAAAGGGTGTGGTTAGTAGGTCAAGGGAGGTTCTCCTCCCCCTCTATTCTGCCCTGGTGAGGCCACATCTGGAATATTGTGTCCAGTTCTGGGCCCCTCAGTTCCAGATGATCAGGGAACTGCTTGAAAGAGTCCAGCGCAGAGCCACAAAGATGATGAAGGGAGTGGAACATCTCCCTTATGAGGAAAGGCTGAGGGAGCTGGGTCTCTTTACCTTGGAGGAGACTGAGGGGCGACCTTATCAATGTTTACAAATATGTTAAGGGGGAGTGTCAGGAGGATGGAGTCAGGCTTTTTTCAGTGATGTCCAGTGATAAGACAATGGGCAATGGGTGCAAACTGGAACATAGGAGGTTCCATGTAAACATCAGAAAAATCTTTGCTGTGAGAGTGACAGAGCACTGGAACAGGCTGCCCAGAGAGGTTGTGGAGTCTCCTTCACTGGAGACATTCAAAACCCACCTGGACACGTTCCTGTGTGATGTGCTCTAGGTGACCCTGCCTGGCAGGGGGGTTGGATTAGATGATCTTTCGGGGTCCCTTCTAACCCCTAAGATTCTATGATTCTGTGATTCTGTAATATCCCACTGGAGGTAAAGAGTTAATCATTAAAAATAAGTGGTTTCCTGTGTTGCCTAAAAAAATAATGGCATCCTATTGATGATTGCAATGATTGTAACAAGGTGAAGAAATAAAATATCTATTGAATTTTGATAGGAAATTAGCATTATTTGGGTCCTCTGTTCTTCTAAACCTTTACAAAGGAAAGCTAAGTGGAATTGTGACACCACTGAACTTCAGGCAGTTAAGTACGTCTGTCAAAAGACAGTCTCCTTAGATTTTGTTTATAGACTGTGAGGGGAGCTGAGCAAGCCCCAAAATAAATTCCAAGTGAGACTAGATCCAAGGGGAGCCTGTATGTCTCTTTATCACTAGCAGGAGTAGCCTAAAGAAATATAAACTAAACTGAACCTCCACCTGATTTTACTTGTTCTAGACCTCATAATCTGTTGCTTACATATTATCCAAACACTTAACAAAGGGACAGCTACAATAAAACTTAATCTCTCCATTCACAAACCCTTTGGTTATGAGCCTTTTCACAGGCCCAGTTAGTCATTCATAGATTCTCCTAGAGAAACTGTGTCCAAAATTTTGCTTTTGTCTCTGAATTAAAGCACATAACTGGATAGCAATGGCTTTTCACTTCTTGCACTTCTTTCAGGCTTGAGATGCCTGAAAGCTGTCTTTTCTAACAGGTATTTGGGGAAAGAAATGGGGTGAGGACTGCAGGACACCTTGTGAAGTAACCACAAAGAGGGCAGAAGTTACAGAGCCTGGTGTCTCAAGGCGGAGTCTCATGCAAAGCTAAGGTCTGAGTGGCCATGCCCACCTCCACCTTGGTGATGCTTACACAAAGAATGAGGTTCTGAGAAAGTGCCCTCCTGTTTCCTCATGAGTTGTTATCAATCATATCACCTTCCATCAGGTAAGCCAAATATGAGTATCTGTTGTCAGTATCGCAATACCAGCTTGCTCCCCTGGCTAGGAGTGAATTTCTCTGACAAGAATGACCACCTGTCTGGACCCAAGGCTCATTCTTTTAACTTCTGCTAGTGCCATAAATATCTTCAGTTTCTTAGCTACCATGTAGATGCCCTAAGTGTTGGGAACAGTACATTCCCTTTTCTTCTCAGAGGTTGAAGTAGTACATTCCTTCAGTAATGTCATCTACAAACCCCATTGGGTGATGCAGGTCATGGTGGTAGAGACTCAGTAATCCACTGGCTCACAGCACTCCTGCTTGGATTATTGCAAGAAAGAGAGAAGAAAAGAAAAGATACCAAACCCTGGGCTTCGCCCCCTCCAGGGACATCAGGAAAGCCATAGTTCACCTCAAGCATTCTTGAACAAGTTGCACCCATCAGTCTGTAGCATTGCTCATTTCAGCCCACCTACAAGTCAGGACTGGCTCTGGTAGGAACAATTATCCCTACCCTAGCATTTAAGCAGTCTTGTTTTTGGTCCTGGAGTGCCAGCAACAGCCAATGTTTCTTCTAAATTGTAATTCAAATTCTCTAACCATTTTATTTTTGGCGAACTGCGAGGCATTGAGTTTTCATTGTCTCCAGTCAAGAGAGAGTGTAAAATGGGCCCAACAGGTGCAGCATAGAGGCATTTCAGAATCCACTCACAACTCAACAGGCACAAAGTAAAAGTACTTTATTTTGACACATAGTACATATTTGTAATTTAAGCAAACACTACAGCCAAAGGGATGCTAACAAAAAGATTGTCACAAAAGAAATAGCAAAGCATAAAATCATAATTTTCCTGAACAGAGAGATTTTTGTACTCAGAGGATTTTTTACATTATTCATTGAGTACCATTCATGTGCTCTGCACTGCTAAGAAAGTATAGCCAGCCCTGGGATAAAGATTTTCAGAGTCATCCAGGTGATTTGGAGACTAAGGCCCACTGACTGTCAGTAGTTATTAGGTGCTTTTGGATGGTGTTACCTGCCTTGTGCAGGCCACAGGGATCACTATCTTGTGATGACCCTTGAGGTCATTAAGATACTTTCCATTTACTTCAAAGTCTCTGTGTCAGGCCTGCAAGGTGCTGTAAGCTCTGTATGAGGAGAGTGGAACCTTTCTGGAACAACAAATTGCTTGGGAATAAGAGAGACCTTTCACTGAGGATAATGCAAAGTATTTTTAAGTAGGTGACACACTGCTAAAATGCAATCAGTTGAGGGAGTGGCACTAGGTTATTCCCACATGTGCATTTTGTCCTTTCCAGTGAGTTAAGAAGAAAACCTACAAAAACAACACCCCAGTTTACTTCAAACTGCTGCAGTCTTCACTCACACCTTAGCCAGGAAAAACCCAAGTAATCTTTGGCAAACCTGCAGCATCTCATCAAGATCAGCAAGGGGAAAAAAAAAGTCACTCACCTTGCTCTCTTCTGTCTACTTGAATTTAAAAAATCAGGGCAGGCTTTTGTTATGAAACCCAACTTTGTGTGGATTCCAAGCTGATGAGCACAAATGCCTGAAAATATCAGAAAACTGTGATTTAGCAAGAGAAACAGGGAGTGAGTGAAGGAGCCATCCTGTTGATTTTGGAAGGAGTGGCAAAAGTTCCACTAACTTCAGCTGGGCATGAGCCAGGCCCAATAGGCATAAAACTCCACTTGGCATCTCTTCCATCTTCCACACACAATACTGACAGGGGTCCTACAGACAAAATTTAATTGATTGTGGCACTCAGACATCACCCAGAAATTGTTTCTTTGTGGTAGAGTTTACCCGTGTGTAAAGAGTCAGCACAAATAGAACTATGAGGGATTTGGATGGTATATAAACCTTATTTTGTTCCTCTGCATAATTGAATTCCACCCTTAGAGAATAAGCAAGGAAGTCTGCTTCTTAATGGTTAGTTTTCTGTTACAACACATGATGGATGACTGTTTTTAAAATATCTGTAAAGGCATGTATGCATTATACTAAAGAAAGGTGTTAGTTTGATGACGCTGGGGAATGAATCCTTGGATTTAGCCAGAGATAAGAAATAACCCTTTGATACTTTCATAAAATCTCTGGTTGAAATGAAGATACAGCAGCATCATATGGCTTCATCAGTCCCCAGCTCCACAAATGTCTTCTTACAGCCTTTCACAGAGCTTTATATGGAGGACAAAGATCAACAGGATGCTATCATCAAACACCATGTGTTGGGAAAGAGTAAATGCTGAAACAGCCTGTGCTAGGATGCTAGCATCCTTGTTGCATTATCTCTGCACCCACAGAAGGTGAGAAAATGAGGGCTTCTAAAAGCTAATTCACCTGAAGAATTTCACCTTCATCTTATTATTGTGCTAAAACACTACTTAACCATACATAAAGTGGACTAGGACAATTACCATATGGAAATATTTGGATTTTGCAGGATATTATTCCCCTCTTTCACACATACACACACGCTTGTTCAGAGTGAAAACTGACTAGCTAGCAATCCACATAATTTATCCAAGGACACAGAAGTTTTGTGAAAGAAAGCAAGAGTTCCAGTGGCAACATACATGCTCAGTTACTGCCTTAAGAAAGCAGGCTACCCCTACGGACCTTCAGTGCTGGGGCAACCTGACAAAATCACACCCTGGGCTTACTTCTGTGTTACTGTGAAAGCCCTGAACAAAGCTCGAGAACAAAAGAGGTCAAAACAAAATTTTAAATAATAGTTGGCATTGTAATAAAAACAGCACTAGATTTCACCAGCTGGGTCTTTTTTGGGGAAGATGCTGAGTGGTCTTAACAGGGAAGGTAGCAATAACAATTTTCTTGGGTTTACTGATAAGCCAACATCAAATAGTACCCTTGAAAAAAGCACATTATTATTCATCATAACAGAAAAATGCCTAAAAGTATTTGGACCCTTTCATTAGACTACTACAGTTGAGTAAATTAAAAACTAGTTTTGAAGAAGGATTCTGTATCTATTACTGGCACTAACCCATAAGGGAGTATCCATGTGAAGTAACTCATTTTTCCTTGATTAAAAGTGCTACTAAGGTTGTGTTCAGCATAAGGAGAAATTCTGAAATAAGAAAATCAATAAAATAAACTAGTTTGAAAAAAATGGGGACAATACCTATCTGAGTGAGAGCAGAGTGAAAAAATAATGCAGTGAAAAGACAGAAAGAGACATGAAGGTGGTGAAGAAAATACATTAAACAGAGCGTGCCCCATATTCCTACTTGAATGTGTCTTGGAGGAGAAGGGGTGTTCCAGCCTTTCCTTTGGTGATGGAACAACTCAGCAGAAAACACAACACAGAAACAGCGAGCAGGATTTTTCCCTCAGAGTGCAATGTTTCTAATCAGAAATCAAACCAAGTTCATATAGAGGCAACACTGACAAAAGAAGAACTACAAAAAATCCCTAGTGTAGAACCATCCACTTCAGTAACAGAGTTTTGATGTATGGTGGCATCCTTGCAGTCTGATTTTCCTACAGGACTATGGACAGATTAGACCTAACTTGAACATCAAAGGAGAGGTGCTTATTCTCTAGCCATTCTGCTACTAAGAGCCATGCCAGTTCATAGCTTCCCAGACATATCCTGTGTCTAACTCTTGACTGATTTAGAGCCACTGATGGTCAAGGCAGCTCAGTTGGGCAACTGTAAAACTAGGCTCTTCCCTCTAGTACCACTTTGAGGCCACTGCTGCTAGTTCATTTGGATTGGCAATACTTCACTCGGAGAATTGTCTCATAAAACTGAACTAGCAGATAGCTAAAGTGATTCTTCTCCTAGCCCTCAGTAATTTTTTTCCAATCACAATTGATATCCAATTGTTTCAGTCCAGATTTCATGTTTGTGTACACCATATTGTGTACATGGCACCTTTAATTTTTTTTCCCCTGCTCCATTTCATAAACAGGACAAAACATTCTAGAAATGGGCTTGCCAATTTTCAAATCCATAGGGATGTCTGTTGTATTACCCCTGCTGTTTCCTATGCTGAAAGGTATTAATTAAGGACAAACTGTTGCATTTTGGATATGTTCATCCCTGCATGCATATGATTAACCTCACAGATATACTGGGTGAATGTACACTTTGGACAAAGGTAAACTTAAACCTTTTTTTTTTTTTTAAATTTTGATAATAAATACAAACAATGAAGATCAATGTTCTGCTTGGTATGTGTTGTACAAGAAATATGAAAAATCTCTAATGAAACCTATTTACTTGAAATTGGAAGGTGAAGAGGTTCCTGTCAGCTATCATATGAGAGATCAGGAGGATTTGTCCTTAAGGAAATGACACTTCCCACACCAGCTAACACTCAGTGTAGTGAGGATAGGAAAGAGAAGAGCACGCATGGTCACAGCTTCTCCTCCACTCCTCCAGACACCCCTGTAACACCTGCATGTGTGGATGCAAAGATGCCCAGCTTGAAATTATACCAATCCCATCAGAACAGCAGAGCTTTGACAACCACACCGCGCTGACTGACATGAATATGATCCTTTCCAGTAACTTTGACAGGGTTTGGTACAGGACTCTTCTTAGAATAGGTGCACACAGCATCTTAACTTCGTGTATCAGTTTGTGAGGGCAGCCAGGGAGAGACTTCACTTTTTTGGACAAGTCAGCATCTTATTTCATGATTATTCATCAAATAATACAGAAGCACAGAATCACAGAATATTAAGGGTTGGAAGGGACCTCTGAAGATCATTGAGGCCAACTCCCCTTCCAGAGCAGGACCAAAAAAACACTCGGGCAGATAATGCAGAAAGGCATCCAGACAGGTCTTGAAAGTCTCCAGAGACTCCACAGCCTCTCTGGGGAGCTTGTTCCAGTGCTCTGTAACCCTCACAGTAAAGAAGTTCTTCCTCATGTTGAGGTGGAACTTCCTGTGCTCAAGTTTGAATCCATTGCCCCTCATCCTATCACATGGCACAAGTGAAAAGAGTTTGTCCCTGCCTTCTTGACGCCCAGCCCTTATGTATTTATAGACACTAATTAGATCCCCCCTCAGTCTTCTCCTCTCTAGACTGAAAAGCCCCAGGTCTCTTAGCCTTTCCTCATAAGGCAGGTGTTCCAGTCTCTTCATCATCCTCATAGCCTCCGTTGGACTCTTAACAAGTAGATCCCTGTCCCTCCTGAGCTGGGGAGCCCAGAACTGGACACAATACTCCAAGTGAGGTCTCACCAGAGCCAAATAGAGGGGGAGGAGAACCTCCCTCGATCTGCTGGAGACACTCCTCCTAATGCACCCCAAGATACCATTGGCCTTCTTGGCCAGAAGGGCACATTGTTGTCCCATGGAGAACTTGTTGTCTACCAGGGCTTTAAGATCTTTCTCCAGCAGAGAGTGCCTTAAAAGTACATTTTAAAAATTTTTCAACTGCTTCCAACTGACTGAGGAATGGCACTGGTGCAGGACCAAACCATGAGAGTGAACAGATGGGACTGAATGCCAGTTTGAGCACAGATTCAGGTATTTGACAACTGTAAGAAGAGAAATGAAAATTGAAAGCCATGTGAACATTAAGAAAATTTCATGATGACTGGCTTTGGGAGATGCCTGAGCCAGTTTACAGGGTGCCTATAGGCACAGGGTTGTTTGTGGTTGTATGTCTGTAACTTCAGTCTGGAGAAAACTCAGTTTAATCTCCTGTTTGGCCACCATCTTCCACCATAGATTGGCAAGAGCCATTGCTCCTCCTGGTGCCTCAGTCTTCTACCTGTAAAACAAACATAAATAATACCTACTGTCTTACCATTGGAAATGAGGTGAACATAAAATGCCTACAGTTTGGAGGCAGTACAGTAGCCTACATGTAAGCACCATGGGTAAAAGACTGGACAGGACTGGACGCTGGTCCTGAACCTTAGCTGCTACTGAACCGGAAGGTAATTTAGGTAAAGCTGCATGCTCCTTTTTATCTTTTCAGTGACTCAAGCCTGCAAGAGCTTGTTGAGACCTTTATGCTCCCTCACATCCCAGTAAAGCTAATGCTGACACCTCTGCAAGATTGCTACAAGCCCTTTGTGCCAGCAATTTTCTGTAGAAAGCCCAGTGCGTATACGTACACACTGTTTTTTACTGTTAGCATGCAGAGATTACCATTACCTGTCACTCCAGCTGCTCGAGATACTTAACATATCCCCTGTTCCACCATGGCATCTGCCACATTTTCCCCAAAATCCTTAGGGCCACATTCTGCTGTCTTCACACACTTGGAGCAGTTTGTCTGCTTCCTCATCTGCTTTTATAACCCTTGTTTAATGCAACTGGCCACTGGTGCAGCAGCAGGAAGAGGAGCTGAGTGAGCACAGTGGCTTTTCCTGCTCTAGAGCTGAAATGCTGATGCGTGAACCTCCCCATGTCACCCAGTTCAGCAGTTGATGCCATTACCCCACCTTGCAACAAGTCTTCTGTCAGGAGTAATAAGATGGCTTTGTCCCTAAGGAAACATTAGCTTCACTCCTATTGGCAAACATTGTACACAACATTTCATCTTCAGCCCCATCTTCTGGGGCTTTGTATCCCAAAGGTATAAATACCAGGAGTATTTTCTTGTTGCTGAAGTATGTGAAGACTGACTTTGATGCAGACCTGCCAGTGAGGGGCAATTCTTTTCAGCTTTTGGTACTTTGCATACCCACTAAGAAGCACAAAGAAAACATAAATAAATAAAAATAAACAAAATTAAGACGTATACAAGTAAATGTGCTTATACCAATCAATTCTTTCCAGTAGCAAAAATTTGGGATGTAGCATTGGATGACTGAGAAATCTCAGACAGGTGTTCAGTCTAGCCATTGCCATCCATCTGTATTGCAAAATAAGAGATCCTGACAAGTACTTATAAATTGATGGTAGCTGGAGAATACCCCACTATAGTCAACAAGAACTTTGTCACTTCTTTTTATTCTGTCAAGATGTCCCTCACTGATTGTAAAGTTTTGGAGCAAGAAATGCATCTCAACACAAAGCTCCAGCTTCACAAGGAAGATGGAGAAGCAACAGACCTTGGAAGGCATAGTCACTTGTTTCTAGACAGGTCTTCCTAGAAAAACCAAGATCATTCACAGGCTTAAACTTACATGCATTAATAGTTCCCTCAAAGTCAACAGGTGAGTATATAAACCTTCCTTTGACTGGGACCTAGGTTTGGATATTAAGGCACTCCAATACTTTTCAAAATAAGGTTTTTATATGTACAGGAAAAGTGGAGTGGAAGCAAAAAGTCAGCCTGAAAATTTAAGAATGAGGGGAAATAATTATTAACTTAATCTGAGCACTGCTGAGCATGCACAAGTTCTTCTCAGTAGGACTTCAACAGAGTCACAAATTTAAGGTTTCTTTATGAACACCCAGTTCATTACAGACCATAAATCTCACCGTAAGTCTCTGCATGTCTTCCACAACTTCAGTTTGAAAAAATTGCAGACAGGGCTATGCAAACCACCAATTCTTCAAATTGTTGGAAGTTAAAAAAAAAAAATAAAAAAAATGGGACAACAGATAACTTGTGTCAGCCTCGATTATTTTTCAGAAACTTATGTTGAAGCAAATTGACATTGAAGGCCAGGGAAGTGCACTAAAAATGTTATGTTTCAGGTTTAAGCACTTTAAAGGATCTTAAGTTTTAAATTGAAACACGAAAATGTTTAATTTAGAAAGTATTTGAAAATTTAAACATTTGCATGCAAATACAAGTATTTATACCTTTTCTTCCCTCCACATACATAACCATAATACCCCAAATCAGCAACTGACAAAACTCATAATTTGAAAAAAATGGCCCAGTATTATAAAACTTATTTTTTGCTGATAAAGTCAAAACTTAAAATATGGATCAGCTCCACCACTTACCTTTTACAAAATTATAAGGAGAGATAGCATTACAACTAGGGAAGGCTATAACTTTTAGTGATGCAGAGCTCTCAACACATATGCTGCAGCTAGAGATGCAGATAGTCAGAATAAGGGAAATACCCACCCTTGGTGTTTGAGGGCAAAACCAAGTAAGGCTGGCAGACAGACTCCAGTGTGGAATTTGCCTACTTTATAGAGTAAAATACTTTCCTTGCTAGAGTACTGGCACTGGGGAAAGCCATAAGAACCCACCAACTTCAGGGAAAAGCCACATCCCAGAAAGCACACAGTATATTTTTGAAAGGGCTAGTTCTTGCAGGCTGGCCTACCAATGATTCTCATGTTGGAGCAAGGAGGAGCAGGAGAAAGCACCCTTCTTAAGCTTCACATTCTTCTCCATTTAAACCCAGTGAGACAGAAACAATGCAATATTCTGATTTAATTTCTTCTTGTGAGGCCTCTCACCTGGATGCACTGGAGCACTGCAAAGCGTTGCTCCTGCAAGAATATTTCTAGTGTTGTTTTCTTGTTCCTGTCTATTTTATGTTTTCGTTTTTTTTTTTTCTTCCTGGAAGGTCTCAAGATCTATTCAGTTTTGTTCCCACCCTACATCATTCTTCAAAGCTGATAATTTTCATTCCAAAAGCAATTCCTCAAAAAGGGAAGGCTAGATGTGGTCCTTTGCCTCTGGGCTCCACTGGACTGGATGCATCTGCCCTCTTTGCCAGGAGCTGAGCTAGGGCTCCTTCACTGTGTCCCCAGAAGGCCACCACCTGAAGGAATAAAATTCTGATCTCTGCTTCTTTGAAGCCTCTCCCTTGCAGAGATGAACAAGATCACTGCTAGTAAATCTGCAATGCTCAGTATTTCCCTAGATATAACAAGTTAAGAGTCAAATGCTATGTTCAGTAACTAATGCATGCTCTTGTTATTTAGGGTCAAATGGTCACTTGCTTTGTTTACTTTACAACTGGTAGCAGCACTGTGCAGCCAAATAAGTGTGCTGCAGTCTACATAACTACAGGCATGGTAGCAGGGCAATGAGACATGCAGCTGGGAAGCTCACCAAACTGCAAGTATTTGTGATTGGACTTCATGTGTGCTGCTCTTTCACTTGAGTCACTGCAGAGAGTTGCCACGTGCCAAGCACAGACTCAATGACATTCTCTTCAGTTAAGCAGTGGACTTAGCAGGCAAAACCTTGTGCTTCTTGACTGCCCTTGTTCTACCAGACAGCAGAAGTAAATATGTATTTGTGAGGTAGCTCTGAAGCCTCTGGTGATATGTTGGATGTTGGAGGAGGACACTCAGAGTTGTGATTTCTTTAAAGCACCATGAACATTTACAGGAAAAAAGGAGAAGAAGCAAATAAACAAATAAATGTTTGAATAATACCAGAAACAGAGATAGGAAAAAGAGGCCCTTGGGTGGAGAAGGGAGAGAGCTACTTCATAGCCCTGAAGTGTAATAAGGGGCAAACCATCTAAAATTGAAAAATGAGTTCCAATTACACTTTATGCTTAAAGCAGTTAAATATTATTGCACTTTACAAGAGAGTTAAAGCAGTAACTATAAAAATAAAAAATGTGGGGTTGTGGGAAAGCTGCGTTCCTTTGGCCCAGCTTCTAATGGGGACTTTGTCAGTAAGTCTTAAGGAGTGCCAAGTTACTGTATGTGAAAGGTAGACCCACTGCTCTCTTGTGTGTCACTGGCTACGGAAACTAATTTTCTTACACTAGACTAAATCAGCAGGAGACAAACCTCAGGTGAGCAGGTCAGACCTGATTTATGTATTTTTTGTAATGCAGTATACTTGTATAACAACATTTACAGAGTTTAGAGTTCAGCAGGCAACTGCTTCATTATTATAGATATTGCATATTTCACATACGCTAGATGTTAGGAAGTTCATATATATTAGTCAAATCTAGTTGGCGGTTGGTCACCAGTGGTATCCCTCAGGGCTCAGTTTTGGGGCCAGTTTCCTTCAATGTCTTTATCAATGATCTGGATGAAGGGATGGAGTGCTTCCTCAGTAAGTTTGAAGACACCAAATGGGGTGGGAGCTTTGATCTGCCTGAGGGTAGGAAGACTCTACAGAGGGACCTAGACAGGCTGGATTGATGGGCCAAGACCAATTGTACAAGATTCAACAAGGCCAAGTGTTGGGTCCTGCATTTGGTCACAACGCTAGGAAACTCTACAGGCTTGGGGAAGAGTGGCTGGAGAGCTGCCCGGCACAAAAAAGACCTGGGGGTACTGGTTGACAGCCAGATTAACATGAGCCAGCAGTGTGCCCAGGTAGCCAAGAAGGCCAACAGCATCCTGACCTGCATCAGGAATAGTGTGGCCAGCCAGAGTAGGGAAGTGTTTGGGCTCCTGTACTTGGCACTGGTGAGGCTGCACCTCGAGTACTGTGTTCAGTTCTGGGCCCCTCACCACAGGAAAGACATTGAGCTGCCGGACCATGCCCAGAGAAGAGCTACCAAGCTGGTGAAGGGTCTAGAAAATAAATGATACAAAGAGCAGATGAGGGAACTGGGGTTGTTCAGTCTGAAGTAAAGGAGGCTGAGGGGAGATCTCATTGCCCTCTACAACTACCTGAAAGGAGATTGTAGGGAGGTGGGTGTTGGCCTCTTCTCCCAAGTAAATAATGACGGCCTGAAGTTGCAGCAGGGAAGGTTTAGATTGGATATTAAGAAGAATTTCAATACTGAAAGATTGGTCAGGCACTGGAACAGCCTGCCCAGAGAGGTGGTTGAGTCACCATCCTTGGAGGTATTCAAGAAATGTGTAGATGGGATGCTTCAGGGCATGCTCTAATGGCTGAGGTTGTAGGTTTTTTTTTGGAGGGGGGCTGTTTGGTTTTGGTTTTTTGTCTGTTTTGGTTTGTCTTTTGGTGGTGGTGGTTTGGCGTCAGTTTTGTTTTTTTTGTTGGTTTGGTTTAGTTTTTTGCTTGGTTTATTTTGTGTTGATGGTTGGACTTAGTGATCTCGGAGGTCCTTTTCAACTATGACAATTCTGTGAATTTTAATTTAACATATACCTAAATGTCTTGCAGAATCAGGAGTTTTTGCCAAGGTGATAAACTCAAATGGATCTGGATGCTCTGGTTAAATTATTACTCAATTCTTCCAAAACAGGAAAATATTGTAAACAGCTCCTCAAGGTGCAGCAATATTTCTCTGAAAAAGGGAGGAGCAATAAAAGGGAAATCTCAGAGCAACAGAGAAATAAATGCATAGAGCAATGAACTGTGAGTTAGAAACTGACTTTGCTGCTTCCAAACTGTGACACTCCTGGCAAGTAATTTCACCTGTCCATTCCCCCTCCTACTCTCTTGTCTAATTTGTCAAATGAAACTGTGAGCAGCTTAGGCTAGAAGTGGCTTGTAGGATCTAGCGCTCTTAGCGGCTGTCAGAGGGTTGCAGTTGTTAATGCTCCACTAGTAAAAAGAGGCATACAAAGTTAGAAAAAGAGTTAATAGGAGACAGTACGTATTAGATGCACAGGTATAGCTAGCTAACGTTCAGAAGAAGCATCTCAAAATTTCAAAGAAGAAATTATCCTGATTATTTTAATGTTGTGAAATAACAGGAGTTGGGAATAGGAGCAAAGAAATACAGAGTCTAACTGCCCCATCTTACAGAGAAACCAACAAAACAAGTGGGCCCTTTCTTTGACTTCTACAAACTTCTGGTGAGTTGTCAGGAAACTGAAAGTGTTCCTAAAAGGGGCTTAGGTGGGAACAATAACTTCCTAAAAGTGTAGTTCTTCAAGAATGGCTGTCCTGCACTGATCCTGTAGCTTTGTTCTGACTCTGAAGTGGATATTCTGCAGCCTTAGTCCAGATAAAATGCCTCCTCCCTTCACTGCTTGCACATAAATTGCTATTAATGTTACCATGTTATACAAGTGCATTGGTGAGGAAAATAGGCCCACTAATGCATTGTCCTGCTCCAGTGTTTTTTAACCTGGAGGATGCCACGCTATTCCATGGACTGTGGGTGGGCACAAGCCACAGGAAAAAAGCAAGAGGTGGGACAGGCTCCATAAGGCTGCATCTGCCTCACCCTTTTCCCCCCATGCTTCTCCCCAGGCTGTGTGCAAAGCTTAACGCAGATAAAGCATATGCTCCCAGAGTTGCCTTATGGCCTTCCTTCCCTGCTCACATGACAACCGTCACTTGTAGTCAGCCATGGTAGCAGCTCAAAGGGATCCAGGGCCTGCAGGCTCAGGCTGCAGCTGGCTGGTCCAGGCTTCCTTTTTTATTATCTGAATACATTTAAAATGGCCATGGAAGCATGAGTCTCTCTCTCAGCCCAGAAGAGCTACCAGTGGCCAGCTTGGTTCCACAGGCAGCAGGTAGCTTCTGCTATGGGCAGGAGGAGGAGAGGAAATGGTAATCAAGGACCAAACTCAGAGGGCCCCCCCTTGCTCCCCCAACCTCCGCAACTCTAGCAAGCTCCACTGCAGGCCTCAAAGGAAAGGAACAGAACAAATCCTGATTACTGTTATTTATAGCAATGCTACTATTTTTTCTGTTGTTATTAAAAACCAAAGTTCTCTTAAGAAATACTTTTTTCCCTTTTGACAGATCATAGACACATAGCTACTCCTGTCTTTTCTTTTATGTTTTGCAATGGTTTAACTAAGAGGGGACATGAGCCTGGGAGGGAGATACTCCACTGTCAGTTGAGTGCAAAACAGGCAAACACAGATGAACTCAAACCAATGCCACAAATGCACCAAAGCCCCAAATCCTGTGGCATCTGCATCTGAGCAGAACTACTTTATCTGTGCTGAACTGCATCGACTCCAGAGGAGTGCTGGCTGACTTCAGTACCTGTGAGCAGTCCACCAGACAGGGTTGGGGCACCATTATTCTCAAAGCCAATACAAATTACACAGAGTGACAGAAAATTACCATCGGATGATACAAGTTTCTGCAGAAAAATCTGGAAATGCAACTTGTGCCTTGTTTTAAAACAACTAATAATGAGGAAGCAATTTAAAAAATTTCAGCACTTGGTGTTCCTCGTAAAGTTCCTCACAGACTCTGGCTAGCACCTTGTAATGCTTAGTAACAGTGACTGACTAAAGCCAGAAATGTCTCCAAGTGGGCATGCAAAGAGATTCATTTGCTTAAAATTGTATAATGAGAAAAGAAAACCCAAAAATACTATCTTCCTCCACCCCTTATGACCTCACTGTTTGCAGAAGGTCCTGGATTGATAGCCCAAGAAAATACAGTTCTCTTTCTCACTACAGATGCAACAAATAATAGCAGTGGAAACTCAAGCATTTTATTTTCTGACCATATCAGTGTACTTTAGCTTACTCATCTCTCTTTAAGGGTGACAAAATACTTTTGCTTCTACAGGCCTAATAGATGGCTGCCTTGCAACTCCTGAAGCCATTTGTAACTGCGCAAAGTGGACACAAAACATGATTGTTCTAATTAGTAGCACTGTATATCTGTTTCATATAGCTGTAAAGAACATCACATGCAAAGTGTCCAGATCTTGAGGTCTTCTCTGAAATGGCTGGTAAAAGCATCAAGTGTAATAGAGTCTGTTAACAAGAAATTGAAGCATCCTTGAAAAATAACTTCATGTATACTATCAAGCATCTACACAACTTATATTGCTCACTAATTACCTACTTTGGCAGGATTTTAGCAATTAAGAGGTATGAGAGGCTCAATAGTGTACTGTTATTAATGTGAGTAAAAGAATCCAAGAAACAAGGCACTGAAAAGTAAGAAACTACTGTGTAGGTTTAAATTGTCTGGCTTAGGCCTCTTACTGGCAACTGCTTATGCATACTGAAAAGCTGCTGCTTACCTGCAATTGCAAAGCACTAAACTATCTATAAATGACAGAAGGAAGCTCTACCTAAAAATTAGGCCAACCTTTTCAAAAGTGACTAATGAAATCTGTGTGCCTTCACTTGCCGGGGTCCCAACGTGTGACACCTGATGTACACCTGACTTCCAGTGGATGGATGATCAGCTCTGCTTTCTTAGTGCTGAAAATGAAAAAAAAAAAAAAAAAAGCATTAAACCCAGAGTATGTTTATCCAGATGTTGGTATATTACTCAGGCACTAATTAACCTAGTCCTTCTTACAAGTAGCAAGATGGTTGGGGCACTTAGAATACTTTTCTCACATAGTAAGGAAAAAATGTATAGGGCAAGTTAAAATGACTTATCAGAAACATGAATATGATTTATTTTTCTAAAATCACCTGGTAACCCACCATTTTGTTCAGACATAAGAAATATGATTTCAGGGTTATTTAATATAATTCTGCCCTAAGAAAACGGGGGGCGAGAATGAAAGACAAGTAGGCAAGCAACAGGCAGATGCTAAAATCAGTCACACTGCAATGGAATAAAGCCCAGGATAGAGAACATACGGAATAAACTCTGCTGCAACATCCTTGCGGTGCTGAATATGTGAAGCTACTGTGAAGGACAAGCATTGCTCTTCTCTTGCAAAAAACGAGTGCACTTCAGTCTCCATTGTTATTATAACTATTTCCGATACTACTTTTTTTTAGTATGCCAGTTGCTGACTGGAAGTCAGAATCCCACCTAGAGACAGTGCTTCCTAACTCAGAATAAATGCCAGGTGTTAATCTCCATTAAAAAAACGTGGTCTTACGGGGTTTTTTTAATGTTCAAACCCTTGAGAACGTGCACATGGAAGGTCAGCGTAAACAGTATGCTTTCACCTTCTGTTTGAGTCCTACAGAAGGGAGCTTTCCCATTAAAAAAGTCAGACTACCGTTTCCCCAGGGCTTTTCCAACACCCGTCAGCACAATCGCCACGCAGTCACCCAAAAGCTGCCGGCCTCACGCTGTCGCTTTGTCCCTACGAGTCTGCAAGTGACACCAACTCACAGACGGGATTCCACATCCATGTGGCCGGCAAGGCAGGCGAGGCGCAGGGCAGGGACCCGGGCAGGGCACAAGGCACGGCGCGGACGCCAGCGCCAAACTTGGCGACTTCTGCCAGCAAGCAAGCGCCCGCTGCCTCTGCGGGAACCTGAGGCGCAGGCTGCCTCGGTGCCGACGCCGGGCCGGCGAGGGCCTCTCCTCTCGCCACGTTTGGGCCAGGATTCCTGAGGCAGCCGGGCAGCCCGGCGCTGCTCCGGCGCATCCCCGCTCCGCGCCGCTGCCTCACACCCTCCTGCCGGGTCAGGGGGCGGCCGCCGGCCTCGGCCCGTTCGCCCGGCTCCTCCCGGAGCGCGGGGCCGGCTTCCCGTGTTTACTCCCCGAGCAGGGGCTGTGCGGATGCGCTGCTGCCTCCCTCAACTTCTCCCGATCGCCGTGTCGTGGCCTCTGAATGGAACTCGCCCGGCTGGACAGAGTGAGTTACCGGGGCGCTGCGCCAGGGGCCGGGCCGGGCCGTGCCCGCACCCCGCCGCAGCCCTTACCCCGCGGCGGTGCCCGGGGCAGGCGTAGTTGACTCTCGCAGCCCTCCCCAGGCGGCCAATGGGCAGCGGCTGCCGGCGCTGCGGCCGGCGCGGCTCCGCGCTCCCCTGGGCGCAGGGGGCCGAGGGGCCCCCCGCTACCTGCCCCGCTCCGGCACCGGCTGCCCAGGCGCTGCGAGGGAGCAGCGCGACGAGCTTTGTGTGAGTGTGTGCGGAGAGTGTGTGCGCCAGCGGCTCCCTGGCGGGCCGCGGGTGTAACGGCGCCGCTGAATGGCTGGCGAGCCCGTCCCTCAGCGCGCCGGCCAATGGCGGGCCGCCTTATATCCCGGGGAGTGTTGTGGCGCTGCCCGGGTTGCATGGCTCTGTGTGGAGCCGCGTTCCGCGGGCGCCGAGGCGGAGGGGCTCCGCTGCGCGCCGCGCCTCGCTCCGGCCCAGCGGCGTCCTGCCCGCCGGCCCCGCCGAGGTGAGTGCGCGCCGTCCTCTTCCCCCGCGCCGGGGGGAAGCGGCGGGGAGACGGGCAGCGGCAGGCAGGGAGAGGGGGTGCCCTCGCCCCACACTTTCCTCCCGAGCCCCGGCGGCGGGGCAGCCCTCCGGGCCCCCATCCGCAGCGCTGGCGGCCGAGAGGGAGGCGCGGAGCTTCCTCTGCCCTGCGCGGCGGCTGCCGCGGCTCGCAGTCACTTTTTCCTCCCTCTCGTCAGCCTTGCCTTCGCTTGAAAGTTTGGGCAGGGGAGGACGGGTGGGTTGGTGCCGTCTGTCCGGCTGGGAGGGCAGGGGTGACCGGGGGTGTTTCACCGGGGCGGGGGGGGGGGGGAGGGAGGGAGGCAAAATGAATCGTAGTCCGTTTAAAAAAAAACAACCAACAAACAGAAACAACAAACAGAAAAAAAAAAAAAAGAGCCCCAGCACACGAAACAAAACCCCAGCAGAAGAAGAAGGCGGCAGGGGTAGGCCAGCCAGTGCCAGGCTGCGTTTGAAACCAGGCACCTCTCGCCGCCACAGGGAGAGAGGCAAGAGCAGCGGCGGCCGCGGCGGAGGGAGGAAGGAAGGGGAAGGAGGGCGAGGAGGAGGAGGAGGAGGGATGGCCATCGGCTGCCTTTCGGTCTGTGCCTCCGGGGAGGACTTGACAGGGAAATCGCGGCAGGCAGGCAGAAACGAAACTTCATCCCGAGGGGCGGCGAGGCGAGGCGAGGGGGAGAGTGCGCGGATCCGTATCGGCTGCCGCCGGCCTTGGGGGGGCTCTCCGCGCCGCCGCCGGGAGAAAGGGGAACGGAGGGGGGCGGGGGGGGCGGCGGAATAAACCCGGAGAGGGCGAGGGAGCCGATCCGGCGGCCGCACGGCGCTGGTGAGGGTGGGGGCGGGAGGAAAAACCCGGGCGCCGACCCCGACAACAACAGCGGCCGGGCTCGGCCGGAGAGTTGGGCTGTGCGTTTTCCGGTAGTCATCGGCGATGCACCCGGGGCGGCGGCGGCCCCGGTGGGCAGCGAGGGGGGCGGGGGGCGGCGGCCCTGCCGGGGTTTCGCCTAGATGTGGGATTGTGTGGTGTCAATAAGTTTAAGGTGGAGAGGGAGAACGGGAGGCGGGCGGGGGGCAGGCGGCGGCAGGCCTCGGCCGCGCGAAGTCCTATTTCTGAAGGTAAGTTGTGACATTGGGTGGTCGCGATGACAGAAAACTTGGCGGGGGGCGCCCCGGGGAGGGGGCGGCCGCCTCGGTGATGGCTCTCTCCGCCGCCAGGAGCCGGGTGGGTGATCGGCTGTTATTTGCTGCTGCGAGATCGGGTCGCTGGTAAATTACAGAAAGCAGCCCTCCTTCTCCTCCCCTTCCCCCCCCCCCCCCCCCCCCCCCCCCCCCCCCCAAGCCAGCCAGTCGCTTAGCTCTTCCTCCTCTCGGGTTTATTTGCAATGTATGAAACTTGCATGGCTGTGAGGAGAGCCGATCCAGTGTGGGTTTGCGAGGAGGAGGAGGACGGGGAAGGCAGGGTTGGAGTCAGGGGAAAAGGCAGGCAGTCGCGTTAATCCCGGGCGCCGCACGGCAGCAGGTTTGCGTTAGAAATACCGGTGGCAGCCCGCCGCCGCCGAATGAGGAAGGTAAAACGAAGCGATGCGAGAGCCGCCGAGGCGACATGTACGGCGGCGGGGCGAGAGGCACCGGCAGGCGGCTGCCCGCCCCCTCCCTGCCTGCCTGCCTGCCTCCCTGCCTCCTCCCTCCCTCCCTCCCTCCCTCCCCGCCGGGGCGGGGAAGGACCGTGCCCGGGTCTCCCCCGCTCGCCGCCAGCCCAGCCGGGGGGCCGCGGGGCTTTAACCGTGTGTGGGGCGGATTCGCCACTTTTTCCGGGGGAGGCCCGCGGTTAAAAGTTTTTTTCCGGAGGTGAGTGCGTGCGGGGAGGCCGGGGCGCCGCCAGGCCGGCGGTGGTCACTCGGGCCTGGGGCGCCGAAACCATTGCCCGTCCTGCTGGTGACACGTCCAAGTCCCGCAGCCCGGCGGGACGGCGAAGGGGCCCGGCCCGGCCGCTGGGGCAGGGACGGGAGTGCCGGTCTCCATGTGGCTCTCCCGGCGGCGGCACCTCCTCCCCGGTGGCAGCGGCGGCAGCAGCGGGATCATCGCCCGGGCCCGCGGGGAGGAGGAGGGGAGCAGCAGGGAGGTGTTTGCTGCCAGCCTGCCTCGCCAGATCCCGCCGGGGAGGGCAGCTGGGAGGGCCGGGGAGCCCCCCGCGCCCCCTCCCCGCGCCGCCGCCCCTTCCCTGCCCGCCCCCAAAGGTGTTGTGCAGACTTTTCCCCCGGGAGGGTGAGATTTATGTGCTGCATTATTGCTCCTCTCCTCCCCCCTCAAAGCAAGATGGACTCTCTCTTCTCTCTCTCTCTCTCTCTCCCTCTCTCACTCACTCGTACTCTCTCTTTCTCTCCCCCTCTCCCTGTGTCTTGTCAGCCGTCAAGATCGACATTTTGTAACTAAGATGCAAACTTGATGGTGACCGGGGGGGGGGGGGGGGGGGGGACGGACGCGGATGGGGGAGACGGGAAAGCCCTGGGTCACGGCGGTGTTTCTCCATATTTAATACCTTTTCTTTCCACCCCACCCCGGAGCCCGGATTCCGGTGGCCCTACACTTTGCACGGGCGGGGGCGGGCGGCGGCTGCAAGCGCTGCTTCCCCCGCGGCGGCCGGGGGTCTCGTCGCTCTCCCCGCGGGCTGCGGTGGCGGAGGGGCCGGCTGGGAGGTCGCAGGACTTCGGGGCGGGGGGGAATGGGCATTACCTGCAACTGTGTTACAGCCTTGCAGCCTTCCGTCCGTCCCTCGGCCGGTCGGTCCGTCGGTCTGTCTGTTTCCCCGGGTGGATCTCGTACCTGCAGCCTGGCGGCTTATTCTTGTTGTTAATTTTGCGTTGTTTGGCTTACCCACGCGCGGGGATTGATCGCTCACTTGTGTAAGTTCCCCGGGGTTATTGTTATGTATCACCATCCTTGCAGATGGTGATCAACTTTCTGCCTTTTATTTGGATAATGCCTGCGTGTTTCTCTCTGTATGCATGTAAATAATTGCGTGATGCATCCCGGTGTGTAGGTATATGTGTCTGTGTGTGTGCGCATAAACATGCATCCGTGTGTACGGGAGACATAGAGGAGAAGTAACCCAGCCTGCTGATGCACACTCTGATGATTTGCTCCATTTGCCCAGTCCTAATGCCCTTTAAAGACACGGTGCATCTTTTGTTTGCTCCTTACTGTTTCCTGCGACTGTCATCTTGTTTTAATGACAACTTCTCTGGGACTGGGGTGAAGAGGAAGCAATTTTCAAGTTTTGGGTTCTCTTTTGTTGATGTTGTGATGAGTTGCAATATTGTAAAATCCTGGTGCGCTGATGATGTGCCTTTATTTGATACTTTATAGGTCACTATCACATGACAAAGGCTTTGAGACAGCTTCATCTTCGTCTGTCTGTGATTACCATTTGCCTTCCTGGGTAAGTACATAAACTGTACACATGGAAAAAGAACTCGGTTGTTGTTGATAAGATAGAGCTCCTCGTGCTGCCACTTCTTACATGGAAGATGGTTGTTCAGGTTTTAGCACCTCAGAAGACACGTCTTGGGGTGCTTGTAGCAACTGCAAGGTTACAAAGTTTTGTATGAAGTGGTGGGTATGAATAACCTGAGAATTTAAAGACTGCATATTTAGATCTCTCTCAACTTAAAGCTTGCTTTGTACAGATAATCAGCTGCTTGACTTAGGGCAAAAGTTTTAAACCAAAGTAACATTAGAATGTGGAAAGTATAACCCACAGGTCAGAAACTTAATGAGAATGTCAAGTCCTTTTAAAATTCAGTGGTAGGAAAAAATATGAACATATAAACAGAATAGGTAATTGGAAATCTCTGGAGGTCGAGAATCAGTGAGAAGTTTAGCAGAACTGTAATACCACTACAATAGGAGTTGGTTCCGTTTTAACACGTAAACTCAGAACTAATGAAGACTCCATCCATAGTCTTTCTGTGTTACTGCTTTTGGCGTTGATTAATGCCTGTACCTATAAATTTAAAAGATGAATCTTAGTGACTAATTTACTAGTATTCCTATTTTTTAAGCTGTACGCTGGGAAAACTTTTTACACCTTTGGAAGGATTTGACATGTTTTAAGCTGAAGTAGAAGCAGGTAGTTTAAAGGAGAGATTCTAAATCTGTGGGGTCACATTCACAGATGACATAAAACGAGTGGCACTTGAAGCACTTCTCATACAATCACCCACAGTGGCACTGGACTGCATTTAGCCCAAACCGGGGAAGTGGGAGTTGATTTATTTTTTATGGTACTATTGTGTACATAATTAAAAACAAGGCAAGGCATGTATTTGGGGTACGCTTAGTATTCATACATGCGAATGATTAATAACATACTCTTGACCTTTTCCAGGCGTTGTGTAGCAGACATAGGGTAAGCGATGGTCCTAAAAACATGCTGACTCGAAGGCGGCTCTTGGGAGCAGCTGGTCTTGTGTGATACTATGACCACAAAACTAGTCTTAAGGCTGGGATAACCACTGTGGGGAGATCGTTTGAAGGGAGAACTCTGCCTGTTCTCTAGTTGCTGTAGAATTACACCCGAATTTCAATTTTTTGGATTTTGTGGGCAGTGAGATGGGTGTCTGAGAGTATAAACAGCAAATTAAATTACTGACATTCTTTGTGACATGCTAGTTCCTTTGGAGAATACTGCTTTCGGTTTTACAGCATTACTGACAAGGATCCTGTTCTGTGTAGAGTAATTGGTGCAACAATTTTTGCGAAGTAAAATCACATTGGAAAATTCGAAAACTGGCAGATAGGCTTCAGACTGTTGTTCAGAGCTGAATACAAGTGCACTGATTTCTGAACTTAATTTTCTGTGTTTTCAGGTAAGAGTCAGATTAGAGTGCTGTAAGTGCCAAGGAGTTTTTCTTTATTTGAAATAATAGTAAAATATGCTGAACAAGAACAGCACAGGGGCCTTGATTCAGGTAGTATCTTCAGTAATTATCTAGTTTTACTTGATGAAGTCTTTTGGATACATGGAAGCTTGGTCCTAGAAATGAAGGGGTGGTCATAATCTCCCCACAACTTTGAGAGGAGTGGACCTTGATTTTGTGCCTAGTACTATAAATGTAGGTCTTACTTGATGTTGAACAAATTACAAATAACAGGGTAGGGTAGCCTTTTGAAGCAAAAGGTGTAATATAGAAGCTTTAGAGGAAGTAGATAAACAGATTTTCTCATAGCTTTAAAAAAGTTAATAAAAAGAGTGTGCCTAGTTAAGGGGACCATAGAGATTTCATTAGATTTGCCCATAACTATAAACTTGCATTTACTTTAGGGAGCTTTTATTTTGGTAAAGCTAAGATTTCTTTTGTTGTTCAGTTCTCAGTAAAGTAACCATTCATGAATGAAGTTTAGTAATTCAGTCTTGACATACAGGAGAGACACCTGGGTTCTGGTCTTAGTTAACAAGTGCTGGGTGCCATGCTGGTGTGTCACAAGCTAAAAGAGAGGGAGCCACTTAGCAAGGGGACTTGTAAATGCTTCAAAAATGGGCCCCTGGTCTCAAAAGTTTGTTATATACTGCTTTCTCTCTTGGCACAGCAAGCTGATAAACCATTTCAAGCAGACACATAATTTAGCAGAAACATAACTTTTCTGTGTTGCAGTAAACTCGAAATATTTAAGCTTGTCCTTCATGCATTTGAGGTTTTTGGGGGCTGCTTGCCCTAAACTCATTGCCTGCAAAACTTTCATTGGTTTCAGCAGAAGGTTTATTTAGGAGCAGTGTGGGAGTGACAGTAAGAGGAATTCGTCCATGTTTATTTTCCCATTCAAGGAAGAAAACCTTTCTCCTTAATAGCTGTTGTGTGAATAATTAGATATTAAATGTCAGATTTCTACATAAAATATCAGAGGCAATAATGCAGTTATTTTATAGCTAATATTTTTCCTTTTCATACAGAATGATCTCAGTACAGTTTGTAAATTCATGGTTCCATAGCTTGTGATCTTGTATGCATGTGAATATCTTTAAGCAGAAGGCAAGTCATGTTAGATTCCCTGATACAGTTGCTCACACTCAGAGCTTAAAGTTCTTCCAGGTTGCTAGCATTCATCTTTGGGATGAGTATTCATGTTGTCTCTGAAGCTCAGTCACTGTGCTGTTAGGTGGAGCAGTCTTCTGGCGTAAGAACTGGTAGCAGTGTGGTGTGAAGAAAGGAAGTTTTCTCCAAGCGAGTTGAGGACAGTTACTCTTCTATGGCATGTAACAGTGGGAGAGGTGCAGGTAAGGTAGAAGAGACCTCAGGTGTGCAAGGCTCTGCTGTAGTGTAAAGGTTGTAAGTGCACCTGCAGTGAAATCTGGGCATCACCTCTTTTTGGGTGGTACATGTCAGGTGTAGTGTTCAGGCCTCCCTGTTTATTTGAAGGTGGCTCTTGGGTGGAGAAAGGTGCTATAAATTATAGTTGCAACTGAAAGGAAACAGAAGCCACTTTCCAAATTCTGAACCTCAGCTGGACTTCCTGTGCCCTGCTGTGGGGATGGCCTAAAGCAGCTGCTGGTGGAGTCAGCAGCATTACTGTGTCCCACTGGCAGATGCAGAGATAGGGTTTACTCATGAAAGTACTGCTGTATGTCCTTTTGCTACCTGCAAATGGAGACTGGTGGTACTTCCCTGTATCGTTAAGTCATGTGGTGCTCATACATTGGGACAGTTTTCCTGAGTTAATTAAATTTTGTTGTTTTATGTTTGTTTTTTTCTGTTTTTTGGTTTTGTTGGGGTTTTTTGAGTGGTATGGATAGTGTTTTACCTTACTGTAACCTTAATTTGTTTTCTTCGTTATTTAGGAGTGTATCAAGCTGAACTGAAATAATAGTTGTATGTATTTCAAAATATTCTTGAGAAGAAACAGGAAAAAGTTAACTTTCTGACTTACACAGTATTAACCTTGTCTCTTCTGCCCTCTTTTCCTGCAGTATTATTGTCACAAGCTTTTTCATTCTGCTTTATGTCAAAAGTTTATTAGGACTTACTTCCTTTTTATTACTTTATTTTTTAAGGATCAGTAATAATGCAGCGTTTCTGTCTGAGAGCATTGTGGTGGACTTGGTTCGAGTCAATGTGTGAATTTCACAAAAAGCACAGCAGTCACACTTGACGGTTTCAGAAGGGGTAAGACCTGAACCAACGAAAGGATTACTCTTATTTCAAGAATGGCTCGATGGGCTGCTGTTACATTGCTTAGAATAGAAAGAAAAAAAAGCACATTATTCTCTCAATAATAATATTGTTAATAATTTGCAGTCATAGGCATTGCTTTATTCATGTGCTTATGTCCTGTCTGGTGAGGTACATAAACCATACTGTAATCACACACCCCAGAACAAGGAGCAGTCATTTTTTAATCCCTGTTTTATCCATCTGAGATGCAAAGCAGTGAAGGAGTGTAGGCTTGCCTGCAGTCACTTAGCAGGTTAGTGTTAGCAGGGAATGGAATAAAATCCGCATCTTGACTCTAGTTTTGTATCCTTTTCCTTGCTGTGTGCTACTGCACTGAAGGCTTTCCTGGTAAATGCCTGTCTTGACATGTGCATAGTCTGACTGGATTCTGTGCCAGGTGGATGTCTTCTGCTAATACTCAACTTTCATTCATAATGCTTTCAAATAATTAAAAAACAAACAAACAAACAAAACCTTCAGAACAGTGCTTAGAAATTACTGACTTTCGTTTTGTTTGTTTATTGACAGGAGAGTCTAAAGTAGGACAAGAACTCACTTAACAGTTTTTGCCACTAAACATGGTATTTAAGCTGCTGTGTATATTATATGATTATTACACTATTTAATGCCAGCTTCCTTCTATTAACTGTATGAACTAAGATGCTAGTTTTCATAGCAAAGATGTAAAAATACACATTCATCTGAAGTAGTTCTTTACATTAGAATTCTTTTTCCCATTAATAATCTAAGGAGAAATGGCAACTAATTTACTTACGAAATGTGGAACTGACAGAAGCAGCTACTTTGGCACTGTGGCAGTGTTACGTCCTGTCTGGCAGTGTAGTGACTTACTAATTTCAACTTTATTTCTAAACCACTGAAATATTTAATCTTGTAAGATTTTCAGATTTGCTGCTTACTAGTGTGACTGAGAATATCAGTTGGCTTTGATTTAAAGTAGGAGTTGTGTTTGAGGAGGAAAGCATACTTTACTTAATGACTGCATGTAGACATAATTGTAGTATTCTCACAATAGCAGCATTTTATTATTTTTAATATTTATAAATTCAGTTACATAAAAGATGGATTAACAAAGAAGAAAAGCATGGTTTTGACACTTCTCAGTATTTGTGCCTTTTCCACTATAGCACACAAATGCATAATGTAATAGGGAGTGCTTATGAGTGTGGACAATTTAGCATGTGACGATAAACTAGCTTCAGGCCTATCTGAGTACAAAGAAAGCTAGTACAACAGAATTTTGATTTTTAGCAAGAGGGAGGAAAGTTAACAGGATTTCATTAGACTATACTAAGAAAATCAGTTGCTTAGGAAGCATGGCATTTTTATTGTCAGAAATCTTCCATGTGGGTGTTTTGATATAAGAGATTTTATAAAATGTAGCAATCGCTGAAAATAAGAAACAGCATTTTATTGACCCTTCATGTCACAGTGAGCCTCATTCAACAAAGATAAAAATAATTCAGTGGACTTATGCAGCATGGGATCTATGGAATTTAATTCAGGTGGAAGCTCTTTTGACAAGAAGCTTAAGAAATCCTGTCTACACCTTCCCTTGCTGAGAGGAAGTGTGAATAGGTCTCTTCCCTCTGCCTGTTTGGTGTTTTTTGTTTGTTTCTATTTTAAAAATAATATTTTTTCTTTCTTAAAGGTAATATGTGCATAGCAGATTGTTGAGGAGTGTGCTTTTAGACGTTGTAAAACCACACTAACTGCATGCCCACCTGTGGGTTTGCTCTCCTCATGTAGAAGTAGCAAGAGGAAGAGTTCTGCGGTCCAGGCTCTTAGGAAGGACTTTGTCCTGCTCTTCTGAAACCCAGAGTTCCTTGTGGTAGGACCAAGTGCAGATCTTAAAGGCTTGCTCCTTGCTACTGTTGATGAGAGCTGAACTGGTTTGTGACAGGAATCAAATTAGGAGAGCCTGAACCTGGTCCTGGGCTTCTGGCAGACTAGGTCATGGAGTGGTTGGTGACTACCCTGTACTGCCAAGCGTGTCAGGAAATACTTTACTGTTGTTGTCTTTAAATCCATACTTTTCAGTTCTTTCCCCACTATACTTTTTCTGCCAGCTGTGTAAGGACTTTTAAACATACGTCTTATAAGAAGGTGTCTGCCTTTTTCTTGTTGTTTTGCTGGGTTTTTTGTTTTTCATTTGTACCCATGTCCTAAACAATCAGAAGTTATCCAGCAATGAGAGTGGGTAGGGCATGTTACACAGTAATAGTTAGGATTATGTCTCTTGTTGTAGAACAGTAAGTCTTCACTCTTCAGCCTGTATGTTCTTTTATGAAGCAAATAATCCTAGGTTTTTGTTATGTGTGTGAGAGAATGCATTGTTTTGTGGTTGTCAAAGCAGTATTTCAGTGAACAACATCATGAGAGTTTTGGAAATGAAGCTGGATAAAGAAAACCTTGGGAGAGAATAAAAGGAGTGAGTGAGAACTTGATTTCCTATCTTATTTCAGCATCTTCAATGTGAAGCAAATCCATGAAAGTCAGTGGAGCTGAAATGTTGTGATGTTCTGCCTTAAAATCTGTGCATAAAAGTTGGGAGGAAATAGTTCTTTTTTTGCCAGGTTGATGAAAAAGGCATTTTTGTGGTTGGCCGTGTTTGATTTGCTGTCCACAAGTGGTCTTTGAGTCACATCTTGCTTACAGTGATCTACAGTTAGCAACATCATGCTGATTTTTATTTTTTATTCCTTATGGAGCGAAATACAGGAACATCAATGTATCTGTAGAGCTCAGTCATGCAGCTACAGCTATTCAGTTGGATTCCTGAACAAAAAGCCAGAACCAGAGCTGCATCAGCAACATGCCTCCCTTTGCAGATCTACTGCCTGAAGTTACCGGTGGCCTGTAATTCCTTAGGAAAGCTGCAGATTTCACATTATTCTTAATTACTGATGTGCATATAGTAGTGCCAGGGTTGTGCACCTGTTGTACTTAGTGATCAGTGCACAAGCTTGTAGGCAATCCTCGACCTGATGATGAGCGATGCAGGAAAGGCTAGGAATAGAGACATTGCTGAAATACGCAGATTTCCCATGAGCGAGAAGCAAGAGCTTGAAGTGCTCAAATGCCAATTGGTAGGTGATGCATCTTTTGGCATATGGGCTGTTTTGTTGGAGTATGTTTGCTTTCCAAGTTGGTTATGTGGCATTCTGATGTGCTGCAGGTCAGTGGTTGGAGATGTTAGATTTGAAAAGAAGTAGCATTATCACCTTCACTTAATTGATAAGTCTGGTTTCAGATATGCTTTCTCTTTCCAAAAGCTTTCTTTATACCCAGACTTCATATTGAATATTGCAAACTTTCTGCCTGGCTGAATTCTAATAGGTGAGTGCTCTGTGCCACAAACTTCTGAGTTTCAGGGTTTATTTTATTTGAATATGTCTGTAATACTTTTTCTTATTTAAGTAAAGTGTCATTATTTGTATTTCTTCCCTCTAATTTGTTTGAGATACTCTTTCATACGTTGTGTTAAACATCAGTCATCAAGTGCTCATAATATATTTTGAAACAAGTACACAAAATTGCAGCATGATCCAGCACTGATTACAGAGCTATGGAATACGAATTAATAAGAAAATAAAAATAGCATAATTAATTTCCAGCTGCTTTTGGAGAAACAGGTGTTTATAGGGGGAAGCTTAGTGTCTGCAAAATGAAGAATGACAAAACTGGCAGCAAATATATTAAATATGTTCATGCAATTAACTATTCATAATTTACTTGTTTTATTGGTTAAAATGGGTTCCAGTGCCAAAAGGGTAAACAGAAGCTCCAGTGCCATTCTTTGAAATTGGTTGGAACTAAATAAAGAGTGCAAGTATCAGAACTGGGGGGTGGGGTGGAAGTTTTTAATTTTATTTCTTAGCACAGAAAACCTTAAATAAGGGGAGTAAATTATGAATAGGCCAAGTGTAACAGTGGGTTAAATATGTCCATGTCCCATTAATTAACTTTTAAGTGTTCCCCTTGGTAGTAAATCAGTATTTTCCTTGCATGTGCTTGCTTGGGCTCATCTGTCTCACCGCAGCATTGTACATCAGAGCACCAGAGGGTAAATAAAGTCTCTGGTTAAAAGTGATCAAGGCAAAATCTTACACCATGAGGGCCCTCACCACAGCCTGGACCATTAAGTCTCCTTTGGAGGAAGCTGTCAAAGGGATCTAGGTGCTTAGTTGCACATTTTGAAACCTCTGCATAGTTTGCCGTTGCTCAAAGTTGGCCTGTTGTTCAGGTGGGAGCTCCAAACAAAGCTTTGGGCCTGTGTGCCTGCAAAGTCTTCCTGGTTTTTAATAAGCAAAGGAAAATCCTGCCCTCCTGAGAGACGTGCCCAGAGGAAACAGATTATTTGTTTATATAGTGAAGTGGACTCTCTACGATGTCCCTGTCAAGCTTTCTGTTTCCCTGCACCATGTGGCCATAGGGCCAGAGCAAGTGAGAGGATGCTGGAGTGTGGGGAGGGAAGCACCTGAGAAAACTGGCCAGATACTGTGTTTTGTCTAAGCATTGTCCTACTGCTTTGTGTGCCGTGGGTGATCTAGTTTCTTGTGTACAGCCTTGCTTTTCTGGGTGGACCCGCAGGGCTGCATTTGAAGTTTACTGTTACTCTTCACTTCTGGAGACAGAAAGAGAGAAATCAAAACGGGAGGTGAGGCAGTCATCACAGACATCCCCGTGCAATCAGACCCAGCAGAGAAGGGCACCGTGCAGGTCTTCCAGCGGGGACAGTATGTGTTCTTATTCAAGGATCCTAGAGAAAAAAAAAATCTTTGTGAGTGGGGGATGGTATTTTGTGGAGAGCTAACAGGCTTTGCAGATTGAGCAGGGCTGAAGGAGGTAGCAGGGGCAGGCCCAGGGAAAGCAGGGAGGTTCTTACACCTCATATTCCTGGTCGTCATGAGCCCCTCTGTATGTATGCTTACATGTCTGATGCCTTGACATTCTAGCTTTGTCTGTTGAACTGATTTAAATAATGATTTTGGTCAACAAACACTTCATTTAAATTGGTGCTTTTAATCTCATTTTGCTTTGGCGTTTTTGTATTTGTTTTCTCAGAGGCAATCTATTGGTAGACGACCGTTAAAATATGTTGCTAAATATAGCCTTTACACTAAATTGGGCACTACTTTTTTGTTAGTTCAGAGATGCACTGTATGCCTGCACACTTTCTAAGTTGTTACCTGGCTTACATACATTTCTTTAGATTGCAACTGTTACAGAATTACTAATTTAGAAAGTGACAAATTGTGCTTTTTAAAATTGTGGTTTTTAAAAATGTCCTATTTAATAGAGCTACACTCATGCACAAACACACATGCACATAAGTTAATAAAAATAGAGTTTGCAGTAACCAAATGCAACCTTTAGAACTAGTAGGACTCGAACTTCTCTGCTTTGCTTTCTCAGATGAGGAGGAAAACAAGTGATCTTGCTTTTTCAATTCCCAGTTAGTTTATCAACTTTGCACCAGACTTCTGCTAAGTGACTTATGGAGCAAAGACACTTTTTCTGCAAATGCAATAGAAGTTACTACTTTCAGGTAACTTAGTTCTAAAGCTAATGCTCATTCTTGGTCCTTTGATGAAGACTTATGTGTTTAGTAATTGAATTTTGTTTACAGTTTTGACATCAAACATCTGTGGATCATTTTAATTTAATATAAATTGAGTTATAGTCCAGTAGAATTTAACATTGGTTTGTCATAATGTAAAGGTACAGTACAATTAGGCATTTTATATTAAAATACACTTAGCATCAATAACATCTGCTTGAAATGTGAGTCTGATTTCTTTGTTCAGAAAGGATTCATTTGTATCTGTTTCTGTTAAGCTGAATATATTTTCTCAGATGACTTCAGTATCCATTATCCTGAGTTTTTGCTTGTAATAATGGATGCCTTGGGCAGTATTTTCTGCCATTAAGGAATGAAAAGTAGCTCAGTAGGTGACGCTGTCGCCATATTAACCTTTCTTTGTGGGCCCTAGACCCCTCTTTAGCTGCTAGCAGATACAGATCAAGAGATACCTATCTGTTTATACAGTTATGTGCTTAATGTGAAAATGAAATTGAAGTGATTCTTTTTAAGTTGCTGTTGCAAAACCTTTCTTCAAGACTATGTGGTGTGTGACTATGCCTTCAATGGTTGAGTGGGGACTTTATAGCTTCCAGGAATTAATCTGGCACCACTGGTGTCCAGAAACCAAAAGTGAAGCCAAGTTGGTTGATGCTGAATGTATTACTAATGTATTGAATGAAGCAAGAGTAAGGAAAAAAAAAATTAAAAAAATGGTAAATATGTCATAGCAACTCTGAGCACGCATGGGTGAAGAATTCTAACCCCCACCCTACCAAAATATTAATAACATCTGGGCAGAGTCAGAGAGCTTGATAACATGTATTGACTCTGCAGCTCAACACAGTTTTTCTGCAGCAGGGGAACCATGTAGCAGTATCTCTGACCATTAAGGAATGCAGAGTTAGACCTCAGGTAGTACAAGAGTTGTGCTCAAAAATGTAGAGTGTGCCTGAGGCCTGGTGGCACAGTTACACAAACTACTCATATATTGCGAATTTGTCCCTGCCCCAAAGGAGGAGTTACACGCTTAAAGAAGTGGTTTTATGGCCTTCTCTTCCCAGCGCAAACACAGGTTTCGTGATCCTGTCCCTGTCTTGTTTTTCCATATTCTTCCATGTCAGTGTATAGGGTATTCAAAGTTTCAACAGTTATTGTGGTCTTGTATAACCAAATATAAAAAGGTAAGATTAGAAAGCTAAATAGAAATTAGAAGAAAATTGAAGCAAAGGTCAGAATGCTATTATAGGTCACAAATGTTTATAAATTGAAATGGAAGAGTTACTGAGTATTACCTACTCTTTTTCTTAAGCGGAGAATGAGCCAGAGATGAATCACTCACCCTGAAAGGGTCGTCATTTTCATTTTCACGTATGTTTGATACAAGATCACTACAGAAACAAAGTAATTGCATATTTAAGCAACTTTTCTGATGAAAGCTGTTTATTTCTGAAGCATTCATGTTTTATGAAGCTGCCCTAAAACAATTAGTTCTTGTTTAGCATAAGTGTTTAAACAGAGTACTTTACTGGTGTGGCTGATGTTATAGTTATTGCATTTCCATAGGATTGAACTATTGCTCTATCTTAATTCCTCCTCTCCCCTTGCCCCCCCTCTGCCCCCCAACATGTGAAATGTTGAGGGTTTCTTTCCATTCAGAAAGTAAGTATTTGAGCCAAGATTTTCTCAGGACAATTGGTGTCTTTATGGGTGTTCTGCTGAGATGTCTCAGAGAAGCCCGTTACTAAAGCATGTGCTTAATAGTGTTTTCCTGCTAGGTTACATTGAAACAGGCTACTGGTCAGGCTAAAAATCTGGATTTTGTCTGAATTCAGAGTTGGTGTGAACTTGTGCAATTCCAGCAGGGCTGCTGAACAGAATTTGGCTGCATTAGTCATGGGGACAAAACCAGCTAGGAGCAGTGCACATTTAAAATATAGCTGCAACTGCATTAGTAACACTTGATGAGAAGAATGAGACACCCTCACTCTTTTTTGCCTTTTTCATTTGTAGGGGAGAGGGTTTGGTTCCATCACTGCAATTAAAGCTTACTTTTTCCCCCCCATTGCTTTGGAGAGTTAGTCAGATGGATCAAGTTAGTGAAATAATCCTGCCAACAGTCTATATTTAGATGACGGGCTGTTTTATACTCGGAAACTTCCAGAAAATTGTATCTTCACAACCAGGAGAGTTTCTGCTTGTGCTGAACCAAACTAGTGTCACTGGCAAGCATTCTTTCACAGCAGATCCGTGTGCAAGGGCAGGTGCGTGGTCTTAGCCCAAGCACTCTGTAGTTTGTATAAGGTATGCTGCAGAGGAGTATAATTTGCAAACTGTCCCACCTTATTTACTCTCTGCAGAATGTGTTCTGTCACTTTTCAAGGTATTTCTACCCCCCCAGTTCTGCAAGTGACAGGGGCAAGTAACCATATGTATGATTTCCCCACCTCACATCCAAGAAGGAGTTGCTGTTGCCCAGGAGCTGTGCCCCAGTAGATCTAATCACTGTCATGCTGAGTTTAGTGAGAATTTTATTATTGACTTTGGGGGAAAAAAATGCTGACTTTTAAGAAAGCCTTCGTGAATCTCTTTGAGGATTCTTTCAGGATCATCTGTACTTTGCCACTATAATGACACTGGTGATTGGTGTGAATTTTACTGTTGTGCAGATGTGGGTGTAAATATGAGCATGGCTGTAGTAATCTTAGAATAAGGTACTGTGTGCCATTACAACTTTTTCAGCTACAGACACCAAAAAAAAGCAGTAAAATCCCCTTCACTGAGGTGTGCTTGCATTTCTGAAGGTTTGCTCTTTTGCCTTTTGAGAACTACTGGTATAATATATGGTATAGAAGTAAAGCACACACACAAAAATTGCCGTGCTAGGTATAAACTCGTGTCCTGGTGCTGTAGTGTTCTTATTGTGTTATAGTGTAGCTGAAGCAAGGCTGTTTTCTAAGGTAGACAAACTCATAGAATAATGCCTAAATTATATTTTGCTACTGCTAGGAGCAAAGAAGAACAATCTTGGAGTGAGTGTCTAGTAAAATGTGTCCCAGGCACTGAATGAACTTCTTGAAATATTACCTGGGGCATATGCAGTGCTGTATCTAGTGTAATTTACGATTTAAGCTCAAATACATTCAGAGGGGTAATTGAAAATACATTTCCACTCTGCACTTACATTCAAACAATAGGTTAACACTTCCTTCTGGGATTTTGGCAAAGGCTGAAAATTGTGCTGGATGGAACAGGGGAAAAAAACTCAAAACACTGGCTGATGCTGCAGTTTATGCCATTAACTTGCTTCATGATCTTGGAAGATTGCTTCTTTCTTTCTCTTTCTGTTTCTGTATTTACAAACTTTGGATGGTGATAGCTTCTTCCTTTGTGAAGTGTTGTACAATCTCTGGACGAAAAACTTGGTACTGAATAGCAGGACAGAAAGTTGAAAAGAGTTGTCCAGATTATTATTATTATTATTATTATTATTATTATTATTATTATTATTATTATTATTATTATTGTTGTTGTTGTTGTTGTTGTTGTTGTTATTATTACCTTGGGTTGGCTTTATCAAAGGCTAAAATAGCAATTTCATTGATTGTGGTGGTGTTATAATACTTGGGGAAGATTTTACTCCAGGGCTTAATTTTGTTAAGCATTTGTGAAGATTGAGAAAAACATCTGCTTTCCCTAGAGATGTGGACTTCAGGTTGATTTTTAGCATTTCATCCTATCTGGGGAGTCAAAACAATTAACTTTCTAAAAGGTATATAAACAAAATATTTAAGAGTGTGTACTGTAGAACACAGACAGTGTTGTCAGTCACGTGTTTCATATTTTGTTAAAAAGCACATTATTAGAGTATAAAAACACTATGCTCTTCTATTGTGTACTTTTACAGGCATCAACTAACTACATTTTACAAACATTTCAGAACCAGTGTTACCACCCCCGTTTTGCAGATTGCACAGTAGACCTGGGGATGTTCAGGTAAGACCAGATGGCTGGTGGCAGAACCAAGTACAGCACTCTTGAAGTTCCTGTAAGTTTCTCTGTCACTGTTAAATTTATTACACCATCTACCTCTTTGTTGTCACCTTGTGTTTTGTTGTTACAACCCAGGTTCTCTTCTTAACTCAGCTCTGTGTGAATATTGCCCTACGTTCTTCCTATGTCACTTTTGCAAGGATGCATAAGCATGTTCTGCTTGTGGTCTGAGATGTGTGAAGGCGATAGAAATATATTTATGCTAGTTCCAGGAATAAGCTAAAATGTCCTACTGCTCAAAAGGACTTCTTGGGCCAGGCTTGGTCTCTATTTACATATTTCTGAGTGTTCAGTTCACCTCTCTGTCCTGAGCTTCTTGCTCTAAGGTTTCGCACAAGTTAGCTGGAAGGAAATTGGCATTGCAGCAGTGTGGCATTTTGTGGAGCACTTTGTAGTTCAGGTCCCAAGTTTAAACTTGTAGGTTCAACGTAGGTCAATAGCAAAGAAGCCTAATGACTGCGTTTTAAAGCAAGTTAGACTGAGAATCCATGGATCTCGTGCTTTCATTTATTAGGCTAGTACTGTTCAGAGCTGTGTTGACATAGGGTTTTTAGCGTGTTTCACTTTCTCAGTTGGCACAGTCTTGATCAAATGAGAACTTGATTGCAAAGAAAATTCTTGGTATCTTGTTTACCTTTTGATTTCAAATCCGGCCATTTATGTGCTATACTGTGAAAAAAAAAAACAACAACCACCACAGTAAAAAGCTAAGAAGATAATAAGGAATAATTGGTAGATACCAAGGGAGTTATCCCCTTGCTCTCCAGTTCCAGCCAGCACTATCAGGTTTTTAACTGCTGTCCTTTTTTTAAATACTGCCAAATTTACATATTTTGGGCTGAGTTTCTCCTTCTTTTGGTTTATCTTTAAGACAGGGGCCATGCATCTTAGGGAGATGGGAAAGAATTAGTACAATAAAAATACTTATCGTCAAGGAAAAAAAAACAACAAAACAACAACAACACTGAAAAAAACCTTCTAAAAAACCCCAACAAAATAAAAAATGGGGGAACAGTATATAGATCTTCAGGAGCTTGGTGTGAAGAATGCTGGTCCTTCGTGTCACCCAAATAATTGATTTTTATTTCACAAATACAGAGGTTTTTTTGTTTGGTTGGTTTTTAAGAATTGTGCTTCAGTTGTGGAGAGGACAAAGATCTTTATATACTATTTTAGGGCCCAGCCCTGCAATGCTTCTGTCACAGCAGTCTCCCTATTATAGTTGCAGGGATGAAGCCCTACATGCAGCTAATCTTACAGGGGCCTGACCCTTCTCTGAGACATTTTGGTGCAGATCCTTGGGCACGTGCACAGTTCTGGGTAAGCTTTTGTGGCTTGGCATCAATGAAACAGCTGGTGAAGATGGATCTGATTGTGGATTCAAGTTTATGAAGCAGAGAGGTTCTTCTTGGAAATCTGTTAAGACTTGATACATACAGAAGTTTTAAAATTCTGTATCCTGAGTGATTATTAGAGGTGTTTCTCAAGAAACAGAGGCAATTAAGTTCAGAATTTTCCCCTTTACTCCTTAAAATATGAGGCTAAAGAGTTGACAGGAAAAGGAGCTCAATAAGAGTATAGATAAAATAAAAACAGGCGGGTTAAGTGGTCCAGCAGTGTTTTGGGGTTTTTTATAGTTCTTCCTCCAGTTAATACATGAATAAAGTATTTTATGTAACTTCTTGGAAAGTTCCCTCAAAAAAAGTTTGCAAAAGTCAAATAATGTTTGGGTTTTTTTGCAAAAACTTAAGTATTCTGAGAAAAAGTAAAAGCAGTCTTACCCTGACATCTAAGAAATAGTGTTTGAGATGGGAACCAGGTTGCAGCTTCCTTGACCTGGACCAGATGCTTCTGCATCCTCAGAGAATTCATGCCTTTGCTTAAAGTTAATGGTGGTCAGTTTTCACTGCTGGTGTTCAGAGTGCTGTGGATGACAGTGAAAACTGAAAATAATCAGGTGCTTTTCAGCCTCCTGCTGCTTGGAGTGCTGTTATCAAGTCCAACTTGGTTACATTCTCGTAAAAGAGGACTTCTAGTCAGGGTCTGAGAAGTGTGTCTATGGTGCCACTGGTTTCAAACCATCCTGAGGAAAGAGGTAGTAGCTCAACTCCCTGATACTGCAGTTAGACTACTACAAGCACGTAGAGAAGCGGAAAGTTCACCCACTGATCTTTCTGCTGCGTTGGTAATACTGCAGAGTGTAGAACTAGTAGAGCAGTAATGTTGGAATAAGAGGCTATGGCAGGATGTGATTCAGTTGCATGTGAGTGGAATTTTCTAGTATTTTTCTCTTGTGCTTTATGGTGTTGTTGAGACCTGCAGTGGGTGTTGGATCTGACCCATTGTGATGCTAGAGCATGCTGTTTCTTTTTTTCTGTAGCCAAGAACTGAAGGTGGCTCTTAAATACGTGCATGCAGTTACTGTGAAACTGACTTAATGTCATGGTGCTCCAGAGCAGGGAAAAGGCTGAACCAAATATCTCATGATGAGGAGATACCTGTATTCCTAATACCCAAAGTGAGGTAAGAGTATAGTGGCACCTGGGCTGCCCTTGCAAGATGTTGGCCATAGTATTTAGGGCAGGTAGGGTATGCCCTGCAGTTCCAATTCCTTGATCATTCAGATTGAGGGCTCTTTTTTTAGGACTCCTGCATGTCTGTCTGAGTTTTTACTCAAGAACACAAAATGTCTGTCCCTCAGGTGTGTTTTGCCAACTTGATTAATTGCCTGACATTTTTTTCCTTTTTTCACTTTTTATCAAAAATCCATCCTGCATATGGATGAAAGAGGACATTCCTGCTGTATTTCCTTTGGCTGTGGATCTGCAATTACTGTTCTTGAGTTTATTAATGAGCTGCTAAGGCCTTTAATAGTGATTATTTGCATCAGGAAAAGTTGTTCCTGTTTTGAGTCTGTTGGCAGCTTTTCTTTTACTAGAAGGAAGTTTGAAGGATTTAAGTTTGCTACAGTTAGCATCGAGTATACAGCGTGGTAGATCTCTGAAGGTTTCAGTGAAATAGTTACAGGATGATGGGGAGGCAAGAAGTGCTCCCTAACTGTTCTTGCATTTCTGTGCATCTGCAACAAATCTGTTCTGAGAACAGAAAGGAGCGGTTTCATTGTGGCTGTTTATCAGGTTCATGGAGTCACATAATCTGCAATCCTCTCTGATTTTCCATTTTTGAGATCTGGAGCAGCAAGGATTTTACTGAAATACAAAGAGAACCTAATCTATTCAAGTGTTGTTTGCAGCTGTGGTTCCTTTTTGTACCTCCACAAAGTAGGTGTGATGAGTTAGGTGTCTGAGGTGCAGTACACAAGATACGAGGTCGGTTACTGTATTGATTTTCCTTTGGACAACTTCACTCATTAACTGGGTCTTGTAAGATACGGATGAAGAGGGCTGAGGAGAGCAAAAACATAAAATAGAAAGTCAAATTGCAGTTAAAAAGTAATTTCATGGAATCAGATCTTTTGGGAGAACCGGACATCTGTTATCACTGTATTAAAATGAAAATGTGCATAATTCTTAGGACTGAGATTATTCTTTGGTTTAAAAATTACACCTCAGTGCAAGGATTTTCAGCCTAATTTCTTATTATTTCTATGTGAAATCTATTTAAAATATGTGAAATGTACTGCTTGTGACAAGTATTTGATCATAGTGTTATTTTCTACATAGATGCATCAGTTTTCAAAACTTAGGATTCTTGATAGTTACTTAAATATTTAAAATGCCCTCTGTAAGATTACTAAATCCAGCAGTTCGACTATATAAACAATGCTAGGAAAAACAAACTAAAAAACACTCAAAATAGCATACTGTTTCCATAAATATTTCTTTCTTATTATAACATTCACTATGGTGAAACAAAACAAAAGTAACTCCTGAATGTTTATTTTTTTTAACTGACTCAAGCTTGCTGCTGAAGCGAGCTTTAAGGGAAATCCATGGTGTCCCACAAGGTGGCAGGAGCTAACTGTTCTATGCTAGAGCTGTAGTATGAAGTAAAGATAACAAACTGATTTTGCTGATTTCATGCATTCAAATCATGGAACAAGTTAGACCAGAATTTCAGAAAACAGCCTTGTGTAGGCATATCTTGGACTTCTGAATAATTTGGGGAAACGAAGGAGATTCTACTCTCAAGAATCTTCAAAAGACAAAGTAAAGTTCAGGCATTCTTACATTTGTCAATAAAAAGGATGTTTATTTTTACTTATTGGTGGTAATTTGCTTGTAATGTGCATCACCACTGCAAATAGAGAGTGAGGATGAAGCCATGCAGAACTTGCTGGCATATATGAGGGTCACAGTTTAATAAATCTGCAGTGAGCATCTCTAATTTGCAAACTCACCTTGACATTATGGGAGTGCTGATCATGAGGTACAGCACAGCATCCAGGGCTGAGGGACTGTGGAAGTAAAGGAATTCTTTGCTGCTTCAATGAGGCTGTAGAGATGTTTTTCTTTGGAAACTGAAGACTCAAAATGTCACTAAAAGTATCCAGGTTTTGGGGTTTATGGGAAGTAATCAAAATAGCTCATCCTAACCAGTGAGACTGTGTTGGCTAGTGTATAGAGCATAAGGCTGAAATTTACTCCTTTTCTCTTCCCAGTGCCTTGATCTTCTTTAGGCTGCTGGAGTTCTTGTTTCACTTTTTCTTGCTTTTGTTTCTGCTTACCTGCTGATGGTCAGCACTCTCCTGAAACATTCTGCCATCAGGATGTAAAGCACTGCAAGAACACGGGGGTTAATCGACTGTGTCTCATTGAAGGCATGATTCGAGACCTGGGGTTATAAGCTCATGCTTACTTCATCTTGCACGTTGAGTTCTAAGTCTCTGATTTTTGTAAAATCTTCCTGGCCTGCCTTAGAAATCTGTGAACTTTAGGATTTTAGTTGGTAGAAGTAACACTGAACAAAACAGTAGTAAGATGTTGCCCTGGCTCATTGGACCACAAAGTGTTGGATCTGAGACTTGTGAATTTCTTGATCGGTGTTAAGAGATCTTACTTTAAATCAGTAGATGTCCATTTTTATTTTCTGAATGAGGAGACTCAGCTGTACGTTAGCCAGGTATCTTTTGGAATTTGGACAATTCTGTTTATGTGGACAGACAATGCAATTCACTAGGACTAATGTGAAATTGAGAATAAGTAGCTTTCCTAACCAGTAGACCGATATTAGGAGTAAAAATAATTCAACTCTTAAAGAAAATATCAGTTTATCATGTCACAGTTCATGTCGGTTGCTTGTCATTATGCTATAGAATCTAAGCATTTGTGTTCGACGTATCCGGAGTAGCCGTATGAGTTGCATTGAATGAGAATTCTTCCATGCCTGTATATGGAATAGTGTTGATTCTTTTTTCTAGCAATGATGGAAGCAACTTAAGAGCATTTAAAATCAATTCCATAGTGACATACAGACCTGTTGCACTAGCATGCATTGCCCGGTAAAATACCCACATCTTAGGGGGAGAGAGGACAAGATGTAGAAACAGGTGCTTTCAGCAGCTGCCATAAGAGAGCACTATATACCATTGTTGTGCCAAAATATAAAAGCTTCAGAAACATTTCTTTTTTATATTCTTGTTTGCAGGAATGCATGAACTTTAGGAAAATCTTTGTTATTAGAGCAGACCTGAATAATGTTAGTGGATGTGCAGATGATCCTTAGAATCTTAAAGTGAAAATTTTGTAGTTTCTAATAGTTACACCTTTCACTTGCCTCTAATTTGAAAAGAATTTTACTTCTTACATACACTTCCTAAAATAATGATTAGGAAGGTAAATAATTTAGCAAGGATTCAGCATTTGATGAGCACACTACTGAAATCTGTTCTATGCAGTTGAACAGGTGCATGATTTACAGAGTTATGTACCAATAAGCTTGAACTGACTATCAGTATTTAAATTTCTATCAGCTGTGCATTATTAAGCATTTAGTACTTACGGAAGCAAACTTACCTATATCTGTCAGTATTTCTGTTCAAAATGTTCAGTCATGCAGATGAAATAGATGCCTTGTTCCCATTGCAACTCATGTGCAGAAAGTCACGTATATTGACTTGAAATATTAAAAAAACCCCACATACCTGTATGTATATATGATGAAATAAATCAGTTGTAAACTTTAGGATGGGAGTTAATGTATTGCTAAGGTATCTGTGTTCAACAGTGTCCTTTAAGGGTAATTTCTCTGTGCTATAAAGAGGTGAACTTTAATGTGTCTTGAGGAGAGTTTGCTACTGCTGCCCATTTAGGATACTATAGCCAGGTAAAGTTTGGTTCTTAAGTTTCTTTATGCACAAAAGGTCAGTGATCTTGGTAATACCAGGACTAGAAAGACTAGTGCAAGCAACTGGCTTTAATTCATCCACAGAGTTGATACAGAAAAAGGCTTCAGAATGTATAGTGACATAGGTCTTTTTTTGGCAGAGTGCTAGCTTTCCAGAGAGCAGTGAGTGCTGAGTGGGGTTTCTCAGCAGTGATAAATTATGAGATGTATGCGCTTTGTGGTGTATTTAAAGTTACTTCAGAGATCTGGGAGGCCTAGAAGATTACTGAATAGCTTGGCAATTGATGACAATTGCTGTGTTACTCTAAATTCATCACAGTATTGCTAGAGGAAATAGAGGTGGGAGATATGGACATGTGCCTTTCCAATGTAAATATCTTCTTCGAGGAAACCTGGGGTCTTCTCTCTCTGTCTGCCAAACGCTGTCTTAAGTGTCTCAATTGTTCTGCTGATTTTATTTCATTCAGGAACAATTGGAGTTGTCCCATCCACCAGATCCCCTACTGAGGTGCTGAGTGCTTTCTCTTCTCCATGACATTCTTGGGAATAGAGCATCACTGGCCTCTGGTAAATGCCCAACTCAACTAAAGAGTCCAGCCAGCCAAACAGGCAAATACACACCGCCTGCTTACTAACAAAGCTGAGAGTCTTCTGCATCCCTCCCAAATCTTATTTGCATTTGGATTTGTGTGATTTTGAGACATACAGAGTTGGCTGTGCAGTATTCAGGGTCTTATAAAGAAAACCTCCACAAGTTCTTTACTACCAACTTTTTGGAAGCACCTTGTTAAAATGTAGCATTTTAAAATCCAATCTGTAATCTCAAACCTTAAGGGTATGTACATTGTAGATCACTGTGTTTTGTAGTTACCCGAGTGTGCTTTCAGTAAGGTAGAAGTATAAGAAGTGGTTTGGCAGCAGCAGCATGGAGCATTGTGCGTGCTAATTTAACCTGCATTGAGTAAGGGTAAATTAGCTCATGCAGAGCTGAGCCGGGCTTCTGTAGTCAGAGTTCCTTGTACTTGATTAGCTGGTTTAAATCAAGATTGTGTCTTGGAGCATAGTGCTGCTGAAAGTATCTTTGGGGCCAGTCACTGACGGTGCCTTATGCAATGAGGGCACAACCTGGACATCCCTTCAAGATGCAAAATCTGGTTAGGCTGTAGTAACAGCTCTTCCTACACCAGCAAGTTGCAAATCCTGGGTATGGGTTTCTTTTATAGCAATGAATGTTGAAAACAGTACTTTCTCTTGGGAAATTATTATTCAATTAACTTGGTATTTATTTTTGTATTACCATTTGTTGTTGAAAGTGAAAACTAGTCAGGAATAAGATCTGCTTATTAGAGGGCTTGCTCTTGAATTTTATAGGTGTGGGGGAGGCAGGGGAAGATAAGTGTATTTAGTGCTCAGGGTAGAGTTTTTGCCCTGCTCTTCTGCCTTTCCTGTAAGAAGCTGTAATTGAAAACTAGAATCCCTGGGAACGTATGTGAAATACAGAAGTAAGTCAACAGTGAGACCAAGTTACCTGTGGTAATCTAAAGTAGCTAGTGTGTACTAGTCGATTTAGTATTTATTTAGAACCCATTGCTTAAGTAGATTAAGCTGGTCTTTTAGTGACTTCAGGAAAGTCAGGTGTGTCCAAATTAAAAGAAACTGTAAATGTGTTGACTGGCTAGTTAGTGCTCCAGTTATTGGGCCAAGCCTCGTGCTTTTATACCAGCATAATACTTCAAGGCCATGTTTAATGTTCTGCCCCATGCTCCCTCCATTCTCTTGTAGAAAAAGTAAACAAAACCAAACAATAATAAATGCAGCATTTACTATGCTGAAGATTTATATAAGTGTCTGTTGACAGACAATTATTAAATTGTCTGTGCATTTTGTAATACCACATTGGTCTACAAGTGATGTAGTTAAGTTCACAATCCACATCAACACCCAAGTCAGAAGATCAAATTATAATAGTGGAATTGCTATAATAAAAACGTGATTGTTGGAGAAGATGTTGAACTTCTCCAGGTTACTTGTTGGAGCAGCCTCTTTCTCCTAGAGGAGCTCGCTTGCCCTGTCTCAGGTCTTTTTGGCACCAAAATTAGCAGTTGCTTTTGCTCTTCTTCCTTCTCCCAGGCCTTACCAGGCAGGGTCCCAGGGAGGAATAGTGATGGTTGGCTTAGGTGAGAGGCACAGGAACACAGCCGATGACTTCTCTGAAGTTTAACAGCAGCAGCTGGAAGTTTTACTCTCATGGGCCATTGTACCTTTCTGTGGCAATTTAAAATGTATCAGAAGCAAAAGGAGCAATGGGACAGCTCTGCAGCCACTTCATTTCACAGCTTGGTGTTTTCATGTAAATGGCTGTTATTGTTAGCCTGTGTTTAATTTAAGGAGTGCAGGACAGATGGAGGAATAGGACACTTTGTGTTAGGGGCAAGTCAGCATTTACCCTAACACTTAGAGAGTTTGTTGCTCTTCTGAATAGACCTAGGACATAGTTTGTATCTATAAATAATTGCATCCTTTGGTAATGGGTGGCCTAGCTTAAAGCTTTTCTTCCTGTCAATTTAAAACAAAAAACCTGCTTGTATATTACAGAAGGGACAATACATTAATGCTGTTGCCGGACTTACACAAGCAGGTAGCTAACATGTAGATTAACATCAGTGTTCATTGCATTCATGCTGGACTGGCAGGAAGAGACTCCACCCTCTTCTGTGGTGCCCTACGTGTGTGTTTATATTTGAATGCACAAAACCTGTACCATTAGCCCTGATGAAGAGGTTTGCTCTATTTGTATGTGCATCAATCAGTATACATAGTTCATTGGCTTTTGGTGGCTGAACATAGCATAGAAGGTAAAAATGTTCAGATTTAGGGGTTTCTCTTAGGGGGGGTTGTGTGTTTGAAATAAAAGTTCAGTTTTGAATGTTGGTAATCTGTTTTGTATTATTTTATAGTAAAGTAAAAAGTTGCACAAGAGAAACTTTTTTTAGCTTTAGAGTCCCACAAAAACACTGAGGAGAAAACCACAGACCAGAGAAGAAAAAGTGTCATATTTGGTTTTGATTGAGAAAAGTGACTCATTTAGTTTTAGATAGTATGCTGACAAAACACAGAGAAACTCTTAGTTAGAAAAGACCATGTGATAGCCACTGATTCACATGTCCAGCTTTGGTGTCAAGTCTTTGGCTTAGAGTGGACATTGTCACGAGAGATTACAGCAAGTGTTTTGCTCTGGTGAATAAAAACCAAAGCAACACTTATTACTGGAGATGAAATTTTTTATTATTTTTTTTTAAGTGAGTTTGCGATTAGCCAAGGCTAATTCATGGTTTTGCAGAGGCAAATTCAGTTTATTTGCAGTCATTCAGAGGAAGCAGTTGGTGATAAAAGAACAGCTCAAGATTGGGTGACATCTCATAAAACCACTGGGAGGGTTGAAAATTTTACTTTACTTTCTGGATTTGCATGTCAGGTACTGTATTAACATGGTGCTTTCTTGCTGGCATAAACCTCCCCCCCCCGCCATAGGATTTCCAGGGAGGAGTCCTTCTGTCCTTGCTCACAGCTGCGATGGCCTTGGCTGGGACCAGCTGTCCTTCTAGCAGCTCTGCTTCCCAGGGGTGGCCGTGCCAGGCCTGGCTGTTGCCAAAGCTGTGGTGTGTGCTGGTGTACCCCTGTGGAGGAAAGGGCACCCTGAGGCAGGATGGGAGTGCCTGGGCCCCTGCTGTTGGAGGGCAAGGGTGGGAGGGGAGACTGGGGAGGTGGGAGAGCAGCTGAAGGTTGAAATGGTGTAAAGACACTTAAAGGTCAGGCTGCGTTTGCTCTTAAGTGAAAACGAATGAAAATTATTTCCCTGCTGTTTCTGCTGCCCTGCTTACTTTTCTAGGAAGCATGTTCATGGAGGAAAATACAAGCTGGATATGCCAGGAACGGGATGGCATCCCACCTTCAGGGACCTGATCTCTCCTATGTGCTCACTCCCTTTCCTGCTTGGTGCTGCAACAGAGACTCCTGCTGTGGCTGGCACAGCTGCCAGTTGTCCACAGATGTGGAGAAAACACATTTCTTGAAGTCACAGAATCACAGAATATTAGGGGTTGGAGGGACCTCCAAAGATCATTGAGTCCAACCCCATTGCCAGAGCAGGAAAAAAACCCAAACAAAACCAAAAACAAACAACAAAACCCACCAAACAAACAACTAGGGCAGATCACTCAGAAAGGCATCCAGAGAGGTCGTAAAAGTCTCCAGAGAAGGAGACTCCACAGCCTCTCTGGGGAGCTTGTTCCAGTGCTCTGTAACCCTCACAGTAAAGAACTTCTTCCTCATGTTGAGGTGGAACTTCCTGTGCTCAAGTTTGAATCCATTGCCCCTCATCCTATCACATGGCACAAGTGAAAAGAGTTTGTCCCTGCCTTCTTGATGCCCAGCCCTCATGTATTTATAGACACTAATTAGATCCCCCCTCAGTCTTCTCCTCTCTAGACTGAAAAGCCCCAGGTCTCTTAGCCTTTCCTCATAAGGCAGATGTTCCAGTCTCTTCATCATCCTCGTAGCCTCCGTTGGACTCTAACAAGTAGATCCCTGTCCCTCCTGAACTGGGGAGCCCAGAACTGGACACAATACTCCAAGTGAGGTCTCACCAGGGCCGAGCAGAGGGGGAGGAGAACCTCCCTCGATCTGCTGGAGACACTCCTCCTAATGCACCCCAAGATACCATTGGCCTTCTTGGCCAGAAGGGCACATTGTTGTCCCATGGATAACTTCTTGTCTACCTGTGTTCTCAATCTTGCCCACTTTGTTCCCCACATTCTTCCCATGCCTACAGAAGTCTGTCAGATTTTTGGCTCTTAAATCTGAAAGGAACAGATCATAGCTTATAGCCGAAAACAAAGCTTCAGGACTTTGTCAAATGTGGTACAAATGGGGCAAAGCTCCGAAAGTCTGAGCTCTAGTTCTGGTGCTGAAGTCTTACATTGCACTTGGTCACTATTTTATTGTTCAAATAAGTGCTAAATTTGAGCTTTCTAATGTGCAAGCTAATACTGTAACCTGAAGAAAAGCATGTGTCCTTAATGCGGAACTCTGGCTGCCATGGTGGTTTTCCAGCATTTTATTAAAATAAATTAAATGAGAGTATCGAGATTTGAATTCAGTGAAGTACCTTGTGAATGAGATGTGATTTTTTTTTTTTTTTTTTTTTCCTCTGAAGAAAAGATGATACTAGGTGGCCCAAATCCTAAAGGATTCTGTGAAAACAATTACACATACTCTAAAGGAAATAATTCAAATAAATAGTTGTGTGTAGTGGCTGTTTCTAATTGGGCTTGATGTTTTATCACAGTTAGTTTTCTATTCGGGGGCATGATAGGAACCATAAAGCTTGATTCAAATTAGCAGAGTGAAATAGCTTTCTTTGCAACTGGTCTTTGAAACTTTGCATCTCTTTTAAGAATATGCTTAAAGAATATTGCAGCAGTACATTACGAAGAAAACTGGGTTGTTCTAAAAAACAGAAGTTGATGTATTTCTAATAAATTGTTTCTGATAGGAGAATGAGAAAATACAGTAGATTATACTAATGCAGTTTTCTTTTAAAAAGTCTTTTGCATTTTTATTTCATGGAGAACAGCTCTCATTATTCTTAAAGCAAAAACTAGACAAAACTCTCCTAATCTTAAGAAATTCTGATCCTGGAAATGTGGTGAGGGTTTTTTAATACGTGATCTTACATTGTGAGAAGTAAACTTGTGCATCTCTGACCTTGCCAGTATCATCTTCTGGTAATAAAGGTAAAAATGGGGGAACCATATTAGGATTTTGCTCTGCCACATAGTATGAAGTATCTGAGTGCCTCCCACCTATAGCAGAGAAGAACTGGGATTTAACTTCTCAGGATAACAGTGTGGGGGAGGGATAAAACAGGACAGCTTGCTGCTTATGGTAGGATTTTTGGCTTGGGTAATTTACACGTTGTGTGTGACATTTGTACCTGAAGTTGTTCTGACACTTGTGACGTGTGGATGTGTGTAGTAGCTAATGGGGCAGTGCCTTTCTGGTGATGGAAAATTGCTGCTGCCTGTGTGCTGTTCATGTACTGCATAGCTCAAAAGGATTTTGTGCATACATGTGCACATAAGAAAATATTTGAGACAACTTCTAAGAAATGCCGAGATCTTGGAATCATTAAAATGGTGATTCTGCTATTTCTGAATGCACAGATTGTTAATGGTGTTTTCTGGAAAGGTTTATGAATTAATTTCTGTTTAGTGTTACATTAACTGTGTTATTGGAGAGTTATATAAGCATTGGATTGGGAGATCGTATCCATTTTGAGCTGAGTTGTGACTTTGTCTAGATTTAGTGATTAATACTGAATTCCTTTGTGGCATTGGAAAAAAATATTTATCTTCAGTGGATATTATAATTTATTAATATTGCTGCAAATGCTGTATGTCTATGTGAGTACAATTCTTTTGCCACTTTTACAGGAGGCAAGATTACAGTAGTAGACTGATACTGCAAATTTGATTGATTGGGGAATTTGTTTGCATGCCTTAAAGGACAGGAACTTCTAGGTTAAGTTTTGGAGTATTTTAATTATGTTCTCAAAAGGTTTGTTTCCTTGGTTGTTGCTATTACATTTTCTTGCTGCAGGAGAAGGCTTTCAACCATCTAAATCCATCAGTGTTATTTTTTCCCTTTGTATCTTCTTCCACCAGGTTTTCTGGTTTTTTTTTGGTCACTTTCTAAGTAATTTTAATGCTCATAAAGTGCTGGAGTAACAAGCCAGGAGTGGTCATCCTGCCTTGTCAGTTCAGGAGAAGACAGGTATACTGATGGCATGAGTAAATTTATGTTCAAACTGTCTCTGGGCTAGCTTGTTTTGAGTAAATACAGAGACAATTTGGTGCCTAATCTCCACCTGCCTTTAATGTATAGGGGATGACAGATCAGAAATTTTCACATATACATGAATTTTGACAACTGTAGTTTAAGCAATATAAAAATTTAATGTTGAAAGAGTACAGAATATAACTACTTCCTTCAAATTGCCTGGACTTCTAAGTGTATGTGAATGAGTTGAAAGCAGAGGAGTGTGTACACTTGTAGGTGCTTGCTACTTCCTACTTCATATCTTCTTTCTGAGGTAGGTTTTTATCCTGTGTAGTAGCTAAAGGAGTATTATACATTAGATGATCCCTTTCCATGACCATTTTCAGGCTTTCAAAAAATTTGTATTCTCTCTGTGGAGAAAAAAAAAAAAAAAAATTACACCATTCAGAGTACTGGGTTTTGAACTTTTTTTTATTATTATTACTGTAAAACACTAAAAGTGTCCTCTTGATGATACAGGTGTCTGAAAAATTGAATGTGAACCTACCAGCAGTGGACTAGTCTTCTTAGTTACTTTTGCAGACCAGCAGGAAATAATGACTGCAGTGTAAAAGCTGCTGATCTAACGCTGTATCTGTACAGAAGTTGGAGACCTCGCCAGCAAAGATAGTGACTTGAGTCTGTTTGGTAGTGTTAAGCACAAATTACTACATTTTGAGAAGAATGGCTGCCTAATAATGGCTTTCACTGTCCTGCCCCTGAAATCCTGCAAATGGTAGACTTTGATTTTAACATCTACTTGTTATTTTGGTGACCTTAGTCAAGGGAACTTGAGAGGGGCAAAGAAGCAGAGAAGAATTGTTTGTAGTACAAGCAGATGCTACTGTAGTTTCTCAAGGAAGTTTCTTGCGTAGAAAGGCAGGGTTAAAGAAATGGAGCTTTTTGTACTGAAAACAATGCAATAGTTTAGTTGGTGTCTCCCCAACTTTTTCTTTGTATGACTTGTCATCCTACGGATAAAGTCCTTTCAGTAGCAACAGACTGAAGTAGACTAATAGAGGAGAGACTTTAAGAATATGTAAAAATTGTTTGCAAAATAAATTATAGCAAGTTACTTCTGAATACGTGTGTTTTAGTTTGTTACTGAGTCAAGATAGACTGAAATTAATGAAGTGTCTTTGCTGTTAAAGATGTTTATTGCTGAAGTTAAAGATGTGCCTAAAGTGATTTGTTAGTCAATCTCATAAACTGGTTAATTATTTTTATTTACTAAGAAAGCTTTTTTTTTTTTTTGTAAAGTGCTTCTGGTGTTCTCTAGGTAGCTAGAATAGATTGTCTTTGGTTATCATGTCATGAGTGCCAGAGGTTGCACTTCTGTATCTAATTAAATACTCACTGGTGTACATGCGTACTTGAACTGAAGAAGTTGAGAGGAGGAAGGAGGCTAGTACACTGTAGCAACAGCATACCAGGCCAGTATTTGGGAGGACCAAGAAGTGCCCTTTCAAAACTGAATATCAATTTGAATAGCAGGGCTGAAGTCAAAGGCATAGGTCCTCTCTATCCACTCTTGGAAGTAAGGGCCAGCAGGCTTTGCAGAGAGGTAGGGAAAGAGGTGTGATGTCTCCAGCTCATTCTGGATTTGACTGCAGACTGAGTGTAGGACATACTTTGAAGCAGTGTCAAAAAGTTAACAAGGCAGTGAGTATCAAAGGAGTCATTAAATGCTTGGTTAGAAGTGGCTAGGTTTCATAATTTTGTGGAACAGGATTTTCCAAATACGAGTTGAAGAGATGCTACAGGTTCCTGTATTGAGCAGATAAGAAAATATATTAAGTAAGCGGTAAAGGTAAAATTAGTTGGCCACCTTGCTTCATTTCCCTTTTTCTGTCACTAGTGTAGAGAACATCAGACAGGATTTTCAGAAGTGTAGGAACTTGACTTTAACTTATTTACCATTTTGTTTTGGTCCCGTGTCCCCTCTGTACCACTAGTGTAAAGTACCTGAAGATGTTGCTGTGCAAAGCTAATGTAGCAAAACATTCAGACCTGAAAGAGAGAAAGACAAGTAGGTAGGTAGGAATATTCTCCATGGTTATCTCCGTGGTCTCATTTAGAATAACCATGAATGCACGGGGATTGTCTGCTTTTTGCTGAGAGGTATGGATCAAATCCTGGCTGTGTGAGTGTTGGGAAGATCCGTTGACATGCTGTTTTCAGCCATGGGTTTTAATTCTTCTGAAACAATGGCTGGTGGCTCCCGGGGTAGTCAGTCCACCTTGCCTTGTGTCTTTTTGGCTTTCCCTCAACATTTTGCTTTCTAAGCTCCCATTTATTTAGGATGTCATACATTGCTGTCTTTTGTGTGGGTTTCTATAAGGCTATCCTAAGGATAGGTTCCTCGGGAGCCAGGTTTGTTGGTGGGGTCAGCGTGGCAGGTGGCAGGCGCAGCCTGACTCTTGCGGAGGCCGGGAAGGCAGGCGGGGAGCCCCGTGTTGCCGGAGCCCAATGGGCCCTCCTGGGGACCCGGGGGGGAGACGGGACCCTGCAGCCTGGGAAGTGGGGGGCCTTGGTGGGGCTAGCCCACCGCAGCTCTGCCTTGGAGAGGGAGGGAAGGTTCGCACAGGGTGGGAGAGGCTGGTACCGAGTTGAAGCCGCAGCTCGGTGCGGGTTTGGATTTTGGCCTGAAAAGCCGTGCAGTCCTTGAAGCCGTTCTCTCCTCAAGACTCTCTTCCCCACCGCCCCCTGCCTTTTATTTTTTTCTTTTTAACAACTTCCTCAAGAGAAGTTAGTTCCGCGCCGAACATGGCAGCCCCATCTTTCAGCAGACACCACCATCTGCTGTTTTTATAAGGCGCACGAAAGAGTTCTTCCTTCCCCCCCCCCCCAGGTAGGAGAGCAGGAGCCTTGCATCCGTCCCCGCACGCAGGACGCGCCGTGTCAGGCCGGCTCAGGCGTGGACGCGGGGCCGGGGGGCGCTGCGGGGCCGGGGGGCGCTGCGGGGCCGGTGGCGGGGCCGGTTACCTGCGCGGTGAGCGCCGCTGCGCGGGGCCCGCGCCGCCCCTGACGTCGGCCCGCGCGGTGCGGGGGGCAGGTCCCTGGGTGCGGTGTGTGTTGCGGGGCCGGGGGTGCTGGCGGCCGCCGCAGCCGTAACGCGGGGCGGTCGGTCGGTCGGGCAAGGCGGGGGGGGGGGGGGGGTGTCTGTCTGGCCGTGCGGCCGCAGCCCCGCGCTCTCAGCCGCCAGTCGCCGCGCCGCTTCTCCGCGCCCCGTCCGCCGTTCCTCGCCCTCCGCCCCGCCCCGCCTCGGCCCGGCCCGGCCCGGCCGCGCTCCCCGCGCCGCTGAGATCAGCTTCCTGCTTCTCCTGCTCCTCCGCACGCTGTTACTCCTCCCCTGAAAAAGAGTTATTTTCGTCGGTCCGGAGTTGCTTTTTTTATTTATTTAATTTTTTTAGATATATATTTTTTTTTTGGATGGGTGGCTGCAGGCTCTTTTTTTTTCTCCTGGCAGGCGAGCACGCCAAGGTGGAAAAGCGGCGTCGTGCTGATTGGGTTCTGTTGCGGCGAGGCAGAGCTGTAGGCAGAATGGTAGGCTGCTGCACCGAAACCATTCCTGTGCCAGGGCTGTGACGGGGGAAGGCGAAGGAGGTGAGTGCCGCCGCCGCCGCTGCTGCGTCGCGTAGGGCCGGGGAGTTGCTGGAGGTGGAACCAAGAGTCACGACCCATCCCGGGCTCAACAACAAGAAATGAGCAATTACGTTGTTACGCTCTCCGGTTAGATGCTTTTGCTCCTACTAATACTGTAATGGAGTATGCTCAGGAAGTGATGGATTTTGCTGTAGCAGAGAACTGTAGTCAATGAAAGTTGTGGTTTGTTTTTTTTTTTTATAAATAGTGGGGAAATACGTTTTTATTTCATTGAAAGTGTTGCTAGATATGGCATGAATATAGCCATAAAGGACAGATGATAAAGGTAAGGTTCACTCCAGACAACTTCCAAGAGGAAAAAAAAAACTCCCAATAGGTAGTTTCAGAGCTTTTAGGTGAATTGAATAATGGCAGAAAGAGACTTGACAGTGATTTAGCCATAACTGTGGATCCAGAATAATGTGGTGAATATGAGGGAATAACCTGACTTTATAATTTGTGGAAACAAAATTACACAGAAGAAAAACAAAACAAACAAAAAATGTTTACACTTGCTGAGCATCCCTCAGGATGAAAGCTAGGTTGGTTGAGAGAAAACAGGTTGTTTGGAAGACTACCTCAGTTGCAACAAGCTGACAACTTGTAAAGAAACACATCTTCTTACATTGTTGTGATGTTCTAAAATATTTTTTTAAATTATTTTTCTCTATGGAGTGAAGAATGTCAGTACCACAGGTTCATTAAACAACTTTTGGTTTTGTGAACAGGTGAGCATCGTTCTGTGTGTGCCTTCTAACAGAGCTCTAAAATCATTGTTCCATAACTGGAGGCACATTGCTCCTTCCTTTGTGTTGTGGTATCCTTTTGCTGTCTTCTCATTAATGCCTGTGGACAGTGATACTAATGGGACAATTTTGTTCATTCTGACTGTGGTGCTTTGAGTGATTTTGCAGAGGACTCTTTGTAAGAAGCCACTCAAAAAGCGTAGCTGTGGTGGGCCAGCTGGGTGTTGGATGCTGCCATGACAGCAGTGGGGCACTTCCACAGGTCTGAGCTGCTCCCCAGGTGACAAAGGACTACAGAAAGAAATCAAGGATCTTGATTGGAATCACGGGAGATGTGATGTGTCCCAAGCTCTGAGGCCTGACCAGGGTTGCTTGTGCTCTTGATCCAAACCAGAGTGCACGCTCTGAGTAGCTCTTTTCTGTAACGCCGAGTTGAAATGATTGGTCCTGCTATAAAATGGAACAAATTTACTGTTTGCTTAGTTGTGGGAGTGAGGGATACTTCTTTCTTAGTGAAGTTCATCAGTAGCTGTACTGAAAGTAGTTCCAGGGAAACTTCAGTGTCAAGAAGTTTGGGTTCTGATGAAAAATGAGAGAGGTATGATAAATTAGAAACTGGGGGTTGATTTGTGTTAACGTTTTGGGATGTGACTGACTTTGCTTTTTTCCTTGGTGAAAATGAGCACTGCTGCTTTCAGTTGTGAGGCAGGTAGGAGCGTATATTCTAAGTGTGTTGTATCACAGGGTCACACCACTTGTGGTTGAACAGCTTTGTAGATAAACACATAAGGTTCAAAAGAAAAACATCAAACCACTTTCATTGTCCAGTCTGTGGTAGTGGTAGAGCGTTGTATAGGAATTAAAAAAAATTCCAGTCATGGATGGCTTTACATCTTTTGTATTTCATTACAGGTGCTGTGTGCACTACACTGCATGGTTTTGCCTCCATGCAATCTGTAAATTCATTGCTGCTGAATATACTTCTTGCTATAGACTTGTGCTTAAGAAATTAACCATGTTATGACATTCCTCTGAAGGATAAAACCATGGTTAAAGAAGTTTTATGTGCTGTTCATATCAGTATTTTAGAAAGATGATGCGTGCCCATTTGCCTCAGTGTGTTGATTCCAAAGAGAATTCTAAATGCTGTTGTTTCCACAAGAAATGTGTGAAAAATGTGCTTAATCCTGTAGATGCAAATATATTTCTCATGTGAGCCCAAGTACCTAAGTCTTATTTACCAGTGTTACTACCTTTTTACTTGCATTCTGTCAGTTCAGAAACTCTGCAGCACTGAGAACACAGGCGTGATGTTAAGCATAAAGCTCAACAGCTGCTAGACTTCTGTGCCATTTTAGTCACTTTTTACTTACCTTCAGAATTTTATTTCCGATCGATAGGAGGCGGCTGTAAAAAGTCCAACCTGTATCAGTAGAGTCAAGGACTCCTACTGATGTTCCAGCCTTGCTGACAGCTAGGGTCCAAAGCAGTTGCTATTTCTCTGTCATGTTTTGGCAACCTGGTCCTCTGTTAACTTGTGGAAATTTGTTAATTTATTTTGGAGTGCATTGAAGTGCAATGGGAAGTTCTGTCTGCAAGTTGGGTCCTTCCTTGTTGGAGAGATTGCAAGGGTGTTAATAAGTGCTCTCTATTTATAGGCATGAAGAGTTAAGGGTATGGGTCCCAGAGTCTTTTTCGCATTCAGTTCATTACATGTGTAATGCTGACTACACTTTCAGCATAGATACAAGATACAATATATTATTTGAACTACAGCTCTCTGACAAAGAAGTGATTCAGACTTATTTGACAGAGGTAATAAGGAAGCACCATGTTAAATGGCAACACTGTCACTTGAAAGAAACAGTCCCAGCGTCAGTCACTTCGGATCCTACCCCGTCGGGCCGTGCTACTCTTTTTGCAGTTGTGTAATGTACTGGACTGATGATAGCTAAAATGAATGGGATTTTAACTTGCTTAACTTTTTCTTGTCCACTAAGGGTGGAACTCACTAATATTGGCAGGATCATGTTTTGTGTCATGAATAAGATCAGAGAACTGAACAGCTGTGATACCCCAAAAAAGGGTCCAGGAGTGTGCTGAATAGGAGCAGGACCAGGGACAGGACTGCTTTTGGCTTCAGAACCGGCTTATGCTATCTTACTGATTGTCAAGCTAGAGCCTTAAGGGCAGGCTGAGTAAAATACAAGAGGAGAAGGAAGTATCTCCAGAAATAGACCACTCTTGTCAATATTTCTTTTACTGGGGACATACGTCCATCTTTTAAATGTGATTTTGCAGTCTAGATGGTTTCCAGTCCAGATAGCATTAGTTAGCTACTGATGCTGAAGATAACGTCTTAATTGTGATGTTGCTTTTATCTTTCTCCTGTGATCCTTTCTGAAGTAGGTGCTGCCTTGCATAGCTTTACTTCATGTGACCCAGCATAACATGCATGTTGGGCTGTTCTTAAAAGTTGCATGGAACTTCCAGTGAGTGTATTTGATAAGCGATTTTAGCAAGGTAGGTCCGTCAGGATGTAGAATACCATTTTACTACAGATTCGAGGTGCTGGTTAAATATAAATCTGGAGTTGATGCTGTCAATTGTACATATGATCAGTTACTCTGAGATTTTGGCTACTGGTAGAGGATCTCTAAAAGAAAAGGTAGCTTCTCCTTCAGTAGCATGGAGAAGAATACTTATTTGTGGGCAGTACTATAGTATTTTTTGTTTGTTTTCTAGATAGCAAGGTGATTGTTGTTGCTTATGTGTGATTTGTAGAGTTCAGGAAGTTTTTGTTAGTGGTTTTAAAGCTTTTGTTATGTGTATTAGGTGCTGCAAAAAGCAGGGATAAATTTTTCTACATGAATTCCCTGGGGCTCTATTTTGGCTAGGGTAGTCAAATATTACATCCCAAGATAAATGTCTGATTTTGAGATTTGCTAGTGTAGACCCGTGCATTTGTTCAGGGCTTTGTTACCCTCTTCGAGACTCTGTGCAAGTACTGAAATCCATGCTAGTGGATTTTGTCATAAGGATCAATGTTTGCTTTGCTTGGAAGTTGTTCAGATAGTGAAGAGTTGAAAATAATAATCTCTACTTCTCTTAGCAACCAAAGTAACCTGAAAAGCCACAGCAAAATGTGGTACATCGACTCTTCAGATTTTTGAGTAATAGTTTACAGTACCCTAAGCTGCAAGAAGATATTGTCCCATGAAAACTATACAAAACAAAAATTGTGTTTTTCAGAGAGGAACAAAAGGAATGGTAGTTTCAGGATGAGAATGAGAACTTACTTAAATGTTCCTATCAAGCTTGCACAGCATGAAATTCAGTTGACTTTTATAAAACCAGAAGGATTGAAAGAACTACCTAGAATCCCAAGCATACAAAAAAATATTAAAATTGACGTTTTGGTTTTATTATATCTTTCTTTTGGAGGGAAAACCAAGTCTCTCTCCTCTTCCTGTAAGTGGAGAAGCCAGTTAATGAGAGCAAATCCAAGATAGGACTTTCTTTGTTAGCAAATGACAGCTGAATTTGAGGAACCTAGCCCCTCAGGAGTCGATGCAGCTGGGCCATTACCATGATTCTGTAAGGACACAGCTTTGGCTGGTGAGGTTGTAGAGTTGCTGCACCTGTTGCAGCACCTTCTAACACCTTCTAACAGTGTTGTGTCCACCTTCATGGACATGCTGTAATGGCAGCATCGCTCTTCATGGACTTCCATCCCAAGATGATACTGGGTGAGCTTCATGGTGGGAAGCAGATTCACAGCTGTGGTGGTGCAGGAAGCTGCTGTGGTGTGCTGCCTTGGGACACAGTCTTCCCTGATGGCCAGCTAACCCTAGTTGAAACCTTGGCACCATCTGAGATTTCTGAGATGTGAAACTTAAGTATGGCAGAACATATTTTCTGTAATGCTTCACAGAGGATGTTTTTTTTCAAAAGCAGCCCCAAAAGATGCTACTGTAAAAACTTGTGCATTTCAACTAAAGATAAACAGCATCCAGTGCAGAGTAAAGCTACTCAAAATGGATCCCTCATCTTCCATCTGCTAGGTGACTACTGTAAGGTAGGGTGGTGGGGTTTTTTTATACTGGGAGGTGAGAATATTTTCAAATTGAAGGGATATCTTTGTGCAGATGTTCAAATAATATGTTTCCCAAACTAATTCAAACGTGAAACTGTCTGTAAGAGAAGTGAAAATAATTTGAGTTTTCCTGTTCCCAGCTGGCTACACAAACATTTAGTTTAAAAGCATAGTAATGTAGCTATATGTGTTCCGTACTTTGCTGAATTACTTTCTTTTTGTGACTGATGATGCCCCTTGAAGCTTGTTACTGTATGGAGTAACTCAGAAATAGCAACTGGGTGTGTAAACACTTGCAAGTTTATTGGGTAAAACTGTAAGCAAATTCCATGTGGGCCTGTGTACATTGACAGAATGTCAGCAGTAGTACCTCCCATGTTGATAGAACTCTGTTAAGAACTGGGTGCTTGTTAGTCAGGCCAATAAAGGGTTACTAGATTTAAGCTATTTTCTCCTCCTTCAAGGCTACAAGAAGGCAGCTAGCTAGCCAGACCCCATTTAAAAAAGACAGTTCTAGCAGCACAACTGAGGCTTTCCCATCTATCTTGTTCGTGGTTCATTCAAAATGATAACAGGAATATGTCTGTGGTAGAGGCTTTCAGAATTAGATGCTGGGCTTTTACTGAATGACTGAGGCTCTGGTAGATGCCACTAAGCTCTGTGAATTATGAATCTCCACCTGGAAATGTTGACTGAAGGTATGGACATCTGCTGTCTGGTGGACCTCGAGTGTGACAAGGAATCCAAGTTGCTGCATCGGTGAAATGGTGATTAGGCAGAGGAAAAAAAGGTACTTTCCAGCTGAGCTTTCAGATATTAAAATATCATCAGCAATTTACACTCTTGCTTCTGATGAAATTTCCTGCAGTATGGGTTGACAAATGTACATAAAAGCAGATAAATCCTTTGCTTCTGACAGTTCTGTGAGAGGTATTTCAGCTTGTCCTGCAGGTCAGCAAGCTGAGGAATGACAGGAGGGCAGGGCCCTTAGAAAAGCATCTTCAGTTGACTGGTATTGTTTAGCTGATGTCAGCTGAGGAATTAAGGTGCAAAGAGAGTTTGTCTGGAGATGCTTATGCTTTAGTCAGTGATGTGTTTAAGGTGATCAGTCTCCTTGAATTATACCTGGAAATAATTGTGTAAAATCATGCCATTTCTGGAAGATGAGTATAATATGCTTCCTTTGTGAAACATCTGTGGTTGGGAGGTAGCTGCCCAGGTAACCAAAGGTCGCAGGTAGTCTGTGATAAGACCTTTAGGGAAGACAAATTATGGCTGTCTTCTGGGGTCATAGAAGTCTGATCAATATAATAAACCTTTTATTAAAAGGAGGTGTATCAGCCCAGGTATTTGCAGCACTAACAAAAAGCACAACCATGCTTTGGCTGATCTGTATATTAAGAAGTAGTAGAAACTCCAGAATCACAGAATCACTACCAGTAACAATCCAACAATTAACCCTGCTCTACCAAGGCCAGCACTAAGCCATATTCCCAAGCACCGCATATAGATGACTTCTAAACAAATCCAGAGACGGTGACTCAACCCACCTCCCTGGGCAAAATGTTCCAATGTCTAACAACGATTTTGGAGAAAAAGTTGTTCCTAATGTCTAGTCTAAACCTCCCCTGGTGCAGCTTGAGGCCATTTCCTCTTGTTCTATTACCAGTTACTTGTGAGAAGAGACCAGCGCCTACCTCTTTACAATGAAGGAACTTCGTGTTTTAATTTTGGTGCACAGATGTGGGTAGATACTTTAAGAGTCGCTGTGGTATTTTGCCATTTCTTGTCTTTTTATTCAACTCTGCCACTGTTGGCTGTGTGGCTGCTTTGCAAACCAGCCTATAGTGTGGTTTTTGTTTTTATCTTCCATGTAGCTGCAAAAAAATGTATGTAGATACATACACACTTAAACATATTTGTCTATGTGTGTACATATATGTATTTAATAACAAAAGTGGGTGCATCTTTCTTGTAATAGCAGAATAAAGTGGGTTTGAGTGACTGTTACTTCTCCTCACTCTTTGCAGTTCACTGAAAGCATGGTGTGAGACAGAGCGATGTGACTTGGCCTAGCACAGTATAAATCAGTAGGTCTCTATTACTGTCTGCTACTCATTTAATCAGTGACATTTTTGGCATGCTGTTTTAGACCAGCAGTAAAGCTGCTCTTTCATTGCTTTTTCCGAGGAGGATCTTACATGCAAAATATGTAAACAAAATTGAGAAATAAAATTTGAATGGGATAAATTTGTATTCAAGTCTTAAGAGAAGAGTAGGCTTACCCTTCATATGATGTTAGCCAGTTAATACTGCAGAATATCAATATTATTTTTATTGACAATACAAATTAGGCTTGTTTTAAAAACTGAAGCAAAATAGATCCAGGTTGTGGCAACCTCAGAGTGCTGCTACACTGTTTTCTGGCTTCTGGGCATCTCCATGACTGGGCCTCCTGAATAGTGAATGGCAAGAAACACCTCTTGGTCATTTACTGACCTAAGAGGATAACGTCTCTCGCCTTACAGAAATAAATGTGCTTTAGAGCCAGTTTTTCTCCAGGCCCTCCATGTAAGGCAGATCTCACCCACACTTTATTTGCTTGACCTGTGGACAAGCAAGGTGGAGGTGTTACCTGCAGGGATCAGAGGATGGCTGAACTAAACTAGTTTAAAGCTAAACGCTAGCTTTAAACATCAGTTACCTGCTTCTTGTGCTACACGATTTTGAAGGAACCTTCTCTGTTGAACTCTGACATTAAGGCTGGCAAGGCTTGCTTTTCTTCACCTGTTGGAAAACGGTGGTATCACAACTATACCACCTTCAACTGCGGTCTAAAATAGGTCAGAACTCCTTATTAATACCATAATGATAGTTTGCCTTTTTATATCACTTTTCACTTGAATTACCTAAGTGATTTATAGGATTGATGGGGAAAGCTAGGTGGCATCTTTCTGACTGAGGTGATGGAGGGAGATAGAGGCTCTGAGTCACACAGGTTGAGTATGGATTGAAGTAAGTCTTTCGGCTTATCTGTGAGAGGACTGAAGATTATATATAGTTTCTGATTTCTGGGAGATAGGGCTGCTGCTGCCAAGATTAAGTTAAATTAAAGTGCATAGGTAGTGTGTGTGTTTGTGTGTTAGAAAATTGGGGGAGAGAATTTTTAACTCCTGGTGCTTACTGCATTAGATTTGCTTCTGAGCAAACATTTAAAAAATAAAGATGTAAATTGCAGTCTAGTCTGTGAAGGCAGAATATCAATGCCTTGTTACAAGAGCCTGGATTAGTATTGCAGCAAAATGATTTCCAGGAGCAAAAAGAAACTTCAGGCAGTCTTGCTCTTTGGTCAGCTGCCTGCAGTTCAGTCACTCAACAGGTGACACATTAAGACAGAGTAGCAAAAATTGGTAAAAATCCAAGTTTGTTTCAAAATAAGGTTTTTATGTGGAAAATCAGTACTCCTTTTTCACTTTTTTTATTTCGAATGTAGTTTAAATGATCATCTGAGGGTTGAATATTTGAGGTTTTCAAGTAAAATTATAGTGGCTTAAATTTCTTGAGTTTACCTGACTGGACATGTTGAACAGAGAGCTGTTAAGCCATTACAGATTTTTATGAAGCTTAAAAAGTTTTTTATAGATAATAACTGTTTATCAATGTGTTATTTTAAATCATACTTAGAATACCAGTTGAACGTACTATGGTTCTTACTGAGTTTTGCATGTGATTAGGCAGATAGTTCTTCCATGACTGAGATACCTTGCCTGAATACTTACATGCTTTGTCCAAACCTACGCAGCAAGTTTATGGTGGAGGAGGGATGGGAAATGAGTAAGATGAGTTAGCTTGCTGTGCTGGTGTTTTGCTCTTTAACTGGTGGGCAAGACTGTCACTTGAACTGATGCTTTGCATGTGTAGTGATGTTACTTAGAGACTCTCTTTACCTGGCCCTGAAAAGGAATGGTGAGCTACATGTGGGTTAGAAGCAACACAGCTGTGTCTACCCCCAAGCATGTTTAAGGAGGGCAGAACTTGAATTTGGCCTTGATGTGGGCCAGGATTGGGAAGCCAACATTTAAGAGTGTGACAGGGAACATGAACATGGAATATCATGAACCTATCTGCTAGGACTGTATCACAGTTCAGGTAATGGTCCGTCAGCTGGAGCTCTGCCAGTGGACTCTTGTCAGTGCTGCATGTGCTTTAAGGATTCAAACATCTTGTGTCTCACCCTGACAGCCGGACTGCAGAAGCTGATGAGGCTGCAGGAATTGTCTGTGGCCACTAGATGACTCCTTTAGCCTGCTGGTAGGTAAACTCGAAGCTGAAAAAAGCTGTGGAGGTGAAGAGCTGGTAGGAGGAGGGGACTATTCTTGGTCCCCATTGAATGAGATGCACCAAAATAAACAGGTTGTATAACTCGTAACTGGAGGAAGTGTTAGCATGGTTTTTAGTTTAAGTCAAAGTATTTACAGGATAATAAACCTTTACAAATCACTGTTTTGTGAGGTTTATCAGTTTGTTGATATGTACTTTGAAAGCATTTTCAAAGCAAAGGTCCAGACCTCTTTAAAGTCAGGGTTGATTTAGTGAGGCAATGGACATGTGAAGCAGCTAATTTTACAAATTGTACCACTTGTTGACTGAACTACAAGTGATACCTGGTTTTATGTTGAGCTCTGCTGTTACAACTCTTACTCTGCAAGGTTTAAAAAAACAACCAACCAAACAAACAAAAAAATGACTCAAAACCCCCCCACCCAAACCACCAGCAGTATTACACTAACTTTTCCTCTTCTTTGCATCTTGTGGATGGATGAATCCTATTATACTGGAAAAAATTTGAACAGACTGTATTGAAATTAAGACCCAGGTGGAATTTCCACCAACTCCCTACAGATTTCACTGCTACTCAGAGGGTCCACACACCCTACAATACTCAGGATTAAATAATCTTCCTGTAATTTAGAGATAGCATAAGCGATGTTTCTGTTTCATAAGCATGTATTTCCCAATGTCTATACTAAGCATGTAGTCACTTTATCAAGGTAATTAGGTGATGCCTTTGTTGCTTTGTGTGTTTCTCTGACATCAATTTTTATTTTTGAGATGTAATAATGAATCATTAGTTAGTGTTAAATATGACTGCTTCCTAGTGCAAGGTGTGTGCAGGATCCTCAGCAAGTTTGCTGATGATACCAAGTTATGTGGTTGACACCCTAGAGGGAAGGGATGCCATCCAGAGGGACCTTGACAGGCTGAAGAGGTGGGCACTTGCCAACCTCATGAAGTTCAACAAGGCCAAGTGCAAGGTCCTGCACCTGGGTCGGCACAACCCCTAGCACAAATACAGGCTGGGGGGGAGAATGGCTGGAGAGCAGCCCTGAGGAGAAGGACTTGGTGATGGTAGTTGATGAGAAGCTCGACATGAGCCACCAGTGTGAGCTCACAGCCCAGAGAGCCAAACACATCCTGGGCTGCATCAAAAGAAGTGTGGCCAGCAGGGCCAGGGAGGTGATTCTGCCCCTCTGCTCTGCTCTGGGGAGACCCCACCTGGAGTACTGTGTACAGTTCTGGTGTCCTCAGCACAGGAAAGACATGGAGCTGTTGGACACAGGCCAGAGAAGGGCCATGAAGATAAGATGGTCAGTGGGCTGGAGCACCTCTGCTGTGAAGACAGACTGAGGTAGTTGGGGCTGTTTAGCCTGGAGAAGAGAAGGCTTTGGGGAGAACTTATAGTGGCCTTCCAGTACCTGAAGAGGGCCTACTGGAAAGGTGGGGAGGGGTTTTTCACCAGAGAGGGTAGTGATTGGACAACGGGTAACGGTTTTAAACTGAAAGAGCGTAGATTTAGGTTAGATATTAGGAAGAATTTTTTTGCCATGAGGGTAGTAACCTGCAATAGGTTGCCCCGGGAGGTTGTGGATGCCTTCTCCCTAGAGGTTTTTAAGGTTGGATGAGAATTTGTGCAACCTGGTCTAGTGGGAGCTGTCCCTGCTCATAGCAGGGAGGTTGGAACCTGGTGTTCTTTAAGGTTCCTTCCAACCTTAACCATACTATGATTCTATGATTTTATAACACAATAGTGCACATAGTTGATTATACTGATTTTTTCAAAATCGCTCTTGTTAGTCAAAAATCCCATAGAGGTAAGGCTTGGCTTGATTTGTGAAGATTTTGTATTATTCTTTGAAGTAGTGAAGTTCTATGTGTTTCAATGTTAATGGTAAGCATAGTGCTCGTCCTGTTTTTGATCTAAACACACATTAAAGAGTGTGTATCTACTTTTAAGTAAGAGATTGGTGTACTAACTTTCCATTTTGATCATGTTTGGAAGTTTTATGCAGCTAAAATTTTTCCTTTTCTCTCTTAAACACTTCAGAACTGTTGATAAGTCCAAAAATCCTTTTGAATTAGCAAATTACCAAAAATGCAATTCTGGGTTAAGTTAAATCTTTGCAAACCAGGACTAAGAATTTTCCCCTCAAATTAATATCCTTTTTGAGGGTTATGTTTACCCAGAGGTATGTTGGGGTTTAGTTCTTTGAATGTGTCACAAAGACATGATAAAAAGCAGCTGTTGTATGGGTTTTCCAGTTACAATGTATGCATGTAGGAGGTGTATGTAATACAGTTCTTTATATATGCAAACATCACCTATCACTCGTTCACTCACTTTCAAAATACACATACCTTGACAAACATACACAGACATCCTTCCCTTCCTCCCTACCTTCTTTTCTGCCCCAAGACCCCATATTTGGGGATTTTTCATAGAATCACAGGATGGTTTGGAAGGGACCTTAGAGACCGTCTAGATGCAGACCCCCTGCATGGACAGGGACACCGCCCACTAGATCAGATTGCTCAGAGCTCCATCCAACCTGGCCTTCAGCACTTCTAGGGATGGGGCTTCCACAACTTTCCTGGTCAACCTGTTCCGGTGTCTCACCACCCTCACACTTAAGTGTGTCTTTCTAATGTCTAGCCTCAGTCTGCCCTCTTCAGTTTTAATCCTTTACCCCTTGGCCTTTTGCTACATATCCTTGTAAAAAGTGCCTTCCCAGTTTTGCTGTAGCCCCTTCAGATACTGGAAGGCTGCATATTGGTCTAAAGCGACACTGCATAACCCATAATTTAAAACTAGACTAATGATTTTTAAATGAAGTATGGCAAGACTGAGAAGAAATATTGAAATATTGAAATAATATTTTTGCCATTTGCTTAAATAATTTCCATCCTTTTTGCTGCACCTTCATTGTTTTATTTGTTATGCTGAATGTTCTATTTAACTTGCTTTCTGGAATTTCCATGTTTTTATCGGTTTACCTAAAACCCTGTTTCTAAGGGCATCCTTTTGCCTTCCTTAATTGAAAGATCAAGGAGGAAGGTTCAAGGGCAAGACGAGGGAGGAAGCTGATCACCATCTATTTCAACTTACTTGGTTTGGGTGAATTAAGTACAGCAAAAGAAATAAAATTGTTCTGCAGCATGTTAATATCAGACTAATAACATTAAAATAAATTTAAAAATCCCATAATCCTGTAGTTTCCATTAACTTCTCACTCTTTAGAGTTTTATTGTTATATTTATGCTAGTTTTCCTGCTGCTGCTAGTGATGATTTTAGATATGAATAGAAGGCAGCATGTAGCATGGATCAAAGGGGGTTGAATGAGCTGGATTGGAAATCTACTGTACTAGAGCTGATCTGGCAGTCAAAATGACATGAGCAGCTTAATTTTATTTAGAACTGTGCAAAGAGAGAGGCATTCATGTGTATGCATGTGTGCTGGTCCTGTCTCCCTGGCCTCTGCCATGTCCGTCTTGTTCTCCTGGACCCATGAGCGCTGGGAAGTATACAGGTTATCAGCTGTGAGGGCATTTGGAATTTCAGGAATTAATCAGGCTACTACAGCAGTCAGGAGCACAAGTGAGGGTGGTATATTTTATGTTCAACTTGATCTCTCAAGCGTCTGAATTGAATCAAATAGCAGTACTGACAGCAGCAGAGAATATGCTGAGCAAGGTGCTGGCATCACTCTGCAGATCTCTAGCTCGCAGGACTCTGTGCTTGTCTGCCTACCTTTCTGCTTCTTCTTTGTTCATTGACTATGGTGTGGTGATAGAATAGCTAATCCTGTTGATATTTTGTTCCAACCCTTAGTATAGTAAATTTTCAGAATGGTCAACTGGTGTACTTAGTAATGTTCTGTCTTGTGAAAAGACTCAGGGGAAGGGAGTACTGGGAATGGTTGGGATGAGATAGATAATGAAGGTTGCATTGTGTTTATTTAGAGAAATACGCACAAAGCAAACTGCTTGAGTCTGAGAACCTTTTTTGAATGAAGGGGAGAATTTTGTTTGACACAAGGTTGTATAGCAGTTCTACTTACACAAGGTAGTGGATTTAGGATTAAGAAGTAAAGATTCACGTATTTCTTATCCACTTCCAACAGTTTTCCCATGAAATACAAGCATTAGATGATGAAGCAAGGTCTAATTGTAAACTTCAAATCTAATTGAGGACCCTTAGCAGATGTCTTTGGAGGAGTTTGCCTTTTCCATTTTTGCCTTTTTTCCATTTTCCATTAGATAACTGTAAACTCTAAACTATTTTGCAAAGCTCTGTACCAATATTACTGTCGGGTGAAGTAACACTGCACTAGCACTGTCATTAGGTTTCTGACAACTGGAGTCTTTCCCAGTGTGGGTTTTAGAAGTCAGGTTTTGTTTACTAGTGCCAATATTGACACAGTTCTGAGACGGGTGTATTAAGTGTTCATTCTGAAGAGGGCATGTTCTTTGATGTGCATCCAGAAAATTGTTTTGGTGTGGGTGGGATTTCTATTGTACATGGGCACGGGGTTTCCTTCTAGGATTAAGTTTCTTCATCCTCCCAAAGCTGCTTTAAGATGAATGCTTTTTGTACTGTTCAGAATTGGATTTGGCATAAAAGCCCGTTCCAGTGCATTGTGTGAAAACTGCCTAGGCCACCCTATGGTGCATGAGAAGTCCTCTGCAACCAGGGTGACCAGACTCCTACCATCTTCTTTCCCTTCCTGGCCTTCAGGAGACCTAGAGAAAAAGAGTGCTGAAGTACTTAAATACCAGTTGTTTGCACTAATACTTAATGTTAGGATTATATTGGTGCTAATTTCACTGGTTTATAGAGAATCCTTTGAAGAAGTTAATAATCTTGGTTTGGCTCATTTCCAGCATAGCATTTCCAGGTAATTTGTAACTAAACAATCTATTTATGGGTTGTGCTGATGCATCATGCTGGACAAGATTACACATTCTGTTTTTGCATTTGCAGTAAGGAGGATAAAGAATGTGTTTATTCAGTAAACTTGGTTCCCTAACTGGGGTTGCAGTAGCAGCTCCACATCAGGTAGTGCAGATCTTGGAGTAACACCTTGCACTGGCCAGGTCAGGAGCCAGCAGTTTGACTTAGGAGTTGAAAGTTGTAGGTTTCCAAAGATATGGACTGTTTCTAGCAGCACTTTTACAGCCTGAGATGGGCTGGGGCAGATCTGTGTAGAAGTGGAGTCCTGATGGCAACTAGTTGATGCGTATTCTGAATTTCTAAATTATTTCTGTTACTCCTTCTCAATTGTAAAGGAGCAGCAAAACAGGCTTCAAATGCACTAAATTGACATTTATTTGAATATAATAGCTGATACATCTGTGTGATTTATGGGTTTTCTCAGTTTTTTCTTGTGGTATATTTCTGCATAAGGCACCTTCTTAAAAGTTAGGAGAGCTGTGTCCCTCACTTTGGAATAGAATACAGAGCAAGTAAAATAATTGAGATTGCACAAACCTAATAAACATTACTCATTTAAAAAAAAACAACCAACCAAAACCAAACTATAAACAAAAACAGAACAAACAAAAAAAAAAAAAGGTGAAAAGCAACCCTAGATTCAATATGCATAATTTTGTGTATACAACTGTTCTTCAGTCATCCTCAGCATTCTGCTGTTGACTGTCTGTACCACTAGAATAGTTAATAAATTCTGAATACAGTGTTCTTCACACTGTATTGTTATATTCTTTTTTCACAACAGCTGACTCTTACTGCAAATTCTTTACAAATCTGTTAACAATACATTCATTTTCACAGAAGAAACAAATTAATCACATTTATACTATGTTGGAGACATATACTAATAAGGAAAAGTAAGGAAATCCAGCTGAAAACTTAAAGATTTTTCTTGATGCCACTTTTTCGTACTCCAGTGCATGCACAAGGACAGGAACGGGAGCTTTGAGGGTTTTGTCCAGAAAGCATGAAAATTATAGAATCACGGGCTGGAAGGGACCTCTGAAGATCATCAAGTCTAACCCTTCTGCTGCAGCAGGAACACCTAGGGCAGATCACACAGGAACGTGTCCAGATGGGTCTTCAAAGTCACCAGAGGAGACTCCACAGCCTCTCTGGGCAACCTGTGCCAGTGCTCTGTCACCCTAACAATAAAGAAGTTTTTCCTCATGTTGAGGTGGAACTTCACATGTTGTAGCTTGGTGCCATTTCCCCTTGTCCTATCACATGGCACCGCTGAAAAGAGATTGGCCCATTCTTGGCATCCACCCTTCAGATATTTATAGGCATTTACAAGGTCCCCTCTTAGTCTTCTCAAGACTAAACAGCCCCTGGTCTCTTATCCTTTCCTCGTATGACAGATGTTCCAGTCCTTTAATCATCCTCGTAGCCTCCAATGGATTCTTTCCAGCATATCCCTGTCCCTCTTAACTGCGGAGCCCAGAACTGAACACAATACTCCAGATGTGGTCTTACTACGGCAGAGTAGATGGGGAGGAGAACCTCCCTCGGCCTGCTGGCCACTCTGTTCTTAATGCACCCCAGGATACTATTGGCTGTCTTGGCCAAAAGGGCACATTGCTGCCCTGTGGGTAACCTGTTGTCCACCAGGACTCCAAGATTCTTCTCCATTGAACTGTTATCTAGCAGGTCAACGCCTAATCTATATTGGTGCATGGTGTTTTTTCTCTTAGTAGTCCCCCTGTTCAAAGTTTTATAGAAACCTGGCATTTTGTATTAATTTTTTAAAAAATAACTTCATGTCCATGGCCTTTCTTCCCACCCCCACAAAAACTGTTTTAGCTGAGCACTCTGATAAGGTCTGTAGCTGCAAGATTACATAGTTTTGGGAAATGAAGGAACATACCATACTGTTCAGCAAATACAGTCTACAAATACAGGTTAATGGTTAACTACATTTAAGTCTGAAAATGATTGTATAGTAATTACAGTTAATTATGAGATGATACAAGTGCGTTGCCATGCAGTGTCCTTAGAACGCACTGTAACTTCAAAATGGGCTATTAGGAAAAGGATTTGAGTATTACTGCATCATCTTAAGACACAAATGCTGTTCTTCGCTGTAACAGCACAAAAGAGCCATCATGAGGAAGTCTGGTGTTAATGTGCAGCTTCATCTCCTAAAGTGAAAGTTTTCTACGTGTGCTTCTAAATAAAGATAATCAGTTTGCACTTTAACTGCAGTGGTAACAACTTGTCCAGCTGTGCAGTTTGCTGCCTGTCCTTGGCCCCAGAGCAGTGTGTAGAGCAAAGGTAGTTTCTCCTGATGCATTTTTGGAACTACTTGGGAGCTTGTCCCTGTTGAAGGTTGCCTTTAGGGAGCTCCTGGCATGCTGGTTTTGGCTTCTGCATGTCTCTTGGCTAGGCAGTGAGATACAATGCTTCAGAGTGTGCCGTGCTCCTGTATGACTCTCCTCCTCTGGGGCAGCCTCTGTGAAGGCTTTTTACAGCCAATATTCCCTGCCTTTCTGTCCTTACATGTGAGGCTGTAATAAAACAAATAATTGGTTCTCCTGATTTTTTTTTTTTTGATTTTTTTTTTTCCCCCAGACAATATTTATCTGGTTTTCATCCCATGGTCCTTATGCTTTTTATAGGACTAGTATTAATTTTTATTTTTACTGGTTTGCACCTTCTGCTGAAAGTCAGATTCGAGAAAAAATTTTAGCTTGCTTGACAGGGACTTTGGAGTGCAGCCCATCTCACCAAAGTTTCACAAGGCCAGTAGGAGTGCTGCTCAGAGGACATGACACCCACATCTTGGTCTTGAGAGTATTTACACTTACGCATAATTTTCCCACCAAATCTCATTTATGTTGACTTCCAGGCATGCTTGTGTATTTTTAATAGAGCCCAAATGTAAGTGTTCACAAGTTGGTGACCACAGGAGAGGGAGGCAGGTTTTAAACATTGCTGCGACAGGTAGAGTTCATTTTCCCACCCCAGAGTATCCTCATTGGGTGTCCAGGTGCTCTGCCTGGCCCCTGTCTTCTGCTCCAGGAGGGTGGGTGTCCTTTGAGAGTCCACTGGCATGTCTGCCAACCCATGGGAAAGTTTTGGGTATTCGTGCTCTTCTCATGTGGCACTGAAGGCTTGGTTTTAGGCATCGGCAAGCCTTCCAGAGTAGCTTGGCTCTGTTTCAGTGTAATTAAATCTTTACTGAACAGGCAACATTCAGATAAAGGTACTGCCTCATAGACTTTAAAAACTAGCTTTTCTGAAACTCATAATAAAAAATGCAGTGATCACTGCAGCTGTTGTCAGGGTTGCGACCAGCTGCTGCATCAGTCTCCCAAGGTAGTCATGATTATCCTTGGTGCTTTTCTTTCGGTATCCTAGGGGATGCTCATGGTGTTTGAAGACAGGCTAAGGAAGAGGTGGAAGACTGATGGATGACAGTGGTTGTGTTGGTCTGTGTATGGTATTGATGGAGGGAGGGGAAAAAAGTGTTGGCCTTCGGTCCACGCAGGTTATTTCAGTTTTGCCAGCCTTTCGTTCAGTTAATAGTGTTGTTTAAGGAGTAGTCCTGTGATATCTGTAAATGCCTTTTATGAGGAAGGGAGAAAGTACTTAATATAGATGCTTTCTGTAATTACATATCAGAATAAATACTTGTATATCTGAGTGATTGCACAAAGCAATTAAGAACCTAAGACATAAACGTTGCTTCAGAAAATGACATGGATTTTTCTTTTTTTCATAATTTGTAAGTTTGAAGTGTTTTTCCAAGAGATTCATAACTGATCACTCGGTTATTGTGAAACTATTTTTTTATAACTAATCACTATTTAATTTACGTCAAAAAGACTACTTCTGCAGTGAACCTAAAGTAACTTTATATTTTACAGTACTGAAATAAATATGTGAGTAGGAATCCCCAGCTGATACCTACTGCTCTCTTTATTACTGCGTTAATTGGATTCCTCACAGAGGAATTTATTGGTATCATACCTTGTTTTCCAGGAAGCTGCAATGAGGTGGAGGTGCTGGGATGCTAGCTAGAATAGAGCCCTCTCAACATCTTTAGCTCATGTGCAGTTTTGCATGGCCTGATTTTTGCAGGAAAGCCACTTGCGATGTGCAGCACTAAACATAAACTTCCCTAATTAAGATCCAGGATTTGGGGAAAACTGTGGAGTGGTGCCTATTGAAAGAGTATGCTTCCTTGAGGATTCCTTTGTGGGAAGGTTTTCCAGATGCAGCTGTCTCCACGAAGGGGTGGGCCCCATCGCCGGGAGGATTGTCTCCCGAGGTCTCTTCCAGTCCCTACTGTTCTGAGATTTTGTGATCACTGATCAGCATCCAGACAGGTCCATTTTCTTGTATTTAAGCAGAAAAGCTTTAGAGAAAGCCATGTGTCACTTCATCAGCATATGGGCTACTTGACTTCTTGCCATGAAGATGATGTTTCCATCCCTGCACACTTCCTTTTTATTGCACCCAAAAGTATGTGAGGGCTACCTTAAAAGCTGAGCTGTTACCTCTTCTGTGTAAGAGGAGCTGAAGAGGATGGAAAGAACTTAAAATGTAACTGAAGGCACCTTTGGATGAAAATGATAAAAGATTGCAAAGCATCGCAAATGTATACATGTATAGCAAGTTTATATAATCAGTGTGTAAAACTTGGTATTGTGGTATAGTTTCAAGGCGGTATCATTGAGATGACAGAGCAAAAGCAACTAGGATTATTTTTTATCTTTAAAGAAATATTTTGTTCTGTAACTGTGGACTCACAATCATACTTAGAATATCCTTCTTTTATTAATTTAAATGCAATTCCTCCCATTTTGAGACAAAATTGGACTGGAGAGGGGTTTTGAGGAAGGCAGCCTCACTGTGAAAATCCTTATTTTCATTCAAATTAGTTTGGATGAGAAATCTTACTTGGGTGTTGTGCTTTAGTAAAACCATTGGTTCTGTCAGGATTGCTACACTGAAAATGTATATGGATGCAAACACACCAGATATGTTTGAAAAAGATTTGTTTTCTTTACCTGACGTTTATTTATGTTGTAACCTTTTTGTATGGGTGGTAATCCTGCTGCTCTCAGTGTGTGTAGCTGCTGGCTTTCATAGGAAGCCTGGTATAGGGTATTGCACACCCGTCTTCTAAGTATACACAACAATGTGGGTAAATGCAGAGCTCATGAAAAACAAATCCTGTCTCAACTAGCTAGGAAAAATCCCTTTCCTGCAATTTATTTGGTACACATTTCTGTGCTTGTCCAGATTCTCAGGGTGCCTACCATCTAAGTTTTTCACCTTTTTTTTCACTTTTTTTTTTCCACTTCACTTTTTTTCCACTTTAGGGCCTCTGTGGGAAGCCTTATCCAATAAAACTCAAAAGAAGACTGTTAGGGTAACACTTCAAAGATTTTATTTAATTTTGTACACCAGCAAGTAAGAGACTGCAAAGCTATTGACTGATGCTAGAACAGCATGTTTTGGGCCAAATACTTTCTCGATGCTAAATTGCATGTGTGTGTGTATTTTTAATATCTATCCCATTATTTAGACCATCTTTTATAATCCAATTGATTACAAGATGTGAAAATAAAAGCCATTTTAGTTGATTTTTGAAACTGACAACTGCAATATAGGACAAGGTATTGGTGTTGAGGAATGTTTTGCTACACTGTGGCTTGTGGAGTGGAGTATTTTTGGTTTGGACTTTTTTTTTGCCTCAGGATTTTGATGAGTCAGAGAATTTAACAAAATTTTTGGTACTTCCTTTTTCCCCTTTATACATCATCTCTCAGTATTTAATAATGTTCTATAGAATTAAGAAGAATTAATAGTCATAATTTTTCTCTTCACTGTACTGCTTTCAAATCTCTTATAAAAGAGCTCTAATTTTTTAATAAAGTCTGTCAGATTATTCAAAAACAAAACAATGGAGAAGATTTTATCATTAATTTTATTTCTTCCCTTCTCTTATGAGGGCACATTCATGCTTTTCCAATTTATTTTCGGCATTAAAAGAGAATTGAATAAGGATAAGGGTGCTGTTGAGCTGGAAGTAGCACAAACGAGCCTGGGAAGATAAACTGTACTCCCAAGCTCTAACCTGCCAGTCACAGTTGTTACTTTAGCTCATTAAATGGCCTGGTTATGGTTCCAGACATGGGAGTGCTGCAGCAATTTTACACACCTGTCTGTCCATCTGTCCATTCCACTGAAACACTTCTGCAAAACTAGAAATGTAGCTTGAAGGTGACTGGTGTGTGGATTAACTTGGGAAGCACACCAGTGGGAGATGGAAGAGGGTGTTCAGGAATTCCCAGTAAATGTAGCGTTATCATATGAAAAAGGCTTGTTGGGCTGCAGGCTGCTTGTAGGGTTTCTCTCACAAGTCGGCTGAACAAAAAAGCTGGAAGAATGATAGGAATGCGCATTGTTTGTCCTGCTAAACACAGCTGGGGATAGCAGAGCTCTTTGGGTGCTTCCTGGGGTTTTACTGTGCTTGATAAAGTTAATTTTAGGCCTGATTCTGCCGTGTCTGGCAGCTCGGCTATCCCGTTGGGCCGAATGTGGGAGAAAGGGAAACCTGCGCAGAAACTGGTCTTGCAGACAAAACCTGGCGAGTAGCTTTGGTGAGGCAGAGCTGAGGCTGTGATCTGTTTACCTGCTTGTCGTTCTGTTGGCCCGGCGCTGGTAGTGGGACTGAGGACTAACACAACTCTTCCTGTGGTTAAAGGGAGCGCTGACCGGGAGATGATCTGCTGAGTCAGAAAGTGTCAGTTTTACGTCGCTACTTTTAGCAGTGTGTACTTAGGGAAAGGATTTTTACTTTTAATGCCATTTTGTGCACGTATACTTTCTCCATTTAGTATAGCAGATAGCAGTTTGTCAGTGCAAAGTTTTTAATTTGAGACAAGCCAGTTAAAATTGGTGTAGTTAAAGAAGTAATCCAGATGAGATTTTGAAATGCGTACTGTTCAGAAAAATAAAGGGTTGTATGTGCATCTGTGATGGAGTTGAAATGTCTCTTGTCACTACTGTTCGCAGAATTAATGAGACATCAGTGTATTGATCTGTTGAGTTTTTTTAAATAGCATGTAGGTTGCTGTTGCACATACGAGGACTGGACGATTTAGCAACAAAACTTGTGTTTTGCGAAGTATAAAGTAGCAGTGTAATAAATTCTGCAGAAAGCTTAAATTTCTTTCTTTTGCAGACTAGTTTGTTCAAGTTGTGTATGTGCATAGATATACATCAAATATATAAAAAAAAGTATATTGTAAATAACTTTATATATAGTCTATTGCATACTAAATAGGAGGCTTGAAAATTCCCTCACACCCCTCACCCCTGGTTATAGAGATGAAATCTGATCCTTTCCCAGTGTTTTTCTTTTAATATCTTCGTGGTTCTCTCAAACTCTGCCTGAAGAGTTTGTTTTGTGCCTGACATTTTACTATAGCAGAAGGCCAGGAGTTTTCACGTCATCTCTTGATACACACTAGTCCTTCCTCAGCAGCTGAGGAGGGCAGTTTCAACAGCATAGATGATTCCGTTGGGTCAGGATGCAATAAAGAATATGGCTTGTGAGCTTCATCCTGAACTCTGAATGTCATTGTGGGCAGTTGAACCTTTTCATTCCAGTATTGGGCCAATTCTAACTACTGAAAATAAAATATTCAACATGAAAAAAAACAAACCAAAACACACAGAAGAAAAAAAATCCTCACAAAAATAAACAAAAACCCAGGCATCCAAGAGCAATGGTTGCTTACTGATGTGTCCTTTCTAATGAAGTTGGAGAAGGATGCTCTTTCAGCTTTGTGTTTTTCAATTCCCACTAGTGTGACTTAGGTTTTTTTTAATATTCCTCTCCTCTACATCTGTGAGCTTTGTCATCTTTTTTCTGAAAGAAAGCAGAATCCACTGGATATCAAGAATTTGTGACATGCTAATGGAATAATCATGCCATCTAACTTTTCTATATTTGTGTGTCTGAGTTGAACATAGAATATGATTTGGAGGTATGAAAGTCTAGTTCCCTGAATACAAGACAACAAGCTATAAAGTTGTCTAATCTGATAACATGGGTGGAGGTGTTTGTTTCTGTTCCCAGGGTGACTTTTCAGCCTTCCAAGTGTGTTCTGCCACATGAGGAGGGTCTTCAAGAGGACGAGGGTTCAGGAACTGTTTCCTCAGTAATCTACAGGACACCTGAAGAAATTACTCATCCACTAACACTTTGACATTCTTGCTCTTAACCTGTAACTCAGGGATGTCTAATGTTTGCTTTTGCAGTACATGGTTCTAATTTGTGAAGAGATAATTTCCTCTTCCCCAGTTGATTCAACCTCAAATCAAACATCTACTCTCTTAGAAAACCCAGTTCCTCTGATCTCCTTTTTCAGTATTTGAATTTGTGTGTTTCCTTTCAGAGCCTAAAACAGAGCAAACTTCACCTGCAGGTTGGTGGGGTTTATTTGTGGGTTTTGTGTGTTTATGTTTGGGGTTTTTTGTTTGGTTAGGGTTTTTTAATTATTTTTGTCTAGTATACCATCTCTGTTTTACCTAGAGCAGCTTGCATGGCTTTGGCATTCCATGCAGCCCAAGACCTTCCTGTAAGTTTCAGGCTTTTTATTTGTTGCCTTCCTCTAGCAAACTGGATGCCTTCCATTGTGCCAAAGAAAACCAAATCAAACTGGCTTATTCTTATTCTTAATAAGAACAACTTTAATACACAGCCCTGGTCATCTTATGTTTATGGTATGAATTCAGCCTTCTTGCATGCTTTTTTTTCTGTCCCACCTTGTCTTAGAAGCAGAAAGCCTTAGGATTCAAATGTTTCAGTGCTTAAAGGGAAAAAAAAATAATGCCGCTGTAGTATCACTGAATTTTGATAGTTTAGTCACTAGAGGGCAGACTTGTACTTCTCTGAATAAATTAGTAGCTGCAAGCTAGTAATTACATCCAAAGAAGTAGACATAGTTGCTTAGTGAAAAGAAACCTTTTTGTTGCTTTTTTAAATAAAGTAAATAGAAAAAATATTATTTTCGTATTATTAAAGATGCTGTATTAAAGATTTCACTGTTGCTGTGTGTTTTCTGAATTGCTTCAATGCAATTAAATTTGCTTGCTCTGATTTATTTGAAATAATCCTAACTGACAGGATTGATGGGCAGGCTAGATTCCCATCCAGCTCTCACTTTGTACATACATTATCTCATAGAAAATGTGTGTATGCATATGTTCTGTACTCAGACTCCACTAAATTTTCCTTGCGGTGGACAAAGAAAAGAATATTTCAGATATAAATGAGTGGCCTGATATTTGGGGCCAAAGTCACCATTATTGTACTAGATCTCTGTAGTTCTTTTCCCAGTATGAAGTTTGAAGATGGTTTTACCATGCAGGTGGGAAACATTTTACACTGGTATAAGAGATGATATGCACCAAAAGAGAACACAGCAATACTTCTGTCTTTTTAAGGTACAACATCGAAAATACCTCACAATTAATGGCTTTAGTGATTTTCTTTTAAATGACATTGAGATGAATAAAAAGCAGCCCTCCTAATCTTGGAATTTCATGCCCACTTACTTGTCTTGGTTGTGCTTTCCTTTTTTTAACCCTGAATAGCATGTATATTAATAAAATGCAGTAAAAGAATGTATTTGCTCAAGTGTCTTGTGGATCCCAAACATAACTCTGTTTTATTGGTTATCTCATCTTGCAAAAACAGCGAGAGAACATCTGCAACATGCCTATATCGTAGTGAAAGGTTCATTTAGCACTGGTGTTAGTAGTTTGATTAGTTGAGATGTTAAGTGTGCTGATACCTGGTGTAAGAATGTCAGTAAGGGGGAATTATCAGCTATGTTTGATAAAATTCCTTTTCATACACAAGAATTTATAAAAATAGTTTTCAAAGAGGTGTTGCTATTAACAACTCCTGCTTTTATGGGTTTCATGGTATCTATTGACTTTTAACGGTTCTGGTCTTAAAATTATGTTGGTTTAAGTTCTTGACTTTAAAATTCCTGACTTTATTAAAGTAGCTCCTGATGATTCTATTTTAAAACAGCTAATAATATTGCAAGTGCAAGTCTGTGAAGCTTCAGAGTTAGACACCAGACTACAGAGTTCATAATGACTTAATCTTGCAATTTTTTACTCAGTCCCTTTACTTGGAACCTCCTCTGGTCTTGAGATGTTCTCTCCATAAGATTGTATCTTCCTCTTACCTTACTAATAGTGTAAGTACCTTGATAGATGAGAGCAACAACACCCAAAGCACCCTTCATTATCTTTCTTTTCCCTAAGCTCACTCTCTATTGGTGCATTTTCATTTTAAGCTGTTCTAGTGTGACAGCTAGTAAACATGCCCCTGCGCAGGCCCTGAGAAAAGAGCAGTGGCCTCAATTATGCACAGACATAAGCCTCAGTTTGGCAAAGACTGTTGTGAGTTGCAATGTTCAACAGAGCTGAAGAGAAGGACATGCACATTGTTCACGCATAAGATTTAAAATGCAGTAGGATTTCTTCCTTTTAGCACAAAGAGCTCTTTCAACATCCACTGCTTTCTGCCTTTGTTTCTTAACCTAATAATTCCTGCAGCTTGGGTGAATGGGCACTAAATTTGTGTGGCTTGTTGATAAGGGCTCAAATGAGAGATGAGTAATGGTTAAGAAGAATATATGCAAATGGAAGGTATTGTTCCACCTCCTCTCACTTATAGGCATGTCACCAGTTGCTTAAAACAATAGCAGGTACAGCATACTCAGATCAAAATTATGATACCTGAAGGTGACAGTAGACTGCATTATTGTGTTTGGCTGATAAGAGCTGCCACAGCAGACCTCAGAAGGTGTTTGTTGAAGAGGTTGACTGTTGCAGACATATCACCAAGACACTTGTATTTGAATAAACGCTTGAGAAGTCACAAACACTTTGGGAGGCTAATTGATACTTGTATTTAAGCTTGTCTTTCTGGATGTCCTTGTCTTCTTTTCTACCTCTGCTTCCTCACCTTCCGTTTTCTGCCCTGCTTTGTGTTTCCCTGGACTGCTCAGCTCTTGATTTTCAGATGGTTGTGTTCACTTGCCTTGGTCTGACCACCCTTTCAGTAGTTGCAAGAGCTTGGGTATATTCTCTTCTCCTTTTTGAAGACTTGGCTTTAATGTTTTGCTTAATTTCTTTTCCTAATTTTCCTGAACATTTCTAAGGAATGATGAAACTTGAGTGAAACTTCGTTGAAAACAACAATTTATTTTCTTACCCGTTTATTGCACTTTTAAGACATGCTCAGGGAAACGCAGTATCGTTACATTCAGGTATTCTGTTATCATGCTCTAGCTAAACTTTTTTTTTTTGTTGCAAAATGTGTTATATGGATTATGCTGATGATCTACAGCTGCTTGCAATTAATGCCTTTTTTGGGTACAGTTGGATAATTAAGAGAATTAGTTAAATGGAATAAAAATTGCCTTACTCTGCTTGATAGTTATATTCTCAAGCTTTTCATTGATATATTGTATATGTGGTACTGAATATCAAGTACTGTCTACTCTACCAATGTTATAGAGATAATTTAAATTGAGGAGGACACTAAAATGAACTTGTTAGTAGTACTGGTATTAGACTGACACAACTTCAAGACCTGTCATCCCATGTTTCAGATGTGCACAGGCATCTTCCTGGTCTCAGTAACTTCATTGCCCCTGTGCAGGTACTTGCTGGGAGCTCCTGCTGTTCTCTCAGAAGTTGTTGCATGTTAGTAGCAGTACATATAGCAATTATTTGGCTCTGCTTTGGCCAGTTTACAGGCAAATGTGCTGTTAATCGCTTCTCCTCTGCTGAACTGTCATGCATTTCTTGGAGAAGGTGCCTTAGGCTAGCTTGGAAAAGACTGGCAAGGCAAAGGGGTTGGTCCCAAGTGGTTCAGAGTGGTCTGAAAAAGCCCAGGAGCAGCCATAAGGAAGTAGCACTATTTTTGCAGCTACCTTTTCACAGCCATGTTTGCAGACTTGTCCAAGCTACATAAGCATTCAAGTGAAAGTAACTTCTGCTCATATGAATAGTTTTAGCAATAATTACGTCTAATGCCAAGCTTTAATTAGAAATCCAGTTGCATAAATTTATTTGGGGGCGTAAGCTGAATTAACCTATGAAAGTTATATTTTTCCTTTTAAAATTATTATCAATTGGACATAATCAGATCAACCTTTTTACTGCTCACCTTGTTCTGTTCTAAAGAGAAAGCAGTGGAGAAACAAGAAGGAAAACTGTTGAAACTCAGGATTCTCTTTTCAGTATTATCTCCCTCTTTCTCTTCATTTAACATAATGCAGGTAGCAACAATCTTATCTTAATTCGAGTGGATGCATGGGCATGTCAGTAGGTGTTCATCTGAGATGCTTCTATGTTATTAACGTTATTTTTTTCCTGTTTTCTCTCACCCCTCCCAGCCTCTTAAGAATTAAAATATCTTGTGGCTTATTGTAGGAGTTATCAGGCAAGACTTGGTATCCATTGGGAAGTGATGGTAAAGAGCACTTTCCATGCTTGTATCACCCTCTGTTTGATTTTCAGACAAAGTCCAAGTGGATTAGCCTCTGACAAGTTGGGGGGACATTGCACTCTCTGGCTTGTGTAATTCTGAGCTATATCCAGGATCATAACATATAATAATGCCTGTAAGTATTTAAAGGGTGGGTTCAAGGAGGATGGAGCCAGACTCTTTTCAGTAGCTCCCAGTGACAGAATGAGAGGCAATGGGTACAAGCTGGAATATAGGAAGTTCCATTTAAATATGAGGAAAAACTTCCTTATGGTAAGGGTGAGCACTGGAACAGGCTGCCCAGAGAGGTTGTGGAATCTTCTTCTCTGGAGATATTCAAGACCCGCCTGGATGCAGTCCTGAGTAATGTGCTCTAGGGGATCCGGCTAGGGGAGTTGGGCTGGATGATCTCTAGAGGTCCCTTTGAACTGGACAATTCTGTGATTCCTTGTGTTTGTGAGCCTTTTCCAATTCGGAGGTTGGTTACTGTTTCTGTATCAGACACAAGTGTCAGATACTCTTAAAGCTTTTGTCAAGCCAGAGGTAAGGGTTTATAGGCCCCGGGGGCACAAGGAGTTCATCGATAACACGGGGCACATCTTCTAGGTACTGAGAATCAATGTAGTCAGCTGAAGAAAGTGGCTTTGCTGAGGCTGGGACCTGTGACTTAAAATAGGTAACAAGATTCAAGAATGAGGTGGTTAGTTGTGACATTTAATACTGTCCCACTGTTCAGGAAGATGCCTGCTTCACCATTTTCCTTCAGCCCAAACTGATATTTAAATATTTAGTATTTGCTTAGATTAAGCCTCAGAAGATCCAGTATTGTGCTGTTTCCTTCACACAGAAATGGAGGAGCGCAGGCCGTGTGTTCAGCTCCAGACAGTCCTTGTTTGCTTTTTAATCTGGGCAGCAGTTTTGTTGGGATAGGATGAGTTGGATAACCAGTATCTGGTAGCATCTGATTTTGTGTCTGAGCCTTTTGAACGTGTTTTCACAGTCATAAACAAATGGGTTGGGTAACAGAACTTGCCAGCTGCTGCTGTGTCCCCCAACGTATCATCAGAGATGCATTAAGAAAGAGCTAGGTGTTACATGTTGGGTATGTGGCCAGTCATGTGGTAAGGAACGCACATTGTTTTCATATATGGAGACTTCTGTATGGTCATAGTGGTCTCCAGAGTGTGAATACCTGGTGGGTGTTGTGGTGTGAGCACTGGCCTCATGAGATGGACCTTGCAGCAGACCACTCAGAAGAAAGTTTTCATAATGGAGTATCTGCTGCTTTCACTGGGAATACTCTTGTCCCAGTAGTGAGGTAAAGTAGGGACACTCCACAAATCTCCTTTCATTGAATTTTCTCTCTTTAAATCTCCTATCATTTGACTTTCATAAGCCAAAATTATACTTGACCTGGCTTTTGCTGTAGGCTAAAGTGCACGTGTGTGGTCAGCTATGTGGCTGAGCTGCTCAAATTGCAAGAACTTAGTCCTGTTTCTAAGCTCATCTGTTTAACCTAAGTAGTGAACTCTCAAAATTATTTGTCTTCAGCTTTTTGGCTTCTTTCATCAGAAATTAGTCCAGTTTTTGTGACACACTAACAATCACATATATCATGGTTGTAACTTCCATAATTCAGTACAGCTTTATTGTCTTAGTGTGCTTTGAGCTTCATGGTGTTGAGGAACCAGCCTAAGCTAAGTGAGATTAAATGATCCTTAGACTGAAATATTAATTGGAAGTATCTGAATTGTTTTTAATTTACTAATGTGAGTTTCTGTGTAAATTAGGGCTTATTCTTGTATATGTAATGTAATTTCCGTAGCCTAAACAAGTAGGAAATTTTACAGATCTTTTTGCTGATTAGAATTTTGGTAGTTGCCTGTGAAAAGTGATGTGACACAGGTAACCTGGAGAAAGCAAAATGTCAAATGCCAAACACTCAGTGATGTAACTGGCTTCTGATTTGATGTAGAGCTTGCATACAGTGCATCTTGTCACTGAGCTTGAGCAGGCTGCAGCATAAAAGGTCTTCTGAGATGTGTCTTGCTAGGCATTAAGGTCATAAAACAATCCACAATTCAGAAGAGTCTCTCCCTCTCTCTCTGAGGGTAAAAAACCCTTTCCTTGTTCTTGTAAATATGCATGTACATTACAATAAACAAGTTTGATAGAACCACAAAATCCAGAAATTGTAGATGTAAAACTGTATCTCAACTATTTCAATTCAGACATTATTTCACTATATGTATAATACAACTGAAAAAAGTCTGATTTCTGGTAAATTACATAGTGTTTACTTCAGTGAGACCACTTCAGAACACTCTTTGCACTCCTGTATGCTTTTATTGTGCAAAGAAATAAATACTGCATTAGAACTTTATCAGGTAGAAATTAAAAAATCAGCAGAAGTCATGATGTTTTTCTTCACTAAATACCTGTTGAGTGTGATAACAATGCATACAGAATGCTCAGTTATATTCTAGAGCCTACAAAATATGAAAATACAATCTTGAATGTATTTATCCTATCTTACCTATCTAATTTATCTTTTGCTTTGCTGAGGAAGTGTATGAGGAAGAGTATGGTGAAGAGATGCTCCAGAATAATGTCGTAGAGTGGTACAGTAGAGGTCTTCAAGAATTGTATAAGCTCTCAGTTTGGTTTTACTCTTTCTGGATCTTTCTCCTTCAATAAGATTTGATTTCCGTAGTCTTGGTATAGGTATGATAGGTCATTAGTGGAACTGTAAAAGCTGCTTTTCCATGCAATAGGGAAGGCACAGTCTCAAATTTTATGAGGATGAATAGGAAAACGTTTTTAATAGAAGGATGTCAGTAGTTCAGTAATGGTCTGTTTCCCATCTCTTGTGCATGCTGATTATTTTGGAATCTAAGCTTGGTATAACATTACACTTTTTAATGGGGTTTCTGTGCTAGCACAACAGAGATTTCAGGGCTTCCTTAGCAAAACAAGATAGGGCGGAAACAAAGAATCCTGGGATTCTCATTTGTTATGATCTCTTGTTTTTTCTCCAAAGAGATGTCTGGGTGGTGTTGGGTTTTTCATATGTGGTGGTTATTGCAAACACAGCTTGTTCATAATTTTGTATGTGGAGATACTGTTCCCATTAATGTATGTCAAGGAAAAAAATCAGTTAATTACATATGCAGTCTATTTAATAAGAAGAGGTGTTTTCTCAGGTTATCTCCAAGGTATTCTAATATATCTGCTGTCCTATATCCCCTCCACACACACTCGTCTATCAACCTTAGAGTAAACACTACATAATAATAACTAGAAAATAACTCGTCTTTGGGGCCTTTGTTTCTTTATTCACTGTGCAGCTTCTCTCCTGATGCTTTTAGGTTCATTTGTAGTTTGTTTGTCCCTGTTGCAGGTCTTGCAGATGAGAAGGTGTACAGAAGTCCTAACTTAAAGCCTTCAGAAGGGAAGCTGGTGGTGGACCAGCAACAGGCTTTGTGGAGCTGATGGGATGACATGTATGGCCTCGTGCTTGGCACTGCTCTGAGGCCACTGAGGCTGTTTCAAGTGAAATCTCTCCTGACTTTGATGACAAAGGAAGAACATTGAGTTATGTAGTAAAGAAGGGAATCTGCAGCATAGAAAACCACAATGCCTCAAGGTTAATCCTGTAGCTGGAAGTGCTTGTCAGCCATGCCACACCAGTTGTCATCCTTCAACACTGGAGGGATGCCCACACTCGCCTTCCTGCAGCCCCTGGTGTGCAGCAAGAAAGGGCCCTTGATGCTGTTCAGCTGCCCTGGTGTCTTTAACAGAGTTTGTTGCCCTGCAGTAGCCACAGGCAGGAATGTGGGTGGCCAAAGCCACTTGCCTGCCACATGGTAGTGTGACTGTAGAAACACTATGAGACGGTCACTACTGCATTGACCTGAGTGTTACCAAAGCAAGCTGTGTGCATAAGGACATAACATGGGTGAGGAAGACTTGGTGGGTGTTGTTTGGGTGCAGTGTGGGGTCCTCATTATTACTTTCCTTGTTGGTGCTGGATGGTCAATGTGCTGTCTTCTTGGCTTCTGCTCCCCTCTGTTACAAGGGATGACTAAATGTTTTGGGCAAGACAAAGTTTGGGGGGGAGTTGGTGGGCAAATAGTTTTCCTACTGCAACAAATGAGTGCAGTACAGGAAAATATGAAGATGGAGGGTGACTCTTATGGTTCTTCTCTGTAGTTTAAAAGTACCTGCTTTGGTGCCTGTTGAATACAGAAAAGGGAGTTTGATTTGCTTTAGGGAAAAACTAAAAGCAGGTTTACCACACTGTGTCATTTTCAATTACTTTGACGTGATCAATTTTTTAATTGATAATTCATTGTGCAGGAAATCATTATTAAAAGGATAAACCTTGATGTCATTGCTGTGCCACTCAACAGAGAAAATGGGAAATTTTCCTCCACTCAAGAGGTCCAGTACTTAAACCTAGAGAAAGGGCCTTCATCAGCAACTGTTCTCTTTACAGGAATAGTTTTATATTGGTAGTTTCATTTCAGTAAACTATATTTTTACTTCTCTGCAGGCACAGCTGCCGTTTCTCCTTGGCTGATGGCAGAGTAGCTAGATGTAAAACCTCAAGTTTAGGACCTAACATAACATACAGAGTTAGATGTAGATAGATTTTGTCTAAGCACCTATCTGTATTTTCATCTAGCAATATCTTCATACCATAATAATAAATTTTATGAAGCTAATTAAAACTGTGGAGGCATTTACAAAAGCTCAATTTTACATGTGTTAAACAATCTACAAAGATCCCCACTAGTGATCAAAAGACCTGGGAAAAATAGTATTTTCATCTTTGTTTCTCTCTGGCCATAAAGATGTGAAGATAAAAACCATAATGCCTACCTGTAATTTTAACTAGTCTTGTTTGAGGTGTGGCTTGCTTGTGAAGTGGCTCTTTTATGTTGGCTGGAGGTGTATTTGTTTGCTTTTTTTCTACTGGAGAACTACAGGAGCAGTTTTCACCACCCAGGTGGAGCCAGACTGTTGAAAGTTTTTTTTCATTAAGCTACTTTGTCTTTGTCTGTCAGTTAAAAAATGGGAGTTTTAAATAGGTGATAATGTAAACAAAATGAGAAGCCAAACTAAATTTTACATCTTACGAAGAGGACTTCTCCTTTCAGTTTTTATCAGCCTCTGGTGCTTTTTTGGTGGTTCTTCAGAAAACTTTGCCAAAAGTTATATAATGAAACAGTGCAGGCAGAGATCCGCTGCTTGTGGCAACATCATTTTTAACTAGCAGCTCTTCCAGTTTACAGTTTTACTCCGTGTTTTTTGAGGTGTACATAGCTGACAACAACAAAACCCAAATGAAAAGGCAGATTTTTTTCACATTATTTATATTCATAACGAGCACAAAGAGCTGAATCCCAGGCTGTGGGACTTGGCAGCAGATGGAACCTGTGTTTTTTGTGTTAGCACTCTTTCCAGACTTCAGTGTTACTTGGGAGTGCCTATATAAATGTTTTTCTACAGGTTTTTTTTTTTCGTTTTTTCTTTAAATCAGGTTTCTGGCTGCTTGCATTGTCACTGGAATTTGCAGTTGCTACCATGGGTGGTCTTGAGGCATTCTTCTTTTCAAGAAAATACTCTGTGTGTATATGTTTTACAGAGTACTTTACCTTCAAATTTTGGGAATCTGTCGGTGCTGTCTGTGTGGGTTTCTTCAGTGCTAGGCCTATGCAGTGGAAGTGTGAATTAAAGGTAATTGACTTTGGAAGTGGCATATGTTTTCCTCTTAGCTGACTTCACTCTTAGAATATTTACAGCGACGAGAGCTCATTTGTCATAATTTAACTGTGATACAAGGCAAACAAGGTATTTAATGCCAGTGTCAGAAAGAGTTACCAAGACACAGTTTTCACAAATTCGGTTTTAGTCTTCAAGACTGGGATGAGCCATTTAATCTGACACAGTGGAAACAGAAGAGCAGTAAAGATGTTGAATCACAGAGGTGTCAGTTCAACTTCCACTTTTCACGTTCCAGAGAAAATCTTTCCAATCAGGAGGAAATAAGTTTAAATTGTCTGCAGTACAACTTCATGAAGATGCTGAGGTTTTCCCAAAGAGCAGGAATTCAGGACTCTCACTGTTGAGGGGGGGAAATGTGCTTAGAGTCCACTGAACTGAAGGAGTCCCCTTTCTGAGTTCATAGCATGAAAACGGTAGGACTGATCGAACAACCTGGTACATCCACAGTTAAGTCCTCCTCTTTCCTGTACCGTAATGGTGCAGTTTAAATCAATGGAGGAACCTGGGTCACAGATAATGAAAGTAACAGAGGTGGTAGGATGTACTCACTACAGGAGCACAAGGAACTGAAGCTGTGTAACAAGTATTTTCTTCCCCACTGTAACCTGCCATTATTGATACCCAAAGCATTTAAGAAAAACCCGTCTGTTTCCTCACGCTTTTTAAAACGTTGGATACACACAGGTATAATTTTTTGAGAGTGATGAGAGCCTGAATGAGTTGAGACTTACTGGCTGGTATTTTAAGAGGATTTTTTAACAGTTTTTTTCAGATCTCTGTTTAGAAATGGTCAGAAGTATCCAGCTTTTTGGGTTTTATTGCACTGGGAATGGGCATTGGAAGATAAAGACAAAGGACCACTCTGTGTTTCAATGACAGAGGTTTCTGAGTTACTGCTGAATGAATGGTATATACTTGCAGTCATATATACATGAAATCCTCCCATTCTAAGAGTGCTTCATTAAGAGCCTAGCATTTAATAAGCAAGGATCCACAGCCAGGTTTGAGCGGTTTTTTTGTGTTCCAAAGTGCCCTTCCACTTAAAATCTTTTAAAAATAAAAGAAAATCCCTCTCCTGCTTCCCAAGGAAGTTTCAGTGCAAACCTGGATTACTTACAGAAGGAATTGCCTCAGTTGATTTTAAGTGTTTGATTCTTCAGAGAGCTGACTGCACTCTCTTGCAATGGGATGCTAAGGCTTGTGGAAGACCTACGTATCACAGAGATTGCTGTCAAATTAATGCTTTGCATAACAATTCTAGAGTATTTAAGACCTTCCACCTGTTTTTTCCCAAGCTCCAAACCATGGCAAATACCGCCTAAGCTTATTGAAGTCCTTGAGCATCTTCACTGTTTCCAATAAACTTTTGATCAGCAAATCATGTGGGGTTGTCTGTCCAGTTGCTCACCAGCTCATCAGGGACCTAGGCTTTCAGGGAAGACTTGCTTATGTTTTAGCCCTTGAGCACAGAGCAGCAGACTGCTGAAATGGCCTGTTCACAGCAGCTCTCCGAGGATGTTAAACGTCTGGATTTTAGAACGAATTTGTTCATTAGGTGCCACAAACCCTCTTATTCTTAAATTACACACGTTGCTTGACGAGGAAGCTCACTTGCTTACTCTTGCTCTCTTGTTTCTTAGGGCTTTCCTCAGAATCGTGGTAGCTTCATGCTCTTCCTCCTATTGAAAAATAAACTTTAAAAAATCAAAATAAGAGGAAATGCTTGGACTAAATTGGACTTGCATTTCCAAACACAACGAAAATACCCACTGTCTTTAAACCTTAGTTATTTTTTGTTTGTTTATGTGGTGAGGGAGAGGTGTCTGCAAACCTGAATTTGTAGTATTAGGTAGCTTTTTTGGGGGGAAGAAAACAAACAAAACAAAAAAACAATAGCAACAAAACAAGAAAAAAAAAGCCAACAAAGAAAAAAAAAACACAACAAAGAAAAAAAATACAACAAAGAAAAAAAAAACACAACACCCAAAAAACTAGACACAGACACCCAAAAAAGCCCACAAAACCCAAACCAAAAAAACAAACCAAACAAAAACCAACAACAACAAAAAACCAAAACAAAAGGGGGGGAAAAAAAACAACAAACAAGCCAAACAAGTTGTGCTTCCTGTTCTCCAGCTGCTGTCAATTATGGTGAAGTGGCTGTAATCTCAGGTTACTGCAGGTCAAATGTGTCATCATTCTCATGGATCATGCAAGAGGAAGAAATCAGACCCTGAGGTATTTAATTGTATGCTAAGGCACAAAAAAAAACCATCTGGGAGACAGGAGGCTCGCTGACCTCAGCTTGGTCCATGGGAGAATTGTGGCACAGGTCCTCATGGAAGCCATTTCCAGGCACGTGAAGGACAAGAAGGTGACTGTAAACAGCCAAGTGTGGATTTACCATGAGCAAATTGTGCCTGATTAATGTGATGAAGTGATGGAGACAAGGTGCTATGGGAAAGGGGAGAGCAGAGGGCCTTCCTTACTGTGATGGTACCAAGTTTTTTAACACTTCCATTAGCTTCCCTGAAGCTAAACTGAATACAGGCTGGCTGGATGGTTGGTTGAAAGCAGACTGGGCTGTGTGAGCAAGAACATATCCAGCAGGTTGAGAGAAGGAGTTTTCCTGCTCTGCATTTCTGCTGAAACTGCGGACCCCCATACAAGAGATACCAAGGAACACCAAGGTGGTTGGATCTGGAGTATGTGACACAGCAAGAAAGGCTGCAAGAGCTGGTTGAGTTCCAGCTGAGAAGAGAAGGTTGAAGGAGGCTCCATTTGATTACAGTTATCTGTAGGTCAGTTACGAAGAAGGTGGAGCTTGACTCCTCTTAGAGGTGTACAGTGAAAGGACAGGCAAGAGGCAGTAGTCACAAGTCAAGACAAAGCAAATTCTGGTTGAGCATAAGTAAAAGTATCCTCTGTTGTGAAGGCGGTAGAGCAGATGCCAAAAAGAGGTGGTGGATTCTCCCTCCCTGGGCAGGCTGCGCAGGTCCAGCTTTGAAGCTAGGCCTGCCTTGAGCAGCACTAGAGACCTTCACGTGCTATGAATGTAGTCCTTAATGTTTTCCTGTTTTTGAAATAATGATTTGTTAGTGCATAAAAACTTACATTGTCTAGTTTAAAGGGGAACAATGCAAAAATATTTGCCCTAAATCCTTCACATTCAGCTCATGTCAAATTCCTAGCTGTAGATATTTTGAAGTGGACGTTGCTGAATCATGTGATTATCTTTCTATAAATTAAAAATAAGCCAGCTCTCTTTCCTTAAAAGAGACTATTATTGTTATGTTCAGCAGAACTCACGGTAGTGATGCATTTTTGCAACATTACTGAGCATGCAGATGGCTTAAGAACGGGAGCATTGTGTACAGCCGTACTTACTTTTGTTGGTTTAGTTTGAAACTCATTTGAGAGAGAGATTTTTAGACAAAAATGCTGAAAACTGTTGTTTGGCAAAAACATACATCTTTGGCACAGAAAAGATTTTCTTGGTAGCTTGCTTTCTTACAGTGGTTTGATGTTATTCATGCCCAACATCCACTGAGCTTCAGGAGAATGTGGCTGGAACACTACATAGAAATGCCAACCTGTTAAATATGGGTTCATTTAGTTACATAATTCTGATCTTTGTCAATATTGTTTACCATCAGAGAGGATTTTCTAATTCATACTGGTATTCATCAGCTCTCAAAGCAATTTTTAAAATTGTTTGAAAGACAGTAAGAATATTCCTCTTTTTTCATCTTTATTTGCTTAAGCTGAGTGAGTTTGACCTTTAGACTTTTTCCATTGAATAAAGTAGCTTGAAACTGCATGCAGAATTTTAGCTTACAAGTCACCTGCATCTGCATTTCACCTACAGTAAAGCCGTAGACTTAGACTTGGTGTTGCGTGGCATCCTGGGGGAAGTTCTTGGTTAACTTTGCTCAGATCATTTTGATGTGCGGGCTCTGAACGGGCACACACCTTGAGAGAACACACAAAAAAACTCTTAGCCTAAAAAGGGCTAGCAGCCATGTTGGCCAAAACTTCCATGCTTTCCAAATGAAATGCCCATTTTTATTTAGTGGATTAATTGAGCAGTGAAATGCATAATTTAGGCAATGAGACACGGGCTTAAGGGACTTAAAAATATTTTTATTAGTTTGATAGGTGTTAAAAGGGGAGTTTAATGTGCTCGAGTGCTTTTTTGTTTGTTTAGGTGGGTTGTGTTGTGTTGTTCCCCCCACCTTGCAGGTGGATTGTTTGACTTGGCGATCTTAGAGGTTTTTTCCAGCCGTGACAATTCTGTGAATAGCTGAGCCTGCCTTTTGGAGGCTAGACATGCAGTAAGATAGTTCTCCTTCTTCTGAGGGTTTTTTAAATAACTTTTTTTATTCTCCTTTTTTTTTTAAATCTGTGCATTATTAAATTTTATTACTCTTTCTGGCATCGTGTATTTCCTGTTCTTGTATTGAGGGGCAGCTTTGTGAATGCCTGCATCTCCAAAGCTTGGCATTGCTTTTTATCAAATGACCCAGAGGTAGTTGCTGAATGTGAAAGTTTTCGGTTTCTTCATCTTACGCCTTCTGGAAGGGAGAGGCAGCAGAAGGAAGCAGGGGCTGGGATCAGAGTTACAAGCTCTCTTCCCAGTTTGACTGTGCATTTGTTTCTGATCTCTTTGCAACAGATTTCATCTCTCTTATTCTTTCCTAATTGGAAGATATTAATGTTCCATGTTCCCAACTTTTGCTCAAATGTTTTGAAATCCGGATTGAGTATAAAATAGAAACCTTTTCATGTGGCATTGTGTATTTTTTTATCTGGAGTGAGGAAAGCTGAGAACATGCTTTATTCTCCAGGGTTTTCCCATACAATCAGTTGAGGCCCTGATTACTTACAGACTTTAACATGTCAGAAAAAAAAAAATAAAAAAACTTACTTTAAAATTTAAAAATAGAAGAGTTGTTTTTAAATACCAATTTGAAGTAAAAATGAAAATAACCACTAGATGGCACTTGAAAATGGTGTATTGAGATAGTACATCTGCTTTCATAGTAATTACAATTTTTTGTAGACCAAGAAGGACTTTATGTGGATCTGCATAGTTCTGAGAGGTGGTGGTATTTCCAAAAACAGAGCCAAAGTTCTTTTAGCTTTACCTCCTTCTTCTGTGATCGAATTAAACCACTGTACTGAGGAATCTAGTCTGCATTAAAAGCTCATTCCTGGTGCTTTAAATGCTGCCTTTAGAAAGAAGATAAATACATGTATAACTGATAAATGTGTACAAAATTGTTGGGTTTCCACTTATTTTTATTTATATCCATCTTTTTAACAATATTCTGCTTTGTCCTAGAATTCTGTTTACCTTTTTCTGTTGTGTCTAATTTGAGATACAAGGTATCTTGACAAAGTGTTGCTGCTTTAATATTTCTTTTAATACTGTTTTAGGTCAATGGCTTGGAAATTAACCCAGTCTGGTAGGGGAGGATTCAGGCAAAAACAAACAGGGACCAAACTCCAAGGGTTCACATTTCACTATTTTTGCTTTACCCTTTCTGTCTCTTAGTAGGAGGAGGGGATGGAAGGAGATTGTGACGATTTGATTCTGTAGAAAATCTGATAGTAGCTATGAATGTATTATCAAGTAAATCTTGGGGGCATTTCTTTCAGTGATCATTGCACGAGAGTGTTTTATTTGAAATTTTCATGTAGCCTCTTTATTGGTGTTTCTGAGATGTGTAAAAGTTACATTACCATGATTATGAGCTAATAATATTGAAGATGAGCAAAGCTGAGTAAATAGTGTCTGTAGCCTTAATTTGATTCTTCTTCCATGGGAGCCATGGGTAGTAGCTGTTTTGAGGAGTTGTTTGGACAACTATCTTAGCCTATTGTACTTGAGTTGAAGAGAGCAAAAGTAGACCAACTATACCAACTATAATACTTGGTTGTGCAAGGATATCTTGTGGCCTATTAAATATGTATTAAGAGACTAATTCTTTCATTTATTCACACAGCTGTATATGGTTCTGCTGACACTGGTAGTAATTATGACTGAATTTTATTATGAAAGCTTCCTTATGCACATGGTAGACCTTAGAATGGATTACAGTAGCGATGGACACAGCCGCATTGTCCTGGCTTTGCAGAAGACATTAGGGCACAATCAACAAGAGGTGAAAAGGAGAGTTGAACAATTTTCCCATTCAGCCGCACTCACTGCTGCAGGAACATCTCCTTTTTTGTGCTGATTCGTGCTGTGCAGAAGCACTTGGCCATGCATGTTTCTGCCATGACTGCACCCTAGAGCAATTTCTGTGCCAACTAATGAAGATAAAAATGAAGCTTTAGGAGTTACAAATCGAAAAATTGCCTCTTTTTTTTTTTTTTCTTCCATTCATAGGGTCTCATCCTCTGAAGGCTGTAAGCAGAACTCCCTCTTGTTCACATAAAATTCCAATTTGACTTTTGAGTTCTTACCCACAAGGCCCTTCAGTGAGGAAGCTATTGCTGAATGCAGATGTCCTCCTGGGAATGAGCTGATTGCATTTTCCTGCACTGAAATTAGTAAAGTATTGCCTGTGGCCATCTTACCTGTGATCTCACTGGCTCTAAAGCTCTTTACTCTGAGATTAATCGTTTAGTGATTTGCAAAAGCTAGAGGGAACCTCTGATGATCCAGTTAACAAATCACAAAAAAAAAATTTTAAAGCAGTATTAAAATAATGGCAAAACACAGCAATCACAGCTATCTTCCAAGAAGAGCTGCTGTTTATGCAGGCTCAGGTAGTCTTGGTCATGCAGGAGCACAAAGGAAAATTGTTCAGGTGTGTATGTAAACCCTCAGTTCTGGACACTTACTTTCACTACTGTTGGACAACTATTCTCGGTCAAAATTTCTCCCCTGCTTTACCTTGCTGAAAGTTGGTAGGGTTTGGGTGGTGGTTGTTGCTGTGGTCTTGTCATGCTCTGCAGACAAGCACTGGTCTCCTGTCTGAGAGGTGATTGCTTTTCACAGTCTGTGTCCCTGGAGGAAAAGGGTGCTATTGATAAATTGCTCTGGCGTCAGCAGAAGGCTTTTGTGGAGCTTGTTGTCATTATCCGCCTCTCCGTGGGAGGAAGCATTGCAAAGTAGGTTGGGTTCTGCCTGCTCTGTGTTCTGAATTTCAGGCATTTATTTTGCTCGCCTTCTGGGTTTGTTGGATTTCTCTCCGGTTGTGGCAGCAGATGTACGAGCGAAAAGGAACGCTATTTTGGAGCAAAAAGATACTGAAGTTTTCTGACTGAGTGCATCACATCTCCTTCACCTAGGAGTAGGGCCAGGTTTAGTAGCACAGGGGTCCCAGTGTACCCGTCTCCAGGGTGACCAACCTCACCTGCATATGCGGGAGATCTGGTGCTGCTCTGCAGTACCTTTCTCCCTTGTGTTTGCGTGCACGGAGCGTGCAGTGAGGGAAACACCTGTCTGCTCTCCAGGAGCTCCAGGTAAAGGAAACCACTAGGCTAATGGAACTGTATTTTCCCTGGGGGATGTGCATGGCCACTGGCAGGCCTGTGGGTGGTGGGTTGGCACCTGGGCTGGTTGGTGCCTGGTGTTCCCCAAAGGTATCTCTCACCCAAACAACTGGTTCTCTCTTGCAGTTTATCACTCTCCAAGTTTTGACTATCAGTATGAGTCACTGGAGTGAGTCTCAATAGAGTATTGGTGAAGTAAGTCTAGCTGTGGCCTGTGACTCCCTGGGTTTCTTTTTTCGTTTTTTCTGCCTCTGCAGCTGCTGAAGGCTGGAATGGATCCTGCAGTAGTATATGTCCTGCTGCCATTTAAGTTCAAGGCAAAAACAGGCCTGTCTTGCTTACGAGTCTTGAGACAACTGCTTTTTTGTCCAAAGTGACTATGGAAGAAATTGGCTCAGTCTGAAAAATAATGCTGATACAAAAGAGTTAGGGCTTCAGACTGTTTGAATTAACAGGCTGCCCAGGGAGGTGGTGGAGTCGCCATCCCTGGAGGTATTTAAAAATTGTGTAGATGAGGCACTTCAGGACATGCTCTACTGGGCTTTCTTTTTTTTGGGGGGTGGGGGTTGACAGTTGGACGCAATGGTCTTTTCCAGCCATGAGGGTTATGTGAGTCTGTGAACGGCATCCTTCTGCGGAGGCTCCGGTTTGGAGACGTTCATGCGCTTGAATGAAGATGTTGGTGACTTACGTCCCCAAACCTGCTTCTTCCGCAAGGCAGACGCGTGTGCTCTGCAGCACGGGGGCGGGCGAGCCGACCTCCCCTGGGCTGCACCAGCCAGATGCTGGCCGGAGCGCACCTGTGCAGGCAGGTAGCCTGGGTGCCTCGGCTGGCGCTTCGTTTCCGTGCCTTGTTCTTGGGTTTGTTGGGGGTTTCTTTTTGTAGGTTTACTTTTAAAAGGTGAAGCCGGAGGTGCCTCCCCGCGCCGGTCCCCTTGCTCCGGGCTGGCCGTTTGGAACCCCCGGGGTTCTATAGTAACCAACTCGGACGCCTTCGCCTGTCGCCCCGACTCCTGCTCTGCTTCCTCCCTCCCCTGCAGCCCCGAGCTCGCAGGGACCCTGCTCCGGAAAAGCCTTCAGCACCTCGGAGGCTTTCCTCTGGGTCTTCGAAGGTCTCCTGCCGGGGCGTCGCTCAGCAGAGCTCCGGCATGCCGGCGTGGCTTGTTCTCCCGCCCCGCAGCAGGTACTGCGCTGCCGTTTCCCCCTCCCAGAACGCCGGGCGGTGGCTTGATACGACCGGGAGAGCTGGCACGTGTGTGCAGAGGCCCGGAAGAGCCAACGCGCCCGGCCCCTGGCCCGCGGGTTGGGACAGCGGAACCAGTGCCTGGTGGGACCCATCCCTCCCGCTGTGCCCCGGCAGCTGCTCCAGCCCCCGGGCACACGCCGTGCCCCTCGCTGTGCCCCGGGGGCACGGCCTGCCGCCCCGGGGAGCTGCCCCGCAGCCCCTGCCTGCCCGGCCACGGCACAGCCGCCGGGTCCAGCGTCCCTCGGCGGTCCTTTCCAGCCCCCCTTCCTCCTGCGGGGGCAGCAGTGCGGGCGGCGGTCACCGGCCGCTCTGCCCCGGCGCAGGTCGCCCTTGTCACCGCGCAGCAGGGGCGTTCCTGATGCCGCCGCCTCCCTCCCCCTGGCCCGTCCTCCACGGGTCCCTCTGCTGGTTCCTCCTGCTCCCCAGCTGCTGTGTCGTTGAGGCAGGCAGGTTTCCCGGGGCCCTTCCTTCTCCTGGATGTCATGCTCACCTACTGAGCAGGTGTTGGGGTTGTGGATGGATGCGCGTTGGTTTTGACTGGCGAGGGTGTTTTGTTTTGACGTGGAAGCGGTGTGTTTCCAGCACACAGAAACGGTGTTGCCCAAACACAGCAGGCGTTTCCTGTGGCTTTCGTGGCTTTTATCCGCCAGAGGTTCATTAAAACTTGGTCCAGCAGGTCCGAACCTGTTGTGCCTCAGCAAGTCCGTTTGAAAAGTGTTTGTCACTTTGTTATTTTTTAAAAATTAACGTTAATTAATTACTTTTTTAAAATGTTAGGTTTATTTAGGATAACTCACAGTGGAAAATAAAAGCTTGAGCATTTCCTAAACCCTTTCTTGTTTTCTATAAAGGCAACTTCTGTAGGTCCAGAAGACAGTTCCCGCAAGCCTGGTAATTGCTACCTTCCAACACTGATAAGTTTAAGATCAATGTACTGATTTGACTTTACCTAATAAGTGACTCGTACCTGGCATTCAGACTGGGAAAGAACATCCAAAGAGAAGACAAAAAATAAATAATAATAAAGAAAACCAACCAAAAAAAACCCCCAAAAAACAGTGAAAGACTTCAGAGAACTTGGGGGTGGGGGGTAGTAATTTTTATAAAGATTGTCCAGACTCCTGTCCGACAGTACACCTTGTGTTCTGTGCAGTTTGACTACATTTTTTTAATACTTCTTTACTTACATATTTGAAATATCATGCACCACTTAGCTTTCATAATTAGATTAATTTGTTTTACATTCAGCATATGGGTTAGGGATAATGGCACACAGCGACTTGTGTGGTTTGTTTGCCCTGTGTGCCACAGCCCTGGGGGTCCTGGGGTGCTGGGTGACGCCCCCTCCCCAAAAAATGCTTCCCTTCTGCTGCTCCTGCACCTTTGCCTGTGAGGGAATGCTTTCCAGGGCTTGGCCTCCATTTTCCTCCCTGTCAGCAGAGGCCACCCACTTGTGCTCTGCATTATGGTTGTAGAAAATAGATGTCTTTTATGCATACAAAGACTGCTATTTTGTCTTTGTCAAGCTAAATGATTCTAGTTTTCGCACAGCTTTTACTTTTTCTTTGCTATTCTTCTTGATTCTTTTTTTTTTTTTTGCCCGTTTTCATTCTTTTTCTTGCCCCATCTTTCCCTGTCATTTTACTGTTCTCTTTTCCTTTTTAAATTTTGTTTATTTTAATGTATTTTCCAGACTACAAATTCTAAATTGTAGTTTAACAAGTAGTTTGCCCTGCTGACAATAAGCACTTGCTGGCAGCCTAACTGTGATACACTCTTTGATTTTTCACAACTGTAGCTAATGTAGCACTTCCAAGTTTGGGTTACATACTGAATTTCAGGCTGAGTATTGGCTGAAATGCTCACTCGGCCAAGTAAGGTCCAGCGAGTTATGCTTTTTTCCTCTGGAAGGGGGTGTAAGGAAAAGCCAATAGTCAATATCCATGTTAAGTTTCCTCTTTTTAATTTCGTAGTTAGTTTACTCATGCACTGTAATGATAGGATCCATTTCGTGTTTTTTGAGGGCAGTTTTGTAGCAGGCATGGTTTACCTGGCTTTCCCTCAATTAAGACATTCCTAAAGGCTGAAGAACTCACTGCAAAGCAGAACAGTATTATATTAAATAGTATTTCTAATAAAATAGTATTTTATTTTTTCATGTTGTCTTCTATAAATGAAGAGAAAAAAAGAGAACTGGGAAAAAAAAAGTAGAAATCACTAGTTAAAATCATCCATCATTGAAAGACTTTGCAGTAGATTACTTATCTCCTTATGATTTTTCAAGCTTTATTTCTTACATTATGCTTAAGTCTCACAGAAAGATTAATGTTCTTTTAGTTGCCTGAAATGGTGCCACAAGCACTTCTGGGCATGGTATTCCTTGCACAGAATAAGCAGGTTTTTTTCTGTGTATTGAATGTGTGAGGATTTCTTGTTGAGTATGAAGTTTTCTTGGGCCTTCCTCTGCACTTGCTGTCTGTGTGATTTCCATTTTAAAAGCAGATTTGGAAAGAGCTAGCACATCAAATAACCTTACAACCATTTTTACAGATAGCTCTGAAGAACTAAGTATGACAGTATTAATCAAAAGCAAAACTAATGGGCATACATATAAAAAGGGCAAGTGAACACTAGTAACAAATTTATTCTTCTCCCCTCCCTTTTTTTTTTTTTTTTTAAATTGAAGCATCCTGGTATCATGCTAATGGTGAGTACAGTTGTACATAAAGTACTTTTTGTACTAGACAGAACCTGGTTGTTTTATTTGCATTCAAAACCCTGAAGAACATCTTAATTTTTGTGCATGTTTGAATACGCAGAGAAGGAGCAGAGCTAAAATTTAAAATCTATTGGCTTTTACTATGTGTTGTTTTTATTCATCTTTGGTAGGCATGAAAGACTAACCTAAAAAAGCCCAAAAGTTAAAAATAGTGCTGTTGACATTCTTTTTATGATTTTGGAGTTTAATTTTATGTATTAGAGGACAAAGAAAGCAAGTAACTCAAATCTGACTTTTAGAGTAAGATATAGTTTAAAACAATTTCTAGATATGGAGAAGCATGTCATTAAAAAATAAGGAAGACTTGTTGCTGTGTTGCTAAGCGTTTCATGTGGTGACCATCTATCCCAAACTTCTGCTGGCAAACAGGACTCCATTGAGTCTCAGCATGTCCCCCATTAAACCATCCCATCTCCGAAAATTAGAAAGCTCATTAATGGCTCTCTGCCGTGAAACAATAAAGAATATATTCATTGACTGGTCAGTAATTAGCGCCAACCAGCTTTTGTCCGTCATTATACAAATATTCTGGTTCATTTATTCCAGAGCTAAAAGAAATCTATTTTTTTAAAACACCTTTTGTATTTGTGTGGGTGTATTTTATTGCCAGCAATCTCCTTTTGTTTTTATTTGAAAACTCAAATGCCTCTTCAGCCTGTGAGAACATGAACTCATTTCCCAGTCTGCTGCTTCTTTGTTGAAACAGCTCAGGTCACTGACTGGGTAGACCCCAAAACACTAAGCCATTAGTGTCATAGTTCATTTCTCTTTTCTCTCTTTGTTATTATGAAGTAGTAGAGAATTTAGATAGCATAAAACAGAGCAGAAGGTGTGGAAAATCCACTTGAAACTTTCCCTGTGCTCCTTTGCATCAGTAATCTGCATGGAGTCAGCTAAGGGCCCAGCTAGACTAAAGGGAAATACGTTCTTAAGGTAACAGGAAAACAGAAATTCATTTCCACTGTCCTCATGGAAATGAGTATGGCTCAAATTCAAACATTCTTCCATGGAAAACCTTCCAACTGAGACTACACCATAGTCACAACTCACATCTCTGGGGCTCTGCTTTTGCACATCTAGGATTTCTTTCTAGCCTGTATTACAATGTGTGCCTTACAGCGCTTGGTTACTTTTGAAAACCTTTGTAAGGATTTTGGTATTTGTGGACCTAGTTTGGAAGTGTAGCTTGTCTAGTAGAAGTACTAGTGGCATTCTCTGTGACAGATGAGCCATGAGGTGATATAGTCCCAAAATTAGGACTGCAGAACTTGGTCACGTGTGTGTATCAGGTTTTGTAAATAACAGAGGAAGATAGGAGGAAAGCAAAACTGAATGTTAATGAAGGTAATCAAACACTTGTTTTTAATGAACACTTAAAAAATGAAGACTTGCATACAGTTGTGTAATTGAAATAGAAATGTAGTCCACAAAAATCTAAGCAATCATTCCTTCTCCCCGGCTTTCCCCCACCATCCATCTCTTTTCTTATGAAATCTAATTTATTTATTTTTTCTCCGAAGCCCTATTAGATATAAATATTTATGAGAAATCCAAGAAAACTGTGATTCTTTGATTAATGTTTCCAGGACTAGAAAGGAAGTAATACATCCAGCGCGCACACACACACAAATTATTAGGTTTTTTTATTCATGTAGTTATCTCTGTAATGTTAGGTCTGTATCTGCACTAAAGATAGGTGTAGAGAACATCACCCTGAAGGTATCTCTTGCTGTCAGTGAATCATGAATGTCAGCCTTGACATGTATCTTCTGGTGATGTTATAAAGCATATGTGGCGTATTTTAAGCAAAGCTGTCCATACTTTTGTCTTGTTGGAATAATCCTACTGTCTCCCTAGTGTCTGTCACTTTTTTGTCATCCTTAGAGCTGAGAATTATCTTGTAAAGTCTTGTTAGGATACTTTTTAATTGTTTTGTTTTTCCTCATGCTAACTTATAAAAGTCATTATGTCTGCCTTAAAAGATACACAATATTTTTACTGATACTGTAGAGAAAAGTACTTTATTTTAGTATGGTTTATAAATCCCAGTTACTGCAAACTTTGCACTTTGGATGCTCTGTGTCTTCTATACTTTTAAGCCGAAATTACTGCAAAGGCTGCCCGTGACTTGTTGTGTGACTTTCTGTGGAGCTATTAAATTGCCAAGCTTAAATACATGCTTCAGTTCTTGTAGGGTCCAAGTCCAGCTTTCTTTGAAAAGGCTTGCTTGAATGGGTCCTTGCCAGCACTCAGGGAGAGAAGGAGCTAGTATTATTTTGCTTGCTTCTGTCTGCCAGCTTCCTGTCTTCCTTACAAAACAAGCTTGAAGATGTGTCGAAAGGAAAAAAAAAATCAGATAAATAAATAGAATCTGAAGAGTCCACTAAATAGACTCTATTGATGTTTTGTCTTTCAGCAAGCGAATAACACCAGTAAAACTTGAGCTGTTGTTTAATCATATGTCCATTCACTTGGCCATGGAGTCTCTTCTCTAAGTAGTTACGCTGTCTTGCCAAAACCTTCCATACAAAAAAAAAAAAAAATAATGAAAATGTCCATGTTAGTTGTGATTTGTATTTGACTGGATTATTCTTTTTATGAAACGGCTTCTCTCATAATTATGTAATTGTACGTTAATATATCAACAGTTTTGGCAGAAATGCCCATGAAGTGTAGGTTGGTAATAAGGAAGATGAAGCAACTCAAAGGAAAAACAAGTTCATCACACTGTGTCAGCATACATTTTTTTAAGAGGAAAACTCTCAGGCAGTGTAATAGAGAATCAGAACATTCTTCATGATGCCACTCATTAATTCAAGAATTCCTGAAGCTGAGCATAGGTTTCTGTTTCAGCAGTAATGTGCAGTAAGCTTTGATTAATTTATTGTAGAGGTACCTGGTTGTTCAATACCTGGTCTTCATGCATAGAACTCCCCTTAGGAATTTGCAAGTTGACCCGTGCTGAAGGTCAGTGCTGCCTTGCTGAGCTCGGTGTGTAGCACAGGCGGCAGGGCCTTGGGTGATGGAGAACGTGTGTAAAATACACCGTGGGATCACTTAAGTTCTGTGAAGTTTCCTCTTTCTCATCTCTTGAAGAGCAGCAGGCAGAGGTGCCAGCTAAAGGATTTGCTGTTGTTGAAATAGCGCTGAGACTTCAGCTGAGCTTTGTAAAGGAGGATCATGAAGCACTTCTCAAGCAATAAATTAGTTTCACACTAACAAGGAAAAGGCTACCAGTCATACTTATCTCTAGGCAGAAACAACACAATTAGCTCATCTAGATAAGTCAGGGGTAAGGGCTGGAGTGGCTGACTTGCCTATCATGCTTGAAGCGCGTTTATGTTGTTCAGAAAATAGGCCATATTCTTTATGGGAAGAAGCTGATCTCTGTCATTTAACAAACTCCAACTCTCAACAAATCTCTGCTGCCCACAGGAGCTGAAGTTCCTGGTCAAAGAGTAGCTCAGTTTCTTTGTGGTTTTGTGTCTGAAAACACTCCAAACAAAAGCAGGGTTGATTCAGCACTTTAGGAAGAGAGATAGATATAAAGAACAGTGCAGTGTGGTTACATGGTGGAGGTCACCAGGGGACAGAAGCAATGTCAGATTTGCATTTGGTGATACTGGATTTTGGCTTGATTTTCCACACTGAAGTGTTACTTTAGAGCCAAAGTTGTTTGTTTCTGTGTTTGGATCTGCTTTGCAAGTCACTGACCAAGATGTAAGTGAAATGGTGTGTGATTATGTGCCATATAGTACTTGATGGAAAGATGAGTGGGTTACAGAAAATGAACAGAGAAGGTGCCGTGAAATGAGAGTTTAAATGCACTACAGGTAGAAGTGGTACAGCAGAGTGTGGAGCTTAATGGCAAGTTGCTATGAAGTTACAGGGCTTCCTTAGCTGGTGGGGCCAGGTACTGCTGATAAGCTCGACCAGGAAAATGCCATTTTAAAATACAGATTAAAATTTCTGAATCTGCTTCCTTCAGAGTTCAGTTTTTTCCACCAGCAAGCAATGCCTGAATGCCCTTCGGTTTTCTGTGTTGGCATCTGAAGGAGAAGCAGCTGTTTACACACATTTCTGGTGCAAACAAGGTCATATTTCCAAAGTGCCAATCAGTTAACCATCAAAAAACACACATGGAAGAGATCAGCCAAAACCAAAATTAGCAATCACTAAATGAGTGGGGTATCTAGGAGCATGACCAGACCTGTACAGGCTGTAGCCTCTGTGGGAGATGGTTCTCGTGAGGCTTTCGCCCCAACAATGGCACCAGGGCTTGGACAGCTGCTGTACGTACAGGTGTTGCAGCTTTCCCTTCTGATGCCATAGGCTGAAACATTAGTGCTCTAGCAGGCATTTTCCAGAAAGCAGGATCCAAAATGCCATGTAATCTTGCAGTTATAAGGCTTGCCACCCTATTTGCGTACCATTTTCCTGAGTGTCAACAACAACTTCTTCTGGCTTTGCCTGTGGGACCAGGACTTAGCCTACCTTCTTTATCCAGCTGACAAGAAGCCCCTGTGAAACTTAGCAGGTTTTGTGGACTTTATCAAGATCTAGCTGGCTATCCACTCCCCAGGTTCAGTTTGTTTGGATGTTTGTGTTGTTTTCTTAGAAAGCCAGCCGTCCTCCTGTCAGGATTATCATTGACATTACACAGTGTAAACAGAAGGCTACAAGGGACCAGACTGTGTGCCAGCAACACTTGATTCCTGTGGGCTTCAGTATGCAGAAGTGCTGGGTTTCTTTATTTGTATATTTATTTGCCCCTTACCTGGGTAGCAGATCTCTTAAACCATTCCTTAAACTGGTAGTTAGCATGTGTTAAGCATGTATTTTTACAGAGAGGTAGTTCTGGGTATTTTTTAGCTGAGGACATATACAAAGTAGGTCTGTAAGTACTACTTAGCTTCTGCATGCACTTGGTTCAGGAGGTAGTTTTGTTTCCTGTGTGAGGGCTTCCGTTGATGAGTACTTCAGGAGTGGCAGGATAACTTCCAAACAACGGCTGGTTGGTTGTTTCAAATTTGTGTATTAAAATTCACTTCTCATAGGCAGGAAGTCAGATTTCCCTGTTGCACCTTTTAGTGGCTTTTGGGAAATCCAAGCTCATAATGTCATGGGGTTCTACATCAACATTGCTTTATATAAAAGCATGATTAACAGATTAATGGCTGGTGATACATTCCACTGCTAAAAAGAGGGATATCCTGGCATTTTCAGTGACAAAATGTTAAAAAGTACAGTGGACATAGGTGTGGGAGAGCTGTGGAGTCTCACTCTCTTGATCAGTGAAATGTGAGGGCTTTTCTGCTGCCCTTCAGACAGGAGCACATTCAAGAGCTGGACTGGCTAGTGCTCTTCAATTGTATATTGTATATTGATACTTAATCTGGGCATTAGGTGGAAATTATAGGGTTGGAAAAGATATTCCATGCTGTTTTGATGATTGGAATAAAACTATAGATTACCGTTCCAGTTCTGAGAGTCTTGCATTAGTACTCCAGTATTTGTGACATATATCAGTCACCATATATTCATGTATCTATGTAGAGGTCATTTACGCTTAAGGGATTGGTGTGAACTTAAAACTATTTTTTTTGTGACAGGTCACAGTAATGAAAGGCAGTAGTAGGAATAAGGATCATTCGACAGAAGGAGAAGGAACTGGGAAGCGACCAAAAAGAAAGTGTCTTCAGTGGCATCCTCTCCTTGCCAAGAAACTCCTTGACTTCTCTGAAGAGGAAGAGGAAGAAGAGGAAGAGGAAGATCTTGATAAGGTAGACTTCATTGGATACTTTCGACCGTAGAAAGATAATGGTGGGTCAGATTCTCCGTAGGTGTGTTCTTGGTTGTTTTTTTTTGCTTCTTGCTGTTCTCTTTGAAGAACAAATGCAGCCAATTAAAAGCAGTTATGGTGTGTACATAAGGCAGTAAGGATAAGTAGCAAGTAACACGAAAAAGTCAATTGTCAATCATGCTTTTAAAATCTTCGACAAAACCTTTTTTTATAGTTAGACTTCAAGAGTTTTAGCTGGATTATTTAATAACGTGTTCCACATCTTGGCCTTGATTGCTCAAGATGGGTTTTTGACATGTTTTTTAAAAACATTTATTTTAGACATGAATTAGCCTGTGCTTGATGTGTGCTTCTCGTGGCTCTGAGAACATGCAAAGCTAATAGTTCTCTTTCTCTTTTTGAAGATTTAAAAAATACAAAGATTAAAAGGGAAAAGGAAGACAACAATTTTTGTTATCTTTGCACATGAAATTCCACTTACCCTCCAGAATATTGAGAGCATGGGTGAAATAATCTGTCTCTGGTTTGACACTTAGTATTTCAGTACTACTCAATGAAGCTGGCATTACCATTTTTTTCGTAAGAACCTCAAAATGTGGCATCTCACAAATGTACAGTTAGACTCATCCTCAGTAAGAAGAAGTAGGAATGGGTTATGGAGATGTGATGTTTCCGTCATGTGGACAATGTTCATATCTGCATCCCCTTTACTCCTTCTTAAGCCAGGAAGGGAGAGGTCAGTGCTGAGGAGACTGTCTTGAGCCACGTACTGATAAGAGCGACCTTGATGAGGATAAGGAGCAGCAAGGAGACTGATACTCTGACAGTACTTTCGGTTAACCTTACCAGCTTGCTTCAACAATGCGGTATAAAATAGTAGTGTTGCAGTTAAGTAGGAGATGGTTTTCTTTCTCATACAGCAAGTCTTTTCATTCAGTCAGATCTACTCTTCTGTGGTGTGTCCTTTGTAGGAATGTACAGGCCTGTAAGTGGAGAGAGCACGTGTTGGCAGTGTGTGCTGTTGAGATTTGTCCCCTGGCTGTGGCTGGGCAGCTGTGTCAGTGGCTGCACTGCAGTACCACTCACAGGATGAGTAATAAGTGGCAGGAGATGGGGAGACAACTCTTAGCTGTGCACTTTCCTTCCTATGCGATCTATAGTTGCAAACACACATAATTGAGGTCAAAGGTAGTTCTGCTCACCTCATCCCATTGGGATAGTTTCTAGATTGTAGGAATAGGGTAGGAAGGCTCTCCTCCTTCCAGCCCCCTTAGGACTGTTACTAGAGAATGGTGTGCAGCTTAGAAATTGCTTCAGTTGCAAGTCTGACTGTAAGTCTTGCAGAGGGCATGAATGAACCTTGAACCATCAGTTAAGGAGGTTTGATGTAGAACTCCAGACCTTCTGGACAGAACAGATGGCCTTTGGAGATAGCTGTGTGTATCCATATGCATCTTCCTCGTTCACACATCCAGCATACACAGACTCCCAGTCTCTGTGGGAAGCACGGATAACTGAGTTTACACCCCTTCCCTTTCGGTTCCGTCAGGTGACGCTCCTTGGCGCTGATGGTTTAGAGCAAGATGCTGATGAAACTGAAGACGACGAGTCCTCGGAGCAGCGAGCTCGCCGACCAATGAACGCGTTTCTCTTGTTCTGCAAGCGCCACCGCTCTCTCGTGCGTAAAGAACACCCTCGCCTGGATAACCGTGGCGCGACCAAGATCTTGGCGGATTGGTGGGCTGTTCTAGATCCAAAAGAAAAGCAGAAATACACTGACATGGCCAAGGAGGTATGTTCTCTCTGAATGGTGGGTGTAAAGGGAGTTCATTACACATTTGTCCGTTTTCCGTTTCTCTGTATTAAATGTTTTCTGTGGGGTCTTTCTCTTCCCTGGGTTCCTCAGCTTTGCCAGTGGGATTATGGTGCCCGGAGCTGCTGCTGTTCTTGCTTTGTTTCACTTAGTCATTTGGAGTAGAATGAAAAGAAACTGGTCTGTGTACACAAACTAACCTGGTTCTAGTAATCAGTGGTACGCATATATGCACTTTGTCATAGATACCACCTGATAATTTTTGCAGATAGTGTGTGGTGGTTGAAAACAATAAACTACACAGTTCAGTGTCAACTGACTGTAGTGATGCATACCTCAAGTTGTGCATTTGCTATCGATGATACATGTCACTATTATAATACAGGTGGACCAAACCGAAAGCATAGTCAACAAATGTAGTCCCTCTTTACCTTTGATGCTTCATGAAGTACTCTTCCTATGGATTGTTAATGATTTTCTGATAGAGCAGCCTTTGGTGGGGCAGAGCCCAATACCTGAATCCGAGAGCAGTACACAGGCAGAGTCCTTTAACTGGGAGAAAGTAAAAGAGATTTATCCCCATATTATGCAAAGTATTTTTACATGAACTTAAAATTTAAATGAGGCTTTTTAAGAAACAGCTTGCTTGGTAAGTTGGCCCCAAAAAGGCTGCGAGTATCCATAGTAGAGTGAGAGGCATGTAGCTAGTTACTTAGCCCTATAATATCACCCCAAAACAGATCCTTGTAATTACGTGTGTGGTGTAGATTGCAGGTAACCATTTAATTCAGTCTTAGAAAAAATAACGGAGGGCCAGTGAGAAGGAAGAACGTCTCTCTTGTTTGTCGAGCAATGCTCACGCACTATGGGAAATACAGATAGCTGGGAAATTATTGGGGAAAATGCTACCTGCGTCTGCCCTGTACCTGTATCTGCCCTGCTGCCCAAGGCTGTCCAATACTGTTAACACATCTATATAAGGTCTGGCTCTTCAGTAGTTTGTGCAAACATGGAAAGGTCCACAGGAAAAACAAAGTTTTCTGCACAGCAGGTCCTTTCTGATGCCAGGGCCTGTAGTACCTCCTCCATAGTTCTCTGTCTGTGACACAGTGCTGAAATACTGGAGTCTCAGCTTTCTCCAGCTATTCCTGATTTGTTCTACATTTCCATTTACAAATTAGCAATGCTTCTTGAAATGTGTGGGAAAAGGGCAATTGGGGGATCTAGTACAGATATAGGGAAAAGAAAGATGAAAATGAAAAAATAATTTTTGGAAGAAACAAACCTCAGGGGACTGCTCTTTTGTAGCCTTTTGTCTTGCTGTGAAGTGAACTCATTCATTAAGAAGGAAAATAATAGCAGAACTTCTGTATGAAGTGACAGATCTGAAACTATTAATCATATTGTTGTAGAAATCATTGTTTCTGTAGTGATTTATTTATTCTTCTCGGCATGAAGAGCAAATTGCATATTCAGTGTCAAAGCAAAACAATAAATCTAAGTAGTTTTCATCATTACAACTAGTTCCAAGAGTGTGTAGAAGACAGATAGTGTATAATTTTTATTCTTTAAACAGTTGTATGTTATAACAGTAATTAGCAGCTGTCATGTGCCTTCTTCACCATCACAAGCCTGTTCTGTGTGTGTGAATCAGTTTTGTTTTAACACTGTCTTTTGTAGTTAGGCTTACTGCTGAGACTGTTGAAAAGATGTTAATGTCAACTCTAGTGTAAAACATTTATTGGTCTTTTCCATTTTCCTAAGGAGGACTCATTTAAAAGTCAAGAATGTGAATGCCTTTGGGAGGACATAAAATTACCATTGTACCAATAATCTTCTGTTTGAGTACTTATATGTATAAGCTCATTAAGTTTAAAATACAGTTGATGAACTTAGTGTTATTTAAATGTAGCTTTTCAGTGCCCTTTGACTTCCAGTTTTCACTCCATAGCCTCTAGCCACTGCCCTGGCAGGACAGACATCTTCCAAAGGACCATACGTCATATCCACTCCCCTCACAACATGTCTTGTTTTCTCTGAGCTTCTGAATCATTATTCTTGAGATGGGAATGGGCCTGACAGAAGTGGTCACTACTGCAGTGGCTACAACCCTTGTTGTTTTACAGTCTTGAAAATATTTTTACTACTTGAAGACAGAGTTTACTAAGTCAGCTTAGATCAAGCATGAAGGAAGCAGCTTTCCATTTCTTACCTGCTTAGTACCAGCAGTGTAACTGTTTCAGCAGTATGCAAATCTAGGCATTTATATATTTACTTATTATATGTCTAGCTATATGCAAGATATATTTTGGAACATAGTGAGGCACGCAAACTTCTTGGCAAGTAAAATTAGGAGAAGTTTCCTAGTGGGCTGGACCGCTTTCCCTGCTTCCCACTGAGAGGATAATGAGGTCTATATTTCATTTAGGCGTTTTTGGAAAATCCCATTATGTACGTGTCTGCACCTTGGCCCCTGCTTCCTCTGTTTTCAGTCTTATGGTTTATGGTCACTTGTAGCAACACCTACACTGGAGATCTCATGGTACACCTGCAGAGCTCAGTATCACCTTCTGCTGGTGTTCTCTTTAGGAGCAGGCTTTCTATTTTATCCTGCAGACTTCTAGATCAGCTTAACTTTGGAAGTTTCATTGTCTAGGGTATAAGCCCAGTAGGTGATAAATACTCCAAGTGGAACCACAAATGTTCTGCCAATTGTTAGTATTTCCCTTAACTGAGGGAAAAAAGAATTATCACTATACATTAATATGCTCCAGCAGTTTTAGTTACTTTGGTAGTGTGTTTTTCTGTTAACTCTTACAGGGCTTTCGCTGCAACTGCCCTGTTCAGGGACTGGGAACAATCAGCTGCCTTGGAAAACAGCCAGCAAGATTATTATTGTTCAAGCCTTGTTTCCCTTGCTAGAAAACACTTCATTTTAAAAGACAGCCTTGCATCGGCAAGATCCAGGCAGTCAGAGTTGTTTCCTGTAGGGAGCAGCCTGATGAATCCAGGCTGCTGCCATTCAGTGGCAGAGCTGAACGCTTCTCAGGGCAACTGCTCAGCCAGTGGTTTGGCAGATACAGTCAGCTAGACTGGAAGCTGGCTGTCATTGCTGGGCCACTGCTTTGGCAGCCCCTCAGGAGAGGAGGGGACAGATGCTCTGGCTTGTTGGCCAGAGTCCAGCAAGTTCACTTGGTGACGTATGGACCATAGCATGTAATGTGAACCCTGCATCCTTCAGGAGTGAAAAAAGGAATTTAGTATTTTCTGGGGATTTTTTAAATTATTTAACTGTATTACTTTTTTAAAATGTTGGATCTCTGGGATTCATGTGATGTTTAATAGCCAGTTGGTGGGATTTAAGCATGCATTTAAAGTTAAGCACGTGCTAACTGCTGCCGTGAGGTATAGCTGGAGTCCACTTGTGAGCTCCTGTTCTCACCACACTAGAGAAAGCAAATCTTTTTTATTTGGTGATGAAAGCAACTCAGGGAGTTATGTTGAAGTGTAGCACCTTTTTTAGCCTCAGCTCTTAAGTGGTACCAGTCCTACCACATAATACATCTTCCCCAGACTATCACAAAAAATAAATCGTACATCAGACCAATCCTACAACCATGTCCTGGGACATCAGGACGTGACCCTGCTGGTCTGTTCCTGCTGCTCAAGGGATGGAATCTTTGAATTCCAAGTTAAGGACTTTGGGTTTTTTAAAAGCAACTTTAGAGACTTTCTTAGGCTGCCTGTGCTACGTTGGTTTACTGCACAGTTGGTCAAATGGAGGAAAACAGTAAGCTTGCTATTGCCTTTGGCATTTTTTAATTACTGGGTAGCTCATTAAGTTATCTTCTGGCAAGCAGAATCCATCACTTCATTTTAGACCTTGGTCTAATAGTCATGAAAATCAATATTGAAAGTCTTTCTGAGATTTGGATCAGGTCTCTGTGTATTTTATAAAACTGCTTCTTGGCCACTGTGTAAGTTTTATATTTTCTTTCTCATTTATCTTGAGTGTTGAAACTCTGAAAGAGGCCAATGAGTTGTCCGCCCTTGGTTTGCTCCCTCCACAATGGAGAGTGAAGTTAATGCTCACTTCTTGGCTTTGCAGAGGAAAAAAATCCATTAATACATGACCTCACTTGAATTGCTCTTGTTGGAAACTGATTAAAAGCTTATTGCTGCCTCGTCTTGCAAATGGCATGCATTCTGGCTCTCATTTGATGGGCAGCTTGTTGGCTTGTCAAATTATTCCTTAGAATAATTCAATTACTCAAAGCAGTAACACTGATATGAAGAGCTTACATACCTAACTTCTAGCAATTTTGTGCATTTCACTCTGCAGGCAGAAACATGATTTGTGAGTGGGCTGTGACTTTAACAATGGAAAGCAAAGCTGCCTCTCTGTGTATTTTTGCCTCTTCCCTTACCCCCTCCTTTTCCTTTCCCTCTACCAAGCTATTTTTTTGGTATACTGAGCTCCCAAACTAAACTGAGGGAAAGGGAAAAAGGAGTGAGGTGCGAGGTGTTGCAGTCCTTACATTAATACATACACCCTATTCAGAAAATACTGCATGTATGTGGGTCAGCCATCCGTGCAGATTTTTATTATTTATAGCCATTTCTATAAATACAGCACTTCATGCAGTGCTGTGCTTTTGTAAACTGAAACATTTTTATTCTTGCTACAGTCTGGAGGTAGCAGGAGTCAGCTGATAAGTTATGGTGGAAGTGAAAGTAAGCAGTACACATGTGATGGTGATCCCGCTGCAAGGTGTGCTGCTTATTGATCTGGGAAAACACTGCAGTGACTCCATCAGAAGAGGAAGTTTTTGGTGCTGATTCTGTATTTGATAACCAAGGGCTTTTTTGGTTTTTTCCTCTCTGCATGTGTTTCTGTGCTGGCATATGCGTGAAACATAGGTGATTCTTTGTGCCAGAACCAAGACTGATGACAGTTGGGTGGGTGGGAACGTATAATCACAGAAAAACCTTCCTGCAGCTGCCCTGCCATGTAATTGAGGATCAGTTCCCTCTTTTGGTCGTTTGCTGCCATCGAGAGATACCAAGTGCATGAGGAGGTACTGGGTGGGTTCCTTCTACCCACAGTGAGCACTGGTACTTACAGGGTAGACTCACAGCAGCCAGTACTGTATGCTGCTATCTGCTCTTAGGCAAACATTGGCAGCTGGAATGCGTGGCATGTTCCTCTGATTCGTGTTCTCCACCTTGCACAACAATGTTAAAAAATACTGAAATGTGCTCCTTTTATTGCTCTTAACATTCAAAAATCTTGTTTGCTCTGGGCAGCAAATATGTAGAAAACATCACTGTTGCATTTGGTGAGTAAAATTGGCCCTCATCCTTCCTTCTACCTCTGCTACCTGTGTAGCTTCCAGACCTTTTCCCCCACCCATCATGTGTAGTCTGGCTTAGTTTACTGCCTCGTACCACAAATATAGCAAACAACTGAGATGTGTGCTGTGTGCTCAAGGCCAATCAAAGTTTTATATGGTCCCAGTTTATTTTATGCAGCCACACAGTGTGATAAGATTTTGGAAGGAACAATGGGGATGAAGTATCAGAAGTTACTCAAAATGAGGCAATACTGATAGTGGTTTATTTTTGGTGCCTGGTTTAGGAAAGCATATACTCACATATTCTAAAATACAAAACTATTAGCAAAAAATATGTGCCAGGTAAGGAGTGTCATGCTGCATTGATTGCTAAATGTTTGTTTTCATTTCATCCAAACTAGAAAATAAAGAAAGATTGTACCTGCAAAAGAATTCAAATAGCTGTCTTTGTTTCCCAGGGAGTGAGCATACAAGCACTGGGGAGGAGTCTGCAGTATCAGAACTTCAGCCTGCTCTGGGTGATAAACCCACAGGAGAACAAAGAGAAACTTCACTTCTTTAAATACAGCTCTGTTTATCTTAATAGTTCTTCTTATTAGATTGTGTTGGCGGTCAGATTCTAAGCATGTGATTAAACTATTAATAATCAAGATATTTAAGGATTATTTACTGTATTAAATCCTCTTACATGCAGTGCACTCTGTTGCCCTGTGGATAGTATAATGTCATGACTGGAAATTTTTCCTTTTCTTTTCTAGTACAAGGATGCATTTATGAAAGCAAATCCAGGGTACAAGTGGTGCCCCACAACAAACAAACCTGTGAAAACCCAGTCATCCACTATTACCAACAGGAAAAAGATATGGGCCTTTCCATCCGACTCTGCAAAAGATTTACCAAGCCCGAGGAAAGTGACACAAAGTGAAGAAATGCCACAGCTTAACTTCGGGATGGCAGGTGAGATTTTCATCCATGTTACTCAGATGTAGCATCCTCATTTTGTTAGAGGTTGCAGTGTTGGAATTGAACTGTGGCACCAGTTTTATTTACTGCACGTGGTACTGTAGAGCAAATACCAAATACCTTTCAAGTCCCTAATTAAGTTGCCAAAACTCTAGTTAAATGTCAGCATAACAGCTTTCCAAAAATTCCCATATGGCGTGATTGCTCGTGAGAGTCAAGTCCAGATATGTGACATCATGACCCGTACCTCATTTGAGGTCCAGATTTGATTGATTTTTAATTCCTATGTATCTACTGTTAGAGATTTTCCATTTTCTAGTCAAAAAGGAAAATGCTGATACTGTGTATTGGTTTTCATAGAGCATTGTACTTTGTTTAGTAATTTGCTATTTACAAAAATAATTTCTGGGTGTCTATGAAGTTGGAGGTGTTAACGTTCTTGTGGATGAATGTACTGGTGGAGCTAACTGACATTTAAATCAAGAGAAATGTAATTTAATTTCACTTAAAATATGCTCTTCTGTGCATTATACCTCAGAAGGGCAGATTCTAACCTATTAAACATTAAAAAAATGATCCATGAATAAGTGTAGGTGGAGCTCCTGAGCCAGTGAAAGGCACATAATCTGTCACTGATAACCACAAATAGCAAATTGCAATCATGACCTTGAGATACAGAAACATAAATGTTAAATGCTGGAAGCTTAAGACCTAACAGTCAAGTTAGAATACAGTTTTTCCACCACCACTCCTTTTTTTTTCTTCTTCTTTTTTATTAAAAGTTTATAATTATATTAATACTGAATTATTTGAAACTTCGTCATCTCCAACCTAGTTGGAGATGGAGATGTCTATCTACCTGGCAGATAGACACTGCTTAGAGAAATCATGAGCTTGGAGAGTGGAAAATGATTTTGTGGAACAAGTGTAAAAGGATAAAAAGGCATGTATACCTTTTTACCAGTAAAGTGGTATGGAAATTCCCATAATGAAATTACTTTTGGCTATGGACAAACTGTGAAATGTGATCAAAATAAAGGTTTTTGTCCTACATAGTTATGATGTATGGGAGACCAGTTTTAAAATTTCAAGCCCCTTCATACAGTTCTGCTTTTGCTATCAGAGGAGTAACTTCTATGCTCCTTAAAGGTTTATTGACTTAACGCAAAGAATAAGTAATAAGTCTTGGTCCATCTGCCATCCCCCAATGCTCCTGCTGGAATATCCAAATGTAGAGTTTTGGAGTACAGAGAGATCTTGACTCAATACTTGTCAGAGCAGAGAATTAATTTGAAACTAATCTTATCCATTGTTTTATCTATGGAGCCATTAATTTCTGAAGAAGGCCCTCTTCTGCACTACATGTGATTTAATTTTTGTTACTTTTTTTTTTACTGCATACCAAGTGAATGAACGTAGTAATTCATAGGAGTCTCACTCCAGTCCTCGTGCCAGAGAAGGCTGGCTGTTTCTTGAGTGTAACAGTAGCTCATAAGATAATGACAGCTTCTGACAGCGATGTTAGCATTCAAATGATGGCAAGTCTGCCATGCCAGATGGAGTACTGTTTTGTCAACTGTATACCACTTCATGCTAAATAAATTTTGTTGTGTTCTCTTCTCCTTGACTTCATGTGATAGTTCAATTCAACTCTGACTCTTATATCCCACACAAACTCTCTTAAAATACAGGCTGTATAGTAGCTGATGAACTAAAATGTATCTGAGCTACCTCAGAAAAACTTTTACCTTTGAAATCTTCATGGCAGATTCCAGAATCATTCCAAGAAATCTGCTTTACTTTTTGATAATCATTAATCCTGTCTCGACTGCTTTTTACAAATTACATTTCATTTTGAAAAATATAATACATAAAGAGTAACATCTGCTTTTCTTTTTTAAGTCCCACAGAGGCTATATCTCTCCTTTATTTTTGGTATTCCAACGGTAACTACCCCACTTCTAGTTCTCTCCTGTTGACCTATCATTGCATCAAGAACCTGAGGTGTGACACCAGCATTAGGCTTCTGACCTGCAGACCCCACTAGTGATGTTCTTGCTCATCTAGCCTGGAAGTTGTATTTGAGCATGTTCTTCTCATGACATGGCTCACCTGTGATCTGGTGTAGGGTGTAGGGAAAAGGCAGCTGCTGTTGACAGGTGAATGTGATCATTGCAGCATCAGCCCTCTCAAGTGTAGCCCTCTGCTACAGCTGCTACAGTATTCAAGTTGTTTAAGCACTAAAGTAAACTTTCACTTTCCACTTAGCTGTCATTCTTTTCCTTCCTCTTAGTTTTTATGTTAAACGGTGTGTTTTCTTATTTGAAATTGACAAAACAGCCTGTGAGTATCAGTGCAAGATGCTGTCTGAGGGAGAACTTTCGGCAGCATCTATGCTTTTGAATTAAATAGCACCAGTGAGTATTCCTGTGAACTGGACCTTGATAGTGTCTAGCACTAAATTGTTTGGAGATTTACCTGTACAGGTTTGGCCCATGTCAGCTGAAAAGCTCAACAAATTCCTTGGCACCACTCATGAGTGGGAATGGGCCAGGGGATTTGCCAATGGATATTTTGAATGCAGCTATTCTGCATCCAAATTTTGCATAACAAAATGCAACCAAATGGACAAAGGTAATTGTACCAGTTGGCCTCCATTCCAGGGAATGGCTCTGGACGCGTGTATCATATTGTTGCAGAGAGAAGTTGTGTATAGTTGAGTGAAGGGAAAAAATGTGAGTGCACGCTTAGTGAAGCACCATTACTGAAGTTGGTGTCTCAGCAGTACAGCAAGAGTAGTGCGTACCTTTCTGTCACATTTTGGCTGTTGTGTGGGACCTCTGGGCCACAAACTGTCTCCCACTCTTTACATGACACTCTGTTAAATTGGGCCCCTGCATTGCTCCCGAGGCACTTCCCCCAAATCAGACAATTACTCTTCATACTGTTGAAGAGCAAGCGCTGTTCTGAGAGGAAAAGCCACTCCATGAGTCATGCAGTGCCAGTGTTCATTGCTTTCACTTCTTGTTGTTTTCCGAGCTCCTGGGGTGCGGGAAGGCTGGAGGCGAGAAGCTGTCAGCATCAAGTACTTGGAGAAAGAACATTTGTATCTCCATTTTACTTTCCTCAGTTATGTACTATATTGGCAGGGCAACAAGAAGGCAGGCAGCTTGCCTGGCCAGTGCCTGCGCTGTTCTGGCACAGAGGATCAAGTGCTTCATGCTTCAGGACTGTCAGGCTGGCACTTTTCACCACTACATGCAGCTCTAAATTAAAGCTAAATGAAAAGAGAAATTTTGCTTCAGAGCTTGATCGTGTCCTTTTGTTTCATCCTATTACTTGTTCAGTGGCTAAGGAAGGGAACCACTCCCTCAGTAGGAGCATCCATTAAGTTACAAACATGCAATATTACAGCATCTTTGTGTATATTTATGTATGAGATCATTACAGTTGCTGTTTTAGAGATATTCATCTCTGTAGTACATAAAACCTTTGGCAGTAAAATTGTAAATCCACACGATGGGGTGTTAAGCACACAAATCCAATTAAATCCTTCAAACAGCTTTGAAAGCGTCTCCCAGAGGGTACAGAAATGGTTATTTGTGATTCTCTTGAACTGCCTTTTATGGTAGCTTGCTTAGAGTGTCTGTGACAAGTAGTCTTCCGGGGGTTTAGCACTGCAAGTGGTAGGTTCTTTAAACAAGCAAATGAATAAACTTAAGACTTGGGTTTACTTTTTTAACAGATCCTACACAAATGGGAGGCCTGAGTATGCTGCTTCTAGCAGGGGAACATGCCCTGACTGCACAGGAGGTAAGGAACTCTTTTTCTCTCCCTTATCACAAGCTCTCAGTTTAAAGAGAGCTTGGAAGAGGAATATTTGACCAGTGGAAAATGAAATTTAAGATAAACCTTGGGTAAACTCAGGTGGGACTGAAGTGTGAACCCTGTAGTATGAGTCTTGTATCCCAAGCATGAGTGTGGGCCCAGTTTTTGTATCAGTTCATTCTTAACTCTGCTGTCTGAATATTTGATCAGACCAGGCAAGTCTGCCCCATGAGAGAATGTTGTCACAGATAGAAGGGTTGAAACATTGTGTTAAAGAACAGGTGGTTTGGAAGCCCTTCTGGGCAAAGATTTCATATGCTTGTGAAATGCTTCACACAGCTGTGGCCTTGGTACTAATAGCAAAATAAATACCTAATAATTTCCATGCAGTCAGTGTCATTGTATATGCATTCTGAAACTGTGCAAGTGCTGACAGGTAATTTAAGTATTTGAGTCTACTTCTGTTCATTAAGTCTTTATGTCTAAAAAGGTGTTTATAGTTCAGTTGACATCAGAAATACCTTGGTTTTATGAAGATGTCTAATAAGTAAAAGTGCTCCTGCGTATCTCCAGTAGGGCAGAAACTTCTGATCTTTCTTTACACTGGTTAATGTTTATCATCTATTTTTTGGGCTAGCTCTGAAAGCTGTTCAAAAGATAGCTTGTATGTTGAGTAAAAGAGGTAGTCACTGCCATAAATCCCTAGCCTGGAAAGAAGAGCAGTGGAAATGAAGAGAGTTTATTTTTTATTTATTTTGTTGTTATTGGGAGGAAGAGCAATAATTAACTATCTACATGTGATGCCCCCAAATGCAAAATGTGTAGTTCATTTGAGATGGATTGCTCCTTTACTGCCAAAGCTGCGCCAAGACTCCTCAATGCTTTGTGCATCAGTTTGAGCAGTGGAAGTCTTTGTGCAAGTGTGGATGCTGGCTTTCTGTGTTGCAGCATGAAGAATAGGACGCACTAGGACAAGGTTGGCAGAGAAGTGAAAAGAAAATATTTTGTACTAAAATTAGAACATCCTGTAGTTTTCAAACTTTGAATTTTTCGGCTTGGAGTTAAAAAACTTTTCACTATGCTGTTATGTTTAAATGAGAGGGAAGGTGTGTTGTAGTTAAAGGTACTCAGTTCCATTAGGAAGAGTCTTTGCTGTGACCTTGTGAGTTGAGCTTTCTTGATTTTACATGAAGGGTGCCTCAAGTAGTATGATTTCAGATGGCAGTGAAGGATTAAAATCTACATGCGGATGTAGAGACAAATTGAAAAAGATGCTGTGTGATTGTTATAATATATGAACTTTCTTAATCAGAGCTTAATTTTTTTGAGCAAAAGGCACATTTCCCATGTGCCTACAAAAACCCTGTTTTTTCTCATAGAAACATGCAACATGCCTTGTGATGCAATATTTACTTTATGTACAAGCTATAGTGTGCTATGCTCTTTTGAGCCTGAAGTCTTCTTTTGAAACCTGGCCCTCTGCCTCAAAGATGTAAGCTGTGTAATTGGCATTCCGCCTAAATTTAGAGGAAAGTAATTGTCAGAAATACAGCCTGAACAAAGCTAGTTGAGGGATTTGTTAGCTGTTGGAATCAGAGTGGGCCAGAAACTAGCCTGTACTTACTAATGCCTTACTGTATTTTAATTGTTCTGCACTATGTGAGAAGCAGTAAGTATCAGAGAACTTTCCCAGGGAACAATACTGTTCATGTCCAGTTCTTTTGGAGGATCCCCTGTGTAAAATACATCCTCCAGAGCAACCTGGGTGCTGGGTATTCTCAAGGAGACCCAAATGGAGGAATTTCAGTCCTTCTAACTGTGTAGCAGCAGGAATCAAGTCTCCAACTGTCTTTCTGTGCTCTGGGAAACTTCCTCAGTTTCTTTGCATCGCAGCCCTGGTGCATCTTTCCTTTGCTTCCTTTTGATTTGATGTTTCATTGGTGATTAGATATGGAGTAAATATTTCTTAGGCTTATGTTTTCCCCTAATGCAGTGAAGATCCTAAACCTCTTTAGGCTTGGATAATTGAGCAGCACTTCTGGCTTCCCATCCTTGGGTGTGTGGACAGAGGAGTCATAAGATGTTCATCTTTACATGCCTGTGGGACAACCTATGGTTGAATTTCCATGCTTGTGCTTGAAAACTTTCACACTCAAACCAGCCTTTGGCAGGTTAGCCGAACATGTTAGGAGGTAATAATGATATGCTCAGTCAGGCCAAGAATTTATTGTAGAGGTGATAAGCTGCTTTCCTCTTCAGTGAAGGAGGGTTGTGTTGTGTTAGAGTTCATTTTGACATAGGTGAGAATTTGGTGTACTAAGGTGACTGCTGAGGTATTGACAGCGAAGAGGTTGAGAAGTTGCTTAACTATGGAAAACACAGGTATTTTTTTAATACGCATGTAAGTATATAGATGCATGTTGTATATCGAAAATCTTGGCATTTCTACTTAAATAACACATGCAGTGTTGCATTTAAAATAGTGTTCTGAGTGGTATGACATAGCCTTCATTATCATTAAAGCATGTGTGTATACATGTAAAACACATGCATATATAAGGTTCTTGAAGTGGAGGACTGCCAGAGATAAGATTACCTGTCAACTCGCAGTTTGACTTCTTGTGCATATATATGTTTATGCAGACTTGGGTGGCCTTGTAAGCACGGGTATTAAATACTCTTTTCACCTTAAAATTTGTTAGTAGAAAGGAGGGCTGCTCTGGCATAATTTACTCAGAACCTGGGAGAAGGTGAGGGAAATTATACTTACCAGATCTGCTAATCCCACATAAACGTAAGCGAAGCCTGCTGTTTTTCTGTCAAGCACATGTTAAATGGATGTATAGGGACTTTCTACATCAGGTGTTTAACCTTCAAGATGTCAGAAGCCCAGATGTCAGGTAACAGTGAACAGGTGGCAGCGGGAGGACAGAAAAGAAGCATAGCAGCAATATTTACAAAATTGCCTTGAGGCTTCAGTTGCCATCTCCATGTCATCAGTTAGGTTCCTATTTTTGTTATTCCTTCAACAGAGAATTTTGATAAAAGGATTTGGTATTGGTACCTGATTGTTTTCCAGGTAGGGGCTGGAGTTACTAAGCAGAAGAGAAGCCACAGACTTTACCAGCAGTAAACGAAGGACTTGGACAAGCACTGAGTTTCCACCAGGCTTTTGGGTCCTTTCATGCATTACATAAGACTGTGGCGTCTGTGTGAACGTATTTTGTTGAGCACCCAAGCAGAAACGCCGGTCGGGTCTGCTCCAGCTACTGTCGCTGTGCCTGGGCAAAGCCTGGTCCTCATGGCAGGTTTGTTGGCAGAAAGGCTGCAGCTGGATGAGGAGCACTCCTTGCTTGCCCGCTCAGCCCACCTCCCGTGCTCGCCCATCAGGCCCTTTGCTTGCCTTAGAGCAGCACCTAGTGGCCTGTCTGTAGGTTACTGCCCAGAAATCCCGGAATGGGATGTGTCGTCCAAAACCGGGCTCAGGAGGGCATTAAAGCCTCGTGTCAGTCAGTGCGGAGGGTGAGGCTGCCCTTCGACTGCGTTCGGCGCGATCTGTTTTAGAGCAGGTTGTGATAACCAGGGAAAGGGAGGCCACGGAGGCGTAACCCTGGTGGTTTCCTTCTCTTTGAGAACAAAAAGTTACCTTGCGCGCGATGCCGGGTTTGCACAGGGTAGTGTTGCCCCGGGGTGTAAATCAAAGGTGAGAAATCCCTCGGTGGAGCTGAGGGCAAGCCAGGAGGAAGAAAGAGGAGAAGGAATGAGATGTTGAGGGTGTTTTGTTACAGCAGGAAATGAGTCGTGTGCAGTGGCACTATCTGTGCATCCCTTCTCTCCAGTAATTATTTTAATGCTTTGATCAGGTTCCTCCTGGCAGAGATTAGAAGTCCTGGAGAGAATGATTTCCCACAGGCAGGGAGTGTGTGGGGAGCAGCGGAGTAGAAGAAACAAGTTCAAATTAGTGGTTCTGCCAACCAAAGGCAACCATATGAACTTCTAAAAGATAAAGGAAATTAGTAAGGGAAGTATGGTTATTCTAACCACGAAATGACCTGTGAGTTACTTGGCACCAGCAATCTGTCCCTTTACACACAAAGCTGTAGGAAACTGGGCTTGATACCTTCCATGGCTTGTGGCTCCTGTACCGCAAGGTGAAGAAGCTGTGCCTGCCTGCAGGACATGGCTTCAGGGACAAGGAGACTGGCCCCTCCGTGCCCGCCTGGGGAGCAAGTGCTTCACAGCACTGGTGAGCCATAATGGCTGCTCTCAGGAGGGCTCCTCCACTCCAGCATGGTGCTTCTGGGGTGACATGGGTCACTGGCTCCCAACTCAGGGCTGGTTTGTGCCCTGCTATCTCAGGCACATGTTGACACATCCATGTGGACATGCTCCTAGCTAGGCAGAGGAAGCTGCAAAGCTTCAGTCTCCAGTGGGGCGGGTAGGCAGAGGTCTGGCATATGGGTCCCTGCAGCACTGGCCTCAGGGAACAGAGAGGTTTCGTGTGGCTTCATTGTCCACATTGCTTCTCCTCAGCAAAGTAGTGCTCTCTTGTACAGCACGCTGAATAGGCTCTGCTTACGAACAAACTACTTTGCTCTCTACAGCTACCTTAAGGAGGTAGTAAAGTGGTGGGGCTTGTTCTGTTCAACAAAGTTATAAGTGACAGAACGAGGTAAAGGCCTCAAGTTGCACCAGGGGAGGGGAGGTTTAGATTGAATGTTAGGAAGAATTTCTTCACCGAAAGGGTTACCAGGCATTGGAACAGGCTGCCCAGGGCAGAGGTGAAATCACCATCTTTGGAGGTATTTAAGAGTCATATTGACATAGTATATAGGGATATGGTTTAGTTAAGGACTTGTGAGTCTTAGGTTAATGGTTGGACTTGATGATCCTGAAGGTCTTTTCCAACCAAGGTAATTCTGTGATTTTTTGATTCTGTGAAAGTGCTTCAATAAGCACAACAAACAAAGCTGCATAAGGCAGCCAGTCAAACTGCAGAAAATTTCAGTTATGTGGAAAACAAATCCCAAAGTTGGTTATTCCTGGGAGAATTCCACCAGTGAATTGGCCTGAAATAACCAAATGAGCGCTCAGACATACAAGCAATATTTCGACATATTTCACAACAGTGCTGAGACTCAGACCTTCAGAAATGGGTCACTCAACAGCAGCAAGTTCAGTGTGCGTCCCTGGTACAGATCTCATCACTGCTGAGGCACAGACATTGTAAACAGATCATGCAGAAGAATGAGAAAAGCAGTAATAAGCAACCATTGAAAAAGCAAAAGGCAGGCATTAAAAATAAATTATTCGTAACCCTTTGGGTTGGTATATTCCCACAGTACACTGATAAAATACCCTGCTTGGTGTTTAAGGATATAATGAAAGCACAGATCATAGGAGGTACTTCTTCCGCTAAGTTCAATGGCATGAAGGGATGAAACAAGTTTTACAGTGTACAGAAGCAAATTGTCTTGTGATAAAGTTCACCTTGGCCTGTAGGTTGCTACACTTGGATCAAGTGTTTTCAGAGGTGTATGGGTCGCAGATTCCTGAAACAAAATGCCAGTGGTGCTGATGCAGTGCATAAGCATCTCAGAGAAGCAGCAGCAGTATGAACTGCATGTGCTGTAGGCCTGGCTATTCTGTGGTGCTATTTGCTTACTGGCAACAGATGCAGTTGCTAGCAAAACCTCACGTGTCCATTGACTAATAAATGCTGTTGTCATACTTGTTTTGGTAATAAATAATAATTAAAAAAAAAAACAAACAACACTTATGATGTGAAATGTTTTAAATAACTTGAAATTTCATGAAAAATCAAAAATTGTTAAATGGAAAAAAAAGTCCATCCTGCTATCTTCCTAAAATTCCTCAAAGTGTCCTTCTCTTAATTTCCTGTAAGCATGTCACATACCTTATTTTATACTAATGGTAACTCATGCTTCTATAGGATTTACGCATTCGCATTCAAGTGTGACATTTAATGCATGTATCATATTTGATACAGTTCCTTTATAGAATGTTGCTAGATTAACACATTTCTGGCTAATAAGAGCAGTACGGTCAAACTTGGTGTTAATTCGAATAAGACTGTTGGTTTTGAGCAGTCATTTCTTTGTATTTTGATTTCAGAAGTTATGACTCTTTCTTGCACTGCCTTTCATACGCACCTGTAAGTCAATGTTTAGGTACATTATTTGAGCAATTTGAGGCTTGTGGTACCCGTAACTACTTAGTTTCATGCTGTGAGGGAATTGGGGATTATTTTTCCAATAAATATTTCTGTCACTTAGCAACCATCAGTGTCTTCAAAACTTTTTGTTAGCTTCTAAGTAATTTTCGCATTATCAGAATGTCAGTACAAATTGCAGACTTAACAGTGTTGATGGAATCACTAATACAAAGTAGCTCTGTGTGTAGCCCAGTATAATCAGTTTATTATTCTGTTGCATAAAATTCTTTTGCAAGGTTTGGAATTATAAAATAAAAGAAAAATCCCTGGGATTTTTTTGGTCTGTCTTCTTGGATGATTTTCAAATGCATTAAAATGGGTGCTAAACTACATGTTCACCTACAAATTTTATGAAACCTGTCCAGGACTGTGAAACATTAGATTGCCCATCTTCTCGTAAACACTGCTCCTTGTTAACTGCTGCCTGGTATTTTGTTTTGTTCACTGTTGTTCTTAGCTTGAAAGAAGCACCTTTGAGGTCTTACTCTGAGCTTTCCTTTTTCCAGATTTCCTCAAATACTTGCCAGTCTGATGCAACTAATTCTACAGAATCCTGTCAGAAGTCGTCGTTGTTTCAGTTCGCAGAGGTGAGTTTCTTTGCGACGGGTTGTCTTCCCCAGTGTTTCCTTTTAAGAAGCATCTGATGTTTAGCTGGAAGAGAAATCAGAAGTCTTTCACTAAAATTCAAGCTTTTATTTGTTGCTTCTTTTTGAGTTTCTGGAACCGGATCATTTATCAGGTAGACAGGTCAGATTTTGAAGTACTACTGCACTTGGTTTTAAACTAGAGTGTTACTAACTAAAGTTAGTAACTTCATTTAGATGTTACATTATGTCCTTTATCTATTTTGGCTGTTTTATTTGTTGAGTCCGTCAAAATAAACTAGTTTTGGAATTTCAAAAATCTTCTTTCTGTAACCACCAAATAGCTCTATGCAACTGTGCTGTAGTTTTGCAATGTACAACACTTTTGACAATATATTTCCTCTTGCTGCTAGCAGTGCAACTGTGCTGGTTTGATGGGGTTGTTTCAGATTTGGTTTTGTTTTGTTTTTAAATATTTACTGTTCCTTCCAAGTTTGAATGGATTTCATTGACATAAACGACACAACAAGAATGAGGTTGCAAAGAATCCTGGTCCTCTACAAGCATCACTTGCTTGTTTATATCCTTCCGATTTTTGAAACGGTCATACTCAAGTGACATATAAATATTTAGTTTTATAAATACTGATTGTACAGGATGCTCGGTGGTGTTTGAGTAAGTGCATATGGAAAGAAATTTTGTCATAGCAGAGGCTTGTTTTTGTTACTGTTTTCACACCAGCTGTGATTCAGATTTCCATGTCTTTAATACTCATTGCTGTGTGCACCTTCATATTCCTCTCTAAACACCATCACTTGCAGAGCAAAAATATTGCAATCCTAGCAGTCAGAAAAAAAGTGATTATTTTTTGTTGTTTTGGTTTGTTTTTTCTTTGTTTTAACATCAACCCACAAGACCTTGAGTCCCAACCTAATTAGTAGTGGGCCAGAATTGTGTTGTTTGCTGTAAGACACACTCTTGCTAAGGGCTTGTGACCTCTGACTTTCCCTACCCATCAAAGAACTACTTCACTGGATGCCTAGAAACAAGCTCATCTGCACCACTAAAACATGCAGTTTAGAAGCAGCTCATTGATGATCAGTAATTGGAAATGCATATTAGCTAGTCTTAATTTTCAAGGATGTTAAATAGCCTGTAGTGAGGCTGCACCTAACCAGTGCATGGTACATATGTGTGTCATTGGCAAACTAATTGGTACCTGTACTGAAATCTAGCATTAATCAGATGTATCATTGTCAACAAAAATAACTGACACAAGTTAAACAGTATAACACACAATTTCCTTGGTGTCTGGGATGGATTTGGTATCTCTTCTTAACTGGCCTGTACATGTCTTCCTGTCCACACTTAGGCTTCTGTGCTAAGTAGCAATTGGTGCTCTGTCAGCACTACCGTTCTTCAGTCTCAGATCTTTCATTGAACCATGAAATACAAGATAGTGTTAAGTTTTTGCTGCTTACTCTCCTTTGACATATCAGTGGGCAAATAAAAGGCTCTCAAAAAAGTCTGAGCCTGGGAGAGATTTTCCATGTGAAAAATAACACAAGTTTGGTGTTTCAGAGATCATTCATTTACGTGTCTCCTGGAAAGCAGATACTGTTCTGTACCTGTTTGTACAGGTGGGCTGGGATTTGTTTGCATGCTGTTAAGTACTGAAAATCTTTCTATATGATGGATCAAAACTTTAGTACGTTGCGGTTTGACATTAAAACTGAAGAATTAGATAATAACAAAATAATTGTTATCCTGACAGATCTCTTCAAACACATCACAGCCTGGAGTCCCGGGAGCTGTAAAACAAACTGAGGAGTCTGCATTGTTTCAGTTTGCTGAGGTATAAAGGCTGAAATATGGTGGAGGAGGGTGGGAGCAAGCGAGGAACCATTAAGAGTTGTCACTGAATGGCTGAGCACCCTGTCTCATGAGGGATTCCCATCAGATATTAATCTTCATGACAGCATTGTGTTAAGAAAATTGTGGGGGGAATAACGAGTGATTTGAAGAGATGTTGGCCAGTTTTACCAGCTGTCACATGCACAAAAGGCACTGGGCTTGTGAGCGTTCCCTGGCCTGTCATACCACAGGACTGCTGCAGCCTTTTTTTTTCCAAATGGCCTTTTAATTTACATCTAGGAAGAAACCAAATAAAAGACATTCTGAAATGACACTATGCACTGCTTGTAGAAGAGGATGCAGCAGTGCAAAATGACTGCTGCCCTAGAGGCAGGAAGCCTTTAGAAAAATAAACCTCAGGTCAAAGGAAGCTTATCACAGCAGCTACAAGGATATGTAACAGCATCATTAGGTGGTGACCTATAAAGCCTATAAATTACACCTAAGTATGTAAGCTATCCTTCTTCCTCCATGTGTTGAGGATTTTGAGTTTTTAAAGATTGCTTTTAAGAATTTCTTCTCCCGTGTGTTAAATGTGCCTCTGTGAATTGACTTTCCACTTCCATTGACTTTCCTCTTCTTGCCCATTTGGGGGAGTCTGGTACTGCTTGCAGAATCGGTTATGCTAAAGGTATATTTAGGAGGTGTCTGGAAACGCTGGGATTGGAGCTGGTGCTATTGTACAGGAGCACAATGGCATGAAAAGTTACCTTGTATGTTATTCCGTGTGCTTAATGAGATTTGACTACATACAGCACCCATCTTTTTGTTAAATGATAAGCTAATTCTGTACTGTGAGTTTTTATCTTGGCTAGGATGGGCCTTGATGTATTTTTTAGGAGGTCCAATTACAAAAGAACAATTTCTGATTCAGGTGCTATAAAAGACCTGACTATGAAACACCCCTAGAAGAGATACAGTAGAGATATTCTGTAATCATTAAGATGTTTTCATTTATGCCACCTTTTTTTTAAGGTACAAGTTAATTTAGAAAGTTTTTTTGAGAAAATTAGTGGGATTGAGCAGGATGAAGGCATGTGTTGAAGCCAGGCCTTTAGACCAAGTAAAAGATACAAGCTGGAGAATATTTCTTGTGAATTTGATTGCAAAGTCTTGCACAAGTGAATCTACTAACTTAGTTTGAAAAATTGTAGCAATCCTATATTTTAATTGAACAGCAATGTCAAGATACCTGCAAAGTTGAACAGGATATGAATTGTCATTAGTACAGCATTTCCAAGTTGTCATGTAAAACCTGGCTTAGCCATACTTTTCAAAATTTCACAGAACCTTTAAAATCATTTCTTCTCCTAACTGAACAAACAACAAAATAACCAACCTGAAAATTGTGATACGGATGTGACAGTGCACTGAGTTGCTAACTGCACCACTATGCTAAGCCAGCTCATTTGGCGCATCAGAGTGCATCAAATGTTAGGTAGAAGAGGAGCTTAGGTAATTAGAAACTGGAAAGGACAGTTTTAAAGTTAGGACTAGTCTATTTCCCTGTAAAAATTTTAAAACGTGTGTGCAATCTGGAAGGGGTTGCAATTTTTTGGTTGCTTTTTCAGTGTCTGTAAGTAAGGGACAGAAATTTGGAAAAGCTAAAAACAACACAACAAAAAAACCCTTGTTGGCTTTGATTATTCCTCCTGTGTTATACTGCAGTTGTGAAACCTTAGTTTCATTGACTAACATCATGTTTTATCTATGGCAATAGAGAAATGGCATTTTTTTTAAGATTGCAGCCTGATTTCATTTAGGTTGTTTCAGGGGAAAGTATTGAGCATGCTACGGAACCTCTTTAAGCTTTCTACTCCTGCTATTAAAGCTGTTAGTGCTCTTTCAAATATAAGGGCTTTCATTTACACAGGGTGTCTTTGTCCAGTTTGGCAAAAATCCTGTTCCTTCATGCACCACTTCTTACAGGGTCCTCTCTATACGATTGCATTACTGCATGTAGTAAGGTAAATTATGGTAAGTAGGCTGCTGTCAGCAATGTACAGAGCTACAAAAGAAAGATGGAGAGAAAGCAGTTATTTAGCCAGTAGCCAAGTAGACCTGTGAAGAAATGTGTGCTGTGGTCTGATCTGCCTGGAGACTTTTGGCAGCCATCCCAGCTTAGTTTTGGTTCTTGCTGGAGGTACTTCATATGTTCCCTTTCTCTTAGCCGGCTTTACAGCAGGGTGAGTAAGAGTGCCTCTTTGTGAAGACAGTGATCCCACTGAGTAGATTTGTAATTTAAAATGGATACCTTCACCCCAGGAGTACAAGTCCCCTGTCACTCAGAAACAGCTTGTTATAAGTAGATGAAGCATGGGACTGTTCCTTCTTTACAGCATCAGCTAGCCTTTCATCTGGTTGTCATGGCTAATGAGGCCTGCCCAGTGACTTGCCACAACAGATGATGAAAGTCCTGGGAGTAAGATTTGGTCGGGTCCTGTGTGTGTGCAGACAGGTACCTTGGTGGCATCCTCAGAAGAGTTTTTTGAAATTTGGGAGTGTTGCCAAGTTACACTCCTGAGTTTCTCTTCCCCCTCTTATCTTGGAAATACTTGGCCCCAGTTTTTTTCTTCTCATTTGTACCTTTGTGGAAAGCCATTATATAGGCCAGTGATTTCTGAGCAGTGGGCTGTGTTTCTTAGCGTGGTGGCTTTTTGCAAGCTGTCTGCTCACATGGGCTGGTTGCTGTCATCTTCCTGGCCATGTGAGGGAAGTAGAACAGATGGGACCCCTTGCTCTCTTGGTCTTACTGGTTGTGTATTTGGCAATGTGAACAGACGGTGATGACTGCTTCATGGAGAAGTGCAAGTACCTCTTAGATTTACTTTCTTAAACTCTCATCCATTATTAAACAGATAAAATGCTTGCTGAGGGTGGAAGCAATAAAACTGTGAGTTTAGCCATCTTAAAACCAAAATGAATCCAAACCACACAAGACCTTTAGCTGCTTTTCTGAAGATTTTTCTAGGTAATTTTACCAAAAACGCAGTCTCATGCAGGATGCAACAAGGTGGAATTTCCTTTGGTAATCTAGCAGGTTACTAGCGTTTAAGAAGAATGCATACTTAAGGATGGTTTTGTCCATGCTGCATTTTCATATACTCATTTAGAGCGGGTTTGCAGGCAGCCCTTTCTGTTTATTTCTGTACCGAGCAGAAGGTTTGAATCCAAGACTTCTGGTCAAAATGCTTTGAAATGGGGAGTATGAAAGCCAGTCGTTATCTTCTCTTCTAGCCTTCCCTTAGGTAAAGCTGTAATCTTCCCAGGTAAAGCCATTACAAAAAACAGACAAACATATTTGCTGTTTGCCTGTATGCTGAAATTATTAAATATCTGTGTTGAAGGGAAATGAAAAGTGTTACCATGACATGTTTCTTATGCAAACTAGGATGTAATACAGTAGCTAAAATGCTGACCTGCCTTGTAATTAAAGATAATAATTAGATCCTAATGATCCACTTAAGAACGGGCAATTTGTGGTTGTAGTACTGCAGGTTTTGATTATTCTAATTAAAACTGAAAGATGTTGTTAAGACAGGGAATGAAAGCCCACTGATCAGCCATCCCCTTACTTCTGATGTTTGGCCAGCAACTTCGGCAGAGTTAGCTCTAAGTTTGTCCCTTGCTGTTTGTTTACTTGGCTATGAAGGGAATTTTTTTTTTCTGAAGTGAAAAGTTGGGTTCCTTTCTTTCTACTGGTATTGCAAGAATCTTGCTTGCATTTGGTTAGGAGCACGCATTCTCTTGTCAAAATAAATTCTTTACTGTTCCCTCACATTGTCCATCAGGAGGCAAGATATGGCTGCATGTTCTCAGGTTATACTTCAGTAGGCAGGTGATTCTCTGTCCCTTTTCTACCATTCATATTGCACTGAAAAAGTTAATAAGAGCTGAGAATTTATTACAGTAGAAAGATAAAATTTGATGTCCTCTTCCTGCAAAGTGAAGTGTACAAGATCACTTCTCCAGTGGGGTCCTGAGTAGGTTCACTGAGCTGTGTCGAAGCAAAACTAGGATTTTGCATTATTTAATATTAAAAATTATTATTGTCACACATTCAAGTATTATTCCCCGTATTTTAAATAGCTTGGAGTAAAATGAATGTTCTGGATTTTGACTGAGGGGAGAGATTGTAATGAATCTCATTGACAATTGAAAAGTAAACTCTTCAAAATAATCTAGTTCAAAAGAAAGCCATTAAATATAAAGAAAAGCTAAGCTAATAATTTTTGCATCTGAAAGATCATGGTCATGAGCGTGATTTTTGTGGTGAGGCAGATGTAATGGAAACACCGGTGCTCTTGCACCTAGTCATAGGGCTTTTAAAGGCTTCTCGGTCAAATACTACCATGTAATGACATGCCAAAAAAAGATCAACTATGAGAAACTATTAATTCATGTGTTGGTGAATTGATAATGCTGCACTTGGAAGCAAGTCAGAAATAATTTGGCTGCAAGAGCAATGAGCTGAAGTGCAGTGGTAGTTATTTACTCATCACTGGTGCTGGCATACCAACTAGAAGGCTAGGTTTGGTCTCTAGATGTAAGGTCATCTTCTTTCTAACTAAAGAAAGTGAGACAAGCAGTGTCTTTATGGACAAATGTTTCTCTTCGTAATCTAACCAAATGGATAATACTGTCCAGGCTTTCTGGGGGAATTCTATTTGACCTTGACCACCACAGTTCATGTTTTTAAGCAAGAGGTGCGTCTTGTTCATTTAGTCACATAAAATACATGACATGATAGAATATTAGCTGAGGACAACAGAAAAGTGGAAAAGAATCCATGAGCCTAGTCTGAGGAAGAAATTTCTTATTTGCTTGTATTCTGCAGACTTTTAAATGCCTGTTGTCTCTTGGATGAGATTGCCTTTCTGAAGTAAGATCTAAAAAGTAACTTCCTGAAAAGATCTAAAAGTAACTGATTTAACTGACTCTGTACTTTTTTCATTCTTTTTCTCTCTTTCTTGCTGTCCTTCCTGTGTGCCTCTGAAATATTTTCTTCTCTGTTCATTTAAAACCTAGATCTCATCAAATACTTCCCAGTTGTCAAGTCCTGAACCAGTAAGGCACTGTGGGAAGTCGGCACTCTTCCAGTTGGCAGAGGTAAAGTTATACCCATTAATATCACAGTGGGAAGATGTGTGTATCTTTTCCCCCCCAAAAAAGTATGAATTGTGTAAGTTTTGCTGTAGCATCAAGTTTAGTATTTCCAGAAGCAAAAATTAGTAAATAATGAAATAATAAGATAATTAGGCAGTTGCAGTGACCCCAAGGACCTAGTTTTGCTTGTTACACTTGTTGATGTGCATAGTTTCTTGGAGATCACACAGAAAAGGTTATGCTTCTTTTTTAAAAAATAACAATGCTCAGGACAATAGCAGCATTCTTCTTAATGAGGAGCTGGATAGCAAGATTCAAAAAATAAAGCTTTGGTGGAAGGACTGGAAGGTGTGTTGCTTAATGAGGACCAAGAATAAGAAGAGAAAAGTAGACTTTGAGCTCATCAGGAGTCTGTATGAAGTTGAAGCAGTGTAATAAGCTCTGAAACTGGCAGCTGTCAACGATAATCAAGAATACTAGGTCAGGTTTCCCAGCAGTCCTAGAAATTCTCTATGAGCCTTTAAATATATCTTCTTGAAGTCTCCCCTTTTGTATCTATGAATCACTCAAAAACCTCAAGACGCTTTGCAGATACTCTTCTTGATGATTGAAAATGAAAATATGTGCTGCGTTCCAGGTAAATAAGGGAGGATGCTATCACCTTACTTGGTGTTTACCTTTAATTTTTTTTTATTTATTTTTCCTATATCACTTCCTTTTTCATTGGGGAAAATTGTTCTCTGGATCCCATCTAGTGGCATTCAGAAATAGATTCTTACTGGTGAGGTTAATCTCTTCCAGGGGAAAAAGAAAACAAAACAAAACAAACAAAAACAGAGATTTAAAGCACTAAAGTCAAAGTATTTCGTGCATTGTTCCACAGATAGTAATGCTACTATCTGACTTCATAGGAAGTTAAATGAATAGAAGAAAACCTGCTTTATTCTACAGGCAGTCCCTGACAGCAGTGTAGTTTGTAGGTGTGTGCGACATTGTCAGCAGTGCCTATGCGGGGGTGATTACACCTAGCTGTGATCAGTGATCCATTATGGCATTTGATTGTTGCAGGCCTGGGACAGTAGAAAGGCTAGTAACACTTAATCAAGGACACCAGAAGTTTTGAGGTGTTCTCTGGTACAGCACAGCAGCAGGCTTTGAGTAGTGGTATTCAGAGTGAGGCTTTTGCTGTGGCCAGCCTGGCTTTTGGAGGTCAGCATTAAAAGTTGTGATGTCACTGTGAAGCTTGTGAAGCCCTAATGTGGGGGAGGGACAGGTGCTTGTCCACAGGAGTGCACAGTTTGTACTGCAGTTGGTGGAAAAAGTGAAGCTGAGTCTGGCAGCATGACATTAGCTTGTTGGACAGGTTTCTGTGATCTCTCCCTCAGTGATTGCTCAAATGGATTTCTACCAGCCTAATTTAGTATACAAAATGAATGTTAAAGGCTCTGACTCAAACTGAGAAAAGCATGGCAGATGTGCTAAGCAAATCCTCCCTATCTCTAGCTCTTTTAGGACATGATTGCTGTTGGTATTTTCTAATTTTGGAAATCTCTTTAATGTAGGATTGTAATTGGATAAATAAAAGGAGAAGAGTCAGCTTAACTTTTCAGATGGCAATGAAGGACCTGGTTTGGAGCATCCCAAATAAACTGTTTGTTACCACCTCGAGGGTGTTCTAGCTTTTCAAGTTAATTTGGCAGACATCTGTGCCATGGTGCTGTAACTCCAAACTGCAGATGCTGTGCACTGGAGGGGACTGGACTGCTGTCTCCATGCTGCTGGCATGGCAGGGGTCTGGCTGCTTCAGCACACCCCACTGCTCTGCTCCTCCTTCATCTCCCAGCTATGTGGATTAACCAATTTTATCTCCTTTTTTTTTTCCCCGCCCTCCCCTCTACCATCCTTTTTGATATTTCACAGTATTTCACAGATGGTGATAAAATCAAATGGGTTAAATTATTTTCTAAAACATTCTGAGGAGTTCTAAGTTTCTAAAAAACGGTTGGAGCAGCTACACTGCAGTCTGAAGCCTGGGAGGCTATTGCTGATGAGTTCTGCTGAGTCTCTTGCTGTGCCTAAATGCACATTTTGACTTTAGCCTCAAATGCAGAGGCAGGGGAGTGAAGGGTGGCAGTGGTAGGAGTCAGTGCGTGTCACCTCCATAAGGTAGGGAGGCCGCTTCTGCTACAGACTTCTAACACTAATAAGGCTTGGCTGCAACAGCATTTGGAGACTTGATCCGTAAGGGTCAGGGCTTGGGAGATGCTCTGAAAAGTTGCAGCTTCCAGAAGACATAAGAGATACAGCATTGTTAACCTTTTTTTTTTTTTCCTTTACGGCAATGATGGATTGATTTCTGCACAGTTGTCTTTGTGGGCCCATGCTGGTTGAGAGCAGGGAAGACTGAGTTTGGCAGGATAGGGGGAGCTAAAAGGTTGTAAATTTAGTTCCCTAGTCTGTGTAACTCCCCCTCTTTCTAAGGAAGCAAGTATAAGAAACCTGCAAGCCTGATCAGAGATTAAGAGAGTCCTTAAAAATAGAATATTTTCTTCTTCATACTAATGGCCAATCCTGAGACTGATCCTTTTAATTTCTTTAGAAAAAGATAATTTCTTTTCACCTAGCTCAAAACTGATAACAAACAATAAAGCATCAAAAAGGATTATGACCTGATATAGGAAAAAGATTCTGGAGAATCAGATACTTGCTGGCTAGTCAGCCTTCCATAGTCTTGAGGAGTAGTAAAGGTTTCCAAAGGCTGAAGCTCTTCCTGCATTTTGGTATTGTAGCATCTTTTTCATATAAGTCCTATAGGACATCAACAGGCAGTGCCATAGCTGGACAGGAGTAACCTTCAGCTACGATAATGAAATTATTTTGCAGTCACATGTCCAAATCAGCCTTCAAAACCACCACCAGGGATTTATTTATAACAACACACACAGGTCTGCACTTCTTTTTCAGTGTATAATCTTATCAATGAATTTTTGGAAGAGGGAGGAAATAATCCATTCAAAAGCCATGTGGTAGACATAAAAGAATTGTGCTGGTAAAATAATGTTTTTCTTTTTTCTCCTCCTCTGTTTTTTCTTTAGATTTCTTCAAGTACATCACATTCAAGTCCTTCTGATTTAACAAAACAATGTGGAACATCAGCATTATTTCAGCTGGCAGAGGTAATATTAAAATACTAGTGACTAATTACCACAGATTCAGTGGGGCAGAGAAGTTCATTAGGTTGATTGCTGAAGTCTGGAAGCCAGAACAGGGTTTGACTATTTGGTTTGGCCCTGGGAGCGTGCAGGGAATTGGGAGAGAGGGCTGAATTAGTCTGTTAGTCAGATTAGGGTATTGCCATTACAAATACCTGTGCAAAATCATTGGATGCTTTCATTTATTTTTGCTTTTCATGTCTACTGATTTTTTTATGTGGGGAATCAACAGGTCAATAACTTACATAGGAGCTCTGCTATGATACTATCAGCAGATCTTTCTTCTGGAAACAGTTAAAACCAGTGACCTCTTATGGAAATGTTGGATCATTTGTTTCTAAGCTGTTTGATTTTTTTTAAGCTTTCTCAATCTTAAAGATTACAAATTGCAAGTTTGTTTAGAGCACCCAAACCTGAATTCACTTCTTTGTAGCCACATCTGTGGCCCTCTTTACTAATGCCCACTGCAGAAGCAGTAAAGACATAAAGAAAAAATGTTGGCATGGGGTGTGTTCATTTCATTGACAAAATATTATTACTGTCCAATGAGTTGCATTTTAAAAATTGATCTTTAGGTTTTGGAAACTACAGGCTATGTTTACATTGCAGTGCTGCAAAAAGGTGACAAAAGGACCTTGGTACCAAGAACGTGTCTTAGCATGTTGTGAGGTTCCCTCTGCCTAATTTAAGCCACTTCCTGATAGACACTGTGCTGCCCAAGCTCCAGTCTGTGCAGTATTCAACCTAACTTGCTTGACCTAAGCCAGATCTACTCAGTACAGCAAGAATTTCAGGAACTTAATACAGTTCTCTATCATTAGTGTTATGCTCATACAAATATTGGTGTAAGAGATATTTTTAGTTGGCAAGGAAGAAGTGCCTTGCTGATTTGAGGAATCTAGAATTGACCTGAAGAGAACAGAGTGATCTGGAGGGTACATCCATACTGATCACATGGCCCCTGAGCTGAGCTATTGCTCAGGAAGGAAGCTTCTGATGTCTGGTTCAAAGCAAGCCTTTTCCCATCTGGTTTTGTTCCAGGTGGCTGTTTGAATGCCATTTGATTTAAGAACAAAATAGCACTGGGAATTCAATTTGAGGGGCTTTGAGGGGGAGAGTAAGAAGAAGAATGCACATCTTCCCAAGGACAGCTGCTTGGTGCTGTAAAGGACTACCCTCTCTAGCAGTGTTACTGTAGCTTCCAGATGATCCAAAACCAAGAGGATCTTCCAACTCAGTGCTCCAGGAATTTGGCAATTTGAGGGCCTTTTCACAGCTCTATCATTGTTCCTCAAACAGTATGGTGGTTTTGGTTTCCACTAATGTTATCTCCAGGAGAAGATAACTATGGCAACCACTGCTGCTTTGCAGCTCTTTGCAAAATAACTCTGTGACATGAGAAGAAAGATTTGGAAGTCTTTTTTTACTGCCTTCTAAATTATTTTGTACATGGAAGTAAAATAAAATAATCTCGATTACTGAGATTCAAGTAACATTTTTTCCCCCCTCCTTCAGGGCCATTTGGAAAATGGAGGAAAGAACTGTATATAAGGACTTTTCGGAGTTGAAGGGGTATGGATATGAGATTTCAAGTAACTTGCCTGTGGCAGTAGTGAGAGATATTGTATTGTTCTGTTGCATTTAGGGTATTCTGAAAATCCATGTAGCAGTTGGGTTTCCAAGTTGTATAAAACGCACTTAATGAGTCATGGAAACACCACTGAGATCAGTTGGGAGTCTTCCCACCAGCCTTATTCTAGCACTTAGCCATCATCATCACATTACATCAGTTTCAGTAGGGCTTCAGCATGTTTTTCAGTACTGTCCTGAACTAAGATGCCAGAGAGATGCCCTGTGTAAAGTTCCTGTTAATATAGGTAAGTAATGTTAACAGTTGATGTTTGTTTCATGGGAGTATTTTTAAAACTCGTTTTAGATGTGCCTTGCTTCAGAAGGAGTAAAAGTAAAAGAACCTGGGAGAACAAAAGTGGAAGCACCCAAAGATGTGGGAAGGAAAGTTCCAGAGGAAATGGAAGTGGAAGAACTGGAGAAGACAACAATAAAAGATTCCTTTAAAGGAAAAATAGAACAATCAGAGAAAATGCAAAACTGGGATGAGACAAAAGCTGAGGAACTAGAAACTGCAAAATGCAGAGATTTTACTAGTCTCGCAATGGAGAGCAATCCTTTTGAGAGAAAAGATGACACAAAGGACATGTGCTGCTCTCCAGAGCTTTCAATGGCTGATATTAATATCCTTGGGCTAAAACCAGAAAAGATAAAGAAGAAAAAGAAAAAAAATAAGTTGGACCGGCACACAAATGAAAAATCCACCCCCAAGAAACCTTGTAAAAAGCGGCAGTCCTCTGAGTCGGACATTGAAAGTGTGATGTACACGATTGAAGCTGTTGCAAAAGGGGACTGGGGTGCTGAGAGACTTGCGGAAACTCCCCGCAAAAAAACCCGCCCTGTCTCAAATGTGAAGGGAAGCGTGTTGGATACAAAATCACCAAAGAAAAAAGTGAAATCGAAAGAGAAGAAAACATCGAAGGAGAAACCCCTGGAGACCACCAAAGAATCTAAGCCTCCTGATTTCCTTAATATTGCTGCCAGCAAGGAAGTACCCTGTGAGGCTTCTGATAACATTAAAGTGGAACCACTGACCCCAACAGAGGAGGTGGTACCCCAGAGCTTACCAGGACAGGTCAAAACTGAGGACAGTGACTGTGTTAAAAAGATAGAAACCTGCGGCTCCAGGAAGTCAGAGAGATCTTGCAAAGGTGCTCTTTATAAAACTCTGGTGTCAGAGGGCATGCTCACATCTCTGCGCGCTAACGTGGACAGAGGTGGGTGGCTTTGAGTGTTCCCTTTGCAGCATGAACTGCAAAATCCTGCCTGAAGTGGGAGGAAAAACAAAAGTCCACGCATAATCTGGAGTTTGATCAGAGGGTGATGGGAATGCTGTATCTGGTCGCCTGAGATGCTGCGGGCAGATGGAAGGGACAGAGTCTGTGGTCCAGGGCAGGTCTTCAGAATCCTGCAATCTGTGTTTCTACTTACCTCACAAGCTCTTAACCTCTCCCTTTTTGTCTTTCATAATCTGAGATTTAGCTTTTTGACCAAAGGTTGTGTTGGTTAACCTGTCAGTTTGCTGATGGGTGAATGTGGGACTTGTACTGTATGTCACCCTGAACAACTAGCATGTTTCTATGTACAGACAGTTTGTCTGTCGTGAGCAAGAGCATAGTTCTCAGTCTTGCAAGAGGCAATGTGTTCTGCTCTTGCTCTGGTTGTTAGGTTTGCTGTAGGTGGTGAGTGAGAACCCTATACCTTGTGAAAGGATGAATTTGAAATAGTTTTTGAAAGCTTTCAGTGAGATGTCTTGAAATGTAGTTTTTCGGTTAGTAGATTTATATATGTAATTAGAACAGTTAGAAAATAAAAAAGTGTTTGTAATTTAGGGAATTTTATTACCATAAATCCACTCATCTCTTTCTCCTCCTTTATACCTCGAGAGATCCTGACTTTAGAGTTAGTATGAAAACTGGGGGGGAAGGGGAGGAAATCTCTGCCAATATCATCCAGTTTAAGTATTTTGTAGCCCCTTCAAGAACGTCATTGTAAGTTGCGGTACTGAATGGGTACCTAAGTGCCTTCTGAGCCCACTTTGTTTTGGCACATTTTTATAAAGATGAGAAACCATTTTCTGTCTTCATCTCAGGAAAAAGAAGCTCAGGAAAAGGCAACTCATCAGATCATGAAGGATGCTGGAATGAAGAAAACTGGGCTTTTTCCCAAAGTGGGACAAGTGGGAACAAAAAACTGAAAAAGACTAAGCCAAAGGAAGACTTTGTTTTTGGGTAAGTTGCGGTTTAACACTGTCCAAAGTTTTTTTTAGGTGAGTCTGGTAACTTAAGAGTCTTTCTCATTACAGCTAAATGAACTGCATCCAACACCCAAATAATGAGAATTAGACAGATTTCCTGGAAATTACAAACCTGCTGGGCTGAGTCATGTTCTAGATAGTCTTGTTTATCTACCAAAGTAATTCCTTAGAGATATTTCCTGGTTTACAGTACTGTAAACAGATTTGAATGACGTTATTTACTCACTTCTAAAAAAAAAGGTGCAATATTTACCTGCTCAAGAGCTGCTGAAGAGGATTAGTTATGTTTTCAGAGCACTTCACAAGCTGTATTTAAAGCTCTGTGTAGGCATTCAATCATCATAAACAGAATTAAGCTAGAAAGAACAGAGCATGTTGCCTGCTTGAAAAGATTGCTTACAGAGGAAGAGTAAACACAGTTCATATTGGCAAATGTGTAGAGACAAGATATTTAAACTGTTCATGGACACCATGAAGAAATTAAATATATCAGAAGAATGATTAATGTTTACGAATCATTAAAATTTAGCAAGGCCACACAGAATTACTTTTCTAGAGTATGAATAACAATTTTTGTCAGAGTATTACAGATTTATTTAGCTGTAGGCATAGCTGTTAATTCTGCTTAGCCATTCATACTTACTTGCAAATTCTTGAAGACTTCCAATTACCTATATTCAGAGAGTGAAAATTAATTAAAAAGGAATAGGTTTTTCATACTTCATGCTTAAAATTGTAATATGTTTCTTTTGTACAGGCTTGCAGTAGCCTTTTTTATAACCTAGCCCATGTGAAATTCAGCTGCAGCTCACTTCACAGCAGACATTAAATTTATTAAAATCTCCCAAGTCTTGCTTGCTTTGAATAGTCAAGAAAAATTAAGGAAACACTTCCTGCATTTTCAGTGCATTGTATGTAAGTTTAATAACTATTTTTTAAATTTAAATTGAAAGATTGAAAACTTTTTACATCTAATGGTGTTAAAACTGAATGCATCTCCTAGCAAAAAAAGAAAAGAAAGTATTTACAATGTATTCACTCTTTTTATACTATTTTATCTAGGAAAAATGTGTAAATAGCGAATTTATACAACAAATGCTGTCCTACCATCATTAGCTGGTTGGATGGGGAAGGTATATATTTGCCAATCATTTTTTTTTTGCCAATACGTATTTGATTCTTGATTCAGTCATGGTATTAATATTGTTTAGTGAACTCTGTAGAAGCAGAATTGGTAATTCGTGAAACATAAGTGTTAGAGAAGGTATTCATTATCCCTGTTCATTGCACTACATGATCTTCTGGCTATTTGAAGAGCTGGTTTTACCTCTGCCTGCTCCTACCAACTCTTTCTGATCCTTTCAGCATTACCTTTCACCCTGGTTTCTTATGTGTGTAGGGGAGAGGGTCCTTACCCCTTTAGAATTCTGTCTTTTCCCCTGTTTCATCTTACCTCCTCCATCAGTAGCTGCCCACATTTCCCCAGTGGTCCCTGTCAAATTTGCTTTGTCCTTGTGCAGCCTCCTCCTTTGCTGAATAGTTCTCTGCCTGTATCTCCGTGCAGGGCTGGGCTGTACGGCATGAAGGTCTCCGCTCAGCGACACCTGTCTAACCAGGCTTGTGAGATGCTCTGAAAATTCATTACAATGTGAATGATTTTTTTTTTTTTTTTTAATAATTAATTGCTGACATGTCTCACAAGCTATAAATTACTAGCCAGGGTGGCAGCTCGTCTGCTTTCATGGTAGTTCTTTCCTTATTAGAGCCACCGCCTCTCATATGCCCTTGAGGGAGGAGGTGAGGCAAGTGGCAACAGGCAGTGGGAGAGAAGCTGGTGTGGAGGCTGGAGTTGCATGACAGCTGTCAGAGCAGAAAATGAGCTTGTTTTGTGGTTGTCAGGGAACATCTGCATGGAAGAGAGAGGTAGCAGACTGAGCACCACTCGTGTCAGATATTTTGGTGATATAAAAACAAAACAGGAGGTGCACACACACAAAAAAACCACAAACAAACCCCACTTGCACACAGTCTGCCAAGACCCAAGGCTGTATTTTAAGATGGAAGATTGCCAAAAGACCTAATAATTCCAGAGTTAAAATGAATTATCATTCTGTATACCTAAGCTTTCAGAATGCAATTTGTTTGCAGTGCTGCTTGACAGAGCAGAGGGAAGCATCATGTTTCTTGTGATGCTTCTAAGTGTACAGTGCATAAGGTCCAACAGTAATGCCAGCTTCTGTCAAGTTCAGGTTTTCCATAGCAAACAGAATTAAAGATGAGTGCAAAACGTCATTGTTCCCCTGTCACTGACAGTGCTATTTATAATCTACTTAGCTGTGCTCATTGCCTTTTATTTTAAACACAGTTCCTTTCTGTGCTCCTGCCTGGTTGCAAAACATTTCTGGAACAGACAGCATAGTCATTGTTGACAGAAATGCTGTGCCATACCGTCCTGTCAGAGTGATTTATTTTCATGTGGCTGTTAGAGACAACAGTACTATGTCTGTGGATTTTTTGAGTTGTAGGTAAAGCTACAGTCATTCACCTTGGGCAGATGTATGCGGATTGTTTGATTTCATGAAAGCATGAGCTAGTTGGATTTTCCACCTTACAACAAATGAAACATGAGGGGAGGAATTATAATCCCTAAGAACACATACAAAGCTCATTGCTATCCCAAAGCATCAGATTTTAGAATATCTGCAGAATATTGAATAGTTTGACATTTTTTGTCTAGTTTGAATAGTAGTTGTTTTGATTCTTGTGGAAGGACTTTTAGGTGAAGTTATTTTATTGGTTTGTTTATTTATAGGCTTTATTGTCTTTCTTTTTTCCTTCCCCTCACAGAATAGGGAAATTCCCGTACGAATCTGTGCAGCAAACAGAGCTAAATGTCACCAGCGTGACATGGATTTGTTGGGGGTTTTTTCCCTAGTTTTAATGTATAGAACTAATCTAATCAATTTGTACTGAGTTACAAATGCAAGAGCTGGAGTGTACATTCTCATCCCAAAATTGGACTAATATATACTAGTTTGGTGTTTACAGTGTGTGTGCACTTACCTCTCTCCCCCTCTCTCTGTGTAGTTAGGTGTGTATACATGCACACATGCTCCTAAACAATCTGTTTTTTTTCTCCAGAAACGGAGTTACATTTAATTTGATTGGTTTTGTTTCCCCTTTAGCTTAGCAAAGTTGGAAGAAGAATTTGAAAAGAAATTCAACAGCCTCCCTCAATACAGTCCTATTACCTTTGACAGGAAAAATTCAGCTGTTCCGAGGAAAAAGAGAAAGCTTGGAAGCGGCTCATCTGAACAACCAAAATCCAACAAAGGTAAATTACCGTGTGCCATTCTTAAACAAAATCAATTCTATGCTCAGAAATTTATACTCTCTTAATTTACTGTTATATTTGAAAAGTTCTGGAGTTGAAGAAGACATTTTTCTATCACTGAAGTTACCTAGGTTGGTTATCAGGCTGTACTGTTGACTCCTGATCTTCAACCTGAGTAGAACTAGTTGGAGTTTGTATATGAAGTACATTCCTCATAGCAAGCAGATTTGTCAAAAACATGAACGTTTGTGAAAGAAGTGAATTTGACAGGTTTTCCCAAGAGAAAATGGGGGAAAAGGGCAGGTAGTCAAAAGGTTACATTTTGACATTTTTTTAAATGTAGCTTTTGCTCATTTGCATTTCACTATAGTTTTAGGCTCTATCAATTAAAGCGTAAGATTCCAAAGATGTCTGAATGAAATACATGGATTTTTTTTTCTCTTTAATCAAGATTTTAACTCCTATCATAAGTTTGGAGCAAAAACGTTCAGACATGATAACAAAAGGTTAAAGGACAGGAAAACTAATTTCATAGCCAGCTCAGCTGCTGAGGCTGTTGGGGGGAGAAACTCTTGGCACATTTGGCTGTTCTATATCCAAACAACTTGTAACAGAAGAGATCGTAGAGAAATGAGAATATGTTAGGAAAAACTACTTTTAGACTCTGTCGGAAATCCTGATGCATATGTGCAGTACAGAAGCATCTCAAAATGAAGGAATTATGTACCCAAAAAGAGTCCTCATTATGCACAGTTCATAGTGTGAAGCTGGTTTCCTTTTCTGCTGCTATGGTAGTTCCACTGACTGGCAGGTTTTCAGATCTAAGACAGGTATTTTAGCCAGGTGACCCTGTATTACTTCTGTGTCTTTTGCCTGCTTCACAAATAATCACATTACAGTATGCAGGATTGAGCAGCTGTTCTTTTCTAGTGCATGCCAATTTTGTTACTGTTTTTTGTATTTATATAATTAGATGTGGAACAGGCAACTTGTGCTAATACCAAGTGAATTCTTACTTCAAATGCCTTTTTTATGGTATGTATTCAACAGAACTTCTTCAGTGAGCATGAAAGAATTGCTTTACAGTGTGATAATACAGTGGTTAATTAAGCAGCATCTGTTGGGAACAAGATCTCATCTGCCATGTTCTAGCATTTGACATTGTAATAGCAGCTGCTTGGATTTCCTGTTGCAGTATTTACCTGTTCAAGTGTCTGTATGTCTACAAATTCTGCAGGCCCTATGTTGTTTGGGAATGGCACGCTAGAATCCTACCTACTTCAAGTTAGGTAGCCCAGAAGTGCATTCTGCTTTTGGCTAGGTTCATGTGCAAGAGCTTAATTTTTATCCTTGTTTGCATCATTTAAATAGCTTTGAAATATATTTGGCCATGTCTCAAGGGAAGGTCAGAAACATAACTGAAGGCAGTTTACATGCCTGATGTAAGTAGTTTTGGCACAGCCCTGAGGAGGAGGCCATGGAGCATTTGCCTCTAGCTGACAATAAGGGTTCTTTAAAACTAAGCCAGCTGACTTTGCACTGAAACAGATGGTAAACAGTCACATGAACTTTTCCACCAACTGAGCTGTAGGGTTGCAACAAGCAGCCCAAGGGCAGGAATATCTGATAGTGATACTGCTGTTTCTGTAGTGAACATCTAACCACAGCCTCAGACTAAATCTAGATGGAGCTAGTGATATCTGCTCATACTATCAAGAAATGCTGAGCTCACGCAAGTTAGCTGGGCAAGGTGTCAGCTTGTGTCAGTCACTCCAGCTCCCTGGAGAGTGAAGTTCAGGAATCAAGAAGTAGCTGAAGAACTTTCAGATAAATCATAATTCTTTTGGAAAAGAAATTCTATAGCAATGGATTGATTTTTAACTTGTTTTCTTTTGTTAGGATGCTTAAAATTAGAGTTGTGGATTTGAAACGGCATACAAGCAAGCTTACTAGTTTGGTAAGGAAACTGTTCCAGCTGAGCCAAACATTCATTAAGCTGAATCTTCAATTTAATTTGTGATGTACAGACAGGCCATTAAGCCTCGTAACGCTGTTGGCTTGTCTGTGAACTGTGATGAGTCCAAAGACTGTTAGAGAATACTGACTTCCAAAGGTGTTAAGAATACAGGTCTGCATACTAGGCTCCTGCGAATATTGCAGGAAATGAAGATGGCATATTGTGCAAAATGATAGAGCTTGATTTGGAATGGTTCTGGATTTTTTTAATTACCATGGTTTTGTACCCCTTTGGAATTAAACAGAAGTAACATCTTACTCTTGCAATGTGATGAGCATGAGCCATGAAGGGTCATTTAGTCTTACAGGTATGACTGTGCTGGAATGTAGAAGACCTTAAGTTTGCTCTGCTGTGCTTTGTGTCTTGTGGAGTTGCTCCTGCTACTTGGTTCTTCCTTGAGGTTGTCTCTGTAAGGTAATTAGAAGAGGTGTCGCACAAATGTTGTCTGGTAGTGACTGGGGCCTCTGGATGTTTCCAATAATAGATAGTAATTACTTGGGGCTAGGTTTGGTAAAATCTTTAAAATAATTCCCTACCTTTTCTGAATGAGCATCTGCAGGATCATAACCTTCCCAGACATTCTCAGTCCTCAGATAAGTACTTAATTTTTGCAGTCTACACATCAGTGGCAACTAAATTACATTTAAAAGGTGGAAAATAGGTTGGAGTACTGCACACTGAAACTTCCCTGGGGGATAGCAGGTGAATAAAAACAAATGTTTTTGTTTATTTTGGGGTTGTTTCTTGCCCACCCTCCTTATAACTAAGGCTCTGTGCCTTAGTACTTTGTATTTTTCACTGAATTATGCCAGATTGATTTTCTGTCAAATGCCATTAACCTACACCTGCAAGAACCCTGATCTGCTACCTAACCCAAACAGCCAGGTTTATTAGGACATTTTCCTACTCCTAAGTAGAAAATCAGTGAGTCAGTGTCCACTAACTCCTTCTGTTGTGCTTGTCATGACCAGTCCTCAGTTCAGCCAGTTGTTTTCATATAAACTGTGTAGTGTGAAAGCTGTTTCAAGTCTACATGTATAAGGGAAAATTTGAACTGTCTTAAATGAGAGGCAATTTTTTTCCCCAAGCTTTCCAAATTTTCCAAATTCTGCTCCCACTGGGGATCTTCAGTGGGAGCAGGACTGAACAAGCCATAATACTTCCGCAAATTCTATCTCAAGCATTTTGAACTGGGAGCATGAATATACAATAATAATGTCACAAAATTGCTGAAAAATTCAGCTATACTGAATCTGTGCAGATGGCCTGCTCCAACATTTGCTGGATCTGTGACTGGTTTCTTTTTTCCTTCTTTCCACTGGCATCTATGCCAAAACATCCCACCACATAGAAGTCAGCAGTCTGCAGTGAGTCACTAATCCGCTTGTATGCAAAAATGAGCAACAGGCACAGTCATTATTTCTGCCTTGTGCTGTGAAGAAATGCTCACTTACACTGAGCTCTTAGTTAAGGCTTTCATTTTGGGAAGGCAAGGAGAGGAATGCATTTATTTGGGGAAGGGATTATCAACATATTTCTTTTGTCTCTGGCCTCCAGGATTAGAAATAAAACATCAGCTTAAAGCAGATATTTCTTTGTGGCATCCCTCTCAGTCTTAGCTCAGGGGGTTGTTTTTGACTCGGTTCAGAGTGTTCAGATGCCTGGAGATTGCATGCTGTAGTGTTCCAAAGATCATGACCTAAAAATAGAGCATCAGACAAATCTGTTTGTCCTGTTGTTTTTTTTTTTTATTATAATGTTGAAGTGTTCTCTACTTTATCAGGCCCTTTAAAATAGGGAGCTTTGTGAAAGCAGGGTGAGGATATAGAGGAAATTCGTTTGTGGTTTGCTACATGCAGTGGGTTCATTTTCTTGCCTGCTGCTTGCCAGAGCAGCTGCCATTGGCCACAGGAAGTATTCCCAGGAGGAAATAAATCCCTACCGCCTTCAATGAGCACAATGGATGAGCCTGGGATTACCAGGTGGTTAAATCCTGTGGCAACTGCTGAAATGCTCGGGAAGGGAAGAGCCATGTAGAGTATGCGATAAGCAGGAGAAAAAAGCTTAGTTTGCACTTACAGATGGCTGTATAACAATAGCAAGTAAGCTAACATTAGAAGTGTTTTTAAGTTTTCTGTAAGAAATCTCATCCAGAGTCCGCTGCCTAACAGCAAGCCTTTTAGGTTAGTTTGTTTTTTCAATCATTTATTATCTTTGTATTGAATATTGACAAGTGTCATTTGTTTGAAGTCTTGGAGTACTTGCCTGCTGTCACCATGAGACAGCCATATCCCAGCCAGGCATCCTGTAAACTCCTGCGTGGGCAAGTGTGCCTAAACAGTGACCCTAGGGCCTCTGCTAGTGAGAGCCTGAAAAGGGCTATAAACTCTATCCCAGACAAAACCAGCACAGCGGCTTGGGAATGCCCCTTTGTTCAGCCTTTCCTACACACCAGTGTCCACATACTGTATTTTCCCATCTCCATATTGGTTTAGTTCAGTTCATTTCTACTAAAAGAAAAGCACTGGTTTTCATACCTGAATGTGCCATGCAAAGGTCCTGTATTTGGCAGTTCATTGTATTAGGTCTTAATCTAAAGGCAGGATGGGATGTGGCCATTTTCAAAGAACCAGATAGTCTGTTCAGCAGTTACTGTAGAATCTGTATGTGCAAGTGTGAGAGTGATTTGTAATTTGGCTTTTCACAGAGAACTGTGCACACATCCACTAGCTCACTCTTTGAGTATTTCAGACAGAGAAAGTGTGGATGAATTTTCTTAACGAGTCAGAAGTTACATTCTCAGGTCCAAGTATGACATGTTGACCTATTTAGCTATTAGCCCATCTTCTCTTTCACTGCATTCATGGCTGAAGGGTATTCAAGTGTCAACAGGCACTGTCTCACAGGAGTAACAGCCAAAAGGGTGGAAATTGGAAGTTTCCTTATGAAAAGGCAGCTTCTCTTTTGACCCCACTGAAGTCAGTGTCCTTGGATTTTGCGTTTGGGAACAAAATTCTACATGCAAGTGGCATGTGCCTTCCAGTACCCTATATACTGCAGATACAAGCTTATGAGCAAAGGTGCCTTAGATGATAGAAGAGATGAAAGGCACAAGTTTCCTTCTTCCTACAATGCCTGGCATCTTTTTGTTGGGTTTTTCATCTCGATTTTTCTGCTTAGAGTTGCTGGCGCTGGCTGACAGTCCGTGGTATTGATTGAAATGATCTGTAGAAATGGAGACTTCTGTGGTACTATATAACGTTGCTTAATTCAAACACCTGCAAAAATCACTAATATGCTAATTTTAAAAAAAGTCCTAAAAATCATTTAGTTACTTACCTCTGCCTGTGTCTTTTGGCAGAACTGTTGTGGGAAGACTTGTCTCTCTTAATGTGGATGAAGTGTTTGACCTTAGTTTTCAGAAACACTCTCTTTTTTTGCTCAGGCTTCCCCTCAGCCTACCTGAGCTTTTTCATTCCTTCCTTTGCAGTGACATTAAACTGCTTATCCTCCTCTGTGATACTCAGGAAGCTATTGTAAAGTTTGCAGAACACTTGAATCAGTTTGAGTTCAACTTCCATTGAACTTTCTGATACTTCTATACAAGTTGTAGTGAAGCTATTCAGAGTGAAACTGTTGTTGCCTAAGATGGTGTCTGACTTGGACATTATTTGGTTCGTTGTTTGACTTCTAGATTTTTGGGAGGTTACTGATTTTTTCCCAGAGTTGTGATTTCTTCAGTTTTAAAAAGCAGTGAGCCAACAGATACAAAATCTTAGGGTTTCTCTGCCCGTTTCTGGCTGGATTTCAGCTTTCTTTCAGGAATTTTCAATATTACTCTCTCAGGAATTTCAAAACCATTCACTACTGTCTGTGAATGGTTTTCCCATCCTTCTTCCATGTACTACATGGTTTTCTCCTTTCCCTGCATATAGAAAGTCAGTGATGGTAAATTGCAGATGTGTGATGTAGAATTACCTTAAACACGTTTTACTACATGGTTGCAGTTGTGTTTGAGTAGCCGATATGTGTGTCTGATTCCTGAGGAGGTGAGGAGACCAGCTCTTCTGGTGGAGAGAATCCTGTTCCAAGTCAGCTGCAGGTGGGAAAGACACCCTCTTGTTAGGCTATAAGCTGGCTCGTCACCTGCAGTGCATCTCATTGCTCTTTGGGCAGGTCTCTTCTGAGCTAGCTGAAGGACCTGCTTGCCTGGTGTGTCTTTTGAAATAAGACTTTAAAGTGCAGTTTTTTAAAAGTAACTCCAAAAAAGTGGCTTTGCAGTGTAGAGATTTTACATCTTTGATCTGTTATGTCTATGTTGTTGCTGTATCACTGTTTACTGCATTAATGAGGCAAAGGATGGCTTCTTGATGACCTCTTCTAGTGGCATACTTTGTGGTTTGATGTCACATAAGATGTTTTCCAACTACTTCTAGCAAAGACTCTGCTATCAAAGCAGGAATGATACTATGAGTTGTGCATAGTGTCACCTTGTTCTCCTGGCACCTTTTACTTCTGCACTTAGTATAAACTCATTTGCACCAAAAAGGCAGAGGTCTCTAGTACTCTGTGGTGGATTGGCCCTGGTTGGAAGGTAAGTCCCCGCTCCGTGACTCATTCACCCTTCTGCAGTGGCACAGGGAAGGGAATTGGAAGGGCAAAAGCAAGAGAAAAAAGCCTCAAGATAAAAGACAGTTTAATAAGTGAGGGAAGAACAGGTTACGCAAAAGCCAGCACTTGCCACCAACAAACTGATGCCCAGCCCATCCCTGAGCATTGACTGCTTTGGAAAAAGCTCTCCCCCCAGTTTTGTTGCTGAGCACCATGTTATATATGGTATGAAATACATCATGGTCCCAACTGTGTTCCCTCCCAGCCCTTTGCATACCTGCAGCCTAGTGGCTGGGGTGGCAGAGAAAGAGAGATCTTGATCCTGTGTAAACACTGTTCAGCAAGAACTAAAACATTGGTGTGTTAGCAACACTTTTGGTCACCAGTGTAAAACACAGCACCATCCAGGCTGCTGTGAGGAAAGCTTACTCCATTCTAGCCAAACCTGATACACATCCAAAAGAATGCATATCTTTCAACAAAAAAGCAAGCAAAACTCTTGGTTTATTGTATGACTAAGCTTTCCTAAGGTCATAATTCTCCAAAATGCTTTGTTATGTACTTAAGCATTGGGAGTTGGTGAGTTGAAGTACAGCCTGTTGAAAGCCTCCAGAGTCCATTCTGGAAAGAAGGTTAGGTTTTGTGCTTCTTCATGAAATGGCATCCTGTATTATTGGAAAGGGAGGTTGTATAGTACATATGTGACTGCTGTGCTGTTTTTAAAACTGCTAATTAAAAGTCTGTGTTATTAATGTTGTCTGTAGGTTCATTCCAGTCTCAGAAAAAGAACTTATTCTACAAAATTGTCAGCAAATGTAAGCACAGAAAGAAGCTTAATGTTCCGGACACAGGTACTGGTGCATTACTTAGATAAGGTTTTGGATCACCTTCTCTCAATTCAGTCTTGGAAAATGCTTCTAGACAGAGGCTACTCAGCTCTCAAGTCTTTGATTGCTTTAGTCCCTCATTTCCTTGTCTCCTTTGGTTCAGTTAGGCCCTGGCTCCAGTCAATCATACTACCTTATTCCGGTATGGCGCTGTTTTGTTTTTAATACGCGTCTCCCTTAATTAAAGTTTCCCTGCTCCAGTTGCCATGCAGCAGAGGTGACAAAACAAGGGCAGTTCTGCAGTTGGGTCTGAACTCTTTTTATCTTTCACAGCTTGTAGCTCTTTAGTCCTTTGATTGCTCTTATCTCCATCCCTTCTATATCAGAGACCGTATTATTTATCCCTTTTCCAAAGCATTTGTGCATGTCCCTTATCTCCTTTCCCTGTGATTTCCCACTGTCTAGAACTTTGCAGACTGCAGCTGGTCAGGATGTGACAGCTTATTTTTGCACCAGCTTTCAGAAATACTAACCTAAACCAACCAACCCTCTGTAGAAATCCAGCTTTCTGTTTGCCTCAGATTGAAGATAACTTTGACAGCTTTTTAAGTTACGTCCTGGACTTGCTCTGCCCACTGTCCTCCTGATAGCTCTCCGAAGTCTCTTTGTGGTTGCAGGGTTGTTGTCCTGCATACCTACATGCTCACAACTCTGAAGAACATTTCCAAGTGTACAGTATATGCAGGACTATAGCTTAGCCTGCTCCCCTGGGCCCTTATTTTTTCTTTCTTTTGTAGTAATGTAGCCCACGCTATCCAAATCATGCCCAGGCTGTTCCTTAGCCCTTCCACAGTGGAGTTCTCTCCCACATCATCCCTGTGATGTAGAGGAGCCTCTCTGGTTCTGCTTACTTCAGTAGCTCTGTGAATTTCTTCTATTTTTTTCCACCATCCGTATCCCTCTCTAAGATAATAAAATTACTGTCCCACTCTCCAGTTCCCCCAGCTACCTTTTATGCCTAGTATCTTTCCCTAAGGCTTGACCAAGTCTTTTCCTGTCCTTTCCTGAGGTTGTGTTTTCAGTCCTCTATGGTGCATATGTACTGTTTTCCCACATAGACTCTGCCAGCTCTGCTGCATTCAATGACGCACATATTTTGAAATTATTTCCTCTGGTTCATTGTGTTTGTACAACAAACATGTTGTGGGAGTCACATGTGAGATGTAACTATCTTGCTTCCATGCTGGTGTGAAAAAGGCATCATACTTTAACACAACTTTTATTGGGTGCCATTCAGATTTTTTTCCCTGAATTATTAATAGACTGTAGACAAATTAGTAAGAAAAATAGGTGTTTAAATTCTCCAGTGGTAAACAGAAAGCATTTGCTACATGATAGAGTAAAAAATACAAGTATCTTAAAATCTGCAGATACAAAATGTGGCTAAACAGAATGTCAAAACCTCCATTTCATTAAAAAAAACCAGCCTGTTTTGATATCAAGTGAAGTGTGCACTGTGATCAAAGATTCAAGCCTGACAAGCATTGAGTACCCTGGCCCCTTTCCAGCACAGTGCAGAGGCATGTCCTTGGAAGTTAAGCATGTGAATAATGTCATCGTGTCGAAACAGTAAAGATACGTCTGCATTTGCTGGATCAGGGCCAGTTTGCTAAGTTACTCCCAAGACTGAAGGAAAGATACAAGGAGCTTAGCAGTCATACACAGTCCACGTAGGAATCATCAAAGGAAAGACGGGAGACATATATGTATTGGTGGGGAACTGCATTTTCTCTGAGTTGCAATGGGGGAGAATTTGCCGGCTCTTTAAGTGTATCATGTAGTGATGCTGAAATCAAAGCACTGATCAGCAAAGTGCATTGTGGTTGTGGTCTTGGCCAGGTGGCATGCAGCCTCACCATCGTGTGCTGCCTATGTAATTGCATCCTGTCATGAGTTCCTAGGCAGCAAAGCCCTAAACTCTGACTCACCCAGCACTTTTATTTCAGTTCAAATATACACAATTCAGTGAATTAAACACGAAATGAAAATTTCAAATCCTTTTTGTGGTGAGTCACAAGTGTGGTTTTGGTTTTTGTTGAGTTAATTTTGCTGGAGAAAAAGGCTTGAATATTCCTATAGCTAGAGAGGAAACATTTGGAATGGTTGCTGTCTGCAGAGGTCATGCTGGATTCACATTTTGTCATCTTGAAAAGTGTGTGTGCCTGTGTGCATCTGTGTTTTGAATGAAGAAAAAGTGCAGTAAAGGCAAATTTTGACATGATTGGATGATGGTGTCTGGGTCTGTCTGTGGTCTGAGTACCTAAGTGAATTGAGCCATCATACACAGCATGAGCAGTGCAAGTCGACAGATAAAAAGTTTGCAGGTGTTTATAGAGATAGATGCAGCCCAGTAAAATACCAGTGGTTATGTCACAACCCCTGCTCCTAGTGGAGAGCACACAGTAATGTAACTGAATATGTTAAGAGATATGTCACTTCCTTATGAAGGCTGACAGAAGCACAGCTGGACCCATCCCCATTTGGGAGTGTGAACACCACTCAGCTGAGAAATTCACTTTCTTCCACAGTCAAGGCTTTCCCGTGGGAAGCAATACTTTAAATAACAAGGGGTAAGTCACGTCTGTTGACTCCTTGCAGGTGCAGTTTAGTGAGCTGTGCTGGGGCTCTCACGTGATTTGTGTAACAGCCAAGGACAGTGTTGGCCTTTGCACCAGATGGACGTATAGACCAGTCTTAACAGTAGCTGGTATGTGAAGGACCCCAGTCTCCACTGGCTGTTAGGGCTAACTGCCTGCCACTGATTACCCACCAGCTTTCCCACACACACATCAGTCTGTACAGCCCTAGCACGTATGGTTGAGCAAGAACAGACAGTGAGTAGAATGATCTTTTTTTTCACTTTCTGCTGAGAAAGCCCTGTTGTGTGGGGCCTGCAGACCAGAGGGAACCAGCATCTCTGTGCCACTGTGCCTTTGGCATTCATCCAGGCTGGAAGAGGGCTGGGTCAGCATAGGCGAATGCAGCAGAGCTTCCCAACCAGGCAGCTGTTCCCCTACATGTGGCTTGACCATTTGTTGCCTTGTCAGCTGATGTTGCCCTGCTTGTTAGTCCCCAGCCCATGCTGCAGCTTCCATGTGCCTCTTGACCCCATGAGCTATATTGCAACAGTATCCTGTTATCAGAAGAGATGGAAAATCCACCCACCTGGGTGTAGGTCAGTGTGCTTGGGATCAGTTCTTTGGTGAAGTCGTTACCCAGGCACTGGTGAAGAGAGTTAATAAAGATTATTAAACCTTCACAGGCCACCTTTGCTTCTTGATACCAGCATGCTTGGACCTACAGAGCATTCATTCTCTGTTAGATGTGGTTGAACTCCTGCAGCTCGCTCTGATAAATTGGCATTGCTGAAGAAATGGTTTTACATGTCTCATGACTTGCTGAGGTTTAGTCTGAAATGCTTATCTTCTTCTGTGGTGTGCTGAGTCAGCCCAGTTGACTTCATTTTTCATGTATGCAAAGGTGATAGCTGTTTAGTCTTGAGTGAGATCAATAGCGAATTCAGCATTTTCAACATAAACCCCCTTTGTGATTTGAGTGCATTTTCCAAAGGAAGTTTTGTCTTATCCCATCCTTGTTCAGCATGGGATAAAGACACTGTGTGCATATGACTGCTGCGCCTGAGAGCACCTTGCCTTGTTTTGCTTTAGTTGTATCATGGTGCATTGCAACCTTAAAATCAGGGTTAGCAGAACTGTTCCAATCTCCAGCCCCAAGTTTTGCATAAACAGTGAAGTGGTATAAATGAGCAACACCAGAGCAGTGAGTCGGGTCTCTTTGTTGTTTGTTTTCTTTCTTCATTGGGTGCGTTTCCCTTTTTTTTTTTAATAAGTTTAAGACTTGAGTTACAAGTAAGGCAGTATCTCATCTGCTGTGGCAGACTTGTGTTCTGTTGCATGTCGTCTTGCGCTCTACACTTGGTTCCTTGCAATTGTAGATGGGTGGAAATGAGACCACATGTCCCTCTGCAGGGCTACAGAGTAAACTGTCCATGCTAACTTTCAACAAACCTAGCTCAGGAAACCATCTAGCATAGAGCTCTACATGTTTTTCTCTCAAAGCCATTTTTGTGACTGTGGTGTAAGCATGCCAGAAGGCCCACATCTTCCTATCATGTGCTCAGCTCTGCTTGCAAAAATAGTGCTCTAGTTCTGCGTGTGCTACTGTCGTGGAAAGCGAATCATACAGATACCTGTTTGCAGGACTGCACAGTAGTTGCAGAACCCCATTTCATTTTTAGACGACATTCTCCTGAAAATCAGCTGAGCTCTACAAGGGATATGAAAAGGATTAAAGGAAGTAATAGAGACAAATACAGGGCATTGAACTTGTTTAGCCTTGTCTTTTCTGCACAGAAAACCAAGTCCTGGTTTGGAACATCCATACAGATATACCTTTGTCAGTGGAAGCAGTGGGGTGATCTTCATCTTGAAAGGGGGTGCAGGATGAAGACCCTTATCAGCACCTACCCAAGCTATGCAGTTGTTGAAGCACACACTCCTTTCTCCTCTGGACTTGAGTGTAAAGGTCGTGGGGATTAGGCCTTTTTATTATTTCCTCCGAGTTAGGTTTCTTGTCTGCTAGAATTACAATCTGTAAAGAAGTCAGTGAAATGATTTCTCATCCCAGTTTTCACTAAGACTGCTAGAGAAGAAAGAAGCTCTTCCTTCAACACCCACCCTCTTCCCCCATCCCCCTCCATAAAAAAAAAAATTACTCATTCACTCTTCACCCTTAATCTTTCCGTCTTCAAAGCTGTATGGCAGCAATGTTACGATGAACTGATAAAGACCTTGCTTTGGAGCTAGGGGAGGATCAAAAAATAAAGGAATCTCAGGTGTCTTTATAGTGACTGAGAAACTTTAAAACATGGAAAGGGAATATGCTTGCTGCATCCTGGGTTTGTCAGCCACCTAATAGCTATTTCTTAGTCAAACATGCCAACATGGTATACTACTGCAAACTAACCTGTTGCATATTTTCTTAGTTTTATGTCTTTAATAACTATCACTTATTTTTACCATTCAAGATTTTGTCTTTAATTTCTTGAGGGTTTTGATGCGTACAATATGAGAAAGAAAACAAATGCAAAAGGGAGCTGTCTGCTGTATTGACTAACCTAGTTAACTTCCAGTGACTTGACATGGCCTGTAATATACAATACATTTAATAAAAACATACCAAATCGGGCTTCTTTCTATCATTTGTTTATTGTTTAAATCAAGTCTTAATACTTCTATTAAACACTTTTTTTTTTTTTTTAAGTTACTTGTATTACTAAGATTAATGCCATAAACTAAGTCAAACTGGAACTAAACAGCACTGTCAAAGTACTATTCTAATTAGAGCAAATCCCAAAATCAGAATTAACAGTTACTGTTGGACTACAACCAAACCACTACATTAATACATACTCAACACTTCTGAATTCCCAAATAAGAAATCTAGAGAGAAAGCCGCTTATTTAATTACACATTCCAATTAAGATTTTGGTCTCAGTCAGTGTAGTCAGCTTATCAGACTATCTTATGAGTAGCCCAACTGCATTACTTTTAAAGTCATATTTGCAGTCATTAGCTCTTTACTGAATTGAACTGTTATGGGGCAGATCTTTTGTGATTTCTCTTGCTCTCTCTACAAAAAAATAAGTTTTACAGTGTAGCTCTGCTCTGGAAAGGTTAGCAGCTATAGCTAAACACTGACAAAAGCAGATTGAAGCTGTGTGGGTTTTTTTCAAAATAAAGAGAATGCACAACTTCCAAAATGTTTTCAGGAGAGGAGATACGAAGGTTAATTAAGAATATAAGCAGGCTAAGTTTTGGAACATTTCCAAATGTTTTTTATACATATGTACTATATCTGATTTTATATTTATGCCATAAAACATTAAAAGGTCCCTTCCAGCTTAGAAGAATAAAGGGCAACAGCTAACAAGTTAAAATCTGTTATAGCTGATCCCTTCACTTAGTCCACATCTTCACAGTTAACAGTTACAGAAGCTAGCAAAAGATAAAGGTTGTATTAGCCATATCTTTAAATAGGAAGCTCATTAAATCTACAAAACAAACAATAAACAGTAAATGCACAGTAAAATGAAAGAGGACAAAGTCCCTGCAGACTGCTTGGCTGTTGTGCATGGTTTGTGGCGTTGGGTGCTCCTGTGTGACACAAACAGTCTCAGTGTGGGAGGTTGGTCTTGTTCCGTGCTGGGCCCTTCTGAAAGAGCAGTTGTTTGCTTGAATTCCATGCATGTAATTTTTGCTGGTCCCACCGCCCAGAAAGTGAACAAATGGGTTTTAAATTTATCTTTAAAATGGAAAGAAAAATTGAGAGAAATCGTGGGGAAGAGAAAGCTAACTGTAGGTACAGTAACAGATGTTAAGTATATAAAGGACTGTTGCAAATAAATGGCATACAACCTGACAGGTAGTAAAGAAAGTAGTGAGTTGAAAATGCAGCAGGGGAGATGAGGTGCAGGCACTGGAAAAAAATATGTAATCATTCAAGATCACAGGGCACTGAAAAAATACCTGAAGGACTTGGTGCAGATGCCATGAGTGCCCCCAGTTCAAAACAGGTTAGACAGACATCTGTAAGAAATTACTTGGACATATCCTTTGCTACCTGTGGTTTCTTTCTAACCCTAGCTTAGGGTAGGCCTCATAGTACTTCTATCGGAGGAAAAAGGATGTCTCAGATTGAGTTTATGATGTGCTGATACCCAGTGGTACCAGCAGTGTGGCTTATTAAATCAATGGAAATTACAAATGGTTGATGACTACACACCGATTTCAGACTTTGGAAGCTTAAATACATTTTGTGATTGCTGTCTGACCAGTTTCTTCATGGAGAAGGTTGAAGTGGCTCTTTAGTCAGGTGAAAATTTGTGATCATGGTCCAGTTCAGGGCAGAAGGCTACTTTGAAGCACCAACACTGATGTTGTTGAGGAAGATTCAAACTGTTCTTTCTCGCTCTCTGACTTTATGTGGGCAGTATTTCTGTCACAGTAATTTTATCCCATGCTTGCTTTCCTTTTTTAGCATTCTTGTCTTCAACTGTGATGCAGATCTGCTTTTATATTTGCTGTCTTTTGGGTGGTTTTTAAGGTCTGCTGTTTTGTAAAAGGCAGTATTTCCCTCTGCTTAGAGGAGACAACAGAAACTATAGAGGGAAGTCTGGGTGTTAGTCAGGAATTCCTGAATTCTGCTTGTGAGTCCATCTGTGAGCTAAGATCAGTTTACCTGAGGACTGTTATTGTTCCTTAAATACATTTTGTCTCTTGACTACTTGCAGGCATCTTCTGTTGCAGTGTTTTATACAGGCTGTTGGATACCCTGCTCCCACTGAAGCACTACTGTCCATCTCACAGTTTTCTTTGCAAACTTTATAAACTTGAGCCTTCCAGGGATGTCTTTAAAAGCTGATACTACTATGCCCTTGCAAACATCTGCCACATTCAGATAATACCTTGCCATGCGTTATGCTTTGAGTACCTGCGAGGGAAGGCTTTATGCAGATAGATGCAAAATGTTAAAAGAATGTAGCTAGTAGCTGAATCCTTCTACATGTAAAACTACGTTTTTGTCCTCTTTCAGCCATACTCTCAGAAGACAGAAATTCCAGTGAGTTTGCCTGGAAGAATAAAATTTCTCTATCTGCCCTAAACACTCCAGAGCCAGCAATGATGCATGAGCCTTTAGTTGGCAGCCAGAAGAGGAAAGCAAGGAAAACTAAGATCACACATCTTGTCCGAACAGCAGATGGTCGAGTGTCACCAGCAGGAGGGACACTGGGTAAGAAAATGGGAGTTTGAATTTTCTTAATACTGAATGGTTGGAGAAGGTTTGAGAGTACAAGCAACCTATTGGGGAAGTATTTTTCAGTTAGCTTCCATACATGCTAAGAAAGGCCATTCTTTAAAATGCAGATATCAACCTATTGGGGAATCAGTGAGTTGATAATGGATGACTTTGTTTGAATGCCCAAATCTGCCTTATCTCCCTGGATATTTCTGTCTAAGAACTGAGAGCTGATACAGAAATAAATGGATAACAGTTACCTTTCATTATTTGTTTCCAGTCCAGCAAAGAAATTACACGGCACCTAGTTACAGGATGTAAAAATTAATTCCATTATATGACAGTCAATGCTTCAGTCCTTATAGGAATCATCTGCAGTTAATCTTTCAGGACCTCTGTATCTAAAAAGTACTCAAAAGCTCTGTTGCCTGACCTGAAAGATCAAAGTCAGTTAAATGCAAAATGAGTAAACTACTTCATAAACCTCAAAAATCAGAAGTCCTGAAGGTAAAGACTCAGTTAAAAACACGCTAGCCAGTATCAATGGGCTACTGTGAATTTAAGGACTACATTTGCAAGCTTAACTTTCTTTTTTTGCAGAGGAGAAGCCAAAAGAGCTGCCACAAAGTACTCTTCAAAACACATCAAGTGCAGAAACGGATTGCAACAGTGAATGCTCCAGAAATACAGAGAGAGAAGAAAATAATAGTATTACATCAGATATGCCAGCAGTGTCTGCATTTTTTAGCTTAGCTGCTCTGGCAGAGGTAGCAGCCATGGAAAATGTACACAGGTATGGTTTTCTTTTCCCCTTGTTGTCTAAGTGAATAGTATGTGGCTTCCAGCTTCTTCAGAAAGCACGTGAATTGCAGACTGTTTAGTTTGGCCTCTGTGTTTCCTCTTTCACAGCTTTCTGTGAATGTCTGTTTTACACTGCATGCTTAGTAGTGTTATGTCTTCACCTAAACGATAATGTAATCTATTTCAGCAATCAGTAAAATGATCCTGGTAAGCTTACCCACCAATTTTTATATATAAACAGGTTTGTATGCTCCTTTAGATCCTAATGATTGAGGGTTTCTAATTACCAGATGCTGATTGTCAGATAATAGCAGATTTAAGTAGGTATTGCATGCTGATTTGCATTTTTTCAGTGACCTAAGACTGTGGACACAATTTCATAGAACTTCAGTTGAAGCTTTTGTGCTAAACATGGCTGAAGGAAGCTAACTTGTTATTTTTACTCTTGTGCTTTGCTGTGTGGGAGGCAAAGCATCTGCAGAATGGCATGGGACAAAGTAACTCTGGTTGATGGTTCAGTTTGGGTTGGTTCTCAGTTACTGAGTAGATCTTCCACACAGCTAAGATGGAGAATGTGCAGGTTACTTAGGGCTGTTGGATCACTTCAGCATGGTTAGATCCTGCATGTTAGACTTGTGATGGCAGGAAACCAATGACAGCAAGTTCTCATTGGCTCTTAATTATCCAGTGTTTTTCCTTGGTGCTGCAGCATCCTTTTCTGCAGTGGAAGGTCAGTGAGGAAGTGCTGGGCCAGTTTGAAACCATCAGTCTCTGCAAATGACAATTACTAGATTGCTAGCTACCTAACCACAAGGCAGTGAAACCATTCACAACCTCAGTTTACTGGTGGCCTTGTGGCCCTCATTAGCCAACGTTATCCTGTGCATTCAGGCTGTGCAACAAACACTGAGAGGCTTTTTTAGAAGTTCAGGGGCCTTACCAGAAAAAGCAGTCAGTCAAAGTCTGCTAGCTCTTCTCGACGGAAGCAGTTGTCTTGCTTAAACAATTCTGTTTTGGATGAGAAGTGTTTTCGCACTGTATTTGGCCTGGCCTTTCTTCCCAGCTTCGCAATACAAGGGCAAGATGGCAAAAGTCTCAACTTGTTATTTTCCTTGGTCAGAAGTCATGAATGGAAACTTAGGAAGTGCTGTGCTGAGCTCTGCTCTCCCACACACCCCTGTGGTTTCATTTATTTCCATTAACACTGACCAGAATTGCACGAGAACAACAAAATTCACTTCGCTGTGGTTTTTCCCTCTTTGTTCCTCTAAGAGTTCTTGTTCTCTTCTTGTCCCTGTTTAAGTGAGCTATTGCTTTACGTAGCCTTCTGGTTGGGTCTTTTATACGCCCACCTTTTGTCATCTCATCATGTAGCTAGAGCAATGCAACATTTTCCATGAGGCTTGGAAACACCAAACCATCACATGTCCAGGAGCTATTGCAAATTCCAGCTTCTAATCATCCCAGGGGGAAGAAAACAAGGGAGGACTCTTCCCAGTATAAAGTTAGCCAGGTCCCTCACAGTCTTGGCAAGTGGAAGTCAGAACAGAAACCTAAATCTGACAAGTTAGATGCTTCTCTGTTTTCTGCTCTGATAACTTTTTATCTTTTGCAGCTCACCTCTTTATTTGCAAATATTAAGAAATGAGAACAGCATTAGAGGTTTCCTTGATGTGATTTGTCGGTGTCTGAATTTGATTATTTAATAATTTTAACGAGCCTTGGGCCATGGAACCTAAAGTCGTTTTTACCTGTAATTAGAACATGTCTGGAAGTGGCAGCATGGTTTTCATTTGAAGGCTCCTGTTTAGCTTCATTTACTTCGTGCATGCCCTGGTTAAGCACTGTGAGCCTGAGCTGCAGCTTGTGCCAAAGCCACCTCATTGCACTCCAGCTGTGTGAAGCAAGTTGGTACCTCGATTTCTGTTGGGGTCTTAGCTGTGCAAGAGTGAAGTAAAGTGGCCTTTGTGGAAATGAGAAGTGGGCCCCAGATTTTCATTGCTGCTGCAAGTGCCACATACAGTAACAAAAATAGAACCTGACTTGTGAGATTAGATAACAGGTGGTGACGTGCTTTGTGTATGTATTTTAAAAGGCAAGCTGCAAAGGAGTCCTCCCAAGCCCATCTGCTACAATGATTGATGTTGATTTCCAGCACATAATTCTGGCACAGTTTATTTTTATGATACCCGGTGCCAAGGGATCATTTGTACATTAACACTGCTGTAGTAATGAAAGAGATGTTGTGCTGTGCCGATGAGGTGTTAGGTCATGAAACTTGGAGTAATTCCAGTGTGCAACTCTGCTGATGAGTATATTTCCGTATTGCTTGAAAGCTGACTATTGACTCGCATTAACATGACACGTGCCTCTGTGTGTTTACTTTCTTTTGCCTTCTACACGTGAGCTGTATTCTCTGCTTTGCAGGCCTGAAGCCACTCCCCCACAAAATGAGTAGCAGCACTTGTGTACTCTCCAACTTAACTCTCCAGCTGTGCATTTTGGTTTGTGTAGACAAATACCACTGCGTCTTGGTTTTGCCTGACATTGTGTTGCGTTGCAGGTTGTCCTCAGGACATTGTGTTACCATTGCAGGAATACCTCCAAAATGAGTGTCTGACACTGCTATGGCAGCATCTGTAGCAGCAGAGAGCTATGGTGCTGTCATGTCAGATGTTAAACCAAATCACGTGCTGTTTTCCATCCTTTCTGGACTGATAAAAGCACCTCCTGTGCCACAAATAATCATAAGTGGCTTTTCTTTTCTTATTTTGCAGAAGTCAGAGGGCCACACCTCTCCCACATGACGGACAGCCAAATGAAATGTCTCAGGCTCCAGTGCTTATTTCCTGCGCTGACCAGTGAAGCTCCACTTTATTGTAAAACGTTGTGCTTTACCTAATAACCTAGCCTTTTCTTTACCAAGGGAAGCTAGTCAGTCCATATGATGGAAACTATAGACTGCAAGCGAGTGCTTATTGCTCTGAGTGGCCCAGAATTCACTGGAAGCCAGACATTAGCAACTTGGGCCAGGTCCTCAAATCGGAACCCAGTATGTAGGAGGGTGATATTAATTGTCTATTCATGAACAGAAATGGAATGATCCTAGAGCTTGCTTTCTGTTGAAGGCTTTTAAACAGTAAATAGGTGGTTGGTGTGAAAAAGGCTGCCTTTACTGTTAGCTCACACTCTTTTACCAACCAGAGAGTATGGCAACTAGTTTCATATAATACCTAGTTATTCTAAATGAAAATGAAAAAAAAAAAAACGACAAAAACACTGACGCACTGCACTAGTTATTATTAGATATTCTTAGTCATTTTTGTACATGAAGATTTAAGTTCTAAGATGGTTTATATTAATAGGTTATGCCTACGTTTATATTGTAGAATGAATTTAAAACCTGTTCCAGAGAACTCAAGGCAGCCTGGACAGATGTACCATTGTTAGCGGTGTTTGGGCAGCCATGTGGTCCAGATGTTCTGCACTTTTATATTTGCCACCAGAGTGGTAGAGTTTACTGGCAAAAATTGTGACAGGCTATGTTTGGGTTTGCTTCTTTTTAATTTAGCTTTGAATAACCAGGATGATGTGCATTAGAAAAAGGAGTGGTGTATGGAAAAGAAGATACTGCAGATAATTGACTTCTGTTTCATGCCTTGAAGGGTTCCTTTATTTTTTGCCTAGATATCTGAGCGACTTGGTGAAACTTTCCTATAAACAAAAAGTACTGCAAATGCGTTTTTCAAAAGTGACCTTAGTATTATTTCACTGTTCTGAGAAACCTGAAATTGTGACTTTTCGATACACATGTACACCAACACACATACCTGTTATATTTTACAGCCACTGGCATTGTTGTAGTTACTATGCACAGTCCAAATCGGCCTCAGAGTTTGCATAAAGGGCCAATTACAGTTTGTGTTGGAAAAGTGGGAAGTTGTATACAGATGAACTACAACTGAAGAGTAACGTTTGACTGAACTCAGACTACCAAACAGACCCATCTGCCAGTTTCTGTCTTTGCTTATGTTGAATTTTTGTGTTTTGCTCTCATAAGTACATCCCAAAAGCAGGCAAAGTGTATCACTTGGCCTGTTACCTTGGCTATCTTGACTTACACCATTGTATAACCAAGCATTGATTCCTACCAACAATTGCAAAATGATCACTAGTAATTGAGCTAAAGCTACAAATTCAACAGGGTACTTCATCTATAGCACAAGATGTTTCCCTACGTTTTGCATTGTAGCACAACAATTTACCAAATTGGACTCCAGCAATAATTTTCTATTAGTCTTCGTCATACTGGCTGAACTTTTGATAGTATTAGATTGAGTTTGAAGTTCTTTGAATTAAGTCTTGAAATGATGCAAGTTTACATCATTCTACCAGGCATTCTTATTTATACTTGACTGAATTGATAATGTGTTTTGGGGTTATTTTGTAACTAATTTGATGTAATAGCCATATGGACAGTATCTCTATTAATGCTTACTCGGTTTAGCCTTCATTCTTGTAGTTAAGTGAAAGTCTTTGGTTCAGTGTTGGGAAAACAATATACAACAAACCACATGAGATGTAACAGGATTAAAGGTCTGACAGAAGGCAGGTAGCTGGGGAAGAAGTGTCACTGAAGCAGCACCATGGAGGATACATGTGTTGGAAGAAGGGAACAACAGCAAAAGAACAAGAAAATTTACAAGCCAATGAGTCAGTGAAAAGGCTTTTTAAAAATTCAGGTGATTATATAATTAAGAGCCCCTAGAATGCCATTGCAGCCTATGGCAGTATTTTTAATAAGATTTTATTAAAGTTTTGTAAGTTATTTTAACGAAAGAGGAGAAACTTAAGACTTAAACTGTTGGGTCACAGCAAGGTGGCTGTTGGAGTTTTGGACCACTTTATAATTAGCTGAAATCCAAATATGTTACAGTGCAGGCCGTTCACGTTGACAATGGTACTAACTTATTTCTCCAGAAACCTTTAGAGTAGATATATTTTTGTCAAAGCACCCCATCCCTCCTCGATTTAAATTTCAATATTGTTCCTGAAGATATTTCTGTATATTAATGGTACCTTTTTTAAAAGAAACAGAAAATTACTTTTTTCTATATGGATTAATATCTTACTTGATCTGCTTTTCCTTGACTTTCCCTTAGAGAGGGGGTAGGGTTGGGTCAGTTTACTGGATATGACTGTTTTCAGATACTTATAAACCTTTTTGTAGATATGCTTAATTTTTAAGCGATTAGGCACTGAGAGTAGCAGAAATCCTGCAAAGCTTTATAGTTCACTAGGCATTTGCCTTTGTTGGTTCTCTGAGTGATGTCTTGATTTCAGTAGCTAGAATTTTCCCTTAATCTACTAGAAGGGGTATCAGTATTTTCAGGTAAAAAAGTCTGTTAGCACAACAAAAATTTCAGACCAATATCTTACTGTATTGGGGTTGGGTTTTTTCCTTGTTTGTTTTGTTTTAAATTTTATTAATTTCAGCTGCTTTCATTTTGGAAAATCTAATTGCTATTGTGTGTACTTCAGTATACCAGCAAACACTGTTACCCGTTAACACGTTGTCCACAAATGCCTCTAGAGAAGAAATTGTTGCACCTTATGTATATCTCAAGCAAACCAAAATATGATGCTTTTCTGCTTTGTTTATTCTGAATATGTTGTATCATACTTTACTGAACCCATTTTAACTTAGCTAAAGCTATTGATATTTATGCATTTCACATTATTTTCTGGATCTGAACCTGTGTATAAATCTTTCTTTAAAAAAAAAAAAAAAAAAAGCATTTACCGTATTCGTCCTCTGTGACTTATCCATGGGAGGGGGGGAATCTTGTCTCAAGTGTAAAATGCAGTACTGTCCCAGTTTTCCTTGGCTTTTATTTATTTAGTGATCTTTGATATTTCATATGTAGTTTTGAGGTATACTAAATACATTGCTGTAGCCAAAGCTACAGATCTGAGCAGCTGGGAGGAAAATACTGTAATGTCTTCTTAATTGTTCTAGTACTGTATACAAATACGGGAAAAATGTTCTGCAGAACATTTGAGATGCAGATTCTTAACCCCACGGTAGGTTATTTTCCACATATAAGACCAAATCAATCAAAACTCAATGATCTTAAAGGTCTTTTTGATCCTAAATGATTATATGATTCTAAAAACATCTATCGAGATTACTTAGTGCTCTGCTTGTGGCAGTAGCTAGCCCTTGAATGTGCTGTGATTTCAGAAATAGAATATATTTATTTAAGATGACTGAATGCTCTTTTATACTAATATAATATCCCAAAGTAATGAGCAAGAGACTTCTTGGTAGTTTGGGTTTCTATTTTATAGCATTGGTGCATGACTTTTTGAAACTAAAGTGATAAGTGTTGTTAGAAAGGGGCACAGGAACACGGGACTGGTAGAAGTGTGTGAACTTGTGGTGTTTAAATTTCAGCTTTGGTCATTTTATCTGGGTGAAAGCTGCCTTTGTAGCACAAGGCTGAAGAACACTCCGCAGTTTGTATCAAGTAGAAACCGAGGAGAGTTGTAACTCACATCAGAATGAGGGAATGCCTTGTAGTTTGGATGCTGTCTTTTGGAACAGGATATTAAGTTGAAGCAGTTTTAATTTCCACTGCCTGTTTAGCTGCTGTAAGGGTACTGAACAGACTGAAGGCAACAGTTGTAGACATGGGACAGCTAAGATAGGATGAAAGGAAAGCTGCCCTTTGTTCTCAGTATGGCAAAGTTATGGCAACAAAGGGGAATTGGGAAAAAAAGATAGATGTATATATGTGTGTGTGTATAAGCGCGTGTGTGTGCCTGGGTGTGTACATTCTGCAAAAAAAAATTACAGAAAAAAAACCATAATGGGTCTGCAAGAGACTATAATGTATGTTGACCCTTCGAGTGCACTCCCTTTTTTGGAATGCTGAGTCTAATACGGCTACCTCTCCTAAAAGACTACTTTTGTTAATTTCCATTTGCTTTCAGGCTCATTGGTGTGATCTTTTCAGCCATTGATACCATTTGTATATCACTGTGCTTTATTTTCCAAGAGCAACATTTATATAGCGCAGACAACATAAAGGTTGAATATGCAGTGGTAGCCAAACTGTTGCTGGAGCGTTTTTGTTTAACCTCTGCCATAGTCATATGGGTTGCAGGACGTGGGCCTTGCCTGCTCTGGTTGGTTCAGGGAGATCGGGTTTTGTGTCAGCAGAAAATTCAGTGCTGATGGGATGGGGGACTTCAGATACTGCCAGAGGTGACACAGTAAGCCGAATGCTGCTCTTGAAACTTACTCTGGAGTTTACGTTTGCAATCCTGATTTCGCAAGGAAACGTGACTGTGCAACTTGTGTGTTATATACCATACATTACCCACTAGATGCCGTTTGTTTGCCGTGCTTGTTTCATAGATTGTAGAGCTGCTAGGTATCTTTGCCATGTTTTGTGTTACTTGTGGCATTCTCTTTATCTTGTACATATTGTGAAACTGTCACCTACAACTGCCAGGACGCTGAGGCTCTTCAGGACCCTGAGCGCTGTGAACGAGTGCGTTTAGGCTGTGAAAGAGTTTCAGGCCTCCTCCCCTGAATTCCCCAATAAAAAGGCACAGTGAGGTTTATGCTCTCACCTAAGCACTATTATAGTAATTTATATACTCAGTATTTTCTACTGAATCAACAATTTTGAAGAGGCTTATCAGATGGATGTATATTTTATGTTCCCCCACTAACTCATCTAAGGCAGAAATCTAGGAAGACATGACAGGAGATCTCCACTCAGCACATATGAGCTTACACTGAAAACCATCCTTACTTAAGGGGCAGCATTGTTTGCACCATGACAGTGCAGAAACCCCAATGATGGACCACTATGCTCTTGGAGTTAAGCTTGGGCTTGCATGTGATGTTCCTGGGGGAGGCATGTCATTGTGACCTAGAGCCTTCATTGACACAGAATTTTAAAAACGACTGCAAATAGCTTAACATTTATTGAATTCTTCCAAAGAATTATATTGTTGTTTCTGGGTCTTGACTGTTACCGTATACCAGCAGACCCATACTTGTAGTCTACTGAAAAAAGCCCCACACCTGTACAGGCTAACTAACCAGGCTTCTGAATGTAATAATCTGATCTATTCTTTTCATCCCTACAACTGAAACCTTATTTTCCCCCACAGGCAGCTACTCTTTAATCAATGGTTGGGGCTTTGAAGGTGATAAAAGCAAGAGAGGCATAGATGTGCTCGTGTCTGTGTGTATGTATACATATGCATAAACACATACACATGGGAATGCAGTTACTTGCAATATGTTCTCTGTACAGAACTGTCCCCATGTTAGGTCACAAAACAAAGTTTCTCAAACAATAGTTTTCCAACTTTCTTGCTAGATTTTAGGCTCTTTACTTAACATTACACCATAAGGTGTGATTTTCAAAAATCACACCTGAAAAAAAAAACCCACAGATCCTGCTGACCTGGATGCTGCAATGTCCTGGTTTGACATAGAAAAGCCTTCTTTCTCAGCAGCGCTTACTTTGAATATCTGGTATCTGTTGGCAGTTTTAACACAACTGGTTTGCTATAGTCTTTCTTCCTAGAGCCCAGTCCTTCAACTTCTGCACTCAGACATTAATTCCACTGAATTTTGACCCAGTATTTGGCTCTATTCTCTCCAAAGCTTGGTGTAAACATGCCTTACAATAGTTAATTTCCATCAATGGTATAGCAGAGCTGCTGCCTTCTTAGATGTGTGTAGTTTTAAAGTCAATAAGCACATTTATAGAATGTCGTATTTTCTTCAAAAACCTCTCATTTGATATTTTTAAGTGCACATGTTAAGTCATGTGTATAACATGTTAAACTACATTAAACTGTGATAATGAAACTGAATAAAATATTTAATAAAATATTTGAAATATTTGAAAAGGACCTTCAAATAGATTTCTTTATGTTCATTCTATTTTGGTTATCTAGTGTGTGCCTGTAAACAGTTTCCCATTTAAAACTAATGATTGCAAATAAATACTATTCAAACAGAGCTTCTTTGATACTTCATCTGCTTTACTATCAAATTATTGTTTTCTTTAAATATGGATGAGTTAGCAGTATTTGCAGAATTTGTTTTTAGCTATAGTATGAATTTGCTGACCTTTCTATAGTTAAAAAGAAGCAAGCTTGTTTTCCACCTGCAAATGGAAGATGCCAACACCAGAGATGGATCCTCAGACCTGTAAGCTGTAGTTTCCTGTCAGCTCATCCATACAACTTGTACACAATGGCTATAAAGATGTCGCACATTTTGCAAAGAACTTCTGGCCATTGTTTTTTCTTACATGTGTCTATAATGGGAGCTTCCATGTTATTTTTAAAAACTTGGGAGTCTGGTTCATCGCTGTCAACATCGTTGGAAAGATCCATAGGCCTGTGTAAATGCCCCACAATTCAATGAATTTATATCTGTATAAAGGTGGAGATTGTAGGACAGAGAGAGACAGGACTCAGTGCATTTAGGCTGTGGGAGAAAAGTTTGCCTTTTCTCCTGAGCTTTCCAGGTATCCACTTTGTGTTTCTGGATTTTGTCTTCTTTGCATTGTTGGGAAGCTTATTTATAGTCCTCACAAGTATAAAAGAAGTCATCTCGCATGAAGAAGAGGCCCTTGCCATATTTGCCATCTTTGGACACTAAGAGAACTTCTTCAGAAGTAAATTTTCTTAGAAATAAATAGCAAGTGTCTGTGTTTAAACTTTAAGGTCCTCAGTACTTTGGAAATTTACCTAAACAAGGACTGTGTTCTACCCATATATTTTGACCTCTTGAGGCTTGAAAGGTAGACTGGTGAGGATCTTGTCTCTTCCTGTCCTCGGATGCCTGAAGTCTTCTTGATTGCAGTGTGTTTTTCTGATCACAGAAGACCCAAGTACAGACTTCATGAAGCCAGTAGATGCTGATTATTCACATGGGAGCAGAACTCTTGTCTCTGAGTCAAAAGTAGCAGAAGGGAAGCCTTTAGTGTGGGGTTTGTTTTTTTTTAACTACGTGCCATTTACTCAGGGAAGAAGAAATGTATGCAATCTTTCACTGCCTTTACTGAGTAGGCGTCAGTATGTCTGCGAAGAAATGCCATGAATAAAAGATCTTCAGCATTAAAGGCCATGTAAAGGTCATACTTGGGGAAGGGGGAGAAAAGGTCTGAATCAGTGTGCAAAAAAAGCTAGAAGAAATCTTAATGCTTATTCTCTCAATGTAGTATGCCTAGTCGGGGACATTGAAGTCTCTAGTCTGTTGTTATATTACCAAATTACTTAAAAACAGTCATCTTCATTTCTTGAACTCCGTCTGTTCTCGTCTGCTCTCGTTTTGTTCTCCCAACAAAAGACCTGCTGAATTCAGCTCTCAGTGTATCTAGATCTGATTTTTATCCAGCTCCCATGTTGCTTCTTGCAGCTGCTTGGCATTACACTGACAATTTCTTAAGTGTCAGGTAAGATAAATTTCCACTGATACTTTTGGAAGAATACGAGGTGGAAAGGCATCATCCTCCTCAAGTGCCACGCGTCTGCCAGGCACTTCAGCGTTCTCCCCTTGGTAACATTTGTTGGATCCTTTTCATTGTACATCCCTGAGTTTTTTTAATGTGCAGCTAACTCTGCTTTCAAACAGAGGGGTTTTTTCCTACAATGTGACAACATTAGGTGAGACAGAAAAGATACTTGAGCATACCATAACAATGCTATGTATCAGCTTGTGAAGCTGTCAGTTCTTCAGTAGGACACTAGCACTTTGTAACAAAATACATTATGCGTTCCTGTATCTACTGCAAAGTTCTGATATGTTTTGTTCTCATAAATAAAACCTGAAAGATACAATGCCTACCATCCATTCAGTGTCATCTTTTTGTGGACTGTTCTTGGCACAAAAACCATTAGAAATTGAGCTCTAATATATTTAAAATGACATACATCTGAGGTAGGCTTCATTAGTTACTTTCTGGTAGAAGATAACATCAGATCTTCAGCAGCAGCAAGCTAGCACAAGATGTAGCTCTCTCAGGCTTAGATGGAAGTCCAGTTGAAAATCCAGCCTTTATGAACTGACACAAAAAGTTTGCTCCATATAAAGCAGCACTTGATCCTGTTTGTCACAGCATGAAAGGAGAGGATCTAGTTGAAATAGACCCAAAAATCAAACCACTTCAGTCAGAATGTCAGGCTTAGCACCAAAGTGTTATTTTCTTGAATGCAAACACTGAATACTTTAATCCACTTGTGTAGTGTTTTGTTTACTTCTGTTACCTTAATGTTTGAATACAGAGAAGTAATATCGAGTGTCAGATGCATTTATTACAGCTTACACACTAAGACAAGGATGGCATTGCCATCAAGCAACATGCAAGACAAAAGAAAAAAAAAGAGGAGGAAAGAAAAAAACTGAGCTCTCAGAAATGTCCTTCTAATCCAAAAGTAGTTTTTGTAGTACATCCTAAAGTTAGAAATGTGGCCCACGAAGTCTTCCCATTCATGGCAGACCACTGGGCTCCAGTCAGATCAATCTGAGCATCAATTCCCTTCCTTCCAAGGTCTGGGTGGGTTCCCTTAATACCTGACCAACACCTAGAGTTTCCTAGGATGAAAAACCTTGTGTCCTCATGTTTTCATGAGTGAGACTCTTAAAATTCTATTGCTGCTGGAGGTCTTTAAGATTCAGCACCACGTTGGCAAAAGTTTCAAGGTCTACCATCTTAGATGTCAACATCAAGAAAGTTTACTGTAATGAGATTTCTGTTCTCATTGGAGCCCGCTAAATGCTGCTGTCTTATCAGTGTGTATGATTAAAACATCTTGCCATCTTTCTGGAGTTAAGCAGAATTTGGAAGTTAGGTAGTTCCAATCTGTCAGTAATTTAAGGTACTTGATTTTGACGTCAGTGTCCAGTAATTGTGGCGTTTGTAATGCCACTGTCTCTGCAGTGCTTGCTCGGAGCTGTGGACATAACAGTAAACCTGAGATCTTGGATTAATGTATTTTTAGTCTTACAAAACAAGTGACTTTGATTCAGACAGCTTGCAGCACACTGTTGTTGTTAGCACAGATCAAGGTGATGTCATCTGAAGCAAATTCATTGCATGGCTCTCTGACAGACAGTTACACTCTGAGATGGTCCTCATTGGCTCAGTCAAAGATCCATTCCTGCCTGTGGTGAACCTTTTTCCAGGACTCCTGATTGCGGCATTTGTCATGAAGCAGGGTCCTAGCCAAGGGAGGCTCCTTCCCCACATGCCTCCCAGCTTCTCCCCTTTGGGATAGCAAAGTGGATCTATACCACAAGAACTTTGTCCACGCAGCTGGGATCTCTTCTTGCCCGCAGATGTTTACATATATTTTTGTAAAACAAAATGAAACAAACCCACCAACCTTCATGAAGGCTTCAGGTTTCAGTAGGCGGTAATTTGAGGTATAATGTGTCTTCAGTTAGAGCAGCTATGTAAATTATCTGCAGAGATTGACAGGTTACACCAACAAAGCTGGGGTTCCTTTTGTTTTGGAGAGCAGTGTTTGCTAGTGGAAGTAAGGTGGCAGGGAAATTGCCATCACAGCAGATGGACTACTTTGTTGTCTTCAAGAGGTTCCAATTTCAAGATTGAGGTTTGCCAGCTCATCTGAAAAATAAGAGGAGAAATTGCAGTTCTAGTCAGTGGCTTGGAATAGATGCTGTGTTTTGCTTCAGTGACTGGCGATGATTTTTCAGTCAGAAATAGTATGTGAGCTACTCAGGGGGTCATGCAGTTCTAAACCATCCCATTCGCTTCTGGAGGATGGATGAATTTGGCATGCGAAGTAAGCGTTGCTAAAGAGTTGCGTGTGCATCATAAATAATACCAAGTGTTCATTTTAATGGGTGCATAAGAAAATTCATCGTGCTGTGTTTCAAGAAAAGCCGCTGTGCTTGACTGGTACGAGGCGCAGTTTTACCCTGAAAAGTAATGGAAGGAAGCACTCGCTGTATGACTGTTTCATCTGAGCACTTTTTTCTTTCAAAATACCTTTACTAGTAACTATCTGTAGTATGCCATATTCAGGATATAGTTCATTCAGCTCTGGGATCTTTAAAGTGAAGATAACTACTTGATTCTTATGCAGAAATCCACACCAGGAAGAGAGTCTTCAGGGTGGAGGGTTGCTAAAGGAAATGTTGTGTCTCATCAGATTTAGGACATGCAAGATGTATGATTGCAGACCTAGGAGCCACGCTGTTGGCAGGTAGCAGCACAGGTTCACGGTGGATTGTACTGACTTGCAATAGGGAAAAACAAAAGAGCCTATGGTTTAAATGTCAGGACAGCTGTATTTTAAACCCATTTAATTCACTGAGTCAAATACCTCGTCAGCACTGTGTGCTCCTGCCAAAGGGAGGGTTGCTGCGGCAGGAGGCTCTGTTGCTGTGCTGCTTGTCCTGAGAATTTGCTGTTTGTTGGTTTTCTGAAACTCAATATTCGTAGCTTACCAGTGGCTCTAAAGGTGGCCACAGGTTTCCAGATCGGTGGCAACTGTGGTGCGGTGATACTTGGTGCGGTCGTGTTGCCCACCGGCAGGTGTAGCAGCCCTGCTGCAGATGTGAGGCAGTAAAGTGGTCACCAGTGGTTCCCCAGCAACTCCGAGATCACTTCCTTGGGGTGGCCGACTGCAAGTACTGCCTGCTTCAGAGGATGGGGCGTGGATTTTAGGGTGGTGGCACTGGCAAGCCTGGGACAGACCCTGTTGTGCCCAGTGCTGCAGGAGTGCACAGGGAAAAGAGGCCTTGGGTCACTGGCAGCTTTGCTTGGGCCACGCTCTGGGAACAGCCAAGATCGGGGATGCTCATAAAAAGTCTGTATAGAAATTAAGCAGAATTTTACTCAGTCACACCCATACACACGTAACAACAGAATCCATTCAGTCTTTTATGGGTTTTCTAGAAAAACTGCCTGGAACACACTATGTTTGCTGCCATGACCTCTGACAGCTGCACTGCCCGTGCAGCATGTACTATGTACTTGGTTATTTATAAGAAGGTGAGGGGAAACAATATATATTTTTTTACAGATTCCTCTGTCTGCCAGATGGCAAAATGTACCTCACGTACCTAGGTCATCAGGTGGTTAGAACAATAATATTCAGGTTATCTGTAGGGCTGGGACCTTAATTTAACATTTTCAGATACATTTTGAAATTCACTAATTTCTGAGTGTTGTACACAGGATGCATGTTCCATGTGCGAGAACTATGAAAACAGTCAGTATAAAACCAGTATTTTAATGTTCAGAGACTCTGTTAATATGCAGGTTGTTTAAAAAAACTAGAAAAAAAATGTGCTGTTGCTCCTTGGCAAAGCAATTCTATAATTGACAGCCAGGGGTTGCCAGCAGGGGTTTAAAAGCAGCTTTAGCAATTAAATAAACACTTCTGGGCTTTTAAACCATTCAGAAAACACTCCCAAGTGCTTGGCAAGATGAGCAACTTTTTACTACTTTTGATTAATAAAACCACGAATACAGTTAGTTTTGCAAACCTCGGATAAGCAGAAAATGGTGGACATAATTTTTTAGATGCCGCACATTGCCTCAGACCTAGATGGGCGCCCCTTGCTAGCACTGCCTGTCACACTTGGCAGTGCTTGCAGGGGGACGTGGTGGCACGTCTGGAATGTGCAGCTGCCTTCAACATCAAACCACCGTCCAGTAAATCTCAGCCCTTGGAAGTCCATTGCTCTTAAGATAGAAGGGGCATAAAAGCTGTTTAAAAATATGAACTGGTTGGGTTTTGTCACTTTTGTCAAATCTATTGGGTTTTTATTTGATAGAGACAAATGTCTTTGTTGTATGGTTTTGTTCATGTTGTTGGAAGTTGAGAATGTCAAGCTTCACTTACAGATTTCTCACCTTCTATTTCAGTCACCTTTCCTCTCCTCTCATTGCTTGAGTTGATAAAAACTTGATGGACATCAGTAGTAAAATGTCCCACTGATTTTCAGCAGGATGGGCAGTGTCCCACACCTTCCCAAAGTACTGCACAACTCTGAAAAACCCACATTTTTTTAGTTAGTGGTATTGTAACAATTTTCCCTTACTGTGGCTGTGCATCAGACACAACTTCTGCAAAAAGATAGGCACAAGGAGTTGGGATCCTCCAGCAAAGTGGGTGCAGCAGCAAAGCTAGGCTCCCTGGGCTCTCTTGCACCCCAGCTTTCTGTAGGAAAAATGCCAGCATCAGGAACCTGACAGGCTTTTGAAATATAAAAATTATTTCCTCCTCGTAACAGTTTATTGTTGATAATAGATTCACAGTTCATGAGGACTTGGCCTGGTTCATTTTTAGTACATGGCTTGTTACAAGAACTAATGTACCTTGAAGTCACATGCTTTTAAATAAAAAAACCAAAACAAAACAAAACTCCCCATCAGCACTGCCTGTTAGACCTGTGATGATTGCACTAACTCAGACTAAGCCTTAACTTGCAAATAAAACTCCTACCACATTTCTAGATTTCTTTCTTAAAGGGGAAAAAAATTAAATTACATGTTATTTGTCCATAATTACTGAAGAAACTTTCAGATCAGGTAAACATAATACCAGCTTTTCCAGTTACTTTGACCATATAGATTTGCCAAACAGGTATGTGTAGGGGAAGCCTGTGAGATCAGGACCACTTTTATATGAAGCATCATTGCTTTCCCCCTGGAGCAGGCACCCTGGCCAGACGGATTGGATGGGGATGCCAGCTGAAGGGTGCAGAGAGACCCCCTCGGTGCCTGCTGCTGAAAGCTGCAGTGAGAGTTGCACCTGCAGGATTCATGTATCAAAGTAAGGGCTGTTACTCTGCCTGTCTGGTCAGTCAGTGAAGTGTTGCTTTTAATTTCTGTATCTTTCTCCTGCTTCTGTTTGAAAGCTGTCCTGTGCACTTTGGGAGACAGAGCTTGTGTTGGGTGAGAAGTTCTTGGGGGTTTGCGGTTGTTACAGTCAAAGATTACATGCTGGCTGTAGCAGCACCACAGACTTGCTTTTGTAATCTCTGTCTCTTTGAAACACTGGTGGTGGTGGTTGTCTCAGGACCCTGGGTGCATGGCATTATTGCTGATGTAAAGACATTTTTATCCTCATATTGTTGTTACCAGGCATTGATTTCATCAGCAAACTTGAAATCTGAAAGGGTGCCACAGACTTTAATCATGAAATGCTGTCACTAGAGGGTCTTTTTTAATCCATGTGAAATTGATACATTGGGGGGAAAAAAAAAATCAGGGTGCAGACAAGCCTGTAGGAAAGGCCAGCATCGATTTTTGCATTTTCCACTTGTGTTTCTGTGGTGAGGGCAGGTCGGCAAGCTGCTAAAATAACTGTTCACTGTAGAAACAGTAAACAGATGGATTCCCACGGCTGTCCATAGGTGAGTGTGGCAGGGCGGTGCTGCTGCTGCTTGTTCAGTTCCTTTTACTCCTTGTAGGTGGATTGCTATTAGTGTTGTTACATTAATTGTGCACTGTGAGCTGGCTGAGAGGAGCTTGGTGTGTGAGGTCAGCTTTGGGCAATTTTATTGCATGAAATGCAGCATCACAAACCAATGTCACAGTAGGGTGAGATTTCCTAATGGCATTTCATTTTGATGTTTAAAATGTCCGAAGCTCATAGCTTGATTTTTTTCTTTTGTTTTTTTTTTGACACGGAGTCATGTTCATACCAAGTACTCTTTGAAAGTCCAGCCTTTGCAAGCTATTGGCAAGAACCAATAGAGGGTCTTAAAAAGACACAGTGATTCTTGTCGGTGTGGGGTTTTCTTTCTTGTTACCAACTTGCCAACAGTTCAGTCAACCTTTTTCAAGATGAGAAAAGGCTGAAAGAAAGCTTTTTGAAATCTTGGGGTGAACATTTCTCTGTGTTCTTAGTTTGCTGCTCCCTGCTTTTTTTCAGAGGGGACTGTAAAAGTAGTCAGGCTTTTTTGGTGGTTTGTGAGGAAGATGTAACCTGATTCTTAATAGGATGCCTGAAGAGCTTGTGTATGTTTCTGGAAGAGCAACAAGCCAAGGCAGAAAACCGAGCAGCCGGTCAGGATATTAAACACATCCCAGTCATGACAGGATAAGATCTTGGCAGTATTTACTTGGCACACAGTCACAGGGCCAACAGGGACTTGGAGATGATAGCTAGAGAGTTTCTCTGCCCTAAGGCAGTTTAAACTTATCACATGTCTGATGGGTGGTTGTTGAACCTGTCCTTAAAAGCTTTCATTAGTTGAGACTCAACCTTTTTCCCATGCCATTTTTTCCAGTGCTCGACTCTCTTTACTTTTTGAGGGTGTTTATTCCCCCAGTGCCTAAGTACAAAATTTTGGGGTATTGGAGAAAAAAAACAGTGTCCTCAAAAGATGTTAGTCAGAGAAGCATTTTAGCTGTTTTTATAGATGCAACCTTAGAAATAATGACCAGGTAAAATCTGAGATGAGATTTTCAAGGAACGTCAGCCCAACCTTATTGCTAGCTGCAGGACTCCTCCATGCCTTTGAAAATCTCTTCCTTTGAATGGTGTGTCAGGTTGACAGTTAATAGCCATACCAGAGAGGTTCAAAGAGACCTTTCTCCTTGTGCTGTGTTTTCTATCTAGCAGTTGCCTTTGATTTTTTTACAGAGTTCTGACAGTAAAAAAAACAGAAAACCAAACAAAAAAAAAACAAAAAAAGCCAAACCCAAAACAACCCTGCTTGCCAGCTTTTCCCTCAGTATCCTTTTCAGACACTATGAGTCCATCGTTAAAGCCATATTGTGAGGAGGAAACCAAAGGAGAACAGCATCCATTTCATTAGGCAGTGCTTGTGCCAGCCACATTGAGAGCCTGGTGAGCCAGCGGGCACCGGATCCTGCCCTCATTCTGTGGCCCTCCTCTCTCAGCTGCCTCTGGGCTTGGAAACAGGCATTTTCCTGGCTGTCCCCTGGTGGGATGCTGCTGGCAAGGCATTTCGTGCACTCACAAAGAAGTCCCTGCTTGGTGTCAGATACAGACTCTCCTTGGAAGACAAGGGAAAAGCTGCCCGCAATGGTGTCAGCAGCACAGGGACCAGGATATCCTTCAGTCTCTGCTTTGGGATGGGGATGCAGAACTGTGCCTGTAGTGCTGTCCTCAATTCCAAAACCAGGACCAGTAGAATAATTTTGGAACAGTTAGGAGACTAATGGAGCAAGTCCAGTGTGTTAGCAAGAGTGATGCACTCCCTAGCTGATGGTGTGCTGATGTACCTGGGGAGATGCCAGGGGTTGCTGAAGAGTCACATGGGGACAGACCATGATTTTCTCTGTGCAGAATTCCTATTACTGGGAACAGGAATCCAACAGGGAAGCAAAAGGGAGAGCACATCCCGCAAGCAAGGGAGGCAACTGCCTTCATTTTCAGCCCATGCTGTGCTGTTGGGAAGCTCTCTGCCTGCTCTTGTGGTTCTGTGCCTGGCACTAGGACAGGGTTTTGCATCGCTCAGCCAAAGTTGTAGGCTTATAGGAACAGATCAACAAACCTCTTCCACGCTAATGGTCCAGGCACCAGGTGAAGGTCATCCAGGCCAAGCTGATGTGCTGCTGGGACCTGGTCCCAGGTCTACCAGCTCTGTTCTTCTTGCACGGCACCACACAGCTCAGAAGCCAGGCCTACTTAAGCTGCTCCATGTGGTGGTACAGACCTGGGTACTTACACACAGGGAAGTGCAAAGAAGGAAAATAAGAGCGGGTGCTGTATCAAACAGCTAAAATAAGTGATACTGTAGGCAGGACACAAAGCAGAGACCTCAGGAATGTTGGCCTCTTACGGGTGCTTGCTCCAGGTGATGCCTGGTCCAGTTATGGGCATGGGTATGGCAAGGAACATGGATCAGTGGAGGGACCCAAGTTTATTTAGTTCCAGTAAGAACTTTTGGCAAAACCCAGTGTAACTGCATACTAACCAGAGGCTGACTTTTTAAGGGCAGTATGTCCACAGAGAACCTGCTGCAGTAGCTGGCATTCTCAGTGTTGAGAGAAAAAGCATTTAATGGCTAAAATGGAAACTGGTGCATCAGAGCAGTTAAAAAAAATGCAATATCCTCCACAACCTTGTGAAGGAACAGCACTATAAAAGGGGAAACAAAGTGTATGGATGGGATGAACTGGTTTTCCCCAAACCCAATAAACATCCTGGCAGGGATGGCCTAGCATTAGGATTTTTTGGGGCCTGGTTTCACAAACAAACTATGAAATACAGTGCATGCCTATCAAAACTGCACTTCAGTTGTAAATTAACCAGTATGTTCAGCTGTTCCCAGCTTTCACAATCTATACAATCTTCAGTGATGCTTAGAGAAGGAAAAGTGTTTTCCTCCATGTTTCATGGTTCCTCTCCTGATCCAATAGACTCTTAATCCCTCATGGTCCCCTTGATTTCCTCACTTCTGCTCAGCCCCAGCAACCCTATCCAGGATAAGCAAAAATAGGTTGTGGTGGAGCCAAAAGCAACAAAAAAAGGCTGCACTTTGCAGTGGATCGACCAGGGCATGACTTCCAAATTCAGCCTTTTCCTCAGTAGTCAAAAAAAACAAAAGAGCTGCCTGTAATGGAGAATCTGTATTTTATATCTAATTGAAGTGTTTCTCTCTTAAAATTTGCTTTTTTTTCCCCCTTCCCAGCATAGCAGGGTGCTTTTCATATTTTCCCTCCTGTTGAATATCAGCAGGAGCTTTGAGTCCTGTAGAGCTGAATGGGAATTACTAACAGAACTGAAAAATGACACTAATCCTGTAACCTTTGCAGGCACAAAATTCTTACCAAAATTTAAAAAAAAAAAAAAAAAAAAAAAAAAGAGCATGTCCCTTCTGCTGTACTTATGTGTCCATCTGTGTAACACCAAGGGTCCAGATATGCAAATAAGATGAAGTAATACTCTGCAGCAGTGCCGGGACTGAGGTGACTGAGTTTTGAATAGCATCCGTACACAGAGGCTTTCCCAGTATAGTCATTATTTACTTCATAGAGGTCAAGTTCTAGCTTTTGTGTGTGCCTCTCTTCTGGTACTTAGCTGTATGCTCCAGATGGACACCTAGATGAGGTAGAGAAGAATACCTGCTGCTTGGAGAGTTTAAATTGCATCTGGGGCCACTACAAAATATTAGTCAGGAATTTTCTAGCTTTATTGTTTGATAAGCAAAGATGCAGAGGGTAATGCTGAATTCAGCAAGAATGTGTGTGCCTGGCAAGGTACTAAAGACAGGTATGCTTTTAAATAGAATGCATCCTTCATTCTGTAATACTGCAACTGCATCCTGTTCCATCAGGATGTCCTTCTTTTAAAATACCCATTTATAAGCTCCCCTATCAAAATGCCAGGCTTATTATGGGAAACAGCTTATTTATTGCCACATGTTTCTTGATACATATTTTCTGCTATACTCTAAAGACAGCCTCTGTTGAGGGTGTGCTCTACACTTCTGGCCAGATGTTGGTGCTTGTACTGGAGGTTGTTTCTGCCTGGTGGCCTGTGCCAGGCCAGGAGTCTCAGGGAAGCAGAGTGGTCCCTCATGCTAGCAGGACCATGTAGAGTCACATGGGCCAGATCCTGGCTTGGCAGGTTGTGAGGAAACATTGCAGGTAGGGAGGGATACCTGGGCACGTGGAAAAACGGAGCTGAAGCCAGGAACATCCCTCCCACCCCCACAGCCATCTCTCTCCAACAGGTTTTCTGCCCAAGGGGGAGACCCAGGTGCTTGCACTGCTGTGTTTTAGGTCTTCCCTGGGCCTGAGCCACGTCATGCAAACCTGACTCTTCACAGCCAGATTGGTACCTGAAGTGAAGCAACTGCACATCAGGGTATCATCCCTGGTTTGAGAAGAGGCTTCTGGAAACCCTCAGGGTCAGCAAAGTTGGGCTGAGAGCAAAATGACATCACTTATCCCTCAATCCCTGTTTTTAACAGCAAGTCTGATCAGAAGAGTTGCTGCCCATTTGCACATGCATGCTCCCACTTTGTCTTTCCAAGTGGACCCCAAGATGCAAACAGGGAGAAGACTGGAAAGGGGTGCAACAAAAGGCACCCTTGGTCTCGCTGGGGCTTAATGGTGTCCCCAGAAACCATCTCTCCCTTCCCTGACCCCTGCTCAGACACTTGGCTTTGGCTCTTGGAAGGTAGTGCTCTGCTGCCTGCCTGCCTGCTGTCGGGAGTGTGAGGCCAAAAGAGCCCAGCTGGAGACCTGGCCCTAACTGTGTTAAAAGCATTTCTTAAAATAGTCAATTTTGATCTTAATAAGTCATATTTAGTACCTCTCAGAATGTTGGCTGTGGGAGAGGGAAGGGTTGTGCCCTAAAAATAAAACGGGGGATGGATGCTGCGTGAAGGCTGCTGTGAGTTTGGTGTGGGGTGAGAGGCATCACATCTTCCTTAGAGAGAGGAGTCCTTTTGACGTGGTTGGAACAACGTGGGGGGCTTGGCAGGAGAAGCACTTTGAGAAATACTCTTTTAGATTAAACAACAAAACTCTGCATGAACATACAGACTAGATCTTCATAACACGGCCAGACTTCGACTGTGTACTGCAGCATTATTGCTATTTATAATCGACAATTACTAACACTATAATCTGGTAAACTTAGTGGTAGCAATTACAGCAACATAAATAGCAATGCAGATGACTAAGGGCTGTCAATGCAGATGGCAGCCATGGCATTAAGAAAAAAATGTGGAGGGGAGATCCTGGAAGTTGATGTGCAAGCTTGGGTCTGCTAGTCTTTTATATACCATTTTTAATATACTTCCTGAAATGAAGCTTCAGAAAGGTACACTGCCTCTTTAAAATTAGTCTAGGAACTACAGGTAGTTCACATTATTTTTAAAATAATAAATCTATATATATCTATATTAAAATATATATGTATACATAAGTTGGCTAGCCTACCTTGTGGAGAGGCTGCAGCTAAACTAAGTCTGAGCTAATATTGTATTACCATGGTCTTCTGGTTTGTAGATAGCTCTTCCTTATTAGATGAGGTTCTGTTCTTGCTCCACAGAAGGTGCCTGTGTATATAACTCCTTTGTATTGCTTTCTGCAGAGTCCCTTATATATTTCTTACTACTAATGCTGTGTAGAAAAGGAAATCAGAGATTTTACTACTGATAATTAACCATATAATGGCCATTAGCAAAATAAAGATTTAGTTGTTTGGGAAACAGATTATTTATATTGTGTATGGTTTATTGCCTGATAACTTGTTTGGTGACTGGATATTCTTTTCCTTCTTCTGGTCCTTTTCTGCTTTTTCCAGCTATGGTGTTTACTCCTCACTTTGATTATCTAGCAGGCAATAAAGTATATTGTATGTTTTGAAGCCAAGCTGTGTGCTTCTTAATTGTCCACTAAAGGGGAGTCAGTGTTGGTGGAGGCTGGTGGAGCTGCAGCTGCTCCCTGGCAGGAGGACAGGTCTCCACCTGCAGTGGGCACCTCTCCCACGGCACCTTTTGACAAGGCAGGGCCCAGGCAACTCCCAGGACAAAAAAACTGTCGTTCCCTACTGAAGAGGAAGGAACTGCAACCAGGAGCAGTCATAGCCTTTCCTCCTAGCCATCCCTGAGGACATGAGGAGACCATGTGGGCAGAGATGAATTACTGCATGTCTTCCAGTTCCACACGACAACCCTTTTTACTTCTCTAACACAGACACTGGTGGCAGGTACTGTCACCATCACTGGCAGCTTCTGGCTCTCTCAACAGCCTGGTGCCCCAGTGGTGCCAGCTGTTTATCCTGAGGTATGGAGATGGGCAGAGCTCAGTGTGCACGCCAGGCTGTGGTCTGCAAGCTGGTCAAAGAACACCTGGGCTGCTCCATGTTTTCCCATGCGTGGGGCTGGCATCATCCATCCTCAGCAGCTCCATGCAGACCCGGGCAGCGTGTGCCGAAACGCTGCTCCCAGGAACATGCTCATGCACATGGCAAACTGCCTGACCTTACCTGGTCTGCTTGTCTGGGTTTTATTGCTTTGTTTTGTACTGTTTCTAATGGGGAGCTGTTCTTCATGGCAGTTCCTCTTCCTCCTGACATCTGTGTTGTTTTTTTCTGCATTTCAAAAATGTCACCCCCAGAAGCAACTGGTGGGAGCATGCCATGTCCTGTGTGTGCAGGCAGAGTGTGTCCTCTGCCCCCTTCCCTTCCTCTTCCTCAGCCATGGCTGCTCAGAGCTCACTTGTCACCTCCCAGGAGGGACACACAGCATCACCCCACACCATACCCTCCTTTTAGCAGAAGTCGTCAGCCTTGGCACAGCACAGGGGGGCTGCTGTCAGGTCACTCACCTGATAAAGCCGATCCTTCTCTAGGAGCCAGGACGAGGGCATGTGGCCCTGCTCCTGTGTGGTGGCTCAGGGGACAGGGTGCAAGGGGGCAAAGCCACTTCCCCCTAAATCTTGTAAGAAACAAACAGCTTTGACATCTGAGGAGATGAAGCTGCCAAAAAAATCCAGCCTTCGTTGGTCAGCATGATTTTCTGGTGTTCATTTTTCCCCATTCCACCCTGAAACGGATTGAAATGGTGGCCCTGCCTGTGCAGCAAAGCTTCCCAAAGAGCAGTAAAAACATCCCTTCATTTGTAAGTCAAATGGAATTTGTTTTGCTTCAGCATTGACGATCACCTATTTTGCTAGTTTGTGTGTGGGCGAATGTGTGTGTGTGTTGCATGCACATCCACCAGGAGGGACAGATGAAAAACCTCCCTCTCTATTCCTGAACACCGCCCTGGTCCCTGCACCACAAGGTGGGTTTTTTTTAGGGGGGACAGGCAGAGGCTGCTGCTGAACTGCCCTCCCCGCCAAGCCCCGGTGCCCAGCCAGGCAGCTGCAAAGGGCTCATGTACACACTGTGGGGCAAGGAGCTACTGCCCTCCAAGGAGGGATGGAGGATCCCATGTGAGGGGCAAAAAGGGCCCCAAAGGTGCCCCTGCCATCACACAGGGACACTGGAGAGCCAGCCCCATGGTGAGGGGTGGCCCATGACTGCTGGCAGGGGGACAGAGGAGCTCCTCACCAGTAAGTGTTCACGATGGGGATGCAGGGGCAAAGGGGGAACCTCTTCATTTTACTCCATTGTAAGCAAATGGCTCAGCAAGTTACCAAATAATTTTCTGCCCATTTTCAAGATGTCCTGTCTTTATTTAAAAGCAGAAATACAACACAACCCTTTGAACAGTACCTTCATTTTGGTCCGCTAGCATCAATGCACCTCCTCCTGGGAAAAAGAGTTACTTTTTGTGTTAATAAAATTATATGGAAGATTACTTGATTTGTTTTGAGGTCAACAGAGAATTCAAGCGAGAGACCTGCATCCAGGCAATGTCTGGCTTCATCTTGCTCTGCTTGCTGTATGGTGGGGAAAAGCCAGGAGTAAAAGCTGGTTCCCCATTCTAAGCAGTGGTACTTCTCCCTTGGCCCTAAAACACAGCTCTAAGGTCCTTGGGTGCCTGTGCCAGGACTTAGCCTTTCTTGCACATCCCACCTGGAGGAATCAGTTGGAAACATAGGCAGCAGCAAAGCTGGTTGCTCTGACTGGGTACAGCAGCCCACAACATCTTTATTCAGCAACTGGTGAGTGCTGGAGTAAAATCTCAGTTACAAGGCATATTTTCTCTCTTGATTGTGTATGGAAACTGCTGCTGAAAAAAAAAATATAAAAAAAAATTCAAAGCTTTGGTTGTGGGCCACTGAGCAGCAGCAATAACCTCGGATTTAAAAATAAGATTTTTAAAAATATATAGCTAGGTACTGCAAGCCATGTGGGGGAGAAATCCTCCTGCCTCTTACTGCATCTCATCAGCTTCCTGTTGTTCATTTAGATAGATCTGAGGGCACACTTGGGCTGGCACTTAATTGCTTGTCTTAAGGACCTGAGTATTTAATTAAAAGCCAGATATTACAAGGCATGGAGAGGAATCCTAAGTGGCAGCACAGCTCATGCATGTAAAATCTTAACCAAAGAGCTCCACCTTTCCTGCTTTTAATTTCTCCTTACCTACATAAAAATTGATTTTTTTTTTCATTAATATGTCTCGCTGCTTAAACTTACTTGAGCTTTCTATGCTGTAAATAGTTGATATCTAGTCTGCTTTTCTCCTGATGGCACACCATGATATTTAAAATACCTTGAACACTTGGAAAAGGGAATTTTCTAGGAAACTTTCAGAAATCCCTTTTTATTCAGGTAGAACTGGGCAAGTGGGAGCCAAACACAAATATTCTCCGTGCCAGCCATCCCTTAAGAAGAGAAAATCTCAAATTGTACCAACCTGAGAAGAGGAGTATTCTCCCAGGGTCTCCAGCAGATACAAGCAGCAGGAGAGGTGGAGGCTCTTGCAAATGTCCTACTGTGCTTTTTCTGCCTCTAGTTACTAAGTGGGTTTTAACTGTCCCAAAATCCCAGGGCATAGAATCATAAAATCACAGAATGTTTAAGGTTGAAAGGGACCTTAAAGATCATCAGGTTCCAACCTCCCTGCTATGAGCAGGGACACCTCACACTAGACCAGGCTGCACAAGCCTTGTCCAACCTGGCCTTGAACACCTCCAGGGAGGGGGCATCAACAACCCACCTGGGCAACCTGTTGCAGCACCTTGCTACCCTCGTGGTGAAGAATTTCTTCCTGATGTCGAACCTAAATCTCCCCTCTTTCAGTTTAAAAGCATTACCCCTTGTCCTATCACTACCCTCTCTGGTGAAGAGCCCCTCCCCAGTTTTCCTGTAGCCCCTTCAGGTACTGGGAGGCTGCTCTAAGGTCTCCCTGGAGCCTTCTCTTCTCCAGGCTGAACAGCCCCAAGTCTCTCAGCCTGTCTTCATAGCAGAGGTGCTCCAGGCCTCTGATCATTTTCATGGCCCTTCTCTGGACCCTCTCCAACAGCTCCATGTCTTTCCTGTGCTGAGGGCTCTGGGGCTGTGCACAGTACTCCAGGTGCAGCTTCACCAGAGCCGAGTAGAAAAGAGGCACATAAGGCAAACATGGGGTGCAGAGCACAGGGAAGCCATCCCTGGTTGTCCTGGTTTGAGCTAGGATGAAGCCAGTTTTCCTTTTACTGATTTTTTGTTTTTTCCTTCAGTAAGCTTTCTTTTAACTAGCAGTAAATGTTCCAGCTTGGGCTGATAACAAATGCTGGAATGTTTATGCTATTGTAGGGACTTCAAGGTCACACCTTTACTCCACCAGCTCAGACACTACCGGGAGATCTCTGAGCCCCCATAGGAGGCTGAGTTAGACAGACAGCAAAACTGGCCAGAGATATTCCATTCCATATATCTACATAAGCTCAGAGGAAGGTCAGAGATCACAGAAGACAACTTCCTTCCAGCTTCTTCTTCCCTTTTCTTCCGTCCATGGCCGGCATCTGGGGAGGACTCCGTCCATCCATCACCATCGACCCCCAGGCTCAAGCTCTCCTGACCCTCATCACTCTGTGCTCTCTCCAGAAGCAGCTCCAGGATTTCTCGGAACTGTGGGAGTTGCTGGGGATGGGGGTAGGGAATAGGGGTTTGCACGCTACCTGAACATATTTGTATATAATTGTATACGTATTTTCTTTTATCATTAGTGTTTAATTAGAGCTGTGTAGTTTAGTTTTCAATCCAGCCAAGTCTCTCTCCTCATTCTCTCTCCTTCCCTACCTGGGTGGGAGGGGATTGAGAGCATTGTTGTCAATCCTGAGTCAAACTGTAACACTGGTGAAAACACTGTCATGGCTTGGTGTCCCTGCCCAAGCAGGGGCGTTGGATCTAGATGAGCTTTTAGGTCCGTTCCAACCCAAACCATTCTATCATTCTATGACTAGCCATTTTTACAACAGGCTCCTATTACAGTGAGAGCACGTTTGATGTAAAAGCTAGAGCAGGGCAGCAGGAAGGCCAGCTGGTTGGAAGGGATTTAGTTTCCCCTGAGGTTTTCTCATTATTTTTGCTCCTGGAAGAGATGCTTTTGCTGCTGTGCCTTAAATGCACTTGCAGTCAATGGAATTTCACCACATGAAAAACTGGCCTGGCCTGGCTCCCAGTTTTGGTTTCTAAATCTCTGGGTTATTTGTATAATTGAGTGAGAGGCAGTAAAATAAATTTTTAAAACCAGATCCTTTAAGTTTATGGAAAATATTCATAGGTATTTACGTGTGATGTAATTATTCCCTTGTTTTGCATGTTACTGAAAAAAGTGGTGTATTCATAACACATGGACTTTTAAGGCAAATTTTAGTTGCTAGAAAGGTCTAGATTGTCAGTATAAGTATACTTGATTCATCCTTTGGGGGCTGGAGTATGGCTGATTCATCACTACAGTTTAGCCAGGTGTTTAATGTCTTTTTCTTCTCTTTTTTCCCCCCAGCTGGCTGGATGTCTAGTTCCTGTTAATTTTAATGGGAATTAGGCATGCTTACCCCTCTGACATTTTTATAAAACCTCAACTTTAACATGTTCTTTAAATAAACTTGCGGAGCACAGGTGTGCAGAGGTCCGTGATCTGTGGTTGCCCCACTGCCACAGCCCCCCAGGGCACACAGCCACCACAGCAACCCATTTCCAATGTGCTTTGCTCTCTTCTTCTTCCAGAAGCACCAGAGCTGAGTACAGCAGCTCTGGAAAAGCACTAGGAGTAAAGATGATTTAAAGATTAAATTTGGAGGGAAGTGGGGATCCCCTGCATCACAGCTGGAGAGGTCTGAATGGGGTGCGGAGGTATAAAAAATGAAAGGAGCTGAAAGGGAAAAAACACAGAATGATAGAATGGTTTGGGCTGGAAGGGACCTTAAAAATCATCTAGTTCCAACCCCCCTGCCATGGGCAGGGACACCTCCCACTAGAACAGGTGGCTCAAAGCCCCAGCCAACCTGGCCTCGAACACTTCCAGGGGCAACCTGTTCCAGTGTCTCACTGCTCTCACAGTAAAGAACATCTTCCTACCATCTACTATAAATCTACCTTCTTCCAGATTAAAACTGTTCCCCCTTGTCCACACACCCAGTAAGTGTGGCTTAGTCCCACCCAAACCCGAGAGGCACCATGCAACCACCAAGTTGTGCCAGATTTACTGTTAAACCAGTGCACTGGATAGTGTTTCAGCTCAGTTCATCTTCTGGCTGTGCTGGTCTGGAGGACTTGTGTGATGTTGGAGCAGCTGCTGTGGCGACTCCCCTCTGCTGCACTGGTGGTGCATGAGCATTAATTTTCTTCTGGCATTTAATAGCCTGGCAACTCTGTGCCAGGCATGTCCCAAAGGCAAGCAAGCGCCAAGGGGAGTATTTGGGATCCTCCCTTGAACAGCTTCCAGCCACATGTGCTGGGGACATGCAGTGTGTGTGCATGGGGATAGACAGACAGACTACAACCAGATGTATGTAAAACCCTGAAAATTACAATGTCAAGTCAGCAGCTCAGCTGTTTTGTTTTAGTCCTTGGCAGCAAATTACTTGCGTCTTCATTATGAGGGTGATGAGACACTGGCACAGGTTGCCCAGGGAAGCTGTGGAAGTCCCATGCCTGGAAGTATTCAAGGACAGGTTTGATGGGGATTTGAGCAACCTGGTCTAGTGGGAGGTGTCCCTGCCCATGCAGGGGGGTTGGATCTAGATGATCTTAAAGGTGTCTTCCAACCCAAACCATTCTATGGTTCTATGAGTCATTTGAAAAATTACTTACCCACAACTGACCTCATCATACTGCTTCACCTTGCTGGCTGGTGGGGAGGGAGAGGGACCTTGGGGAGAGCCTGCCTTGGTTCAGGCACCCACCCAGGAGCAATCCTGAGCTGTCTGAACCATGTGGCCTGCCTGTGAGTGCAAAGGAGAGCAAGAGGAGATGAAAGTCCAACCTTCACACACCTCAGCAGGCTGCTCACTTTCCTGTTTTCAAGTGCAGGCTGCAGAAAGGAGAAGCCAAACCCTTCTCCATGCTTTGAACTGTGCTGAAACCAAGGGCAAAGCCTGACCTGCAACCAAAAACATTTTTCTCTGGCCCCAGCCCAGGAAGCCTCACACCTCCATGGGCTGGGATCGGGCAAGCAGGAGCAAGACCCCAGTGGCTGGGGCTGCCTGCCTCAGGTAAGCATAGGCAGAGCGAGAGCAGCAGTGGTGAAGTATTGCTAGGACCACATTGCTGTAGGGTCTTCAGCTGCAACTTTTGTCTCTCCTTTCCCTCTACATCCATGTGGCATTAGCACAAGCTGGGGCTCAGGAACTGCTAAGGCAATAAATGCAGCAGCTTCTGAAATGACGGCTTTTGCTGCAGCCACCCTATTGATGCACAGAGAAAATGTAAGTTCTGACTAACTGCTTCATGATTTTCTTATGCTGCTTCTGCAGAGAGTTTTTATTGGATCAAATATTTTGTATCAAATGAAATATTTGCAATTCCTGGCAGGGCTGTTGGTGGAGACACAATGTGTAACACCACCACTAACCAGCACCAGAGTTTTTTTGGGTATTTTTTAAAAACCCATTAAACAATATGCCAAGGATGTAAAGGCCTGTATCTGGGCTGGTCACCATGGCATGCCACATCTCAAGGCTCAGGGCTGACTGATCTCAGACGTGTTGTGTATGGTTATGTGTATGGGTGACAAAACATTCCTGACAGAAACCCCATGTGTCACAGCTTCCTCACCAGCCTCCACCAAAACTGGTGCAGCTGGCAGGAGGCTGGGCATTGGCCTGGTTCTGTATGGAGTTTGGCTCTGGGAACCCAGCTGAGCTGAAGCCACCCACCTTGCACAGCTGTGTTTGGAGGGACACCGGGAAGCTGGCCAGCCTGGTGGCACCAGGCTTGCTTGCAGTGTGGCATGGGAAAGCTTGCTGTGGGGTCTCATGCTGCCAACCTCGAGGGAAAGCCACCCCAATGTGTGTGTTGTGAAGGCTGCTGGGGTTTGATGGAGGGGCAGAAGGAGAAGGGGAAGCAAATGCCACCAATAGCACGAAGCAAGGGAAAGCTGGGGCTGAAGCCACCCAAACCCCTCACAAGGAGGGGAGGAAGATGTGCTACTCAGGAAGCATTGGCTGTGAACCTTGGACAATGTCTGAGCACCACAAGGAATAGGAAGGGGTCAACATTTTGAGGAGCTCCTACCTCCACATTATGCTCTTATCCCCTGACTGATGTGCAGGGAAGTGAAGAGAAATGATTTACAACTGCTCTTTCTTTTTAAACTTCAAGACATAGTTTTAACCCAGTTTTAAAAAATGTTTCCATGGACCATTTAATATTTGGTGATGTTGAAGCAGGGCGAGGCACATGGGTAAAAGCCAGCAGGTGCTCACGGAGGGAGTGCGAGGAAGCTGCTGAGAGCCCACTCTGCCTTTTTTCTTCATGTAATTGATCTTAAACAGGAGAATAAAGACATTTTCTAACTATAGCAGAGAGATCATTCACTAAAATATTTGTCTGAAACAGATGGCTCTGGTGACTCAGATAAAGTACTCCTCCTGCTACAAGCTAGCTGAAAAGCAGCCGTGGCTTCTATTTAGAAAAAACTGACACACCACGCTGATGAGCCTATGTAGGGAAAATGGGGGAGAAAAAAACTACTCACAGGTCCCATTTAGAAGTTAAAAACAGTTTAGCTGTATCACTTCTCTGGCTTAGCACCAGCTTGGTGGGCTGTGTGCACAAGGATGAGGTGTGGGACATGTCAGGAACTGGTTTGTACCCGTTGTATTTCAGGATGGAGCTATACTGCTTCCAAACTCCCAGGACACAGGGATTTCCATAACTACATTCAGCTTCTTGGTTCTGGTCACTGCTGTGGCACTGATGCTATTTCCTTTATTTGGGGGAAATTATAGGATATTACTATTTTCACCATACCTTTTATGTCTTAATTCCCCATTGCCCTTGCAAATTCACCTAATTATTTCCTTTGTCACTTTTGGTTACAAGCCAGCCCCAAGCCTGTGCTTCTTCCTTTCCTCTGGCTATGTTTCTGAATGCCTGCTCCTCTGCCCTTTCCTTCTGAGACCTGACACTTCCACTCCTCTTAGAAAAGCTTGTGTTACTGCTGTGTACCTTCCTTGCAGCTTAACAGACACCGCATGGCTGTTGCAGTATGAGGTGGGCTTGGACTCACACAGAATGCAACTTACACCTGCAGATACACTTTTAATTTACCAGTTTCAACTAACTGCTTGTTCTGCATAGCGTAGTTTTTATTACTAATGGGGAGCAGCTACAGCTGGAATGGTGGCACAGATGCTTGTCCCTTGCCCAAGACATTGCAGTACAGCTGCCAAGACAACCAGCACCTCACGACTGCTGTGCTCACCCTGCCTGGGCATCTGTCCTCCCTGGGCTCATGCCAGAGGTCAGGGAATCCAAGACCACGTCTGCTGCTGGTGGTGGGGTGATGCCAGCTTGTGCCTGCAAGCCCCTGGCCCTGGCAGTGAGGAACCTGGCCAGTGCCCTGGACCCTGCCAGAGGTGTTTCATCCTTCCTCTCCATGATGGCCAAGGAAAACTCTAAAAATGGCTTGTTGTAGGTAGAAGCTCTCCTAAGAGGTGAAAACATAGTTTTGGCCCTTAAAGTGTCTGGTTGGGCTGTCAAGTTTTGCTTTCTTGGTTGCTGCTGAAGGCTTCCCTTTGGGACTGTGCATTAAGGGCTTCTCAGCCGTTGGCCAAGTGGAAAGAAGGATTAGCCTTTTAATAAAGTCTGTTAATGAAGCCTACAAGTTACTGGAGTGAAGCAAATGTACAGTGAAAGAAAAGAGATCTGCATAGCCATCTCTTTCCTTGTTTTCAAGCTGATGTACCATTGCTGGCTGCAAAATAAGTTTACCCTTGCCTGGATTCACTGAATACAGTGCATTCATCACTCCTTACAGTGTAATGTATGTACAATACACGTACATGTATTTATGTATGTATGTGCATATATCTAATAATTTATATATATATACCACTATACAATGGTAAAAGTCCCTTTGTCTCCTTATACTGAAGTAACTACTTCTTGCCATACAGAAAATCAAGAATGAGTACTGGGCTTCTTGTGTCTGTCAAACTACAGCTACAACTGGGGCCACATCACCTCCAGTGCATCGCTAAAGAAAAGTAAAGCAAAAAAGCAGCTTCTAATCATCTCAGCTGGAGTCCCACAGGGCTGGGACAGGGGAGGCAGCCATGGTGTGCCCCTGAGGCTCCATCGCCCACAAGCAAGGGAGAAGCCTGCTGGCCCAGGAGCAGTGCCAGCACCTGGGCTGGGCAGTGCTAGTCACCCTGTTTCGTACCTTGTTTCCCCACTCTCAGTGTCACAGATGAGTGAAAAGGGCTCGAAGCAGCATTAACAAGCACCTCAAGGCCATCCTTCTACCTGTTGTACTCCATGTAGTGCCAGAGGTGGCCCTGCCTTTCCTGCACTTCAGTTCTCAGGGGAGTCAACAGGAATTATTTAGGTATGTGACACTACTGGGTATGGGACAAAAAAATTGTAGTAATATTAATTATTTTTTTAAATTTGTTAGTAGCACACCAGCAGGCAAAATGCCACCAGCATCCCCTCCATAGAGGGACCAAATATTAAGGTTTTTCTAGACCATGCCCCTTGCTACGCTGGGAAAGTCAGATGTGCCAGAGGCTGTTGTGGTCCTCGGTCTTACCTGGTCTGTGCTTGGTTGGGCTGAAGCAGTACAGAATCACAGAATCATAGAACAGTTTGTGTTGTAAGGGACCTTTAAGATCATCTAGTTCCAACCCCCCTGCCATGGGCAGGGACACCTCCCATTAGACCAGGTTGCTCAAAGCTCCATCCAACCTGGCCGTGAACACTTCCAGGGACAAGGCAGCCACAGCTTCTATGGGGAAGCTGTTCCAGCGTCTCACCACACTCACAGTAAAGAATTTCTTCTTAATGTCTAACCTAAAGCTACTCTCTTTCACTTTGAAACTGTACCTGATAAGCCTTAAGCATTGCTTTTGTCTTGTGTGAAAACCAGAAGACACACTTCAAGAAGGGTAGATGTTTTCTTCTTCTCACCTTCCCATCCCACCCCCCAGCCCCCAAATTCTACATTTGTCAATATCATGATGTTTCAAAGCAGTTAAAAGACCTATTTGTTCAAATAGTCAGTCCAAAAGCTGTTTCTTCTTTGCTTTAATAAGTTGAGATATTAAAACACACCAGAATTTTTAAGCAGGTATTTTAAAACTGCTTATTTAAATCAGCTGAATTTAAATTCCAGCTCTGTTTTTCTTCTTCCCTTAAGAAAAGCTGGTATTTCAAAAGCTCAGGGCTTCAGTTCAAGTGATTCACCCAGCTGCAGATACCATCTGAATCAAAACAAAGCATGTTTCCAACAACCACACTTACTAAGGGAGAACTAAGCCACTAAAAACATTTTTTTTTAAATGGCCTTTATGAATAATCATGACATATTTCCCCAATTGCTCTCTTTTAGCTTTGTTTTAGCAGCTATAATCCCCTGCTTAAGAGAACTCCCGTCAGTTTGAACAGCATTACCCTCAAAGACAAACAGCCTCTGGAAGCAAGATGGGCCCCCCTCTCTGAAACACATGGACCTGTCCTTAAAATGTAATGCTGGCCATCCTCCTCCTCACAGGTGCCTTTTTTGGCACCCGTTTCCAGATGTATTCCAGATGTACACGTTTCCAGAGGTATTCCCAGAGAAAACAGTGGTTTGATTCTCTTTTTGTTAGTCCTGCAGGCTCTACCCTAAAGAAGGAGCTGCTACAAACCAAAGTAATAGTAGGGTGCAGATACACCTGATGGAAACTATTTTCACTGCTCCCGCTGTCCTCATGATCTGTCGTGATCTAAAACCATATTTGACCTCATGCATGAGTCCTCAAGTTTCCAGTCTTCTTCCAGTCAAATGCACACATTGGCAATCCCACGAATCACAAGCAGTTTTTTTCCCTTTTCATGAGACTTAGTTTCAGGCCCTCTAAAGTGTCCTTTCTCACACTGTTCCCCAGCTGCAGTCATGTCTGTCTCATCTTAATAGAAGGTTTGCCCTCATAACAGCAATATCCATCCTCACAATCTGATTACCATCTTCACAGATCTCTCAGATCTCCTACAGGCTGAGATAAAGCAACGGGGCTGGAGTGTGGCTTTGCAAATTGGAAATGAAGTCAATCAGTGCAGCTCCGAGGCCTATGTCACTGGAGGCGTACACATGTAGAAGACCATTCTGCTGTGTCCATACATTGATTGAGGAGCTCAAATCCATCCAGACCTTCTCCTTTGATCTTATACCTGCTCACCATATCAACCCTTGAAATGCAACCTCAGAAATTTCACACCAGGCCAGCCAAAACTCAGTAGATGTCTTTTAAAATAACTACACTGAGACACTGCCTAGCTGGTGTGTGTGTGCGCACACATCTATGTTTGCGGTAAGTGGACAGTTGACATTTTCAGGGATTCAGTGGCCAGGAGGGATGACCTTTCTTTTAATGAAAGCAGAGATTCTCATGTAGCTATGTGACACCAGGAACTGAGGCTTTTAAGAGAGCACCACCAGCAAAAAGACTCACTATTAAATTAAGTGTGGCTGTTGCCCTTTTAGGACATGCAGCTAGTGACTGACCTTGTCCTTCCAAAAGGTAATCTTCTGTATCTCAGATATCAACATCAAAGACATACTAGCACAAGGGTGACTTGCTCCCACCCTAAAAGAGGTGATATATCTTGCCTTGTGGATGTGCTTTTTCTCCTTTTTGGCTGTTGAGGGAGCCTAGGTTAGAGTCTGACACTCAGCTATTCAGCTGCTACATGACTACTGTGAAATGAAGTCCTTTCCCCTTCATCAGATGTAATCTTCAGGAAGAGCGAGGAATCTCCTCTGAAACACAAATGGGGATCACTCTAGGCATCCCACACACTGTATGACATCAGGAACAGTTAGAAACTGAGTTAAAATTTAGAAAGAGATTAAACAGTTGCACTAAGCTCAGTATTGATAGCTAGTTTTCCTTTAACAAGGAAGAACAAAAAGTAAGCTAGAGGAAACAAAAAGAGCACACAATTCCCACCATCACAAGCCTTGAGTTTTCAAAAATTTCGGAGACATCTGAGAGAGAGGAGAAAAGATGCAGGTTATTTTTGTTTGTAGATTTTGCAGTATTTGATTTTCCCACCTGTGGCCATGGGAGCTGCAGACCTACCCATGGCTGTTCCTGTTGCTCTGGGAGGGAAGACTGGGATTCCCATGTGTCCTGGTTTTGGCTGGGATGGAGTTGATTTTTTTCATAGCAGCACATATGGTCTGTGTTTTGGATTTGTCCTGAAAACACTGCTGATAATAGAGGGATGTTTTCATTACTGCTGAGCAGCACTCACACAGTGTCAAGGCCTTTTCTGCTCCTCACACCAACCCCCTGCAGGGAGGAGGCTGGGATGGACAAGGCACTGGGAGGAGATACAGCCAGGACAGCTGACCCCAAAGACCAAAGGGATATTCCGTGGCATATGACATCATGCTCAGCCATAAAAACTAGCAGAAGAAGGAAAATGAGGCTTATGGCATTTGTCTTCCCAAGTCACCATTATGCGTGATGGAGCCCTGCTTTCCTGAAGATGGCTGAACACCTGCCTGCCATGGAAGTACTGAATAAATTCCTTCTTCTTTGCTTGTGTGACAGCTTTTGCTTTACCTATTAAACCTTCTTCATCTCAACCCGTGAATTTCCTCACTTTTACCCTTCTGATTGTCTCTTCCATCCCACCAAGGGGAGCATGAGCAAGTGGCTGGGGTGGCAAAGCAAAAAGCATTCACCCACAGCACTCTGCAGACTTGGACTCAGCACTTGGCATATCTGATGGGGAAACATGTTATGGATTTCTGCCAGTCTCCTTGCTGACTCTCCAAAAATCAAACACTTCATCAATCAGACAGGTTAATCTTTTTAAAGTTAGACAAACCTTTAAAATTGTTTTCTTGAAGTGCTACTTCACTGATCTCACAAGCGTCTGTAGAGAAAATAATGGATAAAGACATATTGCCTCATTTTTGTCATCGCTTTGAGTCCTTCATATTCTGCAAGATCAGCATTTCTTAACCTCTTTTTTCAAGCAGCATCACTGGTGCCAGTTCCCCCAGTCCTCATCATCCCTCACCTTCAGTCATTTTGTGTCCAGGCAGCTGTGGTGGCTGAGCAGCCCTGGGATGAGAGGACAGCAGGGACCAGAGGTCTCCACAGGCCATCATTCCCAGATTGGCAATCCTGCAGAGCCTGTTGGTGTGTGCTCCCAGTGCTGCATGTAGCAGCAGCCCCCTGTTGGGATGGATGGGAAGGAACCGTCATGGTGGAAAGTTTTTCCCCCAGTTGGTCTCTCTGAGCTGTTAAAACATCAGCATTAGCACTGGAGAAAGGTAGCTTTAAAATCATCTGGCCTGTCTCTCCCCCAGTACAGTCAACTTTTTGTCTTCTCTGCCACAGATCAGGTGAAGTGATAATTGCCCCTTTCATTCCTTTTGTCGTTGTGTTGTTGTACCTTGCCACAGATTTTATTATTATTATTATTTTATATATACATACATATATAGCAACCTGTTAGTTCTTATCCTTTCTTTAAGGCTGTGTTTTTCTAGACTTAGGGTCAGTCTTTTTCCCTGGGCTCCTTCCAACAGAGCCACAGCTGAACTAAAGCTCTCAAAATCTAGCTGGGACACTGAATCCTCTGAACAGAAGGGAAGAGAGACAAGCCTCTTTTAGGCCATCTTCTTCTTCCTCCAGCCCAATGTGATGCATTTCTCAACAACAGCCTGAGGTGACTCAGCCAGCTCGGATTCAATCAGATTCATCAAACACTAGAGAGACACCTTTCTGCATCATGTGGATTTTGGTGTGTATCAGCTTGCTGCGGCACATACATTTTTTCCCCTTCCCTCTGTGTCCTCTGCTAAAGCTACAGATGATCAAGGTGTTTCCAACCCACCAAAGCTGGCTGTGTGTCACCCATCTCCTCCTCCTGATTGCAAATGCACAGAAAATAAGTTGTGGCTGCATGTGTACATGAACACATACATACATTGAAGTATAGGCTCAGGTTAAATAATTTAACAGCTTCCAAGTTGTTTATTTTATATCTATGTTCTGTTGTGCTGCTCTAAGAGCAGCTTTTGACTTGGTTGGCTTTCTTCTGCTTTTTTTATTTATCAGTTGTGGCTTCTCTCTCTTTCACCTGTGGACTATGAGGTTCCTTTGAGACTCAAGAGCACTGACAGTTCCCAAAACAGGTTTAGGACTGCAGAATCAGAAAAGACAAGAAATTCCCAGGCAAGCAACCTACATTTCTCACCATAGCCCTCAAACATCTAGCCAGCTCAAGCCTAAAAGCTCTTATGTTGTATTTTTTTTTTCTTTATTTGCTTTTACACTGACATGAAAGTAACCTTTTGCTTTCACTGGCACAGGCTGTTTCTTTATGGGCAGTTCAGTTTACTCACGCAGTGCCAACAGAGGAAGACCTGTTATTAAATCAAAAGCAAATTAAATATGGTACTGGTGCCATGGTGTAGGAGTCTGGGATGCTTTAGCTGGCCTTTCAGAAGCTGCACCTCACAGAGTCTGGGCAGCCTGGGGAATGGCTCCATGCAGGCTGTGTTGGCCAGGTGGGCAGACTATGGGGACCTGAGGGCTCCGACAGCAGTGGCTCTGAGTGAGAGTTAATAGTGATGGGAGAAAATCTGAACCAGAAACCTGATCCATCAGCCACCCTCTGGAGTCTCACCAGGACAGAGTCCCAAGGGAAGTAGGGGGAGCATCCCCATTCAAGCTATTTTAGGCTAGAAAATGGAGGAATATACTAAGGAGTAACTGTAGTAACAGCAAGAGGGATTGCATCTTTTGGCTAAGACTGTCTTGCACTGCACAGCTCTCAGAGCACTCTGTTAGTTTGGGCTTCCACAAGCCTGGGAGAGTGCTGGTCTCCTACCATCTGCAGGATATGGTGGTTGTATCTTCAAAGCAGCTGTCTTCTTCCCCCATCTCTCCTGCTGCTCTTATTTAAATATTTTGTGTGGCCTGATTACACACTAGAGCTGCAAGAAGGTCACTTTGGTAAAATGAGATAATGGGAAGGCCCTGCGAGCACCTTGTGAGGGGGCTGGAGCACCTCTAACAGGTCAGGCCGTACCCTTGCTGGATTTCAGGAACATGGGCAGTAGGCATCAACACAACTGTGAGCACTTGGCATGTGAGACCGTCCAGCTCTTGCTCTTTTTTTCATCATGAAATCTTTGAAGCAAGAAGTGTTTGCATCCAAGACCGTACTAGCTGTATCTATGACAAAGGCAAAGAATGCTAAGCATGAAAAGTATTCACTGGAGAAAAATAAATACAATTCTTCTGTGAAGTGGAAGGGGCTAGAAGATACCCACTGTTGCTATTAGGAAGGTAAGCACAGCACTAAATATTCAATTATGCTGCTCTCCTAAAACACTGGAGATCTTTCAGAAATCTTCTGGACTGGACAGGTTTAGGTTGGTTTTCCTGGCTTACCTTGGAACAATCTGAATGACAGGTAGTAGATAGGATTGCATTGAGATATTCTCCAACCCCATAGATTAGCACCGTTCTTCTCACCCCAAGGTTCAAGCACACAGTTTTCCTGAGCTGTAGGACCAGGGTCACTCTAAGCTTATCATTTACCCTGCAGTTTTGTCCCCACACAGCAAAAATGTCAAACTTTCAAATTTCATAGCTCAAAACGTGGTTTTTTGCTCCTTTAGAGAGGAAAGCGTTGAGGAAGGTGTCGGGAAACCACAAAACATTTCAGGCGTAACAGCCATGGTTCAAAATCACCCCAAACATGCAGGGAATTGCTAATAATTTTAACTGTTCCCATCAGCTCAGCTCCACTGAAGGGGATGTGTGAGAAGGAACACTTCCAGACAAGATGTACAGCCTTCTCATTTTTCCACTCTAAATGCATGTCAAACACAACTTCAGAAAAGCTGGAACTTATGCAGTAGTGCTTTAGCAGTGACACAAGAAATTACCCTCTCACAGAAATGTCATTTCAATGTTGCGAAGACCGACTAGAAGTATGCACTGCTCTGCAGTGTTTTTAAAGCTACACTAGGAGCTTATTATCCAGCTCATACTTCCTCACACAGCATATTCTGGTGACATTTAATGGTTGGTCAGCCCAATCCAAGTTATTAGAAGGCAATTTACGAACTTTCTTCCTCCACTGGATGACCTTTTTATGGAGAAACACCAAGGCCTATGTGCTGGTGTTGGCTGGGATAGAGTTAATTTTCTCCACAGTAGCTGGTACGGGCCTGTGTTATTGTCCACAATGCAGAGATGTTTTCATTACTGCTGAGCAGTGCTCACACAGCATCAAGAACTTCCCTGCTCCTCACCCCACCCCTCAGTGAGAAGGCCAGGGGTGCACAAGGGGTTGGGAAGGGACACAGCCAGGACAGGTGACCCCAGTGACCAAAGGGACATTCCATAATATATGACATTGTGCTCAGCAATAAAAGCTGAGGGAAAGAGGAGGAAGGGGGGACATTCGGAGTGACTGTTAAAGGTGATGGAGCCCTGCTCTCCTGGAGATGGCTGAACACCTGCTTACCATGGGAAGTACCAAATTAATTTCTTCTGCTTTGCTTGTGCCTTTTGCTTTACCTGTTAAGCTGTCTTTATCTCAACCTATGAGTTTTCTCATGTTTATTCTTCTGGTTCTCTCCCTCAGCCCAACCAGAGGGGAGTGAGCAAGAAACTGTGTGGGGCTCAGCTGCCAGCTGAGGGTAAACCTCAACAGTCCTTTTGGCACCAAACATGGGGCTCAGAGAGTCTGAGATAACGATGAATTTCATTGGAACGTGCTAGATCAAATTTATAGCTGCTACAGCTGTTTAGCTATTAACTGGCCGGCTCCTGTGCTTGGCCTGGGACTTGCTTGCCTTACTGAAAATTAGTCTGGTGCTCATTAGTGGCTGCTTTTTGCCTTTGCTGCTTGCTGTACCGCTTATCAACTTGCTCTGCTGTGCCTCAGAACATTCTGATAACAGCAGTGGCCATGTGGCTGGGCTAGCAGATGGCCAGGGCACCACTGCTGCTCCTGCGCAGCTGTAGCAGACCAGCTGGAACTCCAGCACAAACATGAGTCAAAGGGACTGTGACCTGTGCATGAATCCACGAGGGGTAAGGACACTCCAAAGCATCTGTGGCCATGTCTAAGTCAGCACCACAGCAGGTGCATCTTGAAGCATCTGTGGCTGTGGTTATGTAAAAGCAGGTTATGTATACAGCAGGTACACTTCTGAAGGGACTGTGGTCCAAGGATAAACCCACCTCAACACAACAACGGCTGTTCCTGAGGTCATGCTGAAGTAACTCGAAGTGTGTGCCCATGGAATAAGCCCATGACAATCTCCCAACCAAAACCAGCAGCAGCAGCCTAAGTAACACCAAGAACACTTGTACATCCAGCGAGTAACCTGGGAGGAGGGAGGATGTGAAGGCAGGGAGAAGAAAAGCTATGACTATGAATTTATGAAATCAGTGACAGAAGTTCAGTGTGATATCAACAAGAAACTCTCTCACAAAAACAACTTAAAATTACTTTATTTTTGAAGTATATTAGGACAATATTTACAAAATTGTTTGATGTTTCATAAATAAAAACATTTTCTTGGGTAAATACTATGGATCTATAGATATTTAAAATGTCTATATAATTTATATATACACACAAATACATACACAAATGGCCTCAAACAGTTGTGAACAACTTTGGTTTAAAGACTCCTGGAGGGAATGGGCTGGGTGTACCAATGACTTTTTAAACTCTTGCTTTTAAATTTGTACCCACGAGAAATCCAGGGCAGAGCCCTTAACACAACAGGATGGTGGGTTTCTCTCATTACTGAGGCAATTGATTCTACAGCCCATACACAGCCCTCGAGCTCCTCATGCTTCAGCAATGTTTGGCCTCATCCCACAGTGACAAAGACAGGTTCTACTACAGTTTGCTTTACAGAAATTAACATTAAGCTGTAGTACATTATGGATTTTATAAGGCAAAATACCTCAAGTGAATTCCAGTGGGTTTCTTTTTTATTTCTCGACTGCTCAACTTCTGACTTGCCAGAGGGAATCACTAGTTATAAATAGGGAGCTCTGCGTGGTACTTCATCCGGTAAGTTCTTACACTTCATTGTAAATGGCGAGTCATCTCCCATTTTTAGGTAGGTTGCTGAGATTACGGAAAAATCTCTACCAAACGATTCATATATAGGAGCTCAAACCTTCTATGAATACTCCCACTGACATAAGTGAAGGCATGAAAGTAAATGTAAACCTTATGTGCTTCTTAAATGTTGTATCACATGACTAAACCTCTTCACTGTGGCCAGTCCTACTGATCTTAGTGAGGGCTGGACCATGGGTGCTCTAACGGGTTCAGTCCTGCAGCCCTAGCAAGAGGGCTGTTTATGAGTACATATTGCAAAATCAGATACCTCAATTTTATTTTGTTGAATATTCTTGATGCAAGGTGCCTGCATGGAGACTTGGAGCTGCTCAACATGCTCAGACTTGAATCTCTGCAACATGCACCCACAACATGGATATAAACCTTAGTTCATAACATCCAACTCTAAGCCTTGCCAAATTACTCAGAATCTTTTAAAATGTGGATTTTATTACATTATTGTTTGGCAACAGCTTTCCAAACAAATTTTTTAATTGTTAGAAGGAGAAAACCATGTGTGCCTTTGAAACATATTACCTTAATGTGAACAGGAGACAGTATGAAGTATACAAAGTATACACAAAGCCCAAGAGAAGCCAACTACATTGGAACAACTCTCAAAACAGTTGTAAAACATGGTGAAACCTCATGGAATGTGCAAGTCCTAGAAAATGGATTTTTACCTGTACCTCTTGCATATATACAGAAAATGAGCCTCCTCACTTCTCATTGGCTCCTCTTATTGTCTATTTTGTGTATTTGAGATATACTGGCAGCATTACAAACTTGGGTCAGAAATGGAACAGCTCCTTCTTCCATTAAATAAAACAGATTTTAAAACTTGATAAAAAATACATTAAATAGGATAACTCCAATTTTTATGAAGCATCAACGAGTTTTACAAATTCACTGTGTTAAGAAAGTCTGAAATTGCTTCCAGTACCACACACCGCACAACATGAACACACAGAAGAACCACATTCAGCATGAAAATTACCAGCTGCTCTGCTCCGTAATTCCAGTGCTGAATTAGGCTCCAATAGCTGAGCAGTTTTTCATCAAAGAATACAGAAGAGGCACGGAGAGCTCTCTCACTGGACTAAAATATCAGTCACCAGAGAATACATGACTACTGGCCATGGAGAAGAGTACTATTGTTTTGTGGAATTAGGAGAACTCAGTTAATAACTTAAGGAGAGCTGGGAGTAAACTTTGTACTTACACAACATTGTGTATAAGCATTTAATTTGCTTTTTTTATAAAAGTTTGACTGTCAGAAGTGTTTGTACAATCGCTACTTCCTGCTTGTATCATAGACATATGACCATACCTTGTCCATGCACACAAATAAACAAAACAATAGTCTACATGGTATTGCAATCTTTGGGCTGAGCAGGCCCATTATCAAAGCAGTGACTAATTATAGTTTTTGAAAATAATACCACTAAGGATTACTGCAGGGAGACCTTGTAGTGGGCAAACAGTGCTTTTTATATTCTCACCCTCAACTGTACCAAATATACCATAACAAAAGAAAATAATGATCACATGTGGGCAAGCACACATGTTCCTTGCTACAGCTGCTGTGACTATAAAATTACATCATTTATATCAAAAGCACTTTTGCCACACATGCAAAACAACTAGTTTCCTGAATTTCTTCTCTTTGAGTAGTGCATCTTCAAGGCCACGGTGTACCAACAACAGTGTACTTTTCACATATCACATAACTCTGCCGTTCTGGGAATTAAAAGAGAAATGATTGTTCAGGAAGCACAGTAACATTTTGTGCTGTCTACCCAAGTTACACCTTCAAAAGATTACTTCTTTTTATTTTATAATTTGAAAGTACACTTAACACTTAAATAATGGAAACGAAGTGTCCTGTCTTTACTCCTAATGTTGGTTTACCTTCACATGCCACTTTGTAAGTGATTAACCTTCAGGATCTGACTCATGCCCTCGTGTGTGTGTGTGTGTGTGTGTGTCTGTGTGTCTGTGTGTGTCTGTGTCTGTATACTTTCAAGGGAAGGCTAAGGTAGAAAGCAGGTACAGCTCAAAAAGTTCCTGCCTCCAGCTTGCATGTCAGTGCCCTTGCTTTCTATCTGTAAATCCTTCTGTTATTTTTAGGAACCATCTTTCAGGTCAGAAAGTGGAGACAACCCCCAAAAGTCAAAATGAAATTGATAATTTGCAATTTCTGTGCTTTTGGAAGCTCTTCCTCAGCACTAGAAGAGGAGGCAGGTTTTTATAAGCCTAAATGAGACCCAAGAAGAAACAGTCAATTATTTTAAAATTGGATCTCCAAGTGAAACATTACTTTGTTCCTCAGCAGTATGTGCTAACTGTACTGATCCTGTCCTTATCTCCTGGTCAGTTCTGAATATAACAGACTGGCAAATACCTATTTGTTTCTTGATCTCAAACCACTGCCTTGAAGAACAAGCAACAGCCACTTCTGAAGCAGGACCTACATTCCACTCCTCCTACTTCAGATTACACTAGTCGGCATACAGTTTATTAATGCATTTATGAGATGCCAAGGCAGTTGTCCTTTGAACTGCAGAACTGCTTGTATTCCTTTTGGCTCAGACAATAATCCTATGGCATATTTGGATGAATCATGTAGTAGTCAAGTAACCTAAACCTAGCAGTACTAGGTATTTGTAAGGAAGACCATTTTAAAAATCAGCTGGTATAACCCTCTTCCAATTAGGGCTAAACAGTACCTTTTTTATTGTCACATAGTTGATTCATTCCTTTGCTAAGTGACATGATATAAAAACATTTTGAGTAAATTAACAGATTTCAGGTGACCTTATTCTTTATCCTGACTAGCAAAATGTTGTTGTAATTTGATGCAGGAGTACTAGGCTGAGAGTGTAGTGATACCTCATGACATGACTGCTCAGTTTCCAGGAAGAAACAGAAGTATCAACAGCATCAGCAAGTGCTCTTTTATCATACTTCCATGAAAAAGAAGTACAGTTTTGGAATAGAAAAGAATCAATAAAATACTGTTTTTGTTTTCAAACTTGAACATCTAATCTAAAATTTAAGCTCTTCAATGAGAGCAATCTGGCAAGGATCTGGCAAGGCACACTTTAACTCTTCAGATAGATATGAGCAGTGGGAACTAAGAATTGTTGCAAACTTGGCTACCTGCTTTAGGTACCAGTGTGGGAATTTTGGGCTAAGTTAATGCAGTCCCTCACTTACTGTATATTGGGAAGAGTTTATTTACATGTAGTTAGTGTTGAAGTCTTACAGGTGGTTATAAAATCAGAAAGGACTAATCCCAACATTGTGGACATCGCAAATTGGAAGAAATTGTATAGTGAGCCAGGACACTGCAACATACATATTTTTTAACAATATCTGGTAGATTTTTAAACATCAAACACAATGATCTGGCAAAAAGCACAGTGTATCTTCAGATCTTAAAGTTCAACACCCAGGCTCGTCAAAAATCAGTTGAAGTTACTTAAGCAGTTCTTAAATTTTACTAAGATGTGTTTCAGTTCTGTTTGCTTTTAAACATGACTGTCTGACCCTGGAAAATACTAAATTGAGTGATATTTGGAATACAAACAATCTAACAAAACCCAGAGAACTTCAATAATGTCTAAAAGAGGAGACACAGAGAAGGCTTAGCCATATTCACAACAACAAAAAAACAAACCACCTCAAAAAACAACAACCCACTACCAAAGAAACAGTCCATGCAGTTTAAAGACTATATAAGCATAAAGGAAGCACACAAATTATTTTACTTCACACATTTTAGCAGAAACATACTATTTAATAGTCTTCTCTGACTCATCCTCTTCACTGTTTAGAAATACACATTTTTCTCCTATGTATGCTACAGAAAATATGTATTCTTTCTTTTCCAAGAAATATAATTTGACTAAGAACAGCACCTGCCCTGAAACCTCTCCTCCAGGATTCACCATATTAGCAATGGGTAACTCTAAAAATCCCCAAATACATGTTAATTTAAATAAATATCTGGAGTTATATTTGGACTTACCATCACTCTAACATCACTCCTTTTGCATCTTTAAAAGCCAAGCAAATTGATTAGTAATAAGCCAAAGAGCAAGAAATACTTAGTAATTAATATTCAGATTAATTCTAAAATTCAGGTTAGAACTACTATTCAGCATGCCAATTAGTGAACAGAATAGCAGAAAACTACAAATATTTCAGTGTCATTCATTCCCTTCTCACCATAAATTTCCCTCATCTTAAGCTACTACCAGAGTTTCCTAGCATAATGGTAGTTTCCCCAACCAAAAATACCAAAAGCATAAAACAAGGGTAGATTTTGCTATAACTGTAAATATTCCACCAAGGTTAAATGCTCGTGAAGAAGAACTAACATCAACTTTCAAGACCTGTCCCTCTTATCCTCTTAGAAGTGGGACTTTTTGCAAAGTGAAGAGGGTGGATACAATACTCTGTGATATTAGATTTGTCCTAAAGCAGTCAAACAATGCCACTCACTAGCCAGCACAGTAGCGAGGAACAAAGGGTCTGAAGCTGCAGGCAAAAAGCTATTTGCGTGCTCTGCAACAGCACTGAGAACTATAATTATTTTTTAACCTTTTTCCATAATTAATCCCCTAATTAGAAGATAAGCCTTGAATATCACCTACCATTTAGTGGTTCTTCTACAGCTTTCTGCAAAACATTTAAAAATATATATATGTATAAAAAGCCTTCATGTTTACTTCTGGCTCGCCACAGTTAAATTACTCTAATTGACATATACAGTAAGTAGTGATTCTACAGAAATGAAGAAAGCTGGACGTTAATAAAGTTAATTACTAGAGTTCTGAAAAAAATCAATCAATCAATCAATAACTGCATTCCAGATTATTTTTTCCCCACTGTAAATTTTTTGTCGTAAGAAATACCTCTAGGTGGCAGCAAAAGGCATGCAGATATTACTTTTCAGCTCTGAAACCTAACTTGATTAGCTCTGTGATTTGACCAACAGTTAGTAAATACAGCAGCATAATAAAAAAATAAGGTAGCCAAGCAATCACATGTAATCTCAAAAGTAAATACACCATAGTAGTGCATTTAGTCAGATCATCATCAGAAACAACACACACAACCTACAGAAAGGTTAAGATGCAAAATTTTGAAATAGGCACCTTTTCCCCTTCAGATTCATGAAAATACCAAGCATCATTTGGTAAGTGTGCCCCAGTGTCAAAATTAAACACCGAGTTTTACACAGTCTTTAGATTACACAGAATCCAAATGCATTTTCAAAATTACTTCACACATATTTATATAAGAACAGGAATATATGCTGAGTAGCCCTCGGCAGAAACAAGCAAAGTACTATACAAATTTTTCCACTAGGTCTTGCCATAACTTCCATAAGTTCATGGGCACAAATTAACAACACTTGAATTCCTCCGCATCTGACCCTCCACTAACTGCAGTTGCAAAACCTGTTTTTTTAGTGGCTGAGATTTCCAAGATCCTAGGTCCATCCTTAGACATGTCCTCCAAGTTTTAAAAATTTATTTTTATTTTTATTTCATTCCTGTCTCAAATTCAGAGAGTAACATAGCATTCACTAGTACATAATTGTGGCTATTTCTTTATTCTTTATATCGCCTTGTGAAGAGAATAGGTTATCAAGAGAACAGTTCCATAAAGAATGCTATTTACTGTGATGGTTTCTATTTCATTTACAACCAAAACCTAAGATTAAAAAAAAAAGGATCTCCTCTTGCCCTGTTTGCTTCCATTTGACAAGTAAACATGCATGTTAAAGACAAGATTGTGTTTTAAAAGAAGCACATCTGTAACACACTTCTCAGGTCATTGTTATAATATAATGAACTTTGTGAATCTCCTCTCTATTTTTTTTTTCTTTTCAACCCTGTGCATTTATATTCCTTTCATCATAAGAGGCCAATCCTCTGAAATACTATTCCTTAAAATGAAAATGGATGAGAAAAAGGAAAGGAAAAAGATTAAATAATCTGTTGTCCCAACTGCATAAGCTCTCCTGCCCCACTGTTAGAAACCATCTTTCTTTAATAGTTGGGCCTCAGGCTGTAGACTAAAAAGAACTGGAAATGTGTCTCAAATTAGGGCTGCCAGCCCTAATGGGATTTTTTAGTATCTTAGTATTTTCTAGTTATACATCTTTAGTTGCTTCTGCAAAACTCTAGAAATCAGGCAGTTCACATTAATGGATCACTCAAAAGAACTGCACAAGTCTATGAGAATTACTGGTTTAGGAATGATTACTCTAGAATTTAAAAAAAACAACACCAAAAACAAACCTGACTGAAAAGCCTTCTTTAAAAAAAACAAAGTGCTTTTTCCATTTGTTCTGTGTGACCTAAGGACAGACAGTCTGCTTTAAGATGGTCTCATCAAATGAAGGGGCATTACAGGAAAATAAGAAGGTAAAAAAACCACCAAGGCTATAGCACCTGTATAGCTGGGAATTCAAGAGCATATTAAAGGGTTCTTGTGTAAAAGACCCCAGGAAAACTAAAAAAGTAAGTCTTTGTAATAAGCCACCTAGATAAAAAAATTCAGTGGTACTGTATTCTACACTCACCTTAATGAAAAATCTTTTTCACCAAGGTCAGAAAAACTACATTTTAAAAGAACATCAAACTTCCCTTCACACAAACCACCTTCTTGTGACAGCCCTTCAAACTCCATTTGGGCACAACAGTCAGAATAGCTGGTCGGTAAGAGTGCAATTACAGTACTATAGACACACTCAATAGGGACAATGAAGACCACCAACTCACTCAACATTAGACATCTGTTACACAGCCAGAACTTTTGCTTGCTACCAACCTGGTCTGAATTCGAACTACTGAAGAAAGGTTCAGTATCTCACTACAATCCCCTGAGCCATCTAGTCACCCCAAATTTATTAATTTTAAGCTTACCCCTGGACGAGGATGATCTTTCATTCTGGAACCTAGAATAATTACAAAAAAGTGACCAAGCAGATGAATAGATGTCACAATCAACCAAGCAAAAATATCTAGTGCTAAAATTTGCAAGAGTAGCAACACACAAAATTGAAGCTTGCCCTATCCAGAAGTACTTAATATGATGATCTGCAAATTCTTCAAGCCTCTAAGCCCTCTCTGTTTGCGAACTGAATAATCTCATCACATACAATCTGTGAATTGTCTCACTCGTGAATTCAGCTCTAAAAATGAATTACACTACACACTATTCTTTGTGCTTATTTTGTGTGCTGGCATCTACACCAACAGTCACATTTGATTTCTTCAGCCAGCATAATCAATCCACAAATGCAATATTTATGCAGACCATTAGCACACAGAATCAAAGCCATATATAAAAGTAGTGCAAAGTCAATAAAAATTACTTTTATCATTGTCAAAAGGCTTAAAGATCACATTTTTTACTCATCTTCATCTATCTCAGGCATCAAATATTAGGTATTCCACCCTTAAGTTCTTCTTTAATGGAAATCCTTCCTGCCTCAGGCTCTGTTATTTTTGACCATGCCCACACACAGTGTACACATATTAAACCTAGAAGACAGCATAGTTCAGTGCAGCCTAGGTACTGCGCTGATTGTATACACAGCAGCTTGAATCTGGAAGCAATATATCCTCAATTGCACAGTTCTGCATCCAGACTAAGAAGCTGTTGGAACAGCCTTCACGCACAGCTTCAAAAAGTCACCCTGCTCTCAGAGCCAAGCTGTAAAGTCCACACAATGTTATACTGTGGTGTGCCAGCTTAGAGATGTCTGCAGTGCATTCCAATCACACAGCATTGCTGTGGTTTTTGCTTTATTAGCAGGCCTGACTAGCTTTTATACCTTTTACTTTCTCATCTCTTTGAGATCTGGTGAACAGACCACCTTCCAAAACATAGTATTACTATCTGCTCCTGGCTTTTAAAATTCAGCATAAGAAAGACTAGAATTCACTAAAATGAAAGGTGACCATTCAAATTGCTCTTATTTTAACTGACCTCTAACCAACAGAAATCACTAGGCAGATTTTGCTTCTTTAAATTAATATGTTGATAAGCTTTTGTCTGCACCATCCCCATACCCACTCTATAGAGTTGTTGGAATCCTTTTGCTCCCTTCGTTCTAAACTTCAGCTAGCCAACTGTGTAAATGCAGAGCTTAGACAACAACATCTATCCTACAGCTGAAAAACTAAAAAATCTGGGTGTGTTGATCTCAAGATAGTTGATTATAATAAGCTGTAATTTTCTTTATTCAAGATTCCACAACCCCCCCCCGGGCCATAACAAAGCAAATATATATAATTTTTCAGTATTTTTAAAAAATATGTAATTATGAAATCACACCTTATGTTCAAATAAGCGATGTATGCCTCTGAAAAGTACAAGAGAAAATAGCTCTTCTCAATATTTCAGTGCTAAAAAGAATAAAATGTAGTTTATTAAATGTTACTTACCCATAATAAATATGTCAGCCAGGCTAAGCAAACTTGCAATAGCCATAATAGCTAAGCCAGCAATCACAACAGACCCATGTAATGGAGGACAGGCTGTCAAAAAATAGGATACAAGAAACTGTATCAGCTGACAAAGTAAAAGCACATTTATTTTCTGATATAACTCAATACCAAAATAAATAAGCCTGGTAAAAGCAGATGCAATTAGCTGGTGTTTCAAAGCTACCCCAAAACTACTTCTGCATCTTTCTTCTTCTGTATATACTTACTAATGATACAGACACATTTACTGGTTTATCCTGCTTAGCTGTGCTATTCTACTGAAGTTTAGCTACTCTACATTCATTGCAGTTGACAACATTGTTTCATTTTAAATTTATTCTATTTACGCATACTACAGAAAACATTCTATTTCAAATTTAAACTTACATCTTCAATCCCAATTGTTTTGAACTGTAATTGCACTAGATTACAAAATACAATGCTGTTACTGATAAAACAGAAGAAAAAAAGGGAAGGGAGCAGAATATGAAGGTAGCTCTAAGGCATGGTAACAGGAATGCTGTTACCTGTGCCACCAGTAACAAGTGACACATTAATGTTACCACCACAGTTAACAGGAATGCTCCTTATTTACAGGGATTTCAGGGAGCAGAAACTGACTAATACAATGTAACCACAGTTCACTACAGAAACTTCTTGTTCTCTGATCCTTGTTTCCAGAGTCCAGAAGCCATTGCAGCTGTGAGCTCAACCTGGGATGTGCTACTTCTGCTGACAGGAAAGGGGCATTAAGCTAAATTGCCAGAGATAGAGAGAATATCTACCTTATATGACTTCTGAAAAGATCACCCTAAAAAACTAGGGAGGCTTTCCATTTAAGAGTATAATAAATACATCCTCCATTTCATATTACTTGAGAGGATTAATGCTTTACCAGAAAGCTCCCATCAGTTTACTATTACATTTGACAATGCTTGGGAGCTCCTTATAAATCCTTCTGTAAATACTAAACAATAACACTCAAAGCACAACACCACTGGAAGATCTATCATTTCACCCAGATTAGACAAATCTTTATAAACTGATTCAAGGAGAAATAGTTTTTCTTACATCTCCAACCAAATAAGCAACTAAAATGAAGAATGCCTCTATGAAACAATAAATCAGGAGTATAAAGTGCTTCCAATGAACACAAGTATGCACTCTACTACTAAACATACTACAAAGGATGCCTAGTCCTAAATTGATAATTTTCTCTGCTGTAGGGTTTTCTGGTCAGCAGAGGAGAAAGCGGGCAGGGGACAAAGGCAGGGTTAGAGGCAGGGATAAGGGGTACCACTGTATGCGGTGTTCATTGGTGCTCCTTCACAAGAGTGACTGTTCCACAGTGTTGAAACAGCATGCCAGCTGCAACCAGACTTAAAAAAAATTCAAGAACACTTCCAAGCTTACTGTCTCTGCATTTGCCTTCTTAGACTGTTTCAATGGTATTAGTTTCCCAAGAACTCAAGTTATCAGTTGCATACAAGTGGAGATATTAACAAGGTATTTCTTACATATTAATTGAACATGAGAAAATTATTATTACTCTAGTATAGTTTCTAAATACCCCAGGCCTCAGTAAGAAGTACAGTAATAAAAGTCAGTGTTGGTTTTAGGCGACTTTAGGGCACTAACTACTGCAAAATTAGAACAATTAATATTTTTTTTAAACAACTTCTCATAGAATGCAGTCACACTGGATGCAGTCGTACTAATAAAACTGATGTGCGTAATACTGTGTTGGGGCTATTCTTTCACCAGACAAAAGAGCATTACACAGAAGTTCTGAAATACATTTACAGAAGTTACTTGCTGACACTCAATGCAGTGAAGCCATTTTCACAGCATTTTAATGTTACACATAAACAAACATCAGGTGCAGACAAAAGTAAAAAGACACTTTTACAGAAGATAGATTGCTTACCTGAGACACACAGTGCAAAACCAACCACAGCAATTATATAACCAAGGATTTGCAAACCTATCAGAGCATATGTTGCTTGTGGTAGACTATCAAAAACTGGGAAAGACAAAGAGAAGCAAAATCGTAATGTTTAAAGTTTAACTACAGAAACATAAAAGATAGATCATTCATGTAAAACTAGAGATCAGATTCTCCTACATTCCAAGCTCAGCCCATCAGTGTAATAAAAAACTCACAAGTCACTTATACCTCTTGTGTGTAAATATACATAAGAATACATGTATATATAAAAAATTACAAATAACCACATGTAGAAAAAGTGAAACATACATTCTTATAATTAGTTCTTCATCCCAGTCCCAAGACCCAGGAAGGAAGAATAGGAATCACTCAGATGTCCTGCCCTAAATCTCATTAACTTATACTTCTTCCCTGAAGCAACCTAGCCAAACAAACACAGGTTAAGTATTTTGTTTTGAGATACTAGGAAGGTCAGGAATCCAGGACACTATCATAGCACTGATTTATAAAAATGGAAAAGAGTACATAGATTATGTGAGGTGGAAAGAGAGCTCAGTTTTTATCACAGTACGTTCTTGAGCTAGCAAAGAAACAAATACTCACCAATTTGAAACATCAAGTATTGGAGTGGCACCAAAATCACAGAAGGGATAACAATTAGGCCAAGACCAGCTTGATTCTGTGCAGTGTAGCCATCTGCAAACATTTGTATAGAAATTAGTAAAATAGAAATCCTTGATTGGAATAAAACACAAAGCAACAAAATTGTATTATTAGTATCATCAAGTTTTTAGGGTCCAGAAAAAAATCCCAGTGAAGCACAAGAAGTCACTCCCTAGCCCCTAACATTCACCCTAATATCTGCAGCAGAACAGAAGATAGAAATAAATCTGGAGTCTGTATCTCCTTATGATCATCTGAGGGTCTGACAAACACAATGTTGTGTTCTATGTTTTATTAGTAGACGAAAATTAAGAGGTAGTACTAACTTCCATACTACTGCATGAAGAGATTAATGTGCTTTTATTCCTTTAAACTAGGAAAGCAATTTTAATATACTTACCTTGAACAAAAAGAACAGTGCCTACAACAGCAGCAACTGTGAAGATGATACCTGCTACAATAATGGCCATTTTCTTCTGAGTTACAATTTCATATTTTAATGCTTAAAGACAAAACAAAGAGAGAGGAAAACATTCAGATACAGAGATTGTCTCACTAAAATAAACAGATTTTATCATTAGGACTGTTGTCCTAAACAAAGAAACAAGCACCTAAAAATTAGAACTATTAGTACTACTGAGATTTTGTTTGTTTTTATTGTTTGACATGGTTAATATGATCTACTCAGATAAATGAAACCTGACATTGGTGTTCTAGCCAAACTCTTAATTTCACCTTCTATACAATTCAGGTGATACATTATTTTAATAACTGAGACATGTTACAGGTTAATTCAAGCAGATGCACTACTGACATTTAAATCATGTTGCAGTGAATTTGTTACTCGGGTGAGTGACAGACAGGGATTCAGAAATTCCAGGTTTAATTCTCTTCCTCGTGATACTCTGTGAGCTCAGACATAACAACTCTGTGCCCATGGGAACAGAATGATGTTCCCATCTCACTAGAACACTGCAAAAATTACTAGATATGGCATGACCCATACGTTCAGGTGCCATAGATAAAACTAATTTTCAGTAAAATTGCACTGCTAAATAGCTGCCATCCCAGAAATTGTTGATTCCAGGGGAGGTTTTCAAAGCAGCAGCACTTCAGTGGTCTTTAGAAAAGAAGGAACGGAACAAATACAACATCATGATAAACTGTGTTTGCTTCTGTCTTATAGACTGCTAAAACTAAGGCACAAACAACAGCAGTTCTTTCTGCAAGCCTGAAAACTCATATACCAATAGTTTTGTTAGGTGTTGAAATTGGAAATCACAGAGAATAAATATTGGAAGTACCTTTAAAAATAAAAACAAGGAGCATATAAAGAATTAGCATTCTACTTACATGCAGTAGCACAAAAAATACCATGAGGTAAATATTTCAGAGGGTACATAAAACAAAATCTTTCATGGTATCTTATCAAAGAGTTACTGAATACTCTCTCTTGTAATTGAAACTGTCTTTCATTATATTCACATTGCCTAACACAATAGGACCCCAGTCATATTCTCAAGGACTACTGCCACTTAAACCAAAAACTGATTTGGAATAGTAGTAATAGTAAAAATTTCCTGCATATCTATAAGAGAAGCGTGTTTTTTCATATTATAAACATGCCAAATAAGGAAAGCAAGTCACAAAGGCAAAACTATGTAATGGATATACTATACTTAAATCCTAAAAGCAAACCCTGTAAAAGCAAATCCCAAAAATCCAAACCAACCCACCAAGAAAAGCAAACAAAAAACCTCAAAACACTCATCCCCAAAAAAACCCCACCACAAACCCAAGAAAACACATTCCTAGGTGTTACACAGAAAAATAATGTCCAGTTTAACAAACTATTTAAAGTATACTGTAGCATTGCTGGATTCAAAGGTTAACTAAAACAGTACCAATTCCAGGAAACAACCTCCCCACAAAAAATGAAGAAAAACAAACAGTGAGTATACCCACATTAATTAAGTTAGAGGTAGCATGATTACTTTTCCCCACAGAAGACACAGATCTTGCATTAAAGTGTGGAGATTCAAAAGAAACCCAGGCAGGCTCAACTTACTCCTGTAAAATGACAGTGTTTCTCCATAGATGTATCCATCCTTATTTCAGGACAATTATTACTTTCCTATCAAAAGGCTTTTTTAATTGAACATTTTTAAATGTTCAAGTTCTGCTCCAAATGTAAGACAATGACAATTCCTTAATGTATCAGATACTCCTAAACCATTATAAACAATAATGAAGCTCAGGGGTCTAATGCTATGGAAATAATAATAAAAAAATAATTAGTTTTAATTCTGACCATGGGAGGACCTTGGAAGAGTCACATATTACTTTCAGAGCTTCATGAAAAGGTAATGAATTATATATAGATAGATGGCTGAATATATCTGTGATTACGATAAATCACTCTGAGTGTGATTTCTTTGCATTTCTTATGGACTCTACACTTAGGTAGACTTTTTTAACTTTTTAGAAGTCTACAAAATGAAAAAGGCTGAAAAAACTCAAGTACTGATGAAAACTTGCAGCACAGGGAACTATCTGAAAGACCAGGACACAAAGCACACTCTACACTGCATAGATGTTGGACAACAGTATATAAAGAACACCTAAGGATGTCTGATACTGGTGAATGTATTGCCTCTAAAATAATTTAACAAAATAATTGAAGTAGGTGTTAAATTGTAAGTAAAGCTGCTGAAAGACTAATGATCAATTTTACACTACAAAGACAGCACCGTCCTTCTCTGATACTGACTTCATGACCATAAAATACAGTATTTCTTTTTCTCAGGACTCAATAATACCATGGAGAATCAACAGAGAAGCTTCCTTGCTCTAACCAACGACAGTAGAAATTATCAGTTATACCCCTCATAAATTACACATGCAAAAAACCTCACTGTTTGCAACACTTCTGGCAGTAGAAGTATCACCACACGGCAGACTAGATCTGAACACAGGCCCTTTGGGCTGCACATCATAGCACTGTCTATGAACACACACAGCTGCTAAAAACTTTACCCCAGGAAGCAACTCCTGACCTCCAAGCAAACAGAGCAGACTGGCCAAGATCCCACTGCTTAGGGCTCCACCGCCTTCAACATGGTGCCTGCATCCACACGGCATGACAGGGGCACCATGTGGCACACTGAAGCCTCAAAACACACATCTTTTTGATGAGGTCATGTTGTGGTGTTGTTTTGCTGTTTGTTGTTGTTTTTTTTTTTCAGTTAAAAGGTGCTAAACTCTGCAAATGCTACGCCAGACTAGTGTTTTCATAGTTTGATACCAAATATGTATGTTATGTGTACTTAAGTGCAAGGTTTATTGAAGAGGAAACAGACCACTATGCAGCACATGAAGAGGGTAGCTTGGCGTGCTCTTACTGACCAAGTCTGTAAGTGATAGTGCTTATTAGGAACTACCTTGTGAAGTGTACACAACTTAACACTTTTGTCATGTTAGCTGATTTATGCCAAAAGAAAGCCCAGAAATTCACAGTGTGGATGACAGCAGAGGATTCCACAGCAAACCAAACATCAAGTTATTTGACAAAGCAGATGTTTATTATCAGGATCAATTTTACTGGACAATTTTTAGATGTAAACACTATCTTTCATCTTACATTGATGTCTTTACACAAGTGATTTTAGGACAAATCAGTAATTGCAAAGAATTAAAGAGTCAATACTTACCAATAGCAATAAACTGAGCCGAACACAAAATAATAACTAAGAACAGCAATGCTATGATGAGAGCCCTTTCCACTAGAAGAAACCATGACCCTAGAGAATAAACAAAGAAAAATGGTAGGAAGACAACAAAAACTGACATTATTAGCTTTACATTTTTTTCCTCCTTTCAGGCTATGGTCTAGATTGTTCAATAACATATGCTATAGTTAGCATTAAGAGTTATAATATAATAGGCTATCATAGGTTATTCCCAGCTGGCAACTAAGCCCCACACAGCCATTCACTCAGCCCGTCCTAGTGGGATGCAGGAAAGAATCAGAAAAGTGATAAAATTTGAGATAAAGACAGCTTAATAGGTAAAGCAAAAACCGCATATGCAGGCAAAGCAGAAGGAGGAATTAATTTGGTACTTCCCATGGCAGGCAGGTGTTCAGCCATCTCCAGGAAAGCAGGGCTCCATCACACCTAACAATGACTTGGGAAGACAAACGTCATCACTCTTAACGTTCCCCCTTTTCCCTCTTCCCCCAGCTTTTATTGCTGAGCACAATATAAAATATTATGGAATATCCCTTTGGTCAGTGGGGTCAGCTGCTCCAGCTGTGTGCCCTCCCAACCCCTTGTGCACCCCCAGCCACCTCGCCGGGGGGCGGGGGTGGTGAGGAGCAGAAAAGTTCTTGATGCTGTGTGAGCGCTGCTCAGCAGTAACGAAAACATCTCTGCATTGTGGATTATAACACAGGCCCATACCAGCTACTATGGAGAAAATTAACTCTATCCCAGCCAACACCAGCACATAGGCTAAGAAAGCTATTTCTCATTCTCATCTTGTGTGTGACTTTTTTTTTTTTTTTTTTCTTCTTTTTTCTTCTTCAGTATTTCTAGCTACTGTAACATTTTCCAAACTGGAAGTCTTACCTTCCATTGCAGCAGAGGATATATTTATGCTGTTGTCTGGCAGCACAAGCTAGTTAGTTTGTGGAACTACAAACAGCACAGCAGATCAGAAAAAAAATGGTGTATTTAAGGTAAGCAGGGGAACTGGGCAAGATATGAAAAGTTCAATTTAATGCTTCCCCAGCTGTTCTATTCTACCTCCAACTGCTACAATTCCTGACAAATCCAGGTGTGTGATAAGGCATATTGAAGGTAACCTGAGTGAGAAGGAAACACTGCTTTGTCAATTTTAGAAATAATACATTTTCCTTTAGGTCTTCCAACCATGATCCATTTAGCTTTTCCCCCACCTGCATCTTGGGATGCCTAAGGCTGTTCAGTCACTGGTACTCAAAGACCATGTAAGCCACCTTCCAAACTAAAATTCTGATAAATATCTCCACTGAACTATAAAATACAGTTGATCCCTGCATCTCTTCTCATAACTTCATTTAGACTCATGCATCAAAATCCAAGATCCCCATTTCTTACATTATACTTCCTGCTGTGCAAGCTTGCACACTTGCTTCTGAAGAAATTTCTGATCTGCATCTAGATGCATACTCCTTCCACTTACTCTCCATATTTAAAAGCCGTATCTACAGCTCCAGAAAAGAGAATTAAGTAGTAAGTCCTCAGACTTAAAAAGCCAAGTAAATACCTTGAGGATAGTTTTAAATTCAAATACTCCTCTTCCCTCTCATCACCCCCCACAAGGTTACAACACAAACACAAGGCAATCACAAAATATACTAAAGGCAGAGAAATGGAGGATTATCTGCCAACTTCCTTACCACTAAAAGAAGCCTAATTTAATGAATTGTTTAAAGGAGGTTTCTTGTTTCATTTGTATTTTCAAAAAGGCAACTAATATTAAATGGTAACTTCAATGCATAGATGCCATTCTCTAGATAAGCTAAATTATACAGGCAAATCCCAGCAGTGCTGTTTGATGTAACCAAGAATAAACTGAGAGTATCTGCAAGCAGATACTCTAAAGCAGTTTTCACTTCCTCTGTAGCATTTCCAGATGACACTACCAGGTATTACAAACAGAAAGAAGCAGCCATAAAGCCTGGTATCTGCTAGGACTTCAGCATGAAGCAAACAACAAAAAACGATGCAGAATGTAGAGAGAATAAGAGACTGTTTTACCTTCAGCTAAACCCTCAAACAAAGTTTTAAATTTTCTAGCATATACTCTCAAAACTATTGTGACCTTGCAACTATAAATTCTTCACTAACCACATTTTTCCTTTGGTGCTGGTGTACCTTCCTCGTTGCAACTGACAACTAGAAAATGAAATTAGAAAAATGTCATCAGTTTCCTTTGAAATCTTTGTCCTGCTTTCAAAATTCTGAAAACAGATAAAGTAAAAAGAAAACTATAAAACTTGCAAATGAGACTTAATTCTACTACACTTTCAAGCCTTGTTTTCTCTTCTAGAGCTTAACACTGAATAGCAAAAACAGTTGAAAAAGTTTGAGTGAGAAAGAAGTTGTAAAAGAAGGAAGGAAACTACCTACAACTCCCTTTTTTTCTAATAACAGAACGATTTTGTAGCATTCTCTCTTTCAGTGGCTGTGCCCCTCTTAATCCACTTCAGGATCATATTTGTTTTGCAATGTATATGGTTACGTTAGTAACGAGGCCCAACTGTGAATTACACAGTTTAAATTAAACAGCAGGACATACCTGTTTGAGCTTCATAAATATTTTCATGACAAATGCAAAAACACTGAAGGACAATTCTACAGTGCACAGTAAGACTCCATGTGTCAGACATACATGACAAATTCAGTGCTTCTTAGCAGCTTTCCAGAAGCAAGAAGCAAGTCTCCTGTGCAGATCAGTTAACAATACACACATGTTCAGTGAAGCTCTCACTTCTCCATACTACTTACTACACAGACTGCACATGTACAGCAGACCCCATTAAGTGAGGCACTAGAGCACATGAGCTGCGTCTGACAAGATAAGGTAAAATGGCTCACTGAATGAGAAACTCATCATTTAGTCACCGTAATTTTAGTTCAACATTGTCTTCTGAAGACATTTAACGCTAGGCAATCGTAACAAGTGACGATCTAGCAACAAGCACTGACAACCTCATTGGAAACTGCACACCTTCAGATCAAGTTACAGAGTTCTTAAACTAGTTCTATCTGCAATTTTTCCAGCATAGTTAAGTATTGCAAGATGCATTTCTTCAAAGAAAAACTCTCTACAGCCACTGTGATGAATGTATACATCCCAATATTACAAAGATATAAAGATGTTTCAGTATGTAACTTAATATCATGAGCTTGTTAAAAATATCACCAACTAAATCCAAAAGATGTAGGAAAGCACAGGCTTTACTGCATTAGATGAGCAATCTTCAGACATTATTACAGAATGAAAAAATGGGCTTGGATCTTTCCAAATGAAGCACTCGCCTGTAACTTAATCCAAAATAACTCACACTAGCATTCAAGTTAGAAGGCCTGGTTCATTTGGGTTTTGTATTTTCAATTTAAATAATAAATTGTCATATTTGTTATTGTTCCCCTTCCCATAACATTTTGCTTGTTTTCTCTCCCAAAAGATTCTAAACAATGGCAGGCAACTCACCTGTGAGGTTTCTAAGTTCAACTCTTGTTTCTCCTTCTCTGTTTGATTCTGTTACTTGACAACTGTAATTTCCGGCTTCCGCTTCCGCACTCTTAATTGTTAGAGAGGCAATACCCTTGGGTAAATTCGCCTCAGATACTAAGTTAGCTGATGGGACCATTTGATCTCTGTAGAATTCATTTTTTTCTCCATCAAAAGAAAAAATTACTTTCCCTTGTCTTTTCCAGGTAACAAACATGACTTTTGTGTTGTTTTCCTTTAGATTAGTCACACAGCAAGGTAAAATGACAGTTTTATTACACTGAGTTCTTTCAACAAAGTCTGTCACATTGAATAACAATTGGGCAGAACCTATAAAGAAAAATGAAAATTGACACATTCAGAATTATTACTTAATATGCAAGAAAGGAAAATTAATTACAACACATAACTTGGGAAAACAAAACAAACTCTCCCCCAAAACAAGAATGCTTTAACAGAGTAACAAGGAAAAAAACGTATTATTATAGCTCCCCTATACAAAGACGTAGCCATTCTCATATACATTTACTGTATAGATACCATAACCTATCATAAATTTATATTAAAAAAAAAAAAGGTAATAAAACTTGGGGCTGCCATTGACTTGGACACTTCCCCTAAAATGCCATATGCAGAAATACTGCATTAATGACTGGTTTCTGCAAAGCATACACATAACATCAACCACAGGTTGTCCCACTGATCAAATTTTTGCAATTTTGATCACATGGGTATCTAAAAACAGGGGTCCAGGCATCAGCTCCACAGAAACATTCTTTACAGTTCACTAAAGAAGGCAGGCAAGGCAGCTTAGTCAACGAAGCTCTGTCATTTGTTCCTTATCTCTGAAGGTGGAGCCAAATGCCCACAGGTTTTGATCGTTTCTTGTAAATTCTCTCTCCACTCTTCTGATGGAAGTCCATATACAATACCATACAGTAAATAAGATTATTACTTACTTAGTTTTTGAGCGTATATACAGTAGAACTCAAAATGGAGACTTCATAAAAACAAATGTCCTGTCTTATAAATTATTGTGATTAACGCTACTAACAATGGCATTCAACGCAGGTAATGAAAAATCAACATCACACAGGATTACGTTACAACTGCTGTTTTTTACCGTTTCTCTCCCACATCGCACCACAGTTCTAAAACAGGAGCAATGACTAAATATTATTCCAAGAAAGACCTAAACCCTATGCCAAGTTTTGCTCTGAAATGAAGACCCATTTATCAATTGCTGAAAATATAAAAAATCCTAACATTTGTATTTAAAAATTACACCAGAAACCAGAAAGAGGTTAATTAACTTGACTGCAAAACATGAAGGCTCTGAATCCTATATTTTCTATATTTTTCTTTGTTTGTGTGAAATTGTAACTTAGTTTAATAGCTGTCCTAGTAGTCATTGCTTCCCAGTGGCTTGACTATATCCACCTAATAAAACCAAGTAAGGGAAAAGATATGTACTGTAAAACAAGACCACAACCCCTAATACTGTAAGCACACAAGACTTAAAAACTGGGGGTAGCTCCAGTGACTTCAGAGGCACTACTGGTATTTCAATGTCTAAATCTGCTCAAAAATCGTGTTATGTATTTGATGACAAATTCCAGTGAGGGGGAAGGAGGAGAAAAAAAGGAAAACAGTAAAAGTTGTGTCACTACTTGCAATAGCTCAATTTTTTCAAAGCAACAGTCTCAAATCAAATTTTAAAAGCAGTCACCCTTGAAACATTGATTTAATATTCTCACAAAAGTCACTGGATTACTTCTGAATATGTAAAGCTTGTAATGAACTGACTAAATACGCAATTATGCAGAACACCACTTAACAGCGAGGAAATAATTATTCTCTGGTTTACTCATTGTGTTGCATTTTTAAACTATACCTCAAAAAATAAAAAGCAGCAAAAGCAGAACAAAGGGCAACTGCACCCAACCCCCAACCTATGCACTAATGGAAAATAAAGCACAGTTAAAAGCTGTAGTGCTTCAGTGGTTCTTCCCGAAACAAATTTCACACATGGTTTATTTTAATACTACCTCATGATAAAAGGTTTCTGAGTGATAGGGTTTGAGTTTTGTGTGGTGGTTTGGGTTCTCCCTCCTTTAGAGCTAGCACAGTTACACACCTTCACTGGCTCCATCACTGAGAAAGGAAGCAACTATATTGCCAAATATTTACCAAAGCAAAAAAAGTACAACCATCTTGAAGGAATTAAAACAAATTGGTCATGATTTTCTCACTAGTGTTAGCACAAAATGGCAGGGAGTTGTAAATTACCGATTCCACCAGTTTGCCGCTGTGTAATCTATGAGAGCTGGCATATTTTGCCTGAAGCCAATTAAGAAGTACTCATGTGAACTGCTCCACCAGCAGACAGTGCTGGGGAAATAACAAGGAGGCTGCAGACAGACACCAGCAGAAGCACACAGACAAGTATTTGCAGGTTCTGTCCTCTGCAAATCTGATGGTGTTAGCAGGGCGGGTTGTGTGGCTGCTGTCTCACTAAAGGGGATCTGACTGCTTACTACCGATGATATTTCCGCTGTCAACTTCCAACCTTCTTGTGGTATGAGGAAGCTGGCAACGGTTCTCAAATCCTGAAGGCAGCAGACTTCCAGGGGGGCTCTTAGCCTCAAACTTTCTCAAGGATAAGCAGCTTAGAGGCGTCACATAAAGGTAACAATTTTAGAGCCTTACACTAAGCAGTTTGGGGGGCCTGCTTCTGAAGACTATGCAGTCATGAAGCTGCAACAGAAAGGTTGTTTCAACTGACATACACAGTACACAATCAGGAGCACGGCACATGATGGCAAAACTACCTATACTCGGCAGTTGTACCTGACAGACACCTGCATTTCTCACTGTCTACAAAACATGCTAGGGCACCCAGCATTTAAGCCAGTCTACTGCTAACTTAGGAACATGAATTTAGATACTTGCTGTTTAGATGTGCTGCTTATGGACAGCAGAACAATCCAGAATTGGCACATCAGCGGAAGTGGTGTACATTTTTTAACTCTCCCTCTCCCCACCGAGTTTCTTAAAGCACACAAAAACCAGGAAGTTAAGATTGCAAGATGTCATTTACGTATCAATGGCACCCGAAGTTTGTTTTTCTTTTTTAAGATCAAGAAGCCCCTTCAAGCCTAGAAAGCCTACAGCTGACGAGCAGCGTAAACAAACACCGCTGTTTCTCCAAGGCAGCACACGAAGCTCAGCGCCGGTCACGGCGTCTCCGCCCCACCCCGCAGCTTCTGCAAGAGGCAACCCACTGCCAACCCCGGGGGGCACGGGGGAGGCGGCAGGGCGGGAGGCCACCCCCGCCAGCGGACGGCGAGCTGCAGCCCGGCAGCTCCCTGCCCGCCTGCCGTCACCCTCGCCGCTCGGCGGCCACCCGCGCCAGCCGGGAGCTGCGGGGGCAGAGGGAGCTGCACGCCCGGTGTCGCTGCGGCGCCTCGCCCGGGGGCGGGGGGGGGACGGACGGACGGACCGACAGACTGACCGACCCGCCGCCTCCCGCCGTGCCCGCCCCGCCCCCCCCTCCCCTCCCCGCCGCGGCGGCACCCGCCCCTCCCCCCCCCCGTCCCCCCGTCCCCGCGCGCCCAACGGCTGCGCGGCCCAGGGGAGCCGGCCGTGCCCTCCTGCCCTCCCGCCGCCTCTCGCCCCCCGCGGCCTGCCCGGCCCGGCTGCCGGGACCGGCGGGGCGCCCGCACCAGGACCCGCTGGGGGCCGAGGCGGGCGGAAGGCGCGGCGGGCAGGGCTGCAGGGGTCAGGACGACGAGGGGGAGAGGGGGGGGGGGGAGGAAAAAGCCAAAAGGACGGCGAGAACTCACCGGCGCCCAGGGCGCTGAGCAGCGCCCAAGCGGGCAGCAGCCACATGGCGGGGGGACGGCGAGGCGAGCGGCGGCCACACAGCCCGGCAGCCTCGGGAGCGCAGCGCCGCAGCCGGGAGCGCGCGGGCGGGCGGGGCCGCGCAGGGGGGCGGGGGGGGGGGGGCGTCCTCCTGCCGCTGATTGGCTGCAGCGGCGGCGGTTGGGAGCCCGGAGCCCCGCCCCTCGGCCGGAGCCCGGCGGGGGGCGGTGCGGGGACGTGCGGGGCGCGCCCTTCCTCCCTTCCGGCAGCGCGGAGCCGCTTTTTGTCTTTTCGGCAGCGAGCGGGGCGTGTTTTCCCGTCGCTGCGGGAGCCCTGGCGCCGTGATGCTTCGCGTGGTTTCTCCTCCGCGCGCAGGGAGCCGCAGGCCGCCGTCTGGCTGCGGGCGGAATAAAATGGCTGCCCGGCACGGCGGGGGCTGCCCGGGGGGGGACGGCGCCGAGCCCTCCAGCAGGGGGACGCGCCGGCGAGGGGGGCCTCGCAGCGTTTCCCGAAGCGGCGGCCGGATCGATTCGTTGATCCCGAACGCGGCGGAAACCCCCCTGGGCAGGCAGAAGCGCCGAAAGCCCCGCCCGGCCCCTTGTCTGCCCCCAGGCGGGAGGAGGGGACGGGCGGCCGGCGCTTTCGGTTTCCCTCTTCCCCGTCTCGTTAGTCACGTTGCGTTTGTGAGAGGGAGGGGGAGGAGAAGCCGGTTCTCCCGGCCGTTCCCGCCCCTGCGGGCACCCGGCCCCGGCCAGCGGCACAGGAACTCGTGGCAAGAAGTCAGAGCCCGCCTCATCCCGCCGCCCGCCCCGGCTCCCCGGGAGCGGCGGTGGGGAGGGAGGGAGGGAAGGAGGGGAGAGGCCGGCCCCTCGGCCGGACGACTGAAATGTAAAGTTTGTACAGACGGCACAAATGCTGCAAGCGGTCTGTTGTTGCCCTTCGGTCGAGAAGAGGATAGAGGCTCCTTTTTACTTCCCGTGTCTGGAAAAATGCGCCTTTGACTGTTTCATCAGTGCTTCAAGGAATTTCTTCTCCACACGTATCCCACTTTAATAAGAGTTTTTTAAAGATAGGAATCGTCGCAAAATTCTGGATCTACAGATACTTGCACGCTGAATGCATACTTTGTTCTCAGGCACAAGGGTTGGAGAAGCAGTAAAAAAAGGACTGCTACATGTATTTGGGGAACACACACGTGTGTGTGTATTTTTACAAGCCCCAAAGTTCAACAGAGGACGAAAGCCAGGGCAGAATCAAAATTCTGAGAGAAACTGAGTTTCTGTATTTTTTTATATCCCACGTGGTCTTTTTTTTTTTTTTTTTTAGCTGCAACGTTAATCTTGCCTTAGGTGATGTTCACCCCCCCACCACCCCCGCTCCCCCACCACCCCTGCTTTCCGAGACTGTTTTCTTAAAATTCTTCCTCAGCCCTCCTGAAGTGATTAATGGATAGCGATGCCTTGACTGCTGTGTTTGTTTTCTCCAGATATTCATAAAGCACTCCAGGCATTCAAGTTCAGTAAAAAGCTTTGAGTAGCGGAAGCCATCTGACTCCTGAAAACTCGGAGGGGGCTGGCACGAAGCAGCTCATCCTGCTCCTGCCAGACTGTATCAGATAATGTTCTCTGGAAGCCAGAAAAAAACGGGCCGGAGAGGAGGGTAGTAGGGAAGACATGCCTGCTTCAGTTGTAGCTCATGCATCTGCCCTCAGAGTGCCAGCACGTTGAGAGCCGCAGGCAGGTGTTGAGGGACAGGGTCAGGACTGTGGCGAGCTGTGCAGTGTGTCGTGTTGTCTGTAAGAAAACGTGGCATGTTCTCTTCCTCCTGCAAAGAGGAGAAGGCTACAGCTGCAGCACGCATTTGTGGCTGTTGCTAAGGTAGCACGTCATACACCCACGTTAGCCTAAAAGCAAAACAGCACGCATAGGGAATTTCATACAGCCAGGAGCCTGGCATGAGAGAACGTTGCTCTGTGTCAGATGCTGTCTTCTATACCACTGAACCAGGTTTCACGAATCCTTGAAAGACAACTCTCTGTGCATGCAGTTTCCCTGGGGTTTTTTTGGAGGTAGCTGTGTGATGTAGCTACATGTGCATCTGCAATACTTTGTCTCATAATGCTCTGCCTGCTGCTGCTGAGAAAGGTCTGCAATGCCTCTGCTTACTGATGGTTTCAGAGGAAGCCGTATTGTGCAGTGCAAGGTAGTTCTGACACTTATGATTCCTACTGAGAGGAAGTTTTAGCTTCCTCTACTGAGCCACGTACACCAAGCAGACCCTGTTGCAATAGAATAGCTGTGTACTTGTAACCTCTTTTCCTAACATCGGTGTGACCATTTTCCTCTCGTTTTGTCCTGCATGTCTCTTCACCCAGTGCGTGCATGGGGTAGAAGCTTGCACAGACACATCTCAGACACTGTGAAGAGGACAGACCCATCTCTGACTTGAATATTAGGTTCCAAGTGCTCCAAAAGCAATAGGTCATACATGTTTAAAACCACGAATGAGTCCATAATTTATGGCTTCCAAGGCACACTTTTAGGTTTCTTAATGAGGCAACTTTTTTATTATCACTATTAGGCACTGATCTGCCATTTTGTACTGGTTTAGTACTCCTAGGAGCACTATTGATCGTTATCTGCAGTCAACAAAAGTGAAACTGCAGCAGGCATGAATGACATACATACCAGAGGCAGCGACTGCTGTGGCTGGCAGGAAGATGCTGAAGAGTGACATAAAAGCCTGCATGCCTAAAGCAAAGGGTATCTGTAGCCATGATTTGTGAAACTGACTCTGAGAGCTGTCCCCCTCAGCAAGAAATGCAGTGGCCAGAGGTCAGTCTGTGTTCCTGGATTCGCTCAACGTACTTACCAGAACACTCACAGAAACCATTTGTACCCCAAAGTCACAAGAGACCAGCAGTGTGATAGGTAATACCTTGTTCTCCCTCAAGCATCACAAAACATTTGCAGAGGAGCCTGTTATACCTTTCTTTTTTGATCTGGAGACCAAGGCTTGCTGAGGTTAAATTAACTGACTAAGGTTGTATAATTAGCCAGTGGCAGAGTTGAGACTCGCCTCTGTATCCATTTCTCCAGGCCTAAGATCTAACTCTCAGAACCATCTTGGGGGCACGGGCAGGCTATGAAAGCTGAACATCACAGCTCTATAGAATATGACATTTTTAGAACAGGCTCAACCCTGAACTTTATTTTCAAACAATATTTTCTTCTATCAGAGATCCTGCCTGGGCAAGAGGGTAAAAATGGGATTCAAGTGACATTTATAAATACTGATGGACTTCTGAGGACATTAAAAAAATTCCCAAAGACCAAAGCCTGGATTAACTTTGAGTAATAGTTGCTGGAGACTTAGTCAAAAATAAAGCAATGCTGTGAAAAAGTGCTAATATTTAACATTTGTTTGATAGGGATAAAATGCAGTCATTTTTCCTAATGTCAAACAGAATTATTTTAGGGAAACAGTGCTTCTATCATGCTTCCCTCTCCCCTTGCTCCCTTACTCTGTAATTGTGTATCTGAATGCTTTTTTTTTTTTTTTTTTTGCATTTCCATTCTTATTTTGTGTTCTCTATTCACCTGCTGTAGCTGCTGGGAATCATCACATAATTTATCCCTTAGTAGCCACGAAAAAACCACCCTATGAAACACTGTCCTACCATGAGGGCTCCTGGAATTAAATATTTGCAGTTGAGGTCACTTAGCACCTGCTATGGGCCCCTGCCTGAGACAGCTTGATAGAGCAACTGTCTTGGATGTTATCTGCAGCTGCCCTCCACTTAAATGAGACACCTGGAGAAATGGATCAGTTTATCAGAGTGACAGAGCACTGGGACAGGCTGCCCAGAGAGGCTGTGGAGTCTCCTTTGCTGGAGACATTCAAAACCCGCCTGGACACGTTCCTGTGTGATGTGCTCTGGGTGACCCTGCTCTGGCAGGGGGGTTGGACTAGATGATCTTGCGATGTCCCTTCCAGCTCCTAAGATTCTGTGATTCTGTGATCAACAACATTATAAATCACAGTATTTAGGTGGCAAAGATGGTGATCTGCTAGGCAGAATGCCTACACGTTTTTCCCCTTCCAAGAAAGTTATGTAATGGTGAAACCTATGTTTGATTCCAGGGAATGGCTCCATCAAGCAAAAACTATAACCTTATACTCAGGGACAGTTCCAGAAAACTCATTCCAGTCAGGATTTGCTCAAAGAGAGGGTCAATTCTTCTAAAATATTTAAGAAGAAAGGTTCATGGGTTTAAAGCTGTGTAAAGACATGACTTCCCATGCAGTGTAAGTTAGAAGCCCTTTTTAGATCAAAATTAGATTCTCCGGTGTCTTGGGTCAGTCACCTGAAGACATTTACAAACTTCAGCAGCTTTCACTAGTATATTAGCAGAGAACACTTCCCACACTTCCAAGTATTTGTTAGCAGTGCACCTATTGTGTTGTTAGGTACAGCATGGAGTGTGTTCCATGCCTTGCACTTAGCCACTATGTCCTTCCTGAAGGCACCTACCAGCCCAACCTGCCGACCTCTAAGTTTTGCAACCTGCAAGTACAGGCCCAGGGCAAAGTGTTGCCACTGCCTGCATCAAACCAACAAAATCTTTTCCTTCCATCGCAGCCAGCAGAAAGAAGGTCTGTGCCTGCTCCTGCTCTGCACTATGGCAGCTGCCCCCACAGTGATGTCCCCTCTGAAATAACACCCATGGGGGGCAAGAGGCAGCACATCGTGTGAGCCATTTGGAGAGACTCCTGTGGTGACTGCCTCTCCAGCGCCTGCAGACTGACTGGCTGCCTTCGGCTAGGATGAGCTGAGGATCAGCTGAGGCCTCCCAGATTTCCTTCACGTGGCGTGCTCTTAGTGCGGTCTTGGGCTCTGTTCTCTCTCTCCTCCTCCCTAGCCTCAACCCAGTCTGCTGCAGTCTTCCACAAAAATCCATATAAATATAATTATCATGGAGATGTCTGCCTCTAGCGATTTTTTCCTTTGGAAATAATTATAATTGGCTGTGGCAGTTAAAAACTTATCAGTGTAGACAGATGACAGACAGCACAATCACATAAGCTTCCCTTTGAGAAAATAAAACTAAAACCCATTTGTCATCCTAGTTGGGAACAAAGGGCCTTCCTCTGAAGAACCAGGCTGTGAAAACATGGAGAGAAGACTATTACTGTGCTTACAGCTAAGATCTGTGGTAGCTAACCAAGCACAGGCAGCCCATTTGCAGCAGGGTGGTACTGTAGTAATTACAGTAATACCACTTCTTGCATCTGAGGAATACCTAGCTAGAGACATAGCACTCTGTTCAGAGTCAGTGACTCAGGTCCCAAGAGGTTAATTAAGTGTCTGGAAGCAACATGGGACTGAAGACTGACTTCTCCACTGACACAGAAAAATGTAAGCATATCCCCATGGTGTCTTTGTAGGAGCTACTTGCATTAGGAGCCAAAGCTGGACATGGTTCACTTACTCCTGGAGTCATTTACTCCTGGAGTAAATCATTAATTGCCCTCTACCAGAGAGCAGAGAAGTTTTGATTCCTAGGTGTGTCTCTGAGGCACAAAGTCACCTGGAGCCATCTCACATGTGACAGTTTGCATGCCATCCCTGGGAGGAGGCTGCGCCCTCTCCACTCAGCGTCCTAGCGGAGCCCAGGCAAGGACTCTGCAGCCCATGTTCTCCCTTCATCTTGGTTTAGCTGCTACATGTAAGGAACGGACAGTTCATTCTCCAGTGGGGAGGAATAATCCAGCCCCCTGCCCACAGTCCAAATTTTTTTCCAGAGGATTTTAACATCTGGTTTCTCTTCGGGCTGAATGGGTTTCTGATGGCAAATGGTTTGGGGGTGGTTGAGGAGGTGAGTAGGAGGGCTTTTCTTGGTGCTGATTTAAACTACTCAAACAACAACCATCCCTTAGGCATTTTTAAGAAAACAAAAGCTGGGTTAGGAGAATGGTTGTCCTGTGGAACTGTTGAGTACCCACTTGTCCTGGTTTGAGCCAGGATTAAGCCAATTTTTCTTTTCACTGATTTTTTTTTTTCCTTCAGTAAGCTTTCTTTTAACTAGCAACTGTGTGTTCTGCTAGGCTGATAAGACAGTGGAATGTTTTTCTAACTACTGAGGTTTCAAGGTTACACCTTCACTCCGCCGGCTCAGACACTATGGGGAGATCTCTGAAACGCCCGTGGGAGGCTGAGTTAGATAGACAGCAAAATTGGCCAAAGATATTCCATTCCATATATCTACGTAAGCTCAAAGGAAGGTCAGAGATCATAGAAGACAGCTTCCTTCTTCTTCTCGCCCTCTCTTCCGTCCATGGCCGGCGTCCGGGGAGGACTCTGCTCATCCATCACCGCCGACCCTTAGGCTCGAGCTCTCCTGACCCTCATCACTCTCTGCTTTTCTCCGGCAGCAGCTCCGGGATTCCTCGGGACTCTTCCCAGTTCAGGGGAGTGCTGTGGGAGTTGCTGGGGGTGGGGGGGAGGCGAGAGGTTTTTGCCCATATCTGAATATATCTGTATATAATTGTATATATTTTCCTGTATGATTCATTAGTGTTTTAATTAAAGCTGTGTAGTTTAGTTTTCAATCCAGCCAAGTCGCTCTCTTTTTCTCTCTCTCCTTCCCTACCTGGGTGGGGGGCGGAGGGGATCGAGAGCATTGTTGTCGGACCTGAGTCAAACGGTGACAACAATTAATTGGCACCCAACGTGGGGCACGATTTTAAGCCCAGATTACACATTTTCATCAATTGGGAGTGTCCAAAATTCCATCTCTGATGGGAAGAATTCCTCAGATAGCAATGAGAAATAATTCTGCTGAGTGTCCTGACGGATTGAAAACTGAACAGACACTTGCTGCAATGAATCTACTGGATCTTTTTCCAAACCTGCAATTGTACATGTGGTATGTAGCCAAGGGCATTCTGCTCTTTGTAGCTGCTCTTGTGATTCTTTTGTGGTTTATTGACAGAACTGTAGCCATAATCAACTGTATCATTACCAGCCTAGTGATCCTAGGGATGATGATACTGTTCTCTATGGGGGCACTGTATGTGTACAGTTACACTGCAAGTCCTAGTGGTACAGCTCCTAAAGTGAATGGAACGGTCCATGTTGGTAACAGCAATAGCTGGTTCAATTTTACCTCTCCATATTCTCTCAAGCTGAATCTCCCAGCTCTTGATGTGAATAGCATGGTTGCAGTGGGGATGTTTTTGCTGAATGTTTATAATATATTGTGGATGTGTAGGGCAAGATGCTGTTCTACTCACTGCAACTCCCCCACAGGCAATGCTGCTGCCACTGCTGCTACAAAAACAACTGCTTCTACAAAGATAAAGTCCAATCCCTTGCATATCAAGCTAGTTGACCCTGTGACTAGGAGCAAGGCAAAGACAAAAACAGAGGCTGACAGTGAGGAAGGGAAGGATTCTAAATCAGATGATGGAGCAGGTACCTCTCAAGCAGATAAAAGAACAGCAGGCCCTCCTCAATCAGATGACGACGGTGACCTCGCCCAGCCTTTCTCTATGAAAGAACTGCGCCTCATGAGAAAGGACTTCGCCCGCATTGATGGTGAGGGAATCCTTCCTTGGCTGCTCCGATGCTTTGATAGTGGTGCTGAGACCTACGATGTGGATGAGAGAGAAGCCAAGCAGTTGGGATCCCTGGCCAGAGATGCTGGTATTGACAGAGCACTTAGTAGTAAGACAGGAACTACTACCCTGTGGGACCGACTTCTTTCAGCTGTGAGAGAGAGATATCCCCACAAGGGTGACATCGGATGGCGCCGAAGCAGAACACCCACTCTCGAGAAAGCCATCACCTACTTGAGAGAGATTGCTGTGCGAGAAGTGATCTATAATAAAGATGGAATCACAGATCCTGATGATGTTGAGTGTGACATACAAATGTTCCGGAAGTTTGTTCAGGCTGTACCAGCAGCGCATGCCCATATATTCTCCTTCATGGGATGTTTTGAAGGTTATGAAAGACCAACTGTACATGAGGTAACTTTTAAAGCACGACAGTATGGAGACATCCTCTCTGATTCCCTTTACTTCCACACCTCTCTCCAAGTAGACTTAGACTGGGAACACAAGGGTGAGCTTTTTCTGGCTCGGTGGGCCCATGATGCTTCAGGTCATCAGGGCAGAGATGCAACATACAAATGGGCTCGTGACCGAGGGGTGGACTTAACCATGGACACTATTGCACAGGTGATCCATGACTGTGAGACATGTGCTGCAATTAAGCAGGCAAAACGGTTGAAACCTTTGTGGTATGAGGGGAGGTGGTCAAAGTACAGATTTGGAGAGGCCTGGCAAATTGACTACATCACACTTCCTCAGAGCCGCCAGGGTAAGCGCTATGTGCTTACAATGGTGGAAACAAGTACAGGATGGTTGGAGACATATCCTGTGCCTCATGCCACAGCCAGGAATACTATTCTGGGTCTTGAGAAGCAAATTTTGTGGAGACATGGTACTCCAGAGAGAATTGAGTCAGACAATGGGACTCATTTCAAAAACAGTCTTGTCACTGACTGGGCTAAAGAGCATGGTATTGAATGGATCTACCATATCCCATACTATGCACAGGCCTCAGGGAAAGTTGAAAGGTACAATGGTCTGTTGAAGGCTATCCTAAAGGCAATGGGTGGTGGAACTTTCAAAAACTGGGATAAAAATTTGGCAAAGGCCACCTGGTTAGTTAATACCAGGGGATCCATCAATCGGGCTGGTCCTGCCCAGTCAGACCTTTTGCATACTGCAGATGGGGATAGAGTCCCTGTGGTATGTGAAAGAAACCTGCTGGGTAAAAGTGTTTGGGTCTATCCTGCTTCAGGCAAAGGTAAACCTGTCAGGGGTATTGCTTTTGCTCAGGGACCTGGACATACCTGGTGTGTGATGATGGAGGATGGTGAAGTACAATATGTACCTCAAGGTAATCTGACTTTGGGAGAGAATCCTTAATTTGACAGCTGGTAAAGTATAGAGCCTGTATGTAATATATGGTATGGAATAAGGGGTGGAATGTCCTGGTTTGAGCCAGGATTAAGCCAATTTTTCTTTTCACTTATTTTTTTTTTTTTCCTTCAGTAAGCTTTCTTTTAACTAGCAACTGTGTGTTCTGCTAGGCTGATAAGACAGTGGAATGTTTTTCTAACTACTGAGGTTTCAAGGTTACACCTTCACTCCGCCGGCTCAGACACTATGGGGAGATCTCTGACCCCCCTGTGGGAGGCTGAGTTAGACAGACAGCAAAATTGGCCAAAGATATTCCATTCCATATATCTACGTAAGCTCAAAGGAAGGTCAGAGATCATAGAAGACAGCTTCCTTCTTCTTCTTCCCTTCTCTTCCGTCCATGGCCGGCGTCCGGGGAGGACTCTGCTCATCCATCACCGCCGACCCTTAGGCTCGAGCTCTCCTGACCCTCATCACTCTCCGCTTTCTCCAGCAGCAGCTCCGGGATTCCTCGGGACTCTTCCCAGTTCAGGGGAGTGCTGCGGGAGTTGCTGGGGGTGGGGGGGAGGCGAGAGGTTTTTGCCCATATCTGAATATATCTGTATATAATTGTATATATTTTCCTGTATGATTCATTAGTGTTTTAATTAAAGCTGTGTAGTTTAGTTTTCAATCCAGCCAAGTCTCTCTCTTTTTCTCTTTCTCCTTCCCTACCTGGGTGGGGGTGGGAGGCGAGCGAGAGCATTGTTGTCAGACCTGAGTCAAACGGTGACACCACTACATGTGAACAGATGATAATCTCAAATTCCTTGGGATACACTTGGATCTAATGGTATTTGCTTAGACACAAAGAGAAATATTGTTAGAATGCAACCAGTTGTTGTATGGGAGAGGGCTGAGACAGAGAGAAGGAAAGACAGAAGAGATAAGGACAGACGAATACCAGAAACAGAACTGCACAAAATTATTTCAGAAGCTCTAGTTTCCAGGCTGACAAAAAAACCTCCAACAAATTTACTAATTGACATGCCTCACATGCAGCCACATTATTATCACTGCTACTTCACTTTGCCCAGTGCATGCATTTCACTGTCAAACTCTTCTGTCTTTGGTTGAAAGTGTGGATGGTTCCTATTTTTTTTTTTTTTTTTTTTTTTTTAATAGTCTTCTTGGCTCCCAACAGCTTTGCCTGGTTAGATTTCCCCTTCTAGCTAAAAAAAGAAATTAGACTGATCTCTTTTGGCAGCTGTGAAATGGTTGCATATTGTGTATGTTTCCTTGATGAGCTTGCATGAAATGGAATTTGGATTTCTTTTGATGGATACACCAATTTTAGCACAATGTCCCCACAAGATTAGCAAGCATTTCATTTTTTTCAGAGGAATATTTATGTGCATGTAATGCCATGTATGCCTCTTCTATGCAGCATTATGAATAGTGCATAAAGCTGCTGGAAGAGAGTAACAGAACTGATTGAGGGATGTTTCCTCAGGGAATGCTCAATATGATTTGTGATGGTATGTAGTTTGCTAATCACAAAGCTTCAGCTGATGGCAAAAATTCCCTGAGATTCAGTTTTTAATTCTTACCACTTCTCAGAGCCAAATTCAGGTGGTGTATAATATATGAAACTGGCTGTACTAGGTCTTCCCAAAGAGCAGTTTAGTGCCGTGTCCTGTAACAACAGTGCCCAGACATGGATGCCTGGGATACATTTCAAATGTATATGGTAATTCTTACTTTCTCACTTCCTCAGTTTCCACTCTTTTTCATCTCACACTCCCCAAGCTCCCAGTTTCTGCGTATTTTAGAGCCCACAGTAGTGCAGCTTCCACTGAAAAGCACTGTGGGTGGATGTGACTGTCCTGTCTTCTTGTATGGTTTTGCAGATGAACTTCAGTCTAGCCTGTGTTTCAGGGTAATGCTATTCTTAAGAATAAAATCAATGAACAACAAAGGACATGTTCCAAGCCAACAGGGATAAGGCCAAAATGAGTATAAAAGGGTAATAATATTATATGAGATCTCTGTTGTTATAATAGTATGAGATAAAGTGGCTGGCATTCTGCCATTCTCTTGTCCAATGTTTAATTTAGCCACGAAGATCTTTTTCAAAATCATATTCAAGAAAATCCCTTCTCTCTTGAAATTAAAAGCTTTTGTGAGGTGGAGATGAGGTCCCACGTGCCTTCCTTTCCTCTGTTTCCCATTCTATGTCTTCCCAAGAGGCTGCTGAGCCAACTGTATGCGGTGGGTGGGCAGAGGGAGTTCCTACAGGATTAGTTATCAACTTGATCCATGAGCTATTCCAACTCAACACACTGCTGTACTTCGGCAACTTGTGTGGGGGAAGTGGTAGAAAGGTGCAGCTGAACCCTACCCACAGAAGCTTCCTGTTAGATAAGCTTAAGCTTAATCTTAAGATGAAGTTCTGGGGCTGTATGTTTGCTTTTGCCTACCATGACCCCCGCCAGAGTGCTGCATCTCCAGACAGGCTTCATCCCAACACCTACCTGTACAGCCAAGTGACCATTAAAGCTGGGGCTTGTGAGGCTTTCAGAGCAGTGCAGGCAGTTCACGAGGCACTGGTATCTCCAGCTTGGAGGGCGTTTGTGGAGCCAGGAGTCTTTCCAGGCAGGCTGGCCCAGGCCCAGGGCATGGAGACATATGGTTGGTCTGTGGCAATGGGGCAGGATGCCAGGGATGTGGCAGCACTCCAGCTGAACCCTAGCTTGAACTCTGCAACTGGCTTCTTTCAAGTAAAGCTTTTTGGCCTCATCATGTGAGCATTCTTCTACCTGCATTTGCTTACACAGGAGTATTTTCAACCAGCTTGTCATCACAAGTCTACAGTTTGGAGTAGGGTCAAGGAAGAAACAAGGAAGAAATTATTTTTTTAGTAATATGAGGCAACTTTAAATTTAGCTTATAGCTCTTCTCAAGGAGCAGGCCTTCAATGGATGTCTTTCCAAATAAATTTTATTTAAATATAACTGCCTTTAAACCTGTCTGAAGTGGTATTACCAGATTCTGCCCTTTGACACCAAATTTGAACTTGCACACAGGAAAAAAAAGGAAGTGTTCAACAGGAACTCCATTGGAGTTACCACTGGTGAATGAAAAAAACTGTAAAATGGCTTTAGTTTTGTTTGACATTTCCCTATTGCTTGTAAAAATTATACTGGACATATAACACCCAAGAATGAAATCTTGTTTATCTACCAAATAACAGTGGATAAATACAGTTCATCTCCAAAGAGGGAGAGAAAAAAAGAAGCAAGAAAAAAAAATACAGTTCCCTGGAAAGGGTTACTGTAAGAATTTTTTCACCCTTTCTCCTCAAGGTAGTAGCCAAACACGGACAATTTTATGGGCTTGTAGCTGTCACAAGGAGGGGCTTGCTGTACTCCTGCAACAGTCTACACTGTGCTTAACTGTTTCTTTGTGGTTGCACCAGATAATGTAATATCTCCCCACATAGCAGCTGGAACAACTCCAGCTATTCAGAGGCCAGAACGGGAAGAGCTGTTAACAAAGGATGTCTATGTGAAACCCAGCATTATTTCAGCATATTCAGCTCACTGGGCTCTGCCTTCCTGCTCCTTCCCCCTCCTTTTCGCTTTCCGTTTAGAATTTCCTTTGCTTGCAGATCTGTTTCTGAAATTGCTTAGCCTTCATCCTCACCCAGCCTTCTGACTTTCCCTTGTTTTTTCACCTCTGCTTATTTCCTTTGATTTCTTCTCATGCCTTTTGGACACCAAAGGTAGTTCTGGTAAACATACAGTTTGTTTGTTTGGGGTGTTTGCATGTGTACATATGCTGGGGGGAACGTACAATGACTTGTTAGATTATGTTAAGGCTGTAGTGAACTCTGTTTTCATACCAGTCTTTTCTTCCCACCCTCAATGCCTCTTTCCCCCTCTTCCTTTAAGCAAGCTGCTTCTTTTTCCTATCATCTGTGCTTTTCTCTTGCTGTTCCCTCTTGTAGCAAAAATACTTGCTCCAGTGCTTTTGCTTCCTTGCTGCTGCCTTCTTGTCCAATAGCAGTTACCTTCTGCCCCTTTGCATCACAGCAACAGCCTCACCCAGCTCCAGAGAGATGACTCTTTCCATGGTACAGCCTTCCTGTTTCAGGAATGTCCACTTGTTTCTTCATGTTCACCAACTTTTGTCCTCTTAAGTCCATCCTCCATGGGAGCAATCATGACTATTAGGTCTGTAACTGTGCCTTTCTTCACTCTGCACCCTGATACCGTTGGAGGTGCCTAGAAGGTCTTGGTTCCGTTTTCAGCTCTCTCCAAGGCAGAGGCACCGGGTATGTGGTTTCCAATTTGGGCTGGCCACTGAGAGCAATGCCTTTTTTTGCCTGAAGCAACTTCTCACAGAAACTCACAGTCACTTCCTCCTGATGGGGTGATGTGTATGCCCAGGAATATGATTTCTGAGTAACAGCAGGGTGTGGCTTAGCGATAATGTACAGCAAAATAACTGCCCTACCTGCTCACATGGTGGGAATGGAGATCAGCAGAAAGCTTAAATACACTTGGTTCCTGGGTGTCCTGGTAGTGTAATGCAAAACAGTCACTCAAAATAGCAATTGTCACTTGAAAAATGACTAATTTTTACACTGTTGGCTCTTTTAACTGTATACACCATTTGTAGGTATGGCTGTAATGACTCAGTGTGAAAACTTGCCTGCACAGCTTATGAAAGGCAAGGTCAGTGCTAGAATTAGCCCCAAACTGAGTCCGCAGACTCTAGGGAGGTGGTCCTGAATGAAAGGGGACCCAGAGCACTGGCAGCTGTATTCCAACACGGGGTGAAAAGCACCAAGAAGTGACTTCAGTACTAACCTGACCAGCCGCTGAAAACAGATGCCTTTTTGTCTGGCTTTTGTTCTCAAATAACGAATAAGAACAGATCAGCACTGGCACCATTGTCTGTAATAAATGTGTTTTCACCCAGTGGAAGAGTGTGGAGTGTTGTAAACAATTATGGCACTGAGTAAAGCATAATTGATCACAGAAGTGCCACAAAGGATACATTTGCCAAAGCCTGGTTTACAGATCAGGATCTGTATAATAGAGCTAGCACACTTAAGACAGTGAAAAGGACGTATCAGCCTTCTCTGGGCTGAAATAAAAAACTGAGTGTCATAAAAAGCCTTCATAGCCCTTTACTCTTGTTGCATTTTCTGCATCACAACAAAGCTGTTATCTTTTGCTTGTCAGGAGGAACCTCAATGATAAACTGGTATTTTGTATTCTAAGTAACTAAAAAATAAATGCCATGTTTCTTCTCAGGTGCAGAGTTAGTTTCCTCTTGTGCAGTGAGAGATCCTTCTGTATACTATGGGCCCTGTTCATTGCTATATTCTTGAAACTTAATGCTGGGTTCACTCTGCTAAAATCAGGAACAGCAAATTTGGGTGTTCAGAAACAACCCACAATATATCGCAACAGGATAAGAATTTCTATCCTACAAGGAGAAAGAGCAATACAGCTCTTGGAGATGCAGATAAGAAGGAAGCTTCTTTGCAGAAGCAGGTGGTTGAAATATAAGAGGTATTGAAAGCTTCAGTGCAAAGATGTCACTTCTCCAGATAAAGAGCTAAGCAGATGCATCTAGTTCTGAGGCTCGAGGCATAAAGGTTACAGCATATGAGAAGATTAGGTGGTGAAGATCTGAAAAACAAAACAGGTGAGCTAGGAAAGCTAATCCTAACTCAGAAGAACAGTTAGCCTGACCCCAAAAACAAGCCAGGAGATGAAGTCCACCAGGAGAAGACTTGAATTTAGGAGCAGCCTCTGTGCTTTATTTTCTGCTTTTTGATTAATTCTGGGCACAGAAGTTACCACCTAGCTTCATCACCACTTTCTTACACCCCTTATTAGACCTGAGTTTTGATTAGCTTTAGCCTTTAGCATAAGGGTGACATGAAGCACCATGGTGTTCACCTTTTTTTCTGTAAGCAGCTATAATAGCAAATTCAGGCTGCCAGGCTTTCTAGAATCTCCTACAGGGTTTTCTTAGATGATCTGTAGAGAAGCTAAGGTTTATATCACAGGATAGGTGGGGACAGCTTCCTGCTGCTAATCTCCTTGACACCCACACTGAATCTATGTCAGCAAGTCTCCTGGCAGTGGCTGCTTACATGTGGCACTCTACAGAGATGCACCAGCTAGTTTCCACCCAGGGTTAGCAGAAGCTCATACAAACATCCTGCATCAGTTATATTTGGGTCATGTTGTCAAACTTTCAGGTGTTTGGAGGGAAACACAGAGGAGTAAGCTGTGTACCTGAGAGAGATGAAGACTAAGTAGAAGCAATGAAAGGAATATAACTAAGTGAAGGCATGTTATCTGTATTTAAGCAGAGATAATATGGAAGTGCTTTTTAAAGGAAACTTTTTCATTCCATCAGTTTGAATTTGTTACCTTTATATCAAGCCTGTTCACAGAGAAAATGTATTTGAGTTTCAATTGTTTATCTTCTCTAACAGTTACCAGCAATTCAGTTTTTCAATAGAGAACTCAGAAACACAAACACAGTATTAACTACATTCTTGTTTAGACAGAAATGTCAGGTTACTGGCATCCTCATAGCAAAAAACTTCCTCAAACCTGCCACACCTAGAGTAAACCTTTCTGGCCCAGGAACAGAGTCTTCCCAGAACAATATTTTTTATTCTTTATTGCCAGAATGATACAGCTGAAGATGATGAAAATCTTCAAGTACGTTTTACTTGAGCTTATAATAAGGGCACTCTACAGCAGGCTGTAATGAAATGCCTGCTGGACAGATGAGTACAAAATTAATGAACAACACTCTTAAGATCACTGGGTTTTAATTGTTTTTACTGTTGTTAGATAGCATTTTTCAAACTCGGCAGAAATCCCTCCTGCCATCAGACTGGGAACTTGTGCACTTCCCATAACAAAGGAAACAATTATCAACAGATGCTGTCAAACCTCTTGAAACCTTCTGCATCATTTTTTGGCACTAGTTTCCAGCAAAATTTCACAAATACCCTGTCTCTCTTGATCTGACTACTGGCTTGTATTCTTTCCCAAATGGATTCTTTGAAAGGAGATAAAATACTCATGGACCAGCAATGCTGAGAAAAGGATAGAACTCTCAAAAACCTTACAAGAGCCCCCTTCACAAGATACAGTGAGAAACTTCAGCCCTAAAACTAGAGGAGGGCTGGGAAACTTTTGGTCCAGGGGACGCCTACACTCCATGGTTTAGTTCTTCAAGTGACTACTGAATAACACTAGGATGTCACTTCAAATGTTGACACCCTTTGAAAGCCACAGAAGCAGGAAAGTATTTTGAATGAACAATTGCAATTAGTGAGTCATCAAGAGGAATGTTACTAGAAAGAATTATTCTGTACTTCTGACCTTAAAATATTAATCTTTGTTGATTTTTACAACAGGTTGCTAAGACATGTGAGTAACTAGCATGTCTCAGCCACTTCTGGGATGGAATATTGAGATACAAACAGTCTTAGTTAAAACCAGGAATGAAAAAGAACAGAATAAAACTAGCCAGTAAGTGAAAAACTAGCATTCAAATTGCTACTTGCTCTCAATAAAAAGCTCTCAACCCTGCTCATACCAGTGTTGCCTGGGAATTATTTGCAAAATAGTAGGGTGGTTACTAGGAGGCTGAAAGGCAGACATCCCCAACAACACCAAGCCTGGGAGCGATGGCTAAATATTAGCTAATTCCTGAGAAAGCCCTGCTAATGGTGTTTGCTGAAAGAGGAGATAAACAGTTAGTAGGAATTGGCAGAGAAAAACAACCTTTGCTACCTCAGAGCCTCCTGTGGAAACCCCCCACCCATGAGCTGTATTCATGCAGAAAAGGTGGAGCTCATATTCTCTGCTTCCTTAAGCTCACGGGCACCGCCGTCACAGGCCAGGCTTTTCCCCAGGTTCAACCCTTTGTCAGAAAACACCCAGCCCTTTCCCAAAGCCTGAACACGCCAACGAGAAAGTGGAAAGCAGTGTCACGGCGGGAAGTGGGACAGGGTGTTTTATTCACAGGCAGGAGTCTCGGGCTAGTTTCAGCCCAAGGCCAGGCAGAGGTGCGGGGCCTGGCGGGGCACAGGCAGACGCAGCTGCCTTGTGGGGGGGCACATGGCAGCTTTGGCATCAGGGAGCGGGCTGAGGGCCAGCGTGAAAAGAAACAGCGTCGCACTGATTTCTCCCTGTTTTTTTTTTTTAAATTAACATTTGTCAAACTTGGAGAGAAGCCCAGGCTGCAAAACTTGGACCAAAATTCAAAGAGCTCAGAAGCTGGAAATGTTCACATACAAGCTCTTCATTTATGCCTAGTCTTTTTTATAGGTCATGCAGAGATGACTTAATTGCTCTTACTGTAACTTACATTTAGCAATACAGTGATTTTTTTGTACATGATAATGCACAGCAGAGCTATGCTCAAAGAAACAAAACAAAACAAAACAAACCCACAGTGGCAATGTTTAATAGTAGGTGGGCATTTGTTTTCCTTTCCAAGGAAGAATTCTCGCTGAAGTTCCTCCCTTTTGGGTGAAGGAAGAGCTGAAGGACTTGAATACCATCAGCAGAAAAAAGTGACAATGTTTTACCAGATCTGGGTGTTGTTTTTTACAGTTAGTGATTTCTCAAAGTCATGTGAACTTCTTGCACAGCACTCACTGATGCAAATTCAAACAAATAACTTGTGTTGTTACCAAAATACTGAATTCTTCGCATATGACTGAAAGCCACTATTAAACTCTTGCAATTTCACCAGTAAGCCACTAACTCCACAGAAGGCTCTCTATGTGAGAACTGAGTTAAGAGGTAAAAATCCAGCCCTCACTTTGCACTTTTTACCAGCACAGCACATAATATTCAGTAAAACATGCTATTGCATAGTAGAGAATAGGGATTGGAGTATTATATGTATTAAAGGTAGTAATGCATGTAACATCACTCTGAAACATCTGAAATGGCCTGTAAACAGCACCTCTAACAGGGTACTGAGATCTGAGGCTACTGCCAGTTCTTAGCAGGGCACTTGCTTGCGTTACATCCTAGCCTAGAGACAGCCCAGGGAAATAAGACATTGAGTCATATTATGAGGTTGAGAGGGATTTCAGAGTTGCAGAAACCTTACAAAGTAATACATTGCTAGTATTCCTTTTCTGGAGCTTTAGGGGGTACAGGCAGGAGAGTGAGGTGGCTACCAATGAGCCTTCCTCAGCCACAAGTTTCCAAGAACCAAGTCTCAGCTCTCCCAGGGGCCATATATGAGAATGATGTATTACAGTCCTCATGGCAAGGACAAAACCCATGTCTTCTCTGACCAGATTCAGCAAATGAAACTCCTTGTTTGTCCCTCTGTGCTACTTCTGGATCTGTCTACAGCTAGGTTCTATCTGGCTTCGAGGAGATGTAACAGGGACACCATGTCTCCGTGCTGGCATATTTCAGAGGAGTGAAAACAGTGAAGAACCTTGGAAGAAGAGAGCTGTATATAAATGTTAACTCTTAAGAATAGTCCTTCTGCCCCAAATATTCTTCAGAAGAGGGACTGCTTAATAGCACAGCACAGCTTCATGTGCATCCTGCTCACTTAGTGGCATTTTCGTTTTGTTGGTCCAGATCTGACATAGCATTAGATAACAAGCAATGCCTGAAATAATGTGAATCAAGTGATTTAATTTTAATGTGGCTTCTGCTTCCTGTGTTGCTCCAGCACTGGAATACTTACAGAGATAATTGCTTTTTAAGAACAGCCTTTCAGGCTGCTTGTGACAGATCTCACTGCTTTCCTCATGCTTTTCAGTAACGTGGTGGGGCCACTTGCTGGATTAGCAAAACCGCTTTCTAAGCAGGGTCAAGTGGTTTTACTGTCTAAATGGGCAAATACCATTCTTTGTCAGATGACAGTTAGGGCCATGTATCCCTTTTGAGACAACAACAGAAATGTCCTTGTTAGATTAATGCAGTTTCAGACAATGCTGTGAAACATAATGTAGATTAATTACAAATAATTAGCACACTATTTTAGAATTACTTTGGCATAAAGGAGGATAGCTTTTCTTCTGGAGATTTTTCTACCACATTAGAGAGTTTTTGGTCATGCTTGTCTCAACAGATTCTTTCTAATAGAGTAAGAGGCTTGATACCTAAGGGAAGGTTTTTTGATTAATTGTGTTTGTTATATTAGCATGAAGGAGGAGTTATTTTGGGAAAGTATTTACATAAACAGCATTTAAACAGCACAACATTCGCAATCCAAAAGCATCAGTGAGCTGCTTTGCAGGCAATGCAGAAGGGGATTGCTTTATCTTAAGTTGAAATAAATCCACTGTTAAATATGCAGTACCAACACCACCTAACAAGAGGAACATGAGTAATAACATTTCTAATTTAAGCTGAATGTGGGAGGATATAGGTAGGCAGCAAAAGAAGTTGGACACTGATTTCCAGTGTGATTCATAGAAATTTTCAACAGTTGCTTGCACAGGTAAAGTGTAATAGTTGACATTTACATACAGCTTTTCATTTATTAAAAGCTGATGGGTTCAGGGCTTTTTCTTATTAGCAAATGCTGAAGAACAATGAAGTTAAGAAACTGGCTTATGGTACTGACTGTGTAAAGCATCTTCATTTTCAGACTGTCCTGGTTTGAGCCAGGATGAAGCCAATTTTCTTTTTACTGATTTTTTTTTTTTTCCTTCAGTAAGCTCTCTTTTAACTAGAAGCAAGTTTTCCAGCTAGTGGATTGATAACAGTGGAATGTTGATGTTACTGCTGAGATGCCAAGGTCATTTCGCTCTGCTTGTTGAAACTGCAGCCTCTTCTGCTACAGGAGCAGAAAAGTCCTATCTGTAACCCTCCCATAGGGAGGAGTGGACTAAATGGACGGCCAAATTGACCAAGTATTCCATTTCATATATCTACATAAGCTCCGTGTAAGGTCAGGGATCACAGAAGACAACTTCCTTTTTCTCCTTCCCTTCTCTTCCATCCATGGCTGGCTTCGGGCAGCACTCCATCCATCCATCACCACTGATCCCTAGGCTTGTGCGTTCCTGACCCTCACCACTCTCCCCTCAGCTCCTGTCTGCTCTGCTGCTCTCTCCAGCAGCTCCAGGGCATTTCAGAGCTGCTCACAGCTCAGGAGATGCTGGGGGAGGAGCTGGGGGTGGCAATGGGATGGCAATGGGTTTTGCACATTCAAACACATCTGTATATAATTGTACATATTTTCTTTCATCATTAGTATTTAATTAAAGCTGTGTAGTTTACTTTTCAATCCAGAAAGTCTCTCTTCTTTATCCCTACGTGGGTGGGAGAGGGAGGGGATCGAGAGCATTTTTGTCACTGGTTCAATTGCTGATCCTGAGTCAAACTATGACACAGAGAACTGATCCACTGATTCTGCAAAATACTGCTCACCTTTAAGTGAGAGAAACTGTAAGGTGAATGGAATTGCCTACAATAGTTAGGGGAGGAATTTGTACCAATATTGTCCATGGCTTATGAACAATGGTAATCACAAGGATGTACTAGTACTTTAACAAGGTTACTTCTTTGTTCCACTCTCCTTCACTACCAATAACATCTACAGACACTCCCTGCTTACACATTTACCAAGACAAAGGAAGCTCCCCATTGCCATTCCCTTTCCAACCCTCTCCTACATTTTTCTTCTCATTCCATATTATACAACTAGATTTGGCAACATTTTTCCTTCACAGAGATCAGAATTAGGTGTTTGGACACAAGAGCAGAAAACAAGATAATCCAAATGATGTCCCTGGAGCTCTACTACATACTATAAATGAAAGCAGCATTTGACCCAATGCTAATATAAAGTGACTCTGGAGCAGCGATGACACACGGAAAAAAAATAGATAGCCAACAGTATTTTCCAAACAGTATCCTCCAAAGTCTTGGGTCTTACATAGATTTTGTAATTATTGTTTCTGTTAGACGCAATGTAAAAATAAAAATATTTACACAAAACAGCCACACCAGTCTGTCCACTTCTCATCACTGCCCCCCCCCAAAAAAATAAATAAAAAATTAGGACTAGGGTGGTTGTCCATTCACAAACCTGTGTAGTGCTACCCTAGGAGCATGCCAATATTTTTGAAACATTAGTTTGTTGCTTAATTCATAACATTCAATTCAACTCAACAATTTACTTTCACTGGAGGCTGATACCAATTTTGACCCAGCCTTTTAGAAAGGGTAATGCTGTATTATTTCAATATCATCAGTTAAAATCAGTTAAATGCTTTATACTAAATGTATGTAAATGGAAATAATAGACATTTTGAATTCCTTTCAAGTCCTTTGCATTTTCTTTCAGCACAGTGCCAGATCAAGATTACAGACTGTCGGTATCATTCTCTAGACTTTCACACTATGCAACATTCTGCAATTAAGTAGACACAAGTTCATTAATAAGAATTTATTATTGTATTTGGGAGAGGTCCGCAGTAAATCTTTATAGCACAAAACTAAACATGGCTTGATGTTGTGTCCAAAGTGCGCATGTGACTTCTTAAAAGTGCATTGTGCGTACCTTGTTAAAAACAAACGTGAAAAAACAACATCCCCCTCCCCCAACAAAAAGGAAACCTCTAAACTACCAAAAAAGCAAATGGTAGAAAACTGTATTTTGGGCAAACCAAGTCAGAGGCAGCTCCAAACAGTTTTAATAGGCACCTACTGTAGCTTCTGGAATCACTGTTGCATGCATATCTCTAGTCATCAAGGACTTCTCTTTCAGCTTTGACTGGAGTAATGTGTGCTCCATTACACCAATCTGTATGTCCATCTGAATGGTTTCTTGCTTCAGTTTTGTTAAGGCCTGTTTAATCTTCACTAGAGGAGCTGTTAAAAAAAAAAAAAAAAGATAAACAGTGCAATTCTTGCAGATACTTATCACAAAAGCATTATTTTCTATAATTCACTCCTTAAAATTGGAGTGTTGAATGAACAAAAGGGCGTTCTACTCTAAAGACATGATTGTACCAAAACATAATTTTAAATATGCAAAACACTTTAAAGATGGAAATGGGCGATGATAATTTTGCTGTCTTCTCGACATCTAGGATCTGCATAAAGACGTGCATCAACATTAAGATAGGTTTGTCAGTGATGTGTTTTGCCCAGCTGAAAGCCTCATCCCAATATATAACTTGGAGTTTGGTACAGAATGGAAGACACCTTCAGCAGGAGGGCACGTAACCTGTGAAAAGCTATTAAAATGTTTTGTGCTCCTTTCTTTGTTTCAGATCCATCACTTCCCACTAATATCACTCTAGGGATGCTGCTGCTGCATCATATTGCTCTTTATAATTCTGGGCTCTAGATTGTATCCTGACATTTGACTAAGCCATAATACAGAAAAGGGGTTGCAAGGCAGGCGAGTAGCTCCTTCACAGTGAAGCAAAGGTGTAAAAAAATTCTGTAGACAGTAACGCTTACAACTACTTAACAAAATTAGCTGTAATGGTTACAGTTAAATATGGGTACAGCTTGCATATTTAGCCCTACTGTGACATGCAGCAATTAATTTTATTTCATACACCTTATACATTTGCAACAGAACGCATTTATCAGGAAAAATCTCAAACAACCAAATCCTGAGTCTGAGACAACCTAATTCAAATAGGTATATAGTTTTAAATACTAAAAAAGTCCAAATATCAAAATACTGACTCCAGCCAACCTTAGTTAGGGAACCTAACAGCTACTGCCATATTTCAGAGTAAAAGGGCTTAAACCTGTAATGTGTGAATTACTTCCAGTGAGTTGATAATTTTTCAAAGCAGAGAAAAAAAAAATTATTGACCAAAGGGGGAAATCCTGGAATCTCTACCTTCTGCAGATTTACCCAACCTTTTCAAAGAGGTTTAGACTCCTGATTTTCTTAGACACCTTTAAAAATTTTAATATTGATAGATATTTTAAACTAGTCACCCATTCTGTCCTTGGTTTTCATCAATAAAGGACAAATTCTGTACCTGTCACTGAGAATGTTCTGAGGCAAAAACATACTTACCGCCATCAGTCATACTGCTTCCTTTCTCTTCCGTTTCCTGCTTTACTCTCTCCAATACTTCTGTAATCTGAAAATAGATATTTTTTCTTAATGAAACCAGATGAATGTCAATTTCAAAAAAGAAAACAAAAAAAATTATCTGCTGGATAACTGCATTATTTTTTTAAAAATCTAGTAGTGTTAGTCAGATATGAAGAAACAATTTTTTTCATGGCATTGTCAGAGTTGGAAGAGACCTCTAGAGATCCAACTCCCCTACTAAAGCAGGATCACCTGGAGCACATCACACAGGACTGCATCCAGGCAGTCATCCTATGCGACTATTCCAGACACACAGAGCCATTAAAAAAATTTCTGTATTGAATAAATATTTGGAAATTAGGCAGTAATTATGAATTAAATGCCATAGAACACTCAACATGTTCAGTCTGGGGACTTTCCTTTAAATTTAAAGAAAAAAAAGAAAACACAACCAAAAAACAGCTTTAGGTATTTGTGGTGGTTCAGACCTGCAATCCCCCTCCCCAGGCTTCACTGCAGTGTCAACACCAGCCAACATTGTTCTTCATTTAGTTAAAAGGGCCCTGGGCCAAACATTATTCTTGTTTCAATTGCACGTGCAGTAGCCTTAGACAGTCTGGCGTTTGCTGATCTTGCTTGCTGGAGCAGTGCATTGAAACAATTGGGTAACTCTTGTTCTAGTGCAAATGCAGTGATTTAGGGTGATGAGGCACTCCCTAACCAGGGCATCTTGTCTGGTAAAAGTAGTGTAAGTCCACATGTCATGTGACTAAAATTGTGGCCACAATGGAAAAATACTGACTGAAGTATTGGGACTCAATCTTGGGACTCTATCAGCATAAATCCTGAAATGAGGCCCTTTGGAGCTCTCTCTCTTTGGAGTGTGATCGCAGCAGACTGCTGTCCTGTGCCTCACAAGGAAAGTTTGCCTATCCTAAGGAAGAGTGAGTGTTGTCCTTTACCATGGAGGCCAGATTAATTTCTAGCTGGGCTCTGGACCTTCTAATTCCCTCCCTGCATAGCCTCACAGCATTTTTGTAGCCCTCACGAGTGGCCTGCCCCTTCCTCCAAAGGCCATAGATTCTGTTTTTCTCCCTGATCACCAGCCAAAGCCCCCTGTTCAGCCAGGCTGGTCTTAATGCTGCTGGCTCGCCTTACAGCCCATGGGGATGGGCTGCTCCTGTGCCCTCAAGACTTCCTTCTTGAAGAGCATCCAGCCTTCCTGGACTCCTGTACCCTTCAGAACAGATTCTAAAGGGATTCTGGCAATCAGGGTGTTGATTGGGCAAGGTAAAGTTTGCCCTTCAGAAGTCTGGGGTGGCAGTCTTGCTGCCCCCCCTCCTGGCATCTCTGAGAATAGAGAACTCTAACAATTCGTGGTCGCTGTGCCTGAGACGGCCTCCAACCATCACATCTCCTACCAGCCCATCCCTGTTCACAAAGAGCAGGTCTAGCACAGCACCTTGTCTGCTTGGTTCACTCACCAGCTGTGTCAGAAAGTTATCTTTGACACATTCCAGGAACCTCCAGGACTGTTTCCTCTCTGCTGTGCTGTAGCTCCAGCAGACATCAGGGAAGTTGAAGTCCCCCACAAGAACAAGGGCAAACAACCACAAGATTTCACCCAGGTATTTATAGAACAGATCATCCACCTCACTGCCCTGGTTGGGAGGTCTATAGCAGACTTACACAGCAATATCAGCCTTGCTGGCCTTCCCCCTAATCCTCATCCAAATGCACTCTACCTTGTCATTGTTAGAGTCTAGTTCTAGACATTCATAACCATTCTTAATATACCGAGCCACCCCATCACCTCTCCTTCCTTTCTCTCTCTCCTGAAGAGTGGGTAGCCATCAACTCTAGTCAGGAGATATCCCACCATGCTTCTGTGATAGCCATTATGTCATAGTTTTCCTGCTGCATTATGGCCTCCAGCTCCCCTTGTTTGTTGCCCATGCTGCATTCCTTGGTATAGATGCACTTTAAAAGGGTTAATGATCTTGACATCTTTTCATGGGCACAGGTCCTAATTCCTGCCTGACCTTCTCTGGTATTCCCATGGCTTCAAAATGATCAGTAACTACTGTCTTTTTGATTCCCATTATATTTCTATCCCCTATCTCAACTGAGGTGGCAGAGGGAGAGTCTTCTCTAGCACACCATCCTACAAACCCTGGCATGTATCCCCTGGGCTTATTTACAGCAGGCTCAGCTTTATCCCCTTCCCCCTTTGAATCTAGTTTAAAACCCTGTCAATGAGCCCAGCTAACTCCTGCACCAGGATCCTTTTCCCCCTCTGGTACAGCTGCATTCCATTTGTTGCCAGGCCTGGTGTCTTGTATAGTAACCCATGATCAAAGAACCCAAAGCCCTGCTGATGACACCAGTCCTGAAGCCATGAACTAACCTGCTGGCTCTTCCTGTTAGTTCCCTCATCCATCGCTGCCACTAGAGGGATGGAGGAGAACACAACTTGTGCTCCTTGCTTTGTAAAACACGGTCTAGGGAGGTGTCCCTCTCTCTCAGCAGGGAGGTTGGAACCTGATGATCTTTAAGGTCCCTTTCAACCTTAATGAATTATATGATTTACTCATAAACCATTGACCAAGTCTGTGACTAGGACTGGATTTAGCTGCACCCACTTTCTAAGGAGTTTAGAAAGCGAGGGGGGCCACTCTGAACTTGTGACTCAACAGGAGGGCCTTCAGAATTCTCTTCTCTCATCCCTGTGCAATACACTCCAACCTGATCCTGATTCAATCTCCCCTGTCTCTATACACATTATTTCCCCCGGTCCCTGTGTAAGTCACTTCCATCCACTTTCAACTCATACACATCCCTTCTGCATAGTAAGTATTAGAGGGAACCTTGCCACCAAACTCTTAAGTCATGCTTGTATAAATGTATATTAAAATCACCTTTTCCTAATACCTTTGTCAATGATTCTTTAAGCGATCTCAAGACCTTCCACTCCTGTCTGTGACAGTATTAAGATAATTTGACTGGTATGGAAAAGTTAGTATTTAGCCAAATATTACTTTTCTATGCTTGGAATATGAAAATTTCAAATTGCTAATTTTAAATAAAAATAAGAGTTATGCTTTCCTTCTTCCAAAGAATTCATGGACAAGACTTGATTAGTCCTCAATAATTTTAGGACACAGGTTATAAAATACAAAACATTTACCTGCTTTTACCAACTGGGAAAATTAGGAGCTCATAATAGTTTGTCCAAATTCACAAATTAAAAATCAGTGGCAGCCTGGGTTTAAATTTTAGGGACTGGACTAGATTGCCTCCTCTAAACAAAATATTAATCTTTAACATAAGAACAAATCAGAAAGAATCCCCAAACTGCAAATATTGAATGCCAACTCCCTTAAGATTGTTTAAAAATTAAAAAAAAAAAAAAAAAAAAGTGAAGATGTGTTTTACCTCAGAAAGCACTCTGATCCTTTCAGTTACTCCTCCACTTCCCTCCTGGTACTTCTCTTTAGCCTGAAAAGAAACATTTTTTGCTGTAATGACAAAGCTGAAGAGATTTATGCAGATAGCTCAGAGAGAACACCAAAACTTGCACTCTCATGTCCCAGTTCCAGCAGCTCTCCTGCAAAATCCCAGTGACATTTACAGCACTACACATATGAGGATAGGCTGGAAACATCAGCTCTTGTAATGAATATAATTAATAAACTTAAAGCTGTTTTAATAATTGTTATAGCCCTAATACACAAACATTAAGAAGTATGTTTTCTAAGAATTTACATGAGGAAATAAATTGAAAGAAAATTTGCCAGAATACAGACAGAATTGAGTCCTGAAACCCAGAATACTTCTTCATCAACAGTAAATTACTGTCTTAGAGTTTCTTAAAGTAAGGTAAACAGAAAGCACAGAGGTCAAATCCTGTTAGCTTTATTTTAATGTCATCCCCACAAATAGAAGGGCTAGCCAAATGGCAGCTTACACAGGCCTCCTAACTAGGGGACCAAAAGTTTCTCAAACAGCATTCTCTTGGCATAAAAGCTGAATGAAGCAAAGAAGTAATCAGAGTGCTTTGTGCACGTTAGCACAAGTAATCAATACAAGAGATGAGGGCTGGACTGAGACTGTTGTTTCACTGCTCTTCACAGATGCGTGAACTTCACAGGGAAAGCAGAGCTAGCAGTTTACTAGCTGCTCAAGAATGGCAACAGAATTACATATTGCTCAGGCATAAAAACATTTATTTTCCCCTGTAGAACAGCTGAATAAAAAATGGCTAGTTTAGTTTAAAAGCTATATAATTTGACAGCCAATCAACATTCCCCTTGCCTTACGGCCAACTGCAGAACTCACAGATAACTCCTCTGAGTTTTCCTTGCCTTCACCCTCACTGAATAGCAAGTTAGTAATACCAGGCGATAACAAAAGATCATTGCATTACCTCACTCAGCAAGGCTTGTGCTGAACAGTACTCTTGAACTAAGTGCTCCAACTGATTGTTGATATACTTTTCCCTGCTATTGATCTTTTCCAGTGTTCGGCTGATTTCATTATGGAGTTTGTCAAGGTAACCCTAGAAAATCATATTCTGTTGGTTGACAGTATACAGATAGCATGCAAAGACTATTAAAATTGTGCTGTAATTAAGAAAGGATATGGAAGCCTTTAAGTGAGAGGGGAAAATAGCACAGAAATGCTGTGTTTAGCAAAAAACCCCACATTTCCTATGTGTTCTGGTTTGCCCACCTCCAAACATGTATTTTAAACTTAACTGCTTCCATTACTCTCCCCCCCCCTTAATTAATTACAAATGACAATGTCAGTAAGTTACCCTAACAACCATATTTGACAGTATTTTGTTTCTTTTTTAATCAGCACTTACTTTCAGATTGTATCATTCTATTTTGCCCTCTCTAGTCAGGATGTACTTATGGAAATGCATACATGAACCCTAATATCCCTGTTAATCCTCACATATGTAACTCCTTCCCACAAGACATTTTGCCAGTCCCACTGTCCCTAACCATCATATGTTTCCCTTTTTAGTTTTACAGCATTAGCACAAATAAAATTAAGAAAAAAAATCAATTTAGTTCTTAACCTACATCAAGTAAAGGAGAAAAGAAAAATGTTGTCAGATCAATGAAATATTCTTCACATACAAGACATACCCTAGTTTCTTTTAAAGAAGATTCAATTCCATCCTTATGCTGATGCATTTGATCTACATGAATCCTCCAATCCTAAAAAAGATGCCACAAAGTAAAACATAGGTGAACACAAGTTTTATCTTTCTGTTTACTAAACAAAGGCTAGTATGCAAGGCAGGGTCAGGTCTCTTTTATACTACTACTGTCTTACCACTCTGCCACTGCTGTGTCCATATCCAGAGGCACTTGCTTAATGTGACACAATTTATAAATTTCCTAAATGTCACATGTGACTCTCAGATCCATAAACAAACACTGACATCCTCACTGATACCACAGTAGCTATGCTTTTTAGAGTCTGTTTGATCTTCATGGAACTGTTTCTGCTAGAAACCATGTTCGGAACAAGTACTGAAAATATCTGTGATAGCTGCACTAGCTCAGCTTTTTCTTAGACAAAATGAGTGCTTCAAATGCACAACACTTACCAGTTCCAAACTATCAGAACTTCCCTTTCTGCTTAGCCCTTACTATGATCAGAAAGGGGAAAATTATTGGCAGCTTCTAGGTCACAGGAAACATACATGGACTCAAGAGATGGGGGATGAGAACAGTGCTGTTTTAACTTTATACATAGGTATCTTTTACTTAGAAATCAATTCCAGTTCCCAAGCTTTATAAGAATTTTTTCCATATCAGTGCAGACTTTTTACATCTCCCAGACACAAAGCACAACAGCAGACAGATCGCGAGTTCAAAAGGAAGCAGAGCAGAATTACTGCTTTTTCAGTAGCATGATTTTGAGTATGCTAAGAAATACTTTTAACATTTTTAAGCTTTTAGCACTGTATTGGTCTAGGTGTAAAAAAATTAAAAAGTTATGCTAATAAATCTTTATCACTTGAGATCAAACCTTAGCAGACTTTCTTATAAAATAGGAACCATACAGACACGTGGAAGGTGACAGTGTTTGCTTCAGTAAGATTATCTGATCAAGGACATTGTCAAAGAGGATGCTAAGCAAAACAGAAAGAGGCACAAAACTGACTCACTAACAATAATGGAGGCAGTAACAAGAAACAAACCTGGACAGCTACAGTAATGGGTAGGGACACGTGGAGTGTGAGAATGTTTGTAGCAGCACAACTACCTGATAGCGGATCTTGTCAAAATGGGATGATAAGGAAATAATGTGTAAAATTCAATAGCAGACTTAAAACTGAACTAGCCTTCAAGTAGCAGGCCTTAGATCTAGGCCTGGGTATGGGACAGGAAAAAGGTATATGCTGGTATTCAGGAGAACCCACAAATGTAGAGTCTCCTTAAGATAAGCATGTAAGTATATGCATCTGCTGGCTGGCAAGCATCAAGCAGAACTAGTCACCAAGTAGAAGAGCAGTGAAAGTTAAGAGGGCCCAGGATCCAGGCAGGGGTATCAGACAGAAGGACCATGCTGATACTTGAGGGATCCATAAACACACATGTGCTTGTGAATCTAGAGAGAAGGGGGAGTGTGCTTTTACTACTTAACTTCAGTCTTAATTAGCTCAAGAGGAAGAACGGGGCCTGGCTGTCTATACTCGTGTTTTGTGGGAGTCCTAAAAGTGCTGTTGAAGACAGGGCCTTGTTTATGGCAGTTTGTGTAGCTGCCCATGTCAGGGTCCTTTGTGTGTCTGTGATACATGCTTAACTTCGCTACTGGTTGAACCTGCAAACATGGAAGAAGCAGGAGCTGCATCCATCAGTCTGGGATGGGGACCCACGGGTACCCAGGCACACAGGGCTGGGCTGCAGCACCTGAGCAAGAGGAATTCCTGATCCCAGAGCTCCTGAAGGATACAGCCGCTTCTATGTACAGGGTACAAAACAAATCCTGGCTTAAAACAGCTGCACACTTAAGCATCTGCCATCCTTCAATCATAGACAGTTCCACTGATTTGAAGTGAGGCTATCCCATTGCATAGGACCTAAGATAGGACATAACTACCAAAGGGCTGGTGCTTCTGTCTCGCCATCTCAGAATAGGACAGCTAAGCATCTCCAGCAGCTGTTCAGTGGATGAGATTCAACTCCTGTTCACAACCATGCTGCTGCCCACCATTCTCTTCTGGAACAAACCAAAGACTAGTAGAGAAAATGTCCTTACATTGGAGTTTAATTCTGTAGCAGACTCAAGATATTTTTTTGGTCTGGTGGCAATTTTTCAAAATTTGCCAAAATTTGAGGCTTAAACAGCAACAAACACAACCTCTCCCTGCCATCCCTCCCCCACCCCTGCTGTCTAGGACTTTACAAATAAGTTGTAGCTTCTAATGCCATTGATGAGATCATTTACCCTTTCCTGATACTACATTTACATGCACAGCTTAGGAAACAGAATATTATGCTTTTCTTGTAATTTTTTTTTAAAAAAAGGCCAAATACTTGTCTCCAGTTATCTCTGAAAGTATGAAAGCACAGAAGCCAGAAAAACAAGAATCATCTTTTCATGTCCATAGTGACATATTCCTTAAAACCAAGACATGGTGCATTAAACTGGAAGACAGTAAACCTCAGTTCCTATAGCGGCTTTAATTTTCCATGTATGTCTTTATTAAGTTTTAATTACTTACTGTGAGGATCAAGCATCATGTTTCTCTGTAACTGATCGGCTTGCCAAGGATCACAGAAAGGTGGCTCAAGCCAGGCCATTCTTCACATAGAAGAATGCAGTACAGTCTAAAACAGGCAAGCAATTTAGCAGACAGTTGAGAGCTTAGCCTATATTTGGTAAGATAATTAACTTTCATCGAATTCTGTATCACTGCTGCAGATTGCTCCAACACCCCAGTCTTCCAGGTCACTACAAATAAGCATTTTCAATATTGCACTGATCTGTGCATGCTACAGTTCCAAGAATGTTTATGGCAACCAATGCCAGGAACAGGTCCTAGGTTTGGACTTGCCAAAGGTAAAAGTCTACCTCTAAGCTGCTCATTCTAGACTCCTTGAAATAGATTATGGAATACACATTTCTAATAAATGAAGAATTTCATCTTGATGCAGTTATCTGGATAGGTAAGCACAATCAGTCAAGTACTCACTTCCTTTTGCTAAACACAAGGAGAGCCCATGATGATTAGATCAGCGGTACACATCTACTATATTGCCATGTAAAGTTCAACAAGATTAATTACATACAATCAACCTTCATGTGGCTGACAAATGGAACAGCTGAAAGGTAAGAAGTTCATCAGCTCTCCTCCAGGATGAGGTTTTGTTAGCTGCTAACCCGAGAGTATAATTTTTCAGAAGTGTGAATACATTGGAAATATGTTTTAAGGAGTTTGCACTGAAAAAATATATGGAAATAAATATATAGAACTAAGTACCCTGAAAGTAGCAGAAAAAAAAATTCTTATAAAATATTGGACAAAAACCTACTAAAAATATTCCTCCCAGGGTCAAAGTAAGTGACAGGTTCAGACAAGACAGTACCGCAGAGCACATTATTCAAACTTGTTGGCATGACCGAAAAAAAATTATCAATGGAAAATAAATAATATTGATCGAAATCACACTTTAATCACCACGTGTACACACTCAAATCTATTCTTGCATACCTTATTGTCAGTCCTAACGGCAACTTTCAGCTGTGGAAGCACACGTTCCACTTCCAGATTCCACTCTGCTGCATCTGTAGTGGACTGTAAAATCTCTTCGTGTTTTGCAGCTTCATTCACATCCTATGTGAAAACCAAAACATTTATGTACAAAATACCACAGTTAGACACAGTGAGAACTGTTAGAAATCATGCTACAATGGCCTACATTGTTCATATTCAGCAAATGTTTATATCCAGAATGATTTAGACTACAGATGTAACAGATTTCTTTAATAGATTTCTTTCCATTCATAAATATTAGAATTTTTAAAAATATGTATCTTCTAATAATATCTTAATTTTAAAAGAATTAAATGTGTATTATAAGCAATTATAATACATTCCAGAAATAGTGGGGGGTAGGATTAAAATACATTCTTGAAACCAATACCATGTTTCCCTAAAAGCCTCTGTGAGAACGTCTTGCAAGTGTTTCCAGCCATCTTGCAGTGTTATCAGTTTAGAAACTGGCTGCACATTATTCTTTTAAAGTAAACGGATTCATTTAAGTTGGAATGTTTTTTCAAGTTTAGACTATTCAAGTATTTTCAGACTTAAATCCAATAGAAATAAACTGCTGCTACAGATGTAAAAATCTCTCAAGAGAGGACTGGTGGGAACAACTTACTGATCTGTATGTCTGTGCCTTTAGAACACTCAGGTCAATAAAATTTTCTTCATTGTCTGACTCTTCTTCCTTAGGGAAAGTTGCAAAGCAAGACTTCAGTAAGTATCGCACAATCCTTAGTACTCCAGAACAAGGAGTATTAAATTCCATATTTCTGAACAAGACAAGACTTAAGAGAGTTTATGATAATGGAGCCTATATTTACTTAAAATCTTATGAGAAGACACAGTATCTGGGACAAGATGAAAGCTACCCTACATTTCTCTCAGGGTGCCACAGTATTTAAAAACTAAACCAACCAAAAAAAAAACCCCAAACAAATAAAAAACCTAAGCCCTCTCACATTAAAGAGTCTAGCGCAGAGCCACAAAAATTTTTAAGGGAGTGGAACATCTCCCTTATGAGGAAAGGCTGCAGAAGAGGAGACTGAGGGGTGACCTCATCAATGTTTACAAATATGTTAAGGGCAAGTGTCAGGAGGACGGAGCCAGGCTTTTTTCAGTGATGTCCAGTGATAGGACAAGGGGCAATGGGTGCAAACTGGAACATAGGAAGTTCCACGTAAACATCAGAAAAATCTTCTTTACTGTGAGAGTGACAGAGCACTGGAACAGGCTGCCCAGAGAGGCTGTGGAGTCTCCTTCACTGGAGACATTCAACACCTGCCTGGACACATTCCTGTGTGATGTGCTCTAGGTGACCCTGCTCTGGCAGGGGGGTTGGACTGGATGATCTTTCCAGGTCCCTTCCAAACTCTAAGATTCTGTGATTATCAACAGTTGTATGGTAAATGTAATTTATTCTGCGTTTCCTAAAGCTTTGCATTAAAAATAAAACAACAAAAAAAAACCCAAACAAACCACAACCAGAACATAGTTTTACATGTTGTTTGCACTATGACACTGGAGTTGCAGAATGATGCCCCACTTTAAGCATGCAGAATGATACCATTCACATTGACGCAATTGATCTGTGTTCTTACCCATGACATTGCACACAGCGCTGATGGTTTTAGAGAATTCTATATCATGGTCTCTAATTGCATTCCTCAGTGACCTTGATCAGCTCAGAGCCCATCACTACACAAGTCAAAGATGTTTTTTCTGTGCATTACCCTCCATTTATCCACAGTGAATTCCACCTGCCATGTTCTCACACATACACTTCACCCTTACACACCCTGTCTTTCTGCAACTCTTTTGTTAGCCATCTCTTTTTCCTTTTTCTAGACTCCTTTCTAGACAAATCATGAAAGCTGCAATAACACAGGTCTGAGTGTAGAACCCTTCAAGATTCACCTAGTGAAAACCTGGGTGCTTATTCCTCTACCTTACCTAGTTTTTAACTGACAGGGAACACTTATTTTTTTTCTGGCATGTTTGGCCCCTAGTTCCCCAAATACTTGCAAGAAGATAATGGTTTCTAGATCGGGAAACTCGTTTACTGAATGGACAATATATATTTGTGCAGCACTTAGAAGAACATATTACAATGTTACCATAACAACAAGACTAGTTATCAGAACTGAGAAGCCAAACTGTGCAGATTTTCTTGCACACCCAATTGTGCTGGCTGTTGTTGGCTTTGGCTACCTAATACATGCTGCTCAGTTCCCCAAGACTTCCAGAACTAGGCTTGTCTCTGTCAGCCTCATCAGTTTTTTTCAGAAGAATCAAAGTCAGAAGAACAAACCTTGTCATTAGCATTAAACTACTGGAAATACTGCTAAAGTCGATTATGGATACAGCTAATACAACCAGGACATACCCCTATACTGGCAAGAACAACAGACTGGGGAAAAATAATATTATCCATCAGCATATAATTAAACTCTGTAGAACCATTAGGGGCTCTCAGAAGTGATTATCCGCTTGTGGTATAAACCTAGCTCAATGGTTTTATTAACACGCAAATTCAGAAGAGCTAATAGAACACGATAGTTGTGAAAATCATGGCCTAAGATACGACCTGAGAGCAAATCCAGAGGTTCTTTGAAGGGTGTCAACTGTGCTTTAGTTAACTGTTTCATCCCCACTTCCCAATTTAAACACCTTAGCCCTTAATAAGACACACAAAAGAACAGACAGATGACTGGTTTTGTATTTAAAGATTTCAGCCAACTGCTTGCACTTCTGAGGCTGGTCCAACATGCACTACAGAATGTCTCTTGGTCTTCTCAGAATTTACTCAAGGCTTTTTTTTGTGGAAACTTCAAAGCTGAGAAAAATGCAACCAAACACCTACATCGCAATAGTTGCATATTGTATGAAATTTAAGAACAGAAGTTTGGATTTTTTCTTAGCTAATAAAAATGAGAAAAATAACACAATACTTAGGAAAACTGTGAGAAGAGGTCATCACGGCCTGGACTATATTTGGACTATAATCAGAATCATCTGTTAACATTACTAGCACTCTCCAAATCTTCTGACCTTTATTTTTTTCCAAGCACTTGAAAGACGTCAATGGAAAAATGGGACAGTTGGGGCATTTTCTATCTAGTACTGTTGGGCCTTAACATATCAGGAAGTTATTTTCTCCTCAAGTCATTTACTGACACTGCAAGCGAGCACTTCCAGGCTCACAGCTTTCAGAATTTTGGCTTTGATTTACATTTGTTTTGTACAGAATCAAGAACTTTTGAAGAAATTGGATGTGAAACTAACTTATTTTTGTAACTTTCACTTTGTCTTCAGCTACCTTCCCTCTCCAGAAAAATTTCAAGCCAGTAGTAATAAGACTCACTTTGAGGAGACTGATAGAAGCCTGTGAATATGACAATGTCTTATCACATTATACTACCAGTTTACAGTGAGACTTCAACTCTCAATCTTCTGAGAAAGTAAATTGGCAAGAAACAGTTTCTGTTCAACATCCCTCCATCACTGAGACCTAAAAGGATATTTGAACATAGACATGTATCTCATAGGGTGTTTCACAGACATAACAACTTCACTGTAGTTATTTTAGTTTAAAAACAAGATGCAGACAGGCTGGAGAGGATCCAGAGAAGGGCCACAAAGGATCAGAGGACTGGAGGACCTGCCATATGAGGAGAGGCTGAGAAAATTGGGTTTGTTCAGCCTTGAGAAAAGAAGGCTTAGAGGAGACATCATTACCATGTTCCAGTACTTAAAAGGGTGGCTACCCAGAAGGTGGAGATTCCCTATTTACAAGGAGACAAGGGGTAATGCCCCTTGCCCCTTGCTCAGGAGCAACCAGTTGCTCCTGGGGAGATTCCAATTGAGCACAAGAGGTGCTCAATTTTCACCATGAGGACAGTCAAGCATTGGAATAGTCTCCCAAGGGGAGTGGTAGATTCTCTCCCAGTGGACAGTTTTAAGTCTCAGCTTGACAGAGAGCTGAGCCATCTCATATAAATTATAATAGTACCTAGAAAGGTTGGACCAGGTGATCCTTGAGGTCCCTTCCAACCTGGCATTCCATGATTCCATGATAAATAAAACAGCCGATCCTCAAACATTGCCCTCTTGTTGGTAAAATGTATTTCAAAGCACACAGAAAGACTTAACTCTTCAGTCAGAATGGATATTACCATTCCATTCATGGAATATATAGCAATGAGCTGTCATGACTTTTGTCCACAGAAAAAATTCTGCAGCATTTATTTACGTCTTTGCTGGTGTTTTTAAACAAATGCTTTGTTTCCAGTTGTTCCCAAATCTTCAAACCAACTAAGTACCAAAGCTTCTTTGTCCCACTTAGCACTGGAACAGGCTCCCCAGAGGGGTTGTGGAGTCTCCTTCACTGGAGACTCTCAAGACCTGTCTGGATGCCTTTCTGAGTGATCTGCCCTAGATTTAGTCCTGCTCTGGCAGGGGGGTTGGGCCCAATGATCTTCAGAGGTCCCCTCCAACCCCTAACATTCTGTGATTCTGTTTCCTATTTGCAGTAAAATGTGAGTCACAATAGTGAGCACTCACTTAAGCACTGGGGAAATTTTAACCAAGTATTAGCCAATTCTTTAAACAAGGACTGAAGTTCTGTTGATCATCAACAGCTTGTATCGGTAGAAAACAAACAATTTTGAATTTGCGTCATTTTGATGTATGGTTAGATTCCACTTCACTTTACATTAACTATAAATGTGCATAAGAACATAGGCTCTGTTCCAGAGTTAACAACCTTATCTGAAAGGAAACAAAAAAACTCTACAGGGAAGGTGATGAAGCAAGAACGGAGATACAGGAAAAAAGGTCAATTGAACAGCTAATAGAAAAGATTTCCTCTTAAACAAGGCCAAGCAAAACAAGCAGTGAGTAAAAACGTCCTCATAGTTTAGAAATATAATCAAAACCAGTCTGGGAAACCTACCGCAACATCCTCTTCCAATTTATTAAGTGTTAATTCTTCATTGTCTTCTGTAATTTCTACTTCTTCTAGCTCTTCTGTTGGATATGCTGGCCTGAGATTAATTCAAAGAACAGCAGAGCTTTTAGACACAGTAAATTGGAAATCCCTCTGTAAATTACTCCTAAGCAAATGTCCTGGTTTGAGCCAGGATGAAGCCAATTTTCCTTTTACTGATTTTTTTTTTCCTTCAGTAAGCTTTCTTTTAACTAGCACCAGTATGTTCTAACTAAGGCTCATAAGAGAGGAATGTTTTTGTAACTGCTGGGTCTTCAAGGTCGCAGCTTTACTCCACCAGCTCAGACACTACCGGGAGATCTGTGACCCCCCCATAGGAGGCTGAGTTAGACAGACAGCAAAACTGGCCAGAGATATTCCATTCCATATAGCTACGTAAGCTCAGAGGAAGGTCAGAGATCACAGAAGACAACTTCCCTCCTGCTTCTTCCCTTTTCTTCCGTCCATGGCTGGCGTCCGGGGAGGACTCCGTCCATCCATCACCATCGACCCCCAGGCTCAAGCTCTCCTGACCCTCATCACTCTGTGCTCTGTCTCTGGGAGCAGCTCTGGGATTTTTCGGGACTGTTCCAGCTCAGGGGAGTGCTGTGGGAGTTGCTCAGGGTGGGGGGAGGCAATAGGGGTTTGCACACTACCTAAACATATTTGTATATAATTGTATATATTTTCTTTTATCATTAGTGTTTAATTACAGCTGTGTAGTTTAGTTTTCAATCCAGCCAAGTCTCTCTCTTTTCTCTCTCTCCTTCCCTACCTGGGTGGGAGGGGGAGGGGATCGAGAGCATTGTTGTCGGACCTGAGTCAAACGGTGACAGCAAACAAAACATTTCCTGAGATGTACGGATGATGTGGAATATGACTAGACAGTCACACATCCTTAAACAGGTAAAATTAACACTCAGCCTTAAATTTTTTGTTGGACTGCCTTAAAAGTAAGGCTTATTAGCTATTATGCCAGGCAGTGCAGTATGTTCATACTACAAAGATATCTAGGGTGTAAATTTTAATTTGCTGTTTTGCACTAATGTCTTAAAATTCAAGTGCAAGTCACCACAGACTTATTTTCAGGCTACAGAAGAATTTGTTTACTAAACAGCAGTAAAATATTTAAAAAGTAGAAATTACTTTGCTATATCCATTTCAAAACCCATCAGAAGACAGGAATTAAGTAAAGAACACTTCTAAAGAAATTTTCATATACTTGAAATTATCTGTCATCTAATTTCTCCTAAGGTTTCCTTTGGATTAAAATACTTAGTTACTGTAGCCTACTTGTAACATGGTCACATACTGTGCATATCTACAACTGAAGAGGTCAAGAATTTAGCTATTGATTGATAGGACCAGAAAGGACATTACATTTTTCAACTCAATTGTCAGATCAACAAGCAGTTATGCATAGGATACTACAAAAAAAGTAATCCATCAAATCTTTATTAATTACTAAGTCTATTAATGACCCAAAATCATCCTTGCTGGTAACAGACAGTGTGAAATTGCAGTAAGAATTAATTGGTCCCACTGCTTCAAGCCTAGTTGAATTTTACAACTCATGAAAATTAAGTAAAACATTTTTAGTCATTACAATGTTTTGTCTTTACAATTACAACTTATATTTGTTTGCTGGAAAACAATGTACAAGGGGGGATGCTTTAAACTGTACCGTACCTTTTCCAGCTAAAGCTGGTATATTTCAAGGCTTCGTCAGCTAAACAATCAAGTACATAGCACACTTGCTCTCCATTACCTGCCTTTAATTTTGAGGGAGGAAAATCCACAGGCCTTCCCTAAAATGAAGAGATACGATATTTACTAATGGCTACTCATCATTCTGAGTTTCCTCTCAGGGAGGTAACTAGACAGTTTTTACACTACAACCCAAGGGTCTATTGTGTAAGAAGATTTTACTAATGTTAATTTATATTCTTCCCCTACACAGCTCCTGTCAGGCAATGGAAGGGTAAACAGAACAACCCAAGGAACAGATGCAGAGCAGAAATCTGAAAGCACCTGGTAAGAGGATACTCATAGGGAGCAGAAGAGTCAGAAGACACGAGGGAGCTAGATGGTCAAGCACACAAGTGACACACTGGTAAGCTAAGAACAGCTACGGAGAAACTTGGGTACTGAGGCTTAATCACCATCTTTTCAGTTTTGCAATGTTTCTTCTGGTTTTCGTTTATAACATATCTTATTCGTATTTATTGCTGTCCTGCAGAATAAACATCTGAGTTTGTTAGGGTTTAACTCCATTAGAGAACAGTGTTCTTAACACCATTAGCAGCTGCACCACAGGACACTCTTCCATAAGATCATACTTCTTCTAAATCAATATACTCTCCTGGCCTTTGGTTGGTTGTTTTTGTGTTGTTTGTTTTTATTTAATATTGAAAAAAACTCCAGTAATTCCTGGGTTTATTCAACCTTTTACTCCTTTAACAACAAAGGAAGGAAAACATGAATGCAATTCTAACCATTTCCTTCACTATGAATGATACCATTTGACAGCAGCAGGATCACAAGCACTGTGTAAACTTTCCAGACAAAATCTTTGTAAATTATACTACTATAAGTGAGCAACACATGTGGCACTACAAGAAGACAAATTTAATCCATTTTACAGACTGTGGAGCAAAGCTAATTAGAATAATTTATAACACTGTAAAACCATTTTTCGAGTGCCAAAAAACTATCAAGCAGGTACAGACCGTAGAGACTTCCAATTAACTAATGAACATAGTACTGACGTATAGATATAAAACATCTGTCTGGACCTTGGGAAAAGGAGAGGAAGTGTGACATTACTGTTATTTCTGAAGTACATTTGTGCTTCAAGTACATTTGTGAAAACAGCATATGCAACACTTACAAACGATCTCAATTCTGAGAGTATATTTGATATTGTTGCATTGGGATCGTCATATTCTTGTGGCTGCTCAAAGCGATGTCCTGCTTTAGTGATCAGCCAAGCAGCAAGTGTGCAAAACATGAAGAACTGCTCTCCGGGATTAGTGGCCAGTGCAAAGTAGTGCCTGTTTAAAAAGGGGAAAAAATGGTAGATGTTTTGAGCTCCTGATGCTCTTATAGACCAGCACAGACTAGAAGAAAGTTTATTTAACTGACTTTCTCGATGAGTGATACATCTGGACTAAATTCAGGATGCCTAGTTTCACACGTAACCACAGCAGACTGAGTTTTCTATGTTTAGCTCATCCGTTTCCTGTTTCCAATAAATGGGAAACAGTCTATTAATCAACATCAGACTTCCAAGGAAAGCAAAGGAAACTGAGTACTCCTCTCCCATTCCAGCGGGATTATACAGCTCCAAGAAAAACAACACCACACTAACACTTCCACATGAACCCCAAGTTACTCCTCTTATTTACCTTAGCAGTCTCAAATGATGATGAGCTCAATTCTATTCCCATCTAAATTCTAGGGAGGAAGAATCCATCCCATCACTTCATAAAATACCACCAGTGACTAATTAAGAGCCGATACAATGGATTCATTCTAATGTCCCATACATAACGTCCTTAAAAGCTCAACAGAATCCTAAGTCAAAGATCTGCAATTGCCACTAACTTGTAGGCCATGAATGAACTAAGATTTTGCGAAATCTCAGGCATTTTTCACAGAGCAAATGATTTACAGTGCAAGACAAAATTTAAGTTTGAAAACATACTCTGAATAGATTAGCAAAAGTAATTTATAACGACTGTCAACATCACAGCAAACAGCTGACTTCTAAAACAAAATTAAAATGATCCATTGCTAAAGCTTTATACCTTTACCCATGACACTGGAAGCCAGGATGGGTTTGTCTCATATTTTATCTACTTTATAACACATTAAAAAAATGCTTTAGAAGCTTATATAATTCTCCATTAAAGGGAGTCTAGACAAAGAACAAAGAAGGGTATCTGTATTTGGGTAAACAATTATACCTCTTCAACAATAACTAAGTAAATAAGCAAACCATGCACCAAGTGACTGCATGAAAACATGAATGGCACTTCCTTGAGGAGAGGAGAACAAATCAATGGAAGCTTCATTGCCTAGAGATGTGTCCTCTTTCTGCATACTGGCCTCATCTATACCATAGTAACCTCACCTCCTGCTCCCTTCTTAACATCCCCAAATATTCTTGCTGACAATAGCAATACGTCCAGTTCCTTTAGCTCCAAAGTTCCACAAACTTCTTCCCCTTCCATATTCCTCACAACTGTAAGAGGCTCTTGTACCTACATCACTGTGTAAGCTTAGATGGGGTATGTGTTTTTGAAGTGATCCCTCCACCCATCCTCACCTACTGTGCTTTGGGTTCCTTTAGGGGGTCAGGTACACAAATTGGATCTATTTTGGACCACATTAAATGTAAGGATGTGGTCTTAACAAGAATTAAGTCCATAAAATCAGACCATGGTTAGACCCCTAAAATTAAAAATCGTGTGGGCACTGGATACTCAGAACCAAATCCTTCCCTTTCCAGACGTGGCAGACAAGGGTTTGCTTCCTTGCCCCATGAATACTGATGGCATGACAGCTGGCTAAAACTAGTTTATAGCCACTGCACTCACACTCAAGCCTCTTCTCCAACAAGAGAATAATCTGGACAGCTTTCCCCCCCACCGAACTGTTGCTTAGCTGTGTACTATGCTGCTGCAGAGCCTGGCTGAAAATGACAGACAGACTTCAGTTATTTGGGCAGGTGTATGTTGGAAGCACACTGGCCCCATTCCCTGTCTCACACCATCATTTAAAAAACAAAACAAAACAAAACAACAAACACAAAACATACAAAACAAATACGTATTACAGAGGAAAAACCAGACTTAATGGGTCCAAACCCCATCGCAAATACACACCCCGAATAGAAGAAATTAATTTAGGGTAGGATTATTATTTACACAGATGCACTGACTTGCAGATACTCGACACCTTCTGGGACTGGGGGAGGCCAAGTGACTATTTACTTCTCACATCTCAGCCTTCAGAAGGAGACTTCCGTTCTGAAAGCTCCAGCACGGCAGGGGAAGCTCTGAAGGCTTTCACTTGACCCAGGCACCTCGTATGGTCAGAGCCAGCCCTTCCTTCCCGGATTCCCGACCACAGCGGCCTCACCGCCCGCCGGGATTCCCTTCCAGCGGGACGCCGGCCCCGTGCCCCGGCACCCGCCGCTCTGCAGCCACCGACCCCCGTGCCTGGAGCTGCGCACCCCCCGGCTCCAGCCGGACCCCCGCCCGCCGCCACCCACCCGCCCGGCCGAGCGGGCCCGGGGCACCTGGAGAGCGGCCGCATGTTGTGGCGCCGCAGGGCCTCCTCCTCGTATCTCAGCAGCCGCAGCTTGTCCAGCAGCACCTCCATCAGCACAAACATCTGGTGGGCCCCGCCCGGGCCCCGCTCCGCCGCCGCCACCGCCCGCTCCTCGTCCCGCTCTCCCGCCGCCGCCCAGCGCCGCGTCCCGCCGCCGCCCGCCGCCTCCTCCGCCATCTTGCGGCCCCGCCACCCGTTACCCTGGCAACCGGCCCCACCAATCCCCGCCTGCCTCAGCCGCCGGCGTCCGCCCCCTGTCCAATCACAGGCCCCCGGGCCGCGGAGCCGCCGCGCCCGCCGGAGAGAATGCCCAATGGCAACGAGGCACGCCAGGGCAGCATCCAATCAGCGCCCAGGGGCGGGGCCGCAGGGGTTTGGGTAGTTCCGCCCCGGAGCGCCACGCGGTGCGGGGCTTGTCCCGCAGGGCTTCTCTGCCCTGGAGCTCGGGTCTGTTCCCGCCTCCGGGCGGCCCTGCCGGGGGCTGCGGGCTCGGGGGAAGCCTGGCGCGGGGCGAGGCCGAGCTGCCGGCTGGGGCTGCTGCGGGGCGAGGCGGGAGAGCTGCTTCTCCCGGGGGTGCGGAGACGCGCCCGCCCGGTGCGCTGCCGGTAGCGGCTGGGGGCTTGGCTGCCCGTACGGCCCGCGGCACTTCCTGCCGCTGCTTCGTCCGCCTCGGTTGGGTTTTGGTTGTTGTGTTCGCTTACCCGTCCCTGACAGCCCCCTGCCCCCGGGCTGTTGAGCCCTGCTGTTGGGGGGGAGGGGCGCAGGGAGCGCCCGCCGGGCTCGGAACTGTCCGGGGAAAACGGAGCGCTGGGGAAACACTGCTAGGAAACAGCCGCCTGACCCTGCAGGCAGCCCGCGGAACCCACTTCCCTTCTTCCAGGCCACCGGCTGTGGCAGCAAGCCTTGTGAAAATGCGCGCCGTCCTTCCCCTTGGGTGCGGGGCTGACCCCGCGCCCTGTGCCGGCTCCTGCCCTTGGCCCCGCTGCGGGAGCTGCGGCCGCCGCAGGAACCGCACATCTGGCCCTAAGTGGTTCCATCTGCTGCTGCTTCTTAGACCTCGCATGAGTCACGGGGAACCGGACGTTCAGTGAAGCTGGCAAAAAGATGGCTTTGTAAGCACCAAAAAGGGAAAAGCCCACATACGGTATATTTAGAAGCTCTGCGTGCGTGGGAGGTTCACGCCGCATGAGGATCCACCTTCACTTGCGCGGTTTTGGGAGGGCCGGTGGAGAAGCAAAGTTGCATCGCTTCGGGAGAGCTGTGTATGTGAGATACACCTGAAGCAAGGTGGGTCTGAATGTTTTGGCGACTTGTGAAACCATGCGAGGTATGAAAAAAAAAAAAACCACCACAAACCCCAGCATTTTTTGTAACAGCTCTGTGGTGGTGTAAGTGTACAGGCTGTGGGAGGTATGGAATACGATATATGTATATTGTGGTATTTTTTCTCTACTTCCCAAGACGGTTTTGGGTGTGGGAACCTTCTTCCTTTGGAGCTGTTTCTGAACACTGAAGTATGGACTTGTTGGTAAAACTTCAAATCCTCAGACACTTCCAGTCTTCATAGGGATGTATGTGTGTGCTTAAAATGTGCTGTTGCCAATTGCCTTGATAAGGTATTAACCAGAATGCTGTTTTACTAAGGAAAAAGTAACACTTGTTTGACAGGGTTAGGAGAACATGGCTGCTCTCAAAGTGGGTCACAGAGGGCAGTTCACTGAGCGAAAATTGATCTTAATGCCTGCATGGTAAGGGAGTGGTCTGGTCAGGGTGTGGAGGTCTAATACAAAGTTCCAAGGTGGTGTAGGAGAAGTTGTTTGGTCACCGTCAAAAGAAAAAAAAGAATGAGTCATTTTATGTGTGTACCCTACAGTGGCTCAAGTGCACTGTTGCACCTATCACTGTCTGAGCTGTTCAGTGCTTGACTTTGTTGTATGTCTTTAAATATACCTTGTGGTGCCTTGCCCTCAGAAACTCTGGCTGAGTTGCCCAGCAGAGCCTGTGGCAGTTCTGTATGAAATAAGTCTCCTAAAACCTAGAGCATCATTCGCTGACATGACTACAGTGATCTTAATTCTAGTTGTATGCTGTCAGTGTCAATAATTTTGTATTGATATTTCACTACAAAGCCTTAAGGTATGATTTCTTGGTTTGTGCCATTTAGGACTGTAACAAGCATGAAAAGCATGTTTATTCAGTACTTTGCAGTGTGACTCTATCAACATACATACCTGTAAGATCCCAGACCTGCTGAAAAGGAGACTGGCTAGAGCCTGCACTCCTCAGGTTTTTCTACAGACCTACAAATGTTTTTCTCAGCACACCGTGGTGGGAAGATCCAAAGCTAAGATTTGTGCTGAACGTGAACATTTTCCGATAACCAGTTATAATTCTGAATTTTAGTACAGTGTTACGGACCACAGGTAGAAGACACGAGGCAGCCTGTGCTGTGAAACAAAAATTCGGAGCTTCCAAACCCCCTTGCTTTCTAACACTCCTCACCGCAGTGGGAGGCTGGTGCGGCTAGGTAAGGATTCCGAGGTCAAGACCCAATAACAACAAACAAGCTGTTACTGAGCAGGCATTCTTTATTGCAGTGCTGGGCAGCACTGGGGATTCTCCACCATGAGTGCTCCAACGAGTCAGTGAAAAACCCCAACTAATATACACCAAAAACTTGCATATTCAGTTCCATGTCAGTAAGTTCCCAGAATTCTTTTACATAGCCATTTCCAGGAAATAAAATGACTATCTTTGTAATTATGCATGCTGGAGGGTCTCCTGTGGGGGGTCTTTGTTGATTCTAGTTCTTTGTCATCTTGGTCCTGTCTCTTCTCCTGGTCCTGTCTCCAGTCTCCTGCTGGTAGATTGCCCAGGTGGGTCAGAGTCCACATAAGTGTTGTCTGTAGGTACCAGAGGGACTTAGAAGACTTGATGTTATCACAACCTACAGGATGCTTGGCATAGTTGACTGATAGTTTCACAAAGCACCTTGTTTCAAAAGCAACCCTTAGTATAGCAAATTCATTATTTTAGTAAACTTTTATTAGGCTATATTTCTATTGAATTTACTAACGAATATCCTATGATGTATCAGCTGTCAGGGCTTTGTTCCTTGACACAACCCCCAAAGGCACCAGGGAGGGTAGTTGGAACCATGTTACTCTCAGATCATTGCTGCCAAACTGCACAGGCTGCCTACTAAACATGGCAGATCACTCAGTAAGGGAAACTTAGCATTGGTTGCAGTTTCTGAAATTCAAACATCAAGCATAGTATGTTGTATTAATCAAATTGAAAGTGGTGGACAAATCAGCTAAAAATCCAATAAAACATTATGTATACCACTTGCCATGGAACGGAGCAAAGCAGGTATAAATTTTTGTTTCTTGTTAGCAGCGATTGCCAGTATCGTAAATGCTTATTTTACTCTGGCATCATTGCTGTCTCAGGTTTGGTATTTTGAGACCCCTCTGTTAGTTTTTTCCCCTAAAAGAAAAATGAGAATGCATTAAGTAATTGCACTAGCTTTACAAAAGAAATAACATACAAAAAACCTTGGGGTGTAAATTCATATCAAACACAAATACAGTGATGTAGACCAATCAAAATTAGTAATTAGTATGAAAAGAACTGGCTAGCAACCCTGGTTAAAACCTATGTCCTGTGTAATGTCAGGAATGGTACCGAAAACTCTCCTCTGGGGAGGGGAAAACCGACCAGGGAAAGGTCTTTAGACTTTTTTCAAGCTATTTGATTTATGAGGTAATTTCTCCACTGCAGGATGGTGTATTTCAGAAGAGTGTGCCAGGGTGGAGGAAGAATGCAGTCAATCAGTTGCAATAAGATTATTCTTTTTTCATTGTGTGCAAAAGCTTCCAGTTCATTGTCATTAACTGACAAACCAGAAGACACGATGAGAGAAACCCCTTCTTCTTTGTGTTCCTATGCGCACATAGAATAGAATAGAATTCCATGCGCACATTTTTTAAGTTCAGTTGATGTCATTTTTATCTGGTGAAATGTGAGAATTTCTTTATATCTGCAGTATTTGCAAATGAGGGCACATTTCCCACCTCAGTCAAGTGTTGCCATAATTAGAAATATGTTTCAGGGAGCAGAAAGATCTGGCTTGACAACACACATCTTATTTTCTTTTGGAAATGGCACGTGACCATTTTTCCTCTGTGTCCTGCTCATGAATGATGAAGATTAATGTTCCCTAGCCCTGTAAGATCACTGAGGGTAACCACTTTCCATTCATTAATCACAAAGTATCAATCTGCAAAGGATTGCACGATAATAGAGGGCCTCAACCATTATGAAAAGTCTAGTGTTACATACTAACCTTAAGGCTGAAATCTAGGCTGTTGCAAACAAAAACTATGATACAAACACCTACAGTCCTTAATCAGCTGTATGGAGGAAATTATATAATTAGGGTGTGTCTTTTAGCTGCATTGAAACATGTTTTCTTCTATCCTTTTATGTTGTCAGTTTGATACAAGTCAGCTGTGAACCAAAGAAGACATGAAGGGACAGAAAATAACATTTCTTCTCATCTATATATTTCACACAGCTGCTAGACTTTGGGGTAGGTTATTGTTCTATTGTTTTTTTAAAATAATACAGTTACTACTAATTTTTAAGAGGGGAGAATTAATTTAAACTCTGTTTATTAAGGGTAAATAATCAATTATGGGTCATGTAAAACACTCCTGAAACAAAAGATAGCCATTTGGAAGATGGCTGCATGGATGGCCATCAAACATGTTGAGCACCCAAACTGTTACCTGTCCATGTTTCTGTCCCGTGGCCCTGGTCCTTGTTTTTGCTGTGATGGTACAACTGCTTGGCATCATGTGAGGTTATTAGTAACCTGCGTCATTGCAATGTGGCATCATTAATATGAAATTGAGAAAGTAATAAGATGCAGCTCAACAGGTTTTGAGATTGAAGGTGGTGCTTTTGGAAATGCATTCAACGCTGAGGTGGTGGTGTGCTGAATTGAGTATGTGAGCGCTTACACAGGGTGTCTACTTAGAGTGATTATAAACTCAAATATGAAAGCTCTGCTGGAAAATATTGATGAAACTCATTGAAGACCTTTGCTGTCCCAGTAACTCATGCTACAGAAAAGCCTTGAAAATGCCATTGGCATGCTTGGTAAGAATGTGCTGCCTGCCAGAGCATTGTGGTGGTGGTGTTGTTGTTGGAAGGGGCAGAAATATGCTCATAGATTTAACTTACTCATATATACTTACGGGTTTTGGGTTTTACAGCACATATAACAGTAACAGGGCTGTTTTCCAAGGATTGCATCCTCCCTTGTGCTTTCACTCCTGAGAATGATGAAGTAATTCACTGGATGAAAGGGAACAAAAATGTGCACAGCTACTACCACCAGAGTGATCAGCTGAAAGACCAAGATTCAGATTACAGAGGGCGAACACACCTTTCCCACCAGAACATTCCCAGTGGAGATGCCTCCTTGAAACTTAGTAACTTGACTGTGACTGATGAGGGCCTTTATACTTGCTATGTGGGAACAAAGAGAACTAAAGCAGAAGTGAACGTCATGCTGCACGTGAGAGGTTAGTAAGACATTACAAGTGCTTGGTTCACACCAGTGGAAATGGGACACCACTAGATTTTCTTGTGTTATTTCTCACATGAAATCCAAATTCTCCAACCTAACAGAGCACCTTTTGGATCTGATGGTGTTATCAAGCAACTAATTTTCTCTGGTGAAACATTATAACACAAATTGAAAAACTACAGTGCGGTATTTTTCATAACTGTGTGTTCTAGGGTTTAATTATGTAGTTTACTTGAGTTTTAAAACATTGCATGTCTTCTCAGAACAGTATAGACCTTGACATTGACATTAAGTAATGCTATGATTTCTTCTGAAATAAAACACTTTTTTTTTTCTCTCAGTTATATTTCTTTTCCCCAATGGTGTTTCAGAAGACTAATAAAGTTAAAAGGATTTTGAAAGTAGTAGGATTGACTTTTTTTTTTTTTTTTTTTTCCCCATCTACAGTTTCCTCATATTATGCACTGGAATACCAAAGCACAGAAAAGGTGCTGAAATGCTATGCCTTTCTCACTTATCCAGTACCACGTATATCCTGGATGCAAGGCAATACAACTGTCCAAGAAACACATCAGGAGAAAAACAGGGTTGGAGTTCTCTATTCTCTTAGAAGTGAAAAAAACATCACAAACACAACTTATCCGTACTCCTGTCATATTAGTCTCCCTCATGAAGAGTGGAAGGCTGAATGGAAGATGCAAGGTAAGAGTGAGCAGAAGTCTCTTCCTGCAACATTACTGAATGTCACAGCTGGTTTCAGAGCCAAATTAAAGACAGCATTTCTGCAGTGAAGCAACACAGATATGCGACCATGCAGAAGGATGCACCACTCTTCTGTTACAATTACAAGGCAGTTACAATATCATAGAATGTTTTGGGTTGGAAGGGACCTTAAAGATCATCTAGTTCCAACCCCCTGTGTGAGCAAGGATACCTCCCACTAGACCAGGTTGCTCAAAGTCCCATCAGCCTGGCCTGGAACACTTCAGGGGAGGGGGCATCCACAACCTCCCTGGGAAACTTGTTCCAGTGTCTCAACACCCTCAGTCAAGAGTTTCTTCCTAATATCTAGTCTAAATCTAGTCTCAGTTTAAAACCATTCCCCCTCATCCTATCCCTACATGCCCTTGTAAAAAGTCCTTCCCCAGCTTTTCTGTAGGCTCCATTTCAGGTACTGGAAGGCTGCTTTGAGGTCTCCCCAGAGCCTTCTCTTCTTCCTGCTGAACAACCCCAGCTCTCTCAACCTGTCCAAGAAGTAGTATTAAGAAGGGGTAGCTCACACTTCTTGAAGTTAGCTTTACTCTGAGCATTTTTCCATGCCAGTTTCACATTTCAAGAGGTGTATAGTAATCAGACTTTACACTAGATCAAGAAAACAATTAAGGTGGAGAAAATAGATGGGAGCCTTAGTGAACCTGTGGGTTATATGAGGGAGGGGAAAGTTTGCCTGCCGCTCTAGATGAGTGTGCTCCTTACTCAGCCCATTCCCCATCTTTTGCAAGAGCTTTTTTGGTACTGTTTGATCTTTCCTTTGTACTCTTGTGTTCTTAAGTACCCAGGCTCAGTGCCAGGGATGCATAGGAGTGGAGAGCAGCAAGTGATGCTTGCATTTGAGCAAACAGCAGCTCATTTTGTTAGCTAAGGAAAAACAGGGCTATAAGATTTCATCCTCCAGAATTTCACTGGAAACTCAGCTCAAGTAAGTAACTGGTACTTTTCAACCTCTCCTGTTTCTTATTTTAAATTGGATCAAGAGCTATGTGAGAGCAATTCCCTTGTGAGATATGCATGGCTGCTTCCATCACTCTGATTTCTCTTTAAAATGCATCCAGACACACTCAGTTCCTAATCCCCTGTATATGCTTTAGAACAAGAGTGTAGTTTTTAACTTAAAGACAATAGCTTGCAACTATGGAAGGTTTCAAGTATGGCATTGTAGTAGGTAACAAGTGCACTTTTAATGTCTGTTTTGTTAATCTATCCTTCTGATCCATAAGGGAAAAAGGTACATTTCATTACACTTTTATTTGAATTTCCCTGCATGCATCTGTCCTCTCACTGGAAGATTTTAAAAATATACTGTTTTCTTTTTCTTTATATAATGGTATTGCAGAATACAGTTTTATTTTGTCGTTATAGTTTTTAGCCCCACACCTGTATTAATTCAGATCCACATGCAGAAACAGAGTATGGTTATACCATGTCAAAATAACATACTTGTTTCCTCTCCAGCAGACTGCCAGCCACTACAGCCCCATCCATTGTTTCCTTCCTATGCAGCAAATCCCTGCTGTCAAATTGATAGTTGTGCTGTGATATTAATTTGTCTTATAGTAGTATTAATATATAGTATTAGTATATAGTATATAGTAGTATAGTAGTATAGTAGTATTTTATACATCAGCTATTAGTTCTACTTAACTGCTCTTTCCTTCTACTTACTTTTTTTTTTTCCTACTTTCTTTTTTTATTCACAAGTGCTCCAGACAGGGAGAGTACGCAAGTCCACCACAGCTGAAAGTTATTTCTACAAAATACAATATTTTTATTCTTTAAATTATGTTGTGACAGCTTTATCCTTTTGCTTTACGTGTGCAAGTATTTGATTTTTTGCCTTTTCTCCCTGCTCCCTATATAAAGAATTTCATGCTACTTTACACAGTAACTTATATGAGAAACCTTTGTCACGCCCATGAATAGGCCCGAGCAGATCCTTCAGCGAAGCGCAGTTTATTTACACTCTTGCAAGAATGGGTGACCTAAACAAGTAGGCACACCTGATAGTAAGGTGAATAACAGTTTATATTCCCTATTCCTGATGCAAAGTTCACTCCCCTGTTTCCCCACTGGCTGAGTAGTCCAGGGTTTACAGCCTATCCGACACTTCTAATTATGCTTTAAGTTTCCCACCCCTCTTTACAAATTCCATTCTAGAAGTTTACTTTTTACCTTTTAAGGTTTAATTCTGACCTTTCTTGCCCCCTTGTCTGTCTTCCCAATCACCAGAATGATTTATACATGTACATTTACATTTACATGTATACAATTTATACATTCTGGTGCCATCCTGTCCCGCAGAGTAACACAGGAGTGACTTTGTTCTGACTTTATCACGGCCTTCACCATGTGCAGGTATCTCAGCTCCCTCAGATGGAGCCCAATTAAGTCCCTCAGTTTCTTGGACCATAAATCACCTCGGTGTCCTTGGAATGCCCAGATAGCTCCCTTCTCCCTTCAATCACCATAAAGTTTTTTTTTCACTAGGGCAGAAACAAACTATTATCTTCCTAACACTAGGGTGTGAAAACAACGCTGCATTCCTAACACCAAGATGCGGAAACAACACTACATTTCATTTCTAACACTTAGATTGGGCTGAACTTAGAGGAGAAATAGGCAAATGAAAACAAAATAATTTTTGTAAGTATAGCTAGAACAAATTTGATAATTTTTTTATGTAAGGTAGGTTTGATTTTAAAATCTTCAGATGCTTCTAGAAATACACTGTGATGTTTTAATATGATATAAAAATAGTGAAATATGTTTTGCCATTTGTCTATCAGACAAGTATTGGACTTTAGAAAAAAATCAGAAAATGTCTAAATAACCTTCATAGTATTTAAAAAAAATAGAGGTGGTCCTTCAATTCTCTGTTTCAGACCAAGCTACACGCGTGAAAGGAAGTAGCGCTGTAATTCCTTGCAAAACCAGCAATAACGCTGCAAATACTGAAGGTTCCAGTGTTGTCTGGAAAAATAAAAATGGAGAGATCCTGGCCTTCTTCAATGGTACATCTCACTCTTACCAGCCCAAATCTGGAGCCCAAATAAACAAAACTGACTTTTCGTTAATGCTACGTGATCTTACTGCAAGTGACAGTGGAGAATACCTCTGTAATATTTCAACACCTCACTACACAAAACTTACTGTGACAACTTTGCAAGTTGGTAAGTTGCCACTCTTTCAGTTTTGCAGGATGGGGACCAGCGAGGGGAATCGGAAAGCTGAAAAAATATTGAGAAAAATAATCTCGCGTAATTAGCATGGATGTGTAGAAGAGATATTTTATTATTTGCCCGGGGGGGGAAGTTGCCTAAAATGTATTTATTTAAAAACTTGCAGTTGCTTTTTTTCAATTGGCAGCTTGTTATGGGCAAAGGTCTCAAAATCAGTGGGTGCCCTCAGTTGCTACTGACTGCCCTCAGTGTTGAGGGCACACTAAAACTCTCAGAATCATGTCCTAGATGTTCTGCTAACAGCATTTTAAAGATAGCAGGGAGATGAAGGGAAGCCCAAAGATGTGGTATAAATGTACTTGCAGAAGAAACCTTGTTGTGGAGAGCACACAATTGTTATTTCCAAAGCTTTAATTCTACACAGCAGGCATTTTTAGACCTGGGGATATGTATGTTTGTAGGCATGCCTGTGTTTCTACGAATCATAGTAAATTTCCAGCTGTGAAGTCTTAGTTACAGCTATTTCATTGCTTTGTTGTTTCAAGGAGGCTTACAGATTAACTTTCTATCTACTGAAAACTTTCACTGAATGCACATAGGCATTTTATGTAATTAAATACAATCACCTAAAAGGTTGAAAACTAATATAGGGAAGCTTTTTTGTGTGTTTGGTTTGGGTTTTTAAGGAGGAGAAACTGAAACAAGCCTGCAGGACACGAAAAATAAAGGAAATATAGCAGAAAAGGGGCTACAATAAGTGATAATAACTGCATATTTTTGTCTCCCTTTCACACCCCTCCCCTACGACAACTTATTTTCAGTCTGAAAACTTGTTGTAAGGTGTGTTTTAAATGGCAGTGGCTATATGCAATCTGAAGGAAGGGATTTAAACTAAACAAAATAATTAAGTCAAACAGACATCCTTGCAGCTTAACATCCAGCATGATCTTCCTAATCCTGTAAGCATAATACTGTGCCTCTGAAGTGGAGAGCACTGAAAAGCTCCAAGGAGTTACACTCTTAATGGATGCTCCTAATTTACACGTGTAAGTCTATCAGCCACCCAGTACCTTTATTGGAGACAGACACACATACTTGTCCAGTCCAGATATGATCTGGATCTTTCTCTACAAATGCCTTCAACAACAGCCATAGGAGATAAAAATCCTCTCTTTAACGGCTAAATTACTGTGCTGCTCACAGAATTTTCCTACTCATGGAACAGAAATACATTATACAGAACAGAAATTTACCCGAGAGAGGAGTATCTTTGTGGCAGCATAGACTGAAAGCAGGCAAGCAGGTAGGACATAAGAGGACAAGCTAGATCAGTATGTTGGATAGTGGTCATAGCACAAGCTGCTCAAACATCTGAAAGGTGTCCAAGTGCAACTGAAAAGGAGACCTTTTTAAGCAGGAAAGTGAGATGATTTTGCAGTTATTTCAGAGGCCTTCTCCTGTGTAAAGAAAGGTTGCAGTTAAAAGATGTTCTGCCAAAGGAACTAATGAAGTGTGAGCATAGGTCCGCATGTGGGGACAAAGCCAAGCTAAAGGCAATGACAAGGCTAAATGCTCTGGTTTTGGCAGTTCTCATTTTTGAGCTGTTTGCTAGACATCTATAGGGACTTCCCAGAAGAGTGTAGAATTTTCAAATTCTTTAGATGAGAATTTCCAGCAGTGGAAAGGGAGCCTGAAGTAGAAGAACTGTACTTAAAGGAATGAGTCCTCCACATCCGAGTGTCCTCACGTTGTTGAATTTGGCTGGAGTAATGAGACACTTGGTGCTGTGCAGAGGTTTCTGCCAGACAGGCTCTTACCTCTTGTGGAACCTGTTGTTAACCACCCTCCTGAGAGTCTGCTGCTTCTTGTGCCCACCCAGATGGTTGCATTGTGAAGCTGGGAAACCTTTTATATCAAAGTTGCAGAGATTTTGCAACAGAAATAATTAATTCTGTGGTCCAGGCTGGGTAATGCTTACTGAGTTGCTTCTGCTAGCAGCAGTAACATTAATGGCACTGAGCACTGCACCTAGAGGCAGCATTCACAATGCTGGGCTGTTTAGTGTTTTTTAATTTAATTTTTTTAAGAAGTTGTCAAATCAAATTACGTGAGCACGTAGGGAATTTGGTATCAGTGCAATTAAGTAAAATAATCTGTTTCAGCTATTCACACTTTTAAGTCATTAAAGTATCACTTTAAAGTCCTTTAGTATTAGTCAAGTAACTTGAACATTATTGCATTAGTAACATTAAAAAGAAAATGATACATTATCCCTAAATCATAGCTCTTAGATTATAAATAAGAGAAAAATCTTGGCTTTGATATATCTTAGTGAACAATAGTGAATATTGATTTGTGGTAAAAAGAGCTGTTAAACTTTTTTTTTTCTTCTAATCTGTATATTTAAAGAAAATTCAAGTAACACCCGGACTGCTGTGTTAGGAGTGATCATTCTAGTGTTACTCGCTGTAGTCAGTTTCTGAATCAAGGTATGTATAATCATTAGTGGATTTATTTTTGAAGGTAGTATTAAGCTTAAATCTAGATCTTGAATGTTTGACCAAAATAGAATGTTGATTTTCATGGATTAAAGCATATGAAAAGACTGAAAATGTAGAATGATGAGTCTCAGCATAAAGAAATTGTCCTCATCCTGGTTATTTTCTATGTCCATAAGGTCCCCTTTGGTACCTTAATGCAATGGTGTTTTGGTTGCAACAATGTTAACATGACCTTCTCTTGACTAGGTGCTTTCCTGTGTTCTATAAAAAGATGAAAAGTTATATACCCTTTACAAATATTTTCTGGTAACTTGATTTAAAAGCAAACAAACTAGTTAATTTCCTCTCACTGATGCTTAAGACCAAAACAAGCCCAAACCAAACTGCGAATTCCTTCAAGCAGTGCACATACTCTTCACTGAGGCTCAAATTACTGTTTCAACTGTATCCAACTTCGAAGCTCACCAAAACTTCACTGTGAAAAGTTACACTATTTGCTTTGTTTAGGAGACCCTTATACCCATATGGTGTGAATCATGGTCTATGATTCAACTGCTTTTGTCTCTCCATTTTGCAGATCCAGGCCTGGAGTGGAAAACATCCAATGGGGCAGGGGGAGAAGGGGAGAGAAGCCTAGATTTCCTTGAAGATAAAGAATTAAAAAAACCCATAAGCGCCAGGCAAATTTTGAGCCTCCTCACTCAGTGTATTATGACCTGTTAGTGGTCTAATAAAGCAGGGCCTGACATTTATTTCTGGATTACTGATTGCCTTTAAAACAGGCAACTACTATTGCAGGACTTTGTCTTTGGTTTTCTACACTTCCTACCCCAGACTATATACAAAGTGATAATAAATACAAAATATACGATCAGTTCACAATGGATTTTTCTTCTTTTCAAATGGGGAAACATGTTCAGCGTTTCCCCACAGAGGCAATTTTCTCTTTTCTTTTACAGGATCCTACCAAATGGTGGAGGCAACTATGACTCAGCAAGAAATCCTACCTCTGACACCACATGACAAGCAGCAATGCAACATTCATGTTACTGTTCCAGACCCTGACAATCCTGTTTCTCAAAATCTGTGTTCAAAAAACCTCAGAATGGCTGTGGTCTCAAGCTTACATTGTGTGCTGGAAGCATGGGGGTATATCCTGACCTGAAAGATTTAAATCTTTCCACTGTGGTTATGCATGGAAATAAAGTGTACACAGGAGAAGAATGAGGCTGGGATGCAGAGAATTGGAGATTTCACCTACTTCAGGGAACAAAGGAGAAAGGATGAAAAATAGGATACTAAATGATCAGTGGAACCACCTATAAAAAGGCATCTCTGATTTCTGTGTATCCCATGGCATTAACTCCTGCAGCTAAAGATAGAGAGCCCTGCACCTCAGATGAATTGGATTGTTGGTACAGTTTTACATTAGTACAGCCCATTTATGTGGTTTGTCTCTGGGCTCATGATATTGTTGGATTGTCATTCAAATTCAAAACAGATACTGCAAAACCACCGCCAATAAAACCCACAACAACCTCTGGTTCCACTATACAAATACAAGATAGAAAATCTCCGTCCCCACAAATTTCAAAGGTTGGACCACATGCAGTCAAATTAACTGAGCAACAATAAATACTGCTTAACCTTTCTTGGTCATTCCAGAGAGTGGAATTGTCTGTGCAAGTAGATATTTCTGCCATTGAATAAGAATGTTCACCTTTTTGGATACATCCTGTATTGGATGGTCCTCTTGGGGCAATGTCATCTGGTATTCTTTATTTGCTTTAGGAACTAACCAATGGTTAGCCTAAATTCTCTTTTCTAACTTAGAGTAGATGACAATAATCTCCAGCAATTGGCCAATGCTTAAGAAACAGCTCAACAGCAACACCTCATTAGCACTGACCTGTGTTCAAACTCAGTTATGGGTACAATTCAAAATTGCTGCAATAATTAGAGAAGGAAAGGATGAGCTTTTACCTATGAGCTTTTACTGATGGAAAGTAGGACTAATGAGAGATGTTACCTCTTCCATTGTCTTTATTAGTAAATTTAATGTTAAGTAATTTTTAGCATTAAGCTTAAGGATTATAGAATCCTGTAAGATTGATAAGTAATGTTATAGGTCTGGTATAAAACTTGATAATAAGTAAGGTGCTAGCATTTAAATGGTTTACCTTTATTGTTTGATCTATAAGCAGTAAAGATACCTCTTGCATTCAGACTTCTGTTCGGATCTCCCAATTTCCCTACTTTTTGACTGTGCTTGTACTTTCTACTTCAGTTATTTGCAATAAATCTTGATCTGTGCATGTATGTCTCATCTGCCATCATTTCCCATTCACAACATGGTCCTTGATCTCATCTCTCCACACATCTCTCCTGTTTACTAGAGTACAGCATCTTGAAGTGGATGCATGTTTTTTCTTGTACATTTATAGCAGCCTGGCTCTGTCTTAGGGCATTTTGTCTCTTTCCTCTGCAGTTGTGGTATCCTTTAAAAATGAACTTTAGTGCTTAATCCTTAGGTTGTATCTTCCTGTGTCTATGTAAGAGATATACCTTCAAACTTCCTGGATCTCTAAGATTTTGTCACAGTCTGAATTTAGTAAGCTTCAGGAGATATTTTACTGGGAAGGGACAGCTCCATGCTGGGATGTCTCCACACCAGGACATCGCTCCACTGGGACACTGGCACAGCCCTGTGTAATGAGCTGACCCGTGGAGAGATGTCCCGGCAGAGAGATATTCTAGACCCCACTTTACATTGGTTACCATGAAATTTGACAAGAACACACCAGGAAGACAACTCTAAAATGGTTGAGTCTCAGTATTTTTTTATGTTTCTCTCACTAGAGATTCACTTGCATGCTTGTCAATTTTGATGGTAACCTGCTTTAGAGATGCAGCTTTTGAGATGCAGCTGTTTAATTTAAAAAATGTAAGTGAGATTAATTTATCAAAAGACCTGTTGAAGCCTTTTATCAGAGGAAGTGGAAGCAGTTCACAGGTTACTCTGGTTACATTGATGGAGGATGAGATGGAAGTAACAGGAATGTTTCAGCACTGTTTATGTGACTGTTTATTTTACTCAGCTAATGTTAAAATAGAAAATATGGAGTTATCTTTAAAATTAGTGTGCCTTTTTCTGTTCCTACTAGAGGATTAATTTTACACATCAGCAGTTCTTACAAACATTTTTTGTTTTGACTAGAAGCAGAAGAAGGGATAATTTATGAGCACCTTGACATACCAGAAGAAGATTCCTCACTGTGCACACAGATGCTACTGAGATTGCTGCTGAAAAAATAGTTTCTTCATCTTCCCTATTGAGTTTACACTTAGAGCCACGTCGAAATGTGATCATCTAAGCAACAGTAACAATCAATAAAACTGATACAGAAAAAAAATGTCAAATGACACTTGTATATATGGAGTTGACATGAAAAATTTCAACTTGCAGATCCTGAAGGGACAATAACTGTTTTCACAGAAAAAAAAATCAGTTTTGAAGGATCTGTTGTTTTTTTTTCCGTATGAGGGAAGGAGAAGGCTTACAGTTTTGCACTTCATTTAGTATTTTAATTTCAAGCAAAGACAACTGCCCTGTTTAAAAGCAGAAAAGATTTAAGAAAACATGCTATTTCTGAGCCACAGGCAGTTCTAATGAGACATGTCCCTCCACAGCATCTCCTGCATCTCTCCTGCAACTTACAGTTTCAAGTCCTTTGGTTGGTAGTAGTGGAAGCTTCTAAACTGAATGTTCATATGAAAAAGTTGACTTTCTGCTCTCCTACAAAATTCATACAGACACTGACTGGCAATATGGAATCTTGGTTATCCATGCTTTGAAGGCTGTCCTACTGCAAAGATTTAATCTGTGCTGCTTTAACAATCTGTACATGAAATGCGTGAGGCTGTGAAGCATGGCTGAACTTGCCCTTGGTTTTGCTTTTGTTAGAGATCTGCCAATTAGGACTTGTTCCAACATAATGAAGCAGGATGTTGGCAATGTGTAATCTTTTACTGATCCCAGGGGCTTGGCAAAATAGAAACAAAAATAAATTAATGGAATTCACTATACAGTCTCTTTGGATTTTCACTTGATGTTTATTTCTGTAAGTGCCCTTTTTTTTTTTTTTTTTTTTTGTAGATCTGCTTTCAGCTGTGCCTGATTATAACAAGCATCTTCTTGGATCTGTCAGCTTGGACTGTACTTACTCCTCTTCATGAACCTGAAATACAATTGAGAAAGTATACAACTGTTAAAAATTGAACTGTTGAGGAGGGTTTTAGAGTAAGTTTATAATTAACTTATAAAAGCTTCTCTTTGTGAATGCTTCTTTTCCCTGGTATTACCAGTTTGTATCTGAAATAGACAAGCACCAACCTAGCCAACCTTTTCCATCTTATTTCAGCTAACAGTACTTGTTTCTAGTCTTCATGCTGGACTACATATCCCCTTGAAAGGAGATGACTTCTATACAACCCTGTTTCAATAGATGGTGGTGTTCGCTCTGAACCACACACACTTCCCAGCATTTCCAGGAATGTGGGCAATAGCAGCAGTAGACAAGGTATTTCTAATGATACATGATTAAAGCAGTCTCTCCAGTGCCTTTCTTTCTCCCAGGGAGATGTGTCATGGCTTTTGGGACAGCACTCACTGCCTGAACATGCTTTCAGCAGCTACTGCTATTACTGCTACAAGTGCCTTCTTATAGAGATGACACCTCCAGGTGTATCATTTAGCCCATCTTTTGACAATGTAATACTCTGCTATAAGCCAGAGCTAGAATTGGTGTTGGCAAACTAGCATCTGACTAACAAAAACAGACATCCACTTTTCTTTGACTTTTGTATATTTAAAGTAGAAAGTGGGTGCCTGTAGGATACAGGGAATAAACAGCACTGTATTAAAAAAAATAGTTAATCTCATGGTTTACTCATTTCTATGTGTGTGTGATTCTATGGCTTTGTGAACTTTTTTTTTAAAAACTTTTTTTTATTTTAATGGGGTGGGAATAGTTTAAATAAAAATATGTGGACTTTTTTTTACCCTTAAAATCTGCAAAACTTATTTTGAGCTTCAGTTACAGTACTGCTTCCATCATACATAAATGTGTGAGAGACCAGATCTTCATGTAGTTTTAATGTAGCTCTGCTCTAGGCAGTGGAAATATAGTCATTTATATCAGTCAAAGGCGACTTTATTAGCCCAATATAAAAGCAGAAACTGCAGTGTTTCTTCCCACAGAATAGTGGATACAGGAGAGAGAAGGAAGGTGTTGGGATCAAGTGTGATAAGAATACCAAAATTATACAGAAAGTTGTGGTTCTTTTCCTCTTTCTTGACTCAAGAGCTGCCACTTCCATAAATCTTACATGGCGCTAGGCATGGCAGTTTATGTTTCACTTGTTAATAAAACAGATAAAGTAATGATATAGCTTCTCTTTTTACCATGCCTACAAGTAACAATCCCACTCTTACTTGCTCTGGTTGCCACAAGGCAAGCATAGATAAGCAAAGGTTGGCCTTCAGTTCTAGACCAAGTCCTTAAGCACCGTTTAGGTTTGTCAATATTACTCTGCTACCATGGTGCTCCAGTGCAAAGCACCACAAATATATAATGACTAACCCAGCACCTCAGCGACTAATTACTCACATTTTCTTTTCATCCAGCTCTTTGAATCAATACAAGTTCATTGCAAGAGCAATTTTAAAATACCTGGCAATCTGCTAGTGGAGTAATCCCCAGGCTATATTATATAGATAGTAATCTACATTATCAGAGGAAGAAAAAGATGGAGCTTTTTAATATCCCTTGCAAAAAACCCAAACAAACCCAAAATCACCAGTCGAGCACAGAAGATAATATGACAACATCAAAAGGACAGAGAATTAATTTTGCTGAAGCATCAGATTGCTGTCCTAAAAGCTTATCTTATGTAGAAAACAAGATTTTATTCTAGACCACGCTACTTTAAGAGATTTCACAGATCTTCCTGCATACATAGCATCCACTACTGTGTTTTAAACGGTCATATTCACCCCATATGGTATAGCCATACCTTTTTCATGCCAATATCTCTTGACTTGCTCCTCAGTTTATTAACTTGAGATTCAGCTATTTCAGCCCGTTCTTCAGCATCATCCAGATCGTGCTGCTGTTTTCTGTACTTCGAAAGGTACAGATTGGCTTGAGCTTCCTGGTGAGAGAAAACAATGCAGCTGATTTCCTCCTATCCACATGAAACAAAGCTTTCCATTTCAAGCAGGATAGAAAGTGCTCAGCATGACTAGGTCACAGCTGTATGGGAGCCACTTGCCTCCTGGAGAACTGAGATTGTTGGTTTACAGACTTGATGTTTCCAGTGGCATTCTCTGTGTTAACTGAACTAGGAGGTTTTTAACATGCCTCCTGAGGGACTAGGAGGGAAAAAGTCTTTCCTGTTACTTCCCTCCCCCCCCTTCTCTTGCAAATTATGCTGTACTCTTAAGATAAAATTGGATACCTTTTATCAAATACATTCAACACATATACTATATCTTTTATATATAATAAATACATTTATACACAGAGGCTTTATATGAATATAAAAATATAAAATACATTAATAAAAACAAAATATTAATACACACACAGTGTATTTTTACTAAAAGCTTTTATGGATCAAAGATTGTGGGTTTAGGACAGCAAATTTCTCAAAGGTAAAAAGGCCAAAGTGTTACTTACAGCTTCCTCTGCTTGGTGCTTGTAGCTTTTCACTTTTAATTGTAGCTTGTCAATCAGATCCTGCATCCTGGCCAGATTCTTCTTATCTTCTTCTGACTGCAACAAAACACCATTAACTGGGTTGACAGTGTAAAAAGGCCTAAAGCCTCTCCCACAATTAAATAGGTGTTGCTATATATATATAATTTTATAAACATGAAGTTCAAAACACAAACAAGCCATGTTATGATCAACCTGTGTATAGGATGATTGAAGATGTGTATAAGCCTGCAGGCTTATAGGTATGTTAATATAGATGTGTATAAACACAGATATGTATGTGCACATACTTTCAGAGGTATATACAATAAATACAACACAGAGTTCCTCCCACAGGGGTAAAAAGCACACTTGACATTATAGAGTGTGTCATTATTTAATGAAACTGGCTTATGGGTGTGCCGAAACACAAGTAATCTGCATACTTTAATGTCTGGTGTGGAACCATTTCTGGTAAAAGGAGCCAGGCTTAAGCCGTCACAGTCCCTAAGCAGAAAGACCAGCTCATTCTGCCCGTGTGTGGTATTCTGTGCATACAAAAGTCACAGTAAAATAACAGGTAGGAGGCAAAATAAACTCCTAAAGCAGATGGATGGGATTATTTTCTTAAGACTGCTGTTGAAAGGAAAAGGATCAGCGCTTTGTGCTGAAGATATTTTTCAAAAGGCGAGTAGCAACAGCAGCTGTTAGCAAACCTGCAGGAGGCTCACAACTAGACCCTGCTGCTCACCAATAGGTGACAGAGCCCTGGGCCTGGGCAACCCTACACTGAGTGATGTGTTAGAGTCAACTGAATCCTGCTCTCTCTTTTCAGCAAGATCAGCACAGCTGAGAGACAGCTGGGGTCTTTCTTCTCTTGCAGTGTGAATAGTCATCTAAGCCTGCTCCATATTAATACTGCGCTAAAACTGTCCAAATCCCAGCAAAAGAGGCTTTCTAACATTATTCACAATGAGTCACAGAAGATGATGGTAGGACTAAAGAGATGTTCTTCTTATCCCTAAAGCTTCCTATAATCAGAAAGTTCTAGGTAATGCCACCCTTCATCCTTCAATGAAACACTGAGGCAACTTAAGACACTGTTAGGGAGAACATATTTCTTTCCAGTGACCGTAGCAGGACATTCCATCTCTCAATATGCCTGTCTCAGTTTCCCTCTATGATTCAACTGCTTATGTCTCTCAGTTTTGAAGGCCCAGGCCTGAAGTGAAAGATTCCTATGAGAAGGGATAAGGTTTAGCAATCTCTGAGCCTGTAACAACCTTGAAAAGTACAAACAGAGGCCAAGTTGATGTTTGTAACACCAGCTGCTTTCTGGTGTTGAACACGGAGCCCAGGCCAGCCACAACTAGGACTGAAATGGACATAAGTAAGAACGAACAGAAAAACAAAAGAGTCTGCTTGGTGGGAACAAGGCCTTCATGGGTTTTTTTCTCCTGTTTTCCTTTCTTTCTCCAATGAGAGATGTGGGAGGTATGGCTAATGGTTAAATGACAGCAGTCAATCCACTTTATTTTATAAAAGTCTGGTTCCATCTTTGATCGGGGGGATTTCTGTACACTTTCCCAGAAGGTTGCTGGACTTTCTCTCCTTCAGTGAGGACGCCTGCCAGAGAAACTGATTTTTGAGAGTCATGATCCACCCAGGGTCACCCAGCTGTGGCCTGGCAAAGGTGAGAGTTATTAACTCTTCCATTGTCTTTATTAGTAAACTTAATGTTAAGTAATCTTCATTACTAAGTTTAAGACTGTAGAATCCTCTAAAGTTGGTAATTAATATTCTAGGCCTAGTGTAGAATTTTTTAATAAGTAAGTTAATGGTTAACCTTTGTTGTCTGATCTAACTGTAAGTAGTAAAATTCACTGCTGAGATACCCTTTGCATCCAAACTGCACTTTTGTTGTGATCTCCCAATTTCCCTATGCTTTTGCTGTACCTGTGCCTTGTGTCCAGAATAATTAAGACCTCAATGTTATATGCAATAAACCTTGATTACTGCATATAGGTCTTGTCTGCCCTCCGTTCTGTCCGGGACAGTGACCTAGGGTTTACTATGGTCCTCAGCATACCTGGTAAGTCAGCTCTTTTATGCGTCTCTCAAACTTGCGGGCTCCTTTTTGGGCATCCGAATTGCGACGGAGCTCAGTCTCGAGTTCGTTCTCCAGCTCACGAACCTGCAAAAAAAGAACATTTGCTGTTATGCTAAATATATATAAAGCAGCAGATAATGCAGTTGACAGTTCAAGAAGTGCTCATTTTCTTAGCATCTTCAGAGTGCTGAGTTTCAAGAACAGATCGAAATGTAACCTTTCCATGCTGCTTATTCATAAATGTATTCAAGCTGCACTAGCAGTCAAAGGTGCAGGCATATGTAAAAGCCAAAAAAGTTCAACTGAAGCAAACGTTGCAGAGGCTTTAGATGTCGTGTGCTTTTTTGGCTTTGTTTTTTAACAAGGGCTTGGCAGCTCCTGTGCTACAACAGCTCATCATAACTAGATGATGAAGGGGAGGCATGTGTCCAAGAACTACTCCACATTTTGTGAAAAACAATAAAGTGTTCATAGCACCCCTTATTGGCCTCTATGAACTTACCAGCCAGCCCGAGGGCACCTACCAAGATTCAGTTTTAAGAGATAAGAGATATTGGTCCATATTTTGACCACACATTTACCCTGGATTCCAGTTTCTGGATCTGCTTCTTGCCACCTTTCAGAGCTATTTGTTCTGCTTCATCCAATCGCTTCTGGAGATCTTTAATGGTTTGCTCCATGTTCTTCTTCATTCTCTCCAAGTGAGCACTAGTATCCTGCTCCTTTTTAAGCTCCTCAGCCATCATTGCTGCCTGAAAAACAGCCACATTTTACAGCCCCTCTCATATGCTATTGAATTATATCTCAACAAATATGATGGGAGATCAGTTACAGATTATCCACCATTCAGATCACTCACTGCACCCAAAGTTCCAGAGAATAACTTGTGTGTGCATATCTTGACTGGACAGAAAAAAACACAAAAACGTAAGAGCCTTAAACACAAAGACATAATAGCTTTGGAGGCTTCCCCCCCCCATATTCTAATGCTGTGATTTAAGATTTTTTTAAGATTTCTCCCACCACTTTTTTTTTTTTTTTTTTTTCCCTCTTGTAGTATCTGTCCTATACAATATCCTCACTTATAAAGCCTACAAGTAAGCCTGTGACATCCATTAGAGACATTTTACCTAGAATTTATTAAAAATCTGCTCTTGATGTTTGGAGCTCTTGGAAAGGAGTACATTAAAAATAAAACTAGCAAACAAATTTAGCTGCACAGCAATAAACAAGAGTTCCCTGGGTGGCTGTACCAACAAAGCAGTTTTGGCAGTCTGAGCTGGGATGGAAAAGTTTCAACATCTTACATAGTTCCTGGTTGTTCTGCAAGACAGCTAGCAAGGGTGCCAATTAGCTCACTCCTAATTTGATGTTTGTGCCAGCCATTTACAGATTTTATAACCATTATTAAGCAGTCATCAGAAGACAGCAGTCATTGCAATCCAGGCTGGAGCTGAATCAAGGACAATCTGTATCTTCTTGCTGGCAGGCAGTAATAGTGCTGTCAGCCGAGAAACAGTAAAGACCATGGTACAGGAAAAGCTTCGTCCAGGCATTCCAAACACATAACTCACAGAAACCTTCAGTTTTAGCTTTCATTTTATTTGTTGGTATGGTATTCAGAGTTCAGTTGAACTCTGAAGATACAGATTTCTCCGAGTCTGTGGGAAATGCAACTATCTGCCTAAATCATGTCTTTCCTAGAGGAAGAATGCACTCCATCTCTCCCCCTGGCACCTCAAGCGTCATGTTTTTTCAATAGACACCTAGCTCTAGGATATTGGTTTGGGATTCAGTAATTTTGTTTCTCACATCAGATTCTATGTACATCAGGAAACTCACACAGAATCACTTAGATTGGAAAAGAACTTCAATATCATTGAGTCCAACCATTAACCCTACTAGACCAAGGCCAGCACTAAGCCATATTCCCAAGTGCCACATCTAGGTGACTTTTAAACACATCCCAGGATGGTAAAACTGCCTCCCGGGCCAGCATGTTCCAATGACTAAGAACCTTTTCAGTGAAAAAGTTGTTCCTAATGTCTAGTCTAAACTTCCCCTGGCACAGCTTGAGGACATTCCCTCTTGTTCTATCACCAGTTACTTGTGAGAAGAGACCAGCGCCTACCTCTTTACAATGTCCTTCCAGGTAGCTGTAGAGGTTGATGAGGTCTTCCCTCAGCCTCCATTTCCTCAGACTAATATCTCCAGTTCCCTCAGCTGCTCCTTATAAGACTTGTTCTCAAGGCCTTTTACCAGCTTGGTTGCCCTTTCTCTGGACATGCTCCAGCACCTTGGTGTCTTTCTTATACTGAGGTGCCCAAAACTGGACACAGTATTTGAGGTGTGGCCTCACCAATGCCGAGCACAGAGGGACGACCACCTCCCTGGTCCTGCTGGTCACACTATTTCTAATACAAGCAAGGATGCCATTTGCCTTCTTGACCACCTGAGCACACTGCTGGCTCATATTCAGCCATCTATCAATGGGAACCACCAGATCCCTCTCTGCTGGGCAGCTTTCCAGCCACTCTTCCCCAGGTCTGTAGCATTGCATGGGGCGGTTGTGGCCCAAATGCAGGACCCAGCACTTGGCCTTGTTGAACATCACACAATTGACCTGGGCCCATCGATCTAGTCTGTCCAAGTCTCTCTGTAGAGCCTCCCTACCCTCAGGCAGATCAACACGCCCTCCCAAATTGGTGTCACCTGCAAACTTACTGAGGGTGTCTAGGGAACAATCAGTTTGATTGGTAAAGACTGAGGCAAAGAAGACATTTAGCAGCTCAGCTTTTTCCTCATCCTTTGTAACTATGTTTCTCCCTGCATCCAATAAATGATGGAGATTCTCCCTACAATTCTTTCTAGATTCTCACTAGCACTAGTTAGTGCTAGTTCAGTCTTGACTGTTTTAGCCTACCCAAGTGATTGATTTACCTGATTCAAAGGTGACATGACCTGAGACTTTGAGGATCAGTGGAAACCTACCCTGCATTCCTGGGAAAAAAACCAAACAAACACAAAAAAACAACAACCCAGCAAAACAACCAAAACCAAATATCTGGAGGATATTTGGATTTTTTACTTCTAGCCTGTTTTATTTTGCAGTTCCATCAGTTACTGCCAGATAACTGTGGAGAGCTTTGCCTGTATGAGCTTTGTCACATGCACAGAAATGGTGACTTTGGTTGCCCTAAGACATTGCTGTACTGAAAAGAAGTGAGCAAGGAACCAGCCTACTTACATCTGTGATTGCTTTCTTGGCTTTTTCCTCTGCATTCCGGCACTCCTGGATCGATTCCTCCACTTCATTCTGCATCTGAGAAATGTCACCCTCCAGCTTCTTCTTTTGATTGATCAGGCTTGTGTTCTTTTATTAAGTTTTCCCCAAAGGAATGGTGGAAAAGGAGAAAAGTGATTATTAGAGACATAACTTCTTTAAATACCTTAGCACACCAAGGCTTACTGATTTTTGCATCCTCTGGATTACAGAAGTATTTTGGAAGAGAAAGCCAGGTATATGGAAGGGGCTGGCCTTTACTACATAGCTTAGCTTCAGACTGAGGAAATACTAAAAATACTCTCAAAGCTGTAAATATTCAGCTTCTGATTCAGATAAAATAATAAGCCAAAGGCTGAAACAGAAGAATGAGTAAGGCAGTTCATGTTGGAAAAATAACGATCCATAATCAGTCAATGAGGTGATTAAAACAGAAGCCCCATGTCCTCAATGGGCTGGAAGAATAATTTCAAAACATTGCCAGCCTGTAGCATGTTTTCACTTCCTTCTGACCATTATTTGCTGGGGAGAAGCTTTGGTTTTGCAGGAGAAATGCTGGCGTGTCAGGACATGACCCTCCATGACCCTGTAAAAACTGCAGTGTCCATCATGATAAAGTCTAAATGCCTGGCCTAATGAAAATCTGTGACTGTGGCAGAGAACACTTTGCTGTGGGGTAATTTCCTGTCCTGCACAATATGTCTATTGTCAGAATCCAGCCTCTGCAGCTTTCATTGCTGAGTAACTTCAGCACACTGCACAAAAGCATTGCTGCTTTTCCAAATAAATGCCTCACCGTTCGAGCCATGGCTTAACTAAAGAAGGAAACCGGTTTTACAGGAAATAAATCAAATTTACTCTTGTCAACTTCCATCACTGCTTTTTCTAGAAACTTTAAAGCAGTGGGCTGAATCATAAATTTCAGCTAACTTGAAGGGAGTGAGGTGGCATATGTACAGAGTGAACTACTTCCTCTCCCTCACTTCCACCCTTGAAGCCGGGCAAGGATGGCCATGGACAAACAGTGTCAGTGCTTAATAGACAAGGCTCAGTTTAAGCCAGTGAGGGAGAGAGCTCAGAAAAAGCCAACCTGAGTGTGAAGCAGGTTCACACGTTCAGTGGCTTCCAGCAGTTCGTGCTCTGCCAGCTTCCTCGCCCGTTCAGTCTGGTCCAGCAAAGCCCTCAGCTCATCCAGCTCCGACTGAAGAAGATTGTTCCTCCTGTCGGAGACAGCCAGCTGCTCCTTCAGATCTTCATTCACGTGTCCCGAGTCATCCAGCTGCACCTGAAGCTCCTATAACAAAGCAGATGTTTGGGTTTTTTACTGGTGCAACTCCAGTTTAGGCTGCTGTGCTTAGGGAGGACCCCAGATTGCAGAGGTTGCCTGGGGCCCACCTTAAGAATTTCAGTGTTTCTTTATTGGAGGAAGGTTTCCTCCATCACTGTAAGCTGAACCGCTTAGTGATATGTGGTGCAATGGGGAAAAGCCTGTGTGTTCAAATCTGTCAGAGCTCATGGTTCTGCTCAAGGCAGAACTAGCAGTTCAGGCATGGGAGAGGTGATGACTTAAGATTTATTTTAGCATTTTCTTTCAGCTATTACAAACTTGAAGCATACAACAAAGCTGAATATATAGACACTCTCTCTACCCCAGCCAACTGACTTGCTCTCCACTTTTAAAGGACTTGCAAGCTCACAAGAAAATAATAGATTTTCAGTTCCTCATGCAGTAGTTTTCTGCCCCTAGAAGAGGCTGTAGCTAGCAAGGGGTTTATGACTGGATCTCATCAAGCTTGTATACAAGTCCTGGAAGAAATCCATACTTTGGTATTCTCTTATGCCAGATGTGATCACTAAGGGCTTTCCCTGCAAATGCTTGGGAGTAGCTTCCCTCTTAAGTACCATCACCATTGCTGTTTTGCTCTGTGGTCATGGCACCCAGTCTGCAGTTACCATTGGGTGCTTGGGACTGGCAGCTCTCCAAGTACCTTTATTTGTGTCTGCAAGCCACGTGCTGACTTTGTTGCTTCTGCAGCATGCCTGTTAGCATGGCTGAGCTGGATTTCCATCTCATTGAGGTCCCCTTCCATCTTCTTTTTCAGCCGGATAGCCTCATTTCTGCTCCGTGCTTCAGAATCGAGGGTGGACTGCAGTGAATCTATGGCACGTTGCTGATTTCTCCTGAGAAGGAAAAGGAGGGTCAATGGGGTAATTTTCTTCTTTGCACTGGAACACAGAACTACATGCAACAGTCCTTCATTTTCTGAAGGTGTCACATTTCCAGAAAGAGTGTATTTCTGAATGACACACATAGCACAGGTTTCTAGTGCTCTACTGCTGCCTAACTGGCCAGTGTGCTTCACCATCTCAGCCAACTCCTGATTAGTAAGCACCTAATAGCATCCTCCATCCCCTGTTTCCTTTGGCAATAGTTCTCTCAGATCTCTTGTACACTCAAGCAAGTACAAGTCTGAACCTAACAAGAAGGACTTCAAGCTTAGCAGTCACTCACCAAGGTATCTAATAAATCATTTAGTGGGATGTTTTACATCCCAGCCTTTTTATGAAGGCATTAGTGGAGGGGATTAATAAAACTAAAGGTAGGCAGCTACATTCTAAGTTAATTATTCTAGGTGCTCTTTATAGTAAATGGCATGTGCAAGCTACAATTTATTGTGACTTACAATAGATGTTGAAAAACATTTCTTATGCTAAATATAAAGGGAACAATCAAGGAATAGAAATCTGTGTTACGGACATCTAAAGCTACATGAGATTAAGCCACTTAATTAACAGCCTGGTCCCCCTGTAAAAGGCAGCCTAGTGTCAATTTAAAGGTGGCAAAGCAGTTACAGACAGGTGCTTCATTTTCTTGACTGTATACCAGTCAAGTCCTATGATGAAAGTCTGGCTTGCTTACAGCCAGAATGTAACTCAAAACACAGAATATGACTCACACAGGGAAACATTTATCTTGTTGCTGGCCAGGATTTGCTGAATGCATAGGAGTTCTGTGAAATCTTTGAATTAGCAAGTAAAACCTTGTGGCCCTTATTGGTTCAGCAAGGTACTGAACCATGCCCTAGACTTCCAGGAAGCAACTCAGCGTGTCGGCTGAACAACTTAAAAGCAAAATGTTTGTAACGAATCTGAGGCTGAAAGCTCTGTTTAGGATATCTTGTCCTGAGATCTCTGTAATCCAAACATCTGCAGGACATCAGAACATAGCACCTGAAAGAACCAAAACATTCTTAGTTTTGAAATAATTAATATATCAATCCTTGTATTTACACTGGCAAAAGTGGGCCTTGGACTTCACCTTCCCTACCCTTTAGCTTACAGTGACGTGGTTCTTCCATTAATACCCTTGCAACACTGACTAGTTCAACCCTAGTTCAAAGCCAGAGTTTTTGGAAGGACTGCACACACACATGCTGCTGAAAATCTGGCCCAGCACAGCAACATTTTATGAGTGTAACTCTTCAGACTAGCATTTGTGCTGTGTGGGAGGGGACAGACAAAAGACATCCTCCTCCTCTCATCCAACTGCTTTCCATTTCACTTGCTCATCCCTTTCACTTGCAAGCTCCTCTCCTTTTATATTCACGTGTTCTGTATCTCTGCAGTTCTTACTGCTTACCCAAATGGTGGTAACCACAGTATAACAGCAGGTCCTCACATCTTCCCCAATTCAGTGTAGCTATAACTGTATAAATTACTAAATGCAGAGGTAAAGATTGTCTTCATATAACAGGATGGAGCACCACTGAGGTGGTACTGCTGATTTTGCCTGTAGTTCCCTCTGGGAGGCAGCCATCCTAGAGGATTAGAAGAAGGCAGCTCTCTAGACTCCTTCTCCGTACTACAAACTTACAAGACTTGGTGGCCCTTGGTCTGCTGCAACAATGGTTATGCCTGTCAGTTGTGTTACAGCTGCTATGCGTGATGGGCTTCTGTGTATGCTGGCCCAGACAGAACTGACAGGAATATTTGAATGAAGAAATGGTAGGACTACCCTTTGGCAAATAATCAGAACTGTCACAGTTTCTGGTATGGACAGCATGTCCATGTGCTGGCGTAACTACCTGTGGTGCATTTGAGGGGCTTGGGCCTTGAGAATATTTCTGGTCTTTTGAGACTTTCCCTGTAAAAAACATGCTGCTTCCTGCACAGTACCTTATATTGTCCATTTCTTCCTCCTTTTCTGTCAGTTTTCTTTCAAACTCTGCTTTAAGTTGAGAAAGTTCAAGCTGAAAACGAAGGGTCTTACTTTCTTCATGCTCCAAAGCTCCCTGAAATAGAAAGAACAAAGATCTTGCAGGCTAGGATTTGCTATATGATTTTATTTTTTCAAATCACAAACTGCTGCACAAAGATGATCCTTTTACACTTTTCTTCCCATTCCAAATAGCACTGTTTCCTCCCTGCCTCTCTCTCTAGGCAAGGACATGAGCAGATTACATGGCAAAACAGTACATTTATTTGCCTTCTAATACAACTTGGCAGCTGAAAAACTGAGCAGCATGCTCCTCAGATGACAAATTTTTAAACAATTCATGATTCACAAAAAAGACCTTAGGTTCTGTCTGCATGGTTTTGATAGCAACATGCATTCCCTACTCCACTTCCTGTGCAGACACCCTGTGGAAATTCATGGGCTTGTAAAGAACAGGCAGAAGCTAAAGCAAGATTGTTATTAGGAGGCTCACAGAGATCCCTCCAAATTGTGAAGTGTTGAAATCCTCCCATTTACACAATCTTATTTAGGCAAGATGACTTCAAGGAAAGAAATAACAGACATCAGCTCTAGACGACAAAATGCAAAAATACTCTGTTTGCTCTCCCCAGTTAACATGAAAACAACTCCATGAAACAAGGGAGATTGGTTCTTGCATCTTTGTCTTTATATTTCTCTCATATATGGAAGTGAAGAACTAAGCTGACAACAGCCCATAGTGAAGTAACAGGGCCTCTGAATTCTAGGTTTTGCATTAACCAGGCTCAGTGGCATTCTGACTCCTAGCTGCTCACATCAAATAGAAAAGTGAAGCAGAACCGAACACCACATATTTTGGAAACACTCTCTGATGGGTAGAATTGCACAGGCTTAGCTATGCTTCCCTTGAGAGATGGTGGAAACAGAATGGAGGTTCTGAAGACAAAGGAGTGCAAATTCCTTGCTAATGTCTAGCCATCATGCAGCAGCTACAGGTCAAACGCATGATTCATGCCAAGGAGATGCAAGGTATTACTGGGAACAGCATGCAGGAGCACTGAGTCACCACTGTGACTGCTGGAGACCCATACTCACCAGGAAGGGAAAAAATCTGTTAGACCATTTCTTTCACAATTGAAATAAAATACATCACTGCTTTACTTTCATTAGTTCCTAATTTCACTGAGCTTTAGGAAGCTGCTCCACACAGCCCAGGAAAGTAAAGCGTGCCCCTTAGACCCTTCAAGAACCAATGTATTCTTTCTAGCAAGAGAAGTTTATTGACAGAGCATATACTAACTCTCCACATATCAGAGCTGTGGCAGAAAGGCATGCTCTTTCCTGTGCTCTGATCATGACACCTGTTTGTTTGACTGTGAAATCCCTGCAAAGTATAAAACATCCTGTAACAGACAAAGGAAGTTTCACAGCATTTAAGGCATTAATGAATCCCAGTCACTGGGTGGTGTTAATTTTAGCAGATAATAGTTAGGGTACACTTCAAAAGAAATGCAGCCTTCACTAAAAATCCCTTGCTATGTGCTGTGCTGCATCTAGCCAGCAACACCTAGCCCCCTTCCTAGCCCTGCAATGCACCAAACTTTAAAAAAAACTGACTATCCAGGCCTTCAAGGGAATAATCAGGATTTCCAGTCAACTTGTTATGTACTGTTTGTTTCTGGAAACTGGGATCCCATTCATAGTTGTTGCTGTAGAAATTAATGCAGTCAGGCTAAGTGTCTTTACCAAATACCTATGAGAGTCAAAGATTTTCCAAATGGCCTGTTTTCATTTGGTTTCTGAGACTGCTACCATTTTTTTAATCAGGCTGCAGTATCCAACACAGTATCTGAGACCTTATACAATTTAAAATCACCAGGAGGTTTGTCTTCTTATTCTCAAAAACAGGAAATGGTCAGTTTGTTGCTAGAAACTAAATACTAGAAATATCTGATAAAATAAGACTACATTCTTAACAGTGTTTCCTGGAAGACTGAAATATTCTATGATAAAGTAAGCAAGAAGGACTGGATTTTCAGAAGGCCAGCAGATTTCTGAGCTTCCTGAAAGGAGAAAAAACCTCAAACAAACCAGAACCAACCACAAAAAAACAAAACCCAAAAGGCATCTCCTTTGAAAGAGCTTTCCACTTGTTGATCTTAGAGCTGACATTTCCAAAAGTTAGTGTTACTCTTGAAAACTGTGTAGCAAGGTCATAGGAGCTGGGTGCAGAGAGATTGCACGTACTAACAACAAACATATTGATCGTGTTGCTGAGAGGATGAAAAAGGAAGGAAAATAGTGATAAAGACATCCTTTCCCCTTCCCTTCCTTACCTCTGCTTCTTCCAGAGCCAGCTGAACTTCTGACTTCTCTTGTTCAACCTGTTTCTTGATTTTTTCTATTTCATGGAGGCTCTTGTTTCCTTCACTAATCTGATTGGTCAGATCAGAGATCTCCTCTGGAACAAAAAGGATGGACAGATTTAGGTATCTGTGTGTCTCAAACATCCTGCAATTCATGGAGCATGAATACAGGACCTGTTCCTCAAAGTACAACCTCAAGGGCTTGTACAACCACAAGTGCTGCCTTACTGTCCATTACCACAACTATTTTATCTGAACAACTTGCAGGCACAAACTTTCTTGTAAATACTTTTTGAAGTGGTTATAGGGGTTTTGTTTTTTTGCTGGGATCTGCAGGCTAGCAACACTGTGCTCTGCCTTGGGAGCTATCTAGACTTCATCTGCTACACCTTTGCCATCTTTCTTGTTTCTCCTCTGAGACTGGCACCTCTGCCGCTGAGCTTCATTGACAGGTGAGCAAAGGGAAGCCTGCTCTCCCCTGGCCATGCCAATTTCTATGTTTACAGTCTTAATTGCCCTCACCAGTCAGTGTCTCCAAAACACAACAGTCTCAAGGATGCAATAAACACCTTTACCCACAGCTGTTACAGGGCACCAGCATCCATCCAGCTGCCCACTGGTGTGGCTCTAAGGCTGGACATGGGGTCTGAATGAAGTCTACTTACCTTGGAGGTTCTTGTTTTCCCGTTTCAGTGTCTCCAGATGGTCCAGTGTCTCCTCGTAGGCATTCTTCAGTTTGAAGAGCTCAGTGCTGAGGCCACGGGCCTCCTTCTGGGAAGCCTCCAGCTCCGCCTGTGACTCTTCATACTTCTGCTTCCAGTCATTGATGATCTTGTCAAACCCACGCTGCTTCTTGTCCAGAGAGGCAGCTGCTGAGTTGGCCTTCTCCAGGTCAATCATCATGTCTTCCAGCTCATTCTGCAACCTGTGCTTTGTCTTTTCCAGAGAGGAGCACTTGGCATTGGCCGCCTCGATTGCTTCCTCAGCTTCTTGCAGGCGAGCAGCAAGCTTCTTCCTACCAGGTGGGAAGAGATGATGAAATGACCAAGTGCCACCACTGCCATGTTATTCAGAAAACCTGTGTCAGTTTTTGAGCAATATCTCAAAAATCAGGTTTGAAAAGGAAAATTGGAGGGGGACAAGGGGAGGGAGGAGGAAATAAAACCTCTAGAAAGAAAGGAAAGTTTATGATGGGCAAAAACCAGCTTGGATTATGAATGCTTACATGTGGCACATATTTGTGTGTGTGTGTGTGTGTGTGTGTTTGTGCGTGTGAGTATTTGAAATTGAACTTTTGACCTCTCAAGCAGTAGCCTGGTACTTGCTAGCTGTAACCAGTACGGGTTGGTTGTAAATTTTGGTACGATCTGGTCTAAATTATTGTGTTGTGTTCCTCCAATTAAGATACATGAGACAGAACCACTAATTAAGAGGCTGGTCGTGCCTTGGGCTTTTGCTCATAAACTATTTGGATTGGGAAAACAGGGGGCTGGGATTCCCAGCAAGAAGAGGTTCCTGGAAAGAAAGGAGGGCCCTGAAAGGAGAGCGTCAAGATGCTAGACAGAAAATATACTCAAAGTGGGGGAAGATCTTGCAGAGCAGAGATGCAAGGAGGCAGATGCTGGAGGTGCTCAGAATAGTCCTTAGCCAGTAATGCCTGAGATTGGCGATGGGGAGCAGCTGCACAGCATGAGCTAACATGACTTTCTTCCCTGCCTTCCCAGAGCAGCCATCATCTCCCACATGGAAAGCGAGGTCAGGACTGAGGGAACATAGCATTGGGCTGGGGCAAAGCAAGGAAGTATGAGGGATAACCAATTAGGGTAATCTAGTCTTGCTAGTTCTTAAATAAACCCCAGTATCCACATCCACTAACCTATGGACAAGGACTCAACAGAAACATCAATCTGCTTGAGCAATGAAAAGAACAGAAGGGCAACCACAAATGGCAGCAATGAGCCAGAGGGATTTTTCCAACCAGGTTGCCCTATTCCCATAGCAGTATAATGAGTCCCAGGGAGAGCAGTCCTGCCAACCAAGGACACGACGAAGCCAATCTAACCCACTTACTTGGCATCTTCCAGCTCCTCTGTTCTCTGAATGGCATCAGTCTCATACTTTGTTCTCCACTGTGCCACTTCTGCATTTCCCTTGGAGAGAGCCCGCTGCAGCTCTGCTTTAGCTTCTTGCTCCTCCTCATACTGTTCCCTCAAGAGATCACAGTCATGCCTGGCTGCTTGCAGGGCATGAGCCAGGGCATTTTTGGACTGCAGGGACAGAAAGGTCACAGCATTGCAGGTTTATTTACAGCAAAACCCAAACAGCCCCTAGAAATTCAAATGGAGGCTTGAGCCTTTTTTTCTTTTTGCATTTGGCTTTGAGACTCCAGGTCAAGTGAGGTAAGAAGTGTTTGAAGTCATCCCTAACTGATGACACGCTGAGGAAGCTATCAAGACTGGAGGCAAGCTAACACCTTTGGGAAGGCATCCAAACTTGTAAGATGCAAGATCCGAGGTTTTGTCTATCTTACTGGGTAAGTTCTATTTAACAATTATGGACCTTGATTATTTTCCCAAACTCTTCTCCTGTGACTTCCCTCAGTCAGAGCCATGAAATTACATCAGTACAATTACCAGGAAACATTCTCACTTCAGCTTTTATCCAGGCTACAAATAAACATGAACAGTTTTCTCCGTTCCATCTCAATGAATGGGACACAGTCAAGGCATTACCTTGGTTTCCTCTTCTAGCTGTCTCCTAAGTTCTTCAATCTGTTGTGTAAATGATGTTTTCCCCCGGGACAGCTGACTTATCAGTGACTCCTTCTCTTCAAGTTGTCTTGTAAACTCACCTGCCAAAGGATTAAAAAAAAAACAAAACCAAAAAGGAAAGGTAAGATGATTAAATTAAAAAGTCACAGCCAAAACTGAAGTCCCACCTGTCCAATTCTGCTGAGGAAGAGTACTAACAGTGCCTGTGACTGACCTTTTATGAGGCTTCTTCCAAAGTTGTAATCATCAGGCACTTTACCAGGATAGTTTTCCTTGGGTTTTTGTTTTGGTTTTGGTGGGGTTTTTTTGGTGGGTTTTGTGGTTTATTTGTTGGAGGTTTGTTTGTTTGTTTGTATTGTCAATACCTTGATTCATTCATTTTTGTTCAGCTCATGGATCAGACTAGACTGATGCTTACTTTCATGTGCAATTGTAGCTGGTTTTGTTTACACTTTTCTTCACTACTTTACATTGCTTTTCCACGGACTTCTTTTCAAAGGGCTGCAAAGCACTCTGAGAACCTCACAGCGACCAGTGTCCAGAGCTGGGATACATAAGGAAAACTTGATTTATCACAAGGGCATCACTGTGAGCTGGAAACTGCAGCCTTATAGCAGTACATAGAATTAACAAGAAAGCACGCAGGAAGTGAAAAAGATATATTTGAAAAGACATAGATCACTTCCAATGGTAATTGCTCTCATGATGCTGCTTTCATTGCCATTTATCATAAATATAGTCTGACGACAGCTTTCTAACTTTCAGAGTACTGAAATTTCTTTTCTTCACTTGCATTGAAAGAACTCTTTAGAGTGCTCTGAAAGCTATCAAAAGTAGCTACTCAGGAAACATTATCCAGAATTCAGTGGTATCTGATGAGGATGCAGAGATTAAATAGTACTACCCTGGCTAAAAAAGTACCAAGCACATAGAGCATATGGGGTATTTTTGTTCAGGTGCGAGCATCTTCTAGAATGCAAAGCCTAAGGTCATGCTGAGGAAGATGGTATTTACACAGACAGTAGCAGAATGCCAGCTCCTTCATCTTCCCTGTAGCACTGCAAGATAGATGTACATGTCCTTGCTTCTGAAACTGGGTACTTAGCCAGTATATCCATTTTTAGCTCATGAGATGGTATCACAGTGTGCTGGTAAGTATGTTTTAAAAGACTGAGGGTAGGTTGCCCCACCAAGGTTATAAAATATTGAAGATAGGAATGTCAAAAGACACAAAGCTACTGCTCCACTCAGCAATCCCAATCCATCCACTTTCAGAGCAGATGCCACATACATGGCATGGATGAAGTGCTGAGACACACCTGATAGATTACTGGGAAATGGTCTATACGGGTTGAACCAGCACATACCATTCTCGCTCTGGAGTTTCGTCTTCTGAGTAGTAAGATCATTCATGAGGCGAGTCATCTCCTCCAGTTTTGTTTTTGTCTCATTCAGATGGTCTTCATAAGTGCGACAAAGTTTCTCTGCATTAGCCTAGTAGGAATCAGGAGAAAACACAAGTAAAGCTGTAGCCTCCAGGCAGCCATTTGGAAGCTGTAGTTTTCCAAATGTATCCTTTGTTTGTTTGTTTGTTTGTTTGGCTTTCAGAGTAATGGCAGCTAGCAAAGACACAAATACCACAACAGTAAAGTGGGGAATAGCCCTGTGTCTACAGTCCCAGGCCAGGGGATTTCCCATCAGATCACCTTCCCCATAACACGGAAGCAGTAGTGCAAAAAGACGCTGCAGAAACTTCAAAAGCTATCTCATGCCTATGAAGTTCAGGGATAGCCTCCTCATAATTGCTAGATGAGAAAATCACCTTCAGTGATAATTGCTATTGAGTCTGCTTTCATTGCCCTTCATCATAAATAGAGTTTGATGACAGCTTTCTAACTCTCGGAATACTGACATTTCTTTTCTTTACTTGCACTGAAAGAACTCTTTAGAGTGCTCCAAAAGCTATGAAAAGTAGCCACTTAGGAAACACTACCCACCATCCAGCCATGGGAAGTAAAAATACACATGGTGGTCATGCAAGCCTTTCCTTTGCATTTCTTTCTAACATGGTCAAAACTGTGAACCAAGAGCAGGATCTGAGAGCACTCTGTTAAGGAGATCCTGCCTTGAATGGCTTCACCCCAGTCATCACCAGCCTGGGGAAGCACAATTTACATTACACAGTTTTGTGCTCTGAGATATATGGATTAACAATATGGCTGGGACTGGGGATGCACTATGTGTTCTAGACAGGCCATCTGAATTGTTGTCCCAGCTTCAGGTAAGAAGGGTCATACCACCAGCTAAGACAGGGGGGATACTTTGCACATAAGCACTCTCAGATTGCAAGACACTGCCTTCTCAAGACTCCAGCACTACCAGGTATCCTGGGAAACCTTCAGACTAGCTTTAGCTGCACATGACATTTGAGGAGCTGGGAGGACTCAGGACCCTTACTTTTCCCTTGACCATCTGTTCCATGTTGGATGACAGATCATCCACTTCCATCTTCAGCTCGCTTTTCTCCTTTTCCAGTTTCTGCTTGACCCTCTGCAGGTTGTCCAGTTGCTCTCCCATCTCAGCCACGCTGTCTGCATGCTTCTTCCTCAGGGTGGCAGCTGTGGCTTCATAGTGCAGTGTGGCCTCCTCGAGGTCTCGCCGCAGCTTCAGGAACTCTGCCTCACGTTTCTTGTTCATCTCTAGCTGGGCAGCTGTGGCTCCTCCAGCCTCCTCAAGCCGCTCACTTAATTCCTCCAGCTCTCGGGCCAAATCTGATCTCTGCTTTTCCACCTTAGCTCGAGCAGCTCTTTCTGCTTCCAACTCCTCTTCTAGTTCTTCTATACGAGCCTACCAAAGAGACATGAGCACATTTGGGTCACCTTCATGATGATTCCCATCAGGAGACCACGAAGCCCCTTACAAATTGTTAAACCCCCTGCCACCCCACACTTTGCAACATGGGTGAAAGCACAGCAGTTAAAGGACTTTTGTCCATTTGTGCCAGTAAATCTTATCTTGAGCTACAGTAAGAATGATGAGTCACATCATTTTCTTACTAGATTGTTCCACAAGCTCAAGTTCAAGACACTTAGGTCAAGAGCATTGACTGTACACTCATGTACTTGAGATGCTGCTGAAGTACATGAGAGAAGTTACTTGATATTACGAGCAGCAGCAGCAAATTGTCATTGAAGAGGAAGGACTTCTTGTTCCCTTTAAAGAGCTCTGTGACTGAAGCAACCTGTCGCTAGGAGTGTTAAGACAGGGTTTGAAATACAGCAGTGTGTAGAATTGCATGAATAATGAATATTCATGGGGAGCAGTCTTTTTTATGGAACAGTTATTTTGACCAATCTATGCTTCATGTCCAACTTATGCAACTGTTCTTTACTTTTAAAAAAGCAGGGCTGATATTTTGGGTCAAGACAGTTTGTTTGGACTGTGCTGTTTGGCCCTTTCACTTCTGTTGAAAACTTCCAGTGCATTTGAATCCTTCCCCTAAATTTTAAACCCATGCTGGTTTCTGTTCAACTCATCCATATCCACCCTCAGCTCCACGGTTTAGAACAACATTATCTGCTTAAAAGAGAACACCGGGGCCCTTCTGCTCTGCTTGAAACCACTACTGTTCTGTGGTCATACAACCCACTACTGGGAAGGAACTACTACAGAGCGAGCATCCTGAGGGGAAAAGGAATCAGTCTGGGCAGTTATGAAATTGCTCCACTTTGGGTCTAAAAGCTGAGCTGCAGCTAGTTATGAAAAGTCCCTGCAAAGCCCTTCAGTGGGGAACAAAGAGAAACTCATCTTAAGATACATGAGAAAGAAGCAAGCTGACCTGAAGCTCCTTGATCTTCTTCTGCAGCTGCATCACTATAGCTTGTTCATCTTCTATCTTAGAATTCAGCTGGCTCATTTCAAATTCTTTCCTGCCATGGAAAGCAAAATCTTACTGTGACAGTTTCCTCTGTAGCTTCAAGTTAGGCTTTTGTAATTTTTAAAGTATTGCTCAATAAAGCTCCTAATGTATCTAAAAATGAAAACAATCCTCATGTATTGACCTTCGCATGAAAACACATCTTCCTCTGAGCAGCAGTTTCCAAGTCAAGACTCTGCATGCATTTGTGCAATTATATTTCTGGTTCTTTGTGTTGTACAAAAGTAACATTATTTTCAGACTTAATGGAAAAATGTATTTAATAGAGTCAAGTCTTTTAACAATACTGTCATATGTAGTGAGGATGAACAACTTTTTAGAGACTTCCTTCAACTTTCTCCTCTAAGCAATGAAAAGCATAAGTAACTTTCTTTCTTTCTTTCTTTCTTTCTTTCTTTCTTTCTTTCTTTCTTTCTTTCTTTCTTTCTTTCTTTCTTTCTTTCTTTCTTTCTTTCTTTCTTTCTTTCTTTCTTTCTTTCTTTCTTTCTTTCTTTCTTTCTTTCTTTCTTTCTTTCTTTCTTTCTTTCTTTCTTTCTTTCTTTCTTTCTTTTTAAATGCTGGAAAGTGTAGTGAATTTTAATGTTTCAGGTATACTATGAACAAGTAAGGGTGATTGTCCCTCCCTCCTTGCCTCCACACTCTCTCCTCATGGAATTTCTTTTTAGTCATCATCAGAGCAGGATGACACGCCTGCAGGCTCTGAAATTACAGTGGTAATTGTGCTGCTTAGTACAGTAGAATCAGTTTCTTACTTTTTTAGCTTTTCCTCCATCTGCAGCTTATCATTCTCCAAGTCCATGACACTCTCTTGAGTCAGCTTCAAATCCCCTTCCAGTTTGCGTTTTGCCCTTTCTAGATCCATCCTCACTTTCTTCTCTTGCTCAAGTGAGCCCTCCAGCTTTAGGAACAAAGTTTCTTATTAAATATATTGAACACAGATAGTTTACAACAGTCAGATGTATGCTGAGCCCAGTTTTGTGTGAGTTATAGTAAGTTATGAAGGAGAATTACTTAAGCCCAAGCATCCTATTTTACTTTTTTTGTTTTCTAGTAGCCAGTGGGCATATGGGCTAAGGAGATATAACAGAAGGGTTAGTCCACACTTGACATTTGTGCAAACATCACAGTTCTCTTGGTAGCAAAGTTCTATTTGACTTCATGCCAGTTACACTGCAAATGCAAACAGAATGGATTTTCCCTGGTTATTGCACTCCTTTCAAAGGATAAACTATACATACAAGTTTTTATAATTAGTTCTTTTACAGATAGTACAAAGACTGTATCCTCGACCGTTTTTAAATGGACACAAAGTTTTGCAACATGCCAGGGTCATGGAAACTGTAAGTGGTGAACCAGCCAAGTGAAACACAGAGACAGAGCCAACTTACATCATCCACTTGCTGTTCCAGTTTCACTTTAGCTTTACTCAGTGTGTTGACCTTGTCCTCCTCTGCTTGTAGATCATCCAGAACTTGCTGATGAGCTTCCTGCAAGGACTTCTTCTCCTTAGTAAGTTTGCTGATATTTTCATCAAGAGTTGCCATTTCCTCTGTCAAATTTTTGACCTGTGTGAGAAGGGAAGATGTATTTTTAAGACATTGAATCAAGCGATTATCATAACTTGGCTTATATGACAGTCTGTAACGAAATCGTATGCAGGAAAATGATGGGAAAAAAGGGATCTCTCCAGCCCCTCATGGCTTTTTGAGTGAAACTGCTGTCGAGAGAGCCAATGTGTGCCAGTTCTTGTGGGTTTAGTACATTGTTTCAAATGTAATTAATTATTTTCTATGTCACTCTTATTGTGGCGGACTACAACTTCTGATTTCCTCTGGAAAAAGTAGATGAGCTGTACATGTACAGACTCCAAGAAAAAGAGCTGGAAGATTTCATGGTTACAGCAGAAAACTGTTTACTTAAAAATACTCACACTAGACATAATTCTTTAGCTGCATTGCAGAAAAACTCTCTTCAGAAAAAGGGAAACTTAGGCTGAGTTAAGACTTTTTCCCTCATAAGGTCAAGTAACTTTGTACACACTGATCCTTCAGTGTGGCCTGTGTAACAGACAGTGTAAAACCATCAGAAGCCCAGTAGCTCTTGTCATAAAAGTAATCTATGCCCTACCTCTTTTGAATACATGGTGAGGTTCTAAAAGTACCTTGTTTTCAGTAGCATGCTTCTCTTTCTCTACTTTTGCAAGTGTTATTTCAAGATCATCAATATCCTTCTTGAGCTCAGAGCACTCATCTTCCAATTTTCTCTTCTTAGAAGTCAGCTCAGAATTCATCTCTTCCTCATCCTCAACCCTCTCTGTCAGTTCTTTGACTTTGGCCTCCAACTGAATCTTGGATTTAATCAACAAGTCGCATCGTTCCTCAGCATCTGCCAGAGTGTCTTGTTCCTGGTGGGGCGCAAGGAAGAGGACAGCAATGAGTGCCGGGTCTTTTTTCTTCCTCATTTGTCCCCTCTCCTGTAAGTGGTCACAGAGCCTGATCCAATGCTACAGAGCAGTGTGAGGAAGATTTCCTGATTTCAGAAGACAAGACCGACAAGTAATTGAAGGAGCATGACAGGACAGTGGTGAGCATGACAAGTCACATATAAGACTACTTCACATCTATCTGCCACAGACATCGCCTCGGACAGAACCTGTTGAGATTTGCATTGCTAGCCTACCGCGTTATATGCAAGAACAAGAGAGTTTCTATCTGATCTAATTTTTTACAAGACTGACAAGACTAAGGGCATATTTTAATTTAATTGCACTAACACACTGGTCTGTAAGTCTTTGAGTTTCAAAGAACATCTAATAAATATATGAATATATGTGTCTACTCACAGCTTGGAGCTGGAGAAGCAAATCATTTTTTTCCTGAACTAAAGAGACTTGCTTTTCTTCAAGTTCCTTTCTCCTGGCTTCAGATTTTTCCAGGGCCTCCTTCAGTTTCAAGAACTCTTCTTTCATATTAGCCATCTCCTTTTCGGTTTCTGCAGTCTTCAGAAGAGGTTTGATCTTAAAGAAAAGCTTCATCCAGGGCCAGTTCTTCACAGCCATAAAAGCACGGATGTTCCACTGAATTACAAGCAGGGCATCCCTGGTTTAAGAGGAAAACAAGCAGAATTCCCTAAGGCCTAGCCTGAATTGAAAAAGTGAGGATTTTTTTCAATCTCAGTCAGTTTTATGGCTTTTTTCTCAGTGATATTAAGAAGTTGTTCTAGGTTCCAAGATATAAAATAAACTTTCTCCATAACTCCTGATTTTCAGGGACATGAGAAATTTCCAAATTTGATTTTTACCAGAGCTGCATGCAAATAATATACAGTTTCTATTATTTTTATCATACACCCATTTTAATCTTTTAATTTACGGTTAGCTATAGACTTAGGGACTGGAAAAATTACTCTATTCAACACATAATTAAATGGTAATTACTCTTATCTGCTAAGATTTAAGGATGTGTCTTCATACCTGCGCTCCACTATCTTCTGGAACTCAATCCGCATCAATCTGCCACGTGCTCTTGCCTGGATCATTGTTAAGATTTTTGCAAGTCTCTCATCCCTCATTTCTTCTAGATGGCCCAAGAGACCAGCCTTGAAGAACACCTGGTATATGCACAGATGTCATTTCACCATAACAAAGTATTTTACTCCAGAGTTACACAGACTTTACCGAAATTGTTCAGAAAAAAATGGTATTTTATTGACAGTGTTATAAGGTAAGAGTATAGAGGACCAAGTACCACTTGCATCAGGGACTGCACTGTACAGTTCCAAAGTTGTTTTAAAATGGGTCTCATCTCCCCAGTTTTGAATAGGCCAAACTATTTTATTACCACTTTTTTATTTTGACAGTACTTTTCATCTGTGGTGGGGTTCAAAGAAGGTCAGCTCAACTACAACTCCCAGTTTCCAGAGACCCCTGCTAATGGCATCATGTCATAATTGCACATGGCCTCATTTCAAAAGCTGCAGCTGATCTTGTGGTCCATATATGTTTGAGTGTACCTATATTATATTAAATATTGTTTTACTCAGGAGTATGGAGCATCAGCTGCTGCTGTGTCTGCTTGTAGTCTTGCTGTAGTAAGAGCTTTGTGTGAGCTGAAGCCAGAGAAATAGAATTCCTCTAGCACAGCTTAAAAATTAATATAACTTTGCTGCTATATTGCTGGTTCCTTGTATTATTAATTCTTCATTAATCACCACCACCAGAAATTGCATAGTGTCTTATGCCGAAAATTAAACCGTAGATTGGTAATTTTTCTCTTTACATAAGCTGTGATGGTCTCTTGTGATTTACCTTGGTGTGTCCAAAACGATATTGGTTATGGTCAACATCTAAAGATGCCATCAGTTTTTCAGAAGCTTTTCTGCTATCCACAAACTTATCCTCTGGGATTGCCCCTGGATTCAGGATGCGGTATCTGTTAATAACAGATGAGCAATGAGTAAAACTGGACTAGATTCTGCTTTCCCTACCCCCTGATTTCCCTACTCTCCAGCTACACAGTCACAAGAAAGAGCAGAATTCTGCCTTCTACATTCAGGAAAACTGAATGGAAAATAGAACAGAATAAAACACCTCAAATAAAAATGAGAAGGCATGGTTTTTATAATTTGACTGACAGGTTAGGATGGGAGACAACACAGCCCTGCATTACCTTTGTTTAAAGTCAGCATAAAGCACCCTGTTTGGGAAACCCTTACGGCAAATGCGAATGCCTTCCAGGACACCATTACAGCGGAGTTGGTGCAAGACAAGGAAAGCATCCATTTCACCTACAGGGAAAAAACAAGGCTAAATTAAATGAAGCTTCTCCATAGGGCTTCATTTCGTTTCACTGAGGGACTGGGAGAATGTCAAGTGTCATCTCCTGAAAGAGCAACACCATTGGATACGGCAAATAACACAAACAGTATTTAAGTACAATCTGGTGACTTGTAAGTAAGTCTTGGAATGACATAGTTGAAATATACTAAAATTTTAAGATTGTTGTGTTTTCCATACCTGGAGTTTTTGATTCATTTGGGATAATGCATCGCACAAAGTGAGGGGCTGTAGATTTTAGGTTAGTCATCAGCTTATTTAAATTTTCCTAGAACAGACATATTAAAAACACAATTAGTTTTAGCAGTTCAGTGGAATTCCAGTCATTTATTTCTTTGGTTTGTTGGTTGTTCAGTTTATTAAGGTCATCTCTGAAGAGTTTCCAACAGAATTATAAGCTTACCAAAATAATTACAGAGAAATGTGTTCAAATAAACTAAAGCACCAATTCATTTTATTATAGGTTATAGCATCAGTTATAGCAAAGTCTTAAGATGATCTGTCTTACTTGCAACTCCAGAAATGTCAGAAACAACATGAACAGTAAACAAGATGCAGTATCACCCTGAGGAGCATTTCTGTAAGGTCAGCTACGTTTTTGCCTAGTCCTTTCCCCACTCAGTGAAGATAGTTTGTCTTTCCCATCTGTTCCTCTTAAAAGCTAGGTTTTTGTCCTCCTGGCCAAACATTTTCCCTTGATTGATCTTAATTAGGATCCCCCAGGCAGACAGCAAGCTAGGTTAGAAGAAGCCAACCATTCGGTCCCTACCAGTAATCACCAAGCTCTGTGGAAAGTGTTTTGTCTAGTAAGCAGAAAATAGAGACCATTAGAGGTGGCATATAATGTTACCAGCACAACTGTTTAAACTAAAAATTTTGCATATGTAAGCAGGATGATACATGAGGCAACTGGAGCTGGGTACTTAGTAGCTCCTTGTGTGCTGGAAAGTGGGCTTCTATTTGTGGATTATTAAATAACTGAGTGATCCTTCAGCTATCTTTACAGCTCTATCAGCTGTTAAAATACAGGATTAAATTTCCTGTGATATTTCTGCAGGAGGAACACCTCCAAACATGATAAAATGACATGGCTAGCAGGAGATAATTACCTCCTTCCATACCTGAGGCTTACCTGCATTACAGCTTCCCCACTTCTTACCATAAGAAATTGCAATAACGGTAAACTACCTCATTTTTCCCCAGGCATGATCCTAATGACAGCTACCACTGGAATCACATTCCAGTACAAGCAGAAGGGAATTACTCAGGAAAAAAGAGGCTATATGACACTCCATTCAACTTTTGTTTTCCATGACTGCTCTAACCCTACGATCCAATTACAAACAGTAACCAGATAGGGATTAGCAAATTACTTGTAATCAGTTCCTGTTTCAAAGACATCCATGAAACTACAAGCAACAAAATAGGTGATAAAGTTTGTTCACAATGTTTTGTGACACTTTCTAAAATGGAATAAAACACACTTAATCTCCTGAATGCTCAGAGAAGATGAAATGGAGCAGACCCTCACACACGAGGGTACTCATACACAAGTAACAGTGTATTCCCTTTCCCAGGGTCAATAACCCAGACCCTGAATCAAATCCCGATGTTTTCTTCATTAATTTATTTAATTTTTTTTGTTCATTACATGTATTAACCCAAACCATCAGACGGGGAAAGGTTAACAAACCTTGTGCAATGAGGACACCGTTTGAAAAGAAGCACCTTTCTTGCGTTTCTTTTCTCCACCCTGGTCAGCTAAGGGAAAAAAAAAAAAATCACAGTCTGTATCTCAGTAAGGGATGCAGGCAGGGCATGGGAGACAGACAAACCATTCTAGTAGTGCAATTCCCTTTGAATGAAAGACATAGCTAATGATGTGATGACTCTGCTCAAATAGTGCACAAAACATTTCGAACATCAAGTGTGATACACCACAAGTTTGCAGCTCTCGGTCCATACTGAGGATTTTTGCCAAAGACCACTGCAAGTTTTCTGGATTGCATTTACACTTCAGATCTACACATCATCACCTGTTGAGCCAAAAGTCCATAAATATGAATAAGGCAGAAAAATAACTTTTAGCAAAATGGGGTAATTTCTAGTACATTAAGAAGCCTTTAGGGTGAGATGATGTAGAAAAAGCTAAAGAAAGGTAACGCTTATGGAAAACTTATATGGTACATTGTACTGTGTAGACACTGGTTCTCACATGTATGCTGTGCAGACACTAAACTTGTGCAAGTAACATTTGTCTAGAATAGAGGATAATGAATATTTGTAATTTTATATATAGTAGCTTTGCATCCCCTGAATTTTGCTTAAAACTTCAGAGTCAAAAATCACTCAGATCCTCCAAACAAATTCTAGTTTCTGACATAAGCATTACAAAGTTTCACAAGAGCCAGTCATGACCCATTCAGCAGTTGCTACAGTTTCCTAAACACTGGACCATGAGATCATTCCCAGGAGGTCTGGAATTCTGTTGCCTGTCAACCATAGTCCACCAAAAAGGAGAATTGAAGAATGCAATGTGCTTGATGCAATATCTACAGCTTTCCCCCCTTTGAAAGTGACACTGTTGAGACTGGAAGAGGCTAATCTGGACAGGCTGCTCTTTTCTCCTGACACTGAGGAAAAGCAAGGCAGTATTCTGACAGGCAGGAATATCCACTGGCAAATAGGCAGTTAGTAACCTGCAAGAATTTGCTAGTGGCAGGATTCTTGTTATTTACATTCAGCTCCCCCTTATTTGCAGTGTGAAGTCTGCAGCCTGCTTACTTCCTTAGAAAGTGTCTTATGATTAATGACAACACCATCTATGGAAATGAGATTACCAATAAATAGTCTGTAAGTGGTTGCAACTTCAGGACATAAGAGCTAAAGAAAGGTAAAGCTAAAGGTAAAGGCAAAAGGTAAAGAGCTAAAGAAAGGTAAAGCATTCATTTCATCTTTGTGATGAATGCCAATGCTTGCTACTTGTTTTCTCACAAATAAAATCATTCTGTGTAATGACTACAGTTTAAATATATTCTTAGATATACAGTAGTCCAGTAAAAAAAACCAAACCTAACAACAGCAACCAAAAAGGATGATATATTGGCAAAATCTTCTACTTTGGCCAATGTGGAATGGTGTTCTGGCACCTTCACTGTCTAGTTGCAATAGCAACAAAATATTCCAAAACACTCTCTTGAATCTAGTAATTATTATTTAATACAGGGTGGCTAGCAAGGAGGACTACAGCATGGAAATCAAGAGCTGTTGCTGTTCATACGCATCTATGTACAGAATTTTTTTGTGCAACACTTGCCTGCATATATAGGCATTTGCATGCTCAGACTCTCACTGGAGTTTTCACAACACAGATTTCCTAGCCAAAGTTGCTCAGAGGTATGACATTCAAATTAGCAGAGTTAATTACCTCCTTCGTATAACCAGCAAACTCCTACAGATGCTGTGTGCATCTAAATAATTAATCACTGCCTCATTTAGCATTGAGTCAATCGCAGTTGAGAGAATTGTTTTGTTTCTTAAATTCATTCCCAGGAACACACCGAAGAAATAAAAGAAAATCCATGTGAGCTGATTCTGCTTACCACTGTCAGCGCCAATGTAGCTTTCAAACAAGCTTGCCAGGAGTTTGTTGGATGATTTTTGGAAAATACCTACTACAGTTTCATTAAGTGGGTCTTTGTTCTTCTCAAGCCACCCAATGATGTTATAGGGAACCTACAGCAAGAAAACAAACCAGAGGTTGGAAGTGTTCCACTTCAGAGCAGCCTGTAGTTTTTTGTGGTACGGCTTGCTGCCAGTGACCTTTTTTGAAGTGCTGATCTCAGAGCGGTCCCATGCACCTCGTTTTGTATCAACTCCCCTCCAATTCTCTGCTTCCTAGTTCCCAGACCTCTCTTCCTAATAATTACCATCTGGATCCCACATATCCCTTCCAAACTCCTCGGACACTCCATGCCACTGGCTGTAGAGGTATCACATGTCATCAGTGTCCCAGGAACCCTGCCAGTAAGTGCTGAACTATAAAAAGCACAATTAATAATTTCATTCCACAACATCACACTACACTGGAATAATCAAGATTTTCTGACAGAAATTATTAAAAATCTAAGTCCTTGTTCATGCCACAGCTCTAGTTGGAAAGATATGTTCCAAGGGGATAGATATTCTAATTTCTTTGCTGAATCCAGTCACAACTACAGATAAATAACAAGATGGGCATTATTTCTCTTAATAAATACAAAATTATCTTAATGTTCAATTATAATTTGAAATTAACAGCATCAAGTAGGCTCCAGCTCTTCTGAGCTGAACCTTCATATCAGCTCTAGTTTGATTAAAAATTTCCTGTGTCCCTCTCAAATTCTTTCTGCCCATCTGGTCTGAAAACAGAGCTTTGAAACTGGACAAATTTTGGCTCAGCTATCACAGGTTTTGGCTTGTATTCCCATTTACCCCATCATCAGTGGACCTGTGAACTAACCCTTTGCATCAGAACTAACCACATTTCCCTCAGCTACTTTGACACATTGGTCCCACTGTGAGTGAAAAGTTAATTTTATTTTTTTTTCAACATCCTTGAAGCTAGGCAGAAATTACTCAATTCATTTGTACAGACAATGAAGATGGAAAGTTAGATGCTGCTGCTGTTTAACCAGTACTCTGAATGTCATTGTAGGAAAAGTGATAAAAGCAATGCAAGACATATTTCAGCAAAAGCACTAGGAGCCTTCCTCAGTTTGTTTTGTTTCATTTGTGTATCCAAGGACCAGGTGTCTTGGAGTCTGGTGGCATCTTACTTTGATGCAATACTTGTGCAGAAAGAGTAGATGTCTGCTTTTACTCCTCACTGCTCCTTACTTCCCCTCTTCATCCTTCCCACCCTCCCTTGTGTGCTTTGGGCCAAACCTGGAAGACCTCAACCACAAAGTCTACCCACCAGCAGAGGAACTTACTGAACCAGCATAATGAACAAGTTCAAAGTGAGCTTCATATTTCCTTTTCTTATCAGGTCTGGGCTTCTGTAAATTAGGTGACTTGCCAAGATGATTGTCGTAGAGTTTGGCTTTGAATGTCATATCTGTAGCTTTTGGGAACATACATTCCTCTTCCAGGATAGACAGGATTCCCAGTGGCTGTGGATTTAATAATATCATTGTTGGAAAATGTTTAGGCTGCCTGCTTTCGGTAGTTGTGCAGCCTTTACATTTGATATGATGGAATTTTCAGACTGCACAATTTCTTCTCATCCTGAGGAGGAAGACTTTGACTATTCTGTAAAAATAGTAACCACACCTTTGACTATTCAGTATGTCACTTCTGCCTTAGCAGACTTAAAAATTAATTTTTCCTTACAGATCAGCTGGGTGCCATGCCATATGAGATTGCAAAAAGAGAGGTACAGCAAGAGACAGCTGCCCTCACCAGGAGCACATTATACTCACAGAGAGAAGGAAAGGCATATCCCATCCTGGAGAAGTGGTGAGAGGGAAGCAAGTTTCACGCTAGGAAGAGCACAAAGGACTTTGCACTTCAACATGTAATGTAAAAAACAGAGGCCTCATGGGGACATGTACAAGGGATATGACTGAAACATGGCATTTACCTGGAGAAGCTAAGTGAAATTTGATGTTAAGCATATGTAAAACAAAGTAAATGGAAGAACAGTAGGGACAGAGAAAGACAAAAGTAAAAATGAAGGAAGATTATACAGCCCCACAAATTAGCTGTTATAGCTTATGGTTACTGTAGGCTCTGTAAGGCAAACTTATGGAGGTCAAGCCAAGTAGCCACAAAAGCCACAAATACTCGTTTTCCTTTGATTCAGTACTGAACGTAGAAAGTCAAGAAACTTGTTCTGTTGTTTATCCTACTCTAGTCACTGGGACTTGAGGACACCTCAAAGTGAGCATCATGAATAAAACTGATTCAGTAAATACATCTTAGCAGTCCTGTACATACCTTCTCAATTAGATCAATGCAGGCCTGCAGGTCCATGCCAAAATCAATGAATACCCAATCAATGCCTTCCTTCTTATATTCTTCTTGCTCCAGTACAAACATGTGATGATTGAAAAACTGTTGCAGTTTCTCATTAGTGTAATTGATGCAGAGTTGCTCGAAGCTGTTAAACTGCACAAGGACATAAATAAAGAAGCATTTGCACCACAGTTAACTATGATAATGGCTGGGTGAAACAGCACGGACGAAACTGTTTACATCAAAAACCTTCTAAACAGTAACTGGTTGAGAAACTACTGAACATAATGCTAAAGGCAAAGGAGGGGGCAGTTAAGCAGCAGGCTATTGGATGTCTCATGTGCTGTCCTCCAGAGTGTGAGGATTTGTTCAGGTCGCTCAGGATGTACGTGCCTTTCATTCAGCAGCACACAACATCAGTCCTGTAAAGCAGAGCAAACATGTCTAGAGAACAACACGAAGCAACATCATAATTAAGCACTTATCTTCAGGAGGGGATTCTGAGAAATGGAAGTTGTGATGTGCTTCCTGTACCAAGGTGCCCAAAACTGGACACAGTATTTGAGGTGTGGCCTCACCAATGCCGACTACAGAGGGACGACCACCTCCCTGGTCCTGCTGGTCACACTATTTCTAATACAAGCAAGGATGCCATTTGCCTTCTTGACCACCTGAGCACACTGCTGGCTCATATTCAGCCATCTATCAATGGGAACCACCAGATCCCTCTCTGCTGGGCAGCTTTCCAGCCACTCTTCCCCAGGTCTGTAGCATTGCATGGGGCGGTTGTGGCCCAAGTGCAGGACCCAGCACTTGGCCTTGTTGAACATCACACAATTGACCTGGGCCCATCGATCTAGTCTGTCCAAGTCTCTCTGTAGAGCCTCCCTACCCTCAGGCAGATCAAAACGCCCTCCCGAATTGGTGTAATCTGCAAACTTACTGAGGGTGCACTCTGTCTCCTTATTAAGATCATTGATAAAGATGTTAAAAGAAGTGGTCCAAACACTGAGTCCTGAGGAACACCACTTGTGACTGGCCACCAGCTGGATTTAACTCCATTCACCACCACTCTCTGGGCCTGGCCATCCAGCAAGTGCTTTACCCAGCAGAGCCTACACCTATCCAAGCCATGAGCAGCCAGTTTTTTCATCAGAATGCAGCAGGAAACAGTGTCAAAGGCCTTACGGAAGTCCAGGTAGACAACATCCACAGCCTTTCCCCCATCAACCAGTCAGGTCATCTTGTCACAGAAAGAGATCAGGTTCATAAACCCATGCTGACTGGACCTGAACACCTGATTGTTCTGTATATCGTGCATAATGGCACTCAAGATGATCTGCTCTATGACCTTCCCTGGCACTGATGTCAGACTCACAGGTCTGTAGTTCCCTGGATCCTCCTTTCAGCCTTTTTTGTGGATGGGTACCACATTTGCTACCCTCCAGTCCACTGGGACCTCTCCAGTTATCCAGGATTGCTGGCAAATGATGGAAAGAGGCTTGGTGAGTGCATCTGCCAACTCCTTCAGTACTCTTGGGCGGAACCCATCTGGCCCCATAAACTTATGGATGTTTAGGTGGTGTAGCAGATAGATTTTTTTATTGTCTTTGACAGCAGTAGCCAAGTTGAGTTCAAGTTGGGCTTTGTCACTCTTAATTTACTCCCTACATGGCTTTACTACATATCTGTATTCCTCATGAGAGGCTTAACTTCTCTTCCAGGGGCCATAAACTCTCCTTTTCTTCCTGAGTTCCATCCAAATCTTGCTATTCAGCCAGGCCAGTTTTCTTCTTCGATGGCTTGTCTTTGGACACGTGGGGACATCCTGCTCCTGGGCCTTCAAGACTTCCTTCTTGAAGTATGTTCAGCCTTCCTGGACTCCTCTACCCTTCATGACAGTCTCCCAAGGGACTCTGTCAATCATTCTCCTGAACAGATCAAAGTCTGCCCTTTGGAAGACCAAGGTGGCAGTTTTACTGGCCCCTCCTTACTTCTCCAAGAATCAAAAACTTTCTAAGTTCATGGTCACTGTGTCCTAGACTTCCTCCAACTGTTAATTCCCTCAGAAGTCCTTCTCTGTTCTGTTCTGGAAGTCTAGAGGGGTACCTTCCCTGGTTGGCTCCCTCACCAGCTGCGTTAGAAATTTTTCTTCAATGCACCCCAGGAACCTCCAGGACTGTTTCTTCTCTGCTGTGCTATATTTCCAGCAGACATCTGGGAAGTTTAAGTCCCCCATTAGAACAAGGGGTAATGATCGTGAAACCTCTCCCAACTGCTTATAGACTATTTCACCCACCTCCTTATCCTGGTTGAGTGGTCTATAACAGACTCCAACCACTTTATCACCCTTGTTGGTCTTCCCCTTGGTTCTTATCCATAGAGACTCAACCCTATCATCACTTTCATTAATTTTTAGGCATTCATATGTCTCTCTGATATAGAGGGCCACCCCATTGGCTCTTCTTCCTCACCAATCCCTCCTGAAGAGTTGGTAGCCATTGATTGTGCACTCCAGTTGTGTGAGTCATCCCACCAGGTTTCCGTGATGGCAACTGTGTCTAGTTTTCTTGCTGCACAATGGCCTCAGCTCCTCCTGTTTATTGCCCATGCTCCGTCCACTGGTGTAGATGCACTTCAGCTGGGCTAACAGTCCTGCCACCATTTTGGGGAGAGAAGTCCTAATTGCTGTCTGACCATTCTTAGCTACTTCCACGTTTACTAATTTATTAGTGAACCCTGTGTTTTTGTTGCCACATGTATCACCGTCTCCCACCTCAATTGGGACAGCAGACTGAAGGCCATCCTCAGACTCATCTCTAGTAAGCCTGGTTTTATCCCCTTCCCTCTTCGAGCCTTTCAATGAGCTCTGCCAGCTCATGCACAAGGATCCTTTTCCCCCTTGGAGACAGATGTACTCCATCTGTCTCTAGCAGACCTGGTGCCATATAAACTCCCTCATGACCTACAAACCCAAAACTTTGACGGTGGCACAAGCCTGTGAACTGCAAGTTAATCAGGTGTCTTTTCCTCCCTCTTTCAGTGTTTTTTCCTACTACTGCATGAAAACACCATCTATGCACCTGAGCCTTCAACCAGTCTCCCCAATGCCTTGAAGTCCTTTTCAATAGCCTTTGGACTTCTCTCTGCAACCTTGTCACTGCCAACCTGGAAAACCAACAGAGGGTAATACTCAGAGGGCTGCACCAGACCAGAGAGCTTCCTTTTAACATATCTAACCTGAGACCCACGGAGGCAGCAGATCCTGTGAGACGGGTCAGGTCAACAAATGGGGCCCTCTGTTCTCCTCAGAAGGGAGTCACCTACTACAATTACCCTCCTTTTTTTCTTAGTTGAAGTCCTAAGGCATGGGGGTGAGTGACTAGCCCTGGGCAACTTACTGGATAGATCTTCATCCTCATTCACCTGGCCCTCAAGTCAGCACTTTGCTTTCTCTTCATTTAGAGAAAGAAATACCCACCCAAGAGCTAGGGCTTGGTATTTTTTATATCCTTCCACCAAGTCTTCACTCATTAATACTTACATCAAAGATTTCAAAGCCGGCAATGTCCAGGACTCCAATGAAGAACTGTCTTGGCAGTTTAGTGTCCAAGGTTTTGTTGATACGGACGACCAGCCATTTAAACATTCGATCATACACTGCCTTAGATAAGGCTCCAACAGCATACAAAACCTAAAATACATGTTTAAAAATATCACTGTGTGGAACAGAATTTACTGTGGAACACCAGGATTTCAGTGCAGTAGCCTATTTCTAATTTCTCCTTATGGTTTAAATGAAATTTCATAATGGTTCTTATAATCACCAAAGCATACTTAATACAATACACAGCTTCTCCCACTCTCTGTGCTGACTTTTCTTCAAATTGTTGTTATCACAGAATTGTCAGAGTTGGAAGGGACCTCTAGAGATCACCTAGTCCAACCCCCCTGCTAAAGCAGGATCCCCTAGAGCACATTACTAAGGACTGCATCCAAGCAGGTCTTGAACAGCTCCAGAAAAGGAGACTTCACAACCTCCCTGGGCAGCCTGTTCCAGCGCTTTGTCACCCTCATAGTAAAGACTTTTCTCCTCATATTTAAATGGAACTTCTTATGTTCCAGCTTGTGCCCGTTGCCCCCCATCCTATCACTGTGCACTACTGAAAAGAGTCTGGCTCCATCCTCCTTGCACCCACTCTTTAGATACTAGTAGGCATTAATAAGGTCTCCCCTCAGCCTTCTCTTCTCCAGGTTGAAAAGGCCCAGCTCTCTCAGCCTTTCCTCATAAGGGAGATCCTCCAATTCCCCAGTCATCTTTGTTGCCCTCCATTGGACTCTCTCTAATAGTTCCCTGTGTCTCTTGAACTGGGGAGCCCAGAACTGGATGCAGGATTCCAGATGTGGCCTCACCAGGGCAGAGTAGAGGGGGAGAGTGACCTCTCTTGACCTATTGGCCACACTCTTCCTTATGCTGGCTCATGGATGATTTACACATAAATTTATAAATTATAATGTAGAATTTAATCATATATATGTATGTATACTAGCACATACATGGCATAAACAGACAATAGGAACAGTCTGTCAAAAGTCTCTTTATACGTGCGACTATGCCAATAGGATAGATCTCTCTCCAGTAGTTTTCTAGTTTCTGAGCCTGTACCACAGCCTGTCTTCAAACAACAAATTTTCATTGTAACCAAAATGCTGCAGCATCTTCTACAATGCTGCTACAGCTGCAGCAGTGCTAACCCAAGGACTTTTGTTTCCTAAATTAAGAGATACCTTTAAGTGGATATTGCCTTTAGCTGATTGAGGTCACACAGAGCTTAAAATTACATTAATAATGAATGAGTGATGAGTGAATAAATAAACTATGGCTCAACTCTTCTAGGTAACTATTCTCATCCAGAATTACAAATCAGTCCCCATGTGGTTTTTCTGTACCTGGTTTCCTTGAGTGGCTGTCCTTGAAACACATCAGAAAAACAACACTAGCAAGGGCAGCACCACTATTCCTTTGTTTGTCTCTTTACTAGTTTGCCACACTTCCACTGTCTCTTGCCACAAGTTTGGGGATATAAAATGAGAACAGGTACTAAAGGTACACATTAGTATTTCTAGCAGCTGTCTGTCTCTCTGAAAGGTTACGGATGAATCCTCAGGGCTTGCAGGACAGGTATCCAAATACCCTGAAATCTTCTCCTTACCTGTTCAACACTTTGACCTTTGGTCACATACTCATTGCCAACTTTCACTCTAGGGTGCAATAAACCCTTAATCAAATCAGAGGAGTTGATTCCCATTAGGTAAGCAGCTTTATCAGCACCTGATCAAGAGAAAAAATGTTTCAACTGCCTTTGAAATTCTACAGGGAAGCATGCCTAGCAAGAAAATAATATTAAGTACATCCACTTTCAAACAGAAGCTGCATAAAGACCTTGCTCTTCTAATGTTTTGTGCTACATGTGCCTGTTCTCTCCCTTGTGGTCAAGAAGGTCATCTGTCTACCTTGGACTTCAATTGCTGTAAGAATCACACTTGAGAAACTCTTCATGTATAGGGAAAAGAACATATCTCCACACTGGTTGTAGACAGTTTCAGGTGCAAGAGGAAGTAAAGAAGCAAGACCTGAAGGCATGCAAGAGAAAGCTAACCATTTTGTTCAAATGGTCACAGAAATGAGATTTCATTGGGTTGTTCTCTGTCTATACCCCTTCTGCTAAATGAGGTTACCCACCACTGAATAAAGCACCACACTTAGAGCTTGTCAGGAGCTGTGTTGTGCAAGATCAAAACAAACAGGCTGCTTCTTCCTCAACATAGTGCATGATACATGCCAGACTTTTGAAGATAAGGGGTAATTTTAGGTGTTATTCTTACTTTCAGTGCCATCAGCCTCTGCCTGCTCTTCTCTGGGCCTTTGTTTGAATTTCATGTTCCCAAAGTGCATGATGGCACCTGTGAGCTTGTAGGAACCAGACTTCTCATCTGGCACAAATCCCAGGATGTCCATAGCTTGCTATGAAAAGAAAACACAGATATGAATCACTTCCCTACTCCAAAGCTATGGCATTTTGCATCCCCACAATCTAGCTTTGCATGGCAGATATTACTAGCCTGCCAATGGATGTTATCTTACAAAACACCCACTGGAACACCTTGGAGACCCAGCGTGGCTACAGAGTGAGCGGAGAGCTCCCTTTATCAAGTATTTTCTATACCAAAATTATAAGAATACGACATGGAGCAAGGCCAGATTAAAAAGTATAATAGTTTATCAGGCCTCGTGCTTCATAGTATTCATGCAACTGAGAGCCACTTCTGCTTTCATTCTAGTCCAGTAGTTGCAGTCACAGAAGCTAAGATCCTGCCAGCACTTTTCCTCCCCACATGCACCTAATCTATGAATCACAAAGTCAAACCAATACGGACTTACATCTGTTGCCAGCAATTCTTCTCCATCGTCCAAATTGTCCACTGTAACTACTCCTTGTGAGCAAAAGTGGTAGTCATAGGGGTTGGTAGACACCAGTAGCATATCTGTAAAAGAATGGCCAAAGTAAAAACTGTCATCCATTCAGGATATATATATAAAAAAGAAGATCCAAAGATCAACTCTTGCACACATTTTTCTCTGCACAACTGGGTATAAAGTTGTGGGGTTTTTTGTTGTGTGTTTTTGTTGGGGTTTTGTTGGTTTGTTTTGATTTTGTTTGTTTTGGTTTCTTTTTAACAACTTTAGGGCAGCAACCAAGTCTCTCATTCTACTATTCCAGTATGAAGACCAAAATATAGAGAAAGCAAAAAAGAATATGGAAATACTGCACACACGGCTATTCAACACATTTTGCAGTATACTGTGTTCGTATTCTCCCCTACAGTTCTACTTTCTGCCTTGCATGCCTGTAAGGGTAAAAATCCCATTTAAGTACAGAGGAGAAAGAGATTTTAGTATTACCTAAGACAGGGACAATTGGCATGGTTCCTCTCTTTTATAACAGACTCACAAAGTAGCAACTTCCAGCACTCTTTGCAGAAGACACTTGGCTCTTGATGAACAAAAACCCAACCAAAGTTTGGTCTAGATCTCAATCTTTCATATACATCCACACATATGTGTCTAAATATGTATGTATGTGAATACACATACAAATATATGTGTATGTAAAATAACATTAGCTATAAGTCTGTGCTACTTTGCTAAGAAGTAATGATGTATTAATTTATCTACATTTATATTTTTTGTATTGTAATTATCTATATTTATATGCATCTATATTTAGATATGTATGTGTTTATATACAAACACACACATTTCTTTTCTACAAAACAGAAGTCCCCATTGGTTTCAGCCTCTTCAAGAGCCTGCAGACTTGTTCCTGCTGGCCAGAAAGGTGTGTGCTGCTGTGAAGTATGCAGACAGATAGTTAATAAGAAAGAGCCTATCGTCCTAGCACCAAGGTTCGGACAGGAATCTCAGTGCTGTCGTTCCTTGAAATCTTTCCCCTATTCATAATTAATTAGGCCAGGTAACAGCTAAGAGGATTGGGCACTTGACCATGCACTGTCAGGATAAAAAGACTTCAAAACAGACTATGATCGCTATGGCTTAGTAGCAGTTTAGTGACTCTTCAAAGTATTTTATAAAAAGTATTTCTTCAGAGCATAAACTCAAGTCAGCAAACCACATCACTTAAATAACTAGTGAAGGTTTTATTCCAACCATCAGATGAGAGCAGAGACACCTCTCATCTGCTCTCTGCTCATCTCCAGCAGGTCTATGGGACTGCATTCAGCCAGGGAAAACATGAAAGGGGCAATCGCCATACAATCAGCTTTGCATATTCTTCCTTACTACAGGACATTCTAGAATGCCAGTTTGGGTACTTGGGGCAGAAAGAGGAAACCAGCTTTTCTTCATGGATCTGTAAGCAAATCTGTGAAAATCTGCATGATGAAAATTTTATCACCACAAATGCTTTTGGAGGCATAACACTGTGCAGATGTTTTGAGACCTCAGAGTACACAGTGTGACTTTTTTTGCCTTTAAAGTGTTACATTTTGAAACTCCTGTCTGAGCCTCATTCCCTTAGACTAATCTCTAATATCCCTTCACCTTACAGGGTACTTGCATCAGTATATCACAGAATAATGATCTATGTTGCTGCCATTGCAACACCATGTTTAAAAGAGTGTCTTTGACTGTGGAAGCTCTGGAGCCCTCATTACAGAAAAGGCACAGAGGTGTTGGAGAGTGTCCAGAGAAGGGCTGTAAAGATGATCAAAGGGCTGGAGCACCTCTGGTATGGAGACAGGCTGAGAGAGTTGGGGCTGTTCAGCCTAGAGAAAAGGCGGCTTTGGGGAGACCTCATAGTGGCCTTCCAGTGCCTAAAGGGGGCCTACAGTAAAGCTGGGGAGGGGCTTTTCATCAGAGAGGGCAGTGATAGGACAAGGGGTAAGAGAGAGTAGCAAGGTGCTGGAATAGGTTGCCCAGGGAGATTGTGAAATCCCCCTCCCTGGAGGTGTTCAAGGCCAGGTTGGATGAGGCTTTGTGCAGCCTGGTCTAGTGTGAGGGGTCCCTACTCATAGCAGGGAGGTTGGAACCTCATGAGCTTTAAGGTCCCTTCCAACCTTAACTATTCTATGATTCTATGAAAGCTCAGTTTCATCAAGTGGAAGCATAAAGGCCTTAATGCACATGGCTTTGTCCCCTGCCCCCTCCTCAGGCTCTGTCTGTTCCACTGCAGGCTGGTTCTTAAAAGCTGTGAACCCACATAATGCTTACCCAGTAACTCTGGTTTCTTTCCTGACAGGATTTGGTAGAAAATGTGATAGTCTCTTTCACCCGGCTGCTGGAAAATCACTCGTGATTTCTCCAATAAATCTAGTAGCACAAAGGAAAATTCAGTGAGAAAGGTTCTCCAAGTTTTCAGATGAGCAATTGTATTTTTTAAAAGGAGAGAATTTGCTGCTTACAAATCTCAATATCAGCAGATGACAGCTTGCCCGTGGTTCCAAAATGGATTCGAATAAATTTACCCTAATTCACACAGAAGAATATTCTAATTAGTGCATATAACATACACAGAAGGAAACAAAGGATGCTGCTTGAAGGCAACCATTTGGCTTGAAGGATCAGTTTATGCTAACTCCTTGGCTTTGCACAAGCATATTTTCAATGAGAAATATCAAACAATGATACTACAGTTTTCCAAGCTGAAACCTGTACATACAGCTATGTGAAGCAGCTTATGGGGAAAGGAAAACAGTGCAGTTATCTGCCAGGCTAAGATGGGAATACACGTGACTTCCAGTTTCATGATGGAGATTTATTCTAATACATGACTCAGAGCAATAAGCCTGGGCCTGAGACACATAAGCTCATTTTTTGACTCTTTCTCATTTGCAGTCCTAACTCACATGCAACTACTTACTTCAAAAGGGATTTTACACTGCTTTGCCCATGAAATTTCTTCATCCCCCAAAATTAATAACAAATGAGTAGTTTTCATTTAATGTATAACATTAAAACACATCAATTTAAAAAATAATTAATTTCCATTTCAGCTGACAAAATCCTTCTACAATTATGTAGCTTTCCACAGATGCTTACAACCTCTCACCCTCTCCACCCTTCCAATTAAATTTTTAACTGGATTTGTTAGGGAAGTATGGGCTACAAACTCAGGCTGTCATTTCCATGACATTTCTTTTGGACCCCTGAGCCAACATCAACCAGATGTGGCAGAGGCAGAGCTCCTGAGAGGATTGCTCTCCTGCAAGCCTAATGGGAATGCGGAGGCCCAAGGTCATATCAGCACTGGGGGACAAGGAGGGGCAGTTTACTCAGCCTAAAAGGCAGATAGTATGGAGTGAAAAAGTGGAGTTATTATAGGAAGAGGGGATGACTTAGGCTAGTGGAAAACATAGTAGGAAAAACAAGCTATGCAGCAGAGGCAGTCCTGGGGAAAATCTGCCACTGCTGTTCAAAGGGCTTCATAAAGATAGGCCTTGCTTGTCTCCTGATCACATACAGTTTAAGCAACTATCTCTCTTGGTTTCTTTTTGTCTTTCATCCTTTTAGTAGTTTTTCCTGGTTAGATCCTACTTTGTTATTCCTCTACCGTGTGGAAATCCAACCATTTTAGTGGACAAAACAAGTAGCAGCTTATGAAGGGATTATTACAGAAATGTTATTAACAGGCCATTGTTGAAGAGGCCATCATTAAGTTACAATACAGACTTACAAAACGCGAGGAGTTGTCATTTCTCAGGGTTTTGGCATTTCCAAAAGCTTCTAGGGCTGGGTTTGCTTGAATGATTTGATCTTCCAAGGTTCCCTAGAAATCATGGTTGAAACACTATTGAGAAAACTACAGGCTACAGACTTGGCTGTCAGCTGTAACTCTGTCATGCATTCACTTACAGAGAGAAGACTCCTTACCAAAGTCATTTAGCTCAACCTAGGGGTGGCACAGTATGAAGGGCATAACAGCAGGATCGTCTGTCCATTATGAGTGCTTAAAGGCCTCAAACATTCTGCTGTGCTTTACTGTTTTGGCTTGTAGATAGGAAATTTTCCCATCTGTCCAAGTGAATGTGTGTAGGAGGGGGGCTACTGAAGACAGTGACAAGCACTAAATTGCATTAGATTTGAAAGCACTCGGAGCTTGTAACATTTGGGATTTCTAGAGATGAGAAAAGCATTAACTGTCACTTCCACAAACTTCAGTTTGCTGAAGCAAACTATTTTAACTGCCTGGGCTCCAGGGATACTCCATTGGGGAAACCATGCAAAGTGAAAAGCCGAGGTTCATGACAGAGACTGACAAAACCCAGTACCATTTTTACATGGGAAAGATAGATAGCAAGCTGATGACTTACCCCAGTTTTGGTAGCTGGTTGCTGTCAAAAGAGGAACACAATGGAGGAAAAAATAAAGAGAGAATGTGAGTACTTACATGAAGGACATCACAAAAGATAAAGATTGGCAAAGTTAGAGGTCTAGTGGGCACCAACACACCAGCAGGACTTGTTGAAGTCTTCCTTCAAAAAGCACATGTGACTGTTACTCTTTGCATTCACCATACATCACAAAACAGCCAAGTGCTGTTCCTACCCAGCAACCTGCTTTAAGCTGTTGTACCTCCTGCTCCAAATGCCTACCTGGTTTTACTCTGGAGCACCAGCCTCATTGTGTGCAGAAAGCTGGCTCTGCACCACTCAGTCATTTGTTAAGAGATCTTTGCAGACCTCAGGTGAATGCATATTAGACTTCAGTGATGTGAGTTACGTCTACAGAATCCAAGCCTGGCTGAAGTTTTGGCTTTATAAATACAGTTCATAGGAATCAGTTAATTCACCACAAAAGAATGTTGAGCCTCCGAGTGCAATGAAGCCTGCAGTGAATAAGCTCATAGCAACACAAGATAAAAAGAAGCATAGCATGAATACAGTATTCACTGTATCCACTGTAACCTTAGAGAGCACTTAAAAGAACATTTATCCAAAGAGAAATATAGAAAAGCTGATTGAAAAACGTATTTTGCCAAAACATTATTTTTTTCTATTTCTCTTTCTTTTTTTTTTTTTTTTTTGCTAAAAAGCTTTCAATCAAACAGACATTTTGATGAAAAATTATAATCCTAGTCCTTTTGGAGACTATTTTGCACGTGAAAAAAAGAAAAAAAGAAAAAAAAAAAAGACGAATTTCTTAATCTTCACAATCTTCCCATCTTTTGACCAGCTTTAACATGATCAGAAACATTTAAGACACAGAAAAGCTAAAACTCATAGAAAAAAAGCAGCAGCAACAAGCAGCTGTTCAGAACCAGGGGTGTTTTGCTGCTCCATCTGGAGTATGACAAGTTCAGATGAGCATTGCTTTTCCACCCTCAGAACAGCATGCACTCAGCCATGACATGGAGAAGCCTCAGTGTCTTTTCCCACCAGTTTTCTTCTCTTGACCATGACTGCTGAGGTCTAGCACATGGTTTAGTGCTCAGGAGGCAGACTTGTGAAGTTAGTTGTACACAACAGAAAAACCTTGGGAGTCTGAAATGAAACAGCCACTTACGTTCTTCTTGCCAGGTTCACCCAGGGCTGCCACTGTGGCAAAGTATTGGATGACACGTTTCGTGTTGACAGTCTTGCCAGCACCAGATTCTCCACTACAGGAAGGAGGAAGGCAACATAGGCATTGCTCGAACGGTTGTAGCTCATCCTCTCATCTTCCTGTCCCCCCATTTCCTCCCTGCACACAGGCTGTTCTCAGAATCACGGACTCTTATTTCTGCAGCCTGCTTTTTGGCCATTTCAGTGGAAATCACAGTAAACTGACTGAATGAAGAGGTGAATGCCTATGATAATAGCAACTAATTCTTCACGTGACTGGGCTCAGAAATCTCATACAAACCCACTCTACACTGTGGTTCCTTTAAGGGCATGAAGTTTTATTCAAAACACCCAGACTGAGGATCTGAGGGATACCTATGTACAGCTAATGATTTAGAAAATGTACAGAAAAGCTGCAGTAATTTGCCAGCATTATCCAGGAGCACATGTGAACTATGTAGAGAGACACTCAACTCTCCATATTCCATGCTTGCCAGTAAACGACGTGCCTCTTCTTTTCTGCCTTGGTCATTTCCCTCCCTTTAGATGTGTCTACATGACATTTTAAAATACGATTTGCAGGAAGAGTAACCATGTTGAAAACAAGGAGTCTTTTGTGCCCAAAGAGGGCAGCGACAGCAGGGCTAACGCAGGAAGAACTGCCTGCTGAGTTGTTTTAGTGCCTGCTTGGAAGGAATACCAGGAGGGGATCAGAAATGGGCCAGCGTCCATCAAACCCTTAGTTACTCCTTTCCAGTGAGACTCAAGGCAGCCATCAAATGGCCAAATTGCCAGTTACTAGGGCTTGGATCAAGTTCCAGGCAATTTAGCTGAGTTTTCAGGGGTCAACTTGTATTTTAGTAGGATTTTTTTCTTCTAAGTTTTTTGCAGCAACAGTCTCAAGTCAGTCAAAAAAGAAGCACTTACGTGATCAGCATAGACTGATTCTCCCGATCTGTGGAAAGAGAAAAGGAAAAAAAAAAAAAAAGATACAAACTTAGTAGGCTGTACAAATTGCTCATTATAATTGTAAATGAGTACCAACTATTCCAAAATCAGTACTTCAAAGACAGGAGAGAAACACATGAAGCAGAGATGGAAAGATAAAAACTAGTATCACCTAATCCAGCCTCCAGGAATGCAAATTCCAGCCCTGCCCTGAATTCTCCTTTAGTGTTTTGTTCAAGTTGATATTAAAGACCTGTCAGTTGTGCACATTCCCACTGTGTCTAGGAAACTATAATAAGGAAAGTAATTTCCTATCATAAAAATGTTTCTTTTCTTACTCCTGAGTAGGTCTTTGCTCACATCTGACCTTTCTGCTCCTGCCCTACTAGACCAACCCAAGTAATGTTGCTGTTTTTTCACAGGCTGTTCATGGCCCTTTCTTAGTTGGCCATGCTGCTGGAATGAAATGTTATAGTGTCCTTGCTGTTAATGTCCTGAACAGAAAAAAAGCATTTATTAGAACACTTTGCAACCTTAATATATTATTAAACAACTTCACCAAATGCTAAATCATAGAAGCTTTCCAACCCATTGCGCCTACATTCCTCTTCTATTTTTTTTAACTCCAGTTGTTGTGACAGCCTACATATTGGGCAGTATATTGGGCCGTATTTCACCCTTACGTGCTAAAAGAGCCCCTCTTTGCAGCCACAATCACACCCCCTCTGCCCAACACCTTCTGTTCCTTCACAGCTGTGGAACTTCCCATTTTATTAAAACCAGGCGACGGCAGGATGTGTTCCCACCAAGTCTCTCTGGGATTCACTCTGCCGCCTCTCAGGACCTGGTGGCAGCAAATCACTGCTGCCCTCTGCTGATGAAGTCTTTTTTCTTTTATTTATTCCCGGTAATTTGTGGGTTAGGGTGAGAAAATCCAACAGGAAAATCGGGAGTTTGTTGCTGCTGTTCAGCGGCAACTGTTGCTTGCAGAATACTTGCACTTTTGTTGCACGCTGGAAAACCTCTCACAGCCTCCCACTCGGCACCAACCACGCTGGCTGAGTAAAGCAAAACCAAACGGGAAGGAAGCAGTGCCACTTACTGCGCAGCATGTCATGGTAGGCGTTATCAGCGATGGAGAAGATGTGGGGAGGAGCCTCCGAGCGCCTCTTGCCTTTGTAGGCAGCAACGACCTCCGACTTATAGACAGGCAACCACTTGTAGGGATTTATAGTCACGCAGAATAAACCGGAATAGGTCTGGAGAGGGACATCAAACAGAGTGAAAATAACTGCTCAAGGAATAAGACAAAAAAAAAAAAAAAAAAAAAAGTCTTAGTTAACCAAGCAGGACCTGGTGCTTCCAGCTTCTGATTTGAGCTTGAAACCTGATTTGAATTTCAGCCTTTGATCTGAATTTCTAAAGCTACTGGTTTGCTAAGTGACTTCCTATGGGCAATTGGTATCAAAACTACAGATATGAAACAGCTTTCCAAAGGTGGAAAATAATTTTCCAGATTACAACCAAAAACAGACCCTTCAGCAAAACAAAGGAGAAGCAAATAGACCTATGCCTGGTTTTCTGCCTTGCTGCTCCACAAGAGTGGTTTCCTCTTGAGAACAGTCATTACAGAGGAAAAAAAAGTTACAGTTTTCCTGCTGGAGCTCCATTCTTAAGGAGGAGAAGCAATCTCCCATTACTAATTTGATGTGAGCACCTTGGGGCAATTTCTGGCGGGCGTTCAAAGAGAATACAACTTCATAGTGTTATTCCCCAAAGCTGTGGAGCTTTTTTCAGCTTCTGGAGAAACACAGACGGTAAAAATCTATCTTTATAGTTGCTCTTTGAGCAACTCAGCAAGTCAGCTGGGGCCTGGTCTTGCAGGAAGAGTTTTCATTTGTAACCTCATGGAATCTGTTTTATCTGGTGACTTTCCATGTACTTAGTTCAGTTTGAAGCAAAAATCTTCAAAGAAACCCAGTTATTATATGGGCACAAGCACTAGATGCATGTCAGTTAATGAGCTCAATGGCATTCTAAAATTTTCAGGTGAAGTCCAGGTGTCTTCTCCTAAAAATAGCACTAGGACCTGCTCCAAGATGGCCGTGGCATGGGTCCTCAGTCCTATTTTCAACAAGGAAAAGAAAGACTTCAACCAGTAAATGAATTAAGGTAAAGTGACTAATTTAATTTTCTACCTATGCTGACCCACAATCAAAGCTGTGGTTTAAGCCGTAAGTGTCTATACAGGGGTTATTAGAGAAATGCAGAAAAAGCTTCACAATCAGAATTTAAGTGGAAAAAAGCTGGATTTTCTTTTCTGATGAACACTAAAAAACAGAACAGGAATTGGCTAGAAAAAAATCTATAGATTCCCCTGACTGATTTCAGACACAACTGATGCAGCAAACCAAGAGCGAAAGTTTGACCTCACAAAACTATATGCTACTGAGCTTGTTCTGGTGTTGGCAGAAGTTATGTTAGAGATGTCATGGGGCAGATACGGAGCAAGGGAAAAACAAGGCAGATGTCAGCGCAGAAAATAAAGGGAATAAAATTACTGACCTAAAGATAGAAAGGCTCATACTTAAAAGAAGTTATGCATGTGCTCTAAGCTTGAGACTTTCTTTCTTAACAAGGAAATCTCCATGGCTGGTATTGACATGGCTTATTATTAGGAGAGGAACTATAAACTAGGTCTCTCCCATGTTTTGATTGCTGGAAATATGAGAGCTCTCTCCTAGGCAAGTATGCAAAACCAAAGAACTAGACACCATCTGATTCATTCAGCTTTGGCTGTCTCTATTCAGACACAAGCCAGTTCCAAGCAACTTCTTTCCTGAAAAGATGAACCAAGCCCTCAGTTTTGTGACTTATCAAAGTTGTAAACTGAATATGAAGAACACAACATGTTCAAACATGAAAGCTGCACTTGAAATGCAGATTTCTAAATGTACCCTTGCAATGACCCTTACATAGATCATCCAGTTGCTGTAGCGCTTTCTGAGATTGTACAACACAGAAGCTTCATTCAGATGGGTCAGCATAGCCATGTCCTCGATCATGTCAAATTTGGGAGGGTTCATTGACTGCAAGTCATCTTCTTTTATAGTCATGGTCTGCAAAGACAAATAAGTACAGCAATACTGGAAAATACTGGGATTTTCTGTTGCTTTACACAACTTACAGGAGAATGTATCTTTTTTCCCCTGCAAAGAGAAGTCCTTCAGCTCAAACCCAGCCTCTGTACATAATATAATTTATTTTCACCATTATTACTAGATGATAAAAGTAAGGGGTATGGTGGTATGGCTAAGAAAGAAGCCATGGGATTCAGCTACAGCCCGGGCTTTTACCTCTGGGGTCCAAACCAGAGCTAGCTGGTTGCATACCTCTGCTCACAGACCCCCACAGCTGCTCTGTGGTGGCTGATGCTCTCTTACCCACCCCCACACTGTTGGTTTCTCCTTGGTGTTTTTTCATGTGTTATTCTGATATGACATCAGTTACTGTGAAACAGGCAACTGAGCTTAAACCAGGACAGGTGAATTCTGGAGCATGCTTCTCTGGCTGTGTTAGTCATGGATCAGACAAAACCAGTTTTGTACCTTTCCATCTGCCGTCTGCACGGTCACTTTCCCTTCACTGGTTTCTGTAATTTCAGCTTCAACATAAGCTTTCTTGTCATCGGGAACCCAACATTTCTTCTTCCCTGTGAAATGAAGGAGACCAAGGGTCCACAGCCTTGCATCAAACCATAAGGCCATGCCTAGCTCAGCCAGATTGCTGGGTTACTTTTTCCACACAAGTGACACAAAACCTCTGGGATGGCAGCAGATTGGCAGTGCTGGGGAGCTGCCTGCCAAAGCGGAAGGCGTAGGGCTCCCAAATGTTGTCTGCCCTTTGAAACTACCACTTGGCTTCCTCGAGATCCTTCCAGAACAAGGTGTCAAAATATTTCACAAATGCTGGCTAAGCCTCAGCCTCCACGGGAAATCCATAATCATTATCACCAGTGTGCAGATGGAGGCACTGAGATCCAAGCCCAAATGAAGGCATTTGCTAAAAAGTCACAAAGAAAATTGCGATCTGAGTGAGGAATTCAGCCCACATTATTTGCCTGCCAGCTATTCAGATTTAACCTTATTCCTGCATATTCTTCTGAGGCTTATCTTGAAAAACAGCAATATTAATAACTCACATTGAGTTATACATGTGGCTTGTTGAAGTTTGGAGTAGCTGCACTAGACTTCAGGTCTTTAGTTACAGCAACTATTCTGATCAGCAAAATGCTGTGGTTACTGGTGTATTTCCACTTAATACTACACCTCAGGGCTCATGTAAATGTATTCCATGATAATAAATGATAGGAAACTAAAAGCTAACATCATATTATCATACACCTGCAAATCAAACAGATGTACAGGCACAGCATAACAATACATCTAGTCAGGCCACAGAATCTCATAACAGGAACATCAATGTGTGGCATTTTTCTTTAAAACGGACAAAGATGTGATCCCCCACCCTTTAGCAGAGCAGTACAAATACAACTTGCTTCTAAATCTAGTTGATTACTTACTTACCAGGAATAGATAGATTATTTCTATTTACTATTCTATTTCTATTTATTTCTAAAAACCAAGGGGTTTATAATGGCTTTCCAGAATAAAGAATCCAGAATTTGGTTGAACCAGCTACCTCAAACAGCAGCACAGAAGCAACAACGCAGACTTTGCAACCTGCTTTGCTCTGCAGTCCCACAGCTATACTTGGATACAACCCTTATCCCTCTAAACCAGGCACTGGCAACATTAAGGGTACTACAACTCACCATCAAACGCGACGGTCTGTGCCTTCATCAGCTCCTTCTCGCTCTTTCGGAGATAGGGAGCAGCCTCCCCAAACTCAGACATATCGACCATCATCTTGGCAACGTTTCAGGGTGGCACAGCTCAAGGAGAAAAAAAGAATGGGACCTGGCCTACCAAAGAAAGGGGGATAAAAAAATCTATTTTGTGGACAATCCAAAACAATTAAAAAACACTCCACACAACGTGGCAGGTGGCTGATCAAAATAATTATTAATTTAAAACACAAATACGTAACACAGATATGGAGCTATATTGCACCTTTGGCTAAACGCTTCTCTGGCTCAGCTTATTTAAAGTCTGCCAGATCCTGTGTGGTTCAAAACCTCAGCATGGGTCAGTTATCTCCACAGGACAATTTAATCTCTTCTTTGTGGCACGAACGGTGCTTAAGAGCAGGAGATAAAATGGACCACTTGAAGCTGTGATTTTAAAAACCACTTATCCGGGACCTGCTCTGGCCCCTTTCAAATTTGCCTGGAGCAGGCACATGCTCTCCTTGGGGCCGTGCCACTCAGCCACTTCCAGCATTGTCTCAAGCAGGTGTTTTCTGGGAATCATGTAGCAAGACTTCACTGCTGCCAACTGAGAACCGCTGCAAGGGTGTGCATTACACCCTTGGTGCTGCTCCAGAGACGCATGCCCACGCTCCTGCTGGAGAAAGCCAGCACTGGAACTGGAAACAGCCCTGCTACCAGCAGCACACTCCTTTGGTAGCATGAATTAGCATGTTAGAAAAAAAACAGGACTAACAGAGCTCGGTAAGGTCCTGAGCCAGTGCAGCTTCCCAAGCTGCTGGTAACTCTGAATTCACCAGCTTGCATATCCTGCTGCAGCAAGGCATGGAAGAGGGCAAGCATATCTGTAGTGTTGCTGGAAGGGATGATTAGTTTTTTAGAGTTATTTGAGCTTATTTGAGCTTATTAGTCCAGCTTAATACCTGCACGTGTTTTCTCAAATGACAAGACCACTGTATTTAGGAGCCTTTTGAAAGAAAGGGCAGAGGACAACGGTGTGAGACTAATTTGCTGGATTTGAACTGCCAACCAATTGATTTGATTGCTACATACTCTGTAAAGTGAGTGTACAGATATGGTAAATTGTTGGGTTTTTTTTTTTATACATACACACATAAAAATACTTACACACACGTATGTAAAATACTCAAGGTGCTATCCAGAGCATGTCTAAAAGAAGTTCCACTGCTAAAAAGTGTACACACACTCACACACAATGTAAGAAGGTTTTTTCACTTTTTAGTCAATACACCATTTGATTACTATTCAAAGCTGTACAAGTGGCCCTCATATATTACCTTTTCCCCCATTGTATTTATTGTGCAATACCCAGAGCAGCTGGAAAAATTTTCAAGAGCCCTACCAAGTCAGACTCAGCAGTCTTTCAAAATTTAATTCAATTTCTTTCTAGTAACATCCTGGTAGGGATAAAAAATCTTCATCAACCAAGGCAGTTTTTTTTAACACATTCCTCCTGGGGAATGTAAAGCCCTAAGACAGCAGAGCCACCAGATGTTTTATATTCAGCCCTTTCCTGTTGCTGCAGTACAAGCTTGAGACCTTCTGCTTTGTTGCTATAGAGTAAAAACTTTCTCCCTCAGAACTAGCTTTATTTCCTTGTTACAGATTAAGGGTCTAAATAAACACAGCTATCACCAATTATTTTAACATTATCTGAGCTGACAAAAAATCCCAAGTGGAAGCATAACTCAAAACAAGTATTTCAAAATCTCTCTCCCATTAGGATTGTGTCTTAGTTCTGGTGGAGCAATGAAATTACATCAGTTCATACCTTTAAACAGAACGGCGTTAAAGCATTTAAGTGTCATTTCACATTAAAAAGTGCAAATGCCAGAGGAGCCACTCCAGTGTTAATCTCTAGGATTCAGGACAGATTCTCACAAGTCCTAATATACACTAAAGTGTTCTATACCACTTCTGTGCCACCTAGCTCCACTTGGAGAACCCTTAGGGACAGTCAGTTAGCTATCACCTTCTTTTTTTTTTTTTTTTTCTCATATATATTCAGGGCCAGCCACTATGGCAAACGCTGTGGTGTTCAGAAACACTGTGGCAGGTGGGAGAGAATCCCTTATTTTTCACCAGTCTCATGTGCTTGGAGTTATGACAGAGGTCAGAGCCCAGGCAGTGCACACCTTGTGGGTGCAAAGAACTCAGTGAGGCAAACCCATTGCCAGATACAAGAAACTGGAAATGTTGTTTAGTTTATGGCCATAGGATTATTTTTAAAAGGTAGTGTAGTCAGGAAAGACAAGGCAGAGCTAAAGACATTTGCTTTCCTTTCAGTCTGTCTGTTCTAGCTAACAACAAAAAGAGCCGGACCTTTTGTATGAACTTTGGAAGATCCTTGAAAACACCTACACCCTGTAGAAAGCCAACAGTGTCACACAAAATTAGGAGGCACACCCAGGAGCACCAACAATTTGGTGGTGCATTCAGGCCTGAAAAGGACAGACCTCACCTTTCTTTGCTGGGGCTGATGGAAGAGCTGCTGTAGTGCTAATGGCTCGTCCGCAATCGCAAGGACAGCAGACATTGTCCATCTTGGAAAGGGAACCCAGTCGTTGACCAAGAGTTATAATTCAGGTTAAAGAATGCCTTGGACCAACAAACTGGTTCAAATTACATAAGCCATCACCTCTTGGCAGATCATAGAGAAGACAGAAAATATGACTTGCAGGTACTGGCTAATCAGTCCACCCAGATGCATAATTACAAGGGACCCGACACTTCCTTTCCTAAGCGGTTATTCTAGCTGGCTAAATGAACACACTAATGTTAGAGAAGAAACATGTCTTTGCCATCCTAGCATTCAAGCAACACCCTAGGATGACTAACACAGGCTATATGTTTAGTGATATTACTACTAAAACCTTAAGCCTCATGAAAACCTTAGTCACATCAAAACCACGGTGCAGTGTTAGAGCATGGCTGGCTACCCGCATTTAGGAGTGAGAGAGGTTGGTACTCACCCTGGAGAGCACAGAGAAAGTGTCACTGCTCCGCCTGGGCCAGGCTTTATAGGTTCCTATCTCAAGGTCACTGGTGAAAGGGCTGTTTAAAGCCATCAGCAGTTTTGTTCCATGCCTATATTTGTCCACCGGATCCCGGGTAAGGAGACAATGCCTGGGGAGGGGACACATGTGGCTGGGTCCTGGGGAAGGGGGGCAGGAATGTCAGAAGGGAGCGGCACACGCCTCGCCAGTCGCCCCTCACCACACCATTCTTGCTCCATGACTTCATGGAAGAAGCTTTTCCTGCCTCTGTGTTTTTACAGGGGCAAGTATTGCTTTTCCACATGCCTCAGAACTCAGACCTGGGGGAGTGGGGTGGGGTGGAAATTAAGGCTATTCAAATGTACCACCCCTAGAATATGAAAATCAAAGCTTCTTGCTCAAGGGACAAGTGTTTGTAAAGGGAATTTTGTTATGTGAGCCAAACTGCCTTCAAGCAACAAAGCTAGTAGGTGAGTTTTCCCATCCCAGTCACACACTTTAAATCCTCTTCTTGGACCCCAAAGGTTTAACAGCCAACACTATAGGCTCAGGACTGGGATACACTTGTATTCCCCAGTTTATGAACACAGCAAGACAGTGAAGAAATTTAAAAAAAATGTACTGATTCTGCCTGGAAAGTGAATCACAGATAATGAGGAAAGTAGGCATCAATTTTAGTGAGTACTTTGCTTCGGAAACTCATTTATGAGACTGAGGTTAGGCAATGTCTGACCTTCTTATAGTAAACTCATTTTTCCTGTTAAACAGGCACCATAAGCAGCTCGTGTCTCATTTCACTTCAACCCATAAATAGCAAAACAACGGACACATCCAGATTGACTTGCTTTTACCAGCATGGATAGATATATAGGTTTCCTTTGGGCCTAGCATAAACTGAATATAAAAGCACATAGGAAAATAAATTTTGTGGATAATGTTTGTTGGCCACAAGGGAAGACCATATATTAGGGCTTCAGAAAACTCAGCTCCAAGGAAGCAAGGGGAGACAGGCAGGGAGCTTATCCATAGCTTCACTGAATCCTTAGAAACCCACAGAAGCAAATGGCTTGGTTTGTGATCAGGCGAGAGGAAAAATGTTTGCATACTGAGTCTGCTATTTTTAAAGCTGTTGTCCTGATGACTGGACAATGACAGGTTGCACAGACAAAGTATGTTTGTAAGAAACAGAGGAATTTATGGACGTGATAGACTCAAAGACAGGAGATTGATGTGGCAGGTCTGAGGATCTGAGCGCTTTAGTAACACGGTATTTTTAGCATTTGGGAAATGCAACCAAGAGACATAATCACTACTGCTTTGCTAGAGACATGCCCACCTCCAGACAGACTTAAGGTGAGGAGAGGGCCCTCCTCCTACAGCAAGGGGTGAAGCTTTCAGTCTTTGTCTGGATATATCTGTGAAGGGAACCTGCACTCCAGCTGAAAATGAGCAGTATGCATCACACTCTAGCACTCCACTGGCTGTCATACTCTTTGCCCTTGTTTGCTTAAACCAGAATTGCTTCTCAGCCCTCCCAGCCTGCTGCTTTAGAGGTGCTTGGTCTGTAGCATGGGCATGTTGACATTGGATCCAACTGATCACCTTTTGCCTTCTATCTGTCGAAAATTAAAATAAAGGCAGTGATCCCAGCTGCTTTGGTGAACAGCAAGTGATTGTGCAAAACTCAAGCAGATGCTCCTGATCACATAATTTGAAACAAGGCAAATTGCATGCATCACCAAGATTTGTGGGTGCTGTTAATCTGCAATGAAGACTGAGAAAGTGATTATTTCATGCCATGAATGCATAAAGTGCTGATACTTACTCCTTCTTGTTCCTGTCTCACACTGCCAGTACCTTTACTTACAAACACAATACTCCCATTACCACCCCTTCTCAGAAGAAGGCATCTTTTTACAAACGTACTGTTATACTTGCATTTTTTCTGCTCTGCAAATATTCAACTTTCATCAGTCCTGCATGAACACTGCAATCTCACTCCCACACCTCCCTTTTCTTTTCTGGGGCTTCAAACAACTGCTTGCTTAGCTGATGCCAATGCAATTTCAATGTTTGTGTTGCTTAGAAAGGGACACAGCCAGCACTGGTTCAAACATGATCAATTTATTTTCCTTGCTAGCCTGATGTGAACTGATACTGCACATTATTCCTGCCTTTCTGGAGTTTATTTGCTTTCTTTTAATATGAACAAGAATTTGCAGCACATTTCTCCTAGATTAAATTTGTAACAGTGACAACCAAAGACATTTGTCTCTCGCAGGGGCTACTTTTAGAAAGGTTAGTGCTGGTCACTGTTTCTAGGGAAACAAGGCACTTTGATAAGAAGCCCTTGTGACCACCCTATTTTTAATAACATTACGTATTGGAAAGGAATGCAATAACATTTATCAGCTCACACAGATAGTGTCAATATTGTTGTCTTATATAGAAAAGTTGGCATCTGAGATCTGTAAAAGCCCAGTTATAAACCCTCTCTATTTTCTTAGAAAAAAAGAACGACTAGTCAGCTGTGTTTTTACAAAAGCTGACTTCAGACTACTCTTAATGAAATGTGCACTGTAATAACCTGACACTCCTGAAATGCAAGATCAGTGAGATCTGACACTAGTTCAAGATATAGATGCTTGGAGAAAGTGTCTTTTAGTCAGGATTCCTTGGACTGCTCCATAAGCAAGCAGAAGGACTCCATCTTGTCCATCTAAGTAACTGTACCTAAAGAGTCTGAGAACCTATTAGTTACCTCAGAGGTTTTTTGGTCACATGTCCCTGTTGTTGTTGCAGTCTCCCTTTAAAGGACAAATGGGAAAGAGCCAAAATGATCTAGTCGGATGCTCTCTGAAAGAGAAAGGTCATCCATGTGGGAATAGATTTTGCAGAAGAAAAATGTGAACATTGTACCGAGCAGCAAATCCAGGGCTATCGTGTACAAGTGGATCTGAAGAATTACGGTTTAATTCTTCCAGCCTTTGATGCCCCAAAGCAAAACTAGAGAAGCAGAGAGGCTTAGCTTTAAAAATAGTTGTGCTCTGCTGCATCTCTAAAAGATGAGAAAATTTGCACTCAACAGTACATTGAAACTGTGTTTATGACAGCTAGATTTGCATCAGAGCTGAAGATGATCAGGTTTCTGCAAGCCTTCGTGCTCCCCCTGCTGCAGTGCACATGGTGGCAGGGGGCACAAGCATCTGGAGAGGTTTGGGGAGCTTCTGTTCACACGCCTTTCAGAATCATCATTTAAACCAGTTTTCTCCACTTAATTCTTTGCTGATAGCTACTGTGTGGTGTGATAGTATAAAAGAAATTTAAATCTCTCTATGGAGAGCATTTGTTTTTATGCAGACACGCCTGGGGAAATCATTTCTAAGCCACCAAAGATGTTTAAAATGCCGTTTAAGCCACTGAAATCCATGATCTATTGCTATCAGTATGCAGACCCGTGAAACAGAATAGCTTTTTTCCACTTCGAACAACTTGAAATCACCAGTGACTGCAGAGAATTAACACACGAAACCTCAAGAGGAGAGTAGCTGCTGTTACTTTCCTGGTAGAGCCCAGCCACATCCCTCTGCCCTGCTGCCATCAGGCCCCTGCCTCACATCCCGTGCCAAGAGCCCAGCTCCAGGCCGCATCGGCATGCTCCCCTCCTAACCCGGGCTAGGCTAATAAACATTTCAGAGCTGTCATTGCTGCCTCTCCCCTGCTGACATTCAATCATTACAGTATCTTAAGAACGTTTAAATAGGTCAGGGTTTTAATGGGAGAGCTCGGCTTCTGGAAGTGAGACTGACAGCGCTTTGAGAGCAGATTAACAGCGCTGATAAATCAACTTCAGGCTGACTCACAGCCCTAAGAAAAATAGGAGGGTGAAAACAGTAAGAAGTATGCCTAATTTAATGCATTGTCTTAGCTCTTCTGCTCTGGAGATGTACTGGGGAAGTGAAAGAAGGTTTTTGTTTGGTGCCGTCTCACTCTTCTCTCTCCAAAAGCTGATGTGCCTCATCCCCTCTCAAAAAAAAAGTTTTCAGTCCCCAATAATCCTGAGCACTCCTCCTTGCCAGTCAGGTCAGAAAGTACGTAATGACATGCTCACAGAATTGCTGTGCATCCTTTTCCCAGCTTCCACATATCCTAACTGCCACTAGCAAGTTTTGGGTTTTTTCTCCCCCCTCCCGTTTTAAGCCGCTCTGCGTTTTCCATAACCACAGGGGGAAGGCAGGGAGTTTAAAAGCCCTGATAATGCATGCAAGTAGTTCAGGTTAATCTTCTCAGTAGTCATTAACTAAGCATTTCTTTGCACAGCAGGCCGTCAGAATTACTGTAGCCCATCCACCAACTTTATTATGCCCTTCTGAAGTTAATAGTTGGAAGAACTTCAGCCTCAATCAGTGCGGAAAAGAAAAATAAGTAAACCCAATAATGCCTCTCTAGGGTTTGCATTAGGCAATCTAGCTTCAAAGACAGGGTACTTCATTACCCCTATTTCAGCCTGTGACTAAGATACACTCTCTCTGCTGGAGCAGCCTGAAAATCACATTTCCATTTCAATAGGCAGCACTGCCTTAAAATACTCCCAGACCTTCAGACAACACATATTCTAGCTCCAAGAGCAAAGCTCCTGCAGGATAACTTGCCTTTCATTTTACATTTCGGCTTGAAGGATTCAGAGCCTGCCTTTCAGCTATGGGCAGAGGTGGTCCAGTCCTTGCTGATTGCCTGGTTTTGCTGCTGTGGAGGTTTATTTTTCAGAGGAAGTGAGGGGGAAAGAAAGGAAAATGTTCATGCCTTTTTAGACACAGAAACTTTTTCAATTTTTTGCTTCTGTAACTCTCCAAGCTGTAACTCGACTTCCTGTCAAGGATCTTCCTACCCTGTGTTTACCTTATGCAAACTGTGCTAAAAAACCGCAGCAACAGTTTAATTGATGAATTGCCACGGGGATATACATTATTAACATTGCAAGTGCTGACAGAATAAACCCAATGTGATTGACACGACACCAACAGTGAGAAGGCACTGCAAGAAGCAGACTGTAGGTTTTTTTCACCTTTACTTTCTGAAAGTAAAGACAAGACACTGTTTCTTTCCAAGCACAGCAATGCCGAGCTGTTCACCTCAGCAAGGAAACTCAGTCAGCAAAGCTCCTTGAAGAAATATGGCCATTTAAAAAAGAAAATCTATTTCCAGAGGTATTACTTTCTACCATGAGCCCAAAAAAGCACTAGCCTGTGCTTCTCACATGGTCTAATGACTTGATGCTTCTTTTCAGTTGAATTTAAACACCTCCAAATATGGACATGACATCCTTCTCTCCAGCATCAACGTTCTGGAGTGACGACCTGGTGTGTGCATATCAGTGTATGTATATGTATAAATAACACACATATATATTTACACATCTGTATATCTAAACATATATATATACACACATACACACATATATATATACACACATATATATATACACATACATATATTCATATATGTGAAAACAAGTTTATTTCCTAACTTATCCCTTCCAGCTATGATGCTCCACATTTACAGCTTAATACTAGGTAAAATCAACCTTTTTCACCCAGAGACCTGCTGAACTGACCCTGCCAACAGGCTCCCTACTGCAGCCAAGCCATGGTGGACTCCACCACTGCTGCACTTTCTCCTTCCTGTATGTCAGGTTCCTGCTACCCAGACTCAGCACCAGCAAGACACAGAGGCTGACACTGGAGCTGAAATCCTGCCACGAGCAAAACCCCTGCAGCACTTTAGGCTCAGCCTCTTTCCTGCACAGGGTACTTCTATTTTGTGGAATGAGCACATCATGTCTAACCCCAGACTATTTTTTGAAAAGACACAGCAGGGCGATTATCAGAAAGGAGTGAGCTGCAGCCTGCCGGGCTGCTGCAGGCTCCCACTGCTCCAGTCCTGTTTGGGGAGGGCAGGGATGGAAGTGCTGAGACACCAAGAGTTACAGGAGATAGACTCAGGAAGGCAAGAGTGAGAAAAGACCATGCTGACCCACCCAGAGAAACCCATGGAGCCTCTTGGAGAAAGGCTGTACTACATGTCTAGACCAAAACCTACTGAGAGGCCATCACAAAGGAGAACCGCCTTTGCCAGGACAGTGAGCAGCAGCTGAGATTTCCAGTGAGGCTACAGGCTTAACTCCCTCTAGAGTCACACAGGCTCCCCCAGCAGTAGCTAATCCTGTTGTAACAGAATCGATTTTAAATATTGTCCTATAAAGACCCGTTTTGTCTTCACAGGAAAAAAAAATGAAGGAGATAAGGAGAAAAAAGACAAATCAGATTACACGCTTGAGGCTTATTGCACAAAGCTAAAGTACCTGCCACATACACAGTTTTAGGCACTTCAGTCTCACACAATGGTCTAGAAAAGAAAAGGGAAAGTAGAAAAGAAGCAATGCATCTGGTAGTACGATGGAAAGCGAAATTGTTGTCAAAACACTGGGCAAGAATGGGAACTATGCTGTGCCTCAATGAGGGCCTCTGAAGCTTCACTTTTCATACCAATACCTCAGTGGTATGAAAATATAAAATAATTCATTTGACAGGACCGCCATCCCAGTTGAGTAAATTGTTAAATTTTAATCAGAACTGACTCAACAGAATACCTCAGGTTGTGATCTATCTAGCTCATCCCACAGAAACTTCTTGTGGTCAATGGGACCACAGAATCTAGTTGGAGGTCTGTGACTAGTGGAGTCCCTCAGGAGGACCAGTACTATTCAATATTTTCATCAACAACCTGGATGAGGGAACAGTGTGCCCTCAGCAAGTTTGCTGATGACACTAGACTGGGAGGAGTGGCTGACACACCAGAAGGCTGTGCTGCCATTTAGCGAGACCTAGACAGGCTGGAGAGTTGGGCGGGGAGAAACTTGATGGAATTCAACAAGGGCAAGTGAAGAGTCTTGCATCTGGGGAAGAACAACCCCATGTACCAGTACAGGTTGGGGGCTGACTTGCTGGAGAGCAGTGTAGGAGAAAGGGACCTGGGGCTCCTGGTGGACAGTAGGATGACCATGGAAAGGGTGTGGTTAGTAGGTCAAGGGAGGTTCTCCTCCCCCTCTATTCTGCCTTGGTGAGGCCACATCTGGAATATTGTGTCCAGTTCTGGGCCCTTCACTTCAAGAAGGACAGGGAAGTGCTTGAAAGAGTCCAGCGCAGAGCCACAAAGATGATTAAAGGAGTGGAACATCTCCCTTATGAAGAAAGGCTGAGGGAGCTGGGTCTCTTTAGCTTGGAGAAAAGGAGACTGAGGGGTGACCTCATCAATGTTTACAAATACGTTAAGGGGAAGTGTCAGGAGGATGGAGCCAGGCTTTTTTCAGTGATGTCCAGTGATAGGACAAGGGGAAATGGGTGCAAATTGGAACACAGGAAGTTCCACCTCAACATGAGGAAGAACTTCTTTACTGTGGGAGTGACAGAGCACTGGAACAGGCTGCCCAGAGAGATTGTGGAGTCTCCTTTGCTGGAGACATTCAAAACCCACCTGAACACGTTCCTGTGTGATGTGCTCTAGGTGACCCTGCTCTAGCAGGGAGGTTGGACTAGGTGATCTTTCAAGGTCCCTTCCAGCCCCTAAGATTCTCTGATTCTGTGATTCTCACCAGAAACTCCATTAACCCAAACCTATTCACCACAAGAGCATTGTGGAATTGTCTTGATTGAAGAGCTGTTGCTGTACTGCCCTGTGGATGCAGATGGTTATTCCTCTCACCTCTCCAGATGCTGTTCTGAAGGTCCAGAGCTCGTGCCTTGCCTCTGCTAGAAGAGAGAGCAGGATTCGAGCAACTCCTGCAGGGCAATAAAATTACATTTTTATTTAAATAGGTATAGAAAGATGTACATATTTTTCTTTTAAATCATCACTGATGTTTTTCAGAGAATCCAAATTTACAGTAGAAGGCTTAGATGCAGAATTTAACACAGAATTTTGACAAACATATGGGCTATGTTGGGGTATGAAGATATGCTATGGAAAAAAAAGAAAGGGAAGCTTTATTTTTTTTAAGTTGGATTATTCTGACTCTTGCCTGTCAGGATACATTGGTCCTGGTGGAAACTCTATTCCTTCTTGCTCTGCTGCAGCGGAAGAACAGGGAATTTCCAGAGCAGAAAAATCTCTCCACCCATCCTCACCTAACTGTGCATCAGAACTACAGAGAAGGAATTTCAGAGCTTAAGTACAGATAATTTCCGTGGCATTGCCAGCAATTTCCACTCTTCATCATGGAGAGACAGGATTCTCACCAGATGGGTCTTCTCATTCACACTTACTTGGTTTGAAAAGTAGGAAGTTTACCCACATAAAAAATAATGTCCAGTCATTCTTGCCTGACAAATTTATTCTGAATCAAGAATGAGAGGGGCAGATTTTAGATACTGAAAGCATAAGGACCAATAGCACCAAGTGGCATTACTGTTCAGAACAGAATAGGTAGGTATCTTCAAAGAAAATGGCAATACCCATTATGTTTCAGGTTACATCTCAGGGAAATTCAGCTCACTCTCCATTGGACACACAGACTTGAATTTTAGCTACTTGCAGCAACCAGAAAACTATACTGAATACAACTGAACTATGTAAAGTTTCCTGTTGCCACACAGGGTGTCTACCTTGGTGTGAAAAAAGCATGCAAAATGGAGTATGAGACAGAGCAGTAGAACTTATTTCAATGAGATAAAGAAGCAGAATGCAGGTGTATAGCTCATTCCACAGAAATAATAAACCAAATGCTGTTTTAGACGGAGTCCAACAGTGAGGACCAATTCTATCCTATACACATGCAATGCAGTCAGGTCTTCCTCATTTCATCACAGTATCTGCATAAAGTCCAAAAAAACCCCACCAAAACACACTCAAATACTCCCTTAATCAGAAAGGACATGGTCTTTCAGAGTGCAGCTTCAAGATGTGTTTTAATTAGCATTAAAAAAACCAACCAAGTACGAATGAGTGCTTTTGTACTGCTTATAGAAAGGAGGTTGCAAAAGGAATAATGAAATGAAATTATCCGCTCTCTTCCTATTCCCCAACACCACAGCCTGTTTGTCAGCAGTGACAGAGTGTGACATGTCACATGGAGCTCTGCCGAGCTCCAGACCTCTGACACTAAATCACTGATAAAAGGATCATGGAAAAAAGGGCTGTCCAAGTCCCTTCACAATAGCCAAGCTCTGGCAGCCAGCAATGCCTGCCTTAACCCAGCTATCTCCGTTAAGTGTCTCCCACCACCCTTATCAGAACCAGAAGTGAAAAGGTATTAGTGAAGAAAAGATATTTTTGCACAGTGCTCTTTCACTGGATTGGGTACATGTCTGACTTCCATTGCCATGGAAGCAGCAATGGGCTGAGCAGGGAGAGCACACGTGTGTGAGGGCACCCGTAAGCACCATTGGCCAGCCACGAGGGCCACTCGTAAGGACATGCGTTCAAAAAGCAAGTCAAATAACAATAATTCAACTGTGCCTTAACATACTCATAACATTTAGTTTTCCATAGCATCACGTCCTTTCTCTCCCTGCCTTTGACCAAGGACAAGATAATCTAGGAGCCAGCCTGTAATCTTCACACCATTTCCTTTTTGGACTTGGGAGAAGCACATGACAGAAGGAGAGCACCAGGAGAGCTTGCTACTGGGGTGTTTGCATTTACAAAACAAAAGACAACCCTATACGGGCAAGAAAGAGTGATTAGCAGATACTGCATCAGTCTTACTCCTTTATTCATAACTGTCTTCAAAGACAACCACCCTTTTCCTCCCCCTAAATAAACCCCTTGTTGAATCAACAGGATGGACACATCACCTTAGATGTTTTTACCACCTGACAAAACATATTAAGTGCTGACATCTAATTTATCATTCTCAAGATCCAGCACTTGTTGTGTCTATCAGAATTTCTTTAGAGATCTGAAATACCAAAAAAAAAAAAAAAAGAAGAAAAATAGAAAAAAAGAATCCAGCACTTGCTAAGAGAGTACCTTCTTAGTCATAAAGGATTAGGGCCCTTAAATAAAATAAAAGCTGACAAGGCTGAACTCGAACTGATGATAGGAACAGATGATTAGTATTAAAAATGCAAACACAGAGGATATACTATTCTCCTGCACCCAGAGTATTTCTGGTCAGCCAGTCTGATAAATAAATCAAGGTTGGTATTTATGTATTCAACTTGAAGAAAAATCCACATTAAGGACAGAATTACAGTTGGGATTCTGAGGATGATGTTGCCTTTAGCCTCCAACCAAGCATCACTGATTCAGGAAATTAAGAGATTAGATAAAAAGAAATCCAGCTAAGTTGAAATAAGAAACATATAGTTAGGGAGTTCAAAAAGTCTTAACTTTGCTGTATGGGGAGGGCAGACTGCGACTGAGTCATCTAAGTGTTTGTATTCCTACAAGCTTTTTTAAAGCTGACTCCACCTTTCTAAAGTCATGGAATGAATAATCATTTGTTCATCTTATCAGGCTTTTTTTTTTTTTCTTTTCTCCCCTTCAGGAAGTTCTTATTTCAAAGCAACTACACGGACACTGAACAAGGAGCACCAGCTGGGGCTCCTGCATAGGATTTGGGGCCTTCTGGAGGAACATAGCACCAAAGAGCTATTTTAAGAGCAGAGTTACTTGGAGAAGCATAAGACAGCCAGTGGTTACAAGCACCCTAAAGAGGCTTACACCTATTTTGCAAGACTGGAGCCTCACAAGGCAAACCATTTCACTCACAGGATTGGCTTTTAAAATGCGGTGAAAGAACAGGCTTAGGGCTCTTTTAAAGAAGGGAGAACGCATCCAAAGAAACAGTGTGAAGATCCTACTTCGAGTCTTGCCGGCACAGAACTCTGGTGTTCTCTGTGGTTCTCCCTCATTCCTACCAGAAGACAAGGTGTCAGTGGTATGGGGGACATTTCCAGCAGAAACATGCAAGCCACTCAACTATTAAGCCATTTCACCTTTGAAGGCTAAGGCAAAGTGACACAGTTAATCCACCAGTGAAATCCTTTGTTTCCCCCTTACGAGTGGGATTTCAGCCACTGCAGAAGACTGATAACAAGTTGCATTATCTCCAATATCACAGTGGACCTATTTAAGAATTTTTAGCCTGGCTGTACTCTGTATGTAACATTGAATGCAGCCATTGCTAGTAACTTGGCTTAAGTATTAGCCAATTTCTTCACATACATGTTGGCAGAAGATTTCAATTATTTTTAATTATATGGAAAGTTCCAAGTGTCTCTTTTATTCCATTAAGATAATTCAGAACTCAGTAAAACCCGCAAATGCTTAATTCTTTAAATGACAGTTTTTAATTAATTTGAACTCAGGCTAATTAAAAGATTTGCAGATTGCAACAATCTATTCCATTTTTACAGCAAATATGCTCTATTTTCCATTTAGATTAAAGATTCAGCCCCTCCTTTAAGTGCAAAAACCCCTTCAGTCTTAACAGTGGAATTACAACTGACAGGAGGCAGTAAAAGTGCTCCATCAGTTTGGGCTCTAAAGCAACAAACCATCTCTTGAGCAAACCCACATCTACTGCTCCCACTTGCATGAAAATCTAGGGCAGGAAAGAGATTTAGCCAGAGCCTTTGGTGATAACAGCCTCAGCTTAACCCCCTCACCCTCTGAGCACTTACCTGTTTGTGCAGCACTGAATAAAGGGGGAAAACAACACTCAGCTCTGTGAGCCTGCAACAAAATAAGGGAACTGTATTTGCTAAGTACCCCACAGAGACACTAGCTTCAGTGGATAAGTTCAGAAAGGAATGATAACATATTTTATTTTAAACTTGTAACAGAGAAAAATACGGTTGTGGTTATGCTATAGATTTCTTCCCACCTGCAGTTACTTTTGTCCTCACTGGTCAGGGAGGGCAAAGGACCTGATCTCATGGTGAAAAAGTTTTGTTGCTTTAAACGCATGGAAGTCACTAAGTCCTTGACTGGCACGAACAAAGTTAGATTTTCAGCATGACACCTTCACACAGCTGCTGGCATTGAGCTTCCTTCATATATAAATATAGTTAATGTATACAGCAATTGTTGGCTTGATTTCTCCATTTAGAGTGAGTAATGCACATAGCCATAGTAACCAGCTCCTGCCACTGAGGCTTTTCTGAGTCTTCCTTCTCTTCTGAAGTAAATTTATGCATGGATCTGTGAAGAGGAGTTTATGATTCTCCTGGGTGGAAGAGTAGGAGGGAGACCTGGCTCTGCAGTTGTGCAACACGCTGTAGAAATGACATAGAGTGACCTTGGCTGTTGTTCTGTAAGTGGTTCCTCAGCATGTCATATGCATCCATTACCCACTTATCGACCTGCTTGAGTCTATATAAATCAGCCATATTCTGTTTGCCAATCAGGATTATTAAAATTGCAACATTGCATGCAGTAATATACACAAACAAATTCCTCAGTCAAGGTATTAATAGTTTTAAGGTGTTGGAAAAAACATTTTCAGTGGGCTCACAGAGTTTTGCAGTAATATAGGTTTCTAGCTAACGATAACATTAGCATTTTGCCTGCCTAAAGATCTTGCATCTCAGGACATCTAGCTTTCAATGCTTTAAATATACAAGCATGTCAAAGCCTTTAACACAAGATAACAGAATCCAATTTCACTTGCTAGATCAGCCTTTTAAGTGTTGCTACCCAAGTGCTGAACTCAAGTCCCAGATCTGATCTAAGCTTTATTCCTTTCTAACTGGGTAAAAATAAACACATTCTTTCTTACCCTTTATGGAGACAAAAACATTGCAAAGAAGGAAGTGCTGTGAAGAATCGAACCAAGCAGCAAAGATTACTCCAAAAGGACATGCAGCAAGGATTATGTTAGTTGTTGAGCTCTTTATTGCAAACAGTAGTGTTTATATGTAAAATTAGTGATTCAGATGGTAGTTTAGACTACAAACCTGTGCCTGGAAGAAGGGAAAAATCCTGCCTCCTTCCCCAGAAAGCACTAGAGAAGTTACAGAGACCTTTGTATAGGCAAATAATATATAGAGACTAAGGAAAAAGCTCAGTGTTATTGAGATTTTTTTTTTTTTTTTTTTTACTGCTACACAGTACCTTACTGTATGAAAGGGAAGCTGGCCACGTGCATGAACTGCGGATAGCAACTTATTTTAGATGGCAGTAAAACAAGTTTGACCTAAATTGCTGAGCTTAACTTTACCTCGGGCTATGCACAAGTGCAGGAGTTACCAGAGCCCAAATGGCATCAGTAAACCCACAGAATTCCTTAGTTTATCCCCAGGTTGTGAGGCATCGTTCTGACAATAACAATTACCAGTCCGTATCAGTGGTATAAATGGTCATTGTTTAATATTTCAGTCCAGCAGAATTCTCATCCAAGCACATGTATGTCGTTGTTAGATTTGCCTGGGACCAACAATGTTTAATGAGTCTGGGATTAATCCAGGAAAATGTTATCACTGAAAAACAGAGAGAGATTAATGCCAGACTTCAGCTACCTGATTTAAAATTTTTATTACACTTCAACACTGCAATGAATGGAAATCACTTACCAAAGATTAGCACCACTCCTCTTATCTCTCCTCTAATCACTTTCTACCTTAAGGTCTGAGAAATGGAAGAATTTTGGGGAAGTGATGGTGGAGGGGACTGAAGGTTCTGGCACACAAGCCATCCCATACTTCCTAGCTTGTGGGGCAAAAGACACTCAGATGTTCTGCCTATCCATGGTTCTAGCATAATAGTTTTTTTTAGATTGCACATCACACATGATAGTAAAATTCTTACAGAATTTAAACACCAACATTTTAAGCCCTTTCCCTTTACCTGTGACTTATTGACATAAACCATCAGTTTTATCTCAACAAGATATTAAGAAAATAAAGAAGATACTTCACAAGTATCACCCTCCTATCAAATAGGGAAGATGTCTCCTGGAGAACCTCCATACCTCAGGATTGCACTTGCTTGGGACCAGCCAAAAAAGCTTTTCACCCTCTAGCAATGGTTGTCTGCAATCCTCTTTGTGCATAGACTCAGTAAGCTAATAAAATGGTATCTGCAGTTTAGGTCTAGCTTCTATCCTTTTTTCTCCCCAAATCATGAATAAACATGACAGTTTATCATCAGGCCTTGAGTAGTTAGATTTGTAATAAACAAAGCTTGGAAGCAGAAGGGAAAGGAGGAAGGAAAAATAGCACTTGAATACTCCAGGCTTCAGAAATAGAACTAAAATTGGAGCCTGTGCGACCTCACTTCAGCACCTGCATGCGCAAGCACTCTGCTTCCAGCAATGTGATTAGATGCTATTTTTCCCCCTAGGGGCTCTGCCTCATTCTGCATATGAGATAGGCCTGTGCGGGGAGGAAGGCAAAGTCGGGTTGTGAAGGAGACACTGCTGTCTGCATGTTCCTTTTCACTCTGTTGCAGAAGCTGCCTTCTGTATGAGTCAGAAGTAGGAAAAGAAAGATGATTGCAAGATTCAATTGCTTGCTGCATTAGTATAACAGAAGGCTTCACCTGTGAAGTATCTGTGTGATGGCAAGCAAGCCATTTACACCAAACTTTAGATTGGCAACCACCACAAATGGTTTTATTTTCTGTGCAACTGGGTTAAAATCCCGTGATTTGCATGGAAATACTGAGTAGAAGTACATGAAAGTACTTCAAGTTAGGGCTGCAGCCAAAGCCAGCAAAAATAATTCTTTGGAGCTATAGAAAACCTATTTGTGCACACACTTATGAGGTGTTACGGACTAACAAACGGAGGCTTTCAACTTTTCACATAAGGAGCCCAAATTAGGATTTGACCCCAATTTGCGTCTTGATTATCTGCTGGCAAAGTGAAGGTAATCATATGTATGTACCATAATGGTAAGTACTATACAGGAATGAATTGGTAAGAAAGGCACTACATGAGATATTTTATCTTCATCTGCTTCAATGTCACATACTGGGAAAGGTTCTCCACTCATACACAAGTGCTCAAACACAGTCAAAGCAGCAACACACCTTTGAGAAGTTACAAGCTGCAGCCATGTTCTGCTCATGCAGGGAGAGGCAGGAACAACCTCTATTCTGGAACACTCCACAGAGTTGAGAGCTTCTCACCTCTCTGGGGGAAAACAGTCACCTTGGAGGGTAGCTTGCACCAGCCAGCCCAAAGATTGCACTCTCTAAAAATATACAGCACTTCAGCCACAGATGTTAAACAGGTGGAGTGACAGCAGCCTCATGCAGACAGGATGCTGTTCCCCAGTGTGTTAACACCCCTACAGACCCAATAAAAACGACTTCTGCTCTTGCCAGTGAAAGGCATAAAGGCATTTACTTGGTCTTTGCAGAACACAGGCAAGGCAACAGCACAATCTAAGAAGCTTTTCGGTGTCAAAGCAAACTGTTAAACTGATACTGAAATGAACACAATAGCTCTCAGATTTCCTGCTGCCTTAGAAAGCCACAACAAAAGAAGCTGTATTGATTCTCCGCATCTTGAATATAAGAAAAGGCGTCTTTAAAAACTAGATTCACTTCCAACTGGTAGATACATGATAAAAATAAACCAAATATATTTTTCTGAGCTTTGTTCTCAAGAGATTAAAAAGAGAAGCAATTAAGGTACTTGGTATGACACATAAGCAAGCAGAAATGGCTCCTGATCGTGGCCCCCACACTCCAACCAAGATTAAACAAAATGTATTGTAACTGAGTAGCACTCCATTTTTTTTTCCCCTAGGGCTTATCATAAGCCTCTTAATTTTTAAAATACAATAACCTTATATTTCCTTCGAAAGTTATAGGACATTCTGGCTGTACTGTTAAACACAACTGAAATGCAACACTTAGGTATCAATATAAATAATAAACCCAGATAAATAATTCTGATCTAAAACTGAGCCAAACCAACAGCTGCTTACTTACAAAATTAGTTTTTAATAACTTAATACAGTACAAAACCCTAAAATACAGTAATAGATAGATCAGTTATTCTGGAAACATTTATCTAATGCAGTATTTGCTCTTTCTTATAAAGGCTTAGCTATGTATGGGTAAATCGGGGGCTAGCTGTCCCTGCTATGTGGGAGATCCCAGCAGTATGAGATGCTTGTTCTCCAGGCAGAGATGACCTTTTCAGAGATGTACTTTGGACCAAAGGAACAGGATCCCGTGGCATTTAATCGGTGTGTATTAACTGACAACCCAGAGGCTGGAGCTCGAACAGACTGTAACATCAGCCAACCACATTAAAAGAAAACTGCAGTCAACTATTATACTACAGTAGCTTAGTCACAGAAATCTGGGATTTTTCCACTCCTACCAATTTCTTTAGGATCTGGTGACACAATCCTCCCCTTTCCCTGCACAGTATGCTATGTTCAGGGCTGTTATTATATACTGACTGAAATGATAGTTCAGATAATTCCTAAATATGCTTCAAGGTCCTTTTTACCTTCTTCCTTTGATACACTATATATCTTTTGCTATCTGCTCTCCTCAAGGTTGTGCAAAGGCTCAGCCATCAGCCTAACAACTTCAAGTCAGTTTTACGAATTAAGACCACTTCTGTTTGAAACAACTAAGCTGAGCACTTGCTATTGCCATTAAGATGTCTTGCCCGGCCTGTGCACAATTTTGTCCATGCAGTTCATTATTTCAAGCTAGATTAAAGCCTACACTGCAAGACTGAAGCTCTGTGATAGGCAAGTCAGATTTCATTCCTCCCAGCCAGGTGCCATACTTCCTACACAGTCTTTCTTGTTTGTGTCCCCAGTCAACACTGAGAACACATAAGGTTAAAGGAGAAAGTTGCTGCCCTACTGGCTTTGTTAAACTGTTTTCCCTTTTCAGTGGTTTCTCCACAAACCTTCATTTTGTAAGGTATCATACTGGCAGAATGAAGAATACAGAATGCAGGGATGCACTTACGCTTTCCTCCTGGAAAGATGGGGTAGTGTGGCAACCACCACAAAAGTTTTTATACAGGTACAGCAGTAGACTTGTATACTTCCAATTCTAAAGATATCCTCATTAAAAACAAAAATCTATTTTTGTGAGCAAAGTGGCTGCAATGTCAGCTCAAAACCCAACACACCCTAACAATGAGTTGTTAAGAAGACAGTCTGTAAACACATCAATGGTAGCAACCTAACAGCTAAGGGCTACCAAAATTCCCAAACTTCCATTTTGAGACAAAAGCTAATGGCCATTAAAAAACCCCAACCACCACCACAAAGAAATACCAACAACCCAAAAAAAGTCCCTCCTTCTAGACTCAAACTTGCATTTCCAGTTCAGTTAGAAAGCCATGCAGGCATAAGAGGAGACATGGACTGAAACACACACATGTATCCAGCTGGCTCTGCTTACTACTCCCCCTTTTGCAAGTCATTCATAGTAAGATAGGATATTTGCAGCTGACCTCTAGCTCTTCAGTCAAGACCATCAGTAATAATCACAGGTCAAAGGGTAACGTGTCAGAAGGGACATGAGGTTGTTCCATAGGAAGAGTTTAATATATTGCAACTATGAGAACCTCAGTCACAGCAGATTCAAACAGAATTTGGACCTAAAGATGAGGATCATACTACCTTGTTATTTCTGTTCCGCAATGGATGCCCTCTTTGATTAAGCTATCTAATTTTTCCAGCAGTGACCAGAACAATTCAGACTGCAATGCAGGAGGTGGGGAAGCACCTTGCCCTGGTTGTCAAGCATGGTCTGGGGCAATTGGGAGATTTACATCAATAGCTATACAGTTTTCGTTGTAGCACAATTCAAGGTAACTAGTTATACCTCATTCCTATGTACTCTCCTAGGAAAGCAGCCAACTTAGACTGGACTGGGTACAAAGATCTGAATGTGTCACTGAGGATATAAAGCTAGCTGACTGTTCCCAGTTTCATCATGTTGCAGAGGGAAACTGGCGAGAAAGAGCTGTAAAGGAAGCTTGTTTCAGGCAGTAAGAAAATCGGAAGAATTCAAAAGTAACCAGATGGGAATGTATGGAGGAGTTTATTTATATATAAACTGACTTTGCAAGGTTGAAAGCATTTTTTGTTAAATAAGTACTTGCCTAAAAATACTTAATCTTTGGCTGCTAACAATAAATTCTAAGAAAAAGGAGCAGAAAACCTCTCAACATCTTCACAAGAATGCAAGAAAGGTATATAAAGCTAGCTGCTACAGTTTCTGTGGAGTTTGCCCCATTTTTGATCTGCACTTATTTTAGAAAGCTGCACTGCTAGAGAATTCCTGGAGAAATAAGACACATACATCTGACTCAAGAAAACTGTAAGTATAAACAAGACATAAAACCTGGCCAGCAGTTTACTTTTGGCACGGTTGAATCTGTAGCATGAGTGGTTTTTAGACTTCTTGACTCAGAATTTTTATTTTGTTTACACCACCTCTAAATAAATCCTACGACTCAAAATCAGTACTAAATACTCCATGAAAAATCTATCAAAGATCATGTCAACTGTTCATTATATTGCTTGTTTTAAAAAGGCTTATTTACCAACACTTACATTTAGGATCACTTCCTACAGCAAGGCCATGCTTTCAGTTTGTAAAGCTCCAAAGTCCTACCATTTGTGCAGGATGTTAACTTCATCCTGAAGTTAAGAAAATTCCAGCCAAAATTTCACAAGCCTGGGAGGAAATGGCTTGTTGCCTACACTGAGCTGCATGTACTAGCACAAATGCCACAGCATAGATACTTTGACTACCCCAATTAAAAAAAAAAGGCGTTGCCTTATTTATAACAGGGATAAGCATAGAGGGAGGGATGACAGCATGGGAAGCGGTGCAAGAAAAGCTTCATGTTCCATCTTCTGGGCAGGCAAGGATGATAAATTGCACTTAATTCAAAAGTCAGAGTTCGGTGCCATAGCCCAGAGGTAGAAAAGACTCCATTACTAGATCCAAACAGCACACAAGACAAGCTTCCTTATTTGAAGAAAACACAATAAGAAACTTCACCAGACAAGAGCAAGTGGTAGGCGCTGTCACTTGGAATCAGCAGTGAGAGAGGTGGAGAGATGCAAAAGTAGGGGACAGTGAAAGCTTAAAATAAACCACTAGCAGGGAAATAGAACGAGATCAAAGAGCTCAGAATTGACACCAAAGCAGGAGAGTGGCAAGATGAAGACAACATACAACAGATGAATTGAAAAGCATAAACTCCAAACTGTTTACCATCTCATCCCCCAAAAAGTACACCACAAATGAACTAGAGAGCACATAAAAAAACATACTATAGAAAAAGAAATACTGTTTTTATGGCAGGATTGGAATAATGTACAGAGCTATATAGAACCACATGCTGAATGGAAAGCTTTCTGCAGATTGTGTAAAATAACAGGCAGCTACTTTCAGATAAGTACTAGAGGGCCTGATATTGAGATGGGAGGTTGCTCTGAATTAAGACAGCTCAAGAATCTTTGCACTTGTAAAACAGGCAATTGACAACCTGACATAACACAGATAATTAAAAATCGACTTTGCTGAAGAGCTATTATTTGTGCTAGTGCCAGCTACTCTGGATGAGGGAGCCTGTGGGGAAAGAAAAAAGTCCAATAGCATATTGAATACAGCATGTAGCAAGAATATTAAAACTGCACAGGGAACATTATTACAGAACTATATTCAACACTGATAATATCAAGACACCTAAAAAGCAAAACCCCAGAACACAGATGTCTGCATGACTGAAGTGTAAAAAACTGCAGGTTTTTCCACAGAGCTTCACATTCTGAACAAAATTTTACAGATATCAATTTATTTTTCTAATATTCCATTAGCCACTATTCATTACCCACTGGAAAAGCACTGTAAGGAAAGAACACAGGAATGCTGTCAAAGTAGCTTGATGTGTATTCATTTGCTATGCATCCCAACTGAGTTCAGCAACACTTGGCTTAGAACAGCATAGTGAAGCAGCACATTTTTCCAGAGGAGAAAAATAAAATAAAACAAGATCACTATTTATATACCATGCTTACTACCATGGATTCCCTCATGTAACCTCCAAAGACCCATTTCCTGTTTTTTGGGGACATGAACCTTGTTGCTGCATAACCACACCCTGGTGATTGGCTTGACTTTTTTGTCCTCCCATTCCACCATTTGAAAACAAAGTCAGACCAGCATTTATCAGTTTAATTAGTAATGTGTTTGATATTTCCTTCTTGTGTTTCTTTACATGAGCCATTTTTGGCAGAAAAGGAGCAAGAAAACCCATTTACTTACCCTTTCCCCATGACCAAGAGACTTAAACAGAAATGAACTTATGTCTGCAAATTTTCTTCGACACTCAAATTTCTTAACCCATTAGACTGAATTAAAAATGTATGGTTAATCAGGTTTTATTTCCCAATTGAGCTTGCAAAACTCTAACAAGACCTCTCACTTGAGCAATTCTTAAAACATACTTTTTTTTACCTTCCTAAGCAATAACTGCATTGTATGCAAAGGCATTGTGCACAAAGTTGGCAGTCATCCCTGTAATTTACATCACTTAACAGAAAACAGAAACTACAGAAAATAGAGGAGTTTTAATTTCTTTTTTATTCCCCTGGTCTTCACAAAAACCAGAGCAATGTCTATAAATCCTACCTGTGGTTAAGCTATAAAAACTGTAAGTGATTAAAATAGATACAATTCATCTGATGTTGTATATTTGCAACATAATGTACAAGGTTGTACTTAGACATGAAGTTAACAGATTCAGTAAGACATATCTATTATACAGCTGAAAAAGAGTCTCAGATATTTTAAAATCTAGCTATTACAATTTAGATACAAATAAAGGCAGTAATGCTACAGAAAAAAAATATGTATTAGATCATCCAGAACTCCGGTAGTTCTAACAAAATATAAATATTAATGAAACAGTTCTGCCAACTGCTAAAAGATAAGTTCTTCATGTAAATTTAAGCCAGGAAAATTTTCTGCCACTCAAACATGTGCATCAAATTCTAGTACTAGTCTTTCATATGAAAGTATGTTTCTTTTAAAAAACAAAATTACCTAAACAGTTATACTATGAACAATATATGAAATCATGCTGGTGTACAGCAGAAAAAAACAATGCTGACAATAGCTAGCAGGCACCAGATAGGATTGTAAAAAAAGTGCACACCTTCTTAAAGAATGAAAGGAAGTATTATAGGATTAGGAAAGTATTATTTAGTATTTAAGAAATATTGGTACATTCATGTATTTCATTTTAGTTTCAATTAGGGAAAGCATGCTACTTGCTGAAAAGTCAATATGGTGTTCTAGTTGCTCAAACTCGTATCTCCTTCCCACTAGAAACACCTCCGTGTATTTACTACATGAAGCACTTGAACCAATATGCTGATAAAGACAGCTTTTAATGTAACATGTTCTGATTGATAACCCATTTTGTTTTAATGTTTCTACCTTAGACATCAGGAAGCAACACTGCACAAACAGTAATGGTACTCAGAAGTGTCAAAATTAACAAGATTAAATTATCAAAGTGCTTTATCTATGAAGCACACTGCTTGCCAGGCAGACAACAGAAGAATACACACACAAAAAAAGTTGACAGTGACTCCTATTTTGCTTAGTTTCCCTATATATATTTAGGAAGGTTAGTCACCAGCAAAGGTGCATTCAGCTCCCAATACAGATGATAATAGTTCTACCAAGACCATCAGAAGACCTATTTGCTATACAGTAGCTCAGTTCTTTGAGACCAAAGCTTCCACAATTACTACCTTTTCTTCTCAATTGACAGACTACTTTAATTTTAGGTTTTTTTCAAGTCAGATACCATGGTAGCTTCAGGTTTAAAAGTCTTTACATATATTCATACATATGTATAAAATACTAAAATCTTTACAGGGCCCTATAAACTGAGGTTCACTGCTTCTGCACTTAACTTGCCTCCACTTAGACTGTGAATCATTGCAATCATATTGGAATGTTTGTTCAGTTCTTCCTTCTGTAGTTTTATAAGTGCTTCTTTTTCTTCCAAGTGTCCTTCCAACTGGGATTTTTGAACTTCAAGAGAAGATGCCTGCAGAAACAAAAAATACATTAGAAATTCCTCCAGTAGCAACTGAAATATTCTATATTGTAATTTATATTCTATAAATAAAGACTTACACAGTACAGTGAAAGCTGAATGGCTTGGTGGTGAATTCAAGCAAGTAATTTAAAAGCATTTTTAAAACCACAAGCTTGTTTCAGAAGTCTCTCTCACCTATACATTTGGTGCACATGAACAATTACAGTTACTGCCACAATTCAACTGTTAGATACCACGGGAAAGCACCAAGCCCCATGTTATCATTGTACTATTTAAACAGCAGAAGTGTTCACAGTTAAGCCAAGCACATTTCATTTCAAGCCCCACACCAGCAAATATTTACCAAGAACAAGGGAAATATTTGCTATATACTGGGTAATATTGCCTGGAGAGATTAAGCTTTGCCTCCAGGGAATGGAAATAGCAGCAAACACATTTGCTGGACTGCCACTTTGTGTTTGCTGATCAGTTTGCATGTAAAATGAATCTCTGCTTTAAGAGTTTACAAGGAGCTTTACCCACAGGCAAGGACATATAGGCTATGCTGAAGTTTTGGGGATTTAGTTTTATTTTTTTTAAAACATTACCCCATTGACTTGGTGTAGCCAAACCGGCCTCCGTTCTGAAAAAAGACCCTATTTTTATTAGAGATTAAAATAAATTTTTTAGAATTTCAAAGATAAAATAAATAAATAAATAAATCAGATGTATTTTGGTGTCTACATGTGTAGCACATGTACCTTAATTCATGATGCAAGAAAGGAGAGAAAGTAAGCCAGTCCACCAGTGTGCTACATTCTCTTATTATTGTACTATACATCTGGTGTTTTAATTTTTTTTTTTCTTCCAGACATCATGTACTTGCACACCATGCCTCATATAGCCTCATTAGAACCTGACACTGCCTTCTTTTCTCTTAAATTCAAGCTCAGGTATACAATTACAGTTGAGAGAATTTGTTCTTGGCCACTACATAAACTGCTTTAGTTTCTTTAGCTACTTTACCCCTGAAATACTAATTTACCAACTCTATCAGTTCAATAGAAATCTAAAATTTCAGTCTCTAGAATGCAGCTGCAAAGAATTCCTTACCTTGATACTCAGCTCCTTCCTTGCTTGCTCCGTTTTACTTAATTCCTTTCTAAGGATACCTATAGTTTGTTCCATATCAGTTTTTTCTTTCTGCTGAGCTTTCAGCTTTTCTTCCAGAACTTTTATTTTCTGTTGCGAGGCTTAAGAAAATGAACACATTAAAAGATGGGTTGCCAAACTTAGAAGAGAGATACTGCATTGCCTGGGAAACAAGTTTTCTGGGTTATTTTTTTTTTGGGTTGCTGCTCATAATTTAATTACTGAGTAGTGCCACCTACTGCTAAGTTTCAGCGGTTGCATCCAGTCGTTTGCAGAAGAGTTAAATTAAGCTCTTCTTCAACTGCAGTTCCTACAGAAAACAGTTCTAATGGACATGCCGTAAGAAGGTCCTAAAGGGATATATGATGTGTGCAGAAATTCTGTGAAGAACATATAGTCTGGGAAATCAAGTTTATGTATCCTTTCTAAAAAATAAAAATCTATTTTTGTTTCATTCAACTGTTGTGTATCCCTGGCTAATATTTACAAGTTACTTAGTAAGACACAGCTGCTTATCTAGAGCCCATAACAACAGTGAGTTAATCTAGTTAAACACAGAGTCACAGAGTGATTGGGGCTGGAAGGGACCTCTGAAGATCATTTAAGTCCAAACCCCCTGCTAGAGCAGGATCACCTACAGTAGATCACACAGAGACAAATCCAGAGAGGTTTTCAAGGTCTCCAGAGAAGGAGACTCCACAACCTCTCTGGGCAGGCTGATCCAGTGCTCTGTTAAGACTCAGAGTGAAGTTTTTCCTTATGTTTAGCTTGAGCCTCCCATGCTCCAGTTTGGGTCCACTGCCCCTTGTCCTGTCATTGGACACTGCTGAAAAGAGACTGGACCCATCCTCCTGATAGCCATCCTTTAGATATTGATAAACATTGCTGAGATCCCACCTCAGTCTCCTCTAGGCTAAGTAGTTAGTTCTCTATGTTCAGTAGGTAAATGACTTACTCGCTATTTTGCCATCTCTATCCTGTAACTGTTGCTGTAATTCTTTTCTATGATCTTCAGTTTCTGTCAACTGAGCAGCAGTCCTAAAATTGCAGAGACAAAAAAAATCATTATCCAAGTGAGATATGCCACCATTTGCCTGTCCTCAGAAGCTAGAATGATTTTTGTATTATTTGCAATTGCTGTCAGGAGCTTCAAATCATCAAAACTATGAATTTGCAGGGTGTGAGCACAGGCAGATCTTATTTCTCCCCTCCCAATGAAACAGTCATTTCCCTTCTCTGATCAAGGAGACATGGTAGAAACCACTGAAAAGGTTAATACCTGGATCTTAAACACCAGAAACTGTTTCTTTTGATTACAGCCATGAACATGCAAAATACCACAACAGAACTGAAATTGTCATTGAACCCATGTTAAAATTTACTGCCATTAGTGATTAAGGATGCTGGGTTTTTAGCTCTTAGCATGTTCCTGAATTGGCAATACCATTAGTAAAACCTGTTTCAGATATTAGCCATACACACACATCTATACATAAAGATTTTCCAGTAACATTCTGAACTTCTTCCAGATTGTCACACAATATTCAGCAAAAATGACCATTTCATAAGCTACCGCTGTAGCCCATATATAGGTCTGCTGCAGTCCTCACTAGTTAGGACGTTAATCTACTTTCTTCATTACTAGCTACTCTCTAAGGCATAATCTAATAGCCACTTGCCTTGCCTAGATGGCATCTGCTATCCCTCATTTACTTGTTTATCCAGTTCTTATCTACCAGTTTCTAAGCTGCAGCCTCTAGCAAGAGAAGGGGAAGTGTATTTCCATGGTCTCCATTTTTTCCAGGCAGTTCAAGAACACCTGTATAATAAATGCTCCCTTGACCTGCCTTTAAAAAGGGGCAGCTTTTATGAGAATACCTCCCTAATTACACTGAGCTGCATATTGCAACAGTGAAGGTAAGTGTCCAAAATTATTCAGCAGCAAAGTAATGTATCAGTATGAAAATGTCTCCATTTGAATTGGAACTCAAAGCAGTGACTTGGACTACTCTGATTACTGAGAAGGCAACAGCCTGGAAGGATGAAGTGAATTGTGCAAGCAAGACCACAAATAGCATTTTATTTCTAAACTGGATACAAGGCTTGCATAAGCATGTTTTAAATATCTTCTGCAAAATTAAGTATTAAATAAAATTTCTCAAATAGGTACCCTGTTGCCTTAGTTATATTGGTGAAAGGTACACCAGACCTCTATTTTAAGCCATCAAAAAGGAAACAAAATTAATTAGTAATTATTAAAATTAATTATAAAGAATGCTAGTTTTATGGTTGAAGACTGATGTTTTGTATCACAGAATACCAGCCATCACTATTTCTAATATAAAATTTTCAAACACATTGGTTTAGTAGGGTTAGTTTTTTTCTGATCTGATAAGATTACAGAGAATCCTTGTAGGCCAAAAAGGAATATGTAAAAACTCTGGATGATAGCAGCATTTAAGAATTTGACAACCAAAAAGACATCTCCCATTTCTCCCAAATGCACTCAAGAACCAGGCTGCCTTCATGGCTGTTCATCCTACTTTCACTGAAATCTGTGGATATTCCTTCCTGCCCCCAACCAATACAGTAGCCAATAAAATCAACCAGCTATGTCACTGCTACAGATTTTAATCTAATGTACACATACAAAGCAACCCTGCAGCATCCTTTGCTTCCTCTAACTCCACTTCTCAGATGTTACAAAAAGCACAATTCAAAGATTGAGTCTAAAGTACTGTTTGTCTCGCTGTTTAATTTGCTTTAAAGACTGAATGAACTTACCTGTCATTCTGCTGCTTGAGTGACTCATTTAGTTTCTTCATTGCTTCTATTTGTTTATTTAGTGAACTGCATGTAATCTGTAGATCTTTATACTGTCTTTCAGTTGTTTCATACCTACAAACGATTTACAGGGTTCTGGTTGAAGAGTATAAGTGTTTTTGACGAGCTTTTACTTAACAGTTTGTGAAATAAAAACACCTTACATCACCCATACAACTATCACACTCAAGCTAAAAGTAAGGTGTTTGTGGGGCAGGAGGTGTGGATTTTTTGATCGTAGTTTGTTGTTTGAGTGTTTGGATTGTTTTTAAATGAACATACTTGAAGGAAGAAACAAAACCAACAAAACCAAGCCAAGCTTCAGTGGATCCCTTACTTATCCTTAATTACTAAAAATCATGAAGCAACATTCCTCCAGTATAAAATATACAAAATATACAGATGCCTTTGGAAATTTGACATACAAACTATTATAAATTAGCTACTTGCAGTATTCTTTTAACGGACTCTTTGAGTCAGTCTGTGACCTCCAGTTGTCTGGTGATACCAAAAAACTGAATATACTGAAGATAATGCAATATGCACTTAGTACAAGTTTGAGGCAGATATGGTGCTCCAAGAAGGTGTTTTCCTAGCAAAATGAAAATTATTTCCCCTGATGTCAGTTATCTGGTTGTTTTTAAGAAGCACTACATTTAAAGTATGCAGATTGTTTATAATGCAAGTTTTTGCTTTATAAGCACATAAGGATCAGAAAGGTATTTTATTCCTACTTTGTAGAATTTACAACTGTTAAATACTAGACTGAGACTGTTTTATTTCACATAGATTTGTCAAATACATGTTCACAGAGCACATGGTTGCACACAATTCAAGTGGAAAAGGAGGCATTTCCACAGTGACCATACTAGATACTAATTCAAGAAATGCCATAGTGGGCAGAAGTTTTATACATTTTTCTTCCCTCAATGCCTACCTTATTGGCAGCAATATGCTTTCAAAATTGTTTAATATACTGTTTGCTCCCATTATTAAGCAAGGAACTACCTCCCAATTTTATCAGCTTCTTTGCCTTGCTGACTCCTAGTGACAAGAACAGCTCATGTGAGCTGAAAAGCTAAAGTTCTTGAGCATATTCTATTTTCATAATAGTTTTTATCACTATGTACTTTTTGTGTTTCACATGTCCTTTTTTAGCTTAATATCATAAAGAAATAATGCTTATAAATAATTTGGGACACACAAGGTGCCTCCTTCCTCCCTACCTAGCTCACATTTACCTAATTTCAGTCAAATTTTTTATAGAAGTTATGGCATGGCATGTTAACTTATTGAATGACTTAATTTAACATTAACAAGCACTTAAAAAAATAATTAATTTTTCCATGTAACAACATGAAGTAGTATGTAATGTTGCCCTTCCAATATGCTTAACATAGTAAAGGGCTTCATTATTCTTTGAATATGAAGTATTTGCTTAGGGATTCTATGTGCCTTACCTCTGAAGAAGGTCAGTGGAGGATTTTTTCAGTATTTCATGTTCTTCAGCAACTGTTTGTAATTTCCTGTTGTGTTGAAAGAGCTGTTCAATATCAGTCTGTGCTCTTTCAGATTCTACCTGCTGAGCTTTCAGCAAATCATTAAGTTCTTCATTTTTTCGTTCTGCATCCTTCAACATTGCAGCAAGAGTTCTTGCCTTTGAGTGGAAAAACACCCTCCACAATTACAAGCAATTCTGTTTCACAAGTCACTTTGTAATATGCATATTTAAGGTCACACTAAAATGCCATCAGCTACATTAAGAAAAGGATTTCTTTCATCTAATATAACTACAAATTAATTTGTTCACTAAATTCCTATTCTTTAGCAATTTATAGACAGTGTGGAGGGAAAAGGAAGAAGTATAAGATAATATATTTTAGCTATGGATTTACTAATCTGCAGCCCAGTCTTTATTATAACTTTTAAAGAATAAAAACAAGTCTGAGTTTTCAAATACATACCCCACAGAAGTAAGCTGTATTAGAAAGTTCATCTTTGACAAGTAGTTAAAAGACACAGACAGAAATCAGTTCTTTGAACAGCAAATTCTAAATAGCAAATACATAGCTTTATATCTAAATAGATATATCTAGATATATATAGCAAATTCCATAAAGAATTCTAGTAAGTGGTTTCGATCAATGGTAGTACTCTTGAAAGTGAATAAACACTAATGCATAACAAAAGATAATCAGTACAGCAGGTTAGTTTTGTTGACTTCCTGTAAGGCAAAGGACAAACTGTTTCAAAGAACAATGCAGAGGAAAACAAGATGTTTAGATAAAAATTAAGACTGCCCTAACTTACAAGCATAGCTTACAGCTAAGCAGTATAGAGTTTCCACACATGCAATCACAGTGAAAGCTACCAAGACAACTACTACTTAGCCCCACCCCAGAGTCCCAGAAGGAAGCTCCTGCTACTTACCTCAGACTCAGCCTGGGCTCTCTGACATCGGTACTGAGCCATTAGCCGATCAGCCTGAGCCAGAGCTAGTGCCTTTGCTTCCAGAAAGTCTTGCAGCCTAGTTTCTTTAGACTGCACACAGGAAGAACATTTTTCATTAACATTTTCTGAACGTACAAACAGAAATCTACCCACACACATTAGATCGTACTCACTGCTAACGCTGACAGCTTCTGCTCATAGACATCCATTATCTCAGATATCCGGGTACCAGTGATCTGCTCCTTCATCTGTGGAAACGTTTTCCAATTATGGCTACTGTAAATTTGTATTTACTTATATACATAACATGTGCCTAAAGAGCTCAGTAGTCTTGTGAACTCCACCCATACACTAGCTTTTTACGTTCTTATTTTTGTATTTGAGACTGTCTGCTCAAATGCATCCACCTGACTTGCATGGATAGATTGTGGATAATTGAACTATTTAGGCTGAATAGGATTCATCTGCAGAAGACTATCAGTCCAGCCCTATGAAAAGGTAACATCACCTCTCTAAAACTGTTCTCCTTGGTCTAATCTTTACTTGAGAATTATCAGTCCCCTCATGTGGCACCTAAAGTAATTTGCCCTAATAATAACAGCATGAAATGCACATGGCTAAAAGTCCTTGTTCATACACCATGGCCTTCTCAACGTAACAAATTACCAGAAATTTTTTTTCTGAAATTATACTATCCAGAACAAAACCATATATGGCACAAGAAGTCTTAAGTGCTTATTAAAATATTTTCATACACTTTCCCTTAATTTTCCCAATTAGCATACTGTTCTTCTAAGCCAAAAGAAAACAGAAGCAATAATCTATCACTCAGTCTAAAGCAGCTGCAAAGCAACTAACTTGCCTTGAAGAGAAGAGCAAGAGGAATTATATTCAATACCTGACAGTATGGGTTGCAAAGAAGCACACTATGTACTGCCTGTTTGAGTGTCTCATTCACAATGCATGTTGCTGTAGAGGGAAGAAGAAACTTCCTTCTGAAGTAATAATACTGCCTTCTTAAGAAGGACACAAAAATGTTAGAGCCAGCTACACACATGGAAAAGAAAATGATCATATGCCTGTTTAGGCATACAAAAGATCCACCATACAAGCTGCATATCATATCTACTTTATCACAGGCTAGTTGTTAGGAGGGGGTAGGAGGTTCCTTTTGTGTGTCTCAGCAAGTCTAGGCAGTGGCAACTCTATCTGACACCCGCCTCCACATCTGACAGCTAGAAGCATGTGGGCAACTCCCTGGAGAAAGGGATCAATAAGGGGCCCAGCTTCTGATGTAGCACAAAGAATCATGGTTGAATTCTGCTAAGGAGCTTAGTTAAAGGAGCACATTCTAAATAGGCAGGAAACAACTCAATTGATACAACTGCTGTAGATTGACACTTGGATTTTAATTTCTGTCTCCCCCAATTAAGTGTCAATACATTTAACAATGATATATAAATTCTATTAACCTCTAGTCCAGAATGAAGTTTTTGTATTAATTCCTGAATATTTGAAGTTGTGGATCCATCATTTGAAGGACAGGATGGCATACACCTCACCGAAGTAATGCTTGTCACAGGTGACTGCATTTGGATTCTTTTTGCTGCGTGCTCCATTTCTTGTTGTCTGTAAGCATTATTTGCTGCAATGCTTTCACCAAGCCTGCATAAACATAAAGGCTGTTAATGAAACAACCTGCTAAAAATATTGCTGCAAGGACTGAAGAGAACAGTTTCATAGCATAATTAACTTTTCTTTTGTTGAAAACATACCGGGAACAGTCACATTTGCATTATCACACAACATTAATATGTAGTATCAAACATGCACCCAAACCATCCACAGATACAGAAAGTAGAAAAAAAAATATGAAACCCTGTCATGGCTAGCCTTTAGAAACAAATACAGTATCTAAACCAGAAAGGGGATGGTGTTCAGCTCTTCTTGAACAGATCAGATCATCTGTCTCTTATTAGTTTGAAAGACAGGTTATTTATGTCATTATTCAACTTTACTAGGCCACTGTTTGCAAGTAGGAAGATTGAGAAGGTATTTAGTAAGGATTTTTTAATAGGCATAAAAATAAGAAGATTGATTAATGAAAAAGGCAGAGTGCTGTCATTAAACCTTATTTTTGTCTCATCTGCGATGCTATTTAACAATCCTATATTGAGTTCAGCACGTTCCATTTTGTAAGTTTTAAGAAAAACTTGAGTATATTGATAAAAGAGCAGTTAAAATTTGTACAGGGAAGGGAACACAAAAGCCTGGACATAATTAATTGCTGTAGCTATACTCCAGTGTCTGTATGTAACTTGTGGTTGGCATTTTCAAGGCAGCTACTAATGACATGTTCCAAATAAAAGAGAATGAGACATCAAAAGAGCTGAATTCTGAGGCACCAGACGAAATATATTTTCCTCATGACAAAAATTTTACTTACTAAGTATCTCAACCACTTCACTGAAGTGCTGTCTCAATTGCTTCCTAAGTGAAGGCAGGCTGTTTTTAACTTGCATTTACAGACACTATTTGGCTATTCCATTGTACAACTCAGACATATTGGATTGTACAGAGCCTTCATTCTTCAAACCAGACTATTGGTAACTGGTCATTATAAAAGTGTTTCCTATATCCACAAAATCATGTGATCACTGAAGAGTTGAGGTTGAAAGGGACCTCTAAAAATCATCTACTTTAGCTCTCCTGCTCTAAGGAGGTTGCACAGGAATACATCCAGTAGTTTGGATTATATCAAAGGATGAAGACTCGACAACTTCTCTGGGCAGCCTTTTCCAGTATTTGATTCCCCACACAGTAAAAGATTTTTTTCTTACATTGCAAGTTTGCGTCTACCTCTTGTCCTGTCACTGGATATGACTAAGAAGACTGACTTCACATTCTTCGTTGCCTTCCATCAGACATTTATACATGTTGATGAGATGCTCCATTCTTCTGAAAACTAAACAATCCCAGCTGTCTCTCTTTGTATGACACATGCTTATCCCTCAAACATCTTAATGGTCCTTCACTAAACTCGCTCTAGTGTGTCTATCTCTCTCTCGTGTTAGGGAGCCCAGACATGGACACACCGCTCCAGATGTGGTCTCACCAGGGCACTATTTATCATCTTCACCATTGCTGAAGACAGAAGCTGGGTGTTGGCCTCTTCTCCCTGGTGACCAGTGATACAGGAGGAAATGGGTGACCAGGACAGGACGAAATGGGGTCAAGATGTGCCAGAGGAGGTTCATATTGGATATTAGGAAAAACTTCTTCACAGAAAGAGCAGTGAGGCATTGGAACAGGCTGCCCAGGGAGGTGGTAGAGGCACCACTATCCCTGAAGGCATTCAAAAAATGGGTGGCCGTGGTGTTTCAGATGGTTTAGTGATTAGGGGTTGTAGGGTGGATGGTTGGACTTGATGATCTTGAAGGTCTTTTCCAACCTTGATGATTCTCAGCTACATCTGTTTTATTCTAGTCCTCAGGAACCTCCCCTAGTCACCATCAGGTCCAGCAGAATGTCTCCTGTCATCAACTCCTCAGTCCTCTCTTCTGTGTTAATAAGTGGTCATCGATGTGCTCCATAAACCTTTTAAATCACTTGTGCCCGACTGTCTTACCTCTCCAGCAGATAGCAATCTGGCTAAAGTCTCCTACAAGGACAACAGTCTCTGAAGGCGAGGCTTCTTCCAGTTGTCTAAAGGCTTCATCTGCTACTTCTTTCTGATCTGGCAGTTTGAAGCAGACACCCACTACAACATTGCCCAATTTGGTCTGCCTCCCAATCCTACCTCCAACTCTAAGCCGGTTTATCTGTCACAAGGCAGAGAAGTTCCATGCGTTCTCTCTGCACTCTAATAAAAAGGGCAACTCTCCTTCCTCACTGTTCTGGCCTGTCCTTCCTGAAGATACTGCATCCACGCATTGCAGCATTCCAGCCATGTAAGCCACCCACCACATGTCTGTGATTCCACAGCCCTGTAAATGCATGCATACTTCCAGTTTCTCCTGTTTCTTCCCAATGCTGTGTGCATTATTTTTGCAGACATTTCAGCAAGGCACTCCACCTCACCCATTTCCCAGGAGTATGAGGGCTTTTGCCCCACAGTACTGTTCCATAGGCACTTTCTTATTTATGTGTATATTGGGGTGAGGCAGCTTTATGTTGATTGTAATATTCCTCCTATTGACATAAAACCAAACCCTTTGTTTCCAACCCAGTCTAGCACTTCCTTCTTGACTGTTGGTTATCTTCTCCCTTCCCTTGTCGCTTTTAGTTTAAAGGTCTCCTCATCACATTGGCCAGTCCTTGATCCTCCGTTTCATGGTCATGGAAACCAAACCAAAATAATTTCTGACAATGTCTGCACAACCAATTGCTGACCTACAGAATCTGTATACTCCTCCTCAAGCCCTTCCTCTCTCCATGGGAGAACTGTGGGGAACCTCACCTGTGCACTCATGGCTTCCAGTCATTGCCATCATAGCAGCACCCATTTCCCAACCTGGTAGGCACAGAACCTGTCTGCCCCTATTTTTGTATGTCTGCGGTCTCAGGCACTTGAAACTGCAAGGTTTGAAAAAAGCACCTGGTCAATCTCTTCCTCATCATCTCCAATACTCACAGGCTGCTGACCTCCTGCAGCTACTTTCTGGACACTACAGATCATCACCAACTGCACACCTGCTGCAGGCTAGAAGCCCACCTCCTACTGATACAATCTTAGTACGAGGTCTGAAACACTCTCTGCAGCCTAAGACCTCTGGAGCTGCATACCTCTTCTGCAACTCTATTTGAGTTGGTGCTTCTGCTTTCAAAATTCAATTTGTACCTCTTTTGATGGTTTTACAGACATTCCTCTACTTAAACAATACCATTCTCTGCCCTGTATGTCTCTCCTGAAGTCTACAGCTAACTAGATATACTGATATTATTGATATATATCTGGTAATCATAAGACCAGCACTGATGTTTTCAGGATTAACAGAGTTTTAGAGTCTTATTACTGTGTTATTACTGGCCCATTTTTGGATTATGATAGAAAAGAGTATGATTCCCTAAGGTGTGGAGAGCTTTGGATTTGCTTAATTTTCTGTGTTTTTTAAAGTACACACCACTATATTCACAAGCTTTCTCAAAAGCGAACCAAAAAAAATCACAATGAGGCAACTTACCATGGTCTGGTTAGGTCATCTTCCTTTACTTTTCCCCCCATATAAGTAGTAATTTAGTCAATGCTCCAAGATAAGCTAGTTATGCTACAATTTGTCACTTGAGAAAAGTAGCTCAAATGCCAGAAAGGCATTTGATCTGGAAGACCTTTCAAACAATTCCCCCCCCCTTTTTTTTTAAAGCTCTGCTAACAAAATGGGAAGAAGTTTCAGATTGGTTTGCTAGGTTGCAAAAACCATGATACAATTTAAGACCTTTTTTTCCTGTTTTATTACTAGTACAGAAGTAAGGGCTCCATCAAATAGAGGTTTTTTTCCCCTACTTTAATACTACCTGAACTGCCATCTGCCTGTGTCTTAACTTACCCTATTCTGTTCTTTCTTGGAAGTTATTGCAAAAGGATAAGCAAAGCTTTACAAACTGAAGAGTGATGTGTGTGACAAAATTGAGTAGAGAGAGAAATCTGACAGAATATTAGACACACACCAAGTAGAACATTTCAAGAACAATGTCAGACAAATGAATCTTGAGGGACAGAAGTCAGTACTACTATAGATTCTAGGATCTGATGTTAGTTGAATATCAGGAGCATTTTAACTATTTCCTCCAGCTTCCAAAATCACTACTGTCTCTTAACTGCAGATTAAGAAAAGACAATTTTTCTAAAGTTTCTATTTCCGAGGAACTGAAAGTTGACAAGTATCACTAAGCCCTTAAAAAGGTCAAATCTTACCCAACTACCAAAAAAATACACTTACAGTATGGCAGGAAAATCTGGCAAAGGTGCAGCTTCAAACAGTATTCCAAGTCCAACTTGAACTTGCTCTCTATGGTCTGATGTTAAAGCAAGTGTCAAGGGCATAATTAAACGTTGATCCTAAAAAAAACCAACACTACTTGGGTCAAAACAAGATATAACACTCAACAACAACAACACACCTACACATCAAAATATCAAGGTCTGTGATCACAGAAGTGTTTTAATAAAAAATTAAGCTACCTTCTTAAAGTTTACCCTTGTAAGTTTCCAAGCCTAAAGTCAATGGTAGAGAAGCACTTTTAAAAATAGTTTGCACTTCAGAGTATTTGGGAAATGTGTTTTCACATTAAAGCCAACACAACAGGTAAAAAGACTACTTTTTTTCAAGTTCTCAAGTGCTTGATTTCCATTATTGGGGTCACAAGCTAAAGTTTTACAAATAAGGATTTCCAGAGCACTACAGTTCTCTCATGTGTATTTGTTAAATTACACAATTCCTGTTCTTGAAAGAAAACCCTCCAAAACAGCATGAAGTATTTCACTATCTGGATTACCTTTCCACCTACAAAGTAAATTGCTAAGATACCATCTGAACAATAGTTACCAGAAGCTGTTTTGACTACAGAAGGTCATAAGCTAGATGTATGTATTTAATAGTAACCAACCTCAAAAATAATTATATGGTTGTGATAACTTCTTTTCTAGTTTGCTGCTTTTAAACTGCAGTTCTAATGCAGTCTTGAAAGGATAACTATTAGCAGGCAGGTGAAGTATGATTTCACATGCATTAGCAAAATAAATTATTGGATTAAAAGCAAAGTGCTTTTATTTTAATATCATTAACAATATGTATTATGCCCAGAGGACTGTATTTTCCTAGAAGTTTTACCACTTCAGAGATAAGTATCCAAAACATTTATAACTAAAGCTACTGTGGTGCAATGACACTTTCCTTCACATATATGCTTCATAAGACATTTTAAAATCATACCTGTAAAATTTTGTAGAAGCTGACCTCCATACCTGGTACATCCTGCTTCAGTCTGCTCATAAGATCTAGTGTTTTCAAAATAATATCAGCAGCAAGTTTGCTTTTAAAGAAACAAATAGAAAAGCAAAGTGTGAGGAAAAAAAAAGGCAGAGCAAGATTTGTCAAATCAGCAGTGATAGATAAATTCAGTCAATTAAAAAAAATAAATAAATCAATACAAAATTAAATATGTCTAGCAAGGCCACAACGCCAACATCAAGAAAGATCAGGTTTCCTTGGACATGCTGCTGAGCTTCTCCAGCATGCCAAGGATGGCAACAGTGAATACCAAAAAAAAAAAAAAAAAATTAAAAAAAAAATCACCAAAGCACAAAGGGTTTATTCGTAGGTATATTTCACTGTTTTTTTTGACCATATAACTCTTAGTTGTATCAATATTCAGGATAATAAAACTGAGCTGAAGGAATGTATATTCCATTTTCAGTGCAATAATTCCCTTTGCCTCTCAATACACTGTATTTTTTAATTCTGGTTGCATAAAATCAAAATTAAAAATCAGGTGCCGTGAGCAGTTCTGATAAGCTTCAATTTGGATAAGCTTGAATGACTGCATGAGATTTAAGGTCCATGTTTCACGTAAGTGGATCTCCAGCCTACGCTGAAAACAATATCTGAATGCTTAAGACAGGTTTTACTTACTGAACCATTGAGCAACACTACCTTCTATTGCCACAAAAATGCTAAGTTTGAATTAAGAACAGTATTGATTTGCATACATTTAAATGTGACTTTCAACTACAAGATACTTTCAATTGGAACAATATCACAACTGTCATACGAGTTTTACTAAATTAGATTTCAGATAAATTGGCATGCTCACCACATTTTAGAGTCCACTAGTTTTGTCCCCAAACCAGTATCAATCCCACTATAGGTAAACTGGTGTTCTATTAGACACATGCACTGGCTGGCAGTCAGTACCTTCGAGGCGTGCATTTTCAGTGTGTCATCTCTACAGAGCAGTAGACCAAGTTAAGAATAAACTTAATATACCCATGCTTAGGTATTGGCACCAAAAGGCAATGTTTTCTAATAACAAAGGACACAAGTTAGTGTATCAAAGCACAGGAACCTAAAAAAATTCTTTTAAAAACCCAACTACATAAACCATGTAAGTCACACTTAACTCACAAGCCAAGAAATCCTCACTTTTCAATTAAAACACACACTTGGGAATGGACAGCTGAGGGAATGCACAATAAAATGAGTGGCATAAAGACAGATGATGAACAAAAGGCAGTAAGCAAGCAATCCCCAAAACAAAAACTTGTTCCTTTATGGACTGAATTAGCAATAAGACTTTTTCACAGAACTCTGTTTAGATGCAGGACTATGTCCTGCAGTCATATCCTCTTCTCTACATGACACTGTGGACACTAAGGACTCCAAGAGGATTGTAAAAATGTTTCATTCCACTTTATTTTTCCTCGTTTCACTGATCTAAATTTATATCATATTTGCCTGGGAGCTGCAGTTGACTTAGCTAGGTGAAAATCCTATCCTTATCAAGAAGATGGCCACCCAAATACCCCAAATAATTTAATCAGAAAACATCTTAATTTTTGATCTGCAAAGTGCTTCTGTACTGCTAGAGTCACCACATTTTATCCTGCATCACTGTACTACACAATAATTTCAGAGCAGTTAGAAAGCTACTTAAGGTATTTCAACGTAACGGTCCTGAGTAAATCTAGGGCAGTTATTGTCATTAAAAGCTATTAAAAGTGACTCAAGATGGACATCTTAGAGCTAACATCTTAGAGCAGATCACAGTGGAGGAATAATAAATTAACTGCCAATAGGCACGTAAAAAGGATATTTGTCAGGACATTAATAGCCTTGACCATTCTTTCACACTTCTTCTTCACTAACAGCTCATCCACAATCTGTTCTGGCATTTGGAGATGATCAAGAAGAACAGGCAGCAAAAGATCCACAAAGTGTTCAGCTGAGGCACCATTTCCAGTATTAATAACATCCTGTAGTAAACACATTTATTTTATGTTAATATTTAAAACTACAGAACAAGGAAGCCAAGCCTACTCTACCTCTTCCTCCACCAGCCTCTCTTCTGCCTTGCCCAACCTCTTGATATTTCAGGTTCAAGACTCCTGATCAGTATCATACTGCAGAAGGAAGTCTAACAAAGAGCACAGAAACAGCAGAAACTTCCTCAGTTCCACAACTCATAGAAAGCAATGCTTTAGTAGCTTTGTCTTTGCCTCATAACTTCATGAACTGCTGTATCTTCCACTCAACTTCCAACGCAGACATATTTCTGACATATAGCATGTATTTAAAAAAAAAGTTGGTTTACAAAGTATGGAAATCTAGAACAGGAAGAATTCTCTCTCACTTGTATTTTTTACATGCTGTCTTCCAAGGAAAATGCTAATAGTTGGTTAAAAATAAATTTAAAATATAGCTGCTAAGAAGCTCTGTAAACTAATTTATCAGTCTTGGTACCTCAAAAATCTCTTTGAATAGCTGCAATGCTAGAACTGAACAGTCTTCAGAGCCTTCCAATGGTTGGTTTGACAAGTGCACCAATGCAACAGATGGTTCAAAAGTCTTTGAACGAATCACAAATCTGGTATTTCCAGAGACTGGCAATCCAGATGGTTCCAGTATTGCCTGCCGCAGGGTATGACGCAGTTCTATCACAGAACAGAAGGCAAGCAGCAGTTCTAAGATCTGTGTGAAGTGAATCAGAGTTCAATTGCTTTTAAATCAGGTACTTATACAGAAATTGCACCTCTCATAAGTCTAAAAAGACATCTTAGTTCTATGCAGTTCCTTCTAGCACCTTAAAGTTTTCTGAATAGTTTTCTTTCCTTAAAGGTAAGTCAGCAGCAGAAATACAGTTCATTAGACTGATGAAACCTTGTGACAGTCGGTATTCAGTATATTCATTTCCTTTCATTTTTTAAAAAGCATGACTGCTGGCTAGCAATCTAATAAGCAGTAGAAATACATATACACTGAGAATGAAGCAAACTATGGAAGGGAAAATATTCTGAGACATGAATGGATGCACACATGCACACACAGAGACAAAGAGGAAAGCACCCTTGAAAGCTCCTTGTCAGTATGTCTTTCTAAATAAAATCAATAAACAACAAAAAATCAGATACACAAGAGACATTAGCATCTATAATTTATGATGACACAAAACACATTGTAAACAAGCTTAAGATTAATTTCACAGATGTGTTTAGCCCAAATAATTTCACAACATAGCATATTTTAGCCTTTAGCAACAGTGTTTAGCCAATGTTTCATTCATTTAAAGTGGCAGTGAGACAAAGTTGAATGCAACAATTAACTGCTTAACTGAATGTGGCATCCATTTGTTCAACTATTCTAAAAGAACTTATGCCTAAATCTTTGAAATTAGCACCATGGTTTCCTGCCCATCAGTTCAAAGTCCAAGTAGAGTTAATTCAAGTTTTAACCAATGAAGAGGAGTATATACATTTTTGGTAGATCCCCCAAATTTTTTATTAGCCAAAGCACAAAAAGTGTTCATGTTGGCTTTTTGCCTTTATGTCTGTTGCCTGAAAGCAGATACACATAATCTGACAAAAAAAACAACAATTACAAATTCAACCTGACAGTCTTATGAACAATTAGAAAATACATACTTGTGAAATACTTTAAGTCACTTCAAGTCCTGAAGTCAACATATTCCATTATTGACACTCATACACAAGGAACCTACTTATGACTACAGAAGTTGAACTAGATTAGGAGTTGCACCCTCTTAGGCTTACACTGAAAAAAAAAAAAAAAGTATAAATACCTTAGATGATGAATTGGGATCCTTTCCATGAAGAAGATCTAATACTTGACCAAGACATGAGGGAAAGTGCTCATATCTACAGCACAAAGGAAAAAAATAAATAAATTTTAAAATGGTATTTCAACACACATACATTTATAACAAATGATGAATGCAAGTGCCCATGTCTCTTCCTTACCCCCATACACTTCAAGTGCCATCAAAATTTTGATAAAGTAATTTCACAGAATCACAGAGTCTTAGGGCTTGGAAGGGACCTCAAAAGATCATCTAGTCCAACCCCTCTTCCATTTCCATTTCCCCATTTCCATTTAACATAGACTAATATTCTAAGAGTGAAAGTAAATTCCTTAAAATAAGCTGTGATTTTCCAGCTACTTTTACTGCTAGATTTAGATTCAAATTCAGAACTTAAAATCTGTTAGCTGACTTTGAACAACTAGTCAAGTCCTGCATAGAACTACTCTGCAAAGCCCTCCAATAAAATTATTACAGCTTCAACCATACTACTCCACTTCAAGATAATATAGGCCTATAAAAGGCAAAATAACTACTGAGTTGTCTGACCACCGATACTGTCCAGGGAAAGAATTATTAAACATAACTATTAAGTATTCCTTAAGTGAAAATGAAAAAAATGGATTTTGATTCACACTTCCATGTGAAACTAGTAACACAGAAATCCTTTAGTTTCAGGTACATAAGCTATAATCAACTAATGAATTACATAAAGCATCTAGGGAATTTTTTTCTGATGCCTGGTTCAGATTACAAGCAGCATACAGCAAAGGAACCAAACAAGAGCTTAGGAAAAGTCACCTGTACTTTAAGGAACTAAAGCCATACCTGGTAAGAAAAACTGCAACTTTGGGGTTCTTCAGAAGATCCATAAGTAGATCAACAGAGTATTTTCTTGTTAGAGTACCATCTCCATTTACAACAATATTGAATATCAACTGAAACGTCTGATGGATATTTGGAGCATGAAAGAGCTGAAACGAAGAAAAAGTTTTGTATGGGCAATGGGCACTGTGGGAAACAGTTACTTCCTTTGCTGGGTTTCTTGCTTATTAAAACCAGTTTTGCTAGCATTAGAAATGTATTTTGCCAGTGTGACTACTAATTTTATCTACAACTTAAGAATGGAAGAGACTTCAAAGTATCACTTACTTTTTCTCCTACTTCTTCATTTAAAGTAAGGCTTGATAATACTGAAAGTGCAAACACAACCATAGTCAAACTACTATGGGCCAGGAAACTTATTAAGGTGCGATAGAAACTCTTCACGTTATTCTAAAGCAAAAAGGAGAAACAGGCATTATGAATTTTGTTCTGCTCTATAAAAACACCAAACTTACAGATTCTACACATTTATAAATAAGCTATACAAACCATGAATAATACTACAAAACTCTTACCAAAGATTTTATCTGAGTTTGAATAGATAAGTTGTGACGACAGAGATTTGCCAGGAGTCCTAAACACGGTATCGTTAACTCATCTTCAGTGGATTGACTTAAAAGAAAAGTCCAGAAGTTTAAACAGAGATTTTATTAAAGCATCCAGAATATATCTACAAGAATTCATGGGTTGGGGCAGAGGGACTTTCTACTTTGTCTGGGGTTTTTTTTTGTTTTGCTTTCTAATTAGACACCATTCCACCATCCCCACAGTGTGGGCAGTTTTTAACTGAGCACATCTGTAAAAAAACCAGTATCCAAGATCAGTACTATCAAAGGTCCTTTATGGCAAGTACCTTTGATAGTCATTACATCTTTTGCAAGGATATCTGCACACAACTTCTATCATTCTAACATAAGTCTGTTCCTAATGACAAGCATGAATTTTCTCTTGGCTTTTTACTTTGTTAGCTCCCTCCTTGTGAGGATGTGGGGGTGGGCTAAGGAGCCACTTAATACTCAGTCACCCAAAGTCACATAATCACTGCATTTGACAATCTGTAACAACATGGATTTCAAAGACATATCTGTTAACTTCAGAGCAAAAATGCCACAGCTCACTCTGGAGACCAGGTTAGTGTAACATGCTAATAGCCTTCAGAAATGTAGCTACGTATTTCCCATAAGAAAAGACAACTGAGTACACACTTACACATGATGCATTAGAAATGAAATTAACTCATTGATGTTGGCACCAGCGCAAAAGACTGGAACATTGTAGGTTAGCCTCTGCAGCAACTGAATACTCTGAGGAAATAAAAAGTTATTCACATACATCTTTCCTATAGCATCTCACTGAAGAATGCTACAAGTTACAAAAGTTGAAACTGAAAGGACAAATAACTGAATTAAGTTTCAGACTCTGTAATGTTAACATAGCAATGACATGAGCTGTTTGTTGCAAGCACATTGAATCATGTCCTGCCACACTGATGCACTTATTAATAGCATAAAAAGATTAATAAGGTTTTATTGTGACAGAGTTTTTAGTCCACCTGATTCTCCCCTTTGCCTTGACAGAAAGTTTTCCACTCTGCCAGTGAGAAAAGGGCTTTGTCCTATTGAAAGATGTAGAACTTTCACCAAAATCCAAAAAGCGCTTTGCAACCTCTTGTAGGAAATCTGTTTATAGGAATCCAACTCAAACTATTCTATGATTCTATGAATACAAGCAGGCTGTAAAGACTGACAACAGGTCTAATGGTATTTAAGTCCTTCACACACCATTCTTGTGGCACATAACACAAATGAGTTAATATGAAGTTAATATCCTCAACTGTAACAAAAATCACAGCACAGGATAGCGCTGCAAACTTTCCATAAGAAATGGCAGCCACAGCTTTCCTTTCAGTCCTTCACAATTACCTAAGTATTGATTAGACAAAATTTAGACAAAACAATCTCCAGGCTTGCATTATGAACATTAGAAGAAATAACTAAATACCTCAACTAAAAATAACCTTCCAAGTTCTAAAGCAGTGATATCTTGAATAATTTAAAAAACAGATGCTTTTTGTTTGGTTGCTATTTTGTTGATTTATGTTACAGCACATGTGAAGCACAAGCAAGATTAAAGAGAATACAAAGAACTCGATATAATGCTAAAATCCTGTCACACTAGCCTCTTACAGCAAATATGCAGCTAAAATCAACTTTCCCTCAACACAACATTTCAAATAGGTCTTTTAAAGAGTTATTATATGCATACAGTATAATGTATACCATGCAACAGTAGCCAAATATTACTAAGCACTAGTTCCTCTTACCTGTAATAAGACTGGGTCACTAAGATTAGTAGAACTTCGATGAACCACTCCTGCCAGCACACTGGTCAGATTGTAGGTATCCTGAAGAGCTTCTCTAGTCTCCTTGTCTAAAGCTAGAATTTAAGAATTATTAACAAAACCCCCCCTATCTAATAGCAAAAGCAACCTTTGTATTAGCTGCCAATCTAAGCAAAAGCTAAAATTTTTGACCAGTTTTTCATGTATATTTCACAAATAACTACAAATAAATTACAGCTCATATGCACATGTACCTCTACCTTACTTGTGAACTTACAACTAATTGAAACACTAATACTTTGCCTTAAGATGCCTGGACACTGAAGGAATGGCCTCCCTCCTACCTACAAAGTTTTAGTTCTGTTTGAGGTGTTGAAACGTGCACTTAAAATGCTTTAAAGCTTAAAATAATTGATTAAAGCACAGATCAGTTGGAGGAAGACCTATTCTTAAAATTTTCCAGACTAAACAGGTTGGAAAAGACCATTAGGAACCCCAGCAACAATTACAACTTTATAGGAACTGTTTCAAAAACCTAAAAGGAAGACCAAAGAAGTTAAAAACTCCAAGAACAGAAACAAGGGGTCATCATAAAGGACATACATTTTGAATAACTACTCATACATGATGAGAAACTAAGCAGTGAAGGGAAAGTTCTTCCTGTGTATGTAACCTGCATATATAGGTTATGACAAGCACAGAGCTCCTTAGACAATGAAGCCCCCTTCCTGTGAAATGGGAAAAAAAAATAAAATGTATCTCAAGAAACAAATAAGAAGCAGTAGAACCTAATTAGGAAATATGACAAATACAATCCCAGGCCACTGGAGAGCCCAAAATGCCATGCAGCAAACACTCCAATGGGAGAGGTAAACCAAGGTGACTACAGTTGTTGATGCAATATGGCTTCTCTGTGCCTTTGCATGCCTTAGCAGATTCCTTCACTTAATGAAGAAAAGGTAATATTTTCAAACTGCAAAAATCAAGGAAAAGAGAATAATTCTTCATCCCATCCATTGAGGAAACGAATTCTGACAAGCGTGATCATTGTCATGTGAGTAATTACTTCAAATCTGCTTCTTACAGTGATTTAATATCTTATCTGGCCTTGCATGTACAGTCAGGTAGCTCAGCCAAGCACTACAAATGAAAAGCACTTAATGTTTTTTCCATATAGTTCATAATCCATGCCACAGAATCAGCACCTGTCTTGTCTTCCCTTTCCCAGACCAAAAGTAAAAAGTTAAGATGAAAATCTTACCTAGCTGTGATAGCAAAGTAACCACAGACAAGGTTAGGGATGGGTTTGTATTAGTGTCCTCAAGGAGTTCTACTAGGCAACTGAGACATTCACTTGGTAGAATCTGGTTTGAAGCAAATAATCGAGTAAGTTTCAGTCCAGAGATAACCTGGAGATGAAGGGAGAAAACAACCTAAATTACTCAACTGCAATGAATTATTTAACACAGAAGTCAAATCGTAAGAGTTGTATCAAACAGATTTTGCCCTGTTTGACAACCTGAGACGTAAATGTGACTCCAACAGGACCTTTGCATTTATGTTTGCTGAAAAAAAAAAAAAAAGTTTTGAAAATCTGATTTTCATTCCTGTGTTCCCTTTACTACTCTTAGAAAGTACCAAGTTTACATTGTGATAATTTTTAACATTTTGGGGCCTGTTTTGTTTGTTGGCTGACAACATTCATAGTAACAACATTCTTTTTAATCTCAAAGCTGTAGCAGAGCAACACATAGTAATTCTTCACACATTGAACAGAATTAGTGCCAGGTTACTCTTCCTTACATATGCTTTAGCACAGATAAAAGATAGGGTTTGTTTATCTATTTTGAAAGAACCAGCAAACAAATTGCTCAACAGAAATATTTAGTAATCAACCTTCAGCTCAGTCCAACAACCTGCTTTCTAAACATGGGGACAGGAACCCAAAGGTGCCAGTCTTCAGGAAGGACATGCAGGTAGTGCTGCTTTACGAGCACTCTGTAAATGAGATGAAAAAAATGGTACCTGAGTTCAGAGAAGCCTATATAAGAAGCTATTGAAAACTATACACCTGCACACTGATACAGGTAGAAGTGAGTTATAACTGCATAATAGAGCAACACAACACTGCTTTTGCATATCCCCTGTATGCCTCTTTACAATGGACACAGGGAAGAAAGCTAAGCTGAATACTAAATCTTATATTATTGTTTCAGCGATTAAAAAAGAAACCTGTCTTTGAAACGGGTACCTCGCAGATTGAGCAATCCAGTCCCTATGTCAGTTTCTCCCCACACCAGGCATGCCCGCTCTGAGGGCCCTACACAAAGCCCTGCCGGGCCTTCCGGGACCGGCCTCCCTCCTAGCAGCCAGCACCTCCCATTTAACTTCGCCTGGAACTGGCAAACGCTAAATACAAGGCCAGTTCATCCTTCAAACTCTTGTTTTTAAGTTGTGGGGGAAAAACAAATTAAAAAAAAAATAAAAAAAAACCTTGCGGGTGAGGGCTGAGGGCACATGAAAAAAGTCTGTAACGCAACAGTAAATATAACCAGGCACCATAAGACACGGTAATAAAGGACACAGCAGCGGTCCGGGGTCGCGCTAAACATGGAAGCGTTTCTTCTACCCACCCGGCCTAGCCCGGCCGGGCTCCCGCAGCTCTTCCCTGGGCGATGGCGGCGGGCGGGCAGGGCAGCCCAGGCCGGGCCCCGAGGAGAGCCACCCGTCCCCCCGACGCCCTGAAGGGGCACCACGGCCTCCCTCCCTCCCTCCCACCCACCCATTCCCGACGGCGCTGCTGCCCTTGCAGCGCGGCCCGGGGGCCCCAGGAGCCGCGCCGCCCTCACCTCCAGGCCGCGCTGCAGGAGCGCCGCGTTGGGCGCTGTCTTGGCGGCCCGGTACTGCGTGGCTGCCAGGAGCAGGGACTTCATGCAGCCCAAGGCGTCCATGGCGCCCCAGCCGCCGCCTCAGCGCAGCCAGACGCGAAACGCCTTCGTATTTCCCGCCGCCATTTTCAGGGCCGGGCCCGCTGCCGGGGAGACGCCGCCCACCCCGCGCAGCACGGCGGGAGGCGCCGCCTCCCTCCGCCGCCTCGGCGCGGGGCGCTGCGGGAGCGGGGGGCTGCGGGAGCGGGGCTGCCGCACTCGTAACCCCCGCGAGGGGCGAGGGGCGGCAGCCGCAGCGTGCAGCCGCTCGAGGGGGGCCGCCAGCTCCGGGGCGGAGGGGACGCGGAGGGAAAACAGGCGGGGCGCGCTCAACTGGCCGCCCGCGGCGGGGACCGAGCCCTGCGGCTTCCCCGGCCCCGCTCCGCTCCCTCTAGGCCCCGCACCGGCCCCTCTGGGCCCCGCACCGCTCCCTCTGGGCCCCGCACCGCTCCCTCTGGGCCCCGCACCGGCCCCTCTGGGCCCCGCACCGCTCCCTCTGGGCCCCGCACCGGCCCCTCTGGGCCCCGCGCCGCCCTGTTGCAGTTGGGGCACCCTGAATGCGTTTCCGTGCTTGGCTCTTAACCTTTCTGCCGTTCGGGTACACCCTGATGTGACCCCCTCACTGCGTAACCCGCACGCAGGCGCGTGGACGCACCTGCTCCACTTTGTGATGTTGGAAAGGAGATGCCGAGGGGTGAAGCTTTTCAACACACTTTTTTGAAACTCGGGCACTGACTGTTTCCTAATGTATTAGGCCTGTGAAGAAGTGGAGTGTGTCTATTAACCTCATTTTCTTACACTGTTAACACAGCAAATCTATTCCTGTAAATCACAGCTAGATATTGTAAACGTAACGTTAATTGAAATGTGTATTTCTTTTCATTCTGGGTTCTTGCTTCCTCCTTTAAGTCCTTGATCCTTGGCACACTCTGCTTCAGTTGAGCGCCTTGGAGATAACAGCAGAGAAGCGACTGGAACGTGGGCACGGATGCACCCTCGGGTCTAGATGCAGCACCTGGAGCTGCAGCCGTCGTGTTGGAAATCCGAGTTCAAGGCAGGGCTGCCTGCAGCACTGTGCCTGAACCAGTGCAACTGACAGCTCGCAAGCACCGCAGCCCAGCACCTTGGCCCTGTCAGCCGTAAGCAGTAGCTTGTTCAGCCCTCAGCAGTAACGCCGTCGGGGTCATGAGGCACGGCCCGAGATTCCTTTTCACTTGGCCTTTCCGAACATCAATGTGACTGAGCGTGTGGGGGACTGCTCTTTTCAGATAAACTGCAGTAGTCCGTTCTGTTGAAGACCAGGCTGCTGGAGTCAGGATGCCTCAGCACAGGGTCTGCTCAGTCTGATACATCTGATAACCATCAGGCAGGCAGCTGAATTCTGCAAATAGGCACATCAGTGTATGTACTTCTACAGAGCAAGGGTTGTGTTTTGTTTTTTTTTTCTTTCCAATACTGCTATTTGTCACGGACAACTACTTTAATTCATGATTTTTGGACATGTATGTTAGTGTTTTTGACAATGCCAGAGTGAATTAATATTCTTAATTTTTGTCTCCTTTGTGCTAGAAGTACCAGTTGAGCCTGGCGCCGAAAACTGTTAGCACTATTAAATTCATAATGAAGTTGAAAGCATGGAAAGATCTAAAAGTCCTTTAATAAACAATGTGTGAAAGAAACATAGAAAGCAATGTAACTAGTATTACCCATTAAAATACATAAATAATTGTTGAAAGATCTTAATCAAATACACAACCAATATAAATGTCTTCCTCAAGATCATCAGTGGATAAAGTGTTGGTACTAGCTGGGAGAATCAGGACATAGTTACCAGCTTTGGCTGCTAGTTGCAGGCCACCTTCAGAACAAAACATATATTAAACATTTAAAATTAGGGGCAAGATTAACTTAGATTAAAACGAAACAAAACAAACCCCATGCACTTTATATTACAGAGCCAATGGCAGTAGCAAATTAAATATTTTGTGTTCTCATGCATAAAAAAAAGGTGTGTTCATACCGACATGCATGTAGAACTTCCACTGCTTTTGTAATCTACCAGAACCATTAATCAACATTAAAAGTATTTTAAATTATTTTAATGTTGTTGATTTATTCTTTATGGCATTAGATTTAACGTTTTTGTTTTAATTTAGATTATTTAGATTATTTCAAAGTACACAATAATACTGGTATTCTTTGACTTAGCTGAAATACTATCCACTTATTCAACAATGAGGTAGCATGAATCATGCACAAAATAACAGACTTTAGAGGTTGAACTGGTGCTGGAGGTTTTAAAGCATTGTATGATGCCAATATAATTTTTGTCGTGTATGGTTTTTATCAACACCTATCAGTTCTGCCATAAAGTACTGCTTTATTCACATTCATTTATTGCACTCTTATTGCTGCTTTCTAGCAAATTGTCCATTTTAGCAGTAGACATCTCAGACAGTTGACTGACTAAAAAGCCAAAATACATGTGCATGCACACAGATACCTTTCCTCCATACATACGTATATGGATGCATGTGTCTGTTATAAAAATTAATTCTTTCACTGCTGAACAAAAATATATAGTAGCTTATACTAGCTCTACCAGGAGAAAATACAGTTGCTCTGATAGTCTGCAAAAGGAGGACATCAATTCCAAAGGCTCAGATCCACAGCAGAGGATACCCAGCTGGCAGGTCTCCCCAGCTGATCCACTGTGCTGTGGCACAGTCTGACACTGCAGCTTTCCAAATCATCAAGTTGCAGATCATTCAGGGTAAGACAGCAATGTAATCACTGTCATTAATTTCTGTAAAAAAAAGAATTAGAAAAAATGAGTAGTCATTGCAGATGGCTCCTCTGAAAGCCCCATGTAAGCAGAATGGCCAGTGGCCCTGTTTTAGCAACATCTCAGTTTGGTTTCTCAGTGTTCTCTTGGCTGTTGCAGGGCCAACATGAAGGCTCTGTGTCCTACGGACTGGGCCCTCCAGGAGCCCATATGGAGGCGAAGCCTGTGTTGTCTTTTCTGAGCCAGCAAGCTCTATTAATACACGGTTGTATCTATGTGAGACCCTTTCTTCCAGAGGAACAGTCAAATGCCAGAAATCATCCCTACTTAGTAAAAAGAGAAATAGCTGAGCTAGGCATGACTATAGCATAACACATCCTTTCTTCTCTAAATAAATATCTAATAGAAAAAATAGAAAAACTCTCCTACCAACTAAGGGAGACGAGGCTGAAAAGACCCTTTCTCTTCTAGATCTTTTCAGTTCTGTTTTTTGAGAAACCAAGGAAAGGGTTTGGGACACTTGGGACTCAATCTCCACTATGGAAACCTACTGTCTCTTCAAGCAGCCACCTTCACACAAGCTGTTCCTAGGCTAGAAAATGCTGTTCAGAATTGCCCAACAACCAGTATCATGACCCCAGTCCCCCAAGGTGTTCCACTGGTTGCACTGGAGTGCTCCATCCTGCATGTGCTGCAAAGCCAGCTCCCAGAGCAGTGTGAGGCACCATTACAGAAAAGTATGGTGCTTGCTTTAGGAAGCACTGTGGTGTTTTACAGGTGCCTGCATATCAGAGAGATATCCATCATGACATCAACCTAAGCTCGCCCTGTGGGCACGTACCCCTGTGAGCACGTAATAAAGCAGCCCAAGGGGGAAGTTTGGAGCGCTGTGTAAGTGAAAATTAAGTTAAAATTGAACATCAACGATTCCAAAATAATTTGATTATTTGTAAACCCCTCAATTTTTATATACAACCACAAACATTTTGATAGTGAAACGAAAGGGTTTGTTTTCGTCCTTGTAAGTTCAGACCAGGGCATTGTAAATCTTCTAGAAAAGTTCATGTTGCAGGACTAGATAATAATATATTTATTAAACCTGATTTTTCTGAAAAATATATCCATGCTACTGCAGAATTTTCTATATCCCTGGAGCAGCAATGACAAGACACCATAAAGACCTTTCTAGAGCAAATGTGACCTATTTGCATTAGTGATACAAGTGGTAATGTAATGTTGGAAATGGACACTGGAAATGTCTCTTTTCTACTGTTTCTCTCAGCAAGGCTGTTGCTGCACTGACCCCTAAAGAAGCAGCTTAGTCCATGCAGAGGTGGGGGGAGCTCACCCCACCCTATCCTATCTGCCTGACACAGGGAGCATCAGAGCTGTTGTGCACTCAGTGTTTGCAAAAAACCAGCATCTCTCTTACCGACAGGAGGTGTGATGGCAGCACAGAGGCTGGTCTGCACAACCACATTTTAACCAGCATTAGTCATGAGATACACAGGCGACTGGATCTTACAATATTTTTTTCTTTTATGATAACTGTACTTAATGAAAGGATTTTCCTTGCTCACACATCATCTCACTGTGGCTCTCCTAACACTTAGCCAAAGGACCTAGAAGAGTTTCAAGGCTATTTGGCAGCTGGTGGATGCTGCAGCTGAGCATTGTACAGCAGTATTACGAAGAATGGCTTTCAAAAGTGCAAGGGATGCTGACCAGTTACCAATGGTATCTTTATTCATCCTTCCCAAACCAAGGATGTAAAGGTGACATGGGGCTACAAAACATGATCCAGCACTTTATGAAGACCTTAATTTTTACTGTACCTGTTTGCATAATGTGTCTCTCAGGTAGAAATATTGTAAACTTCTTATACCTGAGACTTGTGAACATAAATTAGAAGAAGATCAATCAGAGACTAGCTTTCCCATTCCAAAGCTGTGATCTTGAGCACCAGGTTATATGCTTCTTATTTTCAACATACTAACTTAAAAATATGACTGGTGCTTTAATACAAAACACAGCAAACCACAAGCTGGCTGGCTTTATCTCTCTCTCTCTCTCTCTCTCTCTCTCTTTTTTTTTTTCCCCCTAGCATCTCAAAAATAATGGAATGAGATTTTGGTATAAAAATAGCTTTCAACCTGGACAATGAAGGTAAAGGACAGCTTCAACTCCCAGTGAAGTGCAGGGGCCTGGCAGCTTGGCAGAACCACATTGGGTAAAACTGGTTCTCAACCTTCCCATGAGCATCAACACTCATGAAGGGGTGAGCTGTGTGCAACATCATGCCTTCTGTATCTCTTGTAATTTAAATTTGTTAATTTGTAGTGGATGAGAGTATGTAATCTGTTGGCTGGGAATAACCATTTTCTAGTGAACATGAGAGAGAAGGAAGGATGTTGAACTGCCCCTACGGGCTAGTTTCAGAGGACATGTAGCAACTATTCACCACAAACCTGTTAATGCAATCATCTTTAAAAAAGACCACAAAGTCACAGCTAAATTTCTCACCATCATAAATGTCATCCTTCTCTAACTTGAGCCTCTGACTTCTTTGTGAGGCCTTTGGTTTGTTTATTGGGTAGAGGAGGTTTATTATTAGTCCTTGATTTGGCTTTTCATAATTGTATATTAGATCCTTTAATGTTCTGAAGATCTTCACTGGAACACCTTCAGAGGTCTGCAAGGAAAGGGAAACACAAATTGTTTGCAACTGCCCTTCACATAGAGTCTCCTCAATGAAAGGAACAATACATTATGTCTTGTTTACCAAGAGCTGTTCTGTAAACAGATTGGTGATTTTTTTTATTTTTTATTTTTAAAATAACATAAGTTTAAAATATTTGCTCAGATGTGTGTTGCAGCAATCTGTGACAGCTGTGCCAAAGAGTGACAGCAGTAGACTTCCCTCTGGCCTTAGAGCACACATTTAGGGCAACGTATTTGGTTCTCACTTCCGATGTTTTATTTAAACAACATGACCAGCAGAAGCCAAACATTGTACAAAACATCAGCACTGTCAAGCAAAGGATGTACAGAGGCAGAGGACATGTCTCAGGATCCATATGAAATTCCCTGGCACCAGCTTTCACTTTTAGGCAGTTTACTATTTGTCCAGCATTGTGACTTGCACTGGAGACTCCTTAGGCCAAACACAGATAATGACACTCCTAAGCAGGGGGACAGTGTTCTCACAAACTGCTTCTTACTGTGTGGGTTCACAGAGCTGGGCTGAACTGCTCCCACAGCACAGCCCCCCATGATCTGTACAGAGATGTTGCAGCGCTGGTGACTTGAGGACAGTGACAGACACTAAGCATATTAATCAGCTGTAATCACAGCGAGGGTCCTATTATTAGTGTCTAAAAGTGAATGTAGCTTTGGTTTCTCTTCATTTGCTAACTAATAAAAATCATAGCTCCATTTTCTGTGTTTTTATGCATCCTTTATCTTCTCTTCAGTCCTGTATAGACAAGGTGCCACTGCCTCTGTGTACTGGGTCTGGCCAGGATGGAGTTAGCTTTCGTTGTAGTAGCCTATATAGTCCTGTGTTTTGAATTTGTGACTAAAACAGTGTTGATAACACACCTGTTTTTTGGGTGTTGCTGAGCAGTGCCCTGCACAGCCTTGAGCTTGTCTCTTTTTTGCTCTCTGCTCCCTCAGTGAACAGGCTGGGGATGTGCAAGATGCTGGGATGGGAACAGCAGGACAGCAGACGGGAATCGGCCAAAGGTCTGCCCCATCCTGTATGACACTTTGCTCAGCAACGAAAGCTCAGGGAAAGTGGGAACATCCATGCTTATGACATTTGTCTTCTCAAGCAGCCATTACACACTCTGAGGTCCCACTTTCCAGGAGATGGCCAAACATCTGCCTCCCAATGGAAATTAGTGACTAATCTCCTTCTTTGCTTTGCTTGCATGTACAACTTTGCTTCACTTCTTAACCTTTTATCTTGATGCAGGAGTTTCCTGACTTTTGCTCTTCAAGTTCTTTTCCTCTGACCCTGACCCACTCGGGTGCAGGGAGTGAGCAGTTGTGTGGGTGCTTAGCTGCTGGTCAGGGTCAACCTCCTGCACTCTAGAAAGTTCATGGCTAAATCTAGCCCTTAAAAAAACTAAATAATCTCCCCTCCACCATCAATTTAATATTTAAGTCTATTATTTTTAGTAAGCCAACACAATGTGACTTAAAAACTTGAAGCAAAATTTGGTTTGAAAAAAGTAAAAGTGTTTGAATTATTATCTGCAGATAGGCATAGCAGCAAACCCCAGTGGAGTGCCTGTAGTCCAAAAGAGATTATTTTTTGTCAACAAACCATTCTTTTTCGTGGGAAATTGTGTCTTTCATACTCAGTCTAAACCACTAATAAGCAGGAAATTACCAGCATATGAGAGCGTGGCATGTCCTTTATGGAGTGAGTTCCTCATTCCACTTAAATGCTACTTAATTGTTGGCAGTTCTGTTGACTGTCCAATTACAAGCAGAGAAGTGAGCCAGCTTTCTAAGTGTCCTCTCACTTTGCCTAAGGATTTGATTGATGCAGTCTGCTCTTATGCTTATCTAAGCAATGAGCAACGTTATCTGGGGCCATCACTTCAAGTGTGTCAGAACTGCACAGAATTATAGACAGGCCCCTTTTAATCAAAAAGGTCATTGCAATATTCCTAATCCCTACAAGATACTGGATGCAATAGCAGAGCTTTCGAATAGGAAAAACTAATTAGGAACAGGACCAAGTAACAAAAGTGATAGATTTTTCTTCAATGCTATAAAAAAGAAATGGTCGAATATGAAAGCAGCTGGTCAACACATAACAGATCCACTTAGGTTATTGGGGAGTTCTACAAAGATAATAGCTCATATTTAATAATAGGTGTAACATTAAAAAGTCAGGAATTGATGAAAGAGGAAAACAAGCTTGGAAATATTTTGTAAGGTAAGGTGTTAATACAGATACTTTTTTTTTTTTTTTAAATCAAGACAATGATCTTTAATGCAGTCTTTACAGATGAAATGAGAGTTACTCACCTGTATTCTAAAATATCCTTGGTGTTCCCTGTAGATACGGTAAGTGTAGATGAGGTTTTCAAAGCTGTGAAAAATGTTGTATACATTATGCTTTTTATCAACAGTCAGACAACTACATCTTACTTAGACTGCTACAGTTGATCTTCACAGCCAGCTATTGTCTTTTTTTGCTTGTATCTTAAAGTAAACTGCAATACAATGAATGACTAAAAACAAAGAAAAAATCTAAAGGAAAGCCTGATACTAAATAGCATAAATTACAGATATATATGCATTCACTTTCCCACTTGATTCATATATCGGAGCTTTAAAAAGACTTGAGATTCTCTAAGTAATTTGTTTAATTGTCTGTTAGCCAAGATTAGCCATGCATGTTGTTTTCTTAAGCCTCAGAAACCAAAGTATTACTTTATCATGCCTTGCCAGTTCAGATCTAACCCCTGTACATTGCTATGTAGATTTGTTTGATTTTAGACCACATTTCTGGCGCTCTTTTTTGCCTTACAAATGGTAAATATAGCAAAGAGAGCTGTATTCAATCTGCAGTCACTGCACTTTGCTTAGCATAGATCTTGATAAAGTGTGTCCAGCTCGTTCACCACCACATCAGCTAGCTGCCTGAGCTTTCCTCCTTCTTCTTAGGTGCATTTCTGATGCTGAGTTTTGTACTACTACAGCTCAAATAAAATAGATCCAGCAAGTCAAAGAAGTGAAAATGCGTCAAGTTTATACATCCAGAAGGGGCTGGATGTCAACTGAGAATTTGAGGCTTTGCTCACCACTGACAGAATTGCTTCATGGTACTAGAAACCACTTTGTGCAAAAGCCAACATGGGAATAAACTGCAAGCAAAGGGCTGGCACATGTGTAATTGAGAACGGCAGTATTTCCATCAGCAGTGAGAAGGAGAGCTGTGGTCTGGTTGACTCTCAGATTTTACACTGAGTTGGATTAATCATCAGACAACCTTTTTATACTGGAAAAACGGTGCTCATATGTACCCCTTCTTAAAAAATGGAGCTGTAAGGAAGACCTAAATAGCTACAAAACCAAAAGTGAGGTGCTCTTCTTTCCCTGAAGTCATCCTCTAGGGGAAAATAGGGTGGCTTCCAACTAATTACTATGTCCACAAGAGAAGCAGTCACCTCTCTAAAGGCTGATCTACAGCTGAGAACAAGGATGAGAGATTCACCTGGCACACAAGACTGCAGTGCTGTATGGAAACAAGCACACTGGCATGGAGCTATGCTCTGAAAGACTGTCTTTGTGAATATCTTCTATAGGAGGAATATGGGGGGACAAATAGAGAGAAAGAAAACCACATTAATGTAAGTAGTGGTAAAGAATGATTCTGTAGAAAACTCGCAGTTCTCCTTCCACATGAGATCTGCTGGTGCTCCTCTGAAGAAAAGAACAGGTGAGGGGGTTGCCATCACATACATAGGAGTATGAAGCTACAGAATGTTTTTCATCTAAACTGCTTTTCTTGTGGGAGCCCTCAAGTAATTGTGGCACCACAAATTCATACTGTTACTCCCCCCACACTGCCCCACACAATGAGTCCTTGAGCTGTCTGTACCTTCATGTATTCCAAATGTGATCATGTACCAGACCACTTCAACCTAAAATAAGTTTTATTTGACCAGAGTATAGCTAGAGGTGTATAAGATACTGGGCACATACTCGAGGGCACGTATGATCTTAGGGAGTTAACAGCGGACCAAGTCTTTGACCCCCCTGGTACTGACACTGACACTTCCTGACACTGTGGTGGCAGGAAGAAACACCACATTTTTAATAAAGTGTGAGACTGGAAATGTCTACAAACAGTAGGCAGTATTAAAGACATGAGAATTTGTGCAGTAAAATTGAATTAAACAGAGATAGAAAAGAAGAACAGAAGGGACCCTAGAGTTTGCAAAATGAGAAGACATTTCATATCTAGAAATACAAGATTACTCTAAGGATTTCAAATAACAAATGAACTAAATCTAACACAGGCATTTATATAAGAGTAATTTGATGCCACAGACATCCCATCCGTCTTCCTCTCATTCTCACATGTGATACCTCCCTGAACTTCATTTTGCAGTTGTATCACAGGAAGGCTGATGAATTCTTGGAGAGACTGCAGCAGAAAATGATATCCTGTCACCAGTACCCAGAAAATGACTGCACAGGTCCTGCTTCTAAGAAAATCATTCTTCCTTTTCATTTCCCAGAGTTTTAGTTGTTACTGTTTTTAATAATAAGCAAGCATTTGAACACACACAATACGGATGGATTTGGATATATTTTGTCAACAGAAATAAAGCTTTATCAAATACCATAATGGCAGCTATTCAGAAAACCAACTGGAGATTATGACTGTAATCAAAAAAAGCAGTAAATTTGCAAAGAAATATACACCACAAATAAGTGTGTGTGTGTGTGAAAACAGTATCTGAAAACATGTTATTTTAACTGGTACATATGTTAATCAGAAGGATTTCAGCTGTAGCTGCATGAATTGAGCTATCATTAGAGGGAGAATCCTAGGATTAAAACTTAGCTCAAGGAACTTGTGCATAAATGGTTACTCTGGAAATAAACTACTTTGGTTTTGCAAAGAAAGTTACTATGGGCTGAAATCAGGATAAGACTTCCAGTTAGAGCAGATATACTTTAATAAAAAGAATTGCATCACAGGGAAGCATCTTTTGATTTTTTTTTTCCTCCTTGAGATACCTGTGGAAATTCACATGTTCCTGGCTTAAGAGTATTTTATAAATGTTGGTGTTCCTTCCTTAAGTACAGACATAGGAGTGAGAAAAAAAGTACCCAGAAGGTGATGATTTTTGAAACTCATTCTTTACTGATCCGCTAAATTTTGAAAGGTTACTGCCTGGATATTATTTGTCTACTGTATTTTTTACTAAATAAACATGAAACTACCAATAAAAGGGAACCTTCTGTTTCCACATTATTTACTAAATTATTACAAACAACTGCATATGGTACAAATTAATAAAGTGTCTGGTCTGGGCACAAGGGAGATCCAGTGGCAGAAAAGCAGAAGGAGTTTGGATTTTTTTGGAGAGTGGCATGTTGAGCCATATGGAGAACACTAGCAAGAGCAGTAGCTCTGGACTGAGGCATTGTCAGAGACCCGGAACAGCTTTGCATGAAAAGGGCAATGTGCTGTGAAGGAAGACGTATCAGCAGAGCTGTGCATCATTAGATTAGATTAGAGATGCTTTCAAACTTGTCACACCATTCTGACTTCCATATCCTCCATGGGAGTGCCCTACTGCCGGCCCCCATACACTAATCGGTAGAGGACCAAAAAAAAATTGGTTTTCTGTAGTGAGTGGATCCGTGTCTCTGTCCATGGATCAACTAATTTGACAGGTACATATCAATTTGTGCACAAACCATACTAAGCAATGTTTCAAAATGCAATTCTAATCCAAAAGTCATCTGGAAACAGCAGTGAGAGCATCAGTTTTGATTGCTCTAGTTTTAGGACAGCTAAGTCAACCACTGACAGACAGTCCAGTTTCTGAGGCCATTCTCTTGAATTGGATGAAATTCCTTTGAAGCATCAGGTGAAGCTTTCATCAGGTAGAAAGTCTACAAAGAAGGAACTGTTGTGTAAACTAACCTGAGACTGTTCAGTGTCTCAGCAGTGATAAAATTCTATTTACTCATCATTACAGAGGCAGTAACTCTGAGTAAATTTATTTCCATGCTTTGGCAGGCTAAGCTATTTTCTCTTTGCTCCCCTTATTGTCTGCAGGGAGGCCAGCATCAACAAATTACAGTCCATCTATCCTATGTTGTATAAAGTATTTTTGCAAATGCCATCCTCTCACTACTCACTAGAAAGGAAGCCTAAGGCAACCAGCATTATTTGAATACACTTATACACCTCCTTGGAGTCTGTTAAAATTAGGGAAGAACTGTTAATGTTAGAGAAGATAAACACTTGTATTTGGATCTATTTGAAAACTAATAAAAAATTAGTATTACAGTACTTACAAAACACAGAGACACAAGGCTCCTTCCACGCTTTCACTCTCTCGTATTAAATAGCTACCATTCTTTCTGTTCCTGCTGAGTAGTTCTTCACAGGTTCTTCTTGTTATCTTTCCATGAAAAAATGGCAACTCCATGGATAAAAGAAAACAAGGTCTCTTGCCTTTCAAACCAATTCCAGAAAAACCCAGCAGCCTGGCATTAAAAGAAGATTTATTCCAAATGCAGCTGTCTGTAGACAACTGAAATTGGAGGTGCTAAATGTACACGAGTTCATCTGTGTTATCATTGACCAGTCCGAAGTGAAACTCTCTCTCAGCCTGTGCTTACAGCTCATGAGTGCAACTAATGCAAGCAAAGGGAAATGGTGTCTACACTGGTCACAGCCCACATCAGAGGGGAAGAGCCTTTTGTCACAGTTTATCAGCAGACATTTGAGTTGTGTATCATGCTTGTAAGCTATGCACTAGCCAGGTTGACAACTAAGTATAGTTCTATTTTCAAGTTATGTTTAAAGTCATTCAAAGACCTGCAAACAGGGTGCTTGCTCTCAGTTTTGAAAAATGCTGCTTGGCTTGTTTTGTTTCCTTGCCAGATTTGTTGTAGGTTTTTTGGTCAGCAATATTTGAGATTTTTCAAAACATCATTCTTTCCCTCATCCTCTTCTTATTTTTGAAGTATAGCTATTTTATCAAGAAGTTCTGCTGTCTTCGTGCCATGATTTAGGAAACACAGCAGGAAGGAGAAGGGAATCAGACAACACCTTTCACTGCCTCTGGGAAGCTTCTGTTAATTCAACAAGGACAGGGTACAGCCACATGTAGATCCACTGCTCCCCGATGGAGGGGATGCTCTCCAGCTCCACAGGAGATGCTCTTAAGGGCTTTTTCTACTTTTTCTGCTGGAAGTGAAGAACCAGGGGAGGAGCACAGAGACTTGGAGGTGGGCAGTGTTTGTGAGGGAGAGGTAATTGAGGGAGGACCTAAAAATGTGGGGGAGGCAGTGATTCAGATGGTGAAAAAGGCAGGAGAGACAGAGTCCTCAGAGGAGGAGAGAAGGATCTGGGACCCCTGCAATGCACACTGCTCTTGAGGTGAAACAAGAATCTAGACAGGCGAGTGTTGGAGATGGCAAAGTTCTTCCTGGTTTCAAAATACGGTGTTTGCATGTTCGCCTCCCAGCTCTGACATCTAGGGCCAGCTCTTTCTGAAGTCCTTGTTGCATAATTTCCCTGTTGCAAGGCCATGTTGGTGACCCTTTCACAACAAGGCAACAACACCCTGCAATTACTCTTTGAGACAGTAACGTCAAGCACTACTACTGCCACTTACTCTGTTAGTACTGTTGACATTGGACCTCAGTGGTCCAATTTCATGTTCCACCTTGCTGATGATCCACACAGAAGACAAGAGAATGCCAAAATATGAGATTTGAGTATTTCTCTTTTCTTTTTCACAAGTTCCCCCCCATTTCATGAAATTCCAAGAAACTTGTGGTGGCAAGTACTCTGCAGTTCGGATATGCTAGAGCTACAGCATTCTGTTCGCAGTATCTCAGTTCCCCTCAATTTCTGCAAAAGAAATATGATAAAGGATCGGGTATGATGGTGGAGATGGTCAATAATACGGCCATATTTTTTTCTATGTGCCACGTGCCTCACTAAAGCCATAGACTAGGCTATGCTACATGAATAAATTAGGACTATATAGGGTAGGAGGAAATCTTCTGTGGGTACTCTTGTCTTTTTGTTCAAAATTAATAGCTGAATTTGAGAAAAGAAAATGAGTCTTCGTGATGTCCCGATCAGCCTCAGTTCTGCAGCCATGGAAAGCTCCAGAAAAGACTTGACAGTTCTCTGTTAGTGCAGAAATTTAAAGAGAGTTCAGCAAAATAAGCTATAGAAGTACACAAGAATTTTAACAGAGAAACTAAGTGTGAGATACAGTGACCACTAGCATCTTGACCACAGAGTGGGAAAAACATCCTGTCTTAAAAAACAAAAAATACTTTCTGAACACTGGCAAGCAAGGACAGCCATGTTGCACATGCACCTGTTTCCTACTTCAACAACTTTATACACACAACAATCTTAAATTAAAAATGGTGTTCTTAACTGCAAGTTAACCATGCATGACACTAAGAGCATTTCCAGATGGCATCTTAATTCAGCTACAAAGCAAAAAGATACAGCTGTCCTGGTTTGAGCCAGGATGAAGCCAGTTTTTCTCTTGCTGATTTTTTTTTTATTTCAGTGAGCTTTCTTCAACTAGCAACTGCGTGTTCTGCTAGGTTGATAAGACACTGGAATGTTTTTGTAATTGCTGGGCTCTCAAGGTCGTGCCTTTGCTCTGCTGGCTCAGACACTACGGGGGGATCTGTGGTCCCCCCCCCCGTGGGAGGCTGGGTTAGACGAACAGCAAAACTGGCCAGAGATATTCCATTCCATATATCTACGTAGGCTCGGGGGAAGGTCGGAGATGACAGAAGAAAACTTCCTTCCTTCCTGCTTCGCTCTCTCGCCGCTTCGCCTTGCCTGTCTATCTGCCTTCCTTTTTCTCTCTTTTCCTCTTTCTTTTGTTCGTGGCCGGCGTCTGGGAAAACACCATCTGCCCATCATCGTCGAACCATCGACCTCAAGCCCTCCTGACCCTCGTAACTCTCTGCCTTCTCCAGGAGCAGCTTCGGGATTCCTCGGAATTGTCTCATCTGAGGGAAGTGCTGTGGGAGTTGCTGGGGGTGGGGGGAGGCGAGAGGCTTCTGCCACACTTTTGTATAATCACTATATATATATATATATATACACTCTAACATCATGTATTAATATTCTAAATAAAGTTGCACGGTTCAGTTTTCAATCTAGACAAGTCTCTTTTTTTTTTTTTTTTCTCTCTCTCCTTCCCTACCTGGGTAGGAGGGGGAGGGGATCGAGAGCATTGTTGTCCAACTGGGTCAAACGTTGACAACAGCTTTGTGTCAAAGGAATTTAGGTAGTTAGAAAAAGATTCCCTTAAGAGAAAAAACTAGAAATGGCAAGTCTAAGGTGCAGCTAAAGCTGAGATCTGTACTGCACTGAGAGTACATTACCAATAAAACAAGTCTCCATCCCCAAGGGGTATGGAAATATCCTCCCTTGCCTTGTAAATGTCCCAAAGAACCTTTGACAAAGGTTCTTCTTGCTGTCAAACACACCAGTATTTTCTTACAGGCTAAAACTGTTTTGGAATTTTCTCTCCACATCTTACAAATAAAAGATTTCCATGAGGCAGCTGCTCAGTGCTGCCCTGCTTCAGGCATGTTTTCTCTCTGAAAAGAGAAAGGAAAGCAGAAAGGAAACTACTACAAATGCCTCTTTCAGGAAGGTAATGATGACACGTTCTTCACAGTTTTCTGTAAAGACCTTATTAGCCAGGCACAGAATCATAGAATCATAGAATCATAGAATCATAGGGGTTGGAAGGGACCTCGAAAGATCATCTAGTCCAACCCCCCTGCCAAAGCAGGGTCACCTAGAGTGCATCACACAGGAAGGCGTCCAGGCGGGTTTTGAATGTCTCCAGAGAAGGAGACTCCACAACCTCTCTGGGCAGCCTGTTCCAGTGCTGAAGGCAGAAACTGAAGGCAGTAATTTTGTAAATCTTGCAGATCTGGATCTGCAGGGCCTGGCGCGGCAGTTTGCGTAGGCAGGGCGTGCGGATCAGGGCACGGGCCCCCTCTTGGCTCAAGGCAAGAACTCGGCTAGTGATCATCCTCCCCCTGAAGAGGAGCCATGGTATCCACTCGGGCAAAAACCATTGCCAGGAGGATGGTGGCAACCCAGGCAGAGGTGCCTCTCAAGAATGCAGCTGTCCGTGCCTCTGGCTGCACAGGATGTCTCAGCCTGGCAGTCGTGTCGGAGGAGAGCAGAGAGAGCACCTGCGTGTGCTGTGACCAGGTGAATGATTCACTCAGCCCAGTGGCTGAGCTGAAAGAGGAGGTGGAAAGATTACGAAGTATCCGGGATTGTGAAAGAGGAATAGATTGATGGAGTAATACTCTACCATCCTTGAGACAAAGCCTCAAGGTGGAGGCTTCATGAGAAGTAGAGGATCCCCTGCCTTCCTGTCACCTGGCAGAGGAAGGGGACCTGAGAGAAGAGGGGAACTGGAAGCAGGTCCCTGCTCAGGCGAACCCGCTCCCAGCTTCCCTCACCTTCACGTGTGCCCTTACAGAACAGGGATATGGCCCTGGATCAGGAAAATCAGGTCACTGAGGTCGCTGACAAAGGTCTATCCAGAGAGTTGCCGAGGCAGTCTGCCCCATGCATTAGGACTGCTTCTGCTGAGAGCAAAAGGTAATTGTTGTAGGAGATTCTCTTTTGATGAAACTGAGGGCCAGAACTATATGTCAGCCAGACTGAACCCTCAGGAAGGTCTGCTGCCTCCCTGGGGCCCGGGTTAGTGATGTTACCATGAAACTCCCAGGGCTGGTGCAGCCCTCTGGTTACTACCCGCTAGTGGTCATGCGGGTGGGCACTGATGAGGTTGCCCAGGCAGGTCCCAGGGCTATGAAAAGAGATTTCAGAGAACCAGGCTGAATGCTTGCGGGATCAGGAGCACAGGTGGTCTTTTCCTCAGTTCCTTCAGTGGCAGGAAAAGCTGAAAGGACTAGGAAAACATACCTGATTAATGAATGGCTTAGAGGCTGGTGCCGTTGAAGGAACTTTGGGTTTTGTGATCATGCAGATGTTTACAGGGCACCAGGTCTGCTAGCAAACAATGGCACAGTGATATCAACCAGGGGAAAAAGGATTCTTGGCCAGGCTTTTCAGATTGCCAGTGGGAAAATGATACTTTGTAGCACAGGTTGTCTGTTTTGATGACTTTTGAAATAATTTCTTCACAACAGAAATTTCTCAGCCTATGGATTACTCTATAGTTATTATTCTGTTTGCCAGGATTTGAGAAGTACTTTGCTTATTACCTAATGGTATTAACCCAGCGTGTTAATCCTATCAGCTTCAGCTGCTTAATATTTCTTAAACATAGGATTTTCTGATCATTTCTGCTACTAAGAATTTGATTCACCTGATGACAAATTCTCCTTTGCACGGTTAACGAACATTTCTTGTGCAAGACATCCCTACTTTACAATGCTGGTAGTGCCTGGCTGCAAATGTATTGTCTGGGGGATGAGGAAAGAGCATCTACAGTACTTAAAAGATCACACATTGTTTTACTCATGTAGAAAAATGGTGCATGGCATATGCTAGATCTTGTATTGTGAACAAAGATGTTAATTGTGACAGTTGACCATCCTAGCTACCTACTACATTTAAAGGAGTATGTCATTCCTTTTCCTTCACAGTTTAATTGCCACTGCTAATGGTGGTGGCTCCATGAGTTACATAGCTCTTCAACTGTTGCATCTCACCACCCCCTGCCTCACACTACTCCAGTGGAAGAGCTCATGAGAGATGTCATCTGGAAGGCATCTCAATAATTAAGAGGGATTCGCCTTTTCGTTCCTTTGTCAGCTCTACAGCTCCCTTCTGTGGCTGTCTACTCACTGCAGTAGGATGCTCTCTGCTTTCTGCATCTGGATTTCATCCCACAACTTCTTGAACACAATTTGGATATAGGACATTTTTCATTCTCCTTCTCAGATTATTTTTCTTGGGGTAATTTAAGACCAGACACTTGAAATCGTTTGAGTACTTAGTCCTCAAGAATTATTATTTTATTTCCAAAGAAATTGCTGTTATGCTCAACTAAAGACAGAAAGAAGCAAATTGCAAGACATTCTCAATAATTCTTTAGTAGTGCAAAAAGTCTGGATTAGCGTCATCACTCAGAATTTTACCTTCCCCATTATATTCTATTAAAACACAATTAATTATTGTTCTGCCTGGTCTGAAGATACATGCAAGTGAAAACTGGCTTTCCATCTGCTTCCCAATTATTTTCATATCAGACATCTAGGTTCAGGAGAGCATTTTAAAAACTGCTAATAAGGTCCTGCATGATTTCTCATCACAGATACCAGAGCTTCTCATAGGTATAAAAATCTATTATATTGAGTCATTAAATTCCTAAATCTACATTTTAAATGTCAAGCTGGAGAATTTTTGCCTTAATAATATAAAATTAACCTCTCGTGCTAGTTTTTATATGTGTATAAATAGATCAATGAAAATCAATAATTGGAGATAAATGAACGTAAATCATACGGTACCTGAAATGTGGCTTAGTGCATGAAACAGAGCTTCAGCTAATGTGATGTATTTCAGATTTTAGTAGAATGAGTAAGTTTACGCAACAGAATTTACTTCTTAATTGTACAATAAAAATTATTTCATTTCACTGAATCAAGAGAAAGGACTTAGGAGACGCAGGTTTTATTTCCACTTTACTCTGGACCTCACAAGGTACCAGGAATATCCAGTTATTCTCCATATCTCAATTTCCCAATATATGAAATAAAAATTCTATTGACTTCGTGGTGTAACACTGTGAGATCTCCTGGCTCAAAAGACAACTAACAGAATTAAGTAAAATCATTATGAGATTGTACAGTTTCAAAATTATCATCCACATTTCTGACATCACTTCAGCTGACTCACCTGCAGACTTGCACATTTTCCTCAAAAATTATAAAAAATATAGTTATTGCATTTCAGTCTTCAGTGAAGACTGAAATTTATGGCAATGCAAAAATGTTTTATTGCTTGCACTGCTCTGTAATTACTCTTTATTTGTTGATTTTCATTAGTGAATGTTGGAATACTGCAAAGGCTATAAATAGCATAAATGCATAAAATAATATTTTCCATGTGTCTTAAGAACAAACTAGTGTGTCAGAATATGAGTGAGTTAGCCAGAGTAATTTTTTATTTCCGTTCAATCAACTATTCATAATTTTTGTAGTATCTAAAGTACATCTAGAAATGCTGATACATTTTTCTAGCAAAATGCAATAATTTAATAGCATATTATTGATCACTTATTCACTTTCAGAACTTCTAGCTAGTAAGTCTATCACATCTATCCATCTGAGAAAATAGCCATTTACTCTTACACGTATGGAAATTATCAGATTTTTGGTAATGAAGCTTCGGAAAGGAAACATTCTGTTTCAGTGGTTGGTTTTGAGAAGAGTTTAGAAGTAATTATTAGGTATAGGTAGGAGAAGAGTTATTTCTCAAAGACAAACAAGGAGGAAATACCTGTGGTTAACATCTACAAGAAAACTCACATATTTAAGATTTTATTTGAAATAGAGTCTTTGAGGAAGAAAGGCTTTAATCTAAATGGAGTAAAGAGTATTAAAAAAATGCCTTAGCTCAGTTACCGTAATTACTTGAGTTAGTGGCCCACATAGTAAATCAATAAATAAATGGTTCCTATGTACTTTTTTGCATTTTCTGAAAATTAGTAACAAGTATATGTATCACTAAAAACTAAAATATAGTTTTGTAAAACAGATTAGAGTGAAACAAAACTCTGATGAAAGGTTACCATTACAATTAAATCCATAGGTCAGTGGGCTGAATTATTTAGTCACTAAAAATGAAGGTTTGTTTTTTTTCTGTGTTGCTATTTTCTTTCTTACATCTCACGGATGGATAACATCTATCAGTTTCTTTCCTCCTCCTTCCACAAAGTAGCTCAATGTTTACAAAGACTTAACAGCTAAACATACAGGCCTTTAGAAAGAAGATAATATGATAATACTTTCTTAATACCTCCACTGCTTACCTAAAGGATTCCCCTTCTATGTTGGAAGAGATTTCCCTTGAGGAAATTAAGTATTGTAGTATAAATCTAAAATATGCCACTGCTACCTCTATGTTCACTTGCAGTTTGAATGAGGGGACATATTTTCCAAAAGAATAAACCTGAAAATTCACAATATTTCCTCTTTTGGGGAGGGTGCTTTGGGATGCAGTAAGTTATCATCCGTGAGATACAGTGTATCTCACTCAAGTGAGAACAGAGTAGGATCTTAAAACAACAAGAGGCTTTCTCAGAAAATTGGTCTCATTGATATAAAAATTGTGAATCACCTTCAGGATGTACAGTCCATGCAGAAAGAGACATTATTTTAATCAGGTAAGATTTCTGACCCTTACAGTTACAGTGTTTCTCACTCTACTTCGGAAAAAATAGGCATAAACCCTAGGCAAGTTAAATAGTGTGTTCTGAACAGAATTTTTATGTCCCAGTCTCCCCTGGGTGGGAAATATTTGTCTTGAAAATAAGTTGCTAAGACAGCATGCTAAGTGACTTACAGAAAGATAAATAATTTGATGGAGCCTATAATGGTAGGATTTATTACAAGCCCACTATCAAAAGATAATAAGCAACAATCTTCAGATATTTTAATTCGTGGGGTTTTTTAACTGATGTAAAGAAACCATCAGTAATACACGAGTACTACATTCTATCATCGGTATAAAACTTTCCTTCTTATGTCAAGGATGGAAACTAAATGTAAGATGTATGTTTGTGTGTGAACTTACTTTAGATGAGTTTTTAACACAGAAGCCCAAAGCAGCATCCATATTGTTACCAGTAAATTATATTTACTATGAAAATTAGAATTTCTTATCTGTAACTCAGCTAGGAACCTCTGAATCTCATAAGCCATGCATGTTAAAAAGACAACAAGCAAATAAATGTATGAATCAGACCTTTTAAAGTGGTGGTTTCCGCTGGGAAAAAAGGTAAGTCTTTATTCAGTTACTCACTATAGTCAAAGCTGAAAACCTCAGCTAACACAGGTATGACAAACAGATTATGCAGAATTTGTTAAGACTACTAAATAGCAAACGCCATGCTGGAAGGGACCTCAAGGATCATCTGGTCCAACCTTTCTAGGTAATAATATAATTTAAATGAGATGGTTCAGCACCTTGCCTGTCAAGCTGAGTCTTAAAACTGTCCAGTGCAGGGGAATCCACTACTTCCCTTTTGGAGATTATTCCAACTATTCTCATGATGAAAAATTTTCTGGAGTCCAATTGGAATCTCCCCAGGAGTAACTTGTACCAAATACTTCCTGTCTTTTCCATGTGACTCCTTGAGAAAAGAGTCTCCATCTTCTTGGTAGCCACCCTTTATGGACTGATGCATAAGACCCAAATGATATCCATCTAGTTCCACTGCCTTAAGCACTTCACAAATCCTCAATCATCCATGAAGAACAAGTCACAGCTGTAAAGGTGTAGAAAACCATACGAAAAATAATGATAATACACAGAATACGTAATGGCCTTGAAAATTAGTAACTGTGTAAGTGCCACGCTAGAGGAAGGAGAAGGAAGTGAAAAGAAGGGAAATACCCGGCAAACGTGGACTGAAGCTAAGATGAGAGCATCCCAGAAGAGGTCCTGCAGAAGAGCAGCGCTGCCAGCAGCGACCCGCCCGGCGCCCGCAGCGGCGGGAGCGCCGCAGCCCGCCCGGAGACCCACGGCCGGGCGGCAGGAAAGCGCCCGCCTGATTGGCCGGGAAGCCCCGAGCAAGAGCCAATCAGGGGCGGAGGAGCGGGGCCCCGGGAGCTATAAAGGAGCTGCCGCCGGGTAGGAGGGGAAGAGCGCTCCTGCGCCTTTGCGCTTCGGGGGTCCCTGCGGAACCCGCCTGCTGCTGACCACCTGCGGGGAGGCTTCTTCCCGCCACCTGTGGGCTCTAAGACCGGGTTGCAGGGGAAGTCATCCGCAGGTAATATGTAAATGCCTAGACCGTCTCGGGAATAAAGTAAGGGATTGCATTTTGGTATCATTCCCTCCGCAAGGTGATCCTGCCCTGGCTTACCTCCACACAAACCGCGATCCTACACGGGGCAGGCGTCGGGCACATCCCTCCTTCCCCTTCCCCCCTTAGATAATAAGAGTTAATCTGGGTGTGTAAATAATGTGGTGTATTCATATATAAGTATTAGTACAAGTGTTTGGTGTTTCAAAGACCCTATCTCTCCTGAACCCTTCCTCCCCTAAATTGTGTTAAATTCTCTAATGAATTGTTTTAATTCGTTAAACTACTGATTCGCGCTCAGTCTGAACTTGTGGGTGTGGTGGGAGGTGTGATTCAGGATTCCACCTTTCAAGTCCGCTTGCGGGGGCTGCTCCTCAGGGAGGCCAGTGCCAGGCGCAGACCCCTCGGTTCCGCGAACAACTCTTCCAGTAAGGAAGGCGAACCGTGTTTTAACAGCCTGACAAACCGTGCCGGTTCGCCGCAGCATCTCGCATAACTTCATGCCGTTGTTATAAAATCTCACCATAAACAGTTGGAAAATGTGCACTGGTATAAAATGCCTAGAACCAATTAAAAACTTTAACATGTTATTGCTTGTTCGTATGTATATATACCAGATTTCATGGCAGTAGTATTTTTACATGATCATGTTTCAGTGGCAACAGCAACTTTTATTCCCTTTTACCCTTCAACCAAAGGAGATTCTGAAAAACACATGTAGCCCTTTTCTATGAATAGCAGGTTACTCAGTAGCCAAGAGTTCAATTTGTTTTTTTTTTTTACTTCAATGGAAGAGATTCCATTGACAGAAGGAAAAAGATCCCATAAATGATGAAAACCATAACATAAGGGCAAATACTCTTTATTTTCAGTTTATTGTTGGGGAAAAAAGAAAAAGAATTATACATGTGTTCATGGTCGTGGAAGTGGTACAGTTCTAAGTTATACATCCCACACACGAGAGCGTTCTGTTCCTTTCATGCTTTCTTGCCATGACTGTTCATTTTTGTATTACCAAGTTAATAGATTATACAGTAATAACCGCCTTTTACTTGTGCTCTTAAGATACATATTCTTTTGTACACTGGTGTGTAAGTGAAACATTTCTTGTTGGTGACTGCTTCACCTTCCTCGGCATTGGTTCAAATAACTAGTTTGATGTCAGAAGACTAATTATTGTAAACAAGTAAACTAGAGTTTCTTAATTCCCAAGAGACCCAAAGGCAAAAGCTCACCTAACTTGAGCCTACTCCAAAAGACAGTAGATTCCAGAGACCATCTTTTCTTCCTCTCCTGATGTGAGTAATATCTGAAGGACTCGGTTTCTGCCTAGCCCATCCTGTAACATGAGAAACTTACAGCATTAGAAGTAAGTGCCCTGCTTGAAAAGCTTCTATAAACCAGCAGGAAAGTGGATGGAATATAGGAGATCTTGGAACATGAAGTGGCTGCCTGTTTTGTTTCATCTCTGAGCCAACAGCAGGGCAAATCTGTTAGGATCCAAAACAAGGAAAACCAAAACAAAACCAAATTGGATGTCTATGTCTTTCCTTAGCAGGCAGAATTAGAAGCGTATCTACATCCTGGAAGAAAAGCTCACTTTACTGGCATTTAAAACTTAACTATTATCTTTTTCACATAGCAAAAGAAAGTAAAAATTACAGGCAACTAAAAAATCCCCCTTCCTACCACTTAGGCTGGGCTCTATGTTCATAGGGGTGCATCTTAGCTCAGATGACATGTAGGATAAGACAGTGAAAGGTGGGTTTTTTCAGAATCTTTATATATAATCCTATTGTCTTCCTTCCTCATATATATATATACACACAAAAAAAATCTTCTGATGAACTACAGAGAGTTTTATGCATTTTATGAACTACAGAGAGTTTCTTATTTCTTGACAATTGAGCCTGGGAAAAAACCCCAATGAATTGTTTACTGCTTACTTTCAAATACACAGTTACTCAAATGGTTGGAGATTAATATTTCTTGAAAGATAGCTAATTTACCTGAACACATCTAAATACTCCAGCACTTGCAGGTCAGGCTATCTAGTCAAGATTTATTTGGGTGTAGTATTGTAAGAATACAGAAGAAATTTTCAAAAATACCAAAGCAAATCCTCCTGATTTTTAAATAAGAAAATTCTTATACTTTAAAAGCAGTCACTAAGAAGAGAGTGGTACACTGTCTAGTGTATAACTTTTGTTTCCACATTTTATATACAAGTTATCTTACTGTGTATTGTAAATATTGTTATCCTATTTTATTGTATAATGTGAAGAAACCTTATGTGTAAAATAAGGTTTTAAATTACTCTGGTTTTGAAAAATGAAATTTTCAAATTGAGAAAATCCTTAATACACCCCTTTCTACATGAAATTTTTCATGTGATTAAGATAATTTTTCAGCTGTTTTTTTCCCTGTATTATTTTTCTAGAGTAGCTGGACTAAGTTGCAGCAGCCTTCATGTGTACTTTTGATTGTAATTATTACCATTCAGTATATCAGATCCATACCACATTTAGACATGTCACGAAAACAGTAAAAATGCAAATTATTCACTTCCCCCGTCTTTTCATTCTGTCATAAGAGTGAATGGTAATGTTTAAAAGACAGTTTAATGCTTTAAATACTCAGCAAACTTACAATTCTTTATCTAGTCATCTTCCAGTGATCTTAAATATAAACAAATACATTTTAAAATTCTGAAGTGACTTCTAGTACCCTTGGTGTAAGAAGGTAGAAGTGCTATAGTTTGATGTATATGTTCTTTTGGACTACTCTAGCTGTGAGATGAAGTGTATGAATTAAGTGCTTTGCTTAAGAGGACCATTAATTCCTTACAGTGCTCTGAATGATTTACGCTAATAGAGTGCACTTTGAAGAAAGTGTGGTTGTGCATAACACAGCAAAGATTAATGTCTGCAGAGGAGATGAAGGTTTCTGTTTTCCCCAGGGTAGGGGTCATTTCATTACAGTCACAACTCAAGTTATATGATCAGCATACAGAATGTTAGTTCAGAGTTTAACATATATTGGAAGGGGGATATGCACACAGTCAGCTTTAAGCACTTGAAATAAGGCAGAGAAAAACTGAAGCTCCTCCATAGCTTTACACAGGTGCCCTGCCTGCTTGAGATTCCTTCTCCAAATCATTCATCCATTTGAAGGGTCTTTTTGCTAGCTATTCATTTTAGAAAGAGCTTTAGGTTCCTGAAGTTAGATTGTTAAACATTGAGTGAACACTCCCACAGTTTCTAACATCTAAATAAACTTTCCAGGTATAAGGATATTAATCATCATTAGCTTTGTTCACCTCCATTAACTGTATTAAAGTGGAAGACAGCATTTCTATGGCTTACCTTCCTTTCTCTCCTTCATTTTCCTCTTATTAAAGAGCACATTGTTTTGTTCAGTCCTGCAGTCTGCAGAATTGTATTTAAACAGGTAATTCTGTACATTAAAGGAATCTACAACCACTTCCACAACCTATTTTGAAATGTAAATTATTTTACAAAGCCCCAGTCACTATGGTACTCTGGAGTGCCATATTTCAATTATTGAAATTAAACGTAAATTGTGTGCTCAATTTATTTGTGATCTCCATTCCTGAGTGTCTGCAAGCTAATATTATGGTGCTCTAGGTTCAATCTTCATAATTTTGTCTAAACACAAGGAAGCACTCCAGCACATAGATCATCAAATCTCATTTATGCTGTGCCTGCAGGTAATGCATTTGTTTCTTTAAGGAATGTGTAAAGAAACTCAGCTACCAAATGGGCTGACCTCTGTATCTGTTTAGATGAAATGGAAGTTTATCAGATCTATCTAAACACAGAGGCCAGGTTTGCTCTAATGCATCCTAACCCTGTTGGATGTAGCTGCACACAGATTTAAATAGTCACAGCAGAAACAATAAATGTTCAGATTTATTTTAAAAACAAGCCATTATACCATTACTGAAAACAGGTACCACTGTGAAATGGCACTACAAGAAGGAAGAACCTGAAAGTATAAATTAAATCTACTACAACCACTTCAACATGCTTATTATTGACAGCTACAGCAATCTAAAGATACCCAAGAGCTCCAACCGAAATAACAGAAGGAAAAGGTATAGAGATAGAATAATTGCTATATTTTATCACTTTTTAAATTTATTTTTTACATTCAAGCGTTAGACTAGAATCTTAGTGGGGGGCTGGGAGGGACATTTTAGAAGCAGTTTCTCTCTGGTCACAAACATTCTACAAAGGTAGAAATAGCTGTAGGTTGCTGCTGTGTGGCTGTGTCATCTGTCCCCTACAGCCATTGGTCTCTGCTGAGATCCTGGCTAATTGGTAGATGCTATCACTTTAAGAATCAAAGTATGATGTTATGTGGATGCTTAGTTTCACACTGAGAGTGTTTGAAGAAAACATCAGAAACTTTAGAAAAGTGGCAGGAGTAAAATAGATCTTACGGAACAGACATATGGTTAGACATAGTACAATAGTATTATGAAGTTTCTTCGCTTTTATTCAAGTTTTCCTCCCAAAGGATTCTGAAGTATTTTTAGGACTTCTATTAACTATTCCTTATTATTGAGACAGGAAGAAACTTCAGACTGACATAGAAAATCTGAGCTGAATTACTAAGCCTGGTTATTAAGTCCTGGTTTCTTAAATGTAAACAAATCCCAATTTATGACTGCAAGAAAAAAATTTGTTTAATCTAGATGTTTTACTAATATGTATATATAGACCTCAAAATAGAATGCATGCTTTGTGTGTTTTTCTATACCGTAGTGATATTTCCAATTGTGTGGGAATCATCCAGAAGAAAGTGTCAAAACATACATGTTAGTGGATAAAGAAATTTCAGTATTGGAGATGTAGATGATGAAGGCATGATGTTTATTTTTAATTAGAACTGAAAATTTGGCCTCTATTTATGTGGGATCTGTACAGTTATAGGACAGAATTTATTACATTGCCAGAGTGATGTTGTCTCAGCTGCTTTTATATTGATCAGCTGTGCTGTCATGGGATGCTAAGTCTCTCTTGTATTGCGATTGTTCTTTGCATACATTTCCTTCACCCGTTAAAAGTGAATTAAAACGAAAAGCCTTTAATAACAAACTTACTGCACATTTGTAGAGATGTGTATGTGGCTGACAAGACAAAGAAAAAGTTATGAAATACTGTCAAGTTCTACTCTCCTGATCACATAGTTTGTCAAGTTATTTATCAGTTTAGTAACATCAGCATAACAATAAATGAATAGGAGAACTACAAGGAAAGAGTAGAATGCAAGACAAAATCTGAATTCTGTTCTCAGTTCTTTGTCAGCACTCTTGATTAAACCATCCATGTGTGAGTTGTAAAATATTCCTTTTCCCTCCTGCAACTGTCTATGTGAATAGCAAGATACTTGTAGCAGGATATACATGTTCCACTTTTAACACATACTCGTCTATGCCAATTGTGAAAACCACCAAGTAAAGATAAACTGCAGAATTTTTAATGGAGTAGTAAGCATTCACAAATGGCTGCAATCAACTTCAGAATAAATTTGTATTTACCTTCATTGCATATTGTAACTTTTCAAGGAAAAAACACTGAATTGTTTGTCTGAATCTTCAAATTAAGTAGGAATATAAGTTTGGATTTTTTTGTTATCAAAGAAGTAGAGTGACCCACAAAATGGTTCCATACAGTTCATTGTGATTTCAATTACAGTGTAGTTTTTTTCCTGTTAATTGTAAATAGACTTCAATAAACGAGGAGCTGAGGAGTGGGAACACTGAAAGCTGGTTAGTTTCTGCCTTCATGAAACAAAGTGTTCTTTTGGTTTTCTTCACCATCCAGGAATAATTTTTTTATCATGGTTTCTTTTTATAGCAGTTTTTTTTTTTAAAATCTTGATTCCTCTCCTGGGGGTCTTTTTAACATTTTATTAATAACAATATGGTCTACAACTGTAAACCAAGCATGAATAATATTAATAGTTGGAAAGATTAATCCTTTTTCAAAGCTAAGCACGTGTGATTGATTAACATGAGAAGGTCACCATAAGGGTCTGCTAGACTAAAGTTTACAGTTGAAAGATGCTTTTTTTTTAGAAATTACCTTCATAGAGATCAAAAGTGTCACTTGGTGCATTGATGAATTCATACTAATTGCCAGTGCCATTATAATCAGTCTTCTTTTAGACCTACTGCTTTTCCCCTCTTTACTCCATCTTGACAACATGATAGATAGGTCACCCATGTATAAACTCTCACCTGTATGTTTAGTTGGGCATATAGATACTTTCCTTTATTGTGTCCCCCAACCCCCATTCCCACTCCCCAAGAGTCTACACTATTTTTTATGCCTATAAACTAGATATACAGACTTCTAAACTATCATGTTTTCAGCTAATTTCAGATGACAGTATGAATAATCTAACCTAAACTTTTTTGACTAAGTAACTATGCAAGTAAACAAAAATTTTAAGTATAATCCCCTTCAGACAGGAAATGATCTGAGTATCTGGATCAGATTATACCTGCCTTTTTTTACAGTAGATGATGGGTTTGTTTTTTATGTGGAAGACAATTTATAAAGATTAATTGAAATTAGAAAAAGTGAACCATTAAGTGCCACTAATAGCTTGTTTTAAAAGCCAGTTGTGAAAAGTTCTGAATTGGACTGCAATTTGAAACTATATATATAAATGAGAAAAACTTGTCTTGGTAGAATTACCACTAAATTACTTTTCTTTGTACTAAACCTGAGGGTTCTTAGGACAATACCTAGGATTTTTGGCATTTCCACTCTTCCGACTCATGTTTCTTACTGTCTTTTTCCCTAAATCTTTGATTCATGTGATTAGGTATTTCTTTTTTATTGCAAAGAAGCATTAAGTCTTCAATATATTGAACAAAAAAGGTAAAAGTTTAAAATCTCAACAGTTCATGACATAATGAAGTAGGAAATACTATAAATAGTAAGAGTAAATCAAACATGCCCACAGCTTACTTTATGCTCTGTCACTAAACCTGTACTTCTCTTCCTCTTTGAAATAAAGTGTGTTCCAGTAATTTAGTATGGAAACATACACTCTAGGGAGAGTTTCATTTAAATTTTTGCAGCTCATAAAAATTACCTGATCAGGAATGTTTATAATTGTCACATTGATTGTTACAGAATGTCCTACCATCTATTTCCCTCCAAATTTGATAGCAGTACCAGGAACTCATTCACAGAGTTTGAAAAGTTGGGAGCTACACTGTGATACTGGAATTAGTCATGTGAGATCAAATTGTGAGATACTAGTTTAAAGTGTTGAAGCATTCCCTGAAGCAGCTTTCATTTAAGGTATTAAATGTCATAGTTTTCATACTTCATTAACTCTGTAATTAAACAGGGAGTCACTTCTTTCATTGCAGCAGGTCTCCATATTAATTTGTTGTCTTGATGAGTTCTTGTTTACCTCAGAAACTAAACTTAAGTAATCATCTTAATTTTTGAAGGAGTATTATATATAATAATAAAACCAAATATTTGTCTCTTACACTTTAAAAGCTGTAAATTCCAATATTTAAACTTTGTTCGGTCCTACTTAATTAGTCAATTAAGAGAACCATTTATTCAGCCAAGTAATTTTTGAATGCTAAATAATTGAAATAATTAATAGTAGAGTAGTTAAAAAAGATAAGGCTGACACTGGGGAAAATTTTAATTAAAATGAGATTAAATCTTATCCTACCTTCATAATTTACTTATGTTGTTACAATTAGCTAAGTGTTTGATTATTTAAATCTGAATTTCTAATACCTGCATCCAAGTAAACACTAGATATTGATGACAGAGAATTGCCTGTCCCTATTAAGTCCTAGTGCAGTCAGCATTTTTGAGTCTAAGACTTTTACGTTTTCTTCAGAAATCAAATCATTCAAACACTAGACCAAGAAAATCTGGCTATATAACCCTTTTGAAACCTCTATCATAACTTCCAAACACGATTTACTACACTGAGGACTACAATACTATTGAAGTGACTTATTACAAGAACACAGTTGCTGATTCTGTGGCTTTTAAGAATGAGGTATACATTGTGCTAACCCATATCCATTCTACCAGCCTTTTTCAGGGTAATTATACCAGAGGAATATTCTTTAAAAATATGCAGAAACAGGAATATGTATATGCTTGTGTTCTTCTCTAAGAGCCTCCTGGAATGAGGTTACATGGCTGAGAACTGCATAGCTAGCATTAAATAATTCACAACTCTTGGGACTTCAGGAAAGAAAAGTGGCTAGGTGACAAGAGTAGTACTAACATATTATTACATGGCATAGAGTAACATTCTGCAAGCCCCATTCAAAATGTGAAATCCCTGCATGTTAGGTGCTGTATGTTCCTTCCTCACCACATCTGTAAGAGAACTTAAATCATTAGACAAGATGAGCTAAAACTAGAAAGTAGTTCTTGAGTGCAGAACATCCATGGGTTTCCCAACAACTGGGTTATCTCTCCAGTGTTACCTTCAAAGGAGCTGCAATCACTGTGGATAATTATGCTACTCACTATTAAGTAAAGATATAGCCAGTAAAACCAAAAATGTATATTGCTGACTACTCTCCTACACTCCTGCCATGAAAAGAGGAGGACAGTTGAAAGAGTCCCCCAGGATAACTCAAAATAATCTGCCAGGACTACAAAGAAAAAACAGATTAACTATTTTAACCAGCTTGATTCAGTATCAAATGTAAGTGCTCTACATTTACCACTTTATTACTTGCTATTGTTTGACTTACTACTTCAACTGTAAACATGAGAAGTTAAGAATCTGAACTTCCTCTCCCTGTAGTATTTTTTTCTGAAAAGTTCTAGAGGGAAGAACAAAAAGTCTTCCAGGAAGAGTAACACGTAAATAATACTTTACCATTGTTTCACAATCCTAGAAATGGAGATCTCACCTAATTTTTATTCATATTCAAGTTAGAATGGCTAGAAAAAATATTAGTTTCCTCCATTGTCACTGCATAAGTCTAAATCAGTAACAATTTTCCTAACAGCAAAATGGTGTCATATAGTACACTCAATATCAAAATGTACTTTAGAATTTCCTATCAACAACACTATCTCTTCACCCTCACCTAACACTGCATTACATAAACCTAAAATTCTTTCAACTTTCCAGGGCCTGGCAAGGGTCGACTCTATCAGACAACCAGTGCTGTAACCATATATGCCTGGAAATAAACTTAGAATTTCTTAAAGAACCTCAATTTCAGTGTGAAATGCTAATAGGATATCTTTAAAATCCTCAGGTAAAGCAGGAAATAAAACTCATGATAGAAACTGAAATGGAGAAACAAGTTCAGTTCCTGCTTCTGATAGTTGTAGTCCATAGATGTGTGGTGATTTTATTTGTATTTCAGATCCTTGCCAAGTTGTTTAGTATTGGGGAAGAAAAGAGTTTAATGTATTATGATCTGTCTGAAGCTTAAATAGGAGAGTGAATTGTATGCCAATGCATTTAAAAGTACATACCTGGGTAGATCCAGCTGCCATTAGTTAGGTTTGGAGTGGAGTTGTATTTAAAATAAATACTAAGAAACGATAATTTGTCTGATAAACCAGTAACAAGTTCTTTCTTTTTAAAAATCTGACATAGCCTAACATATGGCAGAAAGTGACTGCAAGTATTTTTATACTCACATGAGGTAGTTAATTTTAAAAAGCAGTTAAAAACAAATTAAATCTTGAAGTGGGACTAACCTAATGATTATTAACCATTTGAGGTTATCAGCAAGCATCAGCACTTACAGTTTAAGTCACTTCATCATCAGAACCTTAGCCTGTATTAATCCTCCTATTAATTAAGCAATGGAGGTTCATCTTTGAGCCTTGTTACCAAAGTCACATCTTGCTGCAATTTGATAATAGAAGTGTTCTCTAATGTCAGGAAGCACATAAATCTCCACAGGAACATTTAATCCTGTGTTGTACTGACAACACTGTGCAAGCTGCACAGATCTGTATTCAGAAACCTTTTCATTGATTTCAGCACATTCACAGTGTCAGATCCTACAATCTGAGGAAGCTCATCAAAAAGTACCTTTGACATACTCCCATGGCTTCCCCAGCCAGCTGAAGAGAGACATAAATCTTTCAAAATGTGATCTTAAAATTAGAATTGTAAGGTGAGGATGCTGTAAGTTTCTCAGAAATGGTAAGATTATTATGAATACTCCTGCTTTTTGTTAGCAACAACATGAACTTATATACTGCAAACTCTTTTTTTTTAGTGGCTCAAGACATGATTCCTTATTTCAACAGACTTTCTAAATCTGATTCTGGCATCGAATGGCAGGAAACACTTTTAAGAGTATTCTATTAGACAATAAAAAGAAAAAAGATTAATAGTTCAGTTGTCCAGCTAGATTAAAAAAAAAGGGCAAAAAAAAAGTGTTATTGTTTAATAGATTTCAAGAACATAGAAGAAATACAGAATGCTCTGAGATAGTCCACTAGTAATATGGTTGTCAAAAGACTGGGTCTGCTGTTTGTTTTTTAAGAAAAAGAGTGGATGCACAAGTAGTATAGCAACAGTTGAAGCTCTAGTAGAACAAGAACTTTTGTATCCTCTAAGAGCAAGGGTTGGAAAATTTAGAACAGGTAACTGCATTTTTTATTTCCTCCTGCACAATGTGCCACCACCTTTTTGCACATTGTCACAGAACTGCAGAATAAAGCCATGATTGTCACAAAACTCCAAAAATGTGAATTGATACTGAAAAAGGACCAAGTACTGATATTAATTCAAAGCATATTAGAAGAGATGTTATATCTGATGAGTCAGGCTTCATTCTCCATTTCCTATCTAATTGCAGATACAGATTCTTTTGTCCTTTGTTGAGCACTAGACAAGTCAGACATCAGTAAATGAAGCCCGAGTTCAGTTCAGTGATGCAAAAACACAGTTCTTGGTTTTTTATGCATTTTGAACATGATTGCGCTAGACTTCGCTAGAACAAAAGGAAGATGATTGTCAGGAAAAAGGGAAATGGTACACTTAAGAAAATGAAAAAAGGTAAGGCTGTACTGATTATATTTTAAAATTAATCCACAATGTAGTTCTTATGTTCTTTAAAAACATTAAATATATTTATACAAGTAACTAGTAAATTAATGTTTTGGGGTTAGGGCTTCTTTGGTTCTTTATTTTTATTACTGTATTATCTTATGTGAGTGTTATACTGTCCTTGTGACTTTGAGGTTCAATTAGATACTGTATTTCACTACATGCCACAAAGCCTGTAGTGCTACTAGAAGTCAGTATCAAGCTTGCCCTTCAGATCCTTTTGAAACAGCCCTCCACCAGGCTTTGACCACTCAAGTAGGGTCCCCTTTACTATCTAGGGTCTGTTTGCCCTCTTAATTAAAGAGAGAGATGGTTTCAGTTATGAAAAACCTCTGCTAGGTTAAAGTAGTGAATCCCTAAAGAAGGGTAAAACTCCCCTTCTTTCAGTGGTTTCTTGGAATGCTGTAGGGGGAATGCATGTTTCACTGGAACTTTTCTGTATCAATTGGGACATGAAAAATTATTCAGACATATCTTAGGTAATTACTATTAGTTTATTACTAGTAAAAAGTATGTGGAGGGTAAATGAATCTGGGGTAACTGATTCTCAGTTTCTGTTTTAGGCATAGAATATTAAGTTATTTTCTTCTAGTAAACAACGTAGACAATTAGTTTTGTCACAGAGTAAGTTTCAAGTAGAGAGCTGAATTAGAAAAGAGTAAATTTATTTGCTACAGTAAGTGTTAAGTGTAATGGTGTTCATCACTTGGGTTTATTTGAAGATAGCAACAGCATACAACAATAGCTTTATTACTACTGCTTAAATGTTTCCATTCTTAAAATTTCTTTCTCAGGCTATGCAAGTTTTTCAAACCTAGCTGAAAACATTCTTTGCTGCAAGGTCATATCCTAAAGCTCTGTCAAAAGGCTAATAAAACCAATGCATGTTTGAAATGCTATCTCAGTTCACAATCCTTTTAGAAAAAAACCTAGTATTTCTAATTTAAAAAGATGCCTGCTAATGCATCTTAGGCTACTTAGCCCTAGAAATAGCATGTGTTTCAAAATAGCTAGTGATTAGTAGGTGCTCGTCCCTGCTTCAGAGGAACAATATGAGACATGATCTCATGAAAGGACCATAAAAAATAAGTTATATCAGTAATTTTATCTTTGATAGCGCTTGGAATGAAGAATTAAATTTAGTAAGATTCAATGATTTTAACATAACATCATGTATTTAAAAAAAGAGAGACTTATTGGATAGGCTTTATTTTATGACCTGTGCATTTGAAATGTAGCACAAAATATGCAGCCACAATACTGAATATTCAAAGAATTCATCCATGTTGTATGGATGAGGGTGATGAGACATGGGAATGGACTGCTCAGGGAAGTGGTCGATGCACTGTCCCTGGATGTGTTCAAGGAGAGGCTGGATGTGGCACTTAGTACCATGGTCTAGCTGGTGTGGTTTTGTTAGGTCATAGGCTGGACTAGATGATCTTAAAGGTCTTTTCCAGCCTTGTTGATTCTGTGATTCTGTATGAAAGTTGGATTACTGAGATAACAGTTTCATGGATGGCATTGCATTTAATTCTGTGGCACTTAAGACTTCACCTCACAATGAATTTCAGTTGAAAAGCCATTTGTTGAAAAAGGATATGATATGCCTTCTTGAGCTGAAATATGTTGCTAATAGGTAATGAAAAGGCTAACAACTCATAGTTTCATATTTTTCACACTGTCTTGCAAGTCATTGATACATAACAAATACATTGGTAAATGTAAAGCAATGGAGCAGCTTTTGTCTTGAAAAGGTCAGTGCCACCATTGGTTTTATTTGCAGAGATCAGAGCTTCTTATCAGGTGTTGAACAAAGCATATCAGACACATAGCTAGGATTTCTACATCTGCATACTTGGCATTTCATATCAAGCCAGAAGGCAGTACTAAAAAGTGAAAATTTCTCACCTGAAATTTTTATCACTCCCAAGTGATAATTTCTCACTTTGAATTTCTAACACTCCTAAAGAAACATTGGTTTAATATATGCCAAAAAGATGATAAAATATTAAAAAATACGCTTTTTAAGGGTTATATTTTCCTTTTCCAAAATTATTTTCTAACTATTCAGACATTAACAAGGTCTGTCAAAACTTACCTTTAAACCCTGCAATATATGACCAGTTCCCTGCTTCAACCATCCATCAAATCTCTTGTGGATACTGATGAATTTGTGTTAGTTTGGAAAAATTTTGTAATTTTTATTTGATTGTTTTAGATCCACTTTTATGATTGTAACAGTAAAAGGAGAGAGATGTCAGATTCTCTAAAGATATTGGTCTAAATGCCTGTCCTGCCAGTCACTACTATGTATGAGCATGTATACTTGACTTTCATGTTTCAATCCTTCAGTTCAAAATGAACATAACTCTTCTTTCCTCCTAAATGTTTATTAATTGCAAGCCCTTTAGGGATGCAACTGTTCCTGATGTGTTTCTGGGATGTCACAAACTCATTTTTATCTCTATTTGCTTATTTACAGTACCACTGAAAGTGAAGTCAGTGGGGATGAAAAATAAAAGCAAAACATAACAAAACAGAGGACCTTCCTCATATTTAGAATGTTCTAATAACTAAAACCACAAGCAAGAAAATGAGAAGCAACCACTGCCAATTATTTTACAAGGACATAACAACAACAAGAAGTTAGGTAGGATATACATATTTCAGGTGTAAGAAAAGAGTAACTAGTAAGACTATTCAGGAAATAGCCTACCCGTGCCTCCTTTGTGAATGGACAGTCCACTTAACTGTCTTAGGCTGACAATTTGCAGACCATGAATGAATGGTAAATCTAAGAATGTTTTTAAATTGTTTTTGGCAGAAATGTGGTTCCATTTTGGTAACACCATAAAGTTTGTATCTTTCAGTACACATACTTACCCTGTGCTCGAAGTCTGAAGAAGATTTTGTATTTCTTACAGCACAAAATTACAAATGTATTTTAATTTTTTACCATCTACAAACTCTCCATAGAAAGGCAGGAAGCCCTCTAAAGCAAAGTCAAAACATCTGGCTTTGAAGCTTGGTGTGTGTAGGTATGTTGTATATGTAAGTTTTATATAGAAAAAGTCAGTAAGAGGTCACCAAAACCTCATGCAGATGTCAGTTACTAAGCACAGTCCAAATCATTAAAACTCATAATTGTCATAATTTTGACATTTTTTAAAAAATGTAAATGCATTACACAAATATCTTGCAATAAAACAAGCTGAAGTTAGAAGCAAAAACATACCACATTTGAAATGCTCAGGTAGTCTTTTTTCCTAGAATTATGTATTTATCGGTGTTTTATGATATTTTATTTAAAAGATTATTCAGAAGATTGATCCTTACTGGAATATTTTTGTTGCCTGCAAAAAAGAAAAAAAAGAGGGAAAAACCAGTGGTCTTCCTTCAGAGTAACTCAATGAAAGGAGTGAGATTAATTCTGCTACAGCAGGCTTGTAATTAGTTTTTTTTTTACTTAACATGATCCTTAAGCTAGAGAATTAGTCAATTAGAAACATTTCCTAAGAATAACACATTGCCAGGAAGATAAATGTTACTGTTGCAAATAAGGATGTTGGGCTTGCAAGCTGAAGTTTTATAAAAGTAGAGGAAGACAGCAAGACATAAAATAAGAAGTCAAGATTGTCCTAAGCATGAAAGAAATTGTCAGCAGAAAAACTTGCAAAATAAGGTGTTGCTCCGTACCTAGTAAAGGCAGAATCAGAGCTTTTTCATTTAAAGACAGCAGAGGTTGTAACCAGTAGATATGAGTTATCAGAAAAGATCTTTAGGAAGCATAACGTTTCTTTCACCTCTTATATTGCAAATATATTTTTTGACCTTTAATGGATTACGGATCTTAGGACATTTGTGTGTTTCTGGTATACAACACTGGGGTACAGTTCAAAGCAGTACTGAATTAAAAGAACAAATGTTAAAATGTGTTTGTCAAGTGAAGAGTAACTGAACCGCAGCATGGTCAGTACAATTTTTTTAGAAGGGCAAGAGATCAATGAGATCATCTGGAGGTACAACTCTGTGTATTTTATGACATACTCCATCTTCTGCTCATTCCAGCAAAATTTCTCAAATCAGCAGGATAGACACACTGTATTACCGGTAGAGAACAATTTCCAGGTAAGAAGGATGAAAGCCTGGATCTAAAGGCTACAAAAATCTTTAAGCTATGTCACATAAACCTTTACCAAGGTGCAAAGGACAGAGATGGGTTAACCAAGTGAATTACTAGCAAATATGAATGTTCATCCTAATGTCATGGACAAGGAGGAAACAGAAGTGTCAGGGGCAAAAGATTAAAAAAAACCAACAACCTTAACTTTCCCAGTGCTGAACTCACAAGGGAAATTTTCTACTGTGATAAGAAGAGATGGCCTCTCTAATGCCTGCATCCCAAACTGAAAGCCATGTGCAAGACTGTCAATGGTTCATGACAAAGGCTGAAGTATTAGGACTGCTACCTTGTTACAGACAAGGAATATAGGGTCTTGAGACTGGAAGAAAAGCTAGAGAAGGTTATAAGCAAGTACAGAGAGAGAAAAGGAAAGTTGCAGGATTTAATAGCCTTGATACAAGTGTGGGAGGAAGAGAAGTGAATGCTTTTCTATTATTTAAAACTAAAGGTCTGATAAACTTAATCCTCATTTACCATGGAATTACAGGGTTTCAAGTAATGTTTTATGATCATTTAATTCTATTCCCTTACCTTAAGGCATCATCATATCTGCATCATTTTTGTGATCAGCTCGTCTCTATCTCTAGGCATTATCTGTCTATAGGCACTATCTCTAGGCATATCAAGGATAAGGGGGTCATTAAGAGAAATCGACATGGTTTTACCAAGGGGTAGTCATGTTTGACCAACCTTATAGCCTTCTATGAGGAAGTAACTAGGTAGATAGATGACGGCAGGGCGGTAGATGTGGTTTATCTCTATTTCAGTAAAGTATTTGACACTGCCTCCCACAGCATCCTCATAGATAAACTGAGGAAGTGTGGTCTTGATGATCAAGTAGTGAGGTGGATCATGAACTGGTTGAAAGGAAGAAGTCAGAGTTGTGGTCAATGGGACAGAATCTAGTTGGAGGTCTGTGACTAGTGGAGTCCCCTCAGGGGTCGGTACTGGGCCCCTCTGCCCACCCCCTCTAAGACCTCCCCCTGGCCCCACCCACAGCTTGCCCATGTATGGGCCCCTCTGCCCACCCCCTCTAGCCCTCCCCCTGCTGCTGTCTATTCCCTTTTGCCCCTCCCACCCTGTAATTGACACATCTAGAATATTAGTAGTATGAAAGCCTAAATAAGAAATCAGGGAAACCCCACAACACCGCAAGCAATACTCTACAGTGCCCAAAATAACCTTCAATTTATTAATCCTTTGTTCATAGAGTCATGCATTATACCACAGCAGTTGGGAATAATTTCATGCAACAAATTTAATACATCATGTACATCAGCTTTTTTGTACAAGAGTTTGTTTCTTCAAAATTCAGATAAAATTCTACATGTCTTTGTAAAGGGATTGCAGTGGCAACAGTCATCAGGCAAGCAGGAACAACTGTAAGCACCACCCCTTTTTTGGAGATTCTCTCTTTGCCTTAACAACAGGGCTGTGACATACCAGGGATTAAAGAAACTCTTTTGCACTACAAAGCCAGCATACCATTCAGTTCTAATTGCATCTCTGTCTATTCTTGTATGGTGGTTTTTTTCATAGTAGGGGAAGCACCCCAGGGGTGTCTCCCTTAACAAGCTGAAAAGCTCCACCTGCTGCAAACCCACCCAAGGCACCATTAGCAGGACAACAGATTCACATTCAAGAGAACTGATGAAACACCTGAGCAGAGAAGGACTTGGGGGGAGAAGAGCTGTGCTGGAGAGGGAGAGCTGTGCTGAAGCAGGAGAGCCATGCTGGTGGTTGGTGAGGAATAAGAGGAAGAAGGTGCCCTAGCAGAAGTTTCCCTGCAACCCATGGTGAGATGGAAGACTTTGGCGCCAGGGGAAAGCCTGCCATCTTGCCTGTTAATTGCTCAGGCACATCTGTTTTCCCTCTAATGGCCCCTTAGCTGGTTTTGGAGCAGGGGCAGCTTCTCAGCTTCTTGTGGGAGCCACTCCTGAGGCCCTTCTCCTGCTAGCAAAAAACCCACCACACCAGAACATTCCACGCCTGGCCTCTGCTAGTGACATACAGAAGAGTCATTAGCAAAATTCAGCACAAGAGTTTTTATGTGCTTCATTCACAGCACAAAAAACCCCCACAACAAACCCACATCAAATTAATAGCAGCATGATACCAGACAGAAAAGAACAATTTGCACACAATTCACCCCTCATCCATTTACCATAATATTAACAACAACAACTCCCCATAATCATACTTTAGTCCATGTTTTGCCCGCTACCTCTCCTTATTTCACCTTATGGAGACCCTCTATGGACACCCCTATAAGTGTCCAACACCATGCCAGGGTCTCCCAAACCATAACAATCACATAACAGCAATTGAGTGTAGCATTTTTATATTCCATGTCAACAAAACAGTTTGGCAGAGTGTTTGGCAGAAGAATAATCAAGGACAGGCTGCAGTCAGGTAAATTATTTGCTCAGCCTGATTGCTGAGATTAAGGAAGAAGGTGAGAGGTTAAGGACCATATGGGAATGTTAACAGGAAATAGATTGGTGGAGCCACACCCTGCCATCCTTAGGGAAAAGGCAGCAGGTGGAGGCTCCAAGGGAGATAAAGGATCCCCAGCCCTCTTGTCACCAGGCAGAATGACAGGAACAAGGAGAGGATGGGGGGGGAATGGAAGCAGTCCCTGCTTGGGGCAGCAGGAGAGTTCCCACCTTCCCAAGTACCCTTACAGAAATGACATAGGGCTCTGGAGACAGGGGACCAGACAAACGGGGATGCTAAAGAAGCCCCATCCAGGGAGCTGCTGAAGCAGCCAGCTCCACACAATAAGACTGTTTCTATGAACTTGCTGAAGCAACCAGCTCCTCATATTAAGACTGCTTCTGAGAAGGGCGAGAGGGATAGGAGATTCCATTCTGAGGGGAACTGAAGGTCCTATATGCCAGCCAGACCCTTCCCACAGGGAAGCCTTCTGCCTCTCTGGGGCCAGGGTAAGGGTTATAACCAGGAAGCTTTCTGGTCCAATATGGCCCTCAGACTATTCCCCTCTTTTGATGTTTCAAGTAGGAGAGTTGGACAAGAGGTTTGAGGATAATAAAGAAAGATTTCAGGGCATTAGGATGACTGGTCAAGGGTTCAGGAGCACAAGTTTTGTTCTCCTCTCTCCTTCCAGTCTTGAGAAAGGATGAATGGGTAAAAAGAGAGACCAGACAGATCAATGCCTGACTCCAAAACTGGTGCTACCAGGAGGACTTGGGAGTTTTGATTACCGTTTGATTTACAGGACACCAGGACTGCTGGCAATGGATGGGAAGGCCCTGTCCCACAGGGGAAAAATGGTGCTAGGGCAAGAGTTAGAGGGCCTCATTGATAGGGCTTTAAACTAGGTTGGAAGGGGGCAGGGGATAAAACCAGGCTTACTACAGATGAGACTAGGGGTGGTGCCCATGTCAGGGATGAAACTGATAACCCAGCTCAAGTGCACTTACACCAATGAAAGCAGCATGGGAAACAAACAGGAAGAGCTGGAAGCCCTTGTGCAGCAAGATAACTATGACCTAATTGCCATCACAGAAACATGGTGGGATGGAATTCAGGACTGGAATACTTCAATAGATGGTTACAAGCTTTTCAGAAGGGATAGGCGAGAGAGGAGGTGGGATGGCTCTACATATCAAGGAGAGCTTTGATTGTATAGAGCTCCATGATAGTGATGACAGTGTGGGGTGTTTATGGATAAAGATGAGAGGGAAGGCAAATAAGGTGGATATCCTGTTGGGAGTCTGTTACAGGCTGCCCAACCAGGATGAGGAGGCAGATGAAACATTTTGCAGGTGGCTGGCAGAAGTCTCAAAATCACCAGCCCTGGTTCTGGTGGGGGACTTTAACCTACAAGACATCTGCTGGAACAATAACTCAGCCACAAGCAGGCAGGCTAGGAGGTTCCTTGAGTGTATGAAACAGAACTTCCTGACACAGCTGGTAAGTGAGCCTACCAAGGAAGGTGTCTTACTGGACCTGCTGTTCACTAACAAGGAGGGAGTGGTGGGGGATGTGGAGGTCAGAGGCCATTTCAGGCTTAGCAACCATGAAATAATTAAATTCTTAATACTTAGTGAAATAAGGAGAGGGGTCACCAAAACCTCCACTATGGACTTTCAGAGGGCAGAGACTGGCCTGTTTAAAACACTGGTTAGGAGAGTCTCCTGGGAGTCAGTTCTGAGGTGCAAAGGGTTTCAGGAAGGCTGGATGCTCTTCAAGAAGGAAGTTTTAAAAGCACAGGAGCAGGCTGTGTGCCATAAAACAAACTGTTGGAGAAGACAACCAGCCTGGCTCAATGGGGAGCTTTTGCTGGAACTGAGGGAGAAAGAGTTTACCACCTCTGGAAGGAAAGGCGGGCAACTCAAAATGAGTACAGGGAGCTCGTGAGGACATAGAGAGAAAATTAGGTAAAAGTCTAGCTGGAGCTCCATCTGGCCACTACCTTAAAGGACAATAAGAGGTTTTACTAATACATCAACAGCAAAAAGAGATAGAGGAGAATCTCCAGGGAGAATCTCCATCCCTTATTGGATGCGGGAGGGGACATGGCAACCAGGTATGAGGAATCCTGCATAACAGGGGAGGTCCCAGATGACTGGAGGCTTGCCAATGTGATGCTCATCTGCAAGAAGGGCCTGAACAAGGATCCTGGGAACTACAGGCCTGTCAGCCTGACTTCAGTACCAGGGAAAATAATGGAGAGGCTCATCTTGATTGCACTCACATGGCAAGTGCAGAATAGCCATGGGATCAGGTCCAGCTAGCATGGGTTCAGGAAAGGCAGGTCCTGTTTGACTAACCTGATCTCCTTTCTATGATCAGGTGACCTACCTGGTGGATGAGGGAAGAGCTATTGATATTGTCTTTCTGGACTTTGGAAAGGCCTTTGACACCATGTCCCACAGCATTCTCCTGGAGAAGCTGGTGGCTCATGGCATAGACAGGTACACTCTCAGCTGGGTAAAAAAACTGGCTGACTGGGCCCAGAGAGTTGTAGTGAATGGGGTTGGATCCAGCTCATGGCCAGTCACCAGTGGTGTCCCCCAGGGCTCAGCATTGGGTCCAGTCTTGTTCAATATCTTTATTAATGACCTAGATGAGTGGATGGAGTGTTTCCTAAGTTTGCAGATGACACTAAGCTGGGAGGAAGTGTCGATTTGCTTGAGGGTAGGAAGGCTCTGGACAGAGACCTGGACAGACTAGATCAATGGGCTGAAGCCAATGGTATGAAGTTTAACAAAGCCAAATGCTGCATCCTGCACTTTGGTCATAACAACCCCATGGAAAGCTACAGGCTTGGTGATGAGTGGCTGGAAAGCTCCATGGTGGAGAAGGACCTGGGGGTGCTGGTTGACAGCCAACTTAACATGAGCCAGCAGTGTGCCCAGGTGGCCAAGAAGGCCAACAGCATCCTGGCCTGCATCAGGAATAGTGTGGTCAGCTGGAGTAGAGAGGGGATCATGTCCCTGTACTTGGCACTGGTGAGGCCACACCTCAAGCACTGTGTGCAGTTCTGGGCCCCTCACTACAAGAAGTACATTGAGGTGCTGGAATGTGTCCAGAGAGGAGCTACCAAGCTGGTGAAAGAGAAAGAATAAGTCCTCTGAGGAGAGGCTGAGGGAACTGGGATTGTTTAGTTTGAAGAAGAGGAGGCTGAGGGAAGACCTCATTGCTCACTACAAGTACCTGAGAGGAGGCTGTAGGGAGGTGGGAGTTGGCCTGTTCTCTTAAGTGAATAATGACAAGATGAGAGGAAATGGCCTGAAGCTGCACCAGGAGAGGATTAGACTGGATAAGAATTAGAAAGAGTGGTTAGACAGTGGAGCAGACTGCCCAGGCAGGTGGTGGAGTCACCGTCCCTAGAAGCATTTAGAAGAAATATATAGTGCTTAGCAACATGATTTAAGCACTGAATGGGTAAATCAGGTTATGGTTGGGGGATTTAGGTTATGGTTGGACTCATTGACCTTCAAGGTCCCTTCCAACAAGGATGATTCTATGATACTGAAGAGAGAACTAATGGCCATTATGAGAAAAATGTTACTGGGGACAGGAAGACAGTCTATGAAAAGCAGACATGCAAAGCATCCAGAACAGCAAACTCAGGAGAGCAAATTGGCAATACATTCAATATATTTCATGATGGGGACGAAGAGCAAGGGGATTTTCTCTTACACATTGCAAAATGAATCTAAGAAAAAGTTTAACATGGTAAAGACATTGGGCAAGAAGTAAAGCAGACAAGATCAATGAAAGTATTCAAGTTCTCTCAAAAAAAGTTTGTTTTAAAGATGAACTGAGCAATAATGAAATCGACTTTCAGCAAATCATTAAAATCATATTCAAACGGCTTAGCTAGAAAGCTATCAGCAGACTAGTAAGCTAATTCTAACTTGTGAAGAAAATAATGGGGCAAGGAAGTATGACAGTCATAGGTAAAATGCCATTTTATTAATTTTTAATTAACTAGGGCTAGGAAAACAAATTTCCATCTAGACTAGGTCTCAAGAATAATTCACCTTCAAAAAAATCTGAAAGGTTAAAATAATTGTTGAAAAACTGAAAAAGCAAAAGCAAATGCTCAAATATTGTCAGCTGGGAAAAAAAGCGTGGAAGCCTAAATTGCAATCAGAGTACCTACAAGTCCCAGTTTTCCTTCCCAGAATTACACCAAATATACTACAACTCCAAGTCTTCCCTATAACATCATGAGAGGATCACCAGGTGTGATGCCAAAAACACATCCAGGATTCATTCATCCCTATAGACAACCATTGAATAAATCACCTTTTGTCATTGCTAATACCACTGAGTCAGAGGCTTAGGTTGCCATGCCAAGAAAATCCAAACCACAAAAGTTAACCTGCATTTGCCTTGGTATTACTGCACAAGATGCTCTTAGGCAATGTCTACAAATCCAGCCCTACACTTCTGTTTCCATGTTACTAATGATGAAAGAAATCTTATGGTGTTTTAGGCTGAGAAAAAGACTCTTCTTACCGGTAGTTGTTGCTCTGACCCATGTAGCTGCTGCTTCTTAAGTGTCCATATCCTCCAGGAACTCTTGTTGGGAAGATGTTACCTCTCCTAGCTCTCTGCTTTCTTTGCCATGTATGGAAGCTTTCCCCACCCCCTCCTCAGCAGCTTAATAAGGTGTGTTAATCACCTCACCTGCCCTGGCACCTGGAAAAATCCCAATTACTAATGATAGCTAGGCTCACAAGCAGGCTTGTGAAACTGGTACCTGGGAGGTAAGAAAACAGTTTTGATTAAAACCACAAATCATCTGAGTCGTTGGATAAATTACAGCTCTTTCATGTCTTACCAACTGACACAGACATCACTGACAAGAAAACCACAAGTACTTCTAAAAGGTAAGGAAGGTAGAAAGGTAGAGTGAAGACTATACGTGACTATCTTTGGGAAATTTTTATTTCTTATTTTGCAGGTATATATTTTTTCAGTTCCATGAAAGTTATGTGTGAAATAATCTTCATTATAAACTTCTTGAATTCCATTACATTTTCCTGTTCAACTTACAGAGTCTCTATGAGAATTTACTTTCTTCAGCATCTCAGAGTTGGATAGGTGTGTTCCTAGAGATGCTGATTAGAATATACTATGGTCAGCAGTAATCAAAGTTTCTTAATGTTCATTTTGTTGTAGCTACTTTTTGCTTTCTAATTAAAAAAAAAGGTGAGGAAGATTTTATGAGAGTGAAGACAATACTAATGGAAAGAATAAAATTAATACTGTTTACATGGTTTTTCTGTATGAAAACATATATTGGACCTTTATTTTCCCAGAAAATAATCCCTTTAATTAATAAACAACCCTACATTTGAAAAAAGTACACATGCTTGTGGGCAAAAACCAGCCTCAGAAAGGGGTAAAGAGTAACTACAAGTACATTAAAAATAATTCCCTTTTCCACTCGTGCCATTTGGCATTCTTTTGAAACATATATAGTGGCCTCTCTTAGAGTAAAATTTGGACTTGATGAACTACTGATGAGGTAACTGTTAAGTCCCATTTCTGCTTCCCTTTGGTGATAATTTTTGCAGCTTGTGTTTTGTCGTCAGTCGGTGGAGGAGAGGCCATAGTCCTGTACAGCCATTAGGGAATAGCAGGGGCAGTTATGTACATGCTAGTGCAGTCACACCATTTACAGATGTTTAAAACTTACCATAGATGGAACCTTTAACTTTGGTTATAGCTTAAAAAAAGGGAACTAGAGCCAGTAGGTAAAAGTAGACTGAAAGGCAGTAGCTATCTGCCTGTCCTATAAGTGGAAGGGGATCTCATGCCATAATACTGCATCTCAGACTGAGGAAATGAGACTAAGAAACATTGTGGGAGATACAGACAATAGAAAACCAATGTGATGGATATGGAGGTTAGAAAGACGTACTGTATTCTTGCTACATATTTTTAGTTGGCAATAAATGTGCATTTTTCTACTTTTTAATTATATATATATGCATTTCACTCAGACATCGTAATTAGCTACATGGAGTTATCAGTGTGTTTGTTTATAGGGAAGCTTTGGAAATGCTTAGCGGACTTCCAGCACCTCTCTGGTGGATTCAAGAGAGTGTTTCGAACTTCTAAAACTATAGCAGAAGAATAAAGGTTAAGCCTAAAGGATTCTCTTTCCAGGAACTGCAGTGGAAACATCTCCCAGACTTTTGACATCTAGATGCTTCTTTCTTCCAGCTTTATAGTGAGTCACTCCTGGCAACCCTTCCTAAAAAGTTGGCAGCTGTGTTGAGAGGCACTGTCACAGAATGTTACCTCTTCTGTAAACAGTTTTCAGTTTTGCCACTCTGATATTATGCACAGAAATTGCAACTGTGCTTTCTTTTAAAGGTGTAACTAGGTTGTCTTGGTAAGAGAGTAACCGTTTCCCATTGCTTCCTTTAAAACTGAAACTAGATTTCCAGTATCATATTCTGTTTCAAAAACTGGAGCCTGAACTGAAGAGATAAAACATGTCATGGTCATTGAAAGTTAGAAGAAAAAATAAAGTCAAGGAGGGATTATGTGGGAGTTTAAACACGCTTTATAAACACCAAGAAAAAGACTGAACAAGGACATAATGGGTACTGTTGCTGCTTACACTGCATTTAATGTATCTGCTTTCCTTTTTTACTTTATTTTCAAAATTTCCCACTTAGTTTCTGAAGCACAGAAACCCATGATCACTTCCCTAAATGCCATCTTAAATTCAGTACAGTGAATTTAATTGGAAGTAGAACCCAATGAGTTGAAAAACAAGTACGGCCCCAAACCCAGCGCTTATACCACTGGGGTTTGATATATGCAGAGAATGCATGGCATGAAGCTCAGCAAAGTATCAACACTAAAATTAGTTAGGCTGACTTGAATAATTTGGAAACTGATTCTGCAGAGTTCAAATTTTTATGAAGCCTGCCCTGTGAAATTGCATAAATATAGGGAGTAAGGTTATTTGTAAGACTAGACGATTTTTATATTACTGGGCCACTTTAGTAAAAAATATCATCTTTGTGAGAGAATTTGTAAATCCAGTGAAATCACCAGTAAAAGAAAGACCAGAAGATCCAACATAATTATTTTTTTATATTTTGAAATTCTTTTTTAAAAAAATCACAGGAGTCAAGAATTCATTTTTTAAAATTAATTTAAAATATTTCTGTAACTAGAAATGCCACTAACCAAAAAATACTTCAATACTTTGTGTAGTATTTTGATCCTGCAAAGAATATGCTGTCATTGTGTGAGAAGGGCTGGCAAGAATTCATAGGATGAAAGAAGGCAGGAATAAAGAGGAATAATATATTCATCTATAGTTGAAAATCATGTTTGATTTTTTATGATAATTCAGTTGTCCAAATGAAAAAAAAAGCATTCATCATTTCAAAGTGACTAGAAAACATCAAGAATAAATCAAACTAATCACGCATTTGTTATGCTTCTTTACACCTATTATTAATTTAATGGCAATTCATATTTACAGAGGGATACCCAGGTAATTTAGATTCAAAATTGAAGAGGCTTGTGGTAGAGCAGTTCAATGTAAAGTGACTGAAAAGTGGCTACTAATTTAAGGAATAACTTACTGCTGGACTCAACAAGCTAGTACTTCTGTCTTTCTTTCTGTCTTCCTGTCTTCCTTTCTGTCTTCTTTCTTTCTTATTAAAAAATAGTAAATTAATCTTAACTTCCACTTGGAATTTTAGCTGCCACGCTAGCTGAGATCCCAAATCACAGACATCCTGATCACAGCAGAACTGTCACAGTGGGGTACCTTTGCTCAAAAGTTTGAAATTTCTAACACACATTCTGGTGAACAAATATACCTGTGGTGACATTTATGAGTAGAATCTATTCAACATGAAAATATCCAACTAAGTTATTAGTATGGTGGACAGAACTTGAAGAGTAATATTAAGCCTATCTGTCTTTGATTTCATTAGGCTTAAATCTGGAAGGATTTGCCATTCTGTAACATACTGTTTGAAGTTATTGTAATTTTAGGTATTACATGAGATGTTTCTTTTTGTGTTGCATGTGTACCAGTTGTATAGGGGGTAGTTGGAATGGACATTAGAACACATTTATTTACCAGGAGGGTGGTGAAACACTGGAACAGGCTTCCTAGAGAGGTGGTCGATGCCCCAAGCCTGCCAGTGTTCAAGAGGCATTTAGACAATGTCCTTAACAACATGCTTTAACTTTTGGTCAGCCCTGAAGTGGTCAGGCAGTTGGACTAGAGGATTGTTGTAGGTGCCTTCCTACTGAAATAGTCTATTCTATTCTAACATATGCTGCTAAACATCCTCTTCTTGCTGTGGCAGTATTAACCAAAAGGAAGCCCACTTTGCTGCAGAAGTTGATACTGTGAAGGAGGAAAGGTGGTGATCATGGAGTTGTCCCTTCTGTGTTGTTCTTTCCTCGTATTTGGGTTCATTTATTTCTTTCCCCTTCTTGAATCAGTTTCAGTTATTCTAGGGTAGTTTTCTTGCCTGATAGATTTTTGGTATTTTGTTCATGGTTAAAATGTTTAGAATCATATTATATGGGAGAAACACATTTTCTGCTACTAATATGCAGGTTTTCCAAAAGCTCAAAAACCAAAACTCAGTTAAAAGGATCCCTGGGTTTAGTTTAGCTTCATGGTCTTCTGCTGCCTGACTCACGTTCAAAAGTTACTGGCAATATTAATGTCTCAATTTGGCTGAGATGAAAACTTGCCCAGAAATAGTCGCTGTGCCTATAGGCAAGTTCATCCTTCCCTATAATGCTGAGTAACATATGCAGGTCTCACATAGTGTCCTGTAAGAAGGGGAGTGAAAGAACAGAGACGTTCCAGCAGTCAAACCTCTGTTAACAATCCCAGCTGGGTACATATACTGTGTTTTAAAGTTGTAGCTGCAAAGTAAGAGATGACGGAAGAATTTTTCTAATCACATTTCACAAATATTTTCTGAATAAGCACTGGCTATGGCTGCAACAGCAGGTACAATCTAAGCAGCATTACTTCCTGCTGCTCTCCCAGGCTAGATAATTTCCTGGAGTAATTTACATACCAGAGTTAAGGAATCCTTGTTGTACAGAATACATCAATGGTCACAAAGGGAGTTCTCAATGAACTGCTAACTTAACAACAGAAAGGCACATAATAGGAAAAGGAGAAAAGATTATTTGCAAGAAAGGCTATTACCATAAATTAATATATTACCATATATTAAGATATTTAATATTAACATTAATATATTAATATATATTATATAAATTAATATAGATAATAAATTATTACAATATATAATATATTTCCATAAATTAATATAATTAACATAATGAAAAAACTTGTAGTTAGACGGGACCTCTGGTCATGGTCCACATGACAGTTTTCTTTCTTCACAGGTAATGGGGTATAAGTGATTTGTTTATATGATCTTTGACAGAGTTGAACAATTTTTACATAGTGAAGGTGTTGAGCAGCATATTTTCCACCATGTTATACAACCAAATCATTTTGGCATAGATTTTACTCCTGTGAATGCCTTAATCAGAATTGTTGAGGTTGGAAGGGACATAGGAAGGTCATCTCGTCCAATCTCTCTTCTCACACAGGGCTACCTGGGGACAGTTGCCTGGGACCCTGTCCAGTTAGGTCTTGAGTATCTCCAAGAATGGAGACTCCACAATCACTCTAGGCAACCTGTTCAGTGCTCAGTCACTCCCACATTAACTAAGTGCTTCCTTAACAAATCATACCAAATATTAATCTTCCTACAGAAAACATCCCCAAAATCTGTGAACTGTAATTTGTGTTGTGTTGTGTTACAGCTCCTCTTAGACATTTCTTAATTTCGGTGGACCAAAGATAGACCAGACATGATGCTAGATGATGCTCGAACCATCCCTATATGTGTTTGTTTTTTTTCTGCTTAGCTTTGATAAGGACATTAAAAGGATTTTGCTCTTAGCTTTCCAAGCAATGGAGTTACAAAGAGTCTGAGCAGATTTCTGTCTGATCCTCTTTATGGGCATATGATCTAACAATTGATTATGAGCCTATTGTGAATATAATTTGTACCATTTTAGGAGTTTCACTTAGAACCTAATTGTTGTTTTCAATTTCACTAGTATTTGTGGTTTATGACAACTATAAATGGAACTATGGAATTTAAGTTATAAATTAGTCATGAGTATGAAAAATAAATTTGTTCTAGGATCTTAATATGCATAGCAAAGTATCAGGGCTGTGTTTGAGTGCATGCCAAGTGGACTTAAGTCATTAATTTCCCGAGTGATGCTGCTAATCTTCATCACACAAATGATAATGGACTCCTTTGAAACAATGAACTGACCTGAAAGTAGGTGATCGACTGAACACCAAGCCACCTTTACAAAGTAGAAGTATTTGACTGAAAGATACAAAAGTACTTTATAAGGGATTTTGGATGGTTCTGGAGATTTCTTCAGAAAACTCTTACTGTGTCTAGTCCAACCTATATGTCTAAGTGTTGGTTAACATCCTGCACAGTGTGACCCAGAGATTCCTAGGCAGTTCCTCCTGGTAAAGTGATCAAATTTCACATATATAAACACTTGTAAATAGTTTAGTTAAGCTTTTTTTGGGTATGTATTTATGGTAATCAATAGCAATGGATTATGCATGGGCTGGAATCTTCACATAGGACCGTGGATTAAAATAACTGAGCAGAACCACAGTGTGGAAAAACTCATCCAACCCAGCTAATGACACTTATGCAAGGAATCTTGGAACAGGTCACCATCCAGACAATAACAGACCATGCTATTCAATAGATACAATTTCCTCAATGATCTTTATGTTACTTCGAGAACTCAAAAATTATTATAGAAAACCAAACCAAATCAGACCAAAACACGCTTTACATGAGCGTCTGTGCAAAAGGTTATATTAATATTAGAAAAAAAAGAAAATATTTTAAAGGAACTGAAAGAAATAGATGTTCATATACAACAGTAATGGCACTTACCTACACACAAGCAGACTATCCTTGTGTACAGTTAAAGAGGTTAAATGCTTCCAAATCATCTTTTTTCTTCAGAGTGATTACAGGAGGTTAAAGGAGATTCTGATGTAAATGCATCTCTGCACTTTTGAGGAATTAAGACCCTTAGTTTTAGGTGCATTTTAACCAAAATTCCATCTGACATCAAATTTTGGTATATACATAGGTATCTGCTCTCACCTCTTCCTCTCCCCTGCAGGTCTCTTAGCAGTTTCTTTTCCCCCTTCTTAAATATGTTAACCACAGAGACATTATCACCTTGGTGATGGGCTCTGCCTTGGCAAGACACAGGTACTTCTTTGGAGCTGGGGGAGCTTCTCTCTGATTCTCACAGGAGCCACCCTTGTGGCTTCTCCCCTGCTACCAAAGCCCCATCATACATATAGGGCAAAACCATAGAAAGACTGGTACAGGATATTGCGAGGAGGTGCTACAAACCAAGGAGCAGTGCTGCTGAGCCTGAGCTTGTCCAGCAACAACATGAGACTGCTGGGCAATGCCTCCAGAAACCCCCATGGAAGGGTGTATAAACCACTCCCTGAGAGCTCAATTTAAGCACTCCTGAGTAACAACTGGCCTGTGCCTTGGTGATCTCCCCTTAATTGGGATGCCCCAGGAACTGAGTGATACCTACTAGGTAGATTATAAAGGATTTGGAATAGAAGCATAAGACTTCTTGCTCATAGGATGGTGTAATTGGCCCACATACTTTGAGGGAAACGGCAGCCACGTGTTACCCATGGAGCTCTTAGTAGAGTGCTTCTCTGATGACAAAAAAAGCATGAGAAGGATAAAGTGCTTGAGGACAAATGGGGGCTGGGAGTTCCCTTCAGCAGCAGCCACCACCCACATCCTTGATCACCTTCCTTCTCAGACAACACCAGGAGCAGTGAGTTTGTTCTTACCCAGCCTTTTCCTGCCGATGGCTAAGGCAGTGTTGGTGCTGGTCCTTAAGTCAGCATTGATGGTCCTCAGAAGATTTGAAATGACTTGAGGAAAGAGATGGTGAGGCTTGAGATGACACTGAGGCCCAGACAAAGGACATCAGGCAAGGAGAAGCAGTGACCAGGGTTTGGATAGAGAAAACGTGCCAGTGATGGGAAGAATAAGTGTAGAGAGGGGATTATACATGGAGCAGCAGCAGCAACTGCGGGGTCTGGGAGAAATGGAACAAGGAGCAAGACAACAGAGTGACAGGGAGGATACTGAAAAAACATTGAAAGAGAAGAATCAATGGACCTCCAAAAAAGTGAAGAAAAAAAAAAAGCAGCTTAAGTGGATTTAGGAAATAAAGGAGGGCTTAAATCAAGGCATTTGAATGATTGTGAATTTATCAGAGAGACCTTTCAAAAATTTAATAGGCTCAATGGGATAAGAAATTTTGGAATAGACATCAGGAACTACAGTTGAAGAAAGGGCTAATATTCTAGTTGTATAACAGTTAAAAATTATCAGAAAATTAATGACAAAAATCATTTGTGCAATGTTTGTAGGATTAAAAAATAAAAGGGGGACATTTGTACAGGACAATAAGAATAATGAGAAAGAAAAAACTGAGGTTAAAGGGAGAAAGGAGTTAGCCTGTGGTAAAATAATTCAGTACTCCAAATAGAAAAAGCTTTTTAAAAAAAGGGACAGCAAAGGGATTAGATCTGGGAGAAGGACTTAGCTTATGCTGGTGAAAATGACAAATTTTGAGCTTGGTACTCACCTCTAGATACTACTATGAATGATATCGTGCTAAGCCTTCTTAGTTTCTAAGTCTGAAAACCACTGAACTGAACAATCTTTTTGGTTGCCTCAAAGAGTGCTTGGTGCCATAGTAGACATCCTAGGACACATGACTGGCAGGTGTGACACTGGACTGGCATGGGCAGAGCCATGATGACCTTTTGCATTGGCAGATGGAGGTCAGTCAGGATAACTACAGCATCTCAAGCAGCACTAAATGGTCATTAATTGCACCTGTTGTGTCTAAGGAAGCCAACACCTTTACCTGCTTCTTAAATAGTTTCTGCTCTGCACACAGAAAATTGGAGGAGAAACCACCAACTTCTTTTCAAGAGAAAGCACAATGAGCTCAATAACTTTCTCTACTGAGGATGATTTGCTTTCCTCTCTAATATTTATGTACAGATCCAGCAATTACCCACTATGGAAAATTTCCAGTTATTTATTCAAACAAAGAAGTGATATTACTAGGCAGAAGTTCTCACTGTAAAACTGAAACTTCAGACACAGAAGACCTTCCTGTGCTTCCCCATGCACTGTGCATGATGCATGCACAGCTCCGGCAGAGTTGTGAATGTCAAGGATCTGTCAAGACAACACAGTTTTCACAGTTCCCTGACAATGTTTGATAGAAGAGGACACCCAGGAATTAACATGTTCCTTTTACCTTACCTTACCTTACCTATTTCTAGTATTCAAGTGGAATTGAGAACAGGAGCTTGATTTAAAAGCAGAAATGAGAGAAATATACCTGAGAAAAATGTCTGGGAGGGAGAAAGGAGAGGTTGTAAATACAGTGTGGTCTGTCACTAAACCATGAACATGATTCAGTGGCCAGATGCAGAAACTCCACATTGTCTCTTGTATGTATATGCATACATATACATAGATATGCTTTGCTCTTGCAGTGGTGGGATAGTCAGAGTCAAAAATGCAAAGCTCTGGTGAAGACAAAACAGGACTTACAGATCACAGCCTGTTGATGTATTCTGTGTAAATATGTGGTGGGCAGTGGGAGGTGTCCTTGTCAGCCACCACAGAGCTGCACCATGAGCCTCACCATGACTTGTAGCATGCAGCATTGAATCATCATGATGTATGTTGGGATCCTGTAACATGATATATGTGGACCAAATTTAGCTGTAAACTCTGAGCAAGAATTTCCTAATGAGTATTTCTGGCTTAACAAATGTAGCAAGTATTTTTGGCTTATACAGACCTGCCTACTCAGGCTGTCATCTCACCTGAGTCTGAATGGGTCAGTAACATGAGCTGATGGTATTAACTGTGATGAAATCTGTGTATATTCCAGTTTATGGGCTAGGAGGATGCAGAGAGAGAGCAATGCCTGGGTTTCTTCACCACTGTTCACTGACAGAAATTTCTAGACTGCTTGATGTCTGGGAAGTTTTTATTTGAAGAGAACTGGAGGGGATGTTGCCTACATGAGACTTTGGAGCAGAATCTTCCTCAGGGAATTCAGGATACTGCATGACATTATAATTTTTGTGCATCCAGAGTGGAACTGGGGCTTCTTGTCAGTGCAAAGGATTGCTTTCCTGGAAGCTGCTGTAACCCCACCTGGTGAAAACCACAGGAGATGAGATTGGTCTAATTTCTCAACTGCAGCTCGTTCTCATGTTGGCTGTTTGTAGCAGTGACAGAGGTTGAAGCCACTCTGATTCATGCTGTGGACAGTTTGTGACAATAGGGGCTTTTCATTTCAGAGTTATAAAAAAGACTGAGAACTGCTCCAGGTTCTGTGTAGTTTGTGGTGAGAGGCCTGGGAAGGTAAAATGGCAGTGATGGCCCAAAAAGTGGGGCTTGAGAGCTTGAGGCAGCCACATCAGGCTGATCTTCTAGGCATTGTCATTCAAATCTTAGTTACACCAGGCCAAGCTGTGGCTGCTGTGAATCTGCTCTTAAAATAATTTTCCTCCACTCCAAAACAGGATTAGGTGGGTTTGTTGATTGTTTTTTTTTTTAAAATGGTTTTTTTTTCCTCATCCAATGTAGGAGATTTAACAGTTCCTAGGATAGCCTCCCAAAATGACTAGCCTTTGAGATGTTAGAGAAGCTAGAAAAAAAGTGAAGAGACTGCCTTTTGGTCTGCTTCTTCCACTACATGGAAAAAATAGCTAGATTATCCATCCTTTCCTATAAATAAATAACACTAGCATCTCTTAGTCAGTTTTGTGTTTTCTAATCTGAATGCAACCACTTACTTTAGTTGTTCTCTTTGCTTCTCTCTGACACCACTTTGGCTAATGCTTCTATAAATTTGATGCCTATAAGTGAAGAAATCTTTTGATTAGAAGAGCAGGCTAGCTGCTCCTCCTTTCACAGAACTGCTGTTATAGAAACACGACTTGCAGTGTTGTGGGACTTGCATTGTTGTGGGTTTTTCAGCCATATTGCTGCCTTTTTCAGCAGTTTTTCATCCTGTTCTTTTAAAACTCAATAGGGCTTTTTCATAGTGACTTCTTACATTACCAAGCACATTTGGAGCTCTGGTTCTACCAGCGCTCCTGGCTGCAGGTCTAACTCAGTAAAGCTTTTAATAGCACCTTGGGTAAGAATAGGAGATCTGAGGAAGGACCAGGTTGTTTGACAACGTTGACAGTTACAGTTCAGTGAATAATTGGGGAGGGTGTGGGAGATCAGGGTTAGATTGAAAGCTGTGGTCAAAAGCAGCTAAAAGCAAAGCTGGTGTGCTTGAAAACCGGTGTGAACAAAGCAGGAAGCAGAGCGGTCATTTGTTGCTTGATCAGATAGCAAAAAAAGCAAGATAAGAAAACAGAAGGAAAGCTAATTTCCTGAAAATTTGAGTTCTCACTGAGCTATGTTGCTAGGCTGTCACAATACTGTGGCTTATTGCACAAACTGTAGCAAGAAAGGTTTTCGCAAGAAGTACTGTTAGAGTAACAAATGACATTTAATTTTGCAAAGTTCACAACTGTAGCATGGAATCTACAGCAGATTACAGTAATTCTGCAATGTATTGTAGCTGGGGACAAAGTTTTTTTGTGGTATTTGTTGATTGTAACATTTACTTTAGACTGAAAGAAAAATCATTATGATGTAAATTCAAGAAGAAAAATTAACTATTGTGTCTATTACTTATAGATTGCTGTTACAGCTGTCCATGCTTTGCCAAAATAAATTCCTAAGACTCCAGAACTCTGCCATTAGCTTTCTAATAAAATCTAATCATGAGGGGCGACCTCATCAATGTTTACAAATATGTTAAGGGCGAGTGTCAGGACAGAGCCAGGCTTTTTTCAGTGATGTCTAGTGACAGGACAAGAGGCAATGGGTGCAAACTGGAACATAGGAGGTTCCATGCAAACATCAGAAAAAAACTTCCTTACTGTGAGAGTGACAGAGCACTGGAACAGGCTGCCCAGAGAGGTTGTGGAGTCTCTTTCACTGGAGACACTCAAAACCCGCCTGGACACATTCCTGTGTAATGTGCTCTGGGTGACCCTGCCTGGCAGGGCGGTTGGACTAGATGATCTTCTAAGGTCACTTCCAGCCCCTAAGATCCTGTGATTCTGTGTGATTCTGTAAACCTAGGGGGAAAAGCATGGTTTAGAACTCTCTCAATATATTCTCTGTTATTTTTAAATACAAGTAAATTGAAAATGATTCTTCAAACTGCAAACTTCTCTATGCTAAATTAGGAAGTCATAGAACCAAAGACAGAGTCACAAAATAACATTTTTCATCTCACTGGCAACCCTGTTGTGACGGTTCTCAGTGGCCCATATTAAATTACTCCCTGAGCCAGTTCCACCAAGAAAATTATTTACTTGAATTTCATTCAATCCATCTTAAATGGCACAGAACTTTGTAAGAAGAGCACTTCGACTTTCTTGTAACAAGTCTACACTACTATGATAACATGGTCTTCAAGACCTAGGAAGAATGTACTTCAGCTTTGTTTTCACAAAAGCAGCTCCCTGCCCCAGGTTTGACATGAATCTGAATCATGTTACCTGTTTTACAGCTTGAAAATTCAGCTTGTAACATATCATTGGTCTCAAATATCACATAAAACAATTCATGAAATGCAGTAAGAAATAAGTTCACATCACAATGTCTCCAAAGTATTGCCTTCCTGTTCAGAAATGTGCAAATACAGATCTGGGACATGACAAAACCCACTACACTAAATCACATTTCTTTATTTCTGCTGCATACTACATCATTATAAAACTCTCTTTTGTAGCTTTTGTCTTACTATTTGACAACAAGACACTGACTAGGGTGCTCATCTGTCCTTCACCTCCAGAGAAATATCAAGTGACATCTTTTTTACCTTCTCCATTTACTCTTACTAATAGATCTTTTTACTGTTACTAGTATTTTCCTGGTCACCAAGTTGCCACTGTCCTGTCCAGAGTGCTGTGTACTACAGCTTGCCACTTTGAATGAGTGGCTTGTCATAGTGCTGCTGGCTTCTCATCTTTGAAAAATAACACTTTTTCCTCTAGTAATTAGGCCCTGCATATTGTAAAGATAAACAAGATGACAACATGCAAATTTCAGAGGGCTCTTGCATAATTTTCTGAACCACTTTGATGCCAGGGTTTAATTTTTATCTTTCAACTATCAAACTTCCTTCACATATTCCCATTCCTTTACTGATTGTCTGGGCAACACGACAGAGATTTGATTGGAGGACTAGGCTCTCTAAGTACATAGTGCAGTGTATGCACAGGACAAATAATGAGTTTGCAAGACAAGTACACACAGAGCCTGGGTTTGAGTCCTTGATTGTCTTCAGGCAAGGCAGACAGACATAATTACCCATTCAGAGGCTTATATTTGATAGTATTAACTAGGCTAAAACTCAAACGGGTGTGTAAGTCATAGGCATATAAATAATGGAGTCAAAATAATAGGGTAGGAGAACTGTTTAAAGCAGAATTGTGGAGCATATCAAAAGCAAAGGAAGCATTAAAACTGCCCACATGGTTTGAACCAAAAGCCATTTCAATATTGCACCTCCAACAATGGTCACTGGCAGATATGTAGAAAAACAAAGTGTAAGAAATACACTTTTTTGTAAAAAAATGAATATAGTTTTTGTACAGGAGAGGATAAAAAACTGTGGAAGGACAGCTAGGATAAGGATCTTACCTGTGAAGATGAGTAAGAAAGGACATGCTCTGGGGTTGGTAGACAGAATCTGCAAAATTCAAATGCAGACTGAATATGAGAGCCTAAAGATTCCCCACTGAAGGTGATATTCACCTTTATGTCTATTTTGTTGTGCTCCGTGGTAGAGAAGATAAGGAAGGCGGGCTTGGTAGCCAGAGATTCCAGAGAATGCATCAGTTAACTTGGACAGAGGGATTTAACTCTGAGAGTCTGTCAGCAAGTTGTTAACAATATGTGGATACATTTGTGACTGCAGCAAAAAGCACCAGGAGAAAGATCTCAGCCAGCATTTCCTGGGATTCCTCAAAGAAAATCCAGAAAGAGGCAAAGAAAATCCCTTGAGGACAACACAAATCACAGCAGAGCAAATCACAAGATAGAAAGGACAGAGAGAGACTATTTAACCTTCTGTTGCTTAAAGACATCAAAAGCACTGATCAAACAAGTGATTCATTAGAGCAGTATGCAGTGTTAGAACTATGACTTTCATGTAAATATAGCCCATGAAATGCACAGCAATATTGTTTACCTTCACTGTTTCAACTTCTCTGATCAAATTCACATGACTAGTTTCAATCTTCTCCAGTACAGCTGTATTTAAGCAGGGGAACTTTTCTCTTTTTCAAGGACAGTTTCTGAAAGTGACCTGAGTAGAGGCCATGTGAGGATTCCCACCTCTTCTGCAGGTTTCAGAGCTCAAGAGGATGGTGGTGGCAGCTGTTTACCTTCAAAGTCACCTCCCTGTCTCAATGAGAAACAGCCTCCCTAATCCCTAACTTGTCTTCTAGTAGTTTTCACTACTTTGCAAAATATTAGATTAAGATTTAGGAAACTAGATTAGAGTTTATATCTTCAGTGAAAATAAGATCTTCTGGATCCCCAGGCTACTTAGCAAGCCTCTGTTCTTTTTGACACAAATTAGTAGAGGCCAACATTTATCAAGGGCTTAACATTTTTACAGAATGCTTGGATTTGTACTGATGAGCCAGGCAGGAACACTTCTTCTGTCACTTGATTAAGTGAGAAGAAAGGAAGGACTTGAAATATGGCAGAACAGCAGTAATTCACTAAGTCTTGCTAATGGAGCTCACAGTTCTTTTTCATTTTTTTTCTATCTTTTGGCAGATTTCCCACTGCTACTGTTGCTACTATCAAATTCATATTCAAGCCCAAATGCTCCATCTCACAGCATGAAGGCTGTGTGAACTCATTCTCTGACTTGGTACCTCTGAAAATAGCTCCATTGCACTAGTTAAATTAATCATGAAGAGGAAAGCAGGAATGAAAATTAGCAGCATGAACACTTCCATTTTTCTTTGGAAATCTGGGAGTTTATCAACAAAACTCTCAAGTCTTGTAGAGGAGAGAAGGATAAGAATATGTGATCACATAAAGGCTGTTATAATCTACGTATACAGTTGTGCTCCAATAAAAAGCAGCAAAATAAATCTTGCTACACAGTTTTCCCAGTGTCTCAGGTCTTGGCTCTGCAATCTGACACACTGGTACTAAACGCATGGCAAGCACTCACTGTTTTGTTTTGGTTCCATCCTACTCACAGCTCACTGTCTCCTGTGATCTAGAGAAGACAAGTGTTTGGACGTGTATTCACAAGGACCTCATTTCCTAACTGCCAAGAAAAAAACTTGTTGTAGAACACCACTTAAAATCCATGCAAAAACTCCAAAAGCTCTGTCACTGTAATTAGGACAAAGAGGAAGAAAATGCAATGCAGAACCTCCTCAGTTTCAAACTGCAAGGGCCCCAAGCGTAGCCCCCTGTGAGGGCAGCTGGCATGGCTGCTGGAGGCCCTGGGTGCCCCCAGGGGCTTGTGACCTGCCCCCAGGAGATGCTTTCCCTCTCAGCAGAAAACCCTGGTCTCAGCAGGACCTGCCTGGTCCCAGCTGTGGGTCCTGGCCCATCCCTGTCCCCACAGAGAAAACTCTGAACATGGTGGTAAAACTGTACAGGCAGAACATACAGATTTACAGCAAAAACAGGTTTTACCCATAGGCTTCCTTGCAAATATGAAAATTATTAATCTCGAAGTAAAAAGTGACTTTTAACAGAGCTATCAGCAAACTATCAAGTAGATTTGTTTTCTTGTGTATCCTCTGAGAGAGCCTGGTTAAACCCCCCTCCTCGGCAGCCCTTGATCTTTACTACATGCTGAGCGTTTTGTTTTAGCTTGGAGTAATTTCTTGACTGCTGAAAAATACAGAAGGTCTGTCATGCTGATTTGTCATGTTGAAGTGATTCGATAAATTGCCCTGTCAAGCTGAAAGAAGCTCTGTAGGGTTCCTCAACAACTTCTGTAAAATAACATCTCATGTGGCTTGTTACAGACAAATATGCCATGGTTACATTTAATATTGGGCAAACAGCAGATAGACTGTGGCTGTAGACTTTGGGTTTAGGAAGGTATTCTCTGGCAGGGGATGAGCAATTTATTCAAGAAGATGTAGAGACATACTTCTGGGAGACAAGAGGGTCCAGATAGCCCCAGTGTTGTCTACCAGTGATTTCTCTGCAACCCACACAGTATTTTATAATTCAGTTATCCAATCTCAATTTGCACTTGTCTTAAAAAAAAAAAAAAGTTTACACTTATGTGGTATGCAAAGAAGACACACGTATTCAAGCACCTAGTTTAAATTAACAAATTGGGAGGGGTAGGTGGTAGCCATCATCTCAACTTTGAAATAGCTTTACAGACACTGGGAAAGGCTGAGTGTGGGATTGCCAGTACAGTAGAGTTGCTGGGCTTCCCTAAATAATCTAGAAAGACCCCTAGACCTCCAAACCTTCCTCTCTCTTCTTCTTCAAAGCACCAAGGATATGAAGTGTAAAAGCACAAATGACAGCACCTCTGTGGGTCCTGACTGTGGTTTTGAATGAAATGCATGAAATGCATTTTGCATGAAATGTTTATATCTTCTCCACAGAGGCAAGAGACGTAATCCAACTGGTTTTGGATGTCTGACTGAATTACACAAACTATGGCCATGGAAGATCTACAGACTTGTGTTGCCCAGTTCCTGAGACTGGCTCTTCACCCTAGGGCCTCCTGAATCCCAAAGTTTCCATCACAGCTGCAGATTCAGGGGCAGATCTCAATTTATGCTTCAAGTCTCAGGAAAATTTAGACCGTCTCCTTGACATTACAGAACATCAGTTTAATCTCTTGGGTTTAATTAAAAAAAAAAAAAAAAGAAAGAAAAAAGAAAAAAAAGTGCTGCTTCTCTCCATCACTCATCCCAGATTGTTTACCGCAGTGCTTTGGGTAAGTTGCTTTTTTATTCCCCATGGAATGGGGGGATGCTCCTCATGGAGCAGAGCAGAAGTAACACTCCCCAGACACTTGCTCCGCTGTGCCTGCAGCGTTCCCGTCCTTCTAACAGCTGTGAAGCTTCCAGCTTGGAAACAGCATGTCAGCCAGTGCTGAGCAGGCAGCCTTCCCCACACAAACCTTACCAGGAGAGCTGGAAATGCAAAGTACTTCCTAGCTGAGCCTTACCCCCTACCCTGATAAATACAGTGAGGGAAAGCATATGCCATCTGCATTAGCTTGGAAGTTAACAAGGATTACCTTGTGAGTGTGTCATGGTTTACCCCTAGCTGGCAACTAATCCCTGCAACTGCTTGCTTGCTCCCCCTGGGTGGGGTTGGGGAGAGAAGAGTAAAAGTGAGAAAACTCGTGGGTTGAGATAAAGACAGTTTAGTAAGTAAAGCAAAAGCTGCAATGCAAGCAAAGCAGAAGAAGGAATTAATTCAGTACTTCCCATGGCAGGCAGGTGTTCGGCCATCTCCAGGAGAACAGGGCTCCAGCACACACAGTGTTGACTTGGGAAGACAAACACCACTGATCACCGTTGCTTTCTCCTTCTTCCTCCAGCTTTATCTTGCTGAGCATGACATCACAGGGCAAGGAATACCCCTTTGGTCAGTGGGGTCAGCTGTCCCAGCTGTGGCCCCTCCCAACCTCTGGTGGATCTCCAGCTTCCTCACTGGTGGGGTGGGGTGAGGAGAAGAAAAGGCCTTGATGCTGTGTGAGCGCTGCTCAGCAGTAAAAAAAACTTCTTTGCATTATCAATGCTGTTCTGAGCACAAATCCAAACCAGCCACATACTAGCTACTGTGAAGAAAATTAACTCTATCCCAGCCAAAGCCAGCACAGACTGCACACTGCAATTTGTTGTGTCTTTATATAGCTGCAGTTCAGGTTGCAAATACTTCAGAATTGTTAGGTTGGTTTTGTTGAAGCCTGGTTCCACCAGTCCCCAGTCTTCTTTGCATTTCCATATTTAAGACCAGGTTTAAAAAAAACACCCCACAAAGGCAAGTGATAGACCCATATTCAAAGCTGAATAACCATAAAGCAAGCCATTGTTTCAGTGAAAAGAACTGTTCTCAAGAAGTAATGTGTTAAACCTCAGTAGGCTATGACTTCTCTGTTCCTCTAAAATCTGATCTGAAAGCTGTTCAAAATCTGTATGTGGTCTCTAGGTGGCACTGTGACTCTATACATCGATTAATCGAAAATTAACAACCCTATTAAAGTGTTTGCATTGCCGATTGGGTAAAAATTCACAGCTGCCAAGTGACTAGCTTCCAGTTCTTTATATATCAGACGTATAATAATAGCTGTATTTACAGTGCTTAATTACTTCTTGGGTCAAAACACAAGCTTGTGCTTAAGATGTTCCCTTTACCTTGCTCACAGTTAAGACTGCAAATACAGCCTGCTGGGTACTGTTACAAGTTCTTTCCTAAGTAAAGTGATTTAGCTAATTAGGAACTCATTTGATTACCATTCGGTCCCTGTACTCTCAGGATGTAGTATCTACAGCCAGGTTGTTATGTCTGATCACAATTGCTGGGTATCGTTGTGATCAGTCAGTGTTAGTGAATTCACTGCTAGCCATCACCTTGCTAAAGGCATGGAGAGATATATTATCCAATGCCTTAAATCAATAGAAGTAATATTTTTCCTGCTTCCAGAGTGGAAGTATACATATTTTTAAAATGTTAAAATAGAAAGCAACTTTCCAATCTACACTGCTATTCAGAATTACTACTTCCAGAAACACTACTGTAGGTGGTGGGTGATGCACAAACCAAAAGCAGGTTCAAGATCACAGGCATCTTCTGTATTACCAGAGAGACTAGTACTTAGTCACCTTATGATTTCTATTGAAAAAAGCCTCTAACATTTATTTAATGGAAAGCAGCGTGGTAGCTGTCATGACACAAGATCAGGCTTAGCATTTTGGATAATTATTTTGTGTGTTTGGGCTGCAGCTGAATAGGATGAAAGAAGAACACTGAACACTACAAAGAAGCTTAATCTGTTCCAACCAATTGAGGAGACCAGTTCATTATACAATCCTCTCTCATTTATAGCGAATCCTTTCAAATAGTAGTATATGTTATTATGTGAGCACGCTATGTTTCAACAGGAGACACAGGCAAAAGTTTTAATGAAGATACAGCAATAGGAATTAAGTTATCAAGTAAAAATGACATTTTTTTTTCTGATCACACACTGAAGAGTCCTAAGCTGCCACCCAGCACTGAGCTGCAAAGCTGTGCATCTTTCTTAACTTTGAGTCAAATACTTCTTATTTGCACAAAGATGACTTCATGGTTATGAAACCAAGAAGCCTAAATCAAGCCCACGGTGCTATACATGAGGCAGCCAATTGATTCAATTTCTGTCATCCAAAGACTGTGATTTCTTAGCATGCTAATCAGATAAGATGACAGGAGAGGAGAAATAATAATTTCAACTGAATTCCATTGAAGTCCTAGCAAAATCTCTCCACATAGCCAATTTCTTTACAATACCCAAGAAGGATCCAGTGACCCTTGTAGTATAAGGATAATCCATACAAGCATTGTAAACAAATACAGCTGACTCATAACTTTGCGTTTCAGATTTCAGTGGGAAAATGTGACACACCAACTGTAAGATATAACTAGTGAATTCTTGAATAGATTAAGAAAGAAAACATAAAAAGCTTTAAACCACATAAGCAGCAGTAACATTTTTAAAAGCAAGCCCTTTGACCTTCCCTGACTGTCAGAGGATGCTGTGATATCAGCATATGTTGAAACCCCGAAGCAATGGAACTGCCCAGCAAAACTGTAATTCTTCTCATGTCCCTTGAAAAATCTTCCTCCAACATTAATCTCCTGGTTTGGACTCCTGTAATGACAATTATCATAGCAACAAGGAGCTTTAGCAGATGTCTCCACACTGACAAAACCCAGTAAGTGCAAAATCCTCACAAGTGGGCTTAAACATTCCCTGGTGCAAACTGGTGTTGCAGATACCCAGAACCAGTGCAAAGCGGGAGGGCAGTGATGGCCATTCACTGTCCCATGCTGCCAGATGAAAGTGATTAGGCTCCAGCTGATGCTGGTGCAGTATGCAATTCTGGCTGGCTTGAGCTCTGGCCTCCAAAAAGCCTCATGAAGAATCAATGTGTATTTTGTTGTGTAAGTCTGCTGCTATACAGGCAGTAGCATGGTGGAATTACTGATTACAACTGGCTGAGTTTTGAAGATTTAATATCCTCTTCAATGACTAGGCATTATGTGCAATTCAGCTACTGTATGACTTATGGAAACAGATGGACCAAGACATGATTGAAGTTAAAGCAAGATACCAGTTTATACCTGGTGCTTGGCTCAGTGTCCGTGATACTATGTTCTGACCTACCCCTAGCTAGAAATTTAATTCACATGAAAAACTAACCTGAAGTAAACTAGTTAATATTTTTCAAAATCAAGACCACCTTTTTATTGTCCACGTCGAAACAAAAACAAAAGGGAAAGATTTTTTTTGTTTATGAAACAGCAATTTCAGCTTTTTGGTCCTAGCTCCCCTTCCCCACCTCTTCATTCAAAGATAAGAATAAAGAAACTGATGATGCACATATAAACTAAAAATTGGTACTTCAGTAATATTGCCTCTTATTTATGAACTTACACTATACTCCTCAGAAATCTGAAGATTCGTTGGTTATAAAGAGCCGTATCATACCAAAAGTTACCAAAAATAACTTACCACTAAAGTCTACTTGCTTCTTCTTCTTATATGCCATTTACTTACAAATTTGATTTCAGTGTTACGGCTGATATTTAACACTATTGACTCCAGAATACAAGTTCTTATTTGGCTTGTTGCTACATTACAGAAAATAAACCCGAAGCTTGTTCTCTGCCAAGATAAGTAGTATATTTTATCTAGGGAAGAGAAGTAACATTCAAAGACTATTCACAAACCAGGCTTCCAACTCAGTGCAAAATGTAAAAGATCATTATGAAGAATAAGAGTTGTATTGAGAAAGATCTGGGGGGGGGAAAAGCCTTATTTATGCCATGAAGTTCAGATTTTGATCCAAACGCACTTATTTGAAAGGCTCCAGGTTTTGTTTCATTTTGGCGATTCTGACTGAAAAAAAAAATCAACACAAACCACTTTTTTTTTCAGTTTGAAGATATCAAAGGATTGTTTTGTTTCAAGATCAGTGATTTGAATATTTCAGAATTTTGGTCTTTCAGAACTTTTTTAAACATGGCACTGCTTCACAGTAAAATATATCAGCTTTTAGCGTTTTCCTTCTGGAAATTCAATATTGCGAATGCCCAGACATGTACTGGAATTTTCTTCAAACTGTGTTTGAACTTGTCATTATGCAATTATTGAAAAACACTCTCCAGCTAAGTTAAGAGGAACTGATATAAGTGTTCTTCAGTTAAGTAGATGATAGAACAAAAAAACTCCTGCATAAACACAAACTTTAATTACGGTTACACTGTAACTTTCCTGGGGAAATAAATGCAAGAATAATTAGAAAATCTGTGAGTTTAGTAGGAACTTGCATCACATGAAAGTTATGCCATATTTTTGAGCTTGTACTAGATACAGTCGGCTTTTCTGCAGGATCCTCAGGATTAATTCTGGATCAGCTGGTTTAACTATGATTCTTCTTGCTAGCTGTCAATTTTAGGTAAGCACGCTGCTAAGTAGAGCTTCTTCTGGTTGTACCAGCTGTACCACTTGGTAAGCTGCCATCTTCACTGAAGCACAGCAAACAGCCTTTCTTGTCTGTATGCTGAGGACTGGTGTGCAACAGCCCGTGGAATCAGTGAGCAGCCACTTTGTTCTTACATTGTCAATGTAAGTTTTTTGGCAGAAACCATGGGGATAAGATATTTTGGCATTCTGCTTCCTGAGCACCTGCCCTATTACACACCCCAGGCACGGAGATGAGGAACAGCTGAACACCTTCTTTGGAAAGCTTCTCCGATCTCTTCCTGATATTATAAATCATGCCTATTTGCACTTTGACTGTCCTGGAAAAGTTATATTAGCTTTCTACATGCAAAATGAGGCTATGGGAGTTTATACACAGAGCAATACTTGTGTACCAGTTATGAGCAGATAGCAGTACAGTAATCCTGCCTAGCTGGCAGTGGAGAATTGGTTATGTTTGTCCCAGCTACTGAACTAAGCACTCCCACACTTCTGAACATGGAGTACGAATACATTTCCCTTTTCTGATAATTCAGATTCAAGTTATTGATATTTGTTATAATCGAACATTTGCTATAAATTAATTCAACTGACTAATATTTTTTTTTTCCTAAAGGAAAAACCTGCATTTTAATCTGTTTTGTCAGGACACTCTTCACAAGCCCAGACTTTGATGGAGCTGTGTACTTCTAAAATCAAAGGACTCATTATAAGCTTTCAGCATTTTAACTCAGAAATTTCCCTGGGGCTTTCCCTGGCTTTTACTTGAATTTCATTTTAGATTTCTTTGCTTCAGATATGATGGGCTTAGTTGAGTGCAAGTAATTACTGCAAGACAACAGTTTTTTGGAGACAAGCCTATCTACCATGCCCTGAGAGTCTCAGCTATTGTTCTTGGTTCGTTTTCTGTCCATGTGTCTCCTTGTTTATCTGTCAGAGGTACTGTACTAGTAGAAATTTACAGACTATTTATTTGGATGAGCGTTTTTTAATCATTTATGTCTTTTGCTGCACCTCCTTCAACACCTGTTTCAGGTTCATTGATGTTTTGGATGTGCTTCTGATGCTTTTTTTACTTCATTTTACAGTAATTTTTTTTGTCTCTTTGCAGGTGTTAACAGAAGAAACAATGTTCATCTTTGTTTACTATCTTAATATAGATTTTAGATTTATACATCTGAAAAAAACCCAAAACAAAACACCCAAACTATTAGCATAATGGTGTTTCACACATCACAGCATAAAAACAGATCAGAATATGCTTGTGCAAATTCCTTAAATGTACTTTTTAGTTGTGCTGTATGGCAAGTGTGGTTGCATTTGATGTCAGCTCCTTTGCACTCTAGTATTACAAGTGTGAACCTCAGTCTGCTGAAGGCCACATCCAAATCACATGTGGCTTATCAAAACTCTTCCTTCCTGTGCTGAATGTGCATGCTTCCAACTGGTTACAGTAGTCCTTCCTGCTTCCTGACACAGGCTAACACTAGCAGATGCAATAATCACATCCCAAGTGTAACCCCCAGGCTGGACATAGGAATAATCCTTTCACCTTTAAGAGAGACTAGACTACAGTTCATTTTGTCATGGCAGAAGTTTAATTAACAGTACTTACATGGGATCTCAGTCATCAAATTCCCAAGCAAGAAGCAGTCCCTTAGATTAGATGACATTTCTCTCATTGAGTGATCAGTGCTTGTAAGGAGCCTTTCTTGAAGTTCTGTCTTACTGTGGCTCAGGAAAATCCAGAGATCTTTGCCTCTCTAAAAAGTAAAATAAATAAATAAATACTTAAAAATGTATAAGCATATAAAAATGTATAACAGCTGGATGCATGCACAAATTCCCATCAGCTAGCTTGCCACTCATTTGTACAGTTAGCAAAACTAACCTGTAAGGCATTCTCTGTAGCATCTAACCACTAAGCCCCAACCCCTTAAAAGAGAAATACTATTCCACTCCAGACTGACAGCAACACCTACACCACCTCCCCGCTTCCATGTCCTTGATTTCTCCACAGGCTGTTTCAGCCTTGGTGGTTCAACAGTAACCTACAGCAGCAAGGCCATGGCTGGGGCCTCCCCAAGGCAAGCAGTGGAGGAAGATAGGGCTCCCAGCCAGGCCCAAGCAGGAACCTTGCAACTCTTGTGCCCCAGGCATGCTGTGTGGGATTGGCACCACTGAGGGCTTGAGGAGCAGGGTGGCAGGAATGGGGTGAACCAGCTGGGCAGCTCTGTGTGACTCAGAGCACAGCCCAGTATCACCAGGAACCTGTGGTCAGCATCAAGGGAGGAAAATGAATTGCTTCCCAGGGAGCAATGAGAGAAGCTGTTCCCAGCTTGCCTTGGGAAGAGAAGAGAAGTGATGGGGAAACAACAATTTCAACAACAAAATTCCAGTGGCCCACTGAGAGGCAGGAAGGGAACAAACAAGATGGGGGTTGCTCCTGGAGAAGGGAGAGGCTGGGAGAAAGCACAGTGCTCCCATGGGATGAAGCTGTGGGGTCACCCAGAGAGGGTCACAGAAAAAAAGCTGTGTAGTCTCCTTCCCAAAGGCAGGCTGGTCTCTGAGGCACTGCTCTGGGATGATGAAGGCATGACTGGAAAGACAGAAAGACTAACAGCTCCTGTCTCCCACCTGCAAGGAATAGAGCTCTGATACAGTGCTTGCCACCTGCTTGCTTCTGCCTCCCTCCTCGTCTCTCCCCAGACCCAGCTGGTTTCTGGGGAAGGAGAAGGGCTCCAGTCCCTATAAAGCCCCGTGCTAGGAAGTGTTTAGATGGGAGTTTATTTGTTGGTAACTCCATTGCAGGGACTTTGAAGTGAGCCTGATGTCCTGTGGAGCAATGCTGCAATCACCAAATTGGAGCCTGAAAGCAGCAATTGCCAAACTTACTCTCCTGTGGAGTTCTGAAACTCATGCCACAGTCATCCACCTTCACTGAGATTTTACCATCCTCAAGCTGGACATTCAGGGTTGCTGTATTGTAGGGCTGGGATGATCCTTGCCTACAGGCAAGTGAAATTTTTTTTTTAACTTTGTTATGGCTGATCTTTCATTTGTGTCTAAGATTTTTCTTTCTGTTTTCAAAGCTTAGTAGCTATTTTGCACCCTGGGATATAAATATAAAGATGCCATGAAACATGGCTAACACCCACTTCCAAATACCTGATAGTTTTCCTGTTGAAAGGGCTTTTATCAGTTCCTGGCCTTTTGAGACTTGCAGAAACACAGGGGAATACTATCTGATCAAGCTGTATATCCTGCTCTTGAAGAGGGAACAATCAGAAAAAGTTTATTCTGATTGTGTGCTGCTGTGTGCAACACAACTGAAATAGCAGCCAGGTACTCTTGCTTTCTGTCCTGTTACTTCAATCCTTTTCAGAGGAAATACCAACTTCAGTTGTATCAATAAATATAGGAAAGTTCTTGTGATTGCCAAATTTGGCAATCTGTAATTTATGCATTAGATCTCTGCCAATACAGACATCCAGTCATGATGTTAGTCCCTGTTAAATGGAGAGGGGGATTCAATTTTTATTTTATTCCACTGCAAGTTAGGAGGTGATCTGCCAAATTAAAGGTGCAAAACTGGTAGAAATTATGTGATCCAGAGCCCAAAACATTTGATCTTGGTATTTTTCTGCAATAACAAGGTCATTATTATTTTACCTTTAACATCTTTTATACTTTTAAGCCTGATACATACAGCTACAATTGAGTGTCTCCTATATGGTAGTCCATCCCATACATTTTATAGTACTTAATTATAAATCTTTATTTCTGGAGAATATTTACTGTGGAGTCAAATTATAGAAAGTGGAGAACAGCATTGTTTCTAATTGCAGTAAGAACAAAACTCGAAGGCTCTGTTTAAACGGGATGGTAATTTTGCAGCATACCTGGCTGTTGTTATACAGGGTATTCAGGGGACAAACCCCAACTTTTTTGTGTGTGTGTGCAGAGAACTTCTACCTCAAGTGTCAAATCAAGCTCTGTTTTATAAGAAGTAGAAGAAAACCTTTCAGGCAGTCAAAGTATTTCCTTAGAGAAGTGAAAACATGCATCAAACTGAGGATGCTGGCTAAAAAGCTGGGGAGTTATTATTATTTTTTTTAAAGTGTGAGCTAAATATTTAGCAGTCCTTTTGTTTTGCAAGCACAGAATTCAGCACCACATGACTGCACATAAGGAGCTGAAAGTGGGGCTCTTCCCCACTTTCCCAATCTAAGCATTATTTTACCTTTTAAGGTGACTTTGCAATATGGTCAGTGGGTCTTTTCATGCCTTTAATCTCCGTATCCCTACCTACCCTTTTAGATACGTTCTTTATACTTAGAGCTGCATTCTATACATAATCTTGCTAATGTCACCAAGGTCAAAATAACATGTCAGTTTGGGATACTATAATTATAACATTATAATGTGCTTTGAGACAAAGGAAAAGCTTTCAGCCAGCCTTGCTGGTTAATGAATTCAGCCTTTACAGGTGTTACACAAGGGCCATCTTGCCATATACTGTACAAGCAAAATACTCGGAAAAGCAGGCACAGACACTTCATGGAAATCTCTCTGACATGCTTGGGGCATGAAGCCAGTGCTTTTCAAAATATTTCTTTTTTATATCAGTGCTTGAGTGTGACATTTTCCCAGCAATCCTGTCCTGCCAACTTCAAAAATATGTTCCCAGTTGGTGTCCTAACCTTTCCACAGTTGCCCAGAATGACTTCATAGGCTGACTATGATTACATGCTCCAGATCAGTAAAGAAAGAATTGGTGCTGTTTGGTCTCATACGCATTGTTTACTCTTCATGTAGCCTACCAGGCTGACCATTACAGATAAGCATTTAGACCAGAAAGAAGTTCCAGTTTGGATAGAGCAAAGCAGAGCATATATGGCAGAAAATCATTTGTACAGTCGCTTGTGCTTCATGCATATGTATCTTTTGAAGAAAGAGCTAGGTGATACAGAAGGTAGGATGTAGCCCTTAACATCAGAAAGAGTTCCCTAACAATTTAACACTTCATTATACTACAACTTTCTCCTTAGGCAAACAGATACCACTGTGGCAGTTCATATACCAGACTAATTGCTTGAGCTTGATTCAGCTTAGAGCAGACCAACATGAAAATATCCTCAATAAGGCAGGACTGTTTGGACTCTTTATTCTCTGGTCACTGTAACAGCTATTACAATAATTGCCAAAACACAGAGGATTAAATGCTCAAAGAGTCTTTAATAAATTCTAGAGTCAGCTCAGAGCTGGGCTACAGAAGTAAAACATTCCTCAACACTGCTTATGAGGAAAAATTTTTACAACTCAGATTCTAAAACTTATTTTCCAAGAAGGAACAAGAGGTCCAAAAGTGACAACAAACAGCACTAATGAAGTTGAAGATGGTATCTCTTGCCCACAGCGAGTGCATCAGTTTTTGTAACCAACTCACTATAATTCCAAGCATTTCAGTTTTCAGAGTGAATGAGGGTTTAATGATTTGTGCTTGGAGTTTTTATCTTCTTACCTTGTATTGGTTGCAAAAGGCTGTGTGTGATCTCCTGGTTCTGTATGTTTAACACACTAGTAGAGGGTGTCTTCCTCCCTTGGCACTTTCCTTTGGACCAGGCAATATTCTTTTTGCAGCCATGATGATGCTCCCATTGCAAGGGGTGCTACTTACAGGTGACTCTTCTGGATTGCTGAACCCTGGAAACAAATGGGGAAAGCCCTGTTGGCTGGGCCCTTGAAGTAAACAAACACAAGCAAACAGAGCATGGTATTTGGTTACATACTAGACCATGCAATCGTATTTCAACAAGGACAGAATTGCTAGGTGATTTGTGATCAAGTCAGAGAGAGGTTCATAAACAACTAAAGCCATAACCATTATATCATTCATATGCTTACTTACCCCAAAAAGCATCAAATATATATCACTTAAGTTCATCATTCCAGTGCAAATATTTTAAACCCACAGTTTTTGACAGGTAATTTTCATTGCTTGCAGTCCGTAATGGAGTTTGAGTTCAGGTAGGAATAATGGTAACTCCTGAGACATGGATTTACTGATGCAGGTAGCTCATTCCATGTCTAGATGAAACATGATCTCCCTAAGAATAAAAGTTGTTTTAAAGTTATTTACCCTCCACTACCAGAATGGTCTAGCTTTAAATTTAATTACTTTTTCTTGCCTTTAGACTTCACTACTATTTTTTCTGAAAACTGTTTCCACTTCCACTTTTTTGAGGAAGAGAACAATTTTAGAATGAAGAAAATATTTTGCTGTGAGTTGCAAGCAAGTCAGGAACAAAGGATCTAGAAACAAACTTGACTGATTCACAAGCACAGGACAGAATGAGATCTGTAAGAAAAATACATTGGTTAGTAGTGACATGCTAACATCTGTCAAGATTCAGTTGAGGCAGAGGGGTGGTGGTGGCATCTTTAAATAGGTAACAGTGATGTGTTAATCCAGTCCTTAAGAAACTGGTCCAAACCTGATAATACCTATGCATTTATTTAGAATAATTCTCTCAATTCTCAACACTAGGTGGATTTCAGTAGGTAGAAGTCTTCTGAAAACAGTCTTTATCATAGCAACATTCAAGGCTGAGAATTTAAGTGGTTAGTTGCATAGCACTGTTCTGTACATAAACACTCCCCTCTCTGTTAAGTACATATTTATAGCCTGGGAGGAACACTCAAAACTGAACTGTGTTTATGTGGTTAGTTCAGTGGTTTCTGAAGAGAAAAACACTGCCATTCGAGTGTTTCTGTCTTGCAAAATCTGCTATGTTACTCACGGTAAACGGGATCTTGACAGGTGAGAATTGCTCTGAATTTAATTCAGCAGAGTGCTCAAGTGCATCCTTACCATCAGCTATGCACATACTCCTCAGTTCAGTATATGCATGGAAGACAAAATGTAGTAAGTGCTTTGTCGAATCATGAGTAGAATGCACAAAACATGCAGGGTCACATCACACATGGCTTATTTCTGTTGTTTGTAATATTTCTAGTGATATTTACAGAAATATCACTTTTAGGAATATTACAGGCTGCAAAGTAACACAATTCAGTCCAAGAAATTAAGCAATTTAAAATTCCATCAGCCTGTATATTGCATGTTTTGTCACAAGGTAACATATAAAGATTACATTTTAGAAAAAGGATTCCAGACAGAAAAAGCAGCTGGATGATGTTCATTGCAACTTGAACTTTTTTGTGTGTGTGTGATCTTTACTGACCTAGCATAATCAGAGATCTTCTTTTACTTGACAGAAAAAAAAAAATTACAGCCATTTGTTTGACAAGAGCATCTATTAGAGGTTTGACACAGTTATAGAACTATGACAAATCTATGCATACTTAACAGGAAGAATTAATTTCACTTTCAATTCAAAAATAGATATCCTCTATCTTCTTCTGGTACTCACACCTTTAAAACCAAAAAGAATGCCATAGTGGATACCAACCTGTCCAGCCTGCTTTAGACTATTCTGTTGCAGTAGTGAAAGAAATGGCCAGTGACCTGGTGAGAGAAGAATTTTAGGCTTCTGTCACATGAAAGACAAAGGGTAAAAAGCCAGACCTTGATGTGGCCAGGTTTGTGCATCAGCATTTCTGCACCTGTAGAAAGCACATTCCCCTCAAGCAGCATGTCTCTGGACCCATGATATTCATTAAAGAGCAAATCAATCCCCATGTCTACAGTTTAGAATGGGTCTCAATCTCAAGTAATTTCATGGCTCAACATGGAAAGCAAAAAGTCTAACTGCAAGTACATCAGTAGTGTGAAGTGTTTTCACATGAGCACATTCTGATTTAACCATGAGAGTCCACGATCTAGGTGGGATTCTTGAGCTAGATCTGAAGCCCCTATGCTTCAAGCCATTCCCTGGCAGCAAGGCAATTTCTATAAACTTCAAGTCCTCACCAACTATACTGTTTCTAGGGCATCAGTTCAGTTCTATCATAATAGCTAAAATTACAGTTACAACCTACTTTCCAAATGTAACACGTGTGATTTTTCACCAGCTTGTTTTTCAGAAAAAGAAATAGAAGCAGAACCTTCTGCAACACTCCTCCTCACTCATCCATAAAGTAATTTGCAGACATCTATAACATGGGAGCACGGAAACCAAAACCAATTAATTGAAAAATAATTGAAAAACCATTAAAGTGATCCGCAGAACCTTATAAATAAAAGGCAATTTTAAAAAAGGAAGCATAACATTTTAAATTAAATATAAGTTTACATTTGTTATTCCATAAAGCTTTCAGATTGATTATTGTGCCCAATTTTTGCAGAAGTGTACTTATTAAAAAGTGAATAAATAAATAAATCTTGTTTTCATCTTAGGAAACATACCCATCTTGATTACAAAAACAAGAGTTTACTTCTAAACCTTATTTCTTATGAGTTAGATGAAATGCTCCATCTTTTCTCCACCTACTTCTTCTTCAAATCAGCACAAGAATGTGCTGATTGTTCTGGCTTTGAACATTCAATAATGGGGAAATTGTATTATATCTGCTCTGCCAAAGTATTAACTTGCCCTTAGGTCTCTTCCACATACAGCAGCAGCATTCCATGTTCCTAACATAAAAATCACCTTTTGCTCATTGCAGTGATTATTACAGATAAGCTTGCAAAAAGAGTTATTTCGATCCCTTACCTTGGTTGCATGTTCTCCCAAGATACCTGAATTAGTTCCCCCCCCCCCGAGAGTTTTGTAGGCTCTCAACTTTTGGTAAAGAAACATTTTGCTGCTTTTCACTAAAAAATATGCAGAAAAGGCACTGTTTTCTTGAATCAAGAAACTAGTGCAGATAGGAAAATTTCTGGCTATAGCATTTGAGCAGCTGAATCTGAATTTAACATTTTCAGAAATGCCTCAGAGCCTTAGGAGCACAAAGGTGTGCTGACTTTTGGGTGTATTTTGCTGCTGTGATGTACTTCACAGTTCATGTAGCACAAGCAATTATTAGTACTTAGATGTATACTTTTAAGCTCCACATTAAACTAAGCACATCTTTAACTTACTTTGAAATAATTCATTACAAAATCTCTAAGCCCTTGAATAGCTTAAAAAAATGCAATACCTCTCTCACCCTCTGAAGACACCAAAAACCACTCAAAGGACTTTTCCACAAAGATGCTCACTGGGAGTTAGCTTTCTCCAGTGCTTTGACATAAATCAAAATAAAGTAGCTACTCACAATTTCATTATCTCAGTGTGAAACACACATCTGTAACATCCCACTGAGGTGTGAGCACAAAGCAGGTACCCGCTGCTTTGCCTGCAATGGTCAGTGCTAATAGAATTGTTCCAAATAATGATGATGCACTTGGCTCCACTAACAGGCAGATGACACAAACTTTCTTCAGTGGATCAAGTATAGAACAGGACTTTGGGTATCCAGCTCAGGTGCTTAATCAATGCTAATTTAAGATCATTTTCAGATGTGAGAAGCTTCGTTTATGTAGGTTCCCTTCAAAAGCTCTCTTTTTACAAAATAAATACTTTGTGTGAATTACAAACCGAAAGGGATTCTCCCACCTACCTCCAGGAGAAACAGTGATGTTAGACTAGTTGTAGGACAAAAGTTAAGTAACTATTCAGCCTCTCCCCAGTCCAAGGTTTTATAGCAGACAAATTATATATAATATTAACAATGCTGCTTCCACAATCCTAACAGGCTTATAATAGAGGGGTTTTTTTAAGCCACCATACAGTAATACTAGTAAGTGATTACACTAGGATGTGAACAATTATTTAACCTACATGGAAACCTAGGACTGAAGAGCTAGAAAAGCAGCAGACTAACAAACATGAATCTTTAAAGTGATCTCTGTGCTTTGTCTTTCTATGGACTGTGTAACAGTAGAGCAATTTCCCCGCACAGTGTATATTAAATGTGGTACATCAGCACTACTTGCTTTTACATTCGATTTCAAGTCTATCTGAGGCTGAATTTGAGGTCTCCTTGAACAGGCAGCTTGTAAACACCCAGAAGAAACTAACCTTGTCATCTGAGCATGCACAGGCTGGAGCTAAAGGTATCACCTCTGAAGATGGTGGGAAATACATGTTTGAAGGCAATCTTCGGAGTGGCACAGTCTTCTTGGAAGTGAAGAACCTCCAGCCAAGGGCCTCTACATGCCCTTGTATGTAGAGAGGTATTGCCTCCATACCTGGAAGCAAGCAGTAATGGAACATATGTACATGGAAGGATATTGCTAACTTCTTTTTACAAGCCCTTCTCCCCAACATATAGCTAAAACATAGGGTACTTGCATAAGAGAAAAGCATGCAATTATTTGGCAGGATAAACTCACCATAATCTTAAATCTTCAAACCTTCAATAGTAGCCGTGAACACCGAAGTACCGTGCTTATTCACAGCCTGAGACCCAACGTGACCTTGAATAATTCCCAAGTTTATCACAGTCTTGCACATCGTTCCTATTTTGGCACAAAAGTGTCCTCCAGTCATGGGCTTACAGCAGGTGGAAGCCCTGTGGCTGCTTGAATTTTGGCACTGGCAAAGTGGTGGACACTATGTATTTTGCACATCAGTTCACTGAAAGTGACTTCTCATTTATCAAAGTACCCAAAGGTTACATCTTGGAAACAAAATCTTTCATTCCCTGCCATGCTTACACCATGCAATCAGCAAACAAAAACAGGTACATGTGCTTGCTATTTAGAGACATAGATTTTTTTTTTTACAACATTCCCAACACGTGTGCATTTTAACCTCCTTTCCAGGCTGTGAGTCTGATGTGGCACAATTAAACCTTTTCAGCCTTCCTCCTCTTTTCTCCCTAGTTCCTGAATTTGAGCTCTGCCTGTAGCTGGAAGGATACTTTGACCTAATTTTAGGAAAGTGTACCGAAATTTGCCTGTACTGGAACACAGTTTCAAAGCTGTGCTACTTTCTATTTAGGACTAGAAGACATATCACAAGCCTCTTCTAAGACATCAGATGGTAACTTTCTCCTCTGCATTATGACTGTGATAATCTGTGCAACTGTCATAGTCACAGCCATGTTAGTTCATTCATGGGTGTTTTCCTTTAAAGCCGTGTATGTCCTAAGTAACAGAGTGATATTTTTTTGGCAACAAGATTCTGTTCACATTGAATTCTCTCCTTATGTGAAGGGGGCAGGGGGTGGAAAAAATCCAAACACTCATCCAAGGTCTCAAATTACCTTAAAAACAGGAACCTTATAAAAATTTTTTTGAAGCACCTGTTTTTATCCATATTGCTAGGGTGGAATAAGGAAGTAGGAGATCTTCAGTCACATCTGATTTTTCATAAATTCAGTTAGGTTACAAAATAAGTTTATTTTGGAAATCCTGTGATAATACAGGTGTGTTTTGCAAGTACAGATTCACTGGTTTGGGATTAGGTACCTAGGAAATTTTCCTACAGTTTGAATCTGCAAGGAACACTGTATTGCCTCAAAATGCTTCCCTTTATTAGAGAACACCTAATCCTCTTCTGCTGGAGAATCTAGAATGGTTTGGGTTCAAAGGGACCTTCAAGATCATCTACATCCAACCGCCCTGCATGGGCAGGGACACCTCCCACTAGACCAGGTTGCTCAGAGCCCCATCCAACCTGGCCTTGAACTCTTTTAGAAGGGGAGGACAGGAACAGTACACTAGACATAGAAGACAGGGACTCAGATATAAACTGTATTTCTGCACTTACACTGGCTCCTTGAGTGCAATTCATTCCTCTCTTCTTCCTTAGTTTCCTTTGTGAAATGAGAGGCAAAAATGACAGCTCTGCAAATATTTTGAACTTCATGAATCTAGAGGCAGATTAAAAAAGAAAAACAAAACTCCGTCACTTACTAGGTGCTCAGGACACTCACCAGAGCATTCTGCTGCAGATGGGGGAACCCAGGTAACAGCAGCACCTCACAAGCTCCTCATTCTTGACTGGTAAACTGCAGGACACTGAAGAACACAGATACGCACCCAGATGATCGTAATACTTGAAAACATGTTCCAATGGAAGATTTTAAAGAAATACTTAATTTAGAAAAAAAACCCATCATCAAAATACTGAAAGAAAGCAGAAATTCTTAAGGACTTTCATGGATACCCAGATCAAAACATCTCTGGTGGATTTAATACCTTTGGGAAAATCTTCCCAAGTCCAAACTGGACACTTTTGAGTGACAGCCATTATGAAGAAGACTAGAGGCTGTGTACTCCCAACTTCTTATCTAGCTTCCAGTGCCTTATATCCACCTCAAGTTTTCTTGCTCATATCTTCAAGCAGTTCAAAAGCATTTGTTTGGCATTTTTTATTGTGTCAGCTACTTATTTCTGGTGTTATCTAATAGGATTAGGGGGATGCAGAAGGTAGGGATGCACTACTCCTGTAATACTTTAGGAGATTAAATGTTTTCTTTGTAACATTTTAAAGTCTTATTTCATTTTGCACCAATTCATAATGGAATGGTTTCTACACTCCCTTCCTTCCCCATCTCCTGCTATGTTTGAAGAGTGACGTGTCACCTTGAAAAACAGCATGTGGTATCTAGATGAGAGAGATGGGAGAGAAAAGCTTTCAGGAGCAGATTTGTGGTCACTGTGGGAATCAAAAGCATAAGCCTGAAAAGTACAGGATTAACTAATTTCATACTTCAATGTGAGAAGTAATGAAACTGTATACTTTTCTACATTCTTGTTAAAAAGTAAAACTAGTTTTCTCCTTAGAAAGATAGTGTCAAAAGCATCAGGTAAGTTTTATCATTTTACCTCAGAAGCAATTCAAAAGAAGCTTGATACATTTGTAAGAATTCTGCTGTTTATGTAACTACTTCCCTTTATTCTAAGAATAAATAGTTTCTAAAACATCCAATAGTGAAATATTAAGAAACTCCACTGCCTTCTAACTTTTTAGAATCATACCAGCACAGGAGCCCATAGAGCCACCTACACAACCTCATAAAGAAATTAAGATATATTACCTAACAATGCTGTTACAACCTCATTGACTTTCCTGTATCTGAATACAATCTAAATGACAACAGATATAAGATACTGTTCTAGGTAAGGACATAATGCTGAAATGGATACCTCTGAAAGCCTTCATCCCTTTCCTAAGCAGAGCATTTAGAGAAAAAGAAGCAGGGAGGGGAATACTTGAAGACACAAAGGCTAGGGCAGGTGTGCTTCACAGGAAGTGTTGCTTTAATTTTGTCTCAGCTGCTTTCAGGTATAAAGCAGAGTGCATTTATTTAGGAAGGTGTCTAGGCTTCAGCTGGCTTTCACACTGACTAGCAACTAAACAGGCTTGATTTATGGTGTGCAGGAGTCTATTACTGTTAACTACTCGCACATGGCACAAGTCAGTGCTATCAGGAATCAGTGCTATTCCCTCACTGCAGACACATGTGAAGAGCTCTTAAAGAAGTGAAATTAAACCGCAGGTGTTTGGTCAAAGGAGTTCCAGCTCCAGGCTGTGGTCACAAAGGCTAAATTTTTTCACCCTCAAAATCACTGAATCTGTTAATACACACATGGAATACAACAAGAGAAAAAGGACAGCTTTCAGTTATATGGATTGTTTTGCATTTTAGCTTGAAGTTCATCCTCTGTAGACTTTTCTGAATCCTGTCTCTTTTACCCTTCCTTTCATGTTCTCTACCCAGTTTCACCTTTCCTTCCAAATGTGCATTCTGCTCGATTTTAACTTCTCACTTTCCCAGTTAAAATTTTTATCTATATGTAGGGAAATGTAATGGTGAAGAATGGCAACTAGGTAAATGCAAAGCTGCTGGATTACGCAAGCTGACAGTTAGGTATGAAACCTGCCTTTTACATATTTACTTCAGCACTCCCACAGCAGATAGCTCAATTTGCTATGAGTAGGAAGACACAGCATCATGATGAAGTAGAGCTTCCTATCCTTCCTCCAGTAATCTCTGGGAGCATTTGGCTTGAAAGTCATTACATCCTGAATCCATCTCACTCAGTCTCTCTATTATGTCATTTTATTAACATTTATGTCATGACTAAAGCATTGATGGTTTCACTCATACTCTGTACAAAACCCTGCTACAGACATTGCAGATAAATGAAGCTCCAAGTTCTAAATGAAATATTATTACATAAAACACCAGCTTTCTGTCAGAGTTATTGATGGGTTTATGGCCTCTCTATTCAGAGTAATGGGCCTGTACTCACAGGGTTTCATAACTTTAACAGTAAGCATCCTGTAGATTGACAAAAAAAATTATAAAATTTGCATCATGAGTCAAGGCTAGTTATGTAAATCTGAAGTTTTTCTTGAAGAGAGAATTGCTGTTGCTTTCTCTTGATTAATATGGTCTGTATGTTCTCTGGAGAAACTCCTAATCCCTAACAGTATCCTGAAAATAGCTTTATGCTAATGAAGGCCATTTTTGCCTTGTAATTATACGCACTTAAATTTGAGCAATGGCTTTCTGTATATGGACACATGTAACTTAATTTCCTGAGCAATTCCTTTCTCGTGCCATAACCAACATAAGATCCCACAAATTCTGAGGCACAGAACCTGCAACAGATGTTCTGAGCCATGACAAAATGCACATTCCCAACTATAAGCCAAAATAGCCTGAAAAATAAAGGTTGAGATAAGGCAAAGAAGAGTCTTCAACAAAGTCTTTCTGAACCTTTTTGGTAGACAAAATAAAACAAATCAAATATTGCTAAGTAGTAGTTGCTTTTTGGTTTGGTTGTGTTTTGTTGGTTTTTTTGTTTGGTTTGGTTTAGTTTGGTTTTTTTGGTTTTTTTTTTTTTTTTTTTTTCCTAAAAGATGCTTTTAAATATCTCTTACATGCATCCCCTAGGTGTAAATTAAAGAAAATTTGATTGAATGCATGGAGGTGATCAATGCCAGATTTGATGAATTCAGACTGTATTGCTGCAGTTTTTGTACAGATCCCTTATTTTCTTCTGAATTTGTCACATTTCTTTGTCCTGTTGCTTGGCCAAATCCTGATAATCTGGGCAAAGAGGCACCCCAGCAATGTCCATGCTGGACATCATGCTGCATTTTTTCCTGACCTTGTTACCTAAATGCAAAGGAAGCATGTGACACAGTGACTTAAAAGTTCAGTGTGAAAAAACTGTTTTTCAGTGTTATTCTGATCTGAGAAACAGGGAAACTGGAAGTAATTTCAGGCAGTTGATCATTATAAACCACTCAGCCCTAAGTTGTTGAAAGATACATTACATCAAGCTTGTCTACGACCCAGCTTTCTGTTGATAACCCTATTATTCTAATGTTCCCCCCAAAATGTGAAATAGTATTTTAAGACAGCTGTAGGAAAATATTAAGGAAAAGGTTTAGGAAAAGTTCTGAGAACACCTCAAATCCTAAAATATCCAAATGGGAATATTTCCTATTGACTGCTGATGGTGAAAATCGGGGACAGATTTCCTTTTAATGTGAGACTACTCAGAATGGTTCTGAATCACCCTTTCCTTCCTGTCACTGAAGCAAGGAGGGCAATGACACAACCCAGCAAGCTCTCTTACGAGTCTGTTTCAATCTCTGCTTTACTAACAGGAGGCAGAAACTTCCTTAGTTTAAGCTTTTACTGTGTTCCCATTAAATATTATGTTTTGATCTCTTTTTATATTTGAAAGGAAGAAAGATGAACTTTCAAAATGCTTAGAGTTGTTTCATTATCAGAATATATAATCTAGGAAAAGCAGCTACAAGATTTAAATAACTTCAAGTGGCCATTTAGAGATCGGGAAAGCATTTTGTCTTTTCATGTTATTTAACTATTGTAGAACTCATTCAATAGCCATGAGACACTAGATGAGGTACTTATAAATAAATGAGAAAGTTATTAGGAAAAATCTAGTAAGTTGGTGGAGATAACCTACCTACACTCTCTTCACTTTAGTGTTTCATGTTGAGCTAATTAGCACTTTCTAATGCAACACTATTGCACAACATTTGCATTCCAAGTGCTGGAGAGGAAACATCTCCTTAGATCAACAGGTTTGGATATTAGTATATTCAAACTTCAGGAAAAGTTTGAACATGAAGGGGAAAAAAATAACCATTTATAGGCTAGGTAGCTGTGCTGCTGAAGAGGACAAAGGTATCTAAAAGATACTTCAGCTTAATACTTTCCCAAAAGATCACTTGAAAATAGTTTAATAGATATTGTCTGTGACCCCCATGAGCCCAAAACCTTTACGTAGCAAGGGGACGGAACACACAAAAGATTCATCTATCAGTTCATTTTTAGCTCTGCCTACTGTGCGTCTGACACTTTGCAACCTCAGATAAACATAGCCCTTCCTCCAGGATGTTTCTGCCCTCAAAGACTACTTGGCAGAAAACCCAGTTGTTGTGGTTTAATGCTGGGCTGGCAATTAAACAAGCAACAGATGCTCTCTGTTAACCCCCATCCCTCCCCTTATAGGGAAAAATTGGGGAGTAAGGGAGAGAGACTCTTTTGAGTTGGAAACTAAACTACACAGCTTTAGTGAGACAGTAGTGATGAAAAGATGAAAAGGAATGAAATATGTACAAATATATACAAATATACGTAAGAGCACTAATGTGGTCTTCCCCTGCCCCCCCAGTAATGCCCACGTCACCATGGAAGCTGCAGGGCAGGCCCTGGAAAACTCCCCAACTCAACTTCTAGACTCAGTAGCAAACAGGAGCAGGAATGCAGGAACACTGGGGTGCAGGAATTGGGATCAAAGGCTTAAACCAGGACACCAATACATTGAAACAATGGAAAGATTTTACATAAATATTACAGTAGCTGTGCATATAAACAGCTGAGTTATTCTATTAGCCTGACACTGAGAACTGAAATATAAAGAAATGCATATGTGTGCATACATGCATATGTATTTATGCAAACACACATTAGTCCAGAACAGCTGAAGTGCAAAATAGCCACACAGGTAGACTGTGCAATATTTAGAATATGAAAGTTTTGGGTTTTATTGCTATTGTGTTTTCATAGTAATGCTTGGCAAGCAGTGCAATACTGATGGTCAGCACCCCTCTTTCTGGCATTCCAGGAACTTTAACATACCTACTTAAACTTTAGATGTAATAACTTAGTTACAAGAAAATCTAACTCTAAGTCTCTTAAAATGTACCTTTACCATGGCAAACACAAAATAATGCATGAAATAACTTAATGTTTCTTTTATATTCTTTCCAGCTTCAAAGAAAATTTCCATCTGCTAGATCACATTCACAGCCACCAGGAGAGTCCTTGATATATGTGGACATGAACATCAGAAGACTGAATACCAAGAGTGAAAGATTAATGACTTTGATCTAAAAAAATAATTATGTTCTTCTATTTTTTCTGTACCTTGCCATGAAAGTTACAGATGTAGTGCATTTTGTATCTAAAAACCTGCTGATTCAGCACTGCTGACTACCAGTAGCTTGAGCCTCACTTTTCTTTTTTGAGAGCCTTACAATTTAATTTTGTAACTTGCAAGCTAGGCTCAGAGCCAACAGGGTGCTTCAGGTTCCTGGAGTTAAGGTGATCCCCAAGTCTGAGAATATAAAGAGCCTAGCTATTTTATTGCAAATGTTGACCACCTTAGAAGCATTTTGGGTGCAGGGTGTTTTTTGTTCTTTCGCTTCAACAAAACATGTTGCCTTTCTTTTTCAGTGCTCTAATGCTAATTATCTTAACAAGCCATCAAGAGTTCTTTTTTAAAATCAAAATAATGAAATCCCACTCTGAACTCCTCAAGCAGTAAGGGTGCAAATATTGTTTGCATGCTGCACTGGCCACCCAGCTGATCCAGCAGGTGCTTCTCACAGCAGCATGTTTAGACCTACCACTCAGGTCAACTACTAGCTGGATGTTTGCTTCAGTATGCATCCGTTAATTAATACTTTGGATTAGATACTTTGTTCTTTTCCATTTGACTTCAATCAACATGTAGTATCTCTATGGAGGTATTACTGCTCTTACAAATAGCTAAAAAAGCTAGAGAAATACTCAGAGATTATGGACCAACCTCATAGCTTCTTGCAGGACAAACCATTAATACGCAAAAGCCGGTTAGCACTGAGAATCACTGCTTTTACTTTTCCCTCCTGTTAAAATAATGTGTTGTTATTCACTAGCACCAGAAATAACTGCTAGCTCCTACAATTCCTAGCCAGAATTTGTAAAAGTAGTCAGGAATTCACATACTCACCTGGAGTTGATGGAGCTCCCCTGCATATTTCATGTTCTCCATTCTATCATCTTCCATGCAGGTTTCCTTTTGAATGTCACAGAGCAAACCTGTTTCTCAGCCACTTGACAGGGAGCCAGGACAGTCTAGATACACCACACATCATCTAGCATGATAGAACAAGAGAGACAATTCTTATGGATCTGTTCAATTTCTTTCCCAACAATGAAACAGGAGTTATGTCTCCATCATATGTGGAAGGATTTTAACTTAACAGGTACAACAATCTTCTGTTGCTAGCATGGGCAACCTTCTGAAATAGATAGCTTTGCATGGAACTGCATTTTATTACACTCTGTAAAAATTGCTTTTTTAGGATAGGAACAATTTCAGAAAACTCAGGATGACATAAAAAATTAATCAAATAAGAGAAAAATGTTGTTGCTACTTATCAGTTTCAGTCCAAGGAAGCTTCCCCAAAACATTGATAACCTCTGGTCCAAGGTAGCAAAACCGTTGAAATAAAATTGGTTTGCACCCAAATTAAAACTTGTGCAAGAGTATTAAGATAGGATTTTTTCATAAAACATTTTGAAGGCAATGATCATCCAAAGCAAGTCTTTCTCAAAGCCATTTTCAGCACAGTGGCATTCTCTATTTTGCAGTGGTTTTGCCTGAAGAAAAAAAATGCCTCACCAAACCCAAAACCACGTACATACCTGATTGGTTTTTAAGCTAACTTCTGTTTGTAAAGTACTTTCGTAAGGTAGTTCTGTGTTGAAGTCATCCAGGTTTTCAATTCTTCTTTGGACAGTGTTGCATGAGAAGGAATAAAAGAAGACACAGGAAGAAACTGGTTGTTACCTACTCAAATTTCCAGTTACAAGGCAGATATGTCTTGCAAAGCAGAAGAGAAGATGAGGTAAACAAGTATTTCCTTCAGCTAGAAAATTTCCAAACTTCTTCACTGCTTGCAGATTTGCACAATATCCAGAATTTATTAGTACTGTTATCTTAACATTAGATTGTAGTACTCATGTGATTTGTACACATTCCCCCCACCCCACCTCTTTTTTCATGTCTGTTTAAGCTTCAGACAAACTCTAGTAGTAAACCCAAGCATTCTTCAAATGCAACTCTGTTTCAAGATCAGCTGATAGTAAAAGAAAGAGTTTGCTCTCTAGGAGCTCCCTCTTACAGCAGAACATTAATGAAGCAAGTGCTGGACCAAAGCAGAGCAGAGATAGAAGCGTAGCTACAAGAACACACAGAACTGTTTCAAGAAGAGCTGGGCCATGGGTTGACCACTGACCAAATGATGAGAGCTCATAATGGCTGAAATCAACTGAAATTATAGTACTTGCCCTAATACATGGTATTTCACATCCCGCCATTTCTGGGTTCCAAACAGCTCACTGAAGTGGACATTCATTTGCCCTGCCATTGCCATCCAGGTGAAGGGTATCCTGTCATTAGTTCTCCAGAGGGCAGCTCTGCTCATCACAAGCCAGTTTACTTCTTCATTACAAATTGCCATTCAAAAAGAAAGCATGGATGAAGGAGAAAGCAGGAGACACATTGTTCTCACAACCCCCAGTAGTGAAGGACTTTTGAATTAGGTCCCTTTTTCAGCTAGAATTGCCATGGTAACCCTTTTCTATATGGATGTTGCTGGTATCTCCTCCAGCAGTTAGTTTATACACCCACCAAACAACCCCCTAAATCTTTTGTACAGCTCCTGGTTAATGAGTCCGAGCTTGCTTTACACGGAGCCCTTACAGTTGTTTTCCTCCTGACCCTCAAAAGGGAGCTGATTTCTCACTCTTTTCCCTGACCTAAATTACTCTTTGGAATTAAAAGAAGAAAAACTAAGGTGAAAGATACTGGCTAGGAAGTGTTAATGTGGGGTCTGTCCCCATGGAAACCAGACTGCTGAGACCCTCATGAGGAAATTAAGTTTCCAGGGACACCTCATCTCCAGCCACACACTGCTTTTGCTATCAAAAGGACTGCTCAGCTACTGCTACAAGGAATCTGCACAGTATGGTTAGCTAGCCTTTAGTTTGTTCAGCAAAGATAAATATAGGTCACATCTCTAAAGAGAGCTGAAATAGGGGATAGGAGTAGAGGACTGAATTAAGCTTTGAAGAGGGTATGGTGAATTGTATCAGCTTGAATGACAAAGGTTTAAATGGATTTATCAGCCAGTCAGGCAACCAAGATGAAGAACCTAGATTATTCGCTATGCAGCAGCGCTGCCAACTGAGGTTGGAGATCATGAAAGGTCAATGTCCTTATACCTTTGCCATTTATCTTCTTAACCATTATCTAAGTCTTCTAAAAGTCTAGCTCTGGTTGATGTGTCACTCACAAATCCCTTAATGATTTCTGAGACACTGTTCTTGCTCACTGAGAGGCTCAGAACTGTCCTCCAGAAGCTCACTGCTAGGCACAGTACCTAATGCCCCCATAAAAGCATGTCTCACTAGAATGTACCCAGGCTTGTTGAGAAATATTACTATGCAGAGGCTGTGTGGAGGCAGCTGACACCCATCACTGAAGTCTTAAGCAAGTCACTCAACATCTCAACAGAGACTACTCAGCTACAGTACATGGGAGCTGCTTGCTACAGGTACAGAAAGGAAATGTTCAAGCCCCTGGAGAGCTTGCCCAAGCTTGCCTAAAGCACAAACAGGTTTCCCTTTGCTTCTTCCATGCACCTTCCCTTCCTATTAAATTCACTACACTTCTCTTCCCCTGCATCTCCTCACATCTCATTTTACCAGTGATACAAATCCTTCTTTCCCTTTACTCTTGGATCCTCTTTTTCTATAGAAATGTTCTTTTCATCCAGGTAAATTCAGCGCTATTCATTATTTGGGCATATATCTTTTGTTGCCCTAATTACTGCTCCTTGCCATGTATTTTTTCATTAATGTATTTATGTATTTTACATTTACATTTATGTATTATTTTAAAACCATAGCCTCCTGTTACTTCAGTCCTTCTTCCATTTGGCATTCTCTTTCCCCCCTGTATACTCACTCCAAGTAATAAATACTTGTTTTGATAATAAACTCAGAAGAGCATTTTACTTTCTTTCTTCTCAAGTCCTTTTACCAAAACCAGATTATATGTTTGTTGCAGTAGCAGCCAGAGGGTGCCACTGAAATGAGGGTTTCTATTGTGCTAAGCACTATAAAGGTACATTAGTCTGAGCAGTGGTAGTCACAAGACACTTTGTTCTTTGAAGAAGTTCAAGGTTTCTAAAAGCATCGATCCCAAAGGGGACAAAAAGTAAACCTTTTAAAATGATATTCTGAGAAGTAAGCAGTATTTATCCACAATTTTTAAGGGGACAAATACATTGTGAAATGGTGCCGAAATGGGGGCTTAAAAAAAAAAAAAAAAAGTGCTCAAGTTTTTCCAAAATGAAACAGAACAATTTTAAAAGAAAACTTTAGATCTTAGTTGAAATGACCTTTTGATGGAAAACTTACTGTAAATGTTGGTACCACCTCTGGTTGTGAGCTTTCTGAGGAAGTTAATCAAACAGAAAAAGGTGCATATTGCCTTTCACATAGTCAATGGGTAAATACAAAATTGGCAAATATAAAATTTGGCATCACAGAAGAATGACATTATCAGTGCTACATGCATCTGTAAAGGGCATTTGTGCTAGACATGAGACACAGACAGCTCAGCTCTGGCTCTGCCACACAAGAAATGAGTTTTGCGGCCCCTGCATTCCATCAAACAGTTCAGGCCCTCACGGGAAGGTCAAACTGCCCCTGCTGGGTATACATGGGGCTGAAATGAAGGATGTGTCACTGCAGTGGGACAGAAAGAGCTGGAAGTTGTATGCTCACTGGATTACACAGGCTAACTAAGGTACAAATGTTCATGTCATACATGGACTGGGGCATCTCTGCTTTGTCTGCCAGGGCCCCCACCTTTGTGCCTGCATAGGCAGCGCAGAAATCCAGCAAAATAATCAGTCTTCCACAAACTTCATGTGTTTGCAGCAACCAGGAATTCTTTCAGACAGGGCTCATTTTATCTAGATGGCTTTTTGGCCTCAGATACAAATGAAAATACCCACTAAACTATTAGAATTGCTACTAAAAGAAAAAGAAACATCAAAACCAAGACAACACATGAAGTCTCACTATCGTACATATTCCCAAAAGTTTCCAGGACTCGAATTACAAGACAATGAAGGTATTTACTAGGAAAAACTCAAGTTTCCAGATGAAATTTTAAATCTTGCAGACTCATTGGCTTAGAGCATATTATGAATACATAGCTAGAACACTTTTGGGTTTTTTTATTTACTTTATTATAGTATTATATCTTTCAGGTTAAATATTTCCTTGCAGTTCAAGACCAAGCCACCAAATTCTATAATCAAAAAAAGTGTAATGAAACATACTATTTCACACTGCTGTGCCTAAAGCATAATCTCTGCTGCAAGACTTGCCTGAGCGTCACACCTTAAGAAAGAGAAAAAAAAATAATAAAGCAAAACCTCTCAAATAAAACTGCTTCCCCCCCATTTTTAAGGGTAATGAAACAGTTTTTTAAATTGAACTATATAATTATTTCCTGCCAGTCAGTAAGCGAAAACACAATAGCTGCTTTACTCATTGCAAAAAGCAATACAGCTTACAAACTCTTCTATCCAGTACAGATATCAGTTTCTAGTCTTAAATATATTTTTGTAGTGAAATGCTGAACTTTTCTAGCTATGGAATCTCTCACCAATTCTCCATTTTATTCTCTTCACTGCACAAAACAGTTACTACAACCAAATTATTTAGTATGGAAAAAAGAAGCAACAAAGTCTTCTTTCAATTCGCTTGCTAAATGAATGGATAGTTGCAAAGAATTCTTACAATGAAGTAAGGAAATAGTCTAACCAGAGCATACAGCAAACAAATAATGCCTTTGTCTGGCAGGCTTTCGCAGATATTTGTCAGAGAACTGTGACAAACTTAGAAACTTTACACAGTTGTATCTCTGCACTTCCGCACTCTTGGGTGAAGAGCAAAATATATGATGAGAGTCAAAAACAGGTCTAAAGAGAGATTTATAGAAGCATTGGGGCTGTTCCATACTAAGATATGAAGTATTTTTTAAGATCCTTGCCTTCACTGTAATAAAAAGAGACAGTGCTTTCATCAGCTTGACAGATGTCCATACTAGATGAAGGTATTTAGGCCGTAGTCCCTCACTGATGCATGACTGTTCTGCCTGTTAAATGAGAGGAGTCTCCATTCCCCCTATGCCTTAATCCTAAAGATCTTGCTGCCTTTTTGCAGCACCCGCCTCTGTACTCTGCTGTTTTCTACCACACACAGGTATCAGGCCAAGGAGGTTTTGGAGACACAATGAAGATAATTTGCACTCAGAAAATTTCAATAAAGTAGTTGGGCATTGTCCAAACATTTAGAATCTTGTGTGTCACAAACAACACTTCCCATTTCCTAGTATTATGTAGGAGAGCTCTTTTTAGGTGGCCTGTGTAGACTCTTTCAGTCTTGCTTTGGGCACCTCTGCAAACAAGTGTTAGCTGATCTGCACTTGGTCAAGAAGCAACTATCAAATGGTATCTTCAATAACAAAGGAAAAAAAATAGCTATGAAACATCTTGTGCTTGTATTCAAATGGCATATTTCAATATGTAGGGTGACAGAAATGTCAGCTGGTAGAAGGCTTAAGATGCATAAAAATCTCATGGGTTTCCTTTTGCTCATATTTGTTTATGAGTCAGAGTGATATAAGGCAGCAGTAGTTTAATTAAAATCTTACATTTCCCTGACATCAGGAAGAATATGTTCAGAATAGTTGAATGGTTCAGAATAGCTGTATTTTTTCTTTTTCCTCCTTTCCTCTCAGGAAAGGACATAGTTGATATTGCTATGGTTTTAGGTCTGATTGTTTCCCTAGTTTAGAGAAAATAGATATAAGCAGGAACTTCTCAGTCTTTCTTTCTAATGATCTGCACTAAACTGGACTCAACAGATTGTTCCATTTCTGTAAAACAAGGTTTGTAATAAGAAAATCCTTCTTACTAAATCAGCTGATTAATGGAAGGAAGAAAACCCCAAGCTGGCCGTGCTTCACTATCCAGAAGTTCACTTTTGGGTTTTTCCCCACAATAACCAGTCTAAGATTTTATCTCCCTTGTTTATGTTCAGACTTCATTCAATCTGTCCATAACCATTAGAGGCCACAGAAACTTAAAGATGGAGAACATCCAGAATCTTTACATTTGTAACTGTAACTGTTGCTGGATCTAGAGTTTTGGAATTGACAGGCAAGGGGTGGCCCAATAAGTTAATCATACCCTACATTCCAGTGCATAAACTGTGTACTTGGCAGATGTTCTGCTAACTGTACAAAAAGATGCTGCAAGCCATGTGAAGTGGGGGCAGGGGGGAGAGAAAGCAAAGATAGAACAAAAAATAATTAGGTGCTCCCACAAACTTACCTATAACACAAAGCCTCATGAATTTGAGCTTCATTTAAAAATCAAATGCATGAATTTATTTTTCCATAATCACCTCTGGAACATCTCAGCACTAAGTGGTGCTGGTGTACAACAAAAGAGGCAGCCTTGTACTTCTGTAAAATAGGAAGCAAGGCCATGTTCCTTCTTCATATATCATCAGGCAGTAACAGGATGGAGAGATTACAACGTGAGACGCAGGTATCTGTGAAGGTCTCATTGTTCCTTTCAGAGCTCACTTAAGGCAAACTTTTCAATCAGAAAGATTAAGGAAGCTTCTAACATCTTTAAATATGATATTTTTTTTAGGTCGAGGGCGATGTACTCACACTCTTCCCCAAAAAAGAATACTCAGGCAAATGCTTTAAATTCAGGAATTAGGCATTTGGAACGATTCAGCTTCATGCCCATTCTGGCAGTGAAAAAGAGCTCCTCATGATGGAAGACCGGTCAGCAACGAGAATTTAAGATTGAAAATAGAAATACTTCTCCATGACCCACTCCCACACACAACAAACTGTCAATATGAAGTCCCTGAAGTCAGTGGAGTGTTTCCAGCATGAAGCACAAAAAGCTGTGGAGTGAGGTTGTCGCAAATTACTCAGCTTCCAGCCAGAAGGCTGAGGGGAGTTAGCATTGGAAAGAGACCATGACAGTCTGTGGAAGCTCCACATGCTTTTCTAAGCTGGTACTGAAAGAAACTGCCATGACAATAAGGAATAGGCAGGCAGCTGCAATATTCAGCAGGCATATCTATGCATAGTGGGGGTGCTAACCAGACCCCTTATTTGCTGGAATAGCTGAGGGACAGAACAGACCATGTATGCATAAAACACACCATCTTCTCTATCCCCAACATTAGCAAGGGGAGTCAATAGTTAAACCATCTTGCTACTGACAACCAAAATCCAGATCAATGAAAGCCACCACCATCTTAACTAAGAAGAAGGAAAAGAAAAAAAAGGTTTTGTGTACTAATGGTACATCTTCTTCTGCATCAGTAGATGGTGCTCTTTATATTCTATCACAGGCTACTTCTGAGAAACAGTGTTTGCATGCCCAAGGGTGAAATCTATTTCCACACGCCTCTCTTCATCTCTTTAAATTGCCAGACCTTCTTCCCTCTAAGGTGGACAGACAGTAATCATATTAGCACTCAGTGGGTTCAATGGGAACTTTAGATTCATTCGTCATGGTAAATAACCAAAGGAGTCAGTGAACGTGTAGGATTTCTCTGCCTCTCTGGAAGGCAAACACTTAGTAAAATACTAATGTGATCCTTTCATAGTAAGCTCTGCTGGAGGTGACTCTCCATGTTTCTGTCCGTGATTGTCCTGGCAGAAATGTGCTGAGCGGCATAACGATACCACATCCGACAGTGCTTGTGTGTGCGCAGTGTTTAGAGCCAGTAAATACGTTTGACACATCAGAGACACACCAAAGCCACCCTGCATGCTTCTGTAACAGCACTTACTCCTTTTAGGCTGCCAGAATCCCAAACACCCCAAACACATCCAGATAAAATTTCCAAGTGCAGAGTAAGGGATGACACATCCCAGGGAACCCACATGAATACCAGCCCCTATTCTGACCCCTAGAACAGAGGCATCCAAGGGCCAGCAAGCAGCAGAACCAGCTGTCCTCCTCTCCACAGTCAGGCACAGATGTCCTTGTCCTCTGGAAATAGAGCGTCTGGGCATTTGTTCCAGTGCACTTACTGTAACTCAGGTAGGTAATAGAATATCACATCGGCTTTAAATAGCCTCAGAGGCATGACAAAACAGAATCAATTTTTGGGATAACAGGTGGAAAATAAGTCCAAATATACACACCCATAAATCAAGGATGTTGGCATGCTTACATAAAAGTGCTACAAATGATGCAGTGCTGTGCAGGATTCGTTGTCCTTTCCTAGTTGACTTTTAAGTCTACAGCCTTCCACAAGTGGCATTCACTTTTTCATGGCTTCCTACTGAGTCTGGCGCTAGAAGTTGCTCTAAAGACCATGTGTTGCATGAAATGACCTAGATTTATTAAAAAGGACTTAACCTATATCACAAAATGCATCCAGCCCATGACAGTAACAGTAAGAAAGAGTACAAACCACAAACAGTGGCACTGATGTCACTGAGGTATCAATATACTGCAGTGCTTGTCAATCAGCCTTCCCACCAGAGGAAAAAAGACAACAAACCAAGCCCAAAAATTGCCCCAGAAGTCCAGGGAGGTATCTGTTACATTTACTACCACCTTAATTCCATAGCAAACTTGGTCAAAGTGTTATTCTTCAGAGGCTTGAGAATGAATATTTTAATCTCTGTCAGTGAAGGTAACCCACAACAAGCCATATGGAGAGAATTCCTCAAGAATTAGCTCCTCCTTCCTTTTTAAACCTAGAAAAGCTCCTCTGTTTTTTTATTGGTTGCTACATGCAGAGCCTGCTCTGTTCCCTTGGCAGGAAGTGGAGTATTTCCCCAGATCAGTTGAAAGGGAGAAGCAAGTAACTGGAACATAAGTCTCTTTCTCAAGTGGCAAGATCCAACCCTCACAGATTTTTCCACGTAAATGGACATGGTTTGGATGCCTATTACCTGCTTGCAAACCCCTGCCCTCCTGCACGCCCCCAGCAACACTCCATATACCAGGACTCAGTTTAGCTCTTGCAGCAGGCCTCCCAAAAGTTTCAAGAGGGACAGCTTAGTATCAGCATCTGAGGCTCAATACCTCTGGCTTCTTTAAAGATGCATGGCCAGCATCATGGGAACCTTTATTATCCATCCTTTACTGAAATTATTCTAGTTCTGCTCTGTGTCTCTCTCTCACATCTCCTTCTTTACTCCTTTCCTCTTCCTCATCTCAAAGCTTGCCTCTCTTTTACCTGCATTATTACCCAGTTGCCTTTTACAGCAAGACCTATGCTCCCATTCAACCTTTGATATAACAAGTTTATTATTTAACTAAAGCATCTATAAACTAAGGAATTTACTGAGAGCAAAGGCATTAAACTTCAAAATGTGCTGCTGAAAAGCATGCTCAGAGACTTAGGAACTTGCTGCCTTGGTCTGCATTTTCACAGTTTCTGAGCTAGAATATTCACTTTGAGAAAGCACTGAATGCAGCATGAAGATAAATAGAGCTTTGGCATTCAGTGCACACTGCTTTTTCGTTTGTTGTTCTAATGAAGTGACTCAAAGCACAGTACTTTTCTCTCAACAGAAGCCATGTATCTGATAACCCAGAAAATCCCTTGCTGTACCTTAAACATCTCTCTCAGAAATGCCTCCCTGCTGTGGTAGACTGAATTATGTATTTTGACCTGCATTTACTATACCTATATATTGGTTTGTTTTCACTCTATGCTCTCTCGCAAGATTGGCCACCTGAACAGAAACAGGAGGAGGAAATGGAAACAAAGGATGAGACTATTCACTGGGAAAAGACTAGCTCCTGCTGAGGGCATGAAACTGGTTCTGTGCTTAAAAGCAGAAGATAAGGACAGAACACAACAGAGCTGGCCTGAAGAGAAAGAGCTGAAAGATCTCTCCAAATTATCACAGGTGTCTGCTGGAAGGATCTGAAGTTCTGGCTGCTCAGCTTATCATCATAAGAAAGTCTTCGCACAGGACAGATGGCTCTATTGACTGTTTCAAAATCCTCTAATTAAATCATAGGTTGGATTAAGACAGCAGAAAAATCCTTATGCTTGCCAGAAATCACAGACATTGGAAGTAAAGCAACACAGTTATTGATCCAACTCCAGGATAGCAAAACATCTTCATCTCTCAGCTACAGCAAGGCAGTTGCCAATTAATTGCCAGCCTCAATGTGCTGGTGAAAGGACTGAGGAATATCACAGATCTGTACAAAACAACCCTGCAGTACAATAATATAGGATCTCTTTGACTACTGAAGAAACTAGTTTACTCTAAGAAGTATTAATTGCCTAGGTGACACCTCACTACTTGCTCAGCATTTTCAAAGTTTCAAAAATTTGCCTGTCCTCCCCTCACAAGCTAGTAGGAGACATCACTGACATGCTGCCAAAGGCTCATGCATGCAGTCAAGACTCTGTTCTTTCTCCTCTTTGTGCTGTCAAGTCTCTCATATGAGCTAAAATAACGTTTCCCAGTTGTCTCCCATCACATGCTTCACTGTCATTAGAGCTTTTCCTTTGTGAATCAGTCTGGTAGAGACACTCCAGCCCTGCACTGCAGCTAGGGAAGTGGGTCACGTCAGGCTCAAAATGTAGCTTGCCCATAGAAAACTACTAATTGTGCAGCCCTGGGCAGGAGTCCTTCACCCATCTCAGGACCAGGATGGCCAAAGTGGCAGGCATCACATCAGGAAAGCAGAGACATACGAGGATGATGCTGTAAGCACAGCTTGCCATGCGTTAGTGAAATTCCATATAATAGTGCTCTGCTCCCTCCTTCACATCTCCAAACTTAAAATGTAACCATCTAAATCACCAATATGACATCTTTAAAAACAGTGGCATCAAAGCAAAAAAATAATGGTAGTGTTTAATATTTACTTTGTTGGGCTGTCTACAACCAAAGGGAAATTTTACTGAGTTCATATGTAAATCATGTTACAAAACACAAGCCTGCTAGGCAGGGTGGAGACTTGCTTGCTCCAGGTATTTTAGAAGCCTTAGTATAATGCCCTTCCTGAAAACCTGAGCATGATTAGCTTTAAATATGTTAATCTCCAGATTTCTCCTGCACTTGAATGACATGTGAATGAGTGCTCTCAGAAAGTCATTGGAGATCTGAACTTGCAAATATAGTGATGCTCAGAGGAAATACGGAGCCAAGACTCTGGCGACATACCAGATCTGTTTACACAAAGAGAAAAAGTTACTCCAGTGCATGGAGGAAGTTCTGTGTTACTACCTCTACTCAGGAGCAGCCAGCCTGCATTCCTCCTATGATAGCATCCTTCCATCAAGGCTTTCAGCAATCTCACAGAGCTACTACTGGGTAAGATGTGTACTCTGTATCTGAACTGACTGTGAATCATGCTGTGCATGATCCATGGCATTTATTGATTTCACTTTATAAAGTGTTTTAATATGTTTCAAGGATAGACAGCCCTATTAGAAGTCTTTTACATTAAGCTTTAAAAAGCACTTCAATACATATGCATTTCTGTATAGCTTCTCCGTGTATTGCAGCAATGCCTAAACTGAGCTGATGGGCACATTAACATACAGAATGCCATTAGATGATCGCAGGGGGAAAAAAGCATCAAGTGGCAGCATTAACATATGAATCATGCACAATTATACATGTTTAACCAGTGAAATAGAAACCTTTGTGAGCTATAAATGGTATCAGTCAGAGACCTTTTTCCTCAATTAAAAAAACCAAAAAAGCTATCAAGAGTTTCTTTTCAAGAACCTACTTGGCTTCCTGGGACAGAGAAAGAAATTTGGGGTTTTGCATGTCAATGGAATGCTGCACAATCGTCCAACAGTATTATCAGTGCAAATTTCTCGTGTATACTGGATGTTTATAATGTTAAAAATAAAAAAGCAATCTTCCATACTTACGGAGAAAATTCCAGCTTTTCTTTGCACTCTGCAGTTTTGTTACTGAGTTGTACCACAACTCCAGGAAAGCAGGTGCCAGGCAAGTCAGAACCTGCCACCTCTGTGTGATTAAATGACTCTTTGTGAGCTGTCCCATACATTTAAAGGCATGAAATGTATGTGTCAAACACAGAAGTATTCAGTAAGAGAAAGCCTCAAACCAGAATGGTCAGCCTTTACCACAACTTTTTTTGCCCCACGTAGCTGCAATACCCAGGTTGGGACTGTTCAGCTGAAAAAGAAATTTCCAAGCACAACAGAAAATAATTTACACTCTTCTCTCCATTTGTCATGGTGCTATAACTCCTAAAATAAAGTTCCAGTTCAAGTAAAGGTTAGAGTGAGGTATAAAACCTATGTTTCATCCAGGATGCCTGGCTCACAGTGAAGATGAATGGTTTACGCATGTACTTAGTCACGTCTTGAGAAGAAATTATTTTTAGTTCACGAAGATCAAGTAGTAACACTAACACCTTTCCCTTATTTGCCTCACTTCATTTTTAAGCTTCAGGGGTGCTGGTACTTCTCTCCCCACCCCTCACTGAGGTATGGCTACAGCATATAATCCACCTCCCTACACCCTCTGCTCCCCCTGTACTACTTACTATCATATGCCATCTCTCTTAGGGAGGCGAAAGTAAGTTTGGATTACAGCTTGCTCTACCTGCCTCTTCCACTTGAAGGGAATGCTATCAAGTTTCTGAACTCCATTTAGAACAGTCTGCCTATGCAGCAGCTGCAGAACGTGGATTAAAGAGTATTCTATTAGCAACGTAGCTTTAGCACACTTTCTGTTAAACCCTCAAGTAGATTTAGTCAGAAATGCCATCTACTTGTGTAGTGCTCACACAGAGGACAAGCACTGCTTTGGTGTCATTCACTCCCACCTCAGTCACAATGTCTTTGCTTCACCAGGTCACATCTGATATAGAAAGCTGAACCTAAATATTAATGTACATCAGTGGGGATGTAGAAGCACATGCATGTTTTATTGATCAGTTGAATTAGACTCAATAGAAATCTCTAATTAGCAATAAATTCACACAATTGCTTATCACCTTTAATACTAGGTAATTTTGTTCTTGAGATTATAAAAAGAGAAAAGCCACTCATGCAAATATTCCTGCATCCCTGGACAGTGCTACAAAATACTGATAAGCAGCATAGCAAGAATTTATTGGCATCAGTAATAGTATGTGGAGTAGCTCTTTCCTAAGCATCAACTGTGGAAGTGGGAGCTGCACACACACAAAAAAAAGGAGACAAAAAATACTTCTAAGTAGCACAAGAGTAAAAAGCACCTCTCTTAAATAGTCAAACAGACTTGAAGGAAGAGACATGAATCAAAGTAATGGGGTTATTCTGCTAGTTTATAAATATGAAGTAGCAACAACAGAGGTTGCTTAGAGCCAATCAGTTTTCCCAATACATCTTGCCATACTTCGGAGATCACATGAGCTTGTTAGCAAGGAAGCTTAGTGCCACAACAGTTCTGCTGGGAAAGTCTCCTCCCACTGAGGATGCAGCATTTGTGCATGACAGGGTAAGACTGCCTGTGACACCTGACAGGGTCCATGACTGCATTTTCCAGCCATCACATAGAGACAGTTCAGGCCATATCTTGCCTTCTGCACAAAAAATCTTGAATCCAAGACTGCCGTGTCCAAAGAAAACACCTTAAACACATACAATATTTATTTTGGCCTCTGAGAAATGCCAAAATGTGCATGTCAACATGGAACAATCGCTTTATAGCCTTTCAACATTCTGTGGGACAAGGCAGCCTTTTGCCACACACTTGCGCTCTTACTTTCTGCAAACACTAACAAGTGACTGGCAGTTCATACTACAAGGAAACTAGCACACGCTTTGCTGCGCCCAAATGCACTGCTGAACAGGAAGTAGTCAGAGAGCAATGTTTCACCAGCCACAGATGTGCCAAGACGAGCACTTTTATCTGCTTACCAGGTATTTCTTTAAATAGAGATGCAACCACAACACCCTTAAGCAGTAGAGTAGATGAGTGATTTAGTTCAAGTTTGCTACTCCAGTGCAGCGCTTTTCAAGAGTTAGCATCATTATTTCAAATCTTCATGTTAATCTGCATGTGCAGTAATTAGATCTAAGGGGCCATTCAGCTGCACTGCTGAGATACTTTGGCTTACTAGTAAATATATGCAATCACAAAGAGTAAGCTGAGGCAGACTCACACATTTTTTTAATTTCCTTGTCACTGTTTGTGACTTTGCAGACATGTGCATGACCACATCCCTTCAATCTCAGTGCTGTGTTTCTCCTGCTGCCCTCTGGCAGCTATGTCATGTTAGGGGAACAGTATCCATCGGAGAGAAATTGCAGGAAGGATTTTAGAGGAGAAAAATACATAGTTCACATGCTTTTTGCCTGCATTGTCATGGCAAAGGGAGATGGGAGCAGTCAAAATATACAGATGAGTTTGATTAATGAGAACACCTAACATGACAGCCTAACCAAGGTCTCCAGCTTTTAAAGAGCTCAGAACTTCTGCTGTGTCCAAAAGAGAGATAATCCAGTTAAGACCCATGAACCATGCTGTGAGAACACAAGCTTTGAGAAGTGGTGGAAGAGGGTTAGAGCTCAAAAGCAGAGGCAGCAGCCTGAGTTACCACAATCCATTAGCTGCAATGCCAGGCATTCACTAGAGTGCAGGTGCTGTTTTGATCAAAGCAAGTGTTGCTTTTGTTCAAAATTGTATCTGGGAATACTTCACTCAAAGCAGAGCAAGTTTAACTCGTTGCAAGACAGAGGACAAGTTACTGACATTCTCATAGCCATACACTTAAGCTAGAAGCAATGGATGAGAAAGTCCACCATGAAGGCTAAGCTGGTTAAAGGACACACTGCAGAACTGAAATCAACTTAATCACTTTAGTAATGAGCACAGCTGGGGAGTCAGGTTTATTAGCTTAGCCTTAGCATGGTAGGAAGGACTTAAAATGTTTAAGGAGATTCTCCACCAGGTTCTAGGCCACACCCACACGAGTTTGGGTTTTCTGTGCTATCTGAAACTGAGCCACACAGACATGCTTGTGGTAGTCCCAAGCGACTTTTAGAAACACAAGCTCAGTATTCTAGGATTGCTTACTGATTTGTCTTGCAGTTTGGTCAAAGTTGGTAGAGTTGCAAACTTGCTACCAAGCACAGAGTAGGATCCACAGGCTTCACTAAGGTGTCTCACACCCTAGTGTGAGGAGTAGTTGCAGGATCAGGTCTTTGGCTGCTTAGGGGAGATTTGCCCACAGTCTTTCTGTAAGTGTGTCAAGGGGGAATCACATAAATCCTAAAACCAGGTAAATGGATTATAGCAATGTTAATAGGAAATTAATTCTTCCTGTGGCTATTGGAAGAAATATCACTAGAGATTACATCTCTCCCAGGATACAGCATCCATCTGAACAGAAAATACAATCCTTTGAAGTCAATGGAAAGGCCACACTTCTGCAGCTTTTGCATGAAGTGTCATCCGTTCTTTCTGCTAGTCAAGAGTCTGCTCAGCTATCTCACAGCATGCAACACAAAAACCCCACCCAAAGCTGCACAAGTGTGCAGGATTAGCTTTCAATGGAAATATTGACAGTGCAGAACTACCAAGACAAGTTTTCTCTTTACAGTCCTTGATAATAAGGTTTTGTAACATTCGGAAAAAAACCCTGTGGTTTCCCCACAGGAAACTCATGATACTTCTTGTAATAGGAGCCATTATCTCAGGGGCAGTTAATGAGATGCTGTTGTGTTCAACACTGGTTTATGTAAAATTGTGAAATTCAAGAATTTGTCTACAATGCGTAAACAACACTGACTTTTAAAAAAAGTTTTATCATGAAGCAGAAAATTCACTGTAAGAGTCAAAAGAGCTCTCTGCAGCTTCTGAGGCTGGCTTGAAAGGCCTCACTCTTTCTGGTAGCAAGGTTAAGACAGCCTCTCTTCTGTAACGTTGTTCAGTTATGTTCACTGCACAAGGAGCACCAGGTCTGCACCTGCAATCTAAGCAAAGAGCCACATGCTAAGCTGAAAAGAACAGTTCTACTTCTCTGATACGTTCATGAGATTAGAACCAGAGCAGACTCCGCTTCAGCATAAGCTCTCCTCAAAGCATTTCTCCTGTAGTTACTTTCCCCAGCAAATCCTAGAAAATTTATTATAAAAGAAAAAAAAAATATTCCCACTTCCAACAGAAATGTCATTTACATCTTGTAGGAATACCTACACTTTTCAATACAAACAGTCCCTCTTTCATTCTTTGCAAGGGGTTTTCCACTACCCCACTTAGCATTGAAAATGACAACGTTTAGAAGAAATGTCATAATTGAGTAATGATAGAGAAATTAGGCATTTGAGGCTTGATTTTGTTGTCAGCTGTGAAATTTATTTCACCTTAAGGAAGCAAGAAAAAACATGCACTCTGCAGTCTTATAAAAGTACAACTTGCTGGCAGCAACTTGCAAACATCACAAAAATGTACTGAACTAAATGACTTCTTAAGTAAAGAAGAGATGCAGATTTATCTAGTCAAATGCATGGATACTTGTGTCAACTACCAGTTAAATCTGCTTTTTTTCCAGCTACACTAAAAAAAAAATATTAGTTTTAATACTAATTCTCTAAGAAATGGTTAAGGCAGCTCCAGAAGTCTTCTTTTAGTGGCATAGCAGTCTTTCTTCTTTGAAAACAAGAGGAAGGACTCAAGAGGGCTTTTCAATTTCTTAGGGCTTAGGAGAGTGAAGGTACAAACTCTGAAATTACTTTCAGGCCAATAAGGCTCAAAATTCTTTTCTCTTGAGGTTTCCAGTCATGTGAATTCCAGGCTTGGAAGACACTGCTGGGAACTGCTAAGGTATTGTTACCTTTTTAAGAAACCACAGTAAAATGTTCCATCCTGCCACAGTTCACTCAGAACCAGAAAAGCACTTTAAATATAAATATTCTAATAATGGTCTTGCTTCTGAAAACTTGCTGACCTCTGCTGGGGTCTTAGCAATAATAATCTTTCCTGGGTCAGCTACTGCATTAGCTCCATGCTCCATGTCAGCAGTCTGCTATCTCATCACAGAATTCAGATGTAGATATCTAACATGTTTTGCTGCTGCTAAATATCTCCTTCCTCAAAAAATTAGTGCAAAATGTACAATTTCATCGATATCACTGACTCATAAACATACAAGTTGAAGGAACTTCATGATAAGTGTGAGTTACCCTCTCCTAGAACAGGAATACTTGACACAGGCACTTCCGAGTTTTCTAAATATTCTGTTCTGTAGATAGCACCACATATTTTCAAGACATCCACCCCCTCCTCCCATCCATAACATTTTGTTTGTGGCATTTTTTTTCCTTCTCTACACTAATGTCAAGCTTAGGAAGACTCAGGTAAGCCCAAAGAAAGAAATTCAAGATCCACTCTCTCCCTTTCTAAGTATGGCTTTCCTTCCCAACACTGAGTTGCTTTTCATGACTACTTCAGGATGCTTAAGCTTGTCTTTCCTTAAAACAACAAACAAAATGCGGCTTTATAAGCTCTTTTTTTTAACTTCATCAAGTGATATCTCAGTCAGCTTCACTCAGTCATCCAGATATGAGCTTCACTCAATCATCCAGGTCTTCTGCTAAAGAGTACTGTTTGTTTGACTCCATTTGAGCACGGACTTCTTCATATACATCTGTGCACATCAATATTTAGTAGTACTCCATTTACCTTCTCCAAGAAGTAAAATAGCAAGGGCAATTCCCAGACAATTCCCAGAGCATTCCCAGATGTTCACTTGACATAGATTCTTATCGTGGAGACACCAGCAGCATGTTTACCAAAGATCACATAAGTAGCTAAGCAGTCAGAGATCTATGAGCAGTCCCAGAATATGCCACCCAGCAGGTTTTAGTTTGGGGACTTTCGAAAGAAGGGGAAATGTCTTTGTGCAAAACATATGTGGAAGCAGTAGCATTACCTTATACCTTGTCTTTCTAAAATTAGACAAAATTTATCCTCTTTTCTCTATGATCCCAAATAACAATACTTTAAGCAGACTACTGGCTCACTAAATTTTTTGATGTAGCACCAATCTAGAGGACAAGAAAGAAAAATAAGAAGACTTTAATATTCATTTCAGATTTTACAGCCTGCAGTGAATTATTTCTTGCCACCTAAGAAAGCTTTCAGTCTGTTGCAGGCTGCCCAAAATAGCATACCAAGCTCACATCCAATCCAATAGACTTAACTTCTGCAGCCTTTCAAAGCTGATACTGTACTATGCTGATTTGCTCCAGGACGGCAGGTTCATTAACACATCTCCAGGACTACAAACCAAGAAATCCCCTGGTGCATTCTCAGTGTTCACCTTTCCATTATGCCCTTAATTATCTCCAAAGGAGTTGATTCCTTGTAAGCCTCTTGTTCAGGCTGATAAGCATTTCATACTGAATCCTCTGCTGATCTCAGATTAACTCCTCGTGCTTAGCTGAGAAACTAAGCAACTGTCTTAATTTTAACAATGCATATCTCCCACTCTCTCCAGTTTTTCTCAGTTCAGCATCCTTCTTTCTCTTAACGAGGCTCTCTCTGGAGGTACATAAGCTCATTGGATAGCTTCAGGGCTCTTCTGTTCTCTTGGTCCTACAATATGGAGCTGCTAAATCCAGTTGTTATAATTGGTTAAGTCTCCCTCCTTCCCTAGGCTTGTGAAAAGCTCTGTATTTTCAAATACGTGAATAGCAGCCTTCACTTTACTGAATTTCTTCTCTGCTTAAAGCCACAGTTAAGACAACAGATCATAGACATCACTTACTGAAAGGAGCTGTTGTTCTACATCCTAGTTTTCAGTGGAACATGATGGACCCATGCTTTTTGGTGTAACAATGAGAAATTTTGATTCTACCCATATTTATGAGTGATGTGTCTAAATTGAGTTGCTGGGAAATGCCAAAACTATGTCCCCCAGAAGATAGTGTAATTTTTCATGCAATTTTTCATCATGATAATTGCAGCCTCAAAACCAGCATAAAGTGTAAAAATTCCTGCCATTTTTAGTATTTTTATATTAATTTATCCTCATCAACTCACTTCATTACAATAAAGCTCTGGGTAGCTAAGAGCCTATATCACCTTTGGAATCAAATTGAAGAGTATATCAGTAAAGACTAAACTACTTCTTCATGTTTAAAGGTCCTGATACAAGAAATTATTTCTTAAGCATTGATCTAAGGCAGTTAATACAAAAATAATATTCCAAAGTAATTAATGGCATCCCAAATAAACATATACTGCAAAGGGCATTTTCTTAAGAGCCTTTTTCAAAGAGCAATGTTTTAGATTTCTTCTTAGACTCCATTGAGGGCTATTTCAATATATGTCTTCCAAAAGGCAAACATAGTCATGTGATTAATTTTTTCTCTTAAGAAACCCTTCCCTCTTCTACATTATTCATAATTGGAAAAAAACCCATTTGCCCTGAAAAACCAACCAACCAAACAAACAAACCCAAGCAAAAACCAACAACAAAACAAAACAACAACCCCAAACCTTAGAAGTTAACAGAAAGCTTCTTTGACAACGCTCAGAGTGCAAGCTTCCCCTGGAAGAAGCTACTCCAATTCTGAGAAGAAAATGGCTTCCCTACCCAAACACAGGCATGTTTCATTAAATTTTAAAGAAAAATACACACAGTAAGCCACATGCTGATTTACTGCCTCTTTCCACAACTGTTCTGGGTCCCAGATTAATAGACTTCAAAGAATGGAGGAAGCATATTATGATATCTTAACCTGACATTCCAGAGCTGGTAATGGTATAAATTCTGCACTGTGCCTCTGAATGCTGTGTCAGCGAAATCGTAGGCTCTCTCAGAAATGGACTTTTAGACTTTGTTTAGAAACCTCAAGAGATGGAGTCAAATAGCACTCCTAGGTGAGATAGTTCTGTAATTTAGTTGAAAAGGTATCTAAATACTTTTGATTAATTCAATATAACTGCACAAACAGGAAGACTTGGAGCATGGGTCTCATATGAATATTACAAAATTAAGTTCATATCTGATAAAATGGAACTAATAGTCCTCTACATGCTGTCCTGTGGGAAGACAGGTGGATCATAAATGCAACTGCACACATAAATATTCTGTTCCTCTCTGGAAGACAAACACCAAAGGAGACCGTCAGTTTGCTAGTAAGGTTGTGAAAGCCTGAACCACATTTCCTGTTAGTACGAAAGTGGCTGAAAGACTGGAGACCTTTGAGACTGACGGCAACTCCAGAGACAGATTCATGCTGCCAAGTCCAAATCAAAAGAGCATCCAAGGTCTGCCAATGTAATGTGATTTCTTGTTGGGCAAAAGGACAGTGAGTACTGCTAGAAGCAAGAAGAACAGGTAAGCTTTATCTTTTGAATATATTACACTTGTAAACAAAGGAGCAGTAAACACACGCTATGGCAGATTACCAATCTTCCAAGAAGGTTGCACTGGGTTCTGAAGTAAAATTATTAAAAATAAGAATTATGATGATGATTCATCATTAACAGCTTAAACCTTTTTTAATTAAGATTTGTTAATGAAGACTAAGCAGCAGTGTTAGCTTTGTGCTTAAAATATTTAATATGCTGAGGGCTTTTTATTTTATAGTGTGCTGCTTTCCCTTCCGAAGTTTGAAGTTGATATCTTACAAAGCAATTAGTTGTGCACTAATTAATTGCAGTTTAAGGAATCCTTTCCGGATAATTAATTCTGTCTTAAAAACTCACACAGGTGGAAGCATCTTTAATTTTAATTTAACACGCATCAGTCTCTCAATGGGTTTCTTTTTCTAAGGGCCATTAGTACAGAATTTTATCTCACCATTTAATTGGAGAGGGGGGAACAAACTAATTTTGTCTCATATTTGAAAAATTTACAGACAGAAAAAAACAGTAAACAAACCATTTTGTGCTCCAGATCATCATCTTAAATATAGTAGTGACCGAAGTAATTAATCTGCTTTTATCAATGATGAGTTGATACCATAGGTGGCATGTCCAGTTCTTGCTATACAGATATCTATACTCCCACCTTGTGTTCCTTTTCAGCAGGAAAAGTTACAAGTGTATCTTCCTGTTATCCTTTGTGATGGATTCTCTAAAAAAATAATAAAATACATTAGAACCAGAAGAAATGAAACTTAATGCTTCTGCTACCTATTCTTATGGCGTTAGGAGAATAAACACCTATTCCTAGCCCCAGATTGTTAAATCTACCTCCTTTCCCCAAAAGTAAGTGCATGATTAGGTGCACTCCTTGGATTTGCAATAATATTGAATTGCAGAAATTAATTCAGGAAAGATTTGAATGTTTTGGGGGCTTTTGTTTGTTTGCTTCTTCCCGTCTCCCTCTCCAATTATAGTATAATGAACTCTGTAAAATGAAAATCTAAGAACAAGCGACCAAAAGTCTATTTATTCCCATGTCTCATCTGTGTAGGTGGAGAAAGTTGTTAATATGTTTTGAAAGGAGAACGAGCACAATTAACCAAGCTTTTAGAGCATCTTTTATTTGCCTGTATTTTGTTCTGTGAAACCTTTAGTATATAGCAGTGTAAAATATGCTAAGAGAAGGCAAGTAACCCCCATCCCTGAAATTGAAAAATTAAAAATTTCATCCAGATGGAGTAAACTGTGAAAGGTAGATGTTCTACTAGGATAACTCCAAGTTTGACCCTGTTTGCGAACAGAAATGAAAGAACAGTAAAACAGGAATGTATTACTAATACTAGATAGACTTTGGTACTAGGTAATCAAAATACTGACATATTTATAATGATTAAATATAGTTTTTTTCCCCACTCACACATCCCATCTTTTTCTGAAAATAAAATGGCAGCTGTTGTCCTTACGGAACCTTTGGCCGTATGATGAACTCCTTTCACAGAAGAGGATGTTGCTTAAAGAGCAGCTTCAATATGATTTCTTATGAATTATTTATTCCTCTTAGGTTTTCCCCATCACAGACAGACTATTGCAGAAAGCCCTGATGCAATCTGAGCTTATCCTATTAGAACTAGAATGTGCTATTTCCACGTCCTAATTTTTCATTAGGACTTTCTTTTTTTTCATAGATATAACAAAACTTTTTAAAATACTAGATTTGACAGCAATAGAACTTGAATGCCCCTGAACGCATTTGTAATGAATACGTAACATATATAAATATGAATAAATCTGGTTTTGTGATATTTGCCAGTATACTACTTGAATAAAAATAAAATTGGATAATAGAACAAAAGACTATTTCAGAACAAACTATAAGAAGTCTAATAGACTTCTCTTTCTGTTTATTTCTCACTCTGCATCCATAGACTCCCTATCTTTTTTTTTTTTTTTTTTCTTGTTTTGAGCACAGCCAGTTAGCTGTATTTAACTGAGGAGACAAATTGTTCTTCACAAAGGTATTCAGGTTTCCTTCTACTCCTGCTGTTGTCAAAACAGTAAATATTTAAATAGTGCAGTTATAAATACAGAGAGGCAGCATTTCAGCAACAACTATGAGCATAGTACAAGAATACCCGGAAAAGGGCTAGGAGTTGTATATCTGTAAAGCTAAGACATAAAACCAAAGCCTCTCATATTTTTAACTTGGAGAGTAGGATTAACTTGAAACTGACATAAAAAAGCATAGAGCACTCAGACTGGCACTTGTATATGTCTCTGATCAAGGCCTTTGCTATAGTTTTATAGGGTAAATGAAAACCGATGTTGTCTCTGAAATATAAATAGTGTTGTCTGACAAATAAATAGCTCACATTGCAAAGACAATAAAAATATTTCCAATTTAAATCTAAGGCTGAAACATGAAAATACTTATAATAAAAAATTTGGTTACCTCCTCCACTTCGCTTTAGAGCTGAAAATATTTAATTTGAAGCTGTGCTCTCCTCCTACTCTAGAAACACTAGGGAAATACAGAATTCCTGTATCAGAAACATAAATGACAGCATTCAGTATCAAGCAAAAGGTACAAACTTAGATTCCAGCTGCACCTGAGGTATCTATTCACTTTTTAACTCTTAACGAATTACAGGGCAGTAGTTTCTTTCAGTTACATATGCTTCCCTTCTCTTAGGCCGTATAGCTTTTGGTCCCTGAAAAAAACCAATCAAACAGAAAAAGACTTTGTAGGAAAATAAATATGAAATGAACATAAGAAAAATGGAAAAGTACCACTTCACAAAAAAGGGCAAGAGAGGAAGGAATAATTACTCTTATTATTCAGGCTCTACACTGAGACTTAAAAATTTTTGATTTTGACATAGACTTCTTGTAGCTTTGGACAGGTTGCGTAGGATGCAAATGTTGTTGAGTGGCTAACTGTAGAGTAACCAGAACCAGCAAACACTGGTGGTTCTTGATGTGGCCTGGTAACATCTTCTCAAGGCAAGATCTCCCTTTCTTTTAATTCCTGCTCTGAAGAATTTGACTAGTATGTGGCTGCTTCATGGGGGTGTTGTCTCTTCTCATGAATGTCAGTATCTCATTGCAAAAAAAGTGCCTCTCAATGTGAGAGTAGTATTGCAGTGATGGACAACCCTCAAACACCTTTGGGATAACTGAAGTAGGAGAAAAGAAAGGAATGGAAGTCAGATAATTTGTTTGAAAAGAAGGATAAATGGTCACTGAGAGTACCACGTGCAAAAACCAGTTACAAGTCTTTCAGAAAATTACAGCTTATTTGCTCTGTTTTTTTCTTTTTAAAAAGAAAGTTCTGATCAGGAAGGAAACTTGCAACATAGAAGCTCATGTGATTTGTGATTTTTACTACAAAGGATTATCTTGTTTCATTATCATAAAAAACATCTGTGGCTCAGAACAGAACTAAAAGAGCTTTTGCAGCACCAACATAATTAGAGAGCAAAACTTGTAAGGGGCTGACTGAGCTGGAATTGGTCAGCCAAGGAGCAAAGCTCTGTCTTCTCTGCAGGAGCAAATGCATTGTCCCCTGCCAACCCCGGCGAGCAACAAGGGACTGTGTTTGCCTGTACTCCTCTTCCTCAGCTTTCCTTTAAGAAGCAAGCAGAATGTCAGCCTCCCAAAGGAATCCAGCTACATCAAAACCAAATAAGTGTACTAAGGACCTGCTCGAATCCCACTCTGACAGTCTCCTACAATCTCTACCTAGACAGCTCTGCTTCAGTTAGACTTTTCTGTGCGGTAATGGTGCAGTTCATCAGTTTTTGGTACCACACTTTATTTCAAACACTCCAAATCTAGAAGAACATTAAACATTCCTCTAGGAAAAATGAAAAAATCTAGCTTCAGGCTCCTTTCAGTCATGTACTTGGCTCAGCATTTCCTTTGTCAAAGAAGGGCTTTGCAGGCCTTTTGCAGCAAGGCTGATCATTTTGGCTTTTAGGCTGTCAAAAGTAGGCTGTTTTCTTCAGGATGGTTTGGGATATAAATTTTGTATGAGCTAGGTTAATTGAAGAATTAAAGAAATGAAAAAAATACAGGAAAGACCCCCCCTGCACCAATGTGTTTCTAACGTGACTCTAAGGACAGGCAAGTTCAGTGCAAATGGAGGCTTTGTTCAATTAAATTGACCCACCTTTCACCAAGTGATTTTTCAGGAGTTGTTTGGGTTTTTCTCTGGAGTACTTCTGAGGGGTTCACCTGTTCCCAACTAGTGAGGATATGAATGCAAGTAAGGGGTTTTAATAGTAGATGGAAGAAAATATACAACCAAACTTTGAAATTTGCTGCATGGATTGTAAAAACCTGATTGTCGTAGCTATTATTCAGAGACATTTTCAGTTAAGTGAGTTGTTTTGGCTGAATTCATCTTCAGAACTACATTCATGAACTCTAGAAATTAGTAAAAAAAATACTGCAAATAGTAAAGACAATTCAAAACATTATTCCAAAGGTATTTACTAAGATTACCTTTTCCTTTTGGTAATTGTACTGCATCTTACAGGCAAGCCAATAATCAACCTTTGGCTGTATTCCTATGAAACAGTAGTTCTGCTAACAGTTTATTGATGTTGCTTTCTTATTATTCGGCATGTGGTTTTGATATTAATTATTTAGCTTGTATAGCAATGGCTGTCACAGAGTAAACAACAGAATAGCAGCTTCAATTACAGAAAGCAAAAATCAACCAGCCAGAAATAATGCAGCAAAGCTGTTTGACAATACAAACTATACAATTATTTTATTTCAGTTACAGAAATGGACTGCCATTTTTCTGTGTGGGGAGTTTTGGCCTTTTTGAGTTTGGCTCTGGTTGTTTCATTGATACTGAACATTTCACACTATATGAAAAATAAACAAGGTGAGTAATGTTATCACTCTCTAAGAAATGGAGTTTGAGTGTCTGTAAAGAAAGCCATCAGCACTGGACGATTTCAAGCCAACGAATTGTTTCTTTTGAGTCTTAAAGTTATCTTTTGTCAAGAATTATTCGAGTAGAGAGGATGCAACATAAACATTTTTAGGAGAGTCATGTATGATTACAGAATGATTGCTAGCTGCCCAATGTGCTGCTAAAAACAGCTGTCCAAAGCCATTCTTTGAAGACAAACCAACAGAACATGTACAAGATGAAAATTTTAGTTCTGGGTATATTTGTGTTTTTAAAGTATGTATTTAACATCTGAAATTTCATTTTTTAGTGTATTTTCAATGTAACTGGTTATAATTTGTATTTTAATTAAAAAAAAATTAAGTAGTTATACAGATACAAAATACATTTGAGAAAATGTTCTCCTCCCCAAATTCCTGAACTCTTATTGAATATCAGATTTCTTACACATATTATGCATATTCAGCTCATTTTGCTTTTCATCAGGGGATCCTAATGTAGCGCTTAAGGCAATGTGTCACTCACAATCTGGAACTGATTTTTTCAATTTATGTTAGAGTGTGACTACAGTCATACTCTTGTTTTTGGTTAAAATTAAGTATGACTATTTTAGCAGAATTGATTATGCCAGTGCAACCTCTCTTATGCATAGAGTTCTAGTTATCAAGTTGCACAACTCTCACTGCTCCCATTTGGGGAAAAGCTGCCTTTACACTGGGGGAAAACTGCATCTGCACCATATGATTATGGGCGGGCAGGCAAACGGTGGATTCAACCACGTTAGACACACATACATACATAATTGACATTGGAACAGGCTGCCCAGGGAGGTGGTGGAGGCACTGTCATAGGAGATGTTAAAAAAATGGGTGGATAATATTTTGTTTTGGGAGGTGGTTTAGTGGTTGGGGGCTGTTGGACTTGATGATCTTGAATGTCTTTTCCAACCTTGATGATTCTATGGTTCTATGACATAGACAGAAGTTCTGTGCTTATAAACTGAACTCACCAAGTATAAGAGAATGAGATTATTACAGGGTATGAAAAGAGCTTCTGGAGTCTTGTGGAATGGGGAACAGGGGGTGCCTTTTTGGTCTGTCTTTTAGTGCTACTACGCAGATATTTTTATGATGAAAAATCTCAGCCATTTACAACACTGAAGTGAGCAAGGTTTTGGTCAGATTGGCTGATGCTGCATTGCTCATAGATGGGAATTTACTGTGGTAAATTCTGGAGTCTTGGAGCAGATGACAGACAGCCAGACATTCCTGAGTTATTAATCAAGCTCTAAAAGTAAATCTCATTGTAGCCATTGCCTCTTGGCTTCATTTTCTTCGCCTGTGTGGATCACAGGGTACCTCTCTTTCAGAGATAAAAACAACAGAACTAGAAAAATAAACACTTCACCTTGCAATATGAACACATGATGCGCCTCTCTAGGCAGAGAAAAAGGTAAGGTAGTAGCAGGAATTAATTGCACGTATTACAGTACATTTCTGGGGTCTTGTAAACTAATGCAGACTTTGCAGCCACAGCACAGTGTTGTAACATAAACATTTCTTGCATAAGTCAAAAGTATCTGAGAAAAGTAGGGGGACAACTGAAGATCCTGAGAGCTTTCAATTTTACTTGCTACAGCAAAATCAAAAGCATGTCAGTTGAGTCAACTATCTGAAGTGTTCTAAATCAGCACATTTCATTTTGTCCTAATTTTTTTATTTTTATTTATTTATTTTTTACAATTTTTCCAGCTAAACTATATAAAGACTATGAAGAAAACCGTCCAAGGTAAGTTGGATTAAAAAGTTTCTTTCTGGGCAGAGTGAAATAAGCAATATATAATGACAGATGGCTTTGGAGGGATAACGTAGAGGAAAATCCAGTATCTCACACAGCCTGCCTGGAAATGTCAGAGAGCAGGATGGTTGTGGAAATAAAGTTTTCTAAAGAAAACAGGAAAAAAACAAATTGTGTGGGATGTACTCCAGTTATTTTATCAACAATGAAAAAATTGCATGCTAATATAATTATAGATGCTGAAGGAATTTGAGGTATTGAGCTAAAACACTATTTACTAACACTTGAAGACAATAAACCTGTAATAATTTAAAAGGACTTTAAGAAAAAAATCATAAATTATAATCTTATACTTAACACCTGTGCAGCAATAATTTACATGTATTTACACCTTTTTTACACCTGACCTTCAAAAGCAATAAAACAGAGTCTGTTTACAGCTGCTGGATACCTCATGATCTGTTACAAGCCTGTTTCTCTTATTCAATATTAAAAAAACCCAACAACTAAAACTATAGGAAACAGAGATGGAAGAGGTGTCATCTTAACCCTTGAAAGGCCCTTGAAATGAAAATACAAAAAACTTCACCTGTTACCCAAAAACAATTCTCAATTACAAATTTACTTGAAGATGAGAAGTCTCTGTTTATATATTACTGCCTGTTCAGTCGAAGAGTACCACTGAAAAGGTGGTGTTAGATTGCATCATTTCATTCCCTTGATGACGCACAGTAGAGGGATGCAATATGAACAAGGTTACAAAGTGCCTTGCACTAACAACTCCCAGTTTACAAACATGCTTAAAAACATTTTCAAGCAACACCAGGTAACGAGACACAGAACACCATTAAAAATCCAAAACTGAACTTTACTTTGGTCATATCTAGTTGTGTTGACATCAGTATTTTAAGTGGACTTTTAAAGAATATTGTCCCAAAAGACCGACTTAGTGCTTTATATTGTATTGCAAAGTGGTCTCAGTGGACATCACCTGGGTTCCTTTTCATGATCATTAATATTTTTAGAACTACAAACAGTAGCTCAGCAGTCTTGACATTAGCTTTATAAGTTACAGGAAAGAAGATGTCAGTTTAGCCATTTCTGCAGCTCCCCCCTTTTCCCTGATATTTTTTAGATCACAATCTGCTATTGTGTATACATGTAAGATGCTTAGAGTAGAACAGTGGAGTCCTAAATAAAGCATATTAAAAGTGTTTTTTCTATTCCCCTTCTAGATATAATGACTATCACACAGAAGACGACCCAGTTTATAGCAATCTCAATCAAAATAATTTAGGTAAGCTTCACTTTAAGAACATGTATCTGTTCAGAGCCTATAGTAAGTGTATGGATAAAGGCTGAATAACCAACATTTTCTGTGTTTCTCAAATTGCAAACTTGAGAATCTACCCCTTTCAATTGCTGTATTAATACATATTTGGGATAGAAAAGCAAAACCATCCTACTGTACTACTATTTGTAACATCAGATCTCATACTGAATTTGATTTTTTTACAGTCCAAATGGTCCTCTTCAGTCAAATACCTAAAACCCAAGAGCTTTTCTATATGTAAAACTGCACCAGTTGAAATAAAATCTTGATCCATGCACGTTAAAGCAATCTAAGGCACATATTACACACTGTCCAGAGTCAGTACTTCCACAAAAGCTGGCAGAAAGGGACATACACCAGTGATACGATGTGGCTCTCCACAGGTCTGCAGTGACACAAATATGCTGAAACAAGCCCAGTGGCTGAATGGTGGGCCGACAGCTTTTTTCTTTTTTTTTTCCTGCTTTACTGAGCTGAAGTTAATAATCCTTGGCAGAGAGGTAAAACATTAAAGGCAGTAATATCGTATAACTGCATCTAGAGCTGCATATGCTGAAGGTATGTCTCTTGAAGCCTTTATGGTGCTAAAGCAGTATTTAAGTAACATGAACACAACATTTTTTTTGGTAGCTTTCTTTGAGGTTAAGCAAAACTAAACTGAAGGACTCAACTGTGGGAAAAAAACAAACCAAACTTTTTCATACAATTTAACTAAGCCAACACTCAAATATATTGACACCACAGAAGTCTGAAGACTGTAAGGGAGTAATTTGTTTTACTGATGGCTAAAATGAGATATGGCATGAGAAAACTTGCACCAAATTTACAGAAAACTGAAAGTAAAGTCAGGAACAGAATTTAATCACCAGCAGCTGCAACTCACAGCCTCTTTCTCAGCCAAAGAAAAGACTGCCTGTGGTGAAAAATGCATCAGTAAGGGGTGACCCCCTAATTGCAAAATGTCCTCCTACCACTCTAAAATGATGCCCACTTAGTGAACGAAACTTCCCATCCATGTGAATAGGAAATTATTTTCATTTTCACAGTATGTGAATCTGAATTTCTTAGCTTTATCGCCCTCTATAGATACAGGAAGAGCTTTCTGTGGGATTTCAAAACAAACTTCTACCAAAGTGAACTGGGGGGAGCCAGTTCTGTAACAGGGAGAATCTATTAATCTGATCTTTTAAGAGTCAGTAATGTGTCTTAATAACTAAATATTTTATTTTTTTTTTACTTTGATAAATTATAGAGGAATGCTGTTACGAGCAGATGACGTCCCAGCCTGAAAGGCCGGTTAATGAGCTACAGGTATCTTTAATTTTAATTCTGGATTTCTGAATTAGGGTAATGCAGTCTGTCTCAGAGTTCTTGTGTTTATCCCACAACAACATATAACAAAAACCGTCACACTGTTCATCACAAAAATTACCATGCATTAATGCCTCAGTTCATCAGCGAATTCAAGCACAGGCTTGACCCTTCATTCAATCTGGGTCATTAATGAAGGAGCAGGAGAATTATAGACAGCTCATTTCCATCCATATGGCGTGATAAAGCTCAGTCACAGGCATGCAGATCAGGCTGAATTAAACCTGCACCTACTGTCATGGCTTATGTAAATAGTTTTATTTTATTTTGGACGTCAACCAAGTGAAAACACAAGCTGCATCACATGATAATGACTTTGACTAGCTCTCTCCTGCCCAGCACAAAATCTATATGCTTTACCAAATGAAAGAAGACTTTTTCTATTGACTTTGATTTTAAGATACCTGAATGGCTAGAAGTATGCAAGCTTCAACTAAAATTGGTCTGTAATTGAAGCATTCCTAGCATCAATTTCCTGAGTTGATTTCCAGGTATTTCACAAGGACCAATTTCTAGCCTTTCTCTGAGGATACATCTGGGAGGATAGAAACATCCTTTTTTAAAGTTAGATGTTTGTTTTCATTAACTTCATGGAAAAAGAATAATCCATGAAAATTCCCCTGTCAAAAGTGCTTCACAATTTGGCTTGAAAAAACACAGAAAAGCAGGGGAAAGACATACGAAACACCCATTTTGTACTAGAAATGAGATCATATATACAGACAAGAATCACATCTGCACAGAAGAAGCCTGAGAAAAATGCTGTTGCTAATAACTGGTTTCTAATAAAAAAAAAAAAAAATAGGAAGAACAGGTCAAATCATGTCTTGCATCCCAAAGAACTTGGATTGATTATATAAGCTACTGCCATTCCCACAAAGAATCTTTCCAATAATACCTTGATGAGTTTTTCTTTACTGACGTTATCCTAAGAACTTGATTAATTTACCATCAGGTTATGTTGGTCTGTTTTCTTTGCTGCCACAACTTAATAATTTGTACTTTTAATGAGTTAATTTACATCTAGTTTGGGTAAACTTCAGCCACTGTTATGATTGCAGTGTAGACATCGTCAGAGACATAATTTTAAAGCAAGCATAACTACTGAATGTTAAATATATAGTGAATTTCCATCTAGGTGGAGTCTGCCAATCAGATGTGTTACGCCTCACTTGATCACAGTATCAAGGGAAAATACAGAAAACCAAGGAGGAAGAAAGACCCTTCATTAGAGGATGATGAAGCAGAAAGATCATCTAACCCCAGCACGATGGCTTCCAAAGTTTGCATTTACCTCAACAGTGAGCAGCTGGCTGCTGAAGACATGGCACACATAGAAGCTGTTCATGATGATCCCATCAGATTAATGGGTTTGATTCGTACTACAAAAGGAGAGAACATTTGAAGTGGCTCAATGAACTAAATATGTAACCAGAAAGTGAGACCTGCTTGTTCATTCTGGAGGAACAGTGAATGCTTGGAGACGATATCCTGACAAACTAACATACCAAGCAATGATACCACATGGGTAAGTTAGGTGTTCCAATGTGTCCTCCAAGCACACTTACAGACTAAGCAAGAAGGATAGATCCAGACTGCCACTCTGAAGGACCTGCCCTTCTGAAGACATTTTAAAAGGGAGTTTTAGAAGGTGGTATCTCAGCATTCACATGGTACTGATTCCAGTAAAAATTAATCCTTTGTTTAAAACAACGTTAAACTTTCAAACAGCCCTAAAAGATCTGTTCTGTTGTCTGTAGAACTCTAGCAGGCACAACAATTCTATATGGATATTAACAATACTTTTGGAAGTACACTTAATGATTTAGTTTTTTTCCCCAATTAAAACCTGATCTGCTGTTCAACATTGTGTACTTTTCCACTGTGATTGGTCTATGGTAATAACACAATATATATAAAGCTTTTTGGATAACTGTTTAACAGCTTGTTTAAAGTCGTAATTGTACATCTTGTAAGATTTAACAACATCCTCATATACCTTTAATTTTCTTCTGTGAGCGATACCAGAATATATCTCAAATCTCAGCCATGATTAAGAGTTCACAAATATATTAGCAAATTATCTGTAACAATAAAGCTCCCAGGCAGGATTTTTTCTTTTTAATGTTCTACGTGATGTTTAAATTCCTATCAGGTTTTACATTGCCATTGTTACCAACTATTTTACAAAAGTAGAGCCTTTTTTGTGTCCGTATCCCCCTCCCTCCCCCCCAAATTGCATACTGTGTGCACATTCATCTTAAGACTTTAAAATAATAATTTTGTTTAAAGTGGGGATTTATTTTTATATTCTATGAGTCATTAAGTAGTAGAAGAAACAGTAAGGCATGTTGATGCAATATGCTTACCTCTAGGTGCCAGACAGTTCTGCCTTCTCTAAAAAAGGTTATTAGTGCCTTTAAAATCCACACAGAGCAGAGTGTCAAAGAAGCTCTGCTTCAAGCTGAAGATCCCAAGCACATCAGAGAGCACTGCAAGTGCTTCATGTCCTGAAGGCTAAAGCCCCAGAAGCAGGTACAAGAAACAAAGCAAACAAAAAGCCCATAGGACAAAAAGCCAACACTTCTAAAGGCAGAAGTATATGTACATGTCCAGATGTGGAATGAATTTATTATGAAAAACAAATTATCACTGTAAAAGAAACAGTTATTTGACAGCCTGGTTCATGTTTAACTCTTAGTTAATGGAGCCTCTTTAACATGGCTTAATTTCTATGCTAGACTAGAAGGAAGGGGCCAACCCCTGTGGACAAAGCTGCCCAGCATCACTGCCTGTCTTGTGCTAGCACTTGCTCTCATGTGCAGAAATCACGTCAATATGTTTGGCTCCTACATTGCAGAAACAAGGCAAATTTGGAATTAAAGTGACTGGGTTATCATGGTCTAACAACAACTGCCATTGGATAAGCAAAAATAAATACTCTTGAAGAACTGATAAAAACAACGAGCCTGACTAGGATTATAAGAAGGGAGAGGAGGAAGGCAAATCCAAAGCCAAAGAGCCAAAGCTTATAAGTAATAAAATACATGTCAACATACTTTTCCTTAGACTCGCATTGAATAACATCAATGTGATATTTATATGAAATATTTCAATTTAGCTGCCACCAATCAGCTGCAATACTCAGCCCTCTGGGGTAACTAAGAGAAAATTTTCTTAAATAATCTCTCCAGCAAATAAGCATAGACCCAAAAGTCATTATGATATTCCAACACATGCATGAAACAAGGGATACTGCAGTTGCATTTAATACAATTTGTGCACACACTTCATAGAGAAGTTGCTATTTCCCAGTTTTCTCACAGCATTTGCACTCTTGATCATCTTTCCTCTATAATTACTACAAAGAGCTTCTATGAGTTACCTAAATTCAACCCATCATTTCAGCCTGACCATTAATCTAAGGGAAATTAAGTACACACTTCTCTCATTGAGCATACATGTAACATGAAGTCATAAACATCTAGTTTCCCATGTTCTTAGCCTTCATAGTTTAGTCCAGCTATTTATTTACACCAATTTTCAGCAGTTCCCTTGCAACACAGCTTGCTAAAAGAGCAGGGCACTTTTGTAAATCTTCTCCTTCAAGATACCCTTCCTTTCCACATTAAACCACAACTTCCATAAAATTAATTCACTGCTACTTGCACAGATTGCAGTTCAGGATCATCTTTAATGGCCTATCCACTGTTTCCAAGGCACTTCTAATGCTGCTACAGTGCAGATTTAGTTTTATTCTGCCAGCTCTTTACCCTCTGTCTGCTTGAATATGCAACTAAATTACCTCTTTTAAAAAAGAAAAAGAAGAGAGAGGGAAGAAAAGAGAGAAGGAAAAAAAAAGGAAAAAAAAGGAAAAAAAAGGAAAAAAAGAAAAAAAGAGAAAAGAAAGGAAAAAAACCACACTTTTTGGGACAGTTTCAAATACTGAGTTCTTACCTGAAAGAGCAGGTTCAACATTGCTCCATTACAGAAAGATCTACATAAACATATACATAAACTAAATACCTATACTGGTTAAATTCTTTTTATGTATAAAATTTCAGCTAATTAAAACCAAACAAGAAAATGTTTATGCTGTGTCAGTAACCTAGCCTGTTTTTCCAGTGTTCTTTATTTCACATGCAAGCATCAGTTCAATGGAACAGCAAAGAAAGAGTGAACAACAGGAAATATGGTGGAAGAAGCAAAACTCTGGAAGAACAGAGCTCAAAGCAGCATAGAAACTGGCTTCTTGTTCTGTTCAAGAACATTTAAGATAACAAGATATTGGTTTCAAGAGCTAAAATTACAATAAAAAACCCCTCCTGTGTGCCCAGAAACTATGTAAAGCCAAAGTAATTTTTTTTTTTTTTTCCTTTTCTGGAGCTCAGAAAGCTGACAAAGCGCAATATTGTAAGAGAGTGTACTTGACCTGACACCATTGAAGCGATCTCCTTGCCACAGCAATGAAAACATGTGGGACCCTGCCACATGTATATGCTGTAGGTATACAAACTCCCCCTGAGAAATGACAGATCAAACAAAATGCTGAAAGCAGGTTTTTGTTCAAAATATGCTTTTATTTATAACATATATTGTGTCAGGTAGGGTTTTTTTCAGAAGACAGAACTAATATATCCACTAAAATTATAAAATTCTACTGTAAAATCAACTTTGCTTAACTACTTAGAAAACTTTAACATGAAAATTGCATAGCAGGCATATTACAAGTCATAGGATGTAATACTGCATTTGGGTCATCCAGTGCAGTTTAAAATTTTTTCAGTCATTTAGTACTAATACATCTATAAAGCACAAATAAGTATGAATTAATCAGAAAGAGCTTGTTACTTGTCTTATGACTAATAGGTTAAGAATCAAAAGATTTGATAGATCACGTTCAACACTACTAAATACAAACTTTAAATTCAGCCACAGAAAGGAACCTGATTCCTTGCAACACCTGATGAAGCCAAAGGAGTAAGAAGGGCCTGTCAGAAGGGATGAGCCAGTTCCTGAAGGTTTACGTTATGGGGAAGTATAAATCAGGACTAACTGTATATTTTATATACATAGTCATTCTTGATTCTTGGAAGAAGAGAAACAAAACCAGACTTTATAAAATACTGTCTTCTTTGTAGCATGCTCCTTCATGAATTTTTAACTGGGAAATCATCCAAGGGACTGCCAGAATTTTTGTCTTTGTCATCCGTGTAGCTTAGTTTTCTGAATATTCTGTAAGAAAGAATCGTTTAGATGATAAAGCAAATCACATAAAAATACTATGCTTGCTGAAATTCTGATTAACAGAATGAAATGGAAACAAATCAGAGAGCAAGATATCTGAACATCTTGACTGTAAACAGCAGCATTCCTATATGCTTTCAGCTGAAGAGGAAACTTTTCATCTTACGTCATTTTAACGTCTCAGTAATGCTACTACATTAACTATATTAATATCTATGAAACTTCATGATGTAATCTTTGAATGTATTCACAAATACTAAAAATTAGATAGAAGTGAGAATATAATTATTTTCTTGGGTATTACTTAAGAAGTGGCGTTTTTTAAAATCTATTTTAAATTATTTTGGTTTACATCTGACAATAAGTAAAGCAGTAATAGCTGTAGGACAGCATTCATAAAGAGCCTAATAAAAGCTTATTGGTTATGAACTTTTCATTTTCATAATAATGTTCTAGATAAAGGCAGTCAAGTTCCAGACAGGAAGACAATGTTCGTTTTCTCTCCACAACCATTCATTACAATGTACAGCATTTTTACACATGGCTTAGGCATAAAATTTCTGAGGGCTCTGAAGCCATTAAAGAAGAGCTTCACTCCTGGGAAACATAGGAAGCTAAGAATATCACACCACAGGCCTAAGGAAGCTTGCCAGCTGACAAGCCATTTTGGCTACAAATCAGCAAGTATGCATGTGTAAGTATAGAACAAAGAAATAGATTTTATTCCAGATGGCTTGGCAAGAAAGCACTCTGTGAAATCCTGATTTCCTCCTTTCTCAAACTTCTATATTTACATGTATTAATGAAAGGAAAATCCTTTCCTCAAGAACAATTACTAATTTCACAGAATAGACTCAAAGATGCATTTTGGTTGGAAAAAAAATAAAAGACCATGAAGTCCAACCATTACCCTAGCATACTGCCAAGTCCACCACTAAACCATGTCTCTAAGCATCATCTACTTGTCTTTTAAATGCCTCCAGGGATGGTGACTCCACTACTTCCCTAGGCAGCCTGTTCCAGTGGCTGACAACCCTTTCAGTAAATAATTTTTTCCTACTATTCAATCTAAACCTCCCCTGGCACAATTTGAGGCCATTTCTTCTTGTTTTGAGAAACTTCCCTGGGCAAAACTTTATTGTAATGTTTGTAACCACTCCAAGAGTTCCTTCAGATCCCATAATGAAGTGATAGAAGTCAGGTCCTGTAGACACGTGAGGTACTTGACAGTTTTTTCCTACTATTCCTCTAGGAGTTACCGTTTTTATTTGAATCACCAGATCTTCAAAGTTTCTGTATTTTTTTTTTTCCATGTCTGATGCCATCCTCCTAGTGAACTGAACTCCAAGGATACTGGTTCATGGCCTATACAGAAGCCACTTTCAGCAAGCTGTTTTTCCAGCTCTTGTCCAACAATGCCAGCTTCCACACAAGCTGTTAGGTTTTTCTCATCAATCCAGATAATCTGATTCATTTGTGGTGTATCCAGTGAGATAATTGTTCTTTTTCCTTCTTCAGGACATTCAAGGGCACTAAAGACACTCACCCCTCCACCAAATGGTATTATGCAGAAATTATGTTTGCAGGCTAACTCCACATTTTTAACTACATCTTCATGGCAAACAGGCCATACAACTGTATCAGGAATTCACTTAAGATTCATCCCTGAGTACAAATATCTCATGTGGGCAGTGACCATGAGCTCTGAATACTTTATCTTCTGCATCCTGCAAATACGAGATTTAGTGGCTCTAAGATCCTGGAGAACTTCTTAATTTACAATGGATGGAGGTACATAATTAATATTTAAGGATACTCTAGAGGTAGTTGTGTGCTCCAAAGCTTTTTCTATTCATTCCTTAAAATTTGGTAATACCGTACCACCTAATCTGTACCTTTTTCCTGTGAATTCTGCTTGACCCTTCTTATTGAAGATAAATTTGGAGTAAGTATATGCCCACCCATTTCATTTCAGAAGTTCTTGCTGCCTCTTCAGGATGGTGCCAGAGGTTAGCCTGGAGAAGCCCCCCTGCGCTTTGCAGGGGTTCAGGGAAAACTTGTTCTAATGCTTGTTACTTGGGAGAAGAGATCAACACCCATCTCACTACAACCTCCTCTCAGGTAGTTGTAGAGACCAATAAGGTCTCCCCTCAGCCTCCTTTCCTCCAGATTAAACTCTAGTTCCCTCAGCCACACCTCCTAAGACTTGCTCTCTAGAACACTCACCAGCTTTGTTGCCCTTCTCTGGACATGCTGCAGCACCTCAATGTCCTTCCTGCAGTGAAGGGCCCAAAACTGAACATAGTATTTGAGGTGCAGCCTCACCAGTGCTGAGTACAGGGGTACCATCACTTCCCTATACCTGCTGGCTACGCTATTTCTGATACAAGCCAGGATGCTGTTGGCCTTTACTGCTGGCTCATATTCAAAGCACTTACCTTTGGTGACACTTCTGTGCATTTCTGGGACAATTGTAATTCTTCACTGCCTGAGGCCAACTGGAGTGGGCATCTGCAATCCCTGATTCCAGCAATGGAAAACAGTAGTATGAAATGGGTAAGAACAATGCTGACTAGCATGGACACTGCAATGTGTTCTTAAAACTATTAGCCTATTGACATTAGCAGTACTTTATTGACATACTTCAATGAGCCAATTTCAGTATGAAAATATTCGAATGCAAAAGATTCAGGAAAACTTAATTGTATAAACTGAATATATTTAAGTATAAGCTAGGTTTCTTCAAAATGCTTATTAAATTTTTCTCTGGCATGAACAGTTTCTTCTACTGCCTTTTTCTAATAATTTTTATACCTAAAGTACGAGTTAAAATTTGAGGAAGGCAAGATAAGACAGATGGAATAAATCCACCTCAAATAATCATATTCTTTACAATTAATAGGTAAAGAAAATGCAACAAGGCAAGAACATGCAAACAAATGCAGTTCTTCTGCTGTTTTCTTCCTGTATACCACCTGACAGTATTTTAAAGCCTCCTTCTTCAGTATTTTCCTTTACATAGTAGTCAGTTTTTATCTTGGTGACGTGATTTTACTTAGCAGGAAAAAAGTCCAAGTTATGTTATAAACATGTTTCAACCACGATCAGGTTTTTAAAAGGAAATCTTAAAAAATTAGCTTTTTTTTTTTACAAAATATTAAAATTCTACTGTCTTGAAGTGGCAAAATTATTTTATCCAGATTAATGATACAATGCAGCTAAGCAAGTGACAATAGCCATGCAACAACTCAATCACAAGATTTTATAAAGCTGAAGAATCCAAACAAAAAAGTGTAGGATAAACAAACTGCATTCATTGCTGAACATTTGCATACAGAAAGGAAAAACAACAGAAAACTTTAATAAAAAGGAAGAGAAAAAAGAGCAGATAATAAACAACACTTAAGTCTGAAAAATCCTAGTTAACCTAAAGAAAAGCTTCTTAAATAGCTGTTACATGTGATTCAGGAAACCCTTTTCTGTATAGATTCCTTACTTAAGGGAACACTTAAACATAACAAATTATTACTGAGAAAGAAGACCTGTCACCTAGACAGTGGGCTACCCAGATCTGTAGATTTAACCTTTGAAGAAGTGCTTGTGATTGCTAAAGTAATCCATAGTTTCTGAAACTAACCTTGCAGGGAAGTACCAGGAATACCAAGAAAAGTTTTGTCTGAGGAAGCATGAAATCCATAGTCCTGAAAATAAAGCATCAGCAGATTACTTAAATGGAAAAATTCACACAATTTACAGCTTGCCTCGGAAAAAATGACCAGGAATCTGGAAATAAGGGCCTGATTTAAATATTAAATCAACAAATAATTCCAGTGGAACCCAGGAAAGCTTAATTTGTTTGCATCAACTTGTCCATCTATAAAATGAATAAAACATCATTTCAGAAGGGCACCACCTTAATTAACAGGGTCAGTGAGATTATTTTAACCAGTGACACAGCCTATTAAAATGAAACAATCTTTTACTGAGCATTTTATAACCATTTTCAAGGTTACTAAATATTGTCAGCTTCCTCACACAACCTGGGAAACCTGATACAGTTTATATTTTACCAAATAAAGGTCCCGAAATTCCAAACCTGTAAAACAACCATACTGACCAACTAGCACCAGAAGTATAGTCAGTAGTTTAAACAGATTCCAGCTCTGATTTTTTTAAGTCCTTCTCCAAATACCAACAAAGAATGAACAATTGTTTTTTATAAGGTCCTTAAGTACCTGATGCTGACAGTTGTGACTGGCAAAAAAGCTGGGGTTACTGCCATTGCACGTGCTCAAAAAATGCATGCCATCTGTCTGAAGAGGAACATTTTTTCTGTGAGAAATCTGTTGACATTCTGTTAACGGAAAATAGCGTTCTGGTATATTTCTCAGTCGCTTTACTGGTGAACAAAGAAGATCATTTTGAAAATTTCCTAGTCTTTTAACTCTGGGAAATGCAGAAGAAGTTCGAACAGGTGAATTAACAAGAGCATTTACAGTTTCAGACATCTGTATGCCTTCGTATTTCCTTAAATTTGAAGCTCTCTGAAACCCAGGAAGTTTTGGAACAGCATCACTACACAACTGCTCACAGATTCTGTCAAACTCTCTAGCATACTGCATGTCAGACTTCACAGAGTCACTTAAATTACCCTTCACTAATCTTCCTTTCACTTCAAAGTTCTGTGAACTTGGAATAGGTCTTGTCACTGCCAAAGGCTTTTGGAATTCTTTGGAACACAGTCCATAGTAGAGTTTTTCAAATGCATCTTCAGATTTTGGGAGCGTCTTTGAAGGACTATGCTTAACAGACAATGGGGAAAATGAGTGTTTGCCCTGGAAAGAAATTAGTCTTTCAGATATTGTTTTGCCAGTAATTGGGAATAAAGTCTTTGATGCTTTTGCAAAAGAACAGCTTGTGACACGGGCAAAAGTGCTACTGTTGCTAGAGAAACTCCAAGTAGATGAACACAACTTGGAGGTATCACCACCAGGAAAGTCAATTTTTTGAGCTTTAGTCTCTTTTACCAGATGAAGTGCAGTTGACTCTGAACTGGCAGTAGATGTTTTAAAAGGGTATTCTGAGGAACATTTGCAAGCTGATTTTTCACTTTCTTTGCATTTTGAACTCTTCAGTGAGACAGTACTCTGTAATTCATCTTCAACAAGAAATGTCTCGCCCATTCTAGCCATAACATTAGGAAAAACAGTCTGTTTGGAAACTCTCTGGCCACTTCCAGATACCAAATGATGTTCTAAACTTGAGTCAGAGTAGTCCATTTTTACTTCATTTGTATCAACATGAGAATAAGGTACCAGAGTAGATAAATTATTAATGGAAGAATTGTCAGCAGAAAATTCTGTGAGGTCATTTCCAAAAGCTTGATTCTGGATGTCCTTACTTCTACTGCTGCATATGCTGGGTAGTGCTCGCTTCAGTTTAAGAGGTCTGAACCCTCTTATTTTGTCTACAGTGACATTGAGTCTTGGTCTTCTACAAGACATTCTTCTGTGCCTTAAGTTTCCAAACAGGTATTTAAACACTTTTCTCTGAGACTGCTTTTTCATGAGCCTTATAAATGTCTTCACCATCGCTGGATACAGGTCTGCAAGAGTTACATTGCTCCAGGAGCATTCCTCATCTGCAGACTGGTATTCTTGGAAGATACTATCATAGCAACTTTTATTCAGTTCTGGAGAAGTTTCATGCCTAGTTATAGTAATTGTACATGGTGAAATGGGAACAGAAGATTGTAACTGAAGAGATCTGGAGGAAGAACATTCATTTGACAACTCTACCCTTCTGCAAACAGTGGCTTGGTTGCCTATGCAAAAAAAAAAAAGTAAATGATTAATCACAAAACAAAACCAGAAGAAAAAAAACAACAAACCCAAACCTATTAGGGCACTTCCAGTAAGGTACTACATGGCTTAGAAACAATTGCATTTTGTATAGACAGTCTTACTGTAATAGCATATTTAATTAAGCTTTTTTTGCCAGGCTAAATAAATTATCAACATACAAGCCATAAGGAAAAAAACCTAAAGGTTTTTCCTAGCCATATTGAATTGATAGGTTATAGAAGACATAAATGAAATGCACTGGAAATAAACCTATTTTAAAATAGCTTAATATATAGAAATAACATATTTTAATCGTAGAGGTAGACTGCTTTGCCCTTTGTGATTTCTGATCAAGAGGCACAGCCTTATGCTACAGCTTTTTTTACTCTGAAAGTTTTATCCTTGGCTAGTTTCAGTTCAGCTTTGCTTGCCATAAAACATGATGAAGAGAAGGCTTTTTGTAGTTGTTAGTATCAAGTCTGGAGAGCTTCTGAAGAAAGTTTACTAGCAAAGTACCACTTTAAGTACCAGTTACCCGTAGATGCAAAGCCATCTGTTACAGTCCTTGAATTGAAAATAAGCAGAACAAAAAAATTATGCTTTTGTTTTAAATGAGCATAATGCTGCTTAATTTTGTAACTATGCATTTATTTCATGCAGCTATTTAAAAAGCCTTTTTTATGTATATAAGTTATTTATTTTCTACTGTTGAAACAGATTTTACAATAAGCAAAATCATGTCTAACTTCTCTTCAAGAATCCAGCCTGTTGAATTTTTCTGTTGGATAAATACTGCCTCTGTGTTCTCAATAAGCTAAACACATATTTCTAATTAATTTTAATAAACCCAAATTTTTAACTAACATATTTAACCAACACCCAAAAGATTTAGTTGTACCAATCAGTTCTTGCACTGGTGAAGCTACTTGAGGACCCTCCGATGAACCTTGAGGTGCTATCTGAAGAACAAAGGTAGAAAGAAAATAAGGCATTATCTAATATCCTGATTTTTTTTTATTTTTTAGTTGTTTTTTTTTGACACATTTAAGATAACTGGAGAACCCTATCTGTGACTCTTCCTATTCTCTCCTCAGTATACTAGGTCCTGTGCAGGGTTATGTCCCTAAGGAGCTTAGTAAATTTCAGACAGAGAGGAAAAAGTCTAACATAAGTCAGTCAGTAGTGTAAGTCTAGTCAGTAAAAATTGTTGAGAATTACCAGTTTAACTTTGGAAAGCTATTCATCATCTTTGCAACTTCTACATTATGTATCACATTTTAATCCCTTTCCAAAAGATGATAACTTATACACAGAGATGTACACACACCTGGGTAATTTGTACATCTCTGGTGACTCTAGTAGGAAACAGAAGCAGTACCATGTAACATAACCCTTTTCCACCAATCCCACTCAACCTACAAACTTCAGATTTGGGCCTTTCAGAAAGCTTACTGAAGTGAAGATCAATTCATACACCATGGTTCAAAGAACAAAGTATAAAAGTTAAAAAAATAAATTAAACATTTTGTATCATCTGCTCTGCTTCTTACAAATTGCTGCTGTCAGACCTGATACTGTGATATTTAAGTAGACAGTAAGCAGGAGAGGAACAATGATGGAATAGCAGAGAAACTGTATTAGAGTTCATTGTGCTGAGAGAGTTCTTATTTTATTCTAATTAGCTAATAACTTAGAATAGGAAAAATATGTTACCGTAATCCACTTGGGAATATTTCTAGCATGATCTTGTACTATCACATCCACTTGAATTTTTGCGTTCTCTTGAATTTCCACATCATCTACATACTGGTTCTTAGAAGGGGGGGGAATAATAATTAATTAAAACACACAGACTTGTGACACTGACAAAACCAAACATTATTTAGATTTGTTTCAAACCAGTATTATTAAAACGAGGATATTCGACCAGCATAAACATATTTTTGATGTATGTATTTGATGTCAAAAAAGCCCACCCCATGAAGGTACTGTGTGTGAAGTAATATAAAAAAAGAGATAACTAGCTAGTTTATTGATGCAGGGAAAGATGGCTCAGAAGACCCTGAAGCTTTCTCTGGTATGCTAATAATACCAAGACACAATATTACTTCATATAGGTCTTCATGACATTATTTACTGAACCTCTTACTTGCTATACTTACTAAAAATGTGCATTAAGACACAGACTACAGAGAGCCTTCCCCTGATAGTGGATCAACTCATCAGGCACGTGTAAGCTATTCAAATAGTTCAATCATTCCTATAAAATATAAAATTATTCCATTATATTTAGACACCAGAAATTTTTACCTTGAAATGAATGTCTTCAAATTGACTTCTTACTGAAGCTATATCAGCATCACTTTCTGCATCTACTATTTGAAGATAAAGATTATATAAAATTTAGTTGAACTCAAAACCAAAACGGAAACGTTTTTAAACACACACTATATAACTAATGGACTAAACTAATTTCATTTTAGAAAACTGTTTTCTACAACAAAACTTATACTCTGTTTTACATTTCCATTTCAAGTCCAATTGAAAAAATCATGGTTTATAGGTTCATAAATGACTTGAGGGGATCAAAGAGTGAAGATTTATGCTAACCATTTCAGAAGAACATTTGCAAAAGACTGCTCTACAAGACTCACTATTCATCAATGTATCAATCCCACTTATTTCCCACTACATTGCTAAATATGCCAACAAACATGCTTCTACCATACTTCCTTTTCTTAGTTTCTCATTGTCAAGACTGCCTTGGAACTGCCAAGGTAAGAAACAAGAGACTTGAGAATATTAAAAAGCAACTCCCAATGTTTCAACTCAATTTTTATGGGTATTTTTGTGAATGAAATGCAAGGAAACATTTTTTTTGCTAGATGTAGCCAGACCTGCTAATTCATCATTAGTTAAAGCCTCTTTCACCCTCATAAAACATGTGACTGCATTGTAAGACCTAATTTCTGAATTTCCCTGGCTGTTAGATCTTTGCCCTATAATCGTATTCACCACAGGGCAGCAATGAGGAGAGAAGCATGATGCTGGGAAGTTAAAAAAGTGAGCAGAAAAAACATAAAATCTTTGTCAGATACCTCTGTGGACAGCTGCTGCCATAGAGCTAGGAGAAAAACACACATGAAAGAAAAGCTATGCTTGTGGGAGACAACACAATTTTGCATTTTCTGGTGAAAACACTGAGCAGAGGGTTGGCTTTGACAGCCTACCTGATACCAGTAGAAATATTTTGTTAGAACTGAAACCCGTATCTGTCAGATTATCAAAGTTTCTTCCTACATGACTAATTGAAGACAAGGTTTTGGTCACTTTATGCACAGAAAATCAGTTAACAAGGATCAATAGTGGAGGTAGCTGTAAGAATGTTAATATTTTAATCAGGTAAAGTTTCAGCCTGCAGTGTCTGTTGTAACAGAGGATACTCTCTCTTTCTGCCATACACCTTTCTTCCTCCAGTAGAATCAGGCACAAAACTGGCAAACTGCTCCCTAAAATGGTCACTGAGATGACAATACTCGATTGCTACAAAAAAAAGGGAAGTTCTTGAGATCAAGGTAACAACTTATGGTTGCATAAGGAAGAGTATGGCCAGTAAGTGGAGAGAAGTCATTCTCCCCCTCTACTCTGCCCTGTTGGGGCCACATCTGAATCCAGTTCTGGGCTCCCCAAGTTTGAGAGACAGGGAACTACTAGAGAGAGTCCAGATGACTGGAGGATTGGAGAACCTCTCTTATGAGGAAAGGCTGAGAGAGCTGGGACTCTTTAGCCTGGAAAAGAAAAGGCTGAGGGGAGACTTTATTAATGCCTGCAAGTATCTAAAGGGTAGGTGCAAGGAGGATGGACCCAGACTCTTTTATATAGTACCCAGTGACAGAACATGGCAACGGGCACAAGCTAGAACATAGGAATTTCCATTTAAATACGAGAAAAAACTTCTTTATGGTGAGGGTGACAGAGCACTGGAACAGGCTGCCCAGGGAGGTTGTGGAGTCCCCTTCTCTGGAGATATTCAAGACCTCCCTGGATGCAGTCTTGAGTAATATGCTCTAGGGCATCCTGCTTTAGCAGGGGAGTTGGACTAGATGATCTCTAGAGGTCCCTTCCAACTCTGACAATTCCATGATTCTGTGAACTCGTGTCCAGGACGTGTCCATCACGCAAACTACAAATTACTAGAAGATTCCTTGTATCACAGAACGAACTGATGTGTATACAAGTTGAATACACTTCTAGGGGTGAAATCACAAAAAAGTGTAATTTTAGTATGTCTCCAATGTACTGTCAATCATACTTCAAATAACTGGAACATTTGTCATTAGCTGAGGACCATGGCACAGCACAGAATGGAAAGAAGTGAACTATCTTCTCCAGGGAACTTTATCGTGTTTTGAAGGGCCAAAAAGGAAATTCACAAACACCTTTGTTCTCAAGTACAAAAGAGGGAGAAAAAGTGAAAATTCTCTGGGAATTTTTCTCTTGAAAATTATCTCTGGAAAACTTAACCTATAATACAGGAAGTTATTTCACAGGAGATGCACTCGATACACTATAGTTACCTAAAAAGTGTGCCTTATTTAAAAGATGAACATGTTAATAAGGGGGTTACTGTAAATGTTAAGTTTTGACTTTGATGTGATCTTCTGAACTTAATTCACTTAAATAAATAATGTTCAGATAATAGATAAAGTTAGATTTACGTTTAGATAAATACACTTAGATAATGTTTCTCTTTCTCTCCAAATAAATTATTTTTTCTGTGATACCATCCTACTAGACACAAGAAATTGTTCCGCTATCACTGTTCTTTGCCATGCTACTTCCTATGAAACCAAAGAAGGCAGACCTAATAAATTTCCCTATGAAGGGCAGACCAATACTTCCAGGTAGAGGTGAGAGCTATTTCACTTTATTTCTACCTGCTGTTGATAGGCTATGCATACCTCAAAACCAGAAATACTGGATAATACCTGGAAGAAATATTGTCTTTGCTGAGAAGTATGAAGCATTAGGAATAGTAAAGATGGAAAAAACCTGCCAAAGATAAAGTTTCAGCTAAAGAAGCTAAAGAATACTTTTTTCATAACAGCACGCCCTATTGCGTACCTTTTTTATATTTAAAAATGTATAAAAAATAAAAACCCCAAACACCTATGTGAACTCCATTGTTAAGTGAAGAATCAAAGCCCACATCTCTGCAAAGTTAATTTCCAGGTCGTACTGTATTTGGAAATAGCTGAAACTCAGAAGCTGCTATAAATCCTTTCAAGTCTCTTTCTACAGCATTCACAAGAGAAGGAGGGGATCATCTTATTATTGTATGCTGTTATGAAGATACTAGACTCTGAACTGCACCACTTATTTATCCTGCGAGAGCAAAAGACACAAAGGACACTTAAGAGAATTTGAGCTATAAATGCCTCTGAAATACGTTTCCTGTATTTCAGTGTACAGGTTAAGAAAAAACAAAGACACGTTTTCTAAATTTGCAAAAACTATTTTATCACTCAAATAAATATTTGAACTTATTCGCTCAAATGGTAGGAGGACAATATTCAGATCACTATTTTCTACTTTCCCTCAACAGAGAAGCAATCATCTGTCTTGGAGACAGCTATGTGTGTGAAGCATCTCACTAGCTAACCATATTTTGCTGCAACTGCCTTGACTAGCATAAGTTTTAAATATTTTAAAAGTAATTGAAGATTGTTACCACAAATTAATACAATAAATAAATTACTTGGGAATACATGGTCAAAAAACATAGCAGACAGGACACAAGACTGATGCTGAAACTGTTACAAACACTACTGAACACTTACTGTTGCAGCTGCAGGTAATATTCATATTTACCAGACGACTAGAAATTAATCTATATATTGCAATTATTAATAAAACTTTGATTACCATTTATGACAAAGTTTTGATTCCACTGTTCCTTTCTTTTTTTAGAAAAGGCAATCAAATATACTCAACATTGACTTCCCAACTTATCGGGGATTCAGGACTGAGACAGTAAAGAGGAATGTGGGTATTGATTTTGCAGTACTACCAGCACCTCAGTGTTGCTATTCCTATTCTCTATTTTCTGAAAGGATATAAAACATTTACTCAAATTATTGTTACTATACTATAAAATTATAAAAAAATATTTGTAATCATATTCAGAAAGTTAAAAAGAAGGTGCCTAAAAATTAAATTTAAAAAACCCACCTATATCCGATGTATCCATATGAGAGGCTTCAGGGGATTCCTTAAAAGCACAATAAAGGAATTTTAAGACCTGGTAGCATAAGCTATTTGAACTAGTTTGTAGATTTTTCTGCTCTTGCTGCTTGTTATTGTTTTTTTAAAAATTTTTTGGAGGGGTTAGTGGTGGAAAACAAAACGATTTATATTCCACAAACTATATCCAAACAATACCAACTTTATTAATACACCTGTACACAAATTTGTCATGATTCACATCTCATTACTCAGTGGGGAAAACTATTTTCTTCTCAACCCTTCTATATTCAGATAAATAATGCAAGGAGAAGGTATTTTACCACAAGAGCAAAACCAGTTGACAGATGAATTCTAATCACCAAAGTTTTATCAGCGTATACTGGGGAATTTGTGTTCCAATGTATAAGGAAAGTTTCTTAACTGACCACTTCAAACAATTCTGAATTGCCTACTTCAAACAATCATATATATAATATTTCAAAACGGCATTTTTGCTCTATTTTGTACAAGTCTTGAGAGCTGCATTAAAAACTCACATATATGGATAAAAAGCCTCTTCTAAGTGTTTACAGTCTTCTTCTGACATAATATTCATCAGAATTTCTGTTTTAAAAGGTCTAAATGTCTCTGTACAGTTCAAATATAAAATCAGTGTATTGTGGGTTAAAATGGCATCAGTAAAATGAGACTATTCTAGCTACCACCTACATAGAATAAATAAATAGGAGTGACAAGTGGGATGGTGTATGTCACTCTTCAAATGCTGAATATTTTCTCCTTAAAAGGATAAGGCGACAAAAGACATATTCTAGATAGACTTTTATAGATCTGGATTTGTAAATCTATTTGTGACAGATTTAACAAATAATAAGTTTAAAAGTTAGACACATGTAGTGCCTAACTAAAGACACCTGATGATTTAAAGCCTTTATCAAACTCTTCTCTCTCCCTTTAAATCAACTTTAAAGAATAGCAGAATTCTGCTGACATCCACGGCTGATATAATCGCTGCTATTCGATACCCCAAATATCATACTGGGAGGGAGAATATGTAATTATATGAAACATACATAAACCATAACACAAACACAAATAGGCACATAATAAAAATATAAAAAAAATATTGCATGAATCCACCATCACAAAATGTACTGGACCACCACATACATAAGGCCAGAACTTGAATACATCACCATTTCAAAGCACAGAACATATCAGGGGAGGAAACAATCAGGGGAGTATACTAGATGATCAACATTAACCATAACATGAAGATTTTAATTTTACATTAACATGCAAATGGTAAGACACATCTTTCATAAAATAATTCAACTACATGAAGGGAACTACATGAGGGGAAATATAAAGCAATTGTTTAATAAGGGATCTAAAATTTAAAGAACTGCCACAAAATACTTAAAGTCAATTTTTTTAGAAGTACTTTTTTAAGTAGAATAAAGTGATACAGTTCAGCAATTATTAGGTCTTTAAATTTAACATTATAGTGATGGTACAGGACCACCTGCTCATGACCAATTTATTAGTTTTTGACTACATAAATACATTTTCCCAGAGGCTTTATAAAAGTAGATGAAATGTGGTGCACGTACCTTAGGTGCTGTTGAAGGTCTATCTTCAAGATCACTGGTCTGTTGCTTTGACATTTCTTAGCATGCATGGGAGGAAAAAAATTTTCTATTTCAATTTGATGGATCAAAAATCAATGTTGTATCTGAACCCATTAATTCTTCATTTGTATATACTTATTTTGAAAAATATTTAACACAAACATTCAACAAAAGGAGAACATACATAGGACTGAAACAACAAAAATGACAGAACAACATTCTACTCACAGTAGACTAATTCTGATTAGACATACATCTACCTTATTATGTATTTTGTTCTTAACCCATGAAGCACTACAGAAAATAAAATTTGCCCCTCTATCTTCCCTACACCATTCCCCGTGCCACGTTCCACTGAAGTCCTGTCACTGGTGGCTCTTTTGTTATTTTTCTGCCTCACTCCAGCTAGTTAAGCTACTACAAAACACAAAGTACTTCACTACAGGTTTTATCAGTGTTGAACAGTGAATAAAACCTGTTTTGTGTGCTTTAAATAGTAGGCATCTGTGCGTACCTTCCAGCATAGCATGTGCTATTTTCACAACAGGGTGATACTCTTGGTTGGCTCAGCCAGCCTTCAAGATTGCCTCTTTCTGCATTTGATTATTCCTACATAAGCTTATTACTTGGAACTTCTCTGCATGAAAGTGCACAAGAGTTTAAGTTTTAGCCCCAGTTTGTCAGACCATCTTTCACAGCGGTCATTCCTACTTGATATCATCTGTGAGTTAATTAAGGGTATCCCCTCTTCTGCTAGTTACCTAAAAAAAGTATGAACTAGTAATTTTTTCATGACAAGTCCTGGAAAAAAAATCCCTCGTTTCTCCTCAGTTCGGTCACAGACCATTGTTAACTATTCTAAGTACAGTTTTCCAACCAGTAGTAAACTGGCTATAAAACCACTCTCCTAACAGTTAATGAAGCATATACTATAGCTAGAAGGCTCTGGCTTCAGCTTTTAACTTTCTCAGGAAATTTTTATTCACTATTTTGCAACAAACTACAGTAATACTTCTTTGGAATATAGTAACTGCATTTTTTTAGAAGCTGTGTAAAGTATTTGCTAAATATTTCTGGACTGAGAACACAGAAAATCAGAATAACATGGTAATGTTCTACTGAAATCCCTTACTGAGAAAGATCTGTGAAACATCACAGAGGTATTGTTTAAGAAAAATTCTATAGGAAAGAACAAATTTTAAGTGCCTAATTTATGATAGAAAAAATGCTCTTAGAGGAACATGTAGGGATAGGAGACGAGGGGTAATGGTTTTAAACTGGAAGAGGATAGATTCAAATTAGGTTTAGGAGGAAATTCTTCAGTGTGAGTGTGGTGAGACACTGGCACAGGCTTACCAGGGACATTGTGGAAGCCCCATCCCTGGAAGTGTTCAAGGCCAGGTTGGATGGGGCTCTGACCAACCTAGTCTAGTGGGAAGTATCCCTGCCCATGCAGGGTGCGGCTGGAACTAGATGATCCTTACAGGTCCCTTCCAACTAAAACCATTCTATGACTCTGAATTTTTCTCCTTTTCTACCCAATCTTTAATGCAGTACACTAAATTTAAAACTAACTAGATTAAGACTTTGTAGCATTACTGAAACACCAAGTAAATTCCTTCAATGAGAGCTTCTGAGGCATTCAGACCTTAGGTCAAAAAACATGTATTACCAAAAATTACTTCTGAAAGACTTTGAATGCTGTGTCTCTAAAAAAACCTAACTGCTAGATGCTCTTATCTTTCTGAGCTTCACTACAGATTATAGCCAGTCATTTTTGTATTACTCAGAGCTATCAGCACCTATTTTCTAAAAATTAGAGGCAAAGATCTGGAACATCTGAATCTTTTTGTATCAGATCCTTATTTCCTGGCTCAACATTTTAATTTCCTAGGCTGATTCAAAGCCTATACGTGAACCCTGTATGAACAAAATTTTTGCTAGCATTGTAGAGAAAGAGAAATCCTAGGTTGTGTTTTGTCCTCACATGTTCAGCACAAAACTTTACCACAGAAATGTCAAAATAAGTAACACCAAAATAACTGCTTCAGAACCTTAAGAAAATACAGCCCAACATACCTTCTCACTGTACTACACACAATCATTTCCTCTGATCATTTATCCCAGTAAAAATAAGTAATTTATTGGAACATATATCTCCATTTCAGAACAATATAAACATCTTCAAATGTCATACAACTCCCTAAGTAGTATAAGAATGACACTTCAGTATGCAGTATTGATTTTACTTCCATAATACTGGCTCACCATTGAAGTAACAAAAACCTACTTTTTCCTGCAGGCACTCTGATTCATTCAGTATACCAAATAATCTACCAAATTTTTGAAAGTTCAGGAGATTCTTTTAGTAAGCATTTTTTAATATGCTTACTTATCTATTATTTTCAAAAAGCTAGCAACTTCCAAATTTATTCACTTGTACACCATGTAAGTCAGAGATAGAATTTTTAAAATAATGAACATCTGACAAAACCAAAAAAATCCCTAAACCAACAGTGAGCATCCTAAAGTTTGGTTTAAAACCAAGATATCTTCTATCAAGTCAGGAGTCTTTGCATAACATAATTTATAGGCACTTTACCTGCATTTCTTGGACTTGCTCTGTTATGCTGCAATTAGAAATAGGAAACAAAAGTCAGAGGAATATTAGAATAGTAAAGTTATACCAAAGTAAATAAAGGCATTGGTAAAAATATCTCACAACTAAACACTTCCTAAATAACCATTCAGTTTCCTTCAGGTTTCCCATGGCCTGACCAGAAAAGCCACAAATACATGGTAAAACTCACTTGATCATTCACATCCCACCATGCTGTTGCTGTTACAATCACTGTAGGAACATAAGCTGTATCTACCTTGGCCCACCTAAGAGACTAAGACAAATAATTCCTCCTACAGTCCTTAACGGATTTAGTCTGTAATACTTAGTAGATGATAAACAAGCTATTACCAGGAGTAGGAAAGGAAATACAACCTCTTTTCTGTCTCAATTACATCCATTCTTGTTCCCCAAGACTGAATTTCTCCCATAGCCTAACTCTGCAGGGGTCAAAGTAGCTTCTCCTTTAACTACCTAGGCACACTACACAGCACAGCTTTTTAGAGAGATATTAGTAATGTAATAGAAAGGTGACTTCTGACTATTACGTAAGAAAAACTGAGGTGTTTGACAAAATTCACTATTGAGTTCTATGGGGGAGTTTAGGAAACAGAAACGACTGCTTGTTTAATGTAAATACTCAGAATAAAAAAAAAAATACTGATCATATGTCCACAACAGCAATGGCTTTCGCCTAACACTGACAGCAAGTGCTGAGACTGCACAGGTCCTTTAATTACTCTAGCATTATTTTAGACCAAAAAACATCTATATATGAAACCAGTAAGGCCTTCAGAATTGAAAAGCTGCTTGTCTGAAACAAGATAAACTGATCCAATGCATGTTAACTTCAATGACAATATTCTGATGAGATCCAAAAGTGTGTCCCCACCAGACAGCATCTAAAAAACCAACATTTTTTTCTTCAGGTTTACAAGTGGTGGTAACCACTGGTAAATGGTCATCTACAGTCTGTCACATCTGACAGTCTTAACCAATCTATCCTAAAATCCTATTTTAAAGCAGATGTTGACTTAATTGATTAATACCTCTTGCAAAGACAATACAGCACAGCAATATTATAACGTATTCCGTACACATATTATATATTTTTTAAAAAGAAATATTGCTACATTTTGACTACACAGGACTATATTATTAGATACCTCAAGTATTTCTGCCTTCCAATTTTTAAGCTCCTTTTTTGACACTTCCCCCCATTGCTTTGGTCCTAGAAACAACAAGAGGCCAATATAAACAGTTTGATAAGAAAAAGTAACTAATACCGAATATCACTCAAACATAAATATCTTGAAAGAACTTATATAGTAACAAAACATTATCATATCTGAACAGACTCCAATATGATTGCTGAAACAAAAACATAAAGGAAAACAAACCAAGAGAATATACAATTTCAAGTTGACTTAAAAGGAAAGAAAAAAAAAAATCACACTGAGTCTAACAACAGTGAGCTAAAATCCAAAGAATACTACAGCTCCAGATGCCATAAAGAAGGGAAAGAGAGCAAATTATTTTAAAATTTTATTTAATGCAAGCAGACTACATGGCATCCCTGTTAACTTAGAGCGTTAATAAGGCTTTACAGTACTGAGATCAGTCCATACTGAACAGATTGCATTACAGTGTTGTATGATAATTTCTTTCCTCTCTTGACAGACGATATATAAAGCGCAGTAAAATGCAAACTTCCCATTCTGTAAAAGCCTTTAAAACGTAAAATCTCTTTGGTGCAACAATTACATTGGGCTTGACACTGTGGCAGTACTTTATGTGCCTGTCCAGTAAGTTTTTCAGGAGAATTGATGTGGCAATTTACATATCATAATCCTCACTTCAGTGATGTTAAAGCTGGCACAACATTTCATTTCCCAGTAAAGCTGCCAAGATACTAAGTCACAAGTCCCACTAAACTCCTGAGCCATGTATTTTAGAACAACAGGTTTTTTCTATGATCAGGATTCCATAAGCCTCATTACCTTCATAATGGATTGAGAGTTCTAAAGAAACACTGGAAAATATGACATGGTATAGATGTGGTATAATTTACCCTAACTACATGAACTTTCAGCAAAACGTTAAGATTATCTACCCAGTCCACCCTGACATCTCACATAACAGAAACTTATCAGACCAGCCTTCAGACTACTAAGCTGAGATGAAACTGTACAATTCATTTCTGCATATCAGGTTCCTGATAAAACCTCCATTCCTTTTCCTTCTCCTCAGTCTTCTCCATTTGGATTCTTCTTACAAGACATCCAAAAATTAACCACTGTATCCTGAACTTTGCTAATACCTCTTTTCTGTTGCCTAAAACAGAGCATGCAATGGCCTAAAATGGTGCATATAAATAAATTCTCCAGGTATTAAATGCATGTATCAAAGTTCATATAGGAAATGCCATACCTAAGTGGATAAAATTCATTACCTGTTGCAATTACATGTTAAATAACTGCTAACAGCTGCATACTTTACTAAGTCTAAATAGACAGCATATTGAAGCTTGAAGAAGTTCTTACCAGCAGGTGTATCGTAAGTGAGAGTTTCCATGGAAACAACATAGTCATCTTCAAAAGGATGATTATACTAAATAAAAAGGACCATTAATTATGAGAATAAATAATTACAACGTTTTTAACATGCATTGTAAGTATTGTTTTTAAACAATTCTGTTTTTACTCAAACGTTAAATTATGTTTTATTAGCTGAAGTTAGAAGTCAGCAATCTGGAAATGTTAATTCCTAGAGGAAACACACGTATCTAAGTTACGCAATTTCAAGGCATAAGCAGTCACCGACAAAATGAGGTTTCAGGGATTTTTCAAAAGTAGTGAAGTTACTCTATTACAGAATTTCTTCTAAACTTCCTCTGGAGTAACTGGAATTAGCCACTTGGCATAGACCTACAGCTCATGACATACATAAATATCCATTCTAATGCCAGGTGAGAAAAATATTCTAGAACTAGTCAGGCCTTATGCCAGTACCTAGACATTAGCACAGAGCATTTAGCACAAAAAGGCTCTAAAGTAAGGAGGATTAATGGATGGAGTCTCCCACTTCTTTCTGTAGTTTTGTTGAAAATAGCTCAACAAATGCTAGCTAATTTGGGTCGATGGCACTATAAAGACAACTCAGACTTATCATTATGTCACTTACTTAACACTGGCGATCCTGGATCTAAGTTTTCGGGGCAAATGCAAAGGGGCTGGCTCCTTACCAGCTTACCCAGGGCAAAGCACAGGAGCACGTTGCTCCGCACAAACTGCAGACCTGCACCGGGCCTTGGGTGACAGCCGAGCCAAGAAATACAGGAGCTCGTGACACAAGTAACTCACTCACGAAGAGAGTTCAATGCCAGTTACTGCAAACTAGTGCACAGAAGGAGGATGGAATCTGTCCGTACTGACACACCAGGACTTGAGGCGGTCAGGGAGGGGGAGAGCAGAGGGAAGCTGCCGCGGCCGAAGGCGAGCTGAGCAGAGGGCCGCGCTGCCCAGCGCCCTTCCTGAGGCGGCCGGGGGGACAAACAGAGGCGGTCAGGCCAGGCCAGGCCAGGCCACTTCGGCCAGAGAAAAGGTAAGACGGCGGCGCTCTTGAGGCCGGCGGGCGGGCGGGCGGGCAGGCCGGGGGCAGGCCGGGGGCAGCCCGCAGGCCGCGCGGCGAAGGGCCGCGCCGGTGACAGAGCTCTCCCGCCGCCCCCCGCCTCGGGACGGCGACGACGGTGCCTGCCCAGCGGCCCTCCCCGCCGGCCTGGGCGGCGTGGCAGCGCAGCCCTTACCCGTTCCAAGATGTGGTGAATGGAGACCAGGAAGCGCGCGTTGCTCTGCCGCAGCCGCTCGCCCAGGTCGAACGCCATGGCCGGCGGGCGCCCCCCCCCCGCCCCGCCGCTAATTCAAACCGCGCGCCTCCCGGTCTGCCCCGCAACTCCTCCCGCCCACCCGCTCCCTGCCCACCTGATTGGGCGCTGCTCGCGTCAGTTAAGGCGCGAGGGCGCAGCGGGGCGCCTGATTGGCTGCTGGCGCTGCCCCGGCCCATCCTCTCCCCGCAGAGGCTGGCCGCGGCGCGTGGGTTGGGCGCGGCGGAAAGTCGCTCTGTTCTACCTAGCAACAGCGGCCTGGCGTGAGCTCCCATTGGCCGCGGCGCCGGCCCCTTCCCGGCCCCTCCTGCCTTTCCCGGTCATACTCCAGCCAGTCCCGAGGCCTGGGGTGCCAGGGTGCTGGAAGTAGCACCACCGCAGTGTTACCTGCCCACCAGCACTGGTATTTTTTGATATAATCTCACTGCTCTGCAATACTCTTCAAGCAACCGTTCTTATTCTATATTTTTTTATTTTTTTTTTATTTTTATTTTTATTTTTATTTTTATTTTAAATGCAGTCAGCACATCAAAGCCCCCTTTTGCCAATGTAAAGACCGGTGCATTTTTCATAATGGCTCCTTGTCTGAATCTGATTTGTCTCCATCTACTTCCTGTTTAATACTTCTCTTGTAATTCATCTTATTTTTTAAACGGCAGAACTAAAGCAAAATGCATCGTTTCATCCGTGTTTAAGCATTCTTACTATTACGTGGTGGTGATGTTCACTCATCTGACAAGTTCTGCCTTAAGGCCTTACCCTGCTCCTGGCAGGTGTTACCCTTGTTCTGGTTCTTCATTACTGCCTTGCCCTTTGTCAAGTTACGATTTTTCTGCTGCCACTTCACCAACATCTGTGCTTGGCGGGTAAATCACGTGTGGTGAGCGAGCCAGTGACAAAAGTAGCGAAGTGTTGATGCCAGTTAGCAGGAAGAGTGGTGATTCAAAGCTGATGAACTAGATCCCGCTCCTACATTTGTCGTTCTTGACCTGCTGGGATGACTGCAGGACAAATCATCTAAAAACCATACTCTCACTGACAATGACCTAACTGCGTATTATTATTTTTTATATTCACCTGGCAGTGCATTTGCAGAAGTTCTCATCACTTTCTCTTGCTGTTCACTTTGATGGAAGCTGTGTTTTGAATATATAAAAGCTTATGTAAACTTCTTAAGATTTAAAATAGTGTAAATACTCTGAGTAAATCAGATCCTAAGCCTCTCACACTGAGTTGACAAAACTGGTGGGCATTCAGTAGTTCAAACCAAGTCCCTGTAATCTTTCCCATGGGTAAAAGAGAATTCTACTACTACTTTTACTTCCCTGTATACTGGAAAAATAAATTCTGTGATACTTCCAAAATAGTAAAATATTGGAATATGTCAGTGTGTTATTAAGAAGTTTATTAGTAGACAAGCCTATATATGTTCAGGGCAAGCTTTAGATAATGTGCAATAAAAAAGACCTGAAGCCCCACACTTACAGAGGGATGAAAGGAAGTACTAGGTGGCTGTTAAGTTTCTTTCAACAATGTGCTATTCCCATGGAGGGGGAAGCATCATAAAATCTGATTTTTCAATCTAGGCTTTGGGGTTGTCATGGCCTTTTTTGTCAGGTTTTGTGATCCCCTTGCAGTGCTGTGATAATGAAAGACTGAAGTGCAGTGCACATATAGGATGAGTTAATTCTTTTCCTCTGACATTCCCTAGCTTAGGAGTCACTCACTTTAAAACCTTAATGTCTTCTAATATCTTGATATGTAATTTTATACTAGAAGTAGTAGAAATAGCCTCAGACTTACTTTATATTTGAGGCAATCACTAACCTAGGAAAATAAGGGTATGTTCTTGCTAATTCAGTCTTACTCATAAAAGATCAGTCTTTCAGCCAATCTATCCGGTAGTTCCTTTTGGCTGTTTTGAATTAATGCTACGCTTCACTAGAGTGACAGGAGCACTCAAACGCAAAGAATTTATTCTGCCACTCCTGGGAGAAAAGGAGAGTGACATTCAGCAGTTGTGCATGACACCTATGCTGTAGCAGTAGTAACAAGTATATCTGATAGGTACAACCAAAAATTTCAAACTCCATGACCTTAGGAATCACAAAGTTAACAAATGTTAGCTAATGCTTTTGCCCAGAGGATGCATTTATGCAGGCAGCAAAGCAAAGTAGTGCATCAAACGATAAACAAGAAAAGAAAGGAAACATGGAAAAAACCCATAATGTTAAAACCTTGATGTTAAGGTCCCTTTAGGAAACAGCAACTGTCACTTTTCTTGTGTAACCAGAGAATGGTCTGTCTTTTGTTATTGCTCCTCTGTACTCCATGTCTGCTGCTTGCGGTCTCTTGTTTAATTATTGAGATTGTAAATTATCAGAGACTACCCATTTGTCTTGTGTTTATGCAGCACCTAGCAAAACAAAGTCCTTGTCTCAGGTTCTACTCCAATAAAGGTACTTAATAAATCATTAGAACTATTTCTGAAGTCACAAATAAGCAGAATATGGGAGGAGTGGTTTGTAACCCTCATTTGAGTGGGGGTGGCTGGGTTGTAGAGGTGTAATTGTGCTATGTGCTATGTGCCATGAGGAAGCATGGGGCTTGGACAGTACCAGCAGAGAAATGAAAATGTCCTGGTCCTGCAGGCAGTACAGAGCCGGACTTCTGAGGCTTTGATCTTAGGTAGGGTTTCACTCTTTCTCTGCCACTGAGAAAGGGCATACTGATGTCAGCAGGAAATTTCCTATGCTAGGAAGACAGCCAGCATATTTTTAATCTTATTAGTAAGTAAATGATGAGCATTGTGCCATTTTTTTTGCTATAAAAGACAATATTGCTAATTAATATGAAGCAGAAACAGACATTTCAAGAAGAAAACGTCTTTGGTGCCTGTATAGTGATGAAGCTTGCCCTCTGTTCTGTCCAGGCTTCACATCTGCAATTCTGTTGAGTAGGTCTACGCATAAATGTTTGACAGATGATTTACCTTAACTTCTCTATGATTAGTTTGGCTTATAGAAGGATAATTTGTGGGACTGACTTGTGTGTGCTGTTGCCTACACCATAGTACACTGCCACATGTAATTGTTTTATCTATGGTGGTTTTTTCATGTTTGGAGACTCCTCTCTAGCTTATCAGCTGGGCTGGTCTGAAGTCATATTTTATCCCTTTAATGTCTGTATCACTTTTTTAATAAATCAAAACATCTGCACTAAGTGATCATTTTTACTATTCTGCTCTGAACTCTCTCTAGCTGGTCAATATCTTCGCAGGCCTCTGGAATAATGAATAATTTTCTGAAAGCAACCTCTGGAGAACCATATCAAAAGTGATTTGCCCATCTATTCTCTGTAAATGTTGATCTTCAGATGCAGCCAAAGCATCACATTGACTATTGAAATGACAAACTCATCTCTTCAGTATATTTCTTCTGAATTGCATGCTGCTCTCACTCCTTGTACGCGGGAGTATGAAAGCATAAAATAGCTGTTCTTTTTCAGAAACCCGTGCACAGCTCAGCTTGTGTCAACTCAGTGAATATAATTAAGAGATTCAGAGGCTGTGAAAAACCACTGAGAAGTGTGGAGGGGAGAGCAGTTGTAGAAGAGCTGGCTGCCTGTGAAAAATGGAGTGTGAGCATCCCAGGAAAACACCACAGGAAATTACTCAGCACAGGCCAGGTGCTGCAGCAGGCACTGTGCACCATCATGTCTGCAAGGAGCCCTGCCTTCCCTGTGCCCCTGCAGGTAGGACAGAAAATGGTGTTTTACTCCTCCTTTCACACACCTCTGTCCAAAGTCACAGATTTGTTCCTTCACATAAGGCAGTCCCTGCACAAGTGTCGATTTAACAGAAAGCTGTTTCCACACCTTATTGTAATTAAACAAACACTCCATTACTCTGCTTATATAAAACATAAGAGAAATCAAATGAAAAAAGCAACCACAGCTGACCATCAGGAAGCAGTGAAAAATCTTGTCCATCAAGACAAATACTTTGCTGAGCTCCCAAACACAGTACTGGGTCGAGTAACATTATTTAGCTCCGTACTTCCAAACATTGAAAATGGAGCAGGCTCTAAGACTGCCCTTGCTGGGTCGCTTGCTCTCTGAAGGTTGTTTACTGCCCTCAGTTTTTCAAGAGCGTATTTAATTTTGTGGGGGAGTGATTTAATCAGTTCCAGTTTAATTAGTCCTCAGCCAGAGTGGGTCTTTTTTGTTTTCATTTCTTTCCTGGTGTACTGGGTCTGGCTGGGATGAAGCTACTTTTTTCACAGCAGCCCTGCGGGGCTGCATTTTGGGTTTGCAGCTAAAACATGGTTGGTGAGACAGCAGTTCATAGAATAAGAGAATGATTTGAGTTGGAAGGGACCTTCAAGATCATCTATATCCAACCCCCCTGCATGGTCAGGGACACCTCCCACTAGATCAGGTTACTCAGGGCCCCGTCCAACCTGGTTGTGAACACTTCCAGGGATGGGGCTTCCACAACTTCCCTGGGTAACCTGTTTCAATGCCTCACCACCCTCACACTAAAGAATTTTCTCCTAATGTCTAATCTAAATATCCTTTCTTCCAGTTTTGATCCATATAGTTTTGTCCTCTCACTACCTGCCCTTACAAAAAGGTCCCTCCCCAGCTTTTCTGTAGCCCCTTCAGGTACTGGAAGGCTGCTGTAAGGTCTCCTCAGAGCCTTCTCTTCTCCAGGCTGAACAACCCTAACTCTCTCAGCCTGTCTTTGTAAGAGAAGTGCTCCAACCCTCTGATCACCTTTGTGGCTCTCCTCTGGACTCACTCGAAGAATCCTTCTTGTGTTGGGGAATGCAGAACTGGCCACAGTACTCCAGCTATTGTCTCACAAGAGTGAGTAGATGGAGAAAATCGCCTCCCTTGTCCTGCTGGCCATGCTGCATTGGATACAGCACAGGATACATTTGGCTTTCTGGGCTGCAGGTGCACACTGCTGGCTCTTGTTGAGTTTCTCATCAACCAACATCCCCAAGTTCTTCTTTTCAGGATTATTCTCAATCTGTTCACCACCCAGCCTGTACTGGTGCCTGGGGTTGCTCTAACCCATGTGCAGGACCTTGCACTTGGCCTTGTTGAACTTCATGAGGTTGAATGAGCCCACCTCTCAAACCTGTCAAGGTTTCTCTGGATGGCATCCCTTCCCTCCAGGGTGTTAACCACATGGTTTGGTGTTGTCTGCAAACTTAGTGAGGGTGCACTCAATTCCACTGTCCATGTCACTGACAAAGACGTTAAACAGCACCAGTCCCGAGAAGGTGAGGGTTTTTTCTTTCATGCTGACCATTGCTCAGAGACCTGTACTTCTTGCCTTCGCATCACTTGTTTTTTGTAGGTTTTCTACTCCCTCCCCACCCTTTTCCTTCACCTGCTCAACTGTCTTTTATCTTGACTCATGAATTTCTTGTACTGGGGTGCATGTGGGTGCTTAGCTGCTGGCAGATCTCAACTCACAGCACCTGGTTACATCTGAATTTTTCTGATTACTGAAATATGTCCAACTGTAAACTCATGTGAACTCCACAGCCACCATGTCTGTGAGTAGAGGGACAAGAAATTACTAAGACAGCCATTACCTTGAAATGGTCAATCCTCTCTTCTACCACATGTGGAAGTGGAGAAGTGAGAACAAATGTAACTTTTTCTCATTGACGACTTGGGGCACAAAGCTCAGGAATCAGATGTAGTAAGACTGTACTACCATTGACACAAGGAATGAGAATTTCCTTGAAAAGGAATGAGCAATTATTGCCCCTTTCAGTATTTATCACTTTTCTCAGTTTCTCAGTGTCAGCTGAAACTGCCTGGAATGACTTTTGCTCCAAACTTTTCACTCTCTCTGGCATTTTTTTGAAGTAGCTCCTGCCTGTATTGGCAAAGAACCAAGTGTCACCAAAGTGCTGAACAAATGCCACAACTCAACAGTCCTGTTACGCCTCTCTTGCATAGATGTCAAACTGTTCCATAAAACATAGTAAGAATTATTATCCTTGCTCGATAGATAGAAAGCCCAAGGCACAGGGCTAAGTGATTTGCCCGATGCTGTGCACATGCTGTTGGCAGGTCAGTGAATAGACTGCAGGCAGATCCTAAATTCTAGTCTAACACCTCTCCCCTTGGCAGTATTAACATTAAATAATAATTGCCAATTCCCCTGAGTGCTGCCACACATGGCAGGATGGAAGGCTCAGGGTCTATCCCCATTATGCTAGCCCTGACAAATGTGTGACTACCTGTCAGGTCCCTTTAGATCTTCCTTTGAAAGAAAGGAAGCAACCATTCTGCATGACCCCATCCATTCCTGCCAGCTTGCACAAATGAGTGATTGCAGTTGGATACATTGGAGGTGATATCAAAGCATATTCATCTGTAACAGGCCACTAAAAGATGTGCTGTAATCAGCACAGCTACCTAACCTCTGTCCTGCATGAGCAGATTAAATTGTTTTAAAATGTTTGAACACAGCTCTCATTGAGATCAATGTCATTCTGTTGATCAGATCAGTGGGAGTGAAAAATAAAACCACATTTACTCAACAACAAATATTGGCAGTGCTTCTGAAACAGGCCAAGGGCTTATTGAAAAGAATATTCATTGAGCCAAGAAAACATCAAGCAGTCATAAAAGTTTAATCATATTCTCATTTAAGCCTGCCTGCAGTGCCAGGAATTAAAATTCTCCCATCTTCTAAGGATGGAAGATACATTTCCATAATGTTCTGTAACTTCCAACACTCTGCATCTGTACTGAATGGTAGAATTATTGCAAATTATTTAGTTTAGTTACACAGCCCTTTCTACTGTTGGTGCACAAATTATGCATAAAGAAGCTGCGACTTTCCCAATGTTTCTTGTTTGCAATTGTTTAGCAAAGAGCTGGGCAAACCAGAATTAGCCCACAAGGTATTTTTGAAGTGGTCAAAATAAATATTTGGTCTGCATGATTCAACAACATATGCCTGGTTGCTTGAACCAGATGAAATTATAATGGTTCCTCAGCTAGAAAATATTACTTTGATTAAAAGGATGTGCCATGTTCTTGTTTGAAAACTGTTCATAAACATTTGCAATTCCTGAGAGAACTGCTGTATGCAGACAGTGAAAGGCCATTTTGGCACAAGTGTTTTGACAATGTTTTGTTATAGAAGCTGTATGTGGTTAAAAGCACAGAAGAAGTTAGTGCTTGCTGGGACAAAACAGGAAATGTTTTTTCTGGGCTGCAATTGTGGAGATTCACCCCTTTCTAAGCTAGACTCGCTGCTGTGGAGAACAAAAAGAAGCCAGATCTATGCCTGAGCTATTATTTGCCCTCTTCTGCTTCTCTCATGTATGAGGCAACATCATGGAAGTCAGGTGTTGCTGGATTTGTCCTGCAAGTGGAGATGTGAACGTAGCAGGGGCAGCAGTATCTCCCCAGGCTTCCAGATAGCTGTGCCTGTAGCATTAACAAGAGGAGGAGGGTTATGCAGGGCACAGACTCCCCTTCTACACACTTGGGAGCCCTCATACATGCTGCTGTGTTCTCAGGGATTGTTGTGTAGGAGGGAGCTGGCTATGTCAGAGTTACACAGCATGCACGCCTGTGTGCTGTACACTTACAACCTACTCAGAGTGAGGTGTGGTGGGCATCCTTCCCCCATTACAAAGCTCACAACAATTCATGGCTATGAATGGAGTCAGTGGGCAGCAAGATGGGTCTTGCTTGTCTCAGGCCTCTGACTTCTAACCACTCTGCACCACAACTTGTCTGGACATACAGGCTTCAGTTTTCTTTGAGTGGCTTTTTGCTTCTGAGGTGCAAAGGACAGTTGCATTGGTGCATGGAATTCTGATTTCTGACCTTCCTCTTTCTTGTCACCTACTCTTCTTTTATGGGCTCTCTTCAAGGAAGTTGGAAGAAATTTTACATGTGAGGAAGGCATGAACATTAAAATAGGGTCTGTGTGAAATTGGCTGAAGGATTGGGTTGCAGAAGAAAAATCAAAGGGGATGGAGAAAGTCTTGGTAGCAAAGTGCTGGGTAGAAAAAAAAAAAAAAAGTGATGCATTGGTGCAAGTAGCTTCCATGGAGATGGCTACAAATAGAAGCAGGGCCAGGAACAGGAAAAACCTGGAAAACTTTCTTAAACCATCAATAAATGCATGTATTTTGAGTATGTGGGAGCCCTTTTCTCAGGACAATCAGGAGCAATTACTTCAGCACACATGAAGAAAAAATACAACTGGAAGATTTAGGCCAATTCCTTTCCCAATTTATCTGGGAAGGAAATAGTCAAAGTGTCAAGTGCAGAGCACAGGGCTCTGCAGAGCTATTGTGTTCTGTGGCACCTGAGGCACCATGTGTCCTGTCTGCCATCTGTTGCTCATGGATGTGTAGTAGAGTACTCGAAGCTTCAGCTACACCTGCTGCACAAGCCAGGAGAGTGCCTCCTAACGGTGCTTATGCTTAAAAATACCCCACTTGAAGATATGTTCCTGGTCTACCAGGTCCTTCACACAGTGTTCAGCATCCCTAGCTACCCTAGGTTGCTTTGACAAGTTGAATGCTGTGCTCCCCATCACTTAACCCAATATTTAGAATACTTAAGAGTCTCACACAGCATCATACTTGGTTAAACTGAAAGTTTAGGTCTGCCTTTTGGCAAAATGTATCCAAATAATTCAGAAAGAAAAAGGAAGTATTGCTTTGCACTATTTTTCTGCCTTACTCTTACAATGCACAAGGTTAACATTTAGTTGCTTAGACATTTCTCTATGTTTAGAGGTCTGGTAAGGCTGATACAGACCTATACTCTGAGCTAGGAGTGAAGATAATATCAACAAGGAGATGGGTGCTGGGAGGGAGCAAAGAAGCTGCTAGTCAAGGGATTGTATATCTTGTTTATGTGTTTAAAAGTGATACTATACATAGATTAGTGGCATGTGAGGGGAAAACAAGCTGATTTGGAATAATCTGTAATTATAAAGTAGGATTCTTTTGGAGTGGAAATTAGAGCTGGATTTATATAGCTCATTGTATCTGGTCACCATATTATTACAGAGGTTACAGAGAAATTGATTCTCAGCAAAACCTTATTTAAGAAAAAGCTGTCTTTAATCAGGCTTCTCTATCTCTACACTCTTTTTGATATAGCAGAAACACGTGGAGGTAGATCTCTAGCCAAATACTAATTCCATAAACTCCACAAACACTAACTAACACCATCTGTGGCAATTTTTACTGCAAATTACCACAACATGTGAAATGCTCCTGTCAGTCTGATAAGCAGAGCCTTGTCATGGGAATAGTGTCACAAAGCCTTCTTGCACCATGGCTCTCATTTACAGATGTCTGGTTTAGATATGTAGGAAAAAAATGCTTTACTGTATCTCTCCAGTAAACAGGAAGGTTCATCTTTTCAGTGCACCTTGAGTGTCAGTGCAAAGCCAAAATGAAAGAAATCAAAATAAGCAGCAGGAATAGCACATCTGTGAGTAAACAGTTTTCTCTAACACCAAGCTACTCCCCAGATGCTGGAAAGTCATTTTTATCTGTCCTCTCCTGCTTGTTCTCAGGGTTTGACTGCCTCTCTCTTGAGCTTCCAGTAGTATGTTGGACCAGTAGAAAAAAGCAGAAAGAATTTGGATGGGAAAAATCCTCCCAAAACCCAACAACTTCAGCCACAAGCAGACCAAAACAGGGACAAACAACTCATCATCCTCCATTCATATCTGATTTGCTTGCTCATCACATAAAATATTCATTCATGCCAGCAGCAGACTGTCTTGCCACAAGCATACTTTGCCATCACCATAGAATCATAGAATCATAGAACATGCTGAGTTGGAAGGGACCCATCAGGATCATCGAGTCCAACTCCTGTCCCTATGTAGGGCACCCCCGGTATCACACCATGTGCCTGAGCTGAAAGACATTTTCCTGAACCTCCCCTATTTCAGCTTCCTGCCATTTTCCTGTCATTGGTCACAGGAGTGAAGAGATCAGGAGATCTTTCAGGAGAATCTGCGGGTGGGAGGCAGAGAGTGGGAAGGAATTTTTTAGTTTGAGGATTTATCTTCAGTATGCAACAATTATACAATTTATTTGTTGAACTATTACCCCCTAGCTTTTTTACCTACAGAACAGTAGTTTCATACATGCCCACCCTTACTTTGGACTGTCTTACATCATTGGTCAGCACTTCCCTTTAGTCCTGGGAAATTCTTGCCTATTGTGACAAATGGCTTCTCTTCAGAGACGTGGTAGTATCTGACACTTTCTGGACAGGATGCGGAAAAGGTGAGAAGCAGACACATCCTGTAGCTGAGTGGGCACAAGTGTGCGTTCTGCAACAAAACCACCAGGAAGTACTAAGTTAAGATTTAGAATTGCGTTGTCCTAGGCATTACTAACCCAGGCAGGCAGAACACATCATTTTTGGAGCTTCCCTTTTTTAGGGAACAGCACTATGCTTTTATTTTGTCTGATTATTCGTATCAGCTTCTTCAGATGGTAGTTCTCATGTGCTGACCTACGACTACAAAGGCTTCCTCTTGCCACTGACTCTCTAAGGAAAGGCAGCCCCTGACAGGTGTTTGGGAGTCTCACCAACTTAGATACTTAGAAAAAAGTTGACTGGAAATGAAAAAGCTTGGATTTTTGTGTGTGTGGTGGTTTTGGTTTTGTTTGTTTGTTTGTTTGCTTTTTTTGTGTTTGTTTATTTGTTTGCTTTTGTTGTTTTACTTTTTTCCCCTATCACTTTGAAGTTTAAGGGAAGAGCCCAAACTTTCGTGGAAAACTGAAGAAGTATTCTGCTTGGAGGTAGATCTGGTCAAAAGTTGTAGTTTGTGTTTTGTTACCTGTTTGAGTTCACTGTTTATGGAATGTTACTGGAAGTCATTGCATTAGTTAGAAGATAACAATTATGATCTTCACAGAAAATGGATTGCTAGGTGACATTGCTATTAGAGGCTGAGATCACAGAATCAATTAGATTGGAAAACACCTTTAAGATCATTGAGTCCAGCCATTAACCCTACACTACCAAGTCCAGCACTAAGCCATATTCCCAAGCACAACATCTAGACTCAACCACCTCCCTGGGCAGCATGTTCCAATGTCTGACAACGCTGTCACTGAAAAAGTTTTTAGTGTCTAGTCTAAACCTCCCCTGGTGCAGCTTGAGGCCGTTTCCTCTTGTTCTGTCACCAGTTACTTGTGAGAAGAGACCAGCACCTACAATCGTAAATGGTATAATGAATATCAAAGAGAAGACGGACCTAATTTAAAAAAAAAAAAGTAAAAATGGCAAGGGAATAAAGATCCTCTTGATATAAACACCTTTAGTATAATAAAGGAACAATGAAAGAACAATTAAAAATGTTTAAGTGTAAATGTTAAACTTTTTCCTCTGTTAGCAGCTCTTTAAAAGTGAGTTGTGTTTTAAATCTGAGGGGATTTGAAATCCTCCAAGATAGAAGCAATTTCTTAAATATTTCCAATTTAAATAAAAATAGAAGGAAAAGCGCAAACGCTTCCCATATTGTCCAGAACCATTAAAGCTATGTGCCAGAGGTATGCTGTCAGTGTAAAAAAAAACATAATGTTTATTGCTTTGGGGACAGAGATGGAAGGAACATGTAAACAGAGCTTAAGAATGAAAAGCTGTGTCTGAAGCCTTATGGGAGTTTAGTTTCTTTTGATACACTCAAAATTGTGTCAGACCTTTCCATGAATATTTCATTTGTTTTCAAAAGGAAAATTATCATGGCACTAATATATTACCTTTTTTTAAAAAAAATAAATTCAAAATACTTATTTCATTCCTTCCTTACACTCTTCTGCAGTAGCTCACAGAAATACTGTGCTGCATAAAAGGTCATTAAAGTTCTTAATAAATCAATAATTTGATATATTATTTAGATGTTAGTGTGAAGAAATTCTGTTTTGGTTTGCAATCAGTGGGATCATTGACTTACATGGGCTCACAAACAGTCCATAAGACCATGTTGATTTGTCATTCTGTGTATACTTTGAATTTTCTAAAAAAGGTAGGAGTTTAAAAAAGTCTAAAATTCTGTGTGTGTTTGAAGAGCCAGAATACTAGATGGCTGATGGATAGGAGAATGGAATACTAATGATTTTCTCTTTAGATCAGTTGCTCAGACTCAGTTGTGAAGAAGAGCGCTTGAGTATTATTGTTATTCAGAAGGTGTTTAGTGGCCTGTGAGGGGAAAAAATTACTGTTTCCTACATAAACAGATTTCCACAGCATGCAAAATTCTGCATGCCAACAAACCTATTGGTACCTTACTAACCTGGACAGCTAATTAAAAACCAGAGAGATGAATGGCAAAAGGCACATTTGTTTTGCTGTTGAGCATTCTCTGGGAAGAAACAGAAGACATCCTGAGTGGTTCATTCCCTTGGTATTTGAGAACTAAACTGCAATTGTAGTAGTGTCCCAGGACTATCCTCAGGTAGAAAGAAACAGCAGGTGCAGAATATCAGTATTTCAAATTCCTTATTTGTAACATTACTAATCCAACTCTTTCTGAATGCTAGACAATGTCAGCAGACATTTTTGGTTTGCACCTATGTGCAAGAGATACACACATACAGGTAGTGTATATGACCTCTTTTGGGTTTTCATTCAACAGTAAATTGTTGGAAAAGTTTTCACATTACATAAGGGCAGCAAGAAAAGCCAAATCTCGGACAGAGTCTCACAGAATCACACAGAATCACAGAATCTTAGGGGTTGGAAGGGACCTCGAAAGATCATCTAGTCCAACCCCCCTGCCAGAGCAGGGTCACCTAGATCGCATCACACAGAAAAGTGTCCAGGTGGGTTTTGAATGTCTCCAGAGAAGGAGACTCCACAACCTCTCTGGGCAGCCTGTTCCAGTGTCTGTCTCAGATGAAATAATACTATAAACTTTCTGTTTAAAATTTTCTTGAGTACTTGTAGAAGCAATTGAGTTGTCAAGTATCATCTGAGGCACAGAACAATCACAACCTGAACATGCTTCTTTCATAGCCTTAGTCTTTTCTCCTTTTCCTCTTTATCAGAATTTGACATTTGGACTTTCCTCTAGAGCATGTTCCTTAGGACCATAGGTTGTTCCGCGATGATGTCTCTTTCATGGGGCCTGATCTGTCTCTCCTCTACTTCTTCAGGTTTGTTCCCCTGCTTTTTTCCCCCCATGGATTTTTTTGGGTGTTCTATGGCTCAGTCCTGTCCTCCCTCCCACTCTCTCTGGTTATCCTGCACAGGACATAAGGTTAGTCTGTGCTTTTTGTAAGCAGTGCAGCCTTAAACGAGATGAGAATTTCAGGCCTGACCAAAAGCAACTAGGTGTTGAAACTGAAGCCAGTAGTATTTGATGGTTTAGCAACTCAAATGCAAGTATTTCGGTACGGTGCTGTTTGTAAGCAGTAACAACTGCGTAGTGAGCTGCCTTAAGTTCTCTTACAGTTTTCCAGCAGTGGAGGTGGAAATTAAAATTAAGTATCGATACACAGAAATTTTCAGAATAACTTCCTTTAGCAGTTAAGTTACCTTTGATGCCTGAACATTCTTTTACATGACTGCTGTAAGGCAAAAATAAGTGCAGGCCTAAGCATAAGACATCACTTCAAGTTGATCCATATACCTTAATTCAAAGCTGAAGCTTTGTCTTCTGCTCTGTGTCCCAGTCAGGGTGTAGAAATGAAAAATTCCCTGCCTGCTACATGGGCCATCTGAACAGTGGCTCCTTTCCTAATCTTTACATCAAAAGATGTTAGGTTACTGGAAAATAAAGCAAGGGTTCACCAAAGCCTGGTGATCAATGTAGAAACACCGATGATGCAAACAGGTTGGGCAGGGACTGGAGAAAAGAGCTTGTTTTTTCAGACAGTTCTAAAAACCTGAAGTCAGTCAGATTTTGCAATGTTAAAGTCACATACTTAAGCTGTTTTCTCCACAGCTTTCTAATAAGGGCAGGTAAAAAAGTACTGTATAAAGCTACATGCATTTTCTATTTTCTTAATATTCTACTGTACTTTGCAGCAGTTTTTAAAATAGAGTTAAAAAAATCCCTCCCCGATTTCATCAGCCATTTCTATAATCCTGCAAGACTTCAAAAAAATATTTACACATGGAAAATCTTGAGCCAGTATCAAAGGAACCCAAACTTTGACTATTTAGTTGAATATTTAGCTATTATGGTAGCTAATCTTACACAAGGTAAAAAATTAAGTGTGGCTGTGAGATCTTTTCCACACCACAGCAAGCTATCCTCCCACTTTGCATATCTATGGCATAAGGTTTAAGCATGTCTGTAAATGCTTAATCAATTTCATATCTATAAGAAAAGGCAATTTGCCTGTGGCTTTCAATACCCAGATTCTGAGAAAAAAAAAAGGTATGTATTTATTTTCCTAGCATATTGAGCTACCAGAAAAGGAGACAACTCTAAGATGATAAAGAATTGTTTGAGAAAAGAAACTGTCACTCTAATTACCTCTAGCTGTTTGAATGCAATAAAAAGGACATAAAGTCATACGAATTTCTTAACAGCAAAAGAGCTTACATTACAAGAGAAACTACCAATTACCCCATTGATTCACAAAGCTCATACAGTTGCACAAAGTGAATTTGAAACCTGTGATTCTTTCCAGGGTGAGTACAGTGACAAAATCATTAGCCATTCTCAGTATATCTTAATTAAAACCTAACCCCATGTGATCATGGTGTAGGCAGCCCGGCTTCTCCAGGCACTCACAGGTGGCATCTGCATCAATCTGATTGACAAAGACATTTCTTGAGAGCATGTGCTGTAATGTTGTTGTTTTTTTCTCTCCCATGTGGGACTTTGAAGCCAAAGCATTCCCATGGGCTCTGCCAGCCCTCTAGATCAGTGGCTCAGCACTGCCCCGTAGCCACTCATGTATTTGCTAAGGTGTATAACATAACAAGCTTTCTTTTTCCTTCTCTGCTGTCTATTAAACTAACAATAAGCATTCTGATAGTCAGGTCAACTTACAATATACCTTCATGATTACAAAGCACCTCCACCACAAGTTGCAGCTTCACGTTGGTTTAGAGCAATGTTTTGGGGAGTCACACTTGAGTTTTTCCATGTGCCACCTGATTTCACTGATTCACTTGATGAGCAGCCAACAAATTTAGAATCATAGAATCATAGAATCCTAGGGGTTGGAAGGGACCTCGAAAGATCATCTAGTCCAACCCCCCTGCCAGAGCAGGGTCACCTAGAGTATATCACACAGGAACGCGTCCAGGCGGGTTTTGAATGTCTCCAGTGAAGAAGACTCCACAACCTCTCTGGGCAGCCTGTTCCAGTGCTCTGTCACTCTCACAGTAAAGAAGTTTTTTCTGATATTCACCTTAAACCTCCTATGCTCCAATTTGTATCCATTACTCCTTGTCCTGTCACTGGTCATCACTGAAAAAAGCTTAACTCCATCTTCTTGACACTCACCCTTTACGTATTTGTAAACATTGATGAGGTCATGAAGAATGGGACATATAGAAAATTTTGACCACATTTGCTTTTGTCTGAAGCAGCTATCAAATGGTGCTTAAGTAGTTAAAGGAAATTTATGTTAATCAATTTATAAACTAGCTTGAAGCTTATGACTAGTCTTAAACGTGTGGAGTTAGTGTAGATATTTTTAGAAAATATGTGCCAGAGTGTTTACATTAAAGAGCAAAGATACTTGCTTCTTAATTACACACAGGTTTCTGCTAAATTATTGTAGCATAAAGTGTGGAAAATTAGCATGTCAGCCACTCCCTGAAAATGTAGTTAAGCAAAAAATGGCTAAGAATCTACATTTACAGGCATAATTAGTTTAATGCAACACAACATTCCTCCTGAATTGGTAATTAATTTCATCTAATTACAGTTACACAGGAAAATTAGACAAGTTTAAACAGAAATACTCTCTATAAAATCCCTTTGTAAAAAAAGAGCCTAGGTACACAGGTGGTAGTCATTTTTCAAAGTCCTTAACTTCATTAGTTTAAAAGCAAAAAACCAAAACACAGTTGTTCCCATGCTTAGATTGGCCAACTTTTTAAAAAATATTTTACAGCCAATTCTGAAGGACACCACCCTCATAGCATCTAAACACAAAAGTGTTAGATTAAGAAAAGGGATTTTTTTGAGGTCTGGATGTGAGAAAATTGATACTGACAATGACATATTAATGTGTCAATGATGAGTAAATACAAGAACATAAAATTTTGAACCACCTTTTGGAAAGGATATAAAATATTCAAATGTCAGAACTATAATGTCAGAACTGTTTATAATGTCAAGCGATGCATGTTGCATACTCTTAGTGTATTCCATTGATCAAACCAAAACCTGGGATAATACTTGCAGATGATATAGCACATTTCTTGTGCAAATGGACATGGATTTGAAATGAATTTGGAACAAACATATTTTCATATTGAAGTCTTAAAAATTGTTGATGCTTCTAACAGTAACATATATTAGTGTGATGCCTGCAGGGCACTGTCAGCCAAGAACAATTTACAGTATAATGTAGTAATTTGCTACAACTTTTTGCAGACTTGAGAGAGAATCCATCCCAGAAGAACCAGAGAGAACTATAATTTTCCCTTTCCAGACAGTTCATGCAGTTCCATTTCAGCTCATAGAATTAATCTTGTTATTTATAAAGCAAGGTTGAGTTGTTCTTACCCTAGTTTCCTAAGAAAACGAGGCATATATGATCATGCCATCAGTGAATGCCTTCCCTGCACTCCTAACAGCTACAACATTCAGCAACAATTGGAATCCAGTTTGAAAGACAGTAGAATTCTCAAGGAGATTAAATTATTGAAATCTTTTGACCAGGTATCTGGGCAGGGCAAAGACACCTAAATTTGTACTCCCTATCAGGGAAAGACAAGAAGAATTCAGGTGTTAAAAGGTCTGTTTGGAAGAAGCCAGCAGTCCCATCAGCAGGGAGAACTCACAGTACCTCTTTCTCTCTCATGCAGCTGTGGCAAAAAGCCCAGTGAACAAGTTTTCTGGAGGACAAACAAGTCAGAGGACATTAATCTGAGAAAACAGCGTACTTATGAAATTATTTGGTTTTAGCTATTCTTTGAACTTCTAATTTTACTCCACAAAGATAACAAAATTTCAGTCCAGTGCTTCTATAAAAGGTGAATTTGAAAGAACAGTAGCTGAACCCTGCCAAAACCATCAAAACATCACATTATTTTGATTTACAGATCTAATAAAACCAAGAGTAGCCTGTTAAGGAGGATGCACATCTCAAGAATATTAAGTTGACTGAGGTCTTTCCCAGAGAACCCACTCCAATTTTGAGTAGTCATTAGAGGAAATGGCTAATGCAAGCCAGACTTCATTCTTAATTGATCCGGATGGAGTACTACATAGAAGTTTATGTCCACATGTAAGATAATAGGTTAAAAAGTCTGTACTTAAAAGAAGAAATGTATTAACTTTGTGTCTTCTAGAAAGGTTGTATTTTGCAATATTTTCATTGTTTCATTGATTTCTCTGAACAGTGTTCATAGAGACGAAATAAGTTATTTGTACTGCATCAAATAGCTTTTCTGTTATACGTGGACAAAGGTTTGTGTTCTGTGGCTGCCACAGTCATTAGCAAGGGAAAGAATACAGAAAAGGAGAAATACGGAGTCAAGAGATACAATTGGTACTCTTGAAGCAGGTTGCTCAGTATTGCCTGAGCAAGCGTTGATGACATCAAGCTCTCAATGTATTCAATATTATCTTCCTTGAAATGATGACACAGATGCCACATCCATCACTGTGTCTTTCAAACGCTGTGTCTCCTGCCATTCTGTATGACTTTGAGTACGTTGGAAAGGTCAAAACTTTTTGTAATCAAATCCATTAGGTAGTCATCACTTTCCACGCCATTCATAAATTCTTCTAAAGTCAGTTCCCCTGAAAAGAAAACAGACACTTCTTAGGAACTGAGGAACTCGGTAATCACCCTCAGCCCAACAAATGCCATTCATGCCAGATTGAATCCCTCAGGAAGGTTCCTCATGCTCTGCTGATGGGCAAATGTATGCAAAATATTTTCTAATGTTTTCCCTCTTTGCATCAGATCCTAGAACTCAGACTTGCTTATTTTTTTTTTTCTGTTAAAAGAGATGAGACACACCATTCACAGAACTCTAAGACAACTCTGAGTGCTCTATGGTGACAGAAATGTGTAAAAAAAGGGTGCTCGTGAAACATATATCACAGCTGAATTTAGATATAAGGACTAATTCCCACTGAGCTGAGTTGAATTTATTTTATAACTGATTTTAACAGAGATTTGGGTATGATTTGCCGAGGATTGCCAGGCATACTCCTTGTGTTGACAACTAGGATCTTTTATAGCCATGATAAGATGTAGTAAAAAAATAGTTTAAGTGGTTTGATTCTTCCATAAATTCTTTCATAAATTCTTCCAAGCAACTGAAATGGTAATCTAGAGAGTGATTTTTTTGGGCTTACATGAAAGTCAGGTAATACCTTGAAAGTTACGAGACAACTATAAAATCTCTTTATTGAGAAGCAAGAATATAATTTATCATTCTTCCTCTTTTCCTGCTCTCTTCCCTGTCAGCAAAGGCAAAGGCCAGTCCTAGGTGTGTGTCTGCTCATATGTTACACAGGACTGTATGCAATTGGTTGGAAGTTATTCCAGTTATACCATTTTTCTCTGAAAGGAAAAACAGAGCTTGGTTTAATAGGAAGAGCTTGATTCTTTCCTCTGAGCATGGTATAAAGTTTCTTGTTAAAATCAAAACAATGAATGATTTCTCACTGAAATAAGAAATGACAAGAGGCCAGGCAAAGAGGAAGGTAGGTAGATGACTTGGAGCCCGAGGGTACACGGGAACAGCACTTCAAGTTGTGTGCACTTTTGATGAATTCTTAGCTAAATTACTTTTGGCTGTTTTTGGATTCAGGTACTCCCTGGAGTCTTCTTTATGTTTTGTTTTTGTTCATGGCAACCTTAAAAACTTCATCTGGTATGAAAAAGGAAAATGATAAGCATTTGAAAAATGCAAAACCCACTTTGTACCCATGGGCAGTAAAGGCTGCTTCCTCTTTAGTCTTGTGGATTCTCACTGCACTGGTGAACAGGGTCATATAAACAGTATTATATTGGAAAGATGTCATTTGACAGAAGTCCTGTCTTTTAGGCTTCAGTGAGAGCATAAGACCCTCTCTAGGGGCTAGTGTGCAGTGCCCTGAGAATGTTTCTGCCTCCTCTTTCACCGCCTGTGCCTTTATAAAATCATCTATGGAGCAGAGATGGAACAATCTGACTGTACACTGGTCTATCTCCTCCTGCTTTGCCACTCATTCCCTCACTTCCTCCAATCTCTCCTCCTATCCCTGGCACTCCTCTTACTTCCCATCTCCTTCCTTCTTTATTGTCTTTGTCTGAAGTCTTTGATTGGATGGCATTCCCGGACATCAGATGGACATGTTGCATCATTCTCATGCTTATGCAGGTCAAATGGTTGTGAATTCCCTCCACTTGATCCAAGTCAGTGCTTTTCAAAGAACCAATACCAGAGTGCAAGCATACAAACCCCACCCCTGTTAGCAGTGAGATGTGGTTACACTGGCATGGCCAGACCCAGTTTGACTGTGACGAGTCTCAGACAAATTGCAAAGCCATCAGATTTGTTTTAAGAATTGCGCCTTACAACCATGGTATTATTTCTTGTATTTTAATGTGAAGAAGGACATTGCAACTTGTTGATTTGTCTAATTAGAAGCTACAAGGAAATAGGATACTTTAAGCTACACTTGGTAAAATTTGTCCCATTTCTCAGGTGGAGCTAGTCTTGCTGCTTTGAAGCTATTTTAAAAATAACTATGGAAAGCAGTTTGAAATGGGAGTTTTATGAAGATAATTCTGAATAATTGATGTTCTGGCATGTCATTGCTAAAGTATAAGAAACAAAAGCTTTTTTTTTCAGCTGATGGTCTAGCTGAGATACAATTATTACTTGCAGTAATATGGTTTATGGTCAATATGGTCAGATCAGGGGCCAAAGAACAAATAATAATAGAGTTTGGGTTAGATTCTAGAATATTACTATATGTTATTTGGAGTCCTTTGGTAATTTGCCTTCACCCAAAAGATGGGCCAAGCAGGCAGGGAAGCAATCCTCTATGAGTTATTCATATGTATGACAAGATTGTTGCTTATACTCTGATTACATATCACAAATAGCTTAAAAAAAAAATAAATTATACTTGATTGCACAAATAAGACCAGAAAAAGCAACAAAAAATGCTCAAGATTCCTGGCTGGTATGTGATTTTGCTCTGCAAATATTCCTAATTTGTCAGTGATTGCAGTAATTGATGTACAACGTAATTGCCAATAGAAGGAGGATCTTAATGATTAGAAGTATGAGAGAAAACATTCACATGTGACAAGTTCTCTGTTAGGAACAACTCTTAAGCAGTGAATTAAAGTTTTGTTTTCCAAATTCAAGTCCAATTGGCTTAATCTAGCTATCTGGAGAGAAAACAGTAGCAGGTTTCTTAGCATGTGTTAAATACCAGCCTTCAAGGGACACCCAATATGCTGTCCAATCTTTAGAATGTTCGATCGTTTGCAACCGTGCATCTTAATTGTTTTTCTTAAGCATTTTAGATAGACTAAGCCAACACAAATTTATTAACATCCCTCCATCAAGCTTTTATTTTGCGGTGCAACCAGAGCACTTGCATTTTGGATGAAAAGTGCCAGGCCTCCATGTTTTAGCCCCTACTGCATGTAATTCCTATGTCAGCTTAATAGAGTCAGTTGATTTACACTTCACTGTAAAGCTGAAGTAATGTGGGGAAAAGAGCAGATTCAGGCTTTTAATTAATCTAAAACACTCAGGTCTTCAGTGGCATGGTCAGCTCAAATCTTGATCCCACATTGTCTTATGGAGGAAAATCCTGGCCAATGCCAAGAAAACCTAGATTCTTACCGTCATTGTTCACATCTATCTTCTGAAATATGATGTTTGCAAACTCTTCAGCAGACATACTGGTGTAGCCATTTATAGCCTGGATAGCCTGAAGGCAGAAATGCAGAAAGTTCTTTCAGACTTTTTTTCCATTAAGTTGTGAAAACAATACACTGGCAACTGCAGCAGTTGCAGTGCAGCTCTTTAGTTCACAAGCCCTTTCAAAAATTGCTAAGTAAATAGCTACTTCAAGTAAGTCTTCAGTAATAGGGATCAGAAATTTAATTAACATAACACAGCCTGAAGTTCACAGACTAATTTACATATCTCAGAAGGTCTTCTGAAACCTTGTGGCATCTCTGCTCTGCAGTACACTTCAGATTCCACATCAGCATTTTTATATGGCCCTGGAGAGTTCTGTTCGCTTTTGAGAGTGCCCTATGGTCTATGTGATTTAAATTTAGTATTGTTTTTCACAGCTGAAAGCACATGAGGAGAAATCCTAAGTAATTTTCCTATTAAGACATATTTGACTTAGTAATCTCAAATAAAGTCAGACCAGCATTTGGCAGAATTTACATGTCCTCCAAAGAAATTAAGAAAACCAGAGATCTCTCTTCTACTTTTTCTGTGACAAAGGGAACCAAATATCTGGCATAAAGGTATAAATGAATATTTTTGCAAAATTTTATCCCATTCACTGAGACAGTAATTTTTGTGTTATGGTGATCATTCAGGTTAATAAAATAGGAGCCTATATATTAATAGCCAGTGTTCCAGAAGTAACAAACATATGTTTACAGAGTTGGATTCAAACTCAATCTCCCAATTAGTGACTAGGAAGATACTTGTATATATATTTGTAAATACATATTCTTTTATGTTCTATAATGGGCATAGTATAGGGTTTGTTTTTCTGCACCTGAATTATCTTGAGATGAACTGTGTTGTTTCTTAGAGAGTTTCTTAGAGTATTCCTGATATTGTCTTAGAACTCATCATATTTAAATAAAATGTAAGTTAAACCTATTCAGCACTGATGTGGAATTCTTGACCACTTTATTTTACTTTGTACAAATAAGTTCAAAAAGACAGCAAGAATTTTACAAAAGTAGGTGCATACACTTGTTTGTATTACAAATTCACACTTAGATACTTTTTGGTGTCTTATATGTCTGACCCTGACGCAGTCTTCAGAAGGTTGTACCACTGCCACAGTTAAATTTGTTGTAGTGCTAAGAGTAAAGCAGTGGTTCCTGAATTACTTAAATCACTGCCTACCAGAGAATCACCTTAAATAATAAAATGAAATATATGGAGTGTTAGGCATTGAGAGAAAACATGGTTGTCTGGAAGGAATTTTGATAGTTGATAATTGGTAGTTGATAGTTGATAATGGTGTGCCCTTCCAAAGTTTGTGTAGCTGTAGGGATAGATGAAGTTGTTTTTTTGTTTTTGTTTTGTTTTGTTTTGTTTTGGACAAGCCCTTGTGTACTGATGCTTAGTATAAGCAGGGTCCCTAATGGCAGTAAGCCTGTATTTTTATTTTTGTTTAGAGCCCACTGATTTTAATCTAGCCTAGGTCAAATGACTTAGGCAGGTTTAAGTTAAAATTATTATACTCTGAATAAGAAGAAAGCACACAGACGTTTAAACTGGGTTTAAAACCAGGTAAGTTGAAAAAGAAATCTTCACATTAAAAGGATTTTAGGTTGGTTGTTTTTTTTAAATAAAGTTCAAGTCAAAACACAGTCACCTCATTGCCTCTGAGTGAAAAATTATGGAGAATATCTGCAAAAGAAAGATGTCTTAAGTCTTAAACAAGGAGATATCTGTGGGATGCAGCCTCTCCCACCTTTAAAAGGTGAGGCATCAACTTCATTTGTCTGACCCTGTGGCTCCATCTGACTCCAGTTAGTTTTAATTTGGGCAGCAGCTCTTCAGAGTCTCTTAACAGTGACTAGCCAGGCACCAGCAGTAATACAAAATCAAGGGAAATATGTTTCTTGTTTATTATGACATTAGATCCCTATTTAGATTTTATGTTCCCTGCAGCAAAACCTTGATGTGTAACAAGTCCTGTACATTTAGGGAGCAGTATAAGTCATTCATTTTTGCAAGGAGCTCTATACTATAATACCTTTTGGATGAAAGCAGCTACTGAAGTGCAAAATATTATTTCACTAGAGCAAGATGAAAAATGCAGAAGTAATTTTAAAGGAAGAATTGCACTGCTTTGGTTTTATGGGTTTGAAATGGACCCATTTTCTGCAAAATTTTCTACAATATTTGTATCCAAATGTCACTGCATGATTTAATGGTAAAATTAAATTTCCTCTATTTAATTTTAAAATAGAGATGATGGCACTTGTATTAAACAAATGTAGATGCATTTAAAAAAATAAAAATATTGCAATATTTTGATGACATCTATATTGTTCAGTTTGAGAATCCAGTTTTCTGTAATAGACTGGCACAGACAGTTTTAGCCCAGCTGTTTTATTCATTATGCTCCTTCAGTTCTACCCTGTCTTATAGTATATTTTATCACAGTAATGTCTCTACTGTTTCTTCAGTTTTCATTATATTTGTAGAAAAATGATTTAAAGTAAAATACTACTTTACATCAACTATCAAGAAAATAATGGCAGGAGTGTCGCTAGCCAGAACAATTCTGGTTTTACAACTGTAAAACATTAGGTAAAGTACAGACAATCCATTTGCAACACATGATAAACCACTGTTTCAGGGGCAATGCACTATGTAAAATGCTATTTCTATTGGTCATAACTTGCTTACCGCAAATATGCTTAACAATTCTTGTTTGTCGATACATCCGTTTCCATCAGCATCGTAGAGCTTAAAATACCATTTCAATTTCTGGTCAATTTTCCCTCGTATAACCAGGTTTATTGCAGCTATGAACTCTAAGAAGTCTATAAATCCATCCTAAGAGAGAGAGAGAAAGAGAAAAAAAAACAACGACCTTTTTAACAACATTTGTTTTCTGTTTATTCTGGCAATTTCACAGAAATCGGTCATCAAATTCCCTATAATGCACACAGGTTTATAAAGCTCATTAAGACAGAAATCACCTGTCATTTTTAAAAAAGGATGCACTCAGCTGGAAGCACACTGTAGGAAGGGACGTTAGCACAGTCAGTTTTGTTCTCCCCTGAAAGCTGGGGGCACTAGGGATGGGGGGCAGATCTGTTCTGAGCAATTGTTACTGACATTTTTTGAGGAGATAAGAAGCAGTTTTATGGTAGACTTCCACATGTGAAAAAGGGAAGTCTGTGAGACCTGATTTGGTACTAATGAGATGTCTGCAGTGGTGTTGCTTATATGCTTATGGGTACTGCAGAACTATGGATGACTTCCAGTGCAGCAGTGCTGCTCCAGGTGTTATTCATCTGATAGAACATGTAGTAAGTGTTGTACATGGTAAGCAATAACCTGGGATGAACCCCAGGTACTGTGGTTTATCCATATAAACATCAGGTCTCTCTGACTAACACATTATAAAGTCTTCAAGTCATAAACTAGTTTCTAAATAGTGAGGATTGTGAGGATATGCATAGGGAAGGAGCATTTCAGATTGATTTAGTTCTGTATTTTCTGCTTCCTTCTCTGAAGCTGCTGATGGAAACCTGTCAAGGACAGGACCCCATAGTCAGGTGGTCTAACCCACTGTGACAGTTCCTCTTTCTGTAAAACTGGTGAGGTTGAAAGAAACAGTTGCTGAATTTAGAGTACTTGCTACAACTGTTTCTCATGTGCATATAAAAAGAATTAACAGCTGGTAAATTTAATCTTGTAATTTTTATGTTGGTCAGAATCCAATTACTTGGAAAACCTTGGAAAGACTGTCATCAATTTCAAATGGCTTGTGACTGAAAAGGCTGGATGAGTGTCTAGTAGGTTTAGCATGTTACTTGTTTTTATTGTCCTGTATCGAAACAAGTCTTGTCCATTGATGTTTTGCAATCAGCTGGCATTAATCTGTCCTTGAGAGTGTACTAGCCTAAAGGAAAAGAAGTCCTGTAAAGGTGCAGAGACTCACTGGTGTTCTGGTAGTGCTTGTTTTGATTTCTGGGGAAGGCAGTTTGGCAGAGTGGTACCTAAGAGGTAAAGCCAATGTTTCACACACACTAGATTAAATGTACATACAGAAATGGTGTGTACATAACTTTTGCAGACTGACCTGTGCTGCACAGCTGCTCTGTGCAGGTTCTGATGGGGTCGCTGGATTTACTGTAATTGCAATCACAGCAAACACAGAAATGGCAAAGAGACATTTAACCACTGTTTGAGATTAAATGAAATTTGGCAGTAACTGTATGTCATTTTCAAACAAGATTAGGCTCAGTATTAAAAGCAAATGCTATACCAAAGATGACACATAATATACCAGAAACTTTATGCTTCATTTTGGCACACCAGCTTGAATTTCAATTTTGCAACTCTTCTTTCCAGATGCATCTCATCAGTATTTTACTGGAGGGCAAGGTTTATTTTGCTGATTAGATTTCCATAATCTGATTTGATAGATCTATTAAGAATGTAGTTAGATGCACTTCGTATTGCATTTTTATTGCATTTCGTACTACTTATTGGAACTACAGATTAATTTTAGGCTTGCTGGATGTCCGTGATCAGAGTAACTTTCTTCCTTCTCCCTTACATTTCACTTTGGAATTTGGAAAATAGTATTTTGTTTACTTTCTGCCTACATCTTGGTGTTACTGTTGTTCTGACAAAATACTAGAAGTTTGGACAACATAATAATCAGCTTAATGTTTCTGGGTATGTAATTCTGATAATTTTGCCTGTTCCAAGCAGGAGGGGACTGAAGGCCAAAGTAAAACAACTCTCACCTCCGAAACGCACCTGAGAGAAACTGTAGTTGCCAGGAAAGCCCCAGCCACGTTCACAAGACAAGCAGAGACCATCACTGATGTACATTGAGGTGCTGGAGCATGTCCAAGGGAGAGCTACCAAGCTGGTGAAAGGTCTAGAGAGTAAGTCATATGAGGAGTGGCTGAGGGAACTGGGGTTGTTTAGTTTGGAGGAGACTGAGGGGAGACCTCATTGCTCTCTGCAACTACCTGAAAGGAGGTTGCAGGGAGGTGGGAGTTGGCTCCTTATCTCAGGTGAATAATGACAGGATGAGAGGAAATGGCCTGAAGCTGTGCCAGGGGAGGTTTAGACTGGATATTAGGAAGAATTTCAATGATGAAAGATTGGTCAGGCACTGGAACAGCCTGCCCAGAGAGGTGTTTGAGTCACCATCCTTGGATGTGTTGAAGCATGTAGATGTGGAACTTCAGGGCATGCTCTAGTGGCTGAAGTTGTAGAGGGGTTTTATGGGTGTTTTCTGGTGGGGTGTGTGTGTTTGTTTGTGTTTGTTTGGTTTTGGCTTTTTTTTGGTGTGTTGATGGTTGTACTCGGTGAACTCAGAGGTCCTTTCTAGCCACAATGATTCTGTGATTCTGTGATATTAACCTCAGTGCATCAGTAATAGAAATGCTGAGAAGGAAGACATGTTTATCTACATGATATGGAAGGAGAAGCACTGCACAAATCATTGATGAGAAATATACTGTTTTTCCTTTCTACACCAAAGAACATACATTCTAGGTAGAAAATAAAATATTTATGTGATTCTGTGGTAATCTTGTTACACATATATAGAGCTTTCTCAAATGAAGATAAATACTACACTTTTTACAGCAGCATCCAAGAGCCTCAGAATGGTACATTAAATAATAATAATAAAAAAGTAGCAGTAACCTATGGAGATCATCCAGTGGTCCTGTGCGCACAACAAATAATGTGTTATGATGTTATTAAAAGAATAACACTGTGCTGATTTACCCATCTACTGCTCTATAACCATTCATGACACAAGTATCTAGATAAGTTCCTTACATGTCTCTGGGTTCTGTAAAACTTCACTCTGTGCAGCACACCCAGTAAAGTATCTGTTGCTTGTTAGGAAGTCAGTAATTCACAAGCAAATGGCTGCCGTAAAAAAAAAAAAAAAAGAAAAAAACAAAATGAAAAGACACCAAACAACATATTAAGTAGAGCTGCCTTCCTCAGCTGCAGCTCTGGGATACCCTGGGCACCTGGAACGGGGGTGAAGTCCTGCTCTCTTTGTTGTCTGTACGTACAGAGCAAGCTGGGGTGAGCCCTGGGTGTGATGCAAGATGGGGGCAGGAAACTCCGGGGCCAGAGAGACACAAAAAAAACGGGTGCAAAACTTCTTTTACATGCCCCAAAGTCTTCTGGACTTTCTGCTTAGCGTAGTAGGCTTAATAAATATATATACTGTTTTGTTTTTTCTAGTCTCTTAACAGTTTGACCAGATTAACTAGAAGCTTAAGGATGCATTACAGTTGTGCATATATTTGTGCCCTTTGATGCTGTCTTTTGGTAACTTGCTTTGTTTTCACTGATGAATGATTTTTTAAGCTGTTTGGAACAGTTTGATTCATGAAAGACAAAAGGAGGCTCCAAAACTGGAAGAAGAATTTGCTGATGATATAAAACTGATCCGCAGGGCCCTGAGGGAACCACCAGCCCTGACTGCCTCTGCTGAAGCCCCATTTAGTTTCTTCATTAGTTACTGGATCTCCTGAGGAGAAAGCAATTTAATTTTATATTTTTGTGAGGGTTTTTTTTTTGTTTGTTTGTTTTGTGTGTGGTTTTTTTAATTATTATTTTTATTTATTTATTTATTTATTTAGAAAGTCAGCCTATGTGCAGTTGCTGGAGGCTGGTAACTTTTTGTTGAGGACAGGGATGTGTGGCCTGTGGGGGCAAAGCTGGGCAGTGAGGGACCCCAGCATTTCACAATAACAGTTAATACCCCAGACCTGGCACCATAGGAGGGCATTAACCTTTGGTTCCCAAAATAATACTAAGGTGTCTTCTAAGAGTCTATTCACAATGAGCAGTGTCTTGCTTTCAAATTTGCTTCTGAAAAATCTCTGAACTCAACCTTACACCAGAATAGCTCAACAGGCTTTACCAGGATTAACAAAAGTGCAAATATAGATGGTCTAGGTATTTCAAACCTAGTGTTTAGGACATTACAGCCACCTTCCCTCCCCACCCTTGTCTTTCAGAACACAAACCTCATAAGGCAGAGGGAGGAGGCAAAACTCAGAATAACTGTGGAATTTATAGCTAACCCCGTGTGCTTCTCTTTCTCTCTAGCCTCCATTTAAGTATAGCACTGCTTTCTCCACCCTCAGAAACCTAAAAGAGGATTCATTTAGCTCTCTTTGATCTTCCCTCATTTATTTCCCTGCTTTTTACTTCTGAAGACTTTGAGCTGTTCCTCAAAGGCTGCATACACATTATTGAAGAAATACAGAGCTACTTGTGGCTCTAGACCTTTGACATGTCCCAAAGGTCTGATACTGGAGTTTGAGACTTGGAGAGAGTTCTAGATCTCATATGGGCTGTGGCCAGAATCACCAGTTTCCTAAATAAAGTTGGCATTTGTCATGGGAAGGGAGAACTCTTGGCAAGCAAAAGCTATTAGATAAGTATGAAGAATGAAACAGGAGATTAGGAGCTGCAGATTGCTAAATGGTTTTGTTATAGTTGCATACCCACATGAAGAGATGAGGGTATATTGACCAGACTGTTACACAAGGTTCTGCTTTGACCAGACAAAGACAACCTGTGAGATCTGGGGACTTAGAAAATACCACGACCTTTGTGTTAGAGGAGTTGGAAATGCAGAGCCAGCTACATGTCCTGGCTCTCAGGGTTGTAGGGTATGCATGGTAAGACCTGGTGAAATCCAAAATGTTAAGGAGACAATTTTCATAGAATCACAGAATCATAGAACTATTCAGGTTGGAAAACCTTGGTGATCCCTTGGGATCACTGAGTCCAACCATCATCCCTACTCTACAAAGTTCTCCCCTAAACCATATTGACCAACACCACATCCAAGAATAACAACTACACCACCACCATCACCCTCTGCCCCAACTCCCTGCCATCACTCAGAATTTTCATTCATGATTACTGGAGGAGCAGGAAAACAGAGACCAGGGCATTGGGCAGATTCCTCTGCTGCTCAGGCTGTAGCACAGCAGTGCCCAGAAGGGCTGTACTGAAGAAAAGCATGTGCTCAATGACCTAGCCCTCTGCCATCATCTCCTCAAGAATTAGATTCAGTTTTCTGCACCCCTAGGTTTTGAACCTCTGACTGTGCTTTTAGGAGCATCTTTCCCAATTTACAGCAGTAGACTGTAGCAGTAAGAGAGAGAGAAAAAACAAAACAAACCCAACAAAAAACGCAGCCATGAGTGAATAATGCATTATTTTTTTTTTGGCAAATCTCTTGCTGACAAGTCAAGGAAATATTTCTTGATTGATAAATCCAAGAATGTAGCAGAACAAATCTCCAGGAAAAGCTCTTTGAAGATATAAATGTCTTATAGTGGCAAAGGTGCTCTATTTGGCAGATTATCTTGAGTGCTCTTAGATAGTGTTTTTAGGAATTGAAGTCTCAGGGGATGGTAGGCAAGAAAGCTCCCAAAAGTTAAACGCATATACTGTCATTCCCTAAACCACTCGGTATGATCAGATAAAGGACCCCAGGACTGTCTACCTTCTTCACCTAGTAAGCCTTTTTTATTTCTGTAAAAAATGGGAAATTATAGATTATACTGTTATGTTGTCATTACATGAGTTAGTGGCCAAGTTACTTAAAACAGATCATCCAATTTCTGCTGCGTTTTTTTCTGCAGTTATTATTTCCCAAGCGTTGTTCACCAACATCATTGTCACCAACACAATTCTCACAAAAAAACCCCATAAATATATGACTCATGATTGCATAGTTTCAGATGATTCAAAGCAACACTTAAATGTTAAAAGGGAAAAATAAGAAAATAGAGACCTGGAGTCACCTCTGACTGCTCTATGCATAATTAATAAGGAAATAAATAGAAAAAAAGACAGTTGCACTTAAAAAAACCACAACTTAAAATTTCTTTAAATAAAAGAAGCAGATTGCTGAACTGTTTCTCATGAAAATTGCTTTCCCATTTATCTACATCATAATTTAACAAGTAATATTTAAAAGTAATTATGATTAATTGTACAAAGTTAATCTTCATTGCCTATTCATGTAACATGACAAAATTACAGTGTTAGCTGGTAATGGCAGCAATATGTTCCAAGTGCTTTTTAAGCTCAGTGGAAGCTGCAGAGTACATGCTAATTTGTTTACCCTTAAATGAAATTTTCAAAGAAGCCCTACATATGTTGTTAGAAAAGTGAAATAAAAACCCCTACTGAATTCTTGCAATGTTGACACAGACCTCACTTTAATATCCCATCTGAAGAATTAGCCTTCTACACTTGATGGTGCTGTGCTATTACAGGGGAGCTACCTTTTTTAGATAATAACATTTACCATCGAATCTTACAGTCAGGAATTCAACTGTACTGACATTAAGCAAATTATTTTAGTGATAATGTTAACCTAGGCTTTTAGCTGGTAATGACACATTATTATAGCATAAGTTAGTACTGTCACAGTAGTAAGTCCTGTGCCAAACCACTAGAAAACAAAATTAAGATTGTGAAATTGCAGTAATAATTGTGGGAAGTGCTTATGAAGTAATAGAGATTCCTTTTTGGAAATCAATATATAAATTTGGATGTAAAAAAATTCTGGAGATAGTTAAAAAGTAGAACAAAAAATATTGAAGACAGTCTATAAATAGTGTTTCATGGAACCAGGTGAAATATTCATTGAACATGGTTTCTATTCCATGGGTACAGTACCTTTCAAAGGCACTTAAGTATGTTGACAAGAATGATATAACTACACTGCCTTGAACACAGCAAAGTATAATTTAACCTCCTCCTTTACAGTAATTGGGCTGGTTGTTGGATTGTGTCTGAAACAAATAGGAAAAGGATTTGTACATGTACACATCAACTCCAAAAAAGCCAGAGTATTTTAGGAAGAAAGAGCTGTAGATTTTAGTTACTTCCAACAGAAGAATTCTATCTGGCTGAGAGTTATCTGGATTCTTATTTTCTTCTAGCCCTTAGTTTAGAAGTTTATTCATTTTTTTTGACACACAGGCTTTTATTGCTGGCTCTAGAATGTGATAGGTATGACTGTCATGAAAAGAAAGTAAGTTTTCTGAATTTATCTTCTTGTGGAGGCAGATTAGAGGCATTTGTGAGAGTGAAAAACAGGAAAAGCAAAAGTTAGACTTCTCTGGGCATAGTGGTAGTGCTATCCACATGTGTGGGGCCAACACAAGAGCCACAGAAAAGGAATAATATAAGATGTAACATGCCTTGCAAACCACAATGGCTCTTTGCCTCACACTGTAGTGTGTAAGGCAAATGATGCCTATGCAGCTTTACTGCCTTGGTTAAGATGGCTGGTTAGAGTCAACTAAAACTACTTGTTCAGAGAACCATTTCAGCCAGAGACATCCCTAAAATGGTATGTGTAGCTGGACTTATGTTTGCACAACTATGTGAAGACTTAGGATACAGAAGAGGAAAGTTCAGGAAAGTTAGGGAAAATGTTTCTATAATTCTAATCCTCTCTCATGCTGCTCTGAATAACTATTAACTTTGACTTAGTTATCTTGTGTTAAGTTTGGTAAAAGATGCAACAGTCTAGGCAGTTCCTTAGGCATCTCGATCATTCACATCACTGCAGCTATTCCTGGTCTTGAGAACACACCAGAGCAAGGAAATCTCAGAAAGGAAGCCCAAATGAACATCAAATTTTCCGGCAAAGGACAGTTAGCAAAGATGTCCTGAGCCTAATTGTCCAACAAGAGGTGGAGACACTTAATATTTAGGTTCCAGGTAGTGTTTGAAGTATTTCTCACTACCAGTAATTTTATTTTGTCTTTTAAGAGCTCTTCATGCCTTCAATAAGAACATGGAAGGCAGCTATCACATAGTGCTAGGTAACTGTTGCATAGCTGGGATGTGTCAATCCTTAACAAAATGATTCTTCAGTAGAATCTCTAGCAACTGGTTGCCTCATATCAATGAAAATAATATTCCTCTGTCTTTCACAATTCTTAAGAAAGGAAAAAAAGTGGAGGAAGAAAACAACCGAGGGTCAAAAGATGAATGAGTTACATTAATCATCAAAACATGTAAAAAATATTACATCTTTCTGTGAACATTTGTATACTTTTCTTGGCATGTTAGGTGCAATCACTGCTTTCATAGAGAACTTAATGGGCAAATGATATGCATTTCCTTCTACTACAATACCTGAGAAGACATGCTCCTATTCATGTCCCTAAAACCAGAGAGGACAACATTTATTTATAGCCAGAGCACAGGATGAGATGGTGAAAAGTCTACCTGAAAATCGAAACTATAAAGACACAGCAGGACAGTGGGAAAGGAGCTGGGGTGAGGAAAAAAAGAAGTGTTGGTCTGCCTCCCAACATTTGTCAGCCTGGTGCAAAGTAGGAGTGAGGGAAAACTCATTCTTCAGGGGAAAAAAAAAAGAGAGAAAAAGAAATTTAGTCTACATTGCTATGCTGTAATTTTGACAATTAACAAAGTTTTATTGAAGTAACACATTTTTACATTTCTTATTATCTATTCTACATCAAACAGTCTGTTTTAAGATTCTTCTTTAGATTTTAAAATTGATTCCTTTAAAAAATCTTTTTTATAGTTCTAATATCCATAATGATGCCAGATGAACTCTAGTTTATCACAGAACTGCTTTAAATTTTAAATGCAAAAGTACAGACTGGAAAGATGATTAAAGATTGACATCAATTACTGGTTCCTTATCTAAAGATTTCTTGACCTCTTGGATGCGGAGTGTCCATTTTTCTGCATCTACCAACTTTATCTCTGCATAAGATACGTAGCAGAAAATACTGTTGAGGACTATCCAATGCTTTATAAATGTTAGCAGAAAATTCTCAAACTTGCATAATTTTCCTCCTGTGCCAGATACCTATTAATCTTCTTTTCTCTTCACAGGATATCCTACTTTTCAAAATCCAGTTTCCTTACAAAGCAACAGATGCTTATTCCTGTAGCTAATTTCAATTAATGCCAAATTAAGCAGTTAGAGAACTACAATAGCAGGATCCCATTTTCAGTACATTGCTTCACAAGTTGAATGGCTACGCAAATATTTTCCTTTGCAGGTCATAACAACCCAATCAATCAGTTCTTACAGTGTTCAGTTTTTACATTTAGTGGTGGCAAAATCTATCTGCAAGCCAGTCAAAGTGGATGAAAATGATCTGGTTTTCTGATTTAAAGAAAGAAGATATTTTAGAATAAGTGTTAAATAGTAGCAGTGCTGACTATAGAATGTTTCCTTCATTCTATTTAAGAACAACTAACACTTTCAATATATTATGGATACATCAGACATTATTTTCTTTCATATGTTCTCTCATTTAACATTGGTATAACCTCATTTTGAAGGATATAATCTCTCTGAGTTATGCTACATGTTCTCACAAATATACATCAGTATACTTGGCAACTACTGAAGTATTTTAACAAACGTAACTGTTTCCTCTCTAAAAATCATCACTAGGCTGCATGAACTAGGGCTGCATGACAGTTATGCATGGACTGAGATGCAGAGAGAATAAAATAAAGCAGGAGGAAAACAGCTTACTTGTATGTGGTTGCAGCTTTTTCATTTTTGTATTACAAGCAGCTTAAGGGTGGAGAACACTGAGCTATTTTTTTCCTAAAATGACCTAATAAGGAAAATATTTCAAAAAAGTGAACTCTGTTGCACCTGTATTTTAATAAAAATATTATTTTTGAAAGTTTTCATTGGAAAGCTGTTGCAAAAAATAAACCCACCATTTATTATACTGCCAATGCCATTGTATAAATAATGCTTAGAGGTATTAATATATGAGTCATGAATAAAATGTTTGCTTAAATGCTACCTCCTGCACTCCTTGTGATAACTTCTAGGAAAGTTAACTTTGCAATTACAGTTCTGAACATTCAGCATCTTTATTTTTCAGTGGAGCTAAGAATAATAAAAAGCAACTTTCAAACTCCACTAGTTTAATTAATTAATTAATTAATTGGGTATTTTTATTTAATTATTAGCAAAGCATCCCACAGAGGTCAAGGAAGGGATGAAAAGTCTTGACACAGAGCCCTTGTTTTTTAAGAAACATGGACAAATTAAAGACATCTGCATGCTCGGTGTATAAGGTCATTTAATTATGAAACAGCTGGTGGTCTGCACAAGAGGCACACAAGAAATGGTTAGCATTTATTGAATACACTCCTGAGAAGACGGCTTCTAAGATGTAACCTGTGTCACTAGTTTCCAACAGAAGCAGACTCTGACTGGAAATGGCTTGTATATGTAAAACGGTTGTAGTCTATTGATGCAGAGGCATGAGAACCTGTGGAGATCTATGCTCTGCCATGTATAAACATGTGAAATAACTGAGTCCCAGGAGCCACACAGCCACAGAGCTATTGCCTCTTTGACACGGTATGTTAGTGCAATGCTCTAACACGGTCTGACTGCTGCCAAGACCAGAGTTAACTTCATTCTCTACATAACATTAACTTGTGCTGTGAAGATGGACCCCAACCAGTTGTACCTCCACTGACCATAGTGATTTCCATGAGTGGAGAGCTGAGTTACTCTGTTTATCTCCAACCTAAAGAAACCCAGGGAATGATAAGGATTAACTTGCAATTGAATTCCTGTTGGTATTCATATGGATGACTTGAGTGAAGCAAGCTTTGAGGAGGCTTTCAATCTATTACAAATTGTCAGAAACACCTACCAAACTGCTGTAATTCCTTTTTAACTGTTTCTGGTCTACTGACAAGTCATTTAAAATGGAAATCCTAAGTATGAGAAGAATATCTATAACAGACTTAACCTGGAAACAGCAAGGCTAACGAGATTAGATGCAATTCACAACTGTAATCACTGTTCCCCACCCCCAAGTGCCATTGGCATCTTATGAGGTTAGTAAGCCACATCCTACAAGCTGGAGGTTACAAACTGGGCATACTTGAAACACAGAGGAGAAAGTCTATGTACCTTTTAAGAGTGTCTTATCATCTTACTCTATGATAGAATACCTTCAAGCACGGAAGATACCAACTTAACTCAAGGAGCATTAGGCTGCTGTAACTGGAACTTTAGAATAATCTCAGGCCTAACATTTTAGCACAGATAAATCTGAGCAGATTCCTATTTTTGAGAAAACAGAAGCCTATATGAGAAAAATATTTAATGCTGAGAACAGAAGACTTTATTAAATTACTCAAGTTTTCCAGAAGGAGTTTCTTTAGATTTAGATCAACTGGAAACTAGTCCCCAGATTATGTGCTTTTTGTATGTGTACGCTTCAGCAACAGAAGCAATAGCAATTGTAAACCATAAAACTCCACTATTAAACAGTGGTATTTTCCAGCCACAAGAAGTTAGATGAGGAAAAAAATCAGGTCATATATCTCTAAAAGTCAGCTAGGGGGAGTATGTCTAGCACTGTCTAGCTAAACAGCACTTCTATAGAAGTGTATTATTAAGGAAATAATTTCTATCGAGAAGTTTTGTATAATTCACCTCTCACTGGGTAATGGCCCTTTTATTAGAAGCAACAATCAGACAAAAATACAGTAGCAAAGCAGAAGAAATTTTGATATACAAATCTGACAAGCTGCTAAAGTACTGAAGGAAACCAAATGTAAGCAAAAACTCAGATGACCGATTTTTTTTTTCTGAATTTGTGCATTATTCATGCAACTACTTGCATCCATTAACTTCTGTAGGTTGGAGCTGAAAGATTATCATATGTTTAATATTGTGCAGTGCCCAAATTTTCTATAATGTCATGGAAGGATAATGGCCCCTTATTTATACAATCATAACTGCCATTTGTGAGCCCACAGTGTGATATTCCCAGTCAACCATCCATTGATTGCTTCACACATCTATACTTAATTAAAAAGCACTTTTCAGGATCAAAGCTTATATTTCTAGTAAAAACCCTGGGGAGGAGAAAAAGCTGTAGAAAGGGTATAGGACAAAAAGAGAGTGTATGAAATGAGGAGATCCACTTATTTTACTTCATCAATAACAATGTTCCTTTCTCCTGCCCTAAGAGGCTGTTGTGACTTTATTGACAGTTTAACCACAGAAAAAGCATTATAGCCATGTACTTGAAAACTATTTGATTGATGCTTGTGATTTCTAAAAGTATACCTTAAAAATAGTGGTCATTGTTCTTGGTAATAAAGAAAAAAAATGTCATTGAACTTATGAAAACACAGTACTATTAACAATGCTAGAAAAAGAAACAAAGGCTGTGTGGTAACAGAAATGCAATCATTATACTGAATAGATTACAATTAATCAAATCTGTCATGCTCTGTAAAAAGTTGTCATAGGCTCAGAATATAAATCTTACATCTTAAATTGTTCCTTTCCATATTTATTCTGAATAAAAATCTCTGCTGGTCTCAAATATGCCAGATTTAGTTTTGCTTAGCTGACATCCTTCTCTAGCAAGGTCGATCCTCTTGATTCCTAACATACCTTTACAGTTGCTTACAGGCTAGTGATCAGCATAGGTTTCTGAGCTTTGCTGCACTCTTAACTTGACTCCCAGGTACTGTATTGCTTTAATACCCATTTCTCTACTTCATTTTTCTGGGCTTTTCCCCCTCCCATTTTTCTTTCCACTTGGAAGCTAATCTACAGGTTGGGATCTCCTTGCATAACCACACCTCAGCTCCACATAAAACAGCTGAATTTTTCAACAAACCTAGCATGAAACACCTGGTATGTTTGTAGGGGCTGGAAGAACTGTTTGTGCCTCCAACAGGTATCCAAAGATCACAATCTCTCCATGGCCATGTGTGTGATAGTTTGGAAAAGTCCTTAGCTGTGAAGGCTAGCAAATGCATAGATTTGCTGTACTTGAGTGGCCTAGTCCTTGTTTGGCAGATGATGATGTGCTGGTGCTGGACTCACATGGTCTTCTCTGGTGGAGGGACTGCTGTTCCAACCCACGCAGTTTGCTGTAATCAAGTAGGCCACCCCTCTTTGGTCTGGTATCTGTGACCCCAAGCATTATAAAATATAGACATGGAAGAAGACAGTAGAGGGAAATGCTTTGCCTTGCATTGACTATACAGCCATACCCTGCTGTCCCCCAAGGATATGTTCCTGGAAGGTGTGATACTTAGCAATATGATGGATGATGAAACAATTTTACCTGAGACTGAATTCCTGATAATTACCCTGGTTTTCCATCCTTTAGCTTTGACTGATTTTGGTTCATCTGAAGAAAGTGAGGATGAAGACAATGATAAGGTAAAGTTCAGAAAGATGCAGCAAGAAAGTTCCTGGTAAAAGAGGGAGTACAATCACACAGGTGAAGCAGTTGAGATCTTTCAGGATGGTGAACCTGAAAGTCATAGAGAAATGACAGCACGTTTTCCGGCTGACACTCCTGGCCTTCTGTCAGGTTCCTCCTGCTACTTGCTCCTCCACAAAATGCATACTGTCGCTCTAAATTTAAAACACATATATATAAAGTTCCCCCAAGAACCTGTCCTCTACTTCTTATGGTAAAAGTTGCTTTGCTATCTGACAACTTGACTGCTTCCTATGAGATTGATGACAGCCTGCAGAGCAGGGTGCCACAACTCTGAAGCACCAGATAGAGAAGCAATAATTAGCAAAGGGTTCTCGTTTTAAGTCTGTTTGGCCACTGCTACAGCAACTAAAGGCAAGCAGATACTTTTTTTTCTGAAACCTGCTTTTATTCTACTCTCTTCACTTTTACATTAATTCAGAATTTGTAGGTCTAACAAGTCTGAAGGTTTCACAATTTCACAGTTCTGCAGAGCTTGTACTGACAGGTAGCACCCTGGAATGCTCCAGCATTGCAATGCATGCAGGGCTCAAGGTGGCCAGCTTCAGGAACTTACGAGCATAAGACAGCACTCAAGACAGGCCTGGAAAATAGCCCATACTTGTCTGCCAGTCTGCATAGACAGATTTTGAGCAATAAAAGCCAATCTAAAACTAGGATGCTAGAGATGCAGGAACAAGACACTCCTACTCACTTAACCTTTTCATTCATAATCACATGGTGGAGTTAAAAACATCAGTCCTGTAAGAAGTGCTAAGTGCCTTATGAAAAACAGCACCCTCCCTCCAGCCTGACCTAAGCCAGAGAGTAATCAGTATCTTATAGGATCAGGTCAAGTTTTTGAGAAGGACCATAATCTCAACAGGCTATGCTACAGCTCTCTCCACAAGGACACTGTTAAGTTTAGTATCAGTTTAATATCAAATGCAGCATATGAGTAAGAAAAGCTTGAATGCTCTGCAAGTGCCCATGAACTTTTGAAAGTTAAACAGAAAGATACAGATATTGCCATCTGTTTAGCCAAAGCTGGTTCAGTAGGCAAAAAATATAGAGCAAACTGTGCACTTGGTGTGTTGTCTTTCCCCCAGAGACCACATCTGAGCCCTAGAACTGCTGTGTGATTACAGTGACTGAGGGAGAGCAGGGACACATCTCTTGTGGCCATTTAATCTGCAGGTGAGTGCCAGCTGGGACAGTGGGGTTGAGGAAAAAGGGAGTGAGAACTAGGGAGGTGAAAGGAAATAAGCTGATAAATAGGTATGCACAGTCTGATAAAAATCCTGTATTTTCTTCTTCAGCCATCATACCTTCCTGTTAAAGCAATGATTGGTCATTGTGTCAAACACCAGAGAAAGTGCACCAGGCACCAGACTTAGGTGGACTGCAACCTTTACAGTGTATGATCAGGTAAGAACTGTCCATCAGTAATTTAACCAGTGCTAGTCATCCTTCCACTTGCATCTCTTCCACTTGGACAATAACAGCTCTCTTGGATCTCTTCACATGACCTTATATAAGCCCTGCTCACAGGATCCACTTACGCACAGGGAAATGGGGAGTTGCACACATACACTGACCCTCTCCTTCCTATTTTCTCCTCAAAAACACACTACTGCTACTTGCTTCCAAAGAGCAAGTCTTGTGGAAGTGTACCCATGGTGACTGAGGTGAATTAGAGACACTGATGGACAGACTTATAGATGGGGCCTTAGAAAACAGAATTTTGTCAGAGTCTGGAAAAAAATCCCCAAAACTTACAAGAGACTGTGTCCTGGTTTGAGCCATGATGAAGCCAATTTTCCTTTTACAGATTTTTTTTTCCTTCAGTAAGCTTTCTTTTAGCTAGTAGCAGAGTGTTCCAGCTAGGAATGATAAAAATTGAATGTTTTACTAACTGCTGGGTCTTTAAGGTCGCACCTTTACTCTGCCGGCTCAGACACTACGGGGAGATCGATGGCTCCCCTGTAGGAGGCTGAGTTAGAAAGACAGCAAAATTGGCCAGAGATATTCCATTCCATATATCTATGTAAGCTCAGAGGAAGGTCAGAGATCACAGAAGACAACTTCCTTCCTTCTTTCTTCTTCCCTTCTCTTCCATCCATGGCTGGCGTCCGGGGAGGGCGCCGTCCATCCATCACCGCCGACCCCCAGGCTCGAGCTCTCCTGACCCTCATTACTCTGTGCTTTCTCCAGCAGCTCTGGGATTTTTTGGGACTGTTCTAGCTCAGGGGAGTGTGGTGGGAGTTGCTGGGGGTGGGGGGAGGTGAGAGGCTTTTGCACATATCTGAACATATTTGTATATAATTGTATATATTTTTATTTATCATTGGTGTTTAATTAAAGCTGTGTAGTTTAGTTTTCAATCCAGCCAAGTCTCCTAATTCTCTCTCTCCTTCCCTACCTGGGTGGGAAGGGGAGGGGATCGAGAGCGTTGTTGTCGATCCTGAGTCAAATGGTGACAGACTTACTCTAAAAACCTTCCAACATTTCTCAGCTTGACGAGGTGCTGGGCCATCAAATCGAAACCTTGTTCCTACCTAGAAAGGTTGGACAAGATGATCCTTGGGGTCTCTTCCAACCTGGAATTCTACAATTCTATGATTTAATTGAATACCTGTTTTCAGTGTCTCTTTAGTTTAACCAACAATAACTAAAAAAACCTGTAAAAGACAGCAAAAATGGGTGGGGTAAAAGTGCTCTGATTTAAACCTCAGTCTCACAGCATTCCTCACTCATAGTGGGAACTGGAATAGTATATAATAGTTGATGTTACACATGACAAAAAAATGAGGGTGAGTTTATGGAGCACAAAAAGGCTAAAATTTACAACCTGCTGCATAGTTTGACAGCACTTAAACTCACAGACAAAACGTGTTGAGATAGTAGAAATTCTACAGAAATCACCTGTTCCTGAAGACAACAGTAATGGAACATTTCTACTTTTTAAAACAAAAATAGAAAAAGTCATAACAATCTGGAGCTGAGCTGATGGAACTAATATAGCAAAGTTATTTCAAAGAATGCTGAAACAATGAGCACAGAGACTAGTTTGTATATGGGAAGCCCAGCGAAGCAATTCCAAATGAGTAACCTGTAGCAAACTGAGTTGATGCTAAAAGATGAAGATAAAATTAACAGTATCTATTGAGATCTACAATAGAGATATCAAAAATCTGTCTGGTGTCTGTACAATATTCTGGGAATTCAGAAAAAGATGCAAACAGGAAACAGTGGGACTATGAGCTTGCACTGAAAATGACAGTCCTGTAATAAAAGAAGATGCTGGTTCAAGGTCCGACTGTTGCTAAACTACAAGAGCATGAGCACACAGAAAATGCACTCTGTAGTTAAATCAGAACTGTCTCTGTAGGTAAACATGAAGATAAATTCAGATTAATTAATCCTGCATTGAAAATCATATAAAATCTCATCAGTTTTGGAAGGGATGATATAATCTAGATTTCTTTACAAGTGAAGAAGTAGTCTTTTGAAAGAGTTTGAAAATAGCAGTTGCTTTTTTTTTTAATAATAATAAAAAATATTTACAGCACAGTGATCAGGAGCTACTTTGATATTAAAAATAGCAGCAAACTAAGATAATGAAGATGACATTCTCTCTCTCAAGTATTATGAAAGCAGTGGTAACTTTGCTGTAGGGAACTTTAACTAAAATCTCCATGTTGTGAAACAAGGAGGTCACACATCTTTCCACTCTGATAGATACAACTGAATGTTACCTGTTTGAAATGGAAGATAAATAAAGACAACTGCTAGTGCATGAAGCGGCAAATGCCAAATTTCAAATGCATTCAAATAAAGAAAAACAACTTATCTACCTCTTTTTTTTTTTTTTTTTTTTTTTTTTTAATCTTAAAGTTGTGTCATTTTTGCCAATTAAGTGTTTGTCTTCTCCTCTTGATTTTTTTTTTTTAACCCACCCTGGCTCACTCCAGCCCTGCCCCCTTTCTCTTTCCTCAGCAATTTCTACTTGCCTGTTGCACTGAAAAATGCTGTTTCTCTCTCCTGCATGACTCAGCTTGTCTTTCCGGACTTTGCCCTGTCTTGCTCCCATCCTCTTTCTTCCCTGCACCCTGCTGCTACCAGGTGCTGGGTCCTTCCGATGCTGAATGCATACAGAGATCTGCTGCTGCTCATTTCAGTTTCAAAGGAGAGGTACCTGGACAGGACCACAGAAAGCATCATTGCAGGCATTCCCATGTTCTAGCCTAGCCAGCCAACCTAAAAGCAGAGTTTCCTTCCCCCTGTCCTGTCATCTCTCTCTATTAACTTCATTGCCAGTTCCCCACATGCACATACAGCCTCAGAGTCCATTTATGTGTCATAAGTTAGATGCAACCTTCCTCCCAGCTCAAGCAGACCTGGGTGAAGTGTTTTCAGAGGGACTACCTAGGCTGCCCAAATGAGAGAGAGTCATCTGGACAAGATACAAAATCATAGAAAGGTGAGGTTATCTTCTTAAAAGAGAATAAACTGCCTATCTTGGTCAGAAAAATTATCCCATGAAGGCTTTAAATTTTTTAATTAAGTCCCAAAGTGTGAGGTCCCAAGCATCACCATCTTCTCCCTATGGCACACTCTACACTTTTTTAACTATACAAATGAGTGTTTAGCTTCTAAATTCTGCTTTTCTTCTCCTATGCATGTTAAAAGGAGGAGGACCAAGCTAGCCTTTCCTCCTCCTGTATCTTCATCAGAATAGTAGCTTGCTTTTAAGGATTGTTTTCCTCACCTTCATAAACCAGAAAGCTTTTGTCCTGATGGGGAAAGTTTCTAGTAGGACACAACCTCTAATCTTCCTGGCAGAAGGGAGAGGACTCATCAAATTCTTGCTAACTCAAGAATGGGGATGAGGAAAAGAGATCTTATTGCTACTTTCTATGGCATTTTAACCATGGCATACACAAAGTGTGTGGGAATATACATACAATCACTTTGTTATTCTCTCATTGAAAACACTGATCAAGCACTGGCACAACTTTGTTAATTCATAATCTCATTTCTCGTGTGCCTGCTACTGTATTTCTCCTTGGCTTTGTGTATGGATTTAAAACCAAAACAGAAGGCAGTGACCATTGAAAAATACATCTATAGAAGCCCATTATGTCCAATTCCTTTTTGTACAACTGCTTCATTATTCCTGACATGGATATGATGAGTGTAGCACAATGATACATATTCCAGTGATGATCATCCTTACTCTACAAAGTTCTCCCCTAAACCATCTCCACCAACACCACAGCCAAACGACCCTTAAATACATCCAGGGATGGTGACTCAACCACCTCCCTGGGCAGCCTATTCCAGTGTCTAAGCACTCTTTCTGTGAAAAAAAATTCCTAACGTCTAGTTTAAACCTCCCCTGTTGCAGTTTGAAGACATTCCCTCTTGTTCTCATTGCAGTTGCTTAAGAGTGTGGCAATATTTTTGTCTAGCAATCCTTGTCCAAGTGTTTTGCTGGGCCTATGGGAGAGGCAATCTCTGCTGAGAGACACCTCAAGGGGCTGGAGCTCGTGGCTGCCACTATGAGCTTCTTCTTCATCCTCTTATTGCAGCTGAGCAAAAGACCACATTTATTCCCTTATGTTGTTTTTTTTTTTTCTGAGCTCTCTTTCTGTTGGAAAATTAATCTCTTGCTAAGATTTTAGCTACTTTTCAACATTTTTCCTCCAGACCTTGCATTTCAGTTTCACAAGGGTTTCAACTGATGCTCAAAGAAGGGATGAAACACTGTGTCCTCCTGCTTTTTGAACATTTATTTCCATCCCTTTGTACTTGTGCATCAAGTTTGTTAATTTGATTTTCTGTTTGGTTTACATTTTGCTTATTTCTTCCCCTTAGTGGAAAGATGGTATCTACTTATTTTATTCCTGCCAATTCCTGATTATTTACCATACTTTTTCTATTGCATTTCTCGCTTATTTCCATTTATCTTTTAGAAGATGGTCTTCTGATTTCTTATCTATGCAATAATTCAAGTCTACCTTCCTTCCACATCTCAGCTTTAAGACTTGCCTTTTTTAAGGGGTAGGTAGGAAAGTAAAACAGCTGTACGACTCTTTTACAAACTTTCAAAAAAATAATAAAAATGGTGATAATAAAATAAAATAAAAAATAAAGAAGATTCATTTTAACTGTCAAAAAATGCAGCTCAATGGCTCTTTAAGAGATTTTGCATTTAAATGGTGGAGAAGATAATTTTTGAAAATGAGAGTGAAGACAGAACTACCCACACAACCTTCCAGCCATGAAAGCAGGGAACAGGAGGGTTTTAAGACTCTCGTCCAGTCCCAACTACATGGAATCAAACTTGTTTAGTAGGTTTTTTAAGAGCTCTTCTCTTACACAAGCTAAATTACATCGAAAAGAGTCAAACAAATTCAGTTTTCTCAGGTTAAGTAATGCTGCACAGCTGCTGGAAATTAATGAGAAAAACACCGAAACAATTTCTTGTTACCTACTGCTTCTAATTTGATATCACTAGGCCAAAGTCCTGTACTGTTCATTGCTAACTCATGCATTTCATGGCAGAATGGTCCAATAAAATTTCTTAGCCGATTCTTAGCAAAGATGTGAAATAATCTGCTCAATGTTCTTGTTTGCCTATACTCATTTACTTACTTTGTAGCACGTAAACCCTGGATTTTCTTAAACTCATGGAGAGTAATTTGCCCAGAATGGGCATTGATTAAGAAATTTCCAGTGCCACTGACTCTTTTCTACTGCAGGAAAATCATCAGCTGGTTTCCCAGCACCTACAGCACCATCCACCCTTTCTCTCCATCGACACCACAATGTTTGCTCCTATGTTTTCTGGCTCATCTCCATCTAGAATTCTACCACAAGCCAGAAGCTGTAAAACTACCATAAACCTCTTAAAGATCCCAGCAGATCTGGATTAGGTAAAAATAGAAACTCCACAGGATATTCCTGAGGTCCTGAGGACCTGTCTGAATGCAAACAGGCTTGCACAGGTGGGTCCTTCTCTCCGGCTGGAGCTTTCTTGACAACTCAATGTGTTCCCAGGGCTCAACCTGCTTCTGCAGGGGCTCTCTTGAAGATGGCACATGAATTTTGTGCTCACTTTGTGTAATATCCTGTGTCAGATTTGCAGTCTTGGTACTCTTGCTAAGCTTAACAATGCTTTGCACTAAACATGTGCTGGCTAAGAGGATGTTTAATGCTTCGCAAACTGTGAAATACTGTAGCAATGCTTTGTTTGGAGGACTTTGCATTCAGCCCTTTGGAAAACAGGTAGAATCATAAATCCTGCAAAATACTAATGATCAAATAATATGCTGAGTCGGAGGGACCCATCAGGATCATCAAATCCAATTCCTATCCCTGTGTAGTGCACCCCAGGAATCACACCATGTGCCTGACAGCATCATCCAAACACTTCCTGAACTCAGACAGACTTGGTGCTATTTATGGTGACTTGGGTGTGTGCCAGGTGAAGGAAGATAATATGTAAACAGACCACACAGCATCCAACATTAGCATTGAAAACAAATGTACTGATAACCTCTCACAGGAAACATCAGGTGATTTAAATACAAAAACTGGTAAAATTCACACACCGGAACCTGAGGAGAGGATATAGTGAGCTACTGAAATTCAGGAAAGGGGCTTTTTAACTGCAGGCAGACTCTTCATGACTCTCAAATATAAAGTACATACTTTGAATCTGACTCTCATCTAAAGCAAGCATGTAATAGGTGTTTTTCATATAATCTTAAGGTAAAAAGAGCTAGGAATGTGTCCATATTTATACAATTCTGAAACAGGAAGAGTGTGGGGAGGCACTAAAAAGTAATCATATGGCTTCATTTGCATAATCCACTTAACACACGTTCTGTTCACACAGTCTCAGTGATGGATTTTCAGATAATACAGTGACAGAAATCTGAATATTTAAGGAATGACACTTTCAGTATCATAGAAACTGGAAGCTGATAGAGGCACCTTCAGCAAATTCACATTCAGGGAGAAACTTGCAGCATACTGAAGTCTGTTGTTTGCATGGAATCTCAATTCCTAAATGCCAAATATATCCTGCAGGATGTTAGATGCCAAAGTCTTTCCTCATCTAGTGATGTCAAAGATCTGACAATAATTTTTACCATTGCAGCAGCAGACAAAATCTGATCCTCTAATGGAAGAAAAGTAATGCAGAGACTTCAAGGGAAAAAAAAAAAGGAAAACAAAAGAAAAAAAAACCCTACAATTTTTGACTTGGAGATATAATTGCACTGTAGTGGCAAGAAAATCTGAAAAATAATTACTTTTTGCATATCTAAATGTTATGTTACTTCAGAACCTTGACTTACATGTAGTTTCTTTCACAAACCAATTAAAAAAGAGCCTGTGTGTTCTGTTAAAAAAGAGTTAAATAGATTCAGCTGACCAAATCAGGTAGGTTGTTATTCCAGTGAAGTGTAATGGAGAGGAAAGAGACTTGGTTAATCTAACTTGCAAAGAGCTGAGTCATCTTGAAATTAAATCGTTTGGCTCTGCTCTTCATGCAAAGCAGTCTTGAGCTGGATTTCTGTATTAAGACCAGAATCCAGAAGACAAATGTATTTGAATTGTACTACACATAAGTAATGCTCTTGTTAGAGAAGTGTCGATATAGTCAGAATGATCAAGAACAGTATGAGGGTACAATTACTGAGAAAGCTTGTGCCAAGCCATAAAAATCCCATATGCATTACTCTTGGCAAGCTGTACACCAACAACTCATTCTTCTCACGAAAATTCATTTGCTAAGCCAGCCTGGAGCCCCATAGAATGACTTCACAGGAAACATACATTGCAACAGATAAATATATACATCATATCAAACTAAACAGATGTGGTGTGAATCCCAAAGGGGAAGCTTACAAAATCCTGGCATATGGCTTAAGAGGTCCTGGTCCTCATTTGCCACAGTTTTTTTAAGTAAGGCTCTCACAAGGCTTTATTCAGGGCAAAAGAAAAATAAAACTGAGCTACAACTTATCTAGATAGTATGTCTTGTATTTGAATCTTGTATCCATACAGTTGCTGTTTCATGAAAAATTATACTGTTGTTATTATTTCATCAAAAAGAGAGGGTTTTTTTCTTGTGTTTAAAAGGAAAAAGTAAAACCTTCAGGCAAAACAATCTGGTTCATTTGATTCATTCTTCTAAGCATTTAAGCATTTCCAGCCACTATGTTAAAACAAATAGATTGGACAAGGAGAAAAACTTGCCAGCCTTTTATCTGGGAGTAGATTCCACATTCTTCATATCATTTCCAGCTGCAAAAGGATAGAGACTATACAATCCCAGGTATGTGACTATTCTCAATGTGCCAACCTAGTCCTGCCTTCTAAATGAATAAATTTTCCTGGGCCTGTTGCTACAACAGCTCAGCTAAGAAAATCTACAATAAAATCTGTGCCTCAGATTACAGTAACTAATGCAGAATTGCTACAGAACTGTTACAGATTGTTAGAGTTCTTACAGAACTAGAAATGAATATCAGATCTTTAGTGGGAGCTCATTATTAAATAATGAAGTTATAAGCCTAGCATAAGCAAGTTTATAATGGATTTTATGAAGCCCTAAAAGCCAAGTCATTGTTTAATTTCATTAAAATGGGGGGAAGACTTCTAAATGGATAAAACATTGAAACATCTTTTTCTGTTTAACATGGAACATTAATTTAACGTGCTCTTCTGGGAACAGCAAAACAATAGTGTAGATTTATACAGACTCTATCTTTTGCTGCATCCTGGTACCCCAGCTCCACTCTCTACCCTCTCTGGGCAAAAGGAAACAAGTGCCTAATTGTAATGCCAGACAGCTGTTACCCTAAAAACGAATAAAAGCTGAATTCTGCAGGAGTGGGGCATTCATGCCGGTGTGTCCCCACAACCCAGCTGCCAAATTTTATGAAAACTTTAGGAGCTAATTAGCTGAAATGCCTGCTCTTTGCCATTTCATTGAAATAAGCCTGTTGATTAAAAAGTAATGGGGAAACAGGAGAAAGGTATCAGAGATGGATGGATAGGACTATGTAAAAGTTTAACTCTGATCTGTGTATAACCTGGCAAGTTTAATGCATATGTCTTAATATCCATCAGATGATAACTTGAACAAGCTACTTTCCATGTGCCAAGCTATTTGTATGGGGAGAGAGACCCTGCAATTAGTAATTTGTAAAAACCCAACCAACCAATGAAAAGACAACACCCACTGTGCCTACACAAAAACACAAAAAGCTCCTCACCTTTTTGAGCTGGAGATCTTTGCTTGTTTAGACAGGTTCTGGGTTCACCTAAGGCTTTTCTTCATACAGAATGACTAGCTACATTTCCTTAGAGAAAGGTACTCTGAGTAACCTAGATACAGAAAAGTATTCTTCAGAACCATAACAAGTTCCCAGCTTCCCTGAGCAACCCATTCTAGTGTTTTCCCACCATCATAGTGAAGAATTTATTCCAAAAACCTAATTTGAATCTTTCCTCTTTCAGTTCGAAACCATTACCCCTTGTCCTATCACTACAAGCCCTTGTAAAAAGTCCCTCCCCAGCTTTTCTCTATACCCCCTTCAGGTACTGGAAGGCTGCTGTAGGTCTCCCTCAAGCCTTCTCTTCTCTAGGATCACAAAGGCAGTGTAGAGGCAAAGAATCACCCCCCTCAACCCATTACTCATATTTGTTAGATATTGTAAAATATATAAAACAGTATCAGCAGTTCTGGCAACTTCTCCTAGGCATTTCTGTTGGCAAAAAACTGTTTGAAGGGTACTTTCTTCTCCCCTTTCCATACCCTCAGTTGTCTCATGGCAAACACTTCTGTTTCGCTCTGCCTGTGGTTGGTCCTGCACTGGTATGCTATCACCTTGACCGAAGCTTGATTTTCAGAAAGTGTTTATTTCATGTGTGTTCCAGTTTTCTTAAAAGTAACTAAAACCAGCTGCAGACTTGATTTTCTGAAACATCCTCAACTCACTAGTTGCTTTGAAAATATTTGTCTAAAGCAAATTTTGGAAATATTTCCAAGTATTTTTCAACAGTAATGAATTCTCAAGTGCTTTTTGCAGTATACATTAAAGCTCAAATGAAGAGCTCTTAGATGAGCTCAGACACTGTCCATGTATGTTACCCAATAAAGTTAGCATTGGTAAAGCTTTACTGGGGAATTTAATGCATTAATTTGTGAATTGAGAAGAACATAGTAAGTTGACAATTTCTGCCAGTCAGATTCCATGTTTATGGACTAGAATTTTGCTCATCACCTATAATTAGCACATTGATTGAGTTAGGTAATGCTACTTAATAAAATCCCAGTATATTCACCCATCTGGTAATTGGCAGGGAGAAGAAAAGCGATAAGCCTGATTTGTCAGGAATAGTACTTGAAGATTATGTAGCAAAGAACTACATAATCCCAAAAAAGCAAGCTGAATTGGAGATGGAAATATGTGTAACAAGAAAAAGGTGAACAAAAGCACCGAAACCAGGAATTCTTATTCTACTGGCCACCATGTAAGAAATTAAAGGCTGAATGTAAAACCACACACAAGGTACCTTATACTCTCATCATTTTCAGAAACAGATATAATTAACTTCATAATAAAGAACAGAAAGGCCCTTTCTGGAAATTGAAATTGTCTGGATTAGTTCTGGCTACAATTTGGACCAGTTTTGACCTGCCACTAAAGTAATTCATGTAATGTAATGACGTTTTTCATTACATCTCCAAATTCATTGAGATAAATGATATGGGCAGAGAACACTAATTATTATTATTATTTTATATATTTTTTTAAAATAAGTTTTTATACCATGGTGAGCCCATCTGTTCTCTTATCTGGAAGCAGACTTTCAGTAGTATTGACAACTCAGCCTAAATCTTACTTCAGTCTAGGACAGACACTTGTGTATGAATTATATATGACTCTCCACTTCTTCCATAGCATTTCATATCAAGAATTATTTTCACTTAAGGGGAAAATAAAGCACAGTCTTCTGGATGGGTTTCATGGCTAGAAGGAACCTGCATTAACACAGAGTCGGAAGAACAGCAATGCAACCCAACAGCCGCTGAATGCCTTTGGGATGACCTAGGATGTTAACCAGAAAAATTTGGATGATAGATGAAAACCAGACAGATGAGACTTTGAAAAGGGGGGATTGACTGATACACAAATAAGCCACAGCAGGTGCTCGGAATGAATCCAGTGACAGATTGAATCATATTGTGTCTATGTTGCATATTCTTAAAGCGTTAATACCTATGGATCCAGCCAAACACCAACTGCTTTAAAAAAAAGATTCTTCAAGCAGAGTCGTACAAATAAAATTTCCAAATACTAATAAACACTGAAAATAATAATAAAAATCCAGATTTCATAGATGAGAAACTATTCAACATGTACTAGAATGACCGTATATGATTTTCAAAATGGCAAAATGTACTTGGAACAGAGCATTCAAAATTTTTTGCCTGCAACTCATGTTTATTTGCAGGTAGTTTTCTACTGAATCATCTCTCAATTGCTTCTGTTATCTCTAAATAGTGAGCATTGCCAGCCCAATGAAATGTGTTGCTGGATGCATCAAATGATACAGCTGTAAGAAAGCCAGGAAGTTAAGAATGAATTCTTACCTTATTCATGTCGAATGTGTGGAATACTTGTTCAACATAACTGTTAGCTTCTGGAGTAAGTCCGTTTAGATCCAGGACATGTTTAAACTCATGCAGACAAAGTTGTCCAGATGGGCACTCCCTCATAAATTTTGTGTACCAATGGTGAATTTCCATAGCATTAATGTCATCCGCTGATCCAGCAGCACCCATAGTGTCAAACATAACAGGTAACCTGTCTCAGTGTTTGTTCATCCAAATGTTCACTCTTGCTTCCCAAGAACGATTGTTCAAATAACAACTCTCTCTTTGAGAGCTACTTTAAACCTCTTACAGATCTCTGCCAATATAGTCTAAGTAAATATAGTAGCCTAGCAAGATTACTGGTGCCCAATTTTAGTGCACCATGGTTTTACCAGCTGATTATGGTCTTTGTGCACAGTCAGGTTGCAGAGCCTCAGCAGGTCATCAGGACCAATTATACTGATTCTCATCTTGTGTTGGCAACTGTGGTGCTAAAGCTATGTAACCTGTATGAATGTTGAATAAGCAACACACAGGGACTTTGAGAGTAGTTTCTAAACCTTTGTTTTTATAATTCACAAGTTTTTAACTAAGCATTCAGCCCCATTTTTATACTTGGATACCTTTTGTGTAACTGCCTTGCAGCAACTGACTTTTCATTTTTATTACTTTTGTTAGGTACCATGGTCTAAATCCTACCTTATAGGCCAAAACTGCAACATGATCTGACTTGGATAACCTGAAAAAAAAATGAGAGCAGCTATACAGTAAGCACAAAATCTTGCTATTTTAATGAGACAGCACTTCTACAAGCATCTGAGTCTTATGTAAGCGAATGGTGTCCTAAAAACTGCTTCCCCACTGCCACTGCTCATTCAGTCCCATGCTTCCCCTTCCCTTAGGCCATCATGAATGCTTGTGGTTGCACTTGGAACCAACTGTAAGAACAGACCCAGCCAAAAGCTTGTAATAAAATTGAATAGTAATAAATATAGTTAGCTTTAGACAACATAATTTAAATTTTGCCTTGCATGGTCTCACAAAACATTGTGTTGTACTAGAAAACAGATTAAGAGGAGATAGAAAAGGGTGGCCAGCAGCAGAGGGTGTGCAGGACTACTTCTTTTATTGATTTAAATTGTTTGTGGAAACTTGTAGTGTAATATCAGATTGTCTGTGCTGTAGAGCAATACACAGCAGTTCATGTTTTACAGTATTTAAGCCATACAGCATTTGCTATGGCACGCAGCAGTTAAAGACTAAACTGGTAGACTGTAAAAATACAAATGTTATACTTGAGCATACCCGAAGGATATTGTCTCACTAATCATACTCTGGTGGGTCTTACAAGAAGAGAGCACTACCTGAGCAGTATTTCCACTCCATTCTACAGAACAGAATGCAGTCCAGCTGCCCTTGGACAGCTGCATGAGCTGAATTTTCCTCTGGGCCAAGCTTCAGGCTGCTTCAGTTGCAAAAGTGGTATCAACAGCCACAAGAGACAAATTTGATCTCAAAACTGCAAAGAAAATGAATGCTACTGTTGGACATGTCACAAAACTTGGTTTTCAGGTGGCCGAAGGAATGAGCAATGAGTGCATCCATTGGGTGATGTAACCAAACCTGGGCACGCTGCCCATGTCAGAAAGCTTAGGGCAGGCTCTATGTCACAGCATGCATGTTCATGTAATTAGGCATTATTCTGAACTCTGTTTAATACTTTAGGGAAATAAAGACCTGGGATGCACTAATCACGTAGGATTAGAATTGCAAAATATTTCTCAGAAGTACAAGTTTTCACTGAAAAAGTGATGGGGCTGGTGCAAGCTGGGCTGTGTCTGGGACAGGCTTTCAGCTTGTCTTCCTAACTACATTGCATAACCCAGTGTCTGACCTGCCTGTCAGGACAATGCTGCTAAGGAGGGAGAGACAGGGATAAAAAGTGCACCTGGATACCTGGAGGACTTAAATGGCAACATATATTGTAGCTATAATTAAAATGTGATTTTTCTAATCTCTAGTGTTGTCTTGAACCACTTTCAACAGTCTCCCCAGCACAAAAATAGCTGTCTGCTAACATGCCCTCAGTTATAGGATCAAGGCCTTCAATACTGAGAAGCAGCAGGGATTACCTGTGTAAAATACTGAACAAAACCAGAATAAATCTGAAACATGTGAAGTGGTATGTAGAGACACTCCAAGGTATCACTAGCAGATGAAGAATGCTGTATTTTTCATAACCAAGAACAGCAAGCAAAAGAAAGGTGGCTTGAAGTAGCAATCTTCAGTCTTTTATCTTTGGTCATCAAATGTGAATTTTCAATAGCTAATAACTGGAAATGCTGACACAGAGTTTGGCAAGTGTATACAGACCAAACTTCTTGTTCAGCCAAAGAGGAACTGTTGTAAACATCAGATGGTTCTCAGATGTCCATTTTTATTTTTTCCAGAAATAGCAGCAGTATTCAAAGAAAAAAAAAATTAATCAAAGGTTTCAATCATAGGTTTCAGAAGCCATAGATAATTAGATTTCTGTAGATGCAGAAGCCTACAATCATTTCTCGTGCATTTTCATTTTTAAATGTGCTTCTGAAAAAAGTGACAGCCTAAATGCAGGTATTGACAACTAAGCCATCTCAGTTCTTGAAAGCATGCATATTTCTTTTATATGGCATGGAAGAGTCTCCTAACTTTTGTTGTTGTCCTTGCAGAAAACAAGTTTACAATGCCAGAGCAATTCACATGTTATTTAGATAATTTATTTAGTTACCTAAATTTTAGTCTACTTAAGATAATCACCAAGCTGTTCTATATTACCTGTTTGAGGAACCTGAAAAAACCTTAATTTTTACACTGCAGCATTTGAAAAATAAGCAATTAAACGAGCATGAAATGCTTATCAGCAAAGGTCATAATTAAAAAAAGAACACCCAGAAGACTCAAAGAAGCAGTGCAATAGGATAGAATAAAATGGAAACATGGAAGCTAGAATTAAGTGCAAATAGGAGAAGAAACTGCTTTTAAAGGAGTTTGTAGGCCATGTTCCTTTTAGGATAGTTTAACTGGGGGATTAATGCTTGCAGATTGGAAGGGCTCTGTGGACAACACGGTTCCTTTTAGCAATTTAATGCTACCCTTGCTTTCACTCTGAGGAAAAGATACTTCTCAAGTTAAAGGACAGTTTTCTCAGACTTACCGTGTATGCGTATCCAGGGTAGTTGGGGAGTATATTTCTTCATGTGTATGACCCTACAAGCAAAATCCAGAGTAGAATAAGGGAGAACACAGAAGTAGTGAAGAACTTGCATTGTAGACATTGGAGAAAATGTATCCCATAAAGGGGATGGAAAGCAGCTTGAGTGGAAAAGAAACACCTAGTAGAGAGGCTCACAGGACTGAGAATGCAAGGCACTTCAAGAAAGGATGAAAAAAAAAAAGTTCAGGCATAAAAGAAGTGTGAAGCCTGAAAAGAAGAAGCAGAACTTATTAATCAGAGTGAAAACCAGAATTTAATTCTTAAGACTTAAATCCCTCTATTATGGTTTGGGAGTCCCTGATGCAGTGTTGGACACCCTATAGAGAAAGAGAGGGTCCTTAGGACCCTGACAGACTGGAAGGGTCAGTATTCCCTCCCACTTCTTGTCACAATCTATAAAAACCAGGAGAGCTGGAAGCCTTACCCTTCTGCCTTCATGCTCTCTTCTCCCTGGCGGGGCTGCTGGTTCCTGTGGTTTCCCACGTGCTCGCTCCAGAATCCAACTGCATCGGGTCCTGTGAGGAGCCATGGACCTCTCTCCCTGCCATAGATCGGTTTTGTAGGTAAATACCTCTTCTTCCCCCACGTTTTACCCCTTGTGGTAAGGGTACTGACACAGGTTCTAAATAAAGGCCTTCGAGGCTCTGAAAAAAATTATCTAGGAAATTTTTAAGTTTTCTGTGCATGATACTATAAAATATAGGGTAAAATGTAACATTTGAAACACAAAAATCACAGGCAATGAAGATGATATCAAGACACGGAAATCAATAGCTATTTTATGCAGAAGCTTTAAGGGACTAAACTCTGGCCAAGCTTTTTCCCCATAGCAAAATTCTCATTAAGTCTCTTTCAGTGTTATATATTAGCACCACCAGTCTGCAATCCACAGCAGTAAGATGCTTGCACTTCAAGGATATAGGAAGACACTGCCATTTAGAATTTTTAACTGATGCCTTTGCTGTGGTGAAAGGCACCAAGCTTAACTATGGCCTGAAAAATCACAGGTCACTGAAGTGAAAAGCCTTATTTGGTTTAAACTTAAGATAGCCTTTCTGGAGAATTTTGAAATATTCCTGCAAAATAATCTGAGACAGAGATGACTCAGTTTTCTTTCAAAAAGAAAAAAGTGTTCGTGTATTTATCCTGTTGAACTGGTCACCACAAGGTCGTATGGAGAGTAAAAGTAAACATGAATTCAAAAAGCAATTAGACAATTTCATGGAGGAAAAGTCCATTAAAACCCATTTAACGAGCATGTTATTTGATTGAGCCACAGCCACAGGCTGCTGGAAAGAGAGAGGGTACCTGTTCCCTCGGCACATGCTCCTGGCTATTGCCAGAGACAGGAGAGTGGATCAAAAATACTTTTGACCTGACTAGTGAAGTATGGCTATTTTCATATTCCAGACATGATCCAAAGAGTGTTGAATTAGCTTATCTTTCTCCAGCTGGTGGTCAGATGGAATGACTGAAGAGCAACAATTTTGGAAAAGATTACGCTATTTCTACGGTCCTGTCTGAAATGGATGTCTGGGTACAATGCAGGCAAACCCAGTTTATTTGTAATTTGCACATTTATTATGAAACCATTCATGTAAATCACTTTTTCCATCCAGTTTCTATTTGCATCTTCCCATCATTTTTTCACACAGGCTTCGTGCTTCCTTATTAGAACCCTTTCTGTTTTAATTTACCTTCAAGATTTTCAGCCTGCTTGTATGTGAAAATATGCAAATCTGAAGACAGAGCAATAAACCTGTAAATTAATGTCTTGCTCTGTATCTGTTTTCTTAAGTGACAATATATATGCAGAAATCTGTCTACTATCAAAGCCATGATGCATACAGGGACAAAAGAGGGTTTTACTGATAGCAGCTAATAAGAGAACAGAAGTCAGAAAGAGTTGTGACAGTCTACACTGAGGAGATTAGTAGATGGCAATTAACCTGTAATTTTCCCTCTTCTATTGTTTTTATTATTACTATTAATTTGCAGTGGTTCTTACAGACTTTTTTAGATGCCTCAAAATTAGTTTTGTACATTGTTTCTAACTTATTGGTAAAGTTACTAAATACAACTAAAGTCCTTTATAACACCCAGTATGGAAAAAAGAGAGAGACAAAACTTATTTCTCCTTCGAAAGTATACTAAATATCATGAAATTCACCAAATGGTATAACAATATAACAATTACTATTTGTAAAGTGATTATACGAACTTAAATTGAAGAACCTACATAACATGTTTATCACTTGCTAGCCTTGAAAAGAAATCTTACATTTAATAAGTCATAATTTGATTTGACAGCAGTAATCACATCTAATCCATCAGTCCTTGCTTGGGTAGAATCTGGGATTATCATGTCTGTTCATGGACTCAGCTGATCGCCGTAACTTATTTATAGCATATCCAAAAGGTTTTATCTGAACTTTTGCCAGCTGGTTGACAGGCACGATGCCAGTTTTTTACATTCTTGAGGTTAGACTGAAAAGCTTGGAAGTTTTGTTTTCTTCCTCCTGTTTTTTTCTGTCAGAAGAACCCCAAAGAGCTGAGAGCAAGATCTGTTAATACACAGAACAAAGAAAACAAAACGGCAACTGGTAGCTTTTTATCTTACTATCAACCTTTATTATTACATTCTGAGAGGCAACACAGAAAAATAAAACCAGCATGAAATTTAATTTACAAGAAAGTCACAGGAAAATATTTCAGCCTTTTATGCTTTATATTCCTCAAAAGGAATTTCATCACCACTGTGCTATGCACCACTGTCTGCCCTGCAAAGTTCTCACACCGCCACAGCAATCTTTAAGATAGTGCCTGAGTACTGTAATTCTTCACAAATTTTAAGACATGAAAAAATATCAGTAGGCACAAAATTTATTCAAGTGTTTCTTCACCAAATATTGACAAAAGGTATTCTTCTGTGTTTCAGTCTGAAAAGCTGACGAAAGTATGCTAGAGAATTTACTTTTCACAAAGAAGTTGCACTCTATGAAATGAAAAGGACAGCTTTAATGCTTTTAGAAGCAGAATGTTTGTTCTTAATCAATGCATACAATTAAAAGAAAGGCACAGAAAATCTGATAGTCTTTAGGAAGTAAAGATCACTGTTTCCAGGAATTTTTGCTGATGTATTACAGATTACTTTTTGCATTAACATTTTTTTATTATGTCACCATTAAGAGTAAACTACTTGAACTCTTAAACCTTGAAAAACTGGATTCAGCCTTGCAATCAAAATTTAAAAAGACATAAAGGGGGAAAAGTGATTTGGGTTCCAGAGCTGTTTGAAGATTTGATTTAATAAAAAGTGCTCTCTAGTTTAAGAAGTGGGGGTTGCATATTCCTTTTGAAGACTCATATTTCTTCTCTCACATTTCTTAAAATTCATCACATTGATGTGGTTTGAGTCACAGGGTTCACCTCCTAGAGCAATTTCTACAAATTTGACAATTTACTCAAAGATAACCATCCTAGTTGTGCACTAACAAGTTAGAGAACAAATTTTCCAGCCTGTTATCAGAGAAATTAATGTATTCACCCTCTTCCCCCCCTCAAATTTCACAAAACCATTTAAGTGAACTAAGTTTTTCTGTATTAATCTTTTATAGTCTTGGCTGACACAATATTTTATGATGATAACTGAAAGCTAAAGCTGAGCTCTTTACCATCAGCTGGTGAATAGCGACATAGTCCCACCTGAGTTATCCTCCTATGCATTAAAGCTGACATTAGTGTATTTAAAAATAGTATGTCTGAAGCACTAGAGATAAAGAAGACCAGAATGGCTAAACCTGCCTTCTGATACTATTATGCTTTTCAAATCCCTTGATATAAAATGAAGCTCACTAGAAGAACCATAGCAGGCTGTTTAATTCTGCAGATCAGTTCCTGGAAAAGTTTGAAAAACTGAAGTCTATTGCTGTGAAAAACCTCAGAGAATGTGAAAATGCACTTTGGACATCTTCCAGTAACACAAGCCCCCAGTAAACATGCATAGGTAGTGAAGTTTCCTGATGCTGTGAGACAACATAAGACAAAATAGGAAAAAAGATCCCTGAAAACAAATCTGTATGTTTCTTGGGTCCCTGATGGGGAAGCTGGTCAAACTTTGCATGAAAATATCTGATCTCAACTTCCACCTTAAAGGTGTCTGGAAGGTGTTTCCTTTTTAAATTGGATCAGCAATATGAAGAAGCCAGAGGAAAGCAGTTTATTAACAAGAGTAGAGTGAACTTCAGCTTCTCTGAATGATGCTGTAGTCCTGCCTTCCGAGTTAACTGTACATCTGCAAAGTTTTAGAAACAAGTGGGTAACAGTTGTCCAGATAGAAACTAAGCACATGTAATGTAGACTGGTAAAAATAATCAAGATGAGTAGCTGTACTTACCAAGAGTGGCTCCTAAAATGTACCAGTTTCTGTTGTAAATTATTGAGGTGGGCTGACTGTGGCTGGCTGCCAGATGCCCACCCATTCTGCCTCCTCATCAAGATGGAGGAGACAATAAAATTAAAAAGCTCACAGGTCAAGATAAAGACACAGAGATCTGTTTGCTCTGCATGAGCAGAACAGAGTTGACTTGGAGAAAATTAATTTAATTTAATCCCAATTAAAATAGAACACCATGCTGAAAAGACAAACAAATAAAAACAACACTTTCCTCAGAGCCCTCCTTTTTTTCCACACTCAACTTCACCCTCTCAATACTGACTCCCTCTCAATACCCTCCACCCTCAAACCATGCAGGGGATGGGGACTGGGGATGTGGTCAGTCCATAACAGCTCCTCTCTGCCTCCATCCTTCTCACTCTTTTCCCCTTCTCCAGGGTGGCTCCTTCCCATGGGCTGCAGTCCTTCAGGCTCTCCATGGGCAACAGTTCCTTCCGGGCATATCCCCCTTTTTCAGCATGGCCCTCCTCACGGGCTGCAGTGTGGATACCTGCTCCAGCATGGTCTCTTCCAGGAGCTGCAGAGGAATCTCTTCTCAGTTCCTGGAGAACCTCCTCCTCTCCTCCTCTGACTTTCGTATCTGCAGGGCTGTTTCTCACGCTCATCCCCTCACCCCTCAATGACTCTGCAGCCGCTTCTCTTTCAGACACAGGCTTTCCCCGAGGTGCCACCATCATGGCTCAGCCGTGCTCCGTGGGGGGTCAGTCCGAGCTCGCTGGAACTGGCTGTGCCAGGCACAGGGCAGACCTGGCCACCCCTCAGAGAGGCCCCTTCAGCCCCGGGGAGCCAGCCCCTGGGCACCAGCACCCCGTACATTACTTCAAACAAAATTTCAGTGCAGCTAAGGACGGGGACAATGCAGACGTGGCCTCCACTGAAAAACAGGAGAAGCCAATTACTTCCCTTACAAAACTCACTGGAAAAATTGTGTCACTGCACTCCTTGAGATCAATTCTGTAACATCATCACGTGGCTATGTGTCAGGCGGCGTCACTGGGTTTTCCACTGAAACGGGAACTGTGTCTGTATCACAACGTCAGAAGGTCTTAAGAGAGCAGGATATCAGAATAAAGAAACATCAGGAAAATGGCTCATGGATAAAGGTTAAAATCATAGAGGCAAAGTGAGCTTTACACAACTTCAATGTGCACCATCCCATTTGGAAAGATTGAAGAAGATTTACTTGGTGGGCAGTTTCCAATTTAGTAGACTTTTAAGCAACAGAAAGCATTTCCATTTTATGAATATTAATTATGTTTTTTCAACCAGCTGTATAAGATGATTCTAAACCATCTGGCAGCTATTGTGTGTAATTTACTGTGATTGAAATTAAAGAATTGCACTGTAGACCAACTTTTTGTGCTATCCAGTGTGTCTTCACTATGTGTCTGTGCTATCCAATGCTATTAGTGTGTTTTCCACACAGTGCCAGCAGAAGAACAGGAAGCTATTTTAATTTTACACTGATGATGGAGAAGTCCATGATGTTTTATAAAATCCTTTTACAAGTATTTTACTTGTACATTTTGATTTACAAAATCAAAATAATGCACAAGTACATTGTAAGTAATTTCATGTACAAAATGTATTATACTTACTTTTATTTCAGATAAGAAGCTGCAGCACAGAAAGAGATTTGTCTCAGAAAGAAATTTGCAGTGAAACCCTGCTGGGTTCAGAAATAGCGCATGCAGATCTGATACCTGACTTAGTGTCTTGGCATCTCAGCAATGAGGTTCCCTCCCATGCCACTCCCCTCTGTTCTTGGAGAGGTGCAGAAAAGCTGCCTTCTGCTGCAGGGATGTGGCAGCTTCGACTCAACTTCATGTCTCTAGCTGTGTGTGCAGTGGTTGTGAGTTCAGTAAGGAGGTTAAGAGTACCAACAGAGGAAGGGGATGAAGGAGGATCTTTTTTTCAGGTAGAATATTCATGTTGCCAAGGCTGCATTGCCTAAAAACCCTGCCTGAATTACTGTATGCCATAAGATGGATGCAAATCAGTAATGGATGCTATTTCAATAAATGAAGTGCAGCCTAAAATCACAGACAGAGGCTCAACTCACTTAGAAACCATACTGCAAGCTTTTTGAACATGCTGCCTTGCACGTTCAATTTTTGTGCCACTGTGCTGAGAATAAGGGAAGCTGTCTTCTTACTGGCTTACTTTTCCCTGCAAAAAGTCTGACTGCAAAGTCTGACACCTCTGGCTTTTCAGATACCTGTTCTTCTAGTATTAAGGCAGCTGTGCTTTCCCACGTAACAGCATTGAGAGGCTGGGTTTAATGTATTTCTCCCTATTGGCAGAAAAGTCACCTTAGGGAACCACTGATACTTCTGGCAATTTTATTGGACATCTTCTCAGTTTCAGGCACATAATAATAATTAGGCTGCTATATCAAGCTTATAACACACATTTGAAGATACTGTTTAATGCATCATCTAAAATCTGATAGTTGAACTGCAGCATGCTCATGCTGTTTTACAAACTGCATTTACTGAATCAAAGAATAAGAAAACAGAACACAGCAGGTTTTCCTCTGTCAAAGTTGTTAACTTTTTTGAGGCATTTCAACATATATTCTAATTTAGAAATTAGTTTTCTCCTCTCAGAAAATGATTTAGAGCAATTATATTAACAGTCTTAGTGACGTAGCTGGCCATGGCAACTATATTCACTCAAAGAGAAATGCTATAATTTTGCTAACAAATATTTTAAAAACTTCTTTACAACTTTACTTTTTCACTTCACAAGTTGGTAATCCTTAAATAAGAAATCTGGTTTTGTCTATTTAATCTTAGTTCCCGCCTACATAATTTTCTTTAATTTAAGAAGAATCTACTAAGCTATGCTTTATCTGATGGTTGTTCAATGAAAAAGACTCCTGTAGAGCAGAAGCCTTCTATGGGACCAGGTATTCTTTATACCTGACCTAGAGGTTCTTGGTTATAATGATCAATGTATCAGGAGTACAGAATATGTTCCTAATTCTGTCATTTGCTTGGTATGTCACTCCTTCCTGTTTCAGGAGATAAATGCTCTAAAAATATCTTAAACTCTCTTTAATTCTGTCTTCAGAATCTGACATAACACCTTATTTTTTACTACAGAGCTGGCAGTCTCAGAAGCCAAATCTAAAAGTGAATTGGTTTCGTATTTTACTCCCTATGTGAAACACATAATGCATGATGAGCCAGATCAAAAATGCAGTAAAAAATGGAAAAGACTCGCAAAAAGGGTTTGGATAGCACTGCTGCCACAATGCATCTAGTTTGAATTCTAAGCGTGATGTTTCAAAGTTATACTCTCACCCCCCTCAGTCTTCATCCAAACCTGGTAGAAACAAGTATCTGCCAATAAGTTATGTATTCAGTTTATGCAATTTCCTGACCACGAATTTCAACACTAAACCAAAGTTTTCCTCCTTCATCCAAGGACAAACTATTTTCAGCTTCACTCTTAATTCCATTCACTGTCCAGAAGAAGAAACAGTCTTTCAATCCCTGAAAAATAGTCCTGAACACCCACAGGGAGCATGGCTATTACTGGCTTCAGAGACAGACATAAGAGGTAGTAAGAGATGAAAATCCTCGTTTCACCCTGCTAAATCCACCATTGCACTATGGTGATGTGACAGGAAAAGAGTCAAATACCTGCCACTTTTATCCTCCTGAAGTGCTGAAACCAAGATTAGAGTTACATAATGTTATAAAATGGGAATTCAACTTGTAAAGGGAAAAAAAACCCTCTAATTTCCCTACCTTATTAAAAACCACTGTTCAAGCAGCTGAATTGCATTGCTACAGCATGAACAAACAACACAGAGAAGCCAAATCCTCAAAACTAACTTTCACCCACACATAGTCTTATTAAAAGAACACACTTCAAATGTGATCTTTGTGCACCTCCAGATGATCTATGTGCACCTGAGAATTTCTGCTTGCTGTAAAACTGCAAGGCACATGTCTTAGGTTGGTTAAAACTTGATCAGACCTATATTATGTTCTGGGTATATTTATGCAGTGCTAAAACTTTCTTTCTATTTCTACACAAGGCTCTGAAGCACAGACTGAAGTTGTATGTAAACCTGCCTGTGTGCAAGATGAGTACTGCAGGATTGCTCAGGTATTCACTGTAGAAAAGAGAGTAAATGAGAGGTTGGCATTTCAAATGCCCTTCTCCACACACAGGGAAGATGCCACAAAAGCATCAGCATTCTGTCTAATTCTGCAGACTTCTGCAGACTTCTTCAGTACATGAAATAAGCAGAGAACAGAATGTTCCATTTTGCACCCAATTCCCCTTGTCCCCTTGTCCTGTCACTAGACATCACTGAAAAAAGCCTGGCTCCATGTTCCACACACTCGCCCTAACGTATTTCTAAACATTGATGAAGTCACCCCTCAGTCTCCTCTTTTCCAAGCTAAAGAGACCCAGCTCCCTCAGCCTTTCCTCATCAGGGAGGCGTTCCACTCCCTTCACAGCAGTAATTCCCAGTTTTGGTACATATTGTAAAGTGCAGAAATTGATACTGCACACAGCAGGAGTGCAAGAAATCACATAACAATAAATGATTGAGGTACTGCAGAAAAAATATTTGTTCAGATGCTACCTGAGTCTGATACAGCATTATTTTAATACCTGCATTAGTGTTACCAAAATGCTTTTTCCATTTATTTTACCTCTGTGTGGCAAAATTCTACATCTTTAAACTCATTCAACCAACAAAGCCAAGACAGTTGGCTGAATGCTACATGGCATTTAACCCTCCTGACAGGACTAGGGAGCCCAGCCTAGGGAGCCTTATTATAGCAAATTTAGAGAGCAGATGTTGCTCGAAGCCTTGCAAGACTACGTGTTGAGTTTGGCACACTGTAGCTAAGCAGCTACAGTGGTACACATATTTTCTCACAGCTGCCTAAAGTAGTAATTATATTGGTCTAACTATATGCTAAAAATGAACAACTGAAGCTAAGCTATGGTGATTAAGCGATCTCAAAACTTGGACAAGTCCTTGACTTTAATATACTGGGTGAACAGCAGGGGCTTAGAGTAACTCCTGTTTTTTTGGCAGTTTAGGGAATAAGTGTTTAATCATTTATTTTAAAGCCTTCTTTCTGAAAAGAACAAAGGTGGTGTTTTCACCAAGACAATCAGGTTTATGGTATTAACCCTATATTTATCAAATAAAATACCAGGAAATGAAGAAGAACAAGAATAAGTAAGAATTGTATAGATATAATTGACATCAAGAGGCATTTCTTTACAGGAAAATGTTACATGTAAAATTATTATTCATTTCTTAAAAATTACTGTAATTATTATTTAAATATTTTAAAAGGGTAAAATAATCATTTCAATGGGTATGGAAGAAAAAATTCCATACATGACTAAATTAAGATCATACTCAAGTCTAGAAAAAGGTTGCTAGCAAGGAGAACAGTTTCTGTTACTTTTGATAAAAGGAGAGGCTGCTGATTATCTGCTGCACTAAAAGGTGGATCTTAATTGGTTTGTGCTCAGTTATATGACATGATTGACTCTGGGATGAAGAAGTAGGTAACTATCTCAGGAAGATCCTCCTCATCATGCAATCCTCAAATAATACTAATCCTCTAATATTTATATTTTGTAAATGAAATATCATATTGAAGGTGATCCCAATTAACCAGTGTACCTGTTGAATGAACAAAGATTCCAGTCTGAAATGGTTTTGGAAATCACAGAATCATAGAACCATTTAGGCTGGAAGGGACCTTAAAGACCATTTAGTTCTAATCCCTCCTGCATAGTAGTTCCTCACCTCCCACTACACCAGGTTGCTCAAAGCCCCATCCAACCTGGCCTTGAACACTTCCAGGGATGGGGCTTCCACAACTTCCCTGGGCAATCTGCTACATCGTTATTAGTGTAAGCTGTTAAATTCCATTAAGTTATAGAATCACAGACATGTTCAAATGGACTTTTAGTCTTAATTCCTTTTCCACTGCAGAAGACCCAGTTGTCTCTAAAGCTAATATTAGTGACAAATGTGTTTCCTAATTCAGTGATCAGCTTCTGTGCTTCCTCATTAAGCTTTTTTACATAATCACCACCAGGACATTTTTACCTGTTGGTTTGCTATATAAGACCAATGAAATAGATTTAATGGTTGTACTGTCACCAAAAAAACAGAAGTGTAAATACAAGGCAACAGACATAATTCTTCTGGGAAAATCTCATCCCTGAAACCTGAGGGGATCATTAGCCCCAGTTTCTAACTCACTCTTTTGTACAGAACAGACTGTGTTATGCATTGCATTTTGTTTTCTATCACTAGCTGTGGCTTTCTAAAAGGCAAGCTTTCTTCTCATCCATCTGGTTTAGAAGAAGTAAGCTGCTTCTCTTTTCTTCCCATCAAATAAATACATTTGTATGTCATTACTTTTTTGCTGCTCTCAAATAAGTCTACAGACCTAGCCAGCTGAAGTATTTGACAACAGTATCTTTAAAGAGCTCTTAAACATGTCTGCCCTTAGTAAAGATGTGCATGTTTATTAGTTAAAAAAATACTAACAATCATTTCTTTAAAAAAGCTTACATAGAAGACTCAAATTGCTATGTATTGAATGCAAGCAGAACAAAAAGCTCTTCAGGATGACTTTTCTGTCAAGTAAATAATCTGTAACAGGCAGATGGCATTCAGATTGGTTAGTTGCTGTTCCATATGAGATAAAAGCAAAATAAGGTTTTAGTCCTGTTATATAAACAGTTTTGTTAAAACCCACTAAAATTCAATAAAATCACATTGATTCAAATTAAAGCTCAAAGTAGAAATTTCCCCCTGTCATCAGTAAAGTCTATTCTTAACTTTCCTCATGCTGAAGCCTTTAGTCTCATATTGAAACAAAGTTTATAAAATATCACAATAAAGTCAAGTTTTCTATGTGTTAATCTACCAAACTTTTGATAAAAACATGGATAGAGCTAACAGGAATCAGATGCTATTGGTTCATCAGGTGCAATTGCATCCTACTTTACCTCAGTTTCTGTTTTCATCAGAAATGAGCCTGCTGATGTTAATGGGTTTCAAATGGCAGAGCTGAGTTATAAATACTTCCTTGCTAGTTTTTTCCCCTTTCAATCCAATACATTTTCAGACACAAGCTCATTATTATGAAACAGATTATCAAACTGTCTTTATCTTGAACCACAATTTTTTCTCACTTTTGCTCTTCCCATTCTCTCCCCCATTTCTTGGGGAGTGAGGGTGGGTGGAGATGTGAGCAAGTGGCTGGTGGGCACTCAGTTGCTGGCTACAATATAGAACAAAAAAGTACGCGTGTGCACACAAAGCATTTTTACTAGAGCTAGACAAAGATTAAGCTTTTTGTAACTCTTTGACTGAATTATCTTAAATGTGTCTGTATCCTGACATCATAACACAATAAGCAGATATGCAAACCTTGAAGAGAAGTGGTTGAGCTGATGCTAGTGGAAGAACCCCATTAACAGCTGCTATGAAAAGCTAGATGAAAGATCCCAAACCTCCCATCCATCAGTCCAAGGCAATGGCAGGTCAGCGTCTTCACTCACTCTGCCTTTCTACATGCAAAGTCCAAAAGGAAGAAGCAGAAGCAAGACTGACTTTGAAGGGAAAGTACTCAGCTGGAGGCAGACTTTCTATCAGAGGCAGAAACTGAATCTTGCGTTTGACCAGACTTCCAGATTTGTACCAGCCTACAATTTCCCATCACTGATATATAGCATGTAATCACTTCAACTGCCCTGTTTTATTGCCTACTGAAATGTGAATGTGTAATTTCACATGTGCTGTCGGATGTTAGGTTTTTTATACAAGCTTTGTCTGGGAGTATACTTTGAGAGCTGTTACAAGTTTTGGAAGAATGGGGATTTGTAACAGCTAATAGCAAGCCTTTTTTATAAAGGTAATAGGAGAGAGCATCTGAGAACAGTAGAGGCTTTTTTACAGAGTCATTGACATTGATTATCTTCCATCTATGTGTACTGTCACTTGTCACTACAGATGCCCTGGAAAGATGGTTTCATAAAGTGTCTGTGTACGGTACGGTAACTTTCTTTGTGGAAAAAGCAAGTTGATTATTGCCTATGATCAAATCAGACTAGCCACAAAAGATAATCACAGGCCTAGATGTCAGGTATAGAAGTCACAGAAAGTTGAGAATTATTAGTTCAAAAAAGGAGACTGGCAACCTCCTAGTTTATAGGAAAAAAAAAACAAAACCAATACCAGTACCCCAAAACCCCCAGAATTAAGAAAGATGTAAGAAATGAGAACAAAGACCTTGTGAAGTTCAGAGTGCTGTTATGTGGACCAGAAGGGGACAGCAGGAGAAACAGTCTTGTTCATCTCTGTGATGTGGACACAGTGAGTTCTCAGGTTAGTTTAGAAAAGCCTCAGGTATGCCATTTCCCTGAAATGAGTTGACACAGCTAATGACAAGGCAGATTATTAGAGATGAGGAAAGGAAGTGATGTCACGCTTTCTAAGGAAAGAAGAGATCAAGACATGTAATTTACTCCAGTGATAAGCATCACATTCCTACAAATAGAAAGCAATACTGAAGCTTTATTGTCACATATGTCATATTCAAGCATGATGAAAAGTGTTAAAAATAACAAACTACCTATCCGAACACATTAAAATGGGGAAAACCATGGTATAATGTATGATTATCAGACATTTCAGCTAGTCCTGAAACAGGGATAATAAATGTTCTGCAAACTATCCATCATCCTATTCTACATTATTCCATCTGACAGATTAAATGGCTGATCTTCAGTGCATGTAAAATTGCCAGATATCCAGCACCTTAAGAAGACCCAGGCCAGTTTTTACAAACAAAGATTTTGAGCCTAGTAGTAATGAAAATGACTGCCTGCCTTTAATCTGGGAAAATGTCAGAGTTTTCATGGCTTGAAATATAAAAATGAAAGATTGTGCAGATAGCTAAGCAAAGAAAGTTGGGTTAAGAGGACCAAAAAGCAGGCTGAAAACTGCCAGCTTTAGGGTAACAGAAGCTGCTAAGGGAACACAGTTATATCTTATGTTAATTTTCTATCACAGAACAGCATAGTGAAAAAGCAACCACAGGCATATAAAATAGTGATCAGCTGACCTGGTTGTTCACCAGAAATCTGAATCTAGATTGTCAGCTGTGATCATGTAGTTGTGGCTTAGGCAAGTCAAAGTATAAACCATATATATATTGTTTTAAACAAGATGAGACAGTGGCATATGAGCTAAAAGAAACTCACAAAGAATCAGAAAAGATAAGGATCATAGTGGGTGGCATACTTGAAGAGAATTATGCAGTAATTTTGAAAAGTTAATGTTTCAAACAGAAGTATTTGTAGGGAGATAATAGCTATTCATCTTTTATAGGACAACGAGAATAGTATCTAAGCAGTAAAGACAGATTAGGATCAAATGATACAAAGTGGGTAGTACTTGTATCTTGGTGAATTTTGGTCAATAAAATACACATTTTGGTGTAACATAAAAAAGTGTCCTCACAAGATGTAAGTGGCTTAGCAGCATGAAGTACTGTGATGGACTCAACTTCTGTTTGCCCATCAGCAGCACAGACCTTCTATTACAGAGAAGAAAGAGCTTGCAGGTAATAATCATTTGTAACATGACTTGGTAAGACCTGTGAACTCAGGCCAGATGATACTAACTTATATTTCAGTTCTACCACACATTCTCCCTCTTAAAATTGACATTCTTTGCATATAGGCAGGTATTTATTTGCAAGAAAAAGGTGGAACACAATGAAAGTTAAAGCAGCACAACCGTGTTTCATCTTGTAACCAAAAGGACTGCAACCTAAACAGCTTATTGTGATATCACTCCAAAATGGATGAATTCCAAGGTCGGACTGATTAATAAATGACACACACCTTTGTACTCTAAAAGGCCTGTTGTGTGCTGCAGTGAAGTGCTACAACAAATTCATTAAAATAACTTGCTAATACCTTCTAAGTTTTGCCTGATTTTTCTTCTGCGTATACTTCTTGATTCTGGGGCATTCAATTCACACTGTTTTCAGGAAATTACTTTTCCTGTAATTCTTCATAATTTTTCAAATTAGCCTATGGCTATCAAATTTCCATTTCTGAAAGTTAATGCACAGTAAATGTCTTCTCCTATGTATGGTATTAGTGGGTTTTCTGTGTTTTCTTTTTTTTCTTTTTTTTCTTTCAGAGTGGGAGAGGGAGAGATTGAAAGACAAACCTACTACTTAAAGGGTTTGCTATTATTTTAGGTTGATTATATTTATGTAACTAATTATAAGGCAATATTAATTGAAATTACCTAGCAGGTTTGTAGGTTGACTTTCACTGCATCAGCAACATTATATTGTCAAGAACAAACCAGCACTCTAAGACAAGTGATCCACAACTAATTAAGGCAAGTGATATCACAAGCCAGAGATTTGGAGGGCTCAGTCACTGTGTTAAGAGTATTACTGGCTTTAAGACATTGAAAGCACATCCATGCTAGAGTCTGACCATGCCACTTCTCCTGCCACAGCATGGTCGTTTACCAGGGTTTACAAGAAATGTGTTAAATTTGTATTTATACAGAACTACTTTAAATCCTTAATTATAGTACAGGTTTTTAAGACACCAGTTTTTTTTAAGCAGCAGGAGGTTTACAATCACCTGTTTTCAATTTTGATATGATCTCTTCTCATACGACAGCTTTGGTTTAAAGAAATTCCTCACACATATAATTTCTGGCTCACTGTATTTCAGACACCAATTGCAACAACATCCATGGTTCACCAAACAGATGCTTTCCTTTAGATTGGGAAGGGGTACCTGAAAAATGATGAAGGCAACAGCTAGGCTGGAGGTACTTTTAGCTCAACAGCATGTATGCTGAATGCCTTCACAGTCTGAAATCATTCCCTGGGATGTCTCCTGTGTCATGCTGCAGAACATGTTTCTTTTTTAAAAGGTCTTGAGTTGGTTGTGGTTTGCTCCAAATGTGACTTACACACCTGCGCATGGGGTGCACGGAAGAGATGTTGCACAGGCCTTTCTGGACTATGTCCTGCACCACTGTAGCTGAGCAGGACCACAGAGACAAAGACCTGCCTCATACCTGTTTAGCAGCACAAAGATTCACCTGTCTAGAAAAAATATCATTAAATTGGCTCATAAACTACTGCTATCATAGAGTAAGTTATGAGGACCTAAGACACATGATTTATTTGCATTTCTGGGGAACGTACCTTCATGTTAAAGCAGCCCAGTTCACTGTTCAGATTTTTCAGCCAATTTTTCAAGAAAGTGGCCTTTAAAGTACCATTTTCTTGAGCAACATCCTGCTTGTGGTTTTTGTAGAAAAATGTGGGTGAACTTGGGTGCTTTTACCTTTCTCTGATTGACTGTCATAGAAATAATCAAGTTTTCAATTAATAGCCTATTGACTGACAAACGCTTAAACATTAATCTTCTGAAGACTGAGATCTGACACACGTCGTAGAGTCCCAGAATGAATAATTGTCTCAAAACAACCACCCTGACAAACTGGCCATTGTGCTCAGATGGGGGCATCATTCGATAAACACCTGGACTTTGTTCTTGCAAGGAGAGCCCTTCGTTTGGTAACCACCCTGATAAACTGGACACTGTCCTTGAAAGGGGAACCCTCCTTTGGCAGCCACCCTGATAAACTGGACACTGTCCTTGAAAGGGGAACCCTCCTTTGGCAGCCACCCTGATAAACTGGACACTGTCCTTACTTGATAAAGAACAGTGGCTGGCAAGAGGAGCCCTGTGGAGGCACAGTGCCATTCTGCAAAACACCGTTTTCCTGTTTAAGGACAGAGCACATACAGAATCACAGAGTCACAGAATTACCAAGGCTGGAGAAGACCTTTAAGATCATCAAATCTAGCCTACGACCCGACACCACCACATCAGCTGGATCATGGCACTAAGTGCCACATCCAGCCTTTCCTTGAACACCTCCAGGGACGGTGCCTCCACTACTTCCCTGGGAAGTCCATCCCAATGTCTAATCACCCTCTCCATGAGGAAGTACTTCCTAATATTCAACCTGAACCTCCCCTGGAGCAGCTTGAGGCCCTTCCCTCTGGTCTTGTTGTTAGTTGCCTGGAAAAAGAGCCCAGCCCCCACCTGACTCCAACCTCCCTTCAGGTAGTTGAAGAGAGTGATAAGGTCCCCCCTGAGTCTCGTCCAGGCTAAACAGCCCCAGCTCCCTCAGCCTATTCCTATAATAATAATAAACACTATTAATATAAAGGTCATTGCTTGGTCAACCTGGATGGAGAGGGTGCAAGTGATCACCTCGATTCCCGTGCCCCACCGACTCATTGGCAGAACATTCCCGAGTCCAGCACTGAGTCCATGGAATGCAGGCTGACCCTCACCAGGAGAGGCGGGGCCAGGTGCCACAAAAGAGGCAGACTCAAAATGCTCTGTATACTCACCTGCCATCCAAGGACCACAGTGTCATACCAAGACTGTCGCTGGATCCAAGGGTGTTCATATCTTTCCTATCCTCCCTCTCTCTCTGTCTTCATCTCTCTATTTCTAACTTTATTCCTGGCACATAAGGGTAACATAATTTCTAATTTTGCTAAGTTTTTCCAGTTGTAAACTCGTGTTTTTAAGTGCTGCTAGTTGTAATCTCTTTCTTTGAGAGTGATACTATAGTGTGTTTTTTGACAAACTTTATAATCTTACTAAATTTTAAGTAGTGTTTTCTATAAGCCTCCTGGGTAATGGTCTTACTCTTAGAATACTGCACAGAGAATTCCAGAGATTAAACTTGCTGAATGGGTTGTTAAAAGTGATTAATTAAGAGGGGAGGAGCTGCACCTAGCCTCCTCTCTGAGAAGGAGTTTAGAAAGCAAAGGGGTCCAGTCCAAATCTCCCTGGGTCAACCCTCACATCTGGGGAACTTTACCAGTGCGTAACTTGTGGGACATGCCGTACCCACCTGGTAGGACGTGATATTTAATTGGTGTCCCCACCTCTGGGGAGCCGTGCCAATCTAGTGGGATGTGACACTCATGTAGTCTTCAGCAGAAGTCAACAATAGGGACAAGAAAATAAATCAGGATGCAAACAATACACACTCATACTCAAAACCTTTGCAGTGAAAGAAGGAAGAATGGGCTGTGAGGGGATGGATTTTTTCCCTACCTTTTTGTGAGATTGATGCACATCCTGGAGCAGGAAGACTGACAGCACCGATAAGTTTTTATCTCAGCCAGTTTACCTGCAAGCATTATTCATGTCTTGCCTTGCAGTTTAGACTTGTATTAACATACAGCTTTATTTACTGCTCTCTGACATTCGATTTCTTCTAGCACAGCACAGAAATCTTGAATGAATTGAATTATGGGAACCATAACACCACAATGTTATTTTCCCAATTGTATATACATTAACATTCTGATCCCTTTCTTTTGCGAATTAAATCTGTAGTGCTAGAGGCCTGTTCTCCATCCAAGGCAATGCCATTTATTTAGTTGGCTTTTTCCCCCTCCCCTTTAATCTTTGAAGATGTATGTGGGGGTGGAATTTTCAGCCATCTGAAATAAAACTGGTTCTGTCTTTTTGATGCTTGAGGAAATGTAAGAACAATCTAATTCAAGAAAAGTCACTTTTTTTTTGTTCTGAATAAAAAAAAGTGTAATGAAGTACTGGGTGCTAACTGTCTGAAAAATGGCTTGGGAGCTATTCTAATGAAAAAAACATAAACAAACCTTCACAGAAGCAATGTAATTAGTCCTCTTGTCAAAGGCGTGACCTGCAGTATCACAGTGTAAGAGGCTATTGCCGAACCAAGAGACATTAATTCTGAGTTGATCCAATCACTGTAATAAAATTACCAGCACAGAAGATGAGCTTCATCCTCATTCATGAGCAAAAAATGAGTGGAAATATTTGTGGTTCAGCATGTGAATGTTCTTTTTCAAAGAGCTTGCTAACTATACTGTATATACCAAACACGTGCTCCTGAACCTGGGTTTTCACACAGACAATGTCAAGGTCAGTAAAAAAATTCATCATCTTGCTCTGAACTGCTACTCTGATTTCAAAATGAAGATGTTAAAACCTGTAGTCAGTATCTATAATTACCAGGAAACCCTTCACTGAAAAATGAGATACAGTAAAATTTAATCAGCATATTTACAATTCTAAAAAAACCCAAAGGATAAAGATCTTAGCAAAATAACTTTTGAATAAACACAGCAACTTCTGTATGCTTGAGGGAAAAATATTACAGGTTCCTTGAATCATAACCATGATAAAATCACCAACAAGAACAAACCATACATTTGTGTTTTGGTGTGCAGTAAATGTGAGTCAAAAAAATGGAGAATTACATGAAAAAGTTATGTAACAACAGCGGGACTACACACTTACTGCTGACAGACGTGGACATTGTTCTGAGGAAGCTAATACCATTGTAATGCTAAGCAATACTATCATGTATGCATTAAAACCTATCCAAAGCAGCTTAACATCAAATGTGTTAATTCTTTCTGTACAACCAAGTGCCACTTAGGTTGTGCACAAGTTTCTGTAACTGGCTTGCACCTTAGGCTCCTTTTTGTTTAATCTCATGTTTTGAGTCTTCCCAGTGTGGTGTTTTAATGGAATAGACTTTTCTTATCATGTCCCCTCTTCTTTGTGCCTCCGGCTGTCAAATGACAAAGGGAAAACTTGTGTTTCAGTGGCACTGTGGCCTCTGCACACAAAGGCAGATCCCCTGGGGAAAATCTTTGATTCTTGACTTATTTAAAAACTGCTTTAGAAGCTGAAATAAGGTTTCTCATGTTGTCAGAAAGGAAAATGTAAGTTCATTTACTATACACACTCCAACAACATTCATTTTAAAGGCAGGTTTTTTTGGGGCAAGTACTCATTTAAGCTTGGGGGCTGAGAACAATCCTTCCCTCAAGAAACTTAATCTATAATGTATCTAAAGCAAGCAAGATTCTGTACTTGGTGTCCCCTCACATCAGCCTCTGCTATGCCTCTGCTATATAACAAGCCTCTTTTTGACAATTTTCTTGCCTTAATCTCTTGTTATTTAGACCTCAGAGCTTTAGTGAAGAAACTGGTTGCTACCAGTCAGTGGAGAGCTCACAGGCAGCTGTGTTAAAACACAACTCGGGTGGCAGCACAGCAGACAGCCAAAGCTGCTGTGTGGGCACTTGTGTGATTCTTCTCTACACACACACACTCCCACTAGGTGTATGTGTTAGCCATGATGCAGAGGTAACAGGGCTTGGGGAGAAAGGATAAATACTTTACTTCAAATTAGGTCTGGTGAATCTGATAGTATTTGCACAATCTTCAGTGTTTCTGAAAGCACATTTGAAATAGCTTGTTATAGAATAAGCACTCTGCAAACACAGAGCTGATGTAAGGGGGGAAATGAAAGATGGCAATACTGTATCTCAGGAGCATGGGGATGCTCCTCATGGTTCAAAAAGGAAAGCGAGTGTGTTTGTCACCTAGGTCCTCTAGTTTACTTTGGGGATGCAAGTCTCTGTTGTGAAGTACACAACCTTTTAGAGCCTGCTTTTTTGCATGTTGCCTTTTTTTTCTCCTACAGTTGTCTAGGCATAGAAATGACAGATCTGATTCCACTAAGAAAATTAGTTTTGGTGCACACTTTTGTGACCAGTCTCTTGTTCCTTAGAGAAAGGAAGAGGCCAGCTAAGCTGAAACCTGTACTTATCCTGCTTTGGTTAATCCATTTAAGAATTGTCTGTGTTTGATTTTACAGTGTAAATCATGAATAAGTGTAAAGTTTGACCTTTTCTGGTGCCCCACTAGTTCTAAATGAGTTTCCAAGCAGGTAGACTGTTTCCATAAGACAAATCATGCCTTTTTCTGGGGGCAAGCTTTGCTTTTGCATGATGTAAAGCCAAAAGTTGACTGTGTGCATGGAGTATTTTCATTCCTATTCTAGAGCTGTTCCATAGGTGTTTGTTAGAAAGCATGAAACCAAACAATGAAATACCTTTGTTGCTGGGGCTCTGCTGTCTCCATAATGAAGAGCTGTTTGTGGTCCTAATGAAAATGCCCTCTAGGAGAAAGGTGCATGAAATTTAGGCACTTAATTATACATGCCTGCCATTGAATGGTAAAGGCTTGCTGAATGACTGTTCAAAAGGTTAGCAACTGGCATTTTCAGTTAATGCTCAGATTCAACTTGCCCCCTGATGTAGCTGCACAAAGAAACAGCTACAAAAATAAGCTGCAAACCCCATTTCAAAATTGCTTCTAACTGCCATTACAAGCCTGTGGAGATAAAAGGTCACTTCAACTATGGACACCTGCTCTTTCGGAGATGATGCATTCTAGGCATGCTCAGGTGACATTATATCAGCTCCTGCCATCCCCTTGCAGAGCAACCATACAGGGTGAGTGCATATAATTTCTACCATTTGCTGACAATTCACGGTAGCATTAATGAGCATCACCGAACACCTGAAATCTATTTTCTGGTTTTAGGAAACTCAAGATATGAGAATATTAAATGACTATTCATTTCTTTGCTTCTCAAATGTCTTGACTTTGGGTGCTATCTAGACTCTCCAAAAGATTGCAAGATAAGGAAAAGGCAATTTATTAAAAAATAAAATAAAATAAAATAAAATAAAAAAAATATAAAGTAGGAATAGTAATATGCTTTAATAGGAGCAGTTTGCATAAAATTATCTTAGACAACACCAGTTCAACCCCTAATTGTAGCTCACCTTGTAATACTTTAAGAGCTATTCTGTATACATTTTTGACATATAAAATGTGTTACATGCAGGAATTATTGACAGAATATTCTTTGCACAAGGAATGAGGGCTTTGTAAGAGTGGTGACTCAGGATCAAATTATATTTGGACCTTCTTGATGGAATAAATTGATGTAGCAATTTCATTAGTGTGAGGTTGAAATATGACAGATAAATATCTACCCAGTTCAGCCCAAGGGCCCATCTCACCACTTACTCTGTTCCCAGAAGTGCTGTAAGAAAATACTGAGGGAGAGCAGCAACAGGATAAGCCATATGTAATATTTCTGCAACAGCTTTCAGGTACTTTCAGCTGAATTTTTTACATGAAATTTTTGTACGTTTTCTACAAATAGCGAAGTATGTTTATGCAGAAAACAAATACAGGTTTTCAAAAATACGAAAGCATTTATACTTCCTTCCTGGAAAATGTATTAGTATCACTTAAACTGTGTAACAATGACCATTCTTTCTTTTTATTTTTATTTTTCTTTTCATTTTCCTTTCCTTTCCTTTCCTTTCCTTTCCTTTCCTTTCCTTTCCTTTCCTTTCCTTTCCTTTCCTTTCCTTTCCTTTCCTTTCCTTTCCTTTCCTTTCCTTTCCTTTCCTTTCCTTTTCTTTTCTGAATATTTTGAAAGGTATATATTATGCATCCCATTTCTGCATCATGCTATCTCTACGTTTTAGGAATTCTTCTGTTATTCTTTGGAAGGTGAGTTAAGTTCAAGAAGCAGCCAAAAGAGCTGATCCCCTCTTCACCTGCAAATCCTCAAAGGATTTTGTAGTTTGAGTGAAAATTTTGGAAAAATGGACTGTATTGTTAGCAATGATGCTTTACTTGAAAAGACTGCAGTATAAAGAAGTAATGTAAAGCTGCCACAATAAGATGTGTACATTTTTCAAAATTCTGTAGGATCCATGCATAACTGAAGTGTTATTCCATATTCATTTGTACCCTGGAAAGAACATTTATATTACCTGCAAGAGCCCTTTCGAGGTGGTACCACCAAGATAAAGGCAAATTCAGGGATGTAGTTATATTTAGATTTTTCAAAAGCACGTGGCGAGGTTTTTCAATCAAAGAAGCAGTAGGTACAATAGAATATGGGGTAAAAAAGCTGTCTGAAGAACAAAAAGAAAAGCTGCATAATTGGAAGCTATTCAATTTGGCAGAGATGACTCCATTGCTTGTTACCTTTCTGCCTTCTGGAGGGGCAGTTCTAGGAGCTGGTTAGAGATTGCCACAGAGGAAAAGTCAATAGTTCAGATAAATGAGAGACATTATAAGAAACAATTATCCAGTAAGGTAGTAACTCAAGTTTATAAAATTATATTTCAAAGTAAAATTCATGGTGACTCATTAAATCTTTATTTCTTCCATTTACAAACCATAGGTGAGTTCATATGTTCAATATGTTCTAAATTCTCAAGTTTACTAAATCCTTGTCTCATATTCCTTTCAGAAGAAATTAGAACTTAACATAAATGAAGCAGAGTCAAGTAAGAACCACAAGCATTGGGCTAAATAGAACACAGATTATACTTTCAGGCATTTAAATACCAAAACAAGAAGATATACAGAAGATAAAAAAACATAACCAATGGTGGAAGAGACAAACTCCAGAAAACAAAGAGAACTAGTTGAAGACAAAAGTAATCCAATTGGTTAGCTTGCTGAGAAACGAAATTCATAGAAGAAATTTTAGAAAATAATAGTAAGAACAGGAGAAGTGTGTATTGGGAATTCTGAAGTAGAAAGGCAGAATCACAAAAACCTTAACTTGTAACTTAATTTAGTTCTAATTTCTGATTAATTTATCAACTAGGTAGGGAGATGTAGTTTGTTCTAGAAAAGAAAGAAATAATGTTTGGTATCAAGGAACTTGATTGCAAATCTCTAGAGAAGAAAGGGAAACATCAAAAATACTAGCTGAAGGGAAAAAGAGAGAAGAGTATTACCAACCTTGCAAAGAAAATCACAAGAGGTTGGAGTGATGTGCTTTCCTGAAGTTTAAGGGATTTCAGTTTTATTATTAAAAACTATTTTGAAAACTCCACACAACTACTTACCATCCATGTGTTACCATACTTCTGGCTTGTAGCTTTTGCAAAACTTGAGATGTGTCCAAGCATCTGATTCTTAGACAAACTGTGGTCAGAAATCTTTAATGAACCAAACAGATGGTGCCCAGAGCGCGGAGGTGAAACCCCAAACAAACCTCGCTTCCCTAAAAGTAGTTATTTGAATGGAAAATACAATGAAGCAATGAATAAACAGATGTCACTACAGAGATACAAAGCACATTGGCTGTGAAACTGGGGACAGGCAAAAAGGGAGAATTTGAATCATAGAATCATAGAATCCTAGGGGTTGGAAGGGACCTCGAAAGATCATCTAGTCCAACCCCCCTGCCAGAGCAGGGTCACCTAGAGCACATCACACAGGAAGGCGTCCAAGCGGGTTTTGAATGTCTCCAGTGAAGAAGACTCCACAACCTCTCTGGGCAGCCTGTTCCAGTGCTCTGTCACTCTCACAGTAAAAATTTTTTTTCTGATATTCACCTTAATCCTCCTATGCTCCAATTTGTATCCATTACTCCTTGTCCTATCACTGGTCATCACTGAAAAAAAGCTTAACTCCATCTTCTTGACACTCACCCTTTACGTATTTGTAAACATTGATGAGGTCACCCCTCAGTCTCCTTTCCAGGGATGGAGGTGAGGCTGACTGGTCTATAGTTACCCGGGTCCTCCTTCTTGCCCTTCTTGTAGACTGGAGTGACATTTGCTATCCTCCAGTCCTCAGGCACCTCTCCTGTTACCCATGACTTACTGAAGATGATGGAGAGTGGACTAGCAATGACCTCTGCCAGCTCCCTCAGCACCCTTGGATGCATTTCATCCGGACCCATTGATTTATGGATGTCCAGATTACTCAACTGATCCCTAACCCAATCCTCAACTACCTGGGCAAACTCCTCCTTTATCTTGACTTCTTTTGGGGCTATATGAAACTGGGGCTCATGGGGAAAGCCTGCAGGAGTAAAGACAGAGGCAAAGAAGGCATTCAGCACCTCTGCCTTCTTTATATCCTCTGTCACCAGGGCACCCGCCTCATTCAACAGTGGGCCTATATTGCCTCTGGTATTAGTTTTGTCAGCTATGAAAAAGCCCTTTCTATTGTCCTTAACCCGACTTGCAAGGTTAAGTTCCGAGGAGGCCTTAGCTTTCCTAGTTGCCTCCCTACATTCTCTGACAACAGTCCTATATTCCTCCCAAGTAACCAGCCCCTCCTTCCATGATCTATAGATTTTCCTTTTCCACTTGAGTTTGCCCAGCAGTTCCTTTTTTAACCACGCTGGTCTCCTAGCTCCCTTACTAGATTGGGACACAAGGATCCTGTGCTTGCAAGAAGTGGTCCTTGAATGTTGACCAGCTATCTTGAGCCCCTTTACCTTCTAGCACTCTGTCCCATGGGACTTCCCTTAACAATTGATTGAGGAGGCCGAAGTTTGCTCTGTGGAAGCCCAGGGTTCTGGTCCTGCTGGGTATTCTGTTCCTCCCACACAGGATCCTGAACTCCACCATCTCGTGGTCACTGCAGCCAAGGCTGCCATTGACCACCACTGCTTCAACAAGGCCCTCCTTGTTGGTGAGCACAAGATCCAGCAGCACTCCTCTTCTAGTTGGCTTGTCCACCATTTGCATTAAGAAGTTGTCATCAATGCACTGAAAACTCAGAGTCAGCCGAAGATGCAGGTAACAGTGAGACAGAGAGGAAGTCTGGTGATGTAGAAAAAAGCCTGATCTTCTGAAGAGATACATAGTGGAGTGAATTGAGTTAGGAAAGAAAATGAGTGTGAGAAGACATCAAACTATATCCTGGCAGAACAACTGTAAGTGGTGAGGGAGCCATGGCAGGAAGGTGCACTGTTTAATTCTCACTTCGTCAATGAGCTGGAAGGAAAACAAACATTTTAGAAATTTTATGCAAAAGCTGTCATCTCAACTATCATGTGCCCAAGGAGATAAAGCACAAAGGAGCCTCAGCCATGGAACAGGGTTCCTGAAAACAGAGTGCTTACCACTCGGGAAACACTAGGGTGGAAGAGGTCACACTTTAGTAGAAAACTCCAATAGATGGCCTTGTGTTTCAGAGCAGGCCAAGACATGAGACCCACACTCATGGAGGCAGAGCCCTGTATGGCTGAGAAGCAGGCTGTCCCATGGCATGACGGGGCACTGAGCAATCTGTTCTAGTGTGAGATGTCCCTGTTTATTGTAAGGGGGTTGGACTTGGTGACCTTTGTAGGCCTCTTCCAACCCAAGATGTTCTATGATTCTATGAACCCAAACATCGCGGCATGCTCTAGCTGCTGGGGATGGGGCAGAAGGGTACATGGGCTGTGATGCTGCACAACCTGTGAACAAACTCCACAATGGGCATATAAGAAATGATTTAATTGGAATTACAAAAATCAGCTTAATATGCACCAAATAAAGCAAAATAAAACATGGAACATTCTCCTGTCCTTTTATCACTACACAGCAAAGGGTAGAAATTACATGTGAGGCACTATGTCTTCATCTCTGATTATTAGTAATAACTCTACCAAGCCCATTCTTGCAAAATAGTAGAATAATTTGATAAAGAGCATGATACGACAGAAAGATGGAATGAGGTAGTCTGAAAATGAAAATGCTAAGTAATTTTTAGAACAATGCTACTACTGCAAATGTAGTTGATAAGGAAAATTTCAATTGTTAAGACAGGGATTAGATATATTTAGGGAAAGTCTTACAATTTCTTTTTTCCATCAAGACAAGACAGAATTGGAAATCAGGATGAAAAGAGTGATATTATGTATCACGAAGTGATAACTTGACCAAACAGTAATTTTCTGTTCCTGAAACATGGCAATAACAAGCAGATGTCCTTGTTCACACTATGAGAAGGTTGTTTCTGAGAACAAGCACTCTGTCATCTGAAGAAGCGCTATACCATGGTTTTGTGATGCAAATTCTTGTGAACAGCAGATGTTTATTTACTCTCTGCCCCTTGACCTAATGCAACAATTCTTGATGCAGGAATTTTCCTCGGAAACCAAATGCTGGGTTTAGGCTCAACACCCTAAAATATTTACTTGCATTTGCACTCCTGCTGACCATTGTTCCATGGACTAAGTAAGGTAAATCCTTAAGAGCATTTAGCAAACAAATTGCCTGTAAACTACTGATATATCCTACTCCTTACAACCTACAATTCCTAAACGTACTACTACTTCAAAGCAAAACATTGATTTCTGTATTCCAGGTATTTGAGGAAGAAGGTCTAAATCTTTCAAACACCACCACTCTGTTCAGTTCCCAGCAAGCTTGGTGTTCAGCAAAAATGTATAATTATTTCAGGTGTTACTAGCTTGTACATCACCCATCAAGTTTGAGTAAGAGGTTACAGCAGCAGATTCCAGAATCCTAATACTTATCTGACAAATTCTGAGTCAAGACAAACTTGAAAAAACACTCAAATGTAGCATGATTGTTTCAATGCTTTTACAGTGAGAATGTTTTATTTCAAAAATAGACTGATTTTGAGATTTTTTTTGGGGGGGGAGGGGGTGTTAAAATTATTTTTATAAAAAGGGTTCAAAGTATAAACCAATATTTAACCAGGCAATAGTAACCCCATAGCTGTCATAGGAAAAGTACCATGTGGCCCACAATCCCTTTAACCGTGCTGCTTTTTAATATATTTTCCACAGGAGATAGGGAGGGAAGGCAGCCCAGAAAACCAAACAAAAACCCCAGTGTTTAGTTCTCAAATCTAGACTGAGTTAATCAGAACTTTTCAAAGACAAACCACAGATGACTTGAAATGTGTATAATCTTCAAGTAACAGTCCATCTGGGACTGCAGATTTCCCAGTTGCTTTTGATGTCTCTCAATTTACTCTCCAAGGTGATTCTTTTCATCATTTGACAAATGTAGTAGTAGCTTCAGAGCGTTCAGAGGAATAGAGGGTAAGCACCTTGGTCTATTACACCTGTAGTATCAGACCAATCAATAAATGAGAAAAAAAGCATCAAGAGAGGAATACTGTGTGCTATGATTATCTTGCATTCCCTGGCAAGAAGTTTTCTTTAATGATACAAAGTACAGCACTGTTTTCATATGGGATTGTTCTCCAGAGTGACTATAAGAAAGGCTTTGTTTTATACAGTAGATCCTTCTCTGAATGCATTCTGTATCATTCCTATTAACATCAAATGGCATAATAAGCATTTTTAGCTTTAGCTATTACCTCTAGGAAGCATGCACTACTCACACAAAGGCAGTGGCATTGCTTACTAGATCTGCAAAAAAAGCTAGTTGCTAATTGCACTGAAGGCAGGTAAATGCCACTTTCTTGTAAAGACTATGCTAAAATCATACAGCCAGAACACAGCACTAATGTGAAGAGTCTGATTCAGCATCACAGGTCCAGCAGCTTTTCCTTGTCACTTGTTTTATTTTAGTAGAGCTACCAGAAGTAAAGTTGAATTTGAAATTTCTTTTACAAAGTGAATTTTCAGAGCAAAACTGCATCTGGTGTGCAGGTCCCCAGCATGGTTTTGTATCCTCTGCCCAGAGTAAAGGGTCCCCAGCTCTCTCCATGTACATGAAATGGGAATGTATGTCTCCACTGCTTCCCCCACAGAACAAGAGTTTGTTAAGATCCCATTGCTGCCTGGCTCTCAGTCGTGCATCCGTGTGCTCTCACCAGGATGAGGCCCTGGGAACTGAAACCACAAACAGGATACAAAGAGTGGGGTGACTCAAAAGCTAAGTAGGCTATTAGGCTGGTTTCAGTAGGAGCATACCATCAATGTTTGGTGTATATTTGCAGAGATGGAACAAAACCATGCACTGTTATTATGTTAATAAGACTGAACTTATCCTAGGGAGCTAGCTGTCAGCTGTGGCTTGCAAAAAGATGCTAAATATTTAGTTCTCCATAACTACCTATATATATAACAATATATGTACAAAATAACAGATCAAATCACAAACACAAGAAGTCATTCACCATTTGCTTTCTAAACATACTTCTACTGGGTGTGATATATTACTGTAGCAACACTCAAGGTAGCTAATGGAGGAACAACTACATCAAAAGGGCTTGAGTGATTAATTGAAGGGTTGCTTTCCTCCCAAACACTAGGGATTTTTGTGCAAGTCCTTAGACCCTGTAGTTTATACACTGGAGGAAGGTGTTTAAACTCTCTATGTAAAGCATGTAACTAGAGGCAACCCAGAGAGAGCAAACAAAATTATGATAACTGCAGGACCTGATGTCTAACTCTGTGCCACATCTTTCCATTTCTTCTGGATACTATGCTTAACTGCATTCCTCATGCACAATGATTTCTTGGAGTTTGTATCAATTTAAGGCATTAAGATAAATTTACGCAAGTATATCTCATTCAAACGAAGAGCAAACCTTCGAAGTAGGCCATCACAGAGGAGCCTGCTTTTTATGCTCCCCAGACTACCTCCAGATCCCAGAATGGGTAGCACTCAGGGTAGATGAAGTGGCTTGAAGTGTGAGAGATGATGGCACATCCACTGTAGGAATGACTGAAACGTGCTGTCAGCCTTCTCATTAAAAGGCAGGAAGTGGGACCATAAATGCTACAAAGAGAGAAAATACAGTACTGTATAAATGACATATAAAAAACTATCTGAAATAGTTCCAAAATGTTTCCAAGAGTAAGGTCCCTAAGTGGAATCAAATGACTAAAGAAGACAACATATATCGTTTCAGACTTTCTTGAGCTGTCTGGATCTTCCCAACTTACCTATTAGCTGTTCTTCTAATCCCTAGGTGGCTATGCCTAGTTTGCTTTGTTTTTGCTTATCTTTGTGTGGTATAACCATATTTTTATAAAAGTACTTTCTACAGAAAATATGGTATGAGAGGAGAGGCCTTGAAATGCGGGGACACAGGTTGTGGCCTAGAGAAGTGCAGGCACGGGATGGTAAGAGATGACACTGAAGGATCCAGCACTATAAAATACTTCTTGATGACCCATTGAAGAAATGCAGACTCAGAGCCGAGCAAAACCACATTAAGGGGTACAAATGGAACAATCACCCAATTTGCAGGAAATGCCTGCTTGGTTGTATAGTATAGTATAGAGTGAGCAAAGTGCATGGCATGCCAGCAAACAAATATTACTTCAAGTGCCTCTAAGACAAGAAAGGAGAAATCAGCATCAGGTTCCTCATGGCTACAGATTTGAACTGCATTATCCCATCTTCTTTCTCAAAACTTCAGTGCTATGACCCCAGGGGCCATCGGGAGACTGAGTATAATATAAGAAAAAGTAGCAAAGACTAGGAAGTACGTGTGCGACAACTTTACGTCATTACATTTTTTCTGTTAAGTATGTTTGTTTTTGGTTTTTTTTGTCCTGTAATGACTTCATCCGGAATAATAAGTATTATTTAATTAGACTGTTTGGATTTCAATTGGACTTAAAATAAATTTTGGCTTTGCATATAACATAGAATCATAGAATCACAGAATGGCTGGGGTTGGAAGGGACCTTAAAGATTATCTAGATCCACCCCCTCTGCATTGCCCATAGTAAAATATGAGGGCAATAATATGTAGATACATTTCTGCTTACAGAGGCCATTTCATGTCAGGATTTTAGATATTTAATGTGTGTTATTCAAAGCAATCATCATTCCCTTCCCTCACTCATCCAAATTTAAAAGCAAACCAAAAAGGCTCAACCATGTGTTTTTTTATTTTCTGGTACAGTTTCTGCAAGTTCAGTCATCATTTAGCAGTAGTTTGGTTCTTACTTGGTTAAACCTGAGTTAGTTTGTTCTTGTATAGAGTAGGTTGCATGACCTAAGCAGTAATAAAGTGGGTAGAATGTTTTCTAAATGTTGCTTCCTATATAACAGAAGTCAATATTTTTCTAATTATCAGTCCAACATCATAAGGATTGTAACCAGTAGTAAAACAGCTGTCAAAATGTCATATTGTCGGCAAGAAAAATAACTAATTACTCTGCATTCAATTCACATTGCTAGCTTTTGTTTCCACCCCACAAAATTCCAACACTTTCTGTAAGTAGTCACAGAAATACACAAAAAATTGTACCATTTTTATGGAAGAAGCAGCTCTAGATGGCTTCAGCTGTGGCTGGCTTTCTGTTCCACTGGTTTTGCTCTAGAAGGTGATCATTTACATTTGAACTGAAATGCCCTGGGGAAGTCAGACAGATGTTACATTTTAGAACTTTTTATTTATTTATTCAAGACATTATGTATTTCCAAAGCTGAAAATGAGTACCCTGCATGCTGCTTTGATGTCAAGCAGCATGAGGTTCTGATGATCTAAGGCAAATTTTGGTGAGGCTTGTTCATTTCATGTTTATCAATAGTTTTTCTCTGTCAGAGTGCAGGCCTGTCTGGCACTAATCCAGGTTGAGTGTCAAGTGCTATTGTTTATGCAAGTGAAATACTCAGTTTTGTGGTAACAATTTCGCAATATTCAGTGTATGAAGATATACGTATGTACGGGTAAAGAAAATAATTTTGTATTTTTAACTCTGCACTAAAGCAGGGGAACATAGAGAAATTTAAAATGTGATACACCATCTGTGTTGTTTTCCTTTTAAAATCTAAAGGTAATTTAAATGCCATGTTCTTCACTCTTACTGTTGTTACTGAAGTCTCCTTTGTGAAAACAGACAATTTAAATCAAGAAAATACTGTATTTCAGAGACATTGAAGGGGAAAAAGTACCCTTGTTACAGGAGCTTTTCCATAAAGACACGTCTTATTAAACTTTCTATTTGGAGCATGTGTCTCCTCAGTTCTTCAGAATGACTTGTACTGTAGTTGCTTGACTGTATTATGACAAAATGAGACATGGGATTAATTTTCTATTATAAAGTCAGAAGATCAAGCTGACCATCTGTAAAATAAATGTTACCATGAGATAATCAGAAGCTGCAAGAAAAAATACTGTCAAGACCTCTCTTCACAGTGCTGATATGAAGAGTACAACAAAACCAAAACCAGCCATATAAGCCTACCTAGTTCAGACTTGGTCTCTCCTGGCTGTAAAGCATAAAGAGTCCAGCCTTGCATGTGCCTGGTAGTCAATGAAGGAAGAGTGAGCCAACTTTAGCGGGAACACACTACTGTATAATAATACTTGTAAAAAGAGTTTAGGGAGTTAATTCAAAATGATGGTTAACTGGCAGACTTAGATTTAAAACTTCACCTCTGTTCTTCTTTACTTGAAATAATGGGGTCTGGGATACTACAATGTTCCAAACTGGTGCAGTTTCTCTTGTATGTCTTTGGACATGAACAAACAAAAACTGACAAAAATGAGATTGGCAAATCAGCCCATACAAAATGTTGATACATTCTTCATTCAAAGATGAAAAATTAAGCAAGAGAACATCAAGAAATAAAGCATAGCATATTTAGAAAGAAGCAAACGAGCGTGTGGCAGTATATTCTTGAGGTGCTGGAAAGAGCCAAAACAAGGTATTTTATATTTATTACTGTTTTTTTTTGGTATTACCTTGCTAAATCCTAGCTCTTTTTCACTTTGTATAGTTCCAGTTATGTTTGCTTACCACACTGAGCAACAGCAGGGACTTCTGCTGCCTGGCCTCATTATTATCAGTTGCCTCTGAGTGTTTCACAGACCATTTGTCACCTACAAACTCAAAGTATTCCAGAACGAAGCTACCAATTTGGGCTTAAAAAAAAAAATACAGCCAGGTATCCTGTGCCAGAGCAACATATTTGACTAGTTTGCAGAGTTTACAGTTGAAGACTATATCAGGGAACAAAATTTTACCTATATCAAGATGGACACATGGACAGGAAGGTAACTGGAGCAGTTAACCACCAGGACATAGGCACAAGTGATGTTATGCTGCCCTGAAAAAGGGCTTTCTTCAAGTGGCTGCAAAAGCATCAGGGCTGGCTCTACTCAATGAATTGCCTATCTGATGTAAAGGGTTGCAGTGAGATTGATTATCTCATTTCTTCTAAATCTTCTGAAAAGCCTTAAATGCACAGGCAGCACCTCTTCATCATTCAGCTCCACCAAGTAAGTTGTGAACTCCTGCATACCTATAATTTGGAAACACGCTTTAAGTCCTGAGTGTGTAAATGGAAATGGAGATGTGTGGTTAGTAGAGAAATGTGGCTAGCTCTGCAGAAATGCATTGTTATTTACTTATCAATAGCTTTTTAACATCTCACCTGGTCAACAGAAGCAGCTGTCCTCAAACAGTTTTCAAAATGAAAGGCATTTGCACATGCCAAAAAACCCCAAATACTCCTGTAGCAAAAGAAGAGACTTTGGCATCTATTGGTAAAATACCCTCCTTAAAAAGACTCCAATGGCATGGGAGCTTTCAAACTTCACTTTGAGCAAGTTAATTTTTCTGAATCTGAATATATTCCAATCTTCTACTATGACAGACAGGCAAGATTTCTGAACACAGGTGCATTTAATATCCAAAGAACTTTACTGAAACATTCAAAATAAAATTTTAAGGACTACTTATTATTTTAATAAGTATGTCTCTATCAAAGCATATAATAATGAAGTATTTAAATTATATAGATGCTTTTTATGTTTTGGGGTTTTTTTGGCTTTTATTCTACAGATTCTAACTCCAATTATTTATAAACCTACCTGCTGGCATTTAGGTTTGAAAAACAAATTGTTGAAAATCTAAAGAAAACAGAAAATCAGGGAAGCTGATTTGTCATTCTTTTGTCCATGCTCTGAACAACACTCCCACAGAAGTAGAAGTGTATGGATATATAACATCAGAATAAAATAAAGCAGAATCCAAATAAATCCACATAGAGTAACTAAAAAGAAAAAGAACACCTTCAGCAAGTAAGAGGGGTTGTTCAGTTGTGGTTTTGTTGTTGTTTGGTTTTTCCCAAAAATTTCTTAAAGCGTATTTTGTCACATATGAATTTAAAAAAAAAAAAGGAAAAAAAGGAAAAAAAAAAAAAGAAGGCAACGTTCAGATACCCACATCTATTTCCATGAGATTCTTAATTCATTTTTCAAGTTGGCTATAGACATTTACTCCTCAAGATTTTTTTTATTCTCTGTGTATAACAAAGGGAAACAAAGTCAGAGTGCCAGAAGTATATGACAAGAAGCCTATAGCATGTTGTGTTTCTAGGAAATGTTGGCATGCTTTTCTGTATCTTCTGGATTTTTCCATCATAGTATCTTTGTCATAGCTTCGGTTCAACAGACCCAGTATTTACAATAGAGAGCTCAGTGAAAGGTTGCTCACCTTTGGTAGCGTGAACCCTGAACTAACCAGGCTTTTCTCCAATCCTTTTTTTCCTGATGCCAAAGCTGGATAATCCAGCTCCAGCTCCCAGACTTGCTGCAGACAGTAACAGATGCTTACACACAGCTCTAACCTAGAGGATGTTACAGAGGTTATTGCAGCATGGGATTGATATAAGAACAGTCTGTTTTTTTGGTATGTCACTATGAGGAACATACAATAGCCATGGGTTATGTGACAAAGCTAATTATGAAAAAGCCCCAAATGGTCTTTCCTCTCCTTTTTAGTCTAAGTAGCAAAGTTTTTCGCACTGTGCACTAGTGAATTTTATAGCCTGTTTCATCCAGTTCAATGCTAGGTAATCACCATAAGGCGAACATACAGTGGTCCCCACATTTATTTTCCTGCAAGCAAAGTTAAGGGCTGAGGGGGGAGGGAGGTGAGGGGGAAAAGACAAGAGTCATATAGAAGACAGCAAGAATGGTGGGACCTCAAATGAAACTAACAGGCGGCAGTTATACAAAAAACATAAAGGAGGTACATGTTTGTGCAAAGAGTTTGCCTGGGATATTCCCAGAGGCTTCTTGGATGCTGAAGCTGTGCAAGAGTTCAAAATCAATTGGACAAATTCATGAAAGCAAGCTGCCTCAGAGGCCACTGAACACATATACACTGCTCCTGGTCAAGATCAAGCTGAGACATAAGTTGTCAGAGGCTAGGAGAATGGTGTGGGGAAGCCATTCTATAGTCCTGTCCTGTCCCTTTATTTTTTCCCTAACCATCCCCTCTTGGCCACTGATATGACCAGCCAGCAAATCCAGATGCTGTTCTCAGCATAAATGGAGATGCATGAAAGACATACCACACAAGAAGTGTTTACAAAAGAAATGTGTTACCCTGCTTGTGTTGAATATGTGGGAAACTAGAGCTCATGAACAGGAGAACAGAGATCATGGAATATCAGTCAGCACTATAGTATCCTGTAGGAACAGCAAATGAGCAAAAATTAAATGGGCTGCATGCAGAAGCCACAAATTGCGGTCTAAAGGTGCAAATACTGTAGTTGCATCATGTTGCTTGAGGGCAATGAAAACCAACAACATGGGCAAGGACTGGTGAAGAGATGACGGTGCACAGAGAAGTAAGTGAAAAGAGAAACCATGTGGAGCTGCCTAAAACAGCTAAATCAGTTCTGTATAATGGCTGTGCTGTCAAAAAATACAGAGCTGAGTAAAACTGCAGAAAATATTTCTTGTACTCTCATTGTGCCCAGCATCATTTGTTTCAGAATAATGGAGCGACAATTTTGTTTTGGTAAAACATGTGGAGCACACAGCATGGGAAGAATTAATAAAAGGAGATGACACACAGTTCTAACCTGTGTTCTTACTCTAGGTCCAAAGCTTACTGAGAGCTGCTGAAAGTGCTGTCCTGCTCCCTGGTGAATGGACTTGAGGACTGAATGCCCAGTTATCTGGATGTCATGATTTAGGTAGTCCTGTACAATTTATGTTCAGCACAAAAAGTGCGCAGTTGGAGAGTGACGTGATGGGGTGCAGACTTCAAGGACAGCACACCCTGTGTAACTGCTTCCCCTGGCATTGCCAACCTTGCCCCTTGTGCCTGCAGAACTGGTAGTTTGTTGCCCTGACCCAGTCCCTCTCCTATTAAAACATCCTCAGATGCTGCCCCTCACATCTGACCAGGTTAGCTATGGGCCTCAGTGCATCTTTAGAAGCAGGGCCTTTTGCTTAATTTTATACTTTGCCAGACCCAAATTGCATTTGGGGTGATCCATGTGAGTCAGCAACGATCACCAGTTTTCCAAATCCCAAAAGCAACAAGCTAACAAGCTTTCACACTGCACCTATAGGTATTGGTGGCCTAAAAGGATGAGAAGCACCTTGTTCTCCTCTGTTCCACATTACTGCCTCTGATGTTTCAACATGTCCTCAGTCCAGGCATTGAGTCTCTCAGACATAGCTCAGGGGCTGTGGAAAAGTCACCAGAGTACTTATGTGCTGAACGTGAGCACAAGCTTCACAGTGATCTCAAAGACCCACGATCTCCACTGAGAACAAATGGCTCATTTGTGTCTAACCGCTGATAAATTAAATGCCACAGCAAAAAGAAAGGCCAATGAAATGAGAAAGAGAAGGAAAGTTGCATAAAATACTGTCAGAAATTGAACCTATGGCTCCCTTTATACAGTAGATTAACTCCCTGCTTCAGTTCATGCTCAGATGACTTCCTATTTTCAAAAATGAATGAGGAAGTAAGCAGGTACCCCACTTCAGCTATGATTCATACATTGGAGCACTGGAAATATTTAATTCCTTCCACCCTTTCTCCCAGGCAAAGGCAATAACAACTGTGTTTTTTTATTATTTCCCAAAGTCAAACTAACAGATGAGTCTGGACAAGAGGACAATGGTAGTTAGCCAGAGATATAGACTGGGACATTATTTATTGAGTGGAATCAGAAATACGGAGACTTAAGCCTATCAATTTATTTCCAGACACCTGTGTAATAATAGCAATTCAGAGCTTTTATAGCTACACAAATCTGTCAAACACCACTTCAGTGATATTTCAGGAGGGAATAGGGCAAAAAGCTTTTTAGAGCGAGTTAGGGGAGTTCTCTCACATCTAATCTATTTGAGACTGCTTTTAAGTATTGCAACAGCACCTCTGTGCCCAAGGTAGAAAAGGGACTGCTATCAGGCAAATCTAAGCTCAAGTACAAAAGACATCGCATCGGAGGCAGACAAAAGCCCCTCCCAAAAAGCACACTTCTGATAGTAATATAGGATGAGGAAACTAGACTTGGCAAGAGGCAGAGCTGGCTGATGCAAGAAGATCAGAGTATGAAAAAAATCTCTGAAGTAGAAGAAAGTTTCTTTTCCAAAGTGACAAATTCATGTTTATGTTGAAAAAAAATCACTACCTTCAAAACAGAACTTAATTATTCCAGCCACTAGCATAGAACTGAGGACTTAAAGACCTTAAACAAAATATGGTAGCATGTTTTATTTATTAAAAAGGCCATACTAAGATTGTTTATTGCTTTCACTCCAGAGCTGTTATGAGAAAGCTCAGGTTTTATTCACACTGCATACATTTGTAACACACACTGAAATTAAAAAATTCTATGAAAATCTGATTACAGTTTTTAAAACATTGCTTTAACTTGGACTCACCAAGGGTCTTAGTTAATTTGCATGGATATATAGGCATATTTTATTTAAACCATACATCTTTTTTTAAATTTGCCTTTTTTTGTTTCTTTGCTTGCTAGTGGAACAGAAATGGCTTGAGTTCACTGCTACTAAAGCATCATGGTGATGGGACCATTCCTTTCTCTCATTATGGTCTTCACCTTTTTATTTTCTTGAGTAAGGGTACAAACAGGCTGCCCTTTAGGATGACTCAGCTTCAAAATCACTTAGCAGCCAGCTGCTCATTTAGGTTTGTACTTGCTTATCCCAGTTCTGCTTCTAAATTAAACACTGCTTAGGTCAAAAATAAACTGTCTGATCAGCCAGTGACCTTGATCCCAGTTCACACTTTGAATTGCTAATATCCACCTATACAAAATATGCCTCTTAAGAGTTGTCACGGCATTCACTGGTCGTTGTTTCCACAGATATTCCCAGACAAAGTGACAGCTGCACAGCAAGTACATTGGTTATCCTGTTACTATTTATTCTCAGCATGCAAAAAATCTCCATAAATTGCCACTGGTTCCATTTTTGACCTATGGCCTCTGCCTGTGCTCCCCTTCTACTTTACCAAGCACATTTAACAGATTAGCAATGACATCCAGAAAGAAAAAAAAACATGAAAAACAAGAACCAAATAAACCCTCTTTGCCTGAGCCAAGTGGTTAAGATTCGTATATTGCTGTGTTCTTCCAATGCTCCACCAGACTATATTGCATGGATCCCACCAAGGGCTTTAACTCCCAGTAAATATCTGCTTATTGTTAGTTCCTCTCATTAATTCTAGAGGCACACCCACCATACCTTCTGCACCAGCTCCAAATCTGAGGAAAACCAGCTGCAACTCAAAGCACATGGAACAGTGAATAAGGCAAGAACCAGAAAATGTATTGAAGATGAGAGAAAGGAAGAGCCTTTGGAGTCTGGAAGAGTAACAGAGACATTACTTCTGCTCTCAGCTTGCCCAGGCAAAAACTTCAACTTGAAATAATATAATCAAAGATAACAACTCTGTGGGCAGGAAGATCTGGAAAAAAACAAGACCAAGTTAGCCCTTTTTTTTAGCACTTCCATAATAGAGTTCATTCTAGCATAAAATTTTATATATCCCAAATGTTGGTAAATGTCTTGTTACCAACCAAGAATTGCTGTTTCCTGGAAAAGCACATAAAAGTTTTTAAGCCAGGTCTTACTTAAAAAAAAAACAACAACAAACCAAACCCAACCAAAATACTAAGATTGTGGCCCCTTTGTGGGTGGTATTTTTTCATGTATTCTGATCACGTGGCTGTTCTAAATGAAATATCTACCCTGACTTCAGTTCTCTGTGTTTATTTCAAATACTTGACAGCACTTCTTTGACTTTCTTAATTTTCTAGAGAGTGAAAAATGGACAGGCTGTTTCTTCTTAATTTTTGTAAATACTTAACATACTTCCAGTTTAATGGTCATTGCCAAGCTATATTTAGAAAGAATTTGATCACTGCCAGTGATTGGCTGTAAATGTGAAACACAAAATAATAGCAAAACTGAAAAAACCCACCTTATTCTCTTTGATAACAAAGAAAGTTAGGGACTTCCAAATACTGGCAGCTGATACAGTGAATATGAGCAACAGAGGATTTTCCTGCAATGATGAACATGAAAAGTCAAAGCATTTTGCTGAAGCAGAAGATAAGTAGAATTTTTGACAGCCAATGGAGGCAGCTTACGAGTTCAGGTGTTCTTCCAGAGAAAACAAAGCCTGACTTGTGCTGAGAAGGTGATAAAAGAGTTCAGCATACCTCCAGAACACTGCAGCATACTGGTGTCTTCAGGAGGTATTCCCAAGGCTATCTTAGATCTGCTCTGAAGAGGATCTGGCCAAGGAAGACAATCCAGGTTCTCTATTTCCTTCCTGCTTTCCAAAAGACTACACTAAATGTATAAAAATATTCCTAAGAGTAAGGATTATGAGACAAACTGTTTTAATAGAAAATTGCAAAGAAACAAATACATGCTTTACCCAGGAACCAGTGCAGGAAAACACTAGCTGTAGTCTAACAGCAGAATATTCCTCTCAAAACCCACAGTTGTATAGACTTGTGTGGTGCACGCTTGCTGTCCTGAGTTGCTCTGCTACATGTAGGGGCCCCAGAACACCTAGTGTGACATAGGCTTGATTTAATCACCAGGAACAGAGGAAATTTTTCTCCAGCATTTCTACCAAATGGAAACAACATTTTAGATACTGCTTTCATTTATGCACTACAACTATCTCGCAGCTGCTTTTTTTTGCTGTCCCTTAAGTGGAGGAACCATTCTTTTAATATTTTACATCTTGCTTTTGTTTCTCTTCAAGCTTCCTGATACACTCTTGATGCATTTTACTGAGCATACAGTAATACAGCTTAAGCAGGTGATTTTTGCAGAGGAAGGAAGAGAAAAATCAACTTAATTTTGCATCAGGTAAAACAGAGCAATTTACATTTTCCTGTAAAAGAGAAAATGGTCTGGATTGCATGCTGCTTGCAAAGCTACCCCTTATTCTGAAAGTTGACTTGGTGTTTCTACTTAATGTTTGCACACTGGAAACTGAATTCTGAGTAAGTTTAAAAGGCTGGTAAGCCTTGGCTCCCACTGTTCAGTAGAGGCGATGGAGCTGAAGGAAACAGCAGGATACCCTGATGCTAGCCTCTTAGAGGAATTTACTTTCCACAGAAGTGACAGAAAAATCAAAACCAGTCATGTAAGATAAGAAAAACAAATAAACAAAACCAACGGCTTTGACAAGTAAAATAAAATTAACAGTGGAACAGAGTTAAAAATGGCAGACTCCTTCAAATACTGTGAAGTGTGAACACTGTCAAAATAATAATTTATCAAATCATATAGGTTCAAGTGTTAGCAATGGTTTATCTACCTGCATCTGCTGCTGGTTATTCTCTACCATGCATTTATCAATTCAGCAAAGACGTTTGCTTCCAGAGGGAAGAAGTCTTGCTGTTATCACCCCCTGGAGAAACTACAGAGGGAATTTGAGCCAGTATACATGTGAAGAGACAGAAGACTGTGGAAAAAAATAAATGGTAAAACCCCAAACATTTGTTGTCTCCCACAATACAACTGATTTTGACATAAAGAAATATAAACAATGCAGTACACATAACCTTAGGGAAGTATCATCAGCCCAGTTGCTTAAAACCTTATATTGGAGGAATGATAGGATTTGATCCCAAAGCTACAAAATACTTCCTCCTTGGTAACAGTAAATAAGTAATTAACAGCAAATTGTTCTGTTTATCTCTACTGTTTAATGCTACCAGTGGGATAAATTTCAAAAACCTTTCATTCAGTTTGTTCTTAACATGGTTTGGAGCAATTACATTAAACATAAACTGGGTAGTTTTCCAAAATCATGCCATTGTTGATTTTCCATAGGAGTACCGTGGGTCCTCTAAACCAGGTGTTGCTGTAGCATATTGGAAATGAAAGGCAACATTTCAAAATTTGTATGAGAGATATTATTTACACTACAATGCCTTGCCAAGTTCATGCAAGAGAGGTTCTTCTCAGTGCTTTAATTGGCACTTAGCTTCTTTTACAGCTTGTTCGCCTAGACAGCCTGCATGAAGTAGTCACTTAAAGTGTAGTTTAGAGTATTATAAAACACATCTTTACAGGAAATATGGACATTCACTTGATAATTGCCATGACAACTATACCATGCTATATTTAAAAATCATTGGTTTTGTATCTGTGAGATGCTGAGTGCTTTTCTGCTTCCAGGCATTCACCACATCAAGGAGTGCTTGGTAAACTGTCTGAAGGTACCTTTTCAGTGTGGGCTGCCTGGGGTTGAAGGTGTCGGGCTGGGGAAGGCAGGGACATCATCCCCTGGGAAAGCTCACTCTTGGAGCCTCAGTTATATGCACAACCCTAACAAAATTATTCAGAGATTTATTGGACTGAGCAGTATATTCACCCACTCATGTTACAAGATGGCTCACAATGAGTCCATTTTAAGTGAGATAATGCAGCTCAATTGCAGACCTAGAGATGCAGTTAGAGTAGCAAATAATGCAACCTGCAACAATCAGAAAATACTTGCTCAACAAACCCAAAATATTTCTTAGGAGCATGTTGACTAATGAAACTTTTTGACAATAGCAAGATGGGAAGTACAGGGAGGTGGGATGGCATTAAGTTGTAGAGATGAAAAGATGGCTGCCTCCCAGAGACAAGATTTCATAGCTCTCAGACTGCCAGGGAACAATTAAATATAATTTCTTTCACTTCAGAATAATTGCTTCACAACTCTCTCTTCTAGGAAACTTGGAATTCAATTCTTAGCTATAATTTTGCAGTAACATGTTCGCAATTAGTACATTTCATTTGGAGGAGAGGTGTTTTTTTTTTTTTTTCTGATGGATGAGGAAAGTGATGGGGGAAATAAAAATTCTTTCAGAGAAAGGAGAATTTCCTCCTTTTGAAGCAGTTTTACACTTCTGATATTAAAATTCAGGTCCATTGCCATGGAGAAATCACTGGATCAAATTAGAAAGTTTGCATTTTGTTTAAACTGAAGATATACAGAAGAAATGTATGGATTAAATAACTAATAAATTTAGTAAATTTTCATTCTGCTTTTTACACTTAACCCTGCAGCACTCTCTCCCTACTCCTCTTGTGCTTAGCAGTCACGAGAGCAATCACTACAGTCTCACCTGCTAGGCAAGCTGTGTCTGCATAGTGATCACTTATCACTATTGGTGCTGTTTTTAAACAGTCTTAAGAGTCTGCAAGTACAGAGAAGGTTTATGAACAAAGTGTAAAGTGACAGTATACAATACTACAGAGTTTTATTGGCAAGTAAGCTTAGCTAGCCTTTGTAAACCACAAGGTCATACTACACAGCAATATGAACATGCACACAATGCAGCAAAATAGTGCTAACATGTTGAGAACACACACCCATCTTCAGCTACATTTTTGTCTTTAACTTAATTCACTGGAGCCTCTTTTAATGGTGATTGAGATGAAGGGATACATGCTGTGAAGGAATATCACAAATCAGTATAACCTTTTCTTCAAAGGCTGGATTTCACACACCCCTCAAGACAGTGACAAGTACATACAGTATTTCTTAATACATTGAGAGCTGTGTAATGCATTACTAATGTTTTGATTAATTTACCTCCTGACAAAGCAATAACACGTCTCTATAATGCAGAGCACCCACTAGCTATAAGGTTAAACAAGTTTCTCGAAAATGCTCTGCCCACCCAAAGCCAGTGTAGAATCCACAAGTTTCTTCTATCTTTGCAGTACTTTTCCCTTCCCACCCCCTCCCCCCCCATAAAGATGACTGATTTGGTTTTGAATTTCATGGGGCTATAGCAAAGGAATCATAATGTCCACATCTCAGCTATCTAGCATGTGTACCTAACAAATATAATAAACTAATACACCACAGCCACAGGCTGCTCTTTGATTCATACAGATCTATTTGCTAACTCAACCTGACAGCTCAACTGATTAGACAAATAAAGTCTCTTGGATAGCACCCATCTTGACAACTACATTTCCAAATGGGACAGCTGAATTTCAAGCTGGAAGTGAATATACAATTTCAGATTGTTAAATATCATGGAAAAGCTTGTACAATGGCTAACAAGAAAAAGTGGGCATTTTAGAAAAGACTGGCTTTTTTCTCGTCCTTGTTTATACTAGTGTTTTTTAGCTAATACACACCTTAGTCAAGAGACATGTCACTGTATAATGTAAACTGCTTAGCAGGACACAAGCTGCAGGGCTCTGCTGGATGTACTGACTGTGGAGGTGGTAACACAGGCTAGCCAAGAGAGGCACTAATGCTGCAAATGAACCTTCCTTTCTCCATCCCTCTGGCTTTCCTCCTTAAATCCCCCCTCAGTGAAGCACAGTGTACACAGGGAACATGGCAAGGACAAAGAGCCAAGGCTGGAGACAGTCATGGCAACACTCTCACTGTGCATCTAGGGATGGGAGAGTGCACAGGTAGTAGTAGTGAAGCAGCAGAAAAGGAGGAAGTCAGGGTCATTAGAAACTCATATGAAAAATAAAAAATAAAGGAAAAGGTTCGGAACTGTGGGCTTCTTTTGTGCATTGTGAAAAGATGTCACCAACCCTCATCAAGGAATTAAAAGGATACAAGCCCAAATCTGCAGTGTTTCTAACATCTGCTTGAAATATTTAGCTGCAACCAAAGAGAACCAGAAAGCACTCAAACCATTCAAGAGAGAATACTAAGATGAAAGAAGATATCATTAAGATAATATTTCATACAGGAGATCAGTATATGACATCTCTTCCTCTAAAAAGAAACAATTTTGTGACCTTTAAAATTAATTTAGATACTTACTTCTTTTATGGAAATCTTTCCAGAGAAAATTGAAATAGGAAAGGGTTCTTAGAATTAAGAATTTTTTGAGATGATGGGACAATGCTCAAATTATGCTGTAACATTTGAAGAGTGAATTAGTTTCATTACCAGGGTGGTTTGTTGTTTTTGGGTTCTTTTTTTTTGTGTGTGTGTGTTTTTTTTTTGTTTTTTTTTTTTTTGCTAGGACTGTTTGTTTAAGAGCCATTTTGTAAAAATTGTCAGAAATGTCTATTTATGCGTGAGTGTCCTGTTAAAAGTTTTCATTGATCTTATGAAGTTTAAACTATTAATGAACATGAAAACTAACAATTGATGGTGGATTTGATATGATTCTAAAATGGAAAAATAATTAATGAGATTATTTAATGAATTCTTGATTGCTCCAGAGAGTCTGTTTCTAATAAGAAACTGGCAAAATAAGCAAAATATACTAAATTAGAGATTATTTTTTTCCCAAAGCCCAGACTTTTAAAATGCAGCCTAAATGTGTTTTATGTTCTTTGAACAGTAGAAAACAGCTATCCAAGAGCTGAAGACTGCATATTAGAAAGAGACCAATTGCTTTTCCCAACTAGCAGATTGAGCATGGAACTTGAGGTTCTTTTTTATGTGCAATTTCAAAGTGATGCAAAATGCCAACTCAGAAAAAGTAGATAAATAAGTGCAGTGCTGGGAACCCAGTTAAATTTGTAAGTGCATCCGCAATGACACATCTCTGCCAAGGGAAAATTTAAACAGATGTTACAGCTCCACCTACTGAACCAAAAAGAAACGACCGGAAGGGGTATAATTAGGTATAATTAGTCACTAATGAACTGGAGCAACTGAGGATCTATGCAGGCCCCGAAACAGATTTTTTTGGTTTTAACACAGACATCTGATCAGCACTTGCACTCCTGCTCAAGATCAGGCAGTGCAAGGTATGCTAAGCCATACTTAGAGAAGTGGAAGACAATCAACTTGCCCTGTTTTTGAAACTCACAGAAATTGTAACGAGTGCATTTCTGCATTTACTTGCAGTCTCTGACTAGCACGAAATTCAGGTTTTGTGTGCATGGCTTTCAGTTCAGATAGATGCTGCCACTCCGGTGGTTTTAAGAAGCAACAGATGCTCTTTCTATTTGAGGACCATGAAGTGAACAAGCATTTTGCAGCCCTTTAGTGCCATTTTTTGGTGTACAACAAAACCTAAAGAAATGGTTGGGTGATATGGAGTTCATTAACTAAACTGGAGGAATATCTAGGAGGCAAAAAAAATTTATAATCAGTCTTGTAAGGAAATATGATTCTGTAGCTACAGTTTTAGAAAATAGATTCTACTCTTTATCCTGATGGCAGCAAATGTGAGTAAATATTCTATTTCAATGAATACTGGTCTCATATATACACCTCATGGATTCAATGAGTGTCTCAGAGCCAGAAATTTCGTTTTTTACTGAAACCTTTAAGACAACAGCAGATGAACCAAGTATTTCCTACACATTGGGGCCATGTTGACAGAGGTTACATAACTCTAAGATGCTGAAGTGAAGCTGCTTAATCAATAACTACTGTTTAGCACTTAGAAAATCAGAAAGGAATGCAGTAACACAGCAAAATAGGAAGAGCATAGATAGCATAAATCTTTCATGCCACCCAAAATAGTCTTACAGGAAGCTGAAAGGGTGAGTCTGAAAGCCGACAGATCTAACCATTGCACCTGAAGCAACTGAGCATTCAACAGTATGAGGGATCAGTAGGCAAATGACGAGACATTTAGTCCAGAGGATTTCAAGTCCCAACACCCACAGAGCACTGGCAACAGTGTTACATGAAACATGCAGAATCTGGAATGTCCAAACAAAATTATAATTGCAAAAAGAACCTGTATGGAGCATAAACCAAACAAGAAATGACACTGATAATAACAGGAACTTGAACATATGCCTAATGTTTGCATGCTGTAATTAAACAACCTAAGTGCTGGAGAGATGGTAGCTAAAAAGTAAACATTTAAATCAGCGGGTAGGGAATGTGGAGTCAGATTCCTTGAGAGGTAGACTCAATTGTGCACATCTTGGTCCTGCACAGTGTGTTTTGCTTGCCTCTTGTCTGTGTAAAGGAATTTTATTGACATAGTCTGAAGTGCAGGCTTGTATCCCAAGCCAGCAGGAAAGGCAGGCATAGGAGGAAGGTAGCTGATAAGGAGCCTGCCCTGAAATAAGCAAGAGTGGTTGAAGAAACGAGATATTGGGGATTCCTAGCGTAAGCAACCCCTTTTCCTGTTTGATTCTTATGGGGTCAGTGAATGAAGAGATATATGAAAGGGAAACAAACATCTGTATTAGGCTTGTTGAGCACCAATACCCACATCTATTCTGAGCAATGTTTTGTGGAGGAGCTGAAGGACATGGGGAGAAGACAGATTTTAGCTGACATGAGCAACAAACATGACTCTCTGTGGTATTTCCACTCCTGAAAAAGATATGAAAACAATCTACAGATTAAAGGCAACAGTATCAAAAATCAATCTGATTGATCTTTCTTTGCCTTACAGCCACCTCTCTCAGCTAAATAAAAATAGTTTTAAATACCACACATTTATGGAGGGAACAAAAAGGAGAAGGTAAACACCAACTGAACCAAACTCTGATCTCTTGGGTGAAAGAGTTAACATATGAAGTTCATTAATCTTAATATCACTTTCTCAATTTGTAACAAATGTAAGAATATGGCAGCACAGTATAAGATCTGAAGAGATTCTGATTTCATAGGAAAAATGAGGAAGCGCAAATATGATACATTAACAAAGAGAACTGGCAATTGGTACTTAAAATAGAACAAATCACAGAAAAGTCCATTAAATATGACTGAGAACCAAGATAATGGGCTTAATATTTAAAAGTGATTGAACAAAGAGGGAACATGCAAATGAAATGAGTCTAACACTAGAAAGAGATAAGACTCAGAAAAGGAAGGAAAAAGTGAATATTGTCACTAAACCACACATTTAGAACAAAAAATAGTCAGTTTATTTTCAGAAGGAATTATATTTTTTGCTCCCCCAAAGATTTTAGTATTTACCTAGCATCTGCAGTGTTGGTGGAATTGGATGATTCTTGTTAGAGGAGACCCTAACCTCAAAGCAGAGCCTGCTGCGGTGGCATTGCAGCAGCTCCACATCCCACTGTCTCTCCAGCCTGGACACTGAAGAATTACAAGTGACTTTCAGAGGTCATTTAGAAGATGCCAGTTAACTCACTTTTTGCTGGAGAAATGGAAAAGCTTAGGTTTCTGCAATCCTTTCTGATCCAGGTTGCTTTCCAATTCAAAACTCGAAACCTGCAGCGACTCATTTCTTGACACTACTTAACAGGCAGCCACCTTGAGATTTCAAGGAATGAAAAGCAACTCCTAAGGGCAGAAGCTAAAGATTTCACTATGTTAATGCCATAAATCATCACCATTCACTTTCTTTAAGCCAGCACTCTTTAGCATATCTTTTTACTCCTCTTAACTTTGCGCTCAGCGTTTTACAAGATGTCACCCACACTTTGATATCTCTCCCCCCATCAAGTGTACCTGTCAGGCTTATGTATGTTGCTTTCTACTGGGCTCAGTAGTTGACTTCAGATATATATTTCAGTTTAAATGTTTACAAAATCCACACAAATACTTTGGTAGATAATGAACTTGCCCAAACATCTCTAGTAACCGAACAAATTGTTTATAACTCAGACTGGAAAACTTTGCCTAGCAGAAACACTTACTTTATTATTGTTTAGTAGATATCACAAGTAGAAAAAGAATTAGGAGAAGTGCTAACAGTGCTGGAAAGAAAATAATTATCTGGAACCCAGACTTTTAAATATAGATATCTAAAGCAAGATATAAAAATTAAGGAACAAGAATAAAGAGCAAGAATTACTCAAGACAGGAAAAAAGAAAACCACAAGTTTGTGATCCAGTTTCAGAAGTTTGACCAGAAGTAGCTCATTCTGTGATTAAAATTTTGTTTTAAGGATAGGTATGGCTATAATCCAAAACATTCAGCAGACCCTTGGTCCTTTTCTATTTACATTGTTGGGCTCAACGGCATGCTGAGTTTATAATACACCTACTACAAGGACTTTTATAAAAACTGCACTTTTTTGAAAGTAGGTGTGAATAGTTTGTGGCATCCAGCTGTGTGTCTGACAGGTACAATCTGCACCTCACCCTGCAGCAAACAAGCAGATATTCAAGCAAAGGGGAGGGAAGGAGTATTCTGCTGGCCAAACACTATTCACTTGAGAAGACAGAAATAAGGTCAAGGTTAAGCACTTGTGAATAATCTAGTTTTAGACTCCACAGATACAAACATTATAAGAAAACATGCACCAAACCAGCAGTAAGCTTAAACCTGGTAAAAATGACAGACCAGATCAAAATAAAAATCAGGTCTTGTAATACTCATCAGTGGCAGCAGCATATGAGGACAGGAATCAAGTCTTCCTAAGGACTTTCTTAAAGCTCTTAGAAAAAGCTGTGGCACGAGCATCTCTCTGCCACAGCCAGGCTACAAAGCAAGATGAACTCAGATAATTTTTTTTTGCCTGCCAGACCTTAATCTATCAACATAGGCTGAACACCCCATAAACTCAGGACTACACTGTGCCAGTCATCTGGGTTTTGAAATTCCAGTATCTTTGTTCAGGTAAGTTGCATTTCAGACACTGGAAGTATGCTTTAGCAGAGCCCTTGTACCCATACCTCATCTACAACAAGATTCAGCAGCATTTTATATATTATCACGTGTGCAACAGACTGATAGGGCCAATGATCAATCTGTCCACAAAGATCCTGTGTTAACAGCTTAGCTGCTAAATAATGAATTCCTCCAGCTTGTACCCTGAGTCAGAGTCTCTCTGTACTATTGGAGGGAGCAGAATCAGGTCTGAAACAGAGTGGGAATCTGTCCACAAATAAGGCATGGAAAGATTTACTTCAGGAGCAAATCTCTGTGAAAGACGTGTTAAAAGATTGAGTCCCTTATATAAGAATGACTGAATAAATAACCTATAAACTTAAATTGCAACTTTTATACACTTTGGAGACATTAAAGAAAAAGACCCAAAAGTACCTCTTAAGGTGACTGTATATTCTATCATGTTTGCTGCCTTAGATTGCAGCGACTGCCAAGTTTGGTTTTTTTTTTTTGTCACAGATGGTTACACTTGCGCAGACTTGCCTGCCAATCTGATTTGAACTTTGCCTAAATTATAAGTCACCCTGCCATTTAAGTCATTTTCTCACGATGACAAAAAAGGTTATTTGAGCTTTCAAGTGCATTGGTTTGAAAATTAGAATATCTAAAAGCGTAACAATAATGCAAATCTACTCACCTGAGTCTAGAGAGAAAAGAAAAAGAATAAACAAACAACAAAAAAAGGCACATGTTTTCCTTCTTCTCAGCTTGAAGATATATTATCATCTGTGAATCAAAACACAATAACAGCTTCATAGTCTTCTGGTGATTGTCATCCTGGAAGGCTGAAATGTTTGATGTGTAAATAAGTTTTTTGCAGATCACAAAGTGAAAACTCTATTATATGGAGAATATTAGGTGCATAATAAGCGAAGAACACACAACCATCCCAGAGTTATTAGACTAAAGTGTCCTGGATGCCCTATTCATGCTTTGTGGAAAATTAAAGGATTTTGTGACTTTTCTTTGGACTAAGATTGTCTGATCCTTGCTAGGAAACTTCATTTTGAGCATTTTCCCTAGACTTGGAACTAAACCCTCAATATACTTGTTGAGAAAAAAGATTTAGAATGGAATACGGAGGCCAAGCAGAATGAAAATTTACCAGTCAGTGGGATTTAATGACACAAAGGGGTCGCCCCAAGGCATGGCTGTCCTGCAGTTGCTAAATCACAGACCAGAAGCCACTATCCTGCATGAAGAGTCATAGTGGAGCACAAGGAGGAATCAAGCCTGAGATGCTGGAAGAGAGAGGTATCTCTGCCCCCCTGCCCTGCTTTTGTGGATCTGTCAGTTCTTCCTTTCCTGGTCATAGTTTTTAGCCAAAGGCTTTGGAAGACCCTCACCCACGAGGATATCTGTTGTGTTTCCTGCCCACTGAGTGTAGATTTGCAGTATGTTCTTCCTTCTCCCATTTGCAGGGAGCTCTGCACCAGGACCAAAGATTCAGCCCCACTTTTCTCCCTGCGCTTTGTACTGTAATCTGCACCAAGGCATGGGAGATTAGAAGTGGAGACAGTGTGTTCAGGGAACACCACCAGCTGGCACAGATTTTCTGTAAGATTCATCTTTCAAAACTTCCATTATTTATTTATTTTTTGACACCTACCCTTGGCCACCAGGTACTTCCTTTTTGTTTAGTCTATTTCTTCTTCCGGTAGGATCATGATTTCTAAGATATTCCTTCCAAAATTTCAGAATCAGGATTTGCTGCCATATCTGACATTCTCCTTAGCTAAATGGCAAGAAAAAGAAAAAAAAAATTCCCAGTAACTTTGAACTTTTTTCTAAAAGCAACAGTGGATGATATAAGTGGTAGTGTGTTACTGATGCTTTACAAAAAAACTAACTGAAGCAGCAGTTCTCATGGGCATTTACTGAAGACACAAAAGTGAGCCAAAACCGAAATAAATACAAAGGTTATTCACTAAATAAAGCATCCTCTATTTCCAGTGGGGCTTCCTCCTTATTAGGAGGTGAGCTTGCCTTTTTTGTTATTGTTCTTGTTTTTTTTCCCATGGGTACTTCTGGTAAAAAATTCCTAGTCTACACAGGCAGTAGATTTCTTTCTTTAAAAATAAAACAAAGCAAAAAACACCAAACAAAACCCCAAACCCAAACATTTCCTGTACTGTTCATCCAACATCCTTGACAAGCAACTGAGCATTGCCAGAATGCTGTCCTATTTAATTTCCACAACTAAGCCTCATCATTGACTTTTGTTAAAAAAAAAAAAAAAAAAAAAAAAAAAAGCACAATCACTTCCATGCTATTTTTCACCTCCAAAGGTGTTTTTAGCTTGCCATAATTACAGGTCATTCTCCTGCTGTGTCTGCTAAATAAATTATCCAAGTAGACCAATGAAGCTGTGTCACCTGCTCATTAGCCCTGCATTTGAAATGCTTCTGTATGTAGCTGAGCTCTCCATTGTCCTAAAGTTTTAAGCAATAATAAAAAAGTAAAGTTCCTGAAAAAAATTACTGATTTTTCAAAAACACACAAACAAGGCTACTATTTTCTTAGGTCTATTTCACTTCAGACGAAACTACAGAAGTAAAAATTGCAGTTTTAGGTCCCAGTCCTACTAGGAAATACCACCAGTGGTGCAAAAGCATGTTCACTAGACCTACTTCAGGATGCAGAGTTGGGGATGGAGCGTATGGTATCTGCTCTGTCTCTTTCCAAATCTTGCCTCTTATAGATGCCTGGACCATTGTGACTAGGATAATACCCTGTGCTGCTTTATGCCAAGAATGAGAGGAGGAAGTGAGGGAAATATTGGAGAATTTAAAAGTGTTTGTAAGATGAGAACTATAAAGGCAGGAAGGGAAACAAACCAAGCACCTCTGTCATTTGTAGGGCATAAGCTAAAAACAAAGGTAGTCTTGCATCATATGTCAGACTTGGTAAAGACACTGAAAAAAGCCTACCCTCAAAAGCAGGTGAAGGAAAAAAAATGTCTGCATGGAATCTACATGGACAAATATAGTAGGTCTGACTAATTTTTGTTGTAATAAAGTCTGAGTTACTTCATATGGCTTTTGCTTGAAGTATTTTAACAATTTAAACCTGTCCAAAGAGAAATTTAAGCAAATGGGCTCTAAAAAACAATTACCACATGGTGTCCCAAATGATGCTTCGATGTTACTGCACATTAGCATGGCTGCACATAAATTATATTTTAAGATCATTACGGAATTATCACCATTAAACTAGTAGCTTTATATACTTACTGTCTACAGTATAGAGGGCACCAAACCATTGCATCAATTTAGCCTCAGCATTTAGAAGAGAGCTTTTCAAAGTGAGTGGCACCTCCACAACACATAGGAATGTATCTATGATAGGTTCTCTGGTACTTGATCACTCCAAAAGCATTATGACAACCATCTAAAATAATAATAGGCATAATCTGTGCACTATTTTTTCAAGAATGTTCTTACTCTTGGACTGTTGATTTCTTTGAGAAATTATAAAGGAAAGAATTATCCTTAAGATAATTAGCAGCACAAAAGAAAGGATGAGAACAGTGACAATTGTAATGAGTTTTTGTTAGGGAATTTAAGACCACAGAAGTGATCTTCTAATTGTCAGTTTGCATTTTATTTCCAAGACCTGGGATAAACCGTTCTAAACTGTATGTTGCAATTACTATTTCTGCAGTGATCTTTTCAAGGACTGCCTCTGAAAAAGGTAGCAGAAGTGGCTGATCACCCAGCTTGCAACCTATGATAATCAGCTGTAAACCTGTAGTGGAATTTCCTAACTATTTTGTTATTGTAATCTCGCAACCTAAAGAACTGGGTTTAGACCGATTCTCTACCACACGTTCATTGAATGACCATCTGAAAGAAATCAAGTAAAGTACTAAAGATCAACTAACAGCACCGTACTTTTCACAGAGATGCTGTCTTGGAAGATTCTATTGAAATTTATTATGTACTCAAGCACTATTTGGCCTTTACTGACAAATTCTCAAAGTAAGTAAATAATTATCTAAGGTAAAGAGATCTGCAATGCTTGAAACAGATACATGGCTTCATAACCTCAAGGAGAAATGACTAAACAAATATCTGAGAAAGACAATTCACTTTTCTAACAAAAGCAAGCTTTTTCTTCCTAGGAGAAAACAGAGAAGACTACAGTATGCTTCCTGAAAAAGATCACTCACAAACAGAACTCGTACAACGTTCCTTGTCTTTGTTTGGCACTCTGTGCAGGCATCATGAGCTGTTATTACAATTGTTAATCAAACAAAATTTCACAGAACACCCCAGATCAGACTTACTGCTGTCCACAGTCCTGAGTTTATTATATCAATAACCTTATTATTGAGTTATATATTTGAAAGAGGAAAGTTACCAGAGACAACACAGAAACACATTAAAAACCTGTGAAATTTCAGTCTGTGCCTTGGTGTATTGCAACACGTGAAATGCAGCAGGGCAGAAACAGAACCTCTAAAAAGAAAATGTTCCTTTGCAGTTAGTTTCCTGGTCCCAGCAACTGGTCTACAAAAGTATGACGTTTATTTAGGGTTTCTGGCTTGTGGGTTTTTCCCCTAACACACCTGGAATCTTTTTGAGGGTTTCATTTATTTAATTATTTATTTTAATTCTTATGGCATGAAAATGCTTGACATTTTTTTTTATTGTCATGCTGTGATCACATCTCTCCTTAGCAGATGCAAAGCTACATTTACAGCACAGAGAACACATGCTGAAAATTTATTGGGTTTCTTACTGGAGGCCTGGGTATGAGAAAATATTCTTTAGTTGGTGGTGGTGGCCATAATTAATTCACAGGTCTTTAAACACACTAGCTTATGAACTGCTAGGATTTAAATCAACACTGAGTCTCTTCTACAGAGAGACTGAATTATTTGATTTCTGCTCCTCAGAAAACTGTCCCAGTTTTTACTGGGACATAATTTTTAGCCACTAAGAGACCCCCTCTCTCCTGTGCTTGACAGCGGCACAAAAACCTTGCAGAAGTGTTAGAGTGCAACTCTGCTGTAGTATACATCAACCTTTCCTTCTCTCTCTTCTTGTGCACAAAGATCAGGCACAATCCATTTACTCCATTTGTTTCTCCCTTCTCAAACAGCAGATGATCAGCCAACCTTTGAGCAAAAAGGGTTATTAATGAGGGCACTGACCTTGATGGTATAGACCGCACACTCTCTGGTCACTCTGACTATTACCAATTGTGTTATGACTTAGATGCTTCATTACGACAGTTCTTACTATGTCACTTTCTCTTTTCTTACTCATTCTTTCAACTCCACATTTTTTCCACTTTTTTCAGCTCTCATGTTATTGCTTACCCTGGCAACTGCACAAGGCTTGCTGTAGTGAATCAACTTTACAACCATTAATGAGTGAAAAGCATGGGTCATTTCTCTAGGAAAGTTGGGTTAGGTTGCACAAGTGTTCTTGTTTGAGCTAGGATAGAACCAGTTTTCTTTCTAGTGATTTTAAATTTTAGTTAAGTTTCTTCTAAGTAGGTGCACTTGCTGAAATTAACACAGTTTTCTTGTCAGTGTCTGCTTCTAGAATTGATAATGCTTGATGTTAATATTACTGCTGGAGTATGCAGAACCAAGGCCACTGCTTGGTTCTGCTAAACACCTTATGTTCCAGAAACAAATGGGAGGAGAAGTGGCCACACCTGCGACCCTCCTTTTGGGAGGAGTGGACCAGACAGATGACCAAAATTGATGAAACAAAGTATTACATCTCATAAACATCAGAAATATATGAATTTTAGGGATCACAAGGGTGAAGTTATTTTCTTTCATGGCTGACGTCCTGGGAGGATTCTGTCCGTTCATCTGCCTTTGGCCCTGATCCATGAATTCCTGAATCTGTGTGTGTTCCAGTGTCCAACTTCCATCTGCTGCTGACTGCAGGAGCCCAGTCTGGGACTTTCTCAGAGCTGCCTTGCAGCCTTGGTGATGACATGAGTGTTACTGGGGGGGAGTGCAATAGTGGTTTTGTATATATTTGTACTTATTTCATTATTTTATTTTTTATTCTTTACTATTTCATTAAGGCTGTGCAGTTTAGTTTCCAACTTCTCTCCCTAATTCTCTTTCCTTTCCCTTTCTGGGAAGGGAGAGGGATTAATAGAAAGCATCTGTCATTCATTTAATTGCCAGCCAAGTGTTAAACCGTGAGAACAAAAACTTGTTTATTTGGTCCTTGCTCCATGAAGCTCTTGGTTCACGTCATAAAGGGGGACTGTACACAGCTCCCCCTGGGCACCCTCCAGTTCAGTCAGAGGGGCAGGAGAAGCAGGTGAAATGGGAGGCTCAGGTGGGATCTGCATCTCACCACAGGACTTCATACAGCATGAGGTATGTCTGACAGTGAGTTATCTTCTCACTATTCAGCTAATAAGAAGTCCCTCCACATAACTAACTTAACTAAGATCATAGGCAGCCTTTCTAAAGAAAAGAAAAAGACAATTTTCAGTTCTCCTAGGTATGTTTTAATACATATATTTTTCAAAAAATATGAACAGCTGATTTAGAAACACCAGTCAAATATCCATGAGTTTTAAATTTGATCAGATTGAAGAAATAGCTTACTCAAAGCTTTATTGCTCCTGTGACAATTAAAGAAAACCAAACTACCTCGTTATGACCTCCTTTCTGAGAAAAAGCTTCAGAGAAACGCTTATATCATTGCTTCTTCTTCCTCAGTGAATAACATCAAATATTTTCCTATTCATGCCTAATCAAATTAGGAAAGAGCTAAGCTCAAGCTTGTTGTCAAGATGTTGCTCTATTCGGAAAAGATGGAAACACATCTGATGCCCCTAACACGCACTTTACCTGAGCATTTCTAACATGCTCAGGTTAAATTTGCAGTAATAGTGCTGTTCATGATAATTCAAGGATAAACAAAGTTGTCGAATAACAAACAATCATTTTAGTCCCAGGGTTACCCTGTGGAATTTATGGACCAAAGAAGTTGTCTGATTTTCTTTGCTAGATCACTTAGAAGCTATGTCCATATGAAGCAAGAACATGAGTAACAACAGGCAGCATTTTTCTGAAAACCTTTTAGACGACAAGAGACAGAATGATTAAAACCTCCACATTCCTAAAATATTCCTGATAACCAGAAAATAAGTTTCCTAGAGCTTCATCTGTTTTATTAGCAAGAACTGTAATCCACACAGTGAGTTAGGTAACTCAATAGCTTTGCGCTACTCATGGTTATATAAGTATTCTGCATGGGTTTTGGAACTTACTATTAAATGAACAACTATTTTAAATTAACAGAGACAACTGGCCACTAGCCTGTCATTTAAAAGCAAATCCTTGGACTTCACATGTTGTCCGCAGCTAATAATCCTGGAGCCTGAAATCCATTGAGAAAACTTTCCAGAATAAATTAAATAATATGCTTCCTCTGAAACACAAGCAGGCTTTTCATTTACTGAATTGTGCATATGAGGCATGCATTAGATAACACCCTAAACTGTGCTATAGACAGTTTCAGAAACATACAGTATTTTTCTTAGTGCTATTAACTCCACAACACTTCAGGACAAAGCAGTTATCAGAACTTGAGTGTGAATTAGTATCTGTTGAGCTTGTTAGGCATTTAACACATTTTCCCCTTGCTCAGTAAACTTCGGTACAACTAACGCACACATGCATCTCCTTGTCCCACAAGCAGGCTCTAGTCATTGGCAGAAGCCAGAGATGGATTTCAGAGACAAGGGACCAAACTCCAATGGTCTGATCCGCTCTTTACTCATATCAAACTATAAATATTAAGCTTTATTTTAAAACTAGCTGATATTTGCATCACATTTGATACAATGCTCTGCATATTTCAGGAGCATTAGTATACTGATCTTCAATATTCACAAAACATAAGAGCATTTTTCCCATTTCTAATTTAAGGAGAAACACCATTATTGGCAAGCAGCTCCTAACTGGGATTAGTGAGCTCACTGGCCACATCAGACACCAGACTGTGATCCAGTGCCCCATCACAAAAGTTACGCAAGCATGCAGAGTCAGCAGATCTGGTAGGTACTGATACCTGCTGAAACTAATGAAGAGCTCTTTCTCAGGAAAATCCACATGCTTGGTTTCTTTCAAAGCCTTAATATGAAGAGCTGGCTTGCAAGAATACCTGGCAACTCCATTTTGGGAACAGGTTATTTTCAGCCTGTGTCAAATGTAAAGATACCAGGACGCAGACTTTGCAGTATCTATTTGACATGAAACAGTAACATGAAACAGTCATGATATCAAATTACAAAGTCACCTTTTTGATTACAAGTCTATTTGGCTACTTGAAAAAGGGCAAATGCTGTCTTAAAAATATAAACATAAGCTTATAAAGACACAGCAAGAAAAGCCAGGAAACACTTTTTAGACAGCTCAGGCCTCCCCACTACAGCAGTGTGTAGCTTCTTCCTCAGAGAGAAATGAGCTATGAACAAGAGCATTATAATACCAGAACTCTTGATGTTATCCATATGTCAACTTGCAAAACACGATGGCAAAATTATGCAATTTTTTACCATAGAGTCTCCAAACCAATGGAAGTTACCACTGTGATAGTCATTTGAAAGAAAGAATTTTTAGGAAACTGTCCGTGTGGGATCATGTAGAAAAATATAATATGCAGTGATGTGAGTTCACGTCGACAATTTTCTCACAAGCAGATGGCATAGCTATGAGTTTTCCTTAAAGTATTTGATTTAGAGAATAAATGGCCTTGTCTAGGTAGTTGACCTCCAATGGTCGTCCTTTGCCTGGCTTAAGCCCAATATAGGAACTGGAAATTCAGGTGTCAACTGCACCTCAGTAACAATTAGTGCACAATAATTAATGCTTAAAACATGTTTAATTAAAGTTCTACATATTTTAAGAAAAGGAATGAGTATCCCTTGCAACCTTCTTCCCTCATTAGCTTAAACACAAAAGGTGATACACACTCATTTGTGCCTCTGTTATTTGTGATCCTCTGACTGGTCTGCTGTAGGTCACCTTTCCACAGCACTAACTACATGGAACAAGGGACTTAGAGGATTCACAGCAAAAAGTGTTCTCAAGTGCTCTTTTGATTTCTCAATGTTACTTTCTAAGAGAGCGTGAGAGTCCTGGACTTAATTCTTAGATACATGCTATTTAAAAGAAAAAGCAGCTTTCAGGACATCAGCAAGACAGTGATTTTTTTTCTGCTAGACTTTCACCTTACTTCTTCTGCACTGACAAACCTAAAGTACAATACAGCAAGGGCTGCAGCAAACACAAATGTGACTTCTGCTGTGAGGGCAATGCAGCAGTCAGGGAGGACTCTCTGTGACCTCACGCAGTTTAGGCATGGTATGAGAAATGCCCTAAAACCGAGCAAAGATGGAGGAAGAATTGCAGGAAGGATATTTAACTGGAAAAAGAATCTGACTTGCAAACTGTGAGTGATATCCTACTTTTATAGAATTAACAAAAACTAATGGATATTTTCTTAAAGCAGGTTTTCCTGAGTTTTTTTCTAATCACAGAATTAAGAGTTAATACTGTGTTTTGGACTCCTGGCTGCTTTCTGACATGTGGTGGTGCTACTGCTTAAAGCAAGTCAGATAGGCTTCTCTAAAGATCAATTTCACATTTTATTGCTTTGAAAATGCATAGTCATCTTAGAAACAATAAAAAGCAAATCCCACATCCTCATATTAATTTTTCTTCTCATAATACAATTTACAGATGTTCTTTATTGATCCAGACATATTTTTTCTTTTTATAATAAATTACTTGATATGTGTGGTATTCCATTAGTTTAAAGGAAATTCCCTTTAACCATGCAGTTCAGCACTTACATAGCTACCTTAGTTGGGGTCATGCCACATCTATTTTCCAAAGAGCACAGCAGATATTTTCCTTTTAGCTCACTTCCACCTCTGGAAAAAAAAAAAAAAGTGTCAGGAAATGAACAGTCTTTTGATTGTGAGTTTTCCTTCACCCTCACAAAAAAAGAGCTGATAAAATGTTCTGATGTGCTATTCTAACTCAATTTTTTTTTTGCCTTTAACTGCAGTTGTGTTCTACATATTGGCATATTTCATTTTGTTCCAAGCTGTGCAGAAAGGAAACTTGTGATGGCATTCCTTTCAAACTTGATGAGAGCTATGCAAATGCTGGCTTTCCTTCAAGGCTGCATCTGATGCTCCTGGCAGCAAGAGAGGAAAATAATGCACATGGAGGAAGAAGAGAGGAATATAAGTGAAGGCTAGCTTCTGAGACATCACAGAATTATAAAAATATTTCTTTTATATGTTTTCTATGTAGTAATAATAATAATGATGATAATGATAATTATAATTATAATGATGATAATAAAGATGGTTGGATCTTTATTGTCAGAAACTAGTGTTATTAGGGGAATTAGACCAGCTCAACTCCAGTTCCTAGCTAGATCAACTACTGAAATGAATTTGAGAAGGCTCAGCTCTGTGTAGCAGATATTCCTCTTCTATCAACTATGAAGAATAGAAAGGTCAGTTGAAAACAGCTCACCATAAGAAACAAAAACCTTTTTCTGCAAGAAACCTGAACTGACAGTCATTAACATGCTTACTGGTGTCAGCAATGCCAAAGAAATAGGCTTTTGGACCCAAACACAAAACATGCAATTTTGCATGCCTTCTTTTTGAAGAATAAATACAATTTAGGGAAGGGAAAAAAATAAAGAAGGAAAAAAAAAAGCTTCCTGAAAGTCAAGATCCATTTGGCTGTGGGATAGTTTTCAAAGGGAAATGAAAATGTCATCACCTGACATTTCCAAAGCTGAGCTTTCAACTCCTGAGACAGCGTGCAGGCAGGAGTGTTAAATAGAAGAGCTGGTCACAGACCAGTACACTCTCCATATGTTTCCCTGGGGCAATTAGCATCGCTTCCACTATCAAGGGGCTCACTGTGCTTACAAGTGAATATGTCAAGTCTGCTTGCTCATGAGACTCTGAAAATAAACACCAGAGACTCACTGACAGAACCTTTATATTGAAAAATGAACCCTCTTTACTTATACAATCTCAAAAAAGAAACTTTAATTGAACAGTCCCTTGAAAGAAAGGACTTTGCACTTCCTTGTGACATCTCCACAGAAGCAGAACATATTCAACTAAAAACCTGCCTCAAACCAGCTTTTGGGCTGCTTTAATCTAGTTTTTTTTCTGTCCCCTCCTATCCTGTTGCACTGCTGGATTCATGCTGCAGGGGCAGAAATCTTCACCTTCTCACATTGTGCTGCAGTGGCCTGCCCTGAGGAAACTGGAAACACCAACCCAGTGATGGGATGCCCCAAGCCAATGGGATCCAGAAACAACACCTTTCCTTACTACAGCCCCCAGAGCATCCGAGGACCACATCAGGCTGCTTGGTGGAGCTGTTAGCTAGCGCTGCACTACATAAACACACTGACATGTGGCCTCAAATATCTTAAAATTCTTAGTAATCCACAGAGTTATTTTAAATTATTTTTATTTAAAAATCTCTTTATGACTTAGGAAGAGCATCACCCTTGAGGAGTTGTATAGAAGGCAACACTAAAAAAATATGTTAGCAAGGGGAATCAGAGCTGAGGGCCCCTCCCACATGCAAGTAATCACAACAAACTCCTCCTCCCCTTCCCTCCCTACTCCTGAGATGCAAAAAGTGGGGAAAATAAACCTATTTCTTCCTTTAAAACCCAGCCCTGTGGCTGACTACTGCAGCAGGGAAGGGATTCCTGAAGAAAAGTCTTGGTTAAAAGAAAAGAAATCAAAAAAAACAGAACAAATAAAAAAAGTTAAAAAGTTGTACTTTTCACTTTAGCAAGTCATCTGCAGGAAAGAAATAAAGCCACTATATGGAAGAGATATAGTTTAGGCTTCAAAGCTATTTCTATCCATCTGTGGCAAGCTCAGGGATGCTGACCACCCCACAGCAAATGGAACTAACCACAAGCAGCAAGCTTTGTGTGTCCTTCACAAGCTTTATAGAATTAAGCTGTCTTTCATACAATAGTTTTCTAGGTTGGTGCTTTGCTACTAAAGCAAAGTCTTAATGCAGTATCTGTTTGCTACAATTCTCCAAGAGGCAAGACGTTCCTTGGCTTTTATCCAAACCATTTAGTTCACATACATATTGGAAAAAGCTGTCCTGTACGCAGCTAAGGTTGATATCAAGAGAGACAATCAGAGGATTAAGAGGTGGAAAGCTCTAGAAGGCAAACTACTGAATATTTCACAACAAACTGAAGCTGAGAGCGCTACTGTTACAAGGAGAAGGTCAGCAAGCTTAAATGCCTCAGGGACAGTTAAGAAATAACAAAATAGCCATTAGGCCTTCCAGATGTTGATATGCAGCTTTTAGGGTCCTGGTACTTCAATATTATTTTCCTGCCAAGACAAGGTCTTGACTGAACATGCAACAGTGACACGCAGCACTTGCCAAGGGAATTTGCTGGGACGTATCTACTGCATCACAGGAATTATCTGATATTTGAGAGTGCCTCTGAGGGTGGAAACTTTGTTATTTCATTGCTTATTTTTATTAACACTGGAATGCTATTGATGTGGACAGAGCTCCACATCTCCAACTGCTAGAGTATGGTGAGATCCAAACTGACAAGAAATTTCACAAAGACCCAGTCCTTCTCACAGTTACCTCTTCACGCCATCATTTAATGGCATGGTTAAGCAGACCTTCTCCATTATATCTCACTATTATCAAGACCATGTGGTCAGGGGCGGGGTGGGGAGGAGGGGGTTGGGGGAAGCAGACAGTAGAAGAATTCTACCAGGTGTTACAAATACTTGGCAGGAAAAGGACAAGGCAGAGGTAAGAGAGGTAAGACCAGGTGTTTTCTGTAGCTTTGTCAATGACAAGAGGCAAAGCACAGCAATAATCTCTCTGTAATTGCTTCATTCTACACTTCAGTAATCTCACCTATAAACTTCAAGATGCACCCTACCAATGAGGATCTCAAAGACCATTAGTTTCTTGCAAAGTAGAGAGGAACTTAAGTATTACCTTACCTTACATTACCCTTTAATTCACAAGTACATTGGAAATGACCCTTTCTTCCCTCCCCTGTCTCCAGCCTACCAGGATGGCACTAAGAAACTCAGAAAATATATTTTACATCTTTATATATCATCTTTGAGATCATGGAGCACACTAATGAATTAACACCTTGTCAATATACCATTTCTGTTATACCCTGTTCTTGTGGCACGTTTTACTTAATGACTTTTGGGAAATAAGCATAAGAAATTTCTCTCCCACCTCCTGTTTAAGTACAGATACTCTACTGTGAAAGCTGAAAAATACTTGCCATTTCCTTTTATCTTAACATGCTGTTTCAGTGTTGTATCCAGGCACTTTGCACTTTAAAAATCCTTGAATTATAAAGAGTAATTTTCTAGACCTTCTGACTTTACAAGTGTTTAATTTCTTGTAAAAGGTAACTTTGCTTTTGATTAAAAAGAAAATCTCTAGAATTACATTGGAAACTACCTTTTGTTGTTATTTTACTTACATTAAAAATGATTACATTTAAAAATTACTATTTCCCCATGTACTACTACTGAGCTATTGTGTTTCCACAATACGAAGCAACCTCGGCCAGCAACTTGCCCCCTGTGTGATTTCTCTTTTATTCTTGATAGTTATTTTAAAGTACTCATTCCATTAAATAACAAAATGGAAAACAATAAATCTGTATGCACAATAAAGGAGTTTTAGAGGGTATATACTCTTTAGTCATTGCAGCTGGCAAAGACACAGTCAGCCATAACTGCTTCTTTGATGAGTTGTGCTAAAAGAATAAGTTAAGACTAACTAGCATCTAGAAACCAGATCTTCTGTACACTAGTTGAAATGACTGGTGGGAAGCTTTTCCTGAAACAATGAATTGCAACAGATAAAATGTAATTTTTTCCCCAAAGTAACATGCCAATTTCAACCCAAGCTTTTCCACTTAGAAGTGTTGCATCTAGATTAGATAACATGGTACATCAGTTAAAATGACAGAACAACCTTCATTTCCTACACCTAAAACAAACAAGATCATGGAAATCAAGACATGAGGCTCAGAGATTTCAACCGATGTCTCCATCATGCTAATTTAGTACTGGTAAGTACTGTGTTTCTATCAAGCATTTGACCAAAGCATTATTACATTGTCACTTTTCTAAGCTGTGTTTTCCTATGAGATACAGTGAATATCACCAATAATTTCTTGAGATGAAGTAGCACCAGACATCAGTTGGTGTTGCAATAGCAATGGAAATACAGTAATTTATGATTTGTGTTCCTCAGGGCTCAGTACCGGGACCGGTGCCGTTTAACATCTTTGTCGGTGACATAGACAGTGGAATCAAGTGCATCCTCAGCAAGTTTGCTGACAACACCAAACCATGTGGTGTGGTCAACACTCTGGGTGGAAGAGAGGCCATCCAGAGGGTCCTTGACTGGCTTGAGAGGTGGGCTGTTTTCAACTTCATGAAATTTAATCAGGCCAAGTGCAAGGTCCTGCACATGGGTCAGGGCAACCCCAAGCACAAATACAGGCTGTGTGGTGAATGCAAAAATGGGATGGGCGGACAATGCAAGTTCAGGATGGGCAGAGAATGGGTTTAGAGCAGTCCTGAGGATAAGGCCTTTGGGGTGCTGGTTGATGAGAAGCTCAACATGAGTCAGCAATGTGCGTTTGCAGCCCATAAAGCCAACCATACCCTGGGCTGCATCAAAATAAGTGTGGCCAGCAGGTCAACAAAGGTGATTCTCCCCCTATATTCCACTCTCATGAGACCCCCACCTGGGGGGGTCTGTATTGTGTACAGTTCTGGGTCCCCAGGACAAGAAAGACATGGAGCATTGAAGCAAGTCCAGAGAAAGGCCATGAAGATGACCAGAGGGCTGGAGCACCTCTCCAATGAAGAGAAGCTGAGACAGTTCGGGCTGTTCAGCCTGGAGAAGAGAAAGCTCTAGGGAAACCACATAGTGGCTTTCCAGTGTCTGAAGGGGACCTACAGAAGAAGGGGGGAGGGGCTTTTTTGCAAGGGCTTATAGTGAGAGGACAAGGGGTAATGGTTTTAAACTGGAAGAGGGTAGACTTAGGTTAGACATCAGGAGGAAATTTCTTAGTGTAAGAGTGGCGAGACACTGGAACAGGCTGCCCAGGGAAGCTGTGGCTGCCCCATCCCTGGAAGTGTTCAAGGCCAGGTTGGATGGGGCTCTGAGAAACCTGGTCTGGTGGGAGGTTGGAATGAGATGATCTTTAAGATCCCTTCCAACCCAAACGGTTCTACGATTCTGTGTAGGTTCAGCTCAATAAAATGCTTTTTCCCATTAGCAAACAATAAATAATAATAATGATAATAATGATAACAACAATAACAACAACAACACAAACAACAAAACCAAACCTGTGTAATTTACCATTTTCTGTACAAAATTTGTGGAGCATGTCTGATTTTGTCAAAGCTCTTACCAACTAGCTGACAGAGAATATCTTCCTTCCTTAGACAGCCAACACAGATTACACAAAAATTAAAATTTGTCCTTATAAATATAATATTTGCTAGGCATTATAAAACATCTCTGAAGTCACTCTTAAAAGGAAGTCATGACTAGAGCTAAAATAAGTCAATTCAAATATTTTAAATACTTAGAAGTAATTAGCAATGAGAAATCATATAACTGTGTCATGCTAATGATCAGGATGAGTATCCTCAGTATCAGACATATGAAATCAGGTAAAAGCAGCTTTGTCTAGTGATTTAAATACATAATCACCAATGGTTCTGTTAAAGATTTCTAAACAGTAAAAAGCCAACCAAGACATCTAACACCCTTTCTCAACGTTTTGATCTTTCCTCTATGTTGTATTCTGTACACTCATTTGCAGTATCTTAAGTGGTGTTACAATTATCAGGGCTGTTCTCTACTGAGTTAAAATGCTAATACATGTTTTTTTTAATCTAGTCCAAAAAAACCCCACTCTTGTCGTAGTGCAATGGAGTGATCTGTGAAGAGCTGGAGCTAGGCAGACACGTATGTTTGTAATTAGAGAGATCAAACCAGGTTTCACACCTGTGTAGGTCCACTTGTAGTGGATCTATCCCTGTTTTACCATTATAATGAGATTTAAAACCAGCCCTTATCTTCCAAGTGCACATAAGGATCAGTTCATCCCACAATCAGCAACAGCAGGTGACAGGAGGATCGAAGCCAGATTAACAGACGGACTTCACAGAACAAGGATTTAACTTGACTGTGTTAAAAACACCTGTGGCATAAGTCACACCAAGAGCAGCTAATTCCCACTACAGCCTGTGACAGCACTGAAAATGCTCCTCATATTGCTCTAGTTATAGAATTTTTCATATTTCTCATTGGGATACTAATTTTCACAGTTTTATGACAGGGCTACAAGAATGCAGGCTACAACTTGATGCTCAGTCCTATACATCAAAGTCAATTCTTTTGGCTGTATGTCATTCATCTCTTAAGAAGTAGTTATAAAAATCGGCTTTACAGCAAGCTAAAACATTTGTTTGTTTATAGATGTTAGAAATTGCACTACTTAAGTAAAAGGGGGTGACAGCATAAGACACTCCCAACAGCTTTATAGTTTAGCTGAGAAATGACATCCAGATGCTCTCCCTCCAAGGGCTCTAGTTAGAGGGATCAGAATCATCAGGTCCTGCCCTGGCTAGATCAGCCTGATTTCATAAACATGGCTCCAGATCTTTGCAGGGGCAGCAATAATTTCCAGAAGAGAAGTGACTTAAAGAATTCTGCATTTAAAATTGCTTCAAATCACATGTACCACAGTTCCTTCATCATGACTGGCAGAAAGGCAAGAAAAACATACAGAAGATTCTGGATGTGGTCTTACATTATATCAAGAGGAACATGATGTGTGATTTTTTTCTCTTCAAGACATACTTACTCAATTGTGGAATGGAAGTGATGGATTAGAATGGCTCCAAGACCTGTCAGCTAATATCTACACTGCAAAAAGATCAGACAGTAGCAACCTGTCTGGAATGCTGTGACAATTTCTGGCTGCCACCACGAGAACCACAGGTCATGTTACCATAGGAGGTTTTTAAAGTAGAAACCTGAAATTTAAAACCAAAAGCACCGAGACTGCATAATCTTAAACAGAATAGGACATGAGCCTTCAGAAGATCAAGTACTGACAGTCCCTTGGACAAATTTCACATTGTTCCAGCTTATTGTGCAATTTGATGCCACCATATTTGCTTGTTACTCTGGGGCAGCTTCATTCAAGTGGACTAAGAGTAGGACCAGTGTCAGAATTATCAGTGGGACTGATTGCATTAGCCACTCAATTACACCCTTGGACTTGTACTTGGGTTTGATGGTTAAAAAAAAAAGTAGAGATTTCTGATGCTTGTAGCCCCTCTAACTTCACTATGCATTGAAGTCACCTCTTATCCCATGAAAATTGGACACTCAATAGGTACAAAATCAGAAATAATGTAAAGTACAATGAAGTTGCTGAAAATGCAGAAAAATGGTACACACCATAGTAAAATCTCTGCATCTCAGCAACAAGAGATGTATTTCTTAGACATTATATTAATGTATGAAGGTCATGAATTTGCAGACAGGATGACCATTTGAAGCAATGCTTATTTAAGTTCCTAGGCTGCTTACCTGAATGTTGGCAGCCTTTTCTAAACTTTGTACTGATGAAAAGAAAGGAAACCACCATCACTGGCTGTGGTGGTGACTTGCTACATGCTAAGAAGAGGACTATGAGATTTAAACCTCTGGGTGATGCCTGTGAGGGAACTTGATGAGAATGGCTGAGGGCACGGAAGGAACAAACCTGCTGACTACTATCTACATGCCAGAGGGAGGACAAACCAGCATGCTGACTCAGCTTGAGACATGGCCATGCTGCCCAAATACCAGGGCACAGGTGCCCACTCTGGTGGCATCCTGGTACAGGTCCTCCCACTGCACCTAAAGAGCAAGTGAACTCTTAGAGTACATGGCAAGGTGTCCTGACCATTAAATGGGGGATGATTCCACCAGATGCTTTCAGATCCTGACTCCAAGTCAATCATAAATTGAGAAGCTTAAAAAGGGGGCTTCTGTCCCTGCTCCCAACTGTTCCTTTTGCCTTGCAAGAGCTTCCCTGGAGCAGCCCCTGCTGCAAACAGCAACCTGAGGGGTGCTGAGACATGATCTGAGAGCCCCTTCAAGCACCTGGAACGGGCAAACTGAGGGGTACATGTCATTGAAACGTAAGACTTTTACACAGTGTAATTTTGGGAAAACATGGCAAGTTAAAGCACTCGTGCCTTCTCCCCCCATGAAGAGGGTGTTACTGGTTACCTCAGGAATTGTAAAGCTAAAGAGAACAAAAGGGCTTGATCACAAGAGCAGCTGGATGAGCCTGGTGGTGCTGTTTGGCACAAAGGTGGGCTTATCATGTGCTGTAGCTGGTTAGAATATAAAACTGAACTCATGCACACCTCCAAGCCAGAAGGTGTAAAATGCAAAATCCTGCTGTGCTAAATACTTCACCATATGCCAGTAGGCCTACCTCAAAACACACTAGGCATTTTAAGTAATAGCCAATAAAAGACCTGTTAACATACTCACATTAGAGCTCCCTGTAGGTCTTAGCTCAGTTCTGCTGCATAAAGATTTATACAAATTGCCTTTACACCATCGCCTTGGAAAAGCAGGGGATAATAAATTCCTATAAGGAGGAAAATGTTAAACCAGCAGGCTAGTCAACAGAATGCACTTAACCATCCTAGGGCATTGCAGGTGACTTTGGAGAGTCATCCCCTCCTGCACCGCCTGCAGCAGCTGGAGCCAGTGCTGCCCTGAGGTCACGCATGGATACACACCCTCAGTGGCAGGCTGATGGCAGGTATCTTCCAAGATTTGCACTACTTGGAGGCAGCTGGGCAGGATATAGGCAAACAGTAACTGGAATCAGTGGCTGACACAGAATGCAGAAAATCATCCAGTACTTTACTAAAGTTCCTGCCAAGGATAGTCTTTTCTATTGAGCTGCAGCAGTGTCAGCACTGCAAACAGTCCCAACTTTAGCCTTCCTGCCTTTCCACCAGCCAGAAAACAACCCACAGAATTATGTAGCCAGGCTTTCCCCATGAGACAAAAGTAACAGAAGTAGTTTTGTCCAAATGATTGTCTGGTGTGGGGTCCAAAACAGCACCTAGTTCAGCTATGGATTTTAAAATCAGTTACAAAACTATGGTAATGAGAATCTATGAAGAAACACTAAATGCTAAGCTACTGCCTTGTCCTCAGCCGCAACGTGCTGGTTGTACAGAAGGTACAGCAATAGTTGCTGTTTTCTCAGCCCCCTCCCTAGACCTGTGCTGCTGACCGGAGTCAAGAATGGGATGGCAGGCTTCCAGTTTAATCCAGTATGACAAGTCTTATGCTGTGCTCTTATGGTATAGCTGCTGGAAGAGGGCTGCTTGACTTAGGTGGCTCAAGTCTGCCTTTGCACTGCCTCATTGCTCAGTTTAACGAGACAAAATTAGGTGGAGAATATCAATCGTAACAACAGGACAAGGCAAAAGAAGCCCCTGCACTCTTTATGCTGCTAATACATAAGTTGTTTTGAGTCCTTATATATATTGTCCCCCCATGTACAACCTCTCTGCTTTGAGAGGTTTTTCACATACTGCATTTATATTCAATGTTCCCTTAAATATTACCTTGCACTTGTCTCATCTCTACTCCAAAAAGATAACACAGCAATACAACAGGCATTTTCAGATACTTTAAAGTTCAGCACTAGTGCAGGCACATGCACTTAAATCAAACATGTCTTAGAGATTAACAAACAGAACAGGCAAATGCTAGACAAGCTAAAACAAATGAGGAATTTGATATTGAATACACCAGAAGAATATCACATTTTTCAACAGTTACATAGTGGTTTACAAAGTTTGAAAGATTAGCATTATACTTAGCAAAATAGGACCAAAAGAATTAAGCTTCCTGCTGCGAGACCCACACACAAGTGTGAAGCAGGTGCCAAGGAAGAAAAAGAATGTGGATTTTCCAGCTCAGATTTTTCAACTTTATCTTCCTTTTTGTTCCCTAACCCAGGCTATGTATATGATTTCCTACCTGTTTGCTCCTTCCCAATAACTTATATGTTAGCTGATTTCAATGAACTTGAAGCAATAAGCAATCTTAAGGATTTTCAGGTTTTCTGTCTTGCAGATATTTTACAAATTAGTCATTTTATAACTACTTCACTAGTGAAAAATCCATCTGAAAATTATTCAAGGAGAGAGAGACCTCACTGTATAGCCAGTGGTTATCATCTTCCCCAGGATGATTTTAAGATGAGCAAAATCTCTTTTCTTCCTTTTCTTCCTAAAACTGTTTCAGCTATAATCACCTGCAATTTTGGATGTTTATTCTTTTTACTGAAAGAAAAAAAATAAATTGATGCTAGTTAGGGAAGAACATAGATCTTTCCCCTGAAATGGTGAATTGCTGTCTAAGATTATGAAATGTAAAAGAAAGAACATTCTGATCTTTTCCTAACTTAGAGCTCTGCTATATGAAACCTGCTTTATACCTTATTGATAAGGCTGGTACCACTGAAGATTCCGTGAAATGTCCCTTCATATAATCCCACTTTTACTTTCATAATTTGGTCTGATTTTTAATTTTACTTAAAAAAAAATAAATTAAAAAAGTGAGGTGTCTGCCTGAGGCTGAAATTTTTTTGAAGCATTTCAGCAAAAATCTCAGCTACTTCTACAAATGAGATAAGGATGTGTGTGGGCAAGTTTAACTTGCACTGAGTATTCTGATGACAACTCCTTTGAATAAGCTTTCCATTCTTTAAAGTAAGGAACAAAGATTTGACAAGAGGAGGAGGGCATCATATGAAAATGATAAGATGATTCATTCCTCCATATGAAAATTTGAGCCATTGGGCCAAGTAATAAATCTTCCCCAAAACTGCAGACTGTATATCTGTTAGCGATTAACAGCTAAAATTCTACATTGAATGAACACATTCATGCTTTTCATGGGTTTTTAGTGATATCCAGATTGCCTACATATTGCCCTCAAAGAACAGCTAAGAACACATCTGTCTCCTGAAAGTTTTTGTATGTGAGCCAGCTGGGCATACACAGCCCCCAGATTAAATATACATTATGGGGCTCCAGGAAGAACACTGGCTATTCTGAGCAGAGGTGAGGCTGGGCAATAGCAGGACTGGGGTAGGAGGGAGGGAGGGAATGAATCTGACAGCTGCACACCTGTGTGAGGATGGGAATCAGGATGCATGTGAGAGGAGCAAAGGGAAATCACACTGGGAAGCCACTGTCCTTATAAGAGACTTATAAATTCTGCAATCTAAAGAAGTTGGGGTTTATAGGCATAGCATAATTTTATGTGAAATTGAAGAGCACGCAACAGAGGGAAGACAACAGGCATTGCAACATCCCCATCACGTTTCATGGCCCCAGCAGATGATTTTCTGTGCCTCTCAGTGAGGACTTTCCCTGTAACAGAGTCAAGGCTTCAACAGTAAAGAATGCAGACAAGTCATACTCTAGCACATAACAGGTTTCATTTGGAAATTGCAAGACTAAGGATGAGTTCTTAAGTACTGTAAACCTGGACTTGGGATACTCAGTCTCCTGGGATCTGTAGCCTGTAACTGTTTTATCATTCTTTCAACTCCTGTTCCTGAGAAAAACTTTATCATCTCATTCTCTTGCTCCCTAATATGAGATAGGAGGAGTAGGTGTCTTGGATGTGCATTGCCAGTCCAGCATGGCTCCCTGTGATCTGCTATGAGGCAGCAGGGAAGTCTTGCTGGCTACTATAATATTTTTTGGTCTAGACCATATCTCCAGAACTTTATGAGTAGACTGCACATCAAAGAAAAGATAACTGCAATAAATATAAAATTACATGCCAACGTGTTCTTCCATACCTTGTACTAGGAAATGGGTTGAAAAGTCTGTGGAAGGGAAACTGCAATAGAAAGGCAGGTCCATGTAAGAGATAAGTATGGAGGAGGCTGGAGAAAACGGCCCAGAAAAGTTTGGGAGAAAAGGATAACTTGTGTGTTTTCCCAGAACTTAGTTCTAGGGTATCTACAGTTCTTGAGAGCTTTTCTGTCACAGCCATCTGTGTCACTCATTGGCAAATGCCTCACTCCTTACACCATTCATGCTAGCTCACAAAAATGCTGACAGCTAACATTTAATTCAGTAGCTCAGAGATGGGGAAAGCTGATCTCAATTTTGGGCAATTAATATTTGCTGTTAACAAGGCAGCAGAGTGCAGAAAACCTGACTCTATGCATGATTTGCTAGGTGAGGTTGATTGTTGTTGTTTGATTTTTTTTTAGAATAATGCTAAAATAATAATACTAAAGTTGTGAAGCAACCTACTGCAAGGTTAAGGGTTCTACTGTTGGACCTGCTGTTCAATATTCTCCCCTCCTGCCCATCAATGTGTCATGACAAAACCTGTAAGACTCTGTAATTACATAACTAAATGGTTTTTTACTTCCCAACAAACCTTTGCTCCATCCACTGTCTAGAGTGGATGATTCTCCCCGTGAACGTAGGAATAAAGTACTACTGTTCATCTGCGTGGAGTCTGGTGCCTGACCTGTCACATCAGCAAGGTCCAACTCCCTGACGTAACAGCCTTTGAGTACACGCGTTCCTGTGCTGATGAACTGCAGATGAACTCACCACAACTTGTGATAAAGGTCAGCTTCCCCGTAGGCCGTTGTCATCACCATACGTGAGTTTTAGAAGATAAACTGGTCTGCAGTAAGACAACTGTTACTGACAGCGAGCTGTGTGTCGAAAGGCAACATGAACTGGAGATGTGGGAAAGGTGAGACAGCACGAACTCAATGTCACACACTATGGAGTCCCGGCACCAGCAGAAGTACACAAGAGACCCAGTGACCTGTGCCCGGTTCAGGACAGGAATCCAGCTCCCTCTCTCCTTCCCCATCCTAGCGCTTTCTTGGTCAGTTTATTTTCCTCAACCCAAGCTAAAATATGCTGCATACTCGGGTGGTGCTCTCAGAGCAGGTGGATTCAAGCACCATCTCCCACCATCGATATCCACAACAGGCTATAAATGGCACATGCCCATCACCACAATGAGGGGAAAACAATCATGCAGAAGACTGACTCACAGATACTTGCCTGTTCAGCATGACCGGAACAAGCCCGATGTGCTATTTTGTGTAATAAAGCTTAGGAAGAAGTTAATGTAGCCACACAATAATGAGCCATTATGACTCATTAGAGGCTCAGCTTGCAGAGTTCAAAGTGTACAAACAGAAGGATATAGGACAAATCTGAACAAAGCACTGCACCCTGCCCTCTGCCTGCACCAACAATTTACAGGTATCTGATAAATGATTTATAAGTCTAAAGATAACCAAGTATAAAACTGTATGACTGACTCTGCTTTCCAAAGGAAATACTTTCCGGATAATTTGCCATGTCTCTGAATATGTTTCAGATTTTGGTGTCTGCTCTGCTGTTTACAGGTAAGTGCCTGGCACACTGTCTCATGTCATTTTATTCTCGCTTGTTAAATCATCAGCTGGCAAAAAATCCCCTGTTACCACTGGAACAGCACTTATGGAAGAGAATTAACTGAAAATTACTGCAGCAGGGACATATGGGAGAGTGGGCGAGCACAAGATTGCATAGCAAATTCTGTGAAATACAGTCTTGATACTGCTCCTTGTGACTACTTTTGAACCTTTTAGTGCTCAGCCCCTCAGGTATGAGGACCAAGGATGCATTCCTGACTGGAAAGGATTCTTACAGGATGATTTCCTGAGCTGTTAAAATTGAAGAGTTTGATGCTGTTTTTCTGGAATCTTCCCTAAACTTTGTGTTCTTGACATTTTATTGTTTGTAAGAAGCAATTTCACATGGATTTATAAGGACCTAAAATTATAATTCGCAAGGGATTTCTGGGATGTCTGATTTGAATTGCTTAAGGAGACTGATGTTTTTAAAGCTCTCAGGCTATTTGGTCATTGAACTGTCACACCAGGCTGCAGCCAAGGCACCTAAAATCAAGACTCACCCTGTAAAACTTGGACCAGAGTGAAAATGGGTGGGTCAGGGCTGCAGCAAAGCTGAAAGAAAGATCTTCCCAAAGCAGCATGGACTGATACAGTCAATGATCAGTGATGTACGTGCTGTGAGATTTATTCCTCACTAAGTTAGAATAAAACAGGCAGGCAGTGACTGTTGTCTTTTCAGGTGATTGCCCACGTAATGGGAAGCTGCTCCATCCATATGCGTGCATTAAAGGCACTTCTTAGAAGAGAGTGCTCTGACACATAGTCACTAAATACATGATGTGAAGAGCTAAAGCAAAATGAGGTAGACAGAATTAATGCTTAATAATTAATTAATAAAAGAAGGTGTTTCGTGAATCTGGACCACAGTCAGGTGTACTCTCTCTTATGGGCCAAATTCTCTTTTCATATGACCCTAATTTTTGGCTGCAGTGAGGCTCTGCAAAGAGGGAAAGAGATGGAAAGAGTCTTTTTCCCTCTTCTGCAACTTAGAGCTCACCTAGAAACCTTCCTTTCCCAGTATTTGCACTTCCTGATATGCTGTGCACCTGGTATTGGACCATTCCTGGGTACTTGGTCTGTCTTTCTAAACCTCACCTCCTTTCCACTGAAGGCCACCATGACACAAATAGTGTCACCTGAAGCCAAGCTGGGAGCCCAGCCTGCCCCTCTTTTTGGAAGATTTATCTTTGCTTTTATCTCCCTTATTTCTCTGTCCTTACCAACAGCCTTGTTTATTTTCTTTCCCAGGTTCATGTCTTCAAAAAACATATTTAACAAGCTCTTTAAAGTTTCATCGATCACAAATAGTGCAGTTTTTTTGTTAATTGTGAATCCTGTCAGCAACGACCAAGGTGATCTGAATTAAAACAGAGGCTGTAAGACTCACTAATGAGAGCTTGATTCTTCATCATACCTTCAACTCAGCTGCTATAAATCACTCCCCATAGAAAACATCTTCACAGCTCTAGGAATGGGCTGTCTGGGCTGGTTGCTGAACCTGTGCAGCAGCAAGAGATGGGGTACAAGAATGTGGTGTCCTGGCACTGGGATCATTATTGAAGTCTCTCAGATATCTTCTTGGAATGTCTTGCCCATTAACTCAAGGTTACAATGATGGCCACATATGGATTTAGGAAGGAAATTTCGCCAGCACCCTCTGAGCAGTACAAATGGACCAATGCTTTTTTCAATACGTAACTGCAGGGATAGTAGTTTATTCCCTTGGGTTATCTAGGATTTTTGCCAAATTTTCTTGCTATTTACCCACACCTGACAGCTTTCCTGACCCCTGGCATCACACCAGCAACATATTCAATAGCTAATTTTGCATTAACTGGCTGTAACTTGTCTACCTTGCTGATGAGGGAATGAGGCTCATGCTGTATTTTGAATGATTGCTAATGACTGAGCTCTCATTGCTTGAACCAGAGACCTTGTGTCCTGTGCTGCAAAATAGAGGCTACTGTACTTCAAGATTTAAAAAAAAAAGCAGTTGAGACCAAGATTTCAAAGACTAGGTGATATGATTAGTGTTGAAGCACTTAATAGTCAATTACTTTAAGTTTTGCTGTCAACGGGTATTAGCAAATCTAACTGATTTAATTTTAAGGCTTGATACAATTCAAGCACTTTGGGACACACAGCTGTTGTGCATACACATTTCTTCTGAATTTTAAAAAGCAACATGCAGGTGTTTGACTTTCATGTAATTGTACTTTTCAACTGAGAAAATGTGACACATGGTGGAGAGGTGGCCTGCAGAATCCAAAAGTCTCTCTCTGCCACAATCCATGCACCCATGCACACAAAGCAGCAAAGCATTCCACAGATAACCACATCTTGATTTCCAAGGAGTGCCACATAACCTAGAGAAACCCTGCGCCTCTCTGCTTTTTCTTTAGCACTTATTCTGTTGTACTGTGGTATTCTGAATCCTCAGGCTGAGTCCTGGGGTCTGGCTTTGTGAATCTTTAGAAACTTAGAAAGTTACATAGCTGAAGCATGAGGAGGGTCCATTCTGGCTCATTTCTAACCTTAAAAAACACACCTCAGTTGCAGTATTTGATTTACTTTTTCCAAGTTCCAACACGTCAGCACCAGCCACCTCAGCAAGGCTAAACTCTCCAAGGTTGAAGTTTAGCTCTGTGCCAGTTTAGCCTCTGTCCAAGCTCTGTCCCAAAGTACTTATGACCAGCAGCCTTACACCCCTTTGAGCTCACATTTTGACCAATCACCAAAGCTGATAATAAGAACAGTTAATAGACTAAAAGAAAATTGCCAACTTTTGACATTTAAATTCCATTGATACGAGTAACTTCAGGAATAGGTTTTCAGGTTGCTGGAAACTTGCAATAGTCTTCAGAAACTAGGGAGAGAAACAAATACCTCCAGTTTATATGACAACGTGCACAGACAGTGACTGAAATTTTGCTAAGTAGTTGTATTTTTTTTTTGTAAATGTCACAGCAAATCAAATATAAACCACTTTTCCCTGTGGTAGATGCACACCAGGGCTGAATTTTGCTCCCACACCCAACCACTTACACAATATTGCTGATCTAGGTAAAAAAGGCTTCTTGTTTGTGTATGAGAAGCATATTCTAGACTAAAGAAAGTTTGAAGTTTTGTCTTATCATTTAACTCTACCATTAGACATGCAAACAGATGCTTGGCTGCTCCCTCCCTAAAGACCACTTAGCACACAATGGCTTGTACTGCTCAGCTTTTCAAACAGAAAAAGCACAGAGATTAAATGGGTGCCTAAGCAGGCAAAGTTGTCAGCTTTTAATCCCATACTCACATTTTTGATTGTGTGATGAATTCAGTCATTGCACACTCAGCTGACACAGAGTGATGCCTTCCTGGGAAGATTTCATAGTTGCATCCATCTTGCTTTTTAGAAATCTATCCTTGCACAATAGAGTTAACTGTCTGTTTGAGTCTAGTATTTTAATGCAGAATAATATACAACTGATGCAGGTTGATTTAACATTTTAAGTGCAATTTGCTTATTATACTGTAATACTTTCTTATTATTATCTTGACATGCTAAAAGCTATTTGATATGCCTTTTTCATAAGTTATGTTTTTTTTTTTTTTTTTCTTGTCAATGCTGGATTAAGTGCACATTGGCTATTTTGACAAAGATGACAAGGTTTAATCACCATCTTCCCTCTCTCAAGTTTAGTCTTATGCCAATTTGGACAGCTCCAAAACAGGATGCTCAAAAGACACCATAGCAATAATGTCTACTAATCCTTTTCTCTCTGGACAATCTGTTTAGATGTATAGGACAGGCAAATCTACCCTCTGAAGGCAATAATTACATGAGCTAAGCATCTGCTTTTGAAGAACAACCAATTTTTCCAGAATTTGTTTTTTACATAAGAACAATGAGTGAATTTTCAGGAGATGGTGAAAGGAAACACTGTAACTGGTAACAGCTGATACAGCCCCTGCATTCATTCCTCCTGTTTTCCCTTTGGGCCATTAATTCCTAAATGTGCTTTTCAAATAACATATTTACCTAAGATAAAAGCAGGAAAATAATATTGAATAAAACCATTAGCATACAATGTCTGACTGCTCTTCACAGTGAGTTAACTTTCTTTTATTACAGTTTAGAATTATTCCTTTTTTTTCAGCTCAGTTTTATGCGCTGTGAGCCATTTATTAACATTACCCACCTGCTCCAAACTCCCTCTAGTCTCACAGCCAGGTGCTCCAAAACTCTGTTCTGGTTTTTGTGTTAGTCTTCTGCAAGATGGAGAGCTGTAGTCCTTCAGGAATAGTCTGTGTTTATGAAGCACCCACCTGAGCCACAAACTCTTACACAATCTTTTATTAAGCCATCCAAAAGGTGGGGAAAAATTGCACCCAGTCTGAGAAACTTACATTGAGACAAGACGTTGTCTCAACGCTGAAGACTATATACTGTATTTAGAGGAGCTACTCAGATGGAGACATCTGGTCTGATGCCTCCAGATCTGCATTAGAGCTTTCAGACCTTGCTTTCTGTGATCTCTGCCAGACCACAAGCAAATGTGCAATCCTGCATGTCTGTGCAGTCCTAGTGAAAGACCAACAGGACTATTTCTGGTTTCACTAGTAATGGTCTCACAAGAGTTCTTCTGGATGTAAATGAAGTTTGCCCCCTTCAGAGACATATAATGATCCTTACAGTCAGATGAAGAGAGAAATTTGTTAAGCCTGGAGGATTAGCTTGAATATAAAGACACTTACTTGATTTTCTTATGGTACTTATGCCTTTTTGAAATGATCAGGAGCTAGGGACAAGTCCTGCAGAGATGGCTCCCAAGTGTCCCAGATGAGAGGTGGAAGGATTTGAGGTAGCACCTAGAAAAGAGCAAAGACTGGGTGTCAACAGAAGCAAAAGCAGCCAAGAGCTGACACCCCTGCCTCCCCTCAGAGCAGGCAAGTGTGCTTTAAAGTGAATATTCAGCGTGGTTAGGAATGGTATTCCTCATTGGACACAGGGCCAGGCAGAACAGACTTTGTATTAAAAATCAAAAGTTAATACCCTTAAGAGGCAGCACTCTGCACCACAGTAGCAAAGACTACACCTCACTGTCCCACCAGCAGAATAACAAGCTCATTTTTTGAAGATGCTGTCAGCAGGGAAAAGAAATACAAAAAGCAGAGCTGCTTACTTGTCCTTTTGTCTAGCATAAAGCTGAAAGGCCACATAGCAGTTATAAAATTTAATGTTAAATGGTCCTTACTAACTATATATATATATACATATTTAAGCAAAACTCTTAGTGGGCCAATTTCTGATCCCAGTTCATTTATCTCACTTCAACACTGTAATAATGAGCTTAGAAAGATATACTAATACTACTAATAATATATCACTGAAGAGACGTTATCAGCTCATAGATTTTCAACCAGATAATTGTAAATCACCAGAAAAATAATGAAATTTGGCACAAGCTTAGTTTTATCTTGTGAGGCTCTGGAAGGGAAGTGTGGCAGCTTAATAGACAAATGCAAGAATTTATTTTTTTTTCTCCTTGAGCCAAAATCTTACTTGTTTTATAAAGTACAGAAATAGTTGTTTCTCAGTTCCCTAAGGGATAGAACAGTTCACACAGCAAGAATGTTCACACCAAATGTCTGAACTTAGGTTTTTCCACTGAAGTTATATTTTAAAATGTTAACATATTTCAAAAGGTATTCCTTGAAAACTCCCTACCCCAAAATTTCTGCTCCAATTTATTATTATAGTAGCTTGGAAGAAACTGAAGTAGGAAGGATCCACTGGGGCTGTCATTGCCTGCCAAGTCAATTTTATGAAGTGCTATTTTGTGTCTTTGTTAAGAGCAAAAAAGTGACAACTACCTTCCCTTTTTCTTTGTTTAGTTTTTTTTTGTTTAGGTTTTTTTTTCTGTTTGTTACTGTATAATCAAGCATTTTCTCACCTTCTTTTCGAACATTTTCTTACTTTGAAAAGAAACAAACTGAAAGGGAACAGCAAATACTCTAGCTCACATATCTGCTACCTACATGCATTCAGGGAGTACTTTATTAAAAAAACTAAAGAGCAACAATAGTGTGGATGATCAGCAAAACCAGCAATAATAGCAATTGAACTGGACTGAGCTGAGCATTGCACAAAAAAAGCAAACACTGGTCATTCTCAGATAGATTTTCCCCCTAGAAATTCCAAAATAGGGCACTGTAAGGCTGTCAGTGAGGTGACAGCCCTGCTGATCTCCCATTGTACGACACAAAAGACAAGGCTTCAAGTTTTTGGCCCATCTGTACCAAGTGTGTTCAGGTCACCCTCAGGTGTCCATTTAAATCCTCCTCACTAAATTGAAAGACAGTTGTTTACAGACAGAGACCTCAGCTGGGTTAATGTATCCAAGTTTAAACTTCATCAGTGGTTAAAAATTGTATGAATTGGACTGGCATGTCACTTCTGATCAGTTAAGGCCCAAATGAATTTATGTCTCAAACACGGGAGACTAAAAAGAAAATACTTTCCTGTACCAAGGTGTTTCATATGAAGGTAGTGAGGTATTCAGCTCATTTTTTTGTGGGCAGAATAGTGTATTTCAAGATCTATAAGATGTACTCCTGTATTTAGGATGACTAGCCTGACTAAAGCAATGAGATAACAAGATTAGAAATGCCATATCTTCTGCTCATAATTTCCATGCATATAATTCCTACTGATGAAGACAAATACTACATCTAAACCAGGAAGTTTAGAAAGTACAGTTAAATTCATAGATTGGTTTAGGGTCTTCTAAATAGACCAAAACACTTTAGGCTTCTCAACACACCTGGTGCAGTTCCAGTCTTAGGGCTTTTCTGGTCACAAAATCTTCTATTAAAAATAAATTAATGCCTTAATTTGATTGTAACTTTATTTACTTTGGATATGACAGCAAAATTATGTTCTATTGCAGATGTTTTATTAATGTCAGGCTTAAAAAAATGTAAAATAATTCTGAAGATCTAAAGTAGGACCATCTTTGATTTCAGTTAAATCAACTATGGGTCTGAAGACATGCTCCTTGGGTATAAATAAGTTTTTTTGAAGTGCACATTCCAAAATATTTTTCTGATATTACTTTCTTTTTTTTTTCTCAGCTTCCATTTCAGGTGTCCTTGGAGCACCTTTGCTGGCAGAAGAGTCAGCAAATCAATTTTTACGACTTAAGCGACAGATACCATATTCTCAGACCTACTGGGACCCAAGCAGCAGTCAGAATGCATGGAGATACACTTTGGCTAAACAGGTATTTTCTTCCACTATCTTGCAGCAACTATTGAAAGAAAGAAAATACAAGTATGAGATTAACACAGAACAGTTATCCTTTGGGGCAAGGCAGGAAACCTGTCTGATTTATCAACGCAGGCAAGGTTGCTCAGTAGTTACATGCTGTATCTCTTCAGTATCAGCCATCAGAATTTTCTGTTTTCATCTTTCAGGTTGGTGAATCATGGACAGCTTTGAGAGACACAGCACAATACTATATGGACTTGGGTTCTTTTGCCTTTGAGCCTTCAGTTGCCAGGTATGATAGGGTTTCTCAGCAGAGCATTTCATAGACTCAGAATGCATGGCTCTAACGAAGTATGTAAAATTAACCAACAAAATGGTGCTGGCAGCTGGGTCTTAGTGGCATAGCTGGAAACATTAACAAACCTGATTATAAGAGACATTTTGAAAAGAATAAATAGGATTTGGTTTTACTTTCCAAGTTTTATTGTTATTTAAATGTGATAATTTTATTGTGGTAAGTTGTTTTTATTTTAATTATGTTTTGGAATAATTAATTAAAAGCTTAAAGAATATACGTCTTTCTAAAAGTAGCTAAACTGCAGCAACCTATCCTACATAGTTGATTTAAAAAGCAGACAGAAAGCAATTTCTGAGGAGACAAATAAATGATAAATCCCCCATGTTTTTCAGTAATAAAACTGTATTTAGTGTGGAATAAAACCTCAGAAGAACAAAACAGAGAATGAGACATAGCAGTTGGTAAAACTTGTGTTTATAGATCAGCACACAAGTATATGAAATGAAGTGTCTCAAATTTTCATAGAAAAACTGTTTAGGACTTTGCTGAAATGTACACATTTCTGGGACATAATTTTGTCAAGTTTACGGAACAATTTGTTTACGGAACAATTGCTAAATTATTCAGTTTGACAAGCACAATGCAGAATCCACACATTATTGCTGTGGAACACTTTTCAAAGAAGATACTCCAGTTCTCTGAAACAGACACAAGTGGGTAGAACTAAACTTCAAGTTTCAGTGCTTAAAATAGTTACTAAGACAGCAATCTGATCAGTCTGACTGTAACCATCAATAGGAAAATTAGTAGACTTCTCATAATATATTTTTAATTGAAGATGCTTTCAATTTCGTTGACTTAAAAGTAGCTTTCTTTTTGAAAGTGAGCATGAAGTTTCATTTTGAAATTTGGATTTGATTTGAAGAGTCTCAGATTGAGCTTTCTAGAACTGTTCCACCTAAAAGGTGATGCCAGTTTCACTCACTCTGTGCAGAAGGAAAGTAAAAGAGAATACGTAAAAGTCATTATTTCCCTGCCCTACTGCCAAGCTTTCAGCTGGTGCCTTTGGGCAACTGAAACATAGCAGCAGGATATTCTCCCACCATTTTTAATACTCATAGGTACAACAGCTTTCTTGGCTAGCATCAGTCACTTTGCCTTCTGGCAAATCTGAAGTTACCTGGAGACACTTTGCTCAGTTTTCTAGAAAAGAAAACATCCTGTCTTTTCCAATAGAAAAATTATTTAGATAGAAAATGCCTAACTGCATCTAATTATTAGTTGTCCAATACATGTGTCTGAAGGCTGTGATCCTGACAGCTGCCAGGCATACTGCAAGATGAGTTATGCCTCCAGAATGATAATTCTTATGATAGTTATATGACAGGATTAAAGTCAGTTTACAGAAACACATTTATAGGCACTTCCACTGAAGCATGTTTCTGATTTAAAAGCAAGGCTGGTTAAGTTCCAGACTGAGATAAACTTTCCAATGCTAATATGATCAAAATTAAGATCCGGAGTTTTTATGAAGGCACATAGTAGCAATGACACCAAGATAGATGTTACAAAACCCATTATGGATAAGGTAAACCAATGATTTTCAACCTTATTGTTTGTGATTAATGATATTTCAGCGATGGCCAAGAAAAGCAAAACTATACAGTATATGCAGGAATCTGGTTCTGGGGCTGTACTTCCAGAAGAAAACATTTGCAAAAGCTAGAAAACTGAAGACTGGGGCTGCCAAAAGGATCTTTAAATTAATTTTGCACATTTTTTCTAAAAGCCATTTGTTTCATCTTTTCTAGCGACAACATCAGATCTTACATGGACATGCTACAACAGTAACATGGGACTCACCTCCAGCAACAGACAAGGATGAGCTATTAAATCCTACATTTCATACCGCACTACATTAGTATATGGCATGTTGTGTATTTGCCATTACGCAGTTGATATGATGATACTATCTCATCCCACTGTCTAAAACCAAAATTAACACACTATTTTTCTCAATACTGCATATTTTATATTCATAAGTAGAAGTAAGGTGTAAGTCATAGTAAATTGAGTAAGAAGTTGAAGACAAGGCAACCATTAACTTTTAACAAATTAGGTTTAAAACCCCCTGTGTTTTCAGATAAAACATTTTTTTGATTAAACATCTGTTTTTAAATGTACATTCCTGATTCTGTGACTGAAACCCACATTTTCTATTTCTTAGTATTTTACTTTAGCTATGCAATTAGAGGCAGTTAAGAAAAGGAAATCTCACTTTGGGTGGGTAAGAGAAGTAGAGCACACTTGTTACAGGTTTAGCGAGTGAGAAGAGTGTACTTCTGTACTTCAAGTGCATTTCCATTTTTTCAAGTGCTGCAGTCAAACTACTATATTATATATCTAGATCATGTCTATATTATAATATATATCTAGATCATATGTATTCTTTGCTTTCCACATTTAAACTTTTGTACTTGGTCCTTAATGCCGAAACCAACTGAAACCACAGCTACCACTGTGACTTACTTTGTCATACTCCATGGAAGTAGAAGCTGGTAGAAACACTTTTTCACAGGTCATTTTCTAATAAAAGCAATGATGACAAAATATTCTTTACGCCATGTTACCAAGTCTGTAAGTTTCCCCATTCCTACCCATTAATCTACCTTATTTTAGGATGTCTTTGAAGATGGGACCGGGCTCATGCATTTATTTTATGTGTTGTTAATATACAGCTAGCAATTAAAAGCTTTTGACCCTGGTCAAATTTTCTGCATGGACAGAGAGGATCTGTTGGGAAAACGGAAATGTATGGTAACCTTAAAAGCAGACTAGGTGAAGGTAGCAATTTTTCTCACATTTATCTCCAAAGAGCAGATTCTCTGTGTTGTGTGTTTGGGGTTCTTTGTGGATACGCACGATATAACAATTGCAATGAATTTGAAGATAACTGTTGGAAATGCATATTTTGCCAGTTTGGCATTCTCTATCATGCTCCTAGGTATAAAAGTATCCTTAGGCCATTATTTATTTCCCTGCATAGGACAATGGGCCTGAAATTGCCATTATTAATTAGCTGAAGCTGAAAATTCATTAAACACTTCAAAGAGATAAATGAGGTGCAAGTTCATTATTTGCCATGTAGAATTTCACAGCTTCAGTCACACTACTTAATTATGAAGAGTTCATTCAAAGATAACAGGTGACAAGTGATGTATAGAGTAAAAAATCCTCACTAGTTAAACATAGTCATAGCCTGTCCCCTCTGCTCCCCTTTCCTGTGCTGCTCAACCTTGGGTAAACGAGTGTTTCAGATCTTAAACCTTCCAGTATTTTCCTTGGTAACAGTGCAGGCATGACAGAGTTACTGGAACTCTTCAATTTATAGCAAAAATCAGACCTGTAAAAATAAGCGTTGCCAATTGCCTTTTATATTAAATGTCTGTAAAGTAAAAACCAAAAGCTCCACCTCCTCCAGCTGTGCACCTTGCTGGTCCCAGAGATATTGCTGCTCTGTGGGCAGTCAGGCACTAGCAACTTACACATCAGTTCCTGAAGTGCTGCTGTTCTCAGGCCTGCCTCCCTAATTGATGCTGTTGCTGCCAAGACAGAGCTTTGGGATCTGCTTGAGAATTAGCTGCAGTTTTCAGCCGGCATGTTTATCTGAAATGGGAGTTAGTTCAGGAGTTGATTTGCAAATGGACAACAGGCATCCCTGGAGTGTGGATGACAAAGGTCACCAATGAGGTGGATGGAAAAATGAAATGTACCTAACCTCATCTACTATCAGCTGATGAGGGGATTGCCCAACTTTTACGAGCCATTTTATGGTTGTCAGAGCCATCAAATTAGAACAGCCACTGCCTTAAGTCTATTGCTACGAGGACAGTCTTGCATAAGGCTGGCTTTGTGACCAAAGTGCCAGACAAATCCAGGGGATGCAATTTGACAGTTCTGTTGTACTTAGACATGACTAATTCCTTTAAAGAAGTTGTTCTGAAAGCCAGAGCGTCAATCTGCAAAGCTGTAGCTTCAAGCTAATGTCACTAATTCAGATAATTAGTCTTGCTGAATTAAATGGGAAGAATTGTGCACGCATGAGTAGCAGTAGAGGATGAGGTGCTTATTTAGCGTTATCAAAATACATGCCGCTCGTGACAACAAGCAAATGGCTTTCACAGGCATTGTGAATTGTTAAACTCCTTCCTCTGCATTTATTAATAACAAGGAAAAATATTTACCCCGTGAATTTGCTCCCCTTATTTAGCTTCCCATACTGTTTCAGCGCTGTAACACAAGTAACTTTGGACCCTTCTTGGCTGCATTTCCTTGCACATCTGTAAGTTACCTTCTACAGGTTTCACTCTATGTTTTTTTTCTTCACAGCACATATATATACGCAGTACCTTATTGATGATAAATCCAAAGAACAGGGCTAAACTAAAGAGATTTTCACGTACAGCTCTGCTGGTAATGAAGGTGCAAATACCGGCCTCAGAACACAAGATCTTTGCTTCTAGCACAGTGGAGAGCAGTTCCTCTAACTTGTTTCTGAGTACTTCAACATTTTTGAGGGGCAAAAAGCCCCTAAACCACAAAACACCAAAGATCCCTGAAGCCAGACACAGCAGAGATCCTGGGAAAGAGGCGAAATGGGTGGAGTGGAGGAGTGGTCACAGAAATCTGAAGTCAGGCTTTTCTCCATATGGACGTTAACTGGACAGATGCAGGAGGGCATCCACCAGGCAGTCCTGAGTTTCCAACACTTTTCTGAGTGATGCAAGCAGGGCAACTGTCTAAGATCAACAGCATGACAGAAATCAGGATGCCCGAGTATTTCATGTTGATTCTTATGGAGAACTGGGCGGGGAGAAACTTGATGAAATTCAACAAGGGGAAGTGTAGAGTTTTGCATTTGGGGAAGAACAACACGATGTCCCAGTATAGGTTGGGGGCTGACCTGCTGGAGAGTAGTGTAGGTGAAAGAGACCTGGGGGTCCTGGTAGACAGGAGGATGACCATGAGCCAGCAATGTGCCCTTGTGGCCAAGAAGGCCAATGGCATCCTGGGGTGCATTAGAAAGGGTGTGGTTAGTAGGTCAAGGGAGGTTCTCCTCCCACTCTGTTCTGCCTTGGTCAGGCCATGTCTGGAATATTGTGTCCAGTTCTGGGCCCCTCAGTTCAAGAAGGACAGGGAACTGCTTGAGAGAGTCCAGTATAGAGCCACAAAGATGATGGAGTGGAACATCTCCCTTATGAAGAAAGGCTGAGGGAGCTGGGTCTCTTTAGCTTGGAGAAGAAGAGACTGAGGGGCAACCTTATCAGTGTTTACAAATATGTTATAATGGAGTGTCTGAAGGATGGAGCCAGGCTTTTTTCAGTGACGTTCAGTGATAGGACAAGGGGAAATGGGTGCAAATTGGAACACAGGAAGTTCCACCTCAACATGAGGAAGAACTTCTTTACTGTGAGAGTGACAGAGCACTGGAACAGGCTGCCCAGAGAGGTTGTGGAGTCTCCTTTGCTGGAGACATTCAAAACCCGCCTGGACAAGTTCCTGTGTGATGTGCTCTAGGTGACTCTGCTCTGGCAGGGGGGTTGGGCTAGATGATCATTCGAGGTTCCTTCCAACCCCTAAGATTCTGTTATTCTGTGATTACTAGGTCCAGCAGAAACTCTTCCCCAGGCAAAGGTTCTCCCTCCCACGGGGGTGCTCTAGTGCCATGTCAGATCTGAATTGTGCTGCAGCCCCTTCCTCAGTCAGATCACTTGAATATTCCCTCAGCTTCTTTGATCCCTATTTTTGCAAAGCTTAGAAAAACTGAATTACCGTTGCAATCTCTGCTACTCTGTCAAGTTGAATTGAAAACAAACCATGGGTTAAAAAATTACTGTGGCTAGACAGAGGAAAAAAACACATGCATACCCAGACAACACAATTATAAGAACCTTGCTTTGTTAGAGAACCAGATGAAAGATTCAAGTGGAGTATGATGTGACAGAAGAAGTAAGAAAGCTCATCTCTCCAGTAATAATTAAGAAAAGATTAATACTCCATGGGCTTTCTTTTAATGAGAAAAACAAGTAATTCTGAACAGAACAAATAAGGGAAGCTTTAGAACCCAAATAACCTATATATAACCTACATTACAAATACTGAATGTGGTGCAAGTACTAAGATACACTGTTTTCTATAAACTCAAGGCAACAGGTGAGCATATAGCAGTAATGAGAAAGAACAGTGGCACCTGGTTTTCAGTGAAAGATCTTCACATTGCTTCATTATTATGGTAATTCATATGATTGAATCTGGTCTCATGATTTTAATGCATAAACCTTTTGAGCTTGCATTGCATTACTGTTATGCATTTGCGTTGCTCTTAATCTTCTATTGTCTTGATTTAAACCGAACCACTCAGGCAAAATATTAATTTAATCTATACCTGCTGCTGTAATGCTGTAAGTGAGCTGTGTTCAAAGCAATGTTTTGTTAGCTGATTAAATATGCAAACCAGCAGGTGCATTGCCATAAACACTCCATATAGAGTGGAAAATAAATTATTACATTTTTCTTCATCCATACGAAACAATGAGATCAGTAGTTAGAATGTAAAGATAGAAAATTATCCAAAATTGAAAAGTTCAGTCAGGAAAAGAAATGAGCATTCTTTGTGTGTGATTCTTATCTTAAGCAAACAAACATCAAGAATTACTATTCTGCCCCCAAAAATAATATGACATCAAACCTGTGGAACCTACTTTCCACTAGCTGAAAAAGAGGAACAGTTCTTTTCATGAGAGCTGAGTGGTATCAAGCTGGATTTCTGTAAAGGTGATCAACAGCAGATGTCTTTTCTCTTTGAGCTCAGACCAAAGGCATGTCCTACCACAGCATTAGGTAGGCAGAGTGCTCTGGCAGGCTGAGAGGTGAAAGAAATGCTCACTGAGTCCTACAACATGAATTTAACCAGCACATCCCTAGAGGAGCAAGCTTTCACTATGCCAGCAGCAGTCCAGGCAAGGATAGGGGAGGAAGAAGGGACAGACTGGTGCACTTAAGCCTTCACAGATAAACCTATAAAAGCTTCTTTCTTTACAAGGCATTACAAAATAGTCAGCTTGGAGTGACACTTCTCATTCACCACCACAGCTAAGGTGATTTCATGCCAGTCACTGCCTCCTTTGCAGGACTAAATAAGCATGTGAGATCCTGTCTGAATAATTCAACTGTGTCCTGGTTGTGATTGAAAGCTCCTGCACAGCAGGGAACTAGTTCAGGGAAGGCTTGAAAAAAACATCCTTACAATTGCTGTCAATATTATTATCATAAATCCAAGGCCTGATTGTGCAAAGTGCCATGAGAAAGCAGTTAGTCTGGCAACCTCAAAGTGCAGGTAGGACTGTCTAAAGACAGGAAAACAACCACAGGAAGAAAGTGGCTACAAAAACAACCATCGAGCTTGGTGGTGGCTGCCCAGCACCGCAAAATAACAGATTAGGTAGTTACTTAGAAGAATGAGTTAAAAACAATCTTGTCTGCAGTTTTAAACATGTTTTGGATGAACCTTGCATGGAGAACTATAAAGTGCTGCTTCTTCTGGGTGTCTGTGCTCAAGTATGTATGGTGTTACCTTTGCTGCAGGGTTCAGGTAGGAAGCTCAGTGCTGAGAAACCTACTACAAGCTTTCTGATGGAATGGGACCTATACCTCCCAGTGTTGCCTCACGCACAGGATACAGTCTGATTTTTGCTATAGTACCTCAGAAGGCAACTACTATTTCATTGTACCAAAGTTACATTTACTGAATTTTTGGTTTTAATTCAGAAATGCTTACCAAAATGAGGAAGAGTCTGTTTATAAACATCTTAGTGAAACTAAAGGGGAAAAAAACCCCATGCTTTTACTCCTACATCATTTGGGACAACTACTTTTTTCTAGGTGTACAAACAATTTAGTCAGAATCACTGTACTTTGGACTACAGAAATAATTTTCCTACAAAGAAAAAATATACTCTCCCTGTTTGTTACACAGTTCCCTACTCCTTTCTCATCCTCTCTGCCCCAGGCTAAAGTCTATTTTCTTTCCCTCAATAATTGCAAAAGGCTTAGATCTAGACCAAGTAAATCCACAGGTACTGTTTACAGGAACTACACATTCTGGAAACATTAGGCATGCCTGAAACAAGCTTCTTGAGTAACACTTAATGAGTAAGCAGGGATTAACGCAGAAAAATGCTGTATCACCTGCATTGTAGCTGGGTGATTAGAAGAAATGAGTCCCAGGAGAATTAGGAAGAGATCCCTGTATTTGTCTCAGAAGCCCACAGGATAGCTGGGCCAGCCAAGTTTTTTCTCGGAGTCCTCTTCAAGTTGAATTAATCAGCCCTGAAATCTACTAGCTTGAACCTGCTGCTACTATTAGTCTGGAAAGGGAACTCAGTAATGCTTTGAACTTTTTGGGTTTGGTTCTGAGAAAAGACTGAAAGTAGCTCATCTATGCCAATAAGGTGGCTGGAAAAGGAGTGGATCTGTCCTTTGCATTTGACGCTCGTACATGAAATATGTATTCTTTTACAAGTCCTGCAACATGAGGACTCTATCAAGTTAAAGAGCTGATTTTGCCATCCTCTAAACTTGGACATCCTGAGATGTGTATGTTTATACACAAAATGTCTCCTAACACAAAAGAGTGCAGATGTGAATTCATTATCTTTCTAGTACAAGATCATACAATGCGTAACAGCACTATCAATCATTATGTCCAATGAAAATAATGGATTATAAGTGTCCCTGTCTCATTATCATGTGACAAGATTGTTATTAACTTGTGACTACACAACAGTTTTACAGAAAGACTCCTTGAGGACATGCTACATATACATGCCTGATTAATTTGCCTTTTTTTTCCCCATTGCATAGCAAGCAAGTGTCCTAGGTGGAAGAGACTATTTGGTGACTGCTATACTATGGGTTTTATAGTTCTTCAAACTTGTGTTTGCACAAGTGAATATATACTACTGAATTCTTTCAAACCCCAAAAATTTGACTGTTAAGATGATATAACAGTGCACACTGAGAATATGGTTTTCCAGAAAAAGGTTGGAAGTGTCATCGAATTTGAAGGTGGTAATGAGATCCAAGATTTTTTTCAGCATGTATGGACATCCTGCTAATCTGATATGCCAGTGCCAGTGTGTACCTCCAGAAATAATTAACAATAGCAGTTGCACAGGTACTTAATCAATAGTAACACTGGAGAGTGATGAATCCATGCAAAGATTGCACAGCTGGAATAGAAAGATCATTACAGTAGACAGATGTATGAATAGGCTAGCAGTGTATTATCAGTGTATTCAGTAATACAAGTTCATTTTTTCAATTTCATCTCTTTCCTGGGCTCAGTGTTAGTGAAGAAGTTTGTACAATTTTAAGCAGCTCAGAGTTATATCTCTCAGTTGTTTTTGTGTATTTTTAAAATGTTACAGCTTTTTATTTTTATTTATTTATTTATTTATTTTAGGGTATTACAGCTTTTAGAAGCTACAAAATCATATTTTACTATGGAGTGCCTAGCCACATTTTTTCCTGCCGATCATACTGTGATGTCTTTGTTTCCAGGGGGAACTAGCACAGCTACTACTGGGCATTCACTTTACTGGCCAGCAGAAAAACAAATAAAATTCTTAGCTCACAAATATTCATGCACAGACACTCATGCCATATGAACTGCAGCTGAAAATTGAGAATGAAGACAAATTACTTGAATTTTTACTTATATATGCATAAATACACATTTGAATTACATGGATGCCCTTCCATGTTGCAGAGCCACTTTTTAGCAGTAGCCCACAGCCTTGTGGCCACACTTGGTCCACTTACACAGTAAACACTTTCTCTGAGCACTTTCGAAGGAGATCAAGTTAGTCAAATGGCTATGAAATTGACTTAAATTTGCAAAATTACTTAATTAAACAGCACTTTAAAAAGGCCAGCCACCATCAATTCACTACAACAGCTTCTGTACAGTTTTGTTTTATCCTATTAAGGTCCAGCTTGTTTAGAATAACTGCACAAATGACTTTTCCTTCCTCATCATACTGTTATCGTAGCTGTGTGTGAGGAAGATACTTCCCAGAAGAGCCTCAGATTTTAAAAACTACATGGGAATACTCAGGAGTTTCTTCTTGCAAGACTGTCAGTCGTGAAAGTCATTTCCCTACTTAACATCTGGTAAAACCAGAGTCTCAATCCTAACAGCTTCTGTAAGGCCAGGATCACTCCTCAAAAGTAAGGATCAGCAGACAGTCAGTCTAAATCAGTTGATTACCATCATGCCTAGTCTCAAGAGTTAGTAATGAGCTGCATGTATTGTTCTGATTTGGAGGTTTGGACAAGTGTTAAGGTCAACTTTTGAACTGGTACCCCATAGAAAATTCAGCAGATAGAGACATTTCACATTGAAAGATTAGTGTCTGTGAAGACAGTGGAGAAAAACAGGGGTGTTACTCCTTGGTAACTTCACAAAAAGTTAAATAAGCTACTTAAATGCTAGATATGGGACATAATATGCTATGGAAATACTCCTGCAGCTTCCTCTCTGAAGAGGAGACCAAGTCTCAATTTAGTGGGAATGCATCCTTCTGAAAACACTGGAAAGAAATACAGTTTGGGAGAGTAAAACCTGAATAAAAAAATAACCCTGTCTCTGTGTCCAGGAGAGCAGATCGGCCATGCGAGCGAGTGGGTTTGGCTGGAAGACCTTGTGTCATGAGCCCATGCCAGGGGGGCTACCGGCTGTCAGGTGCTTCCACGACTTTCCCCCTCAAAGTGGAGGGGTTTTTGAATGAGACCGAGGGCTCACACGTGGCGTTCACCTCTCACAGAGGAACAGCCGCTGTTGGACAATATTTTAAAGTGGAAATTAGAGTACTATCCTCACCACGCTCAGAAATTGTTACTGAGACCAATGTTTAGTTTATGAATTAACCGGTTTATTAAGGGTTAACACAAACTGAGGGACCAAGGGACCAAGGTTCAGGAGAGGTAGGCTAGGTATATATCAGGGAAATAATTCAAAAGCACTATGGTCTTATTAAACGTACACTCCGAGGGAGAGGTGTGGAATCAATGGAGTAAAATGGTAGGAGTTGAGCCCAGCAGGAAAGTTAGAGAGTGCGTGTGTGTGCGTGTTTACCCTTCTGTATGTGGTTCCTGGGATGCGGCTTCTTTTCGGCTGGAAGGGCTCGGTAGCAGGTCCGTAGGGGGCCGGCACCCCAGTACCATGGGTGACTCCCCAGCAGCAGCAGCAGGAGGGCTGGGCAGGAAGCTGTGGGCTCCAGTCCGGTTTGGCTCCAGGTCGGGCAGGCTCAAGCCAGGCAGGCTCCGGTGAGCAGTGGATCCCTCAGGGAGTAGGCTGGCTTCCCACGGAGCAGGCACGGGCATCTCCGCACGGGATTCTCTGGACAGCGATGCTGGCATCCCAGGCTGCTTCTGGTGCTGCAGCAAGGTCTCCTCCCTGGCAGGCAGAGAGCCCTGGGCCTGCAGAACTTGCCTTCTTTTACAGATCAGAAACCACTGTTCAAGTAAAGTACCACTGTTCAAATTAGCCAATTAGCACTGGCCAGGTATGTACTCTGTCAGAGGCAGGCTTTAACCTATTGTCCATTTTTCTGCCAGGTATCATAAACCTTATGCTGTTTTCTTGTTGTGGACTTCACTGGTAGAGCAAGGGGCCTGTTCCAGTCTGTCCTTGGTTAAATCAGCAAAAAGACGCTGCTCTTGCTTTGCTGGCTTGAAAGGCTTTTTGTTTAGTCTTATGTGGGGGGAGAGAAGATGGACCGTTCCCCACACCTTGTCTCCACCAGATGCAGTCTGGAGCCTCGGGCACTTGCGAGCACAGAACTGCTGAAGAAGGAAAGCATCTGTACAAGGCAGCTGGAAACAGGAAAGTGGAGGGTTACCTTTTAGATTTAGTTTCAATAGAATTGCAGCAGTTTCCTCAGAACTGACTTTCATAAATATTTGTGCCAGTGCTCTCCCTTTTGGATGCTGCAGATTAATCCAGATGAATTCATAATTCAGTTGAACCTGGTTTGTGTGGAAAGTGATTGCTAGGTAACAGGTGAGCATCCAGGCATCTCACACCGAAGTTCAGAAAGGATTAAAGACAAAACATGGTAAGTGCAGGTGGAGGGGGATGAAGGTCACAGGAAAGATTTGCAAACTCACAAGACCCTGAGACAAAGACCTCAGGAAAGGAAGGAGCCTTTCCACAGCTAGGAAAAGCTCAAATGCCACCCAGGAACAATGGCGGGTGGCGGGTCACCAAAGCGGCTGCTGAGAAGGACCTTAATAAAATACAAAAGCAGTTTAAGCAGCCATAGTGGCTTTAACGTGTTAAAAACTAGAAAGCCATAACTCAAGCGGTGAATGACCACACCAGCTGCTGTTCAGATAAAAGTAATGATAAAAAAAAAGTCCTACCTATCATGAGAGTATAAGCCTGATAGCATATCTAACATCTGGGCTCAGCAGAGTAAACTAATTGTGGCTTTTTTACTTTCCCTGACACTGATTTACATACCTATATCTGCTTGTTTTCACTCACCTGTGTCTTCACACCAATAAATCAAATGAGAGGCATTTGTTGTTGAACTACCAGCAGGTCCAAGTTCAGGTGTTACAGCATCAACCATTCAAGGGAACAGATGATCCCTGATGTTCATCTGTCTGGGATAGCACTACAGCATAAATTAATAAACACCTAGCACTTTGCTACAGTAGGAGAGCAGCAAACTGCCAAAGATAAGCTCTTCCCAGGGCTTTAATTCAGTTCAAGTCCAATAGTCTGAGGACAGATGTTATTCTTCAACTCTGCTTTGATTTCAAAGCAAAGGGAAGGCAGATCCAGGTTAACTCTGCTTCCATTTCCTTAGACCATTGCTTATTTTGCATGTTTTACAAAATAAAAATAACAAACACTAAAAATGCCAGTGTCCCCTGAAACTGCCTTAATAATCACTATTGTAATGTCATTTGGCAATGACCAAACAAAATAAACTAAATAGGGAAAATGACCAAATTAAAAACCTTGGAAAAAAATTATCTTAAAAAAAAAAAAAAAAGCAAGCTGGATTTTTAGTAATCCCTTTTTCAACCCAGTTGTTCCACAAATGTCAGGCTTTCTCACATTTGAATTCCCCTTCCCTTATTCTTTTCTAAGTTAGTGAAACAGCCCTGGCCTTTGGGTTTTGACTGCAGCCTGCCACAGTTCAACAGCTCCTCAACAGCAGGGTTGTGACAATGCCCTTTAAAACCTTCACAGTTTAAAGATTTTGCACACAGAGCACTCTTTTCCAGGAAATTGGTTTCCACGCTGACCCTCTGAAAGGCTTCTCTCCTCCTGCCTCTTCTGACTTGCATTAGTCTAGATTTAATTTTTTTATTTTTTTTTTTAATTTTAAAATTTTCTTTTGGCTCAAGGCTAACATGGGGGAGGCAGAGCAATTTAATCCCCCAGCAGAGTGCTTAACATTACAGGAACAACTATACCAGTGTGTCACTGTGCTTGTTTCTGCATTAAGCAGGATTAATGGAAGGAGGCAAGCCTGCTGAAAAGAGATCACAGAGGAGACTCCAGCCCTTATCCAAAAAGGGCCTGGGCCATGCTCTGGGATTATGTACCTGCCTGCAGCTGCAAATACCTGCCTTACTGGTGGGAGGAAGCAAAAGGAAATGGGAAGTGGCATCATCCAGCGCTAAAGCTTTACCTGCTGATGAAACCAGAGGAGGGTTATGGGGTTTGAGATGGAGTGGAACAGGCCTCCCATGAGCTTGGACAGAGCAGACTCATGTACAATGCAAACAGTGTGTGTGTTTTTTAAACAAGGGGCAGTGCATTTGCGATCTTTGGGATTGTGTTTCCACTGGCCAGGAGGAGAGAGGGAGAAGTCAGCCTGGGCTGTGGTTGGGGGGACCCACAAAAGTCTTCAGAGGAAGAAGAGATTGTCCACTCTTTCTTTGAACTTGCAGTATTTGTGCAGATTCTTGTTTCCAAAGAAATCTAGATCACCGGGGCTTTCAGGTGTCTTCTTGGAGGAAAAATCTGTGCTGAGAACATCACTCCTCCTTTCTTTTCCTGGCTTCCCTGTCGTCCCCCATCTAGAGGGCTTCCAGGGCCCACACAGAAGTCACACAAGCCCCATAAGACATCCGAGTAGCTTGAACTTCGATCCTGGGAAGCTAGAGTTTGGTTGAAGATGGGTTAGACTCAGCACACAAGCTTGTTCACATGAGATTATTGCTCAGGTAAGAAAAATAATAAATAAATACATTTTTTTAAAAGGCCATTTGAGAACTCAAGCAATTCCCTCCTTTGAAAACCTCTGACAACCCCTATTGCTTAGCTCTCAGAAGGCATCTCCACCTCAAATATCACTTCTTGAGAGAACGGTTACAGCAGAGAGCAAATTTGCTATTTCTTCTTACACCTCCCACGCAGAACTGTCAGAAAGGTACTGCCAAAACATTTTCTACAATGACTGGCAACTTGTTTGCATGCCAAGAGAAAGGAACTTGTAAGAACATGCAAAAGTGTAATCTTGCCATTCACTGCCTGTAAAAAGTTTTTTTTTTTTTAAATGGTAACTACTTTTAGTTGAGTCTGAAGAAGAGAACTACATTATATTGGTTTAATTTCTTATTTTAATCTTAAGCAACTCATCTATGTCTAGTCTTCTACCTAACACATGAACAAGAGTTAGAATATATGAGGCACAGGTAAAATTTAATTAGCTAACACTTGCTTATAATCCTAGATTACCATTTGCATTTCCCATGCCCTGTTTAGGAAGTGATAGTGTTTCTTCTGCAGTTCAAGTGTTGTGTACAGCTTTGTCAAAAGCAAATGTTTGAGGTGAAGAAAAAAAGCTTGCACTGCACTAATTGCTCATCGATAACCTAATTGGGCTTACCAGCCTTTTCTAAAAACAGTTACCAAAGGCACCACAGAACAGTATTTCTACCCTGCAAGAGCTATTTTTATTTTTTCCTCCTATCGATAAGCAGGTTTTCACAGACAGAAAGAAAAGAAGATGATATCCAAGCCTCAGGGTATTTCTTCTAAAGAAAACAAGGCATTTTATATATGAGGGCACAATAGCATTTCCTTAAATCACACACAGGGCTGGGAAGGGTTTGTGGTTTAGAAGTGATGGCAGAGACCATGAGTCTTATGTCAACACCCTTTGTCCAAATCCAGTTTGAGAGTGATGAAAAAGTGTCACTTAGTGATCTCTCTACTTGAAATGGATTTATGGTAAGACACTTGATGGACGGGTGTTAAAAATAGAAAAGCATTTCTTATACCTGTGTCAGTTTCAGCTGCACTTTTTCTGTAGATAAATAGAATACCAATGATATCAGTTCAGACAAATAAATCAGCCCATACTGTATTTTGAAGAGATAAATCAATCAAAGGAAAAAAAGAAAAACAAACAACCAAAAAAAATTCTCCCTATCCTCTCTCTCTGCTTTCACAGTAGAAACATCTTATTTGTAATTTGTTCAACAAATTCCATTTCCATCCCAGAGAAACAACAAGCCTTCACGACATCTTACAGAAAGAAGGTCTCAAGCAACAGCAAAGGAACATACAGAAAACTAACCTCAAATTATTCACTGTCCAGACTCTAGTTCAGAGTGGTTTTTTTTCTTCTGAAAAGTTACTTCAGACTTGAGCTTCCATCCAGCCCCTACAACAGGTCCCCAGTTCTGGAGATTCTTACAGGAGCGGTGGCAAGTTCACTGCAGACAGGAAGAGGCATTTCCCTGAACCATGACTTAACAGGGGCAAGACTGCAGCAACATGTGTTTAGGCCTTTACCTGTATAGTAAATCTACAGGTGAAGAAAGTGGAGCAATGCTGTTCTTGGTGCAGGCTTACCTTTGGCTTTGGAGAAGTTGGGAAGATTCTTTGACACAGCAGAAGAGCTGTAGAACATAAGACAAGAGCAGGAAAGAGGCAATGGAGATGAATCTTCACTTGGTCTTGTTTAGCAGTCCCTCCAGCCTTGTCTAATTCCCCCTCAATGGACACACTGAAGCATATGAAAGCAGAATAAACTCTGGGAGTAGCGTTCCTCATCTTGCTCTATGCAAGCAACATCTCTAGAGTTACAGAAAACACTGGAACTCAGATCAACTTGAAATTGACATGTACTGAAGCTACTGATGCTGCACTGATAGCTTAACAAACCCAAACAACAAGAAAAAAGCTTGTTGTAAGCCACTGGACACAAGTGTGGCCTTCATGACCATTTTCTCTTTTCTATTAGGAACCTTTTTTAAGCTGAGTAGTAGTTATTATTGAAGGAAGGGCTCCAGGTTATAAACTAGTCCATGCTATCTCTCAAATGTTTGGGAACAAAAAATATGGAGCATCCCTCCACCCACAGCTGGCTGTGTTCATAGCCTGGGAGGACTCCATCCATTCACCTGCCACCCAGTCCATGTGTTCCCGAATCCATGTGTTCCTGCATCCAGGTCCTGTCTGTCACTGACTCCAAGACTCCAGACCAGGACTTTCTCAGGGATGCCCTGCAGCCTGCAGCTCACCTGTGAGGTGAGCTTTACTGGGGGACAATGTGATAGTGGTTTTGGATATATTTGTAGGTATTTAATTATTATCCTTTTAATAATTACTTTTTCATTAAATCTGTGTAGTTTAATTTACAAATTGTCTCTCCCTTTTTTTTTTTTTTAATTATTATTATTTTTTTAAGGGAGAGCAGTTAATAGCATCTGTCACTTGTTTAATTGCTGGCCCAGTGTTAAATCTTGATAGTTGCCTATCTTCCTGTCCCTTACACTGAAATCTGTTGGAGAGTAGGCACATGTGGAGGGCAGGTCTCACTGAAACCCACAGGAAGTATCAGGTGCTCAAGTATATGAGTAACAGACAAACTGCTTGACCTGACAGTGGCTGCTCTACATTTGTTTGATCTTCCTTACAAATTTTATTTTTTAATGGCTTATATGTCTAAATGCAAGTAGAGAATTCCAGCTCACAAATTTACATATGCTTAATATTTTTATGCTTTTCCACATGAGGCATCCTTTGGAGGCAGAGAAGAAAAAAAGGAAAATAAATATTCCAAGACTCTCTGATGATCTGCTTGAAGATTATTTTTACTCTGCAGATCCACACCCTGTTAACCATCACATAGCAGACTGCCATGACTAGAAATCTCTCCCTTCTTTTTTTCTGGATTGCCAATTAACTGAGACCACATGATAGAGGGAAGGATGCTGTTGCTGCTTGCCCACCCATGGCCCTCAGTAAACATGAGGAGGAAATCAGTCCTACCCAAACACTTCTGCCAAGTGTGTTTGTATAGGTGTCACAAATTAGGGCAGAATTTGGCTTGCAGTAAATGTACAGTTGTACATGCCAGAGAAAAAATGATAAGTTGGTTTGGGCAGCTTATGGAGAATTTTGTAAGGGTCATTGCAGACAGGCTCAGCGTGGAGGGGATTGGGCTGTTTCACTCTTTTCCTTGTGAACTGAATATCTGTTGTACTTGTACTGCACCTGGCTGGGATGGAGTTAATTCTTTGCATAGCAGCCCCTATCATGCTGTGATTTAGTTTTTCAAGGTCACTTTTCACCCTTCGCCCCTGTCCCACTCCCTTTCCCAGAAGCAGCATATCATGGAGCTGTAGGTCAGAGCCCTCCTACCTGTGTGAGGGCTTCTCTTCTCCACAGCATTTCAGAGGAAATGGAAGAATGCATATCCATTCATTTGTGGCAATTTCTCGTAAACAGTGAGGAATGTGTGGCCATATGGAGTGGTGCCTTGAGCTAACAGATTGGTGTGAATCCTCTTCTGGGAAGCCAACCTCTCTGTCAAGGAAAAGCAAAACAAAGAAACTCAGCAAACACGCACCCAGGATTTTCCAGAGAACAAAAGCTCAAAATAATTAGCACTACCTCATATATGCTGTGTGTGAGCAGAAGGACAGTTGCTACAGCATAGCTGGCATAGAGTAACTGGAAGCACGATAATCTGCTGGACTGCAGTAACTGCTCTGGTTGCAAAGAAAGATTTCAGCTGTGGAGAGATTTCCCTGAGGTTTTGATGAGAGACCATAGATCTCAACCACTGGCAACCCAGCTCATTTTGAGGAGCTCTATCTCATGCACTATCATTGACAGTTTAAATAGGATTTTAAGTCTTTTTCCTTTTCCAGTCCTTATCAAAGGACTAAAAGATGCCCACAAAGATCTACAGGGGCACTTGGCTAACACATGAGAGGAAGACAAAGGATGCATAAATCAAGGAAAAAAGTCTTTTAGGACAGGATGAGACTGTAAAGAAGCGTGCTTGCATAAAGGAAGATGACAATAGTTAACATATAACTGGAGGAGCTCTGGCTGCAGAAGTTTGGAGCATACTGTGAAGGATGTTTCTGATATTTCAAAACCAGATACTATATTTGAATATGGTAATATTAAAAAGCACACTGAAAGAAAGAAATTATAGGTAAAGACACTCTTACCAGCAACTATCCAATCTGTTTCAGTAATACCTCATGGTAAACCATCTAACACCACAAAAATCTGCAACTTCCATTTGTTATCTCTTTTTTTTTTTTTTTTTTTTCCCCTCAGTTGTCATATTTCCACATTGGTCTGCAAATTATTTCTGTGCTCCACAAGCTGTACAAAACCTACAAGGAAGACCAGAAAGAGCTGTACAAATGTTTTTTTTTTTTTAAATAAATATTTGAACAAACCACTCATCCTATTATTTATTTTTTTTAAAAAATCTGAAGTATCCTCATATTTATTATTTTGTTCATGATAGCACTAAGATTAGCAAATAAAGTGCATCTTCAGTGGCACGATTCCAATTTTCTAGCACTCTACTGCTGGCCATACAATTAATAACTTCCCCCTTTGATGAAGCACTTCCCTTTATCCAGGAGACCAAAAGGACATCTTAGAAGAATCTGTGTTAAAAGTTATAATTTGTTTAATTTTTTAAAATTAGGAAAAGGTTTTCTTGCTTTGCTTTTTCCCAGCTGTGTCAATTGGATCTAAGTCTCAGACTTCATAGAAAAAAACACAAATCAAACAGATGCACCTAAGACTTCATCCTAGTATTCCTTCACTTTTCTATCCGCATCCCAAAAAATTGTTAATTTCTTCCAGGGCATGACTGTAGCTTCTTTTGGTTGTGAAATTTATATCTCACAGAGCACTTACATTTTCATGTCTGGAAGACACAAGTGGATACCCTTACTAACAATTTTACACTTACTGGTAGGAGTCATCCTACCTATTTTAGCATGAATTCCAGGACCCCAATCTCTAAGCTTCCAAATTTGGAAGCCTTCTCATTTTCAGGCTGTGTGGCTCTTTTCCTTAGCTGTTCCTTTTTCAACAGCAGCCTAATAAATCTTTATTCAGGCCAGGCAGAAAAATATTATTTAAAGAACAACACTGTCTTGACAAACAAAGAAGAGGGAGTGCAGTGGATCTTCATGACCCTTCTCTGTGTCTGATTCCCAGTGCTGTGAAGTTACAGTGCAAACATTGAACTGTCCTGAACTGAATTAAGTCAAGATAATTCAAGGACAAAAATTTGCTTGCAGCCAATATCGATATTTGAAATCTTCTCAGCAGTTCTTTAAAAATCTCATTATAAGCTGAATGTGGTATTATTTTTGTGTTGCTTCTACAATCACTGAATTTCTGCATTGTTCCATTATGTGTGTTCTGAATACAGAGACTGGATCTCCCATAGGTTAACTACAGAACCATGCAGGATACAAGATATCCATGAATAAATATTTGGTTATTTTTTCACTAAAATATCACTCCTGACTGATATATTTAATTCTGGATATCACTCCAAAGCAGGAACAGTACACAAAGGGCTTCGGTGAGTTCAGTAGCATTAGGAGAAGACTGCCACTACTAATTTAAATCCAGTCAGTACTTGATATTTTAATTATTTTTGAAGATGACAGGTAGACTAGAATATATGGTATGTGATCTCTTACTGTTTCACCCCTTATTTATGGCTACAAATATCCCACTAAGAAACATAGTATCAAAGATGTACTTTGAAATAAACTGCTGAGCTTCACATTATTTATCTAGACAAAAAAACCCCAACCAAACAACCAAAAAACACCTCATCTCCAAAAAAAAACCCCCAAACAACACACAACCAACCAAAAAAACCCACTATGTGGTGAGTAATTGAAAGCATAATTTTGGATTACAAAATGATCTTGTCTTGCATTCTGTAAACAGCAGAATTTTTTAAAAAGAAAAAAAGTGACTATGCTTCTGGCTACCATGCATGCATTCAGAACTTGTTGTTTCTGGTATACTCAGAGAATTTTATGTTTTCTCTGGCTGTATTGTTAAAGGGAAGACTGTGATTCAATTGAGAAAAATGGCTATGACTCAGGAGACCTGTGAAAGAGAATGGGGAACCTTCTGACCTGAGAAGACTGGCTTTTGCCTATCAGCTTGAACTAAGTTCTTAATGGGGACAGCAGATTTATTATTTATTTTTTATTATTATATTTTTTATCAATCCCTGCAAATTGTGTGACATTACTAAAACAAATGTTCTACAATGACAATGGGCAGCCCTGCTTGTCTGCTGTAGTAATTAAAAAGCTCTAGTAAAATAATATTGAGATAGATGTCAATGCTTTGTATGATGGAGCTACTCACAAAGAACTCAATTTTTCTCCAGCTTTAGCTTTGCCTTGTTACTAATTTTTGAAAGCTAATGCCATGCTATATTTTAATAATATGGTTAGTGCACATTTCTACACTGCATTAATTATACATTTAAAACTCCACAGAAAACATCCACAAAGAAGGCAAATACAGGAAATATAATCTGAAACCAGAGCCAAATTAAAGCAGTGCCTATCACAACAGCAGCATTTTCATTAGATATAACTATTCTTGTCCAGCATTTGTATGCATTAAATTATTGTCATGCTTCCTTAGGTCTCCTTCTTCCCTAGAGAGCTCCATGGATCTAGCCCTTACTCTTGTTGGACTTACCACATCTACAGAATCCTAAACAAAGATCTAAACAATTTACTTCCCCTGGCATCCTAATTAGGACAGTAGGAATGAAGTTCTATGCTCTCAAGTCAAAAAGTCTAAAGTTGGTGAAGAACCAGAATGTAGCTTGCTACATTCACATGAGCAGTTGCTTACTTCTCTTTTTTTTTTTTTTTTTTTTTTTTTTTTTACCACTCTCTCATTCTGCATCAGATTTAGTGCAATACCCTGCCATAACCAAATTTTTCCAAAGGTCTCCATAGTCAGGAAGATTTTGCTGATAACAAAGGACTGTCTTGATACACAGTCTTTTTTGCCTAGGAGACTCCTGTTGCTAGAAAGCCTAGATGCTTTAATTTTACTTGGCTGGTTCATTAGCAGAGTTGTGGCAAGGAACAGAAAATGGCATTAGGGTACACAGGGAGGGTGGAAGAAAATACAATCTCAATGCCAGCAAGAACAATCTGCTGACACAGCAATCTTCTTCCTAGGTGGGAGGCTATAACAGAAACCAGCTGAGATATTTCCCTTGGAAAATGCTATTGAACTGGAAAAGATATAAAAGTTGCAACACTAGAAAATTAAGGCAGATGGTACCTCACTGATATGGAAATATACAATAACAGCAATCCAAGTAATGTTTGTTTCTACTGAAGTAGCTGAGTTTTTCCTCACTTGCAATATATTACCTAACCGAAGGTATCACTGTTTAGGAGAGAAAGGATATTTTAAAAGGAACGGTATGTTGCCAGAGACCATCTGTAAGACAAATTATTGCCCTAATTCCTCGTGTGGATCTATGTGCACATGCAGTTTGCCATCCTCAGGTTTGATTTAGAAATTAAGACCAACAAAAAAATCTGTTCTCCATGAATCAGGTCTGTTCTTTGGGTTCGATTGGAAATCCAGCATTTTGAATTAAGAACTCAGGTGTTCCTATCAAAATTATTTTGGACCTTTCAGTGAGCTCTGCTCATAAGAGCCACCAGAAAAAATCCTCTTAAATTTTGTGCTTGAGTTTTTGAAAGTGTGAAGTAAACTAGTTCCATAGTTCTAAAACTGGGGTATATAAAGGACCATAACACTAGAAAAACTCCTCCATTAATAAACAACTTATTCCAATTTAAAATAATGTTGCAGTGACATGCTGTAAGCAGTGGCAGGATTTTAGGTCAGGAAAGAGCAGCTGCTTTTTTCTTCCCACTAAGGATTTTTTCATCCTCAAATGTTTTTCAGCTGTGGAGGTTTTTTAATTTATATGAGCCTAAGACTTTGCACAGCCTTTCAGTTTGATGAGGGGGATTGAGAGGGTTGAGCATTATGTGTATCTACAGCTCAGACTCATCAGCATGCAGGTACCTGTGGCAATCACTAGCAGTATGAAGACCAGAGAATGAACCCCTTCTCTACCAAACTTAGTTAAAGTCTACTGATTTCCTAGATTATGCCTACTATTGTGCCTATCTCTTTTTCAAGTGAGAATTCTATTATGGACTGGCAATTCTTTACCAATGGCACTAATACAGAAGTATATCAGGAAAAAAAAAAAAACAGCAATGTTTCAAAAACAACTTTTACCAGCAATTTATAAAGATTAAAATATTTGTGAGAAGTTTCTGACCAGCACTAGTTATAGTGACAATTTGCAAATACATGTATCCTCTGGGAATCTTGAAGATCATGAAATCCAGTTTCCAGTTTGAAAGCACTGACAGTCTAATGAGGCTTAACACATAGATCTGAAGCACATTCACAGAAGTGAACAGAAGGCTCTATGTTCCACCATCAAGCCCTTCATAGGAAAATGGGCAAGAATTCAGAATTCAAATAAAACACAGAATCTCACTTTGGTGCTGAGTAGCAGATATAGCTCAGCTCCTAACTGACTTCATTTTTAGGTGGTTGAATTTTTTGCTCGTGCAGATGGGTTTTCAGTGCATTATAAGATAAATACATTATTGAATTTCTACTATCATTCAGCTCTCATGATTCTGATTACAGCCTGAGGTGTAGCTTTGCAAAATCTAATTGATGTAAAGATTCAATAAAAACTTACCATACCAATAGTCTCTACATTCCTTCTCCTGACACTCCATCTTCGTGCAATCTGACTGCAATTCCTCCCCAAAGTAAATTAATACTATACATACATAAAAACACAATCTACAACTGAAGAAACTGCTGATTTTGTATGTTTTTTGGTTTTCAAACTTGCCTTGCGCTCTTTATGGATTTACCCAAAGGTGCATTTTACCTGCTGAGTGTGTTCTTCCCAACATCCCTGGCATTAGAAGACTAATCATATTATATACAATGCAGGCACTCTCTTCTACTTTGTCATTCTTCTGCTGGCAGATAACAGTGAACAATAGCTGAGAGATCCTCAGAGGCTTCCATTAAGCCCTTATCAAATGCTGGCCTCATTTTTCACATAGAGGAGTGTATTTATGGTAAATAAGAAATAGAAGTAACCCAAATTGAATATGGATAAGCTGGAAATATTCCCTGATAAGAAGAAACCCAACTGTATTCAAAAGGAAATAATACAGGCCTTATCGACTTTGATTTTGAGACTGAGGAGCAATTTTTATCTGCCTATCTTGAAAAGTTTATTAACCATACCATAGGGTTATGTACACAAATCACTGTGCTCAGACCTGAAAGGGCATGAATAACCATCCTCTTGAAATATGTACACTAATGTGTATGTAATGAAATATGCCCACATCTGTTGCTACGCTGGCTGTGTCACTGCTATTCTCTTTGAAAGCCATCACGGTGCCCTTCACAGTCACTGCCTGACCTCAGCACACTGCTCTGAGCTTGGTCTTTTGTTTGGGCTCCTCCTGCTCAAGCACTTCAGGTGCTCTGTAGAATGAGATTTGAACAGACTGTCCCTTGTTAGACAGTGAATTTAAGGGCAAGAAGTACCTTTAGGCACCACTGAAACAAGGTTTGCTGGTAGTTTGTTTAAGGGACTGACAAATTGCTCACAAGAATTAAAATGCAAAATGAAGAATAAGAGTATCACAGAAGAAACATGATATATATTCAGAATATTAAAGTTCATAAAATAAATTACAGGGGTACTGAGTGCTCTGCATTTGGAACCCAGAATAAATGTATTTTAAAAGGAAGGGGCAATGATGTGGAAAAAAATTCTTCTTTTGGGCTCCTGTTGTGTGAAACGGTCCCAGTGCTCCAATTGCGCTTAGAGCTTTCATCTGCTCCAGAACATCTGGAACAGGCAAGTTGGTTTAAGAAACATGTAATTTTTGCCAATTTTAGTTGAAATGCGTTTTGCTTCCAATCCCCATTAGCAAGAGGAGGGAGATAAATTCATAGAAAACAGGTTTGTGATGGAAAATTAAAAGGAAGTAATTTTGGAAGGGCAGGAAAGAGGAAGACAGTTCATGAAGAATACTCCAGGAATAACTCCACACAAGATGTTTTCTTGAGATTAATGAATTTGTTGTACATGCCCATAATTATTTCCATTCACATGGAACAGGTCCAGCTGCTTTCAGCATCCACAAATGAGAAGCAGAAGGAAGCAGAAGAGAAAACAATCATATTTTGTTATGTCCAACAGTTAAAATCACTAGATAGCAAATAAATTATGCTAGGCACAATTGAAAGCTGAATTAGCAGCAATCACTTGCAGCATAACACAACAAGACAGCTGAGATAAATGAGAAGGGGCTTGCATTGCATCGTATTGAGGAACTGAAAGATACGTTGCCAAGATGCATGTTTACAGAAACTGAACCTGAGGTCAAATAACTGATTGGCTTCTACTCATACCTGTATTAATGTACGCCTTATTTGTGGCTGTTTCTAATCCCTTCCCTGGCTCTCTGTGCACCAGAAAAACTGACTCTTGTAATAACTACCATTTTAGTTGTACTACAGGAATCCTAGCACAAATCTGGCCTCAGAGGGCTGATGTTCAGGTATTAATGAGCAGGGTGGACCAGTCTTTTGCCAGATGACAAATAGGAGCTGCCACCCCACTTTAGATAACTCTGGTCTTTAGAACTGTGCTATGGACAGCAAACCAAGAGGGAAATATTTCTCCAAGGTCATGTCAGTCAGGGCATGCCTCCACAGTACCTTGTGAGGAGATGCAAGCTTGGTCCACATGTATGCCAGAGCATTGTGTAAATTACTCTAATCCAAGAGCCGCAAGTCCCAGTTAAAGCTGTACAAGGGCTGGGCTGATACATGCTTGGCTCCTCAACACGTCTTAAGAGCTTAAGCCCTTGGTCAGCTTGAAGTGCAAGCTCAGCAATTGCACATAAGCCTGAAAGGTACCATTTAGGCTTTCTCACTGTTACAGCTACATTAGCTTTCTAAGGTTCAGGTACTTTGACTTGTTAAAAAAAAAATCTCCTTCATCTGTTGCTATAACAACTCTCTTGCCTTTCTACTCAGCAACAGTGTTGGCCAAGACTTTAATTTTGTTATTCCTTTTATTGCATTCTGTGGTCTTTCAAAGATATTTTAACTTGCCATGGTTGAAAAGCACCTTTCATTGGATAATGATAAGTCTCAACCATGGAAGAGGACTGGAGCATGGCCCAGCTCCCTTAGAAGAACTAGGCCTGGGTTTCCATTTTATGGCGGGAATGTTTGTCCAAAAAACTACAGAGCTGGGCTACTTATGTAGCGTTCATCCAAATCTAGAAGCTGAGAAGTACTCCTGGGAGCTATAAAAAGTCATTATAGAGTCTGTGCACCTAACATGCTTTAAAGACAATATGGATATTCTCACACTTGAGAGCAGCCCTGTGGACCTGGGGGTACTAGTGGATCCAAAGCTCGACCTGAGCCACCAATGTGCAGTTGCAGCCCAGAAGGCCAACTCCATCCTGGGCTGTATCAAAAGACGTGTGGCCAGCAGATCGAGAGAGGTGATTCTGCCCCTTTACTCTGCCCTAGTGAGACCTCACCTAGAATACTGTGTCCAGCTCTGGTTCCCCCGGCACAAGAAATATGTGCACCTGTTGGAAAGTGTCCAGAGAAGGGCCAGGAAAATGATCTGAAGGCTGGAGAACCTCTCTTATGAGGACAGGCTGAGGGAGTTGGGGTTGTTCAGTCTGAAAAGAGAAAGCTCTGGGGCGACCTCATAGTGGCCTTCCAGTACCTGAAGGGGGCCTACAGGAAAGCTGGGAAGGGGCTTTTTACAGGGGCTTGCAGTGAGAGGATGAGGGGTAATGGTTTTAAGCTGAAAGAAGAGAGATTTAGGTTAGAGATCAGGTGTAAATTCTTCAGTATAAGGGTGGTGAGACACTGGAACAGGGTGCCCAGAGATGTTGTGGGGGCTCCATCCCTGGAGGTGTTCAAGGTCAGGTTGGATGGGGCTTTGAGCAGCCTGTTCTAGTGGAAGGTGTCCCTGCCCACGCAGGGAAGTTTGAACTTGATGATCTTTAAGGTTCCTTCCAACTCAAAAAATTATCTGATTCTGTGATATCCCTAACATCAGTGTGTTTAAAAGCTAGCCAGCGTGATACTTTTGCTTTGCCTTCCTAAGTTGCAGTTGTTCTTGCTCCATGCAATAAAAAAGTCACCAGTTTTCTGCACAAACGTATCATGCCAGAGGGGATCCTTGAGGATGCAACAGAGCATATCTCAGTTAGGAGGAGACAGGGAATTTGAGACCAATTACATCCATGTCAGGCCTACTGCCGGCAGCCTGTGGGACATTCCTCTGAGGGTGAAACAACATGAAGACACCTTCTAGCTTTGCTGCTTCATTAAGTTTCCAACAAGGAGCTGTTGTTCCCATAGCAAACAAGCACTCTTTAGACTCTGGCTTTCAGCAGCATTTTACTTTCTGTGTCAGAGACATAGAAGTATGTTCTCTATTTCAAAATACACCTGCGCCACAGGCTTTCCGAAATCTTTGAAGGATACCTCAAATTTAAAAAATTATTTCTAGCTCCTGATATGAAAAAACAGGCAGGAAATTTCCAGAAATGAGTGGATGAAACAGAGGATCTGAAGGGAATGAGACAAGCAGGGCCACAATATAATTGTTTCCTTAAGGGTGAGGATTTGGCCCTCGCCTATTGATTTCACTGGAAACCTGATTCAAAATAAGGAAGCCAAAATCTATTTGTTTTATCCCTGCTTTCTTTTCTCCTAAAGAGTAGCTGACAGGTAGAGACTAAGCCAAGAGAGAACAGTCCCTAGATTAACCATTAATGGAGACAAATGCCAGGTGTAGATGTCAAATGCAATTTTTCATTCCCTGCTGATAGCAGAAGGTTCCACAAAGCAATGCCAAAATGTTAGGGTAGAAAATGCACTCATGGCTTGCCCAGTCCTTTTGTGACTTTTTAAAAAGCTTTTTGTTTTCAAAAAGCAATTTCGCTCTAGTACTTCCATTACTCCATGTGGCTTTGTCACAGTTGATCTTCATTAAAATTGAAGACACTATAAAAGAAGGCACATTTTTATCGCAAAGGTAATTGTTCTGTAATTTGATCCATTGCAAGTGCCGGCATGCAAAATAATGTCATGCACTAACACATGCTGTGTAGTGTTAGACATTGACAAAACCAGCAGTGTTTGTTTTGATTTAGGAATTACAGTGAAATCATCTTCTCCAAGAGGCATTTTTCTATAGAACAGACATGGGCATAGTCACAGCCAGATCTGAGGCTTCAATTCACACACAGGAGAGCCTGGAAATCTTTCATGATTTAGCATGAAGATGGGACCCAGGTTTCACTTTGTTGACTTCTTCAAGAGCATGCTTTGCTGGAATGATCTTTTAAATTGTTATCTATTTTTTGTGAGACAATATGGTTTCACCTTTGTGGAGTGAAGGGCACCCTGACGTTGCAGGCATTTATGCCTCAGCTCTCAAATGGGACATTACAGTAATAGTCTTTACAACTCTGTAAATCCAGCAAGGTTACTCTGATGCCCCAATTCTGTATGGTGATGAATCTCCTAATGAAGGGAAAACAGAGCAATTTAAGACCACCAAAGTTCTCTCAACAGTTGTCTTTTGACGCCCAACTCCTTCTGCATGGAAGCCTCAGTTATGGTTTCCTTCAGCTGTAAGTTTGCCTGCCTGAAACCCACTCACTCATTCTAAAATGGCTGATTAACAGAGTATCTGTTCTAAATCAACAACCAGTAATGGAAGGCATGTGCTCCTTAAGTGGGTATTGTTTGCCTGGAGTATGCCTGTCCATTTATTACTTGATAATAAGACACAATGTTCAATGTCCTAAGACATTTCACAACAAAATGTACTGGCTGAGAGGCTGAGAGGGAGAGAGTCAGGGGAAGGTATTATGCCCTTAATGAGTTTAATAGAATTGTGTTTAGAGATAGCACCTGAGCTGTCAAAAGTCCTATTAGGCTTTCCAAAGTGAGTAGATTTTCTGTATCATTTCCTGGAAGAAAGAGCTAGATTCTTTCTTTATTGTGTTAGTGTGTTCTTAGTGGGGAAAGAAAGGAGAGGCAGACCTGAATGTAAGGGGAAACCTAAGAGACTCCAAGGAAGTAAATGCAAAGTGTACTGCAATTGCCTTGGAAGGTCCTGCATCCACTGCTACTCACAAGCACATAGGAAAACAATGCTTTCCTGAGCATTTTAGCCAAAAAGCAGTGTGAGCAGTTGGTCTAATATAGAAGAGTATTTTTTGTTTGATTTTAGCAGGAACAAATTAACAGAACAGCTTCCTTTTAACTCCATTTGCAGCTTTAAAAAAAATATTTTCAATGATGCTGTCTATTCTGTTGTAAGCAAACTCCCATTTGCATCCATCTGATTTTGACCTGAGTTAAAGGTGCTCCAGAGTTCTTCTTTAACAGCAAGGCACTCCTAATTGCATTGCAATGATCCTTAAAATAGGAATGCCTGAACACTAGCAAGCAATTGGTTTCTTGAGCACTTGCAAGGGGTCACAAACTGTGCCTCACCTGAACTTGTGCAGGTTGCTATTTGCACAGATATTAGCATATTCTTGTTGGTGGTTAAGAGGACAAATAAGGAGTACTCTAGCAGAGCTCTACCAAAGGCTACCATTAACAGATCATATGCAATAACTATGAAGAAGGAATGTCAGGGAAATAATGTTGCTTCTTCATCCAGCTTCGCTTTTAGTAAAGTCGCTGGGTGTGCAACCTTACACTTTAACTCTTTCAGCTCTACTATTGAAAACTTCATGCCAGGAATACTATAGCTGTGGGTGCTGTAGGCAACATGAAGATAAAAGGAAAGTAAGTTTGGCAGAATTTTTTTCACAGATGTGTACCAAGTAGAAATGGCACATATGTTGTTAGTAAACAGCATTATCTCAGCTTCTGAGAATCAATTACACCCACATACATATCTGCTTTTACAGTCCATAGTGTTTTAGAATGATCTGCTTATAAGTCTTGAGTTGAAGAAGTAAGTCTGTGTGAGAAGGAGGATGGAAAAAAAGACCATTGTTCTCATGAGAGCTTCTCATTATCTCAGATTATGACTTCACAGCAGTGAAAAAGGACTGAGATCCTCAATATAATTGTCTTCATTTTGTAAAAATAAATACTTATAAAATGAGCTAAGCAATGAGTTAGGCCAAGATTTTATGATGGTATCTTGCCCTTGATTAATGCAATTTCAATCTGTCTTAAACTGTACCTGCCTATGGGAAAAGATTAACTTCACTCTAGCACTGATGTAGTAGCTTGAGCTGACCAAACTAGACTCACACTTGAAGTTGGTTTCCTATATATGTTTGGTGATCAAGGACAACTTAGTAAATCATCTGAATAGTAATAATTGCATCTTACCTGCAGGTAGCTCATTGTCTCCAAAGCATTGCAGGTTTGAAATTTTTTGCTTTATTCATCAGAATTCAGAATAGCTACCACCCAACACTTACAGACATAGTCTGTAAGTGGCAGGTTTCCCACAGAGGTCAACTAAGGAGGCAGCATGAATTCCTGGAAATTCTGAAGAACAAGGAGTGGACAGAATACATTACAAAGAAATTGTGAAAGTGACTTAATTTTGGCAAGAGAAAATAAGAATGGAGGACAAAGAGGTGGAATAGAACAGAAAAATAAAGATCAAGCTATACTGCCCTCATTGAATACCTCCTACTGGAGCTCAAAATTCTGTTAAATTAAGGGGGGGGGGGGGGGGGGGGGGGCGCAGGGGGAGGGAGCAGAAAGAAAGAAATTCAAAGACAGGAGAAAATGTGTAAGTTGGTAGCAGCACCTGGAAGTTAAGCATCGCCTGGTTTTTGTGCAGGGAGAGGATTTATTAAACTACTGTGATGGGACCCTAAGAAAATGTGAAGCACAGGGCTGTGAAGAATGTACTGAACAGCTTGAGAGAAACAGCACAGATGGCTCTAGAGATCACTTGCATCCAGATGACAGACTCAGAGAAAGGTGGTAAACTGGCTGTAGAAATCAGCCATTGCCATCCTATCACAGAGGTATGCATTCTTACTATCACTTTTTTCATCCCAGGTACCAAAAGAGGCAAAGTAATTCAGACTAGGCCAAAGAAGAAGATTATCCAGTCTTACGCAATTTTAATGAAGTATTTCTTGCAAATAAAACCTTCTGAAACAGCCATTTTGAGCAGACAAAAAGATTGCATGAATGTAACTAAATTCCAAAGAGTATTTTCCAAACAGGATGAGTGGGGGAAAAAATAAAAACTACCCCAATTTAAAATTATTGTTTAGAAGGAAGTGCTAGGGTTGGGTAATTTTGTGATTATAAATAAGATTTTTCAATGTTGTTACTAAGGTCAAACAATATTTTTGGAAAATAGGATAAAAAATAAACCTTAGACCTTTAATACAGGGAAAAACACTGTTTCTAGTCAAACAAATATGTTTCTGACTTGTTTTAATAATTCAGCCTCTTTTTTTTTTTTTTTTTCCACTTCCAAATGAAATTTATTTGTGAAATATGGTGATTTAAGTAAACTGAAGTAAAATGTACTAGAATGAGCTTCAGTCATAGCCTTTATGTAGGTCCAAGTCTGAGTGAGGAAAGGCTGCCCACAGACTGTCAACAGCCCCTGGGAAAACTCTGCAAGCAGAATTAAGGAAACTGCTTGTGTATCTCTCCAAAACTGAGGCACCAGGATAAACCTGCAATGCTCCCTGCACTTTCATCAGCTGAAGAGGGAACCAGTGCTTTCAAAGCTGGTGAAATTCTACCACTTCCTTGAACAGCAAGGGAGTAAGTTACCTGATACACACAGGGAGGGTAACTGCTGCGTATGTCCAACATGTAAGTAAGGTTAAGCAAAATAAAAAGCTGTTTCAACTTCTCCTGTAGCATCAAGAGTGGTCCAAAGCTACAGATCAAGATGGGTAGATCTGGTAATGTCCCACAAGCTGGGGCTGGGACACCTCAGAAACACAGGGGTTTATTTTTCACTTTTCAGCCTGTAATATGGAAACCAAACCACTTGAGTTTTGTCAAAGTAACATGCAGTCTTGATCTCAAGGCATTGAAAGGCACTAGATTAACCATATAAAGCACTATAGTAACCACAGGCACTATAATAACCATACAAATACCAAGATGTAAATATAAAGGTACCAATTTGGCCAGATTATGCCTTTTCTGCTACATGAAATAAAAGGAATTATTTTAACATGAGCATAACTAATGCACTGTTGAATTGTTAACCCATAGGAGTGTGCCAAGTGATTAGTTCATTATTAAGGTTTCTATCCTTGAAAAATGGTATAAAATATTTCAATAATATATATATATATTACTTTCAGTCTAACTTATTAAAAATAGGTTATAACAGTAGTTATGTAGTAATGGAAGAATAATCAGGTATGATCACAATGAATCTAGAATAAAGGGGGGAAAATGCACTGTGTGTGGCATTCTTATCACAAGCTCAGTTTCTTGAGGACAAAACAGTAAGAGTCTGATTGAAAATGTTTGCAAATCTAGTGTGGAAGTAGGTCTGCCAGCCCCAGTTATACCATCTATACACAGTAATGTACTCTTTTCTAATAAATAAAAACAATAACAAAATCAAAATATCCAAAGCAAAGCAACACCTTTGAGATGGTTTAATTAAACTGGATCCGACTGGGATTAATTTGTTCCCTGTCATCAGCTCAGGTAGGAGCTCTAAGGAAAGACAATATGTCAGACCTAATTGTGCTTTACTTAATGTGAAAATGGCAATAGACTCTCTAGTGGTCACCAGAGTAGTAAAACAACCTTTTAATTACTTCAGCAGTCTCATTTCACCATTGCTTGAGGAAATATCCTACCACTGCTCCTTGGCCATTGTCTCACACCTGTCCCATGCAGCAGCAACAAAATGACACTTATCTACCCTCAGACTTTTATGCATCCCTATAAAATACCCTGTGTTGGCTGCTGCCAAAAGGAACATTAGTTTGAGGTGAGCGCACACTCTTGAATAATAGCACAGGTCAAGAAGACTGCTAGGGACAAGAAAAGAATAAGAAAGTGAATCCACATCTCACCCTCCTGACAACTCACTCCTGAAGGAGTGCTGGTGAGGAAAAGGTATCCAGATCTTGTGCTAACTGGCACTTAACCATAATTATAGAATCAGGGGATGGTTTTGACTGGAAGGGGCCATAAAGTTCACCTTGTACCAACCTCCTTGCGATGGACACCTTCCACTAGAACAGGTTGCTCCAAGCCCCACCCAACTTGGCCTTGAATGTTTCCAGGGAGTGATCAGCCATAACTTCCCTGGGTAACTTGATGTCATAAGCTTGAGATCATTCATCCGATGTCACAGGCATAGGGTGCGGTGGCTCAGTTTCTCCCACAGTTCATTTCATGTATGGGGCCAGAGAAGGTGCAGTGACAATAGAGCAGCCACCATACCAACGGGGAAAGGAGAAGAGCACAGGGGTCACCTGAATATCAGTAAGGTCCCATGTATTGGCATTTCTCTAGTTTTAAGGAGTCAAGTTTAGTTGGAAGCAAGGGAAACTGGATGCAGGGTGAGCAGGGAACCTAGCAAAACAAGAAAATACCAGGTTTTTCACATCTGGCTGCAACTGCAAGATAACTCAGGAGGTTGAGAAGTCCTTATTCTCACAAAAACATTATTTCCAGGGCAGGGAGAGCTTGCCAGGACTTTTCAAATCTGGGGCAGCAGTGTGTGCTGTAGGACCCTCCTGTCCACTTGTGATGTACTGTAACACTGCAGTAGATAGACTTAAGGTTTTAAGGAGAAAAAACAGGAATTTCAGGGATGAGTAAAAAAACCCAACCAACTAAGTATAGACTTCAGGATTTGAGCACAGCAGCAGCAGCAGCAGCACTTAGGTACAGCTCTCTCAGATGAAAGGGAGACGTCAATATACTTAGCAAGAGTAAATCCCGCTTAGCAAGATACATTACATTATTTGCTGTAGCACAGACAAAAGCAAACACACATCTGACCTAAAAGATTCCTTCCAATCTGAAAAGTTCATCCTGTGGGACTCAGCATGACACCCTCAAAGGACTAGAACTGCTGCATGAAATATTTCTGAGATTCAGCTCTCTGATAGACTCTTGACACAAACATAATATCACTATTTTACACAAAGAACACTTCTCACAACCATGCTACCTCTGATCTCTCAGTCCTGATCTTTAAAGAAGATCTCCAAAATGCCTTCCAAAGGCAAGCCTGAAGCTAACATTTTAAACTCCTCAGGGAACTAAAAATGGGGATTCAATAGAGATATTGATTTCACGGCACAATATAATTTCCTTTCCCCTCCGCTAACCTTTCCATGTTCCACAGGCTTTAAATTATTTTTTCTTTCTTTCTTTCCCCTGGAGAGAGAACTGCCTTACCAACTTTCTCTTTTCTACACACATTAACTACCTTTTCTTTCAGAGCTAGATTACCTGGTACATACCTGAGCAATTGCTTTCATTTTTTGTTTAGCTCTGAAGTTTGCTATTTTTTTTTCAGAGTTGAGGGAGGCTGCTGTGCCTGAAAATTTGTCTGCCTTTTCCAGTTATGCCAGATGATTAAATAAAAGATGGTACCTCAATGTGCACATCTGGTTTTATCTCGTGTCTTCAGAATGCTGTTGCTAAAACAACACAAGCACATTTCCTTTGTAAATATTTCTGAAATTGGCAAGTTAAGAGAACACAGTAAGTAAAGTACACCAAGTTAAGTGAAACATGAGACATGATGAGATCCTATTCAACTATACAGCAAAGTGGATCAACGTGTAGTGGTGGAATAATAAATAATCAATACAAGAGTACTCACTGTGGACTATGTTTAGACATATACTTTTTTTTTCTTTTTCCTTTTTTCCTCTGCCTCAAAATCACCAAAATATTCTGGTAACAATTTGCTGTCTATAGGCTGCTTCATATTAAAGTAAAAAAGTGATAACACTATCACCCTAGAGAGCACTGTCCAAAAGACTGCTCTCAGACCAAAAAGGAGCTGTCTTCTAAACACAGTATATTAATACTGTACCCTGTGACTGTTCCACCTGCTGATTCAGGAGGGATTCAAGGGACTTCTCTAGGCAGTGCCACATCAGCCAATGTCTTGTGATTGTCCTGGAAGAGCTGGGGCAGCCTAAAAGACACTTGATGTTAAGGAAATGCAACCTAACATAAGAAACCCATAGGTGAGGAAGAGTTCCTTCAGGCTCCCCCTTTGTTGGACTCAGCAAAAATAGAGACTATCTCAAATATTCTAAGTCAATGCTAGCTGAGGACAAGGTGCCTAAGATATGGACCACAAACTGAGAATGTCACCCTTTCTCAATGCCTGAGGCAGACATGATGTGAAGGATCACTTGTCACTGTTTGACTCAGGTCCGACTCCTACCCAGGTAGGGAAGGAAAGAGAGAAAAAGAGAGAGACTTTGCTGGATTGAAAACTAAACTACACAGCTTGAATTAAACACTAATGATATAAGAAAATATATACAATTATATACAAACATGTTCAGATATGTGCAAAAGCCTCTCGCCTCCCCCCATCCCCAGCAACTCCCACAGTTCCGAGAAATCCTGGAGCTGCTGCTGGAGAGAGCACAGAGTGATGAGGGTCAGGAGAGCTCGAGCCTGGGGGTCGATGGTGATGGATGGACGGAGTCCTCCCCGGATGCTGGCCATAGATGGAAGAGAAGGGAAGAAGAAGAAGGAAGGAAGTTGTCCTCTGTGATCTCTGACCTTCCCCGGAGCTTACATAGATATACGGAATGGAATATCTCTGGCCAGTTTTGCTGTCTGTCTAACTCAGCCTCCTACGGGGGCGTCATAGATCTCCCCGTAGTGTCTGAGCTGGCAGAGTGAAGGTGTGACCTTGAAGACCCAGCAGTTACAAAAACATTCCACTCTTATCAGCCTTAGCTAGAACACACTGTGACTAGTTAAAAGAAAGCTTACTGAAGAAAAAAAAAATCAGTAAAAGGAAAATTGCCTTCATCCTGGCTCAAACCAGGACATCACTGCTCCCAGGTTCTTTGCCAGTAGGACCAGCTTGTTAGGCTGGATGTTCCCCTCTAGTGACCTGATAAGAACAAGAATGAACAAAACAGGTAAGATATTAAAAATAATTTCAGAATCTAGTAGAACGGTGAAACAGTCAGTTTGTAAGCTCTGCACAATTTTTCTAAGAACACTGATGCTTGTACTTTTTTCAGCTAATGAGTAACAAAAAAATATTCCATGTGACTTCATTAGCAGCATTAATAGCTTCATTATAGTCTTTGCGAACTTCCGCTATATATCTGATCCTTCAAAACAAGTGAACATTTATAAATGAAATACAAGCAGAAAGCAAGAGAATAATATATAATCACTCCATAAATTCTGTTTTGATGGACAGTATCCTTTCATACATAAGACAGTTCCAATTTACCACATGAAAAATAACACAAATATCTCATAACACATTGAGACATCGTTGTGATAAAATAAAGCGTTGAGCCAGACTTGATAATATTTCCAGAATTCAAAGCACTAGAGCTACCTGTGGGAGACACTTCCTCATTTAAATTTCTTAGTTGCTCTAGGTCTGTCCTTGCTGCAAGTATTATTTTTGCTGTATTGTATTTTTTATATTCTTCAGAAGTTATTCACAGAAAGTGAACACCACAAGTAATTGCTATGTTAAAGTAAAAATTGAATACAGTAAGTTAGCTTTAATACTATGTGTCCAGCACAGACAACTTGGAAACTTAAAAATGTTTAGCACTCTGTTTTGCTATCAGGCAAATATTTATTTTAAAAGACAGCAGTTACTAATGGACACTATTTACTCTTTTTTTTTTTTTTCCAAAAATATTCCTTTGAAAACCATAAATGTAAGTAAAAAAATTATATCCTGTGACTACAATTTATTATGACATTCTTTTTCTGGTTAGTAAAAAAAAAGATAATGCATAGAAAGTTATTATTTTTTTATATGACTATGTTTTTTATTCTTATTGTATATATCCATAAAGAGAGTCAGTGGAGGGACCAATTGCTCGAGTTGTTGACCATTCTATCAGGCAACAATTTAAGAGAACACGAAAATGGAAGAGACAACTTAGCACTTTTCAGAATCAATCTGCTAGCTCTTTGAGAAGCACTACAAATAAATGGGGCTTTGCTAATCAGTAGCTATGATTCCATGTCTTTGAACCTCATGTGCTCATGGATCACAGAAGAAAAAAAAAAAAAATCATTGCCTTTCCTCTCCACCACTCATGTTGTAAATAAAAGGCTAGGTGTTTTATTAACATGAGTTCAATAATAATTTGCAGTGAAGCAAAACCTCTCCTCTGCTGGTGCCTCGGTATTGCAGTAAATGACTGGGAGGCTGGTTTGCATGACCCTCACATGTGCTCTGTGCCACCTGAGAGCCGTTCCCAGAAAGCCAAAGCACCTTTCAGGAGTTCAGGAGTTAACTAATAATATTAGAATCCAGAATAAAGTCTTATTCCTTGAAAAAAAAATGCTAAATTAGTTTGCCCAAGGGATTTTTGGATTCTGAAAAGTTCCCACAATGTTAGGAACATCCAGGATGTCAGTTGGAAGTACAGCTTATTTAAACATCAAGGTACAATCAGAAGTGATTGCAAATTTGCACACCAGCACATGCCTACTTCCCCATGTCAGGACATCCACTCAAAATTGAAAAATGTGTTACTTATTTGTTATCTGTCACATATTTTATCTCACTGATTCATCTACTCATTAATTACATGAAGAAAACAAACTGAGGGGAATAATCTCTTTAGTTAGCATACTAGACATGAGCTGAAAAAAACTGTTCTCTGTCCATCCATTACTAGTGTAGGAGTGAGATGCATCATTGATCTAACTTTTCTTTCACATTGTTGAAAAACATAAAACAACCCTGCTGACGTCAACAAACTATTCAATTTCTCAGACTTTAATGATAGACACTGATGCATCTGTCATCTCTCCTGTGCATGACGACCTAAAATTAACCCAATTTTTAAAGCAAAACAAGAGTCAACAGGGTAGCAGAAATAGGAAGGTTGGTCATGCCTGTGTAAACAGAGATGCACAATTTTGGCACAACTCCAGCAAAAACTTTGGATAAGTGAGACGACAGGCCTACCACCTGTACACTGAATGTAACACTTGCTTTCTGCTGACAGCTCAGAGAGAAAAATATGCCCTAAGTGGTGAGTGATCGAACTCAGCTGACTATATTACATTACTCTACTTTCTCACAAGAAAATCACCTCCTTTTCTATATTACGGCTTGCTAGGTGAACATGGAGAGCACATATGGAGGAGCGACGAGGAGCAGCTCTGGGAGGTGGTCTCCCACGCCTACACCAGTGGCTCCAGTATGCAGGGCCAGGCAAACGTGATGGCTGAGCTCATTTCAACATCCAGCATTTTGCTTTCTCCTTTGCTAGTATTTACTGCCTCCCTAGCACAGACAGAGAGCAGAAGAAGACTGTGCCAAACCAAGCTTGGAGATTAAAGTGATTTCACAGGCACACAACTGGGTTTTAATGTCAGACTGCCACCACTAACACACAGCCCCACAAACAGCCACACTGTCCTAAGGGGAAAAGATACAGTTAACACCAGCAGATGCTCTCATCCGTTTTAGAAATCCTCACCTTCAGTAAAAGAACTGTGCACTCTCAGAATAGGGAACAATATAAAACCTGAAACAGTCATCAACATCCTATCTAGTACTGAGGTTTCAAGGACAGGATCTCAGATTGCATCTGTAAAAGCCCTAAAACTTTGAGGTGTGCTTCTCCTGACTTCTCTGGTGCTTTTTTACTCCCCAGCCTCTGTCGGTTTGCCTAATAGTAAAGCAACAGGAATCTACACTACTTTTTTCACAATCACAGTAATGTGTTGATATTTTAAACATAGTCTCATAGGTCAGGACTCTGCTCCTAAGAGCTTCTTCCTGAGCCTGACTTGTCAGTCAACAGCTTCAGTACAAGAGCCAAGTTTTGCTCTTCCACAGAGTGAGCCAGGCACCAGAAAATTACAAAATATGTCAGTCTGCACACAGAAGTCCCAAGGTTAAGGCAAAAGAGAGCTCCGATCTAAGGTGCTAGCAGAGAGGGGCAATAGCATATGGAGTGAGAAAAGTAAAACACCAGAACAAAACAGCAATGATAAATAGTAAGAGTAATTTTTTAGAAAAATCTTTCTTTCTTCATCTATGAAGAGAGCTCTTCTTTAATAAATGAATGTTATAGGTTACTCAGCTGCTTGTTTTCACTTCTGTATGATTTGTATCCAAAAGGCTGTGTTTAAGATAGAGGAGCAGAAGCTTTCATTCATAGATCATTATCTGTTCTCAGAGGCAGACATCCTCGCACTCACTTTTAAACCTTTCCCTCCTCAAGAGATTTCCAGGACTGGGAGAACAAGCAAGGAATAATCATACTGTGCTTTTGTTTTAAGCTTGTCTTTGATCCTGCTAACTGTGCAAAAATCTTTGACATTTACTGCCACCCTTCCCTTTAGCACAAATGAAAATAACTTAATTTACCTGTCATTGTGCTGGGCAAAATGATCTTGTGGACACCTTTACACCTCAGAAGGCCATGAGGATCTCACTGCAACCAGAAGAAAGAAAGCAGAATTTGTGCCCACTTTTGTCACAGCTTGTAAACGTTTATCTAACACATAAGAACATTTGGCAAAAATCTAGGGAGTTGATAAGGAGGCTGGGCTCGTTTGGGGACAATAAAAGGAAAGAGGCCAGCCTAGTCCCAGAAGCAATTGTTTAGCTTCATTCAAGAAAAGGAAAAGATGAAGACATAGCAGTACCATATCTGCCACAGAAAACACGTTAGGCCCACAACATTATGTATGTAGTAACTTTAAGCATGAACAAATTTTTCTAATATGTGTATGCATACACACACATATATGTCTCTGTATATATATTTGTTACTTATTCACATGTATGTATACATATAGGTACATGTTATAGATTGTGTCCCAATAATTGACAGGAACCAGTCCAATTAATCAAATTGGTTTATTAAGCAAGCGGCAGCAAGCAAAACAGCGCTGGGCGGCCGGGGAGTCTTTGCTCCGCCAACGGCGCGCACCCACTTCCCGAAAGTAGCTGATTATATACTCTTCTGGTTCCCGTATATGTGTCAATCCTGGTATACTTTGTATCTCAGCGACGTATTGCTAGAGGATCGGTCTTGTCCCACCTCCTGATGGTCGTGAGGCTGAAGGCTCCTCATCTTTATCAGTGTCCTATGGGTGAACCTTTACAGCTTATCGCACAGCTTAGCTCTTCCCTTTGAAGTGTTAAAGAACACCAGATGCCTGTGATTTAGGTATTGAGGTGTCAAAGCACACTAGATATCTTGTGATTTAAGTATGTGAAGGGTCAAAACTTTGTAATTTTTCACCAGCCTTTAAGAAAGCCTGATTTGATTAACAAACATAATTTTATTTATTACAATCCCCCCTTTTTCTTTTACCATTTTGTTCATCAAATCTTTGGAGTTCAGCGTAACTTAAAGCTAATGTTTCTTCCATTGCCGATTCCTTATCTAATGGCTCGTATTTAGCCCTGATAAGCATTAAATGGGCAGCTTCCAGCCTGCCCTTTACAATTTCAATTAATTTGTTCAATATACAAGGACCAAATGTTAATCCCAAAATTAATAGTATCATAGGTCCCGCGATCGTAGACAATAGGGTAGTCATCCATGGGGAATAATTGAACCAAGATTCATACCAATTTTGCTGTGCTTCTCTTTCTTTCTTTCTTTTTTCTAATCCTTCTCGTAGTTTTGTCATGGTGTCTCTAACTACTCCAGTGTGATCTGCATATATGCAGCATTCCTCATCTAGAGCAACACACAACCCCCCTTGCTGTGCAAACAATAAGTCCAATCCTCGACGGTTTTGTAATGCTACTTCTGATAAGGATCTCAGGGAGGCTTCTAAAGCACTAATAGATTTCTCTACTTTTTCTAGATCTTCATCTACAGCTGCTCTGAGGGAATTGAATTTTTGATTTTGTTGTATTAAGGAGGCTGTCCCTGTACCGACTCCAGTTGCACCTAAAGCTACCAGCGTGGCTACTGTTAGGGCTGTGAAGGGTTCTCGTTTGTTCAAATGATGTTTTGGGACTGTTTGATATTCATAGGCAAATTCCTCTGGGTGATATATAATTTTAGGAACTACTAACACTTGGATACAATAATCCTGGTTTTCATTGAATAATTTCAGCGATAAGCAAGGAGTTACTCCAATGGAGGAGCAGACCCATTTGGTATTCTTTGCTGGTAATAACCAGTCAGCTGGTGGTTTCCTATTTGAGGGGATCGTGGCTTTACACAAGTGCTTCTTATTGTGGGGCACGTTCCCAATGCACCTCCCCTGCCCGGTTACTTGAGCCAATGTAATTCCCTGGCTCTGACTGGTTTCCTTTTTCCACAGACATTGTGAGGGGTTTGACCCATTGATTCGTTTAGGGTTAGCAGTTACTCCAATTGCCTCATAAAAAGGTGGTCGAATGTTATAGCACAGCCAGCAGTGCTCTGTCAAGTTTGGATGAGTAACATTCAATACTTGATAGCTGGCTTGCACCAATTTCCAAAGAGAATTGCCCCTAGGCTCCTGGGTGTTAATATTTGTTGCTGTTGTTGTAATAGTCTCAGTATCTATTCCATTAGGTATCCCTTTATCCGAAGAGAGGGATATTTCTCCTGCTAGTACCTCATTCGGTCCCACCAGATCAGGGTCATTAGGGACTATTTCTTTCTTTATGTAAATGAGTCCCCCTCTATCTGTTCCAGGTTCCCAATACCGTATTCCCCAAGTTTTTCCCAGTAGCCACCCTTCATCATAAGGTTGTTGTATAGTTAATTCTAGATGGGTGCAATTTCCAGGATTGATAATTCCCCCAGACCGATCACGCTGGGGGGGCCTGCATCCCTGAGGGCCCCATTTAACTGTCAAGTACCTATCTGGCCCTGCTCCTGGTTTCCAATTTGAGGCGATCGTTTCACATCCCCAATAAGCACAATAATACTGGTTGGGAGCATTGCAATATGTTCTCCCGGGATTGGAGCTTGGACACAGATAATGCCCCATAAGATTCAAACAGGGTTTTATGGGAGCTAACTCACATAAGTGTGTTTTAAATGTTGGTGCCCCAGGACTAGTGACAGTTTGAATCACGTGATGATCCTCCCACCTACTTAATATCCATTTAAATGGCTGGTGAGAGTATCCGTGTACATTTACAAAATTTAGTAGAATTAGAATTAGAGTGTGTCGAGGAGGGTGGAAACCCGGCCGGTTAATAAATTTAGTTTGAACACTCAATCCAGTTACCCAGTCCTTTTCAGTGCTATCACTCCTCCCGGGGCGTTTCGTGCGATTCCCTTGATTAACACTGAGGCAGTCCTCCCAGTGTCTTTGTACAGTCCCACTCTTTGGGTTCTGTTCTCCACAGCTTTTTACTCCTCTGCCTCGCTCGTCGACTCGGTTGTTTCGAGCCACGAGGGGTATCATCTTCTCGGCAGCAGGGGTAGTCTTCAGGAGAAAAGTCGCTTATTTCTGTGCATTTCAGGTGAATCACACTGAACCCCTTTAAGTGTCTTGCGACAAAACACTTTAATCACTAGGGTGATAGCAATAGTACTTGGGTTTAATACCCTGTGCAAATATCTCCTGCGTCTAGAGCCAATTTGGTGAGCTCACGCTCTCTGTCCCCACAAGGCTGGCAAACCCCTCGGGGGGGGGGGTATCCCGTAACGGCAATGGGTCCCCCACCTTTCTCGACACCCTTTACAAATAAAACAAATAAAAAGGATAACAGTTACAGCTCGGAATGTCCCACTTGATTTTTATGTCCCCTGTATCAACGTAACCGTACCCCACCCATATGCTGTAGTCGCTCACTTGTACCACAGTTATCTGTGTGTCCATTTACAACCTCCTGAAGGCAATCTTCAGATCTCCGGGCGGGCTTGTCACTTCCCAAGAATAGTCTTTTAATGGTCCTTTTACGCGGCTCGCATGGGTCCAGCCTCTCTCTGCTGTCCGGATGGCTGTTTCTGTGGTGAGTAAAACGAGATAGGGCTCTTCCCAACGGGGGGTTAATGAGGACTCTTTCCATGATTTGATTAGCACTTTGTCTCCTGGCTTTATGTTATGCATGGCTACATCCAAGGGGGGTCTCTGTACTACTAAGCCCTTATTCCGCAGTTTTACTCTCCTAGCCATAAGTTGAATTATATAAGGTCTAATTTGTGAATTTTCAAGTTGGGGGTGGTCCTGCGGAATTTCTAAATCATATGGCATCCCATATAACATTTCAAAGGGGGAAATTCCTACATCAGTTCGGGGCTGTGTTCTTATATTCAGTAGTGCTAAGGGGAGACACTTTACCCATGACATCTTAGTTTCTAACATCAATTTTGTGAGCTGTTTCTTTATTTCCCCATTTACTCTTTCTACCTTTCCCGAGCTTTGTGGATGCCAGGGAGTATGATATTCCCATTTTGTCCCTAAAGAGGAGAGAGCTTCCCTTGCTATTTTTGAAACAAAATGGGAACCCCTATCAGAGTCAATTACCTCAATGGATCCATACCTAGGGATTATATTTTCCAGCAAAGTCTTCACTACGGTTTGAGCGGTGGCTCTAGCTGTCGGGAATGCTTCCACAAAGTGGGTTAGGTGGTCTATGATTACTAATAAGTACTTATATCGTCCCACTTTTGGAAGGTCAGTGAAATCCAGCTGGATTTTAGCAAATGGTCTGTGAGCCAGTTCTCTTCCCCCCAGGGCTTTTTCCCGTAACTGATGTTTATTGACCCTTTTGCATGTCATACATTCGCTAACTATTCTCTTTGCTATATTGTATACGCCAATGCACATATACTTTGTGGCAAACTGATCCACTAACGCCTGAGTTCCCCAATGGGTGTTCTCATGGAATTTTTGCATGATTTTCAAGGCCAGAGGTTTTGGGAGAACTTCCCGGCCATCCGGGAGTTTCCACTTTCCTTCTTCTATCTCCCTGATTCCCATCTGAGTCAGCTTATCTTTTTCCTGCACTGTAAAACTCAGGATTGAGTGAATTTTTCCGTGTAGATGGCAATGGCTATACTTGGGGCTGTCACATTCATCATAAATTAGACATCTGCAAGGGACTTCATGGATTCCAAAATCCTTCCAACACTTATAACACGGGAATTCGTCTGATTCCTTTCCACAAGTTATACAGTCCTCCCGACTTCTTTTAGTCTGGATCACCATTAATGCCGCTCTTTTTGCTTCTTGATCAGCAAGATTGTTTCCTCTGACTAATGGGCTTAATCCTTTTTGGTGTCCTTTTAAATGTACTACGGCTATTCCCGCTGGTCCTCGTAATGCTTGTAAGACCTGGATTATTAATTCCTGGTGTATTAATCCTTTTCCTTGAGAATTTATTAAACCCCTTTCTTCCCAAATTTTTCCAAAAGTATGCACTACGCCAAAGGCATATTTTGAATCAGTATATATGGTTCCAATTTTACCTTTTAAAAATTGCAAGGCTCTTAATACAGCATATAGTTCACAAGCCTGTGCAGACCAACTAGGACTCAGAGGTCCTGATTCTATTACACTAAATGTTTTTCCATCAATGATTGCAAATCCTGATTTTCTCTTTCCTTCAACTACCCGGGATGATCCATCTACAAATAGCTTTTCTCCTTCTCCAAGTTCTTCCTCATCTAAATCTGGTCTGATTTTCGTTTGCTCTTCAATGTTGTAAAGGCAATCATGATTTATTTTGTCACTCGGCTCCCCATACAAAAACTGTGCTGGATTCTGCACGCTTGTTACCTCGAGTTCCAGTTTGGGAGAGGAGATTAGAATGCCCTCATATTTTAGGAGCCGAGCGTCTGTTATCCATTTGTCAGCTTTTTGTTGTAAAATTCCCCTGATGTTGTGAGGTGATAAAACCCTCAATTCTCCTCCAAAGGTAATTTTATGGGCTTCTTCTACTAAAAGGGCTGCGGCTACTATCGTTTGAAGGCAGGTGGGCCAACCCCTACTTACGGGGTCCAGGAGTTTAGATAGGTATCCCACAGGTTTCTTGCTTCCTGCCCATTCCTGTGCTAATACCCCAAATGCGGTCCCTTCATCAACATTGACAAATAGATAAAATGGTTTCTTTACATCTGGCAGGCTCAAAACTGGGGTATTTACTAAATCAGTTTTTAGTGTTTCTAATTGTTTATCATCATCCTCCGACCATTTCAATAACCCATCCTTAGTTAATTTGGTATAGAGGAACTTCACCTTTTTGCTATAGTTCTCAATCCATTGCCTGCAATAGCCAAAGAGACCTAATAATTGCCTAACCTGTCTTTTGGTTCTAGGAGTCGGTAATGACAATATGCCATTCACCCTCTCGGGGTCTAATTTCTTAGTTCCCTTGCTTAATCTGTGTCCCAAATATTTTACTTCTTTTTCAACAAATTGTAGTTTTGATTTTGATACCTTCAATCCTTGTAAACTCAAAAAAAATTAGTAACTTAATACTTTCCTGCCTCACTTTTTCTTCGCTATTACTAGCTAGGAGCAAATCATCCACATACTGGACCAGCGTAACTCCTTCACTTAACTCATACCCCTTCAGGATTTGTTCTAAGGCTTGTCCGAACAAGTTCGGAGACTCGGTAAACCCTTGAGGCAATACCGTCCACCGTAATTGTTGTTTCCGATGGTTATCTGGGTCTTCCCATTCAAAAGCAAAGTAATCTCGGCAATCTTCTTTGAGAGGGCATGCCCAGAAGGCATCCTTCAGATCTACTACACTATACCATTGATTATCGGGCCCTATTTGACTAAGGAGGGTGTGTGGATTCGCCACCACAGGGAATCTAGCTATTGTTCTCCGGTTAATTTCTCGTAAGTCATGTACTAACCTGTAATTTCCATCCGGTTTTTTTTTACAGGCAGGATGGGAGTATTAAAAGGAGACATACAGGGCTCTAGTAACCCCTTTTCAAGTAATCTTTGGATCTCAGGTTTCAAACCTAGCCTCCCCTCTCTAGGAAGGGGGTATTGTTTTATCCTGACTGGTATTTCTGGGTTCCTTATTGTTACTGAAAAGGGTTCAATATCTAACTTACCTACTGTTTCCGGAGTATACCAGACTTCAGGATTTATTTTCTCTTCATCTATTACTCGTAAGGGACACAGTTTAATTTTTAGTGTTTCATTTTTAGCTTCCAAACCAATTCCTAATTCGATCATCAAATCTCGCCCCAATAAATTATAGTCTGCTTCCGGCATGAGCAGCAGGGACCCAATCCCTACCTTAGAATGGGTTTCAAAAAACACATCTTTTATTACAGGTACTTCAAAAGGTTCTCCTTTTGCTCCAATGACCTGTATAGTCGCCGAGGATATTTTACATCCTTGGGGCAATTTTTGAACGGTAGATCTTTCTGCTCCCGAGTCCACTAGGAACTCAATTTCTTGTTGCTGGGGACCCACTTTTAATTTTATCAAGGGCTCTATCTTTTCTCGGGTTCCCAGCAAATAGAGCCCCTGACACCCCTAATCTTCTTTAAACATTTTCTCATCCATCTTTCTCTTTCTGCAGTCCTTTTTAACATGCCCTTTTCCTCCACAATAAAAAACATATCCCATGCCAGGTTGCGCTCCCCCCATAGCAACTTCTCTCAGCGGATATAAGTTACTTTTATCCTCCCTCATCCTAGTTTGACTTCGAGTTACTCGTCTAGTTTCAGGAGAACCAGAGGGAGAATCTGTATTGATAAAGTCTGGCGCTGTTGGGGGAGGTGAAGGCTGTGGCGGTGGTGCTGATGGTACATAAGAGGGGGGTGAGGTAGGGATTTCATCCTCGTTCCGGGTCTTTTTCCTACCCCCCTGTTTCTTCTCTCTCAAGGGATAAAGATTTACTCTAGTCTCTGACTTTATCCATAAGTGTGCATATTCACCCTCCTCCAGGCTAAAGGGTTCCTTGGAATAAACATAAATATGTAAAGCCTGGCATATCCAATATTCAAAGGACCCAAAAACGGGCCAATACAGGTGGTCACCTCTAATTTGTTTCCCACCCCAAACTTCCATGCAATAATGTATCATTTTTGCTTTATCTTTACCCTGCCTAGAAGGGTAATTCCAATATTTAATCATTATTCCTAACGGACTGTCTGGCGGTATCTGGGGTAACCTAACCTTAGGCACCGACCCACCCATGGGATCAGAAGGCTTGCTTTTCTTCTGTCCCATCTTCCGGAGTGCCTTCACACACACACACACACACAATCGCTTCCCCCTGTTTGTGGCCCAGTCCCTCGCGGGAGATGGGAACCGCACTACTGAGGGGTCCGCACTTGCTTCGTCCTCAAGGGGACGTCTCACACAGGCACACTCCGGGATACCCAACCCCAACCGAACGGATAACCGGCCTATACTTACTCACTCCTGAGTCTTCGTTCGGGTCTTCGTGCACAAAGTTTACGGGGTTACCGGTTTTTATTTGTTTGCTGTCGAATTTCGAGTTCGTCGGTAGAGGTTTTGGGTGTAAAAAACCCTCAACAGGGGCCGCTTACTCAGCGGGGCGCCTCCCCCGTGAGGTTTACAGCCAAATTGTCTCTATCCGAGTCACGGCACCAAATTTGTTATAGATTGTGTCCCAATAATTGACAGGAACCAGTCCAATTAATCAAATTGGTTTATTAAGCAAGCGGCAGCAAGCAAAACAGCGCTGGGCGGCCGGGGAGTCTTTGCTCCGCCAACGGCGCGCACCCACTTCCCGAAAGTAGCTGATTATATACTCTTCTGGTTCCCGTATATGTGTCAATCCTGGTATACTTTGTATCTCAGCGACGTATTGCTAGAGGATCGGTCTTGTCCCACCTCCTGATGGTCGTGAGGCTGAAGGCTCCTCATCTTTATCAGTGTCCTATGGGTGAACCTTTACAGCTTATCGCACAGCTTAGCTCTTCCCTTTGAAGTGTTAAAGAACACCAGATGCCTGTGATTTAGGTATTGAGGTGTCAAAGCACACTAGATATCTTGTGATTTAAGTATGTGAAGGGTCAAAACTTTGTAATTTTTCACCAGCCTTTAAGAAAGCCTGATTTGATTAACAAACATAATTTTATTTATTACAGTACATTTAGACTTGAGACCAGGCAATAAGCAAAAGGTGGTAGAAATGTTCATCTATGAGGAAAAAATCTGATTAGAATTAACTAATAGTTGCTGGAAAGAGGGGAAGATTAAAATGAATGGCTCACACATGCTACAGATGGGAGAGAAGGGTCTTGGTCTTTAACCTACTAAAGCATCTTCTTTGCTTTAAACTCCCCACCACAATGTGGAGGTTATTTTTGCACTTGCCATGCTCTGTTGTGTGCCAGGGAATTAGCTATGCAACCTCCCCCCCACTGGCCTTAGGCATGCCTTACTATGAGTCTTCCTCTGGTTCTTGAAACCATGTCAGGGAAACACATTCCAACATCTGGGATGCCCAAATTCATCTGGGACTGCTGACACCCTGATGGGTTTGTTTGCAACCCTGATTTCTTTGGATCTATTGTTTTGGAGAAAATAGGGGGCCCTTGTGCCTGTTAAGCTTCATTCTGAGTCACTTAAAAATGCAAAGCAAGTTAATCTCAGCAAAGCAAAGGGGTTAGGCTGGAAACAAGTCACACACACAAAAGGCAGAGAAGCACTAAGTACTAGGCTATCCTTCACTTCTGCCTGCTACCAAGGCTTAGAGAGCTGTGGCATGCTGAAGGCAGCCGAGACTGGCGCCACAGAGGCATCTGTGAGAGGCAGACCTCCATATCAGACCGGGGTCAGGCTGAAGGAACCATTTCCTCAGCAACATCTGAGTACAACCACAATATCAACACATATAAATTAATTTTCAAGCATGTTCCCCTTAATTTTTTCCATTATTTAATTTAGGGGAATATAATATCAATTGTGATGAGCCTCATCTGTGAATATGTAAATAGAAATATTTTTCAGACCCATTTACGGGTTACACGAAGACTTGACATACTGATTTTTCATGCTACAGTGGAGAGAGAACTGAGCTGGAATCTGCCTGACTTTCCATGTCCCAGGCACCACGACTTTCATTGTTGCATTTTTCATAGCTTGATTACAATTTATAAATATGTCAGAGAAACCATTATCATTAAGATGCTGTGCTTCCACAGAGACCACACACTTAAAAATAAACCAAAAATACATATCACTAAGTTGGCAAATGTTATCTCCATTTTCCACAGCAACTTTGCAAGCTGAGGCCCACTACACTTTGCACTTATCTACTTAATTTGAATCAGACTAGTAAATTTAAAATATTCAAAGATTAAAGTTGCAACTGATTAAAATAAAGAGATGGATGGGTGCATTTTATTCCAGATGAGAAAATCCCACCAGAAAACTAAACAAACTGTTCCTTAAACTTCCAGTTACAAGGAGGAGAATGAACAAGCCACATCTGATTTTAAGTTGAAGAATTTTTTGCTGCACATCCCAATAAACTAGAATTCAATTTTCAAGTTTGAGAAAAGAAAAAGAAAAAAAAGGATCAGAGAAATTTCTAACTAAAAGGACCTGTTTTGTTTAATGGAAGAAGACTCAAAACTTAATTTTATCTTAATAGACAAAAAAGAAGAAATCATCAACTAAAATTGGTCTTCACCCATGGCAGAAAATCACAGTCAGCATATATCTACACTGTGTACCCAGAATGTAAAATCAACCATGGTATATAACCTAGGGAAAATTTTAAAAAGCCATTTCTTCCTCAACTTAGAATGGTTGCTAACAGAACTACTAAAAAAATTCAAGAGCTATAAACTTGGAATTACTCATACACTACTGGAAACCTCTAAACCCTACCATTTTATAGATGAGGGGAGGAAAACAAAGAAAAAGAAGTGTTTCCAGAAAAAAAAAAAAATCCTACAAAAAAAAGAGACCTAATTACAAGAATATAGAGGAATCTAAAGAAAGAAAAAATGAAGTAGTTAAGAGTTGTGAGCAACTTGTACAGCATCTGAAAATCTCAGTGAAATCTCAACAGGCAAAATAATTAAGGGCAATAAGTTGGAATTTTTAATGAGAACAGGAAGTGCCTGATCAAGGATTAAATCCTTTTCAAGATATAGACAGAAATAATAACTAGCACCAGGGAAAAGTTAAATTGTTGAGCAGATATTTATAATGAGAATTATAAAATGAGAATGCATCTTTTCTATACAATATGAAACTTTGAAAAAATGTTGAAAAAAGCCACATTTGCCAAGATTAAACATAGACGCAAATAATCAACAAGTCTGGTTAACTTACCTGCATCCCCCCAATGCCTAAAATTGCCTAGCTGAAGTGTTATCCAATTAATTAATGTTCATAAATTATTTTGTTATAATAAATCATGGAAAAATAAAGTCATTCCAACAGATTGGAGTACTGCCAAGAAAAAGAAAATCCTGGGGCTGGAAAAGAAAACCCTGCTGCTTCAGAAACTCAAATCATCTCAGTTTATTGAAGACTGACTCAAAATATGTTGATCACTGTGCAAAAGTGATCTGACAGTAGACAGATTTTTATTCCATACAAATTTCTAGCAGGACGATAAGCAGTGGAATAGCAAATTACAGGGACTGAAGAATGCACTTTCTAGATGGTATTTTTTTCTAAGTAATTTTTCTTACTGCAGCTTCTTAGGTTTGGAGTCTTTGCAGTCAAATCCTTCGACACTGTTGTGCCAGTGGGCACATGTATGCAGTTATCACTTGAACAAACTATCACCAGGGTCACCCAGAGGATGAAAGCAGGAATCAGCCCATGGAGATTAAATGTTTGCAGATTCTTGTGATATATCTCAGAACAAATGGAAAATCTGAAAATTAATTAAAAGCACAGCTTCACAGCTGAGACCTTGAACATGGCATTTCATCAGGAGCTAATGTTTAGGGAAGTTACACTCTCCCCACCTTGGCAAAAGGATATCAATTTGCAATTAATATTTGTGCTGCTATTAATCTTTAAATGAAGGGGAACATATTCGTTAACTGGAGAAAGCCTTCTAAAAGCAGATGCATGTGGATGAGTACAGAATCCTTTCAGAGGATGAATGACAAGAAATGTTTCTAAAGGCTTGTTACTAAAATGCTCTAATTCTGGTCCAGAATAAACACTTGAGGCTCCCCCAAATAATGCCTCTTGAAGTCAGCTGCAGCAGTATCTAAGCCTGCTCCTGGAGATGTGTCTGCTTTCCTGTTATAGCAGATCAGAGCTCACTGTCATTACTTCAGATGTCCCCATCAGCAGCCAAACCTTGATCCTCTGACATTTCCATGAGTAGGTCATGAAGTACAGCATATTCCTGTTGCCACTTCTTGAGGCTCAGGGTAGAGAGATGGGGGCAGGAACACAGCAATCTGGAATCTTAGATCTTCCCTCACACTGCTTTTGTTCCAGGCAGGAGGCAGCCTCAAGCCAGGTTGAAGGACCATTAGGGAAACAGGCTCAGTTCCCACCACCAAGGTGTACAGTGAAGATCAGTTTCCCAGAAACACTCTACCTATATTATCTCCTTTCTCTGTGTTTTCCCATTTTCTGCCATTACCAAAACCAAAGAGATGTGAAACCCTCACCCACTACCTGCTTTGGAAGCCCCTGCAACAGCTAGGGGCTCACAGCAGCGTCTGTCCAAGAACCCAGGTTTGACACCAGAAGTTCTCCCAACAGTTCTGGTGCAAAGCTTTAAACCCAGTCTTTCCTGCTAGAGTCTTTTTCTCCCTTTTAAAGTAACGGTCCTGACATCATCTTCATGGAACATCCTTCAGAGGTGTGATGGGCTAAAAAGAAGGTCTTTTCTACCTGAACTTCAATTAAAAAACCCACAATCCTCAAACCTCCCAAAAGCCTTAGGAGTTAGTTTTACAGGCCCTATTTGAACCAAGTTCATTGATCAGTATGAAGAGGAAATAATTTTATCTACTTACTATCCTCACTGTTGCATGACAAGGGAAAAACACACAGACTTCTTTAAACAAACTGTAAGTGAGAAATTAAGAGTGGCAAATGACCTTTAATTTGGCTACATCTTTGGAACCATGTAAGTAGAGCAAGAGTCTAATCAGGTGCGGCACTCCTACAAAAACTCAATGGGGAGCAACCATGTGCAACTGATTCCATTAAGCAGTGCAATGGGAAATGAAGCTGAAAAATATTATCAATCACTTTCTTGCAGATCACAAAGTAATGGACAGCTTTTTTGAGTATGATAGACAATTATTTTCAAAAGGCAATTTATTACCTAGGAATGTGTGCTTATACCAAAGAAAGCGTTCTTGCTTTTTAATGACTTCAGAAGTGGACACAGCATTTTGACATCAGTGTAATTACTGATCCTGCCAAAGACAGGATCTTCCAGTTCACAGAGCATCAAAAGCTTCCATGTTTTGAATCCTAGACAGTCCTAACTCCCTGAGAGTACCAGGAGAAAATCTTTTAACATCTTGTGTAAAATGTTTAATAATTTCCCAGTAAACATCACAAGTTACCCAAGAAATATCTAACAGAGGAAATTAATGATGAACCTATATCAAAACCACTAGAACATGAAGTTTTAGTTTTGGTTAATTTTGTTGGGTATGATGAGTCTTTTGGTTGTGATAGGAATATTTTATTGATTCCACTCACTCTTGAGGCAGCTTGATGATATTTAGAGAACATATCACTGTAGCTATAGCATTTTCATCTCTTCAGAGGAAGCCTGTCTCTTTGTGTTCATGCTGTATCTGTGTTGCCTAGGCTGTAACCATCTCTCTCTCATACAGTAAACTGTAAAACAGAGTAGGTAAGGATTCACTGAAGTCATTCCTCCCAGTCCTCCTATTATAGCACATAAACAAGCTGATTTTCCACACCTTCACCTAAGGGCTTTTTTTCCACGTTTTAAAAATCTTGTCAGCTGAAACAAGTGCATTCTGCTTTTACACACTCATTCCTTAAAGTTCATTTGTAGGCAGTTAATAGTCATTAGACTGCACTGTGTAATTTAGAACTTTAAAAGGACATCTGCACAGTGCTAATAGAAGAGTAAGGAAGTTTTATTTCCCATCTCATTTGCTAAAATATAATATAAGATTAGTATGATGATTGATGGAGATGATCCCCTGCTTAATTGTTATAACCAAATGACCATTGCACGCTGATGAATAAAATACAAGGTGTATCAAGTCAGAAAGTATGCACAGATTTTGCAAGGCCAGAGAAAATTAATGAATAAATTAATTATTTTCACTGACTGGCCTTTTAATAAGACTCAATTTTCACTTACATACAGACACACAATGACCTGCAATTTTAAAATTCTGTGCTGGTTTCGTTCTGGCATGGTTTCTGTTGTGGGGGAGGAGCCACCCTGGGGTGGCTGTAAGAAGGCCTGTAAGAAGCTACTAAAAACTCCCCCGGTTAGGGTGGCCAAGGTCAGAGGCATTAAAGAGACAAGAGATGTGCCTTTGCAATTAACGTATGAAAGAACTGATATAAGACCTGAAAGCAGAGAGAACAAGGAAGGAAGAGATCCTGAGGTCGGTGAGGAAGAAGGGGAAGGAGGTGCCCAAGCAGAAATTGCCACACATTGGACAGTTTTAAGTCTCAGTTTGACAGGGTGCTGAGCCATCACACATAAACCACAGTAGTACCTAGAAAGGTTGGACCAGATGATCCTTGAGGTCCCTTCCAACATGTCATTCTATGATTCTATGATTCCTCTGCAGCCCAAGGTGTGATGGCAAGCTGTCCCCCTGTACCGCATGGAGGAGAAACACAGCAGAGCATCCCTTGAAGGCACCAGGAGAGGTGAATGTGGACCTGCAGCCTGTGGACTTGGATCTGCAGCTTTGGAAGACCCCACACCAGGGGAGGTGACTGTTCCTGAAGCAACCTGTGACTCTGTGAGAAGCCCAGGCTGGAGAAGCTTGCACCTGAGGGACTGTACCTTGTGGGAAGGACTCATGAAGGAGAGGTTTGTGGAGGACTGTCTCCCATGGGAGGGACCCCGTGGGGAAGCAGGGAAGGACTGTATGGAATCCTTCTTCCTGAGGTGGAAGGAGCGGCAGGAACCACCAGCCTGTGAATTGACTCTAAACCCCGTCCCCTGTCCCCCTGTGCCACCGGGGGGAAGGAAATAGAGAAATTGGGAACAAATTTTGCCTGAGAGGAAGGGAGGGGTGGGGGTAACATTATGTAAGCAGTGCTCTTTGTGTTGTCTGTGTCCTGTTTGCATTTCATTAGTGATAAATTAAATTTATTATTTTCCCCAAGTTGAGTCTGTTTTGCTCGTGACTGGCAAATCAGTGAGTGAAACTGTCCTCATCCTTGTTTTGACCCACAAGTTTCTAATTGGTCCTTCCCATCCCAGTGCATGTGTGTAGGGAAGGTGGAAGGGGGTGGGTAGGGGAGAGGGGGGGTGTGAGTGAGTGGCCACGTGGCTGGTTCTTTTTTGTTAGTTAAGACCCTAACCACGACAAATTCCTATTCTGACTGGACTCCCTTAGCCCGAGTAAGAAGTAGAAGACATAGAAAAAGGGAAAAAACAAGTTAGAAATAACAGAAAGTTGGTCAGTAAATCATATATCAGGTCCCTGAGCAAAACTGCAATAAACACAGTTAATTTCTAATATATGCTCCTGACAACTGCAAGTAGAGAAGCCCAATAGGAGAGGACACAAAGAGGGCAATAGTTGGTCCTAGAGACTCAAATTTCAGATTATATGTAATGTGATGAGGTTTTAATTTGCTGTAGTTTCCTCCTGTGGACTAAGCACCCACTGGCTGCTGGAGTGCATCTTCCAGTTAGGTTTCAGCTGGCAGGATGTAAACTCATGTGCTGTCATGCCACTTGGCAAGGGGAAGCAAAGCCTGGCAGGCAGGAATAATGAAGTCAGTCATCTTAAAGTGAACTCCTCTTCCAAAACAAAATGCTAATGTGGATATTCCCAGTGTTTCAAGATACAGAGACACATAAGATAGTGTAGAAGAATAATGATAATGCTTCACTTATAGTCATGCACATGCTACATTACTGTGATTTCTGCAAAGATGGTGACAGTAGTGTCTGTCCTGCATGCTTTATCTTTACTTCCACTCTACTAACACATGGGTGTTATCACTGCACGTCTTTTCTCTTCCAGAAGGAGGACGGGGTGGTCAAGATGCACCAAGTACTTGTCACTTTTCCTTTCTGCCACTCTATCAAATGCCCACCAGTAAAGCACGTTGGCTTTGTACTGATACAGCACAGCTGATGCACAGGAGAGCCAGCTGAGCTCTCCAAGGGAACCACCACCTATGAAAAAGTCCCATACTTGAAGGCCACAAGAAGAATGATTATCCAGCTTCCACCTTCTGCAAAAGGAAGCAGACAGATCCCTCTTCTCGCTCAAAACTTTTCTCCCAGGCTCCACAGGCCCCAGCGAGACACCCACCAGAACAGCATTATGGCTATCCATCGCCTCGTAGCCTAAGGGAGATGCAGGAATGTCACTGTCATGGAAGAATTGCAGTGCATTTTCCACCACTGCGGGACAGTTAGTCTTCTCCAAGCAAGACTTGACAATTTGTGAGAACAAAATAAAAGGACTTGGTTTCCAATGAGTGAGGTGACTTTCTTACCTAGAAAAAGAGCACTTTTTCACACGTGCTAATCCGGAGCAAGGACCATTTTTATCTGAGCCACACGTTACAAATCACCCAATGAAGCTAATTTAGCTGGTTTCCATAGTGTGCTTTTCTGCAGATCATTTCAGTAACTAGGGACTAGTTGTGAGAGAAAGGGAAGCAAAATTTAATGCAGAATCATTCATAACTCAGTATCAATTATCCTTGATGTCCATGCCCTCATTTGAGAAGGAAGTGAGAGGAGGGCTTAAAAGCCATTTTATTACAGATGAGTGCGTTTTTATTCCCACCTTCCTATCTGAGCTTTCTCCTTGCTCATAATACATCACAGCCATGGGTGGAGACTGCTACCCATGAGACTTGTCACACTGCCACACAAGTCTTACCTGGCCTTCTTACAGAGTTCAGCCTGTATTGCTCCTCCTGGAATAACATCCCCTGCATTTATGTCCTGATGAACTGACCTCCTCCACCTGTTAAAGGCTGTGAGTGTGGAATTACTGAGGTGTCTGCCCTGCTTTTAGTTATAGCCTCCTCCTTTTGAAAAAGAGGCCAAAGAAGTCAAGGAACAGCACTCTGTTAGGGTGGGCAGTGGACTCTGGGTTTCTAAATGACAGTCCATGTAAAGAAAAAAAAAGTTACAGTACCCAGAAAACAGCTATCAAAAATATGTATCCTAGATACCAATGTTACACTTTCTGATTCTGGTTGCATAGGTGACGATGTTTTCCTACAGCAATACTTCCTGTAAATATCCAAATGCACTGGCAAGTGTGGGTCAAATTTCCACGTGAACAAAATGCAATCTCCTGTTCAGATTCAAGAATCACCTGGCTGAAAATGGCAGCTTTATTCAGCTACCCACAGTAAGCAGGCTCATACCAGGAACTGCAAATAATGCTGCTTTGGATTAGTGTGGTGAGGTGTTGGTAGGAAAGGGGTCAGGGGTGGTTCCTGTGAGAAGCTGCTGGAAGCTCCAGTTCCAGCTCCACCTTTGGCTAAAGCCTAGCCAATTAGAGAGGCTGGATGCACCTCTACAAGCAACATTTTTAAGAAAGGGAAAGTGAAACTGTCAAAAAGACCTGCAGGACAGAGAAGAGGGGGAGGTGAGAGCAATGCCAGAGCAGACATACCAAGGTCAGTGAGGAAGGAGGGAGAGAAGACGCCCAAGCAGAGGTATTCCCCCAGCCCACGGTGAGATGGCAGGCTGTCCCCCTGCAGCCCATGCAGAAGCACGGTGGAGCAGCCCGTGAGGGACCACGGTAGGTGCAGATGTGAATCTGTAGCCCACGAAGGATCAAGGTGGGGCAGCTGTAGACCTGCAGCCCATGAAGGACCACGGTGGAGCAGAGGTGGACCTGCAGCTGTGGAGGACCCCGTGCCAGGGGAGGTGAATTTTGCTGAAGCAGGCTGTGACTCTGTAGGAAGCTGGCACTGGAGCAGCCTGTTCCCGAGGGACTGCAGCTCGTGGGATGAACTCGGGTCAGAGGAGTTCGTGAAGGACTCTGTCCCACGGGAGGGACTCCCCGTCGAGCAGTGGAAGGCGGGGAGGAGGCCTCCTCCTGAGAAGGAAGCAGCAGCGCCAGCAGAATCAGCGTGTGATGAATCTTAAACCCCCGCTTCCTGTCCCCCTGTGCTGCTGAGGGGGAGATAGAGGTGAAGTAATTTGGGCCTTGGAGGAAAGGGTGGGTGGAAGGAAGGTATTTATGTCCTAGTCTTGTTTTCTCTTTCTCCTGTTCTGATAGATTAAATTGATTTTTAAATTTATTTATTTTTTTTTCTCCGCAAGTTGAATATATCTGTTTTGCCTGTGACTATAATTGGGGTCTGTCCTTGTCTTGATTCAGGAGCTTTTAGTTGTTTTTTCTCCTCCCTGTCCCACAGAGGGGGATGAAGGATGAATGAGTGGAGGCCTGTTCATTACTGGTTGGGCCTAAACAGTGCTAACATTAATCTTTCATAATTTATTAGATACTTCCTCACCAATTTACCGCTTAGGCTTACAGTTCACTAAACCTGATGCAGATATAAAAGTTGTATCTGATAGCATCATCTACTGAATAAAATTAATGAAATTACTTTCACACACAATCTGGCACTGCTTTAGCTTTAAAATTTAATGTGAAATCCTACATATTAACTCTTTTTATGTTAATTTTTTGGTCATATATGATTTAAAAAAAAAAAAAAAAGCCTCTTTGAGAGCTTGTGGGAAGGAAAATTTTCAGAATCAGTTACAGTTCTCATGAAAGGCTTTGCAGTAACTGATCTGTAGTCTGAAAGTCCTTTTCATCCCTCCCCTTCAAAAATAAGGTGCAGTGTGGGAGCATGAAGGCACCAGCTGCCTATGCACAGCTTTCACAATATTCTTTCCCTGTATCTCTCCTTATCAACTGGAGTGCCACATCTAGGCATGGGAAAATAGCTGCCTTGATCTCCGTGCACATTACTGCCCTCTTTGCTTGTAAAGCCAAAAAGGTTATAAAAAATAGTGATGTATGTGACATGGACACCTGTGGGGTTAAGACCTCAGATTATTTCACAGGTTATTGAACAGCTGCCTAAAATATCCTTTCTGTCTCCTATTTCTTTTTCTCACTCACTCCCTGAGAAATTTACACAAAATAGAGCTTAAGCCAGAAATCTAGATGGCATCTGAATCTTAATAAGCAAGAAGTAACACTGCTTTTCCTTAAGTAGATCAACCCACAAAGACAAGATTTTTCTCCCTGATTGGGAAAGCATCTGGAGAAAGCCACTACATTGGTTAAAGGCTGAAATAAAAGGATGCTTTGCAAATAACATATGTAGTGTATCACGATGGTGATGTTGCCAAGGGCAAAGAAATATTCAGTAAAATCAGTATCCATGACAGCTGATACTGTCCACATACTTGAAAGCTAAAAGCTTAAAAGCTTCTCCCTTGCAAGTGGGTGCTTCACAAGCTGTACTTCATCCATCTTCCCCAAAGCTCCTCAGAGCCTCCAAGGATCTCCATGTAGCAGCCTGTTCTCTGAGTCCTCACCAGTGCACCCCTTTACCTGCCCTACAGCATGTCTCTTGGGCTGAGGTTGGGAGCAGTCTATAAAGCAGCAATTAAGCTGCGTAAACTGGATGAGAGTGGATGTCGAATACCGAGTTCTTCAGGGCTGCAAAGTAATTTGGTCTGTCTGAGGAAGTCTGCAGCAGAAAGCAGATTTAAAAGGAGAGAGTCACACGCAGATGGGGGAGTGCAAGCAAAGCATTTCTCTGACTGGAGAGCATCTGGCATACCATTAAGCTACACTGAGTAACTAACAAGCTAAACAAAAGTTTTAAGTAGTGCATGATGTGTGTCTTTTGGAAGGACCTGAAATGTGACAGCTGAAGACAAGTCACACAATGTTTAACTACTGGAGATCCTAAGCAGTCCAAACAAATGCTTAAATGGTCGCTAGATTGAAAGGAAAACAACAACAGAAACACACAGACTTTTTAAGTCCAAATGATGGATATGATGGATGGGCCTGCTAATGTAAAGACAGACATACAATTAATGTATTTCAGACCACAGCACTTTAAGGAAAGCAAGAAGGCTGAGTAACTGAGTTTTATTTAGTTAAATTTTACCAGGTTTTGAATTTTACCCATCTCTCAGACCAGATCCAACTCTGCTTGTGCACTACCAGAAAATTTTGCCACTGGGCAAAAAAGTTGGACGCTTACCTCACAATAACTAAGTTTGCAGTCCTATAAGTCTTTTACATAGAAGAACTGATCTATATTCTACTTTTCAAATACAGAGAGGCAAAACAGCTTTCATGCAGCTCTGAAGTCCTTAGCAATTCTGCATCTTTCTCAGATCCTGAGGAATGAGCCTCTCTGGATTTCTTTTCTCATTTGTTACAAAAAACATAACACCTTTCATTTTTCTGGCTTCTCCCACATTTATTTTCACTACCTGGTAAAATACAGCCACAAAAGGAAGTGGACTGTGATCCTCTTCCGTGCACTACTGAATTAGGAGTTTAGCTCAGAGGATGGTTAGTGTACTACATGTCATCATAAAAAGTCTGATATCAGTTCAATGAACTATTATTGTTATTGTTATTGTTATTGTTATAATTGTAATAAAACCCACTCAGATGATAATAATTTGTAACTAGATGTAGCTGTGCACTTGAGAAAAGGGTGCAGATAGTGTGTTTTGTGACATTGCTAGGGAGTAGAAGACTATTTCTCCACTGCTTACATTATTTTAAATACAATGCAATTCTTACAAGAGACTTTTGGAGAGAAAGAATCTTTGTCTGTAGCCTGTACTTGGAAGACTGTTCTGTTTCACCCTTGTTAAACTTCTAATTGCTAAATTAAGAAGCTTTTTGTATCCATTTTTCTTAACATAGAGCATTTATACACAAGTCACTTCTTAGTATGCTGTAGTATAAAGAACAACTTGATCTGCAGTTGTCTTATTATACAGCTTTTTCCCTATCTCTTGAGTAATTAGTATTGCTTTCTTCATAATACCCTACAATTTTTGTTATCCTTTTTGAAAGTATGAAATGGAAACAATTTTCAGGTTCTGACTGTGGTACTCATATAGAAAATTCCCTTACTGCTTCCATGTGTTCTTCTTTCCATGCGTTCTTCTTGCTATATATGCAAGGTGAACAATAACTTTCCTGTCATCAGAGAGATCCTCACACTGATCAAATGCCCTTTTTCAGAGTTACAGCTTTCCTTTCCTCCATTATGTTTATGTTGTTTCGTATTTTTAGACACATAATCTAGTTTCTTCTCATATTAACACGCATTTAATATTCTTCTCATATTAACATGCATGGTCTCTGTTGTTTAGTGTTCCTGATCTCTCTGAAGGACTGCCTCTTCTTCAGGGGACTTGGTACTAGATGGTCTTTGAAGTCCTTTCCAACTCAAACCATTCTATGATTCTGTGATTCTATGATTCTTCAGTTTTTGGCAGAACACCTCCCCAGTACACTTGAAGATGTTAGGAGCAGGAATTTAACATTCCCTGCTGAACATGATAAATAGTAATGAATTCAGCATTGACCTCTGCATAGACTCCCTCTAAGAGTATCTTCCTTTACTGATTACTGCGTCCTAAATTGTGTTTTTCAAAATTTGCCAACTTTTCAGTATTTTACTTTTGTAGCTTATGAAAAGAAGAAAGATTTTTCCTTCTCCCATGGCAAGACTGGCAGAGATAGTTTTAGCTGTCTCCTTTTGCCTTCCTCTATGGTATTACTTATGATTCACTTACTATGGACCATCCAGGCACTTTCATCTAATTAAATGTCTCCTGTTGTGCTGAAGTGGGACACAGCTGAAGTTCAGCATAAGTCTTGCTCTCCTCCTGAACACCAGCATGGGCTTGCGACGTGTCACCAAGTCTCTAAGGTCCATCTGCCTCCAAGTGTAGGGATAAGGCTCCATGGTCTGAGTGGTCCCACGAGTCCTTTATCTCTGGTTTAAGCCAGATTCCTATTAACTGTCCTTATGTCTATAAATCTATCTAGTTTGTATGGCTGAAGAAGAAAGAAGAGGAGAAATACAATTAGACCATATGGCCATCCTGGCTGTGAAAGACAGAATTATGCTCTGGCTTTCAAGGACTGTGTTACACACTCTCAAGGCTCTCATCTCTAGTCATCTTTGAATACTTCAAGAGTTTTTAAACATCCCTTCTAGACATCTCAATAATCCAAATTTTAAATGTAAGTTAGATCCAAGGGGGAAAAGAGCTTTTCAGTCAATACCTTTAAGGTACCTAGCAGTAGCTTCTGTGAGCCTGCAGAGTATTAAGTAAGTAGCATTCTAAGTTACTAATGATTTAGAAAATGTATTTTGCCCTTAGGTAGTACAAGTATATCAATCTGATATTTTCCAAAGAGAACACAGAAATTGTGCTTTTTCAGCACAATTATTTTTATTATTTCCTTCTCCTTAGAATGTACGTGCACAGTTACCAAAATTCCTAAAGGATTTTTATATAGAACAAATAAACTTCTTTGTGTTCTCAATCTTGCAAGACATGAAATTCTTCACCACTTTTATATGTTCCATAAATTCAGAACAGTAATGGTTTCTACTTATTTCCTTGTCCATATTTTTACACTGTGTTGTTTAATACCTAATTACCACCTCCACTGTATTACCAAAGTAAGACAGGATTTCCAGCAAAGCTGCTTTGTATCTTGACAATGGAATACTGCTTTTTTTTTGACCATTCATCTGAAATAAATCCTAATTTTCTTTATACTTTCTTTCTGAATTTTTCCTTTGCATGATTTCTGTTTGCAGTTTCCCTGTGATGCTTGGAGGATTGCCTTGGTAGCACCAAATATTTTTACTGCTCTTAGGATCATTTTTGCTTGCCTAGACTGAACATAATTAGAACCTGATCACTGGTCACTGTCCAATTTTAATCCAGAAACTATTAATTGCTCACCAGCCATTGCAGACAGGCTGTTCATCAAATACTTCTGTTGCCTCTTCACCTGTAACTCAGATATGCACTCCCAGATCTTCATGATTATTATTATTAAGTTCAGTGTCTCTCTAAATGGGAGAAATTAATAGCAGGTGCAGAAACTGCGCTTGGGCCAAGAGAACAGATTGGCTGCATCCTAACTCTTTACAGGAGGTAGGTCTGCTGTATGTGCTAGCTGTACCCACTCTCCCATTTTCTGCAGAAAGAAAACCTGAGGACAAGACTGGACTTGACCCCTTCACATGCCTGGACATATACTCCTATTACTTTTCCTTTTCTACCCTCCATTTCTCAATCCTTTGAGAAAAACCTTCTGGAAGGAGGCTTCTGCTTCCTCCATTTCTCTTGCCCTACTCCTTGTGATAAAGTACTCCTTACCTCTTCCTTTTCAATCCACATCCCTTAATCCTTTCCTGTGTTCACCTCCCCCTCAGCCATGGGGGGGGGGCTTCTCCCTAACCTACTGTCTCTTCATTTACTTTGTCATATGTAGGAAACACATTTACCAGAATATTACTGCTTGTAATGGGATCTGTGTGTTTACACTTCTATTAAAATCTTCAAAATGATACATTGGAAAGTCAAGTCTTACCTTATGGTAAGATACTGACGAATAACCCATCTAAGTTTCCTCAATACATCATGACTCCGTGGGAGGTGACTCATCTGAGCACATCACTGCTCACTTTGGCTCATCCATCAGAATTTCTCCTAGGAAGAAAGAAGAAGGGAAGTCAGCAGCATGTCTGATGGCAGTTACCACAGAAAATATTCATGCTTCTCCCATCTTTGAGTCAATGTTCAGTGTTTGCTTGAAACACAGCTTTAAGAGGAAAAACAGACCCCTAAAGTCAAGTGACGAGTACACCACCGGCATGGCTTAGCTGAGATAAAACAGGATTTTATTCTTAAACAAGCTTAGGCTGTCTTGTGCCTTCTTTCCAAAAGCAAGAGCTGGCTTAGCATGACAGCGAGACCCCCGTCCCCCAACAGCACCCTGCTAGTCACTGCTGCTCAGCTCCCTGCAGCCTTGACACACTGGCACCTCAGCACCCGCAGCCACGGCTGAGCAATTTCCTTTCTCTGTCCCACTTTCCTCCTTCACACAACCAGCAGGAGCTGTGTTAAGCTCTTCCTATAAACAATACTTTTAGTTCTTTTCATCTTCAAAGCCTTTTTTGCAACCATTAACTAATTAATCCTCACAAGAGCCCAAGAGGGTTGATGGAGTTGTTCTAACGAGCAGCTAGCTCTCAGCATGCCTTGTTTAACTTGACCATTTAGACAGGAGAAAAATAAGTGTGGGTGTATTTATTTTATTTTTAATAAGACCAGAGACTGAGGCAACACAGGAACAGGAGCTATGGCAGTGTGGTTTCTGATTTCCACTTCTGACCTGGAACCACTGAGCTGCAGATCTCATAGCCCCCTTCCACTGTCCTCCCAAGGTAAAGGTAAACTGAAACTCCTACCGAAAAAAAAAAAAAAAAGATTGAGGAAAAGGTTTTTCCTCAAAGGGATGTTCCTCCTGCAGAATAGTAAGCTGTCTCCTTGATTAACTCTGTCCCCAAACAAGGAACTGAGTACTTTTTAACCTTTAGAGAAATTGTAATACAAACTTACTATGCGCTTTAGAAAAAGTCAGTCCAGACAATCCTTTATGAGTGACTCGATCTGTGCATATCATGAAAGAAACCATGCAACACTTTCCAACTGTCATTTCTAATTAGACACAACTGGCATATATGTGTCCTTAAATAAAGCAAGCAGAAGTAGCAGGAAGGTATTTTACAGGCGAAGAAGCCCTCTACAGCTAAATACATTCAGGACTGATTGCAACAAACAAGATGTAAATTATTTTGCAGACTTCAGGGATCACTTTGAAATGGTTCTCAATATATCTAGTCCTCCCCAACCTCAAAGCAGCATAAAGCAAAAGAGTCTGCATTATTTATTTTTGTAACCTATTAGAAATTCTTAACACTCTCTCTTTTTTAGATTCACATAGCTGTTTGGGAGAGGCACATAACCAGCAGGATGGTCTGTGCCCAGCTAGTGGTCAAGGGTTGATGGAATGACCAGCTGCCCAACACCACCTCCAGCAGCCTGAGCAGTCCAAGCACGACTGGCTCTCAACCTTCCCATGGTGCCTGAAGTTTCCCCAGCAGCACAGAGTTACAGATTGCACCAAAGTACTCACCAAGCTTATGGAAAAAAAGGCATTTGGTCAAAAACTAGTAAGCTATTGCGACAGGCAAGGACACTTACCTCCATCAGAAGGTTAACGGGAAGAAACAGTTAGGGTGAGACCACCAAAAATCCAGAGGGATGGACAGAGCTCCCCTGACAGGGAGCAGGGCTGCCCTGCTGTGTGTGGGGCAGGGCCCCCCAACTGAGTTGCAAATCCCCAGGTCAGGAGCAGTGTCAGGGTGCCTTGAGGGCTCCAAGGTGACACTCAGGGAGACCCAGTGAGGGCAGCAGGGCCCAGGCACGATCATGGTGATGCTCAGGATAGGTCTGGGGGCCTAGCTGAGCCAGAATGATACCTCATTCCCAGGAAAGGGAGTCCTAGGTAGTGATCTTGGGGGCAGATCAGGGAAATCAGTGCCTATAGATGCCCTGATAATACCTTCTGACCTGGATGGTGGTCCATTTAATCTTCCTTACCCACTTGAGGTCCAAGTGCAACTTAACTAAGTAGAAGAGTAGATCAGCTTGTTGCAAAGGCTGTGCATGGCCTGGCTTCAGAGAGAGCTATTTTCTTAGTGCATGCCCAGGAGTGGTGACTGCAATAGCAGCATAGCACTTACAGTTTAATTTGGTGAAATCATGAGGAGAATTTTTTGGAGACTGAAAGGTTGCTGTCCTTGCTCTAAAACTCCCAGTGAACAGAATGAAACTTGCTATTTATATTTTTTAGACCTAAGAACCAAGCAGAGCTTCAACGTGGCTCATAAGCAATGACAGGACACTGCAGCTCTACTTCAGACAGCAGTGTTAGAGAGCTCTCAAAGGGGAGCTGAAGGAGACCATCCCCCTTCAATAATTTGGCACAGTTTCAAAGAGTTTAAGTCAGCCCAACCTGCACAGTGAGCAGGTTAAGGGAACTGATCCATCTGAAAACTATTTACTTTTGTTTAGAGTTAGCGTTTGGCCAGCTCAGCTCTCTGCATTACCAGCACTGGTGAAAGCACAGGCTGAAGGTGGGGAGAGGACAAAGCTGCTCCAGCACTAGCATGATTCAGTGTTTCTCTCCACGAAACCACCACCCCAGGAGCTGCACTACACAAGAAAACATCTACAGACACTGTGCTCAAGTCCTGTTGTATCCAACCACCTAAAAGTGCTGCTTGATCACAGCTGAATCACTCTGCAAATAAACTTGATCAGTTGTAACTTCATATACAGAGAAAGTAATCTTAAACAAAAAGTTCAAGGTCAAAGATCTGTGACCCCACCACTCTTCAACTCACTAGAAATTTGCTTAATTTTCATCCCCAATTTATTAATGGTAAATTTATTCCAATTTATCCACATAGCAACACTGTCCTTTGTGTTAAGTGGCTCTTCTACTCTGCATCAGGGATTCTATGCAATATCTTCTTGCAGACATCATTTTGCTAAATGAAGGAGCCAAGCTCTTAAATTTTTATTTCAAAAGGAGAATAGGTTTCCACTGAACTTTTTCCAAAAGTCTTTCCTTTCCTGCCCTAGTTAGAGTTCAACTTCCTTGGGCCTGTATGTCCAGCACTGCACACAGTTATTTCAGACATTATTGAATTTGATGAAAACCTTTTTAAAAATTAACTTAGATTTCTGATTTAACTTTTATTTTTGTTAACTATACCAAGAAACCTAAAAACAAAATAGAATATGTTTTGACCCTATACCTCAATATTTTGACACAAACATGGGAAATGAGACTTGAGAATATCATATCTCATGCTGCATTCTAGGCAACACAGTCTGAATTGGAGACTGATGAAAATCTCTCTGTATATTGTTATGTCAGGATCAAATAATGCATACCGCATACCTTAAATAATATAATTGACAAAGAACATGCTTCTTTGTCTCAATAACCTTTTCTAAACATCCTATTTGAGCTAATTGGTAGGTTATAAAGATTGTATCTGTTTTCCAGAAATTGAAAACCTGTGCTAAAATACGTAACAGTTATGGAATACAACACACTGTAACAGTCCTTAAAGTGTACTTGAGTTTATCTCTATGTTTAATTATTTCTTTTCAAGATTTTTGCTAGGGTCTCAAATTGCTGATGATTTTTTGTCATTATAGTGATAAAATGAGTCAACTGCTACTGCTTTATACTTCATTAAGTAGCCCCAGGATGGTGCCAACCATTATGCAAAGCTTAACAGCCAGAACGTATTTGCCTGCTTTGTTTCTTGACTGTTATGAACGTAACCTGCACTTGTCACCTAAGCAACAATCTCATGGACTATTTTCAACGTAACAGGGCTTTATTATTTTGGTGGTGGGGGGGGGAGGGGTTGTTGTTGTTTTTATGTTCTGTTTGTTGCCTTTTTTTTTACAGTAAGACTTGGCTCAATATGACATATGGATGTGTGTGTGTGTATGTGTGTGTGTATCTTCAGCTCAGATAGCAACTTGTGAAAAAGCAGGCCAGTCTTAAGAAAGAAAAAATGCTATTCTGATTTATACCAATATGAACTTAGAAGGACCACTGAAAAGGTCACTGGACAGAAAACAGTTTAGTTGAACATTGATTCCATTGCTATGTGACTGAAGGGTCCCCTTTTGAAATTCAAGATGCTGAACACTAGGGCTGCCATTTTAAAAGTGGCAGAACAACTTTTGTCCATGACCTCATTGGTTTACAAATATTAGTTGTCAAAATATGTATGTGTAAAAATTACTACTCCATCACCACACAAATATTTTTCTCCCTCAAAGAGAGGAAATGGAGGCAGGCTCCACAACGCAAACTTTAACAGATGTAGGACAAGACTCCTGGAGTCTTATCTACCATGGAACCACTTTCTGGGAAGGAACTTCATCATGTTGCATAGGTGCAAGCAAAATTAAAGACTAAACTACTTTCTTAACTTCAAATTCTTAGTAATTCAATTGTCTGAATGACTTTTAGGGCTCTTAATATATCTGTAGGAACAGGTATCTTCAGTAATATACGTCAGTGAAGGAGAAAGAAAAGTAAAAAGGTATGCTCTTGCAAGATGTCCTGTGAAGATTTATATTTGCACTCAGTTGTCTCATTTATGCATTCACTTGCAAAGCATAGTTGACTGAAACTTGGTAGTTAAAAAAAAAATCTTCAAAACATTAATACTAGATCTTAATAATTTATTTATTTATTTCCTCCTGTCTTCTTGAACCATATTTAGGCTGCTGGAAGGGTAACAGGAAAGTTTTTTCATGTTGAGCTATATGCACAAGGCACTAAAATTCAGCTTTGTAAGCACCCTGAATAAGAATAATTACATATTTCATTTTATTTTTAAATCATAGCTTGTCAAAATGAACAGTGAAGAACAGCAGGGACTCATGCTGAACAGTAACCACTAACTTTGTCACATTTCCATTTGTGTGAACCTTGTGTGAAACAGAGAGGCAGATAACAGGAGCTCTGTATTTCACAATGGAAAACTTTCTTTTCTAATTATTAGCTGCTCTAAATAGGGCATCTGAACTCCAGAAGTCAGTTTGTACCACTATCTTGATTTGCAGCTGAGTTGAAGATTTAGAGTTCAATTTTGGTTGCCCTCCACACGTGCAACTCTCTTGCAAGGTAACGCAAGCTTTGATATGAGAATTGAGATAAAATACTGGACTAATGCCTAGCTTACTATACTTCAAAGAATGGCACTTCAGCTAAGTGAGCAGAAAAATATACCTACTCCAAACACAGTAGTCATCTTCTTTTTAATAGACCGGAACTCTCAAATCATTATTGAGAAGAAAATTCTAGCTACCCTTAGCAAAAAAGAAATAACACAGTTGCAACCCCAAATATCTGTGGTTTCTAGGATGCTTGGAGGATGTAGCCAGCAGTGGGTAAACACTAATACTATATTTCTTAAAAAAAAAAAAAGTGTACTTGCCATAAATATACATAGATATGTATATGCATGTATTCATATATAAGAAACAAAGACAGAAAGGTTTTTAAAAATGCAGACTTATTTTTTTCCTCCCCCTCTTGTCAGCAGAATAAAGATTGTGTAAACTTCGCTCCTTGCCATCAATTGTGGCTGGGGAACAGGAATGCTGCTGACAGCAGTTGCTATTCTTTTGATACACTAGATACATGCCTCACATTCCCGTGGCAGCTGACACCACAGTTAGTCCTTGTATGGCCAAAAGGGGGTGGGGAAGGAGGGAGTTCTTCTGGAGAGCATTTGGTTTCCATGGATAAGCATAGTTTCTTCTGCTGCAGTACTGTCAGCCATCCGAATCATGAGGTCTTTATACTCTAATTCTATTCATAGGCATCTTTTGCCTTTTAATTAAGATTTCTGAGAGAGGAACACTTAATGAGTTTCAACCTTGCTTTGTGAAAATTCGTGCCAGTGAATGTGTGTGAGTGTGTGAAAGAAATGCCTATGGAAATCTGGAAAAGTTTCATCTTCTAAGTATTTTGGCTTTCTTTTTACACTTTCTTTGTTTGAAAATGATTTCTAAGGATAGTGCAGAAGACTTGGGTGTTTACTAGATGCTTGATCTTATATAAAGCCATACATGGCAGCAGAATTTGTGTAAAGAAACAGTGGATGTTGATTACTAATAGAACTTAATGTATTTTTCTTTTAACATAAAATAACTCCAGTTATCACAACAATTTCATTCTCTCCGATACCCAAAAACAATTAAAGGTTCTGTCTGTTCTCCAGTAATGAGATTCAGATATTTCTATTGCATGATGATGAATGGACAATTTGTGCCTAGAGGTCAACATCTTTTCTATATGGTTTCTGCTGAAGGCTACATATTTTTTGCCCTTTTTGGAAGCCGAAAGAGAAGGCAGTGCAATCTATTGGTTTGCCTCCAGCTCAGAGCTCAAGATGCATTTGGGGATTTAATGATCTGTGTGCATTACAGAACAGCTTCCTCACTGATATGTTTTAAATAAAAATCATGTTCCGCTTCCCTAGCTTAACTCATAATTTGATTATCCAAATCCATATTTCCCAGGGGCTCTTGTTAGACATTCCAAACAAACATTTCACTCCTTTTCCTCTTATGCCTGAATTGCTCATGCTATCCTATTCAAGACTAACTCTTGCTATGAGAACAACCAGAAGGTACCTTTTTGTCCAAGCAGAGAAAGAAATCAGTTCTGCAGAATCCTTACCCTTCCACTGCAAACCCTGACCCTGTTATTGCTAGCCCTGTGAATAATCACATCCAGCTCTTAAATAATTTGAACCTCTTTTTTTATATTTCATGGTTTAAGGCTGGAGGATAAACCGAGATAAAACTAACATTTATTTCCCCCTCTTCTCATTTATACCCTTCCTACTGACCTTGAGGAGAGTCAAGTTCTGAAACACAGCACACTCATTTTATAATTTCTCTTTTGAATTCTTACATGGTACATGATGTTTACATCCTAGGCTCTCCGTTAGAGGATATGCTTACCTCTGCTTAAGTGTAGAAATGCACAATAAAAACTAGATTTTGCATTCTAGTCTATTTCCTTCCCCTTCAATATTAATATATTAAGCAAATATTACTATAGAATTGTATCATCATATGGGCAGAGGTATAGGTTACGTGTGAGCAATCTGCCATCAGGTCACAGTTGTTCTGGCAGTGCACTCCACCATTGATTAATTCCTTCCAGAGGAGTGTTTTCCACTGAGAATTCCTTCTACCTGAGCTTCAGAGGCACTGCTTCTCCTCATTTTAATGTTGCTGTTCACTGAAAGAAGACTGAAAGAGTTGAGTAAGTAAATAGAAAGGGGTTTTCAGAAGCACTGTTGTAGAAATATCAAGGCACAACTGACTGCCCAGCAAACCAGTGGCTGAGCTAGATGGGAATCTTGACACCTTCACAGTCTCCTCCACCAGTAGCTTCTCAGCCCTTAGAACCACTACAGAGAGTCTGGGGTGTGCCAGTCACCCCAGGCCAAACAGCAGAACTGGTGTGAAATTTACCTGTGGGAAAAAAACCCAAAAACTTCGGGCGAAGCAATTGGGAGCTGCCCAAAAGGCAGCAGCCAAACTAAGCCCGCACCTCCTCGGACAGAGCTCACTAGAGGGAGCACACGCACCGCTGCCACCCCTTGCTGTCACTGCGGGCTGCTGGAGGAGACCCGCTCGAATTTTCAAGTCTCCTCAGCTGCTGAAAATGAAATGAAAATAATAAATCCTAATGAATAGACGTAAAAATCACCGTTCTAATTTTCTGGAGTGGGTTTTCCTTTTAAATAAATTTTATTTTAGAAGCAAGTCTGATTGTTCTGACAGGGAAAATACAGTACTAATAAAAAGATGAACTTGTTAATGAATAAATCCATCTCCCTTTTCAGAAACACAAAGATAGTTTTTTCACCCTTTCCTATTTTCAACAGCTGCACTGGGATAACAAAATAGTCGCACTACTATACGATCTGAGCAAAGAGGAGGAACCAGGGAATCTCAAAAGAATGTGAAATGAAGACTAGATTTTTTCCCCCCATCTTTCTCCAGTTTATTTTTCTAATCCTGTATTGCTGATAGATACTAATGTAAACAATGGCATAACCAAATCATTAAATACCATCACTGGGGGCTGTTGGGCAGCAGCAGTTCTGGAAACAACTGCTGCAAGCTCAGACTGAAGTAATGAAGAGGGAGAATGTGCCATGGAACAGCTACTCTCTGCTGTCACTTGTACCCACCATTCCAAAACAAACCAGTGATGTGCTTCAGGTGATTTTTTCAGAGCTGCATGCCAATGTGCTGTTGATTGTTTAAAACAAAAAGGACTTGTGCCTTATGATTTTTTCAACTAGGAACTTTGCACAACAGTTAGACAAATCACCTGAGCCTGATGCTGTTGGCAGTTCTCTGTGGTCTAAAATGGCCCTTTAAAGTATGAGAGTAACATCAACTTCTTCAGCGTGCATATTTGCACGTCCACGTTCTCTGTGTCCTCCACCCAGCTGAAGATGCTCTGGGGTAGTGCCTTTGGTTGACCTGCCAAAGTCTTCACCTGAAGCAATTGTTTTATCTCCAGACTCTGCTCCTGCCTTCTCCAATACCCTCTTTTATTTTGTTTTCTTGGGCTATTTGGGGGTGGTTAATTATTTATTTTTTTCCCCCTTTGTTTTTGCCTTTTAAATAGTTATGCAAGAAGTCTGCAAATGTTCTTCTAGACTCGACTACAACCCCCTGGTGAAATGACCCCTGATTCTCCCCTTGCTCTGCATTCTTCACAGGTCATTTGCATTTGCTACCTGGCACAGTTTCTCAGACACTGCTGCATGAAGGAAGTTCTTTTTGTATCCTTATGTGGTATGTACCTCACTCCTAATTCAAAGCAGTCAGAAAACAGGACTCCTCAGGAGAAAGGTCAAAGACACACTCAGTCACTCTTGCAGGCAGATGCACTCAAAGATTTGATGATCATTTCGGAAATGTCAGGAGGTTAATAGCCATCAGCTCCATTTACATAGCCACATAAAAAAAACCCACCACGCGTTGTGACTATATGTGTGTTGGGAAATAAGGGGAGAGAAGGAGAAGAAAAGCCTTTGCAAAGGACTAATCCCCTTGTCCTAAAGAGTCACTGAGAAATATCAAGGCAGTCACCACAGTCTGCAAATCCCAGTAACTTGGCAGTGTAAACCCAATATTGCCAAAGAGACAACCTTTAAAAAGAAGCTATTGTAGCTTTCTCTAGCAGTGTGCACTATTCCAGCCCTGTCAGATTGCTGTAGGTCATGAGTGGAACATATTGAGGGTTTATTTCTCTAATAAAGGGAGTAAGTAACTTTCTCTGCATCTGGATTAAAGTGATCTTTCAGCAGCTGCCACAAAATCCTGCTTGGTGGTGGTAACCGGGAATTTTTCCCCATTGATGCTCAGCAGTTCTAGCAGGCTCATGTGACAAGCTTTCCCATACAAATACAGATAACCAATTTATATAAAAACAAACAAACCCTAGTCAGTATAAGGAAGAAAGGCAATGTGTTTCAATACTGATGACAATTTTTTCTATGTGCATTTTCTCACTCTTTTTTAAGTAGTGCTTTGACATTTTAAATTGTCTTTACTGCCAAGCCTTTATTCCAAACAGATCAATCCAAACTGAGGGTGATGTAAGAATCAATATGGTTTGGGAAGAATTAAACCCATTTCTGTCTTGAGTCTTTGAAGCCTCAAAGTGCCAAATATTTTTCCCATTAGCTGTACTGTAGCCAACCTACTAATAAGCTTGAAGATGCTTATTAATTTTGTTAAGCATCTCTCTGAATTAGTGAAATATTAATCTTTAAAGAGTATTGGCTGATAAGGGAACCTGACAAACTACCTACACAGACATGACACAGGAGTCTGTGAGGCATCTTTATCTGAGGAATTTTGGATCTTCCACTTCTAGCTCTGTGCAAACCAAGACCTGACAGATGACAGGCATGTCTATGGTAAAGATCTCACTTTTATTACTACTGCAGAGAAAATAAAATTACCCTCTAAACCACAACAAAAGAAAATCTTTAAAAGGAAAACATGAAAAGCTCAAGCTTTTCCTTAAATTCTTTGCTTGCTGCTTTAACATTCACACAATTCTTGTTAATTTTGGTAACTGCAGAAATACTTGTGTCAAGCACATCAACTGCCAAGTTGGCAGCATGGTTTGCTGAGATACTTCTGGTGATTTCCCTCTGAAAGCATGACAGTTTATTACAAGCAAAGAAGAGAACACGTGAGACACTAAGATGATTTTGGAAGAAAATTGGATAAGAAAGCCTAGGATGACACAATGCACTTTGGTCTTCAAGAAAAGGTGGTCTAAATAGTCATATGGTAGTACTTACAGAATACATTAAAGGAAAGAGAATACAGTAGAAAAACCCTTTGTCTGTTACAATCAAATTTTGAATCAAGGCTAATTGAGAAATTGATCAGGTTAATCCAGTATAACAAATGAATGCAGATTTTTGTTTAAAAATATAACCAGTAATCCACCACAATCAGGCCACATCCCCAAAGGGGAAATGGAAGCTTTTCTTCCATTATGCGCAGCTTCTTGCAGAGCAATGAAATAATGTCATGCTCCTAACTTTTGTCAAGTTTTTCCAGGCACAATATCAAGCACACCCAGCCTCATCTCTGCAGGCTGTTACAGGGTTCTCCATTTTTCTAATAGGAAGTACCTTAGTGAGCAGCTTGCACTGCACTGAACTTTTGCACCAGTTGTTTCAATCAACGGTGACATAGTACAAGCAGTTTGAAAGGCAAGACCTCACATAGTCACAACTCACCTTTTGTTTCCTCTCCTAACATGAAGATGGATATTGACCTTGCCATTCCAGCATGTTTTGGCATATATGATAATAAACCATAAGCACCACTTTGATTGAGAGCAAAGTTAGTTCATGTTGGGAGGGAAATGAGAGGAGAAATATCTGAGGCAGTTATTTTGCTCCTGGTCCATTAGTAAAAGGTCTAGATAATCTACTACATGAGTGCTGAAATGCCTTTAATTACAGCTCTCATAATTGGAGTTATTGCTGTAACAAAAGGGCAAAAGCTTGATCTGGTCTGCTTGAAAAAATGAGGGGCCTATTAAAATTTGATTTATATTAGCAGTCTTTACTCTGATAAGGGCATATTTTTTCAGACTGATTTCATGCAGTGCTGATATGTTTTCAGTAGAGGAATGGCTCTTCCCAGGGCTCATGTTCTTGTGATGGGAGTAGAGAAAGTGCCTCTTTGCTAAATCCGAATACAAGCAGCTGTACATTACAGTCTGGCACAGGCTCTTCTTTTGCATTCAAGATAGTCTGGTAGTGTGTGGACTGTTTCTTGTGTAATGCTTGGCTAGGTGCTTTATTAAATTCAGAATAAACTATCACATTCAAGTCACTTCCAAAATGCTCCTCTGAGTCAGAGAGAGACACTGCTATCACATCTGAGAGCTAAAGAAATTTCCAATCTCACTCTACAGTTTCTGCTCCTCTGTTGGAGTTTATTTTGCTGAAAGACAACTACATGAAAGTAAAAGAAGCAGCAAGGGAATCCCTTTTCCCAGAAATGCATTTTGGGGCCAGCTAAATGTGTATGGGAAGTAGAGCTGATCAGGAAGTTTGTGATAAATAGACTTCATCAAAATGAAACTTTTCTAGGCAAGGGACCATATTCCCAATGTCTAAGCACAGTTTTTTACTAAGAAGTTTATGTACCAAACTTTCCAGTCTTAAAGTAAAAGCTGATTAAGAGATTGATAATGCAAAAGTAAAAAGAAAGTGTAAATGATGGAATTCAAATGGAAAGTAATGATAATTATTGAAATAGAACTTTTGGTTGATCAAACCACATAATTTTCTCCCTTCAAAATACATGCATATATACTACCTGTTTAAGAATTTCAGATTCAAAGTTCTAAAGTTTATCATCTCTGGGCAAATACCCACTCTAAGTGTCTCTGTATACCCTCCTGTGTTTCTTTAATAAAATAGATGGACCTTTGTTCTTTACAAGAGCACTGTAAAGCTAAAGATAATTCAGCTTCAGTGTTATACCTGGGGACTCCCCACTTGCCTCAACCATGAAAAAGGAATACCTGTCAGTTAAATACCAGCACAAACCACTAAATCAGCTGTGATTAGTGTTTAAAACACCACAATAGATATGTTTTAGAGCTACAGGAAGGCAGGAAAAATATAACTCATTGAATCCAATATTGCACTTAATAGAATGCCTGTTCACAAATTGAAGCTCTTGAGAACATTTTATGGCGAACAGAGGGATTTAAAAGGAAAAAAAAACCCACAACAACAAAAAAAACAAACCTAAAAGTATAATTGAGCAGAAGGTGAAGTTTAGTCAGAAACTGAATTTTACCTCCTCGAAAATTCAGTTTGGCAAAATTTTTGATAAAAATAAAGAATAATAGATGCCAGACCAGCAAAAGTAAGACCTCTTAATCATTTATCTAATTCTAGACTGCCAGCATTTAATAGGGAACTGAAGACTTTAGTTACAAATTGTGATGAAAACCCAACATTTTTAGGCAAGTGTGTAATGTGTGTAATGCATGAAAAACTTTAAATCTCTTTTGTCACATCCATCAGTATAATGGTACCAAGAAACACTGACATTACTGCCTAAGCTAATCTGAATTTCCAAAATAATTAATTCTACCAGTCTGGCCTAGCAAAAGACAACAATTCAGCTTTACAAGCACCTGTGCTGAGTCCAGTAGCAAGCAACAGAGTAGCTTGCAAGAAGATACTTTACATAGCTTTAAATTAAACCGCCTTCCACATCTGGTCACTGCACTTACAGAGATGTATTTTTAATGTAATATTTGATCATAAATTTCCTGTGTTAATCTGGACAAACTGCTGGGGTTTTTGTGTACATTATTCTCCCATGTGTGGAATGAATGGTACAGGACTTTTTTCCTTATGTCCTGGGAATATGCAGCTTAAAAGGTGAAGCATGCAGGTACTCTAGAAGAAAATAATGTACCAGCAAGAAAAAGAGCAAGCAAATATGAAACTACTCACAGCTCTCTAAATGATGAGCTTCTTAATATTCAGGCAAGGGCTGGAAGCTGTGAGCCATGCACCACATTTTCTCATTTGTGCTTTTCTGAGGTTAGGTGAATGACTTTTGTTCACAGGTGCTCACTCAGACAGCTTAGGTTCCTCAGCCACAGCTCATACTTGGTAAAAACACATTGGTGACATCAGTGTCACAGTCACAGAGGGCAAAGGGCAGTCAGACATCATCGGGTTTAGATACCAGAAAAAGAATTTCAGAAAGTGTTTATTTGCTGCAGCAAAAGCAATAATAACAGACAGAGTTTTCCTGGGAATATTTTCTGACCTCAACTGTATTATCTATTTGGTGACAGTAACAGCCACTTTGGAGAATCATAAAATCAGACGAAAAGTAGAAATACCTGCAGTGGAGGTTGGATAAAGGAGATAACTGGGTAACAATCAATCTGGCCATAGCACCAGTCTCTCACCCTGCAGTTCTGTGTGACTGTCCCTTTTCTTGCCTCAGTCCAAGGCCCCTGGTTTTCCTCCCCTCTGCTGATTGTGCTCAACATACCTGTCCTGCGGACACTCATGTATTTACCCTTCCTCATCTCTCTTTCCTCAGTTTTTCCTTGCTGCCCTGACTATTTCTCCATTAATCTCCTGAACAGCAGTTCATGAAAGACGTCAATCAAGTATGCAGTTATGGTGGTTTTTTTTCATTAAATATGAAGAATAATGTGACAGGTGCACATTTTCACCAGTTGTCTTAGTAAATCACTGCTATCCCATTTCCTTCCTTTGTAGCTTAGCTTCAGCATTTTACTTCATCATCCCCACCTGCTGCCATCACATCAGATAAGGCTGTGAGCTCTTCAGAATAAAAGCCTTGTTTTTCTGTGCAGTAACAAACTTATGTGTGAGGTCCTGTAAAATAATGAAGATTTTTCTCCATTAATACATCAGTGATTTCAAAGCATTTGCAAATGGACAGGCACATAAATGCCAGCCAGAAATTGGTGCTCTCACCAAGGAGGTCAGGGACTGAAAAGGCCCTAAAGACTAGCCATTTTGATGCATTTGAGAACAGCTAGCATGAAATTGGTTCCATTTGCTGTTAAAGGATTTAAAAAAAACACCTAACAGCAGCCAAACTCTGCTCCCACAGAAGTCAAAAGCTTTGCCATTCACATACATGCAAACAATTGGACAAATGCCAAGTGCTTTCTAAAGCCCCGTCCCACACACCTGGTTTATATTCAACATATGAATGTATATATCTTAATGACTGCACTTCAGCTAGCATTACTAATAAAAAAAAAAATCAACCCACATAGAAGACCAGTATTTTTCACTTATTTTTTATGATGTTTATTTATTAGCCATGTACTCTTGTAAACACTGCAGCATTTCCCAGTGTGAAATAAATTTTTAAAAAAACATAAACATAAATAAGACATAAAAGCATAAAATAAAATAAACAAGCAAAAATACATTTGTAGCTACTACTGAAACCAGAATACCAACTGTACGCGTGAAGGCATTAGCGTTGCAGAAGTACTCTATCAGCTAATTAAACTCACCTTGCTATTTGTTCTGCAGCCCCTCTCTCTGGGCATTTCAAGGACCGTATAGATGCTTGAGGCACGTTTCAGAAGGCATGTGACCACATGTCTAAATCCACTCAGTGCTAGCAAACAAACAGCCATGAACTTGGTAACTGTACATGTTTTTAAGTTAGCAAGAAAACAAGCTCCTATTAGGCCCACACATTCTCTATGTTTAACACAACAGCAGTTGTCACATTTGCAAAACAGGCAGCTTTTGCATTATTGGTAGATGGAAAATGCTCCAGGGAAGTGGAGGCAACAGTAGCATTGACTGCAGGGAACAGACAGGATTTGTGTTTACGGCGAATATTACCTGCCCGTTTCTTTCTTTCCAATGTTATTTTTACTCTCAAGTTTCTCTTAGTTCTGAAGTGAAGCACGTCTCACACTGCAGAGTCCTTCAGATTCATCATTTTGTTTTGGGCAACAAAGAAATAAGAGTGCTCTCCCAAGCCAATTTATTCCACCCCCAAATACAACCCTAGGAAGAAATTTCTGCTTGATACATGGTTTCAGAGGCACTGGTGCATATTGGAATACAGAGACCCAAGGCACAAGAGTGAGAGAGATTTGAGTGGCAGAGTTTAAACAAGTGGTGGAGGTGGGGGAAGGGCCACTTTAAAAATACATCAAGATAGACACCCAAATGGTTTTGAAAATGTGAGACATTGGCATGAGAAGGCAGATCGCAGTAGGCTGGGACAGGGCAGGAACCCTGGCAATTGGTGGATGGGTAGTGTCGCGAGCCGGTACCGGGGGGCTACCGGCAGTCAGGTGCTCTTGTGACTGCCCCTGCCCCGATGTGGAGGGGTTTGTGAATAAGCCCGAGGGTCACACGTGGCGCTGACTCTCACAGGGGAATGGCCACTGCAGGACTGTAATTCAGGGTGGTAGTTAGAGAGCACCCCCACCCCACCATACTCAGAAATTGCCTCTAAAGCCAAGGTTTACTCCACAAACTAATCGGTTTATTAAGGGTTAACGCAAACTGAGGGATGATGTTTTGGGACAATGCAAATGTCAATGGCTACCGGGGATATATATATATATATATATATATATATATATATATATATACACACATATATATATATATATATATATACAGTAAGAAAGTGTCCTTTAGGGAGGGTAATGCAAAAGGTCCTGTGCTTTTAAGGGAGAGGGTTAAAGAACAAAGGGAGGAGGGAAGGAAGCCCGACGTCAGTCCTCTTTAAGAGGTCGCGCTGTGTGTGCGAGTATGAGGAGAGGAGAGTGTGTGTGTGTGTTTCTGACCATTAAAAAAAAACAACAAAACCAAAAACCCAAACCCTCCAAAAAAACAAAAAAAAAACCAATAAATGAAACATCCCCCTCAAATATCAGCTCTGCATGACAGGACTGTAATTTCTGCAAGTGCCAATGTAGCATCTAAAAAGGTGCTTTTTTGATTATTTTCCCTTTCCTTAGCCCAAGCTTTCAGGTAGCTGCAGTCCAACACTGTTTTGTGCCTCCTGTGAAGATGCAGATATTGCCCTCTGACAGCACCTGCTGTGAGAACATGACATTCTCTCAACTAATCTTTTCCAACAGGGACAAAATGACCTCTTGTGTAAAAGGTTTTCCCAGAGTTATGCCTCAGTTTACCCAGCAGGATATGCTAGAAAAAATATAAAAACTAGTTCAAACTAAGAAACAACATCAGCTCAGATGCTTACCTGCTCAGCAAAAGTCAAGGCAGGAAGTCTACAGAGGCTTTTAGATGAAAGTTCAATGAGATATTTCTACTGTACCCTGTTAAATTTCTAAGTAGTGCAAGTAAGTGTGATAGTACAGAGCCACAAGGCACGACACTCCTGTTAGCCTGCTATATAAGCTTAAACTTGCTAACAATTTTTAGGACATGAGCAAAACGATGTTGCCAGGAATTAATTACAGCATCAAGGACTAAGTTTGAATGGAAAGGGCTCACTATAACATGCCAGTCCCAGCATCACCTAGGAACAGGTTAAAATTGCATTGAGCTTTCTTCTGCTTAAATCAGCTTGTTTTTTCTCCTCTTGCAGGCATTGATCAATCAATCAATCAATCAATCAATCAATCTATACTTAAGAACCAGGATTTCATGAAAAGTGGAAAGATTCAAGCAAGGTGTATGACCAAGTTGCAGTACCTAATTTTCAAAATAATTTCAAGATATTTTTTTTTATTATTATTTTTTTCCTGGTGAAGCAACTGCTTAGGAAGGAGGAGTTTGTTTATCTCCCCCAGTGGCAGTACACCACAGCGATACCCTCCTCCCTGGCAGAGCTGGCAGGATTTGCTAGGCAGCAGGGTGCAGCTCCAGGTGCTGCTGGCCCTGCAGGTGAGCTGCTCTCCATCTTTCCCACTCCCGCCCTACCCCTTGCTGCTGGCTGCCCTTCACACTCTGCTCCTCCTTCCTCTGCTAGCCAATCTGTCTGGCTATTTCTCTCACCTCTTTGTCCTCTCAGCCTTTTTCTTTCAGAAATGTCTGTTAAAACTAACAAAAACACATGCTAAATAAGAGTTTTAGGCTTGCTTGGTGCTTGCTTGAGAGTTATCTGTCTTCCTCTCAATCAGACGTCTAAAAAATCTTCTCATTTTATAGGACTCGCCTCTCCCCAGTGTAGTCCTCAGTCTTGCGGCTTAGAGAAGACATTGCTTTCAAAGAAACATTTTTATCTCATTTTTAGCTAGCCAAAAGGGAGCAATTCTGCCTTGAGTCCCAGCTCTATTAATGGGTTCATTAGACCTCTTCCTAATCTTTCCACTTCTTTTGTCCTGGCCTTCCCACTAATTATTTTCAACTCCAGACAGGTCAATCTTATTTTTTAGAATATCGTTCATTTTCTTTGTAACAGAGTACTTTTCACTTTCAAAAGTATCTATGGACTGTCAGAAGAACCACAGACCATGACAGTCTGTGAAAATGATACTGGCTGTGGAGCACAGCACTTCACAGCCTGCAGCCACACGTGGCCGCGCATGGGAAGAAAAATGGGAACAAGGAGACAATGGCCATGAATGTGTAATTGTTGGAAGTTTAATGGGGCATGGAGTTAAAAGGCAGTTTGTTTTTTCCTCTTTTTCCACTTTATTATAATGTCACTTAATTGCTTCATTTCTTGAAAGTTTTAAGACAGACTGGAAACACACCACTGAATGGAAGACAAAGACTTGGCTAGCTAAAACCAGAAAGATTTCCTTCAGCTAGCCCAAAGCAGTTCCAAGTCAGCTGGGGAAGAAGTATCCAAGGAGAATTATGCAGCTATCCTTACAAGGGAATTGGAGGTAGTGAAGTAGATATCCAAACTAAATTAAAAATAAATAAATAGGGACTTAACTTTAGGAATTGTTAACTCACTATTTATCTAGAGATGATATGGCATTTTCTAGGAGACTGAGCATTATTAAGCTGTAAGTGGGGTCACCACTTTTGAAAACTATCCAACCCCTTTTCTGCTTTTTCGGTTTCCCACAAATTAGGAACCTACAAATCCTTCAGTTTCCTCTGGATGCTTGGGATTGCCCAGGTGCAACATTCAAAACTCCTGATGCTAGACTTGGATAAAGAAACATCATACACAATGCGCGTACAGGCTTGCGAACTTGGACAGTATCAGTTTATGAAACTGACTACAGACTAACTTATTTCATTGATAACCCTTTATATTATTGCAGGTTTTATTGCTTCCAAGTGCTAAGGGAATGTAAAATTAGCATCTTAAATTATTGCTTTATATGTGGAGACAGAGCTTCACAATTTGCTTTTGGGGTCCATTTCATAATTGGTTAGGGAATTTCTCCTCTTCAGAGTTAGAAGATGAAAATTTAATAGCTTAACTAGCTCAAAATAGAAAATAGCTTAAGCTTTAACAATGTGTTAAAAACTGTATTAAAATTTTCAAAAACATGGAGTTTTTATTAAAACATGTTTTTCAACATTTGAACGTATCATAATTAGCCACATAGCCATAGCTTGGACCAGATACTTTTTCTTTTACTGTTCCTTCTTTTCACTGGACTGATGCTGGTGGCCCAAATCATGAGTAGATTGACACTGCTCCCTCCACAATAGTTCTGTTTTAAGATGTTACTATTCCTCCTTTGTGCTCATTTTTGCTACTCCATCACTAAAACTGCCCTAAGACTCACTTCTCATCCACCCAAGCACAGGGCCCTGATCCTCAACTCCCACCATACCTTTGGTGTTGAGACACCAAGCTTTGGCCACAGACGGTATTGGAGGGAATTCAGCCCCTGGCATAGGGTGGTATCACCCACCTTTCCCCACTGCTGCAGATGCTTTGGCAGCACGCAGCTTCCCTTGGCTCTAGGCAAGACCAAAAACCATCCTCTGGTATTCAGAGAAAAGGAAATTGGTCCATTTGTCAGCTGGCTGTCAAAGACCACTGCATGTTGTCTTCTGGGTTTCAATTAGTTTTTTGCTATAAGGGCACAATCTATTCCCAGTGTAATCACCCACTGGCAAATACTCTGCCTGGGAAGCTCCCTTTCTAGTGAAAACCTGTGCCAAAGATTCCAGTAAACTGAAGTTCCTTCTCCTTGAAATTCAGAGAGTCCTATTCTTGACCCAAGAACAACTGAATTTCATAGGGAATGTCAAAAGGATGTCAAACAAGCTGAGACAATGAGTAAAAAAATTAAAAAATATGAGAAATGAATGCCTTTTTCACATTTCTCTAATCAAGTTGCAACCTTTAACCCATTTGCCTTTATTAGGCTTACTGTGTACTTGAACTGCAAAGGAGGCACAGCCCTTTTTGATGTTCTTATTTGTATACCATTTGTGCTAACCTAGACAGTTGGGGTTTTTTTGCTTCTCACAGAGATCAGTTTCCCAGTTCTTTTGAGTAGCAAAAGTGCCATTTGTTTTGATCATTTGGGCTTTAATATAGAAGAATCACATTCATTCCAGATGGATTTTACTTGGTTTACACCTTTCAGTCCTAAAATCAATGTTTTTGTCTTCTTGTCTAAGCCACACTCAGATATTCTATTTCACTGTGAAGTTGCATACTGCAGTTTAATAAGACATTGTAAACTGGCATTTGCTTTTTGTTATTCAGAATCTTATGTGGAATTACCTAGTTTGCTAAACTTTGTTCAGACTGTTTCAGATTTAGGAAGATGCAGATGTCAACAAACAGGTGACTTGGGTATACTCCAAAACAGCAGAAGAACCAGCATCATGGCTTACCCTGTTATATTGCAACATCATGGCTCTTGCTAACCCGAGTTTCTTGATGATGGTTGAGGATGGTTGCCTAAGGTATATGGTTGCCTTTTTAGTAATGTATTAGATCGGAGGTAATCCATTGTCTGGAAACCTCAGGTTTCGTACTTAAAACAGCTGAGGATGTCAAAATCCTTCTGACACTAAAGGTGAATCTACTCTGAGGAGAAGTGCTGCTACGCAACAGTAAAACACTCCTAGAACTCATTTTCTAAGAGTCTCAAATTTGGTACCTCAAGTAAGTGGAAACTGCTGAGTCCATACAGTGCCTCAGCTGTACATCTGTGACTGCACCCACCCCAGGGGACTGCTGCTTCAAGAAAGAGTGAAGCAACCACTCAGGCACTTGCATGGAAAGCCATACTGCAGGGAGAGTGCCTAACTGTTTTCTTAATAACAAGCAACAAAATAGTGCAAACAGCAAGGAAGTTATTTGTTGTCTGGACTCTACACTAGGTCTGTCAGAAAGGATTTTTGACATGATCTATTAAAGCACCAGCAGCTTTTCAGGTGAGGTGGAAAGTTCAGCCTCCACAAAGGACAATTGTTCTTTGTCACCAGAGAGCTCAGAAGGAAAAATTGTTACTCTCAGCTGAAAATTTAAGCTGAACTAGAATCATGCCACTAGGAAGACTGTTTGCACAGTTCTGCTTTTATAGTTACTGTCTTTTGATATTTGAGTGAGAGAGTATTAATGTGTCATGGTGTACAGGAGCCCTCTCCAATTTATCCACTTGACTTCTCACATCTTTTCTTCACATCTGAACTCTTGTAACATTCTTAATCAAAGGTCACAGGAGACTTGATACACAGGCAAACCTTATATACAGCAAGGTCAGGTTATCACACCAGACAAATCAGGCCCTCTAACACTTCAGAATCTCTTAGAAGAGAGAGGCTGGACTTAAGGACTTTCTCAGTTGTTTTCAAGTAAACTGTTATATCTACATATATTCACACCGCTGTATAGGTATGCTAATATAAATTTCTACATAAATAGTTGCACAGACATATATATTCACACATTTTAATTCAGTAGGTTCTAGGAAGACTGCAAGTACTTCCCAGTTAATATTTTGGAGTAACTAAAAAGCCAGCATTGAAAATTAAAAAATAAAATTAATCCTTCCCATTTCCAAATGAAAAAAACTTCCCTCCCTTTTACATGGTAAACCTGAATAATTCCTTTTCAAAACAAAAAACTTTTCAAGTGTGTTTTGAAATGTGAATGGGAAATATAGCATATTTCATTCTGCCCTAGCTTTTGCAAAGTCACCAGCAAAAGTACTGGAATTAAATGTTGTCTCTTGGAGGATAAATCCTCTCGCTTCATTGCTGTGAGCCATCTGCCATGCACTTTTAAGCATCTTGCCCCTCACATCAGTATTAAGTGACTGCGTGAAGCGTCTTTCAGAGACCACTCAGCGTCCCAGGCTTTTATCAGCAGATTGGACCAACTTCTGGAAAATACCACTCTAGCAGCCTCTTGCTGGGGTCAATCTAGAGACAATGGTTATGCTTTTTGAAAAAGGGTCATTGGGGGTTATGTTTGTTTTTTTTTTTTCAATGGTGCTGACTATGGCATTCAGTTGTGTTTAGCATGTAAGTATGTTACTTTTACTGCCTGAGGATTTAAAAATAATTTTAGCCTTAAGGGAAGTATTTAACTGATAGAGAAAATGAGGCACAGAAAAGGTCAAATAATCACTCTAGCTTGCCTGCCTGGTTCTGGTAAACCTGCAGAGATGGAAGAAGGCACACAGGGCTATTTCCTTCACTGCCAGGTATTGCATGGTTCAGTATATAACCCCCTTCAGCCTCCACCACACTGTTCCTCAGAGACTCAGACGATGCTCTCAAAAGCCAACCATTATAATGAGATTGGACTAGTACTAGACAAACCATTTCACATCAGAACTCTGACAATGCCATGCCAACAAGAAAAATAGTAGAAAGCTTAACAATATGTAGTAACCTTTGAAGCCTTTGGATCTTCTCTACATATCTCATCATACTTTACCATGCACAACTCTCCTACTGCAGCCATTTCCATTAAAGGTGAGCTGCTTTTGAGGGTTTTTTTAAAGACATTTGTATTGTATTTATGTCAGAGAAGCATGTTTATTTTTCTGTGCAGCACTCTCCATTTCACCTCTATGTCCTCTGTTGCTTTCCTGATGCTTTTTTTCCCCTCATATTTGTTCTTTTATTCCTCTTTCCATCCCTTGTTTTCTGGTTCGAATTACAAAGAAATGATAAATCCTACTCACAGTTGTTATAAAAATGTTTCGTCTTGTATTTTGAAGCATTGACCCCAATGCAGCTGAAGTCTCTTTTTAGATCTAAATGGTGAATTTCTTCCAATTTGACCTGCTGTCTCATGTGTGTCCTTTAGTAACATATTAGAGCAGAAAAGACATCAAGATTCACTGTGGGACATAGAAAAGACCATAACCTCATAGAGTCAGTTTCTTTCAATTTCCTTTGACAACGTGTGATTTGGGGGATACTTCTTCCTTCACAGGAGTACTGGGTGTTGCATAGGGTCTCACCTCATGCGAAGAAGCACTCCCCAGTAACAAATAGGAATTTGCCCTCTCCTCCTCAAAACAAATGACAAAACTCCAGCTGATAATGACTGCAACAGCAGGAGAATAAGATTCTGATACTTACACAAATAGATACATATATACAGACACCAAATATGTAATAATGTTGAGAAGCACGTAAAGCATATTATAAAGCTCTGCCTGATATATTAATAACTGAGTTGCTGAGTTCATTTGCACCACAGGAAAGAAAGATACAAAGGTTCATACACTGGGGTGTTTGTTCCTGGGAAGCTATCTCTGTAAGACATAAGGGGTTTATTTCATTCTTTTTGATATTGACTGCATTTCCAGGGAAAAAAAAAAAAAAGTTTTTTATTTAGAAGGACAACCTGCCCATGTATTTTGTCCCACTGGTAAATCATCTGGCTTCTGAGCATAAGGGAGATTTCACTCTGTCCTGGCTCTAGCACCTCTATATTCTAAGGTAGCTGCTACTGCTTCAGGAGGATACTCTTGGTTTATTTAGAATTTAGTTGTTTATTCTTTAAAAATCTCATACTCAGAAAAGGTTGAATGAGGTAGTTTCTTTTTTGCTCCTATTCAATTTTCTTGTAATCAAAAATTTCATCCTCCCTACAATACAAAAAATGCCATTTAAATACCACATAAGCATCATTCTTAAAATTGTCTGAAAGCCTAGAAGAGTTAGTAGGTCAAAGTGACCACATTGCAACTGATTTCTGGCTGTCCTGGGGAAATAATTTCCCTGGAGACCAGTCTTAACCTTCCAGCACCACAGTGTTCAGGCCCAAATTATCCAGGCTTTCAGCAGACACTAACTTTTGCTCCAAGATGATAGTGACCTGGTTGTCCCTTCTCTGCTCCAACCAAGAGCACAGGTACAGGCATGCTGGAAAATTTACTCTCTTAGGTTAGAAATAAGGGAATCGGTCAACATGTGACAATCTTGTCAGTTCCTTTCCCTTTCACAATGAAGAAGAGATATTAGTCAGCATCTGACAGACAGACAACTTTGATAAAATGTTTTGCTTTCAGTCAAGTTTACAATACCTGACTGAACTGGGAGTCGGGGTGAAAAAGCATTGTTGAGTTGCTTATTTGCTCCCATTACTTGTCACTGCTGGGAGAGGACAGAGATAATATGATTAAGAGAAATCTGTTTTCAGTCTTCTCATCTTTATCTCAAGCAAGACACAAAGAATGACAACAACATTGACCTACATTCAGTAAATTATGTAAAATTTGCAGTTCAGGTTACTGTTTCTAGTTGTGGAGAAATTCATTGGGGGCAAAGGAAAGAACCAAAAGAAAGGGAGACGAGAGAAGGAAATAAAAAGAAAAAATAAAAATAAAACAAAAGAAAATAAAGCAAGCTTAATTTTGTCACAAGCTTATCCTTGCTTTAACAAACAGAAAAAATCTCCAAGTGTTCCCAGTATCTGCGACTAGCTTTCAGTGTAATATCCACCATGACATTTCAAAGGTCACCACTGGCTGACTTAAATAGGCAAGTCACAACAAGTCAGCCTCTGTTATGTATTTTTAAGATGAGTGAAATAAGTACTTTGCAGAGAAGGACATGAAGATCTAAGCATAAATATAATTCTAGATCCCCAGATAAAATGAGATTAACTATGTATGTGTGTATGTGAGAGAGAACACCTTCCTCCACCCCCTTACTTCCTGATCTACATAATATTGATTAAAATACTGTAACTACATCCATTGCTTTTGGATACAGAGATACTGACTGTCATTCAAAATCTTATTAAGCTGCCAGTAGACATCTCCATTGCAAGGATCAAGTAATGACATAAGGAAATCTGATAACTTGTCAAAGAAAAAGCATACAAGGCATGCCAGAACAGCAGCCACCTTCTCTGTGACAGAACACGACTCGTTATGTGCTCCTTCTTCTATGATATATGCACACCTTTATACTCGAAAAGAAAGGGCAACATGGGGCAGAAGGAAACAACTGAAGAAAAAAAACAGATAAAAACAGACAAGACATGGTAACATGAGCATGTCTGTATTAACACACATAGATTTTAATCAGCCAGTAGTAAGCTCTAAAAAGCTGACAATGCTGATGAACACATGTATAATACCTGCTGTCAAAAAAAGCTGCAGTGCAAAAGATGGTGGCAACCAGTGTGTCTTGCAACCAGTTGTCTGTGGGAGGTGGAAATTCAATGTAAAAAGGAAAATAATATGGGGCAAGAGTTTCCACACCCAACCAAAAACTTATGTCAGGTGCCTTGGCAATGAATACTACAGTGATGTAATTTACAATGTAAATTACTGTTTTTATATATATATATACACACATATACACATATATATATACATATACATATATATATATAAGCTAGTAACTTTTGCATGTGTCTTATCTATGTATCTGTATTTAGATGCAAATACGTGTGCATGCATTACATGGATGCATTAATATGTGAATACCCCAAACACACATAAAATTGAGGTAGGAAAAAACCTCTTTGTTTAGAATTTAGTTGTTTATTCTTTAAAAATCTCATACTCAGAAAAGGTTGAATGAGGTAGTTTCTTTTTTGCTCCTATTCAATTTTCTTGTAATCAAAAATTTCATCCTCCCTACAATACAAAAAATGCCATTTAAATACCACATAAGCATCATGCACAAAAGATGAGAGAACAGAGTAAAAATTCAGAGGGGACAAAAGAAGTTACAGATGAGGAAACTGGTATGCTGTGCATACCACTTGTGTGACACGAGGCCCACATGTCCATGGCTGAGCCCGGTTTCAGTGTTTTTAAAATGTATATGTAAAATAGCCCTGACAAAATCTCTTCATGGTGGTTGGGGCAGTCAGTGGAGCTGAACAGCAATGATGTTGTTCTGTCATAGGCTGAGCTAGTACAAGTGAATGCCCAGTGTTGGAATGGCCTTAAGATCTTTGTAACTCTGATTACATCTGTAGGGGCTTAACTGATTATATTGTTGCAGGCAAACAGCAGAGAGCTTCTCGTCCTGTTTTCATTCCTGGTGTTCTCTAATCAATTCATTGAACTTTTTCTGAGGAAGATAACAAATCTTCTTGGTACATACCTTGAAAAAACTGATTAACCTCTCTCTTATTCCAGGTTAGCAAGGAGCTCTGATACTGAGCTCAGAGAAGGCTGCAACCTTCAAGACACTTCTACAGGCAAGGAGCTTACTCCCACCTTCTGTGTATGCAAAGCTGAATGCCTAAGCATGCAATATCCTCTCCTTTCTCCTTTTAATTGAATGCCTGTGATAATATTGTCACAGAATAAGTTAATTTATAATTAACATGAAATCAGATGTTGAGGTTTTTATTTATGAAAAGGTTTTTCTTTATTGAAATATGAAGACAAAATAAGTTCCTTGAAGCAGAACTGCTCTCTGTATCTACACATCAGCAAATTTGCCTGGCTCACCATGAACAAGGTCTCAATCAGTTCACCAGGTCTTAAAAAGATTATGAAGCAGCTGTTCACAAAACTTGTGGAGAGTCTCAGTAGCAAGGTAACATCCTATTAGTCCAACTAATGCAGTTGGGGAAAACCAGGCAAACTTGGAACCTGATTCTATAGACCTAGTTCTGTAACACTGCCTTTCTACATTAGAAGCTAATGTGTATCATTCCTCCATGATCTGTAATCTGGCTAATTATAGCTTCACTATTAAGTCATGTCTAAACCATAACAGAAGTACAACGGTGTTAAGATGTAGGGCTCTTGCTCAGAAGCATCACAGAGAATTTCCAGGGCTGTTCTAACCAAACCTTATTACTGAAAAGATGCTCTAAAAGTCATCGTTCAAGCATGTGGGTGTGCCTCCACTCAGGTAGGCACACTCCCTTTTCAGGGAGGGAAGACTAAGGGAAATAATTGGAGAAATTAAAATTACTCAGAAAGCAGGAGAGTGACAACCCTGATGCAGAAAAGTGACAACCAGCTATAGTATGACCAGACATCTATATACAGCTGATAAACAAAATCTGTCTTGCTTGCCTCACCCAGACTTAAAAACCCAGACTAGGTAACTACTAGCAGCCAAAGCCTGTTGTGCCTCTTTTAATGTTTTCTTATAATGCTTATAGACTGGGAAGCCAACACAGTGGGAACCTGCAAGCCACAACTTTCACAAGTGTATCTCAAATTACTTAATAACCAGTTTTTACTATACAGCTGAGGACGTTTAATTGCAGCCTCTCCTTGAGATTGGATGTCCTCTTTTTCTTGAAAAGACTCATATATTAAGCAGAAGACTATTTGATTTCTTTTTGGTAGGGTTAATTTTCGGGTGCTTTAAATCGTTGTACTGTCATCCCAAGGAGCAGGCCACCATTAGTGCCAGCACAAGGGAAGAAAAAGGAGTGTCTGGTGAAGGTAAAAATGAATTCAGTTCTTCAGAAGAGCCCCTTGAGCTCAGTGGCACTGTCCAAGTGCATAATCACATTCCTCTTGGGCTCGTGGGAGTTGATGTGGATGCACTCAGCAATCCATACAAGCACAATAGCTCTGTGATCAGAGTAGCTTTTTTCATCTTCAAGGTGGCAAGGCTGTATTGTGGAGCCAAACCTCTGCTGTCAATTTCAGTAAAGGAACGGCATCTCTGTGCCCCACAGGAAAGGACATGTCCTCCTGCCCAAACACACAGGTACACGCATACATGCTGGAGAAAGGCTCAGCGCCAAGTTCCACAGTTCATCAGGAAAAATGGAACTGAAATGCACAGAGCCCAGGGAACAGAAATTTTAAGGTTTCTTCTGAATGACCTGCCACACTGCACATATTGGGAATGTAGGCCAAGACTTAGTATATTTTTAATTGACTAATGGGATCTGCCTATGACTTGAAGGCCACGCATTGCTGTTTTGGTTTTGTAGATAGGCACCTAAGTAAGAAGGAACCTTTGAAATACAGCCTTGGCAAGGATAAGCATATGATTTCAGATTGCCTCTTGCTGCCAAAATGTACGCTTGACTTGCATTTGCATTGAAACTGTTAATACAATTGGAGGACCCTGATATAGTCTGAGCCTTTGTTTTCCAGGGCTTATCTGAGCTACATAAGCTTCTTGTTTATACTAGAACCCCCAGAATATGTTTTCTGCTGCACACTGTAACCTCACTCTGGTAAGTTATTAATAAAGGTGTTCAATGTTTTAACCCTGAGTGACCAAATCCAATTTTACGCCCTGTACAGAATGCTCCCCTGAAATGATTCAAGGAAAATTAATGTTATTTTGCCTCAGGCTGAGGAGCAACAGGAGAATTAGCATTCATGTCACTGTGTTCAGATCCCTACAAAAGTTGACAATTCTATTTGCAAGTATAATTCCAGACTGTCCAGGGAGACGACAGACAGGCAGGTGCAGGCTAGTCCAAGGGGGAAGCTGCTCTAAAGCAGCACATGTAACAGGAACAGAATGAATCTTCTCTGGAAAGATTTTAAGGACATGCTTTAACAAATTGTTCGACACATACCTGAGTATATTAAAGAAGACAAGCAACAGAAGGCAACAAAATATTAGCCTGTGCAGCTTTCTCCAAGACTTCTTTTTGCCAAGGCAGCAAAAACATCATTGTCCCCTCTGGAAAACATGGGAAACTGAGCATTCACATTACAAAGAAATGAAAGAAGTGGTTTTACTATAATAATTAGGGAAAACACTTATGGTACTGGAATTCAGACCAAGGAACAGCTTTTGTAGCTGGCTAAATGCAGGAGGGTGTCTTGACAGAGGCCATTTTGGCAGAAAAGCTAGATGTTATGTTCACTGTATTCTGAATAAGTACTTGGCACACCAAGTGAACTCAGCTGAACATATTCAAAAAGCCACAAGCTGTGAAATGTGTATTTAGCTTAGTAGGCTGGCAGTAGCAGCTTCAGTCAAAGAAAAGACCACCTTGTTTCTCTGGGCAGTTTTTCCTGTTCAGAGCTCTTACCTACTATGGTTTGTCACAGACAGTTTATAAACAGTTCATATAGTTTATTTTTCTGTAATTTGACCATTAATAAAGGCAAGGCTGATTTTCCAGTGAAACATTTATATTACTCAGAAATGAACTAACTTGGAAAACCTCATTAAAAATTGTCACTGCAGAACATGGTACATTTTGCTTAGTCACCGACCTAGCGAAAGGGTCGGTGACTGAAAGGGTCAAGGCTATGGCCATTGTGGTTAAAAGGTGTCTGTGTTGCCTCTAGCACATAACCTCTGAAGATCTGGGAGCCAAGTATAAAGACTGCTCTGCACACTGACTGCTGGCAGTGAAACATGCCTCTAAGGAAGAGATAATTACAGATCCTGTTGCGCTTCTCCAGCAATCTGATTTGTTTGGCTAACGGGAGTTAATGGAACAAATTGTACATGAGAGCAAATACTAGCTCCAGGCTATGGCTTACAAGAAAGCTGAATATAGCCATATACCGGGATGAGACTCCAGGAACTCAAGCCCATGCAACATACTACAAGCCTGTACAACAGAGTAACACTGGGGGCTGCCACATGGACCTTTTTTTTAGCATGAAATTATACAGTATGAAGACAGCTTCATTCATGGGAATGAACAGATACAGGGATACATTTTCCCCAGGACTGATCCTTAATGTTTTCCCTAATCACACGGTTAGAATAACACATTAATTGCATCACTTTTTAAATCCTCTTTACATAAATGGGGACGCAGGTTTTGAGTTTGGTAATGTTTTTCAAAATCTTTATCCAATATATTCATAGCATAAGTTTGAGAAAATTATACTAGTAAAACAATAAATAAAACAAGTATCTTTTATTTAATGACATCCTTTTTAAAAAACTACAGTTCTGGAAATTGTCTTTTGTTGCTCATGAGAAAGAGGTAAAACTTTTTCTTCAAACTTTTCCCTCAATTTCTCCAAAGCTATCAATTCTTTTATTGACCCCAAATGACTGGGAGCTGAAATCATGAGATTGGCTATACTACAAGAACTAGCTACATCTCCACTTTAGGGGTAGATACTCTTCTTCAGGATAATATGTATCTCTTGTCTACTGATAAGCAAGAATGTCGTTTTAAAATTTAGTGTTTACAATATAATTTTTTTATGTCCCTTAACAAACTTGTAGACAGATTTATTTTTTTAAATGACACTTTATTTCCAAGAAGGTTTTTTTTTTTCCACTTGTTGAGGAGGCAAAGTTCTTTTACGAAATGTAAGATACCACACAAAGTTGCACAAGCATGAATTGTGCATTGGATTTATTTCTAATTGTCTCTTTACACAGTGTTTTCTATAAATTAGTTTTACTTAGCATAATTGAGCTCAGCCTTCTTCACTGCCCCAACAAATCTGATATTTAACCGTTCTATGATTCTATGATTTTAAAAACAAACCAAACCATCATTGGAATACTTTACATTTGCTTACTAGCTTTTGGGGTTTTTTTTTGTGGGTACTTAACTTTTTCAAGTCCCCAGACATATTTGCATGGCCACTTGTTTTAAACGCATGCCACAATGACTTGCTTTACTCTGTGACCCTGATGCCTGATTTTAAGAAAAATACATATTGAAAAATATGTGATTCTCATGGGCTAGCAATGGCTGATTAATCACGGGTCTGAATTCTGATGAATTTCAAGTGATGGGCACCTATATTTAAAGCTGAGACACTTACTCAGCAGTACTTAGCAATATGAATCTGAAGTCTGGATCAGGTTGCCAGTCTTTCATATCCCCCAGATTAAACATTCAAATCTCGTCTGGCTTCCTCTGATAAACTTCTGGCTTTTTAGTATGTAAATTAAGTCTATTATAAACTTATTGGCCTGCTCGGCTACCAAATGCTTAGCACAGTTTATTCTGTTCTTTCACAATGTAAGCTGTTTACTCATTTGCTCTTTATTTAGGAGGCTGATTACCACAAGTGGATCCGTATGGCAGCCAAGACACTGAACCAAAACAGGCACCATTAAAAATCAGTGCTGTTTGCAGGTTTCTAATGACAGTACAAAAGGAAGCTTGTATTCAGGCAACAAACATCATCTTATCACTTAAATTGCAATACATTAAGTACAGGAGAACACAGATCCCAGAAAATATTCAGCACACTGCTTCTTCCCAGGAATTCACTGGACCCCAGAACTATTGTCATGCCACTTCATGAAATCAAGTTATTTAGCACTCTCGGCAGGTTAAGTGAGAGCAGAAAGTGCAAAAGTAGTCCACTGACAAAAAAACCATTCACTCCACTGAGCAGAAGTTCAGCTCCTTTATTTGAAATAGCTCAAACACAGTATTCAACCACAAAACAAACCAGACTTGACTACCTTAAACAGCTGATGCATTACTGAAAATTGTCATGTAAAAGTCCTACATAACCTGAGAAAATGGACAAACTCACCCGTGGTGCAATTCCTTTGACTTCAATGGAGTTGTGCTGGCAACCACCTCAGCTGTTCTTGGCTCAGTGCCATTATTTGTGTAAGGCTCTGCTGTGTGTCTTCACTTGATAAATGGCAGCATTGTAGAGCTCTCAAAAATAAAGGAAAAAAACATTCTTCAGCAATCACAACAAGAGGAGAAATGCAGATGCACAAACTGCAACAGAGCAGATAAACAAGAATTTACAGCTGTGATATATACAAGCACTTAGAAGGTCTTTTCTTGTATTTTAAACAAAAAATTAAACATCATAAATAGCATGAGCTGCTTTCTAGTAAATGGACTACAGTTTGAATCTTTAATCTCTGCTTCGAGTCATAATTTTTTAATTAAAAATAGAAGTGGGGGAAAAGAGATAATGATGACTACATATGTAGAGCCACTGGCCCTAACAGATTTCAGGGGGTGTATGACTTGCAAATATACTGTTGCAGACTTAAATTTTGAAATATTTACCACTGCTACATCAGGTATGGAGCAAGGAAAAAGCTTCAAGGCTCAGAAAAATATTATTATCAATTTACACTCAGGTGACATATCCATCAATTACAGTTACCAAGAGCTTTAGAAAACCTTTAAAAACAAACGTGAAAGCTCTAACCTACTATTTTACTGAATTGGTGCAAATTATCTCCATACACTTTTAAGGCAGTAGAAGGCACTAAACAGCACCTACAACCGAGAATGTGGCACGTCTCTCAGAAGCTGACAAACACGAAAGGACTGATGTGCCAGTACACAACCTAGCTGAGGAGCAGTAAATGCAAATTCCTCCAGTAGCTCTGTAAAGTCAACATTTTGCAGTTCCTATTATTGGAGTTTTCTTCAAAACAAATCAGTCTGGCATGTATATGTATGCATATGTATTTAAGATCAGTTTATCTCCCCCCTCCTCCCCCATTGATTTGAACAATAATAATTTATAAAAACTAGATGTCAGCTGGAATCAATGAAAGCATATTTGCATGTGATTCTTTTGTCTGCTGAAAGACAGTGCTTAACCTTGGATGCCTGCAAATGCAATGAAGCTGTAATGACTTCCTGACATGCTTACTTGCTCATTGCAATAAATTAAAGTTTGCAAGGGCCATTTTTTTTAACTGTACTTTTAACGAGTAGCTGTATACTCATAGATCAGTAGTCTGCTAAGAAAAAATTTGTCACAGTCAGTTAAGGCAAACACGTATTCTGTGAGAATATATAAAGGCATATTTCAGAAAGGGAACAAGAAAGGCTTAAAGCAAGTATTTACTGAAATCTGATGACACTAAATAGCTTTATTGGCTTAGGCAGCCTATTTAACTGCTGCCTCAGTTTACCCATTTGCAAGTGTGAAAAAATGTCTCCTTATCTAAATGGACACTTTTCTCAGGAAAGTAGAATAGTTAATGATCGAGGAGACCTTTGCAGGTTATCTAGTCTAACCCCCTGCTCAGAATATGACCTATTTTGAAGATCTCAGATCCAGCTTCAGACTAAATAAGGCTGCTCCGGCCTTTAGCCAGTCAGGCTTCAAATATCTCCATTGCTGGAGATTCCTCAGCCTCTCTGAGCAACCTGCTGCAATTCTTTAGGAACATTTATTTTCCCCAATTCCAGATGGGAATTTCCTGCATTGCAATTTGTTCCGTTCCCTCATCCTGTCACCATGTCCCTCTGAACAGAATTTAGTTCTGCTTCCCTCACAGCCCCCTAGCAGGCAGCAATAAAAGGTCCCTCCCTCCAGCCTTCCCTTCTCCAGGCTGGTCAAGCCCAGCTCTCACAGCCTCTGCTCATACACCCTGTTCTCCTGCCCAGACCAGCACTGTGGCCCACTGCTGGGCTCGGTCCAATACCTCAAATTCTCTCTAGTACTGAGAAACCCCAAACTCAACACAATGCTCCAGGTGTGGTCTCATCAGTATCAAATAGAAGGGAAGGATCGCTGCCCTCAGCAGTACACCAGTAGTGACCAACTTCCAGTCCAACTTCATGATGCTGATCACAACCTGGTGGTCCTGCCAACCTTATCTTAACCAATCCAAGACATATTTTGAAGTGCTCAAAGCCTCAAAATAACTGCAGAAATTGTTAAGTAGTATTTGTGTAAAAAAGAATGACAATTTCTGCTTTTTTAAATTCTGTCCCAAAGATACACTTAGCTAAATTATCAAAATTTGAACTCTATCTGACAGAGAGTTCCTGCAGAGAGAGATGTCAGAGGCCTTTTAGCAAGAATATATTTATTATCACAACACACTTAAATTGCTACCAGATGGAGATTTAGGCAGGGAATAAAAAACTTAATTTCATCATCTGATGTGACAACTGTGTTACTTCTTCCTATTTAAAAAGAATAAACAAGAAAATGGTATATTTAGCTAAAAATAAAATGATTACTTTTTTTGGTGATTTTATTCAGATAAAGGAGAAGTCCATTTCTTAATTTCACCAGATCATCCACCTAAAACATGATTATTTATCGTTCCTGTAACACAATCATGCTATCAGCACAACATGATCACTTCACTTTTTGATGTTTTATGGAGTGTGAAAGGGGCTAGAAAATGACCCAAGTGCTGCTAGTGCAATGTGATTATCTATTTCTTTTAAATGCAGTGCTCTCCTTAAAATCTCTAGGTACCCAGGATGATATTAACTGTCAGATGTTGTCAGCAGAAGTGTAACGTAGCCCAACAATATTTAGGAACAGAACATTAGAAATGGAGGACAGATAAAAAAATCCATTGTCCATTCCACAAAGCTACTGAAAGCAGCTCTTCAAAATTAAGCATTAACTCTGGGCTTTAGGAACTCACAGCAGACAGGCTGATCTAGGGAGCTGTGCTCTTTGTCTTGGGATCCAGTGCTCTCGTTTGACACCTGCACAGCACTACACTCTCTTCCACTCTCTTCCTTCCAATAGGTTCAGCTTTAGTCGTGTGCCACTATTGTAAATAAAAATTTGTTTATTTACCTCCTCTTTAATAATGTCATGGAGTGCTGCCTTGTTGAAAATTTTTCAGACAGGTTTGCTGTTCCCATTAAATCAAATACATGCACATTACTCTGTTTTCTGCAGACAAGAATGCACATTTGCATTCCCACAAGCTTTTTTTCCTGTGGCAATCAAGGTGTTCATATCTGAACAATGTCAGGTACACTGCCCTAGCAAGTGAGCTGCTCTTCTGACTGCTTAATAGTATCCATCTAAAGTAGCATAATACTCTACAATCAAGCACACTTTTCTTTTATGTGAATTTCTGGGCACACGAGCAAACTAGTTTTTTATCTTCCCAGGAAATCTGACAGAAGTACTTAAATGCACCTTTCAGTCTTTGTCCAAATATGATTTTTATTTTTAATGACTATATTAATAGTGTGTCGTTTAAAAACACAGGCCTGAGATGAGACTCCCAGGTTAGTAAATCTAGTCTGTTATTGTAAATAAAGATGTCATACAATCCTGCTCATAAATGTATCCAGTTTCCTTACACAGATTTATTTTTTTTTTTAAATCCCCCTTTTTCCACTGAAAGGCCTACCTGAAGCTTACATCATCTTCTGCTCTCCAACCCAAATATACTCTGAGCCATTGAAAAATCTGTGTTTCTCATACATAATCCTTTCACTTAGGTCTCTGGTTTTATTCTTCTCACTGTGGGGACAGAGGAGATTTTGTTAGCACCCAGGCTGGTGCTGAGAAGAGAAAAACACAGTGATGTAGTAGGAGAATAATTTGTAACACAATATGGCTTTTACATGCTAAGATTCTTAGATTTCATGCCTATAGAGTTACAAAACACTAGATTATGCACTCGAACACTTCTGTGAGTTTAAAACAACCACAGAATATTGTTACCTTCTGACAGATGCTTGTCCAAAGGGCTGAGTAAGGCAAATTAGTTTCAGCCCACTTCTCACCTGAAAAGTCATCTTCATGAAAAGCTTCATACCATAAATTTGGACTAAGTGGTGATTGTAGAAGAGACAAAGATTGAATAGATGTTTTGTGCCACATCTTTCATGCCTACAGTCAATCCCTCTTGGTCATGGCTGAGATAGTTTGCTGAGAAGTAAAGACAGGGGTGTTTATCTTCCCGCCCTGTACCCAGCTGTCTACTGGAGAGGTGCAAATAGAGATTAAATGCTTTCCAGACAGAACTTAGTCAGGTGAACTCATTTTGCGTCAAGTTCCTTTTATATGCTTATATCTCAAACTATGTTTGCAGGGAGATATACACATTCTTCAAAATTTAAGACTTTTACTGAGGGTGTCGTGAAAAATGTATCATTTACATGCAAGTCAGACTAACAGACGAGGCAGGGGGGAAGAGGAGGGAAGGGTTTAAGTATATCAACACAAAATAGCAGGTATCTCATTTATCTTTCCACTGAGGTTAAACCTCAACTATTGGCTTTCCAGTCTTTTCTTTTAACATTCTTGAAGCATTATTTTGTTTGTGACACTATACCTTACTTAGATGCATACTCATTTCCAAGCCTGAGAGTAAGATATACATATCTTAGCCTCACAATGTGTTTTAAAATACCAATAAAATTAATATTTCGTTGTCTCAGCATTTGATTTATTTGTTTGCTCAGCATTTTTATTTTATATGTCTTGACACACATAATTAAAATTAATGAGAAGGGATGAAAGAAATATAAAGGTTATCTGCTTGGCACCCCTAGAAATATTATCCACAAGAATTGCATTTAGTTTCATAGAGACACCCTTACTTTTCCAACTTTCCTGGTTTATTTTCCCAAATAATACACGTACTCCTCATCCAGTAGAAAAATACAATGAAAGAAGTAAAAAATATTTACTGTTTAATTTTAACCCTTTGCCGCATCTTTCAGGTATTTTCCTTCCATTATTTTTTTTGAGTAGCAACTGTCTAAACAGGAAATCCCAAAGATGGCAGAAACCTTCAGCTTCATAGCAATAGATCTGAAACATTCAGAATCCTAGCACAGAAGACAAGGAGATAGCAGGCAGTTAGCAATACTGGTACAAGTTTAGGACAAGAAAGCATCTGGAAAGCAAGCAAGTTGCATAGAAGCTCTCGTGAGAGAGCTGAAGCACCAATACAGTCTCTGTGTTGAAATGGATGAAAAAAAACTCATGGTAAATCTGTAGCACTACAAGAGCTGTGAAATAAAGCAGATTAGTCCAAAACTAGCCTGAAATACAAAAAGTTCAGTAAGTACTGTGTTTAACTGGAAAAGAAGTCCCTGTTGACAATAGCGGGAGTTACCGGAGGAAGAAAATAAAATATGATTGTATAATGGTAACTGAAGTTAGGGGGGAAAAGTGACCTAGGGACAAAAAAGTTACCAACAGAAATTAATGTGTTGACAAGGCTGCTACTCAAATGTGCTTGTCTGTAAAAGAATGTCTATATTAACAATAAAAGTCACATGTACAATGAATGGCAAAATTATATGCAAACTTCAAGGTGAACTTTTTGAATTACAGGGCTTTTAAGGAGCTGCAGCAAGTTGATGTGCCAAGCTTATTAGCATTCCACAATCCCTGCATGAGCAACATTCCCTTTTGTACTGTGAATTCAAACTTTTACAGCTCCTTGAATGATTTTATTCAGAGTGCTGGGGTTTTTATTTTTAATGGATAAAAGAAATTGAAGAGTAAAGGACTTGTAGACTAAACAAAAGCTAGCTAACAGGCTCCATGCTAAGAACTGCATGGTGCTATTTCTAAAGCCTGTTTAGAGAGTTAGAAGACAGAAATTTTCAACCTACAAGATCATTATTAAATCTTTGTCAGATTGCAGATGAATATATTTGCTAGAGGAAAGTATACTGGTCAGTATTAAAAAAGCATACTTAAGAAAGGAAATCTCTGTAGCAAATGCCAACTACCAATGCAGGAAGCACAATTTACCTCCCTTGGCACAAAATAAAAATTAATTATTTTTGCAACAATTTTTTAAAATAATTGCATTACCTAATATCTGCTACTATAAATTTTATTTTCCTTATGAACACATGCTGACAAGAATGTGATAAGACATTGAAAAGATTTTTAAAAATTGTTTCAGATACTGTTGTATCACTGTTCACAGGTTATGAGATATGAAAACGGTCCTACTCCTGCTCCAGCAATATGTATCCTGGATTTTACAGAATGCAGGCTTAAGCCTTAATGTAATTACTGAAAAACAGAAGGGGCAAAGGGGCAGGAAGAGTATATACATTCCTTTTATGCAACATCCAGTTTGGTCTGAACAATGACAACATCAAATATCTGCCAGTTTACCAGCTCCTATTTTCAACGCTCTGACCATCCTAAGCAAAGCTGAACATTGATCTTTAGGACTTTTATGTTCTGAATAGGACTTATTTTGCTTGACAAGTCTTTGGAGGCTATATATAAGCACAGATTTACAAAAGGCTGTTTAGCAGCTTTGGGCAGGGCTGATTTTGGTTGTGGTTTGATTTTGCACTTAGCCACACTGTTGATGACCTAATACTTGTTATGTATTAAACCTGTGGGGTTAAGCCACTTGAACACCATTCATTTAAAGATGCACGGGCTGCGGATTCTGTATTATCTTTGGATAACCTGAGAAGATTATGGCATGACAGAATTATTTATTTCAGTACTTAGGCAGATTAAACTCAGTTTAACTGGTATATCTTGGTCTTTAATTCCTTCTGCAATTCATTGCCTCAAATCACAGGGTGTAATAACCTATTGTGCCAATTATACTTTTTCCCATTTCTCTGCAATTCATCATTTTTATTTGATTTCAGGTATAAAATGAAAAGTACCAACCAACAAAATTACTTAGAACCATAATGACCTAGTACAATGAAGCCATTCGTCATCAGTACTAAGTCTTGCTCTGCACAGATCCTGCAAATAGTTTCAATTAATAGCTTTACACAAGTACTGCTGTGAAACACAGATTAAACACTGTGCCTGATACTGAGGGTTGCTGAGTTTGAATTAATAACAGTTGGAAGTCTTTTGTGCCACTTAGTCTGTATCAGAAGTAGCACTGATTCATCCCAGTCCAACCCATTTAGGAGAGTCTTGACTCCAGAAGTTTTTATGCATAGAAATATCACCCAAAATTTAGCAGGAATATGTTGAATTACAGTAGTTCCCAAACTAGAAAGGCCAGATAGGGCATACAAGGAACTGAGAAGAAACACTGAACAGGAAGAAGAAGTTGACACCATTCACTACATATCCTTTCATTACAATATTTCCATACGTACATAACTTCACAATTTACATTTGTTTATAAGAAGGAGAGGAGAGACCATAAGAAGGATGATAATCTTAAGTACATAATTACTTACTGCACAGCACAGAAAACCTTTCCCTTGATATTTTTATAACAGACTCATGCACATGTATCTAGTTTGTTAATTTTGGCAGCAATTTGATTTCTTAAATTACTCTTGTTACCAGATCCTCACACGGATTCCCCATTCACAGCACAAGTAACAAAGTATTTATTATCCTCCACTGAGAAGTCCATATAGTTAGTACGTAGAAGCCCCAAAAAGGAGATATCAAAGGCAAGTCATGACTGGCAACACTGTACATATGCATTGCATTGCCCTGTTTCCAAAGTGCCTATTACATATTTGAACACTACATCACTAAAATTGAGGTGCCATTCCTAGACGTTTGCCAGCTTAATTGTCTTTCAATTAACTGTTGGAAGCAACCAAATAAATCTACCACACTCCACAAATAGGTGGTATGTTTTAAATAAAATGTTTTTTTGCAATAGCATTCTTGTTGTATTAGTGGTTCCAGAAAATCAATTAAGTAGCTGTGTCAAACACTCCTATTTTTGCATGCCTGTGGATGAAGTACCTAATATTACACTAAGGCATTAACAAAGAACATATTGTAATTGTAATTGCTGACTAAAAAACCCCAAACTTTTCCTTAAAGATATTGAACCACTTTCTGTATAAATACTTCAATTTGTATTTTACTTCAAAAGCATTTCTGTATCAACACACAGCAGTATGCTTTGTAACCAATTAATTAAGATTTTGAAAATTCACTTTCTAACATCTTCCAAGGGTACTGAAAAGCACTAGACAAAACAGGGTATATTGGACTGTCACCATTTAATATGATGGCCAAAATTTACCCTATTGTTGATTTAATATATTTTATTCTATTTTTGTGTAAATTGTTCTGTCTCTTTATAGTGATATAAATGAACACAATCTTAGTGCAAACACTGTGCTGCATAAAGATCAGGTCTTGTATGCCTGTGTAACTGTTAAACTTGGCCAGGAGTTTTTCAGACAAAAATGGGGAAATAATAAGTCTCTTCTCACAAAGTTTTAGTGGTGACCTATCAGCTCCAGTAAAACTGTTATGATAATTTCAGAGCCCACAAGTAAATTCAGAGTGACACAGAAGAGGAGAAAGAGGAGAGGTGCTCAAATGAACAGCCAGAGGTCAGGGTTAGTCAGCTGAACCAGTTTTCCTACTCCCAAGTATCTGACTAATTCAAGAGTATGAATCTGTATCACATGTCTCTAAGGAGGAAGCCTTACCCATGAAGGAATTCCCTATTCTAGGCTACTCCACTTTTCTGAAGGAAAAAAAACAACACCTCAATAACCAACTATTCTATCCCATTACAAAGGGCAGCCAGGGAAAGAAATGTCAACATATATAAATATAATTCTCATCTTCTGACCACTCCAAGTGATTTCTAATTCTGTTACAAACTATTTATAAATCTATACATCAATGGAAAGAGATAACTGCACCCACATACGTGTTTCATTGGCATGCAGATTGTGCTAGAAAGGCAGCTTGATGGCATTCTTTTATTTGTAACATGCCTATTCCCATTACTTTGATTGGAATGAGCAGTTTAGCTTTTTGTCTGCATGACCCTTAGGTCAGCATATCACAGTTTGCAAAGCACAATGCACTTGCCACAGCCTGTAATATCAATATGTCATGCATCAGCATTTCACTGCAGTCATCTCTCATCAGCATTGTTTTTCATCATGAGATCTCACCTAAATTTTTTTTGCCTTTGTGCAATGCTTGTATCACGGCTATGGGATGGAAGGTTGCAATGATACATGCGCACAGGGAAAGAAATAACCAATAGATGTGATGCAGGTTTTGTGGATTTTGAACAAACAAAAGGGGGGAAAAACCTGTCATCAAGTTAAATAGAAGGACCATGAAAGAAATCCACAATTTAAATATTCCATGTAGTTACAGGCAAATACAGGAAAAACATGTTGGCATGATACTCCTTTTACTTTGGTCAAACAGCATCAACTCTGGAGTTAACTAGCAGAAAGTTTACATTAAGACCAATTACTTTAACCAACTTGCATATGCTATAAAGGTCCATGTGATAGATAGCACAGGATGCAGTCTGCATGTTGGGATACATGTGCCATTCTGAGATCTTTACAAGCATGAAAAAAATTCTTGAGCTACCAGGCTAACTAGACACTGTAGAAGAATTAGGCACCAATGTGCCAGCACAGGTTTGTTTGCTGAGCAAGGCAGGCTCAGGTAGGCAGCTGGAAATGCAGGAAAGAAAAACCCACCACTCTCAGATAAGACAGGTTTAAATTCTGGGACTGAATATGACAGGGCAAAAAAGGCAATTATGTTTAAAGTATGAAATGTTTTCCTCAGTACAGATCCCATCATAAGGAAGAAAATAGACTAGTAATACTTGATTTGAATGTGATGCCACATTTGCAACATCTTTGCTGTATCTTTGAAAGGTAATCTCTGCCACTAACTATAAAATGTCTTGTATTAAGAACATCTAATTTTCTGATCCTTATTTTCTTATATGGCTCTTAAGAAACAAAATATCCATTTGACACAAAAAAATCATTAATATCTGCAGAAAGAGGACGTGAGAATGGCTTGAGCCTCACCATCCTGGTTTATGAACAGGAGTGGATTGACTCTGTATTTAACTAGAGCTCATAACTATTACTCACGTATAATAACAAACAAACAAGCTCACCTGCTATATTGATAACCTCAGAAGCAGGGTAGCATGACTACACAAATCCATTTTAAAATCCATTTGATTCTGGTGCTAGCTGTAAATACACACTGTAAATTTTTATCTGAGGTCAAATATCTCTGGCAGTTTGTGTAGCTGTTGATGTGGTTATAGCATTAGAATTCTCTCCAAAGACATATTTCTAACCCACCAGCCAGCTACACATACAATGAAAATCAATACTAAAAGCAGGTGCTAGTTTTCAGTGCAGAGTATTAACATTATCCCTGACCTGTCATTGACGTGAAGTAAGAGTGTCATATCAAAACAGTCCTCAGCTGAAATAAAGACATTCATATAACATTCATTTTCTTTGTAAAGCTTACTGGGTAATCAGCCCTGGAGTTGAAACCATCTTTGCATTTATTGAGCAGGCAAAAAAAAATTCTGATAGTGTTTTTTTTCTTAACTCTGCTCCACTAGGGTAGCCTAAACTAAAAGCCACTAGATGAAGTTTTAGCAAATTTATTTAGCCATTTATTTATGAAAAAGTTCACTAGGTAACCAGAGCTAACATAAGCAATTTTTTCTATTAATCATGGATTTTGCTGCAACAATGCTGCCCTTTACCAGATCATTTCAGAATTAAAGTTATTTATAAAATCTCCTATTAAAAAAAAAATTAAAAATCCAAGAAATTATGGCATGTCTGTCAACATCACCCTGTATCAAAACCTGTGATTCAAATTGAGCTAAAACTCTATGTATGAGTGATATAATTTATGAATTTTGGGGTCATTGTTTTCTAAAAGAGAAAGCAAATACTCTTAACAGCCCTCAATCTGCAATCCCCTTATCTGTGGTTGTGAATTTTTGAATGCAGTACAGGTTAAACATAGTTATTAGAAAATCCTTTTTATTTTATTTTTTTTTAAAAAGGGTATGTATCCAGTTCTTTGAAAACTAATGAAAACATTTTACAGATTTGCAGCACTTAAGAGCACTTACAAATACGAAGTAAAAGAAGTATAAGTTTGTAAATTCCCCAGAACCTTGCTTCTATTCAATAAAAATTTGAAACACGAAGGAATTTTATAGCTTTATCCCTTAAAGTTCAGTTTGTGTTTTATCTCTTTTATTCAACTTGTTCTGTATTTACAGGGTGCCTTGCTACCTTCAGCACCTTTAGTGCATATTACTCTTACTACAGCAATAGCAATCAAAATTGATATTTCAGGAAGCTGGCTGAGGACTGTAGACAACAGGAGCCAAATGTCTGTTCCCTCAGAGTGTCTCTCAGCCTCACAAAGGCACCACAGACTTTTGACTTTCCTTCGAAGTATTAAGCACAAATTAATGTGAGAGACAGGGTATCAGAGCTGATGGACTATTACTGCTATATAATAGGTAAAATCATAATTGAGAAAGAAACACTCATTCACGGCAAAGGGAAGTGTTAACAAAAAATAATAAAAAAAAATCTTAAGGCCTTCAAACATTTAAATAGGTGTAATTACATCATTACACTAATACAAACTTTTCAACCTGTTCCACAGCATGAGCTCATGCTATTTCTAATGATTGACTCTCCCTTTTGGCAAGAAGTTTCCAATAAAAATAACTGGGTTTTGGGGGGCGGGTTGGAGGGAGAAAGATAACGGAGATTATTTGAATAGATGAGGTCAATCACATATTGAATTCATGATGATAGAAAGCTGTATTTTAGGAATGCAGGAGGAAAGAAAATTTGGTGAAAAGCTGAAATACTTGTATAACCAGAAGCATGATATACAAAATTTGCTTTGCTCTCCAACATGTTAGAACTGTTCAATGGCATAACAATTGCTATGTAGAGTCAGCTCTTTGAGGCACTTGACCCTATCTTTTATGGGGTTGTGGGGTTTTGTTTCTTTCATTATTGCTGTTTTGTTTTTCAACAGCAGGCAGAAAGTGCTTGTTTAATTATTTACACATTCTAGTAATGCAAATGTTTCTATATAAAGATAGGTGCACAGTATGTTTCAAGAAACCAGTTATTCAGTTTTTCAGAGGGTTTTCATCCTTTTGTCAAACTTGCAGTGGTTAGCATGCTCTCCCTTATCCCCACCTGAATGCTTCCCTAGCTCATCAAACTTGATTGTAAAAATGACAGAAAAGATTGCTGTTATCTACCTGTTTTGTTACGAGATAAATTATTTAAAGATGAAAAGGATTAAAAAATGGCCACAACTTGTGATAAACGCAAATAGTCACGACACATAGAATTCACTTGAAGCTGGTCAAAAGTTGTGTTTAATGAATGGCTGTCTCAAAGTTTAAGAAAACGTTTGGGGAGAACATTGTTAAAAATTATAGAATACCCTGCTAACATTTGTGCTGTGACCTGGTTATGGGCTCCAGGAAGCCTTCCTGTGTTACTCAGATTGTTCACTTCTTTGTTGCCACCTGCTTCAGATAACTGAAATAGATCTGAAAACTAGTCCCTGACTTCTCTGTAGGATTATCTTCTTTCCTGTATTAATGTAGAATATACTATCTGACAGAAGTAGTATTGTACTGTGATGGCTAAGGAAATATATGGCATTAAGATAATTAACAGGGCTGGTCAGGAATATTCTACTGAATTATGCTGGTTGCTGTCCTGTATTTTGGAGACAGAAATGTCTCATTCCAGGCTTGACTCCCAAATGAGAACCGTTCTTTAGTTCCACTGCTGCTTTACCATATTCACTGTCTGGAAATTTCAAAGCACTTTTACTAGAGTCCTCATGGCTCAGGACAAGTATAGAGTCCTACATTAACCCCAGTACATTTGTATTTAAACAATGCCTTTTAATAAAAATTAACCCAGATATCAAGGGCCATATGAAGACAGTCAAGCAGAAGTAACTGGCAAAAAGATAAACAGCACCTAATCAATCTGGGTGACTTATTCTACTTTCTCGTGGTAGATTAGACGAGATCTTTCCCTACAGTGAAAGCACCTACCTGCTTCCTCAAGAGATCTTCTTGAGCATGTTCCCAGCCAGGTCAACATACTTGAGCAGTCTTGTTGAGTTGCTGCTTTTCAGATTTCTTAGTTCTGCATAAGAAGCTAAATGAGAGAACAAGCTAGATGCTATTCTTCCTTGGGCACCCAAGTGTCCCATTAATAGGACTGTGCTCATGAACTTGCAATGCTTTTGACTTCAGCTGAATCACATGCCAAGAAAAACTTTAATCAAAAGTTCCAGTTACTAGGTAACACTCCGCAGAAAGGTACCCAAAAGTTCAGATTAGACATCACCACAGAATATGATTAGTTTGGTGATGTTATTGCCCTGAATGAGAAAACCATGACTGACGTTGAACCTCACTCAATTCATTCCCAAGCTGGGGTTTGAAAAAACAGCAGACTAGCAGAAGGTATTTGGCCAGTTAAGACCGTCCCTTGACATTAAGGTACAAAAAAAGATTAACTCCTCAAGAGCTTTTTCAGATGAGCTTTTCACACTTGAACTAGCAAGGTGTATCTGCAGGAATTATCCTTTGTTTCCTTAATATAATTCCTTTCTCAGCCAGACATTTGCAAGGTATAACAGTAGTCAGTGTTAAATGCTGTTTCAGTTAGTCCTCAAAAAACATTTCAAGTTCCTCCAATTTGCTTCTTGTTAGCCATTTTAATGCAGAGACGAAAAAACAATACTGTGAATGGCCATAAACAGACAGTCCTATAGCTGCTATGCCAAATTTAACATAATTAGTTAGTTAGACAGTAATTTGCACGTACAGGACAAACAGGAGAAAATATAGCATTCTGATACATGATAGTATTATCAAGGTGTAGTGTAACTCACTCACCTCAAGCTTGTATTAAGCAAGACATTCTGTTTTATGAAGAAACCATAAAACATTTTTAAATATAAAAAGTTCACTTTAAAATAATTTTATGGTAGGCTGAGAGAGTAACAGAGATCCTTCTGATAGAAATCAGGAACCAGTAGACACACAAGATTCAGTAAACAAACGTTAACAACATTTATAATCTGTACTTCATTAAAAAAATAAGTATATTAAATAATTTGAAATAATGGGGGCAGAAAATAACTTTAATTAGCTGAATGCAGATACTAGATTTTTGCTTTTCTTCTTCAGATTTAGATTTACCATTACTGCTTTTATTAAGAATCTAAATTTCCTGTACACACACTGGAAGATGATCAAGATCTCATTCTATAGATGTAACACAGACACTTTTATGGTCTTCACGTATGCAGTCCAAGCCTGTTCTGTGCATTGGTATTTCTGGCTAGATGACTATTTTTAGAAAACTGGTTCTTCACTGTAACTGACTATGGGGCTATGTACAATAAAATAAGGACAGACTGGAACCAAGAATCAATTATATCAAATGTATTGAGCCTGTAGTGGCACACTTTTTCCCTTCTGTCTGCATTTTCCCAACTTAAATGCAGCCACTGCAGACAGCTGAGAGGATTAATATTTTTTCTAGTATCTTGAGGACAATATACAAGTGCTATGTGATTATTAATAAAACGTCAGAGAAAATATCTTTGCCTTTAAAATATTTATAGCTGGAGAGACAGACTTGGTGAGCCAGAGACAGCGTGCAAGGACGGGACCAGCTGAAAGAAACAGGTATGCTTTCAGGGTCCAGTAGATCTACTCTTCAGCAGATCTGATGATCAAAAACTTTCAGCAAAACACAGGCTAAGCACAGGTACTCTTCAGTTGTTTTTAGGTTTAGCTATATTGCTTTTACTCTGATTTGATGAGACCAAAAAGTGGTGTAGGGTTTTTCTCCCCCAGATAGTCTAATAAGAGATATTAACTGCTCCTGTGTAGTGGGTGCTGTTACATCTTCAGGCCATTATCACAGCTACAAGATAACTAACTTTTACATATTCATCATCTACATGAGTCTGATTAGAAATTCAGATGAAGATGTCTAGAAATCAACAAAGGATAAACAAAAAGATAGATGACTCTGTGTCTCATTTAATTTCAAAACAGATGTGCCAACTTAACATCCTATGCCTGGGTTTTGATTAAACACTGAGTACCTGATGTTTTCTTCAGCCTGTCGTCTAGCAAATAGCAGATAAAGTCCTTAAACTAACTTTGTATTTTTTGAGAGCTTTCTGAGTGTGTGTTTGGTTTGGTTTAAGGATAAACCTCAGTCCTCCTCTGATAAGCCAATATAGCTACTTTATATTAGATTTAAGAAACAAACACAACCATATCATTCATAAAAATCCCTCTGGGGAGATCAAACAGTCCTTCTTAAGTGTTCCTTCCAACACTATTATCCAAAAACAAAGACTTTTATGTGATTGTTTTAGAATTGTTTGTAACAGACAATTAAGGCTTTTGTTCAGTAGTGGGATGTTCCACTTATTTCTCCTACCCTAACCCCCTCTCATTTTATGAAAAGGATGAGCTTGCATCACAGGAGGAAATGTGCTTGTCTGTGTTTTTTTCCCCACCATGCTATTTATTCTCTCATTGATTTATTCTACTCGAGGGCAAACATATTGTGCAGCTACTTGTGATGCTGTGCCACTGAGACGTCTTGCTTCTGAGCATGTTATAAAATCGTTACTGCTGCCCTAAGGGTCAGTGCTTGCCCTCCAAGCAGAAAGGGTTTTATTTAAAAAAAAAATAAAATTCAGGGCAGTTGTGTCTGATTTCCTTAAATTTTCTGTACTCTTGCTCCTAATTTACTAAGGTGCTGGAATACTTCAGATGTCACCTATAAGGTCAGACTGATTTATATGCAGTCTTATTCTACTTCATAAATAGAATTCCAGTGAGTGTTCTTGCTTTTAGGCTATTTTAATGTGTACATATATAACTATGTACAAAATTGTATATACATATACATACATACAATTTTATTTTTAACTATAGGAATCCCACTCTTCAGCAAAGAGGCCATGTACTGCAGTGTTTGAACTGAAACAGTCTAGCTAGCATGTTGCAATTTTCTGCATGCTTTTTGTTGCAGACAACTATACCGAATGTGCTACATCTGTAATGGTTTTAATTAAGGGAGAAAAGGAATCCAGTCTGTATCATCTAAACAAGCATATCCCATCAGCATTAAAATTAATTAATAAAAATTAGATTAGAAATCTCATGAGATGATAAATTCCCTTACATGGTTTCAAGGGCTAACAGTCGTATTCCCTTTAACACATCTGGGAAAACAAAATGGTAACAAGTATAAACATTTCAGAGTTCCACTATGTTGACTTCTTCAAAGGGGTACCTTTTTGTTCCCAGAACATATGACTGAAGGATCCTGGGCCGTTCCTGAGGCTTCTGGATGCTAATGAAATACAAACAACTAGGGGAGCAGTGAGAGAAGAGATTTGCATTGGTAAGCAGGTAGAGGCACATAGCGCACAAGATCTTACAACACTTGCCATAAGTAAATTTTTGAAAAATGCAGTAATTGCTCAATACTATCAATACATTTCTGTCTTAGAATTGAATGAAGGCTAGTTCTATTGAGGACACGGACCTGATAAACTGGTGGGAAAAATTTAGGCTTTTAAAAGAAAAAGCTCTCAGAAAAACTACTTATTTGCATGCTGAGTACAGCACAATAGTAGAAATGAGAGCATAACAAAGGAAGCACATGGCTAAGGAAAAGGTGTTATAATTTTAGGGCTTAACTGCATGCCAAGCTTTAGAAAAGGAGCTGGGAGGCAGCAGGAAGGGGAACTGGAAACAAGGAAGTGTTTTAACAATTTCTGCTTTATATTCATCCAATGAAGCTCTTCTGAAATGACTAGCCAGTTGGAGAAAATAACTGTCTGCTCTGAAAGTGGGTTATGGTAATTTCAGCATGGGCAGATGGGGTAAGGAAGGGCAGGAGACAGAAGTAGGGAAAGCATGTACAGACATATCTGTATTCTGCTTTCAAGTCTGCTGCTGGCAGTTCTGCTGCTTCTCACTTGGCATTGCCTCTCTCTGGGACTGAGCTGCCTGTTTGCTTGTGTCCTCTGCTGCTCCCGCTCCTGTTGCTGGTGCCCAGGCTAGGACACTCTGTTTGCTCTTACCGTGTTCCTGGAGTCGTAAGTCCTCCTCAGAGTGACAGGCAGCCCAGGATTTACAGTAGGATGTTAACTCCAGGTAGTAGTCTGACATTTATGGCTAGATATACTTAAAAAATGCTTTAAACAGGAACTGGCAGCTTGTGGACATATAAGCACTTAGGAACATACAGCAAATATGGAGACAATTTTCCTGTGCCACAACCAAGGGAAGTAAACTCAGAAAATAATTTTTTTTAAAGCATGGCTGAAAAGAAAACTGGGGACATCTGTCAGCTTTTAAGACCTTTTTAAAAGACCTTTATTTTGAAAAAGTATATTTCTGCCTTGCATCGTGCTCCTTAGAAGCTCAAATGAAACCCAAATATACTATTTGCAGTGACAATAACACTAAGGGAGATATGATTCAAGAGAGAAGGAGGCTGTTAATTGATTTTAGATTATGACATTGGTATTTGACTTTATCATGTCATGCAATATCTCTGTAAAATATCTATTAGCACATTTTTGCAGGTTTAACTGAAGTTATAACCTGTCCAGTTGAGGTGTGGATATGATCTAAAAGAGTGGTAAGAGATAAACAAGAGAGACACAGTAAAAGAGAGAACTAGCAAGACTGTAATCATAAGGAAACATGTAATTCAGAAGTGCAGTCACTCTTTCAGCATAATAGTGTTAGGAAGAAACCCTGGTATGTCCTGGAGACATGAAGCTTCTTCCTCTTCAGTGAGGCACTCAAATATCAACACAGAGAACAGGCTTTGGTCTCTGATCAGATTAGGCCTCATGCTCCTCAGAAGCTTCTCTTACTTAATAAAGTTTGTCTGTACCACAGCCTAAGAGGGTTATTATTAAAAGCTTAGGTTGCCTCCATCCTTTTGCCTAATTAAATTTTCAGTGTAGAAGGGAAATTTCATTGTCCCCTGTCCATTGCTGATGTAACATGTTACAGTATCTCATCACAGTCAGACTAGTGAGCCTCCATGGACACCAATTTATGAGCAAAGCATTTGGTAGCCAGTTCAAGATCAAACAAATAATGGACACATTTAAAACTGTGCATCAAGCTAAACAGGGAAAAGAAAAAGTCACACACTGAATTTGAGTCCTTCAAGATGAAGATATAAAACCAGATTGCCTGGGAGGAAGGTCTAGTACTAGGACATTCCTTTTAAAGAAATTGAACAAGAATTGAAATGAACTTTTCAGTGGAATCTTTTAAAGGAAACTTTAGTCTAGAAAAGGGTTTATGATGTTTCTGGATAGAATTGTGCACTGAAACAAAGCAAGAGCACATGTAGGAATGAATGAATGAGGCACTCCAATGCCACCCTCAGATAGCCAATGTCGCCATAGAAAGGGCATTAATTCATGAATTGTGTGACACCACCCAAGTCCTGACTCCAAGCATTGCAGAACTGTGGTTTACTTCTTCATCTTCCCAGTCCCGGGTGATGCTTTCTCCACTAGACTGTTACCTCTGATTCCTCACAACAAACCGAAAGTTCTTGACTTCCTTCTGATTTAGCATGAGAGTCCTTTTGAAAGCTGAAACCTTTCAATCAGGTTGGCAGCTCTTTCACTGGGGCTTCCTAGTCAACTCATTTCATTGTGAAACAGGAGGAGAGGAGAAAATGAGAATCTAGCTCCTCGATGTCAAACTGGAGTGAACACAAAGCTACATGTTGTGACAGAGAAAAAAGGTAGCCCTGTGCCTATGAGTACTGGCCTCCCTTTTAATTCTAATTACTGAAATGGATTTCCTGGGGGCCTTGCAAACGAAACATGAATTTTGACAGGTAATTGGACAGACGTTCTAAGTCACATATATATATCTTGAAGATAAGATAACTCTTAATACTGTGCTGAAGAACAAACTATGCTGAACTGTAAAAAATGAGTGGTGGGGGGCAAAGGAAAGTTTTACACAACACTATCATCAGGCTAACAGAACAACACCAGTCTGGGGATCTTTGGGAAAAAAATCCATTTCTTCAGACTTTTTTAGACTTTTTTAGATTTTTTCTTTAGACTCTTTTTTTCTGAGACTTTTACTACCCATCAGCAACACTCCAAAAGCATACCTATCTTATGTACTTTGTCACTTTTTTCTTCTATTCCCAGAAGAAGAACTGTAAGAATTTGTTATAAAGAAGATCCTTGTTGCTGCTTTTTTATGAGAAAAGGAGTTGATGAGATAAAGCCACTGAATCAGAAATTAAGGTTTGAGATAATATTAGTCCTAAGGGAGTTCATGTCACAGACCAGATTTAATCTCTGAGAATACTCGTTACTTATCATCTCACGTATGGACATCACTTTGAAATTTTCAAGTGAGGGATATCACATTTTCCTGATATGTTGACTTGCTTATAACCATCAAGTAAGTCAGAAAGGAAGCTGCTAGACAAAACTATTAACTTGGTCTATATACCAACAAGGAGATAACTGCATTTTTGCCATTAATGTGACGCCAAGCCCCAGCTCACGGGGACTATTTTAACACATTGCTGTATCAATGCCAATCAATAAAAATTTATAAAATGGCTAATAAGGCAGAATTATTTCCCCATGACAAACATCTCACCTGAAACTGTACATAACTAATGCATGGATGTCTTCAGATGACCACAGATCCCTCCAATCCCATGCCGGTACTTCATCTACACAGATGGGCCCCTGTGAAAGGGTTCATTCAAGGAGATCTGTCAACCACACAGTTTTACTCAATCTAATAAATATTTGTATCTGGACCAGCAAGTCATCATCAGTAAGAGCAGCATTAATCTTGATGAGGCACTCAAGCACTTAAATCTTTCCATTTGCCAGTTTCACTTCTTCAGTCAAAATGATATAATTTTCCTACCTCAGAAGTCTATTATGAAGATATATACATGAATGTTTGAATACGCTCAGATATTAGAGCAAGGAGCAGGCACAGAAATTTCTACAGAAATGTAAATCTAACATCAAACCTTTCTGGATTCAAGTCAAATGTCACTGACAACTCTTGTGTTCACAGTTCTGCTCCTCTCTGCAAAGGTAAGTAAATTTACCACAGAACATGCACATAGAATTATTATCACAAAACAAATGCTACTACAGTGTATTAAAACGTTACTTTTCTTCCATGAAAAAACTGTGTTTTCTTAGCAATGTTTTATTTATATTAGTCCTACCATGTCATTTGGATCAGCTTTGATTTTTAAATTTGAAAATATGAAGAAGCCAGATTCCTCTGAAAAGGCACTGTTCCGTGTGCAGGAAAAGGCAAAGCTCACATACATTTAAAACCCCTCAAATAAAAAACCCTCAACAAAAAACTTCAGCAGCAGAAGAAGCACACTTGCACAAAGTTCCACCAAGTAAGCTTTACCAGTATTTTTTTTTGTTTGTTTCTTGTTATGTTTAACTTGACAAGATACTTTGACAATGCAGAACTTCAAATGCATGCTTCAAAATCTCTAAATTACAAATCTGCCTTAAAATAGATTTTACCTTGTTAAAATTTTAACTTTAACACTATTCTTCAGCCATATTTTAAAGTTTTCCTATGCAACTTTGATCACTAGAAACATTTTTTTCATTGTAAGTTCTTATAAAAATTTAATAAAGCTCGTTTCTGAAGAGAACAAATTTAAAAAGAAATCTTGATGGGATACTTGTGATAGAACTTCAAAACTACACACTCTCAAGCTTCCTTTTGAGTACTGAACCTTTGGCCAAAACAAAACCACTAAGGGAAAGAATGTAAACAATCCAGGAATGGCAAATAAATATTCACATCAAACATTTACCAATTCCAGTGATGACTAATTCTTCTCTGGATCCATAGACCTAGTTACAGCTTTCTAACAAAGTGCTGTCTGACAAAGCCTTTGCATAAGCTACACATTTACATAAGCCATACTCTTTCTGGAATGAAAACACTCCTTTTGTAAGTTAAAAAGCTGTGCAAGTTAAGTTTAAGGTAAATGGGAAAATCACACCTAAAATTTCTGTATGCAGTGAAGCTGGGCAGCTGTATATCAAATGTGTTATCATTTTCAGCTCTTCTAGGTAGTCACAGACAATATGATGAAGATTTAGCCTATCTGGAGGAAGTGACTCATCAAAACATTGACGTATGTATATTTTCTCCCTTCAGAAATGGTCAAAGAAATTTGGAGAAGTCATCGTCTACTGCAATAGAGCAGGACATCTCTGAGCATGCTTTGTTTTTTGTTGTTTCTTTTATTTCTTTGTTTGTTTAATTTTATTTTTTTCTTAATTATGTTTAGACTATATAAGTAATCACAGACATTGCCCTCCTATAGTCCTTGGAAAAAAGACAGATTTTAACTGTTTGTGTGTCTAAACTGGCAGGATTACTTAGAACTTTCAAAAGGCATTATAGGCAATTGTTTTCACGACACCTGTTTCCTTAGCACCCCAGATGAACTTGGTACACAATTAATCATTTTCTCAATTAATCATTTTCTCAATTAATCTTATCAGTTGACAAGCTGATAAAAAATCCCCCAGATTTTTTTTTATTAAGTGCTTCCTTTAAAGATGTGTTTAAAAGAAAAAAAATAACTATGAATGCCTCTCTAGCCATGCTATCATTCCTTGCTTGGGTAGTTGTGCTTATTTGTAATTCTGACTCGTTCACATGCTCCCACTATGGTAAAAAATTTTAAACATAACAAGTTTCAATGGATTATGTTTATTGTTAATGGAAAAAGGTCACATTAGAAGATTTTCCTGTGCTTATTTAGTGCCACTTCCCAATGAAAAGCAGATAAACTATACTTACATTCTGTATTGAATAGCTAAAATAATTTGCCACTCTAGATAAGAATGTAATTACTCACAAGTTTAAATTTACTATTTCTCAAAGTAATTAACTTCCCTGAGGTGTATATGCCTATATCAAGAGGGGAGGTTTATCATACCACATACAGCAATAAATCTGAGTATTATTATGTCTTAATTGATCAATTAACGCATTTATAAATTAATAACTCTATCATCATTACTCCATATGTGCAATTAGGTCTTAACAAAATTCTGACTTCCCATCCTGTAGAATAATCTGAAGCTAGGCTAATCCTAAAGCTAGATTCCAAAGTAACCAACTCACAAATACATATATCCCGAAAAGAACATTTGTTTTCAACCCTAAAGTTTTATGAAGTCTTGCAAATTAGCAGCACATAATTGTTGAAACAAGTGAAAGACTTCCCAAAAACATCAGTAGAACTGATGCCCCGTCACAACACAGCAGGATTAATTAGACACATTCCTGGTGAAGGATGTAGAGTTGCTGGAGCATGTCCAGAGAAGTGCTACCAAGCTGGTGAAAGGTCTGGAGAATAAGTCCTATGAGGGGAGGCTGAGGGAAATGGGATTGTTCAATTTGAAGAAGAGGAGCCTGAGGGGAGACCTCATTGCTCTCTGCAGCTACCTGAAAGGAGGTTGTATTGAGGCGGGAGTTGGCCTCTTTTCTCAAGTGAATAGTGACAGGAGGAGAGGAAATGGCCTGAAGCTGCACCAGGGGAGGCTTAGACTGGATATTGGAAATAATTTCTTTGCCAAAGGAGTGGTTGGACAGTGGAACGGGCTGCCCAAGGAGGTGGCGGAGTCACCATCCCCGGAAGTGTTTAAAAGAAATATAGATTTACTGCTTAGTGAAATGATTTAAGCACTGAATGGGTAAATCAGGTTATGGTAGGGGGGTTTAGGTTATGGCTGGACCTGATGATCTTCAAGGTCACTTCCAACCAGGATGATTCTATGATTCTATGATGGGCTGCTCTATTGAGCTCATATTGGCCCTCTACTGAACCATTCTATTATAAGCATAGTACTATAATCTCCATTTAGTTATTCACTAGGAAGAAAACTAACATTTCTAGGAACAACTCAGGAAATACTTTCAGTTTCTCTAGACTTACAAAGAACCCTTATCTTCCACAGATTTCAAGTCTGTCTTCTGTTTATCTCAGTTCAACTCAAAACAAATGTCTTGTCTCAGGAGGTACCTGTAAAATAAACAAAAGCTCTTGTCTCTCAAGCAGCTGAAACAGTCTGAGAGACCTGTTAAAAGAGGTAGTGCTGTGAGGCAGCATTACCCCCTTTTATTCTTGCAATGCAGCTTTGGGAAAGGCAACACAATCCCAGAGATCAAGTGTAGCAGAACTAGCCCCTCCTGAGGCAGAGTTTATGCTGGAGGCTTTTCCATGCATCACCCCTGGACACTATCTCCCCATTCCTGCCCCAACCTGCCTGCCCCCAACCAGCCAGGATACTTGTCTTGGCTCTCCAAAGTGAAGGGTAGCTCTGTATGTCTTAAAACACAAGACAGGTTTCACAGCCTGAAACTCATGCTTTTAATCCTGTTTTTATCAATTTCCTAAATTTCAGATCCAAGAAATTTTCATCCTTTTTCTCTCTTCTGTGACTCCTTTGGAAAGACAGCTTTGCAACTAACAATTCGGGTGCACGAGGAATTATGCCACAGCATCACATTTGTTCAAAAATACCTCATAGTCTGAAATAAATAGTTGGTTAGAACAACAATATTAGTCTTTTGTTCGGTTGGTTGTTTTTTTTTGGGGGGGGGTTTGGGGGGTTTTGTTAGATAAAAGGATACTTTCATGATACTTTCATATTGGTCAGGATCACCTCTCTGTTCATATTGATACAGATCTCGTTTTATCCCTCTTCTGACGGCAATGAAAGAATGAGGCACTTCAGATTTTATTATCATGGTCACTGCTGAAATGTGTATTAAATTAGAGATGTGCCAGTGCTGGGGTTTTAATAGTAATTCAGACAGCTATGAAACCACTACAGATATGTCAGTCTCTTTTTTCTGCTTAACATCTGCTTCAGTAAATCCAAATCAGCTGCCTTGCCAAGTCCACAGAAAGGCCTACAAACTTAAAATTAATAGCTTTCTAAACTACCTCTTATTAAGGTATATAAATGCAGATATATTAATAAGAAACTAAGCTTCCCAGACCAAGCAGTGCTCACCAGTATCTAATTGTTATTTACAACACATGAGAGCCTGGATTTCTGAGCCACTCATTTTTTTAAGTTTACAGAAGAGAATGACAATTAAACACAGATGAGAGAGTTGTATTTTCCTGTTAAGGTAGGAGCAGAATTGGAATGTCTTTGGGTGTATATTTATATGTATACACCTCAACCCCACCTTTCCTAAGCCAAATTTCATTTTTTTTGAGTGGGACATCCCACAGTCCAATTAACCCCTCCCTACCAAAAGTAGGATAAACCAAAATTTTAAATGTCAAGTACATCCCCTGCATGGAAACTTAAGGAAGAAAGGAGGAAAATACATACCTCACAGTATCAGGAGATGCTATTAAAGTGTATGTGATTTACTGTCATTAGTTACATATTTTAACTAACTCCTTTGCCTATTCTTTATGATGTATTTTGTATGTGGCATTTTCCTTGATTCCTTTTAATGAGAATTAAACCTCTTCGAGAAGTACAAATGACCAAGATATTATGCACCCAGTATTCACCTACAACTATTCAAAGAGGCAGGTACAAAACCACAATGTCCTTGTGACGTCCAGGAGAGTCAGAGAGTTGATAGGCATAGCCAAGGAGAAGAGGCAACAGAGATTGATGATAACATAGTGATTCCTCCAAGTCATTGGGCAAATAGTCACAGTCACAGTAAGTGTCACTTTTCAGCAAATTAGTCTGTGGTGGCAGCAGTAGCTCAGGCCATCTCTGAAAGCCCAGCCGCTGGTTCAGAGGCAGCAAATGCACGTTGAGAGCAGCACTGAGTTAAATACATGCATTCACCTATGAACAAGCTGGAGTGAATCTTCCCTACCAGCTAGCAGTGGAAGCAGAGGGAGGCTGAGCTAAGTTTGGGAAGGTAGCACAGGCAGCCATCAGAAATTACCCCCCTGTAGCTCCACAAGGGAAAATACAAAGCCCTGCTCTGTCCCAACAGGCTGGGTAGGAGTTTGCCTTAGTATTTCTTCCCTGTCAAACACCAGAGGTAATTATGGTTACCATGTGCTAGTAAATAGCAAATACCCTTAGAAGTACAAAGCCTTTTTTAGACCAAGTATCTGCAGGGAGGAAGCTCCACCAATTTGCATTGCCATTTGAATTCAGACGTTTGTCCTCCCCGCATAACTTGCTACACATTTCTAATACAAGTGTCACATATGAATATACACTTTTATACAGTGATCATAATTCTTTCTAATCATCAGAGATTGATATCTCACCCCTTTTTAATATGTGCTTCATAGTCGACACCCTTGTAAATGTTGGTGGCAAATCACTGCAGTTAGAAAAATACATTACCATAAATTTTGAGGCAGGGCACAGAAATGTTAGCAGCAGCTCTGCAGTACTATAAATGCTCACTTTAACCTGCTTTGAATATTACAAAGGAGTGGAAGAAGTAATTTAAATCCAGAGAAAGATTTATGAGAACTGGGAGATCTATGAGCACTTCAGCATGTTTTTCTCATTTCTGCCCTGATGCCCGAGTTATGGTCAGGTTCGTGTGTTTTCACTAACACAATTAACAGTTGTGGGCCTTTCTCTAACAACATGGTGAGATATTAGAGATGCCCCATAAGGGAGCACATAGTGCAGGAATCTCCTAGAGCAGTGCTTGTTATCCTGGTAGGTGCTGAGCTGTACCAAACAGCCCCAGAATGGCAGCACGATGAACTGGCTATGTTCCCTCTCCTTCCTGCCCTGTGCAGGGCAAAGGAACATCCAGTGCTAACCAGTGGCCTAAGCTACCCTAATGCCTCCTCCGAATTGTGTGATACTCCAAACGTTTGGTATGCTGAGATGGGTGGAAATACTCCACCCTTATGTTCTTTTTCTAAGTGAATAATGGGAGGAGGGAAATATTTTATTTTTAATAACACCCCGTCAAACCTAAATGCTTATGGGTTCACAAAAGCTTTCCGGAATAAACTTTTCTTGAGAAAATTGCTCAAGTCTGGAAGCCTTGGACATGGGAAGGAAGACCCTCATGACTTGGCATCAGAGTACATGTCTGGGATGAGGTGAGCCCAGTGCCTAACTGCAACCTATTCCCCACATTCTAGGTGAGTAACCCAGCCACCAAACTGTTAAGTCATCTAATATAGCTTCCCTCTCCCAGTAGAAACCTATTAAATACCCTCATTTCCTTCTGCTTTGGATGGGGAAGCTTCCTAACATCCTCAGTATTCCCATCCACCCCTGTTGATGAGATGCTTAGCAATCATCAATAAGTCATATGACTGAACTGGCCATTAAGTTATTTAAAACAAACCAAAACTTACAGGACTGCATTGAAAGAACATTACTGCCCTTTACAGTATAGAGACATACAAGGGACTGAGGGAGGGCAGGAGAAGACAGGACATCAAGGAGAAAAGAAACTCCACCTCTCCCCCTGTTAAAATCCTGTATCTAAAACAAGCAGGAAAAATGTAGGCTTGGTGGGAAAAAACGCCAAGCCATTTCAAACATTTTTCACTTTCTCAGGTCATTTAGCCCTACCTGACGAACACTTTCAGAAGGTGTTGAGCAGTTACAAGGATAACCATTCCTACCCTCTAAAATGTGAAATGTTCCAGAAGAAATTTATTTCACTTTCTTCCATAGGGCTCCATAGCTTGCTAATCAGACCTCAGACCACTTTGGAGAGAGGAAGCAATTCTTACAGTCCATTACTGGGTCTTGTTTGGGCCATAGACTAATGGATAACGAGAGAGAATGGGGACAGGCTTTCCAGCTCTGTCTTTTGAGAAACACCTGCTTAAGGAACTATTGAAGTCTGCATGCTAAAAATCTTATAAGACAACTTTTCAACAATGATTGGAATCATAAGAAAAAAATTAAGTAAGTGCTATAAGCACAAAGCCAGAGTGTCCCCTCTTATTTTCTCAAGCCCTTCAAATAGGGACGCCTGAAAAGTCACAAAGGACAGAAAGCGACTGTAACTAAAAACAAGGCAAAGTGATAGCAGACTTGAAAAAATGTTGCAATGGGTAGATAACAGTCTAGGGGCATATTCAACTGTTCACATTCTTCTCTGCTGTTGCTTCTGAAATCTTCCTCTGCAAAAGCAGGAGCTTCCCCAGAAATCAAAAATCAAAAACCTTTTTCCTCAAATGCATCTATGGAGGTAGGAAAGCTTATGCATCTGAGCTAATGGAATATGCTTTAATTTTCCAGTCACTCATACAAATAAAATGCTCAGTATTATGGACAGATGATCAAAATAGTGAGAACTCAGCCAGCTGAATTTCAGCTTTTTTCTTTCCATGGGACAGTGATACTGCATAGATGATACTGCTTAGGTAGTGAGCGCTTGCAAGATGCAGAGATAAAATGTTAAAATAAGGCAGAGCTAAGGAGTAGAAATAACTTTGTGTGCTTAACTCAGTTCCATATGAGCTTGCTTCTTGGCAGGGTTCCATGACCTTAGATATATCTACTAGTTGACCAAGGAACAATAGTGGACCCATGGTTAAAATTAATTAAAACACGGATGTGCATCCTCCTAGACCAACAGGCAATGTGTTTGGTTGGAAACCAATGGCTTAAATGTGTCCTGAGCTGAACCAATGCCATATAAGGGTACTTCAAGGGAGGGGATGCTTCCCAAATGACCACCCTAGACCACTGAGTCAGCCTGGGGGGAGGAGACTATATTAATGATTTATTAGAATTAATGATAATATGTATGGTTATTCTTGGGAATGTAATGCATATGTATGAGTTAGTAAGATAAGTGTTGTATCTCTGTTGAATCAGCACGCATGCTTGAAGGAGCAATCTTCCATGCATCCAGCCCTGCAATAATGAAATGCCTTCCTTCTAAAACTTCAAAACAAGTCTTGGAGGGTTCTTTCAGCAACCAAACTTTATGATAACAATAGGATGGAATAGGGCAGAGACATCTGTAAACGCACTTGGGCTTCAGTACAGAAAGAATCAGAATTCATTAGAGGATATTTTAAACAACTAATGTAATCTTGTGTTATTCTACAAAAAACACATTTTACAGAGGCTCTTAGACTAACATTATGATGTAGCAAACTTCCATCATATAAGGATCCTACATTTTAGCAAGGACTCTCCACCTGTTTCTGAGTTTAATTCTACTTCTTACCTCCATAACAACGTGGATGAAAACTTGAATTAGTCTGTTCTGATCATGCTCTAAGATATCCATTCATTCTGATTATTCATATATACATATATATGTATGTGCATGTACATGTGTTTTTACATATATAAAAAGGAATTATATATATGTGTATATGTACAGAAAAATGTACAATCACATCTGCATATATAAAGACTTCTGCTTTTGTCTTGAATCCAGGAGGAGTGCAAAATAAAAAAGTTCTTAAGTCAAGGTGTTGCACAAATGCAAAACTGCATACAATTTCTGTTGCTAGGACACCACAGCCAAGGCTGGAACCTGTTCCTGCTCATGCCAACTTACATGTCTGTGCAATGCATGGCCAAGCCCTGAGAGATCACCTTCGTGATTGTCAGCCTGGGCTCCAAGCCAATTTGCTCATCCCCTCCATAACTGGCCTGCTGGACTGCAGCAAACTGTGTGATGGCTGTTGCTTTGCTCATCTCTGAAAGAAACTACCAAAAAATCATGCTAAGATGAAACATTTTTTGAGTCTGGACGCTTCATTGTTTTTTTAATACCATGAGAAAGCAGTGATTGTGCTCTCCAGGTGGTGTACAGATATATAGTAATGGCATCATTCAGGGAAGTATTGGGTGTTTCTAAAGTTCTTGAACAGTACTAAATTAACCCCAAAATTTGTCACTGAAAGATAAGTTTTTACTTGACCTCAATTCAGGAAGTTTCTGTAAACAGTTTATGACCAATAAAAAGCTACTAAGAACACAATGTCTTCATAGTGAGCATCAGAGTTCAGTGAATATAACATAGGCAGGTTGTGGCCTAATTTGGTTTATGCTTTGACCTAATCCATGAAGTGCATGGTACATGGCAGTTGTCAAATTTTATAGTACTAGCCTCACTGTAAAATGATTTGTGTACTAGTACTGTGCAGTACTGGTGCTTCTAATTGGAACCAAAGCCAGACTTTTTTGCCTTAATTGAACCTGCAGTGTCCATTCAGACCCTCTCTGTCAACCCTTCCTTCCTTCCTTCCTTCCTTCCTTCCTTCCTTCCTTCCTTCCTTCCTTCCTTCCTTCCTTCCTTCCTTCCTTCCTTCCTTCCTTCCTTCCTTCCTTCCTTCCTTCCTTCCTTCCTTCCTTCCTTCCTTCCTTCCTTCCTTCCTTCCTTCCTTCCTTCCTTCCTTCCTTCCTTCCTTCCTTCCTTCCTTCCTTCCTTCCTTCCTTCCTTCCTTCCTTCCTTCCTTCCTTCCTTCCTTCCATTTACCTATCTATCTATCTATCTATCTATCTATCTATCTATCTATCTATCTATCTATCTATCTGTCTGTCTGTCTATCTATCTATCTATTTCTTTTGTTTTGCTTCTCCCTTTTTCTGAGCTGCTCAAAAATTTGCACTTCCAGACAAAAGGGTTTAGGGAAATCACGGCTGCCAGGCTGAATTATTTGTTATTGTGCCATGATAACTGTTGCAGTCAATCATTTCATCACCTCCACCATCAGCCCTAGGGACTGCATTTGTCAAGATCCAAATGAACACCTTAAGATGGGGTAGTTGCAAGATTAATTTTCATAAATGCCTATATAAATTACTTCCTTCAGTCTGCCAAGGTGAGCCACTCATTCCAGCACAAAGCAGCTGAGATAAGACAATTCAGTACATACTTTATTTCATATATTTGTTTCTTATCTCAGCATGGCAGGCCCCCTTGCACTGATACTTGCAGTGCCTAATAGACATGATCACTATTCTATAGGAATTGCCTATAAACTCCACACCACACATGCATTTAAAGGATAGTTGTTAAGGCTCAGGGCACAGCACCAGTCATGGTTGTTTCTGTTTACGTAAATGCCAAGCTACTAATTTCCAGAGTTTTCTACCTCAGTATCTGTTCCTAGTCCAAATGAAAGACTGACATAAATTATGCAAGTGTCCATCCTCCTTCCGCTCAACAAAACATTGCGGTGCAGATGGTGCAAATGGCCTGGCATACACAAAATTCAGTATATTTCTCTCTGAAAGACTGCCAAAGGCAGCAGAGAGTTCATGCATAAGGTAGATTGGCATAGCTCTCCAGAGAAGTTTGGCCATTTATAGCAAGTCTGACCTCACCCAGGGCTATCAGCTCCCCCACTTGTAGAGAAGCTGCGCTGGCAAGTCTTTGCACCTCATTGCCTGAACAACATTGATAGTCGAGGCCAGGAAGACTGCCTGAAAAATGTTTCCAGATGGAGATTCAGGAACATAGTCTGATACAAGTGTTAGTCTGATGCAGTCTTTATTTTCTCAAAGTGCTTTGGTAGAATTTTCCTGAAAAAGAAAAGTGTTTAGAAATTGCTCTTGAATAAACATCATAATTACCTTTTCATTTTCATTTGTCAGTAACTTACTCCTTCAAACATTTAGATCTTTGAAGTAAAAGTAACTTACAATTTTCTGAGAGACACTGTCAATACAAATCACAGTGCTTGACCACACCAAAACCTGAAGGAAATTCACTACTACTGTTCACCTTTAGGAAAACATGGGAGTTAAATTGACAGATATTCCTGAGACCCTTGACCTTACTCATATCCCTTTGCAAGGCTCCCTACTGCAAATTCTGTTTTTCTTCAGCTATTCATATATTTTTCTGAATGCAGACAGAGCTGAAGCATGCTACACAGAGAAAAACTGGGAGACTAGTAGTATGAGCAAGAATTTTATGCTTGGCTTCAGTGGCCAGGTCTCAGCCACTCAGGGCTGAATATCTCGTATTTAGGAACAGTCAGTAAAGAGCAAGTGCTGACAACACACTAGAAACGGAAAAAAATACAGCAAAATCTGAACAGCTATTTTCTTCCTTTTTCACGTGTGTGTCCCCAGAGCTAGTGTTTCTTTCTCAGCAGTGTAAAAGGCAACTTAAAATTTTGTAGTGAGCACAACCATACAATTCAAACACGTGTGGGAAAAGAAAAAATAAGTGGGGACAAAACTTACGTTTTTAGGAGGATAAGAAAATAAAATGAAAAAAAACCCAAAAACCCAGAACAGTAAGTATGCACTTGGGAAAACTTATATGAAAGAAACAAATGGATGCAAACAATAAAGTCGATATAGTGAGAATATGGTCTGCAACTCTCTTCTCATTCTGGTTTTGTATAGAGAAACCAATAATGTGAACTAAGAATTCTTTAAAGTGAAACAGTCATTTGATTTTAAGGCTTATGTTGATTACAAAATGTATATGTTGGCTCACCTATGGAGCCTTCATAGACACTGTCATCCACAATCATTTTTAAGGCTCAGGAAAAACTCAGAAGAATGCGAAAAAGGATGTGTTACTGTTCCAAACACTACTTTACCCATTTTGTAATACTGGGAAGCTCAGTTCAAGCTCATACTTCATAATTTATTTAGGACTGATACCAAAATAAACCTTCTCAATATGTTTGTTGAAAGATTCCAACTATCAAAATGTAAATATACCGTAAAAATGGTATTCCCCCTACCACAAAAGATGCTAAAGAATAGCCTAAATAAGTCTTTTGCAAATTTTTATTTTGAGGAGCATGATGACACAAAGCATGTGCTTGCTCTCTGAAAAGCAATGGATTCACCATTACCAGTGAACACATACTAGACACAATGTTTTTATTATTTTAGATTAGCAGGAGCAACTCCTCCTTTTTAGTTAAATTTGAAAATAAAGTTTTAAGCAATTCTGGTTGTGCCATACCTATTTTGTTTTCTGTTCTGTCAATTTAAACCTTCATGCTCATCAGAGTTCTGTGGGCTAAGTTCCTGGTAACATTTCAAAGTTACATTCCTGATTAACATGCTCTGGGCAGAAGCAATAGGTTCTTTGATAAAAGAGAGAGACAATGAAAGAATGGCTACTATATGGGCAACACAATGCATTTAGCAGTTATGGTACTAAGCATAAACAATATTGTTGAGTGATAGCAAATAGACTCTGCTTTAATTTATATAACAGATAAAAACCACTCTTCTGTCAAATTAAACTTTGGAAAATGAGTCCATCAGTCCTTTTAAAACAGAGCCTTTGAAAATTAAAGTTCATGTTCCAGATGGTCCAAAAATAACCACTAAAAGCTTCCAGCTATGCTTGAATTAACAAGTCACTACATATGATCCACAAATTTGACATATTATGAATTAAGCATATAATGATGGAGAAGGCGAAAGAGGAGGAAATTAAGACAAAATGAGGAATATTCTGTTAGATTTAGATTATCTAGTTTAGGCATTTAAATTATACAGTTAATTCCCCTGAGCTTTTTTTTTTTTTTTTTTTTAATCAGGAAAATAGGAATTAGTCCTACCAACTTTCTGGCAGAACTGTTTTCTGAAGGAATCCATACTGTGCTCTCTCCAGAATCCCACCTGGTCTGGCAGCTTAATCGAGCACCTTCAAACTGAACAGCACAAGTAATCCCCTAAAATGTACAGGGTTCGTCACTAACAGTGATAACTTCAGATCATCAAATGTACTTCTGTTGGATATTTTGGACACTTAGTCAAATGGGTTTGTTATGGCATCTCATTATTCTGCTTTGTACTTCTGAAGAGGACACTGGATGCTCAACAACTTTGTTTGCTTTGTTTTTGTTTGGTTGGGTTGTTTTTTGTTGTTGTTGTTGTGGGTTTTGTTTGTTTGTTTTTGGTTTTCCCCAAATAACTGAACACATCAGATGAAGGTATCATTATTATTACAGGAGATTTTAGAGATCTGGCTAGGGGAATGAGACTATAAGACTTTATTACAACTGGTTTGCACAAGATTTTAATTCCAATTAATGAACCAAAGCTGTTAATTTTTGCCCAGGTTAGCTCAATTGCCACAGAACTACCATGCAGATTTAAAAGGAGATAGAGAGATAAATCAGATTTGTATTTTATAAGACAACAGGGAAAGAAAACACAAGCTTAAATGATTTAGCAATTTAGTACACCCTACTGTTTAGACTATGAAATACACCCAACAGAATAGAAAGATAAGTACACAGACGAAATAGGACACGTGGGGGTTCTACAACTGTGGTATGAAGTGATCACCAAGTGATAAAGAATCACTGATTATTAATGCCTAGATACAAAATAAAAACTTTATCCCAAGCTGCATCACCAATATATTTCTTCCGTAAGCCTGCACCCAATGGTAGCCAGCAAGTAATGGTTCAAGAGCCAGATCTCAGAAATCTGACCCGGACAGGACCAAGGCTTCTTTGTCTGCACAGATAGAAACTCAGTCTTTCAAAGGTCAAAGAACAAAAATGGCGAGGATAATGCATTCTTTCTAACTCTACAACCAACACAACTTTTCCCTAGAAGAGAATGAAATAAGGAAAAACAATCAGAAAATTACCAAAAGGGAGATATACTACATTTTGCAGGTTTTGAATAGCCATTTGGAGAGTATTTAAAATACATGTTCTTGTATTTTGAGAAAAGCTTGGGTAAAAAATTGTCATAAAAGAAATATTTAATACATGTTGAGGAGAGGGGGAAAAAGAAAACAAAATAATCCTCTGAGAAACTGTGGACGAAAGGAAAGTGGTCTTAAAAATAAAAATAGTGTCCCCATCCAACATACATCAAAAGGAAAAGATGACTAGGGAAGACATTACTTGTAAACAAGTCCTAGCAGGGAGCCAGGGGCTCACAAAGATTCACCTTTCTACAGGCAGAATATAAGAATCAAGATGAGAAACTCAATCATAGTAAACTGTTAGATTAGAAAAGTACTTATTCATGTTTCTGCTGTGAAGGAAAAAAGGGATTAAACAGCAAACAAAGACAAAACACCAAACCACAGATATTTCTGAATATATAAGCCTGCTACATAACATCCATTTCTTGTGAGGAAGTCAGATTAATTCAGTAAGAATATGGAAACTTTATCACAGAAACTGAGAGACATTTTATGGAACAGCACAAAGAGAAACAGAATTTGATTTGGTCACATTGTCTTGTTTTTTGTTCAGATTTGATGGGGAGTAAAACCAGCATGTTTTAACAACATTGGATGCTTAAATACTTCCATGTGGGAGATCATAATGTAGACTAAGATGACACAAACATTAGAGTGGACTGGGGGGCAAAGTTAAGTGAACAGAGAACTCAGAGTTGAGAAAGATGAATAACACGGTGCCCACAGGATTATGTCTTTGTAATATCTATTTTGTATATGGATGACCAGCAAAGGAAGAAGCAATTTGGGAAAATTTGCTGATGAAACACATTCATTCTTTTAACAAAAAATAGAACCTCTCCCTGCTCATGAACATGCTACAAAATGCCACCATGCTGCTAAGCTCTTCTCCTTAGCACTAAAATCTACGAGACTTTAAGACTAAGAGAGAGTATGAGCATAATGAGAAAGCTAAAGCATCCCTTTTTTAAGTAAGAGATTTTTTGGGATACTCTTAAAATGTATCCAGGAAAAGATGGAGACTGAACGGTTGCAAAAAGTTGCTGGAATTCAGACAGAAATTTTCCTTTGCTCTCTTGTGCATAAATTCAGAAAAATAAACTCACTCGCACCACACTACCAAGCATGGTGATATATACCAGTGTCCTATTTCTCACACCGTGAACATTAAATTGTACAGCAAACAAATAACCAGTAGTCAGATAGATTGTGTTGTGTTTTCAACAGCCTCTTAGGCTATCATTAGAAAAAATCACATTTGAAGGAAGGCAGCCACAAAGGTACTCACAAAAGTGAATCAAAGGGAACAGCATGCCAAAAATGGATCTAAACCCCCCAAATTATTTATCTCAGGAACAAGAGAAATAGGCAGGTTTCCTCTGTGAGGCACTACAGAGTTTCAATGTGACAGCCAAGCTTCTTTTTTTTTTTTTCTTTTTTTTTTCTTTCAGAAGCTCTAGAATGACACTGTGAAAAGAACAGCAGTGGAATTTAAAAGCAGGAAAAGATAACTTTGCTTTCAGCTATTCACACTCATAATTTGTGAAATTTATTGCCTGAGAAGACAGCATTGAAACTAGCCACCCCTTCCTTAAATTGAGCTCAGGGCTCTACAATCAATGTAACAACATTTTAATATTAAACGTAGACAATCAAATATCATACATGAAGATCACACATTATCAAAAGTTTTGGGATTTTTCCTTCCTTAAGTTATAAGGATTATTATTTGGCAAAACCAACACTAATCGTGAGGGGAATTTTTTCCTTTTTCTTGGTAAACCTCAATGTACTTTGGCATCATATTCCCATACTTTACAAAAACAAACAAGAGAAAGAAAACAAAAACAAACAAACAAAACAAACAAACAACAAAACAAAACAACAAAAAATAAAATCCAAACAAGGGAGAAAAAATTTAAAGGTATTGAACCAGTGCATTTCACAACTGAATATTGCCATGCATGTGCTTTCTTGACCTTGCAACACTGTACCTGGAAAAGAGAATTACCACTTCTGTACATGGCACTGACAAACTGCATTTGTTAAATCGGCCAAGGCTGTTGAATCCAGATAGCTTTGAAATAAGAAATTAATGTGGTCTGATGACAAAAAGATGAAGCAATCTATTAGCTCTGCACAGCCTATTAGTGCTAAATTTTAACTGAATTTTCTGATGTGGTGTAAAAATAGTAACTAAAAGCCCATTGATATCACAGCTGCCAAACATAATTTAGGAAATCAGAAGTTTTTGTTTGTTTCAGGCACTGTTTGCATATCCATAATGAGTATAAGTAGCACTTCTAATTCTTTTTTCTTAAATATGCATTGGGGCCAGTTTTAATGAAATTAACCTAAGGATTAAACCATAGCTATGCTCTCACCTTAGTCTGAAGGCAAGAGTGATTGTAGGATACCAAAGCAATGAAGAGAAGAAAGTATAAGTAAAGAAAGAATGCAGAAAAAGAACAAGCTGAAACTTTAGTTTCAAGTAAGCTTTCAAGTAAGAAACAAGATCAAAGATTCAGAAAAAGGCAGTAGTGTAACAAGATTTAAAAAGGAAAAAAAAAAAAAAGATAAAAACAGAGGGGAGGAAAGGGCAGCTGACTAAAACTGTATCATTCCACCACAAGATGCCTTGGAGTTTTACTTTTCCACATCTAGCTGGAAGCTGTTTGGTCAGTACAGATTCACTGTGGGAAACCACCAGAGACAGTGACAATAAAATCTTCACCCAACAGTGTGTTAGTTCCAGCTTTTCACCATGTGTACTAATAACAGACAGTTGTTGTATACTCCACACGGTGTATGTGTGATTTTGTCTTGACACAGCAGAAGATTCCTTCATAGTAGTGACTCACAGAGCTGAGTGCTACAGAAAATGGAGTAGGAAGCTAGGACTTTAATTAAGAAGTTAAATCTGTTTATTATCTTCAACAGCTGTCCTAGAAGTCTCTTTTGTATTCTGCCCTTGATTTTATTTAAGTGCTTTGTACAAACAGAACCATGGTGGTGCAAGCTTGTGAAAGACAATGTTGAGCCTGGTGCTAAGGATACGTGCACACAAAGGGAAACAGCTACTATCTTTACTCCAGCTAATATTTCCACTACTATTGCTATCAAAATTTGTACTGAGCTTCCTTTCTATTTCCCCCTCCTCAAAAGTTAGCTGGTAATTAAAAATACCCAACCAAACAACAAACAAAAAACAAAATCTAAAACTTAGCACTGAGAAGCTAAACTATCTACCTTAGTGAGTCATATAGTAGAATAATGAACAGACCATTGACAGCTCTAACTTTTCTAGCTTTCCTGATGAATGAATATCAAATGAGTGAAAACTGAGGGAAAAAAGTTAGCAATTATCAAACTTTAGACCACTTCTACAGAAATGTTCCCCATAAACACAGTATGAGAGTATCTTTTGACCTCTCAATACCATGCTGACTTGCTCCACAGCTGGCTTCTGTACCCAAAGTTGCTTTTCTGAGAATAAGAGAGTAAAAGCAGTGAGAGAAGTCAACATATATGGTTTGCAAAATGCTATATATTTACAAAGCTATCAGTTGCAGGAGGGCATTTCCTAACTCACCTATACCAGTGTCAATGAAATTCAATTATAAGTGAAATAACAAAACTCTGCAGATCTGGACACTCTCCAAAGAATGAAGCAGAAAACCCCAAAACTGGCAGGCCCTAAGATTTCAAGTTTGGGGAGCAGTTGTACTCTCTCTCCCCCTTTCTGGATCAACATCTGAAGGAAGACTGACATCTGCCTTCTGTTCAGGACTCATTATCTCAGGAAGACAGTCATGATCTCCTCAAAGCCACTTCAACCTTTGACTGACCTTACTGAGCCCACAGTGGAACCCACAGAATATCCCTGTGAAGACTTTCACTGCTGTGCACATCTACAAATATTTGAGAAAAAGTATAGTGCAGTTTCACAACTCTTTACAATAAAATCTTCCCTTATTTTGTCTACTGCTTCTTTAATCTGAGGATGGTCAAACCTTCTAGCTTTTGGGTTTGTGGGCAGGAGGGGTGTTATTTTTGTTTTGGTTAGGAATGGGAGTAAGAGAGTTTCATTGTTTCTCTGTTTTCTAGGTCAGGCAGAGAAAAACTGCAATTGCTGTGGTTAACCACTGTCTCAGGCTGGCTTATTTTAGGTATGCTAATAGAACAGGGACAGTCCCATGTAATTAAGCAAAGAAACAGATCCCTTCTTTGGAACAAACTTTTTGCTTCTTTAGATCTGCTGACTGGTTAAAGAAGGCCCTCATGACTCTCATGTCTTCTGGTAGCCTATCTCCAGCACGCTGCTATCCTTAGCATGCTTTTCTCAGCTGGACCCCTCTGCTTGTCCTTTAATGAAAAGGCAGAACTATTGTTGAACATGTTTAACATATTTACCATGTATTGTTTAACATTAACAGACATTTGACAGGAGCTATCAATGTGAGCTTGCAGCCCAGAAAGTCAAATGTATCCTGGGCTGCATCAAAAGAAGTATAGCCAGCCAGTCAAGAGAGGTGATTCTCCTCCTCTACTCTGCTATGGTGAGACCCCACCTGGAGTACTGTGTCCAGTTCTGGAGTCCCCAACAAAAGGACATGGAACCGCTAGAGTGAGTCCAGAGGAGGGCTACAAAGATGATCAGAGGGCTGGAGCGCCTCCCCTATGATGATAGGCTGAGGAAGTTGGGGTTGTTCAGCCTAGAGAAGAGGAGGCTCCGAGGTGACCTTATAGCAGCTTTCTGAAGGGGCCCTACAAGAAAGCTGGGGTAGGACTTTTTACCCAGGTGTATAGTGAGAGAACAAGGGGCAATAGTTTGAAGCTTAAAGACGGGAGATTTAGGTTGGACATTAGGAAAAAGTTCTTTCCTGTGAGGGTGGTGAGATGCTGGAACAGGTTGTCCAGGGAGGCTGTGGATGCCCAGTCCCTGGAGTTGTTCAAGACCAGGTTGGATGGGGCCTTTAGCAACCTGATATAGCGGGAGGTGTTCCTGCCCATGCAGGGGGGCTGGAACTAGATGATGTTTAAGGTCCCTTCCAATCCAAAACATTCTATGTTTCTATGATTCCATGTATTTTTTTCCAACAGACCAGACCCATCTGCTTTCCTGGGTCATTGAGTCCCTTCACTTTGCTTCAGTATTGAAGCTTACCAATTCATAAGGCTAAAGTAGAAGAAAGGTTTCTAGTTTAAAAAGCCATAGCCATTGTCATAGTACTACTCATTTAACTATACTTTGTGCATAGAAATCCTGATAAAACTAAACCTACTTGGTGACTAAATTCCCTGGTTCTTACTCATCAGGAGCCCTCTGTTACATATGTATTTTAACAGGATTCTGGTGGGCTGGAAAACAGCACCTCACAAGAACTGGAAGAGGTAAACTTCACAGTTGATTTTGAGGTTATTGCCCAGTTATTAGCACTAAAATGTTAATTAACTTCAGCTTGGGTTTTTAGTCCTACCTGCAGAATACTGAAAAGTGGATGGCACCTTGCTAGTTTCTCTCTTGAATGTGAGACTATTACAGAATTACATAATTCAAACCGAGATTAAGACCAATGAGTTGTTTAGACTTCATTGCTCTTTTCAGTGAGGTACTAACACATAACAAAATTACCTGTGGCAGTACTACAGTTGTGTTTTTTTTTTCTTTTGGTGAAGTATTTTATTAAGGACTATAAAAATAAAATGCCAAAACATCCTTTTTTCGGTTAAAAGTTTAATTTCTGAGTCTGAGAGCACAGTAGTCAGACAACTGATAAACTCTGAGTAGCTCTTGCCAACAACTGTTTCTCACAATTAAAAAAATGAACAAACAAAAAAAACCAAAAACCCCTCCCAAAACCAACAACAACAACAAAACAAAACCGAAACAAAACCACCCAAAAAATCACCATCACCAAAACCATGAAAAAGTCCGGAGAAGCATAGCATACAAATAGTGACTTTTAGTCCTTGTCTGACATATTACACACCTGAAACAAGGTCAAATTGTAGATACATTTGACTTAATATTCTTGAGTGACAGTTTATCAAAAAAGAATAAAGGAAAATATTTAGAGGAAAATATTATTCAAAACATCATAAATTTGATTGTTCTTATAGTTTGGTAAGAGATAACTGGTAAGAAAAATATTTTTAATTCATGCAGCTTTCTTGATCAACTTGATCAACAAATGGCTTTAAACTTCTATACAGTTATCTCTGCAGCATCATTCACAGTAACCTCTTAATCTGGTAGATAAATCCTTTCTTTAGAAACTTTTTCACCTTCCCTGTTGTTAATTAGAAGTGTGCTTCTCTCACAATTTTCCAGCATTATCACTGATACAATAATTACTAACAGATACCATCAGCCACTGAAACAGAATCACAGAATCATCACAATTGGAAAAGACCTCTAAGATCACAGTGTCTGACCATCAATGCCACCCCCTCCAAAAACACCCAGAAAACCCCCCAAAATGCCCACTGGAACATGTTCTGAAGTGATTAATCTACATGTTCTTTAAATACCTCCAGGCGCGGTCACTCCACTGCCTCCCTGGGCAGCCTGTTCCAGTGCCTGACTACTCTTTCAGTAAAGAAACCTTCCTACTATCCAGTCTAAACCTCCCCTGGCACAATTTCAGGTCATTTCCTCTAGTCCTATTGCTATTCATCTGTGAGAAGAGGCCAACACTCACCTCACTACAACCTCCTTTCAGGTAGTTGTAGACAGAAATTAGTTCTCTCCTCAGCCTCTTCTTCAAACTAAACAATCCCAGTTCGCTCGATCTCTCCTCATAAGACTTGTTCTCCAGCCCCTTCATATGTTTGGTTGGCCTTCCCTGAACTCGCTCAGGCATGTCAATATCTTTCTTGTAGTGAGGGGTCCAGAACTGAACACAGTACTTGAGGTGCAGTCTCAGCAGTGCTGAGTACAGGGGCACGAATGCCTCCTTTCTCCTGCTGGCTACTTTATTCCTGATACAGGCCAGGACGCTGTTGGCTTTCTTGGCCACCTGGGCACAGTGCTGGCTCATATTCAGCTGGCTGTTGACCAACACCCCCAGGTCCTTTTCCACCAGTTTTACAGTCACTCTTCCCCAAACTTGTAGTATTGCAATGGGGTTGTTGTAACCAAAAGGCAGGACCCAACACTTGGCCTTGTTAAACCTCATACAATTGGCCTCAACCCATCGATTCAACCTGTCCACATCCCTCTGAAAAGTCTTCCTACCCTCAAGCAGATCAATACTCCCATCCAACTTAGTGTCATCTGCAAACTTTTTGATGAAGCACTCAATCCCCTCATCTAGTTTGTTGATAAAGATGTTGAACAAGACTGTCCAAAAAACTGAGCCCTGGGGGGGCTACTGACTGGCCACTGACTGGATTTAACTCTGTTGACTACAATTCTCTGTGTTCAGCTGTACAATCAGCTTTTTATCCAGTGAAGAATACATTTGTCTATGCCATGAGCCACCAGCTTCTCTAGGAGAATGCTTTGGGAGATGGTGTCACAGACTACTATAACCCAGGTAGAAAACATCCACAGCCTTTCTCTCATCCGCTAGGCAGGTTACCTGGACAAAGAAGTGACTCAGGTTAGTCAAGCAGGACCTGTCTTTCTTGAACTCATGCTGGCTGGGCCTGCTGCACCTGTCATGCGAGCACACTCAAGATGAACTGCTCCGTATTTTTTCCAGGCACTGAGGTCAGTCTGACAGGCCCGTAGCTTCCTGCATCCTCCTTCCAGCCCTTCTTGTAGATGGGCATCACATTGGCAAGCCTCCAGTCATGTGGAGTCACCTGTTAACCAAGACTGTTGATAAATGATGGGGAGAGGCTTGGAGAGTTCCTCTGCCAGCTCCCTCAGTACTCTAGAGAGGATCCCATCTGGTTTCATAGTCTTGTGAGTGTTCTCGTGCTGTAGCAGGTCCTTAGTTGCTTCCTCCTGGATTTTCAGGGAGTGCTGTTCTACTCTCCATCCTTATCTTCCAGCTTAGGAGGCTGAACATTCTGGGGGAATCTGGTCCAACTATTATAGAGAGAGGCAACTAAGTAATTAAGTGTCTCAACCTTTTCCTCATCCTTGGTTGCAACGTTCCCCTCCACATCCAGTAAGAGATGGAGATTCTCCCTGGCTCTCTTTTTATTGTTAGGGTATTTGTAAAAACTTTTTTTTTTTTTTTCCCCTGTGACATCAGCCAGACTGAGCTCCAGCTGGGCTTTTGCCTTTCTAATTTTTTCTCTGCATGACCTAACGAGATCCCTGTACTCATTCTGAGATGCTTGCCCCTTCTTCCAAAGGAGGTCAACTCTCCTTTTTTTCTTGAGTCTCAGCAAAATCTCCCTGTTCAGCCAGGCTGGTCATCTTCCCTGCCATTTTGTCTTACGGCACATGGGGACAGCCTGCTCCAGCACTTTAAAGATTTCCTTCTTGAAGAGTGTCCAGCCTTCCTGGACTACTTTGTCCTTCAGGACTGGCTCCCAAGGTATTCTCTTAACCAATGTCCTGAACAGGTTGAAGTCCATCCTCTGGAAGTCCATGGTGGAGGTTTTGCTAATAACTCTCCTTACCATACTAAGGACCAAAGACTTAAATGTTTCCAAGCCCAAGACAGCCTCTGACCACCACATCTCCCACCAGTCTTCCCCAAGAAACATCTTGTTGTTTCAGCCCTTTCATATGCATTCAGTTTTCATACAAGGAACTTAGAGTATCAAAATGAGAATTACTGAAAAACAGCACAGGAAAGGAAAGACATGGAGCTGTTGGAGAGGGTCCAGAGGAGGGCCACAAAGATGATCAAAGTGCTGGAGCACCTCTGCTATGAAGACAGGCTGAGTTGGGGTTATTCAGCCTTGAGAAGGCTTTGGAGAGACCTTGTGACAGCCTTTCAGTACCTAAAGGGAGCCTACAGGAAAGATGGGGAGAAACTTTTCAGCATAGAGGGTAGCGATAGGACAAGTTGTAATGGTTTTAAACCGACAGAGGGGAGATTTAGGTTAGATATTAGGAAGAAGTTCTTCACCATGCAGGCAGTAAGGCACTGGAATAGGCAGCCCAGAGAGGTTGTGGAAGCTCCCTCCCTGTTCAAGGCCAGGTTTGATGAGGCCTTGAGCAGCCTGGTCTAGTGTGAGGTGTCCCTGCTCATAGCTGGGAGGTTGGATCCTGATGATCTTTAAGGTCCCTTCCAACCTTAACCATTCTATGATTCTATGATTCTAAGTTGAAGAAAAGGTCTAAGCAACTGTTGTCAACTTAGAGCTAAAACTGCTCTTCAGCCACTTCTGCATTTCCAACTGCCTGATTAGTGCATCTTCAACAGTTCCCTGGTGTGTTCTAATAGCAGCCTTCACACATTCACATACCTATACAACTACCTTCCAACAGACTCCTGTGCTCTGACACCTTGCACACTGAGAAAAAATTTGCCACTCATGAGAAATCTGCAGCTTTACTAAGACAGCTAGCAGGTATCATCTGCCCATACGACATTTTGTACTCCTCTCTTTGACAGCTTTCTAGGAAAACCTCTAACTGGCTTGCTAGACTTATTTGTTAACCTCTATTTCATGGTGATTTAACTGTAAATTTTGATCCATGTTGTGAAGAATGAATAACAAGAAAGTGGAAGCACTACAGCTCACTGCAAATTTTATTTGTAAAGGTGAAGAACCTATCTACAGAACAGACTTGAGGCCTGATTCAGCACCCTTTCAGATGCTGAATTTCATCTAAGAAATACAGATTACTATCAACACCAGTTTTATAGAAGGAAAAAAAAAAACCCACAGCATAATCTGTCTACTTACTTATACAAGAAAATAAAGACCTCCACAAACTAGGTTAATAGCAAACTATAATGCATTGTGAAGCAGTCTTCCAGAGGAGAAGAGACAAGTACGTTGAAAATACACTACTAGAATGCAAAAATGGACAATAGGACCAGAGAGATGTATTGCAATCTGAATGCTGAGTAGTATACATGACCCTACTAGGATTCCATTATTCAAATGTTTCAAACTTCTTCACAATAGAATCATCCAAGATCTACAGCTGATGTGACAAGTAGCTTTTCAGGTGTTGACACTCCAAGTGCTATATTCGATAACATATATTTATTTTTTTCTCTTTGAAACACATCTTTTTAAATTTGTGCTGCCTTCAGAAACAGAGCAAAGAGATGCTCTTTTCAGAGAGAGAGGAATCAGCTACCCTTGAGATACTCCTTCAGTGTAACTAGGGTCCTTGGTGTCCACAGGGGAGCTCTTAGGCTAATGAGTTCTGCTGGGAAATAAGGTCATTTTTAATGATTCCAGGAATGCTTTGCAAGCTCTTGCTAGCTTTTATGCAAGCAGATAATATGTTTTTAATTTATAGTGTCTTTACTGTGGTTCTTCAACAGAGAATACCCTTTCCCACTATCCAGCAGGTTTGTGTATCCATGTTTAAACAACTTCATTTCCAAATTGCTGTGTTATTTGTCATTATAGGACTGTTAAACTGATAGCACAGGAAATTAAGTGACTGGAAAACTAAATGACCTGCTCAGTAGATTTTCCTTTTGTAATTTTTTTATACTGCTTTGCATATAAAGAAATCTTATAGTTTAACATCAGAGAACACAAAGCATTCTAAACAACAAAGAATTTAGGATTAAAAGGTTAAGGAAGAGTTTTAGGATAATTAGTTATGCTTAAGGTTTCCTGTCACTGGCCCTTAAATTTTAAGACAACAGCTGAATGCATACACCTCAAGTGGTGGTGATTATCAGAATTTACAAGCTTGCATCTTTATTGTTTTCTCTGCAGACATCTTGAATTCAATTGATTTAACTGTGCAGACCTCCCAGCTGTGACAACTGTCTGTCTAATAATGGTTGTATATTTAGCTGCATCCCCTGTCTACTGGTGGTAGATTTCTATTATGTGATTTGGCCTGGATTTAGGCAAGACATCAGATATAAGATATTCTGTGTCCTAATAACACTCCCCTAAGCCATTCACCTTCCTTGCCTTTTAGGTTGTTTACTAACCAAGATAAATGAGCAGCTTGCCTAGACAGGACAATGACAACAGTTGGTAGAAGCATTGCTCACACAGCTGACCCTACTCAATTTTAAAACAAAGTAAATTTATGCTGTTTTGTTTTATGTATGACTTATTAAATTTCTGATATATAACTTGTCTGCCCTGGATTTCAGGGCATCCCTAATGCACCAAGCTGCAGACACTACGTAACCTTAAAAAAAAAAAAACACCAAAAAAACCACACACAAAAAAAGGTTTATATTGAAACTAACAAGAAAAAGAGACAGGTTCAGATGGAATGAGAGAAAATGGGAAAGAAAAAAAGGCTTTTAAAATTGTCTTCTGGGAACCCAATATGCTATCAGCTGCCATGATTTACAAAGCAACTGATGACTGGGAAATACAGGTATGACACATTCAAGCTATTCATTCAGAAGGCTCACAGTGCTTCAGAAACTGCTGCATCCAAGGAGAGTCTGTTGAACCTACATAACTAGAAGCACTGAGAAATGTCCTGTGAAAGCATTACAGTTATTGCTGATTTGAGAAAGACCCACAAGAATTATAAATTTGAGGCTAAGCATTTTCAGATAGAACTAGGAATTTGGGAAAAACTGGGTATTGAGTTGTCTTCGCTGCCTCTTATGAAACATGCAAAGTGCTGTATTAGGGTCAACAAAACCAGACCATGCTTAATTGTATACAACCATTATTCTAATCCAATCCATGGTGAGCTCACAAAAAACCAGTCATTACAAGCCCACAAAACAAGCCTAAAACTCACTCATGTGGACATTTGGTCCCTCCCTTATCACCATACAACTTGTGCCTTTCTTTACAGGAGCACTAAATAGAAAACGTCAGAATGGACCCAATCAGGGAAGGTCTATATGACACAAAGATTTATTCAGGAAAATCTTTTCAAACTAAACTGATGATAGGACTCCTCAGAATGTCCTTGAAAAATAACAGTAACAACACCCAGGATTCCCAAAGGGACAAACATGGGACTTTGCTGCATTCTTCAGGCTTCTTTCCTACATTTCTAATGAAATGAGTGAATGTGGTTGTTCATTGCATTATAAGAGAATGTTGTGTAATAATGAAATGAGAGAGGCTAAGAAATAAAACAGCCATTGCTCAATGGGTTGCTTAGCAGGAGACAAAATGACACACAGGCAGAATAATAATACATGGAAAAATAAAACCCTTACTTGTAGTAATTTAAAAATTATGTTCTACATGTATTTGAACCAGTCAGCAATCAACTAGACTCAGTGAAAAGGAGAAACGTAATTCCCTCACTCTGTACTAACAGAGAGGTATTTTGCTCTTCATCTTCAGATACTTGTTGGGTGTTTTTGTTTTGTTTTGTTTTTCCCATAAAGTAATCCCTACTTACATACTAGACTCTGCATCAGACTTCATATACTCCCCAAATTGTTTTGCTCTCCTGGGAGTTTATAGTGTGCATGGATACTCTGATGCATGAAATAATCTCCATTGTTCTTCACATTCTGTTAGCAAGAATACAGATAATTTATAAATAACTAACATATTGGATGGATAAAATGTAAATCACCATACTAGTCAGAAAATACTTTAACATGGCCTCGAGTCCTAATCCTAACCAATTATTTTCCCTACCCTGCTCCCTGCTAGTTTGAGGGTAGCTTCTTAAAACAGCAATTAAAGAACAATGTAGGTACAACACAGCAACAGAATTTTAAGTGTTGGATGAGTCTGGGTGGAGTCCAGGAAGAGCCAAGCCATTCTGCAGTTTCTTCGTTTTCTAACATAAAAAAAATGGAGTAATTCCTTTAATTCCAGTTTTCCGCAATCTGTTTTTGCACTGACCTTACAAGTACATTGGAAAAACTATGTAGAGAGGTCTCAGATGCCTGTGCTGATGGCAACTACAAAAGCTCAAGTTCTCAATTTTTATAGGACAAGAGGAGATGGTTGGATAACTTCAGACTTTAAAAAGACAATGGATTTGGCTACATGAGTGATTAGAGAACTGGGGCTCAAGCATACCCTGGAACCCTAGCTAAAATCACAGTGTAAATCAGCCTCACAATCCCAATCACGAAGTCACACAGAACAAAAATGTCAAAAAGGAATGTAACTTGCAACCAGAACTTAACTAAAATCACAGAACAGGAGTTCAGAATTAATAGAGGATCATGATCCAAAATACAATCGCAAGATGTTTTTTTCCAAGCACTTCCACCTGTAATGATCAGATACATAAAGTAATACACAGTTTAGTAAAATCATTTTGTGAGAGGACAGTTAAAAAAAGATAAATATATTTTTTCAAAACTGTGGATTATTTTTTAGATGCAGCTGCATATTTTTAAGCAACAACTAAAATGACTCTGTTTTGCTCACCTCTTATCTCCATTCTTTTAGGAGATGATCACTAGCATCAAGTCACTTTCTTCACCTCCTTTTGAGACAATACTTAATTCCCAGAGATACTATAATAAAACTAGTTAAATACCAGCCCAAGTAATAGTCTCAGTGCATCATCTTGCTCTGCAAGATCCTTTCTTCTCTGTTTTCAGACTTAGAGGTTTTCCACTTCCTTTCTTTGATATCTGGAAACAGGACCTCATCAAGTAGAAGAGAAAATTTATAAAACCACAGAAATTTCTACACAAAAAGAAATACTTTTGATTCAGCTTTTAGTAGTTGCAGCATGCTGTATGTTAGCACCAGACAACTCACTGCTAGCCTATGTCCTAAGGACCAAAATGCCACTGGCTATAACACTTGATTACAGAAACCTTTGCTATTTACAAATGGGGGCACAGATCCATGGGTGGCTCTGGAACCTTTTTTGTCACATTTGACTAAAGATTCTGAGCACTCTCAGTATTTCTGAGATAAGGTTGAATTGTTGGTCTCATCCACCTACATTGTGACCAGTGAGAATCAGTAACATTCCTTTAAGCATTCCTGTCTTACTAACACAAAGTAAGTAACACATGCAGTTTCATTTCAGGTAGTATAGAGGACAGTCTGAGCCAAAAAAACTAGCATCCACTGGCCATTTGGATATGGTGACCTGCCCTTGACTTATTTTGTATACCTGCAGATAAAGGTGTTGAGCAGGATTTTAAAAAACAAGTAAGGAAAATGCTTCCAGGATATCCAGGCAGCTCTAGTTTCATATCCTTACCATTTATTCTTTTTTCCTATTTTCAACATCCCTGTGTTTACTGTTCTGTCAGTAGTATCAACTTCAGAAGCTGCCCTGCCTATCAAGAAAAATATTAAGATTGACATGGCAGTTTGATCACACACTGAATCACAAGCCCTTACCCCAAATGGTCCAACTGGCTTAGGAAGAACAGAAAACAACCCTGTAAAATACAAGGAGGACAGGATATGACTTGAAAGCAAGAAAGAGAAATGAAGCCTCCAGCTCAAGAGGTGCTTGATGGTGACTCATTTCCTTTCTGTGCCTAACACAAAGTCCACTTTAGACAATACTAACTATATTTTCCTAATTGGTATCGAAATTATGCTCTCAGGCTTCTGCATCCTTATTTAAGCTAAAACTGCTGCTTTGTGGCAGCTTTATTTGGAATGTCAACATTCTGTTTTTCCAGTCCCACAGGAGCCCTGCATTGTTGCATGAATGCAAACTAGTGCACTTCTGAGACCTGCAATTTTAGTCCATTCCCCCAGAATTTATCTCCAAATATTAAAGCAAGTAATTTTCACTCATGAAAGTTCTTCTATATTAAATAAAGTGGCCATAACAGTTACTTTGTTGAGTTGAGTTTTGTGTAAAAATTCAATAGGATAAAGATTGGCCTACTAAAATGAATATATGAGAAGAATAATAACACAGACACTGCCAAAGAACACCTTATACTTCTGAAAGACACAGTTTGCTTTATTTATAGAATATATTTAGTATAGTAATTTCTTATATATCTTGTACCAGTGGTGTCTTCTGCACATTGAATAATTTGCCAGGTGTGGCACAAACAGTTTAAGTGTAATTTTACATATTCATTACATTTATTCCCAAGCAAGCAAGACAATTAATTCAAATGCATGCTTTTAATCTTAAGTTAATTTTTAAATTAATACAAAATGTATGGTGGGCAGCATCCAAAATTATGGTTGTCAAAATGGAGCTGAAGGAGTGACAGTTCTCCATGAGATCTTCATTTAGTCTGAAAATCCCTTCAGGTTGGAAATATGTCACACAAGTCATAGTCAGTGCTCAGAACAGGATCTCTCCATTCAGCTCTGAGACTATACTAAAAAGCAGACAACTCCTGATCAAAAAGTTCTGTATTTTTACATACTATTTTTAAATGGATAGTATTTAAATTGTTATTTTCTCTCAATAACAAACGCAAAGAAAAACTTTTTGAAAGATCCTGACATCATAGCCAGTGCATAAGACAACTGATGATCTCACTCCATTCCCTTCACTCTCTGTTCTCTCTGAAGAGGCCAATATTTCTTGCTTGGGAAGACCACCTATTATCATGTTCAAAGTTACTGACTTTAATTAAAGCAGCAGAAAGAAGCTGAAAATATTAAGCCCTATTCTTTCACATTCCAAGTATCAAAATGAATGGTACTGAGAATTTACACTAACACAATCAGGTATTTATGCCTATGTCCAAAGCTACAGCAATCTGCATAAGAGATGCCAACAGAGCACTCCAGCAGCTTTAATTAGTATATCAAGTTGATTCAGTGGTAGGGACAACATGTAATAGCCTTGGCACCAGCAGCTCACCAGGAGAGGGGAGTCCCTCTTACAGTGAAAACTTGATGGGCAGCAGTAGTCATTTAATTTGTTTATATAACTAAGCAAGCTGGATTTGCCCTTTTGTTGCTTTTTTTGTGTTTGTTTTTTTCTGCCTATTTCTTATTTCTTGTCTGCAAAGAGAACAAGTGTTTGGGTTAACTTCCAGCTACTCACAATTACAACTTGAGATGCCTGCCAAATGCATAAATCTCACTAGCCATGAAAAGGAAAAGACTTTTTCCTAGAAGAAGAGACCTAGACACACACACACACAGAGAAAACAGTTTAGTTTGCCCCTAAGCTATGAAAGATACAAATCTATCAAAGATTCCCAATATAATTCACAAGCAATAACTAAATCTTGACATCCTCAAGTTGCAGAAAAGTATTTCAGTAACAGAGTTCAGAGATGGAAACTGATTGAGAAGAGTTGTGTTTCATTTAAACTTGCACAAAGTGCTTTTGTTGAGGGTTTAGGTTTTTTCCTGTCTTATCAGAAACAGCACCATGTAATACAGTTTGTTGCCTTGTGAGGATTGACAAAATTTTGTTCACAAGGCACAGGGCACACCATTTGGTAAGCATCAGATACAATGGACTGCTACTCTAATGATATATATATATATAAAAATCTATTGATCTCTCAACATCTATTTCATCAATGGGATCAAAATGGTTTTAAATGTGATTTCAATGTATTTTAGAGTAAGATGACTGATGGACAGACTGATGCAATCTACCTTCCTTCTTCTGGAGACTCAGGTCTCTGCTGCTATGTGAACTGATGGGCAGAATTTTTCTGTGTATTACATTCTCTCTGTGGAATCCCTGCAGAAGAACAAAGTTATTGCCTTCTCCCAATGATTGCCCCATGTAAGTGCTCAGACTTTAATTGGCAATTTTACTTATCAGGGCAATTACTCCCAGTTTCTCTCAAACAATGAAAAGATTATATAAAATCCATAACAGCCTTGTTCCATCTGTAAATCCATCTGGTTTTTAGCATGTGCCCTTGAAGCACTGATGATTTTAGGGAAAAACACATTGCAAATAAAAAAGTTTAATATACAGCATTACAGTTTTGGAATGCAAAAATTCACCATGCCTTGCAAGGTGAAATTCCACTGTATTCCTGTGACAGATATCACTGTCTTTCAGGTTGTAATACATTCTTTTCTTCTGAATGTTTATTCCTTTCTCTACAATACTGGTTGAACAGGCACCTCACTTCAACAAATGAAAAACGAAGAGCCTCTTGGAAGCCTGACATTTATCCATCTCTTTTCGCAAGCATCTGTGGATTTGGCCACTTCCTTGATAGTTCCTCCTCTGTTTTATTATCTGCCTGAATTTTATGGACACAGAGATCGCAGGGGACTTGATGTGACTGTGGGCCTTTTGGAATGATATGCTGAGCAACCCTTTTGAGCCCTGCTGGCTGAGTGACAGGTATTGAGCACAAGTATGTCTCTCTGATCAGGGTCACAGAGGACAAACAGGTGCTTCTGATGCAGTTCTGAAGTAAAATTAAAGTAATTCTATGCTAGTCAGAAGCATCATCTGAACCAGTGACTCTTTTCCCTAGACAGCAGCATTAAGTAAGAGATTAACCATTTGCAACAATTTTCTCTGCCACCTAGAGAGAGACTTGGAAGAAAAGTGGAGTGAAATTCACAACTGTCACTTGCTTACTTGATTTCTACAGGGAAAAATTAAATTGTTTCTATTCATGTTGAACTTTGACAAGGGCAACAGGATGTTAATGTTTCCAGCATGCACTGTCTGGGGTAGACTGCAGCACAAACATTCATCAATCCTGAAACCAATTACTCTTCTTCTAATGTCCATCACAGCAGACATTATTTTCTATGTATGAATATTCATTAATCAGACCACTGCACATTGCAGATAATAAGTTCAAGGAGGCTTTCTTTTTCATGTAATGAAGTCAAAACATTATTAGTATAAATATATTGTGGTGCAGTTCACTCACAGAGCCACTGGGAATTCTCTAGACATGTCACTTCTTGGCTTGGTCTGAGTTAATGACAGAAGTGGCACACACAAAGGATTTGGGGAAGGTGTACAAGCATTTACCCACCAGCAGATGCCCCATCTTTGTCTTCTTTCAGGGAATGACCCTTAAACCATGTCATGAACAGCAGAGAAAAAGTATTTCAGAAACCTTGTGCAGCTAAGAGATGAGTATACCAAAAAAATTGAGAGAATGAGGAGTGCTGAATTTTATGCTACTCCAGGATGTAATGAAAAAAACACTTTTTTTTTTTCCTGAAGACATGAACCTTTCAAAGTTTTCAAGAGCTCCACATCTCACTCTTGGCTGACAAAATACAGTCACCTTGGGGTTATATTGAACAGAAGTAGCTATCGATTAGAAAAGCGTTTGCAGATTAGGAGCCTTGCAAAAGAGTTACTCAGCAATCTCTCTTAATTGAATATGTTCAGCACTTGAAACTTAATTTCTTTCTCCATTTAAGTGAGTCAATATTGTGGAAGCAGCTAGAAAACAGGTCAGGCACAAAAACCCTGCAGTTCTGTTCCTGTTTGCTTGGATCTGTCTAGTCAAAAGCAGAATGTGTCTGCCTTTATTTCAGGTCAAATAAACACTGGCCTTATGCTCTGTGAAAAGGCAGTAGTGATATCACAGACTCACAGAGAATCACTGAGTGGTTGGGTTTGGAATGGACCTCTGAAGATCATTTAGTCCAACCCCCCTGCTAGAGCAGGATCACCTACAATTGATCACAGAGAAACATGTCCAGCCAGGTTTTTAGTGGCTCCAGAGAAGGAGAGTCCACAATATCTTTGGGCAGCCTGTTTTAGTGCTCTGTCACCCTCACAGTAAAGACATTTTTCTTTTCTTTTCCTCCTATGCGGCCCTGGACTGGACCCTTTCCAGTTTCCATTTAGCACTGGGAGTCACGGTCTATACCAAGTTTAGAGAATCACAGCTTATCTAGGAAGGGATCTCTGGTGATTTCCTAGTCCAAGTCCCTCAGCTCAAGCAAGATCAAATACAGCAGGTTGTGCAGAATCATCTGGAGTTGGGTTTTGAATATCTCAAATGATGGAGACTCTACAACCTCTCCAGGTAGTGTATTCCAGTGTTTTGACTCTTCCTGTAGCAATTTTTTTTCTAATGCTGAGTGTGGGACACTGTTCTTTTTCTTCACTGGATTTCCAGACCCTTAGCATTACTGAGTCTTCTCTTCGAGGCTAAATAAAGTCCTATCTCTCTCAGCCTCTCCCTGTGTGTCTTCATATGTACTTCCTTAACCATCATTGTGACCTTTGCTCCAGTAGTACTGTGTCTCCTCTCGTACTGGAGAAGCCAGATCTGAACACAGCACTCTAGATGTGGTCTCACCAGGAATGAGTAGAGAGCAATGATCACCTCCCTCAGTCTGCTGGCAATGTTCTTCCTAATACAGCCTTCCTTGCCACAAGGGTGCATTACTGGCTCATGTTCAATTTTTTTTTGGTTTGCCAGGACACCCAAGGTCTTTTCTGCAAAGCTGCTTCTCAGACAGTCAGCCCCCAGGCTGTACTGGTGTATGGGGTTATTCTGCACCCATGGCAGGACTTTGTGCATGCCTTTGTTGAACTTAATGAGATTCTTGTTGGCTTATTTCTTCAACCTGTCAAGGTCTCTTTGAATGGCAGCACAGCCTTTTGGTGTTCCAGCCACTCCTCCCAGTTTTGCATTTTCTGCAAACTTTTTGAGGGTGCACTCTGCCCAGTTGTTCAGGTCAAGAATATCAGCACTGGCCCTGGGGTACAGCACTAATGACTGGCCTCCAGCTAGATGTCATGCTGCTATCACAACCTCTGAGCCCAGCAGTTCAGCTACTTTTGAGTCCATCTCCCTGTCCACTTATCTAACACATACTTCATCGGTTTGTCTACTATTCACAAATTTTGGAGATCTGGTTATAGAAAACTTATCAGTCCTGCTCTTCAGTGCTGTAGAAAATGACATAACATACTAAAAAAGAGACATTACACAACTGAAGGAAGCTCACTGAATTTCTCCCTTCAAAGGCTAATATGCTAATGTGACTAAAGGAGAAATACTGAGCACATTGTCTAAAAAACAACATGATATTTAATAGAAAAAGTCTGGTTTTCCTTCTGGTACTCAAAACAGAGGGTCCCTGCTTGAAAATACATAAAATCTGAGCCTTAAGCTAACATCTGGAGTCTTGCACATCTGTAGCTTAAACTACTCAGAAGCAGAACATTTTTAATAAGTAACTTCCAATGTGCGTTTTTGTGCAACACTAAATAGAAAGAGATAAAATATTACAGTACTAACAAAGACAGGATGGAGACACTAAGCACAAACATTTTAGTTTGGGTTCATTCCCTTACTAATTTTCAAGGTTTGTCAACTTTTTTAACTATTAGAAACACAGCATCTATTCAATACAATCCTGCTAAGAAAAAAACAAAACAATTCTAGTTCTATTGCACCTACTTAAGACCAGGAATAACAGATTTCACACACACACACACACACACACACACACACACACACACACACACACACACACACACACACAAATATGGCCATAAACTCACACAATTCAGGTCATTCTGAGTGTTGGGCTTCCAGAGGGAGAGGTGCCTCTTCACATGTTTGAAAGTATTAACTTTTCACAGATGCTGAGGCATATAGTTCTGCAGGAACATGGAAATCAGCTGACTATGTTCTTTCATTTTGTGTAACTGCTGTAAACTTCAGCACTTTGCTCATCCAAATTCCCACCACACACCTAACGTTACCAAAGGAAAGTATCTGTACCAAGCAAAGATAAAGCTCTCCTAAAGCCGGTTTATGGTAAGTTCACATCCTGTCTTGACATGTGATCATTCCATCCATATTCAACATCTGCAGGGAGAAATCCAAACTTTGTGAATGCATCTCCCCTAATTTCCTAAATCCTTTTCTTCCTGAATTAACATCCTGAATTAACATTTTTACTCTAATAATATGATGTGCCCTAATAACTTCCTAATTTGGTATTACTAAGTGTCTCAGCAATTGGTTTTTTTTCATCATAGAGTTCTCTTTTCAAGATTATTAGTCACTGCCAAGGGTGACCTGCTAGCTTTATTGTTACTGATTAGTGAACCATTTTTCTTCACTTAATTTATACCAAAAATTAAACTCCAAAGGTTATGCCAGATGTTCCTGATCCTGAAGTCCAAGTCTAACGATGCGGGTATTACAAAGGTGAGAAGCATGAAAGCAGCCCAGCTATTCTTTGGCAAGCATTAATAATTAGATACAACTTGGGAGAAAGGGCAATGCTTCATCTGAAGTTGAAGTATTATCTTAGATATCTTTTTGTGCAGTTGGCAGAACATTCCCACTGATTGTGCTTCTAATCTCAGAATAAATTGGCAGGTTTGCCCTTTTCTAGTTGAAATATAGTCTCTTCTGGGAAACTTTTACCAACACATCCCGTGAATTGTTATGTCCTATTAAAGGTTGTTCACTGATATTTGTAGTATCTTAAATACACACTGCATTATTACAGGTGAATTCTACATTTGCTTAGAGTAAAGATTACACTGAAAATAAAAGCCAAACAGATATCCACAGGGTTACCTTGTTTAGGAAGCAGACTCATTACTGTACTGCTATACACTGTGGAGTTGCTTCAGAAACAGCACAATCAGCTGGGGATGAAAAAGGCAGTTGTTGGAGCCTGGAATAAAAGCAGTCATTTATGATCTCCTGCTCTTTAAGAGCAAGAGGGTTTTGCAGACATTTTATATAGAAAGGCAAAAAACCCAGAATGAATTGACAACTACACCAGAGTGATATTAAAAATTACTCTCAAATATTATTTCATCTTTCCCCAGATGGCAGTAGAAAATTCCTCTGCATGTGGCAGAAGGGTTTCTTTTGTTTTGGTTTGGTGTGGTTTTTTTTGGTTTGTTTTTTTTTTAATTTATCACATGAGAAAGTACATGATTTTATTGCTTTCATGAAGAACGAAAATGTACATTAACCTCATTTAATGGTTAAGAAAATTTACCCTGGCTTCAATAAAGTAATTTAAAAAAAAAATCTGCTTCCTTACAATACTGAAGAAGCTATGGCAGAAACTAGTGAATTCACTGAATTATCCCTTTAGGGCAGGCAAAAGAGTCTATAATCCATTTTAGTCAGATATTTACCCTGGAAGATATGCTGTCAAGACAATTTAGCATTTATGTTTGCAAAATTTTTAAGGCACCAGTTTGTGTTTACTGTAGTAGCAAAGGACTGCAAGAGTGAGTTAAAAAAAAATAAAAAATAAAGAAAATAAGCAGCTTCAAATCCTTTTTAGAAATGTAAGTTAGTGTTCAGTAAAATAATTTCACTAGGTGAATCACTGCACAGTGTTACAATATTGGTTAACAAACAACATACTGATAACATCCAACTGTTAATATTCAGAAAAAATTCCTATAAATTAAATTAAAACAAAGGCCAATTGTGATACTACATATTCTCTTTCCTAAAATATATCTCACATTTTTTATGTTGCTTCTAAACCCATGCAGAGGTAGCAGGAAGAGAAAAAGATATATATATATTTTTAATTATTAAAGAAGCCCAGAAAAGTAACTCTGCTGACATCCGTCATGCATTCCTGGGCTAAAAGACAAGTGTCACTGCAAAGGAATTGCATATAAAGTGCTATTGCATGTAATTATTGAATTTCTTTTATCTTAATAGCTACATTTAATCAATATGGCTGGTCAAAATGGCTTTATCAAACATCTTTTGGCTAACTGGAATCTCAGTAGACAGATTCAGAAGACTATGTTTCCATGAAAAGAAAGAAAGTAATTTGACCTTGCATGCAATTGCATAGATGGATTTGGAAACAGCACCAACCTGTCTCAAGTCAGTCATATTCAGAACGTCTCATCTCTCACTGTGAGCAGCACATCGTGCTGAAGCATGTATCCTGTGCTCCTGCAGCTCCCCAGCAGCAAGATCCTTGTGCTCAGGAAACCAGTAAGCAAAGCAACAATAGGTCATTTCCAGTTTGTGATAGTCTTAAAGCAAGTGCTATGCACACACCTGCAAAATACAAAATCCATTTAGAATAGTTTTTTTTGTGGAAAAAAACAAAACAAAACAAAACATGGCAAGTTTAGCTTGTTTGCAATTTTCTATTAGCTTGCCCATCACAAAAAGGTTTCCAATATTTATTGCAAAAGACACAGCCTTTATTGCTGTTAGTGATCCAGCCATAATGTATGAAAATGAGCCAAAATCTTTATTTAGAATTAAACACATGCACAGAGTATAACCAGGTTTTAAACAAGGATTAGAATTTGTGACCTTCAAGTATAAACTTATAACAGTGACATTTATAAATGAATCTTTAAGGTTAATTTAATGACATGAGGTTGAGCACACAACCTCAATTGAATAAGTTTTCTCTTTATATGCTGCAAGTCCTCATTTAACCTCACCATTTATTTGTGTGCCCATTACATTGGAAATTCGAACATACTAAATGAACAATAAGAGGCAGGAGAAATAATCACAGATATACATTAATATAAGTGTTTTTTCTTCATTACAGACTTCAAGGTCATATGCTTTACTGAGTGGATCTGAGTCTGTGTGTCCCAAGTATTCACTCAACAACAAAGATGTGCAAGTGATCCTTTGTATCATGTTTCGGAGAATACAAAGCACAGTTTCACATACAAAATATACTCTACTTAACAAATTAAATTAGACGCTCCCTACTTGATGAAGTAAACTGTTCCAAACACACCTACATGAACGAATTCTACCTGTTTGACTATTTTAAAAAATAAGAGTGAACTGATTTTGAAGGAGAGAATTTTTTGACAAAATTAAGGAGAAATCTTCAACCTTTGATCTCCTTTCATTTTGATTACTGGAGGGGGGGAGAAAGATTTTGAAGAAAATATTAATAATTAGATAAATTCACATTTGTTTTTCTTACAATAAATGAGAAAAGTATATTTCAGACCTTAAAAACCACCAAAATGTTTTTAAAAATATATTTGTAATTTTATGTATGTCAGACAGCGTTTTCAGATTAAAAATTGAGTGACACTACTAAATGGCAAAGATCACATCCCCCCTACACATTGAGCTGTCGTTCTCAGAAGTAGCAAGGAATAAAAAGTGTTCCAGGACAGTAATTACAAAATAAAATACAAGCATTTATATTAAAAAATGTGAGTCTATAATCCAGTGAATTGTTTCTTACTTTTTCCAAAATATTTTTTACAATAACAATATGTGCATAGTAATTGAACCTACAAGAGGCAGGCCTACAAAGTAAGTAGGATTAAGTATTTCTAGAAGCTTGTGAACTGAAAAGATATTTTAAAGGGTTTTTAGGCAGCTGGAATTCAGGAATCTGGTTTTGACAGCGTGATAGGGAAACAGAGAGAAAGAGAGTGTGCACACAAGGCAGCATGAAAGAGGTCATGAGAAAGAGTGAGGGTGAGCAAGAAAGCCTGGGAGGGAGAGAGCAGCAAGAAAATGCAGGGAAGAGCAAGTGAGGAAGAAGAGCATGAGCGAGCACAAGAGCACACATCAGTGCATGCAGGGGCCAGAGGAACCACAACAATGAGGGCAAGCAAAAGCAAGAAAGCAAGCACAAGAGAGCAAGTGGGAGAAGGAGAGGTTGTCTAAAATGTTTAGTAATGTCAGCTATTAATAACAGATGTAGAAACTAACTTGTCTCCACTGAACTGTGTTTTGACCCACTCATTACAGAAGTCAAATGCAAGCTAAAAAAAGTTGGTCTGGGAGCACTGAAGTTCAGCTACTAACACCACGTTTAAAGCAGTATCAATTAGTTGGATGAGAAAATATTAAAAAAAAAAAAAAGAAAAAGAGAAAGAAAATAAGATTGGCAGAGAACCCAGGAGGGCAAGAGGGGCAAAGAGGGGAAGTCTTTTAATTGCATGAGGCTTTTGCTCTCATTTGCTGGCGATACACAGTTGCACACTTTGTATTATTTCTCTGCCTCCTTTGCAAAGCAAAACTTGGAAGCAGGTGTTGACTAAATGACACCATGTGTTTACAGAGAGACTAAAACTGTTGCCCTGAACTGTTCCTGCTAACCATTTGTTTTGCTTTTGGGGCTGAACTCATACTAGACTCTAAAAGAGGAGGAATGGATTTGAGAGCCTGTGGAGAACTGGCCTCCAAACAAGTATGTCTCTCACTGAAAGTGACTGTAATAGAGAGACGTAACAGAAAAACTAAAATAAAGGAGAAACGGGGGCAGTACCGTGGAGCAGGGGCCGCGGCCAGGACTTCATCCCGAGCTGCACGTAAGGACGATCGCTGTGGGTCAATAACACGCCCATTGCTGCTGCTGCTGGTACAGAGGAGAGAGAAGGAAAGAAGAAAAAAGAGAGAGGAGAGGAAACCGAATTTAAAAGAGCCGAGCTGAAAGCTGCCCTCACTGAGACCACCACAGGCCGGGACCTTGCCACCAGACCCAGGTCCAGGGAGGAAAATAGCATCAGAGTCCTCGCCTCCCCAGCGCTCCTGAGACCATTGGAAGAAAACTCTTCAGGGTCATAGCAGTGAGTGGCCCTGCCACCCGTGCCCAGACTCCAAAAAGAGCAGACCCCTTGTCCTCCGGCAGACGCCAGAGGCACCAGAGGGATGAAGGAAGCAGCTGCTGCTGCCCCTGCTGTCCCTGCCACTGGTGCCACCTGCCCTGGATCTACCACCGCTGCCACAACTCGCCTCACTCCCCAGCTCCAGGAGGATGTGAGCACAACATCACCATCCAAACCTTTCACCTCTAACACCTTCTCCCCCTGGGTATGTCATTGGCCCCTTAACTCACACACACCTTGTCGACCGTATACAGGAAAGGCTTTGGGCTCTCTCTGCCCCCAGCTATAATAGTCCTTTTTTTTTCCTTCTCTTTACCAACTGGGTACATTTACATATCCAGTTTTACACACACACTTTGAAAACCTTTACAGTAAATACAGTAAAGTGGTACTTCAAACACATAATCTGTGTGTGTGTGCGCTTCTGAGAGGAGCTTATCAATCAGTTATAAATCCAGTGGAAGAAAGCCGGCCCTAAGCCAGGGACGGGCCCACCAAAATAATTAAAAGGCTATCCTGAATATATAGTGTGGTGTCAGAAAATCCTGATAAATGCACAGGGCAACTGTGCCCTGAGATAAGGTGGCTTCAACCCAAAACCGGGTTCAGATCGCGACAGAGCCCTGGTCCATCAGCATGAATCAACTGATGAGAACTCATCCATATTCTGCTGTCACCTCATGGTGTCAGGTGGAAAAGGAATTCTGGAACTGCTTCTCAGAGCAAACAGGTAGCTCGGATCAGTGTTTCCTACACGGAAAGGAAAGCATCCGTATTACATCCAAAGTGTAAGCAAAAAATTGGTGGGAAAGGAGCAGCAGTGGCTCCAGAAATACTGCTGGAAATTAGCTGAAATTAGTTCCAGTCTTTGAAAGAAGCAGTTTGGGTTTTGGCTTCACTATGGCAATTCTGCATCCTGTTAGAATCTTTTCAGTGTTTATGACTTGCAGGTTCGCAAGTACGATGCTTTTATAAAGCGTATCTGTCACCTGCAACTATACCCTTTTGCCATCTATCCCATATGATGCCAGAAGTCACACCAAAAGATTGGACTACTAAACAGATGCATCAGCCATTTTGCATTGGGCAAGCTAAGACCAGTGCAGGTCATGCTACCCTTGCATTGGAGTACTCAGGTAGGAAAAACCTGGACTTCCTCAAGGATTTACTTTCCAGGATCACACTTGAAGGTTAGAAACTACTATTGTGTACCGCTCCTTTGATTTTTATTTTAATTGGAAATAATTTTAGCTTCCTTTCTAAAACTAAGAGTCATAGAATGGTTTGGGTCAGAAAGGACCTTAAAAATAATCTAGTTTCATGCATGGGCAGGGACACCCCTCCACTAGACCAGTTTGCTCAAAGCTCCATCCAACCTGGCCACAACTGAAAAAAACATGTAATTACTCATGCAAGTCACTAACCAAGATTATTCCCTCCTTTGTAGCTATGTTCCATAGTGTAACATTAAAAAAAAAAAACCACACTGATGAGGAGTCTGCTTACCAATCATCCTTCTGCTTTCTAGATGCAGTGAAATGTTGCTGCTGAAGGCATGGAATAATCCTAAGAAAACTAAAAAAAGGCTTTTCATACCTCTTGGATTAATGAGATTCGTAGCTTGTCACTGCTTGTTCATTATAAAACAAGCTCAGATCAGCAGTGACTAAAAGTCATTGACTTCTGGCAGCAGCTCAGTGACATATGGAAAGAACTGATGGCCTCAGCTCACTTCTTAGAACATCTAACATTTCTCAGTTGTCAGTCCTCACAGAAGGACTACAGCTCAAATGCAGGTTGGAGAGCTGCTTTCTGCACCCCAACTATTACAGCTCCTGGAATTTGGAAACTAACAGATGAGCTACACCTGTGGCTGCTGGGAGCTGTCTTGCCTGAGTAGCACACAGCAGTTTCAAAGTAGGTAATTTTGCATCTCTTATGCAGACAGACCTCAAGGCAAAGGGTTTAAAAAACAACGCCCAAATGACTCCTTTAACAGGAGTCCTTTAACAGACACAGGAACCTAATCTATGTACTTACTGCTCAGTCACTTTGTTTCTCTCAAATCATGGCTCCTCAGTTTATTCTTGTCTCCTCTGTCTAGAAGAGCTGCATAAAACATCACATCATTTTCTTTTAATCATGGCTGTACCTGCAATAAAGTTGGAATTTACAATACTTGGGATTTACCAAGTAGTGCTAACACAACTTCCTTTAAATATTTTTACAAAAACATGCAGGCAACTGGATAAGTTTATACTAGGAATTTTTTATTATTTTTTTTCAATTAGGTGAAATTCCCATTAAAAATATAATAGTTTGAACACAAAATTTGTAGTTTAGTCAAAAGCTTGATCCACCCAGTGGCGGGGTACAGTTCTCTCTTCAGAACAAGCAGCAACATTGTCAGACCTGTTGCAGTGTGTTAGCTGAAAGAGAGACACAGTTATCTTCTGCTAAACTAAGCCAGAGCACCGGGAGAGAGTGGAAAACCCACATCAGAAATGCTGCCAAGCTTTTAAGCATGTGAACTCGTCCAATACACACTGAGATATGTAAGTTCTCGAGGATCTTCTTCACAAAAGCCACTACCATGTTTTATGTTATTTAAGCAGTAGAGGCTGAATTCAGATCTAAATTACAAAGCAGTCCCTGTGAAATTCCAGTTTACACAAAAAAAAAACCCAAATATCATCTTTCGCATTGGAACAGACAAATCAAAAGCTTTATGGTGACATAATGTTTTAAGAAACTCTTTTGGTTTCAACAGTTTCAACCAATTTTGTACTGTGTTTTTACCCAGTATCAAGTTGACTTGCCCTACACTGTATCCTGGTGCCATTTACATATCTACATTTATACCAGGTAGAAATAAAAAATAAAACCAAACAACTTAACTCAGCTCCTTAGGGTGTGCAGTTGCTTTTCTTCAACATTTCTTCTCTAAATAGCTCTGCCACTTTCAGAATCAAAACAGCCAGTGACAGAGAAGTTGCCACAGCACTTTGCTCATATTATTTCTCTTGAATTCAAGTCAAGACACTTAGGAACAAAAATACATGGTTTCTTTGCTTTTCTTTTGCTATGAAATACTTATTATGAAAAGCATGTTTCACTTTCATTGCTGTTCCTTACCACCAATCTTTTAACCACTGAGTAATTCACTGCTGCCCACACCATGACAGGAAGCAAGCCTGATGTGCACAGCTAGTTTCTGTGTGTTTTAGTATTTTGCAACTGAAGATCCTGTACTAAGTCCAAGTAGTACAGTGTGAAGTCAGGACAACTCTTTTTCTAGAAATTGAGGACTGATTACTGGCAGGTTAGGGCAATGTTGTTGTTCAGGTATCAGAGAAGATGTTTAGACATAATGCACTTCTACCAGTGAAAACATGCATTCCTAGAACTTAATGTTATAAGAAAAGGTCAGCTGTATTTCAAATAGAGTTAGGTGGATGTGTAAAAAAAACACAAAAAATAAACAACCAGAAAAAAAAATAGTGGACAAGCTTTAGTCAGGGGTTTTCACCTTCTATTTCGTTCTGTTAACAGTAATAAATATTGAACAAAGGAAGACAGTGGATCCAGAACATCTAGACAGGGTAAAGTTGTAGCTTAATGGCACAATGGAAACATTGGCTTTCAGAGAAGAGTCTGAGATAGGATGAGCAGTCTCAAAGAACAATAGATAGATTTTCAAAAACAGAAACAAACCTCAGTGTAGCCTCTGACACTGGAAAGTGAAGAGCAATGCCATGTTTAATTAAAAGCTAATTGGACAATCATGCTGACAACCATAAATATTTGGTTGATTTGATAGCACAGAAGGTCATAAATCTTTCCACCTGAGACCATGACATTACTTGCAACTATTCACAGGCAATTACAGAAACAGAAATTCACTGTTAAAAAAAACAACACTTAAAGCTGTACTATAAAGTAACTACTGTTAAAAAGGGTAAGCATAGCAGCTCACTTAAACCACAAAGTATTTGTAAATTACTCCCTCATACAATGATGGTGTCCTGGTTTAAGCCAGGATTAAGCCAATTTCCCTTTTACTGATTTTTTTTTTTTTCCTTCAGTAAACTTTCTTTTAACTAGTAGCAAAGCGTTCCAATTAAGACTGATAATGGTGGGATGCTTTTCTAACTGCTGGGTCTTCAAGGTTGCATCTTTAATCTGCCAGCTCAGACACTATGGGGAGATCTGTGACTCCCCCATAGGAGGCTGAGTTAGACAGACAGCAAAACTGGCCAGAGATATTCCATTCCATATATCTACATAAGCTCAGACGAAGGTCAGAGATCACAGAAGACAACTTCCTTCCTGCTTCTTCTTCCCTCCTCTTTCATCCATGACCGATGTCCAGGGAGGACTCCATCCATCCATCACCATCAACCCCTGGGCTCTGCATCTCCTGACCCTCATCACTCTGCTCTCTCTTTGGCAGCAGCCTGAGCTCTTCGGGACTGTTCACAGCTAGAGGAGAGTGTTATGGGAGTTGCTGGAGGCGGGGGGAGGCAATAGGGGTTTTGTACATTTCCTGAACACATTTGTATATAATTGTATATATTTTCTTATATCGTTAGTGTTTAATTAAAGCTTATTAGTTTTCAATCCAGTAAAGTCTCTCCCTCATTCTCTCTCTCCTTTCCTACCTGGGTGGGAAGGGGAGGGGATCAAGAGCGTTGTTGTTGAACCTGAGTCAAACTGTGACAGATGGGAATATAATTATACCCTTTGCTATGCATTTGTAGAGAGCTTATTTGCCTTTTTAATTTATGAAAAAGGTCTTCTTGGTTTCAGATAAAGTATGAAACCTCAAAATAAAAATCTAAAACTGACATGGGACTCTTGAGACCTCACCCACGGGAGGAAAATTAAGAATTTCTGACTAGTGAAGATTATGTTCATAGTCTTGCTAACCTTCTGGGGAAATATTTTCAAACACAGATTTCAAAAATGTTATCAAACTGCAAGAAGAAGGTAATTCTCTGGGAATGCCTTAATTATACATGAGCTTCGAAACCTAAGAGCACCTTTCTGCAATTCTCTCTTCCTCATTTTAAATCTTTTAATAGATGGGTCATCATCACTTCTTTGTTCCTTGGTTGCCCTGCAACAGTATGTCCTTTTAATCCTCCCTTTCCTACACCTTTATTCTTCATTCAAAATCAGCTGTGAGGAGCCTGACTGCTCCGCTAGATAGGATACTAAATTAAAAATGGCTTTTTATAGTTGCACACCTGAAAGAATACACATAGTTCCACTTACAAGGACATTTAAAGCCATTGTGCCATTTAAGGAGAGAAACCACAAGTTCACAAAGAAAGAAGAAAGCACTCAGCTGTACAAAACATATTCTTAGTTATAACAATGAGTTTTGCATTTCTTTTGCACGAGCAGTGCAAAAGCTTGGAAAAGTTACTAAAAATCACAAGGAAGGCCACATGCCACACCTTAGTTTTGAGGGTAAAGAGGAGCATTTCAACCTCCAGCAGCAGCAGTAAATAAGTACATCAATACAAATCCTGATATTCTACTGGAGCAATGCCTCTTATCCCTTCCTCAGTTCCCAAATTGCTGTATCATCACAGACAGTTGGCTAAGGACAGCAGACTTCAAGAGAAACAATGTGAACAGCTTCCTCCAAGTTTTGAAATACCACGGACAATCACACACTTTAAAGCTACAATTGTGGTTGGTGGGTTTGCTCTCTAGCAGAGAAAGTCCAAAATATCCACAAGTATCACACACCAGGACTCACACCATCTTCACCAACTTTACAGCAGTTAATTAAATGAGGCAGAGGAGGAGACTGCTTCTTCTGAGGGCAGGAGAGTAATGAAAAAGTTAATTCCTACATTGGCAAAATGCAATAAAACACGGTCATTCTGCCAAATTATTTGGAATTATAGAATCACAATTGTTTCAGCAACTGTATAATTTAATCCTGCACAGCTCCATCTGATGCTTTATTCTAACATTTCTGAAGAGGGGTGCCAACAATGATTGATTCAAGATGTCAAAGAGCTTCAATTTTATGTGTTTGTGATTTGTAATCAGAAAGAAATGAGCAGTTAAAACTGAGAATTACTTTGGAGTTACTAAAAAACCTTCATAGTAGCAGCAAGTGGTCTCCAAGTACTTCCCACAAGGAAAAAAAAAAAAAAAAATAAAATAAAATTCCTCTTTAGCTGCTCGTTTTCTTTTACTCATAGCTTCAAGTTTGGTCATCAAATCTAATCTAAAGCCTTATTTTAAATGAGACCTGAGACCCTGATGCACTTAGCTGAGGTTAAGTGCAAGTATACCCAATACTCAAAATAATAAAAACTGGCAGTGAGTCACTGGCGGTGCTTATGTCAAAAGTCAACTCAAACAACTGTTGAAACCCAAAAGGATTTAATAAAATCCAACAGGATCTAAAATTCTTCGAATCACAGTTACTGATTTAATCTGAGGTCTAATTATAGCATTGTCCTGTGCTTCATATTTATTGGTCAAAAATATAGTAAAACTTACCTTTCTCCTCAGTATATTGCTGCATGCAAGTACTGTAACTGTTTCCTTTAAAGTACAAAGTCAAGATACAGTATAATACCTTTGAGGCATGAATCTCTACAGGATAAACCCATTAAGATTTAAAAAAAGCCTGAAAAGGCAGCATGGAGTAGATGTTATGACAGTTTTAGACAGAAAGCAAGGAGTTAGTGTTAAGACAGCAGGGCTATTCTTCCCAATTTAGCAATAAGAACATTATTAGCTCATACAATCTCAATTCTGAAGTATTCAGTGAGACATTCTACCTCTACAGCTGAACAATTAACAAACAGGATTAATTTGCAATTCAAAAATGGTCTCATTTTCTTCTCTTTGTTTAGAATGCTTTATAGAACACTATTAAAGGAAATAAGAATATTTTCGTGCTTAACATTAGTAATCTACATTAAAATAATCTATCTTTTGTTATGAAAGAAAAAAGTCTTAGAACAATAAAAATTGTTTAAACTATCACAGAATCATAGAATACCAGATTGGAAGGGACCTCAAGGATCATCTGGTCCAACCTTTCTAGGTACTGCTATAGTTAATATGAGATGGCTCAGTACCCATGGGAAATAGTCCTTTTCTGTAGTGAGTCTGAAAAAAGTTACACACATTTTATTATAATATCTTTATGTAGATGCTTATTTTAATCCATTAATTGATGGGTTACTACGCTTAATTGTGAACCTTCTGTTAAACAAGTCATAACATTGATTTACAGAGTATGAAGGGATAACAGCTTTCCCTCTCATATGCCCTCAGATTTTCTACCAGAGAAGTCCTGGTTGTAACTATATAGGAAAATTATATGCAGCCAAATTGCATTCCAGTCAATACACATCCTGTAAGCTTCCAACAAGCACTGCACATAGGACAGGGCAACTCTGGTTATTGAGTAGATTAGCTGAAACACATAGTTTCAGTCAGCACACATTTACTCACTAGACCAGGAAATATTTCTCATTCATTTAAAAAACCAACCAAACAAAACTCAGGACTCCAATGAAATTCATGTAATAGGGATGTTGTTCATCATCATGCTCTCTATAGTCCAGATTTAGTTAAAAAAAAAAAATAAAATAAAAAATCTGTCAAAGATTCTCCGTTTTCCAAGCTACTGATAAAGCATTCCAATAATGCACAGATTGAGGTGGTGGCAACAGCGAAGTCCATGGCTCTGTGCTCAGCTGCTGCTGGACTGAGCAGACTAGGGGGTTTCCTGCAGTCAGGGAAGCCAAGGAAGGAAGGGAGACCCGCCAGAAGCCAGCAGCTCTCGCAAGAGAGGCTGAGGCAACTTGGCATTGCTGGAGCAACTGCAGGAAATTGAACCGCGGGCAAACGGGAAGTTCCCTCAGACCTGGCAGATTAAGGTAGCAGCATTCTCAGTGCGGCGTGGGAATGCACAGGACTGAGAGAGCAGCTTTTGATACTGTCTCCCATAACATCCTCATAGGAAAGCTCAAGAAACGTGGGATAGATGATTAGTCTGCGAGATAGATTGAAAACTGGCTCGAGAACAGAGTTCAGAGCATTGTAATCAGTGGCACAGAGTCAAGTTGGAGGCCTGTGGTCAGTGCTGTTCCCCAGGGATCAGTACTGGGTCCAGTTTTGTTCAATACCTTCATCAATGACGTCGATGAGGGGATAGAGTAAGTAACAGTAAGTTACCCATGTGACAGCAATGTGCCCTTTTGTCCAAGAGGGTATCCTAGGCAGCATTAGGAAAGGTGTGTTCAGCAATTCTATGGAGGTTCTCCTTTCCCTCTACTCTGCCCTGGTTAGACCACATCTGAAATACTGTACCCAGTTTTGGGCTTCCCAAGTCAAAAGAGACAGGAATCTGCTGGAGAGAGTCCAACAGAGAGCTATGAGGATGATTCTCCTATGAAGAAAGGCTGAGAGACCTGGGGCTGTTTACTCTTGAGAAGGGATGGCTGAGAGAGGATCTTATGAATGTCTATAAATATCTGAGGGGTGGGTGTCAAGAGGAAGGGGCCAGTGTTTCTTCGGTGACGCCCAGTAATAGGACAAAGAGCAATGGGTATAAGCTAGAACATAGAAGTTCCATCTCAACATAAGGAGAAACTTCTTTACTGTGAGGGTGATAGAGCACTTGAACAGGCTGCCTGGAGGGGTCATGGGCTCCTTCTCTGGACACTTTCAAAACCCATCTGGATGTGTTCCTGTGTGGCCTGCCCTAGGTGATCCTGCTCTAGCAAGGGGGTTGGACTAGATTATCTCTAGATGTCCCTTCCAACCCCTAATATGCTATGATTCTATGATTCTAGGAAAGTACATGCAGTAAGTCCCCTCACCCTGGGAGCAGCCAGCTACTTTTTCCTGTAATTTGCCATCCAATTCTCAACTGATTAAAGTTTCAAGAGATATTCACTACTTACATTTACAAAAGGAACATATATGAAAAAAAATAATAGCCAGCCTCTCTAACTCTTCTTGTCTGAGGCCACCTTTTACCTTAGAAAATGACACCAACTCACCAACACAGAACTATTGGCGTTACTCAAGCACCCTGGGGTTTTTTTTCCCATAGCTACAGGGGGAAGTCCACAGTGACAACTTCAGTTGGAAGGCCCTGTCCTCTTGTTAACAGCCCTGAAAATACTTGCTAAATGGGTATGGGATGCTATGGATAAAAATGTGGTGATCCTAGAGAAATGTGAAAGGGTTGTGAATGCCTTTATTTAGGTACTTTATATTTTGTGAGTTTGTTCTCTCATTCAAGATAGAGATGAGCACTCAGGAAATGACAGGAGTCAATCAAAGCCATATAATCTTATTTTTCTCCTGATTTAAATTTGAAGCCCTGCATAAAAATGTATTACAAAAATGAAACCTAAATCAATACTTGCTGGCAAACACACAAAAAACATCCCAGTGCCAAGTATTTCCAGGTGTACAATAGTTTTGCCAGAATTTATCCATCCTGAATGCTTGCCACACCATAAACAGCTTTAATAGGAGCACTTAATCCACAGAAAGTGTCTAAACCAAATTTCCTTCATGCTTCTTTGTTTCCTCTTTCTTTCCTTCCATCCTTTTTGCTGAATCTTGAAGTCATTGCTGCCTTTGTGGTATGTCAGAGATTTAGTACTAAGCTGCTGTTGTCACATTACTACCTTGGTTTTCAGTCATGGTAAACATACAAGTGGCAGCACATTGAAACTAAAAATTTACAGCTCTAAGAAATTATAGTTTAAGTTGCTATTCATCAGCATAATTGGATGTTAATAATAGGGTGTACGGTGCTGGCATTCATGTGAGGTACACATGCTGTACATTTATTAAGTATAATTCGTTCTCCTGAAGTTCTAATGAGGGCTGCTTAATTCCAGCTTTAATCAAATGTCAGAGGAGCCAGAAACCCAAGCAGAGACTGTTTTTCACAGGTGGCATTTTGTGAATAAGTAAGAGCTTTTTTACCATTAAGTGTTATTATACTTGGCTTTGTCTCTGCCTACATATTCTCTTCCCTATCTGCATTTAGTTCTCTTTCAGCTCGTAACTGAGGATGAATGGAACTGAATGTTATGTTCTGATAGTCTGCTTGTTCCAGAGACTATTCTTCATTATATGACTACCTCTAATGGATATATATTTTAAGGCAGGTGGGGAAAAAAAATAATGTGGAAATTTTAAAACATTTTTTGATATATTTTTGAGCTATGTATTATGTGAGCTTTTTCAACAGCATACAAACAAGCTGATACATGCTTTTGAGCCATTATGCTAAATGCTGTGATCTTGTTCTGTACTCACTCTTTTGTCAGAAAGTTCTGCCATTGGCACAAGATTTAAAAAGTAAGATAAACTAATAACAGCTCATAATACTTGCTAATCTCTGTCATCCACCACGACTGTCAGTCACAATCTGAATGCAGGCTGGTGCATAGACACGTTCATAATAACAAAGTAAATTAATTGATCACAGAATTACTGCATCCTAAGCCCTAGAGAGGTCTGTTCCAATCCCTCTTTCCTTCGGCACATGCTATGAAGAAAATGGAACTGCATATGTGGACACAGCAATAAACAACAAGAAGGACACAAAATACAGCCATCTTTACAGTGTCTGCTTTGCAGAACAAGTTTTGCATCTTTATGGTAGTAAACCTAAGATACTCAGATGGCATTCTGATTATCTTCACAAGCAACCTGGATTTAACACTGATCTCTCCCCCAAATTTGGGAACTCATCTTCTGACTGAACAAATTTAGAATACTTGCTTATCATCCTCAATTTCTTTTGTAGCATGATCAGCCATCAAAACGGTTGCTTAGAACCAACAATATTCACTAAAATAATAAAATGCCCAAAGTAAACATATCTATTCTTGTTAAAAATATAAATACGTGTTAAAATATAAACACCTGAAACATCCTAAAAAAAGGTGGTTTTTTCCATAACTAAGCTCTCAAACTTCATTTTGTTCTGAAAGGAATATACCCCCTCTGCAACCAAGAGGTTACTTAAACAGAAGGGCCTTTATTTAAGGAATTCAGTCTGGTTTTGAAAGAAGCACTCAAACACTGCAGAAGAACTTCAGTAAAAGCCTCTGATCCCACCCTGTGTTTGCGCCATGTCATTCAGAGCTAGTGCCTATACAGAAAAATCAACAACTAATTACAACATATGCTTTCTTGAAATAAGTCCTCCTAGAACTGACTGTTCTAGTCTTCAGATGGCTCCCAGTTCCTGCTACATAAAGAGAGGGAGTCTACCCTGAAAGGAGAACTCCAAATATATCAAATTAATCTAGAGCAAGATTGAAGAAGTGTCAAATGTAATATCTCTGCTGCTGACACAGTAAAATCTCCCTAAAAGAGAACAATCAACACCTTAGCATTTCTGGAAATAAAATATTTAATCCACTGTCCCAGTTTCAATATCGACACAGATCAAACTGAACAAACATTTCAAAACAGAATAAAGTAATACAGACAGAAATGTCCAGTTGCCAGTAAGGGAACACAAAACAATCACTTCATTTTCTCATCTTTCATTCCTGAGTGATAAATCATAACCCTACTGGGCATTTAAAATCCTAGCTCCATCCTTCCCACATGAATAACCACTTCATCTTGTTTCCCAACCACTTTGTACTCTACAAGTATAAGATACTGGTGCCTTTCAATATCATTGCCTACCTAGTTGAAGTAATAAAAAACTGTTTCCAACATGCGTTTGGTTTTGAAGTTGGCTACAATCTTTTCTGATTTGACAAGTGGCTTGTACACCTCATATGTTGTTTCCAAAACAGTTTAAGCTTGTCACATATTTAGAAGAGATCACCTCTACCTTCACAGCGTACCTGTGTCATTATCCTCAGATCATCTTGAGTACAACAGATTTTCTAATGGAAACAAAGAACAGTATGCCCAGCATGGAAGATCACATTTTTGCTATGGTAATAAATATAAAATCATAGAATGGTTTGGACTGGAAAGGACCTTAAAGATCATCTAGTTTCAACCCCTTTGCCATGAGCAGGGACACCTCCCACTAGACCAGATTGCTGAAAGTCCTGTCCAACCTGGCCTTAAACACTTCCAGGGATGACACAGCCACAACTCCTCTGGGAAACCTGTTCCAATGTCTCACCACCCTAACACAAAGTAATTTCTTCTTAATGTTTACTCTAAATCTACCCTCTTTCAGTTTAAAACCATTACCCCTTGTCCCGTCACTAGATGCCTTTAGGAAAATCCCTAGCTTTCCTGTAGCCCCTTCAGGTACTGGAAGGCCACTATAAGGTCTCCTAGGAGATCTTCTCCCAGGTCTCCCTTCTCTCCTCCAGGCCGAACAATCTCAACTCTCAGCCTGTCTTCATAGGAGAGGTGCTACAGCCCTCTGATCACCTTTCTGGCCCTCCTCTGGACATGCTCCAACACCTGCATGTCCTTCTTACTTTGTGGCTCCAGAAATGCACAAACTGCTCTAGGTGGGGTCTCACAAGAGCAGAGTAGAGGGGAAGAATCACTTCCCTTTACCTGCTAGCCTCACTTCTTTTGATGTAGCTCAGGACATAGCTGGCTTTCTGGGCTGCAAGTGCACATTGCTGGCTCATCTTGAGCTTTTCATCAACCCACAACCCCAAGTCCTTTTCCTCAGAACTGCTCTCTATTAATTTTCCCCCAAGCCTGTATTTGTGCCTGGGGTTGTGCTGACCCAGGTGCAGGACCTTGCACTTGGCCTTGTTGAACTTCATGAGGTTGGCATTGTCCCACCTCTCCAGCCTGTCAAGGTCCCTCTGGATGGCAGCTCTTCCCTCTTGGGTGTCAACCACACCACACAGCTTGGTATTGTCAGCAAACTTGTTGAGGATACACTTAATTCCATGCCCATGTCTCCAACAAAGATGTTAAACAGCACTGGGCCCAGTACTGACCCCTGAGGAACACCACTCATCGCCGATCTCCACTTGGACATAGAACCATTGACTGCAATTTGTTGAGTGCAACCACCCAGTCAGTTCCTTATCCACCAAGTGGTCCATCTGTCAAGTCCATGTCTCTCCAATTTAGAGACAAGGATGTAATCTGTGACAGTGTCAAATGCTTTGCACAAATCCAGGTAGATGACAATTGCTCTTCCCTCATCCACCGATGCTGTGGGATTTGCATGTAATGAAGTCATGCCTTTCACCTCCTTATTTTCCATATGCCTTAGCATAGTTTTCAGGAGGATCTGCTCCATGATCTTGCCAGACACAGAGATGAGACTGACTGCCTGTAGTTCCCCGGGAATTTGCGTATCAGCTCAGGAATATACTGAAAATTACTATCAAGATATTTGAAATAAGCAGAAGAAGGATTTGTCTAAGATTTAGCACATTGGTATGCAAACACTACTCACAGCAAGTATCTCTAATATTTTTTGGTCTCTGTTATTTATTTTTAAAATGCTAGAATTCTGTCCTATTTTATTAAAATCAGACCGTTACATAAATACATACTGTTGCATGAATAATTTCTGCATGTTAGCATTTGTAAGCCATGTAATTGGGTTCACAAGGATGCAGGATTACAAGATCTCCATTTGAGTATAGAATTTGTCTTGGGGAGAAGTGACACAAAAGCTGATGAAAAATTGTGCCTTTTTTGCAATTGTATTAGTTGCATATATACACTGTGCAATCCTAGCAGGAGTTTAAGAGAGCTCAGGAACAAGTATGAAAAGTGGCATCTTGGTAACTATATGTGGCATCATACCACAGTTATTAAAAGCCTAAATTGTCATTTAAAAATTAATGCACCTCCTGTACAAAAAGCAATTTGGGATCTGATAATCTTGGATAATTGAGTGCTTTTTCACCATGAAGTATTTGACAGCTGTTGTACAGTAGTTAACCATCAAGATATTCAAGGAGTGAAGTGATTCTTCTTAGAGGAACAACTAAAAGCAACGTCGCACGAATCATCTGGTGCACATCTTTCCTTGAAGAGTCTACCCATTTTGTGTACTCCTGATACCTTTAAAGTAACTGTGCTGTCTGAACAGACTGTTACAGACTGTATAGTCTGTAACATCATTGCTATTGCTTTCATACAGACATTAGATTTTTTTTCTTCTCATAATCCTGGAGTTTGTAAATCTGGAAAATCCTGCTGACTCTCAGCATTCCATGTTAGGTTTTAGATTTGGTTCCAAATCCAGCACTTAAACTTTTACCAGCTATTTCTGTGTGTCAGTCTCCTGTAATAAATCATATGTTTTATGAGGCAGAGAAAAAAAAATAGTCAAAAGTCTTTAAGGCTTTAATCAAAACAGGGAGTTAGTTCCAGGACCAGAAGCTGGCAGAGTAACAAAGATGCGGCATAGCAGCTGCTTCAGAAACTTGTTTGTTGGTTGTTGTTTTTTTTTTTGTTTTTTTTTTAAATAATCAAAGTTGCTAAAACACTTGAAACAAACAAACAAAAAATATGCATAATGCATAAGAGAACTTACAAGTACCAATCAGAAGCAGGTTGTACAACAGGCACAGTGGCACTGCAGTTCAGGCAGAACAGAATTTAATGTTGAGAACACACCAGGAAGCAAGCCATATGCTGTATAAAGTGGGAAAAGATATGCTGGACTGCAAACATCCCAGGCCTGTCATCCCATGATTATTCTTCCCCCACCCAGCAACCAAAAATAAAAAACAACAACCCCAAACAAGCATAGGCAGATGTCAAAAGTTGCTTCAGAATCTCCTGTTTATAAAAGCTCAGATACTTGAATGTAGAGAGCAAAACCCAGGCTCAGTAGGCCTGCAGGATGCTCCTGGCTCTCAGTACATGCAGGGGCAGAATAACACAGCCCTGCCAAAGAGCTCGGCTATGCGTGGCCACCTGTTGCACAGCCTGGGCAGGGTGAACCCGGAGCAGCTGCAAAGCTGTAAAAAGTCAAGGGACTAGCCTGCCCATTAAAGTCAATAGCACCTGACCAAATTCAGCCTCCTAGCTCTCAAGAAGTAATCTAGCTCTAAGGAAAAATCCCAGGGCCTGAAAATCAGCTATTACAAGTGTCAAAGAAGAGGTTGTTGTCAGCCAAGGAGAAACACAGAACTGGCTAAACATAAACATGATGCCTCTCATTCCCTATGTCCATAACATTTTAATGACTACGATTGCTTCCAGTAGCATTTTGTCTGGCTGTGTTTAGAAAATCAACTGGCAAGCACTGCTACAACTTAAATACCTTATTGCCTGAACAGAATTAACTGCTTTAAGTTTTGATAAACACCCAATAGAAAGTCAGAAGGAAGAAAGACCTGTTGGAGAAAACAACCCGAGCTCAACAAAACTACATTAAGCTCAATAAACTTATGCAGAAGATGCTTTTGCATTCAGAACTGCCATCAAGTGGTAGTTGAAACTCCTATGGACATACAGTATATCTTATTTGAGAAACTCTGGGTTTCAGTGTTTTAGGAAACTTAATAATAGCCCAAAGGGCCATTAGCTGCAGTCAACTACAAGTTTACTGGATGCTACTAAATATCCATTCTCTACAGGCTTAAATGCGAGAATGCCATCAACCTTCTTCTGTGAGGGTTCATGTTCTATGGAGAAAAAAGCATTTCTATTTTGATTCCCCATTCCACTTTAAGAATCTGTCCCTCCCCACCCCCCCCCCCCTTTTTTTTTTTTTTCCTCTCTTGATCTGTAGTACTTGGTTTAAGAGGTGAAAAATAACTGTCAGCTCATAGCACTATTCCTGTTATAGTTGTTTTAAAGGCAGGCTACTCTGGTGAACAAGTTATCAAATTACATCTTCATTTTACATTGCTTCCCTTAACAGTTGTCTTCACAGAAGCAGGATCTTGGGGACATGATACACTACAAGCCCAGAAAGCAATTAGGTTTTCTAAATGAATCAAAGGAGTGCTAATTTGATTAAACTGGTACTGACTGAATCTTATAACATCCAGGTTACTGATCAAGATCTCAGATACTATAAAAAAATTACATTGGAAACAAAGTGGGTAAGTCTGCTTTCCTGTTAAATCTTTCACACAGAACTAAAATGTATACTGCATAGATTATTTTGAGGAATTTATTGAAATGACAGCTGAATTATATATAAAAGGGCTGTTTAACAACAGATATTTCCCATAAAAAATAAACAGGTCTCTGGTAAAAGCTGTAATTTCAATAGACAGCAGTCAAGTTAGTAAAACAGAACACGAGAGGCGCATCACAGAGTGGTTGGTCCACATCTTCATGCCAGTGTTCAGCTCAGTTGTACTTCTGGAAACATGACAGCTGAGAACATTCATAGGGCATTTTGGATACCTTATTTGATAGTTCAGGTTGGAAATCAGACACAATATACACAACTGCAAAACCATTTGAGGGTTGTTAGAAGACCCAAGTTTACCTATGTGTCAACATGCTTGATGGTTTTTACTCTGCAACATCCATGAAAGAGTAATATATACAGGCACGCTGTCACACAGCTGACTTGTTTTAACGGAACAAGATAGTTATCTCAGTGTTAAAATAATCAGAGTTCAGAAAAGTCTTGCTTCAAACTGGATTACTTGGAGTCTTCTCTATTTACCGCGGAATCACTCCTGATTTAAGATTACATAATCTCATTAAGACACTCATTCTCCCACCTAATACCTCAGCATCTAACCCTGGAGATCAAGTCTGTCAATGCCCATGGTAATTCACAATAAAAATCCAATGACATTTCAAAAATCTGAAAGCACTGTTGCATGTAGAGTGCCTGATAAGATGAGAAAATAGAGACCTTCATTCTGAAGGGCAGACATTTTGACAGCAGCGCTAAAGAGTCCTGCTAACAAAAATAATTTCCTTTACAATATTGAAGGTAGGAATTAATCCTCCTCTGAAAACTTCCTTGTCAAGTTCTTAAGACACAAAACGTCATTGTGGATAAAGGATCTGGAATGAGAAATATAATCAGTAAAACAACCTAGGAATTTAAGCTTTATTGTTTTAATAAAAACATAGCCTTACTAGATTTTTAGAATTTATCCAGCTACAACATGTTTACATCAGAACAAACAAAAGTGTTATTAAGAGTAATTGCGAGTTATTTTATCAACCCCAAACCTAATTTCCAAACTGGAAGTCTGAAATGTGTTTAAGACCACTATAAAATAACCGATTAATATCTGTTGAAGTGGAATATTTTGAATTCAGTATTTCAGTTTCATTGTAGAACACTTTAACGGCCCATATGAAACATCAGTAAGTTTACTCATCCTCTGTGGAAGAGGAGACAGTCCATCATACACAGCATTCTTACCCTTGCAACAAGTCTTAGCAGAAAAGAGAGACTTAAACAAAACCCTTATTCCCAGAGGCAATCAATCCATAATTTAAAAAAAAAAAAAAAGCAAAATTAAAAAAAAATGGTGGAAGTTTAGGCTTCCTGCTTGCGCAATAACCTTATCACACTGGAACATGCTGGTTTCTGTAGCAATTAGCCAGGGACCCTTCACCACCCCTCTTCCAGAAAGTCAACACCAGCGTGGAATCATTTGAGGAAGAAGCAAGCTGCACAGCAGATTTAATTTTAGCCTGGTCTTTATCAGACTTAAAATACGGAAGTCTGTTCTGCAGCTACTAGGATAAAGTCTCTGATCAACCTGCTGTCATGAAAAGTCAGTGTCTCTGAACAGTATAAAACACCCAAGAATCAGTGCCCACTGACTGCAGCAAAACCAGAAGCAAAAGGTACCATAGGAAGCACTCCCACAAAACCTGAGAGGAGAAGTGGCACAGGTGCCTGGGCTGACCCACTTTTAAGCACCTGAGGTTCTCAGACGCAGATAGTTCAGGCTTGTTACACAGCCAAGAGGAGTATTGCCAGGAGAGTGTTCAGAACTTCAGAAAGGTTGAAATACCCTCCAAAGATGCCTCTTTATCTCTCTGCGTTACTGGAGGATAAAGACTAGGGAGAAATTGCAGCAGCATGAAGTGAGGCTAGCTTGATCAGGATTTGGCTAAGAACACAGAATTTATACAGTTCAAGTCTGTAAGAAAATTGAATTGTAGTGGCAGCCATTGAACTTCTACAACTTGAATGATTTATGGAGTTATGTGAATATATCAATGAAGGAAGCAATTACTGTTATCATTGACCATACCGTACAGCAATAAAGAACAATGAATATATAAATATTAGTGACAAAAAGCAGTAGAGAGACATAAATTTAAGAGTGAAAAACAAAAAACGTGTTCTTTCTTCATTGAAGAAGGAAACATTTCCATGTTTTCCTAGTTCTCAAGACAAATTTAAAAATTTATAGCATTCCAGAAGTACAAGGCTACAAAGAACATAAAGAAGGAAACCAGAGAAAGGATAGAATGGGTACTTCTAAGGAATATTTTTAAACTTGCTCATTTTCAATGTCAAAAGGTGATGATGACAGGCCTTTTCTCATATTATGTATGAATACAAAAAACCATGGACCTGAATACTTAAAGAAAAAGTAAGGGGAGCTAAGGTGTTAGGGGAAGAAAAAAGTCTTGGCTTTACTTCACTTCATTAAAATATTATCAGAAGAGTAATATTGCACCATAGCAACTACTAATGTAGTACTGTTTAAGTGTTTTCCAGAACAAGGCACTTAAAACCCCATTAATAAAAAATAAGATTATAATTTGACTAGAATTATAAATGTTAGTAATTCATTGATAAAACAATAATAGATGATATTGGCATACCAATTTAAAATTTTTATCTTTGAAAGGTATGCACAAACACGGATTGGGTAGTTGTCCACTGAAGAAGTGTATTGCTCTAGCATAATGGGGAAAAAAGATAAAAACAGACGGAAAAAAAGATAATGCAGAATTTCTGACTCCTGAGCTCTCTCCAGCCTAGAACCCCATGCTGCTTCACAAAAATTTGTGATGAGATGTACTAGAATCTGAACAGTTCTTGTTCAAGTCAAAGGATTCACAGATCAGAAGCACAGTATGTTAGCTCATGATTTTTGACAAGTTGTCAGTGGTGGTACCAGAAGTCACTGTATCCAGCTGCTTGCCCCATCCCTACCCCAACATAGCACGACTGGCTAATGCAGCAATACCTGCAGTGTATCTACTGCTGTGCCAACATATTTCATAGCTGGGTGCTGTTAACTTCAAACACCATCTATTTCAGCAAGGATATGAACTCAGCAGATGAGAGGACACTATGAATCTGTTCTGCTACTAGGCAGTAATTCCACCAGTAATGGGCAGATGGCAGGCACAAGAAGCTTTTAACTCCTTCTTGTAACCACACCACAGATCAGATTCATTTTAGATCACAGTGGAACCTTGCAGATTGGAAACAGGAATGCCTTGATGTCAGGCACCTGGCTTGCAGGATGAGAACTGATAAAAAAATAATAATATATTGCTGTGTCCATGGTTTAACTTTCACTTAGCTCCAGAACCTTAAAGTATGGAGTGGTTTGAAGGAAGAGGAACAAAGCTGAATGTGTTTGGGTCCTATAGATTCCTGGAAATATCCAGTGTTTGCTAGCATCCAGCCTGTAATGTATCTGTGAAATAGATGTATTTCTTCATATATTCCAAGGATATTAGCAGCTCTAACTCATTCCTCTAACCTCTGTAACTCACTGTACAAAACATATTTCTAAAATAAACCTTCAAATTGTAATGAGAAAAACACAGACTTTTTGCGGTGTCATCTGATGTGTTAGCATTTCCTGGAAAAAAATGGCTGGATTGAATGACAGGAAACACATTTTTTTCCCTACCCAGTCCTACTTGGGTATAGCTGGAGACTCACAGCATTTGCACATGGTACAGAATAAGGTCACAGCAGGCACAGTTTTCAGTGTCCCTGTATGACAAGACTACTTAGCTTTTTATTGATGAAGGATATATATTGGTCTACTAGAATCAGCTTAGGTTGTATTCAATGAGCTACATGCTTGAGGTAAACAAACAAGCTGATTTAAGGGGCAAGCCAGTGGTTGCAAATCCTTTTTCTACATAAAACCAAGATGATTTAATTGAACTCTGCTTGCTGATGCACTATTTCCAGACATATTGAACAGCAGTCTGGGTTTCCAGACAATTATTTGCCCTCTCTTCCATTATGTACAACTCTCTGCATGTTCTTGCAGCCATATGGGCTAATATAAAAATCCCGAAGCCACCACCATCATCTTTTATTATAAATAGCCCTAGAATAAAGTAATGGAAGTTTCAGGATAAGAAGGTGTTAAAATTACATGCATCTGGGGAAAAAACACATTCTGTAACACCCTCTGATAAGGCTGGCATGCATATTAACAAACACTTGCCACAGCTCCTTTAGTAAATTTAATTTAATTTAGCATTAATAAAACTACACCAGAAGCCGAAAGGAAGGACAAAGACCCGTGTAAATCTATGAACAGCCTTCCCTTGCCTCTTGAGATGATGCAACTACTACCATTTTCCCCTGAAACTGATCTTTGATAAAACCATCCTTTTATGCTAATATAAAAAGATATTAGTATTCAGTAGTGGGAAACTCTAGAGAGCTATTTCTAACAGTTTAAAAATAGAATTTAAAATGTTCCTTTAAACATCACCAAGGGAAATTGCACAGTCAGGAGAGAAATTGCTTACAGTCATGCACAAACCCATGGTATTTAAGAGGAAATAAAGGCATTCAGTAACCAAGCATCCATTTATGTCCTTGGGAACACAAGGAAAGGGGAATGAGAACTTGAAGATAAGCACATGCAACATCTTTTTGAGAGCGGGTTTGATGGATTTTGTGCAAAACAGCTCTTCACGTGCAGTAAGAAGAGTACAGAACTGTGTGCCAGGGAATAACAACTAACTGACAGTCAAATGAGGTTTCCTTTGGATGCATGGGTAGGTCAGGAAACTCCTCAGTCCTGGTCATTCAAAGAAGGAAATTATTTCCTAAAACCATCTTCATCTTCCAGACCACAGGAAGCCTCCAGCTGACTGAGGTGACCATAGACCTCTCCTGAGTATCTTTCCCTTTTCTGGGCACTCTTCGCATTCATCAATAAGCAATGTAGCATAAAGATACAGGGACTCATGGCTCAAAATTCATATTCAGTGATGAATGTGATCTGATTGACCACATTTCTACCATCACACAAAAACTTTAAAATGTTCCTTAAGATCCCACAAAGGTGAGAAGCGGAGCATATGTATCATATAATGATGTACCAAAATCTGTGGGAACCCTTCTAATAACTCCCCATTCACAAAATTATCAGTACTTAGGGACCATAATGGGCTATGTACAGTGACAATTTAGAAAGAAGAGGACACTTCTTTATAAAATACAGTTCAGAAAAGATTTTTCCTGTGTTTGATAAGGGTACAGGACCACTGACACTTTATATGTCCAAAGTGAAGAGAGAAGAAAAATGCTTTCACAGCTACATTCCAACAAGTGTTCATAGAGACAAACACTGAATCTGGATAATAGGAGATTTCTTTCCTCTTCAGCCATCTCTTTTTGTCCTCTAAGGCCTTAGATCACAGTTTAATGGCATGTTACAATAATAACATTTTTTCACATTGCCACTTAAAAGGATTTATTGTAGTTCCACACAATGCCACGTGTTAATTTCTCTTCTGAAATTATATTTTCTCTCTGCTAAGCTAAAGGTAATAGCTGTTGAATACTGATTAGGGTTTTCTGTATTTGATTACTGTTAATTAGAGTCAAGCATGTAGTGCTTCAGACAGGAGGACTGCAGATCATTGTGACACTTCAAACAGCCTGTTTAACTTCAGTAGAGCTTGTTCGAAGATTGGGGTCGGGATAAATCTTCAGCAGAGCTGTTTATGCATAGTTATGTAACATTACACAGCATGGGGTACCGGACTATTTGGTTAATTAGTTTAAGAGCCTGTCAGTGGCAGCTCACCTCCAGGTTTACGATTGGAAATTGCAATTAGCATGAAACAGTTTTCTTTTTTTGGTCCCATTTCTCCCACACAAATCGTTCTCACAGATGTCTTGCCTAAGAAACTCAGGACCATCAACAGTCAGCATTCACTCACTCTCTTCAACTGGTGTCTCCATGGGACGTCTAAAGTAACATCAAAGGGTTGGGCTAATCCCAACTGATCTTGGAAAAAGTCCAGGGTTTCCTGAGGCTTTAAGACTGTGATTAAAGAATACACCTGTCTGCCCCAGTAATGAGGTCAGATTATCTTTGCCAACAACAGACTGCTTTTTATCCTGTGTGACACACCTCCTGGAGGAACTGTCAGAAAAAGGTGAAAATATGAAGCAGTCAAACGGCCATTCAGCATCAAGTAAGTCTCTACAAAGCCACAATTATTACAGACCTCCCCACCATCAAATCCTGAATATCCTCTCTCTTCTTCAGATGGCAAATAAACTGCAAATTACATGTGGTGCTGAATTCCTTTACACACAGTACTGGAATTTTGTTTGGTTGTTGTTTTCTAGGTTGGGTGAACATAGTACAGTATATAAAGAAGATATCTTTGAAATGAGGACAACTTAAAATTTACTTGAACTCCAAAATTAAAAGTAAATACTAACCCCTGAGTACTCAGGTATATAGACATGTAACAGTCAATCCATAACTATGAAGACAGTGGATCATAAAGGTTATGTTTCAATTTATAACTAAGTGACATTCTTTTTTCTGTTCTCAATACTAAACAGTACTTCATCTTAGAGCCTCATTAGCTGAGCTTACCAGACTAGAGGTTTTAAACAACTAAACCACTACCTCTCACATCAGCCAACCACAAGATACTAAAAGGGAGTGAAATGGGCTGGAAAGAGAAATAAATTATTCCAATAAAGAAAATAGTTTCTCACATACTTCAGTGGCCTCCACTTGTACCTCATGTCAGACTCACTATCTATTCAGGCCCATCTGTTTGTGTTAATTTCAGGGTCAAGCAATTAAAGCATGAGAGTCTTCCACGTATATGGGCCACAGTTACTCAGGAGAGTGACTGATATTCATTAGTCACAAATAAAATTAACTGCATTATATGCCAGAGGCAGGCCTATCACATGACATTGAAAATAAAACCTTTTTTTTTTTTCCCCAAGGTATTCTGCACTTATTATAAAAATATATTTTAAAAGAGATGGGCTATACTCTTTTAAAGACATACTCTTTGAAGAAAACTGTTTTGATTCTTTAAGCTGATATTTTTGTTATATTTATATAAAACAGAGTTTCAGCCACAAGGAACTACAGAAATTCCTTCTGATGATTTTATTGAAACTCCAGAAGGGTTATACTTATAGTACAGATTTGGCTGGGACCACTGTCTCCAATTCCCTGTCAATGCTTGGGCATTAATGAATCTCCCAGTGCTCTGGATAAGCTTGTCACCTTCCCCCTCTTTCCTCCTAGCAAGGAGCAAAAGGGCCTGTGCTGAACATCAATACAAGACGCTGAAATCCTTGGAGGATTCAGGAGGCTGCCAATGCCTAACTGGTATTATGTTCAAAACAGGGCTTCACCTACCCCTATCCAGAAAACATGATGGCATACTACTTATCCACAGCCAAAAGGAAAGCTTAGGAAACTTTATGTGATAAAAATGGCTTTGCTTTTCTCTGGTATTTGCAGTTTGTTAGATATTGTAGCAGTCACAGTGTTCCATGTCGTGTTTGCTTGGTTTGGCTGGCTTTTTGGTAGCAGGGGAGGGTCCCCAGGGGTGGCTCCAGTAAGAAGCTACTAAAAGCTCCCCTGGCTCAGGTAGCCAGAGCCCTGAGAAAGTCAATAGATGCGGCTCCATGATTAACATATGAGACCAAAGAGAAAGCAAGGGGAGAAAGAGCTGAGCTGGAGAGGTGAAAGCAGTGCTGAAGTGAAGATCCCGAAGTTAGTGTGGAAGGGGAAGTAGGTGCTGGAGCAGAAGTTTCCCTGCAACCCATGGCGAGATGGCAACTGTCCCCCTGCATTCATGGAGAAACGTGGGGGAACATTTCCTGAAGGAGCCAGGAGGGGCAAATGTGAACTTGCTGCCAGTGAAGGCCCCCGCACCAGGGTAGGGGACTGCTCTCAAAGCAGCCCATGACTCTGTGGGAAGCCCAGGCTGGAGCAGCTCTGGACCTTGTGGGATGGACTCATGAAGGAGAGGATTCTGGAGGACTCTCTCCCATGGGAGGGATCCCATGGGGAAGCAGGGAAGGATTGTAAGGAATCCTTCTTCCTGAGGGAAGGAGCAGCAGGAACCACCAGCCTGTGAACTGACTCTAAACCCCATCCCCTGTCCCCCTGTGCTGCTGGGGGGAAAGAGGGAAAGAAACCAGGAACAAAGTGATTTGGTCCCGGGAAGAAGGGAGGGGTGGGGTAACATATGGAAGCCCTGCTCTGTGTGTTGTCTGTGTCCTGTGTGTGTTTGATTAGTGTGAAATCAAATTATTATTTTTTTTCCCCAAGTTGAGTCTGTTTTGCCCGGGACCTTAATTGGTGAATAACCCTCACTGTCCATTTTATCTCGACCCATGAGCTTCTAGTTGGCCTTTGTCCTCCCCATCCTATTGCATGCCAGGGAAAGGGCACAGGGAGGAGGCAGTGAGTGAGCGGCCACGGGGCTGGTTCTTTGTCATGTTGGACCCAAAGCACGACACAGGTGCTGCTTTTAAACCTATGCCTGCAATGTATTAGAAAGTATGGCAATTGCTTGTACTTTTTTAGAAGGATTTAGTATGTTATATTACACAGCTTTCACTACTGTTTATAAAAATATAGATCTTGCTCAATTAATATTCTTAACTTTCTTGTTAGAAAATACATCCATGAAGCTTCTCCAAGTTTGTTTTTTTCACACTTTGAGACTCTCAAAGTTGTCTTAGGTGTCTACTGAAAAATTATCTAACTTCTGTTGTAAATGAACACAATAATCCTAAAGTAATTACCTATTGCCATAATAACAATAAAAAAACCCACCATGAACAAAAGTCACCATTCCTTTCTAGAACTATTAAAACACTCAAATATTGGACTAAAGATAGTCAGGTCATAATTCTCACCTCTCCTGAATATCATATGGTTCTGCTATACTACACCTTCCTCTTCTCAAGTGCACTGCCTCTTTTTCTTTTCTGCTTTTGGTAGTTAACACTTCACAAAAACACCCTTGGTCCTGCCATGTCAGCAAGCATAGAGAGTTATTTGTGTTCTAGGAGAGTTAAAAGAACAATCCAATTCCAACCACCAACTCAAGGGTCAACACAGCCAAACCAGACTGGGAGACATTCCGAGCTTGAAAAAGAAGGGGATGTTTCTTTTGTCTTATCATTTGAGGAGGTGGTAGGGGAGTGTATTGCCTCCCACTGTCACCACAACATAGCTCTACAAGCAAAGGTAGTGTGAAAGCAAACAGTCAAAAACAGAGAGTATAAACTTCTGGTTTTATGTATACGCTTTTCGTTATTTATATTTTTAGGATAATTGCAATTCAGTTTTTATGGAAAATAAATATGGTTTGCCTTGTTTTAATAGTGCAATTAAAAAGGTACTGGAAAACAGAGTGGACTTCTAAAAAGCAAAGAAATCCCAAAGGGTAATATACTGGTCCTGGACACCATTTAAATCGAATAGATATTCCATTAATATTCATATTTCATTTATAATTAAGAAAACCCCTGTTTCATCAGATGCCTATCTGTTACTGAACTTGTTCCTAATTTGTCATTAATTCATTTCTTCAATGCTTGAATCTTCAATTATGTTTTCACTGTATTAACAACAAGCATTTGAAATACTGCTGAACTTGTTTTAGGGAATTTCTTCTGTCAATTTTTGTGACTGTCCTACAGTCACCATGCAATGCATTAACTGTCTGCACATGGTATTTCCTACATAGCTTTGGATAATCTTTCTACTCTATGGAAGCACCATGACCAGCAGGCTATGGCAGAATATACAGCTCGGGCAATTGTGGCATGTTTCTTCTGGCTTGTGATCAGTTGACCACATGATGAGCCTTGTTCCTGTTGCAGCTCATTGATTTTTACAGGCTTTCCTTAGAGATGCAAGAAAAGGGCAGGAAAGCAGGACAGAAGACAGTTTTAGGCAAGTCACTTCTGCCAGGATCCACATTACGTTCATCCTCCCACCCTGTTGGCAGCACCACCCACACTCAGGACTCTTCTGCTTCCTACTCAGCAAACCTCTTCCTGACTGGCATAACTTGTGCAGGCAATCTGTTTAAGTGGACAACATCTACATGGCAAAAGTGTTTTTCTCAATGTCTAACTGAAATCTTGCTGCACTTCAGGACCCCACTAGTGCTGACCAGAGAACATGTAACAGTATACACAAGTGGAGATGTTTGCCTTTTCCAAATCAACCTATTACTGTTCATTGCCTTTCAGCTTGTGACTTCCCCAGGTCATGCTGTGCAGTTGATCATTCCTTTTTCTACAAAGAAATTCCTCTCTCTTGAATAGCATCTTATTTCTTATAGAGAGTTTCTCTACTTTTTAGAGATAATTTTCAATTCTAACCTTATCTTGTGATATTCTTGCAGTCCACCTCAGCTTCAAATCTAATAACCACACATGCTATTCCATCAGCCAGGTCATTCATTAAAATGTTGAACTGTATTAGAGCTTAGACAGGTCCCTGCAGAATCCCAGTCAGTTCTTTCTTTCATTTTGACTATTGATCATTGATAGTGCCTAAATGCAATTTCCAAAACAGCCTTGCAGCCTTGTTATTAATTTCTTCCACATTATGTTTCCCAAGCCTGCTTATGAGATTGTCATATAGGATCATGTAAAAAGCTTTAACAAAGTCAGGGTATGTGACACCTACCACCTCTTCTCTAACCACAAGGACTATTTCCCTGAGGAGGATTTAAGAAGGAAATTAAATTGGTTTGACATCATTTATTCTCAACAACTCCATGCTGATTGTTAGTAATTTCCCTGTGTTCTTCTCAGGGCTGTTGACTTTGACTTTAATGCTCTTGGCAAAAGTAACCTGATATTGATAGTAACAGCAGGATCCATCTCACAGTTAATAACAAATTTGTCCTGAGTTCCTTTATTAAAATTGTACAGATTGTGGGAACTGACATTACTCAGGTATTAGAAACCATAAACATAGAACTATTCAGTTATCTGCAACTTTTAAATTAGGGAGCTATGAGGGAAAACAAAAAATAAGTCTCCAGTGTCTTAAAAGAGACCATTAATAATTTCAGTTGTCATAATTACAAAATTAGAGTATTGAAAAAAATAACTTGCCAGACATGGTATTAAATATATTGCTAGTAGTGCTGAGCCTTTCACAGAAATGTGATTAAGTGTGAAAGGCTCATTTTAAGTCGACTAAGCACAGTCTTGTCCTAGCTACCTTTACTCAGCGCTCACTATTCAAACACTTACTTACTGCAGTCTGAACACAGGTTTCAGACTATCAGCAATGCCAACTAGAAGCATCACTATGTTATCAGAAGCCCTCCAGAGAATGTAGCGCATAGGTCCCAGATCAAGGCCTATTTGGCCAAAACAATTTTCTACATGACTCTCTGAAAAAGCTTCCAATTTGTTCCACAGAATGCATGCTCATGGATCCATGTTCTACATCCAGCCTGCAAAGAACCTTGTTCATGTCATGTTATTCAGATGTGAGCAGTAATAAGGCTGTGACTGTATGAACGATTCTGGCAAATTGCTTCCTGATGACCAGTTCCCCAAGAACCTCAGTCATGAGACCGAGACACAAGCATATCATCTGGTACCACAAGGACACATCAAATCATAACAAAGGAATATACATATGTGGAAAGTGAAGATATAGGATTCCCTAAACACTGCCAACAGATCATTTTATTCCTCACATTCCTGCCATTCATTTCAGTCATGGAAAAAATGCAATTTCAGCCAGCACTGAAGTACTTCCAAAATGTTCTATAGCATTTCTAACATGAAAAGCTGAGTACGTAAGTGGTGACTGAATATGTCAGTTACAACTAAGGATGCAATCTCAATGGAACCACCACACTACAAGGACAACTCACACCATGCAATGAAAAATTGAATTTAACATAGTGTCCAAGTCAATTAAGTCCTATCCACTGATATTTTTACACTTCCTCTTTCTCATCTAGAAAGATGCTAGAGGAGAGTAAGCTCTCTCTGAATGCTAAGAACTATAAAGTCCTAAAATAAAAATCCCACTATGTAGAGTGGTAAGCTCCACACTTGACAAGAACAGTTTTGATTGATTTGTACATAAATAGACTGAAAATAGTTGAAAGATGCAATGTCAAAAAAGGACTTGATGTAGACATTGTAAAAGGCTTCAGGGCTTTGTGTGCATTTACATTCAAAGGCAATCTCATGCTACTTTTAAGTACCTTATCAGAACAATTTGTTCCTTTACCTCTGCATCTATTGTTTCCTCCAGCTACTATTCTAAAAAATCTCATGTTTGAAATCTAATCAATCCTGAAAGTATCCAGCACACAGCTTGTGTTTTTATTACTTACTTTGTCTAAGAAATCAAAAAGAAATTACTACAGTTTTCCCTGAAGACAGTTCTGATCTTGAAGAGTAATGAAAGGTGTTGCAGGAAGAAGGGGGAGACATCACACAAGGAGGCAATGACAATGAAGGAAGATGATGTTAAGGATTAAGTTTATATTAAGGACTGAGCTTTGAATTGTTCTCAGCGTGGAACTTTCAATAAGCCTATGTCAAAGAGAGACAAAATTGAGCCTCAAAACAGGCCTTTCAAAAGGAAGGTTGCAGAGAACAATGGTGGTGTGCAGGTAGGTTTGGTTCAACTGCAAGGCTGGAAATGCAAAAGAAGCCATTCATAAAGCAGGAGAAGAAAACAATGGTATTCCTGGATCATGCAGTGTTGGGCAGAGTACTTCTATGCTAGTGCAGCTAAGTGGGACTAACGTTCAGAGAAGGGCAGGTGGACAGAGCTCCTTATGATTATGCCCTCCCTCACTTTTCCAGCTGTGACAGAGCCCAGCATCATGCATGCCCTGAGTCATCAAACAGATACAGATTTGTCATCATCTACTACTGCTGGCCTGCACATTTGTATTCCCAACTGGGCTTCACAGTGATTGCTTATTCCAAAACATATAATGTCTGATAAAATTAGTTCAGAAATTGTGAGTGGAAGGCAGTTTCTCACAATGACAAATGAGGGTCACTTGTTTATAAAATACACAAACTCACAAACAACTGCACAGGATTGTACAGTGGATATTATCAAAGTTTTAAGAACTCAGTCATTTCACTCAGATTCCTTCTGCAGAGCAGGTCTCCTTGTAGATCAACATCAGCTGCACACAGTAAACACAGGATGAAATGCAACAAGCAGAACACGAACTTCCTTGAAATATAATTTTAAAATTAATCAAAAACCCCTTAGTTCCTGCCTCCATCTCTACAGAAACAAAATGCTAGTATTTATCTGGCATGTTTATCTATTTTCAGGGCTAAACCCCTTGAAAGGGAAATTCAGCCATTCTAACCAATGCTCAGCAGACTGGAGAATTGATAACTCATTTCAGTAGCTGATTTTCATCTATATTTACAGCACCCAAAAGCTACTGACCATATTCTGAAGGGTTGCAAAGATCTCTAAGAACAGCACAGACAAGATAGTGTAATGCTAAGCATCAGTTTCCAATGATCAAAGTGATTTTGTTAAATAACTCCATCACGAAAACTGGCAGAATCTCCCACAGAGACAAGAAAGCAGAGAAGGATAGACAGCATTCTCAGTCCGTGACAGGAGAGGCCTTTGGCTGTGTCTTATTAAGCTTCCCAGAAAAAAAGATTATTTTGCAGCACAGACTTTAAAGCTTTCAAATTATTTAATTATTTATTTAATTTTTTTTTAGGCTGAGGATTATTGAGCAGCCAAGACCACAGGGTAAGCTTTCCTCCAAAACAATGCAGCCCCTTTTAGCAGCAGTTCTGTCCCCTCCAAGTTTGCTCAGCACTGGACCTCCTCTGGCTCTAATGCACCCTTTCCTTAGCTATAAGCAGTCAGGTGTTTTCTATACAGGTTTTGCAGATCCTTGGCTAGGCCTTGTGGCCCTGGGGACAGAGTGCAGTGCAGGAAGAGCATGGAGGGGCTTCAGGTCTCCCCCAGCTGGGTACAGCCCTCAAGGGCCCTGGGGTGATGCCCAGGGAACCCAACCAAGGCAGCAGGGCCAGGGTCTCTGGCTGTGCTTGGGACAGGACTAGGACCCTGGCTGAGCTGAAATGGTACCCCTGGGCCTCCCAGGGGAAGCTGGTCTAGGAAATTAAAGGCTGTGGGTGCCTCCAGGGCCCAGAAGTTCTTCTCAGTCAGGTTTTGAGCACTGTATGTCTTGTCACCATAACTAACAGGAGCCACAGGCCATTTTGGTCAGAAACTACCAGGTCTTGAATAGCTCATTTTAGCCAAAACTCTCTCCTTTCCTCTTCTTACCAAATTTACTTCTGGGAAGCAGCTTAAAACTAAACATGAATTGAACTAAACTTCAAGGCTGTCCTCCTCCAAACTGAAGTGCATTTTTTACTTGCCAGTGAGCCAAAATTCTGAATTAATTTTGCCTTTAATCAAGGAAGAATGATGCCTCAGGTTATCCTCACAGGTGATGACAAAGCAGCTTCTCCTACCATTTAGGAAACTTCCCCTGATCAATGTGTGAAGCCTAAGGATGAGAAAAACCCAAGTCCCTGTCTCTCCTTATCCCATGCTCCTTTTGCCATGTACTCTGCTTCAAGGTTTACATTGAATCCTTACACTTTCAAGTACTCAGTAGTGTAAGAAAGCATTAAGAAATTTTACTCTCAAAGGCCTAAAGCATGTAACTCTTAACCTCTTCCCAAGGGAAAAGAATAACCACATTTCAGCAGAGGTCTGTCTTCACTGACTGCTACCCCTGGGTTTCAAAATAGGCTCTTCAGACAAAACTTTAACTGTAAAGTAGCTTTGCAAGTGACAAACAAACTGTATTCACCTAGCTGTAAAATCAATTTAAACAGCTAAATTTATTTATCTTATTTTACAAACCAAATAGCCATATCAATCTACAAGGACAGTAGATCAAACATAGCTCTCAATAGAGAACTGTAAGTTAAAGATACTTCACTTGCTGCTTGAAGTTTTTTTAAAAATACCCTTTTTTCCTAAGTGCATTTAGAAATATGACTACTTTTACCATCCTATTGCAGGTTTTATACAAGTTTGTTTAAAAATTGACACCTCCACACAAACAGAAGCAATTAAGTTTTCATTATCCTACTAGACCTTAATTAGCTCCTCACATTAGAAACACCCCGAGATTTCTCTCAGTGGAAGGGTCTGTAATTAGTGTAATTAAGATAATATTTTGATTACATGGTTTCAATCTTTTAGGCCATATAATGGGTAACAGCACATTTTAACGTGACTATCCTTTGAAAAAACCAAAACTGTCAATGGACTAATTTGTTCTGCATCACCACATCGGCTCCTCACTCACACCACATCACCATTGCTTGGCAAGCTGCATCCAGCTGCTAAAGGAGGACAAATATGGGCCTTGCAGAAAGACCACATTTTTTGTGAAACAGTTGGGATACCATCAAAGCCTATTAGATCAGAAACATGGAGTTTTAGCTTATTTACAGCCTCACTCTGACAATTAAAAGCAATTTAATCAACTTGCTTAACATACTCTGCAGAGGGTAAAATGAGCTCCAGCTCCCCATGTTCTCATTCTCAACTACATTCTCACATCAAAGTTTGGTCATTGACATAAAATACTCACCATCTCTCTTCCACTTTAATTTTTGTCTTTATCCCCAATTTTACTAAGAAGTACAGCCCACTTACAGAAACCGAAAGCCAGAGCAGCCCCAGAGAAGAAACATGCAACAAAAGATGACAGATAAAGCATCCTGCATTTGAATCAGTTCTTTGCCCTGACTTATAGCTTGAACAATCATTGAAGGAGATATCAAGGCAAAATTTTGTTCTTTCTTGAGCTGCCATCTTTCTGTTTCGGACTGCTGCCCACGTCTCCACGAAAACTGCATTAGTCTGAAGCATGAATTGGAGGTGACACCTCTTTCTACTCCTAATCTTAGAGATGTTTTTTGCTTTTCCTACCTTCTCATTTTAAGAAGGACACCTCAGTCCATTATGTATGTTCTGGTGTGGTGGGTTTTTTCATAGAGGGGGAAGGGCCCCAGGAGCAGCTCAGGGAAGAAGCTGAGAAGATCCTCTTGCTTCCAAAACCCAGCTAAAGATCCATTAGAGGGACAATAGATGCACCTCAGTGATTAACATATGAAAGAATGCCTGTAACACCCGAGCAGAAAAGCACTTAGGAGAGAAGAGCTGTGCTGGAGGAGCAGAGCGGTGCTGGTGGTTGGTGAGGAAGAAGGAGAAGAAAGTGCCCAAGCAGAAGTTTCCCTGCAACCCATGGCGAGATGGCAGCTGTCCCCCTGCACTCATGGAGGAACGTGGTGGAACATTCCCTGCCAGGGGAGTCTGTTCCCAAAGCAGCCCATGACTCTGTGGGAAGCCCAGGCTGGAGCAGCTCTGGACCTCGTGGGAAGGACTCATGAAGGAGAGGTTGGTGGAGGACTCTCTCCCATGGGAGGGACCCCGTGGGGAAGCAGGGAAGGACTGTAAGGAATCCTTCTTCCTGAGGAGGAAGGAGCAGCAGGAACCGCCAGCCTGTGAACTGACTCTAAACCCCATCCCCTGTCCCCCTGTGCTGCTGGGGGGAAAGAGGGAAAGAAACCAGGAACAAAGTGATTTGGTCCCGGGAAGAAGGGAGGGGTGGGGTAACATATGGAAGCCCTGCTCTGTGTGTTGTCTGTGTCCTGTGTGTGTTTGATTAGTGTGCAATTAAATTATTTTTTTTTCCTCAAGTTGAGTCTGTTTCGCCTGGGACCTTAATCAGTGAAGAACCCTCCTTGTCCTTTGTCTCGACCCATGAGCTTTGTCCTCCTCATCCCCATGTGTGTGTGTTGGGGGGGTGGGAGTCGAGTGAGTGGCCATGGGGCCTTTCCTGTGTTGTCATGTTGGGCCCAAAACCGCGTCCTGTCTGGGGCGCCAATTATTCTGTCCTGGTTTAAATATTCAAGCTGAATCCCAAAAAACTAGAGGCCAGAATTGCTCTGTTACTCCCCATTCACCCTCCCAAGGGAAAATAAAAGGGGAATAAGGAGAAGAGACCTACACTTTGGAAACTGAAACTAGAAAAAAAATTTAGTGTAACACGAGGTAAAAGGGTAAAACATGGGGGAGGAACAGATAAGCATGTATATACAAAACCAATCTCAATGATGGCAGGATATGGGAAAGGCAGGTCCACTCCAGGGGAGTGGTCCACGGCTCCTCACAGCACCTGATGCAGGTGGATTCTGGAGCGAGCACATGGGAAACCGAAGGAACCAGCAGCAGCCCTGGCAGGGAGAAAGGAGCAGGAAGGGAGAATCACAGAAACACAGAATTTTTTGAGTTGGAAGGGACCTTAAAGATCATAAAGTTCCAGCTTTCCTGCATGGGCAGGGACACCTTCCACTAGAACAGGCTGCTCAGCCCCCCATCCAACCTGCCCTTGAACACCTCCAGGAATGGAGCCCCCCACAACATCTCTGGGCAGCCTGTTCCAGTGTCTCACCACTCTTACACTGAAGAATTTATGCCTGATCTCTAACCTAAATCCATCTTCTTTCAGCTTAAAGCCATTACCCCTCATCCTCTCACTGCAAGCCCCTGTAAAAAGACCCTCCCCAGCTTTCCTGTAGGCCCCCTTCAGGTACTGGAAGGCCACTATCAGGTCCCCCCAAAGCCTTCTGTTTTTCAGATTGAACAACCCCAACTCCCTCAGCCTGTCCTCGTAAGAGAGGTGCTCCAGCCCTCGGATCATTTTTGTGGCCCTTCTCTGGACACGTGCCAACAGGTGCACATCTTTCTTGTGCTGAGGACACCAGAGCTGGACACAGTATTCTAGGTGAGGTCTCACCAGGGCAGAGTAAAGGGGCAGAATCACCTCTCTCGATCTGCTGGCCACATGTCTTTTGATACAGCCCAGGATGGAGTTGGCCTTCTGGGCTGCAACTGCAAATTGGTGGCTCATGTCCAGCTTTTGATCCACTTGTACCCCCAGGTCCTTTTCCACAGGGCTGCTCTCAAGTGTGACCTCCCCTAGCCTGTATTCATACCTTGGGTTACCTTGGCCCAGGTGCAGGACCCTGTACTTGGCCTTGCTGAACCTCACGAGGTTCACCTGGGCCCACTTCTCTAGCTTGTTTAGGTCCCTCTGGATGGCATCCCATCCCTCTGGCATATCAACCACACCACCCAGCTTGATGTCATCAGCAAACTTGCCTAGGGTTCTGTCAATGCCACTGTCAGTATCTTTAATGAAGATATCAAATAACACTGGGCCCAGCACTGATCCCTGAGGGACACCACTTGTCACTGTTTTCCATCTAGACTTAGAGCTGTTGACCACTACCTTCTGGATGTGACCATCTAGCCAGTTCCTTATCCACTGGACAGTCTACTCATCAAACCCATATCTCTCCAATTTACTGAGAAGGATGTTGCAGGGGACTGTGTCAAAGGCCTTGCAGAAGTCTAGATAGATGACATCCACTGCTTTTCCCTGGTCAACTGATGTAGTCACTTCGTTGTAGAAAGCCACTAGGTTGGTCAGGCAGGATCTGCCCCTGTTAAAGCTGTGCTGGCTGTCCTGGATCACCTCCTTGTCCTCCATGTGCTTTAGCATGTCTTCAAAGAGGATCTGTTCCATGATCTTCCCATGCAGAGAGGTGAGGCTGATAGGTCAGTAATTCCCAGGGTCCTCCTTTTTACCCTTTTTAAATATGGGCATAATACCTCCTTTATTCCAATCACCAGGGACTTCACCTGACTGCCATGACTTTTCAAATATCATGGACAGTGGTTTGGCAACTACATCTACCAATTCCTTCAGGACTCTGGGTTGTATCTCATCAGGTCCCACGGACTTGTAGATCTTCAGGTTCATTAGATGGTCACAAACCTTATCTTCAATTACAGTGGGGGCGACATTGTGTCTCTGGTCTGCATCTTGTGGGGCATCAACATGAGAGTTGTGAGGAGAGAGGTCACCAATGAAGACTGAGGCAAAATGTTGTTGAGAACTTCAGCCTTCTCATCGTCTATTGTTACCATTTCACCATTGTGGCTCATTAGGGGGGGTACTCTTTTTTTAACCTTCCTTTTCTGGTTTACGTACCTGTAGAAGCCCTTCTTGTTTTTCTTAACATCTCTTGCCAAGTTCAATTCTAGCTGCGCCTTGGCCTTCCTGACATCATCCCTACATAACCGGGCAGTGTCCCTATACTCTACCCAGGATACCTGTCCCCTCTTCCACTGCCTGTGTAGGACCATCTTGCCTTTTATTTTGACCAGCAGGTCTCGACTCAGCCATACTGGTCTCTTGCCTTCCTTGCCTGATTTCCTATACCAGGGGGTTGAGACCTCTTGCTCCCTGTGGAAAGCATCTTTAAAAATCTGCCAGCTCTCTCCTGCTCCCTTGTCCCTGAGGGCCATTTCCCATGGGGTCCTATCTACTAACTCTTTGAAGAGCTGAAAGTTTGCTTTCCTAAAATTCAGAGACCTGACTAAGCTTTTCACTTGCCTCTTAACCCTTAGGACAGTGAACTGCACTAGCCCGGCTTCCGGCTCTCCTGGCTTTTATAGATCGTGACAGGAGGTGGGTGGGAATACTGACCCTTCCAGTCTTTCAGAGCCCTAAGGACCCTCTCTCTCTCTAGGTGTCTGACACCGTGCCAGGGTCTCCCAAACCATAACAGTGTAAAATAGAGAGTTTGGCTAAAACACAGAGGCAAGCAGTAGCTAATTAATCCTCAGTGTTCAAAAACTGATAGCAATGTGCATATGAAATTCCGCTGAGGTCTTCATTACCCTGAGTAAGCACTGCATTGGAAGACGTGGGTCCTTGAATGTTTACTTAGAGTTTGAATAGCAACAATAACAAAATAAAATAAATAAAAATTTAAAAAACCACAACATTCAATCCCCTAATCTTTTAAAGTTCAAATATTTATCAGAAATTAAGAAACATCTGTGAAGAAGAAATGAAGAGTCTCTAGTTCAAATTCCTGGAGAATTGAACTTTAGGCTGAATTTGAATTCCCCAAACTCTGTAGGACAAGCAGACAGCAGTCCTTGGTATCTTGCTTGGTTCAATCCTTAAGATCACAAAAGCACTTCTGATGACAGGTCTCGGTGACCCAGAGTATCAACAGTGCCCTCAGTGTCCTTCCACTGAATGGACTGGCTTGTGGGTTTAGTCTCTTATAATCAAGTTTAAAACTAACCATTAAAACCAGAACAGCTAGAAAATTAATTTCCATTGCAAAGTGTAAGATGCACTCTATCTCTGAGTAGATTTCTGTAACTGTGCTTTCCTCTCCAGCCCATCAAGCTGGAGAGGTGCAGACCAGAGTGGCTCTGGATGGAAGAAAACTTTCATCTCTTAATTTTCTCTAGCCTGACTCTCAGCACAGTTCACCCAGCTCTCATCTCCAGCTTCATGAAGCTACAGCTGCAAAATGCCATTATGAGAAAATCAGCATAGAACTGTCAAGTGCTTTTAAAATTATGGACACATTAAGCTATTTCTTCCTCAGAATTTATTTCTTTTAATATAGGGGAATTTGAAAGAGTTTTTATAATTCTAAATCACAGCAGCAAAAATGCCTTTCTCAAACTTCTATCTTCTAAATCACTTGCAAAAGCAATTAATTGCACTAGGCACTCCTGTACTTGTTAGTTATCCCACAATTCTTATTATAGTCTCTTGGCAAATGAGTACACCTCACACCATTTTTATGCTCCTGGGGTGATTAATTAAATGCTATCACCATATGCACGGAAAAAAACATAAGACTCAAATTATAATTCTGGGTATCCCAATATGGGAAAGGGTGGGCAGGAGTTGGCTAATTTAGTCCATTCCAGACACAATGGCTGTCTTAATACTACACTTCAACTCATCTACCATTCTAAAAAAGGGATTATAAATATTCCATTACCTCTACAAACAATTAGCACCTGAATTAAATTAAAGGCTTCCCAAAAGATACTGCCTCTAAGATTTTCCTCAGAAGCTTAATAGGAAATGGTGGTAGAGAATTCCTGAAGGGAGAGTTGATTCCTTCACCAGATCCTTTAATTAAAGACAGGTTACCTGTAGACAATTGAGTCTGCTGCTCCTACAGGCCTGACATTTTTCTCAGCCAGGAATGACATGCTCACTGTATCACAGAACAGAAAGAATGGTCATTGTAGGTACCTGCCTTGAGTAATTTAGCAATGACAGTCTGTCAGATATCTCTGACATACAACAGACAAGTATTAAGTCCAGCTGTACTTTGGGAAACTGGTATAGCAGTACTAAAAAATGTCATATAGTGATGGCAGGTTCCAAGGCCTAAGCAAATACTTCAAAATTGGTGCCAGCCTACTATCCAGAAACCCATCAGCATGATTTCCCTGAAAGGTCTTCAGAAGAGACATCAAAGAAGATTCCTTCTTTGTGATTAAATAATATATACATAGTATTTTGCAGCCAGTTTCCTTCAAGCCTCTGAAAGTTCAAGAGGCAAGTACAGAAGTTAGAAAAGCAAACAAACACCCTGCCACAATGTCAGTGGAGAAACATGCAATCACAAAGCAAAGGTAAGAAATGTTCAGAATACCTGGATTTACCACTCAGATTATTCATCCATCTGCTACTTGACTCACCTTTTGGATCCCAGAACCAACCCAGTTATGTGTTCATCTCAGAAGTTGGCTGCTACCTAGCACAGCTGCCTTTCAGGTAGGGTTTGACTATGTGGTTCTACTACCACCAAAGCTTGCCTTTCCTACAAATGAGATGCACCATGTGCCTATTTCTCCATGCATCAGACAGCCAGCTTTTCATGCCTACCTGGCACCTTGGCTGCAGTTCATTGATCTTTTCCAGACCATGCATTTTTGTCCACTCCCTGACAATGCAAAATATTTGGATTCATAGACATGATGTTCATAAGGATTCTCACTTATCCATCAATTATCCATATACATATATCCTTATGTATTAATCTAGCAAGTAGCTATGTTCAATCCACTTGCTTGGTTTCAGCCTATCCCATTATTAACATTTCTCTCCAATACTGTCATCAAGCACACTAGGAGTCAGCACAACACCCATTCTGAATACAGAAGCATTTCTTTACAGCTTCTCTAAGAGTTCTAGTTCCTACCATGGCTAAACAGATGCCAAGGTATTCTGAAATATCTGCTAACTAGATTAATATTTGCCAGATGCATTAGAAGACCATGAAGAGAGAATTTGCAGGAACTGATGTCCCTAAAATGTGCCTTTGATAATATGACACTATTTGAAGTACCACTTAGATGCAAAATGTTATGCACAAACAATATTACAGCTCTTCTTTTATTGCCTTCAGTGTGACAGTAAACTACAGAGGCAGCAAGTACTACCAGTGCCATCTCCTACATACTTTACTTCATGAAGCTTCTCTTTTCTTCTGCCCAGAGAGGCTGTGGAGTCTCCTTCTCTGGAGACTTTCAAGACCCATCTGGACATGTCCCTGTGTGATTTGTCCTAGGTGTTCCTGCTGCAGCAGGGTGGTTGGACTTGGTGATCTTCAGAGGTCCCTTCTAACCCCTATGATTCTCTGATTCTATTTTGTTGTAAGTCACAGGTAAGAAGTCCAAGTTAGTTGTTTGCTGCTATTTTACTAACAAAGCATGCTAGATGCAGCCACCCTTTTAAGGGTGCAGGTGTGCTGAGACACTACAAAGTGCACAATGTATTTGCCCAGCAAAACTAAACTCCTCAATAAATATGGCAGTGGAACGTGAAATTGTTCTCCTTTTATAAGTGACTAATTGTATACACATAAATAGTCAAGTTACCAGTTTGGAACCATTTGTAGCAGCATATTTTCACTAAGCAGAGGTCAAAATGCCCTGTTTTGTTTAGTTATGAATAGTGTAGCTACTGGACTCGGATTTATTAGCAAGATAGCGCATGTGAATGCAAATAGTATTTTCATTGGAGAATTTACTTTTTAAGATCTCTCTCAAAGCCCAATACTTCAGACAAAGTAATAACATTTTATCATATTCATTCAGAAATACAGAAACATTTCTTCCTCCTCTTTTATAACCTATAATATAGCAATAATGCCTTAAAAAAAATGAAGGCTTAAAATCAAATTACAAAATTATATTTTTCTCTATGTTAGGACTTACATAGTCTATATCCTAGAAGACATAATCCTTTGGGGTTAATGACACTTTAGCGAGCCAGCTAAAACTAAATGTCTGTTCTGGTCTCATCCACAAGGTGTGAATTGCTGTAGCAAAAGAAGGTAAGTGGAAGCACAAAGACTGCCCAAAATCTAAACTACCTTGAAATGTCTTACATATTTTTTTATTAAAGAAAAGTTGATAAAAGCATTGCTCCCTTGTACAGAAATCAAATTAGCCAAGCAATTTCTTTCCTTCTTTAAAGCATTTTAAAATATCCAGGACAAACTTATTTCTGATTCACTCCTGCCCCTGCCACTCCTGGGAAAAAAAAAAAACAAAAACAAACCCACAAAAAAACCAAAACAGGGAAGCTGTCAGGACAAATCTATTGACCCGAAGATCCAGCTGGGGACTAGGCCTCTTTGTTCTATTCCAGTAAAGAAACTCAATCAACTGATACTGTGCTACAGAAGGATACCACCTTCAGTTTTTCTTTTAAATTAATATGTACACCAGAGTGATTCCTGTCCTTCCACCTTCCCCTCATGGAATTGCAGAAACAGAAATAATGCCATCACCTAATTCAAGCATTGCAAATATACTGTGGATGGATGGTGGTGAAGTCTTTCATTACTGAATTCAAGTATGGAGCTGACTAAATTGACATAAAATGACTAACTTTCTGTTTAACTTTCAAAACCATTTGAAAACTGAAATGAATCCTTTCCCAGTGAGCATTTATCGTCCTGTTATATTCACCTGGGGGTTGTTAATGATTTTGGACTACTGCCTCCAGCCCTTACCTCACCACCAAGTGGGTATTATGTGATGGCAGTGCACATTTCATAAAGATATATTGCTGATTATATTTCCATTAAAGTATATAGCCAAGTCTGACTTCTAATTTTCCCAGACTAATCTGCCACTGAGAGCTTTCCTGCACTGATGAGTTCATTGCAGAGAAAGGATTCTTTTCCCTTCCTCTTGCAATTTGCATAAATACATGTCCAGAGTGTGAGTAAGCTAATTAGATTTGTCCACAATACTTAGAATACTGAAACAACCTCTTTAGTTTAGCAAAGTGCACTTTATTCAATTACTCTTTTTGCTTCATAGAAGCTCAAACCCCCTTTTAGCAAAAAAACTCAAAATAAATACAATTTTAGACTGAGGGCTTTTTGTATTTCCCAAAAGGTCTAAGCGTGCATTTGAAAGCACTACATAGATATTACTGAAAAATTACAGGCTTACACCTAGTCAAAGTAACAACTCTATATTGTATGTACATTATTTTCCTTTACACCAATGCTAAACAAAAATGTCAGAAATACTCTAGGGAATGATACCATTTTGAAAGCATCATGCTTGTCAAACAGATAGTGAATTCAAGCATGCATGTGTTAGTATTTGCACAAGGAGCAAGTTTCCGTATCCAAATTATGGTCTTGAAAGAGAAAAAGTCACCTGCCTTTCAATTATGCTTCTCAAACATTCTGGTACAAAATAATAGCCTTTTGAGCATCCTACTGTCTCCAGTCTGTCTGTAAAGATAAGCTTGCTGGCTCAGGGCTCTCTTTATTCTCTTCCCAGATCTGAAATTACATAATTTGATCATTGACTTTTATGAAGGGAGATTCATAATTGTGTTTATTCCAAAAAATGAGGGATATTTCCTATTGCTGGACTTGAAAAGAAGTAGCTAGGACATAGTGGAATATACATAAGCGAGGGTACGCTCAAAGCAACAAAGAATTCTGAAGCACACGTAGAGCAAGGAAACTCAGGGGTGCTTATTGCATGGATTACACTGACTGCATATGGTGCCACCTGCTGAGTTATGTTCTAGTATTTGTTTTTAATTATTAATGTGTTTTGCTCTGCTGAGATTTATTTATTTATTTTTGCAGATCCATAAAGCTCCTCTCACATTAGCAGCACAAATTTCTAGTCAAGGCTCTTCTGCATTCCCTACTGTTTGGGATGTTAATATTCAGGTGAAATATTTGTGTTTGACCCACTTTTATAGTTCCCTAGAAATGTAGATATGTTACTGTAATTGTGTCCACCAAGTATAATTAATTTGAGTCATGGAAAAAGCAACATTATATATCATGAGATACAAAGCAAACAAGTATACAGTCCAAGACCAGGAACATAGAGAACATGGTAATTTCCACATAGAAAGATACATTAAACATATTAAACATCACTTTGCCTTTATATGTTTCTCTATAGATATTTGCATGAATTCACGTTCATCCAAAACTAGCAGAACATACCATATCCAGTACTAAGGTATATTTTCTTGTAAGAAGCAAAATGGTATGCAACATCCACATGTAAATAATAAAGCTAAATCCTAGTACAAATGTGGATAAAATGTTCTTCCTGAGCAGAGTTCCCAGACTGGTTCACTGCTAAATTCACCTGCATGGTACTCGAGAAACTTTGGTCTCCTTGTAGCTGTGTATGTAGCCCGCTAAATGTTACTAATCTCTACCATGCTCTTTGCCTCAGTTTCCTCATTTGTAATATCCTGATACTGCTTTTCTGCTTACAGTACTTTGAGATTATTATTGAAAAAAAGAAAAAAAAGAAAAAAAAGGAGGAATCTGTATAAGAGGGGTGTGTATGAAGTTAAGAAACAATAGGACATTTCTTTTTGTCTAAAAAGCCCTGAAAAGCAGAGCAGTACCCTTTGCAAATTAGGGCTGACACTTCAGCTGGAGTTGTATATTCAGCTGAAGCCAAAGTAAAATATACAACAGATGTGCTCTTCATTTTCCAAGTTATGCATCATTACGAGGTGATTAAGTATGATTTTACTTTTCAGATCTGTTAGCATTGCAGAGCTACGTAAAAGAATCACAGATCTCCAATAAGTCAACAAAACTGTCCATCAGAAAAAAAAAAAAAAAGAAAAAAAAAAAAGAAAAAAAAGAAATCAGAAGGTGTAAAGTCTGAATATTCATCGTATCTTCCAATAAATAGCAGCAGGGTTTAAGAGCTGGAAGAAGTATTAGAGCTGAATAATATTTTATCCCTGTAATTTGTGGAATTTTGAAGGGAAAAGATGGGGTAAATGACCAGGAACAGAGGTACATCAGCCCCATTAAAAAACACTCAGCTTTGTAAATAATTAAAAACTATCACATTAGGGACCTGCCTTCCATTTCATTCTTCCTGGAATCATAGCATATACAATTAAGTCTGCGGTCACACAGAGCAGTTGAAGTTCTCTATACGGTCTCAGCTGCTTAAAAACTTTCTCTTCTAAGAGAAAATACCACATACTGCAGGGCTGAATTTAGTCTCAAGAAGGGGATTCTTTGCCCTTTAGATACCAAAGAATCTCTCAGCTATAGAAAAGGCTAGACAGTGCAGTGAACCAAAAAACAACTTCCACTCACAAAGCATCCAGCATGAGGGAATTAAGTTTTAAAATTAACTTTCAAGGATGCATAGTTTTACCTGTCATGGTTTGGGCCCAACACGACAACAAAAAGAACAGCCTCATGGCTGCTCACTCAACTCAACCCCCACACACAGTCTGGGATGAGGAGGACAAAGCTCATGGGTTGAGACAAAGGACAAGGAGGGTTCTTCACCAATTAAAGTCCTGGGCAAAACAGACTCAACATGAGGAAAAAATAATAGTTTAATTTCACACTAATCAAACACACACAGGACACAGACAACACACAGAGAAGGGCTTGCATATGTTACCCCACCCCTCCCTTCTTCCTGGGCCCAAATCACTTTGTTCCTGGTTTCCCTCCCTCCTTTCCCCCAGCAGCACAGGGGGACAGGGGATGGGGTTTAGAGTCAGTTCACAGGCTGGTGGTTCCTCTGCTCCTTCCTCCTCAGGAAGAAGGATTCCTTACAGTCCTTCCCTGCTTCCCTACGGGTCCCTTCCCATGGGAGAGAGTCCTCCAGAATCCTCTCCTTCATGAGTCCTTCCCACGAGGTCCGGAGCTGCTCCAGCCTGGGCTTCCCACAGAGTCACGGGCTGCTTCGGGAACGAACTCCCCTGGTGCTGGGGTCTTCCACAGCTGAGTGATCAGAGTCCACAGGCAGCAGATCCACTGGCCACAACATCCAAGTTCACTGGCCAAGTTCACTCCTCCTGGCGCCTTCAGGGAATGTTCCACCACATTCCTCCATGAGTGCAGGGGCACAGCTGCCATCTCACCATGGGTTGCAGGGAAACTTCTGCTTGGGCACTTTCTTCCCCTTCTTCCTCACCAACCACCAGCACTGCTCTGCTCCTCCAGCACAGCTCTTCTCCCACAAGTGCTTCTCTGCTCAGGCCTTACACTGTTCTTTCATATGTTAATCGCTGAGGCGCATCTATTGTCCCTCTAATGGCTCCTTGGCAGGATTTGGAGCAGGGGGAGCTTCTCAGCTTCTTACCTGAGCTGCTCCTGGGGCCCTTCCAAAAAACCCACCAAACCAAACCAGAACACCTTCCTGACCAGGACAGGAAGAATACATAACTGAAAACCGCAATAACAACAAAATGTTTTTATTCTGATACTAAGCAGTGATTGTAATCCAATATTAAAAAAGGAGAGGACTAAGAGGTAGACTTTCTATAAATTGGATAAATAATTACAAGGTTTAAGAAGTCATCACATTTTTGAAAAAAATAGAAATGAAGATAATAAACTAAAGGAATACAAATTTAAGGAGATTTTTTCTAAGTTTTCTTTAATAAAGCAAACAATGCAATAGAATTTATCCAAACATTTTTAATGGAACACACAGCTCCAGTATCTTCTATTGACTTCTCAAGTTTTTTCCTGAGGTTCCCAAGTAGGTAATATTTTTTTCATTAAAGTCTGGATTTGGCAAAGCACTAACAGCACGCTTAACTACATAAAATGTAGGTTTGCCCACATATGCAAGCACTAGGCTTCTAAAAAAGCAGCTCATCCCTTTCACTGTTTAGGCTGTAAAGCTGAGAAGAGTTTACTTAAGAACAGAACAACATCTAGCATAATTAGGTCACTCTTTATATAAGCATCTGCTTAAGTTTAACATTAATATTTCACTCAGCCATCTAAATCTCAGAAGTCTCTTTCACTTCAGCAGGTTAGTAGTATGGAACAATTACAGTATTTGCCTCGGACAAGAATGTCAACAATATATGACTTGGCTAGTTACACAGTGCATTAAAAGGAATCACTTTTTCCAGGCCCATTTTTATGGACTGCAATACACAATAGATCTCAGATGGAATTCTTGTGTATAACATTATGAAACTAATTTTTAAACTGATTACTTAAGATACGAACATGCACTAGCACACGTGATACTTGAAAAGTGTTATTCATTCAGAGTTTGAGATCCTTAAATAAGGTTGAGTCCATTTAAGAGGATCTTTAACTTAAAGAAAAAAAAAAAGAAAAAACTAAGAAACTATTCCAGAGCTTTTTCATAACACCTTAATGAAGGATCAATCAATAAGAAATAGTGAGCATTTAAATCTTGAGGGAGAGAAGGAATGAGAAATCATGCACTGTACTGACAATTCACAGGAGCACCCTCCTACAGCTAGAGGAAAACTAGCTAGGGGAATTTCCTGGAATTGTGAAATAAATAACTAGTAGTTCAGATCTCAGATAGCTCTTTAAAATTCTTCTCTAATTTATTATTAATAAAAGCTATTGAATCCTAACACGAAAGCTAGCAAGGGAAACCTACTGGACAGCCTTTCCTTTTCCTTTTCCTACAATCATTAATGGCTGTATCTGTGAAATTAAAGTTAGAGAACTAACGCAAGGTGACACCACAGGCACAGAGGTAATGTCTAGCTCTCTGTCATCTTTTTGGCTGCCTCCAAAGATGATACCAACAAAACTGAACCACTGTGAATTGTTTTCTCCAAACTCAGATAATGCCATTGTCGTCCTGCGTCTAGGGGAAGAATGTACTGTTCTTGATCAATAACACTCTGCTGCTGACTGTTGAAAAAGACGTGCACCATATACTGGGAAAATAACAGACAGGAGCTTGAAGCCTGTTTTCCAGTTCATTTCAATCCCAGTCAGCACTGTGAGGTCTTAGGATACGGAAAAGAAAGTCACTAGACTCAGACCTCACGACATGCATGGGGAAGATATTACCATCTTATGCAACCTAGACAGCAAAATAATATCTGCAGAAGGTGTTTCTTGTGGAATTTATGACAGGGATACTATGGTTATCCATGATAGAAAAGTGCTTCACAGTGAGGCTCTGCATCACATCTCTAGCAACCTGTTGTTGCCAGCAATACTTTTCTTCACCACACCTTCTCTGCATATTACAACCTCTAACCCATCTCTCAGGGAGGCACTGATAGTACCAAGCAGCCTGCTTCTGAGACTGCCCAAGTACACCCTCATGACACAGACAACTTCCAACACTACCACCTGAGCACAGCCATAACACATCCATCTTTTCTTAATGTTTTGAGCCTTTGTTTGTGGCATCTGGAAGCATCACAAAGGTTTCACATAACCCATAAGGTGAGTTATGGCCTGAGTGTAAAGATCAGACATCAGCCCAAATATTTTTAAAAAATAAAAGCACCCAAAAGGATTTTATTTTTCCTCAGTGCATGGATACAGGGTTGAGCTAACAGTCAAGTAATATGTTACTGGTTCCAACAAACAACATTTAACTAGAAAATGCAGTGCCGACACCTAGATTTATTAACTTAATGAGGTGAACATGGTTTTGGTCACAAAACAGTGCTGTGATGTTGTTTTGAAATAAGTCTCTAAATCTTTTTTAGAAAGTGTGTGTGGGGTTTTGGCTGTTGGTGTTTTGTTTTGTGTTTTGCTTTTGTTTTGTTTTGTTTTTTTCCTAGGCAGAACTTTGATAACTCATGCAAGTCAGCAGGAACAGTGCAAAGACAATGTGAGCATACTAGCACAGATTGTCATTATCACAGTAGATATCTTTCCAACTAAATTATTAAAGCCATATCTCTTCCATTATTGGTAACAAAAGCAAGTCAAGTTTGGTTATTAATTTTTTTTAAGTGTTTTTGACTAATGTTTTACACTAATCAAATGCTCAACAGCAAATTTTGGATGTAAGATACTAAGCACTTATGATAGTAACTTTGGTGCTAACTGTTACAGAACCATTAAGATTTAGATGACCATTGTATTAATTCAGGCTGAGAAATGTGCAAAACAATACAAAACACTAGAGAGACTAAAAAGGTCATATACACAGTATCTAAGCACTGGACTGAAATAACAACTAAGCTACTAGCAAATGTTAATATATTATTCGTCCATGGCAGAGGGCATTGGGATTAGAAAAGGGCACATTTCTTTGAAAGCAAATATATGTGGCCTGACTACCAACTGCTTCAAAAGAAGCTTTTGCTGTGACCATAAATACAACATACTTCAGTTTTAGGACTGATATTTAGTCAAACCAAATACAAAGCAAATAATACGGTAAACAACAAACAAGAAACATTTCTTTATTTTCCTTAGGTAGTGCATTTGGCAAGTGATACTATGATTAGTTTTCATTGGCACAAGGCAGAATGTGATGAACTTTTAAAATATTACCTTTTGCCATTCATGCAAAGTACAATCCAGATTAATATGCAAATGTCTATTTGCTTAGGATCAGTTTTTATAGACAGAATAGCTATTATTGCAAAACTTTTGCCAGTACAGATAAAGCGAGCTTTTGTAAGTTTCTTTGAGCATATAGATCAGGTTAATCTTGATGCTATTTACATAACAAAATGCTATTTCCTCCTAACGTAAGCTGAGATTTAGAACTTGATCTTTAAAGATTGTACAAGACTTTTCATTCAATAACATTGCCTCTGACACCAAGTTCAGGCAGTATCTCACAAATGAGTCAATCCTAAATAAAGAAGTTGGAAACCTAACTTATTTAGTAGGCTGTAAGAATGTTCTATGGTGCTGAGGAACAACTTGATTGACTTAAGATCACGGAAGTGTGGGCTCAAGTATTGTCTGTTGGCGTACATGTAACCAAAGATGACAAAAATACAAAGTACACTTCCAGACTGAAAATCTAAGGGGACTTACAACTTGTCTATGTTCAGCCCTTTTTCCAGAATTGCATGATTAGGTGAGGTTAGAGATTATAACTGGGAAATTTAGAGGCGATATAGTCCTTAAACCCAGTACGAAGAAAAAGGAAGCATTCTCCCAGTTCCTGCAATGAATATTTGACTCTGACAGTTGTATGCCTTTCTCTGAAGACTGTAAGATTGAACCACGTAAGACAAATCACAGAAGTTATCACATAAAACCAAACTAATGTTTCTACCTTTTATGTGACAGCAAGAACTATTCCTGCGTGGTCTTTGTGTACTGAGTACCCCACCAGTGTTACAGAAACACAAAACCTACAGCACAGCAAGTAGCAGAGAGCATAACAGTAATCAAATCTTTAAAAATGAAGAATGTATAATACTCATTTCAACTCTTAACAAGTGGATAGGGCTAGTTTTTAATCCCTGTCTCTTATTCATATATTCATTTCTTGTCTTCTCTGAACCTCCCAGACTGCAAAACTAGAACAAAGAGATAGGCTACTTATTTTATGCAAGGTCAATGGAAATGTCGCAATAGATCAGAAGGAAAAGATAAATAGAGAATGAGAATATTACCTTAGTCATATGATGATTATTCTTATGGAATAAGATAATTAATTTTATATGAAGTCAAAGTCTCTCAGAAAAACCCAGATTCCAGCTTAGCAAAGAAATGACGTTAACGAGATGAAAAAAAATATGCTATACTCAAGTGTGCAAATGGCAGCATCTCTTATTTCATATTCTCTACTCTCAAGCTTAATGCTTGTTGCTTCTATAAAGGAATTCACTTGGTATTTGTTCACAATCATGGCTGAAATGTGAAAGACCTGAGCTCCCTTCAAACAAAACTGTAATATCTAAGGTAAGAAACATTGCTTGTGTCATACAACATGTTAGTTGTGTCCAGAAAAAGTAAACTCATTTGGTATGGTAGTTTTCAAGTCAAATGTAAGAGGTTCACAAAAACAACACAGGGGAGAAAAAAAACAAGTCAGTCAAAACAGAGTCTGTATCAAGCCCTTTTGAGGGTGTTCATTGCAACCTGTGTCTGGTTTCCTTAGCTTTTTTTTCCCTCTTACTAGCTTTTTCTTATGAATGACTTAAACAATCAAGTGATGATTACCTATGACAGATAACATTAAACTACGTACCAAGTCAATTGTCATTTTGATCATTGGAAAATAAGAAAAAAACAAAGGAAAAACAAGAACACAGAAATACCTGACACCAGCAGGGAAGTGATCTCAAGTGTGACTGGCATTGTACAGCAAACAATAAAGTGAGCTGGACTTTATAATATCAGAGTCAGATGTCAAAGTTCAGAGCCTTTTTTATTTTTGCTACAGGTTGCTGTCTCTTTTATACGATAGCAGATCTACAGTGCAGACTCCTTTACTGAGACATTTATCTTTTTTTGCTTGTGTGCAATGACTCACTTGTAATCAGCTGTTTTTGTTTCAAATTATGGTCCCAAGCAAGGTCTTTTTTCTGTGGAGCCTAATGGAAGGCAATTAATCCACAGCAACACAGAGCTTTAATCGTATGAAAAATGTCTAATCACTGTATTTATAATCTCTTGGAGTAGAATCTAATGCAGAAACTCAGAGTTTAAGTCCTAACTTTCCTTCTTAATGAATGTCAAACCCTGACTTCCTTTAAAGTTTAAGGCACGCGTTAGTCCTAACACACATGCTTCTGTGAAATACCTAGTTATGACTTTCACTGAGAAAAACACTGTAAAGGGGATGGGATTATCATTTCAAGTACAGATTGTTGGCTAGGTCAGTGAACTGCCATGCTGGGAGTTTTGCAAGAAGTTGTGTGTTGTCCCTAATGAGAATTTCAGCATTACGAGTTCAGGGAAAGGCCCAGTTGGGTTTGGTTGGGTTTTTTTCTTTCCTATTCTGATTTATCAGCTTTTTGACATAGCAGTAAGATTTTTAACATTAATGTTCTAAAACCCACTAGAATTATGTAGACAATAAAGAATTTGCACAGTGCTTGTAGTTTTGCTTTTCAGTTTTGCCACAAATCTCTGAAACTCCAGATAAGATATGGAATCCCATGCTCATCAGCTGAAGCTGTATTTCTTTACAGAAGCAGCTTTGCCTCTAAAGTGACAAAATAAGCTTCCCTGATACCATGGAATATATATAATATATATATATACACACACACACAGTCCTGTGCTTGCTTGTCATTCTAAATAGCAAGAATAATTGTGCACATGAAAATTTACAGCTTTGTGTACATCTATTATGTTTTGCTGACAAAAGACCTCGAAACACTAGTAGTTTTTTAGTCATATGTGAACAACTGTTCATCAGCAACTGGACTGAAATAACTAGTCTTGGTGTCATGTGCTACACATTGCATAACTGAATAGACAATAGCTGAACAGTTTTCAACTCTTTTGGGGGTAATCTATTTGAAACAGATGGATCATTAAATAAAGTCTCTCTCATCCATCCTCTTTTAGTTTTCCATCATAAAGGAATCAGTTTCAGCACTCTACTGACGACTGCAGCTGTTGATCATCAGTTCTGTCCAGTCATATTGCTGAAGTAGAATTCATTTGCACAACTGCATTCATTTTCAGCAACTGTATTTGGTTTGTGTGGCAAGGTTTTGGTAGTTGCTGGGAGGGGGTGAGAATACAGGGCTGGCTTTGTGAGAAGCTGCTAGAAGCTTCCCCCATGCCCGATAAAGCCCATGTCAGCTGGCTCCAAGACAGACCCATGACTGGCCAAGGCCAAACCCATAAGTGACAATGGTAGTGCCTCTGTGATAACATATTTAAGAAGGGGAAAAAGCTACTCCACAACCACAACCAGAGACAGAAGAGAAACAACTCTGTAGACACAAAGGTCAGTGAAGAAGGAGGAGTAGGAGGTGCTCCAGTTGCTAGAACAGAGATTCCCCTTCAGTGTGCAGTCCACAGTGGAGTAGATATCTGCCTGGACCCCACAAAGGATCTAATGCCAGAGCAGATGGATGAGTCTGAAGGAGGCTGTGACCCCATGGGAACTCTGCACTGGAGCATGTTCCTGGCAGGACCTGTGAGCCCGTGGAGAGAGGAGACCATGCTGGAGCAGGTTTGCTGGCAGGATTTGTGACTCTGTGGATGACCCATGCTGGAACAGACTGTTACTGAAGAACTGCACCCCATGGAAAGAACCCATGCTGAAGCAATTAGTGAAGAACTGCAGCCTGTGGGGAAGGATCCATGTTGGAGAAGTTTGTGAAGTAGTGTCTCCTGTGGAAGGGACTCCATCCTGAAGCAAGGGAAGAGTGTGAGGAGGAAGAAGCAGCAGAGTAAAGGTGTAATGAACTGACTGCAACCCCCATTCCAGGTTCCCCTGTGCCACTGGCAGTGAGGAGGTAGAGAAAATTGGGAGTGAAGTTGAGCTGGGAAGGTGGGAGGGGTGGGGTGAAGGTGTTTTAAGGTTTGGCTTTATTTTTCATTATCCTATTTTTATTTGCTTGATAATTAATTACATTCATTTTCCCAAGTCAAGTCTCTTTGCCTGTGACAGTAACTGGTGAGTGATCTCCCTGTCCTTATCTCAGCTGTGAACGTTTAGTTGTATTCTTTTTCCTTCTCTCCAGCTGAGAAAAGGGAGTGATAGAGCAGCTTGGTGGGTAGCTGGTGCCGAGCCAGGGCCAACCCATCTCACCAGTGCATTAGTTTCTCTAACACTCGCTTCCCTTTTTTATATACAATGAGTCTCAAAAACTTCTGGATTCAGGAGATAAGATGAATTGGGAAGAAAATAATCTCATAGACATGTATGCTCTTCTATTAACAATACATGGGTTGTGCAATTGAGATATTACAAGAAAAAACCCTTCAAAATGGTCAATAATGCAGACCTGTAGGAATGATTCTGTACTAGTCAGAAATTCTAGTGAGTCAACTGCAAACAGTCCAATCCCAATCCAAACTTCAGATGGTATCTATAACACAACACCCCCAGTGTTGCCACCGACTATGAGTCATATTTAGTCTACTGGCTCTTAAGCAGCAATAACTCAAAAGGGAGGCAAAAGGCAATTTTGTTCTTCCTACAGCTGACAGTTTCACGTCCTCTCCAGTTTTTGATGAACAGCAGAATTTCCTTTTTTCCTTCTTTCATCTCTATTCACACGTCAACTTTTTGAGCTCGATGCTGAAAAATGTCACTTGTCATATCCAGACTCTACTAATACTTTCATACTGGCTTTCAGGTTACAGCAATGCTGCTTAAATGTATATTGACTTACCTATAACAAAGACCGCCTTCAGTTTCTCCACAGTTTTGCTCTATCCAATGATTCTATCCACTCCTTACAGTCTTAAGGCATCAGTCAAAAGCTACATTACACACATATGGTGGCTGAGGGTGGATGTTTAGTGCAAAAACCCCTTTTTCTGAATAATGTTTTCCATCTTATAATCTCAAGCAGTTGTATCATATATTAGATGGTTTAGGCAGTAAGAAACCTCCCTCCCTTTTGAAAGAAGTTTTTACGCATATTCTGATACTGAAAAGAAAGCTACTTCACTTGCTGGCATCTGGATAAGTACTCATCATACTCCTTATCATATGGCCATGGCCTTTTTTGAGACTAACAGAAGGATACACATAAGAGCAAGCTGACATTCCATCCAACACTCATTGCTTTGGAGGTACTGAGATTTCTGGAGGAACTCCCCTCTCTCACTGAAATACCTTTCAGCTGCACTCATGGTTGCAGTACTTTTTTTTTTTTTTTACTTCAAATAAGTTGCTTGGGAAAGTTACCTTTGACACTATCAGGTTTTCTATTCTCTCTTAACAAAAGCAGAACACATCTTCTCTTTTTCAGTACTTTGGAATCCTACAAGACACTCAGCTAGTGAAATTCACAGTTGAGCTGGCAGCTATGTTATTAGTCCTCTGCATTGTGCCATTTTGTCCTAACAGTAGTCTCCAAAAGGTAAGACTGTCTTGTTAAGTCGTCAGTTATAACTCTGATATAAGCGTCATCTTTGGAGGCAAGGCAATTCAGGAGCAGTAGCCAATAGCAATAATGACTTTCATGGATGAGTTTGTAGAGCTACCACATGCTGTGCCTTTGTACAGAGGTACGTGCATGTCAGGAAGGGCTACACTGCTTGCCACTTTCCCCTTCTGCTCCACCCCTCCGCTCTCCAGCACTACCTGCAGAAACTTTCAAATAAGTATTCCTGAAAAATTTTTTGACAACAATCTGTAGTAAAAAGCCATTAAAGTAAAATTTTGTCCATAAAGCTTCACCCTTTTGGTATCTGATACATGCCAGTGTGCAAAATAACATATGAAACATTTCCACATGAAGTATGTCCACATTGCAAGATCACCAAATTCTACCAGATGCTAAGTTCCAATCAGTCACAATGATATTTCTTTAATTAGTCTAATAGTTCCCCTTTTCGTGTCTCAGACTGTCAGTAAATGCCATTTCAAGATCACAGGTGTTTCTCTTTTATGTGCAGAGCATTTACATTATCTAAAAGCAATAAATATTACTACTAACACTTGGAAATTACCTTCTAAAACAGAATAGCATCTGCACCAAAGAAGCTTTATGTCCCATATTCCATATGCAAAAAATAAGTTCAACTATATTCTTACAACACCATGTGAACATGGATTTAAAAAGTTGTGTAGACTACTCTTGCTTTTAATTAAAGACAAATAAAGTTTACTTTGAAAAAATTCCTTCCACTTGATTGTGAATTTTATCTGATGTTCCAAGAAGATGGCTCTTTACCCTTGGTCACTGTGTCTACATAAAGACAAATTGGCTTTGGGTATGTGTTAAATCTCTGCCCTGATTAGTCCTTAATTTTATAATTAAACAAATTAAACATTTTGTCATACAAATTTGTTTCTAAGATATCCTGGATATCTTTATACAACCTGCTCAAAAAGTTATTTCTGTATTTTTAAGATACAGCAACCACTTTTGATTATAAAGACAACCTTTGCAAAACTACAAGGTCATCTTGTGTAGACAGATTGAAACTGTAAATTATACCTAAGTCAAATCCTTCCGGTCCTACTGCTGTAAGATCCTTTGATTAACTTCAATGTCAATTTTTCACAGTTTGAGATTTCATTACAGCAATTGCTTAGGCTAAAGACAAAAATTTTAAAAATAAATAAATAAGTCCATATGGTTCTCCAGCCAATACAGCAGTTCTCAGTATGAGAAAAATGTGCTAAAAGGGCTGCCCATGCCACCATTACATCTGTGAATACTCCTGAGCTTTTTGAGTAGCAACAGTTCCCATACTGACAACTACTAATGACATTTTTAAGAATTCTACAACTATTCCAGAAGGGAAAATTAAGTATTGTCAAAGGATTGCCAATTATTCTTCTTTTTCTATGATACAAAGGTGCCTGTGAGTGGGCGTTAAGAGGGATACATTTAGGTCTTTCACAGTCAGATAATAGGAGTTAATATACAGACATCTTTGTGATGAGGGGAGAAAGAGAAGCAGAAAGGTTGGGCAGATTTTTTATTTTATTCTGTGTTAAACACCAGAAAAATAACACTTTTTTTTCTTGCTTTTCTTAAAGGAGAGAAAAATCATAGCACCTGAAAAAACCCATAAAGGAAGTATTTCTTTTAGAATTTACTGTTTCCAGCCTGAAGATTGTCTTTTTCTAAAATTTCCTCATGAAGTACTTAAGAAGCAAAGCACAGAAAACAATATCAAATAGGATATCAGGACAATGTGATTACAGGGCAGATGTCAGAAGGTCTCTTACCTTCCTTTCCCCATGATTTACCTACTCATACTGCAATAACCATTTCCTTTTAATGAGCTTGTTGAAACATCAGTCTGAATACTGTAACTCCCAGAATACAGGTTGCAAAACTGGTTTTGATATGAAGGAAACCCAGGGTGAAATTACATAACTTAAAACGTTATTTCTTTAAATAGAAGCAGCTAAATTTTGAAGCATGCAGTATTTTAAAACATAAGTATCAAATTTTTATTTAGTATTGCTGTTTAAAATAAAGCTTCCTGGTTAAAGCTATTGGAAAACGTGAGTGACTAAAACAATTGACTAAAAAAGGGGTTCTGAGAGATTTTTATTAAAAATGTTTACAGTCCTCAGAAGTCTATATTTTGAGACATTATTCTTTTATAGACACCACCTGCTTCTAAAAGGAAAAAAAAATGTGAAACATACATTATTGCTTTGTTCCTATAAAAACCACTATGCAAAGGACATTATTTGGCTTCCTCTGTAAGTTGAATTAATTTCTCATATTCCAGCATGTTTTTTTCTATCCTCAAATTGACTCAGCTGAATTTTTGCAGGTGTGAGGGGCAAAATAATATTGGTCTGACTAAAGAGAAAGGAGAAGTACAGATGTGCGGTTTTTTCATCCTCTGATTTAAAAAATACAACTGAGATGATATGTTGCCTTGTGTATCTTTTTCCCCAGAACTTTTGGGTAGAGGGTGAATAATCAGGTTGCAGAGGAAAGAGTTCTGCCTAGAAACTCCAGTGCATCAGCAGTCTCCCAATTGTAGGTAAACCAGGAGGAGTCAAGATTAGATCTTCTGTGATGATTTTCAAGATCATCGATTTTGTCCAGGAGGGAATGTCTTTTTCTGTTGCTGTCAGCACTGTCTGCTGAAGAGCAGTTTAGGTTGTCCTTGGCTTTATTAATTCTTTCCTCTCTTGCAGTTATTCTTGCCTCTGTACCAGTCAAGGTCACATGAACTGTTTATACATTTGCTTTAATTGAAGGCACAACACACATTAAATGGGAGACATTACCTGCTTTCGTTTCAGCTAAGATCACTTGAAGGTCCACTTTTTTATATAGTGTTTTCTTAGATTCATTTCTGACTAAGCTGCTGAGTGTGTTAAGATCACCACTGATGCAGACACCCTGTACCTTAAAGAAAATACCCAAATCACAGCATCTGAGTTCTGCAATCGATTCTTAAGATGAGAACCACTATGTTGAGCACTCAGCAAATGGTTGATTACTAGAGCCCTATAGAGAAAGAAAAAGTAAATACAGCTTTTTCTTCCTCATTCCTATACAGTAACGGTACTTAAAAGCACACTGACGTAAGATACCTGGATGCAATGTGATAAACACTGATTGCAGGAAGAATTTTGACAGCTGTGGACATAGGATGGCAGCATGCCATGATGCCATTTTCTCCATAACATGGTATAGTATGCTCTATCTTTTCCATTATTTTATCCCACACTTAGAAAACCCAAAGTCTGAAAGTTGCCTGAGAAAGAAATTGCACATGCTTCTATTTTGCATGTTCAACAAAAACCTCAATAATTTGAATAATCAAAAACATTTTTAATAATTAAGAATTAAAGATACAATTAGAGGTCTTTGATTTTGCAAAATAAGTTCTTCTTCTCACTTTGTCAAAAATAACATGATTTTCCAAAAAATGGAAAATGTCATAAAAAAAGGATTACTTTTCTGGAAAGCTCTTCTATCAAAAAAACTGCTTTCTACTTGGTTGAAATAGTATCAAGATACTTCAGGTAGGTAATCTCTTACAAAAGTTTTTTGTTTCAATACCTTTCAGTTTATTTAATAACATTAAATTGAAAACAGTGTCAACAGTTGTATTATCTGATCCTGATGATCCTCTGAATAAAAAACCACTCACATACCAAGAAGCCATGTTCTCTGCACTCTTTGCATGTGTACCCAGGAGCAGAAATGAAAATACGAAAACAACAACAAAAGAAACCAAAATAAAAACAACAACAAAAACCCAAACCAACCAAACAAAACCAACAAACAAACCAAACTACAACAACAAAAACAAAACCAAAAACCAACCCAAAAATAAAGTGGTTTGCCACATGTCCAGTGAGGAAAAACAAACAATCTATTTCCACAAATAATATTTTTCCCTTGGCTCAGTGCATTGCCAAAATAAGAATACATGGGCAGAAATATTAATTCCATCTTCAGCGTACTTGATATATGCATGACCATAAAGCAATGCTGCATTCTACTGCTTTACTGGTGCAGATTTAATCCACCCTACTACCCCTCAAAAAGAATTCCCAATACCTTATTGAATAACACTGACCCATATTCAATAGTAAAGTTAAAAAATAAAGAAAAACCGCATGTTCTAATGTACAAACATTTGGGATTGCTGAGAAATTCAGGTCTCTCTTTATTGGTTTGCAGGTTTTACCTGGGTATTTAAGTCTCTATGTAAAGTGAAAAGCTGAAAAAAAGTTGGTTAAAGTTTTGCACTGTTCAGTGCCATAGAATTTATCTCTGCAATAGAAAAATGGTGGAAAAAAACCTTTCAGTAGAAAGGACAAGTTTAAAAAAGGTGGTATGTTCCACTTGGAAACAAACTGTGAGTACAAGCACTCCCTTCACCCTGCTCTAGCTTTGACTTTGTAATAGCACATTGTACCCCTCATTGATATTCTCCCAGCTGTCACACATTTGAGTGTCTTGGATGGAGGCAGGCAAGTTTTCATCAGCAGACATATGCTTAAACTTATCCAGAATGAAAGATTCAGACATTTAAGAAAGAAGGGAAAGACAATAAAAAATAAATGTACTTGCAACACCAACCCTCACAAAACAACCACAAAATAGATACTCTATCATATATTCCTAGGAATATTAAGTAGTTCTCATGCATATAGACTTCATATCCCTGTAAAAATGACCCTGGATTTTACCATGCTTTTTCCTAGATTGAGATGTTCATGCTGTTTCAGCATTCAGTAAATATTTTAAAGAAGCCTAGAGGGGATATTATATAAAAGAGAAGTGAGAGAGTAAAGAGGTGACAGCCACAAAAGCAGATCTACCACAGCTATGGAAACAGTGTCCCACTGCAAGCACAAAGCAAAAAGACGCCACTCTTGCTTTGTTGGCTTGAAAGACATTTTGTTTAGTCTTATGTGGGGGGAGAGCAGACGGACCGTTCCCAACATACGTCGCGGAAACCCATTTTCCCCGAGCCAGCTGTACCCCATTCAGCTTTGACTGTGTTTTCCTTAAGGAGCGAAGACTGCCTGCGTACACTGATTGCATCTCTGTCCTTCAGCTTCTGCATGGTGTATGCACCCTCAGCTCACCTCTCAACCAAGTCACAAAGCAGTAGCAGACTGTGGTGAACTGTGGGGAGTTCAGCAGGAGCCTCCCGAGAAGTAAGGTAACACTAGCACAGTTCACCTCTGCTGAGCCATAGAATCAAAGAATCATCAAGGTTGGAAAAGCACCATGTCTAGCCATTTTTTCAACAACTCCAGGGATGGTGCCTCCACCACCTCCCCGGTAGCCTGTTCCAATGCCTCACCACACTTTTTGTGAATTATTTTTTTTTCCTAATATCCAGTCAGAACTTCCCCTGGCACAACTTCACCCCATTTCCTCACACCCATGCTACCGCCCTCTTTGCAGACTACTACATCCTCTGCTCAACAGAGACATCACTGTCATTGGTTTTTCTTTACAGCTTTAATCTAAGAACTAATAATGGTCTTAAAACATCTGATAAGAGGGTATGTGTGTAGCCTACATGTGATGACAAGTATTTTGAGTTCTTGGAAGTTAATTGCAAGTAAACTTGCGAACATCACAGAACTGTTTGGATTAGAAGAGGCCTTTAAAGGTCACCCAGCCCACCACAGCTGCAGTGAGCAGGGACATCTTGAGTTAGATCAGGTTGCTCAGAATACCATCAAACCTGACTTGAAACACTTCCAGGGAGCGGCCATCTTCCACAGAGTCATCATGCTTGGAAAGGACCTCTAAGATCACTGAGTCAAACCACCAACACACACACAAAAAAACCCAAACCAGACAACCAAGCAACCAAAACAAGACAACAAACAAACAAATAAACAAACAAAAAGCTCAATCAACGCCCCCCCCAAAAAAAAAAACCCACAACCCCCACCAAAAAAAACCCTGCCTGAAAACATACCACAACCTCAGTCACTAGAGCTCTCCCTGAAGTGCCATATCTACACACTTCTTGAATACCTCTACGGGTGGCAACTCAACCACCTCCCTGGGCAAGCTGTTCCAGTGCCTGACCACTCTTTCAGTATAGAAATTCTTCCTAATATCCCATAGAAACCTCCCCTGCCACAATGTCAGGGCATGTCCTTTGGTCCTATTGTTATTTACTTGGGAGAAGAGGCCAACGCCCATCTCCTTACAACCTCCTTTCACATAGTTGTACAAGGCGAAGGCAATTGAGCAAAGTGTGGCTCTTGTTCTAACGTTTGTCCCCTGGATGCCATCCTAAAATGCTACATGGATTCACTGTTTTGCTGTAGTCTTGATAATGCATACATTGTAAAGCTTGCATCAATTGCTCCAAGTGTTAACTGATTTTTTATCTTTCCACAGGTGTTACAAAGTCTTGTCAGGTTAAACAAAGCTAAGGTCTTACAGGATATATATTTTGCTCGGCTTTATTCAAGCTGGTGTTCTTTACCATCATTACTGCAAGGCATTCAGGAACTGGAATTTGCTGTGCAGAAGGACTTTGGCAAATAATTTTTTCTTTGGAAAACATTAGGTCCATAGCCAAGCGAGGTCTCAGGCTAGAAGCAACTCAGGTCATTGACAGGGAAAGGTGGCTTGACATAGTGTGAAGAGCAGAAGTATGTGTTCTTGAGAGAAACATGCTGAGAACTGTTGAGGGTCTTCTGAATGAGAGAAGAGAATAGAAGAAGAAATAATTTTGGGAAGGGAATTAATCTGATGCATGAAAAAGCTACAACTCTACAACCTCTTCCACAGAAGCAATGCTGACTGTGCAGGAGACTACACATTCAGATAACCATGTAGGGCACAAAAGCTACTTAGCTAGATCAAACTCCTGGTGTGAGAACTCATCCCCTATTTCCATTTGCTTGTCTTCATGTAGAAGCAACTGTTTAAGAGGAATGCTTTGAAACTACCCCCATAAACAGACACATGATGGTTTTGCATTTGGGAAAGTCCCTTTCCTGCCCCAAACTCCTAAGTCAAAGAGTCCAAACCTTCCTTCCTTCCTTCCTTTCTTTCTTTCTTTCTTTCTTTCTTTCTTTCTTTCTTTCTTTCTTTCTTTCTTTCTTTCTTTCTTTCTTTCTTTCTTTCTTTCTTTCTTTCTTTCTTTCTTTCTTTCTTTCTTTCTTTCTTTCTTTCTTTCTTTCTTTCTTTCTTTCTTTCTTTCTTTCTTTCTTTCTTTCTTTCTTTCTTTCTTTCTTTCTTTCTTTCTTTCTTTCTTTCTTTCTTTCTTTCTTTCTTTTTCTTTCTTTCTTTCTTTCTTTCTTTCTTTCTTTCTTTCTTTCTTTCTTTCTTTCTTTCTTTCTTTCTGTTTTGTTCGTTTTGGGGTTTTTTGTTTAAAAAAACCTTTTAACTCAAGCTGTAGCTATGTTCATTCCATATATTTAAATGCTTTTAAGACTGTACCATTAGCTAGGTACCATTAAAATGCCAGTCGTTAACAGGATACACAAGTACAGTATAGATTGAATATATGACGTTCTTTAGTTGTTAATTAATTTATTATCATTGACACAGATGACCCATGTTTTTGTTTACGTATAACAATAAAGATGAAGTTTTGGTTGACCTTTGTGCTATTACTCCTGCTATTGTTATGAAGATTTAATGAGGTGGGGTACACAAAGCACTTATCTTCTACTGTTATTCATTGTTTAGACATGGGGACTTCCCAACTGTCCTCCAGCAGGCCTTTTAGCCTCTATACCTCTGCTGTACTATTTGTTTGTTGGGAAAAACCCTGTGACTCTCAATGGTAACTCAGAAGGTTTCTTTTAGACAATTAATAAACCAAGTGAGCACTCAATCACTGTTAAAATTATTTGGCTTCTTTAATTTTACATTCTGGCAGTTTGCAAATATCAAATCCCAGTGTGTTGCTTGAGCTCTTTGCCAAGAGTATCTTCTGGAAAGACTCTCTATTATGTCAGTTCAATTGCCTCTTCCCTTTTGCTCTTTACCTGTTCTGGAACTCAGGTTTGGAGTTACAGCAAAGCCCTGTGAGATCTGTACTGTGGGCATATGTTTAGCAATTAGATATTAGAAGAAGCATATAAACGGCTTCTTTATCTGCCACGGCATTATTTCAGCCGGTGCCAGGATATTCTGGCCACAGATGTCTTTGCTGAACCTTTAGTGTTATTGATTCAGCTAAGATGGTATCTCTCAATAACAACTCATGCTGGAGCCAGACTTTTCTACAAATTCCCTCTTTCCTAGACTTTGTGTCCCAATGCTGCTTGGGTGACCTCATTAGGATGATGAGTAGCTTGCAGGAAGGAGAAAGGACTGTATGTTACCTCTAGTAATTTCTGTATATTTTATCAGCTATGGGATTTCTAAAGCACAGAATTGATAAAGCAGAATTTCTCCACACCTTACCTTCGTTAGCTTACCAGTGGTTATTTAGGAATGAATGATTCCCTCCCCAAAAGAAGGGTCTACATACCAATATGGAATTGTAGGAGGTAAAACTCCTGATTTTCAAGGAGACTTTTCAGCTTATAAGAAACCTCGACCCACAAAAAATCTCCTTTTGCATATTTAACAGAAGCACTGTCTATTTAGAATGAATGATTGCAATATCAAGATGAGCCTAAAGTAAAATTCCTGCAATTTGAAAGTCCACTGCACAAGGAAGTTCAGAGTCTAGTCTGATTCTGTGCAGCTTGAAGCCCTCTTGAATCTGAAGGCAGCACGTAATTGTGCATTTATCTACAGAACAAAGTACTTTACCGCAACTGAAGTTAGTTGCTATCATTGACTATTAATCACTGGCTGGGTTGATGGAGTCAGTAATATTTGGCTTGCACAGTCACAATATGATATCCAACAGGACTAAACTAAGAAAGAAAAAAGACAGCCAACCACAGATCAAGGAGCTCTCAGACAACACAGGAAAAGTCTCTAGTCCGATGTCTCTTGACAAGCTTTCTTGATGATTGCAAAGTACTTTGTATATTTGCTCTCTTCTGAAAGACATTGAGAACACTTACTAAATAATGCACGCACAAGTACAACAGAAGTCTAGCCCTTTCCAAACAGCTTTATCCTTATTGAAGTTCCAATAAAAGACAAAAATGTTTAAATAGGAAATGATCAAACAAAAGAGCTCCTGCAGAATGAAACACATAGATACACATACACAAGTTAGTGGTTTTGATAGTAGCTTGTAGTCAATCAACTAAAAAGTCCAATAAAACTGTCTCTAAGGTAACATGGAGTTGTCAAAGGTCGCCATGCCCTTGAGTAAGAGACACAGCAAAGCCCCTCAAAGCATACTTGAATGTGTATGTATGTAATAGTTGTAATGAAAGGCAGCACCTCCCCACCAGCACTGAGCTGCTTTCTGCCTTTAGAAGAGACTACGTTGTTGTCTCCTTACCCCAAACAGTAAAAGGAAGCAATGCAAAGTGTCTGGCTTTCCATACCCACCCTATCACTCTCTTTAGAGTATGTATTGTAGCTCCTAAAGTACTTGCCAAATAAACTTAACACTCAAGAAGGTGTAATATTTGTAGTTAGCCATATTTGGAAAGCAGAAAAAGTCTTTCTTGTTTATGGTCCCCCAAATAGCCAGGCTCTTAACTGAGATGGCAGGAGAACCTAAACTGAGGAACCCTTCTCTGCAGCTACCAAGCAGAGGACCAACCCTTTGCCTTCCTTCTGGTGTTCCTTTCTCATAACCCACCTATTCTTCAGGCTTTCTGCATGTGAAACCAAGAGGAACAGAGTATTAGCTAGGAATGCTGAATAAGGCTCCTTACACAAGCAGGTGTTAATTTGTACAAATTCTAGATTGTCAAGTTATTAGACTATGCTGATTTGTTTGCAGTATAGCTCTCCATCTGAAGAAAAATAGAAACTAAATTATTCAAGTCTACTCTGAAGCTATGGCTAAGGAAGTTTTCAGTTACGTACTTACCTTCAAAAATTTGACATTCTATTGTAGCAAATGAGCCAGAAAACAAAGCTGATAGAGAAGATTTACCTCCAGGTACAGGGTCAGCACAACTTCATAATCCTCCCAGTTAAGCATGAACCTGTGCAGGAAGAAAAATATAATTGCCCCAACTAATTTCCACGCATAGACATCAGGGAAGAAATTCTAAGCAGATGAAATGCACAGCTGCTCACCACAGGTTAACTCTAGATTTCTGTTTATCCACATGTCAAGTACCATAGCAAGATTAAACATTAAAGTTGCTCTTTAGTATCGGCCCCCAGGCTTCAAATCTTCAGTGATCAGACTTATTTCCTACCTGCAGAAAACATCTGTTTCAGTTATAGCTACTGTTAAAGTGCTTTACACAAGACCTCATGTGTAATATGGGTTGGTTTGGTCTTTTCCCCCCTAAGTGGCAAGTGCTCTTGGTTTGTTGGTTTTGTTAAAGCACTAGCAATTACATGTGAATGCATTATACTCATGATGAATGTAAGGGTTAATTATATAAACAGGTTAAGAGGATTTGTTTCGATCAGTTTGCTAGAGAATTGCATGTTGAAAGAATTTTCAAGCTTTAGTGGAGTTAACACACAAATCAATACACTTTTCTACTTGCACCTTTTTCTCTTATGTCACATCCAAACATTGTCTAAGATAATAGATTTTAAAGATGAAGAGTTTTGTTCCTTGTGAACCTATGCATCTTGATTTTTCCAAGAAACCATAATGACAGGTTCAATTTCTATAGTAATCTATGCTGATGTTAAAACACAGCACTGCAACTTCTTTGTACTTTACAGCATAAATAACATAAAGTAATTAAGTTTTCAGACTTTGCTTGTTAAAAATGAATAAAACTAAATAGAAAAGTACAGTACATTGCTCTGTATATAGTTTCTTCTTGAAAGTCACGAGCTAGTAGGTTTTTAATGAGATCTAGACAGTGAATATAAATTATTAAACAGGAATCCTGTAAAACAACACTAGTGTAGAGGAACTACAAAGTACTTTGGTCATCCTGACATTTGAGAAACTCATGTGATAGATAACATGCTGATCAGTGTAGATGATTCTTTCACTAACACTTGCATATTTCCCTACATTTACATATTTCCTTACATTTGATAGAGGCTGAGTCTCTGATCAGCCTACTATTCCACTTGAGGTACCCTGATGTAATATCAAATTTATAGATTGAAAAGAGATACTAGGAGGTAAAACAGGACATAATTGCTACTAGCATGTTAAAATCTATGACATAAGGTCATAAATATCATCCAGAGTCTTCATTTTAGACCACTGCAGAGAGCAGAGTCCACCTTCATTCTGAGCAAAGATCACGGTCATTATTGCCTAAAGGGCCTTCATTCATAAAACTCAATAAAGAATTTCCCCTTCTTATGTATATCCTTTTTTTTTTTTTTTTTTTCCATTTGGTTGTTTTAAATAAATGCATTTCATCTTACCCTACTAACCAAGTGAAGAGAGGCCAAAAGTGAAACCTTAATGAAAAGTTTCTAATTCAGGAAAAATTCTACAGGGGTGCTTAGAAAAAAGGATATGAGTTCATGTCCCTTGGATTCTGAAGGAACTTTGAAAAACTGAAAGCAATTTTTTTCCGCTTATAATACTTCCATGTTATTTGCTAGATATTTGGTACAAAAAAAAAAGTAATTTTCAGAAGATGAGCATCTAAATGTTGCTCAAGAAGATTCCTTAATACACTGCTCGCTTATTAACATTTAGTTTACTGATTCTTTTTTTTTTTCACCATAGTCCAAGAGGAAATCTGACTGCTTCTGCAGTAATAAGTGTGTTATTCTTTTTAGATAATATTACCATGATTTTGACAAAATTACTGATTTTTGTTGGCAAGGATTAATAAAATTCCAATTTTATCCAGAGCAATGGTTGCTCTTTTCTCTTACAGTGACAAACAAAAGTAAATGCATTATGATTAAGCAATTTACTGCAATCAGAATCAGTTTTATTTCCACCTATACAAAACTACATTACTCATTCATAAAAGAATAACATAAAGGCAAATAATACAAAAGCTACTGCCACAAAGCGTTAAATGTCTTACAAAGATGACAGGTCTATCTAATATTATTAAGCACACAGACATCATGTTAACAATTGTATTAACACATAAAAACACAGCTCTCCTAGAATGGTATTAATTTTGCCTGCCCACTGTAAACAGATTAACTATTTTTCTTCCTCACCTTCAAGAAGAATTTAAATTCTCTCTCTGGAAAAAATCACCTCCTAAAATAAGCACTTCCTAGCTAGACTACCAAGGAGGTACTCCAAGACAATATCCTACCTATGTCTCCAGAGCTTACTTCCCAAAGGAAGGCATCCATCATGACAAACACTCTCAAGAGAGATTACAGTTCTACGAATCCCAAGAGGACTTGCCCAAATCCCTATCAGGACATGAAATTTCATCCCACAATCAGCATATAAAACATGATGTGTTTCACAGAACATTTAACTGTATGAAAAGGAAAGCCTGCAGGAATGACATAACAGCATATAAGGATACTTTACAGGTTTTCTGTTTTCAAATATATCCTATTTCAGAACCTATTGCAGAAACGTGGACAATATATGATTTCATTCTTCCGTATCCATGCTAAAGGACTTCTTTGTCATTTAAACCTAATTAAACTACAAGTCTAATTTTACCATTCCAGAAGTATTTACTACGCAGTATAAATGCCAAATTACCAGATATGGGCTTGGCCTTGTCTTCCACAGAATAAAAATGCCTCAGCTGATAAACTGTCTTTTAATAACCTTCAGTCTATATATTCATTGCTCAAGGCAATCATTCAAGGAGCTTTGGAGAGCAATGAAAATCAAAAAGTGTGAATTTCATTCAAAGCTAAATAAGTTTCGTTAGCTTGGCAAAAGCAATTTTATCCCTTTCCAGAGGGGTAAAAAAATTAATATTACTAGCACAGTTTCTGAAGCACTATGGACTGTCCTGCAAGTTAAAATTTAAATTTGCTTATACTTTTGATGATCCTGTAAACAAGTTCATTTCTTCATGATACATTAAAAAAACAAAACAAAACAAAACAAACAAAAAACACAAAAGCAGCAACTGCTTTACATTGGTTTCAGTAAATAGATATTCTTCAGGCTTCAGAAATACAAAGAGATTAATCATACAGCTGGTAGCAGATTTTACAGGGTTTAAAGTACTTGCCTAATCATTAAAAACTGATTTGTGTTAAACTAAAATAAGCTACTGACAAACACAGTAAAGTGCTTTTAAAAATTATTAGTCCCAGGTAAATGCTGAAAAGAAACTTGGTGAATAAATGCAGAGCAGAAAGAGGGAGAAATAAATGCCCTGAACTACCATACACAACTCCAGAAGAAAACAGCAAGCCAAGTACCATGAAAATGCATTAAGATTAGTCCACCCACCTTGATTCTTTTTTGTTTTTTTTTTAGATATGTGGACAGCTCTTGTTGGCTGATGAGCGACAGTACTTCATTCAAATATTTGTATGGAGTAGTCATATCCATGATAGCATCTCTCAATGGATGTTTAAATTTCCACTGAAGCAGAATAAGTGAATCCAGTTGCTAGTGCCCATGCCCTCATCAGTTACGTCACAAAGGAGCTAAATTGTTTCTTTGCACTTAGAGCAAAAAGACAAAGGTGGCAAAAATAGGAGAGAAAAACAGTCTTCCCAGTGACAGAGTTCCTCTGCTCTCATCAAGAACTGATAATAGGGTGGCCTGAGAAGAAAAAAAACTACATCCTTTCTACCTACCAGAACTTCTCATGCATAGTGGGAGAGGCTTGATTCCACTTTATCATGAGTCCAGTAAAATCAGACCTTGTTCAGCCACAGGAATAAAGTGCAAGGACAAATGATAGAACTACACTAGTTTGCATCTCCACTTGACAACATAGTTTTAAGGCACCACTTCTAGGCCCCCAGCTGCAAATTAAGAAAAATGCCAGTAGCTGGTACTTATCACTGGCTGTATGTCAAACAGTGCTGGTTCTCTTTAGACTCACTATATAGGGTAGGGCTGCATAATTTCTGCATATTCTCAGCTCTTCCTTTTAATTTGCCAGGACAATTCAAGACAGGCTCAAATCCATCAAAGTAAATCCAGCAAATCAGATGTAAGAGTATGTTTCAAGCACTACAAGAGAGATGATATATCCATTAGTCTAGTTTGAATGTTTGAAAAGATGGATTTATATCTACTGTTGCAAATTGCTCTCCTATCCATGTACCCATCCTGAGAGCAAAAAAGCCTGCATTTTTTAATAATTTAAGCTTTACTGCATCATTATAATATGACCAGGAAGACATATTGGCTTTGATTAACACAAAAATGCTTGTATCAGAACACCAACAGTTAGCAAGTTTCCAAAATAGTGGCCTTTAGGCTCTTTGACAATTTTCTTATCCTTCTGTCAATCACACAATAATTTGACTGTTCACACTCTTGAGTACCCGACCCTATCTTTTGAGTTCCCTTCCCTGCAGTCTTCCCCTTTTCCTAGATTCTGAGTCTCACCTTCTCACAAAACATAAATTAACACCTGTCATAGACAAGCTCATCTTCAATGCCAAATGACTGTCCTTAAGAACAGGATAAGGGAGGGGTAGAGTTGTGCCACGGACTGGAATCGAAGATAAGGAATAAAAAGTTCTGGAGGACCAGATCTTAAATTCAAACAGATCATGGACAATTAGGAAACTACTGTGATGCAAGTAGGAAACAATACCATAAAGCAATATATGAAATGAGCTAATTATGAGTTAGAGAGATATGCAAAGAACTACCTAAAGAGTCTTTTAATCACAATCAAGAGGTACTAAAACACCCAACAAAGAAACAAAAAAACCTCCATAACATAACTCTTAAATCTTGAAAAAAACGGCCTAGAAATGGCAAAATTTTTTTATGGTCCAAGTGATATAGAATAGCTCAAGAATTATTCAGAAATGGAGACCAGTTAGAGAAGGCTGGTGTAAGTTGCATCACACTTCAAATATAGACAATTTGAGTTTAAATTTACAAACCCAGTGTTCTTCCTGATGCTTCACATTTTGCAATGCTTGCAATATGTAACTTCACAAAATGAAGGCAGTACAAAGCTGTGCTCACACACACAGTCCTGGTGTCAGTGAACTGCATGGAATTTGATCCTTCTAGGTAAAACTAGTATTCAGTGTCCCAGCTTCCTATAAAAGCTGAAGCATTAAAATAAATCAATATGCCACTGACAGGAAGTACAAATAAACATACAAACATGGAGAACAGTCATCATGGACTGGATAGAAAATAGAGGAGAATTTATGGCAGAATGAAACAATTCCAAGAGCATTGGACAAGAAACAAAGGTGTAGATATGCAGGTATCAAGAAGAAAAATTATGACATTAATGAAGACTTCTCAAATCAGATACTTCTCTATGCAGTCTCTCCTTTTCTCCTTCTCTACTGCAGTCCTACATAAACCATTAGAGTTGCATGCACTTGACACTGAACCAAAATATTAGCAGGCAGACTGCAAAGACAGTAAGGTAGGAAAAAATATTCTTGATTTATTAAAAACAATTCCTCCTATGTGATTTATTCATGGAAATAAAGTATGATTGACAAGAAAAAAATCCGAATGTTAATATCAAATACTAAATGAGTAAGTATCAAACAAACCTACAGAAAATTCAAAACCTATATAAAAATCTAGCATGCAGTCTTTATGATTATGATCTTCTGTGAGTACAAGTTAGACAGACGGTACCTAAGTGAGTTTCTAAACTTCATACTTCAAGCACATTGACATCCAGTTGTTCTGTTTGGACTCAACTCAGAATGACTCCAGTAAAAAATTTCTTCTAATGTTAACAATTAGCTAATGGCAATCCTGCTACCCTCAGCTGGCTTTGAAGAAGATACACTAGGGATCAGTTTGGCCCCCAGACTTTGGTAATGAGCCCATTAAACCACCACACGAAAGGAATACAACAAAAGCCCTAAAAACAAGACCAAACAATGAATCATTAATGCTCTTTGAGAAATGTGTTAGAAATACCTACCCTGAGAGCTTTTAGCAGATGACACAATGACAAACAGTAATTTCACAGGATGAAAACTATCTTCAAATTTCAGAATTTCAAGCATGGATTTTCAATAGGCAGCTGTTGAGGTTGTCAATTTTCTTTACTCTCTGCATAATTCCATAGCTCAAAATCAGAAAGCATATACAAATAAAAATTGCCAGTCATATTTATACTAGTTGATGTGCTAGTACTATTAATTTTCCTTATCATGTGTTATTTCTCAGGACAGAGTGTTAGAGCTGTCAAGATATAGTTCCATGCCTCTTGTTCTGTTAACATACAATTCAAAAACATGACAGACCAGCTTTCATGGCTCTAGCAGAGAGACTGAAGCTGTGTTTCTAAAAAATATATATATCTGGCAAAAAAATGGTAGCCCTAGAAGTTGTTGGATAAAACTCACTGTAAGAAAACCATAGCTAGGAAAGAAAAATAAAGGATGTAAAGAAGGAATGAAAGCTTATAGTTCGTAAAGCCACATTAAAATCCCATCCTATTTGGGCCATATTTGATTAATAGCATGAAGTGATTTTTGTAGGCAGTTTACATGCTTATGGTTTATCCCAGTTCTGAACGTCCCAGAGAGGTTAGAGGAAAAAAGCAAGGTTTTGAAACACCAAAAAAATAGCTTTTGTGGGGTATTTCAATTTTAGTGGGTCCACTAAAATTCCTTCTTTTCAGCTTCCTAAGAAAATCTCTACTCTGCTAAGAGATGCAATCAAGGCAGTGTTGGGATTCAAGGTGCCTCTCATGTAGATTTGTAAATTTAAGCTCTATATCAATCCCTTTTACTCTTTGCGGAAATGACCCCATATCCATTTTAGAAATATTCTACCTTTATTTTAGCCAAGCTCCAGGAATAACACCAAATCAGTCTCTTCTATTCATACAGTTGTTTTTTTCTTTCTCTTTAAACAATGTCAAGAGAAGCAGAAGCAGAACTCCTAGGGCAAGGAGACAGAATCCCTCAAAGAAGCCCTTCAAATCTCTGAGTTCTTGCTCACCAGCATCCACCCATGTGCCTCAATAGTCAGTCCAATATAATTTGTTACATCTTGTTATTCCTCTGGTTATGTTTAAACCATCCCATCACTGTTTCTGGCAGTTGCCTCTGTTAGTTTCCTTGTGCCTTCTGAAAGCAGGACACCTCCAGTCCCTGCTTCCATTTTTTAATCAAATCCAGAGGACTGTTTGGACAGTATAAATAGAAGACACCCTATAAAACCTTATATTCAAGTGCACTTTAAGGAGAAAAACCTCCCAGAACAATCCTTCAATAGTCTGATAAATCTGTTAGGACTATTTTTTGGATGACTGGTAATAGTTACATTTCTTACTGTTAGGTCAGAAATATTGCAGTATCTATTAGAAAACCACTTGAGCTTATACTTAAACTATTACCAAATGCCTCTGAAGGGGACTTCAAGTAATAATCACATTTACTTTACTTGTTCTAGCCTTCTGTGTGTAATTTTATTTGATCCTAGAGCAGCATCATAGTTATTGTTCAGAATCAATGACTTACACAGTAACTTATTAAAAAAATAAATTGTGTGTAAACTTTACCACATATCACTGATTTTCTTATTTACTTTTTGCTTTAAACAGCTTTAATATCACCTAAAGACCTTTCCATCTGTCCCTGTCAGGTGTCTCTTAACCATCTCATTTTAAAACCACTTTTATGCCTCAGTACTCTTTCAGAGTTACAGGCTGTCATTGCATTCTAGGACTGACAGAGAGCACTGCCATCGAAACCCAGAATTTCAATGACCCACTGCAACTTCATCAGCAGCCCAGCATCTCATAGCTGCTTATGCTACCATGAAAATCCAATTAATATTTTTCATTTATTTTCAGATCCTATCAGAGAAGAAACAAAGAAATGTACATAGTGGTGAACTGTTCATTGAAAACATTAATGATATCTTGGACGTGGGTTCATTTTACTGACTTCTTTGCATGCATCTGCCTAAGAACTGGGCTATTACAGCTACTGCAGAAGGGGAACTTTGGAGCTCTTGGGCACCAAGGCTCACAGAGCAAGAAACCCCAAACTGCCAGGTGAGGATTGAAACTGGCTTGACTGGACATTTCTGCACTGCCAGTTGCTGGAAAGTCACAATGATAGCAGCCAGGTTTTTGGCCACTTGTCAGTCACCTTTTGTAAGTGAATTGGGGAATCTTGTTCCCAAGGAAGCTCTGGGAAGATACCATGTGTCTCCAAACTGGCCAAGACTCAAAGCATCCCTGAAAGCTCACACTCTCATGAAAAAAAAAATGGCATTTTCCTATCTGCTGTCCTTGCTGACTCGGACTGATGTTAAGATACACTGGAAAACCATTTAAAAGAAAAAAAAAAGAAAACCCACATAAAAATAGGGTGTCATTAAAAAGCCCAGTTTAAGTAATTTTGCTAATTTTTGTATACTAAGTCTCTGATTGAATCACTGTTCTGTGAACTTAGCTTTCTAGTGACAGAGTTAAATTAAAAACTGAAGTTTTCAGCCATTTCTAGAAGCAGTGGAAATTGATGTTCCACTTGATTATAGCAATAGAGAGTAGGGGATGAAAGGAAGGGGGTTGTGCTTCGTCTCGATCATTAAGTAATATGGTCATTCAAACACCACTTTTGAAATGTCACTTAGAGCACATTTTCTGACTTATGTGTTAAACTGTATTTGTGTTATATTTTTTCCTATTCTTCAGTCATTTTTTCTGCTTTCTTTAAGCAGCTTATCAGAACATCCAATGAAGAAGCAGCTCAGGTAATACTTAATTTAAAAAATATATCTTAGTAGAAGCAAAAATTAGTTGAACACATATAAGAAGCATTTTTTTGAGATTATATGACAATGTATTATATGCACTATTTATAACTGGGGACTAACATTGTTGTCCAACTTCAATACTGTTTACTTTTGAAGTTCCTTCAACACCTGTTAGAAAGGTACTGGTGCAGCATCTGCTGCCATGTTGCAGTTCACATAGACATACAGACACTCAGTAGGTTCATCCTCTTGGACTTGCCTTTACCTTTGAGCTTGAAATCTGGGATCAAAAACTACAAATTCGTATCTATTTCAAATCTTTATTAAAAAAATAGGCCCTTACACATTGCAAATCCTTCCCTAACATTGAAAACATATCTCTCCTCTCCGTCTTCAGAGAAAGTAACTGGCTGTTCTTCTCAACAGCCTTTAGTAAACAGGAGGATCATACAAACTATTTTAGTATAAAAAGTCCTCTGGAAAACATCAGCATCTGTTACACTGATGTAGAACATGAATTCAGTTTACTGTGAAACTGTGCTGTTTGTAAGCTGTTTTCACTGACTGGCTGTACCAGTCCCTGGCTAGGGGTGAGGCACCATAAAGCTGTTCAAAAGCAGTTTAGCTCTGTGCTCCTGGGAAAACGTGAAAGCTCCAGCTATCAGCCTAATTTACTTAACAGGAAATGAATGCCCCTTCTCACATCTTAGCCCTGGCTGGTCTGTATGCTCATGTGGTGCTCTGAGGAGCACTGGGACTCTGCACTTAACATGCCCAAAATGCCAGAGCTCAAACACTGACCTCAAGCACTGAGACTTGGCACACAGATGAGAGACAGCCTAAGGCTCTTTGAGAAGAGCAGTGCTAGAAGTATTGTCAAGGGTAGGCCTATTTTCATACAAAAGCAAACAGAGAACACTGACAGAATAACAGATGTAAGTGCTCCTACTCAGCTAAGCCACCTCAATTTAAGCATTTTATTTTGTACATGTATTTAAGAATGTTGAAAAAACCAAAATCCTTATTTAAATAATTTCTCAACAGTTTGAATGTCCCCATTAATCAGTTTGCATTTTTCAGTTTGCTCCAAGCTTGCTGTTCACTGCCAAAGTTACTGCAGTTAAATGTGCCCATCTCCTCCTCCAAATGTCACATCTTATTGCCCAACTGCTGCTCATGAAGAGTGATTTCTATGGATGACATGGCTACATCTGCACAACATCAACATTTTGTTGCAAGACCAGATGGATTTGATCTTGCTTTGTTCATTGCCTTTAAGACAGATTTGTATAGTTAAATCATGCTGATAGACAAAGAACTGTGCATATGCATGTCTGGACAGAAATGCAGTTTCAGAAGGAGAACTGAGGACTCAGAACCGAAATTGCATCAGCCTTGCACTGATTTTAATATTTGTCTTCTGTGGTTTTATCTCAGGCATTTATTTGGTTTTTCTTCACAGATTAATATATCCTACCAATGCTGTAGTGTCACAGTCATTTCATTAACAGAAAAAGCACCAGCATCGCATGAATAAGTAAAGATTAGTCATGTTAATAAAAGTGGCGAAAAGAGAGCATTCCACCCTTTCATTAGCCTAGACATTTATTAAATTATCCTACTAACTGAATTTGATAGATTCTTAAAATCCTTCCTTAATTCTCGTAGCATATTCAATTTTCCAATACATTTCTAAGTTTCTTGGAAGAGATCCAACTGTTTCATTCAGTACTGGTTTATTTTACTTTTGCAGATCTGTCATGCCACCAACAACAATTGTCTTTGCAGTATTTTCAACTAAATACCAGGAAAATGCTTTACCTATATTTGGCTTCCCAAAAGAAGATAGCTGCAGTTTATTACATAAATATAGAATTATCTCAGATATCATATTAATTTGGAAGTACATTTTTAACTAGTTGGTACCTAAACACCAAAACTGAGCTTCAAGTCACTTCAGACTCATACTTCTAAAGCCAGAAACCTGAATTCCAGCATCCTACAACCAGAGATTTGACACCTCCAGGCCAAAGGCCTCTGCTATGTATTTTAGAAAAAGCATCATGAGAAAACTCCCAGTTATTCACCTCCCAGTTATTAACTGCTTCAGCTTAGTGGACCCTGATAACCTTTCTAGATGCATCAAAAAATCATTTTCACACTGCATGCACAAACACAAAATGATGCAAGAAACAGTAAGACAGCAACATAAAAGCAAAGCTTCAACCTCTGCCAGCCTCTGGGTTAGTTTAAATAACTAATAACTCAATTGTAATTATATTTGCAATAGTACCTGAAAAGGTTTTTTAATAATTCCACCAGAAGAGTGTTTTCATAACATTGACTTAATGGGAACCCTTGAGCCCAACCAGATTTATAGTAAAAAACCAAACAAAACAAGCCTCATTAACCCTCTGGGGAGTTTTTCCAAGTAAAATGCCTGTATGGTATTGATGCAGATAAACATTCCCAAAAGCCCGTTCTTTTTACAGTCAATGAGGCCTTTCTTTTCTGCAGCTGAATCCAAATGCTTTATACTTGCAAGTGAAAATTTCATTCATCTGTCTGTTTTGGTTTGCTTGCATCCTATAATTATGTTTTAATTAAATAATTGCATGAGGTAATATGCAGTATACACAACAATGTGTAATGTGTGAATGAATTATTGTCTGACAATACCTAGAGCAACATTTTAACGGCCTGAGTGAAGGAGAAAAATCAGAAGCTAGTATCAGAGACAGGCTAAACAATAATCAGGAAGCCCAAAATAAAATCAGGAAAAAAACCCCCATGAGATACACTGGCAATCCTATTAGTGAAATCTTGTCATAGTCCTCACAACGGAAAAAGAAGCAAAACAAGAGGTGCACAGTTGCGCCCTTGCGTGTTTTCCACTCCTAGCAAGTTTAATCAGTCTGTTTTGCACTTGTTTGCACAAACTGGTTTGGGAGGGTTTTGGTTGTGGAGTAGAAAGGGGTTAAGTATTTAAAAAATTCTTTTCACATGGTAAGGTCTTCAGTATTTAAAAAAACAAACTTCCACCCAAAGTGTAACAGACACAAAGGTCCTGTTATAGGCACAAACATTTTCTTGAATTGAGGTGACTGATTCCCTGTGACAGCCAGGAGTTCATCTGATGTTAAAGGTGTATCACTGACAGAGCACTCTTACAATAACAAAATACATGCATAACAAAATAAATAACATGTTTGGTTTGTTTTGTGGTGGTTTTTTTTAAACCCTTAGTCCAGCTGGAAATTCATCCACTCTGATTATTTATATTTCTAACACCACAGCCACAGTAAGACTACTTACTGCCATATCCAAATATGAGAACTACACCCTAAGATGCTTGACATCAATATATCAAACAAGAATCTTGGCAATGGCATCCTACATTAGGTGCATGGAGACAGCCAAACAATTACATTCTACTAATTTTATAGTCATTAACCACCCAGATTTCTCACCATGCCTCCTCACATAAATTACATGTACTCAACAGAATGTTAAGAAGGTAGCAAATAGTAGCATAAGGGGGTTGTTTGGCTGGGGGGGTTGAGTGTGTAGGTTTTTTGCTATTAGCTTTTTCATTGAGGCTGATAATGTATTTCAGTTTGCAACTGTGCTGGGCTATGGGAATGTACACAGTTACTTACAGTGTCAGCTAGCAGATGGTAACTTGGGAAACCATTTAAGAGTCATGTTCTGCCACATATCCGTGCAAGTGCCTGAATAATGAAAGCAAACAGTAGGGTAACCATGCTACAACATTCCAATGTGCCAGCTCCAAAAAAATAAAGATAATACATAATGAAACAAAAATAAAAACCCTCTCACATTTTACATATTTGCAATTTATACAAAAGTCATTCTTTTATTTAAATATTATTTTGTATTTAGACATTTGCATCTCTGTAACGAAGATAAGGTTGCACACAGATATTTAACCTGTGAAGCCTGAGAGCTGCCACCCATTCTGACACATTAGTTCTTCCGCTCATCATACCTGAAAGCATCTTTTTGTTCAGAGTGCTGCAGGAAATTTCAAACCTCTCCTTTTACTGTACACATAGTAGACAAAACAAGCATTATTAAAGTGTGAGTTACATCTAACTATGGAAAAGTGGCAGAAATAAAAGTTTCTCTGCTTTGCAGAATCTCAGAAAGTACCACAGAGAACCTGTTGGTCTGACATCACTAAGAACACCTGATATTTTTATAAGTTAATGTTATACCTGATGTTTCCTGGAATCCTACTCTAATTATCCAAAGCAACACCTGGCCAGTGCTCTAGATTTCTCCAATGTCTGTAAGAAATTTCCACCCTCTTCTCTATTTTCTTTATTAAAGAGTACATCCTAACCCCTCCAGGTAGCACCAGTGTGAAACTAGGAAAATGGCAATATTCATAAAGAAACACTTTGTTGATTTATCTCTGGTGCTCTCTGACATATCAGAGTAGCTTTTACTACAAAGCATGAGGAGCACAGAAGTGTGGGAAATCAACTTATTATCTGAAGAAGTAATACCCTCAGTAGAAATACCAGAGTTAATTTCTGAAGAAATACCAGTTCTTAGTGAAAACTGCATTTTGGAAACTCAAAAGGCTTGTGTCTTCTAGGGAAGAGACCAAGTTCTAAAAGTACTGACTTTTACTTTCAAAGATTTTTGGGGGATTTGAAGAGAGCAAAGGAAGGTCTTTCCAAGTTATTCAATTGCAAGCTCACCGAAGAATAACACACTTCTTTTATGACAGCAGTAGTAATAAAACTTCAGTTGAAAAATAACTAAAATTTAAAATTAACCACCTTCAGTCTCCTATTAATATAAAGTATTTGCCCAAACAAACAACCTAAGGTACACAGAGATGATGATACTGAGGTTTGCTCATTTTTTCTAATGATCCACATGCAGCTTTGCTCTAGACACAAAAAATAGGTATCTGGTATCTGCTTAGCAGATCCTACCTTCTTCTCACAAGATCTTAAAAATATTGAATGGAAATATATAACAGGAGTGGATGTCTTCACCCAATTAAATGAATAACTCAAGTCTTGATTAAATCCATTTCCCAGGTACCAGAGGAAACTAAAGGTAAAGATATTACTTCTATACCTCTTCTCATGTACCCCAAAACACATCTGTCAAGACACTATGGTAACTCTATAACAAATTTAAGAGTTTAGTCATCTTCCCTTCCTGTTACTCAGTGACTATATTTTGGCATCAGTCAAGTGCCTAAAAAAATTATGCGAGGTTTGATTTCAATCCAACTCAAGATAATTATCATGATCTTAACTGTCATACACTGTCAGCGTCCATTACTTAAAAGATTAAGTTCAGGGAAAAAACAGAGACAGAAGTAAATGAAATATTGGCCCAAACTGAGATCACTGAATTAATGTACTCTTCAGTTTTAGAGTATAATCCAGATCTCATGTAAACATGTACTAATAGTGAAAGCCCAAATTGAAAAATCACTGCATAGAAGCCTGGAAATATTTTTTGGACACTCAATTAGTCTTTCCAAGAACAGCCCCCAGATTTACCTGCTGTGTAGGGCACCAATTGCCAGCATATACTGGACTAGGGAACATAAAACTCACAAGAGATTTAACATCTTGTTTCTTTACCTGTAGCACAGTGCTGTTGTCCTTGGCTTGTTAAAGGGATCCTCAAATTAATCTGCTCTCCCCCTTTGTTTTATACAGGGGGTTTGGGCAGTTTCATATGGCATTGTATGGCATAGTTCCAAATTTAATCTTTTAGTCTTTTTCATCTTTAAACTTAAGCCAAAGTCAGAATCCCATTCTCCAGCATGTATGCCCTATGAATATTCACAGGTCACATGTGAACCCTTGGTCTTGTTTCAGACCTATAATAAGGTACTACCCATCCCCACATCCAATGGTTTAAATGTAAAAGGGCTGTTTGTTGTAAACTGTATTTTCTGACTATTTCTTACTGAATTTTTAGCATAATTTTCATTTTTTAAAAGAGTATCAAATTAGAAATGCAAATAAAATCACGATAATTTTTTATTATTATTTTTTTTCTTATACAACTACTTTATTGTTTATTCCAGACACTCCCTTTCACAATTAAAAGCAAAATCCAGGGAGATAAAAATATTAAATCTAGGTTGTTTTTTATCCATAAAATCTTGGTTGCAAATTTACAGTGCACACACCTATCACTGGGACATCAGAGAGGAATTTGACTAGAGGCAGAGGGTTTGGAGCCATTTTGACTAGTATGTGCAGCAGTTCATATTGGATGGGTTTCATCTGCAGTGTATCAGTGAGAGACATTCTTGCCTCAGCTTGTTTTTATGTGGTAGGAAACACTCCAAAAGAACTTACTTTTGTGCCTTCTTACTTCTCTAACTTGACCTCTTCTTCATTATCTTTGCAACAACAACTTTACCTCTACCCTGATTGAGCTGTAAGACTTAGACTGTATAGGCTGGAGTAATGTGAACAGATACCAAAATTGGTCAAATCCTGATGGCCACTGGGGAATACACAAGCACACAGGCCTGTACACACACAAAGAAAACACCGATTACATGCTCCTGGAGCAGTCATCCAAATATGTTTGCTTTATTCTAAATTAAAACTGTATGTTCTTAAGCACTCAGTTCACACTGAAGCACTTCATACTAGCTTTAGTGTTTCTAAACAAAGAAAGTAACAAGAGAAACTGAGTGGCAGATTTCTCTTCACCTCCTACTTGTGTTACTCTCTTCATTCCTTCTTCCCACCCATAGAAGTTTACTCAGCCATCACTTTATGGTAAACCTTTAAAGCAGGTATGTCAGATGAATGGAACACTGCCAATCCTTGAGCTGCCTATACAGCAGCATCTCTAGCTAATGCAAGAGACTTTTCAAGTGACAACTTAATATCTGAATTTTAAAATGAAGTTTTACAGAAGTGATTAGCAGAACAATATTCATTCCTTTTTAGCATTTATTTATTTTTTACTTGTGGAAGTCTATTATTTAATCCTTTAAACTGAAAAGAAAAAATGGACAAATTACACAACTAAATGAATCAGGAAAGGAGAAGAGTTCTAACTTGGCACCCTGTGCCCTTAAAAACTACCAAAGAACCAGCTTTCTTCTTGCTTTCATTTGTTCTGTTCCCACAAACATCTCTAGCTATCTCTCCTAAGCCCACACAACCCACCTTGATTCTACTTTGAAATGTACCTCCCTATAGCTTTACTATTATATACCCAGATGTCTTGCCCACACACTTCTCTAGAAAGCAATAGTATAATCTGGTTGCCGGTAGCTATATTACACAGCACAGCTTGTTGCCAGAATCAGCACTGAGCAAAGAGTCTGAGCCATGTAGCGAGTGGTGCCCCATCACTACAGAAAGCAAGTAAAAATCAAAGGTAAGTCTGAAACTTCAATTTAAAAAGCTGAGCTGATGTTAAATTCAATACATTAACAGTCCAGTTTCTGTTAGCAGCTGAGCACAAAGTGTAATGTTGGGTAAAGTAAGGTAAAACCCATCAGGAACAACAGAATCCTAAAGCATAACCTAATTCAATGTTAAAAAAACCTGCCAGAGTCACTGTATCTGTAGATAACTCTGAACTGACTGAAGCCAAGGCATTGATTTCAATAAAGCAATCTCTTGGGCCTGTAACATCCCAAGATACTGTCTCAAGATCTCAGTGTTCCTAAAACTGAACTAATAGCTTAGCTCACATGCACACAGACCTAGCACAGGAGAAGGGTTTCACAACTGCCACGAGGCTTAAGATGGGCTCTGGAATTTTGACAGAGAACCAAGATTTTACAGTACTTTGTTGACTTGATATACAAAATACCATATACTAGCACCATGAGAACATATTGTTAATGTGCATAGGCAGTTGGGTCAGCTACATATTATATAGGTTTAGATCAGTTGTTCGTGGCACACTGTGCAAAAATGCATGTCGGTATTTATGGGTTCCTGGGTCAACGGTATCCTGTGCCTAGGGAAGCCAATCTTCTGTTGTATATTTTACACCAAAGCATGCTGAAATCTGTCATTTCAGTAGTCCTACCAAAGTATATCTGCACACTGACAGGACCTATGGCTGGCTGCTACTTCCATCTGTCAATTATAACACCTTCAAAAATATTAAAATGCAGAGTGTTTCAGAGATAATGTAAAACAAATAATATTATACATTTAGTATTTAGCCATGTATTATCAAATTAGAAAATTATTAACTTAAAAATAAACATCTTTGGAAGACAAAAAATGATCATTCTCTTTAATGAAAACTGTAATTATTTGCTTTTTTTCTACCTGTTTCTAGAATAGTTCAAAGGCTTCCTCACTTTCATCAAAAAGTGTCCTGCACTTGGATCACAACAACCCCATCCAATGTGACACGCTTGGGGAAAAGTGACTGGAAAACTGCCGAGAGGAAAAGGACCTTACGGTGTTATTTGACAGTCTGCTGAACATGAGCCAGCAGTGTGCTCAGGTGGGCAAGAAGGCCAACAGCATCCTGGCTTCATCTGGAATAGTGCGGCCAGCATGGCTAGACAAGTGATTGTCCTCCCCTACTCAGTACTAGTGAGGCTGAACGTCAATACTGTGTTCAGGTTTGGGCCCCTCACTACAAGAAGGACATTGGTGTGATGGAGCGAGTCCAAAGTAGGGCAAAAAAGCTGGTAAAGGGTCTGGAGAACAAGTTCTATGAGGAGCAGCTGAAGGAGCTGGGATTGGTTAGTCCTGAGAAAAGGAGCCTGAGGGGAGACGTCAGTGCTCCTGAAAGGAGCTACCCAAAAGGAGGTTGCATTGAGGTGGGTATTGATCTCTTCTCCCAAGTAGCAAGTGATAGAACCAAAGGAAATGGCCTCAAATTGTGCCAGGGGAGGCTTAGTTTGGATATTAGGAAACATTCTATACTGAAAGGGTGGCCAGGCATTGGAACAGGCTGCCCAAAGCAGTGGCTGAGTCACCATCCCTGAAAGTATTGAAAAGACATGTTGATACGGTGCTTAGGGAAAAAGTAACCATTACAATATGTAATTCCAGTTCACCCAGATTTTGTGCTAGATGAAAATTGAAAATTTTAAAAGAAGAAGGTATATAAAGAAATACCAAGCTCACATGAAGAAAATAATGGGAATGATGGGAAGTGGCTTCATAAGCATGTCTGCTAGTTCCCTTCAGTAGCCTTGACTGGATCCATCTGGCTCCAAAACTTGTGTATGTCTAAATATACTTGCAAACATACCTGTGTCTTAATATATCTGTAAGAGAATGTATTACCATGTATTCTTCATAGAAGAGCTTAATATTCTACAGGAAAACATTAGCAGACTTGCTTTAAGATATCCAGTCACTATTAACACTGAAAGTTTACATCATCTCTATTATGATCACAGAGCAAGCAAAACTTTTTCTGTGCCTGAAAAATACTTTTAAGTACCCTTCCATGCTATTTTAGAAGGCACTGCTTTCCATAACAAAAGCCTTCACTGCAAAATGTTATTTCAGTGGGTGGTCCGTAAGTCATTACTAACAATTATGCTGTGAAATAAAAATCATCAAAGCCATTTCAGTCATATAAAAATGGGCTTGCATATTGAGAAAAAACTCCTAAATGCATTTTCTCTAAGTATCTTCTCTGATACATGAGCAATGAAATTGCTGAGACAGGGTAGGTTTGCTTATTTGTATGAGCAAAATACTGTGTATGACACTAGGCAGAACTGTATCCAAAATTATCAAGGGAATTGCCAACTGTAAAACAAATTTTGTTTACCATTTTTTCACTACATTGCTACCAATTTCAATCACCTTAAAGGAACTCTGTGTAGGCATAACAAAATTAACTTTTATGTTAATATAGAAATAAAGGGCATCTCTGTGAAAAATGTCTCTTAAAATAGAGCTCTAGCAAAGCACAATTAATTTCAACTTTTTTTTGTGTGTGTGTTTTTACAATACTGACATGCTGCTAAATAACAATTTCAGCAAACAACAACCTGGCAGAACAAGTAACTTATTTAACAGGCAAATCTGATTTAGAAGTAAGGAACAATTTATTGTTCACTAGTCATCAGAATTACCTAAACTGCAAATCTCTCATTTTGTGTGAAATGCTGCTGAAGAATGAACAATACAATGGATATCCACACAAAACTATAAATGAGCTTGTTTCATACCCACACTCCTTTTGTTTGCTTTATACAAATGTAAAAGAATGTCAAGCATCCCCCAGAGTATGGCTCATGAAAACAAATCCCAGCTTTTTGTGTGTGAGTTCCTAGTGAAGCTACCATTTTGAAAAAACAGCATATATGTAACTCTTCCCTACAGGAGACTTTTGGACATCTTTTTTCATTGTACAAGGCAAGAACAGTACAGAAACCTCACCAGAGCATCACAAATAGGTAATACTTTAAAATTTGAACAACAACGTGCCTATGAAAAGCCTGTTATTCAGAATTATCTGTTCAATAAACTCAATCAGCTGAAGACAACGGGAGCTGCTTGTACACAGCTCTACCGAGACAGGATGAAAAACAATCTTTTTTTTCAAGCCAGTTATATTCTTTTCTAAAATAAATGCAAAGTATACCTGGCTGTAATCTTAATTCTTGATACAAGTGAGGTAACAACTGAGTTTTGCAAGACTCAAATATAGGACAGTGGCTTTCATGATTTATGACAATCAAGGCAGTAGAGAGAATTCAATACAAAGGAGGGTGCAAGTAAAACTCCCTAATCATCTTGATTAGTTTATCAGCATTTACCATTAGAAATGCCTTCATCTTTTACTGTTCTGATTTCTCCAAGCAGAAATAGTTTTACAAGTTGACTTAAACCAAGGACTGTGGCCATGGAGCTGAGGTTCTAACACTACCACTGCTAAGAGCAGTGCTAGTCAGTATCACTGCAGGACACCTAGCTACTTCCTTCTGCTGACGTGCCACTACTGGTTTCAGACTTGTGGAGAACTAGTTCTCCACAGCACCTCTCTTGCCAAGCCAAAAATCATGACTGGGCCACACTGATCTCCAGCATAGTGCTGCATTGTGCAACTCTTGAGAAGCAAATGAAAAAAAGACACCCAAAAAAGTGAGTTAGTTTTTGATGCTCAAAACCAAAACAAAAAATATAAGAAAGACAAAAGTACATTGTTTCAGAGGCAAAATGAAAAAGGAAGACTTGTTTTTGTTTGAAATCAGCAAAAAAATACAAGAAAAGAAAGTCACAGATCTTTTCTCTCATTTCTTCCTGACCAAAGTTAGGGTTTGGGTAGCTGCTGAATAGCTTGGGAGAAACATAACCATTTTCTCGTCTTCTGTTCATGATGATCTGTGGACAACCAGAGGAGCTGAGGCATTCTTTACAGCAGCAGTCACTGCATGCAGCTCTCTCATAAGCACCCAATCCAGAGATTTGCAGAGAGCTTACTAACACGCAGCTGTACATCATTATCTCTGAATCTATTATTTTTGCTTCTACTTTGTTCCAAGGCAACAGACATGTTAATTTAGGCCAACAACAAAGTGCATACTTTATATTAGCAGTTTAAGTAATAATGCTGTTATAACATTTATCCATTTCCTTTCAACTTCTTCAGCTTTTTAAGACTTTAGCATTTACAAACTTCTTGAACCAAGTGTTATCTAGCTACATTTAATTTCCAACCTCTCTCAAAATTATTTGCAACTACAAACCATTTCAGGATAACCTGAAAAGCACCAGTACGTTTGAAGTCTTCCTTAAATGTGCTAATAAAACTTCTGTGAGAACATCCACTCACAGTGCGAGGTACAAAAATCCGTTCTGGAGCATCCTTAACAAAGGATGTCTAATGCCGAGATGGCAACAAACAAGAGAAGTATTGTGAGCTCCAGAGGTGCCCTTTCCATATGGTGGTAATATATCGCTGACAACTGACAACACACAGCTCTGACTGGGATTGCACAGAGACTTCCTTCCCCAGAAGATTTTTCACTTAACATGTTGCCAGCCATCTAGCTCCAAAGGGCTTCAAGTTGTGAACGAGAAGGTTTCTTTCTACACTGTGAAGAAAAGCCAGGTACACAGCTAAGGACAGTCTAACTGTGTACTGAACACCCCCACCTACTGCTCCAGGGGCATGTCACAGAGACCATGGTAGTCCTCAGCAGTGGGGTGGATGTTCACATTGTTCAGAGCAGACCTATCAGCAACGAACTGCCACTTCATCTGTCTCAGTTAAGCCCTGGGCTGATCTTTTTTTGAAGGCTTTCTGCATGTCCTGATCATGTAACACTAGCATCAAATGGATCTTAAAATGGAAGAACAAACATTACTTCTAAATGAGTAAAAAAAAAAAAGAAAAAGTTTAAGCCTGGTGTTTTATCCTTTGCCTGGGCTTTGGAGGGAAAAAAAAATTAAAAAGGGAAAAAAAGTTAAATAAAATAGCTAGATTTAGGACTGCTGAATAAAAGGTGAATTATTTGGGGGTATTTTGAACAACACCGAGCAATGCTGGGCAGTTCCACCTTTCCTTTCCCTCAGGTGTAAGACTTGTCCCCTGTGCACACATGAAAACATTTAGGAGGGATGCTTTTAATGTCTAACAGAGGACACATCAGTACGTGCTGGACACTCGTTCCCTGGCAACAGGGCTTTTCTCTTAGCAACAGAAAGAAAGGCAGATCTTTTCCTGAAAGAAAGAGTACAGACAAGAAAGTAAAAACAGCATCATCCAGGGTTAGTATATCCTTTAGTCTGGACGATGAAAAAAATATATCTTAAATAACAAACATAAGTTTTATACTACTACTCTTTGTAGGAAAGACAGATGCTTAGATCTCTACAGCACAGGCAATGTAGAGACCATAACTGAGTCAGTTTTTGGGCAACAACATAACAAGTATTTTAAAAATAAACTTGCAACTAACCCTTTAATTAGTGGTCTTCATCTGCAGCTCTAATGAGCCTTTGATTTCAGGAATGCTTGCATGTGTCATAACTACTTATTCTGGGCATTTGAAATGTCCACAGGGAAAAAAAAGAAAGTTAGCATTATTTTGCCTGTTTCTGTGCTTCCAAAAGTTCTGGTACTGCATCTGTCCTTCTGTGTGACAGCTCTGAAAAAAACCACTTCCCAGTCTGAGCAAAACAATTCAGACATACACTCAGCTAGTTATAGTATTACTTTTAAAATTAAACCTTATCATAAATGATCAAGAAAAATGGAACCATTCTTTCCCCAATTCTTTTTCCCTTTTTCATCCATCCCCTGATTACATTTTGCTCCACCTTGTAACACTCTCTAGCCAGGAGTAATGTTGCTGTACTATGGGTGCAGATATTGTCTCTAGTGAATGCCTGGGATGTTCATGCCAGAGAACAGCATTGCTTCTCGCTGTTTCCTGCGCATGGTCCTAAACAATTAAGTGACTCGGGCACTAAGGTGCTGCTGCCTCTCTCCTGGTTTCTTAAGCTCCTGGCCACTTTGGTTTTGGCTTGAGCTTCATTTGCTGATTTTGATGTATGTGCTAATTAAATGTGTTCCTGTGGTATTATTGACTCTCAGCTTCATTTAGGTGATTTGCAAAGGGGTCCGTGGGATCTGTCAAAGGGCTTGTTTATTCAGTTGTCCTTCAGCCCTGTCCTCGAGATCATTAAAGCAACCTGCTAAACCCCTGAGATGTCATGTGGCCTTTCAAAGCAACAGAAGAGGATTCAGGAGCTGCCCAGGACATGGAGGTTACTGGAGTGCGGAGGACCAAAAACCCTTCTTCCTCCATTGCTGCTTCAGGCACTGCAAACTGTCAGAGCCAGCTGCAACAGGGAATTAAGAAAAGTCCAGCCTTTTCAGGCCTAGCCTTTTAGAAACTAATGTATAGGCAGTCAGACTCCCTCTCCCAAGACATTTCTAACTTCATTGCTAAACTTCATTTGAACAGGCCAAATAAGGCTTACAAGAAATAAACTGTTATATTCCTACAGCTTTTTGCAAAATAGGTAGCTAAACAGTGGAAAGCATCTTCACAGGTTACAGCAAAACTCAACTTTCCCATGGTACAAGAAAAATTTCTTGAGAGTCAGAGAAAAATACTTTGGACAGAAAATCCCTACTCAGATGATAGAAAACTAATCCACAAGACACAAGTACATGGGAAATCAAATTGCACTGCTCTTGTAATGAGGTTTTTCAACATAATTTCTGCTGTACATACTGATCAAAAATACTTCATAAAAGTGTGTGTGTGTGGGGAAACAGTACAGAAATGCCAGAGGAGAGCTATCTGGAAAATCATGAGAAAAATATCCTTTTAAAAAGCATAGGCAAAGGATCTCTACGATGAAGGAAAAACAAACAAACCAAGCCAATCCAAAACAAACAAAACAAATAAACCACACACACACACACAAAAAACCCTGAAAGAAATAACCACCAACTCAAAACATTTATAAATCTCTCCAAAGCCCTTCTTTGCAATTGGGAGGAAGTAGCTGGCACTGCAAAGTGTTGCCCCTGTCATTCTCTCTTCGGTTCAAGGAATAATGGCCTGTACAAATTCTGAGGGAGTAAATGGAACTACCGTCTAAAAAATACCTGTCAGTCTCTTACTGATGCTTGGGAACAGATACAGAAATTAGGACATACAGCTCAGAATTTTAGAAAGACCCTGTTTTTATAAGTTTACTTTCCTACCTACTCCATGGATGGAATTTGCACAGCTGGAACCCTTTGCCAGCCAGAATGGCAGAAATACATGGAAGCACATTGTACTTCATCATACTGGAATCCCATTTTAGATTTACCACTGTCATTTGCATTCTCCAGACTTGTATTTTCCCTTGTGATCCAGTCTCCCACCTTCACTGCAGGTACGGGGAGTCTCTGCATAGTAAACAAGAGTGAGTTAGAGGACAAGGATGAGCACCACTGCCCTCCTCAGAAAAGCCGGCACTAGATGGCTGATGCTACACTGTGGTTAGCTACCAGAGGAAGCTCAGAGAGGGAAGAGACTAAAATAAAATAAAACAAAATAAATAACATCTTTAAAAGCTAAGCAGTTGCAGAAATCTGCAGTTCATGAAACAAAGAAATAGGTGCAAAGAGATAGAGGTTTGGAACTATTGGATAAAATGGGAGGACAAATGTCAAGTCAGATGAACCTAAGTGATACCACCCCAGAAACAACAACAGGACCTTCTGACCTGAAAGGCATGACTGCTTACATTTAGGCTTCTTTTTTACTTATCTGGTATTTAATTTAGGTATGTCCCCAACCCTCTTCAATGCCTTAATATTATCTCAGGATCTGATATTAAACAGACATTATGGGCATCACGGTAGTCTGCAGAGAACATCATCAACTTTTGTCTTTCACATTAAAGGCTTTTATCTTTCCTCCATAGGATCAAGTGGAAAGGACAAAAAAAGCAATTCAGAAGTAAGATATACAAGTAGAAATAGGAACAAATATGCATTTGCATCTAAATAACTTTGTGATACAGAGCTCAGCATAACTATTTGCAGTGTTTGCTATGTACACCTTCTTGCTTAATGTCCCTTACCCACATGTTTAAAATACATTATCAGACGGAGAAAGGTTACTGGGGAAGTATTTTCTGAGGACTTAGATTTAACAAATTTCACAAGATATTTCACAAGTTTGTATGTATCGATAGCATATTTGGGCCAAAAGATAAAACAGATAAAGGTTTCCTGTCTGATATGAGAATTAAAAAAACAAAACAAAACTTGAGATGACAGGATTAGACATATAGATAGCAACCGAGTCACCTACACAGGGGATATATACAAAACGTATATAGTTATTATGTGTACACATACATGAGCATATGTCCAACCCAAGACAGGGTCTCTCTGTCAAAAACAAAGGGAGAATTAGCTAAAATTTAAAAGGACAACAGAAATTCAAAGGCAAAGGAGAAGTCTTTGAAGAAGGAGCAGAAGCAAATTATAGAAAGACAGCTGACTAAACTGGTGAATTTATGCAGTTTGAACAGTGTTATTCAGAATGGGAGATAAATTGTGGGAAGATAAATTAATAAAGAACTATGTCTTCAATTTCCCCACTTGTTTCTTAAGAAGTTTTCAATTAAAACATGGACACCTATGAAGAAAAGTTATTTTGCATACTTGTCCCACCCCCCAACAAAAACATGCTTTTTACTAAGTTTTATTACATTTTTCCTGTTGAAAGAGGTCAGTACCAGGAAAGTAAGTTTATTTTTAAATAAACAGAAAGAGCTATCTCTAGCCTTCAATAATGAACTTTAGCAAATAGATCCAACTTTGCTCCATTTTTCCCATCTGCAACATAAGGATAATCACATTCATCTCTTTTCAAAAGCTCTAAGATGTCTAGGTGATATGTAAAAACTTTTTATCCAGCTAGGATCTGGGTAACAGTACTGCTATGGTAATCTCATGTTTTGCCTGAAGAAGTGCAGAAAAGGGAACCTGATTTATCTAATTTATTATATATATATTTTTTTTTTAAAGAAGTTTTAAAGCAGCAATTCTAAAAGCATCAATTGGTACTCTTTTACCTTGAAGCACTACAAAAAGACACATAAAGGAGACCTTATCTGTTTGCATTCTCCTGCTTCTCATCAAATCTGTTTGCTTTATCAGGTCGGCAAACCACAGGACATTTTCTATCTTATCTCTCATTATAAAGATTACAGACATAGTGTGAGTTAATGTCAGCCTAAAATTTGGTCAGCTCCTACCTAAATAACATCACAGTTCTGTAAATGAGCTATTTGTTGTTTTTATTCCTTAATTTTTTTACACTAAGACAAAACATTTAATTTACATTTTATTTAGAAACATGCTGCTATGTATCTTCACATAGAGGATATTTTCTAAGAAAAATCTTTCTTAATAAGAGGGGAAAAAAAATTAGAAATCACCCTCAGTAATCATCTGTTTAATGTAGAAATCCATAATTTATGACTTCAAAGTTTCAATTTTAAAGTTTCAATCTAGTAGAACAGTTTGTACATTTAAATCAAGTAGGTACATGGATTTTACAGGTTTACATCTTTTTTCCAGTTTACAAATGACAAAACCCAATTCCCAATAACACATAAAAAACTTCTAAAGATAAATGTCTTGAAACATTGATATCCCCCCCCCCCCCCATTTTTAAGTTCATTGAGAAATGTCCTAGTTATTCAGCTGCCATAGAGGATTAAGAACTAAATCGAAACAGAATAAAACACTTTTTCTTCATGAAACATAATGGGACAATTTAACCCATCATGGAAACGGATGGTGGCTATCAAATGAAGAACACAACCTACACTATATTTTCATATGCAATAAAAAGCAGGCTTTTGTAATGCTTTCCAAAGTAATGTCTGGTAAACTAATGGTAAAACTGATAAGGGAAGAAGCATCTATCCAGCCTTTAGTGTCCAACAGTGGGAAGTAGGAACCAAAAGCAAGGAAAAAAATCCAGAAAATTAAAAAATAAATGGAACCTGCTTTTACACTTACAGCAATCCTTTGAAATCATGCCAAGTTATTGGGTGTTTTCTTAAGGATGTTTTTCTGTTACAGCAAATTAATGAATGATTAGGCATTTCATTCATCGGTGTGAATGCAATGTTTAGAAAAATGTGGAATAAAAGACAAAGGAGGTGATTTTTACATGCAAATGACTCACTGATATTATGCACGTTTGCCAATTAATCAATAACTTAGCAATGCCCCCACCTGGTGGCCAGGTGGGAGATTTTGCTCACTCAGGTAAGAGATGCAGAAGGGGCAGTATACATCTATACAGATGTGCCTTTACTCCTAATTTTTCTACCTGGAAGCTTTGGTAAAATATAATTAGACAAGGAGGAGAGTTTGTACTATTCAACCTACCTACAGACCACCCAGTTCCTTCCTAAAACACTCACTTATCAGCCTGCTACAGGTGTTAAAAGGAGATGGATAAGGTATTATAGAATAACTGCCCGCTCTGGTCAGAAGGAGGCAGGTTTCCTAGGAGACTGGATTGACGGGCCGAAAAGGCTTTCATCTTCCCAGTATCAGCAGAGGAAGACTGCTTGAGTGGTATCTGCCCCATTTCACCATGATTTGGAGGATGACCACCAGGCAGAAACCTGTGTGATCCAATGACCAACAGATCTGACAGCCAACAGCCAGCCCATCTCACCAAAAGAGTAAATAAAGCATAATCCAGGCTGAGGAAAGTTGTTTTTTTGAGGCTTGGCAGACTAGGTCTCAGGTCTTAACTCAAAAGAGACTGTAATAGTTTGGTGACACACAAATATTGACAGAAGAGTTGCAGTAAAGGGATGAGCGCCGTTTTTGTTTAATCAGTTAAGTAAGCAAGGTCTTTGTCATATTTTCTTGTGAATCTGAGTCATCATGGAAACAAAAACAACACAGCAATTTCAAATTCTTTAGAAAGTAGATTTCTTCCTACTCATTTCAAGGGAGTTAATCTGAAAGCTTTTCTAAAAGGCAAGGTAATGTTCAGCTCATGTGTCAGCTAGCTCTGAAAAAGCTGAGGAAGGGTAGAACTCTTACCATTGAAAAAACACAATTATGTCAGCATTAACATTTCCTAAATTGCCAGTATTGGATATTCAATGTCAAAGGCTTTCAATTTGCTGCTTACCTTGATCTCCTATAAATTATTTTTTTTTTAATTTCTTTCTTTTGATGGTCAGTTTAAAATCTCAAAACCAGGGTTACTTACATGTGGCAACTTAAATAGGAAGCCCAGATAGGTGACAATCTACCCAAAAAGGAAGGACTCTTGCAAAATTAATTTTTCAATTGTTTCTGACTCAGTCTTAGATTTCAAGACTTGCAAGCCTCTGAGACACATGGCAACTGTGAGATTAAAACCTGTTCCCACACTGTAAATAGAAAGAGTCTCCAGGCAGTGTCTGACCATGGATTAGATGTTTATTATACTCAAATAAATAAAATTACCTAGATTGCAAGGCTTCCAGCAAAAAGATGTTTTACCCATTCTCGTTCCATACTGAAGACGTTACCCACCTGTAAGACTGAATAAATGAAGAGAATTAAAGCTATTTTATTGCAGGAAACAAACATGAAAAGAAATGCCAGTCAGACGTTACAATTACTCAGTCTGTAACTGTTTACTGGGGCTGGAAACTGAAATTGCAACAAGGGAAAGGGACCTGGCAAGAGGAGTACAGCTGCACAAACTACTACATTCTTGTTCATTTGCTTAAGTTAATCTCTATACTGTTTTTAATACTAAGGTAAGGAGAATAAGAAAGGGAAACAATAGTATTAAATGATCGAGAAGGGATTGGTTATATTTAGCTGCATTTCTGTTGCACGACTTCAGATGCATTTTAGAGATGTTCTATAATTAATTTGTAGTTAGTTAAACTTACATATCAATGGCAAAGCTCTGTCTCAGAATCATGGAATTACCTTGGTTGGAAAAGACCTTAAAGATCATGGAGTTCAACCATCAACCTAACACTGACAAGTTCTTAACTAAACCATATCCCTAAGTACTATGTCTATATGAGTCTTAAGTACCTCCAGGGATGGTGATTCCACCACTGCCCTGGGCAGCCTGTTCCAGTGCCTGGTAACCCTTTCAGTGAAGAAATTCTTCTCAACATCCTTTCTGAACCTCCCCTGGTGCAACTTGATGTCACCCCTTACCCAGACAAATTCAAAGTAACACTCAAAAAATAAAATAAAGAACAGGTTTTAAACACTGACACTGATCTTCACAGTGTGTGCTTGGCTACCAATAGATTTTTAAGTAAAAACATTTATCCGAGGGTTTTGTTTTGGGTTTTTTAATTTCCTTAAAAATGATTTATCTGCCATAACATCAGGATACCAGAACCTGATGGCTAGCAGTAGTATGGTTATAGTAAGCAGGTTGATCTTATGGCAGATACATACCTTTCTAGTACTTTCTAGCATAAATAATTCCTGAGTTTCATTTTATAAATATTCCATCTTGAAAGTTAAAATTTTCCAAGCTGGAATATTAATAAAACTCAAGTGTTCAAGTTCACAGAAGTGAAAAAAAACAGGTTTATCTACATGGTAATGATGAATTATTAATTCAAATAATTCCTTCAAGGGAAAACAAAATTAAAAAACCCTCACACACAAGTAGTTTAGGAAAAGTTGCCAGACAACAGGAGTACTCAAAAATAAACATATTAAAAAGTTAAGATACTTGGCTAACCTATGAACTCATTGCCTGAATTGTAGTAAAAGCAGTAGTTAGAGTATAGAGAAAATACAGTGTAGGTCTTTCAGTAGATGACTGCCTGGCTTTGTAAGATGTAAAATATTTTATATCCTCCTTGATTCACCAACGCTTCTCAGGATTGATACAAGTTTGATAAGAAATGTAATCATTAGATGATTTGTTTTTTTCTATTTCCAATGGATTTATTTTTCTTTAAAGAAAAATTATGCCTGTGGAAACTTTCTGATTCTGAAAATAAAGCTGTTCTGCTTAGTTGCTTAAAAATACAAAATCGTGCCAACTGTTGTAATTGTGCAAGGAAATCCAGGGAGTCTATCTTCACAAAGAAAGATGACATAACACCAAGCCATATTGCCATGATAACCTCAGTTAGGACCTCCAAGCTGCTGAATCTGTAGACCTACTCTCTCTGGCACATATTCATTCTGAGGAGTCCAAGACAACTTCAATATAGGATGCTGATGTTCCAAAGTTTCCTGGTGCAAATTTAGGTCCAAGAGGGGATCATAGGATTAGAGAATAAATTGGGTTGGAAGTGATCTCCAGAGAACACCTAATCCAGCCTCCTGCTCAAAGAAGAGTCCACCATAGCATTAGATTAGGCTGCTCTAGGCCATATCCACTACCACTCTGTTTGTGTCCAAGGATATTTGTTTATCTCATGGGACAGATGTTCCATCAGGCTAATGATGAATCCTGGAGTTAATCCAACTCCAATTTTCACAATACAGTGCTTGGAAACAACCAGAGAAACTCATGTATTAAGGGATAACCAAGTAGACAGGATATCTAATGCTGGAGGCTATAAGCTCCAAGGCTGGCCTGAACAGAGAGCTACCTAGAACCTGGGCCTCACAAACCAGCAATCTTGGAGAGCAAAATCTGTATGTTTCAGAGGCACAGGGAAGCCAGAACATTTGGTGTTTTGAGATCTTACTTTCAATGAATTTGTAGTTTTCCACAAAGCTTGGACTCACTAGAAAACTCACCACCAGTGACACTTTACCCTTCAGGAAAAGGGAAATTTTTCCAGTAGAGAAGTCTGAGTAATTAACAATTGCATTTTAGTTAATGTGCATTTATAGTTCTACAATGTCTCCTCCGAAGGAATGCTAAAATCTGATGAACTAAGAATACTTTGTTCATTGAACAGAGACATAGAGAAATTACAAATCATGACTCAGTTCCTAGCAAAACCAATTACAATTCTATTCTAGTGTCACTGGTGTCTAAACAGTTCACAGAATATGTGTAGACTACTGGAATCGGGACATACTAGCTCTTATATCCAGTTTTCTGACATTATTTCCATGCTTTACTATGTAAAGTGGACACATAGGGAAAACCAGATCCAAAGTCCAAAATACTGAGCTTTCAAAACTCATCAGCTTCAGCAGTTTTTACAGAAGCTAAGAACCTGAGAAAATATCAGCATTCAACATTGTCATTATATGTTGTTTTAGATTTATAGGTGGCACATTGATCTTTTACGGAGAGCTACAAAACTGTAAAAAATAATAATCTTCTTCCAAAAATTCAAAACCAGTGAGGCCAAGGAAATGCAACAATTAGGCTAACTCTCCCTTCAAGTTAGGTATGCTTAGGTCATAATATTATTATAACATCAAACCAAAGAAGGAAGAAAAAACACCTTACTGCAAGATTACAGATACACCAAAATATTGAAAACTATAGTTTAGAAAATAATGGTGAACTTCTCATAACATATATGTAAACTATATCGACTTTTTCTTTAGTAGAAACAACAAAATCAACAAGAGCTACAACAGTATTCATACTATTCACTCTATTACTTGGCCACTTTTTGTACTACATAATGATTAAATGAATCATATGGTGTTGTTTCACTTTTGACCCCCAAATCTCTCTCCTCCCAGCTTTAAGATTAATCTTCCAATTTTCAGGTTTATGCAGTCATTCAAGCATTCCGTATGCTGACTCACACTCTTGCCAAGAAAAGACATAAGATTTGTAAATAATCTGAAGTTAGTGTTTCATTTTTTTTCAAATCAGCATTCCTTTGTCCTCAGAAACAAGCAATGTGGATTCATGCAGGAGGCTTCACAAGTTATTTAGGCAGCTTGAATATGAAAAACTTCATAATTCTGTTAAATTAAGACCCCATTCTGATACTAGTATTTGAACATGTATTTACTGCAGTAACTAATACTCTTCCTAAGAATGGACAATTGTATTCTTTTGGAACAGAAATGCTGCCTCTGGCACCCATGAATACAATTGAAAACCAAAGACCACACAGTTCAGGTTACAGAGAACACTCCATCTTCAAACACACTAAAACCCTAACAAGTTTTTTGTTATAAAACTTATACATTGCCATACATTTTTTGACCCTCCCCATAGGAAATGGTTAAAGACCAGCACTTTTTGTTTCCCTTTCCATAAATTGTGACACATGCAATGATGTATACCAATCTCCTTCCATAGCACTTGAAAACTCAGCAGCACAGTCTTCTTCATCAGGGGTAAAACTTTCTAAGCATTATTTAGCAGCATACAGGCACCCAGTGCCTCTGTAATGTGGCCAAAAGACGAGAAATTCAGACAGAATTTCAGGTCAAGCTTGTTGTTTTGTGTGGGTGAGTGGTTTTGTGGGTTGTTTGTTTTGGGATTTGGTTTTGGTGGTTTTTTTTTGTTGTTGGCTGGGCTTATTTTGTGATTTGTGTTTGGATTTTTTTAAGTACTTGTCAACTCATTTCAGCATTATCAGAACTCTACCAAAACATGCTGACTCAGACTCATTCTACTTCAGGACTTTTGCAAGCTTCAGAGGAAGGTGTTTTGTCAGCTGTATACAAAATTCTTACTAAATATTCTGTGATCATTGTCACAGTTTGGCATGAGAACTTTATTGATGTTGTATAAAGTTCTTACATATTGGTCAAAGGCTTTTCCTTGTGATCCAACTCATTGTTATTTTGACTGTGCTTTTGAAACAGAACTATACAAGCAATGTGCTGCCCTGCAAACCATGAAATAGAGGACTTCATCCTACTTTGTCAAAGGAGCAGAGAACTGAGAAAAGATTTGGAATGTGATAGTAGGGCAGATGAGAGGCCAGTGCAGAAGAAGTTTATTTCCTTTGAAATTCAACACCACACCAATTCAGAAGAGATTGACAAGTCAAGTTTTAAAGGTTTCCCAGAGGAAAAGGACATCAGTGCAGAGAGAAGAAAGACTGAAAGTTGGGGCTTCCTGGAGAAAGATACTTTTACTAGTTTCTCCAGCTGCTTATTTCTCACGGCCTTATGTCCCCCACAGCCTGCCTGTAGTTATTTCTTTGCGTACCTGTTGCCCTCTTAACTTATAGTTTTATTGTAATTCATAATAAGCAATGATGCTTGTCTAGTAAAAGTTTCATATTTTTAGCAGTCTTTTCCACAGACCTTGGGAATAAACAAAATCAGTGGATTTAATGAAGATAATTATACTCTTCACTTAACTTCTGATTACTAAGGTACAAGAAATATTGGGTTAAGAAACCATCAGTCTTACTTGTTAAGTAGTTTGTTTGGCCTCACTTTACAGGCCACATCATTTCCTGCTCCTATCACTATATGTTTAATAATTAATTGGGTAGTACAACCATATTCTTTTAGCCTTCAGCAGTAAACATGGTATTGTAACTGTGTCCTAAACCATTAAAATATTTTCTTGTGTCTCTGTTTGCAGAATAAAGTATTTTCAAAAACAGTGTTTCCTTTTGCAAGAATGAGACTCAACATCTTTCAGGTGGACTACAGTATATTTTATGTTAAAGACTTTGAAGGATGTATTACTCTTGTACATGCATCTGTAGGAATTTCCCAGCTAGGAAATCAAGTACCAGTAAGGTATTATACAGTGTGAACTACTATAAAGACACCACAAATCTGTCAACAAAATAAATTCCAACATTTGATACTAAGCAAAATGTCTGTCAGATCCTTTCAGATACCATTACTGCTCTTTTCCTGCTCATAGGCCAGCGTGTGTCTATTAGCTCGTTAGGGCATCATTAAAGCTTATATATTTCCCTAAGCAGTTGGAACTGCCTACTTTGAAACTCAAGACAGCTGCAATCACAGCTTAAAAGACTGTTTATCCTCAGACTTCTGCCTTTCCCCAGGCATAGGTCTTTCCTAGTGCGTATACTACAGATTTTTTTTTATTTTTTTTTCTGTAGCTTCTTTATGCATTTCTCAACAGATAAAAGGGATTACAGTAAAGTGCATGTAATCTGCTGACCATACTGAGCTCTAAGGCATTTCAGTCTACACTCCCTGCCTCCGCACTATCATAACTAGAAAGACAGGGGCAGTTAGGGCAAACTCTTGCTCAAACTTACAGTGAAAGCAGATGAATAGCAGTAATTTGAAGTAGGCAAGGGTCATATTCTTTCTCTCAGTGTTACAGTTACTTGATCTGTTGAGTTTTAGCCAAAATGTCCCTGTCAGAGAAAGCACCAAATGATGCCAGGGAAATGTGAGTACGAGACCATAAGGCAAGAGCAAAACTTGTCAATTAGGAAATACCTTGAATATACACTTATATACTTTCCAGTGAGACTTCCTGAATGAAGATCATGTATCTTTTGGGGAAGCTTCAGTAAATATGAGGCATTTTAACATAATAAACCTAGAAAATACCTGGAAATCTGAAAATTGTCCATATTAGACAAATTGTCCATTAAACCTAATTTGCATCAACATAATAACAAAAAGTAAAAGATAACATGACAAAGAGTACAAATATGAGATAATTCGTTTCTACTCTTACGAAAGCAGGAGACCTCAACCACAATAGCACAAAAAAAAACATCTTTAGGGCCCAGTTAAATCATAATTCATAGAATCATAGAATGGTTAAGGTTGGAAGGGACCTTAAAGATCATCAAGTTCCAACCTCCTTGCTATGAGCAGGAACACTTCACACTAGACCATGCAGCACAAAGCCTCATCCAACCTGGCCTTAAACACCTCCAGGAAAGGGGCATCTACAACCTCCCTAAGCAACCTATTCCAGCACCTTACTACCCTCCATCCCTACCCTCTCTGGTGAAAAGCACCTCCCGAGCTTTCCTGTAGGCTCTCTTCAGGTACTGGAAGGGTGCTATGAGGTCTTCCTGGAGTCTTCTCTTTTCCATGCTGAGCAGCCCCAACACTCTCAGCTTGTCTTCACAGCAAAAGAGCTCCAGGGCTTTGATTATCTTTGTAGCCCTTCTCTGGACCCTTTCCAACAGCTCCATGTCTTTCCTGTGATGAGGGCCCCAGAACTGTACACAGTACTCCAGGTGGGGTCTCACCAGAGCAGAGTAGAGGGGCAGAATCACCTCCCTGGCCCTGCTGGCCACACTTCTTTTGATGCAGCCCAGGATGCAGTTGCTCTCTGGGCTCCAGCACACACTGGTGGCTCATGTTGAGCTTCTCATCTACTACCACCCCAAGTCCTTCTCCTCAAGGCTGCTCTCCAGCCATTCTTCCCCCAGCCTGTATTTGTGCCTGGGGTTGTGCCAACGCAGGTGGAGGACCCTGCACTTGGCCGTGTTGAACTTCATGAGTTTGGCATTGGCCCACCTCTCAAGCCTGTCAGTTTCCCTTTGGATGGCATCACTTGTTTTTAATCTCTAATTGCTTTTATTATAATCTCTTTTATAATCCCTAATTGTGTTTTTAAGCCTATTTTAACTTAAATAATAGAATTTGTTTTTCTTATTTTATTTTAATCTGATTTTAATTTTGGGTCTCCTAAAAATTAACAGCCTATAGAAAATTTACAGGAAAAGACATACAACTCCCCATATATAAGAAGGGATGGAAGGATGACCTAGGAAATCACAGATCTGTTAGTTTGACTTTGGTATCAGGGAAGATGATGGAACAGATCATCCTGAGTACAATTATGCAGCACATTCAGGACAACCAGGTGATCAGGCCCAGTCAGCATGGGTTCATGAAAGGCTGGTCCTGTTTGACTAACCTCATCTCCTTCTATGACAGAGTGACCCACTTTTTGGAAAAGGGAAGGGCTGTAGATGTTGTCTACCTTGTCCCACAGCATTGTCCTAGAGAAGCTGGCTGCTCATGTCTTGAATGTGCATACAGTTTGGTGGACAAAAAGCAGGTTGGATGGCCAGGGCAACTAGGCTGATTAGAGGTCTGGAGAAGAGGTCTTATGAGGAGAGGCTGATGGAGCTGAGGCTGTTCAGCCTGGAAAAGAAGAGGCTGAGGGGAGACCCCATTGCTCTCTACAGCTACCTGAAAGGAGATTGTAGTGAGGCGTGTGTTGGCCTCTTCTCCCTGGTAATCAACAATAGGACAAGAGGAAATGGGGTCAAGCTGTGCCAGGGAAAGTTCAGGCTAGATATTAGGAAAAGTTTCTTCATAGAAAGCGTGGTGAAGCATTGGAACAGGCTGCCCAGGAAGGTGGTGGAGGCACCATTCCTTGAGACATTCAAGAAACAGGTAGACATGGTGCTTCGGGAGTGTTTCAATATTTTTCCAGTATACTGATATACTTCTCAAGAAAAAATAAAAAATCATTAAGTGGCACTCAACACTACATTCAAGTAGTCTAGGCTCTTGAATACTTGCTAACAGAAGAATACTTAGTAAAAAAAAAAAAAAAAAAAAAAGCAGTAGAATTGCTTCGTTACAAATAAATGTACAGGTTTTGATTGCGTGAAAGACATAGGCCAAAAATAAATGGCATCAAAACCCTGAAAGCAATCAGAAGTACAAAAATAAGATAAAAGCATTCCTATTCAAGCTAATTTGGCATTTTACTCTCTGATGGCAATATAAGAATTGCTAATCACAAGTACTGTTTTTCTGTAGTACAGAAAAGCTATGCAAAGACATCTGTATTTGTGGGCCTCCTCCATTAATTAACATATGGTCACCACATGGGATGCTGACAATTTTATACATTTGGTCTTTGCACTTTGTTAATTTATCTTAAAACAAAATTACTCAGATAAGCAGTAATTCTGAACATCGTTCCTCTGCTTTCTTCAAACACCAGATCTGTTAAAGCTGGATTTAAAAGAGCTGCAGAAATACAGAAAACTTATGCTAAACTCTGAGATCAGCCTCGAACATGCTGTCCATTTCACAATCCAACATTTGTGTAAAAAACTTAAAAAGCAGACACTCGTAGGTAATGGAGTGAAAAAAATATATATTTATTGAAAGCCAGTTTTCTTCTACCCATTTGGTTTGAAAAGAATATTTTGTAAGAGTAAAAAATATTTCATGTCTGTCTTCCAGCAGGTTTACAGATGCTGGAACCACAATACCCTACACACTTTCCCCCCGCCCCTCCTCATCAGAAAAGAGGCCTTGTCCTTAACATTGCATCAACATATTGAAATGAGATATCTTTTATGAAAAAGGACCTATTTGTCTGTTATGAACATTTGCCCCCAAACCAAAGTGACCAAGTGCTGTGAGAGAACCCTTGATATCAAGCGGGAAGGTGAACATGACTAAATTCCCAGCTCAACCAGTTTGCTGTCTGTTTATTCCTAGTAAGCTATTTTGAAGTCCTTTTGGCACTGTTGTCTTGTGCTGCTTTAAAGGCAATATTTTCTTTAAGATTTTTAAATCCTTAATATTGCTGATCAGTCTTGCAAAGTTCCTCCTGAGAATCTTCAGGGTAGTTCAAGTGATTCCTATAGTTTCTTATTTTTATAAACTAAGCACTTACCCTTACTCAGGGAGAATAGAGGAGGAACTTGTAGCTCACTTGAATTAAACTGGAGAGAAGACCTACTGAAGGCAACACAACTTGTCACTATCAGATTTAATGTGGCAGGTCAAACTTGACACAAGGTCATAGAATCTTTCTCAGATTGCTTAGTCGTATAGCAACTACCCTTTACAATGTCTCTGCTAAGTTTTTACATCTGTTAAACTGAATTAACTAATTCAAGTTGAATCCTTCCTTCCCCTCTTACTCCCCCTTGATTTTTTTTCTAGTTACAAGGAAGCTGAGACACAATTCTAGCAGAGATATTTAAAGACCAACTGTTCGGTTTTGCTCTGTGATGCAAATTTAATTTAAAAAGTATCTTTAAACATGGCTTTTAAGTGAATTTGGTCGGTCTTCCCTTACAAGGTTAATCTGTTAAATTTTAACATATCAACTAATTTAGTTGCATGGTCCTACAGCCTTTCCTAGCAAACACTAGGTTAAGCCTTACTTTATTCAGGCTTGTCACAGTTTGGCTCAGGATCAGCAATTAAACTAGTGACAATAATGCTCTTGATCCCCTCCACACAGCAGCTTTCCATTTTAGGTTGTTTCATACAAGACGACAGAAGCCATCAGTGAATAGAGCAAATTATTTCTCAGTCTCTGGTAGATGATCATATGGTGGAGCTTCTTGAGCCCGTCTCACCACTTCTTCTGGTGACATTCCAAAGTGTGTGCCTTCTGGCCAGTTTGTAATTGCTTCTACAATCCCTGGATGATTAGGCCTTCCTATTTGAGCTCGCTGCATAATTAAAGCAGTCCATTTACTCTATATTGCATCAATGGCATGTTGGATAGGAGAAAGGTTACTCTGGAACATGAAGCTCAGTACTGGTAAACTGGGTGCCAGGAGGAGCTGCACTTCAGTACCGATCACTTCCAGAGCGGCTCTAACTCCTTCATATGCTGCAGGTATTTCCTTTTCAGCTGCCATGTAGTTGGCCTTGGAACCTCTGTAGCCCTGGCTGCAGAATTCCAAGGGTTGACCTTGAGTCCTCCATGGTGCTTTCTGCCATAGACTCCAGGTAGGACTGTTGTACCTGACTGCAATGTAGAGCACATTCTTGATGTCTCGCCCTGTTCAAACAGGTTCAAGGACCATTGCCTGCACCATCTCCTTTTTGACCTGCTCAAAGCTTTCTGTTGGTCAGGGCCCCATTTAAAGTCACTCTTCTTTTGGGTCATATCATAGAGAGATTTCACAATTTGACTGTAATCAGGAAAATGTATTCTCCAGAAACCAACAGTCCCTAAAAGAATTTGGATTATCTTTTTACCTTTCTCGAAAACTTCACCCCACACAATGATGTTGTTGATGTGCTGTTGTACATCCAGGTGATAAGGAGCTCCACCTTTCTCCAGTGCAGCGTGGATCCGTCCATGGCAAATGGTTGAGCTGTGTTTCCACCTCTGGGGCAGACGATTCCAGGTGTACTGGACTCCCCTCCAGGTGAAAGCAAACTGTGGCCTGCTCTCTGGTTCTAGAGGAATAAAGAAGGCATGAGCAATGTCAGTAGTGGCACACCACCTGGCTGCTTTTGACTCCAGCTCATACTGAAGTTCTAGCATGTCCGGCACAGCAGCACTGAGTGGTCGTGTAACCTCATTCAAGCCACGATAGTCCACTGTCAGCCTCCACTCACCATCAGGCTTTCGCACTGGCCAAATAGGACTGTTGAAGGGTGAGTGAGTCCTGCTGATCACTCCTTGGCTTTCCAATTGCCGGATCAGTTTATGGATGGGGATCACAGAGTCTCTGTTGGTGCGATACTGTCGTCTATGCACTGTTGAAATGGCAATTGGCACCTGTTGGTCTTTAACCTTCAGCAACCCCACTAGAGAAGGTTCATCTGAAAGGCCAGGCAAAGTATGCAGCTGTTCAGTGTCCTCAGTCTCTATAGCTGCTATACCAAAGGCCTCTCAGTACCCTTTCAGGTCCCAGAAATATCCTCTTTTGAGATAGTCTATGCCAAGGATGCATGGAGCATTTGGGCTAGTCACTACAGGGTGCATTTGTCACTCCTTACCAGTGAGGCTCATATCAGCCTTCTGTCACTCCAGAAATAGTGACAGATTCTGTCCCTTTACAATTTGATGGCATTAGGGTGCAATTTGCACCAGTGTCCACCAAGGTTTTATACTTTCGTAGTTCTAATGTGCCAGGCCACCGCATCCACAGAGTCCAGTAAACTCAGTTGTACCTTTCTTCCTCCTGGCCGGAGGCAGGACACCTCTAATGTTGAGCATTTGAGGTTGATGCACCATCCTGGTTGAAGGACTGGTTGCTGGAGACTGGAGCAGCCTTCTTCCTGGGAGGACCATCTCCTGCATTTGTTCTATTTAACAGCTCTTGTACACATATCTGGAGAACAGCAGTAGGTTTATTGTCCCAGGTTCTCATGTCCTCTTTATAATAATTACACGAGTCACCCCGCAGGTGGTGTCGAAGTGGGTCCTATCTCTCTCACTGCTGTCCCAAAGCAGGCTGTCTCTTAATGGCTGCAACACGAGACAAATCGTCTCTAGGGAGATACTGGGGTTGACTTTCCCATCTGTTCTGCATCTTATTCCTTCTGTCAGTCATTTTTTCAATGGCTGAGGTGTGGAACTGATGGGGATCAGAGAACATGCCAGTGTATTGTCATGCTTTGAAAGCCACTTTACGTACAGTTGGTCTTTCATAGTCATTAAAACATCCCATGAAGGAGAATATATGGGCACGTGCTGCTGGTACAGCCTGTGCAAATCTCCAGAACATGGGCATGTCGCACAGGACATCATCAGGATTTGTAATCCCTTGGTTATCATAGATTACTTCTCGCACGGATAATTCTGTCAAATACGTGATGGCTCTTTCAAGAGCGTATGTTCTGCTTCAGCGCCAGTCAATGTCACCCTTATGGGATTTCTCTCCCTTATAGCTGAGTGGTAGTTCCTGTCTTACTACCAAATGCTCTATCAATACCAGCACCCATGGCCAGGGATCCCAACTTCCCGGCTTCTCTTTCATCCATATCTTAGGTTTCAGCCCCACTACCAAAGCATCGGAGCAACCAACAAAGAAGCGTCTCACCTTCATTGAAGGTACAGTCCTTTCTCATGAGGTGTAGTTCCTTTAGAGAGAAAGGTTGGACAAGATTGTCATTACCATCTGCTTGAGAGTGGCCTGCTTTTCTATCTAATTGAGAAGGGCCTGTTCCTTTATCTGTTTTAGAAGTGTCTGCTCCTTCAATTACATCTTTTAACATAGCTTTTAAAAAGGGGTTCTCTACTGTTAAACGTGTTCTTGTGGTTTTGGATGGCTGTTTCTTTGCTTTGCTCCTAGTCACAGGATTAAGTTTAACTATTGTTTGTTTGGATTGAGTGGGGATGGCCTTAGTCTTAGTAACAGCAGTGGTGGCAGCAACCTTGCCTGTGCGGAAGTGGATTATGATCACCCTATACATCCTCAGTACATTATAAACATTCAGCAGAAGTGAAACAATGCTATTTAGGTCAAAAGATGGAAGATTCAGCCCAAGAGAAAATGAAGAAAACTGGACCTGCCATTGCCAACATAGATCTTTCTGTTCACATAAAAATCCTTACTATACAGTGCCACTTTATAGATCAGTATCAAAACCCCTGCTATCAGTAAATGGCTTATCACATGATAGACTATGGCTTTGGCTACAGTCTTGTTGATAAACCATAAAACAATAAAAAGAGCAGCTACACAGAACAGTATTATCCTGGCTGCATATCACATATATGACTGCATACTGGGAAGAAGGTCCGGCAGAAACATTGCAGAAAGTGTCTGTTCAGTTTTCAACCCATCAACATATTCAGCAGAAATGTTGCCCGTACCTCTCTGAGGGACTTCTCCCACCAGAGGTGGAATTTTAAACATCCAGCTAATTTGTCAGAATTTATAGCCTGGGCTTAAGATATAGTCCCACACTGGGCATCAATATATTACTGTCATGGTTTGGCTCAGGATCAGGAACTAAACCAGCGACAATAATGTTCTCAAACCCCTTACCCTCCCATGCAGGTAGGGAAAAGAGAGAGAGAATAAAGAAGAGAGACTTTGCATATTGAAAACTAAACTAGACAGCTTTAATTAAATACTAATGATGTAAGAAAACAGGGATGCCTTTCCTGTTGCAGTTTGAGTCTAACACAACAAAGAAACAGCCACATGGCTGCTCACTCAGCTCACTCACACACACTGGGATGGGAAGGACAAACGCCAACTAGAAGCTCATGGGTTGAGACAAAGGACAAGGAGGGTTCTTCACCCATTAAGGTCCCAGGCAAAACAGACTCAACTTGGGGAAAAATAATAATTTAATTTCACACTAATCAAACACACACAACACACAGACAACACAAAGAGCAGGGCTTGCACATGTTACCCCCACCCCTCCCTTCTTCCCAGGCCTGAATTACTTTGTTCCCTGTTTCTCTACCACCTTCCCCTCAGCTGTACAGGGGGACAGGAAATGGGGTTTAGAGTTAATTCACAGTCTGGTGCTTCCTGCCATTCCTTCCTCCTCAGGAAGAAGGATTCCTTACAGTCCTCCCCCACTTCCCCATGGGGTCCCGCCCATGGGAAAGTCTTTCACGAACCTCTCTTTCATGAGCCCTTCCCATGAGGTCAGGAGCAAGCTGCTCCAGCCTGGGCTTCCCACAGAGTCACAGGCTGCTTCAGGAACAGTCACCACCCCTAGAGCAAGGGTCTTCCACAGCTGCGTAATCCAAGTTCACTGGCAGCAAATCCAAGTCCACTGGCAGCAAAATCCAAGTTCAACCCTCCTGGCACCTTCAGGGAATGTTCCACCACATTCCTCCATGAATGCAGGGGGATAGCCTACCATCTCTCCATAGATTGCAGGGAAACTTTTGCTTGGGCACCTTCTTCCTCACCAACCACGGGCACCATTTTGCCTCTCCTGCTCAGCTCTTTCTTTACTGCTTGCTCTGCTCAGGTCTTATATCAGTTCTTTTGTATGAGAATCGCAAAATTCCATCCAGCGTCTCTCTAATGGCTCCTTGGCTCGCTGGTTTTGGAGCTGGGGGAGCATCTCAGCTTCTTATCAGAGCCACCCCTGAGGCCTGTTCCCCACTACCAAATCAGCACACTTTCCCCACCCCCACCAACTCCCACAGCACTCTCCTGAGCTGTGAGCAGTTCTGAAATGTCCTGAAGTGCTGCTGGAGAGAGAGGCAGAGCAGACGGGAGAGTTATGAGAGTCAGGAACACATGATCCTAGGGATCAATGGTGATGGATAAATTGAGTCCTCCCTGGATGCTGGCTATGGATGGAAGAGAAGGGATGAAGAAGCAGGAAGGGGCTTGACTTCTATGATCCCTGACCTTATACTTAGATCTACGTAAATATTATGGGATGGAATACTCTCTTTGGATAGATTTGCCATCTGTCTACTCTGCTTCTCTCTGCAGGAGGGTTGTAGATATGGCTCTTCTGCTCCTTTAGCATTTGAGGCCACAAATTCAAAAAGCAGAGCAAAGAGTCCTTGATGCCTGGGCAGTATCTATAAACATTCCAGCGTTATCGGTCCGCTAGCTGGAAAACTTGATGCTACTTAAAATTGAGCTCACTGAAGGAAAAAAATATCAGTAAAAAGAAAATTGGCTTCATCCTGGCTCAAGCCAGGACAAGGCTCAGAATTCAAATCCAGCATTTTTCTATGGTTTGCAGTTTCTACACTGTTGTTTGTTAAATTTCTTGAAATTAGTTTCAATACACATATTTGTATATATTTGCCTAGTTAAAAACTGACCAGTCACAAGCTGCTTTCATCTAAAGGTTCAATTTTTGTGGAAGATTCCATGAACAGTAGAGTGGAAAAAAACCTCCTCCTCTAAAAAACATTTAGACTGTGTGGTTGCATTGTTTTTTTGCAAAATAAATATATGCTTTAAAATAAGAACACTGAGTGTTTTTTACTTGGCTTCTGCTTTCTAACCCCTTGGGTTGTACTTCACATCTCATTACCTCATTGTTCTTCACAAGGTTTTATAAGCTTGTGTACAACTTCTCAGTGACTGCCAGGGGTTTTCATATTTTTTCCTTTTTTTTCCCTTTCCACTCCATCTTCGCATATTACAAGTACAAAAGGTTTTTAAACTCTCTCCTAAGACTTCTTGTATACCTGTTAAAAAAATACTTCTCACACTGACTTGGAGAGTTGGCTACAAAGTTAGAAGGAGGAGAAGAGTAAACGGAATGCTTATTACTGAATCAGATATTAAAAAGAAGAAATCTCATTTTTTCCCATTTTAAAAAGAACAAATCTCAGAAAAACAGAGATATTTCTCTTCCTGCTAAGACAGAATAATAAATATGCCACCTCCATGGTGAGATTTAAAAACTCCAGGTAGCCTTTTTAGGAAGAACTATAATTGCTTAGAGAGTTTGTGTCCTTTTGAGCTTCCAAAGTCCATTAAAGCTAAAATGTAACTAGAAATAAAAGGAAACTCGACAGACCAAAGAAAGTTATTACTGACTTATTTTCTAACCTTCAGACTAGAGAATGTACAAGAGAAGGGGAATTTAAGAAAACTAGACCAAACCACACACATACAAAAGAGGTTTACTTTATCTGTAAAAATATATATTTTTTAAATTACATAAGTTATACATTCTCGATTTTCTCAGCAGAGGAATCATGAAAATCAGATACTCTGCCTTACCTCATTCAGAAGAAATAAAAACAGCTACGATAAGTCACCTTTACAGAAAGAAGATGCCTGACTTGGTCAACATCAAAAATTTGCATTTAGTTCTCACACGTGTGGAAGTGCACAGCACACACACACAAAAAATTCAAGCAGAGAACACATTTACCAAAAGGCCTTGAAATTTGTGTAATTAGAACCAAAAATAATACAAAATACCTCAAATGTACTATCAACCAAAACAAATTCTCACAGCAAACACCATATCTAAGTACTGCAAACACCTGTGCTTTCAACCCATTCAGCAAAGAAAATACTTGAGACATCTTACTCTACTTTGTCAATTTCTTTTTTTTGCAAATAAATCCAAGGAATTGGGAAGTATAATAAATGGATAAATGGATAAAGGATCCTTACTAACGTATAATCATTATTAATTTAGGACTCCTGATTATTTTCAGTGTGCTTTTAAATTAGGCCAAATACATGCACGGCAGACCTATTGAGCAAGCCTTAGAAATATCAGGCCAATTTTAATTTTTTTAGTTTGTGTTGGAAGTCTACAAGCTTGTGCTCTATAAGGTAAAAACTCTGTTAAAGAGCAAAATTTTCAATCTTTAACAAAGATGAATGGTAAGCAGTAGAGGAGATGAATGGCGAAACAATTTCAGCTATGCATTTTAGGTGATTCTTACAGTATCTTGCAAAGTGTATCAGATAAGTCAACTTTAAATAATGATACAGAAAAGAGCCCCTCTGTTTCCTTCTCAGGTCTCATCCCTGTACAACAGTAGTCAGAACATTAGATCCAAAAAACTCCATCAAAATTCCATTACCTTTCAATCCCTTAGTCAAGCTGGCAAACAAGCACCAACAAACACATCCTTAACCTGGATAATCCTGGAAGCCCCATGGGTCAACTAAAGACACTGTCAAAGAAACTGTGACTCTCCTATGGAGAAATTTCCAGATTTAGGTGCCTTCCTAATCACTGAGATCACTCTGATAGAAGTAGTTCTTACAGAGATAAATTATTAATTCTCTGAAAACATCATAAACATCGGAAGAATGTAGGCAGCTAGAAGCTCAGAATACATGCAACAGCAAGTATCTTGAATGAATGTATTCCCTAAATTCCTATGCTGCCTTTATCATGGACAAGGCCAAAGATATCCATTGGTCACTACCAAAGGTAAGCCAACTCTTATGCCCATGGCTCTATCTGCAAACACACATAGCACTGGTGAAGTTAGAAAGATGTGTCTCCTGATGGGCAGTGAAAACTCATTGCCCAAAACTTGCTCTTAATACAAACGGTGATTATTGCAGACAAACAGTATCAGACACCTGTAACATCTGCTAGATGTTCCACTAGACCAGGTTGCTCAAAGCCCCATCCAACCTGGCCTTGAACACTTCCAGGGAGGGGAACATCCACAGCCTCCCAGGACAACCTGTTCCAGTGTCTCACCACTCTCATAGTAAAGAATTTCCTCCTAATATCTAACCAAAATCTACCCTCTTCCAGTTAAAAACCATTACCCTTTGTCCTATCACTACATGCCCTTGTAAAAACTCCCTCCCAGGCTTTCCTGTAGCCCCTTCAGGTACTGGAAGGCCACTATAAGGTCTCCTTAGAGCCTTTTCTTCTCCAGGCTGAACAACCCCAACTCTCTCTGCCTGTCCATACAGAGGTGTTGGAACTAGATGACCTGTAATGTCCCTTCCAACCCTAGCCATTCTATGATGATTCTTCTCCTCTGTGACATCTGCCACTGCTGCTGCTTTATGCACAAAGTCCTGTTAGTAGACTAGGCTGCTTCAACAAGATCTCCCGACAAGTAAATAGTGGCTCTTACTCATGCCCAAATTTTGGTTTGTCATTTACTATGATATTCTCTCTAGAAATCTAAGTAGTGCTATGACTGATTAATAATTGGTGGCTCATAATTTTCACATTTAAAAGACCAGGCTCCCATTTGCCTTTTTCCCAGGCTTCTTGTATACCATCTGTGTTTGCAAGATATTAGAGCTATCTTTAACTGTGGCATTTTATCAGCCAGGTGATATCATAGAATGGATTGGGGCAGAAAGGACTATAAAGATCATATAGTTCCAATCCCCCTGCCATGGGCAGGGACACCTCCCACTAGATCAGGATGCTCAAAGCATCATATTTTGTATTTAAATATAAAGAGACCTTTCTGATTGAAGCCAGTGTATTTAGAACACCCAAATTACCTAAGCAAACTGCTAGCTAAAAATATTTTAGTTTTTTTTCATAAAAGCAAAATTGATACCAAAATACATATCCAATTAGAAGATGACCACAGGAAAGTTAATTTATACAAAAGGATTTTTTAAAAGTACTTATTTGACTCTTAATTTGCTTTTTTAAATACACAACATATATCTATTTGTCTTGTTTAAAACCTGTATGATGATCAACAGCAACACATTAAGTTACAAATGCCAGGCAGGCAATCTACTTTCAACAGCAGGATAATGTCTTACAAACCTGAGCACAATACAACAATCAGTGAGCATACTTCTACAATCAAGGTGGTATGAAACTCTTCAGCAAAAATATCTCCAATTTATTCAATGGTCATAGAAATGGTACTTCTTCAATCTGTTCTTTTCAAATGCATATACAAAATGCACAATATGTCCTGTTCCAAATTTCTTTGGCTACAGTCAGATTATCCCTGCTGCCTGTTTTATGCATAACCTCAAAAGTACTGCACCTACTTTCAGCATACATAGAAAAACCTGAAAGCCAAAGCGTTGCTGAGTTCTGTACGCTGGGAAGGCATAATTGTTCTTCCTATACTGGGGAAACAAACTAGCACAGTCTACTTGGAAAGTGTGATTGTGGGCAGGTCTCCCTTCTCTTTTGCTGTGCATCAGTGGCAAGTGCCTGAACAAATTTCTTTTAAGACGTAAGCACTCAAATCAAAGAAAATATACCTCCCCACAAATGTTTCTTATGAACTGTGAGAAGACATGAAATATTAAAGGTGGTTAAATGTGAATATAATACCTGGGGAAAAAAGAGACACTGCTCTCCAGGAAAGCAAAACTATTTCCACTAGACCTCAAGAGAAATGTAGTCTAGAATGACAATTTTAATATGCAATGCAAAATGTCTACAAGTAATATAATTTAAAATTTTATGGACCCAGACGCTAAAAAAGTAAAAATCCCTTCCATATTAGAGCTATGTTGCATGAGCCAAATTGATCCTATATTTCTTGAGAAGTGGAATACAACTGGAGAATTCCATGCTAGGCCATCTTTTCCCATTTTAGACATAATATTAAAGATAACTTTTCTCATGCATTTGGAGAGGTGGAAGCAACTGCAGTTTTCACCACTAAAATGAAAAAGGGTACCATAATTTCTTTGTAGACAGTTGAGTTCTTTTGGGATTGTTGCTCTAGCCACTTCAGTCCTCTGTTTCAAATAAGATCTTTTTATACTAACAAATATCTCTACACATCTCTCCAGAGGAATAATAGCATGAAACTATACAAAAACTAAATTCCTTAGACAAGAAGGACGCTCTGCTTACCACACTTTTGCTGGGCCTTGAGTGACTATTCAGCATTACTAAATACTCCACAGAATAACAATTTACTAATAGGCAAAATAAAGTACCATCTTGCTTGATTAATTTGGAAAAATGGTTATCATGGTAACCTCTGAGGCAGGAAAAATATGCCTAACTCTCTAAAATAATCACTTTCACATAAATTCTAGTTATTCTAGTTTCTTCGCCCCCTCATCATTAGTTTTCACTTTATAAGCACAGTGACAAACATACTTTTTCATGAGCATTTAGCTCAGTTGCTGAAAAGATTTATGAACCATAATTCTCTTCACAGCACAATGCAAACAGAGTAAGATACAGGGGAAGAAAGTCAGATGACAAATTGAGATGTAAGGAACTGAGATTTACATGGGGCCTTATCTTTATTTTCTGGTAAGAGAAATCAAAGATTAATAACTTCTGTAACATCTGTTTATCTGATTGATGCAAATAAGACTGTACTACAAGGAAAAAATGCAGTAATTTCAACTGTGGTCTATCAATTTACAGTGTCTTGCACCCAATTCTAATAATTACAAGTCTGGTCAGGCTTGATGGTGCTCTGAGCAATCTATTCTAGTCGGAGATGTCCCTGCTTATTGTAGGAGGGTTGGACTAGATGACCTTTAGAGGTTCCTTCCAACCCCAGACATTCTATGATTCTAGTGAACAATTTCTCCTGTAGTTTTAAATTGCCTTTAATATGTCGATGCAGAAATTACATTTACAAAGCCCTTCCCTGGCAAAGCAGTTCAGCAAATCTTGGAAAGCAGTCAAGATCCAGCTGTGACTAAAAAAAATCTTGTTGTTGAGATTTCATATATACTGTGCATCCAAAGCATTTTTCTAATATACATTTGTTTTCCTGCCAATCCTGCCCCACCCATCCACCTCTTCAGTGTGGTTCCACTGAACCCATAATCTGGTTCTCAACCTCAACATCTGGCACTGAGGAGATGAATCTCCTAGTCTCACAGAGATAGATGCTACCTCCTTTTACCTCCATCTTACACCAGTTTGTAGGAAGGGCGCAAGATGTGACTGCAGCTTTCAGGCTTGGACTCTAGGCAAACTACAGCAGGTTATTTTTAATCTTTCAATTTTTAGACCCTAAGCAATTCTGATAGTTTGATTATAAACAGCCGAGGGAATTTTGCATTCAAAGATCAGTGCTGTGCATTCAGATTTCACTTTCTTTAGCACTTTTCATGTAACTCAAGGACCACCAAGTGAGTAATCATCCTCTTACCTTCACTATCACAATAGAAACATGTGCCTCACACCCATCACCAGCAGTGTACACTTCGAAAACAATTCACTGGGTTCAGGGACTGTAAAACCTGAAGTTGCTGCTCTGAAAGCTAGTAGGCCGTCCATGCATCGCTCTCACTCATCTGAACAATTAATGAAGCTGCCAAAGCTTCATTGTTCCATGTAAGCATCAAGAAAAAACTTCTTTACTGTGAGAGTGACAGAGCACTGGAACAGGCTGCCCAGAGAGGTTGTGGAGTCTTCTTCACTGGAGACATTCAAAACCCACCTGGACACGTTCCTGTGTGATGTGCTCTGGGTGACCCTGCTCTGGCAGGGGGTTGGACTGGGTGATCTTTTGAGGTTCCTTCCAACCCCTAAGATTTGGTGATTCTGTGAAAGGAAGGCATAGCAGAACTGACTGAGGATGTAAAAGAAGTTCTAAGCACAATGACTGCTCCAATTTAAACATCTTTGCGGAAAGTCCTTAACATGTGGCATTACTTTGCAGAGAGGGTTCTGCATATCTGCGAGATAACGTATTTGACTTAAGCTGGCAATGATCATGTCTCCTATCTGTATATCAGCAGACAGACACCCTAGTGATTAATTATCTTTTTAGCATGTCTTTGGTTGTCTAATCTGTTCTCAGCACATTAGTTCATGTCTTTCAAAGGTTTTTCAAAGTTTGTGCCCTTTAGATGTCCTTCAAAAAGATCACTGTCAACAAAAATCTGTGCAGGCTCCCCCAAAATTTTATCTGTTCTTAGATGACAGAATAAATAGCTTTCTACCAATATTTAAGTTCTTGTATTTCAGCTCTGAAAGGGACAGAAACACACTGAAACTTTGTTCAAGCCATCCACAGAGTATCAAGCCTTGCCCAATAATTTATTAAAAAGGTTGTTCACAATTTTGTAATATGGATGTGGAATGAGGTATAATGAAGCTACTGAAAAGCTGACATATTTTGGATTTTAAAAAGCAGCTGTTGCACTTCATGAGTTACTTTCAATATCTGAATTACTAAGAGAGGTCTTTGTCTGAGAAGTAATGAAATCTAGCTTATTTTTAAGATCAGGATTAGACTCTGCAAACCTGTATTAAATAGAATCTAGTTGAGAGGTTTAAGGTTTGCAAAATTTATATGGTTCCCTTACTAGATGATCAGCAGTTGACAGGGATCCCAAGTTTACCACTGCAGAAGGTTAACCTATGGTGAAATACATAACTGGAACATTATAACAAATCCTCCTTCCTCTCCCCCCTCTTCCCCCAAGCAGCATCCTTGGGTGGGCTTAAAGTCAGAATCAAAGGAGAGAAGCTGAGGCTGGGAAAGGGGGGAGGAAAGGTGCTGCATAACACCTGCCTTTTTGTTTCTCACTACCTGAATCTATTTTACTTCACAACAAGTTCTTTTCCCCAGGATGAGTTTGTTTTGCCCACAAAAGTAACTGGTGAGCAACCTCTCTGAGCTTTCTCATCCTGTTATGTCCCCCTGCATACAGGTAAGGACATGGAAGGTGAAGGGGTGAATGAGCAGTTGGATGGGAGTTTGGCTGTTTGTTAGTCAAGGGTAATCTACCACAGTAGGAACAGACTGACATTACTCTTCTAAACAAAATCTATGTATCCACATAAATGAAGTGATAATTCTTACCATTTGGAGTTCTGGGTTTTTTTGGGTTTTACTTATTTTTCTGAAACACTGAGATTCTACGCTATGGTTACATACGCTGGATTGTAATGGATTTTACTCCATCAACAATTTAAAAATGAAAATACACATAAAACATTATACATTAAAATGCATTCCGATAAAAATACCCACAATTTCTTCTGTGAACAATCATTATCAAAATTATTATTCACTCATTCCTGTTTCACACTTGCCTAATTTTAGGTTTAGATAATTTAGTACTGAAAAATCACATAGCCACCATGGTTTTCTATGTTATAAGCCTACCACTGAGTTCATGTAAGGTAACAGTCAACAGCATACTTCTCCTCTTAGGGAAGCTGCAGGCAATTTATATAGCTCTGCTGTTGCTTCTACAGTTAGATATTTGTAGATCCAATCTGGCTTTTAGTAGGTTAATATAAAGAAAGTCAAGCTGCAAGTTGCTATATCAGTCATGCTGACTTTGTACATGTAATCAGTTAATCAATGTCTAGTTAAGCTTTTGATCCCTATAGACATAATGAAAGTTGACTGCAAATCAAAAATTCCTGAAGTTTGTTAGAGAATAGTAGTTAGATTCTTGCAATGTATGAAAGTTGTACCAAGAGGTTGTTGGTTTGTACATAGTGGAATAAACACGAGCATGCTATCAGTACTGCTAAGGGACAGATCACAGATAGTTCAGGTAATGTAGGACCAGATTAACTTTGTTCAACCCCAAAGCCAAGAGCTAATTTCTTCAGAACAAGGTGCTGTGAAAATACATGAGGTCCCATGAAAAATTAGGATTACTGAACTCAGTTCAAACATTTCAAAAGGAAAGTTCAAATGTCATCTGTTGACCAGCAAAGAAACCTAACTGCTGCTTACTTTTACCCAAGTAGTTAGAAGGAAGTCTGATGCATTTAATTCAGCTCCTCCTTACCCAACTGTAGAGTAACTTCCACAGTTATTAGGCAATTTCTAATTATATATAAGATATCTAAGAGATTAAACAAAACCAACACAGCACTGCAAATTCATGAATATTATATTTCTACTAGTTCTCCCACTAACTCTCAATGGCCATATTCTTTAAAAGACAGCTTTATCATGGCTTGTTTATGACTGAAATAAACAAAAAGTGTTGCACTAAGCAATAGCAATTTCGTGTTCCCAACTTAATACCTATGATTGAGTGATATTCTGAAGGGAAGAAAAATTATTCAAGGTTGGTATTTCTCTAAGCAGTCATATGTGTAACTACAGCAAATGTTGCTGTTGCAAAATAATTTCAAACACTGAAGCATAAAATAGTTTCTTATTGTTTTGTTTCTGAATCTATGAAATATACAACAGGCTGTCTCTTTCAGTATCAAGGTAAATTAATGTGGCTTTTATCAAGACAGAAGACCAGGGAAAACTTGAGGACAGGACAAGGAGAGCGGTGGATTGACCACTTTGATAAATTATTAACCCTCCCAATTTAGGCACAGTTTAGATTTCTTCACCCTGCAGATCATGCATTTGATTAAAAGAGGCTTCAGAATTAAAAGTATCACTCATTCAAAGCTCATTCAGTGAGGTATGCTCTATATTCTCTGGCAGCCATCAGTAGCAAGTTTATTGCAAAAAAAAGCTGCAGGACATCATATCAGTCACAGACATTTAAAAAAATATTAAAAGATACACCTGTCTCAGGCCAAAAAAAAAAAAAAAAAAAATCTCCATTTTTCAAAAAGGAAAACGTAACTGGAGTTTCAGCTTCATTCTTTGCTATTCTGAGAAAATCAATAAATGGAATTAAGGAGAAATATTTCCATAAGAGAGTCATGCTCTTCAGCTACTCTGGGAAATCTAAGTTTTGGTCCAACACTCTTCAAATGAAGCAGCCAACAAAGACTGTATCTCCACACATGTTGCCATGTTAAACCAATAACCAACACTCCACTTCTTTATTAATAAAATACAAAGGCATGCCAGATCCTACATCCCTCCTTTAAAAAAGTTTTAAAAGAGGGTAAGAGAAATTTTGACGTTTAAAAACTCTGTATGTCCTCTGGATCTAAACTGAAGCGCTAGTTAGAGCAATTTCTGTTTGAAAAAAGCCAGAGCTACAGTTAGCCCACTTGCTAATAATTTGTCCTTATTTTATTACTTCAAACAAGAGGCAAAAGAGCTACAGAAAACATTTATACAGAAGCAGTCTGGACTTGGAAGCTGACAGCACGGAAATTCCTTAAGGAAAAGTTTACGATCATCTTTTGCCTCCTCTGTACTTGTTCTTCAGTCAGCTGTGAAAGTTCATTTTTCTCTACATTCATTTCTTGACATTACAGCAGAAAAAAGAAGCTCAAGTCACCACCGACATCTTGTTGCATTAAAATTGCTATTAACAAATACATACCAGTCTCCCACCTTGAACATGTTTACAGTATACCATAAGAGACAATAACAGAGAGGACCCCAAGATACAACTGACCTCTCCCCACCCCCTGTCCAACTAAATGTGCCTTAAAGTATCATTTCCTGATTTATTTACCTTTAAATTTCACTAAATGAAAAGTTTCTGCATACTCGGACTTCTTCCAACTAAAAAAAAATGCCAACGTGTCTCAATGATTAACACTCTTTCCTGCTTTACTAAATTATGCTTTAGAGCTCTTGATGTCTAAAAAGTCTATTTTTTCCTAAAATTTTTGGTTTTAAGTCAAAGGGATCCATGCAATTCTATAAGATATATCAGTTGTATTTTTGAGGGGAGGCTAGGAACAGAGACAAAAATAGAGCCTGTACTATTTCTTAAAAAGGTCTGAAGCCACCAGAAGTTCGTGTTCTTGGGACAACGGCAAGACGCAGTGTTATTAACATGTGCTTGAAATAATTTCCAGAAATTAACCAACAACTTTGCCTGAAGCATTGTGACCAATCAAAATTAATTGTATTATTATATTTTTAATATATGTTAAAAACTGAGTAGACCTAAATGTGGTAGAAGATCCGGGCATGGTCCTGAGTTCTAGGTGGCCCTGGCTGAGTGGAGAGTTGGACCAGGTGACCTCCAGATATCCTTTCCAATCACAATGCCTCTGTGAGACTTAATGTATTTTACAGAAGTTATCCTATGAGTCACCATCTAGTATTGTTAACGTGCAAATGCAGCCATATTCTGCACAAAGCATTTATCCAAACTTGATAGAAGGACACAACAATCTCATTGATATATAGGACTAGTAGTTTTTAAAAAAATCAAAATAGAAAGGGAATTAAATGTAGATTAGTAGGTACAGTTACAGCTTTGGATATTACCATTCAATTCCACCACTTTAACATTTAAACATACTTGTTTTTACAGTTTCACTAAAATCTTTCTTGTTGTCCCAGAAATTTCATTCTTATCTCCAAACCTGAATAAGAAAGCTCAGTTCCCACCAAGTCATGTTCCATTGTGTCCAGCTCCATCCAACTTTCTGATGTCTAATATTATGAGCTAATGATGCAGTGTATGCTTTTCAGATTAATATTTTAAATGTTTTTTTTCCTAATTTCTTCCCTGTCTACCCAGTTTAAAGATATTTTATACCATGATGGAAGCACTTTAATAGTTTATGAAATTTTGTATCATGACTCACCTAAATTTAAATTTGGTCAAAACATTTAAAAATTACTAAGTAGAGGAGAGATCAAAATAGCATGACTCTCTAAAACTGCTTTCTTTTGAGAGCCATACTGAAATTGCAGGATCAAAGGATCAATTTAATTGCTATGCAAACCAAATTAGAAGGATATCAATGTGAATAAATACATAACACTAGTATTTTTTATATAGCTAACTCACACCTCTCAAGACCCGGAGTGATAAGTTCAAGAAGGACAGGGATCTGCTTGAGAGAGTCCAGCGCAGAGCTACAAAGATGATTAAGGGAGTAGAACATCTCCCTTATGAGGAGAGGCTGAGGGAGCTGGGTCTCTTTAGCTTGGAGAAAAGGAGACTGAGGGGTGACCTCATTAATGTTTACAAATACGTAAGGGGTGAGTGTCAGGGAGATGGAGTTAGGCTTTTCTCAGTGATGACCAGTGATAGGACAAGGGGTAATGGGTGGAAATTGGAGCATAGGAGGTTCAAGGTGAATATACGAAAACATTTTTTTACTGTGAGAGTGACAGAGCACTGGAACAGGCTGCCCAGGGAGGTTGTGGAGTCTCCTTCACTGGAGACACTCAAAACCCGCCTGGATGCGTTTCTATGTGATGTGCTCTAGGTGACCCTGCTCTAGCAGGGGGGGTTGGACTAGATGATCTTTTGAGGTCCCTTCCAACCCCTAAGATTCTATGATTCTATGATTCTATGATAACTATTCCTAACCTCTGTTTTAAAAACAAACAAACCAAACAAGAAAAACAAACAAACAAACCCAAACAAAACAAAACCCCAAAAATGCTAAGATAGGTAAAAACCTATCCTGAATGCTGTATAACTTTAATGGATTACTGTTCTTTAGTCAATTCTTCACCACACAATTTAAGTTTCTTATAAAATATTAAGTTCTTCATCTAAATCCTTTTAATGCTTTTCACAGAAGGTATTATAAATTGAACGCTGATTCAAACCAGGTGAGAGAAAAGGAAGCCCCTAAGAAAATCAGGTGACCTTCACTACCAATACACACATTTTATTTGAACACAGTTTTCACATTACTCACTAATGAGCAGCCTAGGAAATTCTCACTAAATCTTGGATTTCAGAAAGCATAGGTAGATAGAATATCTATAGCGTTCTGCTGTGTCAAATGTTATTTCAACATATGCTTCCTGACAGTTTGATGTCAGTTATGAACTAAAATAAGTAATTTTTCTGGGGGGAAAAAAATCATATTTGGGGAAAATTTACATAAAAGAGAACAAAAATGACATGCAGAATAGAAATAGAGCTTACATAACAGTAAGAATTAGACAAAACCAGATTCCAATTACAGAAAAACATGTTCCAGGTAGTTGACAACCCAGGCTTGAGACAGGCCTGCAAGACACCTGAAAAGGATGGCAAGGAGCACTTCCCACAGCTTATCTTGGCTACAGCCCTGAGCACTGCATAATTGGATTCCCCACATTAACATATCATTAATGTATCAATGAGCTATTAACATACTAAAATATCCACCCGTAGGCTAGAGGGACCCCTACTAACAAAAAGCCCCTGACTCTTTGAACACGCGTAGTGAAATTCTTGAGCATTGTCACTTTACATGGAAACGAGGAACTAGTTAAGCAATCGTGTGTGCAAATGACAGAATAACATTAGAGATTAAATTATTTTGCAGATTTTTGGGTATAAAGGCAGAATTTGTGTTTCAGGAAACTGAGCTTGCTTTGTGGAATACCACCCTGCTCCCTTTTCTGCACAAACTGAATATTAAAGCAAGTATTTTGACTCCTTGTGTAGATCGGCTTCCTGCACACCAGGTGACAGACACCTCTTTTGGGACAACAAGTTCAGTTCAATACAGTAAGAGCCAATTGCAGAAGAACAAAAATGCTGGTATTATCTGGAGATAATTAACAGAAAGGAACAACTTTCTCTACCTAGACTGTAATAAAATCACAGAAACATGGTCAAAGCAATGAACTGAGATCAAAAATTGAAGATATTAAAGCAGATCAGGTGTACCATTGAGGAACAAAGACATGGAATGTTAGCAGTTGTTGACCAAATTTTGTGCATTAGGCCTAATTACCAGGTGCTGGAAGCCAGGATTAGCACTGAAACTGAAGACTGATAACTTCACCTAACTGAAGACTGATAACTTCACCTCTGCATAATTCCAGGATTGTAGAACACCCTAATCCCGTCTGGAACCACATTGCATGGACCTGTCTTTGATGCAAAGTGGTGTATCAAAATTTTCTGCTCCAGCTAAGCAATGCCATACATCCCCTAACAGTCTGTAACCTCCCTAGCTTGTTTGATAACATGCTAAAAACATAAAACTGTAGAAAATTCAGGTTGCAAGGGACCTCTGGAGGTCGAGTTCAAATGTCTGCTCAGACCAGAGTTAGCTGGAGTTCAACACTTTCACAAAACATCACTGCTCCTGGCAAGTTCTGGCAACACAGAACTGTCTTTCTTTGCATTGTCAGTGTTTGTACTTGTGCATTTTTCAGAGAGAGTCAGAAAATGTTTCCAGATTTTTATAAGCATTAAAACTAAATTAAACAAAACCACAGTGCTAATGCTGCTTGGCATAAAAAAAGGGAAGGGAGGAAAGAGGAAATTGCTAGAGCAATCTTAATTCTAGTCTATTGTTTCAAGGAGCTGAAAGCATCATGGATAAATTGGCTCTTATTCATGCGGTCCTCCAGTGTGGGACACTTACATAACAGAGCATCTCTCTGAGCGTGGCAAGAATTGCTTTATCTGCCCATCTGCGGCAAAAATACTGGGCTTTCAGGCTTTTATGAGTGATGCTCTTCTTAAAGGCCCAGGTCTCCAATTCATAGCACTAGTTGCTGCCTCTGCACTGAGATGGAGTTTTTCCATATTTACCCTCCTGAAGAAAGCAGCACCATAAGATTAACTGTCTAAAGTACCTGTTCAGCTCCTATGGCAGAGCTATTCAAACTGACCCTATATTAGCAAAATTGTGACAGAGCTAATTTTGCCCCTCATATGAAGAAAGAAAAGCAGTAAGACTACACGGGAATACACTTAACTCTCTAGTTTTGATCTATCCAGAGACTGCTGTGACTAATATTGCCTTGGATTCTAGTTGACTGTCCCAGGTCCACAGGAAAAAGTCATCAAAGCCATCAAACAAAAGCAGGTTTCACACACAACCAAAACAAAACAGGAAACATGCAAGTTCTTAAAAATACATTTTTTAATTACTTTGCATTTGTGCAAAATGGATAGTAAGAAAATGTTGCAAAATGGAGCTTGGATGCAATTGTCAGCACCAAAGTCATAGCAGAGAATTAGTGTGTCAGGTTTCAGAGTTGAGAGTGGCTGTAAATCATTATTCTGTTAACAAACTTTTAGTTTCAGTCTCATAGCTCTTCCCTCGTTCCCCTCCCCCCCCCCCCTTTTTTTTTTCCTTTTTTTTTTCTTTTTTGAGAATGCGGGATAAAGTAGACCATTTGTTTTAATTAAGATGCAGAGCACTCTGTGAATAGAGTAAGGGTCAAGAGTGATGCATCACCCTAACACTCAAAACAGGGCATTTAACTTTGGGACAGAACTATCCTATGAGTCAGCTGCACAAAAAAGAATGTTAAACATTCCAAGGAAGGAACTTCATTTGCAAAAAGATGACAGATAAATGGAGACTAAAGAAGATTAAAATATTTTTCCCTCTAAAAATCAAAATGTAAATGCAAATATATTTTTTTCTTTTGTTGATGTAAACCATTGCCAAACATGCTTTGGGGTTTTACCTTTTTCTATTGCAAAATGTCACTGTATTAGAACTTGAAAGGAAGTGCCCTATGCCAATTCTCTGTTTGTCAAATGCACCTTCAGCATTTTTCTCATTTTTAAAGTAAAACAAGTAAAATGGTAGCTTTTTTGTATTTATTTGCTACTGATTTGGCTTTTATCGTATGTACCCCTCTTTACATGTTGAATGTAAAGTGTTTATGAAGCGTTTAACCAATGATCTCATCTTTATACTAAGAGATTACTAAGATGTATAGTTCACTTGCTAACTAGAATTTCCTGATCTAAAATCTTCTTGCTGTGTTGAGCTGAGTGAAATTAATGGTGCTGCACCAGTTTCAGAGTTTTGTCTCAGGAGTTCATCAAGCCTAATGCGTTCTGCTTTATTTAACTGTCATGTAGTTGATAAGTATTCTCCACATAAGGTGTTGTGTTTTGCAGAAGTGCTTCTTATCTCAAACCTCTGATCTATCTACAGCCAATTCTTCTAATATTGCTCTAATATATAGTGCTGCACAGCTACCATTTAGATATCTTTTCACAGTTCTCCCTTTGTTCTTGTCAAAGGTCCCATGACTCTTTTGCAGAACATGAGTAGTTTTGTTCAAATATCAACTTAAATTAATTTTTAGACTCCACAGTTTACAAATACACTCCTTCTGTGGGTTCCAGTCAGTTTTCACTTCCCACTTCACTGTTACAAGCCAATGCATGACAGGTATGTTGATCCACCCTCTGAGGTATCTGCAGTTCAGTCTGAGATCAAAAAATGAAAGCAACAGTTAAGTGAAAACTTTTGTATCCATCTCTCTGATATTGTCAAGGTATTGATGACCTTTATATTGTAAGCATTGGTACCCAATGTTATAAAACATGCGGTGAACACATTAGGTATGAAATAATGACCAATATGTGTGTGTATTAATATATGCAGACTTTAGAGGATAGTCACTTGGGTTTTATTTACCTCACTGTTGATGACAGCAGGTATTACATTACAAAACTATAAAAAATACCAGTATTAATTACTGAGGGCTATTCTAGAGTTGTGCAAAAAGTCACTAATTGATATTTCTGTCCTGCAGTTCCTTCTTTGTTGTCAAAACTCTCCTACACAACAATATTAATAATGTACTTTCTTAGTATGCAGAAAAGAACCCCCTATGTTGGACCTTCAGCCAAAATTAAGGGCTTTGGTCAAAGCCTTGTCTGCTCAGCATAGTAGCTCTGATTAAAGAAATCTCCTTTACCCATATATTCTGCCTCACACAAAAAACATGCTCAAACTACATTATCTCAGTTCTAACAGATCTGCTCCTCTTATGTCTTAGATTACACTTGCCTACACTGTATGTAGGAGAAAATCAACATAATGTAAAACAATCAGAGAATTATAGAATCCTAGAACTATTCAGGTTGGAAAAGATCCTCAGGATCACCAAATCCAACCATCATCCCTACTCGACAAAGTTCTCCCCAAAGCCTAAACCATATCTACCAACATCACATCCAAACGACCCTTAAACACATCCAGGGATGGTGACTCAACCACCTCCCTGGGCAGCCTATTCCAGTGTCTAGCCACTCTTTCTGTGAAAAAAATTTCCTCATGTCCAGTCTAAACCTCCCCTGTTGCAGCTTGAAGCCATTCCCTCTTGCTCTGTCCCTAATTACCTGTAAAAAGAGACCAGCACCAACCTCTCGACAATGACCTTTCAGGTAGTTGTAGAGACTGATGAGGTCTCCCCTCAGCCTCCTCTTCCTCAGACTAAACATTCCCAGCTCCTTCAAGTGTTCTTCATAAGATTGATTCTCTAGGCCCTTCACCAGCTTTGTTGCCCTCCTCTGTACTTGCTCCAGCACCTCCATATCTCTCTTGAATTGAGGTGCCCAAAACTGGACACAACACTCCAGGTGTGGCTTCACCAGTGCTGAGTACAGGGGGACAATCACCTCTCTACTGCTGCTGGTCACACTATTTCTAATACAAGTCAGGATGCCATTGGCTTTGTTGGCCACCTGGACACACTGCTGGCTCATATTCAGCCCCTTGTCAGTTAGAACCCCCAGGTCCTTTTCTGGCAGACAGCTTTCCATGTGTATGATGATGACAGGCTTTTCCACTTGTATGATACCATTTGTATTATAGGTCTCTATATGCAGCTTCAACTTTAGTTGCTATATTTCTGATTCATACCAAGTGATGCACAGCCACAAAGGTAACAATGGAATTGAAGAGGTGTCAGTAAAGGTTCAACTTTGTCTTTGACAATGATTTTGATACTAAGCAAAGATAGTAGAGTTGCCAAGTGGAAAATCAGGATCTTCTAAATTGTAAAATACACAAAACTTTCCTATCACCACAGGAACTTTTGCCAGTAAGTGGAACTTCTGGTACCAAGCATAAAAATTATAAGAACATTTAAGAAAGCATGCATCTGATTTAGTATTACTTACACACCACAAATTTATTTCTCTAACTCCATCTGTTACTAAATTTAGTTTGATTAAAGCATGAGCTTCTCTGCTACATAAAGGATGTAATTAGTTTGCTAACTATAAATGTAACAAAGAACAGGAAAGAAAATCAGAAAGATATGTCTAGTACCTGCTCTTTAATCACAGTCCCACTATGAGTGTATCCTATGTCCATTTAAGGGACAAGATTATTTGATACCCACTGAAGTGAACAATCACTATAGCAAACCTCAGCCTAATTGCAGATAAGAATTTTACAAAACTTGTATTTACAGGGAGAACATATGGGGAACGTGCAGTGTATGAGGTTGGTATTAAAAAATAATTTGCCAGTTTGAGTTAAGACCAGGAGGCAAAACCCAAATGTCACCTGATTCTTCCAGCAAATTACACAAAGTTGAGCTAATGTTCAGGGTCAGGCTCTAGCAGCCCTGTCAAGAAAGCAGCAAGTATTTCATAGCAGGCATGCCACCATAGAAAAACACTCTTAATGTTAAAATGTATTCCTTTTTAGTCCCTTTTTGTTTGTTTTTTTTTCATTAAGAAGTCTGGTCACTTCAATACAGCTGATCAACAGCTTCTCTGTCAGGTCCTCCAAATTTTTGTCAGGAAGTTAGTCCAGGTTAATGAAGAAGCTCGAGGGAGCAAATTGTGATCACTACATTTACCAGCATAGAAACCATTAGATCTAATTTAGTTGTTTACTGTGGTATAATACCATCATTCCGTAGCCTCTGACTTAAATATTTCATATCTTAAAAGGTACTCTTGCCTACTTCAGACCAAATAAAATCAGTTAGAGACATTTTGTTTTGATTCATTTTGCCTTTTCTCAAATTCACAAGATTGTGACAACAAATAGATGGTTTACGTGTCAGGGAAGATTACCTGGGAAACACATAAATAGTTTACAAACATTTCAAAAGCTTAGTAAATTTCTCATCAACAGCTCCCATTCAGGGAATCATCTCCTATTCCTTTAAAATTTTCTCCAAGTTTCATTTCCTTACACTGCCCCAGCCTGACCTGGCTGAGAGCAAACAACAGGCACCTGGTGTTATTCTGCTATGGCTTGTCTTCTGGGGGACTCTTGCTTTAAACAAGAATTGATGAAGCAGGAAAAACTCTTCTGGATGACTTTAAATGGTTTAAAACACATATAATTGTTGGATTAAAAGATACGACTGAATTGACAAAGCTAATCAACCATTTTTCCTAAAATAGTTGAAGTTTTACAACTGTTCAGTGGGAAGACAAAATATATTAAAAAAAAACCAGTCACCCAAATAAAGAGGAGAGTCATTTACTTAAGAAGATTTTCACTGCTGACTACAGTTGGCTCACAATCTCAGGCAATATGGGAAGGTATTACTGAGGGGAAAAAAAAAACACAAAAGAACTTTAACAATTATAGTGCAGGCACACTTTAACCTGCCAGCACACAAAGGAGTGTGATCTACATTTTTTCTTTCCTTTTTTATTTTTTTTTTATTTTCTTACTTCACTTTGAAATTGCTAGGAGAATACGTGTTGATACCTAGCTTATTTCTAAAAGAATTTAACTTGAATTAGAAGCAGATCCAACCTTGTGGAACTTAAACACTGAACTAGATCCAAGAATTTGTTAAAGTAAGTGTGAATTTTTCGATTGTAATGTTCAACTCATTAATTTTGAGTCTAAGCCAGCTACTTTGCTTCACAAGTGTGCAAGAACTCCTTCTCTTCTCTTCTACCCCACCCCAACAAACTTCCAAGGTTTAGAGACAGAACCAAGTGCTTCCTTTGAGACCACAGGACTCTCATGCTACTAAAGGAATCCTTCAATGTGCAGCATGAAAGCACCAAAAAGTGCTCCTTTACCACTTATTGCAAGACTGAACACTGGAATGAATTTCTCAAAGATGAGGGAAAGACACAAAAGGTTACTTAAAGATTGGGTCCTAAGAAAAAATTACTTAGAAGATTGAACTATTGATCTATTCTCCTCCTTGCCTCCCCCTAGTCTGATCTCTCCAACAATTTTGAACTCACTAAGAAATTTCAGCTTCATTTGACAGAACAGACAAGAGGTAACAATCCTATGAGTTCCGAGAAAATTTTCTGCTGTGCAGAGAATGCCAAACCCAAATCATTGTCTTTAGAGATGGGAAGACTACAGCTCTAAGCCTCATTTTCAAGTCTGTCTGGCTCAGCTGAGCAACATGCATACAGTTTTGAAACAGCTGTGGCATAAACTGTGACTTGCTCATCCCCTTTGGCAACAGAAAGGGAGATAAGAGCACGCTCACACACGGGGATGCCAGAGGGAGAAGGGGTAGAGGGGAAGTACACCCACTATTTAAGACTGTCAATGCAGAGCAAGAAGGCAAAGCTCCCAGCTGTGGCCAAGCAAACCACTGCCTTCCAGCTATGCTGGCTGAAGCAGAAGGTCAGATGCAAAGATGCAAGGGTTACACACAGAATAACAGAACAGTCATGGTTGTAAAGGACCTCTGAGACTACTGAGTCCAACAGTCATAAAAAAACCCCAAATCAAAACAAAAAAACACCACCACACTACATACCACCCAACCGCCCCACACACAAACCAAAACCCTGAACAAACACAAACACCACACACACTCCACCAAATAACACCCACAAAAAAAGCCCCTATAATCTCGGCCACTAAAGCATGCCCTAAAGTTCCACGTCTACACATTTCTTGAATACCTCCAAGGATGGTGACTCCATCACCTCCCAGGACAGGCTGTTCCAGTGCCTGACCACTCTTGCAGTACAGAAATTCTTCCTAATGTCCAATCTAAACTGCCCCAGCTGCAACTTCAGACCATTTCCTCTGGTCCTGTCGTTATTCACTTGGGAGAAGAGGCTAACACCTGCCTCCCTACAACCTCCTTTCAGGTAGTTGTAGAGGGTTATGAGGTCTCCTTTCAAGTCTCCTCTTCTCCAAATTAAACAACCCCAGTTCCCTCAGCTGCTCCTCACAGGACTTGTTCTCTAGACCCTTCACCAGCTTGGTATCTCTCCTCTGGACAAGCTCCAGCACCTCAATGTCCTTCTTACAGTGAGGGGCCCAGAACTGAACACAGTACTCGAGGTGTGGCGTCACCGAGTACACTTCATTCTTGTGCGAAAGTCGAGCTCTCTCATACGCAGTCCCTCATGTTTGCTTTCTCCTTTTCTAAAGGTCTCAGAGACATCAGCCATCCTGGCTGCAAGTCTCTTTAGATTGTAATTAGATAATCTTCCAGACTGTGAAGAAGCATTCACAATCCTGAGGATTTATCTTAAATTTGATGAAATTGAGATTTGCTAAAGTAACAAAAGAAAGATCTGATTCTTTGCTGAAGTGAAAATCCAGTTTTACTAGCAACTCTGCTTAAGGAACCCTGTAACAGAATACATATGCTTGTAAATTCATGTTCCCTGTATTTTCTGCCAAACAAGATTTTGAATTTATTAATACTGTTACCTCTCTTTGCCTCACAGGGAACATGGACCTTAGCCTACATGCTTAAAGGCTCAGCCTAAGACATCCAAAACATGCAGGGAGCAGTTGAACTTATTTCCCCAACAAGAGTTTCAGTTTTGCACTCCAATTGTATATGTGGCTCTTATTCACATGCAAAAGCTCTACACTTAAGAGCAGGTGATAAGGATAAACTGAAGGTTATTGGAAGCTGATCTACAGGCAGTTGGGCCCCATTACTGCCCTTCACAGGGCAGTTTATTTAAGCCATGCATTGTAATTGATCCACAGGTCTTGTGCAAGTGCATTGCCGAAATGTGTTTTCAAGGAAAAATGGTAGCAAGTCCTGTATCTGTAACAGAGAGTTCTATTCATCCGTGGTATTCTATTTTCAACAGCTGTTTCATACCCATATATTTGAAAAGACACTATGGTGCTGCTTCAAAATCTCCAGGATTAAAGCTGTGATCTAAAAGCTTATTCAAGTCATGTTGAAACACAGCAGGCTGTGAGGCTGAACACAGCCTGACAACTACCCTAATGTAGATATTAAAGTTATTTTTAGGCATCTAGCATATATATGGCCTACATCTAAGGTCAAAGTGGGTAAACCTCAAAGTAATTTCTCACTGTACTGCATCTAGCAATCCTCACATCAAGTAGGAATTTTGGAAATTCAGATTGTTAGTCTGCTAGCAAATAACTTGTTTCCTAACAGATCTTGGATGGCATACACACTGCCATAACTGGGATATACTTATTGCCCTTTGCAAACTTTCTTCACCCCAGCAATACAACCTTTGTATATTAAATACTTCAGGCTCTGATAACAACTTTATTTTGGAAATAGGATTCCTAAATATCCACCTTTGAAAATCAGGACCACATGCCTAAGATGCATAGCTTTACAGATGACCAGTTTTCAGATCTTTTCTGTGGATTTCATTTTCAGAGGCACTTAAATTTAAAAATACATATTTTCAATCCTGAATATTGTGTCTCAGTAGCAGCACTTTTGAAGTGTTGGAGACTGAGGAAAATAAATAATTTTTGTCAGACTGAATACCCATACCAAGTGAATGCAACAGTTATCTCCAATTTTCAAGCTGTGAGGAAAAAAAAAGTCTAGGGTGAATAGGTTCAGAATACACAAAAACCAGTGGCTGGCCAAAAATTGGAGACAGGTAAAAAGCCTTGGGTCTTTAAGACACTTGAAAACCGACCGAACCTCCTTCTCTTTCTCTGCTTCCATATTATCATAGCACTTGAAATGATGAAGCTACAAGAGGAAATATTATAATACATATTTTATATAGATTTTGTACATTTTTTCACTCCTGAAATATAGAGATCACAGGAAAACATCTCTGTTTTGTCTGTGATTTCATCAACTGTATTTCCAAAACTCCTGCGACTTGCTCTCAGGCAAATAGCAGCTGCTTCAATTTCTAAAACATAGACATAATACGGTCAAAACTACTCTATCTAGGCTTTCTAAATAGTGTTCAACTCAAAAGCTGGACTTATCAATTATAACTACATCAGCCTCTGGAAATTTGGGTTGCTTTGCTAAGGCAGTCCTTCATAAAAAGTGGAGTGCTGTCTCCGTTAGCAATAAGAAGACATTGGCAATAAAAAAAAAATGAAAAACACTTCCATTTGCTAGAATCTTGATTTCTGGCAGTTCAATAATAATTTCTAACCTGGGTACTGAAGAGAGAAGATTTTAGTTTTATATTACTTCACAAACCCCCATGAGGATTTAAAAATCATTTCAGCCGGATGTCCAGTTGGCAAAGAGCAGGAGCCCCCGTCATACAAGAGCAGCACAGTTACTTAGGCCTGTGCGTGTATCCATATGTGACAGCTGAGTAACCCGAAGCACCCGTGGTTAAAACGTGAAACCAGACTTGAAAAGAGAGCCAGCTTTAAGGATTAATACTCTAATGCAAAGTCCATAGCACTATGTTTCAGCCACTGCCTGTGACCTTGTTTATTTTAACTTCACCTTTTTAAATGAAGTGTCACAAATGGCATACAGTTCTCAAGACCATACAGTGCTGGAAGATTACATTTCAGTTACAAACAATTCATCCAAACAGAGGTGTCCTGGGGGCAAATAAAACAATTGCTTTTGTCTGTAAAATTTAGCTCTGAGTATGACAATGTTGCCTAGGGACAGATGCTTGTCCTTGGCTGACTCATATTTGTCACCACTGAAGGCACATATACACATAGTACAACCAACAGTAAAGTCTTGCCCAAAATACAAGCAGGAGCAGACAAGCACTTTCAGAACTAAAAATGAATAGTGAAGTGTTTTTACACTACTGACACCTTAAAGGCCTTTCCAGTCCAACCACTAACAACCAAATCTTTGAGTTTATCTTAGTGCTGTATTCACCCACCTCCTTGACAAATGTACCAGCCCTGGGTGCATTTGTCTCTGAAAGAGATAGCTCTTTCTGCAAGACAGTTTGCACAGCACCTGCATTTCCAGAAAACACAGATTCATGCATTCCAGGACGAGGAGCATCCCAATATGTGGAAAAGGATATTCTGCAAGCCTTGTGAAATAAACAAACAGAAATGAAAAACAAGATTAATGACTGGTTTACTGTGCTCTCCTGTATTAATATGTCCAGAATTAGATAATTTAGAACAAGTTCCCAATAAAAGAGGGTCCACTAGCACAAGCTACTCACAAAAAACCCCAACCATTTCTCCCTAACATATAGAAATTAGTTACATCACACACATTAATAATATTTTTTGTGATTCACCATCCTAGCTAAATACCATAGTTCATATTCTCCAACTGTATTAATATCTTCTCCTGATTTTACTTTATCAAGGCCTAACTTTACACTTAGCATCACTGATTTCCACACCTTAGTTATATGACCCCACACTCCCATATTAAGTCTTTCTGCTTCTAACAAATTTTATCAGTGTATATTTTGTTACATTAATACCAGCTCTTGATGTTTTGGTTCCTTAACAAATAATGTCCTTCCACTTGAGTAACCTACACAATACACTCTGCATGGTGATTATTTTCACATCTTATTTGAAGGTGTTACTCAGGTCAAAAAATAACAATGACAGCAGATAACAGAAACAGTCTACTGGACTTTACAAACACTTATTCACCAATACCTCAAAATCTTCAAATTAAATAAATAATATGTTCATGCTGCAGCACATTAGGATTAAGGGCTTTTAAGTATTGTCTACACTAACAGCAACTCTGATTTCCTTCTTTAGGCCAGATGTGGAGGCAGAGTGGTTCCTTCTGGCACTGGTAAACATGCTGTTGACGGGTAAGTTCTACACAGTTTATTTCACAATGAGCATCCAGTGTTCCAAAAAAAGAAATAAACAAGTGAAGATTCCTCAAAGTTCAGAAATTATGCACATCTTTCAACCTGAGGCCTCAAAGCTTTCAAATAGCTAGGTAGACATTGCATTTTTTATCAGATAATCTACTGATTTTGCACATGCTGTCTCCAAAGTAAGACACATGCCGAGATTGGGTCTGTTGAGAGACAGACACTCTTGGCAGCAGTAACTTCTCTGCTCAAGCTAATAACTGCAATCAAATTTAGCACATCAGCAAAGCACTCACACAAGCAGACACTGATCTCAACAGAGACTTCCAGTCACTGGTGTTTATCATCATCCGGCGAGGCAGGTGTTTGCCCAAGATCTCCTCTACCATCATGCTTTATTCCCTGCAGTTTTACTAAAAGCAACACAGTAGAGCAGATCTGAGCTGTACACTCAAATAGCCAAGAGAAAAAGGAAATCTCGGCCAAGAGGTGGCAAAGCAGCTTTACCTCCCAGCTGAGTCTGGGGCCTCTCCCCTCATCCTCTCCTTGGCTGCAGGGTAGCAGCAAGCAGCACTGCTAGCAGCACTGCTCTCAGCTGAGAGAAGGAAAAGGTTTCCTTTGCAGCTCAGTAAAAGTGCAGGAGATAAAGAAGTCATGCAGCCTGGCTTTGATTACACCGGGATAGCATAAGGTACAAGACTGGCAGGTAGCCCCTGTCCATGGCTGCCATTCACCATTCTGTTTATACTGCACACTAAAATTGATGTCATTCTGTGACCTGGGATTTCAAACCACACTCCAGCAGCTCAGAGGTACAACAGCTAAGGTAAACAAGCTGGGGCCCAAGCTAAGACTACAAATTAAGTAAAAATGCAGCTTAGACTTCATACACACACACACCCCCCAACAGTGAGAGGGGTGGGGGTAACAACAACAACAAAAAACACCCACCGAAACACCTGATTGGTAAATTAAGTGTTTTATGTGAGTTAAGAGCATAAAAAATGCTTTTTAATGGGCCAGACCCATGATGAGTGGTGTTCAGTGGCAGTAAGACACCTGGTACTCAGCACTATCTGCAGTCCATTACTCATATGCTCCCCTAGCACCTACAAGAACTGGATTATGGATGTTAAAGACATATCCCTGTGTATCCTATATCTGCTTACAGACCAGTCAGCCATCACAGTTTGTCCACCCTCTTTTGCATCTGCTCCTATTGTGTCTGCCTCCAATTCCTTAAGTCCACTATATACTTTATAGAGAAACACTTCATCTCTTTCACATCCATTTAAATCTATTTCCTAGCTCTTATGCTGTGAGGTTTAATGACTAACAGTTCATCTCTTGCCTTCACTAGTTTTATAAGCCTCAGTCATACCCAACACCACAGGCATGTCTCCAAACTAAAGAGCCCCAACCTTTTCAGTCTCCTTGATAATGCAGCTGCTCCATTCCTGCGGTCATTTTGACAACATAGGAGAGAAGCAATTAAATCCCCTGTATCTGTCTTGAAATGTGGAAGCATTTCTTGAAATGTGGACAGCACGTTGCCTGTAACTGCTGTTAGCATTTGGCTGTAACTGCCTCTAGCAGTTATAAGGAGGAGGGGAAGAGTACTTTGAAAATAGAATTTCTATTCATGCCAGCACAGCATTAAATCAGTCCCTGATATGGTTCTGGACAATTTATTTTAAATAGGCCCAAACTACACCTAGTCCTCATTGTTGAAAAAGGCATGCCTCAAACCCTGTGCATTTAAAATTTCTTACCCTAGTAGGATATAATTTCTATGTTTGCAGAAAATCCCTTTTGTATACTTCAGAAGTTTCACAAAATACATTATTCCTTTTTCAAAATGCAATCCTCCCCCCTGTTTTTCAGGCAAACTATCTCCAGCTGTTGTCTTTTATAGAGGTGATCAAACAAAAAACCAAACAATTAAGAATCCTATAATCACTGTATCTCTACTGGCTGAAATAATATAACTACAGCTATCTATATAAAATGGCTGCAAGAAAAAGTCTTACTTCATACAGCCTGAAATAAAAAAAATCTCTGAAGTAATTCTTCACCATTGGGTGAATTATCAGAACTGCTTTATTGTTGTTACTAAGTCTCAGAGACAGGAAAAGACTGGCTTAATTCCTAGAGTATTAGTTGCATGCAAAAGACACTCCAAAACAAAGTTACTAACATTTCCCATCCTCCCTTTCACTTCCCTATCCCCACACAAACAAACACAAATCAAGGCAAACTTTTATTTTCTTGAAAGAGTTACACTTTCTGTCTTTGAAAAAAATCAGGACTTTTATCTCCCTTCCTTGCTGAACCAGGAAAGCACATTATTTTTTAACAGCTATCAGGTGGGTGATTTCTTAAATAAATTAATTAATCTTCCCTGTTGTCAACTCTGTTCTTATGTCCATTTTAAGCTTGAATAAAAATTCTGGCTACAAAAGATATTAGAACAATTGTAATATTACAGAGAGGAAAAGAGAGAAATGCTGCTGGGTGTCATGATGTGCAGCACCATGTTGTGGTGGAGGTAAAGAGAGAATATGGAGATAGAGCAGGAAGAAAAATAAGTGCAGAGGCTCACAGCCTTCAAAGCTTGTCTGTTACCTGGACACCTATCTGGAATAAGGGAATATTCATTAATTTCAAAGTAGCATTTTCCATTCTCTCCCTTATGTGTGTCTAGCAGAGCTGAACTCCAAAATCATGTATATTGGGCTGCCTGCTAACTGTTCCAGGCCTACTCTTCTTTTGTCAGCTCACAAGCATTCTTTTCCTCCTGCAGAAAGTAAGTTTGAGTGTTCAATACCTTACAAGGTATCTTTGTTGTTCTCCTGAATAAAATGTGTAAGAAGACAACCAAATAAGATAAGCTTTTATCCCATTATCAAGAAAAACTCATGAATATTCAATCACTTCTGAGATTACTTTCAGGTGAGGAGTAGCATTTACTTTAAAAATAAGATATTTATCATTAGTTTTTACACCTGACTGTAGCAATCAGGTCCTACTCCATTAATCTTATAATGCCTCTGAGTAAAGAAGAGCACTGAACCTTCCTTCCTTCTTTCCTGCCAGACGTCTCCTTTTTCAATGTGAGGTGTGCCTGACCTAGTAATATGTTTTATTCACACAGAGGATGGAGACTAACAGTCTTTGTGTGGCACAGGTGAGAGGCAGGGGAGAATGTCAAACAGGAAAGTTCTGTTTGGCCACTTGGAAAAAAGCACAGCCACTTGGATGCCTAGCAGCCAGAAATTGCCTGTATGATGCTTGTTTTTGAATATTTTATTTTCTTTGTCAGCTTGCAGAGTGCTTTTCCCTTTCAGATATTCTGCTTAAACAAACAACAAAGTGATAGTGATCCCTCTAGACACACAGATATTTGACATATGTGACAGAGGCACAGCCTTGAAAATGGACCAGAACAAATAAAGCAGCCTGTAGTCAACAGCACAAAACCTCCAAATCCTCATATTTAAGCTGAATTCTAAAAGCTATCATTAGAAAAAAACAATTGTTAACCTTCCTGTAATGAAGTGAATTAAGCCTTCCCTAAAAATCCTACCCAAAAGAGAGATGAATTTAAACATTATATTAATGGAAGAAATGAATACAACCACGTTTATTTATTTGATGAAGACACTGATTCATTCAACACCATCTTTTTATTTGACTTACTTTGTGAACTGATTGAATCATCAGAATTTGGAGATATCACTTAATTATAAAATATCATCTAAATCAGCATGCTTTGGTTCCTAAATGGATGAAATTTCAGTTATTGGTGCATCTCCAAGTAACTGTTCATTCAACTTTTAGAGAATCTACATTTGTATTTTTGCCAGTAGATTTCACCCATACCTTATCAGCAGACTATCAAACACAGAAGTTTACAATTTAACACACACACACATTTGCACAGCACCATAGTTACCGCATTTTTAGTTTGATATTAAACCCTAGCAGAAGGTTAATGTAGGATGGACTCCCAAAAAGTGAAGCTTAAAGACAGATTTGAAGTAGGAGGAGCTGTTGATCACATACGCCAGTTGTTAACAGATTTTATTCCAACAGCAGAGGATAAGAAAAGAATGAATACATTGAAAGCTATCATGAGGAAGCTTAGAAATAGGATATTCTCTCTCCCGGTCTTTCATTTCCAATCATGGCTTTACAAACATCAAGTATCTGGAACACAGCTTCCTTGCTTCACAAATGTAGGCATGTGGAAAAAAGCAAGCAAATTTAATTTACTACTATAGAAAATGTCTAATATTTTCTTTCAGCTAAAAGAAGGGTGCAAGAATATAGAGTATTCTGAGTTAGAAGGGACCCACAGTGACCAGTGAGTCCAACTGCTAGCTACACACCTGGCAATTTGAAAGTTAAACCATACATTTAAGAGCATTGCCAAAGCACTTTTTGAACACTGGCAGACTTGGGGCCTTGATCACTTCCTTGGGGAGCTTGGTCCAGTGTTTGACCACTCTCTCAGTGAATAACTTTTTCCTAATATTCCTTCTCAACTTCCCCTGATGCAGCTTTAGGCCATTCTCTCACATTCTCTCATGAGACACTAGAGAGGAGAGATGAGCACTTCCCTCCCCACTTCCCCGTCATGAGGAAGCTGTAGACAGCAATGAGGTCATGAGTCTCCTTTTCTCTGCACTGGGCAAACATGGAATCCACTGCTCATCATAAGTCATGCCCTCTAGTTCTTTCACCATCTTTGTTGGCCTCTTTTGGACACATTCTAGTATATTTATCACTCTCTAGCAGTACCTGAGTTGAGCCTGCATCAATGCTAAGTATAGTGGGACAACCAGTTCTATCAACTGCTTAGCTCTACTGTGCCTAATGTACCCCAGGGGTAGGGCTGGCCCTTATGGTCACCAGGGCACACTGGAGACTCATATTGAGCTTACCATCAACCAACACCTCTAGACCCCTTTCTGCAGAGCTGCACTCCAGCATTTTGTCCCCAAGTCTATAAACATACTCAAGATTACACCAGGTACAGAATCTGAAATTTGTGCTTACTATTTAACAATTTTTAACATGGCTGGTGATTGCTTAATGCTCCAATCTACCAAGATCTCTCTGTAAGGCCTTTACCCCTGAGGGAATCAACAGCTCCTCATAATTTAGTGTCATCAGCAAAATTACCGATTGTGCACTCAACTCTTGTATCCCAGTCATTGATAAAATCTAAAGAGAACTGGCCCTAAAATTGAGCCCTGGGGAACACCACTGGTGGCAAGATGTTACCCCATTTAATACAATGCTTTGAGCACAACCTTTCAACCAGTTGTCCATCCATTGTATTGCATACATCTTTAGCTGCATGCTTCTCCACAAATATACTGCAAGAGACAGTACCAAAATCCTTCTTAATATCCAGAAAAAGCTCTCTGTTCACTACCTTCCCATTGTCCACTAGGTGAGTAACCATCCCGTAAGAGGATATTAAGTTAGTAATGTATGACTTTCCCTTCATGAACCCATGTTGGGTTTGACCAATGACTGCATTGTCTTTCAAGGCTTTTTCAGTAACTCCCAGAAAAATCTTCTCCATAATTTTACCAGGCACCAAAATGAGACTGACAAGCCTATAATTACTAAGATTTTCTTTCTTGTCCTTCTTGAAAATTGAAATAATTTGACAGCTTCCAGTCAGGTGGAACATCTCCAGATTCCCAAGATTGTTGATGAATAACTGAGAGGTCTTACAATAACATCGACTACCTCTTTCAGCACCCTGGCATGAACCTCATTGAGACCCACAGGTTTATGTGCATTCAGTTGCAGCAGCAAAGTCAACTGGGAGCTTATCATTCCTCCAGTTGTAGCCATATGGCCCAGGACTCCAAGAAGCCCAGTGGCCATCATTGGTGTTAAAGACAGAGGCAAAGAAAGCATTAAATGTCTCTGTTTTATCTTTGTCATTATTTGTGAGGTGACCAACCTCATCAAGTAACAGACCAATGTTTTCTTTAGTTCTCCTTTTGCTGCTAACATGCTTAAAGCCTTTTTTTTGTGATCCACCACAGTACTAGCCAGCTTTAATTTCAATTGAGCTTTAGCTGTATGAATTTTCTCCATATAGTGGCAAACTGCATCTCTGTAGATCTGCGTTATTTGACCTTACATTCAAAGTCCATACACTTTGACACACTGGAAATTACCTGCTCCTGGGGTCTTAAATATTGACCAGAATTTATGGACCCAAATTCCCTCAAAAGCAGACTCACAGGAGATCTTACTAACTACCTCCTAGAGCCAGCTAAATTCTGCTCTCCCAAAATTGAGGGTATTAGCTCTGCTGACAGTTTTTTTCGTATCACCAAAGATTTTAAACTCAACCACTTAATCATCACTGTGGCCATGACAGCCACCAATAATCACTTCACCCATGAGACCATCTCAGACCAAAAACAGATCCAGAAGGGCATCTTTCCTTAGTATCTGTCCTGGTTTGAGCCAGGATTAAGCCAATTTTTCTTTTCACTGATTTTTTTTTCCTTCAGTAAGCTTTCTTTTAACTAGCAACTGTGTGTTCTGCTAGGCTGATAAGACAGTGGAATGTTTTTCTAACTACTGAGGTTTCAAGGTTACATCTTCACTCCGCCGGCTCAGACACTATGGGGAGATCTCTGACCCCCCCGTGGGAGGCTGAGTTAGACAGACAGCAAAGTTGGCCAAAGATATTCCATTCCATAGATCTACGTAAGCTCAAAGGAAGGACAGAGATTGTAGAAGACAGCTTCCTTCTTCTTCTCGCCTTCTCTTCCGTCCATGGCCGGCGTCCGGGGAGGACTCTGCTCATCCATCACTGTCGACCCTTAGGCTCAAGCTCTCCTGACCCTCAGAACTCTCTGCTTTCTCCAGCAGCGGCTCCGGGATTTCTCGGGACTCTTTCCAGTTCAGGGGAGTGCTGTGGGAGTTGCTGGGGGTGGGGGGAGGCGAGAGGCTTTTGCCCATATCTGAATATATCTGTATATAATTGTATATATTTTCTTGTGTGATTCATTAGTGTTTTAATTAAAGCTGTGTAGTTTAGTTTTCAATCCAGCCAAGTCTCTCTCTTTTTCTCTCTCTCCTTCCCTGCCTGGGTGTGGGGGGGAGGGGATCGAGAGCATTGTTGTCGGACCTGAGTCAAACGGTGACAGTATCTGAATCCAAAAGTTATAAATTCCTTTGACCTCTGTCCATCAAGTCACTGCTTTCTGCCTGATGGGGACATAGTGCAGGATTGTCCTTTTCGTGGATTATGCCTTGCTGATATTTCTGTTCCAGAGAGGACATTATGGTTCCACCAGACAACCCCCTTCTTGGACTCCTGGATGTTCATCAACCCACCCACTTCCTCCAAAATCTCAGCCCTCAAGTGGAGGGGGCTACTCATCTATCTGGGTGCACCTCCCCAGGGCATTCTCACTGCTGCGCTTGGACATCAGTAGAAACCTTGGGCACATCCTGCACCCAGAGACCCAGAGAGCTGCATGTTCCCTTGGGAACTCTGTTTGGATAGGTGCTAATACCACAGATTCACAGAGGACATGACTGTCTGTAGAGTGGTCACCATTGCTTGAGAACCTTGGAATGGAATTGTGACCACTGGTAGGTGATTTGGCTGGTGAAGCCATGATCCCTCAATACCTTGGTGTCCTTCAGCACCTGTCTGTCCTTGCTGATGCCTGGTCCATCCCCATGCACATCTTAAGTGTGTCAGGCACCCAGGAACCTCCTCAGCACCTCAGCTGCCAGTGTCACCTTCGAGAGGTTGGAAGGATCTCGGTACTGCAGGCACTGTCCACCTCCTGCCTACCATGACATTATTCCTTTACCAGGTGTTAACTCAGCTTTAGTAATTTCCTAAGAGTCAAGAAGCACCCAATAACCAGAATTTTACATGGACTGACACCTCCTCCACAGGGCCTGCAGTGAGAAGTGGGCAGGGCAGCAAGGCTGAACACCCAGAGCTGCTCCTCATATCAGCCAGCAACCCCAAAGGGGGAAAAGTTTTCTTCTAGGCTGTACCTGGTGCCTCTATCATGAGTGTATCACGATGACTGGACAGTCTTAAAAACAAAGCAGGTAAACAAGAAAGGATAAGACTGAAATCAAGGCTATGACACAGGCAGCTGATTTGCCCAAAACCTGAGACAAAATGAAAATTCAGTTCTAAAAATAATGAATATATATTATTTTTTAAATATGAAGCAATGATTGAACAGCCACTTGTTCTGTTTGATCGTTAGAAGTTATCTGCTGGATGTTCAAGGGTTTACAAGTGTCATGGCTATATACAGACAAATGGAGCTAATAAAATAAAATCAAGCCTTTTGTTCTGGAGGTACACATATCACAATTTAAGAAATTTAAAAAAATCCCCAAACAGCTCGAAAACAATCACATTCTGCAAATGTTTCAGAACATGAAGTTTAACTATTAACTGATAGCTCAAAAGGAATTAAAAAATATGAACCTAGTAATTTATGTTGTAACAATTCAATTTGACATGTTTTAATCTATGAACATAATTACTTATAGATTAAACTATGAACATAGATTAAACTATTTCAACATAGATTAAACTATTAAACTACTCAGATTAGACATTGAGTAACTAGAAATCTTCAAAGTAGATTACTTCAGCAGCCATTTAAAACCTCTCACACATTGGGACACATACCTTAAATATGTTAAAAAGCATTTAACACAAGGTGAAAAAATGTCTCAGAAGCCAGAAACTGCAGTATCTGATCCTTTGAAAAAATCCAATTATATTAATATTTCTTTAAAAAACTAAAAGAGATCCTTTCTACCTCTCAGCCTCCAAAATAATACATAAAAAGAAAAAAAATGAAAAGCAACAACCGCTCTCCATATAACAATGCAATTGTCCATCCTCAGCCAAGAACTAGCACCTCTAGATTAGAAACCTTCTCAGCTGGAGGTGCTGTGAAGGGTGTTTAACACCCCCTCCCAACATCTTGCAATCTTATCCCTGCAACAGCCACTTGCAGCAACATGCCCCATCCTGGCCAGGATACACTTTGGGATGACTGCCTTTTGGTGGAAGCCATCAGAGGAGGGTCTGTATTTTGAATTCTCCACCAGCAGAGAAAATACCCCCAATGATTAGGCTGCTGTGCACATGAAATCACAGGCACTCTAGCAGGCACGACTGTGCAGCAAAGGGAAAACAATGCTTTCTTTGGGAATGGTATACATGTGAACATCCACAGACACAATGAAGTCAGGTGTCATGCCACACTCAAGGAAAGAGAGCAGGGTACCCAGATAAAAGTAAGTCCCAGTCAAACATCTAAGCCCAGTGGAAGATGGTGACTGCCAGCACCAAGCGGGTGCAACCCTCAGGCCTGCACACAAGCTGTCTCTGATGCACTCAGGGTCATGATCAGGAAGTCACTTCAGCTCAGGCACCTGTTTTGTCAAATGACAGTTTGCAAGAACACAGCTTTTCATAGAAAATATTTGCAGTCAGAAAAGTAAACACCTCTGCCAGTCAGAAGTCAGGTAATTAATATTTGGAATAAATATTGGAAGTTATTGAAGTGTCTCAGACAAATGTCATGAGTGGTGTTCATATCACAGAATCACAGAATCTTAGGGGTTGAAAGGGACCTTGAAAGATCATCTAGTCCAACCCCCCTGCCAGAGCAGGGTCACCCAGAGCACATCACACAGGAATGTGTCCAGGTGGGTTTTGAATGTCTCAGTGAAGGAGACTCCACAACCTCTCTGGGCAGCCTGTTCCAGTGCTCTGTCACTCTCACAGTAAAGAAGTTTTTTCTGATGTTTACATGGAATCTCCTGTGTTCCGGTTTGCACCCACTGCCCTTTGTCCTATCACTGGACATCACTGAAAAAAAGCCTGGCTCTGTCCTCCTGACACTTCCCCTTAACATATTTGTAAACATTTAAGAGGTTGCCCCTCAGTCTCCTCTTCTCCAAGCTAAAGAGACCCAGCTCCCTCAGCCTTTCCTCATAAGGGAGATGTTCCACTCCCTTCATCATCTTTGTGGCTCTGCGCTGGACTCTTTCAAGCAGTTCCCTGTCCTTCCTGAATTGAGGGGCCCAGAACTGGACACAATACTCCAGATGCGGCCTCACCAAGGCAGAATAGAGGGGGAGGAGAACCTCCCTTGACCGACTAACCACACCTTCTAATGCACCCCAGGATGCCATTGGCCTTCTTGGCTACAAAGACACATTGCTGGCTCATGGTCATCCTCCTGTCCACCAGGACCCCCAGGTCCCTTTCACCTACACTGTTGTCCAGCAGGTCAGCCCCCAACCTGTACTGGTCCATGGGGTTGTTCTTCCCCAGATGCAAGACTCTACACTTGCCCTTGTTGAATTTCACCAAGTTTCTTCCCGCCCAAGTCTCCAGCCTGTCCAGGTCTCACTGAATGGCAGCACAGCCTTCTGGTGTGTCAGCCACTCCTCCCAGTTTAGTGTCACCAGCAACCTTGCTGAGGGCACACTCTGTTCCCTCACCTAGGTCGCTGATGAAAATACTGAACAGTACCAGTCCCAGTACTGAGCCCTGAGGGTCCACTAGTCACAGACCTCCAACTAAATTTTGTCCCATCAACCACAACTCCCTGACTTCTTCCTTTCAACCAGTTCATGACCCACCTCACTACCTGACCATCAAGAGCACACTTCCTCAGTTTATCTACGAGGATGCTGTGGGAGACAGCGTCAAATGCTTTACTGAAATCAAGATAAACCACATCTACCACCCTACCATCATCTATCCACCTAGTTACTTCCTCATAGAAGGCTATAAGGTTGGTTAGACATGACTTCCCCTTGGTAAAACCATGTTGACTGCTCTTAATGACCCTCTCATCCTTGATATGCCTAGAGATAGTGCCAAGAACAAGTTCTTCCATCACCTTTCCAGGGATGGAGGTGATGCTGACCAGTCTGTAGTTACCCAGGTTCTCCTTCTTGCCCTTCTTGTAGACTGGAGTGACATTTGCTATCCTCCAGTCCTTAGGCACCTCTCCTGTTGCTCATGACTTACCAAAGACGATGGAGAATGGCCTAGCAATGACCTCCACCAGCTCCCTCAGCACCTGCGGGTGTATTCCATCCAGACCCATCGATTTGTGGATGTCCAGAGTGCTTAACTGATCCCTAACCCAATCCTCATCTACCAAAGCAAACTCCTCCTTCATCCTGACTTCTTCTGGGGCCTTAGGGGTCTGGGGCTCCTGGGGAGAGTCTGCAGCAGTCTGTGCTTCGGGGTAATTCAGGGTTCTGATGGGTGAGATTGTGCACAGTCCTGACAGGTTTAAACATTCCTGCCTGGCTCTCCCACTCTGTCTGTGCATTTTCTTTTTCTACTGAGAAAACACCAAGAGCCTGCTGAGCCTCTGCCACCAGTTTCAGTCTGCGCAGAAAATAAGAACAAGACTGACAGGTGGGTCTGAAGCCACAGGATCTTAAAAACACTCATCTCCACTCAAATCTTTGGGTATAAAACTGCCCGCCTCAACCCGGCAACCCCAAGGGCACAGAGTCCTCTGGGATGCATGGCACAGCCCCAGTTCCCGGCTGTTGCCATAGCAGTGAAAAGCAAACCTAGCAACAGGCACACAAACCTCCCAAGTATACAACTGCTAACCACATTTTTTAAATAAGTTGAATTATCCAGCCTTGCCTATTGGCCCCCACCCCCTAAAAAAGAAGAGTATAATGTATTTCAAGGAGCTGTTAAGATCATGCCGTTCTTGTGCAGACACAGAAGAGAAGGGATTTAATTACGTCTAAAATTAAAAGATAAGTGCTGTGCCATGGCAAAATTAAAGCAGTTTGCAGTATGCCTTGTCTTTTGATATGCCTTTTGTAAAAACTATTCTTTTGGCAGTTACTGAGCATGTAAGTAGTTATGTTAAGCAACAGAAAACAAAATTAGTTTAACTTTTATTTTAGAATGGATTTGTCTTGTAACCCTGATTCCCTTCTCTGTGAAAAACTGGGGCTGTACAGCTGTTTGTTAGTTTCTGTATCTCAGGCAGACATTATTCATGCCTGCTAAAAGTTAATCCCACTACACCTCAGGATCTTTACCTTCCATTTTCATGTGCTTATCAACACGATTATTCAATACATATCTTAACTGTCTGCAGAGGCATATTAACTTTGCTTCCAAAATTATTTATCTACTTCTTCGGCTTCAAAACCTTGCATACTAATATTTTATCTCTGTGACATGTAGTTTAAGAAACAGCCTACAGGGGAATACCAAGAACATTAAGCATTGGATTTCTGCAATTTTAACACACTTAATTATATTCTACCTATTGTGAATACAGCCTTTTCATAAAAAGGGTATAAAGCCCTGTAGGCCAAATGGACATGAAGGAGGCTTGAAGAAATAAAGGAATGTTCCACTGTTATTGCATTCTCTCCACTGAAGAGTTTTTCCCTGGCTCCAATTATTTTCTTCTGAATAAAATGTACTTACAGAAGGAACCCTTTGGGTAATCATTATTTTCCTCTGAAATTATAGCCTCTAAATTTTGTGAAGATCACTGGAGGGATAATTCCAACATAAGTACCTCACCAGGTTTTGCAAGTCACCTCTTCAGTTAAATTTAGGCTGGATGAAGTGATGCTACTCTTTGCCCTGCAAAATTTTGGTGGGATTGATTAGACTTTCTTACTTGTTATAAAAAATTACCTAGACTTAAAAAAAACCAACTCATAAGAGTCAGTAGGGAACCCAGGATATTCTACTAAGTCCCTAAGGAAAGTAATCTAACATTCATCCCCAATAAATTTACTAACACTTACTCAGGCAGAAGGGTTGGCTAGAACAGAACAAATTTCCTAAGTGCTGGTCTTCAGCTAAGAAGCAGTACCCCTTAGAAAAATGAGAAAAAATAGGGTGGTGTGTAATATCTTTGTGTGACCACAAAACAAAATGTCTTTATGTATTTCAGAGGTTTATGAGTAAACTCGTAGAAACATTAATACTTGCTCCTGTAAGCTATCAAAACACAATAATGAACCTCCCCACAACTCCAAACCAGCATGCTCAAAGGCTGATTAGAAGCTTTTTGGAGGCTGTTTTATTCAGTAACTCCCCTGATGAATTCTGGCTATTCACATTCCTTTTGATATATCTGGAATCACAACTCATTAAATTGTTTCCATCTGCAATTGGTCTTTTTAGGGAAGGTGCCTGTGAATTAGAAATGCTTTCCTCCCCCCGACTTACTGCAGATAAATATCAGAATCAAGATAGTAACACTCATGGCAAGTCAAGTATACACAGAAATTATACCATCTGGCACAATTAGTCAGCCTGAGGGCTGGTTAATGAACTGTAATATACACAATCAAGGATGCATGCTGCAGTTGCAATTCTTTATGATACCAGTGGACACGAAAATTTAGCAGGGGACATAAGGAGTCTTTCTAGAATATACAGTTTTATTTTTTTTTGTATGCACAAGTATGAGCACTGAAAGCTTTCTCTCCAAGGTGTTTCTGTAACAACAAACAAGTGAAGAATTTTGGTCTTATATACAGCAGAAGCAGTAGAAGACATCTAATTCAGACTATGATTTTGATAATTCACAGCATTACACAAGCATAAGTACACAGAAAATAATTTGGGGGACTCCACCATCAAATTGTGATTTAAATATTTTCTGCTGTGCATGAAGATTGACAAATGCCACTGTCCTCTGTACATCATTCTTCTCTACACACTAATTAGCAGCGCCTGAGGAATCAGCTCTAATACGGTCATCCACCAAGAGAAGACAGCAGCTGTTAGCTCCCCTCCACAGATACCATCCAACTGCTACTGAGAAAATTAACATCTTAAGCATGTCACTTCTTAGCTGCTCCTGCTAGCTCTGCTGTGGCAACATTTCTGTTTAAATTCTCCTATTTTTTCAATGCTTCAGGACTCACGCAACGAGTAATACTGTATGAGCCACTGAGAGGTCCTGACTCTACACCAAGAAGAAGAATTAAAATGAATTCGCACAGGTTTTATCAGATTAACCATGTGCACAACTGTCCTATATGATGGCACTAAATTAATATTTATTCTTTCCATAGCCTCTGACTCATAGTGTACATACATATACAGGCAAACATACATGTATGATAGAAAATCATATTTATTAAGATTGATTATATATATATTCCTTGTCCTGGGCAAAAATACAGCTTGCTTATCTCAAGTAGTATAGTTCCTCGAGAGAGACTCAAATATTAAGCACAGATATTTGGGCAAAATTAAATATGCATTCTCTTCTCATTGAACTGTAGTTACCTGAATATAAGGCCACAAATGCTGTCAAATGATGACCACCACTTTTGCAAACATGTTGCTGATGAAAGGCATCATGTGACACAGCACTGAAGCTTTACAAATGCAGCTGTACCTGATTGGCCACTCTCCTGTGAAGTGACAAATAATCAATAACTTTGTGGCCAACATTAAAAAAGGAAGAGAATTCTTCTCATGCGTTGTGTAACACTTTGTCCACTGTACTGTGTTATTTTCCTCAAAAGAAAGACTTTTGTCTTCTCTCAGCATTATGTAACAAAAGAAGGAGCTGTGAGAAAAGAGTGAAAACCTAAGCAAAACACAGAGAAGGTCTATGAAAACTTAGATTGGCAGGTCAGTGCATTTCACCTACTGGTACAGGTCAACGCTTGTGCATGTATAAGTTGACATTAATAACTCTGCAGAGTAGCTATAGCTAGACATCTCCTGCACTTCTGCCCCCTTTCATGCCCTTGTGTGCTATAACCCTCATCATTATTTAACAGTTTTGCAATAGCTCTTAAGTGACACTTGCCAGCCTGAGACACATTCTTTGGCTCAGTTTTGATACCTTATTTAACTCAAAGTCTGTATTAAACAGAGTTGGTTTTAACCTCCCCTCGGTAGATACTGATCTCCCACATTTGGTAGCGTTGGTGGGTGGTGACACATCATTATGATTAAAGTTTAGATTTATCTCCTGAAGAAGCAACAAGAATTCAGCATCAAACTCGTCTTCAGCAGTCAAAATCCTTCCTCCGTATGTTGAGTGTGTTGAGCCTTTTCCTTGGAGGTAACACTGTATCCCAGCACTTACACTTAAAATGAAGGTATACAGAAACAGCTCTCTGCCCATATCATTAACCCTCACGTTTATTTACAGTAAGCAGAACAGGTGAGCTAGGCTCATCTCTGCACATGAGTGCCAGGAAACTGCTTCAGTCTAAGGAATCCAGACCACTTGAAGTCCTGCAGCCCTGGAGGTAAACTATATCACCTTGCAACCACCGCAGTTCAGACTGACATGTGGAGGAGACCTCCTGCTGACTTACTGTAAAATTTCACTCTGCACTTAGAGCTCTGTAAATGCACAGTCAGTGCTTCTGCTGCTCTTTGTGTGTCCCTGATACTGCCAAGGGAAAGGTAAATCTACTTTATAGACGAGGAGACCTTTACTAATGCACAGGTTATTTGTGCTGATTAATTTAGTGCAATTATTCTCATTAATACCTATAAGAAGATGAAATATGAGAAAGAGCTTGCTATAAATAAAATTCAGGGCTAGCAGAGAGATTCTGAGGAGTTTTTACATGTATATTCTGTATGAAGAATAGAAGCTGCTTCATGAAGTCCTTCACATGTTGAAGGTGGTGGCAAGAAGTCCTAATATTTTCATTTTAGAAAAAACAATTACCTTCAGCCAAGATTAGAAAACTGTTTTGAAACATTGCACAAAAATAAAACTCCATTATTTCAGAGCTTTTGATGATAGTACATTGTCAAGAATTTGCACTCTTCACACAACAGCACATCTGCTTGATTTCTTGCACTAGACTAAATCTCAAGAATTTTATTTTGAAGTTCCTGTTTTCACCACATGCAGTTTTTTACTTCAGCATGGTTACTTTTGAAAACAAAAATATTGAAGGGATTTTGAAATTAAAACTTTATATCTGACAAGAGAAAGTCTAAGTCAAACATGCAAAGGGTGAAAACCAGGTTAAATCTACGTGTGAGACAACTTTTCTAAAAAGAAGTACAACTCTTGCATTCAACTGATTTTTGTCAGCTACTATGCAATATTTCTGCTGGCCTGGTAATGCTGCAACATGATGAAAGTCATATACTCTGTATAACGATTCTGTCAAGGGACCAGGAAATTTGAAGTGGTCTGGGTACAGTTAACATGGATGAAGAAGACAAAATACTCCTTATTTGCCTCATTTCTTTAGATACAGAGTGGCACTCATGTTTGACTACATGGCATTTACAGGTGATACATGAGTCTCAGTACAGGTACTTGTCACCTGATAATCTGATGCACTTACACGATATCATGGTTAAGAACTGGACTAACTGAATACTTCAGCAATGGGATTTGAAAAACAGGTATTCATTAAAGCTTTAAAGAAGTCAATCAGTTCTATGAGAAAAGTGAATTGAGTATAGTTTTATCTCGTATTGACAAATTTATGATGATAAAAATTGTATTGAAAGACGTTAAAATCTGCCATTACACACTTTGCCCACTTCCCTTTTTTCCAGTGCCAGTTTTCAAATGCCTTGCTATTTGAAATTCTTCATTTGATTCAAAGCTATATGGACGATCAAAACACAGTTCTTTCTTCTCCACAAAGAGCCTGTTATATGTGTACATTGTTGTAAGAATGACTTAATGCTGTCAGGAAAACAGCCCCTCGATTTAGTGTTTTAGGCAGAGATGTAGAGTTTGTGCTGAGGAAACCAGCTTACGAAGTAAGGCATTATCAAGGCTTGGGCCAGGATGTAGCCAATTTTCTTTCTACTGATTTTATTATTTTTTTTTTTTTTAGTGGACTATCTTCTAAATAGCGTACTTGATGAAATTAACAAGTTTTCCGGCTAGTGGGACTGGTAATGCTTCTTGTTTATTGTTACTGCTGGAGATCAAGGCCACTTTGCTCCCCTTGTTGAATCTGCTGTTTTGGACATGAAAGAAGCAGAAGAGTCACATCTACAGCCCTCACATAGGGGTGAGCAGACTAGACAGGTGACCAAAATTGGCCAGAGTATTTCATCCCATACAGGTCATACTTGGCATAAATTGAGGGATCACAGAAGCCCTTTTCTTCCATTGCCAGCATCCAAGAAGGACTCAGTCTGTCCATCTCCCTTGATCCCTAGAGGCCTGTGTATTCCTGACCCTTGTATCTCTATCCTCAGCTCCTGCCTGCCTTGTCACTAGCTCTGAAAGCATTCTGGAACTTTTTCAGGATTGCCACACAGCTCAGGGAAGTGCCTTGAGAGTTGTTCGGGGTGGTGGGACAATAGGGTTTTTGTACACTCCTGCACATATTTGTACATACTTTCTTTCAATACTGCTATTTCATTAAAGCTGTCTAATTGCATTTTCAATCCAGAAGACTCTCTCCTTTCCCTGTCTGGGTGGAGGGGGGAGGGGATAGAGAGCATTATTGTAATTTGTTTAATTGCTGGCCCAGCACTAAACCCTGATGGACACATACAGAACAATCCTTCTGGTGTACTCTCTAGGCTTTGGCAAACCAGTAGTTGCCTTGAAAATCTTGCATGCTACTGCCACTAACGGATTTCTTCATGAAGCTACTGTATTCATAGAACCATAGAATGGTTTGTGTTGGAAGCGACCCTAAAGATCACCTAGTTCCAATCCCCCTGCATGAGCAGGGACACCTCCCACTAGACCAAGTTGCTCAAAGTGCCATCCAACCTGGCCTTGAACACTTCCAGGCATGAGTCATCCACAACTTCCCTGAGCAACCTATACCAGTGTCTCACCATCCTCATTGTAATTTTTTTCCCTAATATCTAATCTAGAGTTACCCTCTCTCAGGTTAAAACTGTTACCCCTCATCCCCTGCTTAATCCATTTACTGTTGTAGTTTCTACCGCTTCTCAAAAGAATATGTTTCACTATTTAATAATCAATTGCATAAATATATATTCAAAATGATACATTATAAAAAAGAAAAAACATTTTTCAGGAATCTGGTTTATTTTTAAAGAGGTTAGATGGGGTTTTGTTTTGTTTGTTTTTCCTCCCCAGCTTGTGCTGTTGCCCATCAGAAGTAGCAGGTATTTAGATTCCCTGCCATAGCTTTATGCCAGACCTTTCAGACTGAAGCTAGATACTGTTCTGCACTCTAAATCCAACTGACCTGTTTGGACACTGACCCAGAAGACTGCATAAACTATTAGAAGTATCTTTCAGGATGTATTGTATCACTGAGTCAAAGGGCAAGCACCACTTATGGATGCACTAAAAAGTGCTTCCTACTACACTTTTATTTTTCCTGGAAGTATTCATTCAAGTCCTGACCCACAGTGACCCTCATTAGCTCATAAAAGATTGCTAGATTACAGCTCAGGATTCAGTTGCATAGTGAAACATTTGATCTGCTTTCTATGGATGTTTAGAAAGCAAACCTTTTTCTACAGTCACAGATACGCACTCACAGAAATGGCTCTGCTGATGCATGAACCTCCAACATATAGATGATGGGAAAATGCATCCTTCTTCCAATTACGGAGAGCAAAAGTGAATTGGAAAAGCCAGCTTGCCAGGAAACTTTTTGAAGAGTGAAGGTAGCTCAGCTGAATACACTGAATAGTTTTTTAGGTTTTTTTTCTAAATAAATTTCCTTTATCTCCTACTTAACATATAATAATTTATCTTCTCTCTCTTTGCTAATTGTCAGAATCGCATGTTTAGGATATATCAGCAGCAGTAACAGTGTGGTAAATCTACAGAGAAAAAAAGGGGAAAGAGCAGAAGGATCCTCATATTTAAATAGGATTGCACAAGGAGATGGGGCTTTATTTTTGTCAGAGCCATTTCCACATTATGTTCTTGCCTCTCCTCCTTAAAGTTTCTGTCAAAAACATGCACCTGCAAATAAGGCAGGTAATTACACTTCCAAACTACTCGTTCCAGACAGATTGTCCTACTTCTTACTTGTAACAATTTTTGAGGTGCTAAGACAAGGTTAATTGATAAGTAAATTATATGTAGTTCCATTTAGGGGGTTAATTGCTTACTGTTTGCAACTGTACTTTAAAAAAAGATAGAATTTGCACACCTATGTTAAGATTTTAAATTACTAGAGGAAAGAACCAAAAAGTTATTTTTCTTCTTTCAGTTTCAAGTCTTCAGAAACAAATGCTGCATCAATCTTTTTCACAAGAATCAGAACAAATCTCTCCTGCTGTTTGCCAGTCTTTATATGACAATGGAAATTATTCAGCCTCCTCTCTGAGGCTTGCTCTGAGATAGTAAGATAGAGAGGCACTTGGCAGCAGCTGTTTACCCACCTGCAGAGACAACTTCTGTCTCATTTCATCTCCTGAATTGCTCAAGCCACCAGACTAATGTTTACTTGTTCACAATTAAAGGCATCACATGGCCCTCTGGGACCTTGCAAGAAAGGAATGTCAGAGCTTTCAGGGTCTGAAATCCAAGCTGTTCTCCCTGTTTAAATATTGGGCAGCTATTAAGACTGAGCATGTCCTGGAATGCCAAAATGGCTCACTCAGGGCAGCAATAAACCCTCACTGACAGAGGATACACAACCACTCAATGCTAACAGCTGTTTCTGTACTGGAAGCCCTAAATTGTGTGTTCACCAGTATTCTGATTTATTATTATCTTCATAGGGAATAACCATTGAAACAGTTATGTTTGATACAAAAAGCTGTATTTTAGAGGATTAATTTGCCAAAGAAGTTGATAATGTTAAAAAAATAGTATATACTGAAATGTGTTAAGACAAACTGACACTTCCTCTTAACTATTATGTCTTTGGAAATTACTTCTGCTAACAGCTATTTTTTTCCTTCTGGACAGCTAAAGGTGACAGTAACTCTGAAAACACATTCAGTGTTGACAGCCAGCATGTTAGCAGGAAGCTTTGCAATGAATTTATCTGTTGGTGTCTCTTAATAGTAATTATGACTACTGAATATCGAGTCTTTTTTACTCCTGTCATAACCAAGCTAACAATAGAACTATAAAAACAAGCAAGCCTTTTTAAATAGTAATGACATTGACTAACTAGAAGAATAAAACACCACGTGGGAAGGGATTCCAATAAAATGAAAATAAGGTAACAAAACTAAGAAAGTAAGCATCAAAAGCTGAGAATAGTTAACAATTCTAAATCCTTTTTTTTTTCTTTTTTTTCTTTTTTTTTTTTTTCTTTTTTTTTAACCAGAAGGCATTAATTGCCATGAATTTAATTTACCCATGAAACTCTGAAAAGCCAAACACCATTTTCACTCTGATTCCTCAAGGAAACTGAACTTCTGGGAGACATGAGGAATGTTATTGGTTGTTCTTATTGGGCTGTTTCAGCCCACCACAGAGAAGTAGGAGATTCCAAGGCACGAATATTCCCCCACTTCATGATGACAAGCAACCTTAGAAACGAGAGGTCCAAACTACTGGTTTCATGCATGAAAAGTCACGAGCCTCAGCAATCTCTTTTTCATATTTCTCCGAGCATTCCTCACACCAACACACAGCATACACAGAAGTCCAAAGCAGCCAAAGCCAGGGCTGTTCTCTGTCCAGCCAGACAGAAGAATGGGCTGACAGAGTCACAGTGACAGGATACTATGTCCCTGAGAGGGAGGCAGCTGAGAAGGCAATAAAAAAGGATCCAAGGTAACAGCTGTAGGGATGAGGAGCACAGACCTGAAGGAGACCTGAGTTCATCAGTTAACCCACTCACAGAGCGGCCTCTTCTCCCTTCTTGATAGATGCCACCTCCTGATCACCAGTAATTTCAGCTTCCTAAAGAAAAGGATCTTTTCCCTTTCAACAGTGGGCAAGTCAGTCAGTATGGGCTGGAGAATACTGACAAGTGAACCCATCCTATTTTAACTCTGCCATTTCCTAATTTACAGTTAAGCACAAATCCAGCCTGCTAAAAAACACAGCCATTTCATCTATTGTGTTTGGGAGAATTTCTGTGAGTAGGACAAACAGAACTGAGCTATTTTAAGATCCTAAGTACAAATGAACTTCCCCAAACAAAACATATAATTATGGCACAAGCAAGGTATTCTTTTGGAGTACACAAAATTGAATAGTGAAAGCTGCACTAAGGAGCTGAGGACCAGCCTCTATTTTGGGCAAGTCCCAAGTCATAAATCTTTTGTCTGATCTTAAGCCAGCCCAGCTGCCTTACCGTGTAAATGATACACTTTGATAAAGGCTGCAAAGTATTATTTCTAAGTAAGCTATTTACTGTTTGCTTTCTAAATATTAAGCTATTGGAGAATAACATATCAGCCACTCAGAGGGTAATCCCAAGAACCATAACAAGAAAACCCAACATCTACCTACATTTCTTGGTATCTTTTCCCATACTTAGTGCAGATTTAGTAAGTTGCTCTCACAGAACACACTATTTACCAGGCTTTATTTGTTTCTTCTACGTAGGAGAGACTTATCTTTCTGTTGCATGAGAATGTCCTTTACAAGGCAAAGGCAACCATCAGCTCTTAGTTTTTTGCAGTGACACAGGTTATCAAGGACAATTTTGTTGCACAGTGACTAACAAGCTTTTGAGTCTTTACTGCTCCCTAACCCATTTAAGCTGTCTACCATGATGTAGTTTAGGTCTGAATTTACACATAGGCAATCTCTGAACTGGGCTGCAAAAAGAAAGGAATGGGCTAGGAAGAAATTACATTACACAGAGTTATACATTAAAAAAAAAATTATTTAAATATGTAGTAGCATTGGACTAAATTTCTAGAAGCCCCTTCTAACTCTGACAATTCTGTGATTTGAAGTTACTCAAATTGCCAGCTTTTAATTATGATTTCTAAAGTGAATAATAAACCTTTTCTCAAAAAGAGAAAATTGTTCATTTTAAAAATATATATATAATTTCATTTTTCAAATGCAACTTACATAGCTCTCATGCAAAAAATGATGCAAGTTTGATAGTTACTAAGTACATCATAGTATAAATATTCAACCTTGTCGGAAAGTTTTTATTGCAGAGACTATGTATTCACTAAATTGCATTGGGAGTAGCTGAGGAAATGAATCACCTAAGACTGATGCTCTGTATCTTTTGAGTAGCTTACACAGGATCATATCTGGAAACCTTGATGTATAAGGTTGTTTACTTTTATAAGAAAGTATTTTTTTAATCTGATTATTAAGGAGTTTTGTGGGCTTCAGACTGAGATGATAAAAATGCTGAGCAGTAGCATTAGATTCTTTTAATGAGCAAGGCAAATGAGTGTTTATTAACTTACCTAAAATCATAATAGGCAGACACTTCAGTGTTAATTTTGTAGAGACTTTTAATTAAAAGCAATAATATAATTTAATTAATGAAGTTACCTGTACACTTCTATGCCTGAGTACGTGATAAAGATATCCAAATCAGATAAAAGAGGACCTGATGGTTCCTAGATAGTGAGAAGTGAAGAGAGGTTAAAAAAATTATCTACAACAGAAACAAACAAAAAACACAGCCAGGGATTAAAATAAATAAATAAATAATATAGACTTAAAAAAAAAATTCCATTAATTATCTGTGTTTGGGTTTATTTATGCTTACAGTCTTGTTTAGTGCTGTTGTGTTCATCCTGTCACGACTAAGGAATTGAGGTGGCATTCCCTCTATTAACTCTTTTCTTAATAGTTTACAACCCTGTAATTCTATTATCTTGAAATCTGCATTTTGTATTTAAGTACTCTCTCACAGATGCTTAGGTTAATAGTAGATGGACAATTTAGCAATAAGAACATTACATATTAATGAAATATGAAAGCAGAACATCTGTCATAAACTAAAAGCTTTAAATTCTGTACTTTTCAATTAAATTGGATTTTTTAAGCCTGTGATTATATTTCCAGGGAGATTTACCTTGAAAATAATGACTAGGAAGGTTTTTTTTTCAGCTAGATTAATATTTTAAATAAAAACTCATACTGACACTGCAAAACTGATTCAAACCATTGCTCACTCATCATTGTCCAATTTACTTGGTCTTTGTTGTTGCCGGTTTTAGAAAAAGATCACCTTTGCTTAAAGCTGGCATGAAAAAACAACAATATGGAGGAAAAAAAAAAAAAGAAAAAGAAGAGCGGTAGAAGGATTCTGGTGCAAGATGCCTTTACCCAGGTAGTCTGCCAGGCAGCCACTGGAGCTGAGCCACTGTCTTTTACTAACCAGAGATCATTTCCTACAGCAGTCATCCACAGAGCTAAGTACTGCCACATGCACTCAACATTATTACAAAACTCTTCAGCTGCCTTCAAAAATAGTCCATCTTTATGTATGCTTCAAGGTTCTCTAGTCTCCTAACAACAGAAATCTCAGTGGGGAACACTGCAGGCTATTCTTCATTTTCTGCCTGTGTGAAATCCCCACTCTGACACTTTGAGATATATATATATATATAAGCATCACATACAGCTTCGTATTTTGTCAGTAAATGAAACTCTCTTCCTCTCACTCTCCCAATATGTATTTATTGATCTGCAAAATACAATATAGTTCAGTGGGGATTTTTAGGGAAAAATTAAGTTATGCTGAATGCATGGTCTCAGCTACGTCTCCTTGCCATCTACATGCTTCAGAAACAGGCATATCTCTACACACAGCATTTAAGAACAGACTTTCTGCTGCAAATTCTTTGGAGGGTAAGATGACAGTGCCAGATCCTGAAATTCAAGGTGTTGGTGGCCAGTCTAGCTGTTGTTTCCTTTTCCCTCTCGTACAGCATTGACACAACTATTCCCCTTTTGCGTTGTAACTAAAAAAACTTTGAAGAGTAACATTCAGAAGTTCAGACAAGAAAATCACAACTGTACCCAGCTCTGTAGCAGGCAGCTTTACTGGGGAAGACCAGATCCCAGGAACTAGACAGCAAAGTGCCAGTCCTCATGTGAGCTGTTGTCAGCTGTGATTCCAGCATGACACACCATTACAAAGCACTCTTCTTCCAAACAGACAAACCATCTGTCCTGAGTCTCAAACCCAAGCCTCCCTTGACTTGATCTTTTATAATAAAATCAAAGTCTCAATGTGATTTAGAAAAACAATTCCCAGTGCAGGATTAGCAAGTGCTTTTGCAGTAGCAGTAAGCATTAAAGGGCTGGCTGACATCCCATTGAGAATATCATTGTTCAGCTTGGTTCAGCACAATTCTGCTTGTATAACACATATTCACTGTAATTTTGTTCCCACATTTCTTCATTATTGGCAATATTAGCATGAAAACAGGATCTCTGTTGGTTAGAACTGTATGAGAGTTTACGGATTTTCCTCACAGGGCATCGTGCAAGTATTGTCTTTGATTTTATTCTAATTTATTCTGAGTCTGCTCAAGTTTTGTTTTAAATTCTCAGTCAACTTCATTGAAACTAACAATGTCTACCAATATGGCAAAAATCCCACCACAGTGCATTCCCTTTCATCTGTTTTGCTTGAAAACAATGTCACAAAGATCTTGAAAGATCCTCCTGTCTTTCAGGATAGGCCCATCAAATCAATTAGTCTCCACTGCAAACATGTCTTGCCCACATAACTGGTGGAAACTAATTTCTATCCCAAGCACCTCAAAGGGAAAAACAGCTCAGGCTGCAAGCTTTGGCTACCTATAAAGGCTGCAGTAAAAACTCAGAAGCACTCAGCTGACGTTTTCGTTCAGTCAAAAACAAAGCTTGTCATTTTTGTCTGTTCATGGACATTTAGAAAGAAGAATCACCAGGTAACATGGCAATTTCTACATGCCAAGTATCATCTAATTCCTAGTTTTCTGACACAACTACTGACATGTCTCACTGCTTTACTGTTACACTGTTTCCTGGAGAAAAAAAAAATATATCATAGAATCATAGAATCATAGAATCCTAGGGGTTGGAAGGGACCTCGAAAGATCATCTAGTCCAACCCCCCTGCCAGAGCAGGGTCACCTAGAGTACATCACACAGGAAGGCGTCCAGGCGGGTTTTGAATGTCTCCAGCGAAGGAGACTCCACAACCTTTCTGGGCAGCCTGTTCCAGTGCTCTGTCACTCTAACAGTAAAAAATTTTTTCCTGATATTCATCTTAAACCTCCTATGCTCCAACTTGTATCCATTACTCCTTGTCCTATCACTGGTCATCACCGAAAAAAGCTTAACTCCATCGTCTTGACACTCACCCTTTACATATTTGTAAACATTGATGAGGTCCCCCCTCAGTCTCCTTTTCTCCAAGCTAAAGAGACCCAGCTCCCTCAGCCTTTCCTCATAAGGGAGATGTTCCACTCCCTTAATCATCCTTGTGGCTCTGCGCTGGACTCTTTCAAGCACTTCCCTGTCCTTCTTGAACTGAGGGGCCCAGAACTGGACACAATATTCCAGATGTGGCCTCACCAATGCAGAATAGAGGGGGAGGAGAACCTCTCTTGACCTACTAACCACACCCTTTCTAATACACCCCAGGATGCCATTGGCCTTCTTAGCCACAAGGGCACATTCAGTCATCTAAAGAGAAATCCTAAGGAATTAACTTTTATTATTGGCACAACTTCAGAACATATAATAATACATCCAAAAATTTCAGGCTTGTGAAGAGTTTGCTCAGAGAGAAGAAAATATTATAACCTTGGGTACTGATTTTGTATTTCCCCCAGCTATGATTTCTCTTAATCAAAAGGCGTGTACCAAATAAGGTACACTCATAAGTGGTTATAAAAAAAATTAATATATTGGATATCTTATTTAGCATTCCTTAGAAACTAGAACTTCAGTCTTCCTCATAGCAGGAATTTCTCACAATATCAGGGCTGTAATGCATCTTTTGAAAAAGAAAATTAAAAAAGCACAGTGAGAAACTGAGTTTCTATTTCAAATGGATGAAATTTGGGAAATCTATGGACTGAAAGGTCCTGTTTCCAAAACACAAATAGAGGCACATGACAGAGCCATAGTGTGTTATGGACAGTATTTCAGATTCTCAGCAACAGTAAAGACAAAAAAGAAACAAACAAACAAACAAACAAACAAACAAAAAAGAAGGACATTTTATACCAACTAGCAGAGCTGGATTTGAGATAATTTTTTTTTTTTTTTTTTCTGAAGGCCAGCATTGCACATTTACCTATTTAAAATCCTATCTCTATTTGAATTTTTGAGTAAGCATGTTCACCTGGGTGAAAGTCAGCAAGAAACACTTTGGACAGGAAAGGAAATGTTATATGGAACTCATTTCCATATGGTAAGGGTAAGAAAAAAGTTATCTACCCTAAAAGGGAATAAGACAACAGGTGAGATCCACAAGGAGGGAGAGAGGCAGGCAGGAAGGCAGGAAGGCAAGAAGGCAGGAAAGCAGGAAGGAAAGAAGGCAGGCAGGCAGGCAGGAAGGAAGGAATCACTATGCAAATGTGACAAAAGTCAATAACTATCTCTTTGTTGAGTTTAATTAAAATCACATAGTTTTAAAATAAATGTCACTCACAGAAACATTTAGGGAGCAGTCAGTTGCCTGCAATGCTTTCTGGCCATTGCCTACCTCCCACTCTGTGCAATCACTGATGCACTGCATAAGGGAATGTCTTCTCTACGTAGCTTTTCTGATTGTTTTGTTTTGTTTTGTTTTTTTAACAGGCTTAACCTCACAAGGTAACATCGCTCCTCCTGAACCCTAAGGAGAATATGCTACAAAGAGTGGCAGGATACTGACCACTCACCACATCGTAACACCATTGAGTCACCAGCAGTCACAGCAAGGAACGTGAGGCAGAAAAGGCCAACTGAGAAGAATAGAGAAGACAATTATTTAGTAAGGTCTTGGCAGTTTTCCTAGTGATCAAGCAATTCCCAAGCTATATACAGGGTCAAATAATCATTTTTTCAAGCTTTTTTCTGTGTTCAAAAATCATGTGTCTTACCCCATTTATACTGCCCATGAGAATCTCACCCATTTACAAGACCTTCAGCTTTGAGGGTATCACAATATCAAATATTAAAATTTGTCATAATGTCACAATTTTTTAATGAGCAACTTAAGAAATAAGAAAAAAAAAATTTCAACTGCATGACTTTTATCACCTTCTGGGACTTCCAGGACTGAGACGTTCTGTCTGCATACGACTGTTGATTTTTTCCTGCAAAAGATAAGTTCTGTAGGTAGGGGTGATATATTTGATTCAATCAGGTAATATGATCAGAAAAAGGTATGAGACTTTCAACAAGCAACCCTGTTCTTTAGGTCTGCAGTAGGAGCAGTAACTAACTAAAACATAAATACCAGCTGAGAACAAACTCATACAGTTCAATTAAAGAAAAACCAGGTCCAAGCAATAGAAGTGTAAAGATCTCAAACGAAGGTGGCAAACTCTTTCACAGGGAATATAACCCATCTTCAGAACAGGGCTGCTAGAAATATTTACCATGAGCATGTTAACTTGTTTACACATTTAAAGCATGACACATAATTGACTGAGTAATTTAAAAACAAAATAAGTATAGTCTTATCAAAATATCAATAAATTTTATTTCATTTCATAGTTGTCTTGTCTGTATTGTGCAATTATCTAGAAAAAAACAACTAACACAAACACCACTACATGGGTTAATTATAGCTTAATTCAGGATTAGTTTTGTAATAGGATAACAAGCATCTTATTACAGTTATAAGTTAAAATACACTTAATTAACCACACACTAAGTAATCTTCAAAACTTCTTTAGCATTCTATCAGTAGACCCTCACCAAAGTTCATATATTACTCTAGTGAAGGATAACACTGGTTGGGATATGTGACATACCAGGTTTACAAGTAAAAAAAGTTAGGTCATTTCTGAATTTGGAGGCAGATACCATCAGCAGATTAATAAAAAAACTAATAAAAATGCATTTATGCATTCAACTTAAACTCCCACTAGTTTCAGAAATTGTGAGAGAAACAAAACATTAGAAAATTTCATTAACAAAAAGAGGGCAAAAGAAAGTATTCTCAGTGGAAATGTGTCTTTCAGTTCAAAGCTGCTTTGAGTTGCTGATTGCTATTTTCACAAAGCTAATAAAAAAATTAAATTCACCTCTTGACCCTCCTCTTTAGCGGAAAAGAAGGCCGTATTTCTCTGCTTAGCCATGCATGATCAGACAGCATATATGACTTCAGACTGTCAAGCAGCTCTTCAGTGTTCAAGACACCTATTAACCATGAATATGCTAGTAGCCTCATCTAATCTCCCACCCATGTTTTCCAACCAACACTTTCTGAAATCAAGTTCCAAGAAATCAATGATGGTTCCTACAACATCAGCCTACAAGTATTCCAGAATCTCTAAAGTCAAAAAAGAAAATAACAGCACACTCATTTCCACAAGATTTTGAAAGCACAATGAATCTTTAGCTAGGTAAAGTATAATTTCAGGGCCCAAGATTAATCTGTTTCAAATTTCTGGTCATATTATTTTAAACGTCCTCAAGAATCAGGTATTTCCCACACTTCAGCGTAGTGGAAGAAGATGTATTCTACACTCTCAGAAGACTAGAGAAATTGTAATCCTACAGGGACTGCACACTCCTCAGCCCAAGATTTTTTGCTGTCACAGCTGACAGGAAAGTTTTACATTCTCGTAATCTAACTTGTCAAAAAGATATATTTAATCTCTCAGCAGAGTCTCAGGTAGACTGAAAATAATTTGACCTTTAAGTATCTGGTTTTAGTAGGGAAGGGTTAGAAATTTAACAAGAAAAGGCTCTGCCCATTTAGTAAATCAGACATACCCAGGGACATATATTTAACATGCTAGCTGGCATAAAAGAGCCTACAGTTATGCTGGGAAATTCCCTTTGTCTCCAAATCTCACTAAACACCTGTTGAGAATGGCCCTACCTCTGCTCGGTTCTGAGCTGTGACAACAAATTTTTTGCAAGACAGCACTAGATGTTCAGTGCCAAAATCGTGCCAGGGAATGGTCTGTCAGTTTCCTAGTACAGACAATGAATCACAATTTACCGTAGTAGGCACAGACCAAGTTTATTAACTGACTCCTTGAGAGTCATTGCTGTTGAGGCACTGGTTGAGCAGCTATCAGCACTGAGGCAATGTTAGGCAGGGAGAGCCCGTCCAAGCTACAGGTCTGCATAGTCCAGCAGGGTCTACCTAATGCATGCTCCCCAGTTCAGCACTGATCTGGAATTCACTTTCAGTCACCACACAAGATTGTTTGTGTCTGAAATAACCACAGGGTAGACATCAAAGGTACCATTTAATTAGTACTGCTGCACTTGCTATCAATTATATAGATGTTAGCAAGTTTTAGGTTATGTAGTTGACTTTACTGCCCTGTCAATAGAACTATGTAAGCCTGTCAAAGCTTGGTGCAATACTGATGCATTTGAAGGGAAACGATGAATGTGGCAATAATGGAGGGAGACGACACTACACTAGCTTGACTTATAATGCATTCTACACAACAACACAAGCCCCAGCTCTACTTGGTCAGCCCAGCTACATCCAAGAACATATGATGTATTAACTCAGCTGCCTTTCAGAACAATATACCTGTTTCAAAAACATCGTTGCATTACAAAGATTACATCACCTGAATGCTCAAAGGACAGAGTTCGTAGTGCAGCTCAACAAGCTGAATGTTCAGAGTGCTCCGCTAGAGCAGACAATACTACTAATTGTCCAAGTGGACAATTGCATTCTGGATCTATTAGAACTTAACTCCAAATTATTCCAAGTCCTACATCCATCTAGCAGAGTACATAACTGAATGCCTAAACTCTGTGTCTTTTTTCCCCTCCAAGACATGCCTCTTAATATCCCACAGAAGTATGATGCTTCAAGTAGAAAGTGCTAGACTTGCTACCCAACTCAGTTGCTGTTTTGATCACAACCAGACTGATACAATATCCCTTTTAGATTACCTTGTAAATACTTATATTTGTATTTTTTGTTATGTAGCAGTTACATCACTGATAATACTTCAAGCGTTAGCCTGCAGTGCCACTATGAAACAGCAAGACTGCAGATAACACTATGTTCAGCCTAGCCTTGGTCTTTGATTTAACCTCTACCGTTTTTTTCCAGTAAAGTCTGGACTTCAGCTGGAAACACATGCCTCAGTCAGAGAGGACAAGCAGCAGTAGCAAATGTCTGTTGTTGACAACTGGTGCCTGCTGTCAAGAGAATTTAACTAGAACTACAGATAAAGTACAGCAAGACCTTTTCAGCAGGTAAGAACAGAGGCATTAGTTTGTTGCTTACAAGACCTCCCAGCAGTAACTCATACCTGTATATATATGCATAAGATAAACTGCAGATGGTGGAACAAGACTCTCAAAAGAGAGAGAACTTTAGAACAAGCTTTTTATTCAATCCAGGTGATTTGGAGTGGTGGTGAATGGTGGTGCAACCAGTTGGCATCCAGCTACCAGTGGTGTTCCCCAGGGATCAATACTGGGCCCGGTTCTATCCAATATCTTTATTGATGACCTGGATGAGGGGATTGAGTCCACCCTTAGTAAACTCGCAGATGACACCAAATTAGGGGAGAGTGTTGATCTGCTGGAGAACAGAAAAACGCTGCAGAGGGATCTGGACAGGCTGCTCAATGGGCCAAGGACAAAGGTATGAAGATCAAGTGCAGGGTCCTGCACAGTAAGCCCAGGCAGGGCTACAGACTGGGGGAAGAGGGGCTGGAGAGTGGCTCGGCAGAGAGGGACTTGGAAGTACTGTTTGACAACTGGTTGAACACCAGCTAGCATTGTGCCCAGGTGGCCTAGAAGGCCAATGGCATCCTGGCTTGTATCAGGAGTAGTGTGACCAGCAGGAGTAGGGATGTGATTCTTCTCCTGTACACAGCACTAGTGAGGCCTCACCTCGAGTGCTGTGTGCAGTTCTGGGCCTCTCACTTCAAGAGGGATACTGAGGTGCTGCAGCAGGTCCAGAGGAGAGCAACGAGACTGGTGAAAGGACCAGAGGAAAAGTCTTATAAGGAGAGGCTGAGGGAAGTGGAGTCCCCAGGGAAATGATGGAGCCACCATCCCTGAAAGTGTTTAAGGAAAGACTGGATGTGGCACTTAGTGCCACCGGCTAGCCAATGTGGTGGTTGGACTTGATGATCTCAGAGGTCTTTTCCAGTCTCAAAATTCTGTGATTCTGTTATATCTTCCCATATCATTTTGCCAGGTCAGCTCTACAGGAATACTCCATGGTGACTGCTTTATATCATAAATCGAAAGTGGAGGCATACCTTTATTCAGCAGCCAACAACACTGCTCCATGCTACCCCTGGAGCCTTGCTAGACCCAAGGAGAGAAAGAGATCCTCTACAGCCAAGTTAATGTCTTTGGACAAATTCTACCAACTACTGCCAGGCAAAAAAGCTGGCAGCTAATAGTGTTTCCTGTAGAGGAATTTAGAGTCTGCCACCTCTTGGCACCAACAGCAGGATGACTTGAGCATCTGGGCTCATTATCTCTCATCTGAAATAGCACCTACCAGGTGGTAGGTCCTCTGGGACAGCTCTCAGCTAGGGCTTACTGCCTTATCCTCATTGTGTATTGGACTTTGGCCTGGCAAGGATTTTAAGAGAAAGCAAGAAATGCTATAGCCAACATGTAGAAACTTAATCATGCAGATATGAAGAAGGTTGCAGCACTGAGAAAGGGTTTGACTTTATATGAAATCAACACAGCCTTAGAAAGTCTGCCCCGTTGGGATGACTATTTAAGAGATGCCTGAGGGACATAAAGCCCCTTACTTCAAGGTAACACTAGGATTAGGAACATCACCAGGCATTGCCATGATGGACTCTTAACTGTCATTAAATATTGCCAGTGAGATAGTAAAGCAGAAAAATATTTCAGCTTTCACAGAAATGAGAGAACCTTGAGCTGGCTCCATGTCCAGCTATTGCAAGAAGCAAGGTTACGGGCAATAACGTGTAGTGTCATGGCCAATGTTTTTAAAACTTCTCAATCGATTACCAAGGCAATCACATTTCACTGACTGAAGACAATACAACATTCAGCATTTTTTCCTTCATGCTTTCATCTATACCTTTAGGACTAAGTGTAAAAAAAATTCAAATGACAAGCTAGTTTTGCCTTAAAACTAAGTGTCTCCTTCCTTGGGACTTTAAGTAAGCATAAAACAGCAAAAGAGAGCAGGCAGTATGGAAATCTTACTCTATCCAGGGACTGTAGCTTACTTTACAAGCATCATTATTTCAAGTACAATAATATTATAGCCTATTACAAGCAGTGCATGCTAACATTGATACAGTGGTTCTTCAGTGGCACAAACAAAAAGCAAGAACATTCAGTGACTTATCCAGATTGACTCCAGCCAGCTCAGGCTTGGTGGGAATAACACATTGCTTAAGAAACAATAAGAAAGAGTTTGAATTTCCAAGCATAAAGCTCAGTTTAAGAAATTATGTACCTTTTGAGTTAATTATGACATTGCTCAGTGATGGGCTTGTTAATTTATGATTAATTTCATAAGAATTTGTAGTAATATATCAAAAAGCCTAGAAGATGAGGTTTGGGATTACTAGTGTGTTTTTAGGTTTTCTTCTTTTTCCTTCTGTTTTTAACTAAGAAGGAAATATTTTATCAACCTGATTTATGCATCTAAAATAGTAGCTATCAGGTGCACTTAAATCTCATGACAGCAAATACCCACTAATAGTCAATACTAAAGAAAACACAACTAAAAGTTAAGATTTACAAAATTTGAAAATATTTGCATTCTTCTGTTATGCATTTAATTTTAGACTGAAGTTGTATATAACACAAAGTACTTTGTAAAGTTAGCAAGACTGCATTTCAGAGCCAAGAAGCACATTCCACATCTCCACTATTAAGATGCAAAGGCAATAGGATATTTCAACAGAAAAGCAGCTCATGATTATTTGCTGTTTATGGCTGCATATATGTAGTCATGACAGTTAGCAGAAACACTTCAGCTTCCCCCAGATAATGTATATTTCAGTGTGGGGAGGCCCCCAGAAAACACATTTTTAATTCTGTATTTTCCAGTAAAAATAACACATTTACAACTATGTAAAAGAGAAGGAAGCAGAAGAATATGGGGATTATGGGGACTTTCTTTTTTAAGAATGTAAAAAAATATTAGAACTAATTTTGTAACAGACCTCTAATACTTTATTTTTCAACATGATATAGGTTAAAAGGAAACAATAATCAAGATAACAGTGTCGATCAAACTTTACTTGTTTGAAGTATTATATAACAGAGATTGCCGCAGTCCTTTTTAGTAAAGGGCACTAATAAATGAAAATACTTCTTAAAAATAAAAAACTATAAACCACATATACACTTGTATATGAAGCCTTGTCCTTCAACTACTGGAAAACACATTCCTGTCACCTAAAGAAAAATTACTCTGTAACAGTCTTGTGATTCAAACAGAAAGCTTAAATGGTCATAAAAGTGAGTTTGTACCCCTGTAAAGCTAGAAAAAAATTCAACATTCAACATACCCCGAAGAAGCAGCTTGGGTGCTGTGAGCAAATTTCTACACATTTGGATGCTGAAAAATGCAATATTACTGCTAACAACACGGACTATCTGGCAGGACTTGTAGAGGACATAAAGACATTCACAAAAGCAAGAAAGTGAAAATTGAGAAAGAAACAGAAGAACCATCTGCTGTAAGAGAAAAGAATACTTGAGCTTGAAAATATCACAGTCTTCATATCAGAGTTAGTAAATTCCCCAGAGGGCAAGAATGGAAATAATGATCCTTCCTATCATGTCACTTGTACAAACCCTAATTTATCCAAACCCTGCATGAAAAGGCTTAGTAAATAACCAAGTAAAAAATGAAGTTTAGAACAATGATGACTTGTCTATCAGGAAATGTGTGAAATTAACAACAAATGCAAAATCTTTTGAGTATCATTTTTTGCCTAAAATAATTCACAGGAATGAAAATAGTTATGACTGATGTCATGTTCTAGGGAGACATTAAAGTTCTTAGGATTGGAGTTAAAGGGGCAGGGGGAAGAGCCAAGAGCAGACATTTTTTGATGTTCAAAAATGAAAGGCATGTGCCAAAAAACTCCATGAAGTAAACCAAAAGATGACATGGATATATGCATCCTTTTCAGCACCCTCAGTGCTGTCTCCACCAGACAGTATACATTTGTTTTTCCACATAACAGAGATAAAAAGATTATTTTATATCAAGTAACATGACATGACGTTAACTTCAGTATAGGGCTTTTATTTCTATTTCCATGTTTCAGTTTTCAAACTTTTGGAGTACACAAAAAATCCAAGTGTCCAAAATTTAAAAGATGTAGAAGACAGGGCCAATAAACAGTTAAACAATGGCAGAGGGTTCTGATCAACAGGAAGGGGTCCCTTAGGACCATACACTGTTCTCTGCTGGGTTTTTGTTCTTTTGTTCAAGTAACTTGTTATCATTAAATGTTTTCCAAATGATTCTTTCATTGAAAGCCTTTTTTTTTCCCTTAGTTGATATCTGTTTTCCTGTGCCTTCACACACACATTTAATTTTTAATCTGATGAGCAATATCAATTACAGCACGTAACATACTCACTTGTTGAAGATACAAAGTTGCTCTTCATTTCTGGTTATCTTCTACTATCTCTGGCCTTTTATCTCTGTCCTTCTGCAGAGATCACATATTTCTTCTTAAGTAAAGCCAGTAAAAATATGCTTGCAATCTGAGTAGGAAGCTATTCTAGATTTTCTCACTCCTAGCCGATCTAGTCAGATAAACATTACTGATGTTTTACTCTTTGGTGCACCAATGTATGTACAAACTGTGAAAACCAAGTTAGCCTTTGTCTTTTTAAGCTTATGTAAAATATTTACATCTAGAGAGAAGATGTTACTGACAGAACAGCAGCAGACATGTCCTATCATTAACTACACAATTTGACTCATTCCCCTGGTAAAAACACTTACCAGTGTGACAAAATTAAATCTCCCAGCAGATGTCTTGTGGGTAGTGATATCAGACTGAATGCAAACATAGTTGAAACCAATGACATTTCATTCTGTATCACAGCTGATAAAAGTCAATAATAACCTTTTGTTACTTTATTCCCTTTCTAAACCCTATGGTATTGCCACTCCTGCCAGCTAAAGTGATTCAACACTGTCCATGTTGAAATTATTAAGGCAGAAACCACTAAGATAAGATAGAAAATGCATTTGGTAGGTCTGAGCCTGAAAAGATTTTACCACAGTTCTTTTTTCAATGGAAAATTACTGAAAGCTTAAAAGGTGAAGACAGATCTCATACAACTCTACCAAAACTCTGGTATTTTTTGCTTTATTTTGGGGTTTCAGAATATTTACTATTCGTATTTTTAGATTACTTTTACATGATTTTCTATTTCTACTTAGAAAGCTAAAAACCAAAACAAAATAACACAACAAAACCCACAAAAGAAACCTCTGCAGATTCCTTTCTAGCTTTTAACAAAAAGTTGAACTATTTTACCACCAACAGAAAAAATACTTTCTTTTTCATAACCCAGATCTCTCCTCTGTCCCAACTAGCACATGCATCATGCTGTCATCAGATTTGCATCTAGAAGAGGATATCTATTACTATGGGAAGAAAAGGTGACAACATACTACATTCAGGAACCCATTTGTTTCATGAACTGTGTGATGAAAGTGAAGCTAGAATTTGAGACAGACTTCATATACTATATTTTTCCTAATGATCTTTATGCTCTCTTTTACCCTTGGAGTGAATAGCAGGAAAGAAAAACCATAGGAGTTTTATGCTTTTGTCATGCTTCTAGCTGCCATCTTTCCATCTTGGGAAGGTGCTTGATTTTGTTTTAAATTACAAAAGAGTTTTATTTGTAGTCAAACTTCAAGTTCAACAACATGGCACCAGTCCTGGATTTTGGATCCTGATGGAGAGCAGAGTTATGTGAGACAGTCACCCTGCTGGGGTGCTGGTGCCTATGTCTGCCTGTATCCACAACACCACATCCTCCAGCCTGGCTCAGGATTCCTTTGCTCGGAGTGCCACCCTATAGTGTTCTCCTGGAGCTCACCTCTGTGAGGCAACCCATCTCTTGCCATCACTGTTGTGGCTATCATTAGCTTCCTATTCCCAGATGTTACATCTGTTGATGTAAAATATTGTTGTAAAGACATGGCAGCATTTGCAGCGAACATCTATGTATTTATTTATTTATTTGTTGTTGTCTGGAAGAAAAACCTGAGAATTTTGCTAAATATCTTCAAAAGGAACTTTTTCCAAATTCTTCCTTAAGAAAGCTTCAACATTAGGGGCCAAATTTCTGTTTTCTCTCTGGCAATCCAACATACCCTTACACCCAGTTTGGAGTACTCCAAGCATAAAGGTTTTCAGGAAACCTGAGAAAAAATGTGAAGTTTATCCAATTCCTTCCAGGGATGAACCTAAAGAAGGACAATGACAATTGTTCTAAAGGGTCATATTAATTACTACACTGATTATAATATATCATACCAAAACTATATTCCAGGTACCTTATGGAAATTCGTATTGAACAGACAAAAGGCACCCACCCTATAACCCACAGAAGAACAGGCATATAGGTGCAGAAATCCAGAATGCTGTACTAGCAATTGTCTCCTCTGACTAAGAGCCAAAAAAAAATTCTGTCATATTTCCATGCCGTAAGAAACAGTTAACAATACATTTGAACCAGAAAGATAACTTTTCCTACCCCGAGAAAAGTAAATTGCCAACATCTGAAATGCATGTCTGGAACCTGCTTCCTCAAAAAACCCTAAAACTTTAAATACAAGTAACTTTTTAGAAAAAACATGATGCCATTTTGACACCATTTCTGCTTTATATACAATAGACACTTGCTGTTGGCGTTCCTGATGAGCATGGCATTTCTTATCTCTGCATTTCATGTCAGTTTGCTGATTGATATTTTTTCTTTCAAGGCAGGCACTAGCTAATAGCTTCTGCCTTTATGTAATTGCCAGCTAACCAGGAAAATATTCTGAAGTGTTACAACCACAGTTTCAGAGATTATTTAGAAGCTAGACAGCTGTATTTAAAGAAAAAAAAAAGTCACTTTTAAATATTACATTTCAGAACTTATGAATATTTAGCTATAAATTTAAAACCAGGTTATTTGTCTTAATTATTTTGGCTTGCAGTATATTCTTAGGTTAAGATTTAGCTTTGCTCTTCTACATACACAAGAGATGGCCAAAATTAGACTAAAGAGAGAAGAAACATCCTAATTTCCACAGTAATCGACTATGAATATCAGCAATAGTTTCTGACAGCTGTCAATAAATATTCATTGAATTTTAAGTCTGTACCTTTTCCTTTAAGCCCAGTTTCCTCAGCTGCACCTCCTATGAAGTTTTGCTCTGTTCTTCTGCTTCTCCCAATATTCATCTCACCTTGTCCTCCATTTCCTGGCCACAATCCATCACATCAGCCAGCAGGTAATGATTCTATAAGATAGGTAAATGTCTTCCAGCAACTTGCATCACCAGTCAAGAGGAGGGAGACAGCTTGCCAAAAATCCTGTCCTTTAATGGTGAAGCGTCACTTGGACACCATTATATAATCCCTACTTGATTACTTAAGGGAATGTACTCAATATAGGTGCAGACAAGCCAAAGCAACTTGAACTTCAGCTAACAAACACTATTAAACATATACAGAGGTGCAGTTCAGTTTTATCTATCTTATTTAACAGATTGTGCCAGTGGACAGAAGCTCAGTCACTCAGCCGACAGACAGCCAAGTATTTAAGAGTGCCTCACCCTTAGTTGCTGAGTGCAGTTTGTGTCACTGGGTAGCTAAGAAATTTGAGTGGTTTCTGTCTCTAAAGTACTAACATAACTTTTGTCTGTAATTTAATAAACACTTTAAGAGTGCAGTTACTAAAAGAGGCAGTCACATATTCAACTCTCATATTTCTTCTCATTTCAGAATGAGCTTCCACTGAATCCTTCCTCTATACCAGAAGAGCTATTTTGTGGATGTACAATAAGTCTGGATCACGGCTCTGATCCTCTTAATCTGTTTTAGCATGGATGAATTCATCAGATGTTTTCACAAATGCCTGCAGAGGTGGAAAAGATGGCTATGTAGAAGCAGAAGCAAGAAAGTAGGCAAGGGCAAGATGGGTAACAAGGTATTTGGAAAGTTTTACTATTCTTTTAGGATGTATTCCAAGTACAACCTAAAGGAAACCACTCTTAGTAAGTGATTCAGTGCACAGTCTATCACAGAATACAGTAGAGCACCTCATGAAGCTAAGGAGATTCACTTCAGGCTCTAAGCAAGGAACTGGAGGAGTCTAAAACTTTGAGACTGGCCTCATAAGAGCCATGCACTGGAAATCTGAAGTCTTGTACTAAAATAAGAGTACAGTTTCTCTTTAAGCTTACTTGCAAAGAGTTCAAAAGTATGTCTGTCTATTCAATGAAACTAGGTAATTCAGTTATGGATGTCAGCTGATTTCAACAAATGCCTGTGAAGTTGAAGTGCATCAAGACCATAAATTTCAGAAGTTTGACTGTTGGTGGGTTTCATTTTTCTTGCTTCCTCTGAAACAGAGCTATGGCATTCTCTAAATCTTGCAAGCTGACAGTAGAGAGAAAGGAAAAGAAGGATAACAAACTAGATTATTATTTTTTCCTGAAGACAGTAGTACTGCTCACTCTGTATAGATCAATATCAAACCATACCTTGACCAAACTACAACAAATCACATTCCAAAGGTAAGCCTGGAACTATGACATTTCACTCATAAAAAAAGAAAAAAGTCCTGAAAAAAAATAAATCTTTGCTTCTTTAAAGTCATTATACTCTGACTCTTCATGAAGTCAGAGCTCATCAAAAGATAGCTAAACCACAGAACATTTTGCTTGTCCATTTTACCTGTAGTAAGTGTAACAGACAGGCCTGGCTAACTTGTAAAGTCAAGTACCATTTTGAACTAACCTTGGCCAACAGAATGATGAACACGCTGTAAAACTGAGGATGCTATTTTGACTACTACAAACAGATTATTTTTATAGAGAAAATTATTACTTCAACATAAGGTGAAATTTTAAAAAATGAGAAACACTTTAGGGAATGAATGAAAGCCACACTTTTGAGAGTTTTTATTTACATGACTCCACAAAGAAAGTGACTATAATGCTTTACTATTCTGCAGTGTGGTTTGCTTCCAACCACATCATGTCCATGTGGCTCTTCATGGTCTGCAAAAACACAGTTGTTGGTAATTTATTATAATAAACACGTTTTAATTCCTTGCACTCCAGAACAGACAGTTCTGTCCCTGAGACTTCCTTCAGGTTCACAGAGCAGAAGGTAACCGAGTATAAACATGAGGAGACATTGGAACAAAAACCACCCTTGCACAATGCTAGTTTATCCTAAATTAGCAATAGGATAAATCATGTTTAGGCTACAAACTTAAGATCTATTTTACATTTTTTGCACGCATGTGTTGTCATTATTCATTAGTAGTTGTCAGGATACTAAGGCAAGGCATAGCCGAAGCCAGAAATTCAAATGAGCACATTCAGTATGGACAAAAAGTACTATATTCTGGAAAGCCCTTCTCTTTAAGCTTCTTATTAGACAAGTCAACTTCCTTTCTAAGAGCTTTCCATTAAGATTCAAATTTCTACTACTATATTCTTCAGCTTTCTTTGGAATACTTTTGTAATGGCAATTACATAATGTACATGTAATTTAGATCAAATTATAGTCGACCTAAAAAATTAAACTTGTTCATGAGAAATCATTACTGAACCAGGACTAATGGCATTAATTCACCAGTCAATAGCTCAATTTTTCTTTACCAAGCTGTTTTAATTATTCAGCTGAAGATCTGAAGATGGGTTCTCTATTTTCAGTTGGAAACCAAGCTGGGTTTAGTAATAAAAAGCTGCCATCAGAAAACATCTTTCAAGAATTTAAGCATATAACATTAAGATTAGCCAATATCTTTGTCATCTTTTTAAAGCTTATATCTTAGCAAACTTTAAGAAACAGAGTAAAATTTAAGAAACTTTAAAGAATAGGTACTTTATGCCTGACTTTTTATACCCATGGGTGTGGATTTTTTAATGTTTTGTTTTGGGTTTTTTTATTTTCCAGGGTGAGGAGGTTTGGTTTTTCTTCTTCCAATCCCTTCTCTGCAGATCACCCAGGGAGTTTTCAGTAGTGATGAACTTTCCACCTTATAACGCTTCTAAGACTCCAAGGCAAATACAAACTTTAATTTGTATGATTACAGGTCCTACAGAGTGACTTTTCCACCACACATATTCTAAGAAAAACAGTTGCTCAGATTGCACCTGACTTAAAGTAGTAACCATTTACAGTACATATTAAATATCCCATTTCTTCTAGCATTAAGACTTTTTTTTTTTACTGTCTCACATTGGATCTTTTGACTGAGGGTCGTCGTTCAGTTCTCTGCTTGTGCTGAGACAGACAGCTTTCTTACTTATGCCAAAAAATAATAAGCTGTTTTTAAATCAGCCTCATGGACAAACATATAGTTATGTTAATATCAAAGCTGAAGTTACACTAGAGTGATTATTATTATTATGGTCTTCCTCCATACCCAAACAGCAACTTTTGCCTGATTTTAAAAAGATAAAAAACACTCTCAACAAAGGCAACAAAAGCTGAAAAAATAAATTGTCTGCATACTTAGTTTTCATAGGTTTGTATTATCACTCATTTCATGTAATTTTAATGGTTAGTTCCAAGTTGCAGAATAAGAATCAGTCCTTTGTATAACTTTTAGACTTAATTTAGGAGTGAAAAAATGCTTACTTTTCAAAGAAATATAAACTGGATCCAGACCGACTATTCAAGATTCTATACAGTTTTTTACGGAAAATGCAAGCCAGTGGGTATCAAAGTTTTGTGAAATGTGTAGGCATAACAGATAGCCATAGGTTAGGAATGTTGCAGACAAGGTATTGTATGAAAGGCCTTAAGCAGAATTAAACAGATATAATTCTATTTTTATATTGTATCAGTAACATTTTTCATGTTCACTCCTCAAGCTACCACTCATGCCACGCATCAAAGCAGCATGACAATATTAAATTTTATCAACATGCCATTTCCAAAACTACTTGCTCTAGAAAGTTATTTAAATATAGTGACATGAAGCATCTTTAGTCATGATAAATGTTGCTTTACCTAACAGCTTCAAACAAATATTCAGCAGACTCCTTTCACATCCATATTTTATTGCGTAATAGTACTAATTGCAATATTTCTTTAAACACTTTCATTTGAATAACTTAACAACCTTTGCAGTTCTCTGAACTGTAAAAAATTCTCAAAAGCCTTGAGCTCTTGACTGGAAAGAATCTTAACATGCGTATACAGGTGAGCAGCATCCAAAGTCAATTTTTCTCATCTGAATGATGGCTATGGAAGAAAAGAACTGGATGCATACAAGCTGTGAGCTGGGTCAGGCAATCTAACCCTATAAGCATATATTGTAACTCAGATTCCTATATTCTAAAAGCCATAACATTGCAAAACTCTGAGTCCAGCCTTTGTGGTCCAACAAGCCAAGCGACTTTGGTATTTCTGTCTGAAGTCTGTGAGTCAACCCTGCAGCTCAAAGAGATGTTCAAGATAAACACTTTTTCACAGGTGAAAGGAGGTTAAAGCAAGCATAGCTAAGATGTATCAATGGTTAGTTACTTTCACTCTTAAATACATTTCTCGTTTCTAGACTCAATTTGTCTATGTTCACCTTTCAGCTGTAGAATGCTCCATTGAAAAGAAGTCTAGAGTCAGAAAACTCACTTCTTCAAAAATATTTAGATTACAACAAGATCATCTTTTAATCCTTTTAAATAACAGGTCTCAGCTGCAGTAAAAGGCACGCCAAGCTTTTATTTTTTTTCAAATACCTTTCAGGTTTAGGTCTGTTGTTGTGGGTTTTGTTGTGTGTTGCTTTTTTTTCTGGTTTTGTTTTTTTGGTTGCTTTTTGTTGTTGTTGTTCTTTGTCTGTGTTTTTTTGGGGGGGGATTCTTTTGGTTTGTGTTTTGGTTTGGTTTGGTTTGGTTGGTTGGTTGGTTTTTTGGTTTTTTGTTTTGTTTTGTTTTGTTTCCCTCAGGCTCCTGATGTCATCGTATCTGTACAGATAACACAATTGTCTGTTCATATTCTGAAGGCTATAAAGCCAAGAGCTGCCCTTTCTTTTCAGCTGTGACACAAAAGGAGGAACTAGTCCGTTCAGAAGCCTGAGACAGTGAGTACAAGGTTTAGGTGGTGCAGCTTCCAGTTACTGTCTGGTTTTAAATTATAAGTGGAGCTACTATAAGAAATCAAAACCACATTCACAGTGATGCCCTGCAGCAACTTCAGTGGATGGGTCGCGCCATCAACTCTGCACCACTATTTATTGGTACTCCAGCTTTGCCTAGTGTTTACAAGCTTTTCTAACATTAAGTAATCCAAGAGCAAATATGTTCAGCAGGAGCATTCAAGAGCCCATGACTGCAGGATCTATAAAACCAAATGCTGGATGAGTCTATCCTTAAAAACAATTTATGAAATCCATGAGCCAAGCATTTTTAATTACATAGCTTAGACTGTTTCAATAGCATATTCTACCTTTAATTGAAAGGTCTGATGAGCTAAATCTGGCTTTACAAGCACTTACAACTATGTAACAATGATCTGATTGACAAGATTTATTTTCCAAGAAGTATGCTGGCAAGGGTTGTTCTGTTCCTTGAAAAAGTTATTCACAGATTTTTCTTATATAACTTCCTAGCCAATGTCCTCCTAAGGACAATGTACTCTAAGATGTAAAATGAAATTTTCTTCTCTGGTTCACAGAAATTTCCCCTAGTATTAAAAAGTATGTAAAATGCTTCAAATAGGTCCCTGCCAAGTTTCGTGGTGCATGTTAACCTGGTTCAGGCTAACCTGAATAGAAACTGTTCTAACATCACTCTGGATCATAACCAAGGACAAACAATGTTTTTATTAAAAATTATAAAAATAATAATTAAAAAAAAAATCACACCACTCATCTTCATAACCCTTCACCTGACCAACAGGTGACTTGACTGCTCAAGGTAGTGCAGGATTGGAAAGTTTAGGCAACATCACTGTTCCTGGAAACTTGATAAGCAATACAAGGACTTTAAGTGGGCTGTTTATATAAATTATGTTTTTCTTCACATATCAGTTGGAGTGGCCAGTGGTGAATGGTTAGGGTACTACATCTATCTCCTAGCTGCCATTAGGCAAAACCTAGTATTTGCATCCCAACCACACTGTTAAGTGTTGTCCAGGCCTATCATCAGGTGTTGCAAAATGTTCTCAAGGTCTCTTACACCACGACTTACTGTACACTGCATCTGAAATCTGCAAGGATTTAATTCAGAGAAGGAATAATGCAAAAAATTTAATGGTTTCAATTTTATAAAGCTTTATAAAATTGTTTTGTTTGGAAATTGATAGCTTAGTCTGTTTTCTGCTAGCATTTATTGTTGTGTGAAAACCAATACCATATGGTAGCTTCCTCATTCTGACACATGGAAGGCTTAGAAGGCATGAAAATCCCTGTTAACCAATAAAGAAAAGGAGTCACAGTGGATCATTTCAGTGATGAGGAGCACACAGCCATCACAACAAGTTTGAAAAAGACAAAAAAATAAATAAATATAGTAATAGAATATTGAATGGTGAAAGCATTAATTACATGCTACATCTGAAGATACCAAAAATAAATAGAAGAAAGTGTCTGCTCAGAAGCATATAGGCTTTTACCAAGACAAAATATCTATGCAGTAGAAAACAAAACAAAAGGTCATGCTGCAGCTCTTTACAGGTTGTTTCTTAGATGTGTTGAGATCTTAAAATTGAACTTTTTCAGCTTCTAAAGAAGCTGCAATTTAATTATATTATTGAGAATACCATATTAAGAGCACTGAGTACAGACTACATCAATTGATAGTCAGTGTTTCAAGAAAGGAAAAAAGCTGTTTCCAAAGGAAAAAAGCCTGTGTGCTGCTTTATTGACTTTTTTGAAATTGATCAAAAGCTTTACTAAATCTGTTTTATAGCATTTCAACAAACTAATCGTATTGCTTTACCCCAAAAAGTTTTAAAAATATCTTTTTACATTCTGAAATACAGACATTTGATACAACTTAGAGCTATACAAGGAACAATTATCCAGTAAAGACTTTCATCATGATCCCTATTTAGTGTTGTGATGAACCCGAGGGGATGGAATCACTATTTTGCTCCAGATATTTTGCAAGTGTAATGAATAAAGATTTTTATGATACAACTACTTGCACTACTTAGGAAAAATTACTACATGAAATTCCAAATACCCCTATAACATGGGGTAGGAATTGAGGTTAAGCAACATTTCTTAATTTGGACCAACCCTTTGACAGAAACTGCCATTCAAGTTCAGATTTTCCTTGGACATATCAAACCTAATGTATTTCATTTCTTCCTTCATGATTTTTTTGCTATCTGAAACAATCTAACAGCACTCAAAAGCAAAGGATCATTATATCTCAAAGCTATATTTGCATAGTTTCTACTGAAATGAAGGTAGTTTTTGAGGTACTTGCAGATATTGAAGAAGAATGAAAGACTGGACTGTCTCTCTGTAATTGTCTTTATTGACATGTCCACTCTCAAAATAGCTGGCATGGTCATTCCCCTTGTGTCTCTAGCTAGCTCCTTACCCTCATGTCAGCTTGCTTCCTAGAAACTGTACCACATACAGACAGGAAACATTGAGAGCCAGACCTCTCCTGGTTCTCATGGGCAAGCCCTCTGCCCCTGTTATAGACATGTCTAGATTGTTATTGCACATTCTTCCATGGCCTCACTGTTCCCAAGTTGCTCTGAGGAGGAGATACTAAAAATGTCTTCCCATTGTTTCAACCTCATTCCACCTCCCAAACCTTACACTGTTTTTCAGTAAGTTCTTTCCTCACTTTTTCCATCTTTTTGCCATAATCACAACAGTGGCACTAAAACTTCCTGCTGCATTAAAGTCACATTAAGAGAGGTTGGCTGTTTTCATTTCAATTTGCATGTTAACCCCAAAATTGTTATCTGTTTTGTCTGTAAATAGGTCCTGCAAAATGTTACAAGAGAATAAGTTACTGCTTGCTGATCAGCAAGTAGATAACTATTTGTTAAGTAGAAAATTGTTTTCTAAGTTTTTTCATGCTTCTTATACTCCTCATCTATACTCAGTTATGTTGCTTACCTCCTTAAATTAGAGGTTTTGCTGTTCAGCCCTTCTCTGATGAGGCACTTCATTTTGGTGTTGTATTTTATCCAGCTATGATTCACAGGATTTAAGCTGCTGAAATGTCATTCCAATTGCTCTGGCTTAAGAGATGCATTACTCTTAATTCTTGAGAAGAATTTACAAAAAAAAAAAAAACAACACAAAACAGTTAGACCTTGAAATAAAAACTTTTATAACTTAACCTTCTAGCTCTCTGCCCATACATGTGACACAAAAGTCCCATCAACATGCAAGACATTATTTAGGTGAATGCTACTTGTGGTTACATCCTTTAGCATTAGGTGCCTTGTGAAACTCAGGAAGGACTCATGACACTCCTGGACTTAAAGAAATAAATAGCCTCCTGACTACAAAACAATACTGGATTTTAATCCTTTATGTTACTTCAGACATTCATTACTGGCATTACAGCCCAGGCATTAAGCTCTGAACCCAACTATGCACATACTTAGAAGTATAATTTACTTGTTTAACTGCATGGATCTCAATGCTTACAGCAACTGAACACTAAAAGTAATAAACAAACAAACAAACAACGCCTGCACAAAAAAAACAACAAGCAAACAAAAAAAATAAAAGCAAACAAAAAAAAAAGCCAGCAGAGTGCTGAGATCTTTTCTTCTGTGAAGAAAAATGGCATATGTCTAGCCAGAATCTCATAAAATCAACAAAGCAGTGCAGTTAGATCAATTAGTCTTCAGTTTGAGGTATAGTAATGGCTAACATTACCCACAACTGAAGAAAGCTTTTATAGAAATTGTAAGGATTAAATAAATCAAGCTCAAATTATTTTTCAGTACTGTTTTTACTGAGGGCTTCCAGTTATACCCAGTTGACTGACATTTTCAACCTGCCTAATGCCAGCTCATGTCCTTTTAAAACTAAATAATGAAGAAACAGACGAAAGAGAAAGTAACTGGAAAGGTGTTAAATTCCACTAAAATATGGGGAAAGCAGTTAGTGCAGTGACATATCCTGGATTTAAGCATTGTCTCATCCATCTGCTTACCTAAGAACAATACGTGATCGCAGTTACAGCATATACTAAAGCTGAAGCATCCGCATGTGTTGAAAGATTTCTGCATTCAACTTCTGCAGTTAAAACTGTAGTGTCCAAAAATCAACCTTTCTTGAAGGGCATCCATTCATTGTTTAGAAAAGGTTCTACTTAACAGATTTAACCTAGGAAGCCTGAGTGTAGAAAGCTTTCTGTGCACAGCAATATGTTTTCAGTGTTTCAGCTGAGGCTAATCTAGAAAGATAGTTTCAAAAGCCCTGCAATTTGTTATTTCACAGCTTTGACATCTGAACCGAGTTTCCATACAGATGAGTTGATATTTTTTAGCCAAACAAGTTTCTGAGAAATTTGAGATTCCCTTATTTACAATACAAACCTCTCATTTTCATGCTAAGCTACATGTGCCTACATTATCATAGAAATCCACATGGTTTGAAAGTATGCATCATATTGATTTTAAGTGCCTACTTGAAGATACGTAAATAATGCTGTATCTCTGGTCATTAGTAATAGATGTGACTCTTTGTGAACTATAACATTTGAAATACTGTTCTGACATAAACAGCAACTAGTCTTCAGCAGCTTAAGGAATACATTTAAAAGCTGGACAAAGGGTATACCAAACCTACAACAGTACAAAAGGAATAACCAGCATTTTAGAAGACTGAACTGGCAAATAGAATTTTGTAGTAGATATGGAAAACTAATACTGAATGTTATATTTGTCATGCACACAGTAGCCTAAAGCAGTGAGTTAAGATGTGGCTATAGCAACCATTGTTGCTCCAAGTGCAGGCAAACACATTATCTTTTCTCTACAGTATGATACAATGGTCTTGAAAAAGACATTTACTGAAACTGGGATTATTTATGATATTAGGATATTGGAAAGCATTACCTGTTATATAAATGTTTTAAATTAGGAGTTATGAACCTAATTTGGACCAAAGCTTAGGATAATTCTGTTCTTTTCCTCCCCAAAATGTCCATACATTCTTTGTTACCTTTCCAGAATACCTACCAGTAATTTGTACTGGCTTGTGTTTGCTGAATCCAGATCAGTCTTTCACTTTATACCAGCTCTTTCAAAAAATTAATAGCCTGATTTTCTAAAAAAGATGGATTTGATCAGGAGGTAAATTGCTTTAACATCTAGGATACAAATACAGTTGTGTAAGTTAATTCATATGGGTCTTCAGGCAAGATAGAAATAGCATGGACAGCAGGCTTGTCCTCTCTGCTCAGGAGAGACCTGGATATGAGCTGCATCTTGAAGCACCATCATATCAACAATAAGAGTATTTGTGCTACTCCTTCTGTTGTCATTATCTCTCAACAGTACTCAGTATAACCCCACAGATAGCTACTCATTCTGTGGGCAGGGGAGGGCTGGTCAGTACCTTGGCGCTAACACTTCTTGTCATCACGCTCAGGTGACAGTGGCATGCATGCAGTTCCCTGTCTCCCTCCCGTAATTAAGGTTCAACACAACACAGAATATGCTGACAAATCCAGATGTCTAGAGCAGAAGCAGGTCAGTATATTTTAAATGCCCTTGAAAGGACTTTGCAGTCTGCAAAAACAGTATCTGCTTGACAGAGAAAGAAGATAGTAGGAAGGTAGCTTTGTCAGGACATCAGGAGAAAAAACTTTGAATCACAGCTACCTCATTTGTCATTTAAAGGGTTGCTTTATATGTGTAACTGAGGTCTTATGTTTTCCAAGCTGGTTCTTCATATACTCCCACTTGATGCCTATCATTTCAAAGAGAAAAGCTACCATAAATAACTATATTTCAAGAAATTCAGAGTAGACAGCAACTTCTCATTGACATTATTGACATACCTGGTTCAAGAAAACCAAAAGCATGGTATTACATGAGATTCAATATTAAGTGCTGTTGGTCAGATTCTGTCCTCAAAAAGACAGTTGTTAATCAAGATATTTGTACTTTATGGTTTAAGTCCACATATGGACTATTTTTAGACTAGCTGTATGCTTATCAATGTGCTTCATTCCCAAATAGTCCTTCAGTATTGCTTTTGTTGATTTATTTCTATTGAATTTTGTATGGGATTTACAAGAAGGAAGCAAACAAAAAAAATCCACACAAAAACTAGAATTCCATGGATTTATCACCTTTGTGCAAAAATCCTTTATCTCGGATTACCAGTGTCTATCAAGTATTTCCCTTTTTGACAGTCTGATAAAGTTCTGAGTTTTGTTTGTTGGGTTTCTTTAACTGTAAAAAAATTAGTATCCCCATGATACTTGAGATCTGTAATGTTGAAAATATGGACCCAGTCTCTCAAAAGAATATGGAAATCAAAAAAACACCTGATTTTTCTTGTAGAAAAGAAAAAAAAAAAACAACCAAGATTGACCTGAACTTATCTTACATATTAAATTGAGAAATCCAACAAATAACCAACATCAGAGTTGCCTGTTTCAACCAGAAAAAGCAAAATTTTTGTCATGTATATAAACAATAACAGTGCAAAAGATTAATAACAAGATACATCTAAAGTCAGATAAGATATTCTATTCAGGTTGGTTTTGCTGTCTTTGTAGTAGTTCATTGACCAAAACAACATATGTTATTCTTATATGAGAGCAATCTTTAAAACAATATGAGAAAAAGTTAATTCAGTTTCTTTTCACCATTTTCTTTTAAATTTTAAATATTTTCTGTGTCATTATATATTAGCAGCAACTGCTTTCAGAGATTGACTGCCATGTGCTTCAGCTACACTTTCTCATGCTGTTAATTGGATTAATTCCTCTCACTATTCCTTCTCTGGTAAATATAGCAACCTACGGTCTTTTCCAGCGTTCTTTAATTCGAACACAAGCCTGAGATAGGTAATAAATGATCTGAATATAGGAAGTGTATCTATTTTAAAAGAGTCTTTTGATTATAATTTTTTTTTCTTAGCTCCTATTACAGCTTCAAACATTTGTTCAAAACCTAGGGTAGTGGTAGTTAAAAAAAGTATTTGGTTCTGCTTAATTATTTTTAATGTGTCCAGATGTTTTATGATAGAAACTGTAATTAAGTTCTTAGATTTATTTAAGGAATAGGTTTTTGTCACCATGCTCAACATCCAAGAATAATAAAAAAAAATAAAAAAAAGGAGTAAACACACACAAAGTTCTAAGTTCCAAACAAACAAATCTCCATCTAAATGTTGATTTTAGCTAGCCTTTTGTAGGCACACTTCCAAATACAGTCAGAGGAAACTGCCAAACCACTAGATCATATTGGGTGAAAACTAAACAATCTTAAAAATAAAAATATTTGTATGAAGTTCATAAAAAATTAATTCCCTCACTGGTGAGCTACTAGGAAAACACCACAGGAGTATGTGAAAAAGCAGTCAAACCATGCCAGGATTAAACCATACTTTGAGTCTGAATCAGATTTAAAAAAATAAATCTTTAAACTCTCAAAGGTGATTTGGCTAGCATTTAACATAGTACATTGTTGTACAGTACAGTTGCTACTAACAAATTCACTTATACAGAAATAAGTTATTTCCACATTTAATCTTGTATTAGGGTTCCACTGCAAGCTTCTGATGTGGGATAAAGAAGTTCAGGTGACGCAGTCATTTTGACCTATTTTCTGCTTTTTAGTTTTAATGGTTTCTAAACATCTAATCTACTTTATACTCCTCATTATTTACTTCCATCTTTTCTTATATGTTATTTTGATATACATGATCACAGAATCACAGAATCTTAAGGGTTGGAAGGGACCTCTAGAGATCACCTAGTCCAATCCTCCTGCCAAAGCAAAACCACCTACAGCAGGCCAAACAGGAGCGTATCCATGTGGGTTTTGAAAGTCTCCAGAGAATGAGACTCCACAACCTCTCTGGGCATCTTCTAAAGAAGTTTCTCATCAAGCTGAGGTGGAACTTCCTATTATCTAGCTTGCACCCATTTTTCCTTGTCCTATTGCTGGGCACCATCAAAGAGAGACTGGTCCCTTCTTCTTGATGCCCACCCCTCAGATACTTACAGTCATTAAAAAGATTCCCACTCAGCCTTCTCTTCTCAAGACTAAATAGCCCCAGGTCTCTCAGCCTTTCTTCACAGGAGATATGTCCAAGTCCCTCAGTCATCCTCGCAGCTCTCTGTTGAACTCTCTACGGTAGATCACTCTCTTGAATCAGCCCAAAACTGGATACAGTATTCTGGGTGTGGTCTCACCAAGACAGTGTAGAGGGAGAGGGGAACTTCCTTAGACCTGCTGAACACACCTTTCCTAATACACCCCAGGATACCATTGGCACTCTTAGGTACAAGGTCACATCGCTGTCCCATGGATAACTTACTGTCCACTGGGACTACAAGGTCTTTCTCCACTGAGCTGCTTTCCAGCAGGATGACCCCTAATCTGTACTGGTGCCTGATGTTATTCTTCCTCAGATGCAGGACTCAACACTTGTTCTTATTGAACTTCATGAGGTTCACTTTTGGTTCACCAGTTCTCTAGCCTGTCTACATCTCTTTGGCTGGTAGCACAGCCTTCTGGGGTGCTAGCCACCCCTCCCAGTTCTGTATCATCAGCAAACTTGCTGAGGGTACGCTCTATCCCCTCATCCAGGTTGTCGATGAAGTTATTGAAAAAACTGGACCCAGTACTGATCCCTGGGGAACAACACTGAGCATAGGCCTCCAACTTGACTCTGTGCCACTGATTACAACCCTCTGAACTCTGTTCTTGAGCCAGTTTTCATCCACCTCACAGACCAATCATCTATCCCACATTTCATGAGTTTTCCTACAAAGATGTTACAGGAGTAACAAAAACCTTAATGAAGTCAAGGTATATGACATACACTGTTCTCCCTTCAGCTACCCTCTTGGTCATGCCTTCATAGAAGGCTATTAGATTAGTCAAGCAAGATTTCCCCTTAGTAAATCCATGCTGGCTACTCCTGATAACCTTGTTTTCTTCCACATTGTTAGAGATGACCTCCAAAATGAGCTGCTCCATCACCTTTGCAGGGATGGAGGTGAGGCTGACTGGTCTGTAGTTGCCTGGGTCCTCCTTCATGCCCCTTTTGAAGGCTGGAGTGACATTTGCTTTCTTCCAATCCTCAGGCACCTCTCCTGTTCTCCATGATTTTTTCAAAAGTGGTGGAGAGTGGCTCAGCCACGTCATCAGCCAGCTCTCTCAGCTCACATAGGTGCATCTTAGCAGGGCCAATGGATTTGTACATTTTCAGTTTATCCAAGTGATCTCTAACTCAACTCACACACTCAACACACACTGGAGAGAGTCTTCCTCTCTCCAGTTTTGCTCCCTTACTTCCAATGACTGGGATTCCTGACAGCCTCTACTATCTATCTATTACTGCTATAGAGTGAAGCATTTTAAAACACATTTTGCTTATCCTTCTGTAAGAAAACTGTACTCTGGGAAGCTGCCAACTGTTGCTTTGGTTTTTTGTCCTGTTAAACTAACCGCCAGTGTAGAGCCCAAAAAGCAGAATTACTATTGAGGAAGTCCAGTGGAAAGATAGTAGATTTAGATTAGAAATTCGGAATAAATTCTTTAGTGTGAGGGTTACGAGACATTTGAACAGGTTGCCCAGGGAAGCTGCGGATGCCCCCTCCCTGGAAATATTAAGCGTCAGGTTGGACGGGGCTCTGAACAACCTGGTCTAGTGCGAGGTGTCCCTGGCTATCCAGGAAGCTGAAACTGCATGATTTTAAGGTCCCTTTGAACATAAATCATTCTGTGATTCAATGAAAGTAAACCAAAATTATGAGAAAACCAAACAAGTACCTTATCTCACCTGTTCTCTCACAAATAAGATTTTAAGTGAAAAACATATAAGCAACTTTTAATTTGATATTAAATATTCTAGTTTCAGGATAAACACTACCTTCTTAATAGTTATTAAAAACATCTTTAAAAGTCAAATTCGTTTGAACCTACTGGTTTTGAAACAGTGTAAAGCATAATGAAGGATATCTCTGCTTTGTCACACTGGTCTCCATAGAAAACACTTTTATGATTCCTTTAATTATTATTCATATCTTGTTGGTTTGATGTAGTCATAGCAACTTAGGCTAGTACCTAAAAAGAACAAACTTTTGTCACCATGAATTATTAGACATATGTCTGGAAATATAGTGGTTTTCACTTGTATAATAACTCCTACTCTAATGGAAAGTACTGAATTGAAAAGTCAATATACAAAGAGATCAGATGGTACATTCCTGTTAATCTCTGCCATCAGTTTTCAGAAATCCTTATCACCATAAACATATCAGACTTGTTTTACTAGAGGATGGCTAGTTTTACGCATGGTTGGAAGTGTTAATGGAATATCATTTTTCAATCATCATACCTAAGGAATTATCCATCTACATGTAGGAAGAGATTCTACATATCTTAATCTAATGATAGGGACAAAAAATATACATTATTTTTCTGCTGTACATGGAAGCTGTAAGCTTATGTAATTTGTGTTTTCACTATCTTATTTTCCAATTCTGCTAATACTTGAGTTAGACATTTCATACAGTTTAGATTACAAAAGTCCAAAGCCACACAGAAGCTGTTTTCTCTTTATTTTCACATTTCACTTCTATTGCACAGCATAAATATAAAAAATAGAGATTTTCTTAGCAGTCACTTAGATTCCACCCAGTCATCTATAAATACACTTTTCCACTTAAAAAACAGCAGCATTTGCATTAAATCAGGATCACAATCTGCAAGACAGGACAAAGATACATACATATGTTTCTGCTTTCTGACGGAAAAATCTTGTGTAAAGAAATTGTCTCTACCTATGATATAGCCCAAACTATGATATAAAATCTTAAGGAGATGTTTAATTACTGAACAGGTCTTTAAATTGAACCATCATATGAAGATGCAACAGATAAAGCTCAGCTTTTTCTTATTCTGGCTGCTAGCAATGCAGCAGAGGATCTTGGTAGGCAACATCCATATCCTCATTCAAGGTGAGTAACAATGCAGTCTGCCTTATGGGCACAGAAACTCCTGTACCTACTCCAAGAAGCATGCTGTGCTACTTCCTAGTATCAGCATCATCCATACATACATTTCTTTGTCCTGCTGTACAGCCTGACAAGCCTTAATTGTATCAAATGGTCTCACTTGCCTCAAGCAAGCACAATCAGAAGCATGTGTTTTCACATTATTCCCCTTGGACTTGCTGACAGTGATGCTATTCTCTGTGCTATTATTAAAAGCAACATTGCCATGTTTCTGAAGTTTTTGCCTGATACACATTGTCAAACCAATATATGAAATTTGAATTCATAGTGCTAGAATCTGAAGAAATATACACAACCGGAAATAGCCACATTCAGCAAACTGAGTCAAAGCAAAAAAGCCCAAATCTTTTTCTTAAACAGTTCAAACAGAGCATAGCGACTCCTTTCTTTTTGGTGGGAAAAAAAATGCAGAAACCTAGGTTAGAAAGATATAAACATGTCACAGCAAAGGGATCTGGTTTGACTTGTGGCCTCAAAACCACTCTTTTTGCTTCTTCTTTCCTGAACGTTTAAGGCGGCAAGTTTATTTGTTCTGTGAATCAACTATTCAGCATCATTTATTTCTTAGAAATATTGCCAGTAGCAACGCATATTTCATATTTGTTCTAACCCCAAGAATATCAACTCAGGATTTTCAAATTACTCAAATAGTGGTGCAAAGATAATCAGATTATAAAGGGAAAATTTACAGGTTTTTCATTCTGCTGGATTCCTGTATTTAACCTCTCAGCACAATTCAGCTATCCCTGAAAAGCTTATTTTAGAATTTGGTGCAAAGACACATCAAATATAATGCCATTGCCTTTTTCTTTCAGTGCTAAAAAGCAACTATTCTTTCTTTGGCCTGGAGCCACAGAACAATTTAATGCATAATCAAGATCTCCCCAGTGCAGGAGAAGAGCAGGTTCTTGGCCACCTGAAGTACCTGAAGGTACACAAGTCCATGGAACCTGACAGGATTCACCCATGGCTCCTGAAGAAACTTCCGATGATGTTGCAAAGACTCTTTGCATCATATTTGAAAAGTCTTGGCAGTCTGGAGAAATTCCCGCTGACTGGAAATGGGGAAAAATAATCCCCATTTTCAAGAAGGGAAAAAAGGAAGACTCAGGGAACTATAGACCCAACGGTCTCACCTCTGTGCCCAGCAAGATCATGGAGCAGAACCTCCTGAAGACTCTGCTAAGGCATGTGGAAAACAAAAGGGTGATTGGTGACAGCCAACACAGCTTCACCAAGGGCAAATCCTGCCTGACTAATTTGATGGTCTTCTACAATGGGGTCATGGCGTTGGTGCACAAAGGAAGAGCAACCAACATCATCTACCTGCACCTATGCAAAGCTTTTGACATTTTCCCATGTAGCATCCTGGAATAAAAACTGGTACAGTGTGGATTCAATGGATGGACCACTTGTTGAGTAAGGAATTGGCAGGATGATCGCACTCAGAGAATGGTGATCAACAGCCTGATGTCCAGATGGAGACCTGTGATGAGTGGTGTTCCCCAAGGGTTGGTACTTGGACTATTTAACATCTTTGTCAGCAACATGGACAGTGGCACTGAGTGCACCCTCAACAAGCTTGCTGACAACACCAAACCTCTTGGTAAGGTCGACATGCTGGAAGGGAGTTATGCCATCCAGAAGGAGCTTGACAAGCTTGAAAAGTGGGCTCATGGAAACTGCATGAAGTTCAACAAAGCCAAGTGCAAGGTTTTGCGCCTGGGTTGGGGCAATCCCAAGCACAAATACAGGCTGGGTGCAGAATGGAGAAAATAGTCTGGAGGAGAAGGACTTGGGGGTGATGGTGGATGAGAAGCTCAACATGAGCCAGAAGTGTGTACTTGAGCCCAGAAAGCCAATTGTGTCCTAGGCTTCATCAAAAGTGTGGCCAGCAGGCCCACGGAGGTGGTTCTCCCCCTGCACTCAGCTCTCGTGAGACCCCACCTGGAGTACCATGTCCTGTTCTAGAGCCCCTAACATAAGAGGGACATGGAGATGTTGGAGAAAGTCCAGGGAAGGGACATGAAGATTACCAGAGGGCTTGAGTACCTCTCCTGAGAGGTGAGAGAGTTGTTCAGCCTGGAGAAGAGAAAGCTCCAGGTGGCCTTCCAGTACCTGAAGGGGCCTACAGGAAAGCTGGGGAGGGACTTTTTACCAGGGTGTGTAGTGATGTGACAAGGGGTAATGGTTTTAAGCTGGAAGAGGGTAGATTTAGGTTAGACATTAGGAAGAAATTCTTCACTGTTAGGGTGGTGAGGCATTGGAACAGGTTGCCCAGTGAGGTTGTGGGTGCCCCCTTCCTGGAGGTGTTCAAGACCAGGTTGGACAGGGCTTTGTGCAACCTGGTCTAGTGGAAGGTGTCCCAGCCTTTGAGGGGTGGTTGTAACTAGATGATCTTCCAGGTCCCTTCCAACCCAAATCATTCTATGATTCTATGAAATCTGATACAGGAAAATAAGTTACTACATCAGCCAATGAAGTTTCCTTAGAAGAGAAAAATCCACAGCTTTTACCTTAATAGCATCCCACTTCCCATCTATACAACGAAACTTTTACATTTGATAAAACTCAAAGTTTGGTCAAGTTTTTATACCCCAAGATCCTAAAACTATATATAGAAAAGTTATGTGGGAATTTTGTCCTAAGGTATTAAAAGGTAAGGGATGGATGTTACTTCACTGGCTCACCACCTTGCTTTTGAGAATCTAATTTTATTGGTTAAGATGGGATCACTGGAACACAAAGACAGTTCTGTCAAGAAATCAGAAAGCTTCTGTAGGCTGTGAGGGCTGCTGTTCACACCCTAGTACTGGTAGCTAATTTCACAGCCATCTACTTTCAGACAAAGCATACTCAAGCCTTCTTCATCTACACCTAAGCACAGGACCCAATCTTCCAATTCTTGCACATTTAATTCAGGGCAGCTATTGATCTCTCAAATGCAGCCTGATGCAGGGTGAATAGACTTGTACTGAGCCATTGAAGTTTTAAGTGCTGGTTCATTTACTTGATATTGAGGCTCTAAATCCTGAAGTACCTTGTCACAGTAAGAATGTGTAGTTAGCTGTTGAACATAAAGGTTTTTCCAAATTTGCATAGTCATAATGGGCTGGTAAATACAACACAACAGTAAGATTTACTAACAGGAAACAGAAAAAAATGTGTTCTGTCACAAGTGTGAAAATAAAATTTCAACTAGACTACAAATTAAAAATGTTTTTCTAGATGATGACTATCTACATTTCAGGAAAACAAGCAAACAGATCCTCCTGATGTTCTAGGGCACCACAACACAGCATTTTTACTTTCCTCTGATCCACTTATCTCTCAATATATTGAGTGTCCTTTATGAAACTTGTCAAGTTATTTCAATCATTCACAAACAGTTGCCAGAAATCTTGCCTATCTTGGCATGTAACTCAAATCAACAGGAACACAGATTTGAACAAGGGAAAACCTTGGTGGAAAAATGTACTAAGCATCTCCATATATAAGGATTCATTGTTCAACACAAGAGAAAAAAGGTAAGGCTTTTTTCTAATTGTAGTTCTTAGAGCTACTATAAGCATCCTTTAAACTTGGCTTAAGACAGAAGATATAATCTTGCTGAGGATACTGAAAATTGCAAGAGGAACAACACGCAGACTTGGAAGATGTCCAATGCAGCTCTCACCCTAGGGCAGGCCACATGCATGCACAGCACTTCCAAGGGTGAGAATATAATCTCTTCTCCCATGGATTTTACTAGAAATTGCACCAGCTCTGTAGAAAAACTCATTCCATATTTCAATAACCTAATCCTTAGAAAACTTAACTTCATCCTAGTCTAGACAACCTTTACTGCAGTTCTAACTCATAGTTTCTTTATCCCATGCATATAAAGCAAAAACAGGTCACTGCTTTGATCTCTTCCAGAAACATATTGCACTTATTTGAAGGCTTACAACTTTCCTCAGTCTTTTCCTTAGTCAACACAATCTAGATTTTTCACTGTTTCCTCATGGCTTGTATTTTCTTGACCTCTAATGAGTCTTTTTGCTACTATCTGAGCTGTAGCTGGCCCACTTCCCTCAAAATGAGGAAGTGAGAATTGATGGTGAACTGAGGTCTTACAAGCACCTGGCAAAATGCATACTGATGGTATTTCATGCAAGATTATTCATTTTTTGTTAACTTACCCACAACATAATTTTTCCTTTTGTTGAAATAGCAAGCTATTGTATACTTGTGTAGTGTGTGATTTTTGACCAATTTATCACAGAACCACAGAATTGTCAGAGTTGGAAGGGACCTCTAGAGATCACCTAGTCCAACTCCCCTGCTGAAGCAGGATCACCTAGAGCACATTACTCAGGACTGCATCGAGGTGTGTTTTGAATACCTCCAGAGAAGGGCACTCCACATCTTTCCTAGGCAGCCTGTTCCAGTGCTCTCTCACCCTCATAGTAAAGAAAGATTTCCTCATATTTAAATGGAACTTCCTGTGTTCCAGCTTGTGCCTGTTGACCCTCATCCCGTCACTGTGAACTACTGAAAAGAGTCTGGCTCCATCCTCCTTGTAGACACCCTTTAGATACGTGTAGGAATTAATAAGGTCTCCCCTCAGCCTTCTCTTCTCCAGGCTGAAGAGTCCCAGGTCTCTCAGCCTTTCCACATAAGGGAGATCCTCCAATCACTTTTGCTGCCCTCTGCTGGACTATCTCCAGTAGTTCCCTGTCTCTCTTGAACTGGGGAGCCCAGAACAGGTTGCACTATTCCAGATGTGGCCTCACCAGGGCAGAGTAGAGAGGAAGAATGACCTCTTTCGACCTACTGGCCACACTCTTCCTTATGTACCCCAGGATTCCATTGGCCCTCTTGGTGACAAGTGCACACTGCTGGCTCATGGATAATTTACTATCTACCAGGACTCCCATATCTTTCTCCTCAGATCCACTTTCCACAAGTTCCACCCCTAACTTACATTGGTGCATAGGGCTCTTCCTCCCCAGGTGTGGGACCCTACACTTGCCTTATTGAACCTCACTATGCAGCAAATATTGCTGATTCATCTTCAGAAACTTTTGCAATAAAATCAGACATCTGTCCATCTCTTCCCAAATGGGAAGACTTCCATGAAATTCTCAACACTGCCTGTGTACAGGCAGTGCATGTACCCAGACAGAATTGCATACACAGAAAACTCCCAGTAGGTAGATGCAAGTGACTGGTTAACACAGCAAAGTGAAGAATTGCTAATAAACCAAATTGCTCCCCACAGAATCTAAGCTATCATGAGTAGCCTGCTTTTGGTTTCACTTGAATCTCATGTGGACCTCTTTGCTGCACAACACTTTACTGCTCAGACCTTCCACTAGCTTACTGGCAAACTCATTTTTAATGGAACTTTTGTGATCTTAATTTATACTGGCAAGTGTCTGTGAGATGCTCATCAGTATTCACCCTCCAAAAAAAAAAAACATTTTAAAAAATTGTGAGGGAGTTTATAATAGTTGAGGTTTTCTATCACTTGGTTTGTTCTGCTCTTCAATGCAACTTGCAGAGAATGACTGGGCAATGCAAAAGATTTTGGGGGAGGATGTCCTTCTTGGCTAAATTATCCCTAACTCATAAAGAAGTGTTGTTCAGATAGATATGACATTGAAACTGTTACGAAAACCTCAGAGTGATTTAAGTAGAAAAAACACCTTGCAGTATTAACAACCTTGACCTCCTCAGTCTCCCCCTTTCCCCACTGAGCCCCTTGTGTTCCAAAACTAATAATATCTCCTTCCCATTCATCTGTGGCCATGCTAAAGAAATGCCATGTCTGCCTAAGGAACACCACATACTCAGTAAGTTTCTGAATATGTTGCCCAGATCTGTCCTACCATATCAATACATGTTTTATTGCATGGCATTCTTCTCTGCTTGAGAATGCTTTTAGTAAACACCCAAGGGAGAATTTTCTACTAGCTTTCTCTTTCTAATCAATTACGTCTACTGATATTTTTAGAAAAGGATCTTGAAAGTTTCTATGTGAACACCATAGTCTATGCATTTATTCTCTAAACACCTGTTTGAAAAACAGAATACTCTGTCAGAAACAGAGATACCTTGCCAAGACCACACAGCATGTCCGTGTCTGTGAGACAGGCCAGCTTCATCAGCCTACTCCATTTAATGAGCGAAGTAGGGCCTGAATGGCAGGACCACCTGCCTTCTGCTGCTGATTGGAATTAGGACTGGAGGCTGCACATCCACAAGACAATTATTTCTTTCACGTTTAAGAGCCTGGGTCATTAGAAAAAGCTCTCATTTCAGGCTGCTCAATGACACCTTTGCAAGTCTTTATTTTCACTTAGCTAAACTATACGGCTGGGCTCTTCTGATCATATTTTACACTGTGTAATGAATTTGCCCACTTTATAATTAAGAGCCCTTACACCTGAGGTCAGAAGGGAACACGGCCATCAACACCAAGAGAAACCATGAATTCTGGCCTCTTGAGAGACCCCTCTTTAATTGTGCTGGGAAGGAGCATTGTGTCTTCCGTAAATTATACAAGTATTATGAACATCAGTAAAATTTAGATATGACACCCTTGGAATTTGTGAGCAGAAGGTGAGCTCTTTCAAGTAACTTCTCCACAAAGCTTGTACTTTTTCCTTGCTAGTCAGATTACCTTATGTATTAAAAACTTCTTCCCTTATAAGTTTCATTAATTCACAGCAGTCAGACAACCTATTTCCCTTCTATACTCTACTTATTACTGTTTTATCTTCCAGTCATATAATCGTCTGCAGAGATTAAATACAAATTATGGTTTCACAAGCTGCAGCCTTAGGTCTAGTTGAAAAGACAACTTGCACAAATCATAAAAAGTAAGGATGGAAGTGTAAAAGATTCTCATTCAGTCATGAGCTGGCTGACTGGATTGGACATTTAAAGAGTCTGCTATTCATATGTTCCGGTGTGATGACTGCAGAAGCCAAACTAATGGATATTACCTATGTGGAATTAAGGATTGTTGGAAAAAAGTGAAATACAACAGTGTTCAGACTGTCAAAGCCTCACTTACTTCAATAAGCATCCTCACAGAGGCTGTGTAAGGAAAAAAGTTGAACTATTTGAATAACTGTCAGGTTCTCATCTAGTTTGTCTCTAATCACTCTTAACTTGTTATGGATGGATTTTAGCAGTATAATTCAAACCTTTAATAAGAACCTTTCTGACACTTCTATTTTACAGGAGAACTGACACGAATACAAAACTGGCAGTGTCTGCTTTCTTGCTTTTAATCAGGTTCTGTTTCCTTTACAGCCTGATTTCCAGGATGACTTCAAGTGGTGACACATGTCATTAGAGCTGTTTTGCATCAACGTTAATATATACTGTTCACTTCAAGTTAATGTCAGCCTGCAAGTGTAGCTCACTGTACCACAAATTTACTCCAATTTTCAGGCAACAAGCCCAACAGACATGTGATTCAGGCTGGATTCAGACTTGATTTCTCTCAGCAAGAACTTTAGAAGTAGTTGAACCTAGTAGTTTCTGTGATAAGATCAGAGTGAAGAAACCAGCAAAACTAAGACATTCCCATTTTTATATATGAGATCTGTTTTGTTTCTTTTTGAGGTTTGTTTTACAGTTACAACAATCTTCTAAGCATACTTCATATCCTTTAAAATGTTTTACTCCTATCAGCACAAAGATTTTTAGCTTTTCATTATCGATATCAGTTCACACAATAGTTGAAGAACTATTTCATACTTGACAGCCAGGAGACAATACCTCAGAGGGACCATAAGCCTGTGCAGTGCTGTTTGCCAGACAATCTTTCTTGTGTCAGGTAGGCCACTGGATTTTATTTTATTTTTTTCTCTTAGAACACACAAAATTTGTCCTTACAGTATTTGACATACTTATTCAATGAAAAACACATAAACAGGAAAACGCCAACAAAAGAACAGTATTAATTCTTCTGGAGTGAGAATAAGTTGCCCTTCTCCCTCACTTGCTCCCCTTCAAAATACTTACTGTTCTATCACTCACTATATCGTAACAAGTATATGTAAGAATTATATTTTTTCCTGAACACATCTACCTGCTGCAGAGACACTACTAACATTTGGTTGAGATAGTTCATTAACCATTCCCCAGAGTTTCTTTTGCTATATTATGCTGATTTGTTAAAAAATAGTTGAACTATTTCTAGCACTTATCAGTTGGGATGATTTTACTTTCAAGTCCAGTTTACCTATTATTAGCTCCATGCTTGTATCAGCTACTTATCTTCACCTTGGCCTTTTCCAGCTGTCTCAGCAGCAGATGTCTGCTACTTAGTTTGAGACCAAAAGAATTCAACTCAAAACCAATTGAGTTTTCTTGGTGGCAGTGTTTTAAAAATAGACTTTTTTTCTAGAGTTAAACATTTGTGTATAGTAAGAGAACTAAAAAAATTGCTCGCTAATTGAATCCCTTTTCCATTGCAGTAACAGTTTGATTTTGAGTATTTTTTTGAGCTAGAAGGCTTAGGAAAGCAAACTGACCCAAATGGACTTCCCTAGATTAACAAAATACACATCCCAAAAGAAACAAAACAGTTACTCCTCTTTTTCTACAGGTAAAGTCAAGAGGCACAATAAATTCCAGTCCTTCCTGCAATATCTTTGATAGCTTATGTTGTCTAAAGTAAGGAGAGAACCCTAACTAGGGCAAGGCATTTTGTAGCAATTACTGCCATATGCTTCTCAGACTTAAGCTGCAAGCAATAGAAGACAACTTTGCAGCTGGCAGGTCTTTCTTCCCATTACTCAAAGCCATAACGTTGATATAGTAAAATCTTTTCCAGTTAAGATAGGGAAAACAAACAAACAAACAAAACCCTCATAAAAAGGCAGTACATCAAACAACATAATGTAGTCAACTACAAGAATTACCTTAACCAAGTCCTGAAATGCTGCATCTGAAATGAACTATTTTGAAACAATACGATTAAGGTTTGACTGTGTTGTAGGCACCTATTCATCATTTAATGAACACTTAGAAACTACAGCCATTAAATTAAGAGTATTGCATTATGCATGTCATAATTTATAGGTCAGGTTAATGAGCAATAATGTTGCTGCAATTAAAAAACCCTTCCACTTCAGTCTTTACATTTAATCATAGAACTTCAGTTTCATATTAACACACTGGCTTCTGTGAGTTCATAGCACAAAATAATGTGCTCTTTTCTCATAAATCACAAAAGGAGTATTTTTTTTTCATATGTCAGTGGAAATAAAGACACCATGATAGAAAGTGCAACTTAACCACCATACTTCATTCATCCCACAATAACATGTAAGTCACAAAACAGGTCATAAGGAAGTGGGGTTTTTTTGAGACCCATTCTTAAGAAAAGACATTGTGAAGAGTATGTAAACACTGCACAGACTTATTCTTTATACTTGAAGTCCTATGGGGGAAGAAAGGAGGGAGGGAACAAAAAATTACAACATGTTTTCAGATATGTACAGAGTACTGCAAAACTCTATTACAAGATGTGAATGCCGATTTTTGAAATGATGCTTTAATTGTATGTTAAATTTTATGTAGAATCTTGTAACAGTGTCAGGCAATTCCTTGCCTTTTTTTTTTTTTTTTTTTTCTTGTAAATCAAAAGGAAGTGCAAAGATTGTTCCACATCCTTTAAAACAGGTTTTCACTGGAGGATTGTAAGTGCGTGTGAGGAACTGGGCTAGCACAGGGAAACTCCCATGAACAGAGGAAAAGGCAGGAATATAACTCTAACGGCTAGTGCTTTTTTTAGTCTTAGAGCATGTTGGTAGGCAGCAATTACTAGCTACATACTGATGAGTTTCAATACACAAACAATTTGCCTGGACTGTTAACATAAAAACAAAGGGGTCATAGGGTCATAGAGGAATCACTCAAAAACTATGCATCACTAACAACTTTCCTTATGTGGTTGAAGCAGACAGGCATTCCAGGTAAGCACTACCTCTACAAGAAACTCAAACTTTTTTACACCTGCATTATAGATACAAGTGCTAATTTCAAACAGTCATTTAAATTCCTTTAGCAGCCAAAGAAAAGTTTTTCAAGAAATCTATTAATTTATTGCAAGGTAAGAATGTGTGTAAGGATCAGATAAATCCCATTTTTCAACTGTTTTTTTGGGGTTTTTTTCTAATAGCGACTATAAAGGGATTATAGACAACTTCCTCAGTGACATGAAGTCCACACTCCAGAAATAAGTTTGCCTTAACAGAAACTCTTCTATACCCAGAGAAACTGTTGCAGTGGCAAGCCATGTAAAAAAGCTTCTAATTTGAGGTACTGTGCCATAATGTCATTGTCACGTACTTCCACTATGATCTGCTTAATCTTAAGCAGCCCATCTTTTGTTGAACCAGTGTAAACTTTCTCATAATCTTTAAGAAAAAGAAGTACTGTTTGAGAGATTTAAAGAAATACAGCATGAACTTCAGGACATCCACATAGCTTTCCTTCCAGCTCAGCCCTCCATATGACATTCAATTAGTGCAGCCCTCTGCTGAAGCAAGGCTTCACTCTTGTCCAGGATCTTGTTTTGATGAACAGTTCACTAAGATACCAGATCCAGCCAGAAGCCTTGTTGTTTGAGAATACAGCTTTGAGACCCTTGCTGGAGCCCTTAACTTTCAGCACAATACAGAAGCACAGCACCGAATTCAATCAACAATTGAAAGAAACAATAAAGCCTGATAAATGCCTCCCTCTTCCAAGTCACTTCTAATCCCATTAAATTCCATTAAGATGTCTCACTCAGTGTTTTACTACTATTTGGAAGCATTCATAAGAAGTCATGTCTAATGCCCAAAGTCTTGCAAGAATTGCTAGGAACTAGCAAAGGGAGTCCTTGTTCAAGTGCCCACACTTCAGCTGGTGACAGCTATTTCACTTCTAGCTACTGTCTTTACTTTACAGTGATAGAAGGCAGCGTGTCTGTTCAGCCACCTCCAGCACAACTCTTCAAAATTTATTCTTTTTATTTATTCCTCTAACAGTCATTTAATTAGGCTAGTTTCATTGTGCCAGTAAATAGCTGAAGGAAAGATTTTATTCATCTTGACTGTAATTCCTTCAGCTAATGTTGTATTGGCATTTTCATTGTAGCCAACATTTTTCAAATGCACTTGATTTAAAAGCAAAAATTTACCTTTGGCATACAAGGGTTTGGCCAAATAACAGCATTAGTTTTGTTTGATTTTTGAATCCATTTAGTTAACACCTGTATCCACTTGACTTTTCAAAAGCAACTATTTCTCACACAACATTGTTTTTCTCTGTTTTAAAACTCTTATGCAAGGCTTTTTTCTGTGTTCATCTGTGAAGGTCAGAGAGCTTGGGAAGCTTTAAAAACCTTTTCAGCTACCACAGAGGAAAACTGTCACCAGCCACTACTTGACTGAAAGCAAAAGCTCATGAGGTGTGATAGAATTGAAAAGATTGATGTAGCAAAGATAGCCAGTGAGAACAGCAACTGATGATATCAGTGTTTAGCTCTAATTTATCATATGGATAAATGCAATTCCATGGTTCCAGTAGACATTTTCTTGACATTTTGTTACATTTATCACAGAAAGAAGTGAGCACGTACAGTTGCTAAATGAGAAAAAATTTCTTTATTACTTTTAAGTCAAGATTGAATCCCTGTTATGTACAGTATAACCAAAGATATAGGTACAACACCAAATACCTTTTATTCCTCATCTATCATAGATGAGTGCAATAATACTCAGCATTCATTATGAGATTTGAATACCCCATGTAGCTCATACTTGTAAGTTCAGATAAATTATGGAGAAAATCAGATGTATGTATCTAAGAGTACAATTGCTATATCAACACTCAGATACCTTCAAATGCCTTTTTTTTTCATTTTAATAAAAAATGAATCACAGAAGTATGATATCAAAGTATATTTTTAAACACATTCTTCACATAACACATGACAACAAATTATTTGTGCTGTCCATCAGTAGGCACACTTTTTTCAGCAGAGGGAGGACAGTTCCTCTCCTGGACTTCCTTCCTCTTAAGGCACAAAGATTTTTACTATAGCTGTTTATGCCGGAAGCCTGTTGGGCAAAAGTCTTATTTATGGTCAGTTATAAAACTGTCATTTTCTTCTCAATACAAAGTTAAGCAGTAGGGAACCCTTAAGGTAACAAGAATTTTTAGTACAAAGTGAAATAGGAAAGTATCTAGGACACCATTTTGGTGATTGGAGGCATTCTATACAGAAAAGCCAAAAGTCATTTATCCATCAGGTTTCATGACTAGGTCAGATTGCCAGAATAAAGTGGGATTTGGAGCAATTTCTTTTTTCTTGCTTTTCAATTGGTTCTGTGATAAGTGACAGTGTACTTGTAGTGCAAGGATACAGGGAGAGACTAATGTGCCCTGAGAGAACAAAGAGATAATGTAACTTGAATTTTGCCTTTCCTTACATGCTATCATTATCCTCACTTTTCACTGGATTTTCCTCAATCTTTTCCACTCTGATCAAGCCCATTATTCTCTCCCATCATGTGTCAATTAAAAAACAGTGGTGCAATACTTTTAATCCTCAAATATTATAAATACCTCTAATTTCAAACTTTTAAAACTGTTTGTGCTGTGCAAGAATAATACAAAATACTGACAATTGTTCACCGAAATCCTCAAAAAGTTAACTACAGAAAACTGATTACTCACTGACAAAATATGAAGGTATCTCAAGAGATCCAGCAAGCCTTCTTGCTTCAGCATAACCTAAAGTTAAAATAGCAATGGGAACATGGAAATCAACATAATTCAGTTCTTCACAATACCACACTAACTGCTGAAAAAGGCATTAGCAATTTTTTGACTGACCAGCCTTTTTGGTTTTGTTTTCCATCAGATCTCATTAAGAAAAACTTGCTACTCCCTTGAGGTCCTAGTTTTTCTTTCCTGCTCATCTGTTGTATTGAGCACAAGAAATTAAATCTATATTGCAACATTCACTTACTACTAGTATTTTATTCAACAGGTCTGTCCCTGCTCAGCAGCTGTACTACAAGTTACCCGTTAACTGATTCTAACATTTGAGTAAAAGTAGTAAGAGATCACCAAAAACTACCACCTGTACTGCTTTCCAGGAATAAGGATAACTAATATTATATTTTATATCCCAGTCTGTAGGTGTTCACCCACATTATAGCTTTTGCTTGGAAGGGATGCCAACTGAACTCCATCATTTTCACAGTCTGCTTTCTGGGAAACCTGATCAACAGCTCTACACTGAGCGGCAGCATTCAGTACCTTCTAAAACCTACTGCATGCCAGACCAGGTTATTGGTTCATTTCTGCCTGAAGTGCTCCCCACAAAGTTGTTTTAGTAACCAGCAGAAGCTAGTTTGGTTTTCATGAAGCATCAGTAATCTAAATGAACATTGTATTAAGTAACAAGCTAGGTTTCTGAGCTCTAGCCACTATCAGCCAAAGCAGGTAGATACTGCAGAGACATTCAGACAATTCCTCTTCTCCTATTTTTAGTACTATTCACTTGCCATCCACTGAGCATCCCAGGTAGCTGGTAAGCTTGTGCCAGTGAGCATCTTCAGTATATGCAGCATGACCTTCACTGAGTCCATTATGCCAATGACATTACAGGAATCAATGAGAAACACTGAAACACTTTTGTTAGAAATTTTCAAGAGCACAAATATGCACTTAGACATTTAATTCCTTAAAGAATATTGAAAAAAAAATGCCAGCTGGGCTTCAGTTCTCACATATCTTTGAAGTGGCAAATTTAAAAAAGACTAGATAATAGACTAAAAGACTAGACTAATAATACTCAAGTTTTCTACAGCACTTTTTGTTTAACTTTGTTTCTCACAAATTTACTCATTGCTCTTACAGGTTTGATTTATAGTGCTATTCCCAGTTAAAAGACAAAAAGATAACTGGATATTTCCTTAATTACGAAATATGTAAAAATCAGGAGAGGTCAGCTGAGTTACATTAAGGATTTAACACTCTTTTTTTTTTAATCCTGTTCCTGCAGGATTCACACTTACAGAAATGTGTGCATTGTCATGTCATTGTTCTGTTTGACAATGGGTTAAACCTGCATCAGACTTAACAGGCCCATTACACTCTCATTTTAAATACACTTGATTATCTAGGCAAATAGTTTTTTATCATATTATTCTAAGCCACATTGAAAGGTTTGACCTTTCCCCACCGCTCTCCTTAGGAAAGCTATAACAAGCTGCTTTAAAAATCAACAATAATACTGATTTTTAAGGTGACAATTTAAGTACTAACCTGCACATTTTTCCCTCCAGAAGTTCACTACATGTTCAAATCTATTCAAGGTATTAATCCTGTAATCCCTCTTTCCTTTATGTTCTGTGTTAAACTGGCTGTAAGGCTGTTGTTTCTTAGTTGTGGTCATTTGCTTTCCTCTCTTCTCCTGCATTTAAATGAGTTAACTTATATGTTAAGTTTGCCTTCCCAAATACCTCATGCATGATGGATGGTATATATTCCACATTTTAACAGAAACTGAACTAAGGAATATGTCCCAGAGGTTTGCCATCTCATTAGAAAAATGTCTCAAGGCCTCAGATATGAGAATTTATAAAGTAGCACAGATCATGGAAATACACATAGCAGAAGATTCCTTAAATACCACAGCCTGAGCAGGCAATATACAGAGAGGTATTTTTAGACTAGGTCATAACACATCAGAAACATCATCCTGATTAAAAGGTTCTAATACTCAAGGACTTGAAGAACACAAACAACCACCAAAAAGTACCTTTGAGTACTCTACTTGTACTCAAGAGCTATAAAACCATGAAGAAGGACTTGACGGGAGAAGCTGAGAAAGATTACTTCCTTCTCTACAAAGAAAAGAGCTATTTTATTTAAAAGTTTAATATCAGGCTCTGTAACAGTACATCACTTCCATAGCTACCCCACAAGGATTTTCTTAACCTAAATTTAGGAGCATAGCTAATACATTTGATCAGCTAACTGCTTTGTCCTCCTTTGCACTGCTGAGTAATGCATTTCTAGGATATTGCTCTTCACTACTCTTCTCATACAGCCATTGGGTGAACACAAAATAAGGTACCACAAAACAAAATAAGGTACCACAAAACAAATAAAGGTGTAGTTTTATTACATGTTTAAAGAACCAAAAATGAAGTTTGATTATGGGATTCAACACCCTATCTGCTACAAAGGTGACCTTGGCAGATTACTTTACACTGAGATGACTGACAAAAGGAAATTATTTCCTGTTCGGTCATTTAGACTCTGATCTCTGACTTAGAGGATGTCTACAGCAAGTCACACAACTGGAGTCTCATACTGGCTCAAGAGTGCAAGTAATACTGCAAAACATTTCTATTGAGGTTTCCTTACCTAGCTGCAGCCTTCTTAAAAGCTATTCATTCATATGTAACATATCACTAGAAAAAGGCCTGGACATTCTGAATTATCCTGGTTCACTACTAATTAAAAACTCAAAAATTCCTACAGTAATATTGCCTAACATGCTGGTTTACATCCCATAGTCATACAGTGGGCTCTGCTTTTACTGTTTCATCAGTTCAGTCTGTGTTCTCATTGGAAAGCAGACCACTGGTTCCTGAGGATATCGTCAGTCTAGATCAGTTTGAAATTCATCTTCATTTTACTGGTAGGTATCTAACTACATCCTGCTTTGAATACACAAAGTCACAGTTCATTTCATGCCTCATTAACAAAATAAGTAAGCTTGTGGTTTCACAAGATACATGCCAGTAAGTACAGCGGGCTATCCTAGCCCACGCTTTTAGTTACAGCTCCAATTTCATTTAGGTTCCTACTCCCTTTCTCCTTTCTCCCCACAAAAAAAAAAAAAAAAGTGTTACAAATAGAAATTGCAGTGATACGTGTACACAGTTTGAACAGTATTAATATGATTGAACGTAATTAACCTGCTCACTGGCTTTTCTGCTGCCCTTTAATGCAGCTTGCAAAGGTAAGTATTTCAGCACGCCTTATGTCACACCACGTGTTAACCTACCTAAGTCTCCATAGACTACCTTTTGACTCACAACATAAAAAAATTTTTAAACAGAATACACACCTGACATCCTAAAACCTTATGCATACAAAGTAAGTTGGTAAGTAGGGACCTCTATCATCAAGTTATTTCAGTTTTTCCTATTTCAGCTTGCCATGCAACAGGACTGTCCCAGCGTTACATAAAACCAGGTGCTTGTACGCAGTCTTGGTCAAAAGAAAACATATTACAATATTCTCCTTGAAGCTAATTTTCTTGATTACAAGGATCTTCACTGGAGCTAGAAACTTCCAGCTTTTCTATTACAATAGATACGCACTTTGTTAGTTTTTACTTTCCTTTTTGAGCTTCTATTTCCAAAGCGTCCTTCTCACTAAGGTTAGAAATACTGATTAGACTGCTTCTATATTTCTATTTATGGAATATTTTCCATGACTGATAATTTTTAGCCAGCTGAGTATCAATACAGCATTACCTTTTTGTTAGGTTCCCACAGCCTGAAACAACATTTAGCTTCTGTCTCTGCATATGAATGTTTCAGTTATGTAAATGTTAATAGCTTAAGGAATTCCCACAAACACTGTAATGGAATAAGCTTTTCCATACCTTTATTTTTTTACTGACCCAGTGGCTTTTTGTAACCTTGCTGCTGGGATCTGAGTAGCTGTTTAATGAAGCCAAAGACGACCACAACCTGGTCTTCCAGCTGTACTTCTAGTGCAGTGTTTGCAGCTGAGTGCCTGTTGAATGCATGCTGAGTTTGGCACTGGTGTTCAAATACACTAATATCTCCTGAGAGAAAAAACAGTTTTCAGCCTACATCTTTAACAGTGACATAATGATTCATGTGCAAGAATATAATGTAGCTAACAAAGAATCTTAGAACTGGCATATTTCATGCAAAAAGTACACAGATTTAATGCAAAAGGTATACTTATTCCACTCTGATGGTTTCTACATAGCACTTTGTCCTTTGAGTTCAGTGCACGTTTATGAAGATGAGAATCTATTTCACTAGCAAGAAAGTGATGTGTTCTCCCTCTGTATATTTTTTCTCAGAATAAATAAAAGGTTAATGCAGGATATCACACACTGAACAGTATTATAGAGATAATTTTGTGCTCTAGCTTCTCAAAAGTATCTCAGCTGTTCAGGGTACATTCACTTTAATCCTAGAAATCTAAAATATTCTTTTAGCAGGTTATTAAAAATCACAAATGCAAGTAATTCAAGTAAGTTTCCATTGCCTTGTAATTCTCCTTTTTCTCATAGCAGCTACCAGCACTGTAGAAGATGCCATCCTTTGTTATGAAAGATTTGTGATACTTCTCTATTAAAGGTCCAAAGCTAATGCCAGGAAAACAAGTTAACTGCATTAAAAAGCTTTGACTTGGCACAGTTACTACTTACCTCCTAGTAGCTCAGGTAGAGCAATAGCAAGGTCAGTGTTCTTTGTTGCAAGTGTAAGTCACACAGGCTATAAATCTCAATATATTCTGACACATTCACAAGGCTATTTGATGCTGTTTCTTTTAAATCAATGATGTCTCAAGTACTGTATATGGCTGTACTTTTGTTAATGTCACTTGTTTTTTAATTTTGCTGCTATAGAGTTAATGCAAGGTAAACTTAATGGGTCCACAATATAATTTCACTACCATAAGCTGAAAGTCATTTCCATATCTTTAAGCTCACCCATTTTATCTTCATCTAGTATTCATCAGCATATAATGTGTCTTTGCAAGATCTTCATTAGTAGTCAACGGTACGAACTTTCTTTGTTAGGCCTGAAACAGGAGCCAAATCTCTCAGTCATCTTTAAGTTATGTGTGAGATAGATGAGATACTTAGTCTTACACTTTTTCCCTCCTGAAAAATTTGAAAAGCTTAGATTCCTTTTTTACACCTTAGATTAGCCTTCACTCCTAATTTCTTGCAACATCTATCTTTTTCCTGGAAGATCTGACTAAATTTCTTCCTCCCATTTTCTCATTTCAAACACCATGAGCATATGTCAGCAGGGTCCAGTGCATTTCAGCATAAAATAGAGGGATTCTGTGCAGTGTAAATAAAGAGCTTACTAACAGACAGCAACCCCTAACTGTATCAAAGATATGTCTATATTTGATATCCCATTTCATGTAAGTACACGGCTAACCATGTTTAAGTTTGGAGACATACTCTTTTTTGGTTTTTTATTGTTATTTGTACAAAGGAAATGTAGAAGTGGTGTTAAAGGTAAGAAGACCTTATATGAAGTTACACATGGTAGAAACAGAGGGATTTTCTTTCTACTTTTATGGTCATGTCTTCACTTCCTCTTACAAGTCACTTAATCTTTAACAAAGGTTTTTAGGTCAGCAAAGAGTAAAGACTTTTACCTCTAGGTGTGACTACGCAGACAACAGAGGGGCAAATCTTTTCCAGGGAATGTCAAGTACAATAAACCCATGATTCAGAATAAAGGCTAGATTGAATTTCTTCCCGTTCTACACTGCCAGTGGTTTAATAAAGACACATCCTCTGCTTTCAACTGAAAGATGACAGACAGCTTACATCTTTAACTTCTGCTACACAAATCAAGAAAGGAAAACATTCTGACCCAAGTAATTGTCTCTCTTTAACATCATTTCACCGCACTTAAAATTGAATTCTAGACAAAAAGGGTAGTGATTCTTGTTCAAGACTTTCTCTGAATAAAGTACTCAATCCATACCATTTCCAGGTGTAGACAAACTAACCAAACCTGACTAGAATCTCCAAACAGAACATTAAAAATGAAATAGCCAGCTTAAGTGGCCATCACATGCGAGACAGTAGCCTTTTTGGGTATGATTTGTGATCATGCCCAAAAGCACATACAGCCAATAAAAATAAAAAGCTTTTCTGTAAGAAGGAAAACTTTGTTCCACTCACAAATTTACTTACGTTTACTCTGCAGTTCTGTTTGATCAACAATCCCATACTCTCTGCTGCTCTCCACCTAGAAGTGCACCCCTCTTTTAGTTTAATAAACCTTGTCCTCCCACTACAAGCCCTTGTAAAAGGTCCCTACCCTGCTTTCCTGCAGCCCCTGCAAGTACTGGAAGGCCACTGTGAGGTCTCCTCAGAGCCTTCTGTCTTTCAGACTGAACAGCTCCAACTATCTCAGCCTGTCTTCTTAGGAGAGATGCTCCAGCCCTCAGATCATCTCTTCAATAGCTCCATGTCCTTATTATGCTGGAGGCTCCAGAACTGGACAGCAGAGTGCAGGGGGAGAATCACCTCCTTTGACCTGCTGTCCATGCTTCTTTTAATACATATTCCTTTGCACATGTTTTTGCATACGCTTCTTTTGATGGGATGTTTAACTCTTTTTGGTAAGATTTTTTGTTTAATCTTGTAACATTAATTGATCTCAGCTTGTACTCTGAAAAGCCGCTTAATTGCAGATGAGAAGTTGTGAAATAATCAAGCCACAAAATATGTCATTATAAGATGGGAATCTACAGAAATTCCTAGGTAGAAATCACATAGGAATACCTAATTGTGTTGGACTGTATATCCAGCATTAGTGAGAGTGCAGCTGTCTTATTTCATGCTCCTGAGATGTGAAAGATATTTTATGGATAATAATCCATCATATACTCCTTAAAAATCATGTGGCTGAATTTTTATTGCATTTTCATGTTGGACCTATTGCACTGTGCATGTGTTCATTTCTCTAACATGTCCAAATTACCTAGTTTCCCAGTTACCTAGCTATGAGTTGTGTGCAATTCTGTCCCCTTTTTCCAACACTACTTTATTCACAACACTACTAAAGAATGGTCTTCTCTTTAAATAATTTAGTCAATTATCTAAGCCAATACATTATGCAGTTCATAGGAAAAAATATAGAAAAAATGGATTAAGCACAGCACTTGATAATACTACTAATCTTGTTTTAAGGCAGAAATAAATGATACATCACTAATTGCCTTTAATCACATTTGACTTTCTCAAATTCACCTTTGTTTAGAAGTCTCTATCAGGCTCTTATTCAAGTTCACATGGTTCCCACTATTATTGAACCACAATTTCAACACTTGTAGTTTCTATGGTCAAACAAAGCTAAATCAGAAAACTGCAACTCTTTTATCATGTGTCATTAAGTATTTCATTATTATTAGCATTACTTATGGGTTACTGTTTCACAAAGATAACAAAAAATAAGTTACCTTACCACGACTGTCAGGGAATCCACCAAAATACCAGTTTTTAACCAAATATCAGAGGAAAAAGTATAAAGCATAAAAAATAACATGCCAATTTTTATGTCAGAAAAAAATTACCAACAACTAATTTGTGGAACTACTTAGCCTGAAGAATATTTCAATCTAGAAATTCCCACCTGTCGTTTCAGTTTTGTTTTGTTTTATTGTACTTTTTTATTAAAAATATAACAAAAGCAATTCAGTTATAAGCTTTCAAAGTTGAGGTTTTTCTACCCCTGGCCCCACTCCCACCCCTTGACACACTTAAAGACACTTTTGAAAGCTAAAATATACTACAATTTTATGTAGTACTGTTGTCAGTATGTTTTGTTCAGTAATAGTTCTCACATTTCCCTTCTGTTTTCCTTTAAGGCTGGGGGTGCCTATATGTCATAAAATGCTAATCACTAGGAGTTAAACCTGCAAACAAATCAAAATACAAATTGCTTATTCATAACATATCAGAGATACATGTTTCTGAAATGGTTCCTCACTATGGATTTAATTTTGAAAATAATTTGTGTTCTTTGATGATTCCTCCAATGCAGATATTTCGGTATGATGATCTAAGGTTCCTACGACATTTTGTTAATTCAGAGCCATGATACAACCTTCACAAAAGTTGAAGTTGCCCGTTCATTTAAATCAGTTCTACCAACAGAGCTCCAAGCATTTTGTTACACACTTTCTTGAATGAGTAGGTTCCCAATCAGCACAGAACATTCCTTTCTTAAAAAGCTGCAGAGTACATGCTTTGACCCAGCATTTTCAGTCATCTGAATGACAGTCAAACCCAAGTTTGCCAAAAAAGCAAGGTTTTTGGCATATAATCATGGTTGCAGCATTCAGCAGGCTGCTAGCTTTCCAACAGATTTCTGGTGGCTCACTACACGATCTTTGTATCTAATGACATGGACTGAAGGTAATTCTGTTTGCATAATGGCTAGATATTTTTAAGCTTAAGCTGAACATGAAAATTTAAGATGGCAGTGGCTGGCTATACACTCAATACTGATAATCCTTAACACTCCATGGCTGAACCTTTTTCATTGTGAAATATCAAAGTCCTTCAATAGGTATGACTGCCTTTCTGTTTAATTTTACTACCCAGATGGATGGTATAGATGGAACACAGATCTTGCTGATTATTTTTAAAGCTTTTCAAGAAATGAGACTAATCATAGTATAAGCCATATGCCATAGCTATTTTATACTTATGGGTGTTGAACAGACACAATTAAGAAGTTTGGAGTTTGTGTTTTGTAGACCCTTTCTTGTAATATGAGATGCTCAAATATCAGTTTTTGGATTTTATTTTTCTTACAAATAACTCTCATCTCTTCAGCTCCATCTTCCAAATAATACTGACAATTTTGTGTTCTCTTTCTCAACTGATTACTGCACTAGACATAGATAAACACAGTCCCGGACTTGGATAAGGAGAAAGTAATTATTTTCGAGCATCAGGCTACAGTGGAGGTTTTTGGTTTGTTGTTGGTTTTGGTTGTTTTTTGTTTGGTTTGTGTCCTGATTTAAGCCAGGATGAAGCCAATTTTCCTTTTACTGTTTTTGTTTGTTTGTTTGTTTGTTTTTTCCTTCAGCAAGTTTTCTTTTAACTAGTCACAGTGTGTTCTAACTAAGGGTCATAAGAGAGGAATGTTTTTCTAACTGCTGGGTCTTCAAGGTCACATCTTCACTCTGCTGGCTCAGACACTACGGGGAGATCTGTGACCCCCCCGTAGGAGGCTGAGTTAGACAGACAGCAAAACTGGCCAGAGATATTCCATTCCATATAGCTACGTAAGCTCAGGGGAAGGTCAGAGATCACAGGAGACAACTTCCTTCCTGCTTTTTATTCCCTTTTCTTCCATCCATGGCCAGGGTCTGGAGAGGACTATCCGTCCATCACCATTGACCCCCAGGCTCAAGCTCTCCTGACCCTCATCACTCTGTGCTCTCTCCAGCAGCAGCTCCAGGATTTCTTGGGACTGTTCCAGATCAGGAGATGCTGTGGGAGTTGCTGGGGGTAGGGGTAGGCAAGAGGCTTTTGCACACATCTGTGTATTTTCTTTTATCATTGGTGTTTAATTAAAGCTGTGTAGTTTAGTTTTCAATCCAGCCAAGTCTCTCTCCTTTTCTCTCTCTCCTTCCCTACCTGGGTTGGAGGGGAAGGGGATCAAGAGCTTTGTTGTAGGACCTGAGTCAAACGGTGACAGTTTGGTTTGTGTGTTTGTTTGTTTTTTTTTTGAGGCAGGAGGTTGTTTTAAGCTAGGCAAGATGCAGCAGAATATTTTATTTTTCTAATGCCTGTATTTCCTGAACTTAGAACAAATTTAGTGAGAATCAAAGACTTGTGGAAATTTCTATTAAACTAGAATTTCAATTTTGATCTATATGCCTGCATTTAAATTTTGGTCTGAGCTGTTACTATGTAGGTTTTTATTAAATAGAATTATATTTGATCATTAGTATATAAGGAAAAGGAGGCAGTAACAAAAAAACAAGTGTCAGGTAAACAGTGTAACATATCTGAGGATCTAAATAACAGTTATCTTTTTTATTAATCAGGCACAGGATGAATGAATATAGCTCACTATGAATGCCACAGATCCCCTATATTGGACTTTTCATAGTGGTTCAATATAAATATGGATGTTGGGCTAAGCTCCTTTGGTTTAACTCTGCTGAGGCACAATGGAAATCTAAAAATATACTTTGATCTTAGAGACATTCTCAAAACATTCATTTCAGATTGGATTTTCTCCAGTAAGAGAGCAATTCTTTCGTTTGTCTCACCTGGGGAGATCTGTCCCCTCCAGGAACCCGATTATTTTCTTAATTAGGTGAGCAGACAACAGCCTTAAAACATTTCCCAATTGCATCAGCAAAGATTTGGCTGCCAGGGAGTGAGACTAAGGAGAAACATTAAAACAATTTGCTTCTGATTAGAAGCCTCCTTTATAACATTGGATTGAAGATGAGGCACAAAAAATTGAACAACATGTGATGACTCATCAAAAATAACACATTGAAGTTATAGTTACATACCAACTTAATTTCTTGACTGAAGAAGAGGTAGTCAAGTCTGGCTTTTATTACTGCTGACAAATCAAGAGTCATATCAACAATTACCAGTTTTGAAGGCTGTCAAACATCTTTATGGTAAATAGCTAGCCTCAAATATCATCAATGCTGGGGATCCACCCTCCCTTTCTAGCCCACTGTATTAGTGAGTTCTAGAGCGGCTCTCCTTTACCTTTCTCCATCGCAGCTCCTTCACTCTTCTGCTCACAGAAGCCCCATCATTTTCACCCCTTTTACTGTCCCTTTTCTTCATTTAGAAAAAATATTTAGCAAACCTGTCCACCTTACTTATCCTAGCATTCAAAACACCCTTGCTCAAGCAGGAAGTCAGGTATTTTTTCCAACATTTGTCTGTTATGCTCTATTGCTTTTCTACTGAATCATACTAGAAGGAATTGAAGAACATTAAAGCGGGGAAGCTAACCAGTAACAAGAAAGTACTCAAACAAGGTCTTCTTCCCACAGAGCAGGCAGCAGTTTTGAAAAACTAATAAAAAAATAAGCATAAGAAAGTTTTAAGAATTCATGGTTAAAACTCCTATCACAGAATTTACTAGCATCAATGTCCATTCTCTTAATCTATCTAGTTTATATGAGACCAAGTAAAAGGTGTGACATGCAGATACATTTCCCATGTATTTCCTTTGCAACAGCATCAGTTCCACTATCTGTCAAAGGAAACCACACCAGCTATATAGGCAAAAGGATATAAGGAATTGCTGCAAAGGCATATTAAAAAAAATCTAACATAAATCCTTTTTACCTCCCTTCAGAAAACCATAGAAAGGGAAGGAAAGTATTAGTTTCTAACTGAAAAAAGAAACCCAAACAAAAAATCTTCCACACCTCACTTAGTTAGATGTTATAACACACCATCTGCCCGTTTCAAAATAGAAAAACATGAGTTGCTTCATTATTTGTCACTTATGGAATAAAAACCTAACAGTTATTCCTACACATCTGACAACAGCTTGCATCATTTAAAAAAACTTAAAAGAAACTTTTGTGATTCATGCTCCTGTGAATACTTTCTGCAATTGTATAAAACACAAGGATCAGAAAACCAAAATCAATTCTAGAGTTTTTTTGTCCAAAAAACAGAAAGGGATAATCCATCTGCTTTCAAAGATAGAAAAGAAATACACAGGTGTCTAGGTACCTACATAGCAAAAGTTCAATATTTCTTTCTTGAAAAAATGGCATCATGCCCAATTAATTAGTTCATCTTTTATGAGCAATTTGTTTTCCTCACCATAACCATGCTGGCTCTTGCCAGAAGGATGCAAAAATTCCCTTTATCCCCAGACTCATTCTTTCTCCATAAAACTTCAACATCTTAAATACCTTTCAAGAATACAGTGCTGATAACCACTGAATAAGTTCACCTATGAACAATGAACCAGCAGTTAAATGACAATGGAAATTCAATTGCATGCCTAAGAATTCTCTGCATTTGTGGATGCAAGCACAAGAAACTGCTTTACTGATGTAACCAGTAAAGGCAACATAAGAAAAAGTCAACATAAATGAAGGGTAAGTACCATATACTTCCCAACTAATCCAAAATAAAACATTATTATTCAGCAAACACTGAAAAGTTGGTATTCATTAAGACAGAAAGTAGTAAGGCAAAGTAAAGCTATATAATACTTTGCACAAGTTAATTCAACTCAAGTTCAAACATAAATTACACCAACCAAAAATGTTCAACTACATTTCTAGCTACCCTATCAGGAATTGCAGCTTTCAAGAAGAAATAGAAAAAAAATTCCTAATAATTATATTTGCATAGTAATTCTTGTATGGTCTTATGCATTCACATTTTGCTGAAAAAGCAAAATTGTTCAGGTGAAATGTATTTCCAGGGAAAGTTATGCAATAGAAAGTATGCTTACTTGGCTCCTTGCATGTCATAACATTTTTTATCAAAAACATGGTCCATTTTGTCCAATTCCAGTTTTTTAACAATTGGAAATGTCTAAAACCCTCCAAGAATATACTGCTTCAATTTAAAGTGCAGTAGAAATCCAAGTGTGTATTATTAAAACACACTCTAGTAACTTAAAAGCAAGTAGAACAATGTTTAAATGGTCACTCTGTTCCCACTTTTTGAGTAAGAAATTTCTGGTTCAGAAACTTTGAAAGGTTAAACAATGCAATACTAGATGATTTTCTTCCTTTTCAGATAGGAATAGGAGAGTTTCTACCAGTCAATGAAGAGGATGATGGGGTCAGAGCTACCAGAGGAAAAGTTTCTAAGTGCATGCTCCAGCAACAACTGACTCAGGCTTATGCCACAGCAACCAGGACAGATTTACAAACCAACAGGGGAGAGTCCCTCACAGACTTTTCTGTCCTCCCTGTGCTTTCACCTGACTAGCTTCTTCAAGGTTGTTTTGCAATTGTTACCCCAGATTTTGAAAGAACCTCATACAACATTTCCAATTACGTTAACCAGAAGTTGATTGATTATTTTTAACTTGGTTCATAGCATTTTGCTTATTAATACTTATCTTCAGTTCTGAAAAAATGCAAATCTTATGACCATTCTTAAAAGCACTGATACCAATTCAAGAGGGACAGGGATCTACCGGAGAAAGTCCAACGGAAGGCTATGAGGATGATGAAGGGACTGGAACACCTGCCTTACAAGGAAAGGCTGAGAGACCTGGAGTTTTTCAGTCTAGAGAGGAGAAGACTGAGGGGGGACCTAATTAATGTCCATATATACATGAGGGCTGGGCATCAAGAAGGTAGGGACAACCTCTTTTCACTTGTTCCCTGTGATAGGATGAGCAGCAATGGACTCAAACTCAAGCACGGGAAGTTCCACTTTAACATGCAGAAGAACTTCTTTAATGTGAGGGTTACAGAGCACTGGCACAGGCCCCTCAGAGAGGTTGTGGAGTCTCCTTCTCTGGAGACTTTCAAGACCTGTCTGGGTGCTTTTCTGAGTTATCTGCCCTAGTTGTGTTTTTTTGGTCCTGTTCCAGCAGGGGAGCTGGACACACAGAACTTTGGAGGTCTCTTCCAACCCCTGTATTCTGTGATATCACATAGTTCGAAACCCCTCTGTCATATATTTTCCAAATTTATCTAAAAAATTATTCAAGTGTTGTGAAGCATTACAGTAGTTTTTGTGCAAAGCAAACTAAGAATTTGGTTTGAACACCTAGAAAATTCAAAGACTCAAGACCTAAAAAATTATGTTTGACCTACTGCAAGATAGAGAAAGACTGTTTAGACCAAAGTACCATATCCATATTGCGGTTAAACAGCAGGCTTCGATGTGTTGGTACGACTGGCACTTGCCTATGTTTGCAAGCTAACGTGTTTTATACAAAATGAAGCACACAGAAAATAGATTTCTGCCAATTCAAATATAGTGACTTTACAATGTAATGCACAAATCCCAAAACAGGGTTTTGCTGTTAATTAGTAGTCTCCAGAGTTGTTTGCCTCAGACTTCCTCTCAGTTTTCATTTCTGTGCTACCCCAAGACAGTTGCCTATACACAGTTAGAAATCTAGCAGTGGTAGGAAAGCAGGATGCCCAGATTACGCTACTACTTTTCAAACAATACGAGGATTTTTTTTAAAAAAAGCCTCACTGATAGTTCCACTTCGGGAAGTCTAACCAAAAGAATAAAGAATTTAATAAGGCAAAATAATTGGTAAGTTTAGCCAGTGCCTCCATGCAAACCATTTAATTCACAATAAACAATCTTTGAACACTTTTTTTAGTGAGAATGTTTAGAGGAAGAGAATTTTTACTAAGAATTTAAGAGCTGGAAGCAATTGGAGAAAGAAATGAATCTAGTTTTTCTAAGTTTAAAGGCAATGCTTTTGAAATCTGAATTTTTGTCCAGCTCCACTATTATGATCCTTTGAAGTCTTTTGTAGGGACTGGCAGGGGAAAAAACATTTAATTATACTGATAAAAACATGGGTCTTAAAATATTTTTAATGTATAAAAAACATATTACAATATATACTATGACACCTACATTTTTTGTTTGTTTAAAGGTGGCAAAATTACCACATGGGGGGTGCTGCAGTTAGACATTGATCCAGACAGTTCCTAGTTTGGTTTGTCTCTTACTTTTTATTCTTGCAAGAGTATCTGTGACTGAGTAGTCAGGTTGTCTGTAACAGATGCAAGACTGAAAGTCTGAACATCCATTAACTGTGCAACTCTTACTTTTATTTTTGTGACAGCAAACTTAACAGAGCAACTGAGTTCTGCCAGGTTACAACTCTACCCCAAGAAAAAAAAATGTCTTAAGCTTAGCTGTTATGCCAGTCAGTTGTGCTAAGCAGAAGGAGGGGGGAGTGGGGGGAACCCATGCCTATTCAGTATTGCAATAGAACAATAGACTTTAAATATTATAAAAGCTTGTTGATGCAATCCCTTATGGTTTCATCCACTGATTTTTAAAGATGAAATTACGCATATAGAAATCTTTTCCAATTCAGAGCCACACATTTCCTCTCTCCCCTAGAGAAAGTACTCAGGTTGAAATGACAGCTTTTCAAATGTATTATTAATAAGGTGAACTCCATGTACCAAGACAGTGACATGACATTTAAAGAAAACTTTTGTCTAGTGTGAAGCCTTGGAATGGCTAAAATCTGAAGCATACAAGTCTGGACACCAGTCATAAAGCAGCTTTTTTCGTCTCCGGATTTTATGTAGTTAGTCAGTCATACTAGTTACTTCCTCTCAAAAGGAGAGTCTGCAGCCTGATCAAAGCTTTTTATCTGCTCCAGAACAGCATCAAGCCAGTGCTACACACAAAATTAATCTCCCTCCCCCCAGGTATACAAATCCATCTCCATTCATGCAGCATGAAGGCCAACTCACCCTTTACAAGGACTGTAAGTGTAGCCTGGTTGACAGCTCACACTTAACCTAAACCTTTGCAGCATCCCAGTTTAATATGATAGCTTTGTCTAACCCTACAAGAATAAAATTCCAGTCTTCATTCTGAAATTGCTCTTGGGGAAACCATGGTAGTTCCAATATTTTTGAGGTAACTAAATAAATTTATTTTTTCCCCAAAAACAAAATAAAAAATGTTTTTTGGGAAGATATAATTTGTTGAAAATTTCCTTATCAGTTCCACAACTAACCAGGGTAACTACAGATTACATTTTACTTCTGTCTTTAATGATCACATTTTAAGTGGCAACACAGACTAGCAAATGGAAGTGACTAGGTATAGCACTCAGTTTTATCTTTGCATCACTATTGTATTTCAAAACTGTTATTTTAATTTATAATGCAGATGTTTTAAAGTGAGAACTATTGCAGAGAAAGTTTGCTGATACTTTTGCATACTGTAGAATCAGTTCTACAAAAAAAAGGAGTTAGTACCTGAGAAGCTGAAGGGTGCAGTTTGTGAGCCATGGATGTAAGTTTAAACAGCTCTGTAAATGTGCATGTGATATTTAACTAGTACAACTAGTTACACAAAAAAGTTTTGAAGCAGTATCAAAAAATTAGAAACATCTTGGAAAGCCATGGTCTTCTTTATAGTGTTATGCAGGACAAATTTCCCTGTCACCTCATCCTGAAGTATTAACCTGTCACAGGCTTCAAGATGTACATTAAGTTTCACAGCAACTAAGGTGTCTAGATTGATTTCAAAACTGTGATTAAGATACCTGGTTTCTAAGGAAACATACTTACTTATTGGCAGGTTCATTTTTTTCCTTATACTTCATTTAGGTTCAACATGTGCTCTGCTCATCCTCATCATATTACTGATGGATGTGCCATGCAGAAAGCACAATTTGGTGCCAATGGGCTGAAACATAGGGGCATCCTCATACACTGAAACTACTTGAAATTTACTGAACCAAGCATTAATTCAGGGCAGTGCCTCTTCTGAATCACTGTTTCCTTGATTCACAATTTGGAGAAGAGCAGTAACCACAAGCTCAGGAGGAGCACTGAAACCCGCTGCATGTCATTCGCATCACACACCTAGTCACTCCCTCTCCCAACAATCAATTACCTGACATTTAGCCCATTCTCAGAGTACATTGTTACTGACATACTCATCTTGGCCAATCTATGTCTTCTATCCATCCACTTTAAGGGTTTAGTAGTATCTGTCATCTTGTCTCTGCTAATCCACATGAGGAATTATAATGTTCCTCAACATCCACCTTGGACTAGTGGATGTTGCAAATTTATCTCTGTTACCAATAACTTTTACTCTTTTTTCTTAATAAAACAAATCTTGAGATAAAAATCCAATTATTTGCTCTTTAGCTGATGTCAATAATAATAATTAAAAGTTGGCTGGTTTTTCTATTATTCTATATGTTTGAACTTTTTTTAATATTAATTTCAAATGTTATCTTGAAAAAATTACCATACAGTAAAGTTTGAAACAGCTCTTTTTGATTTACAACCTGTACCAAGTTGTTGGTTTTTCTTCTCTTTCCTTTAAGACTGTAATATATATTACTGGACAAGATCTAAATCTCTTTAATACCATGTTTGCTTCTGCTTTAGAATTCAAACTGCCTGTGTCATTTCAATGATCAAAAACAAGTAACTGCAATTCCTCCAAAATATAAGTTAGAAGAAAGATATTTTGCTACCCATATTCCTCCAGTACTCAAATAACTCCAGCAGAAACCCCTTGTTGGAAGTAAAGGGAGACCTGCCACACCAGCTTATTCCAGAAACTTCCACTTCATAGAATTTTAATTTCTGTGCTAGGCTCTTGCCTTTTACTTTACATCCAAATTTTGAAAACAAAACCCATACAGGTAGAGCTATTTACTCTCAAATCCATGTGGATAATATATTTTTCAATTTTAAAGTGTGCCACTCAAAAGTATATACCATATTTTTCAACTTTCCATTCTTCAATCTAGAGTGACTCTTCAGCCAGCTTAGGGCAAACATTCAGGATGTCCAACTGTTAGAAAAGTATGTTCCAAGCAGAACAGCAGGTCGTTCCTATTTATGTACTTACGCATGTCACATGGGGAATGAAAATCAAGCAGTGAAACACAAGTTTCAAGACAAGGTACTGCTGCTTTATTTTGTCTTCTATTCATCAGCACTGTTTTCTGCCAAGATTTGGCAGCTGGCATAAAGGATGGCAACACCTGTTTACATCATGCAGATGAAAGAATCTATTTTGTCCTCTGGAGATTTTGTACCTCTGTATTGTGACCCCAAAGCCACCAGAACATAAATCATTCAATATATTTCAAGGAACAGGTGTGACCCTGTAGCCTTCTCTCTTCAGGGACCACAGTGGACACAACAAGCACAGAAGCTTGACAAAGCTTTAAGATTTACTTGGAGTTTCCTTGAAGTTTTAAATAAGGCTTTGAATAACATATGTATACCTACTTTCTAAAGGCATACGGAGATTCATGGTTGACTATATTCCTGAAATCCAGGAGTGATTAACAGAAAACAGCTATTTCCTATAAACCACAGCTTAAAATTCTGAAGAGCACTTGCATCCTTGTAATTATTTTGGGAATATCTTCTTTAATGCACAAAAATATACTTACAGGAAGAGTCTTCTTTTTTGTAAGCAGAATGCAAAGTCCTCATTTTGCCTGGAACACTTGTTACCAAGGAGATCAGGTTTTAAAAGGCGGACCTGTAATACTAACAATATAAATATAACGAACTATTTATGTCATTGTAATACCGAGGTTACATTTTAAAAAGGTCCTGATGGGCCACCTGGAGAACTGGCAAAGGAAAAAGGATCAGAATGAAAATCCAGATTTAACTTAAGTGTATTTGGAGTAGCAGTTTCTAATAAAATATATTCTTTAAAAGGCAGTTCCAAGCTGTTTTACAATGGACATGAGAAGATAAGTTCTGGAAGAAGACATATAAAGTGTCAAAAGGGGATGCAAGTCTCATACTTTTTGATGATCATGATTTCTTCCCAGAATGCTGTCAAGTAAATCCATAGTGTCTTTCTAGCAAGATTCTGAATGGCCTGGCTCTATCTGAAACACCCATATCTTCTGAAAGTAAGGCATACAAACAAGTATACCTAAATTAGTCCAATTTTTCAGAAGAACAAATCTTTACTAGTTCTCTCTCACTCCTTGGTCTTAATTTGAGTAAATTTAAACCTAATTTTTTTCCTGCAAGGAGCAAACAATTTTAGATTGAATATTTATAATACCTGACATTTAAAAACTAGATCACCTATACTACTCATACTCAATGCAAGATGTAAAATATATTTACTTATATCCACTTAAGCTTTATTTTCCTGAAGTCTTAAGTGCTGTGCCCTTTTACTAGGACTTCTCTAGAAGCCAGAGGCATGCATCCAGTACTGAAATAATTGTATATGCAAGTTGCCAAACAACTCTCAATGCCCCTTTCTAGTGAGCTCCAGATGTGAATAATGTGTTTCCACCCTGAGAGAATAAAGTCTTAACCTAGGATTAACATCTACCACACAATGATAGTAAGCATTCATAACTGTGAATACACAGATGTAACAAATAAAATATGCTGATTTTTTTTAAAGTTTCGATATTCTTAAATGAAAATTTCTCCTGGGACTGAGGGACTGTGTATAAATAGTGGCTGTAGTCCCACCATGTGTCTTGCATTTCTTCCATAGTAGTAAGGGTGCATTTTAAGAAATAGCTTAACAGCTGTTGCAGTCTCCCTATCTGGTTTCAAGATACTTTGCTCCATTTTTGTCATTGAAGCACCTATTTGTCTATTGTAAGCAAATTTTTTTAACACAGAGCATGCACAAGCTACCACAGACTTAATTGCATGCATATCCTATCACTTTAAAAAGTAGCAGTTTATTGTAGCTTTTTCCATTAAAGCTTACACTTATTATAACAACAGCCATGGTCTGACATTCGTGTAAAGCATACATGGTTGTATCTTATCTTCTGGGTCTGCATGAAGAGAAGCAAATGTTAGTGATGTTAAAAACACTTGATCATAAACTATTTAATTCTTTCTTTCCAAATTCATTATTGATTGATAGAAGTTAAGATCTTTCATTCAGGAAGGTTTTGAAATGGATACTCACAAATATAGGAATCAGTAAACTGTGGTCCCTGTCCCGTTGCAGAAGACTCAAAAGTCTTTCTCCAGCTGTAGCTTTATGCCAACATTTAAATAGCCCTTTATTTCCCCAGTAAACTTCTTTGTTTTTCAGGAGGCCACAGAGAATTTAAGTTAACCTCTTTAATAAGACCTGTGCTCTTACTGTTACTCTTAGCATGCCTTGCAGATAACATCAAGAAAGGCCAAAGACTATTTTGTGAAACACAACCAAAATATCAAGTCAGTCCTTTCTCCTAGATCTGTATAGAAGGCCCTCCTACTGAACAGTTATAGCTGTCCTCACTGTACAAGAGATCTCCTAAATCCACAAAAATCCCATTTATACCTTTTCAAAGGATTGGCTATGACTACACTATGATTTATTGAAAGGCTTCATTAAACTAATGTTCACAGAAAACATCGGTATTGTGAAGAAAGAAGACAGGAGGGGAGATAGTAGGAACTGCAGTAAATTGATAACAGACAGCAAGAGCAGGTTCAAAATAATTAGTTTGTTTTAAGACTTCACACCTTCCACTCTGGAAGATGACAGGCATTTCAGAAACATCATCTCAGTCTCAGTAGGTTGTCTCATCCTAAGGACCATGTGGCACACCCAAAACTTCCTTATTCAATTGGAGTATCAGATATATTGAGAGCAATTTTCACTGAAATCCAAGGAAAACCCCACTTGTCCTACTAAGGGTTCCAGGACAGGTGGTAAGTCCTATTTAATATTCCTGTGGATGACAAGCTAGAAACCTGAAATATATAGCAGTGATGAGAGGAATGAGAGAAAAAATTATTTCCTGGCTGGTGTTGCTTAACAGTGGAAAAACTGAGAGGCAAAAAACTGATTGGATATTGCACCAGACTAAGAACTGCACAGACAATACAGGCATATATGGTCAGGATAAAACAGCATGGCTCCTGAGAAGAGGCCTTCTCCCTTTCTGACGTTGTAACTCATCCTTACCACTCCACTACTTCTTCCCCTGCATAAGGGCAGCCAATCCTGAAGCAGTGAAATAAATCTTACCGGGAAAGTAATCCTAACTAAATATTCCTCAAAAAACATGGACATGAACATGTAAGATTGACCCAGATTATGTCTCCATTTGCCATGCAGGTCATCTTCCCAATGCAAGACAGAAAATAGCAATAAGCTGAGTACTAGTATCCGGCAGGGGAAGGGGAGTGAAACTGTTCTCACCCATTTAAATTGCAGATTCATTACTCTCTCACTTGCAAAGAGAATAGGATTAAAATTACTGACCATGAGTACAAACGCATTAACTTTTGAATCCCTACATACCTACTGAATTTTAGACAAATAAGTTAATTATGGGCCAATGGATGAGGGGAATAGCAGAAAAAACCTAAAGGGAAATAATGTGAAGCCTAATGATGTTCTTTCACTGCATTGTTCATTTAATTCAGCTCTTCATTTCTCAAGAGAAAACCTGTATATCTTAATGGTAAGATGACATGCTGCAACATTTGCCACAAAGAATTTTTCTTGTTATTTTTTTCCTGGCTCTCATTTACCTGCAACCACACCAAATTCCTTCCCCCTCTCCTCTCTCTGTACATTTCTCTGCTCTCATGAGATGAGATGCTCTGATCTCTCTGATCCCACCCGGAGTACTCTATCCAGTTCTGAGGGCCCCAGTACAAGACAGACATGGACCTGTTAGAGTGGGTCCAGAGGAGTGCCACAAAAATTATTAGAGGGCTAGAGCACTCTTTGTGTATTATCTCTATGAAAGGACACAGAAAGTTTGGGTTGTTCAGCCTGGAGAAGAGGCAGCTCCAGGGAGACCTTATTTCAGCATCTCAATACATAAATGGGGCTTATAAGGAAGAGAAACTTTCTACCAAGACCTGTACTAACAAGACAAAAGGCAGTGGTTTTAAACACAGATGGTAAGTTTAGTTTGGACATTAAGAGGAAGTTGTTTACGATGAGGGTAGTGAGTCACTGGCAGAAATTACCCAGAGACGTTGTGGATGCCCCATCATTGGAAGTGTTCAAGGACAGGCTGGACAGGGTTTTGAGCAATCTTATCTAGTGAAAGACATTCCTACCTATGGTAGGGAGGTGGATTAGACAATCTTTAAAGACCCCTCCCAGTCTACAGCATTCTATGATTCTAATACACTTCTCACTTTCAGAAGTAAAGTTTTAATTGTCTTTGTGGATATATAAATTCGTACAATTTAATTTGCTTGTATGTCTGGTGTTTTAGTGATTGTTATCCAGCACTTCACTTGATCATACAGTTCTCGTGATACACAGAAGACTTCACAGAACTTGGCCCAGAATAGAAAACAGGATCATGAAGTTTAACTCAGATTCTAATTGTCATTCTAATTCCTTGGTCTGTGTTCCTTTGGAAAAAGTAACTAGAAGGTGTTTAACTTCAGACATGAGGCTTAGTTTCAAAGGAAAGCTTGTGGTAACAACCACAGGCCATCCAAAATCTCAAGCACCCCAAAGAACTTGCTTGATCACCAATTATCTGGTCCCAACACAATTTCCCTTGCTATCACAAAACTGCATAGACAGTAACCAAGGCCAGAGGTTAGCAAAGGCATGTTAATCACATGCTGTTCCACAGCTCAACTTGAATAGCAATGTACAAACAAATGAGCTCCCAAATCCTCCATAATGAAACAAAGACTTAGGGAATTCAAAAGTGGCCAAGTTATTATTAGAAACCCACTTTCAAATATTTGGCTTATTGTAGACACCACAGATTTATTTAAGTGCAACAACTTTCACAAATGCTACCTAATCCCACCAGCTAGAAGAACCACACAAAAAATCTTCAGTAACAGCTCCCCTGCAGTCCCACTGTTTTTACTTCTCACATTGCCTTCAGTGAAAAGTTTCAGTTAAAAGACTGAATGCATTTTAATCAAATATAATAATTATGAAATAGAGTAGGCTAGACATTTATGAGACAAGTGCTAGTAATATGTAGTTCTACAGCACTATAATAAGCAGCCAGTAAATTACAGAAACTTTCAGCCAAGTCAAATGATATGACTGTGTCTGATTAGTCAAGGACCTAAGTTAAGAACAAAAGAAGAATGATATCTGAATATTAGACTTAAATTAGCAAGTTGCTGCTTTCTCTCACATGGCAACAAAACATTACAGCATTACAGAGCAAATACCAGGCTGTGCATTATTAGCTCTCAAGAATCATTCCAGTCAGGCTCCCAGAGCATGGGATTATTCTGCATTTTAGAAGACATGTAGGAACATACACAGCTGGAAGGCTGAAGTAGCTCCCAAGTCACTGTAGCCACCCAGAGCTAATCAGAGTTCACAATAATCTCCATGTTTTACATATTCTTACCCATCAGTAACCCCTTTCAAGTGCAGTAGTTTCAATTTGCTCACTGAATAAATTCTAATAATGGACCACAGTACAGCTTTTTTATGCTCTATATCAATTACACTAGCTACCATGCACATAAAAGATTTTAAACCCAAGCTTTTTATGAGCCAGTATTCCGTCAAATAGATTTACTGCCATGTACCATGTTCGACATCTTGTAAAAGCAAAAAAAGTTACTAGTTCAAATCACCTAAAGGAATATCTAAAAATTATGCTTTTAAGATCTTTATCTAATATCAGAGATCCTGATATAATTTAGCTTTCCACAATTTAAAATAGCCCTAATTAGGTATACATTTTACTGCCACAAAGATGAGAGAGGAAAAAAAGCAGTAATGTATCTGCCAGATTAAGAAAGATTCAGTACTGTCTGAAAGTATAAGTATCCAAGAGCCAAGGAAGTTTGACATTAGTGTCTGCATTTCCAGTGAGAGACTGATGTCTATAGCCTATGCCAAACAAATCTGCTACAATGACTCATTCATATTAGAGCAATCTCAATGCTGCCCTGCTTCCTTCTCATTAGTCAAGCACAGATTAACAAGAATTTAGTATTTGAAGAGCTTCTACATTACTATCAGGCAGCAGGCACAGAGAATAAAAGTATCTTTTGTGAAATTTCAAGCACTGCTTAGTCAACTAAATCAAGGAAAATATTTAAAGCTCATGTGTTCACTGTAAGAATATAGTAACTTCTGTATTGAATTACAGCAACCATCAACAAATTTTAAAATAAATATTATCAGTAGAGCATGTGTTCATAGAATGATTTTTGGCATGTCCACCTTTCCTTCCAAGCAAATAGTTACCTAGTAGTAGTAGTATAAGTAAAGCTATATCCACACCTGATACATCTATACACTTAAACTTCATGAAGGTGCTCAATGCCAATTTAAGTTAATTCTTACAATTGACTTGCACTAGATTATATTGCTACAGTTGCCCTTTTCTGTATCTTTTTTAATTCTTCTCTTATTTGGAAAGACAAAGGACACAAACCACACACTATATTTGAGATTAAGATATGGAATAAGTTGCAGAGGAAGCTAAATAGAAAGTATCTTTACCCTTTTCCTGTTGATTTGAATGTCTCACTTGTTTTCTTATTGACACTGTATCAACATTTTTAGGGAACCCACAATAACACCCAAGACTTTTCAAAGGAGGAAGGATTCCATTTCTTTATATTTGATTCAAGTTACTTGCTTTGGCCTGTCTCCTTTTCCTTCTACTTTCCACCTTACTCAGCTGACTTTGAACTCTTACCATGGTAAGACAATCAGTACTACGATTTCCCTCAGAGAGCATCAGAAACTTCCTGAGGATCAACTTCCTTCATGAAACTTCTCCTCATTTTATATACCCATGTCTATCAGTTCTATTATTTCATTTCTACTACTAATTCTCCCATGCTGGATCAGCCTTGGTTTTGTAATTCTGTTTATCTTGCCATCTGGAACATTTTTAGAAAGCTGTTCTCTGCAGTCTCCTGCATTCTGAAAAGAAAATGCCTATGCATTAAGTTACATGCAACATTCACTTTATATTTTCATGTTAGATATCCTTCTCAGCCTGTCCACTTCCTAATACCAGCCAACCAACTGATATAACTGCTCCATATTTTCTACCTTAAAGAAATTAAATCAAAGTTAACTTTATTTCAAGAACTCAGAAAAGATGCAAAAGACCCATTCAGTCAAGTAGTATAACAGCAACCATCCCAAGATGCAGTACAACCCGTACTCCAGCATGGTATGACAGTTACTGAATTCTCATAGCACTGGCCTTCTCCTGAAGGATGTGTAAGCTTCTTCCCCCCCGCAACAGAAACAGAATGCATTTATTGCTCTAATCAGTTGCTAGAAGGGTAAGCAACAGGCTGTGCTGAACAAAGGAAAATTACACCAGTTCACTAAAACCCAGCAGCAGCAGCACACACTAATCCTATTACCAACATCTTGACAAAAAAACAAATGAACAAGTGTACAATTATTTTAATTATTTCCTTTTTTTCACATAAGAAATGTCAAAAGCTATTAGGCCAAATATATTGACAAAACATTTACTGAATTCATGAGATTTTGTACTCACAGAAAACATCCGGTTAAAGGGACCACAGTCTTAGCCCTTGGTAGGAGGCCTGTTGCCTGGATTTCAAACATTTTGCCTAAAACAGGACTTTAGAAGGCCACCCTGTTTACCTGGTTATCAAGGAGGCATTTGAACTGCTTCCTCCCATTGCTCCTCAGTGGCTCACCCCAGCCTTGGAGGAGATACATTGCTCACCTCAACCTATCCAGCAGCACTACTACATATATCTGACACAGCGGCTACAGTGCTTTCTGCTCTATTTCTAGAACACAGCTATCAGCAATACAGAAAACTAACAACTTTAGTAGCTCACCTAGAAGGACAGAGAGCTAGAAAGTGCACCTGAAACAGCAAGACTATGCATTAACCATTTAAGTGTCTCTAGTCTGAAGCACTAAATTCATTCTACCCACGTCACGTGTGGTCTGTCCTTTTTAACAGAGTACTGAGCAGTGTGAACATGCAAGCTGGGAAGTGTCCAAGTATCCTTCACAACATGTTCAATTTGAGTGATGGTAATAGATTTTGAACCTCAAGTACGTGTTCTTCAAGTGCGGATAATGTAATTAACTAAAAAAAAAACATTAAAATCATAACAGATGACAACTCTAAAAAACTTGCACTTTTAGTTAAATATTTAGCATGTATAAAAGGAAGCTGCAGAACAAAAGGACAAAACACATTGTCATCTAGGTACTTGCCATCCAAATTCAGCTTGCTATATCTCATATTACTCGACTAATCTGAGACTGTTGTGGTTTGGTCCTAGCCAGCAACAAAGAACCACACAGCTGCTCGATCACCCCTCTGCCCACTGTGGGACAGGGTGGAGAAAATGCAACTAAAAGCTCATGGGTCAAGGTAAGGACAAGGAGGGTTCACTCGGCAATTATGGTCACAGGCAAAACAGACAACTTGGGAGAAAAAAAATCAGTTTAATACATCACTAGTCAGATGTAAACAGGACAAAGATAAAAAAACCCAGAACTTAATACTTTGTACCCCACCCTTCCCTGCTTCCCAAATTATTGTTTCCGCTTTCCCTACCTCCTCCCCCACAGCAGCACAGAGAGACAGGGAATGGGGTTTAGCATCAGTTTGTCAGAGGTGCACCCAGTGTCACTGATGGGCTTGGCTTTCGCCAGAGACAAGGCCAGATTTTTAGAGCAGGGGACATTTCAGCAGCTTCTCACAGTAACCAGCCCTGGGGCCCCTCCCCTGCTACAAAAATCCTGCCACACCAACACAACACAGAACCACTGAGTTGTGTACAAGATACACTCTTTCAGGAAGCAAATTTACTGAATGGATCACCTCCAGGTACCACCAGGATATAAGGTTGTGCTAGTCCTTACTTATGAGGTAAGGTATCTATGCAATGTTTGTGTCGTTATGTCCATTTTTATTTACTGAAGTTATTCCGTAGATATCACTGCAGTTTTGAATTAAGATGTCAAAGGAAAAGCAGAAAGTTCTCAAATACTGAAAGCAGAAGAAAATCAGACTTTATTTTGTGATACTAAGAACTGAAATTAGATTTATTTCACATTAAGAGGAAACAGACTCTCAAACTGTGAATTATTATCAATGACTGCGTTGTCAAGTAAAAAAAAAAAATACACATCAAGAAATGTCTGCTTTGTTCAAGCTTCCTGCTCAGCTGCTCTAACGGTGCAATGAACCTGTTGAAAAACTCAGTCTTATTTAGGCATCTTCTTCCTGGGCATCTTCAACCTGGTGAATGCCCATTAGGACCTCCCACCTCCACACAAACACAAAGTTAATTTGCAAGCTTAGATAGTGCCTCCAAAAAACTCCACCATTGTTTTAGCATTGAGAACTTCTATTGTTATTGACTAAAAAAAATTAAAAATCTATTGTGCACTGCTAATACAGAATTGATTCTCTGGGATGGCATTGCAGACAACTCAAGCTGCATCAGCCCTCAGTGGTCTGTTCTCACACCTGCTCCCAAACCCGTTAACCAAACATGTTGACAACCTCAGATACCACACTGAGTGTCAGTGACAAATGGAAGGAAAAGATCTAATATTCCTACAACAGCCCTCATGTATAACTGAGTCAACCCTCAAAATTTACATCTTCTCTGCATAATTATCCTTATTCTATACCTTGGCACTAGGCAGTTACGAACAGACAAGTTTGAGGTGTAATTATTTTTATTTGAGTGATACAGAAGCTCTAAAACCCATGATCAAAACAGAAGATCTAAGAAAAAAATTAGTACAGAGAAACTGATTCACTTGGAGCCGAGATACATTCTGCCTCAATTTCAGAGGAAATTTTATACAAGTCTGCTCTTTATACAGCAGGCTCTACCATGCATCTCAAGACTCACAGGTCAGCTCTGTACACTAGCAACAAAAATAAACTACCTTCTTGTTTTTCAATGAACATGCATTTTCAAAGACTATCATTATATCTGTTGCTTTGGCATAACTGAGCAAATGAAGATTTAGAAAGTGCAGTCAACTTCTAGTATTTCAGTTAACAATTGTGCAGCTTGTAAAGCATTAATGATTTTTTTTTTCTTCTCACTCACTACTTATGGGGAACCTTAAATCTTCAAAGCCAAAATACCTAAGAATACTAGTTTTAGAAATATTCTTACAGTAGACAGGGAGATAAGTAGTGCATATAAAGGGAAAAATAGCAAAAGAAAGATTTCAGTAAGGTCTGAGAGAAGAGAAAAAATTGTGTTCAATGAGGTGTTGACATGCAGAAATAATTTTAGGGTTGGCTGAATTAAAACAACACTACTTACTACTACCCAGCCTAGGTAGACACATATAGATTTAAAGAGAGCTTGAGATAACTGTGTTTTAATTCTGTGAAAAGCTACTTAGCAGTATCCTACAGAAGTGAGAAATAAATAAACCTTACTGCAATCAGGAAGGGTTTTAGGCTTCGTAAAACATTTCAGAAACAAGGAACAGCTGTACAGTATTCCCCCAGCACATGGTTACTTTTATCTGCATGAGAAAGATGCATATGATTTCACAATCTATGCACTAATCCTAGCTATTAATTTATTCATTTGCACATTTTTGTAAGTATGAAAACATCAATAAATGCTACCAAAGTGAAGGCTTAGACCATACTCAGACCTAGGCAAGTATTATACACAAAGCCGAAAACATAATATAATTGAAAATTACCTTATTAAGATTAAAATTGATGTCTAAGAGTCTTGACTGCTCTAAATTAGAGCAGGCAAAGGGAAGGGCACAGGTCAGTAAGTTCACGATGTATCCAATTTTGTTGTAGTATAAGAAACAAAGATTAATATTTCAAGGTGCTACTGAGAATCAATATTCTCTTTTCATAGCAATATAGAAAACTTTCTCCCATGGAAATCCAGAATTATGGTACTAGACCATCAATTTTTAAATAATTTTATACTTAAAAATGAATCATTAAAATGTATCAGAACATTAGCTTATCTGCACTCTTCTGATGAATAAATTTAGTTTTCATGAAGTCACCTACAACTGAAGTATTTCTTATACAGCATATACTTCCTCACAGGTTCAAAGCAGCCATTTTAAACTCTTGCACAAGCACAAAATATTCAGGGTAGAACTTTCAGCAGCCCCATGTAGCTCCATGTGTATGTAAAGCTTATGAAACCTGAAGATTGTTGCATGTATTTTTTGGTCATTTATGTGGGACATTAATATGACTTTTGTTAATTAATTCATGCTGCATATCTAGATACTTCAGTTTATTTTATTTAAATACAGAGCTGCAAGGGTTTTTCCTTTTCCTAAAAAATCCTCCTTACATTTCCTGTAGCACAGAAGTATCTGAAAAAGCTTTAAAAGTCAATTTGTGCTGTGTCTGAAGACTTGAAAGGCTTAAAAAAAAAAAAAAAAAAGAGATATGTTTGAGTCAGAGACACAAATCAACATATAGGCTTTTTGTGCACCTGCCTTATCTAGTCTCGCAAGCTAGAGACCTGTTTAACACAATAATTAAGGAGGAATTACACAATTCCAAAGGCTTGAGATGTAAGAGATTGTGTTCATGCAAGAGCAAGGAAGGTAAGGGAACTTCATCTTATGGGTTCTGACATTCACAACTAGTTCTCCATATTGCAATTCATTTGAGTCACCTGCACTTTTATAAGTTAGTTGATTTCAAACAGTAGAAGGTTGATGAGCCACCTTGTGTTATAAGGGGCCTTCTGTCACTGCTTTACATAGCCCGCTATGGTGATCACACAGGATTATTTAATTTATGACAAAAATAAGTGAAAGCTCAGTTCAAATCTTTGCAGATCAATGCTGTCAGGCAACACATGATTAAGCAGCATATTCAGCCTGAAAAAGCCGTATGTTTGCAAAAGCTCCCTGCAGATTTCAAACCAGCTGAATTTCCATCAGTGTCTTAAAAAAAAAAAAAAAAATCACATAATTGAAAAAACACTATGAATCTGATCACATGCTTCAGGCTTCGCATGTTAAAATATGTTGTCCTCCCAAGCCTTCTGTTTTTATACTTACAACTCAGTATCACAGCAGTGTTTATGAAAAATAAAGCAAACAAAATATAGGGTCTCTCAGAATTTATAATAAAGGATGTTGTAAGGTTTCTAGTGAGGAAATCAGATAGAAGACTCCAACAGATTCCCTCAAAAAGCAAACAGAATTGGACTAAAGGCACCCTGAAGGCTTCCATTCAGAATTCTGCTTAACAACTGAAAACTTTCTTAGAAGCGCCATAGGACAACAGACAACCAGGACACAAGTACTCACTCCTCTACAGCGAGCTCCTGTGAAGTTAACAACTCTTAGCTGAAGGCATTTCATTTACTCAAACAAATGTTTCACAGTCAGTACCTTAAAACCAAGCCTGAAGTTCTTCTAAAGTCTGCAGAAATAATATTCTGCAAAAAAATTTTGAAATAGTAATTCAAGGTTTTAAGATTATTTTCCTTCTAGGATTTAAAAATATTAGGTATATATTAAATTCATTTTATTTTGGCAGCATCTTGGCATTATGCACATGGTGCAGTTTGATACCAGCACCAAGCATAGAGCATAGCCAAAGCCAAGGAAGACTCTGAACCAAGCACAAAACCAGAATGTAAAACACAGCATTACACAGCTGAGCAATGATGAGCCGCAGAACACACATTACTGATACCATGCAAGTCTACTCCCATTTCATCATTTTGAGAAACCTAGTTTGGTGGAAGGTGACCCTGCCCATGGCAGAGGGATTGAAACTAGAGGATCTTTAAAGTCCCTTCCAACCCAACCCATTCTGTGATTTTGAGGATTTCTACCAGTGCCTAACTGGAATAAAAAGTATCAGCACATAATAAAGTTATTCACTGACTACCATGCTTCTTTTTCCCCTTCACTGGGGGAATCTATTAGTTGATCAAGGGAAAGACATCTTCTCTATCTGGTTGTCAGTGAAAGCCCCACTACATATACCTGCAAGCACTTAGTAACATGAATTAGACAATATTAACAGGATGAAAGAACCTCTTCAGAGAAACTAAACTCCATAAAAAGGATAGTGCTTCACTGCATCTTTTCCAACAGATTTTTCCTTCAGGGCTCCTTCCAAGAAAGGGCCTCTTGGTAAGTAGCCCTCTCCTCACATGAGGATGGGGACCGTATTTCACATTTGTTAGAACACAGTTCAATTGTGGTGAGAACAAGTTGAAGATTAACATATTTTCATACCTACTTTATGAGGACATTTCAGCTGGACCTGTCCATTAGGGCCAACAAACATAAAAACAAGACACCAAGGAAAGGGGACAACATGGGGAGGCTACCCTTGGCTGCAAGGCAAGTCTCCAGTGTGAGGGAGGCCAAATAGTAAGAGAGGCACTTTGTTTCAAGAGACATTAAATTTAAGCTTTATCATGATCTTACCCACAAGGTAAAACACAGTCTGCTGCTACCCTGTGAAAGTGAATACACCCATGCAATTCACCAGGTAACTCAAGCAACTACAAAGCCATTGACAAGTAACAACACTGATACTTCTCTATGCAAGGAAGATGTACCTTCTGATTGCATATGGCCAACTCCAGTCCTGCCCCAGGCCAAAGAATTGCCTGCTTATCCCCTCTAATCATTCCTTATTGATATTCAGCCCTGGACTTATGCTTATTTTGAGCTTTGAGTTGCTTCTTCTGTTGCTATCATCAATAGCACATGCTTAATGCAGTTAGTTTCAGGAGCTTGAAGGGGCAGAGCAGCTGCTTACCCACAGGAGACTGTAGCATTCCCAAACAAACCATATTTCACACGGCTAATGCCTCAAAGTCACCTATGATTATTTTGGGTTAAACAGGAACATTAACTTTGTGCATTCAACATGCATTAAAACCAAATTACATACAGAATACTTGGAAAGAAAACACAGAGGCTTACCTTTTGGATATTTGCTGACAGCCTACCACAGAGGTACAGGAGCATAATAGCACACAAATACAGATGAACTAGGAGCCATGGGTGACCAGAACAAGCAATACCATCTTCACCAGGGCTGGGAAAGCAGAGCAGATCAGATAACAGCAGATCCACAATCCATTGATAATCAGACACAGTTAGTCATATATCAACCCATAAAGATAAAACAACAATTCAAAAACAGACCCAGGCACAGGTACAGCTTAAAAGAGGAGCTGCTGCCTGGGGTGTAGCCAAAATAGGCCGCCTAGGCAGAGTGAGGTTTTGAGGTCCCAAGTGAGGTTGATCAGGACAATCAAGACCTATTAGTGCACTCAGGGCCATGACACAATTATTACTGAAGTGTTTACAGACAAAATAATATTAAAGGAACTAGCAAAGCATTGGGCTCTAGGGAAAGAGAAAGATCCCACATTTCAGATACACCCACTCTCAGCACCCCACCTATTGTATTACAGTATAAGGATGAAAAGCTACATCCGTTTCTATGAGGCTGCAGTTTTGCACTTGAGTCACCATTGTTTCCATTTGTATTAATCTTGGCTTTCCTTCTTTCTTTCCCTGTTAGTATATCAAGACCAAAATCTTACAAAAAACAGAGGAAATAAAAAAAAACCAAAGTGTTTTAATACATTAAACTAAAATTCATATAGACTTTCATTTTACAAAATAAGCCCTGATTACAAATTAGCAAAAATAATTCTTTCTCTTCATTCAGCCAAGCCACCTGGAACTCATCAAGCCAATCAGTCCAGAAAACTCTTCTCATTACTGCTATTATTTTAAAACTGTTCCTCATGTAGGTAAAGCCAAAGCATGTGGGGACACCTGACACTTTCCCCAGTATGTGAAGGGAGCCAATAACATCTAGGAACTTCCTTGTTAAGATTTTTACATTTCCACAAACCTTGGAGCTATTTTTCAAGGCATAGGGATGGGGTGCCCTATCTTGTTCTCTAGTGTTTCTCCCTGTCAGGGCTGGTCCCTGCTGGTTGCCAGAGGAACAAGGGCATTCCACAGCCTGTAAGACCCAGTGAAGGGGAGCAGTGGGATCAAGCTGAGCTGGTGCTCAAAAGCCACTGTCCCCATGAGGAGGAACAGAAAGGGGGTAAAGCAGTGCTGGTTACCTCTGCTGTCAGTAAGTCTGTGTCTGTAGGCCCCCATCTAGCAGGTGTGTGGTTGACCCTGGCAGGATAAGGCACAGCAGCTCTTAAAAGGGACATGCTACCCCTCTTCTCTGAATGCCAATCCTTGTAGCCAAGCCTCACTCTGTGCCCCAAATGGGAGAGATAGGGATGCTTCAGATGAAGAAAGCAAATAAACCAAAAGTATCAGTAAGAAACAAGGCTTTCAGGACTCCCCCATTTTATAATATGCTAGCCTTGCACCTGTGGTCTTTAGTGACCTTTCATTTTATTCACAGTCTTGCAGATGGCAATTAAGCATTCACTAGGAGCTTCCTCAGAGTGTTACATGTGTAGACACTGATGGTTTCATGCATACAAAGTGCACCAATACAAACAGAAGCTCATCAAGTGTTATGTATCAGCAACTGCATTGCAAGGCAGATTGGTGTTCTGCTGTAACTTAACTGCTTTCCATTATTTTGAGTGTACAATATGGTAAAATGTCAACCCACAGTTCCAACTGAAAATAAATGCCTTTCACACCTCGTCTGTGGACACTTTTTATGTGGTCCCACACTTATCCCTCTTCCATTCCTTCTATCTCTTTAAAATGTGTGCAGCATTCCACAGTTGTGGAGGCAGGATGACAAAAAAGAGGCTGAATTATATGCAGGATTTCTGAAAGTTTTCAGGTCACAAGCTATGAACATTTTATTTATGCAGCTAGTCTACCCACTGCGATACGAGCTATCAGATGCTAACAGCAGGACTGTTTGCACTGCTAATTATGTATGATAGCAAATGTAAGTAACGATGTAAGAAGATTTTTAAGAGCAAGGAGGTTTGAAGTGTTTCTTGGTAACTCCTTTAGACAGCCAATATCCGTAGTGGACTGCATTTTTAATTTATGGCTTTCAGAGTCTCACTAATTCAATCAAGGTAAAAAATTGTCTCAGTTCAAAGGATATATTTTGTTAGATAAGCACAGCCTACCTAGTTCTTTATATGCAATAATTTAACAGATTTCCCTAGGAATTAGTTTGAAAATTATTGTTGAAGCTGTACCTGATATCTTTCTTCCTACAATGAAATTGCCATTCTTCTCCCCATAACATTCCTTGAGATCTTATCTAGTTACTCATTCCTCAGTAATGTTGTCCAGCAGAGCAGATTATCCAAGTATCACCAAATCCTTAATATATTAGCAAAATTAAACTGATAAAATATCTTTGAAAATAACCCTTTGAAAACGAAAGATCTAACTGAACTAAGTTAAGTTCAGATAAGATTAAGAAATACATTTCTTCAGTGTAGTTTGAACACAACATAGAAGGGCAGATAGCTCAAACAAGTTTTAATACTCTATATTCTAAAACTTTCATCTAAAAGCTCAAATTGTTAATTTCATAAACAACTTGCCTTACCCCTATTAATTTATACATGCATATTATTTGACACGTTGATCTGCAGTAGATTAGTAAATTGACATAACTGAGCTCAGCATTCTCCTTCCTTTGTATTGGAATAATTTTTATGTATATATATTTTTAAAGCCATGGTTCAAATGCCACAATGTTACTACTTTAATGTGTCTGCAGGAAAGAGTGGTCAAGCTTCTTGCCACTATCTATGTTGAACTTTCTCTAAAAACTATATAATAACCCACCCATCATATTACAGAGTTGAATAGCCCTAACACATAGAGAAACTGACATCTGTGTAAATTAAAACATGTAGCAGAGATGTAATATTATTAAAAAACTGGCAATTCATATTATTTTGCTTGGATGACAGCGGGGTAAACTACTTCACCCAGCAGAAGTGCAATTTATTACTTGCAAATTAGGGAGGCCGTGTGTACCTGTTCAAGCATAGCAAATCAATCAGACCTACCAGTACCACCCCATTAGAGAAGTCCAAAACCACTGAACTTAATGCCTTTCACTTACACTAGTCTCTCAACACAAGTTCAATCAGTGCGTCACTTTCAGTAGTTAAACATTGGTCTGCTATAGAAATTTGTGACACCTGGGTATACAGAAGATTTTGTATTGGGAAATATTCACTTACCCTTTGATTGCAATATATTTATTGTAATCATAGTGTTTGCATAGTTGGCATAATGTTTTCAGAAGAAAAATTTCCAGAAGTGGGTTAAAGGCTTAAGACGTTTTAGATTTAACACCTTAGTGAGGTAAAAGCATCTATGAGTTGAATAAGTAGACTTCAAGAGTGACAAGGAAGGCCACAGCTGTGGTTTTTCAGGACAGTCCCCTTAACTGTGCTTTCTTTAAGTAATTTCATATACTACTTTTCATTTATGCATCTGCAAGTTACTGGTTAAAGAATTTTGCAGTAAACCATAAAATAATAAAAATTAAGTCCATGTCCATCTGAAACTCAGTAAGCTGAGATACTACAAATGGAAATTACTTGCTACTTACAGAATTGTTAAAGATCAGCTTGCAAGTACCTTCTTACTGACAAACGACTTTGATATGTCATCTACAGCTTAAGTTTGTTTTCTTTCTTTCGAAGTTATTGCCTTTTTCTGAGAAAATGGAAAGTCACAGGAATCCAAAGCAAGATAATTGTTTTGTCTTTTTCACTTTCATTTCTTCTGTGTTTGTTTGTTTGTTTGTCTGTTTTTCATTTTCCTGCATGCACAAAAGCCATCTCACTAAACTGGTGCATCAGTGTGCTTGACCAGTCATGGGTCAAAGAGCCATTAATACTTTCCCTGCCACAGCTGAGAATCAAACACCCTTATCTAAATAACTGGATATCCTGCTTTTCCTAAGCTGACTAGAAATACACAGGGAGGACTTGGCAGTAAGACCTAATCTGGTTTGGGCAGTAGTCTGAGACTCCCAGTTTGGGATATACTTTATTTAGTTGGGACCGTGGCAACTTGCTCTAACCTCATGACCAGCAGCAGTCTTAAAAATGAGTGACTTTTCCCTTTCAAGTTTTTTCCAGCTAGATTAATTTGCTGATCCCAGTGCAGGCAGTCATGGCTGCTTCAGCCAACACAGCCTTGGGCAGAAAAGAAAAATGTCACAGATGCCTTCACAGAATCAGAGAATATTAGGGGTTGTAAGGGACCTCCAAAGATCTTTGTGTCCTACCCCCGTGCTAGAGCAGGACAAAAAAAAAAGCAACAAAAAGAAACTAGGGCAGATCACTCAGAAGAGTCAGCTTCTACTCATAGTTCTTTCCTAAAGAAAGTTAAGCTGGATGAATTAAGGATAAATATAAACCATGAACTGCACTTGAGTAACTAGCATCTTCATAGCCCATCCCAGCGTGGAGGACAAGGAGTGGTGGTTTGCAGACATCACTGTTAAAAGAAAAGCTGTTCTGCAGCAGCAAAAAGGAAGCCTGCACTACTGTTGCTCACACTGGAGAAGTTGTAATGTCTTCCCACTTCTCATAAATCCATATTCATCTAGAAGTTTGCCAGTTTTGTATAATTCCTTCCACAATTAAAAAATGATCTGATTTTGTTATTTCCATCACAGACCAGCTGTGAATGAATCAGAGCTCAAAAGCTACAAAAAAATAATAACTGAAGAACAAGTGTCTGTGTAGGTTGTCTTAAGTGATGGTCTACAATTATTCCAGTCTTCAGAGTAACTGAGCTTTGATTTGAATTTCTCTACATTTAGAGGATCTTTCTATAGTACTAATAATCAAGATCTTAAAAATTACTCAGGACAGCTTTTCACTTCCTAATTTAAATACAGTCTACAGTAAAAAGCACTAAGAATGAGCATTGCTTCCTGTAAAAAAAAAAAAAAAATACTTTTCACTGTTTGTTGTTTGCTTTTTTTTATTAGTTCCCATTTTTACAGAGTGAAGTGGTAGTCAAACACCTTTCAATAGTCATGAAAGGAGAACATATTTCTGGGCTGCAAATAGCATATTTTCTTCAGAGTGACAGAATATAAGCAGTACTGTCAGTCCCATTTTTTCCTGTTAAGAAAAAAAAATAAAAATAAAAAAGAGCTCTGAATCTGCTAGCTGTGATGACCACCAGCTGCAAGTAGGGTACTATGCAAGGAAATATTAATTGCATAACTCTAAAAATATATATTTTATAGATACAGCACCGTAGAAAAGTATTGCAGCCTTTTGTAGTCTCAGTGTACAGCATAGGAGGGCAGCAGGTCAGCTTTTGATACCAATGGAATTCTTTCTTAGTTGAATCTAGAAATGCCTATTCTTTGCAAAATAAAAAAAATGTTGGTGTCCAGTGCTTTTGAAGTGAAAAACTAACTTGGTTTGATGTAGCATTATTCATGATAATTATTATTTTAAAATGTAAAAATTCTTTTACTACTTTAAGTTTCAACTTTTGGTAAATACCCTTCAGTTGCCTATTGAGAGTTGAGCTACTAGTTTACATGATAATCTGAATTTGCAACCCTTAATTAATAGCAGCATCATACCTAGGCAAGCTTAAAAGTGTGGTGCCTGAAAATATTAATCTTGTAGTGTGAAAATAGTAAAGCTTATCTGAACCAAGCTAGTAATACCAAATATTTTCCCCCAAGGCCCTGATCCCCTTGACACTAGGACTGAGAGGAATCGTGTTTTATTCCTAATCTCGCTCTCAAGAGCTAGGATAAAGCAGAGATAAGTACCAAACAGCCACGTGGTACATTCACCAGCTAGGGAATGAGCTCAAGATACATATAATGCATGTCCCCTTTACTGAGAGACAAACAAGAACAAAGTTCCTACCCAGGGCTTGGTGGTGCTGTACAGGCTTTAATTAATATATCTGACTGAGCATTTTGTTGTCCACTATGAAGTAAACTTATTGTCTGCTTTCCCCTATCAGTCCAGTCTCTCCTTTTCCAGGTTTTAAAGTCAAAGTACTTACTTCTCTTGTTAATGCTCGATTATATCCATTCTGTTGTTTGTTACAGTTGGTGCGGAGAGATCAGGAAATCTAGCAGATATGAACAGGAAACCCCTAGAATACCAGGTAAGCTGTAGGGTCTGATAAATTTCAGAAGCAAACAGTTTTCATATGAGTCCACTTAGGGTCAACTGGCAATTTACACCTTCTTTTCCCACTCTTAGTTGTATATTCATTTAAATACGGGACATATTGAAATAGCTTGAGTCTAAAATTATCATTGAAACAACAAGGGACTGAAGGAATCTGGATATCTGCATCTATTTGGATCACTGTCTGACAAGATGGTTGCAATTTGTTCAGCCCCTCAGATGCAACCTGTACTGAAAAAGTGGGGAATAAATGTAGGAAAAAAGATTACCACTTCTCATTTCTCAGTGTTGAACAGTGAGCAGCTGAGCTGATCTATTGAAAACACACACTATATTACTCTATTATCCTTTCCAAGTTGTAACCACAGTTTCCAGCAGCTGTTATTTAGCCTACTCAGAACAAACACAAAACTGCAGAAATTATGCAAAATAAGAGACTTCAATGATGCATTAATTCACTTATGAAAATGAAAGATTTTTTTTGTCTCATGTTAATAGAGGATCTGGTCTAAACCAGGGGAATCATCTTCAATGCAAATAATGCAAGCACTGTCAAGCAGATATCTGCTTTTTATAGATTTAGGCAGTGGTGAAGACACCATCTTAATTAAAGTGCTCAAGAAAGTTACTTGATTTTTCATTTCAAACTGGTTACTTAGAGGAATTTTTCCAAAGATCAGCTGTAAGAAACAAACAAGTGTCAGAACAATGTGAGCATAGTGGCATCTGGCTCTTCGCTTTCACCAGAAAAGTCATTTCCATTATTGGTTTATCTAAAAAATTTCATTTTCAAAGCATCAAAATGTAAATCTTTGCTTCTAATACATAGATAAGCTCAGAAGCATCTCTTGAAGTGAATATTGATTCCATTTCCCCATTAACAAGAGGAGGAAGGCTATGCAGAATGTTAATATGACTAATCACTCGTAAGAGTATTTTTTCAATTTAAAAAGTTGCTTGACTAAGTGAAGAAAGGAGTTCCAGTTATTTTATCTGTTCTTTATAAAATAATATGTATATAATTTATTACTGTTTTTCCTAAAATTAATCATATTCATTTTTCACCACAGCTTAAAATTAAGGACTACAAATATGCTTTTATGTAGCATTCACGAATTTGCGTGAATTAGCAATGGTGAAAATAAAATCATGGCTAAGCACATATCAACCACCACAAGGCTTAATGTTTTCTAATGGCTCACAAAAAAACCCCAACAGATAAGGACTTCATTGAGCAACCAATCAAAATATTTGAGTGAAGGTACTTTTTCGAGTTACACCAATTTTCCATTGCACACCAGCAAAAACACTGTCAGTTTCAGAAAATTAATACAATTTTAATGCCTTTTGTTGACTTCTTCAGAAGCAGACTTGCTTCTCTTGTTAACTATCATTTGAATGGTTTTCATTTTGATGCTTCTATGCTTCCAGACGTTCTCACCAGCTACAAAGGCTGTTAAGATAGCATAGGAATGAGCATGTCAAACAAAAAGGTAGAATCACTTAAAAGGGAGACACTTCAACTAACACAAATAATGGCTTATGTTACTGACCCTCATCTCTTTCCTAAAGGCTGCTAGCCTTCCAATTTTTACTGCATTACATCCAAAGTACTGCGGGTTGAATCTAATTTCGCTTCTCATTTTCATTCCTCGATCCCACCATGGCCCATCAAGTAGAAAAATTAGTTCCTATGTGTCTTTTATCTCAGACTTGACAGCTCAATATGTGGGGTTAGCCTTAAGCTAATATTATAATCACAGGGGTGTTCCTCTTGCCACCGCCACCCTGCACAGCTCCATGCCCATTCAGCACATCCCACCTGCACTGCAGCTGATGTATTCTTTCCCTTCTGTGTCCTGTGTTCGGCAATGCCAGAAGAAATGTTTATTCTTGCAAGAGTCCAGCCTTTTGCAACACAACATCCTCACAACAAAAGTCTCTCAGAGCTCACCACAGTCTGGGCAATGACAGAACCTGGTGTGTAAGCACAAAAGCTGCAGATGAAACCTCAGCAGTCACCTCTTCTCTTTTATTTGAAATTTATCTTTTGCTTCATTAGGTTTGTAAACGGACCTTCAACCAGAAAACCTGTTTTTCTGAAATGTCTCTTTTTGAAACTTGTTTTAACTTCCCCTCAACTCCAATTGATTTAAGTCTATGGCCACCTTTTCCCTCCGTTTCTGTCAGATTAACCAATTCCCCTCTCTAGTTCAAGGTGCAATGGTACCTCAGGTCTCAATTCCATACAATGATTTCTTGAATGTGCAAACTTTTTTCTACCCTTTGGCAAGGATATATGTAAATATATTTTCACTAAGGTAACATAAAAGCTGTAACAAAACTCCAGGTGTCTATTCAAGTTCTACCTCTCAACCTCCAAGTCAGCATTTAAGAGATGATGAAGCTTGATTCATTATTATTATATAAATGATATATCCACAGTTCAACTATCAAATCAATTATAACTTTAACTAATGGTGGTAAAGCACCAGTAGCTGTAGTGCTAACTTCCAACAAAATCACTGTATGGCAAAAAAACTCAGTACACTGCCTTATTCTGTCTACCTACCCCCTGTCTGTACAAACCCATTTACTTAAAGCAGTATGCAACAAATATGTCTAATTTGACATCCTTAGAGCCTGGTCCCTGCTGCAAACTAAACCCTTGATGCAGCTCTGTGATACTGTTGTTAGTTCCAGAGTGAGGTTATTGCTTGGGTGTCTCATTCAGTATTCCTTCCATATAGCCTTTAACTGTGATATTCAGCATCATAGACTTCAGAGTGTATAATTCTGCTACAGACTAGTGTTCTGATCAACAAGTGGTCATCCTGTCAGCTGGTGTTGTCTCCTGTTTGAGCCCTGAGCTGCAAGTTCCCTTCAGAAACCTCAGAACCAACGTGCATCTCCCCAGCTTTGCACTCCTGACTGGCGGAAGTTACTAAATTCTGAGTGAATCTATCACAAGTCTCAACAAGCCCTTCCAAGAATGATTTATGTTTCCTATGAAAAATCCTGTCTGTCTTATGTCTACAATGGCTTGATGTAACTTCGGTTCCCACCTATGCTTTCATTATCAATATCCAAGAGCCATCTAGCAAATACAGGAGGTCTTACCCTCATTTTTTCTGCTGTTGAAGATGACAATTAAAACAGGTAGTTGAGATAAGGGGTGGTTCTGTCATATGTAGATATGTGTATATAGGGCACTCTCATACAACAAGAGGAAAGTGTAATATGTAGCATTTAAATTTAGGCTTTAAGCATGATTTCAAGTGCAGGACAGAATCACAAAAAGAGTAATGAAGTGCTACCCATGTGGTTTTGAAATAGAAATGTAATCACAATGGAAAGTGTCAAATGCTATTTGCATACAGCCACAGATACCTCAGCAAGAGGTAAGTAGGTCTCTTCAAGATCCTTCAAAATAGGCCTTGTTGGCTCTATCAGCCTGAAAGGGTGATGTGGTTTCATGCTAGCCAACAACTAAGACCCACAGAGCCACTTACTCACACACACCCCCTCCCCTCGCGACCTTGGTGGGATGGTGAGAGAATCAGAAGGGTAAAAGTGAGAAAATTCAAGATTAAGAGAGCTTATTAGGCAAAGCAAAAGCTATGCATACAAGCAAAGCAAAACAAGGAATTCATTCAGTACTTCCCATGACAGGCAGGTGTTCAGCCATCTCCAGGAGAGCAGGCCTCCATCACCCATAACTGTGATTTGGGAAGACAAACACCATCACTCTGGTGATGCCCTCCCCTTTCCCTCTTCCCCCAGCTTTATATGCTGAGCAGGACATCACATGCCATGGAATATTACTTTGGTCAGTGGGGTCAGCTGTCTCAGCTGTGTCCCCTCCTAACCCTTGTGCACCCCTGGTCTTCTCACAGGGGGGTGGTGTGAGGAGCAGAAAAGGTCTTGATGCTGTGTGAGCGCTGCTCAGCAGTAATGAAATCATCTCTGCATTGTGGACAATGTTTCAGCACAAATCCAAAGCATAACCCTGTTCCTGCTACTGTGAAGAAAATTAACTCTATTCCAGCCAAAAACAGCAAAGAGAGAGATCCAGATGAATATAAAGCTCTTTTTCATTCTGACTCTGTTCAGTCAGTATAAACTCGCATTTTTTCAGCTTTTGTATTTATAGGACACAGGATTTTAACCACAAGAAGCAAACTCCAGTTCTGCATAGGTGTCTGAATTGTCATGCTTCTGATATCTGAGCAAGAGTTCCTCACTTTGATGGTCTTTGAATCCTAAAATAACTTGAATATGCTGTTCCATTGATTAAAATGAAAGTTAGCAGTCTGACCTGAGAAAGAAATAAAAATAATGGAGAACTGAGCATTTGGCCTAGAAATTAAATTTTAGTATTGTTTTCATGCTTTTCATTGTATTCACAGTTGCTTTCCTGTTTCACTTAAGGATATTAAGGATTCTGAGTACTACAACACAAGCAGCTACCACAATAGCATGACAGGTCATCTCTCAAAACCAGCAACACAGATCATATATTTAGAGTGCCCAGCTAATGAGAGATACTGTGGGATGGTCAAGGGCTTCATTTGGTCCACTGCCCAGTTCTTCTGTGAGTTTTGAATGCATCAGTCAGAGATATTGGGTCCTTTCCATCACATACCACAAAGCACGTTTTCATTAGCTGTGCGACGAGTTTCACACACAGTTTGAGGTGATCCCACAGCTCATCCTGAAATTAACTAGTACCTTTTTACTAATTAGTGGTCTGCATCTGTGGCAGTACAATTAACATACATGCCATCTCTTAGCGGATGAGTAACAGTGTGCCCATCGTCATTCCCATTTTTTTTATATACCAGACTTGGATACACTTCTGACAACCAGCGTGAGTATAGATAACAGTACATAATACCATCTGTTCAGAACTAACATTTTATGTGCAAAATCAGTTTCTGTTGTACAGCTGACTATTGTCATCTGTTATCTCAAAACTTTTAATATTTCACTTCAGTTTTACCTATGGGCACATACATGTAGATGTAGATTTGTGACACACATACAGATGTAGATTTGTGACTCTGAAAGGAGCAAATCAACAGTTAATGACCAGCTGTAGTTCTACATTCAAGAAAACATAAGTAATTTCCACCCAGCTCTGCCAGTAGCTCACTGCAACTTCTGTGTTAGCAATATTGCCAGTCCTACCAGTCCCACTAGAAAGTATTATCTATAAGGTTTTCATACAGTGCTTTATTTTATTCCTTCTTCCAGATGTTCAGAAGATCACTATTTTCACTCTTTATTAGAATTTCTTCATCAAATATTTAACTACAGCATATGCTCCTAGCCCTTATTATACAGGTTAAATAATTTAACAACGCACGGTGCATATTTATTCTGCTCTTCTCCCTATCCTTCTGATTCTTAAACGTTTTGCATTTAAAGGGATTGTGAACTCAGAACTGTGACTTAGTTTTGGTTTTGAAGCCTTTGGGAGGGGTAAAATTCTCAATAAGATCGTCTAAGCAATATTGGAAGGATACTGGTGCAAGAAAGAACATTAACCAGTTTGTTTGAGCATAGTGATTACTCACATAGGCTACTATGATACTTTACCCATCTGTAGGGTAAATACCTGTCTCTTATAGTAAGACTAGAAAAAACTAAAATCTTCTATAGCTATGTTAAATTGTTGATTTTGGATGATCTTAAAGCAGAGCACTTGCCATAGATTGGCACCTCCAGCAGAGCTTTTAAAAAAAAGATCCATATTTCCCTGAGCAACAGGAATTATTAATCACAAATTTTTGTTACATTCACGTCCAGAGAGGTAAGCGCTTGCTATTTAGGCCTTTGTTTATGATTCAAGCAGTTTTGATTCTGACACCTTCAGTCTTAGTGGCAGAAGTGCTACTGCTCTGCAGGACGAGTTTCAGGGAACTGATAGAAGCAAGCAAGCTGCACCCCCCCACAATCACTTTTTTTCCTTGTTAGCTGGATTCCACTATAGTTCTTGGACTGTGTTGCAGGCTGTACACCATGTGCAGACCTCCCGCCTTTCCTCAGGTCTAAGAGGGCACGACTGACACAATTAGTTTTACTCCCATTGTGCCTGGGTGGCACTGCCAGTGCATTTGGAGAATCAATTTAATACGTTACCATTTTAAGCCATGTCAAGACAGAACAGACAGATACTTACAGCTTCATCACTGCTAGCAGCAGACCACTGGGTTGGCATTTACTGATCAAAAGAAGCATCGCCTAAAGGATTTCCTCTGTCCAAAGATAAAAGGAACACAATACTTCCATGGTACATTTGCCTGAATGTGTTCAGTTACTACTCTTCCACCATGAAGTAAGGGGGTGTTTGTAGAGATCATATTCTCAAACAAAGTATACTGTGGCAAGAACCTGATTCTCAAAGGTAGTTTAATAACCATCTTTACCATAGCTGTCACAACATTCCCAATCAGAATATATTTTCACAGCTCCCTGCATGCTGAACTAAATTCTGTAGCTATTTATCACTTACTGGTCAAGTAAGTGACCCCCTCCTAGGGTGTGTACATAAAAGGCACACAAGTGTAGGGTTTGTTGCCAGTGTAATATACTGTTCAGTGGGTCAGCAAGGGACCCCTCTCATTAAATACTGAAGCAGCAGCTGTTGCAAGGATTAGGAAATCTTCGGCTGGGAGTCAACTCCTAGAGGCAGTTGGAGTTTTACTGAATTCAAAAAGCTTTTGAAAGCCTAAAGGCTAGTACATCTTGTATTTATGGCGTTTATACCAACATTTAATCAATGATTATTTTCTTGTTGAACATTTGCAAGAGTTTCAGCATAACTGAGAAGTATCTTTTGTTATCTTAGGGCTAGGTCTCTGCTGGGCACTCCTAGCAGTCCCTCTGAAAAACCCATCAGTGAGAAATTCAAGAAAGCATTCAGCTCAGGAAGGATTTAGGGGAACTAACACCTGTCACTCTGTCTCTCTGTTGTGACTCAGGACTTTGCTCCTCCAATATTTTCACATAAACTATACAACTACTCAGGTTCGTAGCCTTTGAACCTCTGCAATGAGGCCAACTGCTTGAGTAATTAAAAACCCGCCAGAGGAACCACAAACACTAAATACCCCCTGCCAGCTGGAGACTTACTCAATACATTTACGCTTCATTTCAGCACACTCCATTTTCAGGTAAGCCAATCATACAGCAGGGGTGACATTTACCAGGCCATAATTTGTTTTTCCTCTGTTAGAACCCTTTGATTTTAAGACCTTTTTGTTCCCCCAGTTAAATACCTCAAGAGCTTGTCAATGGCCACAAGTACCAGCCTTCCAGCCCTGTATCTTACTAACAGCCCTTGTGTAATTGTTCACTCTAATATATCCTTGCCTGTCAAACAGAAAAATGGCTGCTTGTAGCAAGTGAAACCAAGAATAACACCAGAATGGGTGGCTCAGCTGTCAGTGCAACTACTGCCCAATGTCATAGCAACCTAACTCATGTATTTTAAAACTTTCATGAAGACCTAAATAGGAACTCTTAAGCTTTAAACAGAATGCTAACTGTATTTAAGTATATTTATCACTCCTTATACGTGATTCCTTGCAATATCTAATCTTACCGGCTTGTTTGAACTTGAGATCCTTGAGCAGCCTGTATTCGCACAGCAAGATAGACAGAAGTTAGTTTTGTAATCTCCCTTTCCTAATTCCCCTGTTTCCAGCCTTTCATAAGTTTTACTCATTTATTTTACTTTCCATCTTGCTGTGTTTAGCTGGAACACACATTAAACACTAGGACTGACAAACTAGGGATATTGTCTGAACACCAAGCCCTGAGCTGTCCGACCTCAGACACTAAGCCTCTTGGGATCCAGCTGAGCTCCTGTCCTCCTCAGTCTGCATAGACACACTGCCTAATACTTCTCAACTGCCTCATTTGTGCTGGCAGCAGGATGCTTGTGAATATTTTGTTGAGTTGCAGTTGTTTTTATACTTACAGCAAAAACCTTTTATAGCTTGCTCAATGGCACTGGGAAACAAAGGGGGGAAATCATTTAACTCTTGCCGTAATCAGAAAGTCCATCAGCACCCGTGCTTAAAACATTCTGAGCCCAAAAGCTTGTGGTGAATCTTACCAAACCTTTCCTTGAAAGTACTTTGACCTGCATCGTAGAAAAATACTTCAAGATTTAGAAAGCCTGTCATGCCACTAAATTTTTCCCTTTTGTGTGTATACAGAATGAAAACTGTATGACCTCAGGGAAACTTATCCTATCCCAGTGCAAGTTTATTCAGATGTCTACTGTTGACACACCTTTATTTCCTTTACTTTCTCCTATTTCTTCAGAAACAGTGCTTTCCCTTAAAATGATACATTGCTAATAAAACAAATCCTGATTGTATAATTTCTAAAATGTGGCCACTGAAGGGAGATGACCTGCTTTCTGACCAAAGATTAATTACATTTGGGTTAGACTTTATACAACTTTTAGTCCTGCAAGCACTACAACTCCACAGCTGAAAAATCATATTTAAGTCTTGTACTGCAATACAATTTCTGGTTATATATTTATATGAACTTTTTTCCAATCCATAGCAATTCCCCAGGCAGCAGGTATTTGCCCTAGACTGTCTTTTTCTATTATTTCAGATATGTTCTTGCCACAGTTATTTTACCATAACTCAGATAATTACTCCCCTCTCTACCTTCCCACATGATACATCACCACCTTTGAGCTCACCCTTGCAGATTTGCAGGTGCAGCTAGGACCAAAAAGAGGGGGCCCAATACTTCCCCCAACACACTTAATGCATATGAAGATCACAAAAACTGCACATGCACCAAAGATAGAAGCTGTAAATCTCCATAATCTACTACTGAAAATCTTAATATCAGCACATGCTTCCACATCAGACTCTATTTAAGACCACACCAGGATCTATACTGGGAATAACTGTGTCTTCTTTAGCATTGACTTGTTACCTTACAGTATGTTTTTTCAGGGCATTTTTTCTCAGTCATTTGATGTAGATATAGGGTGTCCTTTCACATAGCAGACAGAGGTTAAGAAACCCAGTGTACATGTCTTTATTTCACTCTTCGTATATACCCCTCCAGGCCTTCTAGAGATTCATGTGCAGTGCTTTTGCAAGGTATCTTCTTAGGATTTTTTTTTAATTTGTATTATACTGGTCTGCTGAATATTAACTGGCTTTCCATCCGCAGTACTCAGATTTCACTTTAAAAAGTCCTAATATTTAAGGGTAAAAAAATCTGTAAGTCACTAGTTGATTAAAATTATTATATTTTCTTTATTTATTAATAACTCAACATAAATATGTCCTGAATCTCAGTGTGGGTGATGGAGGATGAAGGAAGCAATGGAAACCATGGTGCTATGATCCTGGCTTACAGAACTCCCATTTAATATTTACAGGTTTTGTTGTACCAGACCTGCATTTTGTCGACTACCTAAGCACAAAAATAAGCTCCCTCCAGCACTGATTAGCAATAGGAAACCATAAACAGTTTCCTTTCTGTGGGTTGTGCTTTACTAAAGAGGAAATTGTGTCATTTCAATTTCTTTTGCAAAATCAGTCTCTAATATTTAACCACAAAAGATTTTATCTGACAAATAATACCTTGGTTAAAGCTCACTAGACCCTTTCTCTCTTCAATATTTTGTAATTAGCAGTTTCTAAAAATGCAGTCATGGAAGCAGAGCACTAGTTTTCAAAATTTTTCCTAATTACCATGAAACCCACAGTAATGGTATCATGGTTCGCAGTCATAGTAGAGCTTTCAACACTCAGAGGCCTTTCTACAGTAAGGCAGATTAATATACTTTTCCAGTACTTTTTGGGTTTTCCTTATAGAAGAAAGCAATTCTTTTTTGTGTCCCTCTTTGTGATCAAAATTAAACCTGTCCAAGTTTTAAGATTCAGATTGACTTCATTTTTTAATTAAGACATTACACACAGGAGAGAAAGCTTTCCGTGGAAACGTGGTTCAGTTTGTTGCTAGCCCAACAGGGTGCCTGAGATCTAATGAAGCAAAGGAGGTCCTAATTGTATAGCCCAGTGACAAAATATCACTCCAGTTAAGGCAAAGCAGAAGGATGAAAAGGTTAGGTTGACCTTTTCCTCCCTTTCTTGCATCAGTCTTAGATAACCTCCAAAATGGAGAGTTGAAGTCTCTATTGCTTCCAAGAGAGACCAGAATGGAGGACAAGAAGCAACCTTAACTGACCTTTTGTTGAGAATGAGAAAGGTTATCAAACCAAAAGGTGAGAGTTTATTTACTTTTGCATTTGAAAAAAAAACACATGTAACTCGTTTAAATGATGCTTAACATCAGATTGTCTCAACAGTTTACTTAAGATGCTTATGATAAGTATTTAACTGATCAAAGGTATTAACTCAAGTATTTAACTTTGCATTTACAATATAAAGTGTCTAACTACTTGAAGAGTTTCTTGTTGTGTGTAGCTAATACTTCTTCACAAATTGAGTATTTTTTGCTACCAAAGTGACAACATTTCAAAGAAATGTTAGTATTAAAGTCCTTTAGGTAAGGACTAATGAAGTTAAGGAGGTAAGATGCAGTACAAGACCCTGTCTGTTTCTGAGGGGTCTGTTTCAGAGATTTTATGTATAGAGTGATAAATAAATAAAAATGAGAAATGTTAAAGGAATTTAATTTTACTCCTTTGACGTGCAACAGAAATACTCCCTCCATGTGCCATCTTTGCTAGAGAATCCAATTGCCTTGACAAAAATCAGGCCAGAAAGACAATGATTAAGAAGGTGTGAAAACACAGACAAAATGCTTCAGTTTTACTATAGAATTTTCAATGTAGTAAGCTGTGTAAACAAGTGACTTCATTTCATTTGTGGAGTTGAAAAAAAAAAAAAAAATCCAAATGAACACTTCTGCACCTTGTCTTTTGCCTTTCTTTTGGTACATGTACAATTTCAATATGTTCATTTCCATATCTGTTATTATTCTGACACCAATGCATCACTAATTAATGGCAACATGGTTTTCAAATTGCAGACTGAGTATTAGCAGTTAATCGGAATATGTATAAGACATTTTCCTTCATTGAAATTATGCCTGAGGTATCATATTCAAGAAAGCAAAGGGTGCTTGCTTATTCAGACTTAAGATAACTGTTCATTAATTGCTGTCTGTGTGAGATACAGCAGAAGCTTTAACGGTTTTCTTGGAGCTCAGATTTTCTAATGAGTGTAATTAGGAAATAGTTTTTACTGAGTTCTTCACTTATTAAATATATCTGTTCTTTAGAAATGCCAGAGAAGCTGTTTACATGGATAGTAGTCTTAAAATAATTAAAGTTGATAGGAGCCTATCAGAATTCATTTTCTAGTGAGATAGTATTTACTTTGGTCCTAAGGGCTTTCTAGTTCATTTTCTGTGTAACATTTTTGATCTGTACTCTTATCATTTGGGACCATGTCTGAGCAGTCAGCTCAAACACCTCTCATCAAAAGACTCACCTCATGTGGAAGCAGAACTGATAATTTTTTGCTGCTCATTCTGTTGCTCAGAAGAAAATATGATGCATGATGTAGAAGATCCACCTCTTCAAGCTTCAACAAACAATCTATGGCATGAGAATAATTCGTTGCTTAAACTTTCTATTATCAGTTTTCACCTCTGTTCCTTGATGTTACTTCAGGATCTTAGCAGTAAGAGTCTGCAGGAGAAAAAACTTCCCCTGTGTATGTATTTCTTGATAGACCCTGCCAGTGGAGAGATTTCACATGGCAATTTTTTCTGGAAATAAACAATTTAAACCTTGGCCCTGCACAGCTACACAGGAAGGAGATTAAAGGGAGAAAAAAAGAGCTGTGTAACTAACAGCATATTTCCCAGCACAAGCTGACAACATCAGGCCTGTGACAGCAGCTTGCAAGGGGAACTGACAGCAACTTCAAGCACCAGGAGTGCAAAACAGTCTTTCAGTAAAACTGCTGAAAACATCCTGTAGAGCTGGGTTAGAAAGCTTTTCTGGGACACACCTCCAACATGGCAAAGAGGTGTCAGCAGCCTTGCTCTCACAGATGGCTGCTGGCCAGGGGATCTGCAGCACCATGGAAAACTGTCTCCCTGGAGAGCATATCACTGAAAACTGCTGAAAGAACACAGTCTCCTGCCATACCTCAGGCTGAAATTTTGCTCAGAGCAGCATGAGGACTGGGCAACTGGATCGACTGTGCCTAGGTGAGCTCCAGAAGCTCCAACAGACCTTACAATACAACACTTTTTTGATAACTGATTGTAAGATGCCATTCCTGACCCAATCTATTGCACCCATAAGTAATGGAGATAGGCTTTCCCCACCATGCAGACCATAGTACATGCTCACAGGCTGGTAGGACTGTAGTATCATTGCCCCTGCTGTTATAAAAAAAGGCTTTCTACTGCCAATATGGTGAGAAGTAATGCTTGCAGTACATAACTGAGCAGGGCGGGGGCCAAGAATGTAATTCCATTTTCTCTTGCAAGACCCTCAGAGACCTCCTTTATTTGCTCATCTCCAGCATTATCAAGAACTTCCATTAGCAGAGACTTCAATTAATTTTAGGTAGCGTTGCCAGTGGTTTTCTGGTTACCTAGCTGAGAAGAGAAACTTCACTCTTCCTAGCTTGCCTATAGGCCTACTACACCTCAGATTTGAAATCTACATTTGAAAAGCCCTGGTATTTTTATACACTTCTTTCATCACTGATTTCTTGCTGCTGAAAAGAAGAATGAGCTCTTAATTCAGGTTTCCTTTGGAAAAACACGTACAAGCTAATAAAATTTTTGTTTCTGAAAGTTATTCATGCCTAGTCTGACACAAGGTCATTTTGCTCTCTTAGTCTATTGCATAGATATAGGGTTGCCTCCTGCAAGCTTCTTCAAGATAAAAATAAAACTCCCCTGGTTCTCATTACTTTGCATAGTGACAGTATCTCGTAACCATCTACTTGCCTGCCAATCTAGAAATTCTTACACTTAAGGCACCTCCACCTTCTACAACAATCATTATCAGAAAAGAACAACTCTGAAGCCACACTTATATAGGGGGTTACCCAACAGATTTTATACACAGCAGAATTGCAGAGACACTATTAGGAGTGCACCTCAGAAAAATTGTGTACTACAGAAAATTTACTGTCGCTGCTTTGTCTCACAAAAAGAGTCTCAACACAGGAGCGGATGAATTACCTAAATCCAAATCTAAGCAGTGCAACTCCAGAATGGAATTTAGGATAATGGCAAACTTGAAAATCCCTATGTAGACATTATATATACACTTCAGTTTAAAACACTTAAGGCATCATCTTTAACCATTTCAATGACTAAAAAGATACAACCTTCATAAGCCTAATTGTGGATGTAAAGTCTGTGCTCAGTAGCCCACAGATTTCGCTAGAGCTGACTAAACAGAGATGAGTCAAGAGAGCATAAGAAGCACAATAATAATAACAGTAGTTCATAGAAATGGTCCATTTAAGCTATCATCCAGTCTCTAGCAGTGGTCATATGGGGGTACCAAAGCAACAGAAATACAAAGGAAGAATAAGAGAAAGGAAGAACAAGGATCATAACTATTTCATATTTCATTTACTTTGCTTATCAATGAGCAACAGTTGGAAGGAAACCACCAATTCCTTGTTGTGGATGTTCCTGAGACTTACACAAGGCCAAGTGCAAGGTCCTGTACATGGGTTGGGGCAATCCCAAACACAAATCTAGGCTGGATGAGGAATGGTTTGAGAACAGCCCTAAGGAGAAGGACTTAGGAGTGTTGGTGGACGAGAAGTTCAGCATGAGCCAGCAGTGTGCACTTGCAGCCCAGAAAGCCAACCATATCCTGGGTTACATCAAAATAAACATGGCCAGCAGGTCAAGGAAGGTGATTCTCCCTCTCTGCTCTGCTCTTGTGAGACTCCACCTGGAGTATTGTGTCCAGTTCTGGGGCCCTCAACATAGGGAGCTGTTGGAGCGACTCCAGAGGAGGGCCATGAAGGTGATCAGAGGGCTGGAGCACCTCTCCTACGAAGACAGGCTGAGAGAGTTGGGGCTGGTCAGCCTGGAGAAGAGAAGGCTCTGGGGGGACCTCACAGTAGCCTTTCAGTACCTGAAGGAACTGTACAGGAAAGCTGGGAAGGACTTTTTACAAGAGCATATAGTGATAAGACAGAGTCACATAGTCTCAGAGTGTCACAGACAGGACACTCATAGAGTGATCGAGGTTGGAAGGGACCTCTGATGATCATCTAGTCCAACTCCCAAGACACAGAGGGATGGTTTCAAACTGAAAGTAGGTTGACTTAGATTAGATATTAGGAAGAAATTCTTTAGTGTGAGGGTGGTGGGACTCTGGCACAGGTTGCCAAGAGTTGTGGGTATCTCCTGCCTCAAATTGTTCAAGACCAAGTCGGATGGGTCTCTGAGCAATCCGGTCTAGAGAGAGGTGTCCCTGCCCATGGCAGGGGGGTTGGAACTAGATGATCTTTAGGTCCCTTCCAACCCAAACCATTCTATGATTCTATATAGTCCAAAGCTACTAAAGCTACTAACTGTATGCACTATATATTTTTTATCCATTGCATTAATATCACTGGGAGATTATGAGACAAAAAAATCTTTGAGACTCATAATTGTCCTGAAAGAGGTAAATATTTGGCTGGTGCACCAGATGCAATGTTTTCATCATACTTAACTTCTTCCCTCACTTACTTTACATTAGTTGTTGAGCAGACGTATCTTTAATGAGACATTGTTTGTTCATTTCATTTTCAGGGCAGTAGCATCTGTGCCTGCATGATGCTGATTTTAGAAGGGAACAGCCTTTGAATATACCACTCTTAATCTCAGGGTCGTGGGTTCGAGCCCCACGTTGGGCGCCAATTAATTGTTGTCACCGTTTGACTCAGGTCCGACAACAATGCTCTCGATCCCCTCCCCCCCCACACCCAGGTAGGGAAGGAGAGAGAGAAAAAGAGAGAGACTTGGCTGGATTGAAAACTAAACTACACAGCTTTAATTAAAACACTAATGAATCATACAATAAAATATATATACAATTATATACAGATATATTCAGATATGGGCAAAAGCCTCTCGCCTCCCCCCCACCCCCAGCAACTCCCACAGCACTCCCCTGAACTGGGAAGAGTCCCGAGGAATCCCGGAGCTGCTGCTGGAGAAAAGCAGAGAGTGATGAGGGTCAGGAGAGCTCGAGCCTAGGCGTCGACGGTGATGGACGAACAGAGTCCTCCCCGGACGCCGGCCATGGACGGAAGAGAGGGCGAGAAGAAGGAGGAAGCTGTCTTCTAAGATCTCTGTCCTTCCTTTGAGCTTACGTAGATATATGGAATGGAATATCTTTGGCCAATTTTGCTGTCTGTCTAACTCAGCCTCCCACGGGGGGGGTCAGAGATCTCCCCATAGTGTCTGAGCCGGCGGAGTGAAGGTGTAACCTTGAAGCCTCAGTAGTTAGAAAAACATTCCACTGTCTTATCAGCCTAGCAGAACACACAGTTGCTAGTTAAAAGAAAGCTTACTGAAGGAAAAAAAAATCAGTGAAAAGAAAAATTGGCTTAATCCTGGCTCAAACCAGGACATCTCTTTAATCTTGGATGCAATGTCTAGTTTTATCTGAATAGTGTAAATTTTACTAACTTAACTAGTATATACAATGCTTAACAATTTTGAGCTTTTAATGAACTTCATTTAAAAAATTTTCAGGTTTGATTTTCCCTCCATTAACAGGATTTTTTTCCCAAGTATTTGTGATAAAAGTAAGTTTAAAAATGTCACTTTCAAAAACTCCAAAACTTCAAACTTAAATACATTATGCTGCCAATGTCAAAGAGTAGCTACTGCCATTTGAAAATTACCCTTTGATTAAAAGCTTTGATGTGTTCCCTCCAATTTTGTTTTCCTCTTTGTCCCTGCAAAGGAGATTAAATAAAGAATAGGAACAGATGATTGAAGCACAATACCTTCGAAAATTAGGCATCATACATAATATGTTTTTATCTTAACCTTTTATTCTAATGCTTGTTCATTACATTGTGTTTCTATGTTCTCTGTTTGTTCTAAAAGTAATCTTTGTTGGAGCAATGCAAGATATAGTTTAATGTGTTTTGTCCAGTTGCAATACCTTTGCAACTTGAAGACAATACCTGCAAGTCTCAAGACTTCTTTAGCAAGCCAGTAGATTCTAATTCATAGTAACAATTTTTTTAAAAATCTGGATATTAGACTGTTCTGAAACTATGCTCACCCGCAGCTGTGGGGAGGAAAAAAAAACAGTTGCTATATTACAAATGAGTTTGCGATTACAGATTGCTAAGGCTGACTTGAAAGCAACTGGCTTGAACTGTCAGAAATAGAGGTGAACATACATTAATTACTCCCCAGGCAATTCTAACTGTACCTCTTTTCTGTTAGTCTGAATGATTTCCTATTTCTTTAATCTAAAAATCATCCTTTCCTGCAGTTATTAAGGTGGTGTCTTTTGCTAACAAAAATAACTTTGTATTTGTCAGTTAGAGAGGGGTTTGCTTGTTTAACCAAGTAACATTTCAAAATCGGAAATTTCTGTCAAGCAGCATCTCATTAACACATATGCAAGCACAGTAGTATAATAGGACAAAAATATTAAGACTTTAATTAGTATTTTTCTTCTGTCATTAACAACTTTCTTGGGACCTGCTTTCCTGTAAACCAGTATTGTATTCTCATCAAGGGGTACAATGTGCTAAATTCTGCATTGCCATTAAAATTGTCAGCCTAAATCAAGACAAAGATCTAGCACATAACACTTAATGTTCAGCTGTAGCAAAACAGAACAACTACTAACCTAGTGGTAAAATGTACTGACAACTGTGCAACTCAGCTTATTAACTGGCAAAGGAATTGTTTTAAATGCTTCACATGGACAGCATTCTTCAGAAATCAAGACAACAGCCAGAACTTGGGTAGTTTCTTCATGTTGATTGTCCAAATAGTGTACTACTTTAATATCAACTGCTGGTAGTGAGTTTTTCCACTTAACCACATAAAGAAATAATTAAGAATGAATTAAACCATAGTTTTTTTATTCATGGACCACTGCTGTTTGAAGTTACGGAGGCACAAAGTCATCACAGGGTAAGATGAGATTTCCTTGACTCCTGGAGACCTCTTGATGAATTGCCTTTATCAGAAGGCACAAGACAACCTTCATCTGGAAAAATATCATTGCATATCCTGGCATTCAATGCACCTGCTCTCATACTTCAGTGAGAAAACTCCTCTGTCCTGTCATTATCCTATTTTCTTAGATAACAAGCAGCTAAAGCCATTTTCTTCAAAACTCATGTTTCTCCAGAAACAGGTAATGTACATGATATGTACTCTGCTTGTCAGGTTACTCCAGGTAATATGACACCAGGCAAGCTTGAGGCTAAGTTTATTCTAGGAAACAAGGGACTGCGCTCTTGATCACAACTTGGAAATATTACAAAAGTGCCTCAAAGTCTTTTTTCACTTAAGCCGACATTAATCTCTAGCTCCAGCCATCATTTCCAATTGAGACATCCCTTAGCCATGGAAAAAAATTACCAACTCAACTTCAGTCTGTCTCTAGAGGACTACTTTTAGAATGGGACCCCAGCTCCAGTTTTACAGCTCCCATTTGTCTGGAGGCATAGCGTCTCATTGGTATGCAAGCAAACGAATTTTCAAATACTGCTTGGCATTTGTTATTATGCCAAGGAGATACTCCTGAAAGTTTGACAGAGACTGATTTCCCCCCTTTCATATACAGAGAGATGGCTGGCATGCTGCTAGTTCTTCCCACATTTACCTTCTTTTAGGAAGACAGCTGACATTATGACATGGCAACACTACAACTTTACAGTTATAATTGACAATTTGCAAGATGCATGGTACATTTATTATTTTACAGCATATTTGGCTCTTTTGTCTACTAATTTTCACAATAACCAAACATATTAGTGTAGTGATGAATCACTAACACATCATTTTAAAGATTGCCGTATCATAAATCTCATCTTCTTTGTGCATTTCCTTTTCTGGACATGGTTCCTCTCTGTTCTCTTAAAAATTCACTTATCTGTGTGCACTTATGGCCTTAGTAAATTCTCTCATTTACTTCTAAGTTACAGTTGTCTGAAACCTAATAACTTAATATCTCCCTGAGACCTTGCCCGATAATTTATTTCTTGTCCACCTGAGAGAAAGACTCAGAGCTCAGGGAAGCTGCTGTTCAATCAGCCTTTGCCTGAGATAACAGAGGCCAAAGGTAGTGTGCTTAACTTGTTTTGCAGTGGCTTCCTTGATGTCCACAGCTTAAGCTCACCTACCTTGAACTCTTCTCAGCTCCAGTCTGGTTATAAATCAGTATAATAGTACATAAGAGGAGATTTTGACTGAAAACCTTCCTTTTTTGTGCGCAACTGAATTACGTTAAATCTTCCTGAATTCTGTTTAAATCTTTTAGCTCATTACTCAATGACGTGCTTGGGATTGTTTCACTCTCCTTTCACTTGATTATATTTATTATAGCTCTCTGTTTTTTAGGTACTTTTTTTTAGGTAATTTTAATACATTAATAAATAGCATTGAAAGTCTTGGTATGCCTGTAGCATCTAGCAACAGGCAGATCACTTACATTTTTAAGATAGAAAACTAAAGTTTATCTAATTTATTTGAATGAAAAATAGCAGATTTTAGGGCACACTATATAAACAGCAAAACAGTTTTTAAGATATTTGAATTAATAATAAAATATTTCAGTATTATTTAATATTATTAAATATCTTCAACTAAAATAGGAGCTGGGCCCATTTTATAAAAGGCATTAACTTGCATGTGGTTTTTACTATTGTAAAGCTTGAAGTAGTCTGAATAGATTTTCTCATTCTTTCTGAACAGGCTATTAGCCGCTATTTTCATTGCCTGGTTTCCCTGCACTCCTCAGTTAGGAAAGAATATATTTATTCAGTCGTATTCTTTTCAGACATTTGGGTTACCAGGCTGATTAGCCAATCTTGTGCAATAAATGGATATGTATAGCAACAGACAGTGCACATACAACAGATCAGATATGAGCAGCTCGTTTTTATGGTGTCCAGTCTCGTTAAGCATTGTGGGTGTACACAATTAAGAATGTACATGCATTAATAATAGATATTCATGAACATAGACCTTCACAGTTTTTAGTCTAGAAAGATAATCTCAAAAATCTTGTTGTAGTAATGCAACTACTTGAGTGGAAAATAGCCATAAAGGCATCCTTACAGCTGTGGTAAAATATATTCTAGCTGCTTTGGGAAGCACAGTGTTTCTAAGGCACATAGCTAAGGGCTGTTGGTAAGTGATGACTGGTTCTAACCAACCATCCTTCATCCTACAGCCTCCAGTTTATTTTAAAAAATCTTGACCATCTAGTAGATAAAGCGAGTGCACATATGTTAGTGTTGTAAGAGGAGGGACAGTGCAGGGAGTCAATATCGTAAAGAAGTTAAATTAATTATTAGATGCAATGGTTTGGGGGTATTTTTTATATCTTTGCCTAAAGCACCTCATTGGTCCTAAAGCACCATTAAAATCCTTCAATATAGGCCAAAGTTAACACAATACAACAAGGTTTTCCTGAAAGTTGACTAGCTTTCTAAAGGGTCACCTTCTAAAAGTCGTTCCATGACTCTCTCAAGCATGAAAAGTACAGAACATAAAGGCTATAATATGAAGGTATTCCCCGTAGAGGGAAAAGTACAGAATGGTCTTTTAAAGCGGTCTGGCTACACTAGAATCACTGAACTAAAGGCAGGTTTTTATTCTGGAATGGGCTGATATGAAGATTCTTAAGTAAAATTTCTCTATACTGTGCTCTGAGAGGAATTTTCACTTGTTTATTCTCTAGGAGTTTGAATACCAGTATTTCATTAACTAGCTTTTGTTTGCAGGCACTTCAGATATTAGTACAATTAAGCTAGTTAGGGTGGAAGCATAAATATGAAAACCAAATGGACTTATTAAACATTCCTAAATGATGTAATGCACTTACCTTAATATGAGAAAAATACATTTAGAATGAGCTAGCTATTTGTATTGAAACCAACATACCTATAATTTTTACTTCCCTGAGAGAATTAATGACTATGGAGAACACAACGAAAATTAATGTAATAACAATCTGGTAATGCATTCAGACGGAAAGACAAAAGAAGAATAATCCAGTGAAACTCTAGGTCCCCTAAGATAAGAGCTGTTTCTTCAAAGTGGGAGTAATGCAACAGCAAACCTAAATTGGTTTTGTCTTCAGATTGCAAAGGAATCATATATCTACTGACAGGTGCTGGCAATAAAATAAGTATTTATATGTGCATAGCACTGAGAATTCAAGTTGGAAAAGAGAAATTAATGAAGATTTGGCAAACCGAATCAACCTGAAGGGACATCCTCTTGAGTAAAGCTGGGTAAACAGTTTTTACTCTGAAATTGGGCCAAAAAGTTAAAGGGAAGTGGAAATGAAGCAGAATCAGATAACTAAGCTCTCAAGTCTGGGTTAGTAGATGACAAACATTTGCTTATTGAAAAGTAAGGGAGAGCTGACACAGTCATGAAACCAACAGACATGGGCAGTGAGTTCACCTAGAGGTTCTTTGGGAAGAAGTTACAAAAGCAACACAAGATTGGCAAGCAGGTTGCCTGATTTTATCAGTCTAATCTTTTAATTTTTTTGGTGAGATGAATTCATAGGGTGGCCTCAAGGTGGAATGCTAATAAAAAAGTTCAGAAACAAAGTTAATAGCCATAAGTGCTAATTCTTCATAAAGCCCATGTAACCCCCAAGTCACAGGTTCAGAAATTCAGCCTTTGTAGTCTTCTGACAATTTCTATGCATTGGTTAGGATCTTGACTAGTGATTGCAATTAAAGGAGAGACAGAGCACCAGAAACAGTATTTTCCTTTCAGCTTTTTAAGATATTCTTTCTGATGCACTCCAGTGCCTTCATTTTGCATCTGTCTTTCAAATCAAAACATGCAGATGTGAAGTTTCAACATCTTATTTTCAAATGGGATAAAAAGCTTACACGATGTCATCAAATTACTCAAAAGTGCAATGGAAAATCAGTGGCCTCCATTTCCTTCATTGTTGAACCATAGAACTAATTCTGATCCTGAGAAAAAGGCAGTGGTACTGCTTTTTGAGTACAAGCAGAGAGGAATTTTATTTCTTAGCAGATGCAGGGAAGGCAGAGAAATATTGAGCAGTATTTATTAAATTTTCTAGCTGGGCAAAGTAGTCTTGTTTCCAGTGTCTAAGCAACAGACTATGATGAAAACATCTGAAAAGCATGATGGAAGCTGAAGAAAAGGACTCTTCTTTTAATTCAAGTGACTATGTTTATGTATTAATGAGAAAGAAAAGTTAAAGTAGCAGCTCGAATTGTGTAACAGGTTCCTGAATTAGAAGCCAGGATAAATGGAGATATAGGCATTTGTTCTCCCATCTTGGAAATCTTAGTCAAGCATGTTTATTTTTGCCATTTCAAAACTTAATGCAACCATTGCTTAGAAATATACAATTTTAAATTGTTCTGGAATGAAAAATGTGTGTTAAATTTTACCTTTAAGAAAAAAGGAATTACATGAGTCAGGAACAAGTAATTTCCTTATCATTACACAAGTAATTTCCTTTCTAATGGAAAAATATTCTTTCCAACTGGGCAAGGGAGGAGCAGCCTTTCCCTAGCAAGATTCTGATAGTCAGATTATTTATAGTTTGGAAGAAGGGATGGGAATATTTCTGCCATTTTTACTCTTAAAGTGTCTTTTCATATGGCGTCGACTTATATATATAGTCTTAGAAAGCAAAATATGCTTTATGTCCTCACTCCTTGTGTCTTAGACATGCCTTCAACTATGGGGAGGGCTCAGGAAAACTGGCCAAACTGGTTGTTTATATAATGGAACTAACACACTTCTAAATTGGGCAGCAGAGCTGAGTCATGGCTCACATAACTGATTAGCTCTCTTTCTCTCTTTAGTAATTACAACTCAGGAAAATGAAGCCCATGTAATGTTATGTCAAATGACACTGATACTGAAGATCAGAGTCCTCATCACTGAGGCCCCAGCAGTGGAAATATCTTTAGTTAGAAAATTAAACTTAGAGATTATAGCTGTCACTGAAGCAAGCTCATGAAAGTATTCTTACTAAATCTTTCCACAGGACTGAGGAACTAATAGGTGAGCTAGCTCCTTAAAAGAAAACTGGTAAGTAGCAAACTCAAGAATGAATCTCACCAGTAAATTCTGAATTGTTTCTCCCACAAAAAGCAAAGATCCTGAATATTTACTTATATGTCTATTCCTAGTTGTTTTTCAATTATGGAACAGAATATAATAATAAAAATATTACTCTAAGACTTGTTCAGCCTCAGACAAGCTATTAGGTGTGCCTCTGCAAATGCAGTCACAGTGTATTAAAGACAAGCTAAGTATGTGGAGCTAGAGGAATGCAATATGCTGCCAGGTGATGCCCAGAAATACCTCCTAGTGTTTTGTTTCAGAATAGCAATGCGATTAAATATAAACAAATCAGGGTGAACTGGCTTGTTGCAGAGTTTACCTAGCAAATGTGTCTAAAGTCAGTTTCACAAATAAGCTCTAGCTTTGCAGAGCTCTCCAAAAGCTCCTGAAGTTGGGAGACTCTGCTCAGACAGCTGAAAAGAAGCAATGTCAAGTTGTTACATCTCTTTTTCTTTGCATTTCTTCCCTGACTTCCCAGAATTTTGCAGGGACAAAAACAAAAACAAGAAGTCCTTTTAGGGAGGTAATGGGCCAGTCAGGGAAAGGCTGTGTCTGGTAAGCTGCTGCATGTGTAGGAAAAAAACGTGTCAGGCAGTGGATAAGTGTCAAGTTATCTGCTTTTGAAATCTCTCACAGTTTTCTCAGTTGGTGCCATTTTTAATGAGAGTCTCTTGTATTGTGTCAGGAGAAGAAAGGAGAAGAGCTTTTGTGCTGTTCAGGATGAGCTATAAAGGAATCACTATTACAAATAAAGCTATATGGCTTCAAGGTTTTGGTACAGGTGCTGTGTACATCACACAGGAGGTAGCAGATGGGAAGGGACTCTTGACTATACACAGGCTCCTGACAATATCAAACAAGCCATGGCAAGGCTGCTATTAGTTATACTGCACTGCAGCACTTAGCTGGCTTCACTTCTGGCTTCTGGGACTGAAGCACTGCGGGTACTGTGGTGGAACAACTGCATATGCAGAATAACCACCGTAGAGAAGAGCAAGCATCCCTTTGTGCTGCTGTTTTACGTCTCAGGCTAACATTTACTGATCTCTAGTGGTTTATACTACTGGCTGGTATTAAGAGCATTATTAAAGGTGCTGAGGCAATCTTTCAAATGTTAGGAGGAAAAGAAGAGGAAAAGTTTAAAAGTGACCTTAAAAAGAGAATCTGCTGCTCACATGCCAGAAGTGAATGACTTATGTGAGTGACTACTCCTCAGTTTCTCCACAGAAAAGTGCTTTAGTGAGCACATCACGGGGAGCTCTGGCAGAGAACTGGGCGTCATGCTCTTGGTTATGGAGGTTATCACTCCATTACTCATCTGCACCCAATGGTTATTATTAGCAGCTGCCTTCCATTAAAACCAGTAACCCATTATCAAAATGATCTGAGTACATTTGGGGTACAGAGGTGCCTAAATCAATCAGTGCAGGGATGCTGCAATGCACTGTGAACTGTTACACAAGAATTGCCAGGAACGCAGAAGGTAGCCAACACCAAATCTGCTGACTGCTCTCCCAAAAACCATTGCACACAGTGAAATGGAGTGCTAAACAAAACAGTGGAGATACAGACATGCCATGCATGCAAAGCATGTGGTCACAGTGACCAGAAGTCAGTCAGGTGTGCCTAAATCTCAGGACTCGGCTCAGAAATCCCGAACGTTGTTCTGACACATGGATTAGCAAACAAAAGGCATCAGAGAAGTCAAAAGTTCAAAAGCACATTTCCACATAGCTCTATATTGTGCTTCTCTGTAATTTTAATTCCCTTCCTTTCACTACTCCAACTTTTTTTCCAAAGAAGTTATAAATTAATGGTGAAGGCCAAAGAAACTATTTTGATCTATGATATCCTTTGATTCACTTGTATTCTACAAAGGTTACTAACTCCTTTGTTTTCCTTATTGCTTAATCTAACATAGGTGAAATCAGTCATATTTTGGTTTTATTCTGATCAGGCCAGATTATCATAGCACTGTTAGAAACAAAATACTTTAAACAACAACTGACTTCTAGTTTCACCACCACTATAGCAAAAAATTGTAGTAATATATGTACCTTATTTTAAAACCAATCATCAAAAGATGTGCACGAGGCATGGCCTTTCCCACATGGATGGTTTTGCATGTAGATTTTATTTCTTGTCTTAATTACTTGGTAGTAATTTATTTATGGGATTTCTTATAATTCCACTATTAAGAAAATAAAAATATTTGTATGAAGACCAGTGAGACGATATGCTGATTACTTTTCTCCGAGTTACTCTGCCTCCTTTTTATTTTGCACCACTGGCAAACACTGCAGATTGAGAAGACTGAAGAGGAGAGAGAATGAAGTTAAGAAAAAATTATAACTAGCAGTAGACATTGGCAAGCATAAACAGAAATTGATTTTAAGGAGTTTTTCATTCAAAATTTGAGTCAAGCCTGCTTATAGTCCTATAAAAGCATAAACAGAGCTGTTGGCAATACTTTCTTTGTTTCAGTTCTGTGCCTGCTCACTCGGTCTAGAATTATTTTATAATTCCCAGACTATAAACTTCTTTTCAATGCTTTACATGTATTTTATTTCCTTGCTTCCAGTACTTTAACTTAACGTTTAACAGTTACAGGTTTTTAAATGAAAGCTATCAAAAGCTATCAAAATGTCTATTACAAACATTCTCATTTTATCAGATGAGCACACTGTGAGGGCAGTTCACAGTTCCACAGACTTCTGAAGGTGAGCAGGATCAACAGGAAATTCTGCACTAGTTTCTTCTGCTGTTCTTTTGTATGAAGATATTTTACCACAGAATGTCGCTGGCAGTTGATGCTGCCTGTAGCACTAGTACAGGTGAACTTGATCTTCCTTTGGCTTTCTTGTATGAAGGCTATTCCCAGTCTATTTGTCTTGGTTTGTATAACAAGGTGCATTTAAAGCTTCTTTATTTAACAAAAAGTTGCCTATTTATCTTTATTCAACAACACTGTCTTCAAGTGAGAGTAGATGGAGCTTATTTCAAACATGCCCAAGATCCAGCTTGCTTTCCATTGCCAAAGTAAGTTTTGTGACAGTTCAGAGAAGCTATGAACTATCATGAAACATGGCTTAAGCTAGAGGTGTAGATGGACAAGGATCAGTGACTTCCATGCAAAACTGTAGCTTTCTGAAATTTACTTATATTAGCTATCCCCAATTTGTTAAACAAATGCTTCGTTTTCTATGACGTGCAGTGCTTTTCTGTGGGAAGTACAGATTATAGGCCTAGTTTAAGCTTTTAAGCTTTTAATTGCCAAGAAACAATGCCTGGTTCATTTGACTTTTTGCTACATTAGCAGACTTTGCTTTACTTCCAAGTTTCACTTGAGCTTACCACTGATTCACAGCTGCTGTCAGCGGGGTTGTTTTTGATACAGTGACTCCAGAGAAATAACTTTAGGGTTTTACAAGCAATACTTCTGGGGAGCTGCACAAAGATAATTATCCAAAAGGGTTATAGGCTCTCTAAGGACTGAAGACATGAACAGGTAGAGGAGGGGAATTCATGTCCACAGGCAGTAGGATGGTCACCTTTAGATTTACAGCAGGAGGCTACCAGAAAAGCCTAGTGACATCATGGAAATTCAGGCACAGTCAAAAGTTTTGTGTAAATTTTATATTGCAGAAAAATAGCCATGGAAAAATGCCAGTGTCTGTCAGGCCAGCAAGCAGGGAAAAGGTCAGAAAATGATTCATTTGCTCATCAAACCCAAGGGTGATGATTTTACTCACAATAACAGAAGGACAATATTTTCTAATCTGTGTAATCAAGACTTTAATCCTTTCTCTTAGCTAGTATAAAACGTGAGGCTTTTCATTGTAAGCTTGTGTCAATGTATAAAACAGACTAAAACAGAACTGACAGTCAGTAAGCATTCTGTTTTCTCAACATCACAAAATGCAAACCCTCAAGGACTGGCAACTCAAAACAAATTAGAGGCTCTCAAAGGCTGGTCTGTCTCTCCAGAAAGGGACAAGAATAATTTTGAAGTAAAAGTTCATGAATCATTCTTATCTCCTGCTTGACTACTTACTTGTCACTCAGGAAAAATCTCAAAAAATAAGTACTATTGTTCCTTCAGAAGAAACATATCCTGCTCTCATTAACTTTTAGAATATTACTTAACTATTAATTGTTAAAATATTAACTTAATTTTTGCAGCTCATTTAGGTAGCACTTAAAGGATTGTCCATCAGTGCTCACAGAAGCATAGCTACACTTACAGTTCTTCTCTTCTTAGGTGTCAAGACCGTATTTGTGCATCTCATCTAATGTAGACCAGTGCTCAAGACCCATTCAGGAAGGTTGCATTTTTGGATTCACATTCCACCTTTCAGATCTTTCTGGACAACTATTCAACCTCTGATCTTTTTGTTCACTTGGTTCTTCATTAAAATCTTGGGATTCCCACTGATTGAGTAGGATAGAAAGAGCTACTGAGGACTGTTAGCATAGCTGCAGGCAGAATTTTCTTTTAAAATGTGGGACCAAAGGAGTAGATGGGTTGAGGAGGGACATGTTCTTATGAAATGCACCATAATTTTTGATTACTTTTTTGTTGGCTCCACCTTTTAGCATCAGAAGCTATTTCTGGTAGCATACCTCCTTTCACCTCTATGCTAATTAATCTTCCTAGTCCAAGCAAGTTTTTCTAGGGTTAGTGTATCAGCTCTAGTTAACTTCTGCCATCACAACAGAAGCTTGAAACTAGTGAGACAGCAAGGAAAGATTTTCCAGCTTTCTGGGCCACATATTTATTTGTTCTTTAGAGTTCAACCTAAGATACTCCTTCAGCATTTTAGACTGAGCTGAGGTGGGTGAAGACTGAGAAGGACAGAGTCTGTTTTTTGTGGTTTTGTTGTTTCTTTAACTGATAGAGGCATCTGATGCTCGAGGAAAGAAAAACTCTGGTCAGGATTGACTGCTATTTATGACTGTAGGGAGCTAAGGTGCTAATTTATGCTATTGTCCCTGCCTGTAAATTAGCTTTCTCTTCATATACATGACTATTATAAAACCTTCTTGTGTACCCTTCCTACATCAAATCATGAAGACTAGCTGTCCTCTTCCTAAAATCTAATCTCCCACTGGGATCACCTTCCTCAGGTAGGTGCTACTCATACACCTGTTAACAACGTCTGCTTTGGACTCTCATCTTGTCTCTGTCATCCCCTGTTGCCATACACCATAAAGGGACCCTTGGAGAGGCATAGAGAGCAGCTCACCTTCCCAGATCCCTAAAACACAAACCTGTCTTTACCACAAAATTGAAAAACTGGTCTTGAATGTTAACACTGAGGCCAGGGAGTGTCCAGGCAGGCTCTGCTTTGGCAAAATCCAAAGAAGTCCCATTGCCTCCCTGCTTTGAATAGGCAGAACACAAGCAAAGAGAGGGGGGCAGCAAATATCATCAGTTTTACCTACTTCATCAATTTATATGATATATTTAAAGCTCTAAGGAACATCTGAGAAGGAAACTGCCTTTCTGTCAAGTTGTATTTCAGCAATAAGCATAGATCTTTCTCCAACTTAGCATGTTTTTGGGAAGGAGAGTCAAACCTGAGGCCATTAGCAAGCACTCTGCAGCCTTAATCTGTAAGTGTTTGCAGTGGGGAACTTTGAAATAAAGATTGTAATAATTCCTGTGCCCTGAAAAAGAGCTGTAACTTCCTTATCTGTGATTATCATCTTAAATTATACTCATTTCAGCTCAGAAATCCTAAGTTTCGTTAGCACTTCTCCAGATTTCCCACTACATTTTGCAGTATTTGCCCAGCCCTCATGTTTCAAGCTGAGTTTTGTTCTGAGGCTTAAGAATCATCCACCATAAGAAGGCTGGAGTTACAGCCCTGGTTCTACTGAACATGAGCAGAAGTGTTGTAGTATTACCTGAGATACTTTGATCACTTTCACAGTTTAAAAAAAAAAAAAAAAAAAAAAAAAAAAGCAGGTGTTCTTTTTCTCTTACTTTTCAGGTGCAGGAACAAAATAACAACAGAAAATATTCCTTTTGCTTGTGACAAATGCTAGGCAGTGACATCAACTTACTTGTAAGACAGAGAGTCAGATGGCTGCACCCTTGGAGATTCACACAGAATCTCTTTACCATTACATTTGAAGTAGTCTTTTTTTTTTTTTTAAATAGTTATTTTCTAATGAGAAACAACATGTAGCATCGTTGAGCATGATTAGGCAAATTTAATTGGCTATAGTTAATGTATTTGTGCAAAAGACATATTCAGCTTAAACATGGTTCTTAATCTCTCAGTATTTTAGAGTAATTTAACTAACTATGAAATCTTTAACTTTTAAGGAGCTTTATTCCAAGTCACTTCCTCTTTTGTACCTTCAAATATCTCTTAAACATTGTACACTTTTGTTTCTCACAACTGTGATCCCCACCTTTTGTGTCTCAGATAGAAATGGCTATACCTCTTTCCCATACCTTGATGGTGGGCTTTCCTCTCCTCTATACCCTGGTATGAAGTACATCCTTTATGACTATCTTGTATTCTCTAGTTTAGAGCTTTACCATTCCAGATTACACCACCCTCCCCCAGATGTAATTAGTTTCTCAGCACACCAGCAGTGCTTGCCCTGGTATATATCTCCTTTCTCTCCCTGCTCATTAAGCTGCTGCATTCACATAGCTCTTTCCACCATAGGGGCCTACAAGAACATGGTAATCAGAACAATTGAACCTTATACTATACAGCTACATCAGTATAACGGATTTGTTTGAGTAGTACTTTAACCTTTTTAATAATCACTTTCCTTCCAGGAATTAATCTTCCATTTTCCTAAATCCACTCTGTTTCATTCCCAGTTTGGCAAACCTCAGCCAAGTGGTGGCAATTCAACAGGACATTCAACATTTGAACAGTCAGATACAAGCATCTACCAAAGAACAATCCTCCTTAAAAACAATTGCTGTCTTGCTTGTTACTTCATACTTTCATGCTAGCTGTTATGGCACACCTCAATACATGTCTACTCCGGATACTGAATTCCAGTGACTACTTCCTCTCAAAATATACCAATTAGTCTTGTTCTGTTCGTGGTTGTCCTATTTTTATCTTACAGGCTTACGTTATTCCCACTTCATGGTTAAAGGTACCTAAATGACTTCTGATGTCTGTAATTTCATTTTCTATTGTATTATATCAAATGAGCACTTCAATCAATCAACTTAAACCTCATATTGCTTAAAGTACATAGTGTGGATGCTAAGGAACAAACAGCTGTCTGAAAAATGGGGCCTTTCTTCAAATTATTCTGTACATTTGAGCCCTAGACACATCCTAATTGAAACAAAATTTAAACCTACAGAATTTTGCTTCATTACCATTGAATACTATGTCCATGCCTATGGCTTTTGAAAATGCGTCTGCAGCATTTGCAACTAAACAAGCCAAAGTTGACTGTTGTAAGAGAAAGAAGGCTTCAGTTAGCTAGATCTTTTTCCCTGCCCTAAATATGGAGCACAACTATGCCCTTGATAAAGGGTAAGAGTCCTCTACATTTCCAATGTTAAAAACAACACAATTTTAATACTGACCATGGTTGGGTTTTTGTTGTTTATTTGTTTGTTTTTTGGGTTTTTTTGGTGGTTTTTTTAGTTAAATAAGAAATAAACTATACCAAGGTGTATTTACTAGTTACTGCATAGTCTGTCATTATTCATACATTTTCTGTGTTCCAGTGATTTTCAACTTGCTTTTTGTAAACCAGGGGAAAAAATTATTCTCTAATAAATATAAAGAAAAAGAAAAAAAGCACCCACTCCAACTTATGCTATCATATACACAGGACAGAAATAGTTTCTATTCTCTCTTCTCATCTCTCTTCTCTCTTGTGGTATATTTTTAAATGTACCTGTGCATTAGAGACTTTAAATCCTATTATTTCTTCAAAGTTTCATTAGTATATGAAATAAAGTTTCCAGGTATTATGCTGGTCATCCTTATCCTTGTGCGAATGAGCAACCATTTGAAGCAACAGTGCATAATCTTCTATAAATGAGGTTGAAGAAGTCTTCTAACTGCAATATACGGAGCCATTATTGCTTCATTTTCTACAAGGAACATAATAGACAAATTCTAGAATTGTCTAAAATAACCTTTGCTGCAGCCAGGCTTTCCTCCTTTTATGCCATAATAGACTGAGACTACCAGCTTACTCTATTACCCATCATGCAAGTACAAGGCCTTGCCTTTTATACTGTGAACTTTATTCCAATTTTGCTGTATCTATTTTGTGCAAAATATTCCACTTCTTTTTTCTATTTAAGGTGTCTCTAGGCTTTGGTTTAGTGCATTTAATCACCATGCTTCTACTCATTTTGCCACATTTATTCAATATACATATTTACTAAATGTCCCATGATTGATCTTCACAGAATTTAATTAGATAACTCCCTCTGACATTTCTAACATTTCTCATTTTTTCCTCATCAGTAGGGATTACCAATTTTATATTTCTTCTACTAATTTCTGTCTTTGCCTGCACTGCAACTTTTTTATTTCATTGTTTTGCCTTCTCACACGCTGACAAGTGCTCTGTACTAGCAATAACCCATGTTCATTCCTTTGTTATCGCAGAAAAAAATGGCTAAAAAAATTTCCTGACAGGTGTCCTGCCTAGTCACCTAATTTCTTACCCAGTTTGGAAAGACACTGTGTTATTTAGTAAGATTTGGGTTACTTACCCTGTACTGTTTCTTTAGAAATAGTTGCAGATTGAGTGCAGATAGCAGCACTCAGAAAGTACTTGCTAAAAAAAAAAATTTGTGCATAACATTCCTTTCATACAAGACTTCACAAAAAAGTGCTTCATTAACAGTCTTTGATGCCTCGTGAAGGAAAATCTCTATGCAATTCAGCAAAATCAAGGTGCTGTAGGAAGCAAATCCTCTAAGTGAGCTACATATTTCCCAATAGAAATAATGCACATCCAATGATTCCTTTTCAAATAGACCTGGAAACTGGTTTGCTGTTCTTCTGTTCAGAGAGTTAATAGGATCCCAATAGGTCAATTTAAAACTTCTGATGTGGATCATAGTTTCAGTCTTTAAAGAAAGGTATTCAGAGGAAAAACCCACTTTAAATTCCTGTGGGGTGTCATTGCATGACCTATTGCCTGACACTTTAAAGCTTTCCATAGTCCAAGGCTATATGAAGGTTACTTCCTGACTATTCTTCCATTTGCCTTCTTCTTCATACCTTCAGTTAAGCACTAACATACAAACCCTTATTTCAAGCTACAAAACCAGTTTCAATCATGGAGCTGCTGCTTTCTAAATAACTGTTAATTCTGTCAATCAATTATACTTCACACCTTGTCAAAAGCAAGTGATGCTTATTCTATCAAAGTACATGAGTGTATATGTTAGCACATAGTTTCAATATGTGCATTTTCTTAGAAGACCGATATCAGTTGCTTTTCTGGTATCAAATAGCTGGTTATTATCAAGCATTTTTTCCTTACTTGAGTTTTCTGTTTAATCGCAACCTGCAGCATGAGTTACCTTGCCTCTTTCCACTGAACTAAAGTTTTGTGTACAACTGGTGTTTATTATACCATCGGTTCTAGGTATCCCGTGTACAAACTGACTTCACCTACATGACGTAAACATTTGCTAAGCGAAACAGTATTCTGAACAACTATTAAGTGTCACACAGAAATCAATGAAATGAAAGAGAATTCTCATATTTTCCTTAAAACAAAGGGAAAGAGACAAAAGATTCTGTAAAAGTTTACCAGGACTCCACAGTTTCAGATGCTATTTTAGAAGCTCATGCTGTGGTTTGTATCCTCCTTTTCAAGCTTCCCCCATTTGTCTCTCTGTAATCTCCAACCTTACTGGAAAATAGCCTGCCTTTGAGCAAAAAGTTCCCTGTTATTGACAGGAAATATACCATGTCTGCACTTGAACTCATTCAATAGAAGTGGATTTATCCATAAATCTATCAGAACTATAAATTCAGCAATTTTTACAAAAGTTTAATGTGAAGACACACATTTCCAAAAGAAAGCATGGAACAAAATATGCAGTTTTCCCCCTATTGGAAGTATCTTTCTTTTTTTTTTCCACTGGATTTCATAACCCTACACAACAAAACAGACCAGGTGGCCCCATCCAGCAGCCCTGCCACCTTTTCTGTAGGCTTCAACTCCTTCATCTGAGGATGATGGCAGACTCAGGACCTGCAGGATATATAAACTCTTCTTCACTCTTCCAGGCCACCAGAGCTGAGCCTCTGATGCCAGCTCCCTTGTCTTGTCAATGACCACCCAGAAGTAAAAGACACCCCTTCCCTCTCCAACTGGCACAGTTCGCAGGTCACGCTCCCTTCTTCTAACCCCAGCTACCATGCTAGGAAAACACCACTGATGCCCTCTGCCAGGTTCTTCCTCCTTGCCTGGCCATATTTGTCTACTTAATTTGTGTATAAATATTACAGTTAATGGGTTAAATATCCTACTACATATCACACAGCCTCTACGTGTGATAGAACATGGAAAGTCTGCATTTCAGGTTCTTTTGTCCTTTCTGCTCCCAGGACTGCCCTTCTGTTCATTCTGTCTTTTCTTGGTTTGCAATGTGCCCTGGAAAACCAGTTCAGCTAGTTTTTCAGTTTCTTCTATTGATTAACTTTTATGTTACTAAGTCATGGTCAAGCCTGCATTCCAGCAGCGCTATTCTATCATCTTGCTCACTAAACTTTTCAGTAGAATTAATTGCACTTGAATAAACTGGAGAATGGTGGAATATGCATTGTTTGATGCTCTGACACCTGACTATTACTTCTTTATGCACTGAGCTCCCTACAATAATGTATGCTTTCCTAGAACAATTACTTTACTATTAAAATTTTAATAAATGGCTATATCTCTGCAGAACTTTGATCTGTAGTTTTTAGTGGAGCTCTTAATGTATCATGGAATTTGTCTAATTTTCTCTTTTGCCCTAGCCCACAGCATTCATGCCAACTGGAGCACCTGGAGCATTAAATGACAGTAACTGGCATTTTTTGGCAACCTGAACAATACAGGATCATTCCACAGGCAACCTGACTCCTTACCTTTTCCTTTTTTTCTGAACAGGTTTCTTGCCAGGCTGTGTCGCTATCCAAGCCAGAGAGGACAGGCTGGAATGGACTTGGATCCACACCATACCATGGGGGTTCTGCCCAAATTGCTAACAAGGTACACGGAAGACTGCAGCTCAACTCAGAGCACTGGTGCTGCCAAAGAGTGGTCCCATCATGCTCAGAGCATGAAGAGAAGAGACGCGGCAAGGTTGTAAGGTCTCTGAACTCCTTTGCCCTGGGATCCTGGCAGTCATGTCTTTTCAGAAACCTGAGCTACTGCTTACACAGGAGGACCCACAATTTAAATTTTCTTATTTCTTTCATTCCAACTGTTCTAAACATTAATGTTCCCAAAGACAGTGAGCTATCTAGCCCCATCAGTAGTCAGACCTCATTAGTTTTCCTGAGAGATTTCATACTGCTTTCTGAGCCATTCTGAGCAGTTGTTATTCATATGCAACAAAGTTTTTACTGAAGAACTACGTTTTAGTTTTGCTCAATGGCATAAAGGATTGAAACTTTTTTTTTTCCTATAGAGCTTTTAGGGCTTTCAGAGTTAGCAACTTTTAAGTGTGCATTGCTCCAGGTATGTAATTTTCAAGAGTAGAAATCTGGCAATTTAACTTTGACAAAAATTTCTCTTTTGTGACCTGAAGTCTAAAATGTTTGCCCTCTCCTGCTCTATCCTGCCCTTTAAAATATAGTCCATTTGTTTTGCTTTTGTGTTAGTTATATGCACAAAGCTCCATTTTTAGCCTTTCTCAGAAATTGCCTACACAAAAAGTCACATTAGTGTTTCAAAGCTCCATGGGATTGGAGGGCAGTGTATGTTAATCTTCCAGTTTAACCTCTTTTACAGCATTATGACACATTTTTCACAACATTTTGTTAAGCATTAAAGCACACAAATTTTTTCCCTCACCGCAGCAGCAGTAATTTTTTTTGCTCTTATTAAGTAATAGAAAAGTCAAACTATAGGGTTCTTCTATTACTTCTAGAGATGCACGAATACAGAAAAAAATCTAGTGTTTTGTGTAATTTGGGAGAGGAAAAGACTAACTTTTTTCTGGTATTTATTTTGTGATTAAATCATTCTTTATAACTGGAATAATTTCTCAAGGTATACTGGAAATATTAAGATGCTAAAATCTTCAAAAAATCATAATAAACATAATTTTAAGTTTTTGTTTTTTCAAATATGCTCTGATCAGAGTAGTCAACAAAGAAAACATGAGGTATACTAGCATTACCAAAACAGGAACTGAAAGCTTTATTTATACAATATCTGCTATTTTTAAGAAGGTTTGAATACCTACTGACACTTTTAGTTAATCATTAATACAATGCTGTGCTAACTAGACCACAATATGCCTAACGTCATGTTCGTTTCATAGGCTTGTTCTCTAAAAAGAATTTATTTTTTTTTCTGTTTCTAAGTCATACAAAAATGACATCTCTTTCCCTGTCAGCCAAAAATATCAGTACCTTTCCCTCTCCTCTCCCTGGCCAACATTGCCTTTTCTTTTTTTTAAAAGAGGAAAATCACGCAAAATCAACAAAATACACGTTAAGTATCTTAGTATTCAGTATTGCTCTATCTTTAGTACCCAAATAAAGACCCACAATATTGGTCACTATGTGAATGCAAAAAAAGAGTACTTCTTTCAGAAATCTGTTTTGTGCATGTGAGTTATAGCTAATTAGCTTTAATGTTTTGTTTCATTAAGTTGTTATTGCACAATTTTTCCCCAAGATCTTCCTCCCTTTTTCACAAAAATTTTTCAACTTCTGGAAACTTTCTGGAGTTCAGGCAATAGTTCCACCATGATCCTTCATCTAAAACACTACCATAGGCACATTGAAGCTTTCCTAGACACAGGCTTGACACTTACCATATTTACATGATAAGGTAAAACATTTACATGAGCCTTCTGCAACTCTCCATCATATTTCAGGGCTTAGTAACTCACAGAGTATTTCTATAGTTCAGCTTTGCTAGAGGTAAATCACATTCAAGGGCTGGAAAGACACAATAATTTGTTTGCTTCTTTGCTCCTATATTGGCAATTCTGCAGTCATCTTCCTATGCTGCCTTGTCATCATCCCCATCCTATAATGCTATAACCTGCTTTACTTGCCTATGGAGATTTTTCATGTTTGGTCACATACCCTTTAAGGGCTCATATATGCAGATCACCAATTTCTGTCTCTTCACTTCTGCCCCAAGGGGCATCTAGAATGGTGGGGACAAATTTTTCTAGTATAGGTTTTTAAAATTTATAGTGCAACGTGAATGCAGAGATTGTCTGCCTCCTTGCCTCTGAGGAGAGGAGGATGTGACCAATGCCTCATAGAAAACAAATATATCATATTGTGTCATGAACACAACGATTGCACAGTCACCAGCAGATGACATGCCCCCAAACTAGGGACAACTTTTCCTAAAATGGGATTAAAAACCCAAGATGGATGCATCAGGCCACATGCCACCTGGCACTGGCCAGTAGAAAACATCAAGGGAAATAATATAATAAAAAGCTACGTGTAAGACAATACTCTTTCTGGTTGTGGTCTCCTATTTTCAATCCTTAGCCAGCAAACTGCAGTCAGCAAATATCCCTCAGTGTTTGATTGCGCTAGCTGTTCATCTCACAAACTGACCTTCCATCCAGCAGAGTTATCCTCCATGACTTTGGCTCTTTCTGATTTTTTGTTCTGTTTTGTTTAAATTATCCTATGCAAATTACTTGTACATCAGTTGTATTGTGCCACAAAGCTCCTCCTTTAAATTCCATTTTAAAACTGACTACCTGATGATTTAATTAGATGATCTGTAGTTCTGGTATTTGACCAAAAAATAAGCAGCTATTTCCTATTCTTTTTCTCCATGACATCTGTGATTTTAAAGGTCTGAACTTCTGTAGAGATAGGGCAGAGCCAACTAGTGGAGAACTATAGCGGAAGAAATCCCAGTTGTCAAGGCTAGATGTGTTAGAACATCATAGTAGTTCTAAAGTTACATTGTTTGCATCCTTCAGCGTCATATTTAATACAGAAATGTAAAATACTTAGGATGGTAGTCAAAAAACCAAAATTTTCCACAGTATAGCTGCTGCAAAGATTTACTTGTCCTTTTCTAGTAACTGCACATTTTAGACCACTGACCTGACAACCTGAGTGTGAAAACTTGCTTTTTACACATATTACAGGGTAAATATCCTACAGAGAAAGAACATGTAATTATCTCTTTTTGCAAGACAAAAATAATATTTACACTGCTGGGTTACAGGGGGAGGGAAAAAAAAAAAAAAAAGAAAAAGGCAATTTCTTTTGTCCTCACAGGAAAAAATTTGTAACAATTGTCTGTAAGTTTACCATTTATGAGGACAAACTGCTGGACTTATTAGCGTTTGCTTTTCCTCACAGTGGTACTTACACTCAGACATATCTTTTTTCAAAGTTACTGACGTGATGATTACCAAAATGAAAATAGTCACACAATTCTTGAAGCCATTGGTTGGGGCTTTTACTGACTCAGATGTTTGCCATGCAATGCGTATCTCATTTTTAACTTGCTTTACTACTAACAGATAGTAGTAAGTTATTTCTGAGTTTTCAGTTCTCATGGACAAGCTGGCATTGACGGGCTGCTGACTCCTTTGCATTTTTTTTTTCGTTTGTTTCAGCCCTAGGAAGGCCTGGGAGCGAAGGAAAGCTAAACTGCTACCTAACCAATGATCCTTTAACTCATAGCAAAAGTGACCTTCATCATATCCAGGAGAGTAGCAACTCATCGTAATTTAGCATGTCTTGCATTTTAATCTGAATGTATGAAAGTAAGGCTCTGTTTTATGTTGAGACACAGTGTTACGTACGGGTTTCTATGCTCATTTCATTGTGTGCATTTGAACAGATCTTAGGCAGCCACTATCTCTGTCCCCTTTGTGCCTCAGGGTTTATTAATTGTGAACAATGGGTCACTGTCTCTGAGAATGAAGAGAGGCTAATGCTTCCTAAGTACATTATTGCCTATTCATTTGCCCCTAAAATCATTTGGCTGAGTTTCATCTGTTCTTCCATCTGTGAAATCATCATTTAGCTGAATGGTGATTACACAGAGTTGCTTTTCAGTTCTTCATTGCTGTTTAATAGCTGTGCTGTCTTTAAAAGATTGCCTTACTTATACTATAGTTCAAATACTTGAATCAGCTGTGGATTCATTTGCAATGAACTCTCTCCTTTTCCCATCCCTGAGTTGCACTGGTGGGAGCTTTAGAGTAGCTCTAGTACTGGAAAGTACTGGAGGTTTTTTTTGTCTCCCTGTGTTCAGACCTGAAACAAGCAACTTAAAATATGTTTCTCTTCACCAAACCCACAACTGTGGGTGTTGAACTGTAAGTGAATCTGAACTAGGTTTGAGCAGGGCTGAAGTAGCAACAATTAAATTTTGCATAATTTCCATGTAATTTAGCCATTATCTAGTTTCTTCTTAATTGCAAAGACCTTCCCTGGCCATAGAAAGCCTTAGATAAAATGAAATTAACATGAACTTCTATATAGTACTATGTTTTAATGCTTGCAGAAGTACCAAGGCCACACTGTGAAGTTTATTTCTTTACCATCTATATTAAAATCTCATCTGAACAGAGTATTATGTTGTGTTCATAGTTGGGATGTATCAATCATATTACTGTGCTTTTCTCTTCTGTTGAAGCTAGTTTAAATTTGTAAAACCATTTTTTCCTGAAGCTAGCCTTTTGGCAAAGAATTGCATTCCTCTAATAAGAAAACTAATCTATCTGGCAGCCGATTTCCTAGCGAGAATAAAATGTCAAAAGAAAGTGGAAGCTGTGTTGCCCTGCTACACCAGTCAATGTCAAGTCATTAAATTGTTAACCATGACCAGCTTGTAGCAGGTACATCAAACTCCTGAGCCACAGCCCAATCTGAGCCAAAAATCCTTCCCTTATATATGATAATCACTTGACTACTGTCTCATTTCCATCAGTGGCTTCAGGGTACTATTTCTGCACAAACAAAAATTAGTATTGTCTTCTAAAACTCTTTGGCCTCTGGCAGACAGATCTGTATTTTCCACACGTATTCTACTAACAATTAGCAAAAAAGTCAGAAAACTTCTAAAAGTTGTCTGTGTTTTACATTGTACCTCATCACAACTTACTCTCACACTTGAGAAACACAATATGAAAACAGTTGCTTTCAAAGTCTTTAAAACAAATGACCCACAGTTTGCAACTGCTGAAAAAAAAACAAAACACAACAAAACAAAACAAACAAACAAACAAGCAAAACAGTCTCCATTCAGGGAGGAAGAAAGAGTGACTTTGTTCCCTGACACAGGTTTTCTTACCCAAATGGAATTTAGGTCTACACAGCAAAATCAAACAAAATCTGATGGCAGGAAAGTTGGGTACATCCGATGTGGCATTGGTGGATGTGTTATGTCAGGCTTGTAACTCACCAAGGATCCTGGTAACCTTCTCTAGGAACAGGCTCTGGCACCTGCATTTCATAGTGAAATTACTGTAGAGCTGGCATAGCCAGGCACATATGTGACCGCAGTCCTTCTTGCTGCTGTGTAGGGAGATCATTAGGTATTAGGATCTTCAAGAAGGTATAAATACAAGCATTAACTTAAATGTTTTTTTGCTCAAACTGAGTATACTCTTAGAATAAGTAAATTGAAAAAAAAAAAAAAATCTGCTTAAACATCATAGTTGGAAGATTATTAAGTTTTTGGTAAATAATAATGAGATCTTCTTATTCACGTCACTGATAAAGTCTCCCAAAATAGTTTTATAATGTTATATTAATGTAGATACTCATAAACCAACCTTGAGCTAAGCTATGTTTTCAACGTTGTCCTTGAATTTCAGACAGTCATGTCAGTGGTCAACTACATTTAAAAATATTTATATATGTCTTATAGGACAAACCTGAAAAGGGATTTTTTTTTTCCACAATCCATTGTAGGCCTGTGCAAATTTGTTTATTTTTAAAATGTGATTGGCCGTATTGGTGGGAATGATGCCTGTCTAGCAGTAAATCAGACATAATTAATTTTAGGGAGATTATTAAGGCATATTACAAGCCTAGTAATGAAAGTTCATTTGTCTTGTCTACTGATCATAATCCTAGGATGCATATAGATGAATGAAATATGCCTTGTAGCTTATAGCACAATGAACTTATATTTTCTTGTGCATAGACATTATGATGCTGACCTCCATTTGGCACTGACGAAGCCAAGTTTCTAAAAAATCTGTCTTGGCAACTCAACAGCAAGAGGCTAAACAGGTTAAATATGCACTTCCAATTAATATCCACTTCTACTTTATGGGATCAAAAGTTCTGCCCATAAAGAAGATAAGCAAAAACTGAGTGTGGCAAAACTGCATATCTGTTAGTCACAGTAAGAGCCAGTCAGCACCAGTGAGACCACAGGAGCCCTCTTCATATTTCTAGTGCTAACTGGGTGTAATCAAAATGTAATCTCAAATGTTTTACTCTATAACACATCCTTCCCTTCCCGTGCCTCCAATAAATTAAATGCTAAAGCTTCTCTCAGTGATACAACTCTATTTGTCTTTACAGAGGCCAGCTTAACTGTTGAAGTTCAAGTTTCCTTTAACTAGTAGGCAAAGGCCTCTTTTTTTTTTAGTAAAGCTTGTTCCTGTCATAAAACAGTGGCTCTATGAACAAACATACATGTTCAGTTTTGGTTTTGAATTCAGCTTGGCCTCATCTTTACTACCTTGACTTTACTATCTTGACTAACATCCGGCTGCTTCTGCAAACCACACTTTAGCCAAATCTAGCTGTCAGCATTAGGTATGCTCCAGATCAACAATGTGAGCTGAAAGGGACTATTAAAGACATCCATATCAATGTAATAATATTTGTATCAGATGCTATGAGGCCAGTTGATAGCTATGCTTATAGTGCGTCACTGGTCTTGAGAAAAAACTGCAAGTAATTACAGTTCAGCTCCCAGTACTGAGAAGCCAGCTTCTCACTCACTTTGAAAGAAGAAATGGGGACTTTAAGGAGATTTTTAGGAAGAGATTTTTATTAATAGTGAAATTTCTTTAGTAGTGGGATCCAAGTTCATCATAAAGTGTATTCAGTCTACAGCTCGAGTCATATTTCAGCTCAACAGAAATATACTGATCGGTAAGCTAATCATTTAGCAAGCTCTTCCAGCTGCTGATAATTAGCCTCTCTTTAACCATCACTATAATTTTACCAGGGCTCCCTGTCCTTTTAAAAATCAACATAAGGAGTTGTTTGTCCTCTGACATCTTGCTTAAGACTGCAGCAGGTTGGAAAGTACCTGCTTACCCGTGTTGTTTCAGAAAGGGTTTGGAGGGCTGTCTCTCTGTTGAAACTTTTTTGTCGATTTCTGTCAGTTTATCTGCAGTGCTGTCATCTGTATCCCACAGGTGAATCAAAGGGACACACCCACTAACATAGAGAAGGCTTCAACAGTCTTCCAGATGAGGAGGGCAAATTTGCCTAACCTAATGTCCTCCACCTGCCTGACCATTTTACCTCTTGATTTTCTCTCTTTTGGGGTTTATTCAGAATTAAGTCTCATATCATGCATTGGCAAGAGCTTGAAAGTATTTAACTTTCATGCTTTGGACAAAACCACTCTTTTCTATTTAAGAAGGAAATTATGTTATTTCAGAGTTACCAAGATAATCAATGACTGGAAAAAAACCTGGCTTTGTAAAAGTCATTTGTGTAATATGTGATGCTATGGAGCATTGTGGTACAGATTAGACAACATTAAAGAATTAGTGTTACCAGAAGGGTGGAAGAGAATCTATTACTAAGAACTTTTTTTCTCTAGGTTTTGTTAGCTTGGAAATTTGCAAAAGTCTTCTCATAGTTCACACTTCTCATATCATATATTATGATGTATATATATTTTCATATATTTATATCATGTTTTACTTGTTGGAGGCCTAAGAAAGTGAGGGAGATTTAACAAAAAACTCTAGTGTTCAATGTCGTCCATTGCACCAACTAAGGTAGTCAACTTTAAAATAAAAGTAGCATTTTATCAAGAATAGTACTGCAATACTTATTTCCAGTCATTTTGTGATAAAATATTGAAGTTTGAGGTATTCTGTCAGCACTTTTTAAGCAACTAGCAGTTAAATGGCAATAGATAATTCCCTGTCAAAGACAGAAAAAAACAAACACACAGAATACATGCCTGCCTTCATTTTCTTTTCCTTCCTGATTCTCTTGGAAACACACTATTTGTTCTTATCCCCTCACCTCTTCACAAAATACACAGCTAGGTCTGACTCCACATCTCTCTAGGTTTTTAATGGGGTGTTGGGCTGTGACTCCAGCTATCAAAGTATAATGATGAGATTTACAGTGAAAAGGGGCATAATTTTCCCTTTAGCCAAATGAAGCTATACTACTAGCAAAATATTTGTATGGCCAATGTCAGCATAACTGAATTATCAGATGAACTGAAGGTGTAAGCTCATTTATGAGGAACATAGACATTAGTAAGGTGAAGACATTAGTAAGGTGATAGGACTGGAGCTTCAATGTTTTTTCTGTTATCTCAGCAGAGTTCTGAACAGCACTGGGTAAGTCCACACATCAGACTCCCATTAAGTACATAATTCCTTACACCAAAAGAACTGCTGCATGGTTTATATTTTATTAGCACTTGCTTAGATGCAGCAATAAAAATTAATAGATAAACTATGTCTTCTTTTTCTAAGAGAAATATTTTCACTTCAATTTTTGCACTATAATATTGGTATATGAATAAGAATCTTTGGCTTGTGTGTAACCCTAGAAAAAAAGTTAAATTGAAAGAAAAGCCTTTGCCACAAGAGGAAAACAAAGCAACATCTTTTCATTAGGGAGGACTGCCACCATAGCCTAGTTTTGTAAAATTTACAAGGGTGAAGAATTAAGATTTTTGGCCAGGTCACAGAACATAATGCATCTCATTTTTCTGGAGGGAGAATGATAAGAAAAATAAATGAGCAGTCTTAAACTATAGGGAAAAAAAACAAACACAAACAAACAAAACAAAAACAAAACAACAAAAAAAACCCCCCACACAAAACAAACACCAAATCTTCTCACTATAGCTTCAGTTTCAACACTGAGGCTTTGAAAATTCTTGACAAGGGGAAACAAAGAAACAAGTTATTTTTATTAGTATTGAGGAAAAGAACAAGAAGTCATCAGTGTATTTCTACCCTGCTATTCCCAAACAAGTCTTTGCATCTGTCCCCACTGAAAAAGAGATGTTCTTTTTGTGTCTGATTTTTAGTGATACAGGTACACTTCCCAGAGCACTTCCTGGAATCTAGTTCATAACTCTAACAGCAGCTGACTTCTAAGGACAATTGGACAATATTTTCATAATGAAGTTTGCTTTAGCTTTCTGATTCCAGTAGAGGATAATACTTTTTTTTTTTCTTGGTAACTTCTATGTTTAAGCAAACAGCTGTCTCACCAGAAACTTTGTTGTTCTTATAGGAAAATTTAGAGGGCATAAGACAGTGTATTAAACATATTAGAAAGAAATCAATTATAATAACTTTATGACAGGCTTTGAAATATACACACACACACCCAAACACTTGTTTTACTTGGGGCAAAAATCTACGTATGTTTCTGATTCTGGTAACATTACTGCCTGTTTGAAGGATATATTTCTCAAACTAACACATACCTTCCAAACAAACTCAAACTGGGAACATAGATTCTCACCAAAAAATTTCAAAATATTTACATCTTGGAAGCCAAACTATGTAGCCAACTAATTCACCTCCAGTTTATAATATATGACTGTATAACTAATAAGTGAAGTCGGAAAACTGAGTTGCATTCCTGATTAATGCAGAGACTGACAACAATTCTACAAACGTACAATCATTTAATTTCTCCGCCAGCCACTTGCATTTTAGCTGACCAGTTTTCCAGGGAAAGCAATGATTACATGTCTGCTGTCTCCAACAGCCACCTCAGATGTGTCAGTCATTCATGTGTGCTCAGCCTGGCTGGGTACTCTGTGCAGGGTGCTGTGCTTAAACACCTCAGGGACCATTCCAGCACAGGGTGGCAGTGGGGATGGCAGGGAGCCTGCCCCAGACATGGCAGCATGTGCTTATCATATCAGCCTGCACTATTAGCTAGCTCTCTTTGCCCCAAAATCCAGGGGTCTTGATGATTCAAAAGGAAGGACCTTGGAGTTCTGGTTTGCTGAATTTTCTGATTGGTTGTAAAAATGAAATGGTGACTTAAATTTTAACTGAAATACACCCTAAAGGCATTTTTAATTAAAAAATAGAAATATATTTTAAGTTTTCCTAAGCCAACATTATAATGGTGTTCTGCTAACATGTAGTGTTTTTCATAGCTCAAAATAATCCTCAGGAGATGACAAGCTTCTTTATTCCCAGTTACAGGCTGGAAATTTTTACATCAAAATCAACATGGGATTCAATGTTGCACATATTAAGCCACTAGTTCTATGCCAGTGATCTTCTGCTATGGGAGATGGGGTGACACACAGTTACCCCTCAAGCTCAGTATGTGAAATATACCAAATAACCACTTCTAAAATACTTTATCTGTCAGCTGTGCAGTCCCTTTAATTTCGCTAGACTTACGTGTGCAACTGACAAAGTCATCTGAGTACAAGTATACTACGCAATATGTCCTTGGAAAGAGGAGAAACAAGGATCCTTGCAAACAGTGCACACACTGCATTCATTGACAGGACTGAATAAAAAAAAAATACCAATGTTAAGAAATCAAAAGAGAAGTTTTCCATCATAAAATAAGTCAGAATGGGAGGACCATACCTCATTCAAACAAAAATGAAAACTTCCTTGGAGAATGAGATGAAAGGATAGTTTAAAACAAAACCTAGAACAGTGGGCATCTAGATACCTTAGTATCTAAAATTAGACCTCGCATGTGGGACATCATCCTTAAGCAAAAGAGAGTCTTCTGGCTCCCTTTTCAATAACTGGGAGCATATCCATGATTTGTTTTGCTGGCAGAAAGGAACTTGCTCAGCACTCATCAAAGCACATGCAGGTTTGCTTTCCTGTCTAGTGAGACACAGCAAGTCCTGCAGCCACAACGCATCTCTGAACTGATTTAGATGTCTCCTTTCAGCAGGGCTTGGCTCACACCACTGGAGAGACTAGGAGAGGGCTCATGCTGGGCTGCCCAGATTATGAGCAGCAGAAGTTTCAGTCTCTATGCACAGTGCCATGTCGAGATATTCACAGAGCAGTTAGAGACATACGTATACATCAAAATCCCCTGCCTTATGACTGTGGAAAACATTTGATTCTAAGGTGAAATTATTGAACAAATCTAAAAAGTTTTCTTTGCTAAAGCATGAACATTTGTCCTTTACTTTTACACTGGTTTTCACTGATGTGAAACTAAGGGGCAAAGCGTGAAAAACAAGAGTTTACCAACCCCTTTTTTCAGACTTCTGCTGGAATTAGTCTGAAATGAGGAGGAATATTGTTCAGCTCCATCTCGAACTAGCTGCAAATTTTCATCTAAACAGGGATCATACCAAGTTCCTTATCTGAATACCTGCCATGCAGACATTTCCCACACAGAGTAACAATCATATTTTAGTGTCCTGGATGTGAAAAGTAAATGTTACACACATATCCTTCCAAATTTAGAAAAGCTCCCCAAATTCACCAGACTTACATGCACCAAGTAAGCAACACAAATAATAAAACTGTTCTAATTTTGTTTATACTGTCAGCAATGTCCAGTTCCATTTTGAAAAGATATTGACATACTAAGGGGGTCTGTCAGAATACACTGACAAGTAAGATTCTCATGTAATTGAATATCTCTGTTTAGACTGGATCTCTGTTTGCTTATCAGAACTGATTTATCAGTTCACATCAGAGAACCCTCCAGTACTCTTGGAATGTGTTGTCTTTTATTATCTGCATGAGCATATATGGTATCTCACCAAATCAAGATAAGAAAAGTATTTTACTACTGTACATCACTAGTGATGCATCTGTTTGCAGCAAGAGTGTAGGAGAGAGAGTACTCAACAAACCAACTCTTCTAAGTAGACTTAATTTGAAATGTTGTTTAATTAAAAGCAAAACCAAACAACTTATAGAACAAAAAAAGTGTCTAACAGTGTTCAGCACCAGCTTTTGCTACTCAGTGATGAAGTGCATGACAGAGCATGATACTTTTCTCCAAAGAGGATAAGAACTGCTTGTGAGATTATTCACAAGTTCTAGGAAGAGGTTGCTCTTTTTTTCCTGGGGGGTACATGAAAAAAAAAAAAAAAGTCTATTCTGGCAGAACCTCCATTACTGTTTGTTTCCTTTTTCAGATTTCCTCTAGGTGATCCCCAGATCTCACATGAAGCTTTACTATCATTTAGATTTTTTCTGTCTTTCTACTTAAGTATATTTAGAGCCCCTTTATTTACCGATGAGTGTGAGAACTTTAGAAAGCCTAACATCACCAGCTTTAGAGCCCTTCAAGTAAGCACAAATTGAACCTTCAAGGAAACCAAGTGTTGAAGGATAGAAATAATAGCTTCAAACAACAGAAATAAAAAATTATGCTAAAAAAAACCCAAACAGGGACAGCTTCCTGATGCTTCAGCCAAGGGCAGTTGTGAAATAGACAGCTAATGGAAACAATGGAAACTCCATTGGCTATAAAAACCTAAGAAAAAGCCAAAGAGAATATGAGTTCATTATATCCACTCTAGGGTTTTGTTCTTACCCTATATGCATACCTCCTACGGTACTTCAGGCCAGACTACATTCAGAAAGTTCTGCTGATACCCTCAAGTCAATGCGGAAACCAGACATCTTTTGGTATATGTCATTATGCCAGCAAAACCATTACTGTAGCTAACTGTTGCAAAAGAAGAGATCTTTCAGGGACCTGTCAGAGAAATTTGGCCAACAGTAAGAATCTCCTATCTGCCTGATCTAGATCTACATAAGAGACACTGTCAGTGGAGCTACAAGAGTGTCTGTAGATGATTCAGTAGCTGAGCTTACTGGCAGTAATGCTGACCTATGAATAAAACCCATAAGGCCATAGATGGATTTACCAGCATGGTACAGTTGGTTGTGCACTGAAGTTCACTTTATTAGTTAACAAGGTGAAAAAATATGCCTTGTTTTACACAGTCCTGTAATTCATCTTCAGCAAAACTACAGCTGTGCTCTTGCACATGAACGAATGTCAAGCCATGACATTTTAACATAATCATCTCTATCTAGATGTGATTCTAGCAAGACTGGTAAATGTGTGGACATTTTACACATAAGCAATGAAGTGCTGGAGAGAGCCTATCAACACAGTGATGTATTTATAATCTAAAGCCAAACTGCAGTGTACTAGTGTAACAAGAGTTCATCATTCTTTCTGCAGGCTAAGGACTGTCATTAGCCTGCTTCATAAAATAATGAATGTTTGTAGTAATAATTTCATGGGTTGACTACAATTTAATAGCCTTTATTTCCAATATAAGCTCATGAGGGATATCAGTGGTAAACAGGTTCTTATGAAATATGTTATGTCAGAATTACTATTAAGCTGTTGTTGGTGTGTTTGTTGCAGTTTTTACATGTTGTTACTGTTTATAAGATGATTCAGTTTCATAAATTTTATGCGCCAATTAAAAGCTGGACACTTGCAATGGCTTTACCGAATATGCTTATTGATCAGTTAGAACCTGGAATGACTCTGGGTTGCATCAGTTTTATGCCTGTCCAATAGAGATTACATCTGGGTGGCTTTTGATTTGGGCAGTGTAAATCTATAGACACTTATTATTTCCCTCCATCTGTCTGCGTGAATCTGCGGTGTCAGAAGGTGTTACCTTCACTACCCAAGGGATTAATTTCCTAGCTATTCAACAGGGACAAGGCAAGAACAGCATCCTACACACAGACCTGCCAATGTGCTCAGCCTTGACCCACCCCAAGGGCAGAACAGGTAATGTATTCCCTCTGCTGTTGCCTCTAATAAGAACACTGACAAGAGTGAAAATCAGTGCTATTAGCACTCTTCCACTAAGAAAAGGACTGAGCTGACACTGAGCTTTTACTTGTGATTTGAACAACTGACCTAAAGATAAAGATTTTTTTATGCTTCTATTGAACCTTTGAGATATCCAGGTTCAGCACTGAAAATACATACTTATTTTATACCCAGTATGCCCAGCACACAGCAAATTCACTGATTTTTTATTGGATTTTTTTTCAGTAGCAAAACTTGCCGGGGCAGCTATCATTGCCTATCACCACTCCCTCCCTCCATCTCACTCTCTCTATTGTCTATCAACAACTGTTTGTGCAGTGAAACATATAAAAACTGAGTGCCATGAAAAAATTATTTAAGAGAGCAAAGTGAAAGCTACATAAGCCATTGCTGATGCCAAAAGAAAAATATGTGCTACTATGTTCCTGGTTCATCCTCTACTTATTCTGATGGAGCTGGTCCTAAGTATTTATGAATTAACTATACTGGAGAGAACAGAAATTCTTTTTACATTCCAAAGCTTGCAGGATGAATCTGTATAGTGAAGTAGCAAATCATTCTGCAGCTGCCATAAACTTGTTCTCTATATGCAAACAAACAACAAAAAACAAACAAATTATTCCATTAGTAGTGAGGAGGACACAGCAATGTACAGCAATGGCAGCAGGAAACTGACCTGAGCTGTGACTCAACTTTATAGAAGTCATTTTCAAGTACTTCAATTTTTCCTTTAAAATCTTAGTAAAGAAAAAAAATAACCTTTCACTGTTAAGAAGCTTTGAGCTCTGGAACAGATGACAAAAGGAGTTATATAAGTGCAAATTACTATGCTTACTCATATATATTAAGAAAATGTCCGTTTTTTATTAAATGTTTTGCTTTGTTCAGAAGAATGAGATCCATATCTTGATTTAACAAACTTTATTCAGCCCACTCAAATGACCAGTGTGTGATTCATTTGCTGTGTGCAGCAGCATTAAGCTTTGCAATAGCTTTGTCTATGCCCCATAGTGAGACGGGTTATGATCTCAAAGTCTGGCAGCCTAGGGCATGATTCGAGCTTGGATCGGAGATCTTTATGAATGCACATTATAGAGCTTTTTTGCTTCAGCAGGTGTCACATTTCCCTGAGTCACTATTGAATTAAGACCCAAATTTGGCATTAGGATGCAGTGTGCTTTTGGAGGTGTCCTTTACGCAATAATAAAGTAATATCAGGAAAGCAGCCACATGGGCAGACTTCATTTTCTGTGGTGATGCTTTACCAGGGATACATGTAGGGTTCATAACCCTTATTAGCTGCAAAGCAACATCTAGTAGTTGTTCTATTTTAAAGAAACATCAGATATTACAAAGTCTTATCTGAACTATGTTATCTTATTTTAATCCGCTTGGAAAAGATATATACAGGGTTTCTACACCTCCTGGCTGGAAGACTAGCAAGCCTGCTAATTCTTACACAGTGTGGCTGTTGCTCAGAGTTTCAGGGGTTGATACACATTCTCTCCTCTTCCATTTTCATTGCTGCCTGTCATCTACATGCCTATCAGCAAACCTTAGATTTGCTCCTCCTTAATCCACCTGGATGTAACCCTGTCCACTGACTCATCCACTGTCAGCTAAGGTCTTGCTTTCAGGGCAGCTGTTTCCAGCTGTCTGAAGTAGGATTATCTGTAGAGCCACTCCAGGAGCATTTATGGACTGTGCATTCCAAGTAGCTGCATGTTGCCTACACATCTATATTTTAATTTGCTATTCAGCATTCTCTAATAGTAATATTGCTAATAGAAAAAATGTGCTGTACGTACTAGAATAGGGACAAGAGGTTCAAAAATTGAGCTGAGAACTTCTCCACACCAGCCACAAATTGCTGAAGACAGAACAGCAGGAAGCAGAAAATAGTCTCAACATCTTTGAAGCAGGTTTGAACTTACTTTATGACCTGTCCCATCCAGATGTTGATCCAATGCATCAGAACAGCCTCAGAGCTGCCTTTGGCTGCTCACAGCTCAGAGGACTTCAGAAACTACCTTTGCTGGCAACATCCTCTTAACTTAAGCTGTTCCTACTAGGCTGGTGACAATCTAGAAGCAGGGTGGCAGCTTTGGATCACTTGGAAATCTGGCAGTGGAGGCAGATGCTTTGATGGAACAGACATTCCACACAGGGGAAGCATGAATAGAAGGTTGTAAAGCAGGCAGTATCTGGCTGAGAGATTTCTAATGCAACAAGTGCTCTGGAAAAAAAAAAAAAAAAAAAAAAAAAAAAAAGTAATGTATTGTCAGGTTTCATCTAGTGCTACTTAATTTCTCATGTGCTCAGTATGCTAACGAGTAATTAGTGCCTACTCATCATTTCCAGTGACTTGCTTTTGGCATCCAAAAGCACATCCTGTTCCAATGATTTACCTATAGAAAACTTGTTCATCAGAGCAAATAATGCTTAACTGCTTAACACTTGCTGCACAGGTTGTTGAGCTTGCTGTTCTTTCATATCAAGCTCAAGAGACAGGTAAAATCCAGCCTAAAAGGCCAAACATCTGCAAAACACTGAATGTCTGTTAAGCCAGTGGTATTGAAGTAGCCTCTGGTGAGGCTTTTGCAAAAACATCAGAAATATGGCACTCCTCACTTTTCCTTTCATAAGATTTTGAAGTCTTTATAGGCTTATGGGTGATGGCTTTCTAGAGATGCTTAGATGAAAATTAACAAAACAATCCATGACAGGATTTTCTAAATTTTGCAGGACTGTATGTCTCACTTCTGAGGATGGAGAGGGGATTTACACTTGAGCTTTGAACCCAAGTTTTACATTTGGCTGTGTCAGTGATGTAGTATGTCATCACAAAGGATTTTGAACATGAACTACATCAGCAGCGAATGTTTCAAACAAATGTTTCAAAAAGATAAATGGAGATAAAAATACAAAGGAATACAGCCATGCACCTTAGTTTCATGGAGATCCAACTCTGAAGTTATACATTCTGTGTCACTTGCTCTCTGAAGTAGATTCCAGACTGAAACAAACCTGCAAAGGTTCCATATTGTCCTCTTGCACATCTGCTTTCGTATCTGAAACTCTGTGAAGTCAAAAAGTAGGTCATGATAACATTGAACCCAAGGCTATGTCCTGAGTAGGCTTCAGACTTGGACTCCTTAACCCAAAACATCAGAGCTTTGAATGCTGACTCAGTGTGCCAAAAATACCAGCAGAGTTGAGAGCAAAGTAGTATTATTTCTATCAACTATGGGATTCATTTATGGTAGTTTAAACCGATCACAAAATTACAGCATTTTTAGAAATTTAGACTTCAGTAGCTGTAAAGTTAAATAATTGCATTGCATGAGTCAAGTAAATGGTTTAGTAATTATCTAAATAGCTGAGCTTTGGATCAAGACTATAAATTTTGTTAAGAAACAAGTTGAAGTTCAGCAGGGCAAAACAGGTATGAGTGACAGCAACTGAGTTCCAGAAGCAGCTTTGTCACAGGGTGGAAGCTGTAAGTCTTCAAAGGCCAAGTGACCCACCAAGCAAGAAGTCAGAGGATCTGTCCATGGCTGAAATTGCTGAACATGTTGACAGTTGTTGAGCACAGTGGCAAGTTGTGAAGCTATCTAGTTGATCCCCTCTGCCAAATCTTTTGGATACATTTTGGGCTAAAAAAACCAGTTGTCCTTGCAAGAGAAGCCTGAGACCATCTGAAAGGGTTAAAAAATGGTTTGTAAGCACATGCACATGCCAATTCAGTGACTTCTCTTTCATTCTTACTGCCAGCAGGAACTTGTCAAATCAATATGATTCAAACCTATCAGCCCTCAGACTTGTGGGGATTATATTTTTATTAGGAATACATATGTGTGCTCCTTTGTCCTCTCCTTAGCTCATTTTTCTTCACAGTAGGAATCATCTCAGCAAGTTTGGTATGGAGGCACATCAGCATAGTGCCACCTCCAGTGAGTACCAGGAGGCTTTCCAACAGAAAGCTGACGAATCCGCAGGATTGGAAACGATAAATGTGAGAGGGGAAGGGCAATTCGTTTTCATCATGCCGCTGGCTTTGGAGATCACTTCGCAGGCAGCTGTTTCCAAGAGGCTCTCGCCTTGTCTGCCCCGCTGTCGGAGCGCCAGTGCCAAGCTGGCTCGGCAGCTCCCGCAGCACCAGCCTCCTCCTCCCGGGGAATCGCTGCGGGATGTGACAGAGGGCTGGGGCGGTCGGGGGGGCAGGGCTAATTACTCATTGGCAGTGCGGGAAGTGTCCACGAAGAGACTGCTTTGCAGCAATTCTTTGCGTTGAGGATGTCCTGGAGCAGTCCCTGCACTGGAGGCCTAATTTATTGCCCCCCTTAGGAGAAGTATTTCTGCCGCGGGAAAGCTGTTTCCTCCCCACAGGTCCCAGGAGAGAAAACGGGCACTCACTTCATCTTTAGTCAGTCCTTTCATGAATCACCACGCTCAATGTGTGTTTCTCTGTCGAAACGGCCCTTGGGCACTCCTGAAAATTTCAGTCAGTCACTTCCCCATACCTGGCTGGTTATTTGCTGGGCAAACTTGTTTGCAGTCTGGTATCACCACTTCATCCTTTGTATTATTTTCTGCAGTGAGTGGAAAAGGCGGTTACCCTGCCAGCTACAGGTGGTGCAGGCTGTTCTCAACAATGTCACTTTAACATCAGCCTCTACAGATAGAGGCTTTGTGATTTTGTTTTTAGCTGCAGGGTATTTTCCTAGTTGCGCTTCTGCTGCCACAAAGAACACAGCTCCCTGAAATGGCTGGCTGCCGGCTAGAGCTTGCTTTCAGGAAACGGGAACTGGCATTTAGCAGTCATTCCAGTGCAAGATTTAAAGGAAAAGGTGCTTTTTATTCTCATTTTCACATACAACTTTTTGTTTGTCCCCCCAGACTGCAAAATAAACAACTGCAAAGCAAACATGTGAGTTCATTTGCATGAATACTGTGTTATGCTTCCACCACTTACAACAGATATTTTTCTGTTGAACACCTCATATGAAGACCTCCTAGAAACTAAATAACTTTTATTTATTTATTTATTTATTTGCTTGTGTTTTCATCTTAATAGGGAAAGGAAGATTAAAAAAGGGAAATAAAAATGAGTCAGAAAATGATGAATGGTATCTTCATGACTTGCACAGGAAAGTTAGAAAGTTCCAAAATTAAGGGCACTTACTTAGAATCACATGTATTAAGAAAGAAGCGTAATAGAATTAAAGCAAGATGTACATGAGAAGTTCTACAGTATAACACGTTCTGCAGTATAACACAAAGGGGATGAGAAACAAAACAGAGATCTAAGAAGGCAGTTATGTACATTAAAGTTAGTATTGGGTGAAGAGAGAAAATTAACAGCTAGACTGTGTTTTTTTGGACTGAGATAAAGAGAGAGAGAGTGAGAGAGAAAGTGGTTTCTAATTGTAGCATGCCTTCCACAGGAATGCAGACAATTGAGGATCTGAAAAAGTTGCTACACTGATGACAAGGCAGGAGGACTAAAAAAATAAAAAAAAAATTGCTGTGTTCTATTTGCTTGTCTTTGTCACTGAGTGCATAAGCCCTGGCTGATTCTTTGACAGCACAGCTTCAATGCAGCTGTGAAGGGTGCAGGAGGAAAACAAGCCTGTGCCCTGAAACACATGAACTGCTCAGGGAGCACATGCAAAACAATGAATCAGACCTTTTTTCTTGGGAAAAGCAACATGGGTCAAGGCAGGGAATGACTCTCATTTATTTCATTGCTAGCTGCAGTTCTGTTTAATCTACAGTTAATGTAAAACCTTTAGACAATATTTTCAGTCTTAGGTGCTTAAATTAAGGCTCTTAAGTCCATTTTCTGCACAGAAATGAAGGATACCTAGTTTTCAAAGGTGATGACTTTGGTGAGGTTTATTGGTTCTCTGTCAGTCCCCAGCTAGCTGCCAAAATACGGATTTACGAGTCCAGCTATAGTCAGACAAGTATAAAAAGTCTGGCCACAAAATCTACTGTTGGAGTCTGGTTGAGTGCCTTAAGAGTTTAGAGCAAAGCTTAGGAGAAAAACACAATACAACAACTTTTTGCTTGTTGCTGAACAAGCTGAGCTTTTTTAGACAGTTATTTCATGCATGTATCACACAACTGTATCAGTACATGGGTGTGCAGCAAAACCTCAATCGTTCACAGTGCCTCTGAATAGCTGGGTGTTTCTCACCCCCTGCTAAGTCATCTTAAAGCTTTAGCTTGCTAAAAACCTAAGATGCATCTGTTTGTGAGAAAAAATAATCAATACCATGCCATAGTCCAACCCCACCAGCTAGTCTAGGAGCAGTGGGGGCAATGCAGGTCACTGATCAGTGGTGGGTGAAGAAGGCAAGCCTTGGACCAGTGTTCCCCAGCACAGGGCTCCTTCCCCAGCACAGGGCTCCATCCCCAACCCAGCCTGCTTCTCACATAGCTCTTATTTCCCTCTCCTTGTGAAAAGCCTGTTGAAGTCTGCCAGCAGGAAAGAGATAAACTTGCCCATAAAATGCAATGTGCTTTCTCCCCTGAGAGAGAAGGTAAAAATCATAGAATCATGGAATCATAGAATCCTAGGGGTTGGAAGGGACCTTGAAAGATCATCTAGTCCAACACCCCTGCCAGAGCAGGGTCACCTAGAGTACATCACACAGGAAGGCATCCAGGCGGGTTTTGAATGTCTCCAGTGAAGAAGACTCCACAACCTCTCTGGGCAGCCTGTTCCAGTGCTCTGTCACTCTCACAGTAGAAAAAAAAAAATTCTGATATTCACTTTAAACCTCCTATGCTCCAATTTGTATCCATTACTCCTTGTCCTATCACTGGTCATCACTGAAAAAAGCTTAACTCCATCTTCTTGATACTCACCCTTTACGTATTTGTAAACATTGATGAGGTCATCCCTCAGTCTCCTTTTCTCCCAACTAAAGAGACCCAGCTCCCTCAGCCTTTCCTCATAAGGGAGATGTTCCACTCCCTTAATCATCTCTGTGGCTCTGTGCTGGATTCTTTCAAGCAGTTCCCTGTTCTTCCTGAACTGAGGGGCCCAGAACTGGACACAATATTCCAGATGAGGCCTCACCAGGGCAGAATAGAGGGGGAGGAGAACCTCTCTTGACCGACTAGCCACCCCCCTTCTAATGCACCCCAGGATGCCATTGGCCTTCTTAGCCACAAGGGCACACTGCTGGCTCATGGTCATCGTCCTGTCTACCAGGACCCCCAGGTCCCTTTCACCTACACTGCTCTCCAGCAGGTCAGCCCCCAACCTGTACTAGTACATGGCGTTTTTCTCCCCCAAATGCAAAACTCTACACTTGCCCTTGTTGAACTTCATCAGGTTTTTCCCCGCCCAAGTCTCCAGCCTGTCTAGGTCTCTCTGAATGGCAGCACAGCCTTCTGGTGTGTCAGCCACTCCTCCCAGCTTGGTGTCATCAGCAAACTTGCTGAGGGTACATTCTATACCCTCATCCAGGTCATTGATGAAGATGTTGAACAACACCGGTCCCAGTACCGGCCCCTGAGGGACTCCACTAGTCACAGGCCTCCAACTAGATTCTGCCCCATTGACTACAACTCTCTGACTTCTTCCTTTCAACCAGTTCTTGATCCACCTCACTGCCTGATCATCAAACCCATACTTGATCAACTTATCTACAAGGATGCTGTGGGAGACGGTGTCAAATGCTTTACTGAAATAAAGAGAGACCACATCCACTGCTCTACCATCATCTATCCACCTAGTAATTTCCTCATAGAAGGCTATAAGGTTAGTCAAACATGACTTACCCTTGGTAAAACCGTGTTGACTGCTCTTGATGACCCCCATGTCCTTGATATGCCTAGAGATAGTGCCAAGGACAAGTTGTTCCATTACCTTTCCAGGGATGGAGGTGAGGCTGACCGGTCTATAGTTACCCGGGTCCTCCTTCTTGCCCTTCTTGTAGACTGGAGTGATGTTTGCTATCCTCCAGTCCTCAGGCACCTCTCCTGTTACCCATGACTTACTGAAGATGATGGAGAGTGGACTAGCAATGACCTCCGCCAGCTCCCTCAGCACCCTTGGATGCATTTCATCCGGACAAAATCGATTTATGGATGTCCAGATTACTCAACTGATCCCTAACCCAATCCTCATCTACCTTAGCAAACTCCTCCTTTATCTTGACTTCTTCTGGGGCTATGTGAAACTGGGGGTCATGGGGAAATCCTGCAGGAGTAAAGACAGAGGCAAAGAAGGCGTTCAGCACCTCTGCCTTCTTTATATCCTCTGTCACCAGGGCACCCACCTCATTCAGCAGTGGGCCTATATTGCCTCTGGTATTAGTTTTGTTGGCTATGTATTTGAAAAAGCCCTTTCTATTGTCCTTAACCTGACTTGCAAGGTTAAGTTCCAAGGAGGCCTTAGCTTCCCTACATTCTCTGACAACAGTCCTATATTCCTCCCAAGTGACCAGCCCCTCCTTCCATGATCTATAGATTTTCCTCTTCCACTTGAGTTTGCCCAGCAGTTCCTTTTTTAACCACGCTGGTCTCCTAGCTCCCTTACTAGATTTTCTACCTATTGGGACACACTGATCCTGTGCTTGCAAGAAGTGGTCCTTGAATGTTGACCAGCTATCTTGAGCCCCTTTACCTTCTAGCACTCTGTCCCATGGGACTTCCCTTAACAATTGATTGAGGAGGCCGAAGTTTGCTTTGTGGAAGTCCAGGGTTCTGGTCCTGCTGGGTATTCTGTTCCTCCCACACAGGATCCTGAACTCCACCATCTCGTGGTCACTGCAGCCAAGGCTGCCATTGACCACCACTGCTTCAACAAGGCCCTCCTTGTTGGTGAGCACAAGACCCAGCAGCGCTCCTCTTCTAGTTGGCTTGTCCACCATTTGCATTAAGAAGTTGTCATCAATGCACTGGAGGAACCTCCTAGACTGTGAAAGGCTGGCTGTGTAAGTCTTCCAGCAGATATCGGGGTAGTTAAAATCTCCCATGAGGACCAAGGACTGTAGTTGTGAGGCTGCTTTCAGCTGCCTGTAGAAAGCCTCATCAACAAAATTACTTACTCATTCAACTGCCCTTGCTCTATGTGGTGTCTAGCATAGGCAGACATGTTAGGGATGGACGGCAGGAGAAGAGAGAGAGGTGAAGCAAAGGGATCTGTAAAGTTTTCACCTGTTTGAAGTTCCCTGGGAAGACGATGTAGGCAATCCTAGGATTGCCTACATTGCTTCTTTTCCACATATTTCCTTAAATATTGCTTTGTTTTTCTATACATAGGGAGGTACAAGTAGATCAGAGTAAATTAAATGGTGATTTTGTTTTCTGAATTTAATTGTATTTGCACTGCTCTCTGGAGAACAAAAGTCACTGTAAGAATCCCTTCTAATCAGAAGGTAAAAGTCTTTTACAATATTAAACCATTGGCAAATTAAGTAAAATATTTTTTTAAACCCACCAAAACCCTAAGAGAATAGAGGAGGTACCACTTAGTTTTTCAGAGACAACCACCAGTAGTTTATTCTACTCCATTATACTTCAGCTTGTTAAAAACCTATGATGCATCTATTTGTGAGAAAAAATAGATCACTCCTGGTTGATTCATGACTTTTTCACACCATTGGCACAAAACCTCAGTTGCAAAAAAAAGAATTATGAAGTTTTTTTATAGGTATTTCTAAAGTTTATCTGAAAACCGTGTCCAGTTCAAGACTTTTTGGTATTAATCAGTCTGAATATCAATGAAGAACACTCAGCCAGGTAAAGTCAAGAGTAGGTGTGCTAAGGGACCAAAGGAAAAACATAAAAATAATTTGGACCTTGGTAGACAGGGAGCATTGTTATTCTCTGGAAAATTATGAAACCTTACTTACAGGTTCCTAGAAACACTATAAAGGACCTCATGGGAATTATTAAGACAGATGCAGAACTGCCTTATTGATCATGATCTATTTGATCCACAAAAAGCTGCCAGCCTTCGTACTACAGATTGGACTGGTGTTGCTGCATCCGGGCACATCTTCTGCCATCCTTTAAAGGTCCAGGTTAATATATTGCTTTTATGTAGAGCATTTGAACATCTCTTCATGAAAGGGGGTGAAGAAAGTAAAGAGCACCAGAAAAAGAGAAAAAAGGAGTCTGAAGAGCAGATATAATTGTCCTGTAAACTGCTGATAGAGGCTTTTGGTAGCGACATTGTCCACACAAGTGCATTAAAAGCCACACTGAATATCCCTCAGCATAAGTAGCTTTAGAATGAATTTAAGTACCAGTTGAATAGACGGTTAGCCAGGATGTGATATCCATGTTCAAATCCCTGGATTAGTCCTGTAGTTTACACGAGGCAATCCCCAAGGTCCACTTTGTAACCATTTCTCATCACCCAAGGATTTCCTTTGGATTAATGGAAAGTCTAATGCCTAGAAATCCTTTGAATTTTCCTTCAGCAGCATAAGGGAGCAGTAAAGTTATTTACCCAATTAAACATCTCCATTTGACTTTCCTTCCTTATTTTAAAAGTAGTGATTTGGCAAAACAGATAAATTAATATTAATGACATCTGTCTGCCTTTCCTTGACTTACCCATGCTTCATCCTCAGCTGCTGCAATTATGATGATTTGGGATTGTATTTATATTTAAACTTATGTAAATGGAGGTGCAAATGGGACAGTGCTGTAGTTCCTGCCATCAGCCTATAAAACCCTCATTCCAGAGATGCTTCTTTGTTAAACACACAAATGTGAACAACTTCTTTTCACAAAGTCCTCCCTAGACAGAGAGCTACTGCTCTCCTTCACAAATTTCTATCAAAGGATCTTACAAACAGCTGACTGCTTTAAAATCCCACTATTGTTCCTACCTGCTACAAATAGCTTAGCCAACTTTGAACCAAAAACCAGAGTCTTTTCACTGGATTATGCATTGCAAAAGGCTTTGGATTATTTTGTATGACTGGACCCCTTATTTATAACAAGAAGATTACAGTATTAAACAATAAAGAATTTTTGGACTCATGAGGGTTCAGATCTTTTAATTAATTTGCTAAAAACTTCAGGAAAGAAGGCTCTGATAATCTTTTAGTGCAATTGATACCATAGTACTTGGTACATTTCTGAACAGTTAAAAAAATACTATGCACAGTTCTTCTGATACTTCAGGTAGTAAAACAAATACTACTCACTTATGCTGTGTAGATACTGACAGCAGCACTAAGGCTTGTTAACTTGGCTACTCTTGTAAAAAAAACCCTTGAGAAATGCTAATTTTTAGCACTCGTTATTGTTTTGTTTTATCAGTATTTACATATGGCTGACTGTCTTACCATCTTTCATTTATTCATGGTTATTTACCCATGGGATGGGTAAATCCAATTAAATTCACAGTGGTAGAAGAGGGTCACCAGTGAGAATCTATCACGCGGTAGGTTCCACAGGCATCAGACTGATGAAGCTTTTTTTTTCTGTGAAGTGTTGTCTAATGGTTAACTGTTTTAGCCTTTTTCATTCTGAGCATAAGGCGAAATTTCTGCCATGGATGGACATTTATAACACCCTCTGATGTGTGCATTCTCATGTTCATAATAAGACAGGAGCTTAAATGTTAGCATTTACTATTAAAAGGCAAAAAAAAAAAAAGTCTTGTTTACCTCTCTGACCACTTATTTTCTTTAAATTTTTAGAATTTAACTGTCTTTTAAATGTTACCTCTCTATCAAAGATTATTGAAACTGACCAACTAGTGTAAATCTACTCAATGGAGGGAAAAATACAGTGGGATTATGCTACCCTCTTTCCATAGGTAGCACCTAAAAATTAAGTGGCCCACTTTACACCAGTGATGCAGATAAAGTATGTTCCAGGACTGTGACCCTGATGAGGTGAGGGATAGAAAGTACTGGAGTCAGACGTGGTGGGAATAGGAGGAGAGAAGGAAACCTGCATGCCCTAGTGATGGCTAGTATTGCCAGGCACATCTCTGCCCACATGGCCAATGGGACATGTGCAAGTCTCACAGGATCAGGTGATCTTTGCAAGCCAAAGTTTCTCTCTCTTTTCCATGGCACAAACTGTCAGAAGAGATGTTAGTGGAAGAATTAACCTAGATCAAACAGGCAAAAAAGGAACTGGAACAAAGGGATAAGTACTTGAGTAGTGTCTGGAGAGGATTTTTTCACCAAGAATGAGACAGAATAAGTGCAGATGCTCTCCAAGAAAGCTGACTGCTTTATTCATACCACTGTTGAACTCAGCTCACGACCCTTTGTCTCATAGGAGTTTCGGTCCAGCATCCCTTTAATGGGTTTGGCTCACACACGACAGTAACATGGAGAAATTTCTATTTACTTGTAGCAACTTGCTGCTACACCGTGCAATCTGCATTGCCTCACAATGTCTTTTACTGTAATAGCTTGCGACCTTGGTGTGATTTGAACTGTAAATAATTTCTGGGGCTTATCAGACAAGGAACAGTGTGGAGAATAATAAAACTGTTACTGTACTAGATACTCTGAGAACTCCAGGTTAGCCTCACCTCCAACAAGGCAACTAACTGCCTTTGCATGAAAAACAACAGCAGCTCCCTTCCCTGAGACAGGGATCCATGCTTTGAGAACAGATGGTGCTACTTTTTATGCCAAGCATTCTGCACTTTACTATTTATTAAATTGACCAGAGAAGAACATCAGACCTGTTATCAAATAATATATGTGAGCCATGATATGTGCAGATATGTGCTGAACTCCTGTTTACTCAAGGACCTTTTACACCATTAAGGAGTGGAATACACATATACTTGGAAATCAGGTCCTCTCTGATTTTTCCTCCAGCTGATTTGTTTTTAACTCTGTTTCTACTGTATTCCTTGATTCCTTTTAATTTCAGTAATTTCTAAAGACCACAGCAATTGCTTTATTATGCCCCCAGGACAGATGGTGTTGGTGTCTAAAGCTGGGGGAAGCACTACTGCAAAGGCTTCACATCTTTCTGGCATCCCCTTTGAATCCCTCCTGTGACGTAGTCACATAGTTCTTTATGATTGCTCCACTTCCTCTGAAAATAAGTGCCAAAACTCCTGTATCTTCAATACTAGCACGCCTGTAGTTTCCAGCAGAGTGGATAACAAACCTTCTATTTTTCCATTGACTTATCTCCCCAGTAGTGACCCAATATCCTGGGACACCCCACATGGGTTACAGATATCTGCTGTTCTAGGAGGATAAATTGAGATGTTTAGATGTTTGGTCTTTCTTAGGATTTAGCCTAGTTGCTACCACATCAATCTTCTCAATTTCAGTCACCTTGTCAGCACTGCAATATATCACAGTATTATGATCCACACAAAAGAAAAAGACCAAACTGAGCTAACCTCTGTGAAGCTGCAGTTTCTGGAAAGAACAATTCCTGTTATTGATTTTAGCGATTTGATATTTTTTGTGTTTTAGAGATTGCTCTGAAAGGAAAGTAAAACCCTGAAATAGAAGTTTAAAGTAATTCACAATGGCCACAAGTACTTCACAAATGCAGTTATGCATAATCTGTATTCACTGTCTACAAGGGGGCCTACTCTGCCCTCAGCTGTGAGAAATTGCACAACGTGTCTCTTTATGAATGTCTGCAATCTCAGTGGTGAGGCTCCTGAGAGAGGCAATACAAATCACAGGTGCTGGAGCTCCGGCCTGTGTGTGTTGGTTGCCAAAAGATGGAAGTTGTTTAACAAAGCCTATGCCCTTTGACCACTTTTGGATTCACTGCTTAGACTTCACTTCTTTTTCCTGTTTTCCTTTCAATAAAAACAACCAAAACAATTCTGGCTTGTGTTGCATTAAATACAATCTTTGTGTTTCCAATTTGAAGACTGAAAAATATCTTTTTTGCAAATAGACACATGTTTCTAGACAATCTAGTTCCTTAAGTAAAGGGATCTCAAGCCTACAAAGGTCAAAGTGGCTAAGAAAATGTTAAGCTGAGGAAGCTGTTAAGTGGTCAAAGTCCTAGATTTACAAGCCAGTCAATGCTGCATAATCAAATTAGGTCTCTCACATTTGGTTCCAAAGTCACATCAGCAGGAAGTTTTGAGGACCTGCAGGACAGCTTTATTGAATTTCTACTTTCTCTGGAAACAGTATGCAGCAGTGGGAGGACACAAAGAAGGGAACCAGTTGAGCTAGTAGGGAAGTGGTAGAGGTGCTCTGATATAAGAACACCCGTTTTGCTTTCCATGCAGATGCAAGCCATGCTTATTTCAGATTTGTTAGTCCTCACTAGCCAGAAAACTTAAGAGAATCAGCTCTTTTCTTCTTTATTCATACCCTGAGTAATGCAGAGACAGAGCATTGGACAGTGTGCTTTTCTAGAGGAAAAATTATGTACTGGGGTCTTGGCATAGGGTTGGGCTTGCATGGGAAATCATATCTTCCAAACAGGACAATCAGTGTCTGCACAGTGGTGATGAGGGTGTCTCTTGCACAGGTCATTGCAGTGGCATCTTCAGCCAGATCAGGAAGGACCCTTGAAACTACTGTCTTGCTCAGTTCTTATAATCCAGCAGGCCACAGTTCTGGCATACCTGTTATTTCCTCTACTTTGAGGAAAAAAAAAATAAAAATTGACAGCATGGTCTGGACTTCCATTAGGTTGCTTTAATTTAAAAAGTAATGACACTTTCAATTTTCAGCAAGGATGAAAGAAAACTCAAATTCAGTTTGATCATTTTTCTACTGGAAATACAGTTTATTAGCATGAAGTTATCTGCTTCATATTTGAGTAATAAAGTATTCTATAAAGTCTAGTACTCTTGATACTTGTATTTCATGAGTACATTTCTAAAAAGACCCATTCAGAAAATGGTCTGAAGAGAGGATGAGAGTGGGAAAAGAAGTAGAGGGAGAGGGAGAGGAAGAGGGAGAGGGAGAGGGAGAGGGAGAGGGAGAGGGAGAGGAAGGAGATGAAGGTGGAAGCAAAGTAGGGGGGGAAGGAGAAGGGAGAAGAGAGGAGGTGAAGGGAGAGCAGAAGACATTTTCTATATATTTCAGTGTGATGTCACTTATTCCAGCAAAACTACACTGGTTTACATCAAATGAAAATCTAAATTGACATGACTAAATCAGTATCCCTAACTGTAGCTAAAAACCCAACAAGCAGAGCATCCTCTGATCCTGGCACCTTCTCTTTTTATGTGCATGCATGTAAAAGAATCATTAAGGGTTTTTATGGTAGTGCATTTACAAATAATGACATTTCCATGGTAATCTTTCTTATCTTCAAAGCTTTTATCCTAGCTTTACAGGATTTCTACTGTAAAACAGCAGTGTTCACTGAATGCTATCAACAATGCTATAGCTCATCTGTAGATATTCCAGTAAATGTTCTTTGAGACAACCACCTTCTAACATGAGAGGAAACATGAATCAAGCGGGAAAATAATAGGAATCTCTTTTCTTGGATCCAGATTCTGCAAACACTTAAAGCACTCCCAATAATAATCAATTGACACAGGACTGTATGTTACTTGGCTCCTAGTGGAAATTATCTGCAGTTCACAGAAGTGGCTCAAGTAATCCAGATATAGCCAAATAACATTCCCCATTTCCTAATTGTATGATTGCTTTTTAGCAAAGCAACATAAAATGTTTACTTACGAAGCCTTAACCATAAGTATTCAGATAGCTTTATCTTATTATATGAACGTTCATCAGAACATTCCAGAACTTTCCTGAAATATTAGTGACATGTTACTCTATGGTTAATTAATAGAGTATTAAAATAAATTGATGAATTAGAAATAAAAGCAAGGGCAATTCTCTAGGGGAAAAAACTTCAGGGAGAAGCATGTAATTTGATTGGATGAAAAGGTTCCTGGTACAGTTCTCTGGGAAAAACTTCATTCCTTCTTCCTGCAGCAGTCACCTTCTGTTGCAGTATAACAGTCTTTGTAGAGTATCACATGCGATTTCTCAGATCATGATATCAGCTTCTTGTTTTAACTTATTGCCAACACCATATGATGGGATCCAAGCACTCACTGAAAACTCAAACCTATTGGAAGTTATTCTTTTCTCACTTTAACCATGAACAACATATTCATACAAGGAGAAATTAGTTAAAGCTATATTCCCTTCTATATCACCTTCTAAACGTGTCCATGATTGTCCAGCTATGAATTAATTATATTCAGCAAACTATTAAATCACTTCTGGTAACAAAATGAATTTTGCTGAAATAAACAAATATGGTATCAGTAAAATGCAGCAGACCTTAGTATGTATCTGAAAAGACCTTTTTTATTATTTTAGTGATTGTAATAGATAAATAATTGTTTTCTTACTATATGGTTTATACTCAGGACTGGTATAAGCAAAGGAGATCAGAGTCCTAGCTAGCTGGTTGTCTTAGCTAACATTCTTTCACCAAGCTTTTAAGTTTCTGCTTTTCTGTCCTCGTTATAACAAACATCCTCACATTTGAAGTAACAAAATGCCATGCATTCCCATGGACAAAACCAGAGCTTAAAAAAAGCTCAGAAAAGATTTTGCACAGTTCACATGTCAGACAAACGTGCAGACTCACATTACAACAGAAAACAAATATCAGAAATTCCTAGAGGTCTGCACATATGCATTCACTAAAGTTGTCTGTGATTCTTGAGTAATATTGGTACAACGTTCTATAGACACAGAGGAAGCAACAAGCAGTTTACAAAAATCTCCTTTGCTAGGAGTCTGAGAAGACAAAAGACAGTAAAGACAATGAGAAGCCTGCACACAGATTCCAAAGCTATTTCAGTCATGGGAAGGCAAACATGGGTCAGTCTTGTTTTTCAGAAAGATGGAAAGAAGTGGGTCATGGTACAGAGACCAAGTACAAATTAATGGGGTATTACAATAATATGGATACTGAAAATGTGAGAATTCTATACTAATGTTACTAGGTGAAAGAGAAATCTTAAATTACATCAACATCTACATAAATAAATGTAAGAGCATTGTGTGCAGTCTCCCTCCCCCTGACTTCTAGCACAGAAAAGCATAAACTTAATCTAGTTTTTCTTACACTCTTATACTGTGCTCCCCCCTCCGATTCTCACAGAAAAGTGGAAAAGGAAGTTTCATCAAGAAAATCTAGTCAGATTAAACTGAAAGGTGAACAAGAATGATTTTCATCTAGCAAAGTATTTACCTCAAAGGCTTACTTTTCGCAGGCACCAGTTCTGCCAGAAACACCATTCAAATTATAATCTGTAGTTTCTGTGTGGGATACTCTGTTCTGTGACACTATAAAGTTGTAGGAGTGCTTAAAAAATAATGGTCCATGGGTAGAGCTGAGGTCCTAAATTTCCCTGCTGTGCTTCATTCCTGAATTTATGGCTCACAAAGGAGTTTCAAAGGATGGAGGCTTTGTCTCTGTTCTGGTCCTTGGATATTGTGTTCCTCCTCCCCCTTGCCAGCACTGCTGGGTGAGGTGATCTGCCACAAATTCGCATGCTTCCATGTTGCAGGAAATATTGCAAATATTATTGCTGCCACACACTGCATAAGCTGCTTTGTACATGTCCTGGGACTCAGTGAATTGCAAGATAATAAAACGTTTTCCTATAGAAGGCCTGAGAGTGAGTTTATATTTTCCACACTTCTGATGAAGTACTGGTCAGAACTGTGATATAAATGATGGTGATGGCAATGTAAATTACAGTCTGGATAGAAATTAAAATATCCAAGATAGAGATTATGTTTATTACTGATGTGGCTTCAAAATTATATCAATGTGGTTTCAGAGGTATGATAAATTTCAAGACTAACTCTACCACTGAAACTCTGATGCTTGCAATGGCTTTATAGGTATGACATTTTAGCAAAAGGATTCCAAAAGGAACACAAAGTGAATTATTGAACTGCACTGCTTTCTCTCATATATGTGGGAATTAAACCACACTAGACACTGAATTTAATTTTGAAACTGCTAATTTTGTTATCTGGCCACATACGACAACATCATGAGGAACTAAATTAGCCTCACAATTTTGACCATAATATATATAGTTAAAATACTTCCTTATTTTCACTTACCATCATTGTGTGGTACTTTGCAATTCCTCATAGTCAGTGCTTTGAACATGAAGGAACATTTTTGAAAAACCTTTTTTTTTTTTTTTTTTAAAGGAAAGTCACTTAAATAATAAATATTCTAGATTCCTAAGAAGCAATGACCCCAAATTGCAATAATGAAATGTATCTGGGGTGATGCAAATAACAAAATTATTTTAATGTACCTTGTCATGATACTGATTTAGTACAAATTCCAGGGGAAATAAGGCATCTATTTAAATATTGGTATTATATCTTTTTTTATTTTTTTTTTTTCCCTAGGTCTACCTTTTACATTCCAGAGTCAGCAGTGTCCATGGAATGGAATACAACATTTTAAACCATACTTAAGTAGCTATAAGAAAGCCAAGAAAGTTGTCTTTCTAAAGCAATATTTACTTAATTCTTGATCATGGCAACAGGGGATCTTTTTGCTTAAGTTGCCATGCTCTCCAGACAAACTTGTCCAAAGAACTCAAGCTTCTGGTCACCAAAGATCATAAAAGTATCTAGTAAGTTAATTACAAGCATAAATCTCATTATCCTGGCAAAATGGTCTTTTAGGAAAAGTTGTTTCCATTAAGCTTTCTGAAATTTTACATTGGGTTTTAATTTTCACTAGCTCTTTTAAAATATCTCAACTATGCCTCCCTTTCTAACACAGCAGTCTTGACCCTTCTAAGCTGATCTCATAACTTACAAAACAACTGCAGAGGAACTAGGCACCTATGAAACATCAACATGTTTGGTTGTAGTTTAATAAGTTGTTAAATATTACTTTGCTTTCTGTTATTTTCTTTGGTCTGTTAGTTCTTCTTCAACAGAAACTGGCTGTGCTCTATGAAAATGTCAAGACATGCCATTCATTTCAATACAAATCTTAATTACGGTAAAACGGGAAAATGTATCCTTTCAGCAAATCCAGAAAAGATGTTAAAACAGTCAGTGAAGTCAGCTGATACTAAATCCACTACTGTTTGATATGGATATGAAATGTTCACAATAACCTGACAAGTATCACATGACTCAAGTTCAGGAACTACAACTCAGTGTCATGCCAGAAGTTTTTGTGTATAGTGCTAAGCTGGAAATAAATCAGTAGGAGGTCAATAAAAAATTACTGTGATTGTATGTCAATGTGCATAGGTTTTCAAAATGTTAATCTGTTGTGAACTTCACCCACCAGGGAAACTAAAGGGTTTGTCACATGGACTAAAAATGTAAAAATGTTTTGTAAATTACTTCCCTGGTGAGGTGCCAGAAAACAGAGAAAACACCATCCAGATTTCACATTTGAGATGGAGGCCTCTGAATGGAGAAGCCTTAGAGAGGAAAATTGTTAGAATTCGTTAAGGGCAAATCTCAGGAAAATGATTACAGACACGTATTTGTGTGCATGTGTATGTTCATGTCGTCATACACACAGAGAGAATAGTAAGAGCTCACACAATTATACCAGCATCCAAACAAGCCTGTGTGTCCTACAGAACCTAATACCCCTGAAGATGTGTAATTTTAAAGTTGCATATACAAAAACTGAACATACATAGTTATATTTGGGATTCCTGTCAGACAACACCTCAGAATGGAAAGAAGCTTGATGGTTATTAGAGCCTCCAAGGTTTCAACACCAGGCTTTTAGTCACTCCTTGTGTAGTCCATGAAATTGCTGGACTCAACAGTTTCCCTGGATGCTAATGGTGTTTAGCAGAACAACAAAACAAGAAAAAAAATCTGTCAGGAATCTAACTTTGGTTAAATGGAAATAAGTAAGCAAATTGAGAGGTTACAGAAGTAGAGCTACTGCATTGTTTGTGCATTGGAGAAAAACAGGAATAACTTCTGGCAGTCTGTGAAGCTGGTATTCCTTTATGGAAAAAAATTCAGTGCTGGTAACCAGATGGGATGAAATTCTGCACTTTCCATTCAGCAGCTGTTCTGAGTGTGGTTTGGTTACATGCCTGGTGCCTACAACTGGCTTTATAGCACTGTCAGCAACTCCTGTACCTAGTAGTGACCAAAGAGGGTTGTAACACAGTTAGACAACAGGTGTGGTCTTGTAAGGTATTTCCCTAGTTTTCAGTTAAAGTATGCTCAAAAGCTTTTCAATTTTCTTTTCACACCTGTGCAGAGGGCACTGAGCTTGTCTTCAGACACATGCAGTCTGCTCAGATGCATAATTTGTTCTTTAGACAAAGATGTAAACCTCATATGTAAATGACTTGCATAAATGATGATTAGTCTTAGTCCAAAATACATTCATAAGGACTGAAATACTTATAATGCAGAAGTCTACACTTGAGTTAATTAGCTCAATTAGAACATTTTCTAATTGTTCAAAGTGAGAAGAATACATTTTTAAGGGTATGTTCATCTACCCTATTTTAGTTGTTCACTTTAGGATGAGGTGAACTGCACCACAGAAATGCCTTTTCTTCCCTGCAGTCTATGAAAGCAATCCAGACTGGCAAGAATAAATTTACTTTACATCAGATTAATCCCCCTACACTTTTTAAGTGCAAGAACATCTTGTACAAGACACTTCCTCTAGTGTTCATGGTGTCTTCCTGAATCTCGGAATCTTTTTACATACAATCTATGTCACAATTTAGTGGCTTTAGTTGGGTTTTTCTTATCCTGTGGTGAAATTTTTCTCCAGGAGTGTTATGTTGAGAGGGGGCCACTCCTTGTTCAATTACTAAACATTTAAATAAGTTATCACTTGACTTCCATGAAGCCATATAATGTACTTTCTAGGGAGGTTTTCATAACCTTCTAAAAGGAGGCTAGCCATAAACTGCACCTGCATTGCTAAGCACCTTTGTAAGGTTTCCCAGAGGCAGCTGGATATGCTGTAGAGATGCATTCCACAGGTGGACAAGTGCAGTTTCTCTCACTCTCTGCTGTGCTTGGCCCCAGGAGGAAGAAGCTGCCTCAGCCATTCAAAGGCTGAAACCAGATCTGTTGTATTGCTGGGGCTCCAGCCATTAATTACCCTATGGATTATGCCTAAGTCTTTCAGAGGACTTTGAAAATGATCTGGAGCCAAAAGAAGGAAAGATGCATGAACTTCTCAGTTGCAAAAGGCTGAAGCTAGTCAGTAGAAGGTGCAATACTTCACATAAACTTGTCATCCTCACCTACAGCTGCAAATTCTGTTGTGAATTATAATAACCCTACATGGAGGTATACAGTGAAAAAAAAAAATATTGTTCTTTCAGCATTTTTTAATTGGTCCAGTGATTTTTACTCAGAAAAAATACCAGGAAGTCACACATTTGTGCCTATGTGGGTATTTTAATATCATTAGTTATCAACCCTGAATGAATCCCATTAACTGCCAGCTAAATTTTATATGGAGAACAACAAAGGTGTTTTTTTTTTTGCTAACAGGAGAGCTGTTTTTGAATGTTTACATTCTTGTCTGGAGTGATCTGTGAGTAGTCTGGAATCATATAACAGGAAGAATTTTGTAGAAAATAGCTGGCTGCCTGATAAGAGTAAAAAAGTAGCCTCTGCACCAGTAAATCTCTGCCATAGTTTTGCATAAAGGCATATCCAAATGGGGAAACTGAGCATTATATTATATTTTAGAAACATATGAGAAATGAAAGTGTCAGAAGTGACAAAAAAAGGCTCTTTCACCTGGCAAGGGATACACATAAAATCAAAGCATGCCACGAAACTGGATTCTCTGATACATTTCAAAATGGGGGAAAAAAACAGCAGATTAATGTTGTTTGTATATTTTCTGCAGTCCTGCCATCACCTTGTACTTAACTTTAGCCATGAAACGATGGCAGAAGCAAACTTAGTAAATATTTATTTAAATCTAACACATTAAGACTAATCCCCTCAGTTTTCCCCTTTGTTTTCCTTTCACACAAATGTGAAAAAGTTGGCACATGTAAAGTTTAATTCACTAGTGCTAACCCGAAGGGATATAGAGCCATTTCAACTTATAGAGGTGCTTGCATAAGCAGTTACAAAAGAATTGTATTTTTGCTGTAATATGGGAGAATAGTTTTAAACTTTGAAGTGTGGTGGCTCTTAATCAACTGGTGGAACAGAGGTCTTTGTACAAAGGCCTGACTCCATCATTTCGCAGCAAGAATTTTGTACTGAGATTTCTGTGTTGCAACCAAGAGCCAACAGATGTTTGGTGGAGTTTCGCTGGATCAGCTTTACGTCAGTTCAGACAAAAATAAGTGAAATAACATGGTCCAAATCCTGTTGTTGTTGTTGCTTTTTTTTCTTTTGCATCAGCACAGCTTCTTTAATAGTTAACATTTGTACTCCCTGGAATCATGCCATGCGTCTTAACTCCTCTTTGCCCAATTTATGAGATACGCATGTTGCATTCCTGTGCCAAAGCTGTGAAGTAGGGCTCTCTTGTGTTTCAAACATGTCTTCTAGATACCCATTTCTGAGTGCAACAAGATTTCTGCTCCTTTCTGCTCCATTTTGCTTCTTCAGCAGATCTCCAAGACTTGAGAAAATAAAGCAAGCCAACGCCTTCCCTTATATCGATTTATAAAGGATGGCCTTAATTCAGTCTTTCAAAGAACTCTGTGGGTTCTCAATGAGGTCCTTACTATGACAGTTTTTTTCCTGCAAAGCTGCCTCATCATACCATCTATATGTTTCAAAGGACAAAGTGAATTAAGCCAGGTCTCTTCAGAGCACTGGCCTCTTTTTTTTTTCTAATCTACTTCAGTTCTCAGGACCTAATAAGGCTAGTCGTGCATTCACACATGGTATAGCCACCTTTATTTCATTGTGCTACCTGTGAACATTGAAAAACTTGCATTGTCACACAGTTATGTTGTTTGGGATTTTTCCTTCAAAAGTGTAACTGGATCTAAACTGATATGCTTACATTGGGCTATTGACACCTACAGTCATTAGTAATACAGCAGAGAAAATTATTACTCTTTTTAGTTACACAATTGCAGTTAAAAAAAGGTGAACAATCTTCTGCTACATTGAATTAAAAATGGACTTTTTTAGTGTATTTTTCATTGAAATATTGTATTTTGTTCTCAGATTATGTACCTCCATCTTTAAAAAAAATATAGACAACTCACCAGCGAAAAATGTTATTTGAAAAGGAAAGTCAAAATTATTCATTAAAAAAAATGTCAAAATGAGCAGTTGGTGTTTCTGAAATGAAACATTTCAGGTCTTTTTATACCACTTCTGTATTTTTTCAGTCGTAATTATTTGACAAATTACACGCATTGGTGTGAACAATTTTGGTCACTTTAGAACCATACTTTCAGCAACTTTTCAAGTAATTGAAAAAAAACTGAAAAAAAGTTATAACTGCTGTTATAACAACAAAGGATGGAAAAATTTTCACTGCAAAATGGAGCAGAAACAATAGACACAGTCAAAACAGCTGAATAAGAAACAGTATTTCTATTTCATGAAAGTAATCCAGTAGGCATTTTCCAAGCTGTCTACAATTAACAGTCACGAGTGGTCTATAGCTATGTCTAAAAGCAAGCCTTCTAGCACCTCACATAAAGTGTTCCATCATCTCCAAGGCTGAGGTTCCTCTCTCGCATTTGGGTCTTCTATTCCGTATCCCCGCATCAGTACATTAGTGACTTCTTTCTTTATCAGTGCTCATTCCATCTTCTATGCTTTCTGAAAATGTCTAATGTAGTAAACATAATTACGTAAATAGGGCTTCAAACGTTTCAGTTAACTTTTAGTCTTGGATATTTTCATTTGCACCAGAAATTTCAGCCTTTTTGAAAATGGTGTATGTTCTCCTGTGAGAAAGTCTGATTTAAATTCATCTGCATTTTCTGATTAAAAAAATAGTTTTGATGAAGTTTCTCAGCTCACTGTAATCAAGTCAGAACAGGGTTTCTATAGTGCTACAGTTAACATAAAGACTTAACATTACATTTCAGTGATAAAAAAATGTTGGTCACACTAGTCATATAAAATAAAGCATGTGCATAAATCTTTGTAGGATCAGGCTACTTATAAGACAAGTTGCATCTAATACACCTGTTCAGATAAATTTATCCATACATAGGCAGATAAATGCTACATATTAGAATGATACTATAAATTACCGTCTTGTACCTCTGTGTTCTTAAACCTTAAAAGACATAATTAGGTATTAATGGTCTGAGACATGGCATAAATGTCTGCTCATAATGCACCAAAATTGAGCACTACAGCATTTTCCTTCTAGAAAGGAGCTGCACAGTATTTATACTATTTCCACACATATGAGGGAGAGAGCAATGTCTTCTGTTCATCGACTGAACAGGCAGAGACAGCAACAAAATAAACTTTTCTTCTCATACAACCTGCCAGAAGGCCAACAATCCAGTTCTTACACAGAGTTCATATTCTTACAAGTGAAATTGTTTATCATTGTCTCACATAAGCAGGTTTTCTTTAATTTCTAAGATTATTGATAAGAATATTATCAGTAAGAATGTAAGTAATTCTGGTTTTGTAGAAGCTTCTTTATTAATCTGTCTTTCTGAGAGATTACGACCCTGATGAAGGCTTCTCATGGGAAACTGAAGTGATACAACCAACAAATGATGCAGCTAAAAATGACTGTCAGGGCTTGAACAGAGTATCTTAGATAGGTCTCAGCCAAGAACCCATGGAAAAATTTATTACAATTGGTTATACACTTTGTGCTATCTAAGTGTGAATATTTTCTGTTTTGGTAAAAACGTGTTTGCTTTGTCACTAAAATTCTGCATGGTTTTGGTGGCTAATTTTTATGATGGCTTTTATTCTGGAACACTCCTCTCCCCAACAAGACCTGTTAGAATCACTGTGCTACTCATACAACCATGACTATGCAGTTTATTTAAATCTCACGCTAGTAAAACCTTTCTAAAGCATTGCACCGTTATTCAGCTCATGGAAAACCAAGAGTTTTTGAAATACTCAAAAGAGTCAGACTTGGGGTGGCAGGGGTTAAGGATGATCAGAAGTATCTGTAACTTTTCTGTATTTCCTATTTTATTTATTGCAAATTCCATTCAATTGGTTACAAGCAGACAAAGAACGTAACTGGTGAAATTAAAGAAGCTCTAAAACTAACATAAAACAGCCATTTTAACTTGAAATGACTAAGTTGTATATCTAGCCCCTTCAAGGCTAATGCCAGATGCGTATAGAGGGAATGTGAAGTCTGAAAATGCAGCTCATAGACTGGATGCTGCCCTTCCTAAACCACCTGAAGTCATTTATACAAGCAAATGGTAAAAATTAACACATTTGTGTTCATGTAACTACAATACAGGTTACAAATGAAGCAAGTAACAGAAAAATCATGCAGTTCCACTAACTTGCTTGTAGCCCTGCAGAACATGAGATAATAGGGCCAATGGCTCGCACCACCCCAAAAGTGAACAAAGCCACAGTTGTGGTGCTTCACAACTGGGTAACTCCAGAAGAAAAATAAAAAGAACAGGATTTGTTAGGTTGGCATCATTCTTCATGCTCATCAAATTGTTTAGAGAGCTTAGCTGAAGCAAAAAGTGAAACACGATAGCAGCTGGTGCAAAAAGATCCTTAAACAACATTTGAGAGATGATGTACATGAGAGAAAGAATGGCGTTTTGGCTGGGGAAGGGAGAATTGCAACAAAGACCTCAATTTATTTTTTGCCATTCTACCTATTATACCTAGGATTACTGCAGAAAACAAAGAAATAATGGCGCTGTTCCTTCCAAGTGCAAAGCGTGACTGACTGCCTTTCATTCTGCTCTGTTCCTTCCACAGATTAATGCCCAAGAGTTACGATTATGTTTTCACACCAAAGTATACATAGATTAATAAATCAGCAAATAAAAATGATCATCTGTGGCAAGGCAGATGTTAACAAAGCGCTTCAGCTACAGAACTGAAATCGATACCAAAAACATTTGCAAACAACTCTAGGATTGGCAACTGTCGAAAGAAAAGAGATTAATACTTAATGCTGGTATTTTTCTCTAATTCAGATGCATCCAAAAAAGACAAACCATATTCTCAGGGATGGGCATAGGGTGGATATACTGAAGTAACACTGTGTAGAAACTATAATAAAAACACTGTTGAAGAACTGATCCCAGATGACATGCTATTGAATATACTTGGATGTAAATGAGCTGACAAAAAATAGATAATTAAATATAGAATTAGGCCTTGGAATTTGTTGCTGGAGGGCAGTACTGAGGATGCAACTAATTTTATGAGCCATTAGCAGGTGTGAGCTTGTGAGCAAGAGAAATGTATTTTACATCCCTTGTTTCTCAAGGGATTTACAAGTACATGCAATTTAGAGCAAGATTTCTTTCTTTCAGTTGGATTCTTCTCATACTTCAAGTTACATGTGTGCATTTTACCAGTTAAGCCTTTATTCTTCCTTGATTGTGTCTGCTAAAGGATGACACAGGAAAAATGTCAGGTGTGTCGCTATTGTACACCTCACATAAAGTATTACTTTAAACTGATTAATTTCATGCAAGTTGAAAAGAGGGCTTCTGTATTTCTGCTGCAGGGTGGACTGTTTTTGATTATTTAATGCTTTCTGAGTGGATTTCTATAAATTCAGGGGAAAAAATCTTAGGCCTTGTGAATCCTTAACTAAGAGGTGGGAGTACCATTGCTTCCCTTCCCTTCCCTCTAGTCCTCTTCCCCCAAGCCCCTATAATACTAGTCCAAACTTCATTTTTACTGAATCTGAAAACATTTGTGAATTTGGGACAGTTTCCAGCAAATAGTAGAGTGTGTCATTCTGCAGGACTGAAACAATGACACAGTAAATATTTCCAAAATGAAGCATTGATACTTCACATTTAAATTATGCTCTTTCTTTGTTCCTTTGTTTAGAAACTGACCTAATTTGAAAGGGTCAGAAGCATTGAGAGAAGCCAGAAAATTGAGCAATATTTAATATTTTTTTTTGGCACAAGTGAAATTACATTTTTCCCATATTTTGGCTGGATGACCAAAAAAAAAAACCCCAAACCACTATTAATGTGTTCTTAATCTACACAGAATATTTTCCATGTTACATAATAATTTGTAATAATGAAATAATTTCTATGTAAAACAGTTACATAATTGCAAATCAGGTGTTCTTTTTCCTTATAGGGTATTAATTTCTATGTATATACAGTTTTCTTTTGTGTATGGGAATAGCTGAAATCATTTATGTAGATGAAGACTTTAACCTCAGTAATGCTTTCCATGTGCACCACGTGCTTTTCTTCATGTAAAGACACACCTTGGGATAGATGAACGAATGCTTGAGTTAAAGCAGAACTTTACAGGTTTCTATATGCTTCTAACAGCACCTATTAAAAAGCTGTATAGAAATGAAGCACTCTGTGCACAGAGTCTTGTCTTTACAGTTTAAAAAGGTTCTCTCAATTTTACAAATTTTTTTTTCAAAGGATCAAAAGTGTGTAGGTGCATTCTGGGCTACTCTTTTCAAGTTGAAGGTAGAAGGCCAAGTTCTGAATTCAATTATACATGTAAAAGGGTAAAAATAGCTGTCTAAAGTTAATATGCATTCCACTTTGCCACTTAAAGTTTTAAAAGACTTGATCTGTAAGTGACTTTAAATGTGCTAAAAATCATTCAGAGACTGAAGCCTTCATTCAGTTTCAGGCTGACACTAATTTTTATAGATATTAAAAAATGGCATAATAGAAAAATGCAATGTACATGGGCTTTATATAGCACATAACTACAGCTGTAGTAAGGTCAGTTTTTCTTAGTGAACCATGGCATGTTTCAACTTTACAGTGGTTTTTTGAATTTGCAGTTTATATGATTTCAAGTACAAAACATGGATGTAAGCAGCAGGAATACAGCATGTTATTGCACTTACCTTGTGGCTTCACCTTGATGCATCTTTCATATATTACATTATTATCCTTATATTACATTATTATCTCTAGGACACAGGCAGGGACAACCTTTGGGTTCGTATACTCCACTCATCATACTGTGGAAAACCTGCTGCATTTAACAATCAATCCACAGAAGAAAAGACAGTGGAAATGAAGAGAAGCAAAGTAATAAGATTACACCATTTATAGTAGTTACAATCTTGCAAAGATGTGCTCATTTCTAGGATAAGAATAAGCACTCTCAAGGAACATGAAAGACTCTGGGAGAAGTAGTTGCCGTGATGAAGAGAGTAAGTCTGAGAAGAAAAAACAGCAAGTTCCTCCAGGGAATTCTAAACCTACTTCTTCTCCCATAATTAAGTGAAGCTGGCGTTAACAGTGCTGATACTAAAAATGAATAAAGGTTCCCATTAAAATGAATGTTAAAACTCCCTTTCCTTGAATCAAGAAATAACCTCCTGCTGGGGCTGGGATCACGTTAGTGAAGTGGGACAACAAAAATATCATTGTGAAATGTAGGTATGCACTATAAAATTGTGACCTTATCAGGATATATATTTTTTTTTTCCCAGAAGTAACCTTTCTTCTTTTTGACCGTGTGAAAAGTAGATAAATTTTGGTTTTCTTTAGTCATTAGAGAAACATCTAGCAGGACAGCAAGAATTCTCTTACAGAGCTGAACCAGGACCATCTCAGGTAATTATCCCCTCTTCCACCACTAGACCAGGCAGGGGCTGGACAAAGCAGCAGGTCAGCAGCTCTCTCATATGCAGGGAAATCAGCCAGACCATGGGGATGTACATGGGGGCTACTGGAGACAGACCACTGCCAAGGGCAGGGAAGTAGGACTGCAGTATAGGGATCTGCAATTAGCACCCAAGCCGACTGGCAACACCCTTGACTTCTGGCTAATTTCCACTTCTATTTCTCTCACCTTCCTGTGCTCTCTTTCTGCTCACCTTCAGTATCTAAAGCTTGTGCCTGGAAAGGAAAGTGTTAAGTTTTAGAATAAAATAAGCAAAATACACCTATCCATACAGACACGTAAGAATCAAGACTGTTTGATATATACTAGTATAAAATATCATAAATCAATAAAAGTATACACAAACAGTTAAAGAGGAAGAGATAAAGACAAAAAAGCAGGCATACAGAAGAGTAAGAGACTACAGTAAAGGGAAGCCAAACATGAAGAAAATACAGGAAACATTGTCTTGCAGATATTCTTTTGAGAGAAATCTTTTAGTTTTCTGTCCTCTTTCTCAGTAAGACACATGGCTACCAGAAAGATCTAACTGGAAAGCGTAACACTGCCTCACCTATTATTTTTGTCTGTGAGAAATGCATGAGGAATTTACTCAGTTGGCTGGGAGTCTTAAATCTCTTGGCTGAGACAATGGGAATCTCAGTTGCATTGTCAGCTGGATGATACATACTGCTGACCATGGCTATGAAACCAACCTAAAGGTGGAGGGTGATGGTTGTCAGTAACTGCATTACTCCTCTGTGACAAAAGCATGAACTTTGGGGCTCTTCTGAGACACACAAACATTCTTGCACAAATGTGTGGGAGCAGGCCCACTCTGTGTGCAAGAGAACTAGTTTTTAATTGTACTTTGCAATGAAGAGGGAGTCAGCCTCTCAGATTTCTCCTTACAGGGATAGTCTTTGATTAAAACAAGATTTAAGTATGCAATCTTTAATAAGCAAAGTACTGGGCAAATGATTTTTAAAATATCACATACCATGCCACTGTATGTATGTTATTCTTGGCTAAGTTTGCTTATGATTTGAATCAAAATATTATGATAGATTTTCCTATGAGATGACAATCCAGATCATTTTGCATTATACTGTGTGCAAAGAGCTGGGAAACATGAGAATAATCTAACTATGAGAATAATCCAATACACTTTTAATCATAGTAATTTCTTAATATTAGTCATGGTTATAGAACATCCTTTCCCCTAAGAATTCCTAAGTTTATCCAACACTATTAGAAACATAATTTACCAGAATAAACCAAATTCTTTGCATTGTGGGGTATTGCCTGAGCCCTTCCCAAACATGTTCATGGATGACCAGAGCACTGAGTCCACCGCAGGGTCAGGAGACCCATACACATTAATATGCAGCCCATGTTCTTCGGTCTTACTGGAACCGCTGTCAATCGTGTCTGCTGTGCAGTCTACAGAGATGCTTTTCCATGGCTTTCTAGACAAGGAATTGGAGAGGCACTTTGCTCCACACAGCACAGAAAAGAGTAACCCTGGCTGCAGTTTCGCTCAGGCACACCCAGAGGCGCAACTACTCCGACTTTGGCTGCAGAAATGATACAGAAACACAACCGCCCATTAGCAGATTGCAGAAACCCTGTGTAATGACAAGCTAAGTATCTCACACATCTGGAAGCATGTGGAAAAAAAAGTTAGGTTTTCCTTGGGGTTGGTTTGGTGTGGTTTTATTTTAAAGGGCATAATGAGTTGTGGTGTGCAAGCATCACCAGGGAGGCCCCATCCCATCCATTCGAATGGAAGTGAGAGTTTTCAGAAAAGCATTGTTCTGCTAGAAATCTATTTGCCCATTCCCACTGCAGTGAATAGCCCTTCATTCCAGCAGGAATTTGTGCTGTCGCTTCAAATGTTATGCATATAAGTTAATTTCACACTGCTTCAGGACTTTTTTTCAAATGACCAAAAGGGTTAAGAACAGAGAAGTAAATGCTTGCCAAACACCCCAGTCTAAATGAAGAGTAAAGGGGTTTTTTGTTTGGTTTTTTTTTTCCATGGGGGAAGGGTGGGTGGGTGCACAACAGCCAGAAAGAGACAGAAATATGGTCTGGAAATAAAGTACAATCTTTTGCATTTCTAGTGCTCAAAGATGCTTTTGAATAGTATTGCTGTCAACTGTGGAAAACCATATTTTATGGAAAAAATATGCCAGTAATAACAGTTTTACAAGAACTGAGACAGAGTGTCCTATACACGTTTATTCAATATTATTCAAGATTAATTGTTTGGAGCATCATGCCTTCAGGAGTGTTCTCAGCACTGAGAGCCAAATATAGCCTTGATATCATGAAGTCAAATTTCCTTTTGTACCACAAAGTCCCCAGGATGCCTGATTACAACAGTGCTGAATCTGGCACTGGAAGATGTTACCTACAGACTGGGCACAGTTCTGCTTAAATATGACAGACTGCATTTGCTTCCTTAACCTGCATGAATCGATGTACATATTTTGGTGATAGACTTTCAAAACATTTTATTTTAAGCAGACTTAATGCCTTTTGTTGCTTTGGAATGAAAATAAATTAAAATATTACAGCAGATGACAATTTGATTATAGTTGTTACAAATAGGATTTTAAGGGTTGCACTCTCAGTTACACTATGGTACCATTATACTTCCTGCCCATCCTAAGAGTGCTTTAAACTTGGCATAAATGTAATTATGAGATGTAATTTGCTTTGACTGTTAACTATAAAAAGGGATTTATCTACATAGGACTCATCTATACAGGGAAATGGAATAATTATACCAAATTAAAACATCTACCTGGAATGTTGCATCAGCAAAGCCATACTACTATAAATTATTGTGCTACAATTATGCTTATCAGTTTTCTTCTGTAAAAAGGCTCTTAGCATAAATAAAAATTGGGCTCTAATGATTAATTCAGTACTATATTTATCCAGGTTTATTTCTATGGTGGAATTTATTGGTTTCCATCCAATCAAAACAACAAAGGGACTAACAACAGAGTAAAAGACAAGGCTTCAAAAGTATCAGCAGAGTGGGAAAACTGTGGTTTTTTTTTCTTTAAACTAATTGTCATACAAATCTGTTTGTGCACTTTTGGACAAGTCCCTGTGTACCACCTGAGCAATCCCAAGTCCCAGTCCCAGAGCAAACTGGCATGAGAACGGTTTTGTACTAGCTGAGGATTAGACTCACAAAACTTTGAAGAGTCCTCTCAGTTATGTTGGTTTGTACAGCAAAATATCGATGAATTTTGAACATCCAACACAGCTAGCAGCTTGCCTCTAGTAACTCTTCGCCTGAATTCTGTTTTGTTTCAGATACAAATTAATGAGGCCAGTTAATTGGCTAAAATAGCTGGAGACTGGAAGAACATACTATTGTGAGCATCTGATAAACTTAGCCATGCGTAGCTCTGAGAGAAACTGCTGTTCGTGCTCACCATTGAAGAAAACTTTGAAATATTACACTGTATTGCAGAAAATATGGGGCTTATATGGAACCTGCTCTCAACAGATGTCTCAGCAGCAGGTATGGTATATACAGCTATTGGGTATTTTCCATTAAGTTTTGCAAGGATAATGCATCTGAAATGAAAAAGCATACCTAGAAGCAAGACTCTCAAGCCAACTCTTTCAGCCTTCTGTATTTTGCTGTCAAAAATCTGCTTTGGGGATACATCCATTGACTTTCTGCACATGACACTAATGTTCTGTGCTGAGAGGCAGCGAAGAAACTGTGTTTCCTGGAAAAGCCACCTTTAATTTTGTGACCTGATTACAGCTTGCTCCAATTCTGAGACAGTCCTTAGCTGGACTCCTGGGACCTTAAGTGAAGAAGGTGTGAATTCCCTCGGGAGCGGACACCGTGTCCTGCCACCTCACTTCCAGCAGCGGTCTCTGCCTGTGGCTGTGGCGTGCCCGCTCCCTCCAGACCGGCTCTGCCCTAATCGATGGCAGCCTTACCCAGAGCAAAGCTATTCGCTGTGCCACAGCCAAGAATCCCTGCAGGCCTTAGCGTGACAGAACCCCTCCCTGCTGCCCTCCGGACCCCTGCAGGCCCCTCTGTGAGGGCTGCACAGGGCCATATTTGGTATTCCTCGGCGACTTCTACACAGGGCTCACACTTCTCCCAGCTGGTTTCAGACCCCTTAGCTCTGCCAAAGCCTGCCTTCCGATACACTCCTCTCTTTATGGGCTTAGGATGCGGTCTGCACCTTTCCCTACCCGTACGCTCGATGTTCCCCTCCGGCAGCCGAGACACCAGCCACCTTGGGAAGGTGCTGTGGGAATGGGTGTCCCTGCCGGGCACCTTGGTAGCGACCGGGTAGAGCTACACACGCCTCTAACGAGGGGTTAGCCAGCAGCAGAGCGAGCGACGAGGGGACAACGGCGGGAAAGTTCACTGTGGGCAAAACCATGGAGCCACAGCTAAGCGCCCGCTGCCCGGAGCCCATCGGCCCGGCGACGGATCCGCCGCGTCCGGGCTCCGCAGCGGGCGGGCAGTCCCGTGGAGGAGGAAACGGCCCGTCCCGCTGAGGACGGGGTCGCGCCGGCCGGGCCCCCGGCCCCTGGGGGAGCCTAGGATCCCCTCCCCCGCTCCGGCGGCCGGGCGAACCCGAACGTCCGTGACCGCGCCCAGCGCCTGGCGGAGCAGGCTGCCGCCAGTCCCCTGTCCTCCACCGGTGATCCCGCTTGGGGCATGCGCTGCTGACCGGTCCCCAGGCCCGGGATTCCTCGGCCGCCAGGCTCCCCTCTCCAGCCGGCTTCCCGCTGCCCCAGGGGGCCGTGGCTGGCGTGTACCGGACAGCGGCTGGGAGGACGCTTGGCGGAGCCTCCCTTCCCTGCAGGGCGAAGCGGGCCGGGGGTGGCGGAGGCGGCCGAGGCGGCTGCTGGGGAAGGCAGGAGGCGAGGGGAGCAGGCGGGATCTGGGGGCGGGCGGTGAGTCAGGCCGGGCCGCCGGGGAGCGCGGCGCCCCCGACCACGCTCGGGGCGGTGGCGGGCAGGGCCGGGGGAGGGGGCGGGGCGGGACGTACCAACAGCCCCCGGGGGAGGACACCGTAGCACCCCCTCCCACTAGCCGCCCGCGCCTCCCGCGTTGCCAAGGGGAACCCCCTGGTGCATGGGCGCGTCCGCAGCGCGGCGCGGGAGAGGCCGGGGCGAGGCGACTTGTCCCGGGGCGGGTGGAAAAGGGGGGAGGGCGGGGGTCGGGGTAGACGCGCACCGCACACGCCTCCCCGTCCCCCCCTCCCCGCGGCGGGGTGGTGTGGCCCGCTCTAAGGAGGGCGGGGAGTGGCGCGCAGCGCCTCCCAGCTCTGTGGCATACGCACCGGGTGCGGGGAGCGGCGGCTGGTCGGGAAGCGGGCAGGCGGGCGGGTGGGCGTCGTAGCGGCGGCGGTGGCTGGGAGCCCAGCCCGGAGCATGGCAGGGGCCGGAGCCGGTACGGAGGCTGCCGTTCGTTTCCTCTCTTCGCCGGCTCCTCCCGCCCGCCGGGAACTTTTTCCAGCGGCCGGCGGCGGTGCCTCCCCCCGGTGGTGGTGGCAGCGACGGAGGCAGCAGCGGCGGCGGCTCCGCTCGGCGGTGTCTCCCGGGCCGGGGCTGGGGCTGTTGGGACTGGTTTTTTCTCGCTTCTGCTGCAGTAAGTGAAACTTTTTCCCGTTGGTGGCCGGGGCAGAGCGAGGGGGCGGGTGGAGCAGGAGGGAAACCCGAGCCCCGGTAGCGCCGAGGGACTCGGCCGAGTTGAGGGAAACTTTGTGTGCGCGTCTGGCGAGGAGGGGTGGGGGTTGCTCGCCGGCCGCCCTGCGGACGGGGGAGGCGGGTGGGACATGGGGTGGCGGAAACTTTTCCCGGTTGCGACTGGGGAGCAGGGAGGCGGGGCAGGGTCGCAGCCGGAGCCTGCACTGCGGAGACCCTTGGGCGCTTTTCCTCGCCTTCTTCCCGAACAGCCCCCGCTGAGCGCCGCCGCCGGCCTGGCCGGTAGGAGTGGGTCCCGGGCGGCCGCGGTGGGGCGGGCAGAGCCGTTGTGCCGGCCGTTGGGTCCGCTGGCTGCGGCGGGGACCGTTACTGGCGCGCGGGGCCGTGCGCCTCCGCCGAGTGGCTGGGGCGGTTGGCTCTGCGGCGGCCGCAGCCCGGAGCGGGGCGGCGGGGAAGTTTTGTCCGCTGCCCGTCCGGGGCTGGGGCTGGGGCTTCCTCCCGGCGGGCGGCAGGTTATCCGCCGTCATTCCCGTTCTGACCGGCGGGTTTTCGCTCGTTTGCGGAAATCCGAGGCTGCTCCCCCCCACACTATCCCCCGCCCCATCCTGTGGGAAGGATCGAAGGGTGGGTCTGTGTGTTCTCCGGTGTGCTTTGGGGGAGAAAGAGCACGCACTTTGCTTCTGCTGATGTTGGCTTGCATCGTTGTTTCATTTTAATTAGGGTGGAATCTGTGCTGGTTGCGGTAGGCTTCCGAGTTTAGATCGCTTATGTCTGCTTGTGAGGAGGAATGTTTGTACTCTACATCACCCTCATCCTGAGAAGCTGCTACTGGGGGCACTGCGGTGCGGGGCCCTCATGTGGCTTAATGTGACCGCTTGTAGGAAAATACCAGCACACCCCACCCCCCACTCCCACCCCCCTTTCGTGCTTTTTCCTGTGGAAGACAAGGAAGAGACGTAGTATTTGGAAACTAAATTAGAGCGTGATTTAATTTTTTTTTTTTCTTCACTGCATGCAGTGTAGTGTGTGTAGTGTCATTTTTACAGCAGTGAAAGACGAGGAGGAAAAAAAAGTGGGCTTGGGCAAGAGCACATCGAAAGCCATCATCCTGCTGTTGTATTCCCAGTGCAGTAATTAATAGTTGGCAAGGGTATTTTATTATAGGATACACCGTGTCCTTTCTCTCTTGAAGGAAGGAGGAACAAGTTAGAGGAGGTAGTCTCTGGAGGTTCATGTGATAAAAATACCGAAGAACTTGAAAGCCTTGCCACCGTGAAGCAGTTGTGTAGTACCTGAGAAATGCATTTTCAGGGAGGGAATTGAGGCACTGCTGCTGTAAGATTGTGCACTTGCATGTAATAGTCTCCCCCCTCTGGCAATGATGTAGCTTTCAGAAGAGATAATTATTACTAATTTAAGCTTAAACACATGCATTTGCTGAAAAGGAATACTGTTAAGTTGTGTATGCTCTCTGTCCCAAAGAAAGGCAGCTATGGGAAATACAGGTGAATCTTCATCTACATAGGATTTCTTTCAGAGTAGAAAGAGTAATTCACTGTCATTCCTTGATCTGATGGTGAAGCTATTACCGTTTCAATTTACCAGGAGTCAATGTGTTCACATAAATTTTGATAATAGGACAAATTTAGTCCTAGTGAAGTTGAATAAAAACTGTAATAGTTGTTACATCACAAGAGTTCTGTGAGATGAAGTGACTGCCTTGTTTGCCAGAGAAGATTGGGATGCCTCTTTAGAGAAGTTTAACTATATGTTAGAGAAGTGATCTAAAAGTTGAGCTGCTTATGCAGAATTTTTTTGTGTTGCTTAGTCCTGGCTACAGGACTAAGTCTCTAAATTGATGACTTTCTTCTTTTTTTATTAGGTCATCAGCTGTTAAATTAAGTTCCTTTTTGAAAAAAATGAAGCAGGATCTATTGCCTTCTTTTCTTGCACGTTCTCTAGAGCTACTTGGCTGAATGTTTTAAAAAGTGTTAAAGACCTATTTTTCTTTTAAATACACTGAACAGTTTAATTTCCTATGCATAAAACTGTAGAGCTTTTGGTTGATAACAAACACTTGTTAGACAGTATTTGGTTTTATTTGTGATAAATTAACTGTTCCATTATTAAGAAGATGCCACATTGCAAGACCATAAGGCATCAAGGCTTAGCTTCCATGGAGCTGGCAAACTTCGCACTAGCAGTTTTTTCTTCTCCCTTTGTTCAGGGTGATTTCTGCACTTCTGCAGTGATGTTGCAGACTTGACATAACCTTGCTAAGCTATTTTTATATGTAAATATGAAGATAATAGTAACAATGAAGTTAAGAGCATCCACGTGCTGTGTCATGTAGTTGGTTACAATTTTAGTCTTGATTAGTGTAATTCAGATGTCAGTCTTACCAGATGCATTTTGGTGTATGTGAACTAGACTAATAATGCTTCAGAACTTCTTTCAAAAGTGGGAATGCTGTGTTGAAGCAATGTTCTGTAAGTGCAAAGTTTTGAAGTGAAATCTGTGGATAGAAAGAGAAACTGAAGAAACCGCTAGTGACTTTTGCACTGTGAAGTAAGAAGCAGGGAAAATGCCTTTTCTTCAATATGCTAGTTTTAAGATGACTTTTTTGCTGGTAGCTGTCACAGGTGATTGTGAAGGAAAAATAATGTTTATTGTAGTTTTGGAGTGCTCTTAAATATGTGCTGAGTATGATTATGTGTTGACGAAACCCAAAGGTGCCGACTACTTTTGTTCAGCATTCTTCTTACTGCTTGGTCAATTTTGATAATGGTAGCAAAAGGAAGACTGGAAAATGGCACCACAAAAAAACCTGCCACTAGAAAAACTTCAGCATAAACTAATTTTTTTTAATGTAGTCATTGTAACTGACAGCTAAAAATGATTATCTATAAATCCTCAGAGAAGTATTTAAAAAACGCCCCCAACACTAAAAACAAAAAACCTGAAGGGGAAGAAAAGGAATGTGTGCAGAATCTGAAATAACAGCAACTTTTGTTTTTTATTAGAAATAAGCCTGCTTTAATAATAAATGTGCTTTAAAAATACTCTTTTTAGTGAAGCAAGACTATCAGGTTTAGCTTACCATTTACAAGTAGATCTTCCACTTCTCAGTCAAACTGTGTGATGCAATGAAGTATGCACTAAAGTTATAGCATACAGTTTTGTGTGGCTTTGGACTATGGGAGATGTATGGTATCTGTAAGAAACATTATCATAACCTTTAATCTATATAATAGCTTTGTATATGTTGTGGCAGATATTTTTCAGATATGCTGTATAGGAGGACCTGGAAGGGTTTGATTATGAAAAGGTGGGTAAATATAAGTATATAGTGTACAATATATAAAAATGGAATTGCAAATTAACAATTAAATTCCTGAATAACTGTTGTCCAGAACTGTCTATTTGACCAGCATTTTTTATTTTCAGGTTAAGTCATAACAAAAATACGAGTTCATGCAAACTACATTACTAGCTTGACATCTGGTATAACTAGCTTGTGGTAGAGTATTCGGAAAGATGACAATGTATTATTTTTCCTTGTTGTATGTAAAGGGCAATGATGATAGTTTAGAAATTCCTGTCAGTATGTGCATTTATTTTTGGAAATAGTATGGAGAGAAATGCACTTGTAAATAGGCATTAGGTGAGCCGGTAGGACAATAGGAAGAGAAGTTTGAATACTACAGAAGGTATATGAAAAGTTGGAGAGAGTGGAATTTTGGTGAACTATCGTAGTAGGAAGGTCCGTGTATAAAACTGCTGTATGAAAAAACAGAGCAACTACACTGGTAGAAATAATAGTAATCTCAACTAGAGGGAGAGTTAAACCTGGTTTGTTTGATAATTAGTAAAAACATGAAGCTGGAAGTTTGCCAAGCCTGTACTTCACGATGACTAATATGTGGTGTGCTGTTTCGGGACCATTCTCAGCTCTTGTTCGCTGTGGTAGGTCTGTTGTGTTCAAGATCCCAATATAAATGTAAAAAAAAAGGTAAAATACAAAATTACATAGATTTTAGTAAAATATATTGTACAGGCTTATAATTCTTGACTGCTATTTAAATATGAGACAAGACAGGTTCAATTACTCCGTAGCTTTGCATGGAAATAGTACAAGTTGGAGTTGCTCTCAAAAGTAGTTAGAAAACTTCAACAGACAGGGTGAAAGCAGGTGAACAGTAAGCGAAGATGGCAACTAACATCTTGGCTTCTCTTGTGCAAGAACTCCCATATATATATAGATGGAAGTGAATTATAATGCTATTTGAGTTGTTACGGTCTGAGCACTTTGAGTATTATAAAAGCATTATGATTATTGTTTAGCCACTTGTGCTACATAAAGGTTGAATGGTCTCTTGATTTAAATAATGTGTTTCTGTCTTGCCTCTTTAAATAACTTAATCTTCTGTTGTGGACTATGAAGATTTTTTGATATTGCATAAAAGAAGCCTATAGCAGGATTTATTTCTTGAAACATGAGAGTTGAGTAACCCATTTAGAAATATGGTCAAATGTAGGTTGTTACTTTTTCCACCCACCTCCTTAATGTAGTATTGCTTACAGGTGATGATAGGAATCAGAGGACTGTTTCATAGCAGGAGAAGCACAGAGCATCTGTACCAGCTGACTACCCCTCAGGTGCTGGTGGTAGAGCTTTTAAGGTATGCAACATCACATCTGCTAGGAAAAGGAGTTGAAGGTGTGTTACTTTGGTAAGCAGTATGTGGGGCTAATGAGTAGCATTTCAAAACGCAAAAAATTAATTTGAAGCTCTAGAATCAGGAGTATAAATCTGTTTTTACAAACAAAATCAGTAGTGAATGGAAGTAGGGTAAAACAAATACAAAACCTTGTGTATGAACTCATAGATAGTAATCTTGTGAAGTGCCAACTACCTGCAGTGGTCTTAGTAAATGTTGCCCTTTTTTAATGTTGATTCAGTTATCTGTTGATGAGCAATAAATTTGGAAGAGTATTACTTTCCGTCCCATGTTATACCAGATTGTTGGAGGTAGCTTGAATTGGTGTCTTGTGGTTGAATGCAGCTTTGTCCAGAGTTCTTAGCAGAGTGTACGGCTACAGAGTTGCTCTATAAGCCTGCAAAGAAGTGAGACCACTGCGATTGCTTGTGTTGCCTGCTGGCTGTGGAGTCCTGATACATTACCTTTTAAAGATGAGCTATACAATGATGGATTACTTTGGCCTAGCACCATTTGTGTTTGTACTTGGGCTTCTTATTTCCAACTTTGAATAAACATGTTGTTTCATATAATCAAGATTATATTAATTTTTTTATCCTGATGACTGCTGTACTGACTGGTATATAGATACTAATGTGGAAGTTCCCATGAAGAATTTTCTTAGGGGCCCAATAATGGAATGCTAACTGAATGGTCAGATTTTCTTGGTTATGTAAAGAACAGCTATGAGTGCAATTATTTCATTACTGTTATTTTGTTATGCCATGTTCTTGGCTTTTCTTGCTGTTTGAAGAGGAGGAGGTGTATATGATCTTTAAAGTAACCTACTCAACCATGTCATTCCATGTGGGTTTTTGTGTGAGTTTGTTGTGTTGTTTTTTTTTTTTTGTAGGGTTAGCCTATCTAAAACAAGGTTTTTGAAAAGTACTTATTTGAAGGACAGTCTTGGTGTCTCATAGACCATAACTATTGAAATGCAGTCATTTGTTTTTATTGAGAGAATGGAGAAGATGATGAATTACTGGATTAGACATGAGATAGGTTCATCAGTCTTTCCTTTTGGAATCGACACTATTCTCCATTCCCAGTTAGAAAGTAGATGGATTGCCTAGAAAACAGTATAACGTAAATACGGGAAGAAATCCCCAGAATAGCTAAGAAGGGAAAGATGTAATAGCTGAATATGGAAAAAAATGCAAAGAAATAGATACAAAGCAATTAGGCAAAAACTTGCAGTAAAAGGCAATGTCAGGAAAAATTATTACTGTATTTCTGTCTAGAAAGTGAGAAGTTGTTAGGTGACAGCTTGTCTTACTCCCCTGGATGTGAAAAGACCATGTAAAATAGTGGGTTAAACTGAGGTGTAGGTATGTAAGAGTAAGACTGGAGGGGGGCTCATGGCCAGTATTTATCTTGTTTCTGGAAAAGCTAAGCCAGTGATTGCTTTCTACACAACTTAGTACAGGGGTGCATGGTAAAGAGCTCGAAGGCATAGCACAGTAACATGCAAGTCATGGTAACTTCCAAGTCATAGTAAAAAAAAAAACTAAACCTTTTTTTGTATTATCCAATAGATGAGTACTTCAAGAGTTATTTTTCTCCTTTTCATTTTTTTCAGGTAATTAACTTTCAGGCTTGGGACAGTTTAAAATGTGAAATCAAAAGCTGATCTTTCTGTGCATGAGTTACCAGTAGAATAAAATTAGCAGTGGGAATAAAAAAAAACAACTTCCAAGCCTTGAAGCTGCAGCTTCTGTCCTCTATCCTTTTACTCGCCTTCCCAAGTGTGGGGAAATGAGGAGACGTTTAGCATCAGAATGTTATCAAGAAGGTAGTGAAAACTAACAAGCTTCCAGACTGTTGTCTTTTTAATCAGTACTACATTTTTCTATTCAGGATTTTTGTTTATTTTCAGTTGTTTTTCAAATAGCATAGAAATAAAAGCAATTTTAATTTTGCAGTACCTTAAAATAGCATGTTTTCTTATTCTCAACATGAAACCTAGCCAAGTGTAGCTTGTATTGAGTTCACTTGTGTAGTAGGATTACCTACAGAAGTAGGTTGTTCTCACTGACCCACCCCCTCACCATCAGATTTTCATTGTCTGGCTTTTAAGATACCTTTGTATGTCTACAGGGGATAATTGTTTTCTCCTTTAATATTAGTCAAGGTTGGTATAGCATAAAAGTTTTTAAACCTGTCCTTAGTGTGTTCCTGGGGTTAATGTGAACAGAACAGAATGTTTTCCTTATGTTGTTTTAGATAGTTAGAAGGTGCTAGTGCTATCACTGTAATGCAGTGGCAGGTGCAGAGTAAGATTGCCATGGAAATGGCAGTGTCCTACCAAAACAAGGTACTTGCTAGAAGTTGAGTGAAGGCTAGTCAAATAGGTCTCCATAGTTAATGTGCATACATATTTGTGGAAGAAATAGATTGACTTAGCTTGAAGAATTTATTAGTTACTTTTAGTTCTGTTGTTTTTACTGCTCCTTTTAAAGATTATAAATTTGTTTGCCTTTTTTTCTGTTCTTAATCCTATTTCGTGTAGGTTTTCTTTGCTTGTATCTGTTGCTTCTTGTTTAATTGTAGTACCACCCATGCTGCATATGATTAAGCTGAAAACTAATTATAGCTTGGACAAGCACACTTAACAACAGCCTATTGGATGAAGTACTGATAGAGATAGAAGATGAATAAGTTGAGATTATGTTCAAACTGGGTAAATAGCTTAATTTATTTTCTCTTCAGTGTACATAATCTGGTAGAACAATAGCCAGTCAAGCATGAGTTGACTTACATCAAATGCAAGGAATGTCTTTGTAATAACAGAGTGACTGAGAGGGCAAAACTTTTAACTTGTATTAACTTGGGGTATTTTGTTTCCCCAAAATTCTTTCTTTAATTTCTCCTACATCACCCGTTGGTCCCTTCCACAATAAAAATATATTTAGTCAGCTCTGCTAAGGATTATTTCTGCAGGTTGAAGAAGCAAAGATCAAGAGCTGTTAATTCCATCTGTGAACGTATTTGTAAAGATCAGTAGTGTTTGCATTATAAAAACGTGCTGCTCTGCCCTTCACATGTAATGCCACTTCTGTGCTTTAAACACTTCAATGTACTTTTGACTTCTAAAGATAAACTTTCTTGAAACAGAAGTAACTTTGTTATTACTTCATTAAGGCACTTTAACATTTGTAGAGGCACTATAGATCTGAAAAAATCATCCATGAGAATTTGATGGTTGTTGGTATACCATTAATGACTTAAAATATTTATATGCGTTCTGTTGGAAGTTTCAATGTGTTGTCAGTAGCTGACATAGCATAAAATAGTCTGTCTCCAGTAACTAGCAAGTGCAGTTACCCATTTATCCAGAATGTCCTGTATAGGAAGAAGTATAATAAGTTCTTCATATCAGTATTTCAGCATTTTGTGGTAACAGAGAGAGTTTGACCCTCTGCATGTAGCTTATATGACAGGAGGTTGGAACTAGATGGTCTTTAAGGTCACTTCCACCCCAAATCATTCTGCAATTCTGTATTTATAAGTAAGACAACTGGTAAGTTCAATAGCTGTAAAACAGTAAGGTTCTTTATTACAACCAGATTAGTTATCACAGTTGATGCATCAGTTTTTGTGTGAATATGTAGTAACTTCTGTTACCTTCAGAAAAATCAGAATGTTACCTGTTGTCAAGAAACAGTTTTGTGTAAGCTTCATGGAAGATCCTTTAAAGATTCTGCTGAGAGTATTCTGCCTTACAGAAAGAGGTGAGCACTGTGGGACTCTATAGGACTCTTAGTGCAAGTTCCCTTGAGTGATACAGCTTGAGAGCTACTGTCCAGCTGTGTTTTCCAGGACTCGGAAGTCATGGCTTAGGTGTGATAAATTGATGTGGCTGTAAATAAGGTGAAAACTGAAGTAAGTGAGGAAAACTAACTCTGGCGCCTCCACAGTGGTTTCCTAAAATGTCCTTGTAGCTGTAGCCAAATTGACAAGATAAAGTTTAGTTAAGTGGTTGAAAAACTGTGTAGTGCTGGACTTAGAAGGTTCTGATGGTGTACACAGTCTATTTGGAGCCTTGTTACTGGTGGCATGCCTTTAAGAATCATTGCAGAGGCAGTTTGCCTGCATTTCAGCCCTTCTTCCTGGTCAATATTGCACTTCCAAGAAGTTTGTATATCCTACCAGGTTGAGGGGGAATTGATATACTGGAAACTAGGGCTGACTGAGTGGGACATCTGCATGCTGGCAGAAACCTTCTGGAACTGAACAAAAGCAAGTGCCAAGTCTTTCAGAGGTAGAATGATCCCATGCAGCAGCACAGACGTTGTGCTAACTGGTGAAAAGCAGCTTTACAGGAAGGAACATAGAGGTCCTTGTGGATCAGTGTGTGCATTTGTGGTGTAAATGTTGAAGTACATGGTCTTCAGCTGAAGGAAGCAATTATTATTGGCTGCTCTGAGCTTGTGAGACTGCATCTGGAGTACTGTGCCCAGTTTTGTGCTCCCAAGTACAAGGCAGATGCTGAGATGTCTGTGGAAGGCCACTAAAATAAGGAGTCAGCAGCATGTGATGTATGAACAGGGGCTGAGAAGTCAGTTTGTTCAGATTTCAGAAAAGTTCAAAGCAGGGGATCCTAATTGCTGGCTATGACTGTTTAATAGGAGGCTAGAGAGAAAATGAAGGTAGGCTCTCCTTAGATGTGCTCAAGGAAAGGATAAGAGGCAACAAACAAATTATAACAAGGAAAATTCTAATAATGTGTTAGCAATGTATTTTCCCACACAGAGAATGAAGCACTGAAACAGGTTGTGGAATCTTTGTCATCGAAAATATTCAGAACTTGTCTATGGTATGACCCTGAGCAACCTGATCTGACTTCAAAGTTGGCCCTCCTTTCAGTTGTGGATCAGATTGGATAACCTCCAGAAGTTCCTTTCAGTCTAAATGAGCCTCATTTTGTGCACGGCCAGGCAGGAGCTAGTATGCTGTAGTTGCTATCTCTGGAAGGGTAGAAGTGGTGGTAAATCTATTTCTATTAAGATTAAAATGCCCAGTGAAGTCTGAAACAAGATTTTCCTACAAAGGAATTTGACTGCTAAAAGCTTACTTTATATAATTGGATCCCATTGCTAACTCCTAATGTAAGTAATAACTTCTGAAGAGTCTCTAAAAGACGGACTTGACTGCATGGCTTCCCTTACTTCAGTAAGTAGCCAGTAAAACCAGTCCCTTACAGTACAGAGCTGAGTGGCAGTGCAACAAATACTGAAAATGTAGTTTGGCAGTAAATAGAGCACATATTATACAGCATGAATGTGCTTGTCTATCAGTTACTTAGGCTTGCTGTCCTCATGCAAGCTCCTGGACAAAAAGGGTTAACCTGCTGGAATGGCTTGCAGTGGAGGGTGGCCTTAAAAGCTAAAAAAGCAGCCAGCAGTGTCAACAATGCGGGGGACAGCAGGCATCTGCATAACTTTGTAATGTAACTGCTAACTCATTAGATTTCCTTATGGACAGCTGAGATTTAGGTGTTGTTTTATGATTCATTTATATTTCATAATATGACTACAGTTGTTAAACATTGGCAGATAACATTCAAACTTTACAAGTAATGGAAGATGTGAAGTTAATGTTTAGCGGTCTTCCTGAGCTTGGGAGACTGTTACTTGTGCAAAGTACAACCTCCATTGTTCTGCAGGCCTCGCTTCTTCCTAGAGTAGGCGTTACCTGGCAAGACAATATATAAAAAGTGGAGGAGTGGCCTGCTTTAGGTATCAGGGGCTTTCGTAGGGGTTGAAGACCTTGTTGCTTCACCTTGGGTATGTGTCAGTATTCCTGGCCCGTTTTAATTCAGGGTTTTTGCTCATACATAAGTGTTTTGCTAGCTTATCTCTTGAATTTTCTGTAAGATCAATGTACACTCATAACACTGAATGCAGTGGGCAGTCCCTCTGAGTGTGCCAGGCTACTTTCTCAATTGAAAGTTGGAACAATATCCATTTTGGCTCAACTTAATTTTTTTGCTTTAATCTTCCTATGTAAAAGTAAAATCCTATTAAAGACAATTAAACTTGTTAATATAACAGTATTTTTCCAATAGTCTTCACTCCAGAATGGCTGAAATGCCCTATATGGTGTTTTTTTAAGTTACCTGAAGCCAGGAGATGACATTTGTGCTTAAAAATTTGTTCTTGGTTATGTTTAGTAAGAATTTCATAGACAATGCTTTTGAATATGATACACCTTTAAATGGCCATAATTTCAGCTTGTTAATACTAGCCAGCATTTTTTTCCAGTATCTGTTAAAAGTTGTTTGGGCCTTTTTTGTTGATTTGTTAAACTATCTTGTGTTTATACTGAATTAACTTAGGTTGCCTAAGACAAAGGAGAGCAATTTCCATACTCTTTGCTTTGACTTTATTGGCTGTTATCGACGGAACAGTTAAAAAAAATCCGTGTCCCTCCTACCTCTACTGTTGAGTTGGTAAAATATGGCTCAGTTCTAGGAAACTTAGCTTAAACCTGATAGTTTTTATTAGACCTTCTGTTTGAACCTACTAAAGTTAAATAATAATTGTGAAATCCAGAAATTGATGATTAATTATTCTTTGGAATCCATAGGTTAAGGAAACTCAAGCTATTGTTAGTAGTGTACAGAGAAATGTAGTCTGAGAAGTATAGTGTATCATGGGAAGAACAGAAAGTACATAGCTGTAGAAAATTTAGTTACTGTATAACAAAATCAGTAGTACTGCTGTAGTATTGCACATGCCTATAAATATAGGCATGGCAATCCACTAATTCTTGATTAAAACGTTATTGCTTCTCAAAGCCAGCTGAGTTGTCCATCATTCCAACAAGTGTACCATGTAGTCTTACAGTTACTATATAGATTCTGTCTGACCATTGCAGCTTATTTGTCCCGGCTGGTGTAAATACTGGGAGGTGCCTGAAGGATCAGAATCACAAAGACTTCAGCAGTTAACAGACCAGCCCAGCTACTTTAGTGCAACATTACTGGCTTCAGGCTATCTGCTGTAGGATTCCCTTAGTTGCAGTGTACAGTTATAACTTTGCTAGACACTGAAATACTTGCTACTTAAGAGAAAATTGTTCATTTCTGAACCTTTAGGTAGTGTACTAGTTGGACTAGTGGCAGAAAGACTTGTTTATGAAGTGGCTTCAGTCAGCTATTGCTTTTGGTGACATGCAGGATCCAATTTTGGTTTGCTAATTCTGTAGGTCATGCATTTAGCAGTATCTGCCAGGTCTATCAGCATAGTGGTTGGTAACTTGACTGTCTTTCAAAAAGGTGTCAACTGAGAGATGGTGTGACAGAGGATTGTGTGTTCTATTTAAGAAAGCTTACTAATTATTGGCTACTAGCTGGTATTTGTACTGATGAGGGAGTAACTGAAATTGTAGTCTTAGCACTTTTGATAATCAGTCAGAGGACATCAGTGTTGCTTAGTGGTTTCATCCATCATGTTTGCACCTAGTTCTCTGCATCTTAATAGTGCATGTGTTTTGTGTGAAGGACCTAGTATTGTTGAATGGAAAAAAGAATGATGATAGTTTTTGAAGTTTGCTGTGTGATTTGGAGACACAGCATCTACTGACCTAATTTGGTGTCTTGAGACCTTTCACCCTTTCTGGGCTGTTGGATGCAGGATGTTATGAAGAGACTAAGTCTGGTCTTTCATCTGGTACATTTTGTGTGTCCATGTTGTGACCAATCATTCTACCAAGGGTAACACTGAGCATTATCAAGAGTGACTAAAGAACTCTGAGAGCAAAGGTAAAGAACGTGCATGCAAGTGCACAACCTTAGTACCTATTCTAGTGAGGGAGAGAGACTTGAATGTGTCTGGTTGCTGTTGAAGGACTTCTCTGACTGCTGAGCTGTCCTTGAGGAAGAAGAACTGTTGAGCCAGAGTCTATTTGACAGAATAAGACTGGAGTTTTTTTTCCAATAGCTTTGATAACTTGTGAAGAGGACTTTAAACTAAGCTAAAAGCTGATGAGTAATGTTAAGAGGGCATACTCAAATACAATAAATGACCCCTGCAACGTGCAGGAAGTCCAACAGGTCTGGCATGAGGTCAGCATGGAAAAATAGGGAAATTCCTCAGCAAGCCTCAAATGTGCAAAGGAAGTCAACAGAAAGTTAAAGCAGGAGGAACATAGAGAACAGTATCTGAGTGTGTAGGTATAGAGCTTCAAAAACTCAAGCTCAGCTGCAGCTGGAACCAAGTAAGGGGTGTTAAGGGTGACAGGGGAGGCTGCTGTAACTACAGTGTCAGCCAAAATAAAAATCAAAGATAATGTGTGCCCACTGCTCAGTGGGGCGGGGCACCTAGTGAGGAACAACATGGAAAAAGTTGAGATGTACAATATCCTGTGATTGTCTGATTTTCATTGGTAACGGCTGCCATGGGGCTTCCCAGTTTTAGAATCTGTGGGTTGTAGCATAACCCACAAACCTGAAAGGTATCAGAGTGCTTGAGACCATGGACTAAAAAAAAAATGCTTCTTAGAGTGCTGAATGTGTTGGCGGATGTCACATTCTGTTGTCTTTGAGAAATCATAGTGAGAGGGGGAAGTTCCAAATGAGTGAAAAAAGGTAGACATGCACCCATCTTCAAGAAAGCAAGATCCAGGGAACTACAGCCTGGTCAGTCCCTGTAAAGATTATGGAGCAAATCCACCTCTGGGCCTTCTCCAGGCATGTGAAGGGCAAAAACAGGTGATTGGGAATGGCTTGAAGGGTGGAATTCACTTGTACAGAATCCAACTGGTGGTTAATCACCAGTTGATACTGGGGCAGATACAGTTTTATGTCTTTGAAGGCAGGATACAGCGTACTAGGTAGGTTGGCAGATTATCCAAAAGTGTACAGTTGCTAATCTGGGAGGTGGGACTGCTACTTTGAGGGACCTCAGCATGCTGGAGAAACAGGTTGGCTGGAACATCATGGAGTTCAGCACTGAGAGTGGGAAGTTCCACATCTGGACTGGAGTAACACTGTGCAGTAGCATTGGTTGTGTTTCAGTGGGCTGGAAGCCAGCTTGGCAGGCACAGGGGTTCTGGTAAACAACAAACTCAGCATGTATCTAGCAGTTTGCCCTTGCAGCAAAAGGAGATTGCTTCATCCTAGGCAGTGCTAAGCATGACACCAGGTTGAGGGAAGGGATCCTTCACATCTGTTTGGCACTGGAACACTGTGTCCAGTTTGGGGCTCCCCAGTACCAGAGAGACATTAAGGTACTGGAGTAAGCCCAGTAGTGGGCCACTGTGTTGAATGGGCGCTGGGGTACGTACAGGCTATTGAAGGAGGCACTTGCAAGGGCTGAGCTTGATCAGCCTGGAAAAGGGAAGGCTGAGGGAAAGAAGCCTTTATTTTATTGCTGCCTGATGAGAGCATGTCAAGAAGGTGGAGGAAGTCTTTATTCAGAGGTGCAGCACAAGAGTGAATAGGAACAGGTTGGGGTATGGAAAATTTGGAGTCAATGTAAGGAAAAAAATCCTTCTCTATGAGGGAGGTAAGATACTGGAGCAGGTGCCCAAAGTGGCTGAGGAGTTAGTCTATGGCCGTATTCAAAACCTGACTAGATGAATCTCCAAGCAGTCTGATACAATTGGACCTTCTTTGAGCAGGACTAGATGGCCTCTAGAGGTCCCCTGTCTCTTACTTGCATGAAATCAGTATTCTCTAAAGCAGCATTAGACCTTGTTTGCCTTTGCCAGTGAGAACTACATTGTGAAGAAACCTGTACCTAGGAGTTCACTTGTGTGTGTTTGTAGTAACTGGTAGGTGTCTTTGTGGGGAATGAGGTATACAGATTATACATATGTTGGAGATGAACTCTTGAACACTTTGGAGACATCACAGGCTTTCTGTGAATGCATTTGCTTTATGAACTGGTACTGACAAATAGTGATTCCTGGTACCTGAGCACTGTAAATGCCTGGGTCTGACAGATGAAGTCAGAATGATTAAGTGAAGAATGTCTTGCTGCTAGTAGTAACTTATACGCTGGGATAGACATGAGCTTTCTAGGTAGGCTAGCAAGGTACGTAATGCAGTTACCCTTGTGATTGATAATGTCAGTGTATATATCGTTGTTTAGCACAATACTGACTTTCTGCCTTATAATAAAAGACAGCAAACAACAGTGATAATCCTATACTGACCACTCTGAATTGCATTTTTGGATTCTGAATGCATTATCTTGTATTTTCATTAGTCTATGTAATGGTAAGTTTATTATAAGGTAGTGCTGAAACAACAGCTATATAACTTGTTTGTTGCACTTGGTGTGTGTCTCCTGGAATACCAGCCCATGTGTGTGATTAGGGAGAAGAGACCGTACTCCCATGACATTGGTAACTCAGATTTTGAAGTGAAGCAGGAATCATGAGCACTAACTCTTCAGACTTCTCTGATACTTAGTACCCAACCCACCACCCCCAATTTTTCTTAAAAATAAAAAAATAAAGTAAAATTAAATACTGGCAGGTGTTACAATAGCATCAAATAGTAGAGTTCCTTTTCTGATTAAGGAACTAGAGAAGTCTGGAGTCTGTAAGGAAGTGCAGGAAGGTAGTTATCTGCCCAAACCTTCAGATAGCAGTCAGTGTGGTCTAGTTAGAACCTGGAGAGACTTTGTATCATGGAAGCTACAGTTCTGAGTGGTACTGGAGGGTATGAGAATCCTGTCTGTTGCATTTCCAGGAGTATGAGGTGTTCCAATTAAGCATAACTATTTGTTGTTGATAGCAAGTTGGAATAAAGATGAATTGGAAAGTTATGGAGAACCTTATGAAACTGAGTGAAGCAAACTGACGTGTAGAAAAATGTTCAGTGATACCCATGAGGTGAGAGATGAGAGTAGTGGAGAGAAGGAGTAAACTATATATATATGTATAGGCTTTGAGCTAGCTACTTCTATACTTGGAAGCAAGACCTTGGGTATGTGATGGTCACTTCCATGAACTGATGTTCTGCAATTGTCTCTAAAAGGGTGTGGTGAGCAAATCAAGTGCTGGAGTAAGATGATAGAATAGAAAATACTCGGCTAACATGTAAATGGGTTGCTTGCCCATTCTTCAAATACTGTTTAGTTTTGATCCCTTGCTTTTAAAGCAAACAGAAAAAAGCCCTAACAAACACCTTGGGGTTGAAATAAGTTCAGAAGAGGGCAACAAAGATCAAAGGTGTGAAAGTGGACTTCTAAGTCAAGTCAGCTAAGATTGCAGTTGAGAAAAGAGACTATTTCTTGAGAGAATGGGAAGAAAAGGAGCAATATGGTGGGCTCTGTGAAATTGTGTGATGTCAACAATGTGTGCACAGATGAACTCTTACAGTGCAAGAAGTAGATGCTCATCAAATTAAGCTAAATGGAGACAAGTTGCAAGCAAAGAATGTGGTTTTTAGAACTGGTAGGTGGCAAGATTGCTGACACATTTGCCAGGGGATGCTGTGGATGGAGAAAGCTTGTGAAGTCAACAGGAGATAGATCAGCACTTAACAATCAACTGAGGGCAAAGCTGACAGGTCAGGTTGTGACAGCTGAAAGTGTTACAAGTAAATATTTGTCCTCAAACAGCCCCACCCCCACATTATTGCTTATATTTCTGCATGTGACTATTCTCGGTAATTTTTTTCTTGGTGAGAGCACGAATCCTGACAAGCTATGCTGTTAAGTTTCCAGGTGGTGGGGAAGTATATAAAAACATACAATCATAGAATGGTTTGGGTTGGAAGGGACCTTAAAGATCATTTAGTTCCAAATCCCCCAGAATTGGCAGGGATACCTCCCACTAGTTCAGGTTTCTCAGAGCCCCATCCAACCTACATTTGAACAGTTCCAGGGAGGGGGCATTCACAACTTCCCTGGGCAACCTGTTCCAGTGTCTAACCACTCTCACACTGAAGAACTTCCTTCTAATACCTAATCTAAATCTCCCCTTTTTGAGTTTTAATCCTTTACCCCAGGTCCTCTCACTATATGCCCTTGTAAGTAGTCCTTCCCCAGATTTCCTGTAGCCCCTTCAGGTACTGGAAGGCCTCTGTTAGGTCTCCTTAGAGCCTTTTCTTCTCCAGGCTGAACAGCCCCAACTCTCTCAGCCTGTCTTCATAGGAGAGGTGCTCCAGCCTTCTGATCATCTTCATGGCCCTCCTTGGGACTCACTCCAAGAGCTCCATGTCCTTCTTATGTTGGGGAGCTCCAGAACTGGACACAGTACTCCGGGATCTCACAAGAGCAGAATAGAGGGGAGGACAGTGAAGGAATCTTAATATAGAGCTGCCATCTTGATCAAGGGTCTTATTTTTGAAGCATTTTAGTTATTGAAAGAGTAAGAGAAAGGTGAGGCTACAGAGGTGGCATCAGTGATTAACCCACACCTCCCTCAACTCAGTCTACAATGACATAGGTAAAATGTTCAGGTCGCATATTTTGTAGTCAAATACCAATCATTTGGTGCCTTTTAATCTATATAGTCAATTGTATAGGCAACCCTTCTTATATGAGGTGTATCACAGAATAGTCATGATTGGAAGGGACCTCTGATCTCGAGTCCAACTATCAGCACAAAAACCCAAACCAACACAAAACAACCACATGCTCCTCCTCCAAAAAAAAAACACCACAAAAAAACCCCACAATCTCGGCCACTAGAGCTTGCCCTGAAGTGCCACATCTACATTTTTCTTGAATACCTCCAGGAATGGTGATGACTCAACTGCCTCCCTGGGCAGGCTGTTCCAATGCCTGACTACTCTTTCAGTAAATAAATTCTTTCTAATATCCAGTGTAAACCCCCCCTGCTGCAGCTTCAGGCCATTTCCTCTAGTCCTATTGTTATTCACTTGGGAGAAGAGGCCAATGCCCATGTCCCTACAACCTCCTTTCAGGAAGTTGTAGAGGGCATTGAGGTCTCCCATCAGTCTCCTTCAGACTAAACAACCCCAATTATTTCTGCTGCTCCTCATATGTCCTGTTCTCTAGACCCCTTACCAGCTTGGTAGCTTTTTCCTCTGGACATGCTCCTGCATATCCATGTCCTTATAATGGGGGGCCCAGAACTGAACACAGTACTTGAGGTGTGGCCTCACCAATGCCGAGTAAAGGGGCACCATCACTTCCTTAATCCTGCTGGCCACCCTATTCCTGATACAAGCCAGGGTCACAAGCCAGGGTGTGATTTGCCTTCTTGTCTGTGATGTAAATGCTTTTCTCACTTGAAGGAAAATACTCCACTAAGCTTTGACCTCCACTGGATTGTCCTTCACTGACACAGCTGAGCATCTCACATACAGGTCTGAATGTGGTAGAACAATTGATTTACAGTAGCAGCTTGAATACCTCATACTTATCCCTAAATTTTGGACTGTGAACTGTGTCCTGTTTTACACACTTAAGAGCAAAGAAGACTATCTTTGCTAGAGGTCTTGCCTCAAGGCAGCTGCCTGTACAATGTATGAAATAAGTAGTGTATTGTTTTGAAGCATGTCTTTTGTCATAATATTATGCTGGCACTTGTTTTGAACTTGAAGTGTAACAATACTAGTTTTGCAACTTTTAGACTTAGCTCTGAAGAGCATACTAGAATTGAAACCTTTTAAGATTGAACTGATGTCCAGAAAGTGGTGGGTTTTGTGTAAAGTGTAATTGTCTTTGTATCATGAGGGACAGTTGGTAGTAGGTGATGATACTGACTTAAGGGCAAATAAAGTTCTGTGTGCTTGATTTATAGGAGGCAGAAAAGCTCAAGCACTAGCTAAACCAAAGTGGTTAGTTGTTACTCTGTATCTCCTGAGTATCTCTTCTGTCATCACCTTGAATTTATAGTCCTGCAAATAAACGAGGAAACCATTTTTTAAATAAATTTTAAGCAAGCAACACTAAACTGATGTCTAAACTTCAGGTTATAACAAGTTTATTAATGAATATACTGGAATATGTTACTGTTCTCAAAGCTGAAGGTTTTCATACCTCCAAGTCTTACATGTGGTTGAGAACGAGAAAACGAGTCTCTGAGGAGTATGTCACAGTCACTCAGTTGAAGACAAACTAGTACTAATAGTGATTTTGTGTAGATTCATATATACAGCTTTGAAGAGTTTAAAGCTTTCAGAAAATACATGGCAAAAGCTGAATATCTACTTGTGGATCAGAATACAAGAAATAACAGAAGACAGACTACCTGGTACGAGCTCTCTGTCTGATGAAGAGGAAAACCTTTACAGAAAAGAGTAACTGGAAAGGTTGCAAATAGAAGAAGTAAATGGTGAGAAAACAGCTATCTAATTGAACAGGTTGATTATAATATTCAAGTTAAATCCCCAACCTGAGGATGAAAAAAGTAGATGAAAGTATTCCATCTTAACAAGTAAATATGTGCTAGTTAAAAGTGCTGGTGCTCTTGAACAGAGAACTTCTGTTTTCATAAATAATTTCAAGTGCTACTAACTGAGCATTAAAAATGCAATGAAATTGCCATCCTGGATGTCAGAGTTAATTTCGTCATTCTGATTTTGCTAATTCCTTCATGTATAACTGTGTTAGTTCCTTGATTTGTAAAGCAAGTCAGAATATTCTTGAAACATAGCTGAAAAAAATGCAAAACAGCAGGTTGCTAGTAAGAGGACTGGAAATGAGAAGACTTGTAAATACAGTCCGAAATGTTCTCAAAGTAGTGAGGTCTGGGTGAAGCAAATGGTCATGAGAGAGGGTGTGATTTTAAGTGTATGGAATGGATTGTTGCAAATAAGCTCCTGAAAGGAGTTTGTACTTGAGTTCATGAGCATATATGTCGTATCGGGTAACAAAAATGTGAATGAAGACAAGATTATTACTTTACTAAAAGTGTCCGTTAATAAAGTAATTAGGCTGGCAAAATCCTTGAAAAATGGTTCATGTCCTTACCTCAGTGCGGGATCAGTTTATGTCTTAGGGTGTGTGGGGTTTTTATTTTTATACCAAAACATCAAACCTTTTTAAAGATTGTGAAAGTTTACTATTTTGGCCAGGGTGTTCATTTGAGGAATTAACTTTCTGTAACATCAAAGGTTTTATGGATTTCAGTGTGTTTGTTGTTAATTGTTGTTGTTGTGGTTTTTTTTTTTGTTGATTCAGTTTATCTCCTAACCTCCACAGGCATACTCAGGAGTGTAGGTGTTCTCTTTTTTGCAATGTAAGTACTTCAGGATGTTTATTGGGTTGCCTTCTCTGAGAACAGGGATCAGTTTCCCTAGTGCTTCCTTGTAATATGTTTTCTAGGCCTCTGAGCACACTGCTTTCAGACAGACACTCTGTGTGGCTAACATCTGAAGTATGACGTTCAAGCTGAACAACAGCAGATGGAGCCTTACTGATGTTGGCTAGAGCAGAGTTTACTTTTGTGGTAGCATATTCTAGAGTAGCACTTTCACTTCTTGAAATGTAATCACTATATACTTGCTGTAACTTTCAGAACAGTCTTGGCTCTCTAACCACCAGTTACTTAACAACCTCTATCTGCTAGTTATACTTGTTTCTGCTGACTGCCATTCTAATATGGACCCATTAGTACTTTCAGCTTTTTTCAGGCTGACTGGGAAAGATTTGTTATGTAGAACTTGACTTGTTTTTCTGCATCAGGTGCAGCTAGTTGGCAGGCCCACCAAGATACAGAACAAACTGAATGCTTTGACGTCCCACTTTATCTGTTAGGTCATTTGGTTATGTGTATAAGCTGGGTGCTGCATAGAAGGACTTTAACCTTTTCCTCCAGCTCATTTTGTCAGAACTATTGGCGCATCTTTTATTGTGGAGTTTTCTATTTTTCCAAAAGATTTTGAAGATTGTTTGGAACTCACTAAAACCTTTCCAAGCAGCTTGAGTTACATGGCTAACTGCTTTTTTTTTTTCAATCTATTTTGTTTCTTTTTGTTTATTTATACATATTGCTCTGTTACTTGGGGTTTTAAATTTATTTAAATAGGATTGTGAAGCTTTTTCTGATGTTTAGGGAGAGGAAGTGGTGTATGTTTCTATGAATAACTTTTGAACTACTTGTTTACTATTTTTTGGAGGAAATGGGACTAAAGATGACATGTTATCTTCCAGTCCTTTTGAGCCTGACCCATTTGTTGTCTTGCTTGTTTCCTTTTAAAGAGGGTGGGGTTGGGAGGCTTGGTTAAACAGAGATTGGAATGTTAATTTCAGGAGAAATGACAGCTGCCTCATAGCTTGCCTCACTTACTAGTTCAACATGTCTTTTAAACATCTGGTTGCTTAGTATAAACACAAGTGTCTTAATTTGCTGTGTGTTAAGTAAGGTACATAGAAGCTTATCATTTAAGAGCATGTAAAACACATTAATGTTAATATGGTTCTAAGTAAAAATTCCAGATGAAGTTTTAATGTTCATGGGACTTCGTACGTTATTAGATTTAAAGGTTTAAGCTTACAAAATTGGCTTTCTGAGTATGTCCTTCACAACTCAATTTGAATCATGAGCTTAACCTTTTTTGTTAACTTTTGAGACAGAGCACTTCTCAAACTCAGCCAGTTCTTGGGCCATTGTCTTCAACCTCTAGGCTGCTTGTAACATTTTGTGCAGCAAGTTTTTAACAATTTCAGCTAGAATCTTGGTCCTCATGCTATAACCTTTCTAAGCATGTAGGCTTTAGTCACATAAATGAGAGCTGCTTACATGTTAGATAAAGTTAAGAACCCAGTCTTGATCCATTTGTGGATTTAAAAAGACAGCATTTAGAAATTAATAGATACATTTCCAAGTGACGAATGTGAATGGGTCACAGTAGTGATGTATCAATGCAATGGGAGAAATCTAGGAATATGTAATTATTAGCGTCATAATTTTCCTAGTTTTTCTTTTGGTATCAGGAAAAGTTGACCTTAGGGTTCAAAAGGTTGAGTCTTTTGGATGTTCATGAAATGAAAAAGCAGCCTGAGAGAGCCTGGCAGATGCACAGAAAGGCTAAAAGGATTTCAGTAGTCTTGGTTTCAGTCTATTCAATGGCTTTACCTAATTTGAACAACTTTTTTTCTGGTAGGCTTTTGTGTCTCTGTTACAGTGTTCTGATAAATACTGAACAAGGTTTTAATTATTACTTTTCTAAGATGGAAATTATATACCTCTGGTGGTTTGTTTTTTAAGTGCCGTACAGAAAGGGGATCTTGAGCCAAGTGTAGTAAATATAATGCTTATAGAAGGCAACCTTATGCCCTGTTTCTGCTCCTGGCCCACTTCCCCCAAAAAACTTCCTTGACAAACTAGTACTCCACTTCAAGTGAAAACTGTGATAAAGCAGATCCTTAAGAACCCGCATGTAGTTGGGGTTGGAACTAGACGGTCTTTAGGGTTTCTTTCAATGCAAACCATTCTACAAATCTGTGACACAACACTAGGTTAAAATACTCTTTGCTGTAAGCACAGTTTTTTCCTAAGTACATGCTGAGCAATTCCAATTGGAAGTTTACTGTTGAAGCATTTTTCACTACTTAATCTTGAATGTCTTGCATTCCTTGGGTTCTGATCTTTTTTTCGACACAGTAATTTGATCATATTCTGGTACTCAAAAGACACTGACTTCTTCCCAGTAATTGAAGCATATATTTTTATAAAACCTCAAGTTGAGGTTTCAGGCTTATGTTCTGCAGTGTTGTTAAGTGATTTGATTCTTTAAACAAATCATAAAATGCCACTAGAATGTGCAGCTGTGCTCTTATTGCCTCTGTGGTTTTGACACTTGTTATTGAGCAGGGAATGAGCCAATTCAGAAGGCTAAATCAGGAAGAAAACAAGTCAGTTTTTGTAGGTTGAGCTCTTACGTACCTGATGAATGCTGATGCAGGAGGGAGAGGGCTGGAAGAATAAGTCTAAGCTTTCTCATGTCAGCTAAAATTAAAGTGACCTAACAGTAATGCTTAGCTTGACCTTAAGAGTGCATTATGCTAAGTTCTGCTGACGTAGCAACTTAGCTTCACCAAAATGAGATGTTCTTGGTGATCGGAACTCTTCTTACTTCCCTGTGTTAGTCTGTGCTAAAGCCAGATATACGCATGAGCTGAAAAACTTGCTGATAAAGGGAAAGCTTCAGTTTTTCAGCTCTTCTGCAGTTTGACTTTATTCTCTTGTGGAAACAGTTGACAGCTAGTGCAAAGTAAGTGGCTGGGAAGTGTCAGTGTGTCACTGTCTTGTCAGTGGTGTGCTGTTAAGCAGGCCATGGTTCTATAGCAGGTGACAAAATTGATTGCTTTTGTAATTACTTCTGCATAGCTATTCCATATAGAAAATCTCTAAATCTGCTGGTTTTTACAAGAAAGAACAAGGTTGGAAGTGTGGAGACTACTCTCATGTTGTAGCAAGAGTACTTTGTTGTATTAAGGTCATTATGTGTACAAGAGTCTTTCTTTCCTCAATATCTTGCAGTTAGTGAAAGGAGATTAACAATTACTAGTGCCTGTACTGGACCTTGTAATCTGGTCTGGGTGTGCTGATGTGAAGGATAGGTGGGAAAATCGAGATACTGCAGCTCATTTGGAAGAGGAAGCAGAAGGTCCCAAAACATGGTCCTCTGGAAGGTGTTTTACTAGAAATATTAGAACAAGAAGCTTATGCTTTCCCTTCTTGCACTTTCCAATGAGATAATCCATTGTTCAACTTCAAAATTATTTTAATAGTTGAGGTAGGGTGGTCTCATGATATTAATAAGGAAGCATGGAGCCCTGAATAGGACTCTTTAAAAGTCCTCTCAGTTGTTAAAATTAGAGAGGAACTGTGCAGTTTGAGAAGCTGGGATGTAGGCTGTCACTATCTGCATGCAACTAACGGTGTTACTTGTGGAATAGGTTGTGTCATATTGCGTGTTTGCAAATGGATAGGACTATAGGGGTGCCAAGCAGATCAACTAGGAGGGGTATCCACCTACCTGACTTATATTAGCTTCAGGTATAAGTTTTGTGAAAGACTTGAATGTTAAGTATTACTAGCAAGGATTGGATCACTGCATGATCAAAAAATCAGTGCCTAGGATCTTAGCTAAAATTGAAACAATTGTAGGTATGAGGAAATTACAATACCAGGCTGTATCCTGTCCAGTATTGGACAATCTCTTGCTAGTCAAAATAAGGTCAATACCCCCTGTCTGACTGTGCGATCAGAACAGAACTATGAACTGTTTCATTAAAGGAGGAATCTGACTGACTGGTACAAACATGGACTTCTGAAACGTTTGGGCAGGCTGAGTGATGCAGTTAGGTACAAAGCTTTGAAATTAATATTATTGAGTGCTATATCGCGGTATGATACTCAAGTGATTATTTGTAATCCACCAGTAAAAATATTCTGACAGTGTCTTGAATTAGGTGGGTTATGTGACAACCTCATTCCATGTTTCAAAGACATGCTGGAACATGTGATCTGTCACAGCACACACGGTTGAGGAAATGGGAGAAGAGACAAGCTATTTTTTGTCTCCTAAGTGAGCAAAAAGGAAAGGGAAAAAAGACCCACAAATTTTATCAGATATAAAGAAAAAAGTAAGAAAACTTCATTATGCTATTTTGCCTTGAAGTTACAAAAGATCTTGATTAGTAGATGAATCCAAAATGGGATGTTTAGAATGATAACTAAGAACTGCAGTGCTGTGAAAGTGCAAGCAAAGAAGGTCACATTTCAGTATTGGATTTCAAGAGGAGAGCCTTATTAAAACAGTAAATATGTCCTATGTGTCAGTACCATGGATCAGGTAAGGATATGAATGATGTGGCCTTGAAGTGTCTTGTTCTTCAGAGTCTTGGGCATTGTAAGCCTCTAAGGCTTATTTTGGAGTAGATTTGTAGCTGTTACTCATTATTCAGTTACAATCTTTGAGCAAAATACTGTTGAGTAGAAGTATCTATGTCAAAGCAAATACCTATCTTAGAGTCCTGAGTCTTGGAGAGCCATGCATGTCAGTGTAGTAATTTGATCGTTTGAACTGGTAGCTTGATTGTTCAGCAACCAAAGATGTCACTAAATAATGATGCCTGGCTAAAGATGAAAACCAGAGATGCTATTGCAAATTAAAGATAAGGTTGTTCTCGCTTAAGCTGCAAAGTATTGTAAAAACTTAAATGATTTGGAGTATGTGAACTATTATATAAACTATATTTAAGTTCAAGTTAAGTCATTAGCATAAAAGAGTTGTTTTTTTCTTTGAAGTCTGAACATGTATCAGAAGACAAGATAAATATGTAAAATTTGGTGTAATGATCTGTTTGTTCAACTTTTATTGAAAAATGGTGAATGAACAATAAATTGTAATTGATTAAGGTTCTACAACTGCAAATGTGTATATGCTTATATGAGGACAGCTCAGTTCAGTCTGTAAATCTGGAAAGTAGCAATTAAAATGTTGGACTTCTGAAAATATTCCTGCAGCTCATGTGTGAACACAGTGTTCTTGTGGCACAAATGAGCCATTAAAACATTTTCCACCCAGGAGTACTTCTATTTTCACATCTTAAAAAAAGAGATAGCTGTAAGATGAGCATTACCTTTTAAATGTACTTTGGTCATCTTTATGTAGTTAAACCCTCTAATTATTGAAAGTAGAGTTGTCAGAAAAATTAAAAGGAAACAAAACAGCTTGTGTGTTTCACTGAATAGGATGACTTTACAATGCAGTTTGTTGCTTTCCCATAAGTCCAAGCAGCTTTTGTCTAAGTTCACTCTTAGGGCTTTTCTGGACTACGTTTGTTGCAGAAATGAGAGCCTTATTTAGATATAAGGTAGAAAGCAATAGTTAATACTTTTTAAGTACCTTATACTTAAATACAGCAGTGGCAAGTGAAAGCAAAGTTTGAGGAGAATTCTGCATTTCAATTAGTGTTCAAATAGTTGTCCTCTCTTCAATGTTTGTCTGAACAGTATGTACTAGTTCAAGAGGCATAAACTTTCATTACTTGTGGATTAATCATGGTAAATATTTTCTATGTGACACTTTAGGTTTTTGTTTTCTGGCTTTTTCCCCTCACCAGCCCCTCTTAGTGACTGGTGTATCAACAGTCTTGGTACATAGTTCTGACTTAGTTTCATGTATTTGTGCAACTTGTTTTCATACTATTGACATTAGTCAGTAGTCTCATACTGAAGAAATCCATAACTGAATCTTTAAATGACTTTTTCAGGTGACTTCATTGATTCAGTTATGGTTTGAACACTGGAAAATCAATTGATGGGAAATGGAAAATTTTCAACAATGGTCTTGTACATAAAGACATATAGAAAATTGATGCTGAACACACTGTTTCTCTTTTTTTGGGAATGTGTTGACTGAATAGGGGGTCCCTGTGTCAGGTTGAAGGGTCTCTTCATGCTTGTGAAAATGGGGCTACCAAAATTTAGACTTGAATCTTACTCCATGAGTGAACTTTCTCAGTAACAGTCTGAGTATTGATTAGATAACTGAAGAGAAAATCAGTGCAGTTGGGAAGGCACTGTCAAAACTTGAGCACAGTAAGAACAAATTTAATGTAGAGTAAGACTTTGATTCATTTTCATCTTGTTCATTTACTCCAAGAGAAGGAATGCAGTTGCTGGAGTATCTGTTTGGCAAAAGAAATTGTGAACCTGTGATTTAATGAACTGTTTTGTCCTTTGTGGATTTCCTTTCTTGAAAGGAGGTGGTGTGAAATGTGGAGCTTGGAATGCAGTTGCTGCTTTGAAAAATATTTTAGGTATTAAACAGATACATTGAATCTTAAGCAAAGACTTGACTATACCTACTCTTGAATATTTACTGTGTTAATACAGAGGGAAGATCTAGTGTGAAGGCACTGCACTGTAGTGTAGTGGAAAGATTGCATGTGTATGATGCTACGTATCTTGATTGGAAACTGGGATGTGGAAGGTCAAATTGAATTATTAGACTGACTGTCACTGTTAAGATTGAATATTTTGAGGGTTTTATTTGGGGTGGGGTGGCTGGTTTTTTCTGTAATTTCTTTGCTTTTTAAGTAGTTATTGGTATAGTAAGTGGTAGAAATTTCACTTGTGCATTTTTCCTTATTATCTTTGTAATGAGTCTTTATCTTGTGAAAGTAGAAATAAGTGCAGTAACTTGATTTTTTTTGTTATCTGATGCTCTGGATTGGTAATCAGACTGCTAAAGTGCCATGTCTGACTACTGGTTGTTTTTTTTTCAGTAAAACTGAATACATACAATGCTCATATTTAGTTAAATTCCTGAAAGATTGGTACACCAGTTAAACAATTTTCAGGTCAGTTTTTCTTGAAAGTTCTGTATTAGTGATAGTATTCGCTGAAGAACGGTTGAGTTATACCTTGGTTTTCTTTTTTTAAAGCATGCTTGTGTAATCTATCCAAATCTATCTAGTGAACTGGCTAGAATATGATTACTTAGAAGACAGTAAGAATGCTCTTTGAAAATGTGAGCTAATTACTGAAGAAGGCTTAATGTGAAGACTTACAGGCATAACCTTCTTGTGTACCAACTAACAGTTGCTTTGTTTTTAGGTGCCTTAGCTGAGCCAATTGTTGATCCACATGTGACAGCAGTTTGGGGAAAGAAGGTTGCACTGAAATGCATAATTGATGTAAATGAAACAATAACACAAGTTTCTTGGGAGAAGATACATGGTAAAAGTTCACAGACTATTGCTGTTCATCATCCTGAATATGGAATATCTGTTCAAGGAGAATACCAAGGAAGAGTGTCATTTAAAAATTACTCACTTACTGATGCAACAATCATCATTAAAAATGTAAGCTTTTCTGATGCGGGAGAATATATTTGCAAGGCAGTAACATTCCCACTTGGAAATGCAGTTTCATCAACAACTGTAACAGTACTAGGTAAGTCAACTTCTTTATGCAAGGAGGTGAAATGAATAGTACAAACTTGTTAGTGAAATTCTGCAAACTTATTAATACATTGTATTTTGTTTTAACCCAATGGCAAAACAGAAAAAGTATTTCTTGGTCTTACATAACAGGTGTCTTGGTGTTCTTACTAACTTCATTGAGGAGACTTATTTTGGATCTTGCTTCTTAAGAAGTTGCTCTTTGATTGTCCAGATATTATAAATAAGCTGTTCCTCCTTAGGCGTTTTGCTAATCTAAGCAGTTGGATGGTACTTTAGAACTTAAGCCTGGCAATCCTGATGCTAGGGACCTCTTTGTGCTGAGAAGCTGCCAGACAGTTTTAGCTACCAACTTGCCTTAAATTCTCTCAAATGCATTGCTAATATGACAAGTTAATGTAGATACTTGGGGCTGATGTAAACTTTGCTTTGCACAGTTTAAATATGAAGCAAAACTTCTTACACGACTAACACTGAGAGTTGTGGTAAGAAAGGGAAATTAAGCTCTTGTCTGGTTGTGGATAGTCAGAATGTGAAACTTAAACTCCGTTTTTCACAAACTATTTTTTTCTATATTGCTGAGGGTTCAGTAGTTCTCTCAAAGGGCTAGTAGTGAAGCACAGGTGGACTTGGGGGTAGTGCAGTATGAGGTGAAATTAATACTTCCCTTGCCCTGTTGTTATACCTTTTTATAATAGAGTTAAGTTAGTTCTGCATCCACTGCAAGTGAAGTGATATTTTCTACATATGGTCCTATTTCTACAGGTGGTCCTCGGTGACTATTTTTGTAAATAAATGTGCTTTTTAGGATCTTAATGCAATTTGTAGCAAATAACTTGACCAAAGAAGTTCTGTCTCATAAACGAAGCATGTAGCCTTTACCACTTGTCTTCTGTCTATACTGCAAGTGGCTCTGTGGCTATTGTAGTAATCTTTTGACTTAAGTTTTCAGCTGTTATGCTTTCCGAACATGCATTGGGAGTTTCTTATTGCTACTCCTTATCTCTTACGGTCAGTCCCTATTTCTGAGATTATTTTTTTCGTATCGCATTAGTAGTTGTGTCCCTTTTCCCCTTAATCTTAGGCTTATGCAGAATATGAAGAGGAACTTGGAGAACAAATGTATGGGCTGTGTGTTAGTCTGTATTTGAAAATGTAGAGGAACCACATTGTGCTTGATAAGATGTAAAAAATTGCAATTAGAATAGGTAAAGAATTATGTCAAGCATACAGTGGTCTTGTTTGGACTTCTTTTCATGGCTGATGATGTAGATGGTTGCTGATAGCTGTCAGCCTCTTGGTGACTTGGTATCAACATCTGAATTGAAAAACCCAACTGCTCCTTGCAAAGATGCCTCTCCACCCTAGTTAGCCGCTTGGCTTGCATGTACAGCTAGGTAAGTCAACCCTCTGTGGGACGTAGCTGTGCTCTGTGGGCCTCAGCAGAGCATTTTCTGTCCTTAAGCTTTTTGTTACACTGACATCTAGCCTTAAACTATAAAAAGACTGAGGAAGTAAGAATTTTCAGAATATGTGTGTAACTTAATAACTTGAGATTTACTGGCCTGAGCTCAGCAGTTCAAAGCTCAGCAGAGTCCTAAGGCATGGAATAGCTCCAATCAAAATGTATAACATAGTGTAACTTAAAATCAGCTTTATTCTGACTCTGTTCTCCCAGTGTTCTGAAAAACTCTCCTTTAAGTGAGTAAAGAGAAGTTTGTGTCCTAGGGCTGAAACTGTTCCAGTCAAAGCAGCATTACCTTTTTTCCTAGTCCCTGTCCCTATTTTGCAAATAATTCAGTTTCCTATGTGTAGTGGACATACTTAGTCATGTTGTAGTAGATGCTTGTACACTGTAAGGCACAAAACACTGAAGACAAACGGAGGAAAAAATAACTAGAGGTTAAAATATCCTGTGTTTTGCCTCAGCACGCTTGTCACTTAAGAATGTACAACCTCTATCTGGTGCTACTTCAGCTTTTCAGACCATGCATTCTACTTTGCTCACTCCTGGTTTGCTTCACTTAGTGCTTTGTGTAGTCTTAAGGAAATGCATTGTACAAGAAGAGGACAAGACAATGAAAGTATGAAAAAACAGGTGCATTGATCTTATCTAAAACCTTAGTTCTTCAGATATGCATTGTTATACTAGGGCAAAAAAAAAGTGAAGAATTCTATGTCAAGATGTTTCTCAAGATGCTGACTGAACTGGCTGAGATGGTGTTTGGGGCAGAAGAGATGGCATGTGACTGGTAGCTTGCAGAGCTAACAATTTATATGTTGCTCGCTTGAGTGCTGACCATGACTGTTTTAAATGCTTGGTTCAGTTTGACTCCTACTGTCTTGCTAATATAGACTTCTCAGCATGGTTATTAACTGAGTAGATCTTGTTCTTCAGGCTAGCTCATACCAATGCTACAAGTAAAGAATATGAGCTACGCAGATAGGAACATCAAAGGCAGCTGTAGGTCTGTCACCCTTATTAGATCCCAGACACTAATGTAGGAATTCTTATGATAAAGAGTTAAAGGAAGATGCAGGTCAGTATGGAAAACAGTTCCTCTCTGACAGTTCTGATAAAGTAATGGTGTTTGAAAAGTGCTAGTTCATGAGATTTACACATTCTTCTTAAGTACAACATGATACTCCAGGCCAAGAAAACATATCAAGTAGGTAACAAATTAGTAAACTGATTTGTTTTAAAAATAAAAACAAAGAAAAACCCACCAAATTAAAAAAAACTAAGTCAATAATAAAGCATTAATTAGTGGGCAGGATGAGTTACACAGAAATATAAGGTTGCTGGTTTTGAGGGGAGGGAAAATAAAAGGTAGAAATACTTTATTCCAGTTATTCCAGTAAATGTCAGTTATGATGAAGGGGCTGACAATTCCCAGTGTCATGCTTTTGCCAAAGAATTACTGAATTTAATTATAAGTGGAAATAATAGCGTTTGTGTTGTAATCATGCCAATTGTGTCCAGACATCCTGTGCACAGTGGTAGAATAAAATTAGCTTTAAAACTAACAGAAGCAGTTAGAAAAAAGCTTATTATGAAGTACTTAAAACCAAGAAGAAACTTGAAGGCCTGGAAATGTAATGCAATAGGATTGAAGACTCTTTTCTGGATGTGGGTTTTTTTTTTTGTTTTTTTTCTGCAAAGAAGTTTAAGGACTTAATCAAGATCTCTGTCCATGTGAATGTCAGGTGAAGCTAGTGTAAGTAGGGTTAAATTAGATAGTGGTCATGAATCAGTAAAAGGGCTAGCACAGATGTGCACATCAGTTGACTTAATAAACATGTGCATGTCTAGCTTCCATATTTTGGCCACCATTTCTTTTAACTTGAATATAATTCATGCCATAACATTGCTTTGGATTTGCATGACTCTTCTTCTCTTAAGACGTATACATTAAATGATCCATGTGCACTGATGTTTTCATAACTGCTGTCTATTCAGTCAGTATATCTACTCCCTTGATTATTTCAAGGGGATGAGGCAGATTGCCAGTGCCCTTGAACTCTTACATTGTGGAAACCGGTCCCTTCTGCTTTTGGATCTTTGTGGGAGTGGTGGCTTCCTTTCCCAAACAAAGTATTGTCCCTGCTATCTTTCATTTGACCTGAATAGAGTATAAAGTTTCTGCTGAATGGGTGAAGCAGCTTCCCTAATGCTCTGAAGTCCTCTGAACCCTACACTTTGAGTAATCTTTTTTCCAAGTTGATAACAGGGAAACTGTTCCTGCTGTGAGCAGTGAGATGTTTATGTCCCCTTGTAATTGGGGATTAATTCACAGAAACTTATCTCAATACATGAGTGAAACAGCTAGAAAGCCTGTAGAATGAATGAGTAATGGGAGTTTCTGCTGGTTTGGCTTCAGATGGTGGGACAAAGTAATCCTGAAGGACAGACTATAGAAAAGGTATCGTAACAGCAGTTGCTTTTCACTTTTTAGTATGTGGCTATTTGATTATCCTGTAGTTGATGTGTAATCCAAGAATCATAATTTATGGGAAAACGTGACAGTAGAAGCCTAACTATTTGTGAATTTTAAAAAAGGCATTGAAAGATAGTGGACTGGGAATAATTATATTTTAGGAATTTGAGTAGTTCAGATTTGTCTGACAAATATAAAACCAAGAATTACATAATCAGCTGAGGCTGACCAACCTCACAAGTTCCAGATATCACTTCAGAAAGCGAAGTATGCTTTTTTCCTAATAATGATAATATAATAATAATGAAAATATTAGCTTTTATCATGTACACTGGCTACTATCACTTAATACTTGAAGGCACTATTTTCTAAAAGTATGGTAAGTGAAGCAGCACACAAGCAGTCTGCTTTAATTCGGGAGATCTGTTACCTTAAGACTTTTAGGAAGGAAAATTCAAAGGAATAGGCTATATAAAATTATTTCAAGCTAAAATTGCTTAGATCTAGCTTCTGGTATGAAAACCAAAGGGATAGCTGCTAATTTAATTGATTTCACCATGATGATCTTGGGGGGGAGGGGCATACAGCAAAACTTACGATCTTTATGATTTCAAGACAGTAAATGTAATGTGAGTATTTACTTGTGCATTTCAGTAATACTATAGAAGAGATTGGAAAGATTTCTGCTAGTGTTTGGGGGGTAACAAGGCAGTGATGTCTATATTAAATCAGGGAAACTAAATTCTGGGTCAAATAACAGCTATGCAATATCAAGTTATCCATACTAGGTTTTAAAGGTGTTTTTTCAGATTATAGGATGCTTCATACGTACATCAGTTCAAATACCTAAGCTTATTGCAGAAAGCTTTAGTTGTTGCTAGTGTTGGAGAGCAGTGAGTCAAATTTTGAAAGAATATCTTACAGTTGTTTCAAGTCTAGAAGAGTGAGTGTAGAACTTGGCAGAAAAACGCTGCTGTTCTATTTACAGTAGGGTCACTAACAAATCACAGAGTAGGCATTCAGAGAAACAAAGTAATGCACTCTCAGTAACTGCTCAGTCTTTGATTTGGTAATGAGGTGTATTCTTAAAGCACTTTTGAATGTGCAACAGAAAACACATTTTTATAAGGTTATTTAGTAATTGCTTTTTGTTTTAGTGTAATTGATCAATTAATAAACCACCTTCTTTGGACGTGCAGTGTCAGACTGATCAGAAAATAAAAACTGTCACTGGATTCACTCAAGCTGAAAAGATTTGTTAATCTTGTTGTCTCTTGAATGTATCGGTAGCTGGAAAGTATCTTTCTAGGTAGTGTGAGACCTATTTAATTTCAAGATACATGGGTCAGCTTCAACTTCTTGGAAATAAATGCAGTGAACTAATATTTTCCTTATAGGATATAGGCACATCAGTTGCAAGAGTTGTATCTACTTTGTGATTAGTGAAGGCTGGTCCACTAAGGTGGATTCTGAAGCATTATAGTGTGTAGTGATGACTTCAGAGAACTCCCATTAGCCTTATTAGATCTACAGAAAAGGACTCTGTATATGCTGGTATGCTGTTGCAAAATATGTACCTTCTAACTATTCGTGATAGAAATGGGCCATCCTAGAAAGTAAAATCTTGGTTTGTAACTGAAACACCAGATGGTGTTTCTGACTTATGCTGCAACTGGTGGATGGCTTGTACGGGGCTGGAACAGATTTGTTCAATAAGTAGGATGCTATTTTTAAAAGCTTTTCTGTATATGGCCTTTAACAGTAAACTTTTCCATCAGTAACTCAACTTCCTTTTAGAAGGAAATGTGTTCTATAAGCCTCTAAAATTTTTGGGTCAGCAGTGCGTTTACAAGGAGGTCAGATCCTTCCAGTTGAGTATTTCTTGAGTCTTGGGCATAGTATTAAGTTCAAATTTTTAACTTCTATAGGGATTTATTTGCAATAATATAACCGGACAAAAACTTACTAACATCTAGAAACTATTTTTATATCAAAATTATATAAAATTTGTATATAATTATGTATATTATATGCATTTATGTATGCATGTTAGATTTTATATATTTTATATGTCTAGACAACAAAGATACTTTTTTAGAGGTTAACTGTGTTTTTCACCATGGAATCGTACTGATCAACAGAAGGTTAATGTCAGGTGTTAAAACATTGAATTAAATAGCTTTGAAATGACACACTGACAAAACAGATTAATACTTGAAGTATGACACTTGAAAGTGCAACATAATCCAAGCCTTTTTTTAAAAATCATGATACCATTTCAGCCTAGTATCTTAAGCTGTCTGTTGTCATGCACTGCAGCTGGAACAATATAGTTGCCATTTTGAACCTACTCACGTTGAAATTCCCTGTAGGTGCATTAAATGTAGTGAATGAGCAACATGAAACCTTAATGAGGGGACAAAGGTGAACAGTATCAGCAGGCCACAGTTTAGTCGAGCTATTGTGTCTGATATATGACATGATCTTATTTCTAAGGTATTGATTAGCATGGGCTTTTGCATGTGTATTAGGTCTTGTCTAACTTTTCTACATAACGTTCCAAATATGTGGGGTCTTGCTTGTTTATTTTCTTTTTTTTCCCTCCTTAGTTGAACCTGTTGTGAGCTTAACAAAAGGACCAAACCCTCTAATAGATGGTGCAAATCGGACAATAGCAGCCACTTGTACAGCAGCCACTGGAAAACCTGCTGCAGAGATTGAATGGGAGGGAGGTCTTGGTGAAATGGAATCCAGCTCTACATTGTTTCCCAATGAAACTGTGACAGTTGTAAGTCAGTATATGATTGTCCCTACACGATTTGCTAGAGGAAGACACATAACTTGCATTGTGAGGCATCCTGCTTTGGAAAAGGAGATAAGATACCCTTACATGTTGGATATACAGTGTAAGTATTATGTAAGGTAGTTACTACGTGGTGTATATCTTGTAATTACTCTTTTTTTGCTGTCATGCTTCCACAGGAAGGAGATGAGCACTTAATGCTTCAGGAAAAAAAGGGGAATTAAAACTGTGTAGAAAATCATGTGATAAGAGGTAGGTCAGGCAGGAGCAGAAACCTAGGATCTGTATTTAAAAATCTAGTCACAAAGCTGGAACCATTATGTTTCTATTGTTTAGTTTTGGTTATCAGCTCATGGATAATTACCATTATTTATGTTTAACACTAAAAAGATTGCAGACAAAATAAACTCAGTTTATCTCTGAATTGTTTGTTTAGTGCCTTAAAATTTCAGCGGTATTAAAGAATTCTTGTGAAGGTTCACATATGAGACGACAAGTTGAAAGTAGGCCTTATGAGAGTCACTAGGTAATCTTGGAATTCTTTGCTAAGCTTTTTCCACCCTAACTTGCATAAGGAAGCAGGAACACAATGTATACATTCCTAACATTTGTTATTCATCTTTGGGTTGCTCATGTAATTCAAACCTGTACCAGGCTTGTTTGACAAATTTGTGGCTTTAAAACACATGAAAACAAAGTGAGATGCTTACTGCGCCGCTAAGCTAAAACCAGTTGGGATGAATACACTGTAGGCATGTGATCCATTTCTTATTAGACAATGCATACATGGCCAAAAGAAGTGATTTCCAAGTTCTTCCTATGGTATCCTGTCTCAGCTGTGTGCTTCTTTAAAGCTCCAAATCACAGAAGTCTGTCAATTCTATTAGGAAAAATGTAGTGGGCGGAAAAACCTAGGCATTTAGATTTGACTTGAATCTCTTGTGGGTTTGTTTGTTCTGTTTGGTAAAGAAACATTTGGATGTAAAATAGTGACTGGTACTGGTTTATTTTGTCAATGTTGAAATGAAGTTCTAGATTGAAGTGTCATTCATACAGAAATGGAAGCAAAAATTGTTTGTTCCCATTGTCTCAAATATCAAATAAGATAATGAGGTTCTGTATTTAAAGTGAAATGAGGATGCAAGTTGGTCTTAAGCTTATTTTTATCTGAAAATGATGTGAAGACATGTTTCGGAACTTGTAACAAAATTGTATAGTAAGCAACACAACAGCATGTGAGAGATAGAGATTTTATGTCTGTGTTCCACAGTCTTTTAATCTCTACTCCTCTATCTCTCCTCTTTCATCTTCTACCAAATCATATTGGTTCTTCTGGTCTGAGGGTTCTGAATATGTCAAATGGGTTTCTCCATCTTAACTGAAGTAGCCTCCTTGCTTTTTAGAGCCATAACATTGTAATTACACATAATGATTCCAGTGGGTTAACTTTAACTGGCATTGGTGAACTTTTTTATTGTTTCCTAGTTACCTGACTTACCAAAATGCTATTTCTAATACTTTGTGTATCTTGTTAGTGAGAAGTATCTCTAAATTACCATTTCCTGCTTCCGAAAAACATTTAACTCATTTTTCTTAACTCCTTTAGTTTCCCCAAAGTGCTGTATGTTTGGTGAAATCACACTGGGACATTTGCATTGATTAAAACAATTTTCTAGTTTGCTGCTGCATATTGTTCTGTAGCTTGGGACTGTGTTGGTGTTCTCTGTGTATTTGGTGGTTGTTGGTTTTTGAATTTAAAAAAAAATTACAAAAGTCTTCTGCTCCACTAAGGTGACCATTGTACACAGTTTGTGTTTGAATAAAATATTGTGGGTTTTTTTGTTAAGTTAAATCTTTTTTAATTTGTCAGATGCCCCAGAAGTTTCGGTAACTGGCTATGATGGAAACTGGTTCATTGGAAGAGAGAATGTTCAGCTCAGATGTAATGCTGATGCAAATCCATTACCTATGGAATTTATGTGGACCAGGTAAATACTAAAAGGAGCTTGCCACATGATTAAAGTGGTATAATCTCTTAGTTTACAGTAAACAACTGTTTTGAAAACAAGAAGTTATATCACTTCTGTTAGGTTGTAATGGTATTACCATTTTTTAAATGGTTCTAAGCCTTTTAAAAGGAGGTTACAACATGTGGGTATGTATGAATATGGGTGAGTGGGTATCTTGTAAATTTACAAGCCTGAACAGTTTGTAATTTCTGGATGAAGTCTGTTTTGGTTAGGTGAACTGTGTATGATGCAGCATATAGAGCAAAGCCAAATAAATCTGGTAGGGATCCAACTTATTTTATTTGCTCTGTTTTATTATTATTTGAAGTAAATTGTAAACACTTGAACAGGTGTCTTGGTGCCTGCACTTACAAATCTGGAAATTACAGTTTGAGATGGTAAATACTGCTTACTGAATTACAGAATCAACCAGTTTTTCAAAAGTGCTCATGTAGTTGCCAAAACAAATAAAGGTGATGTTTTGCATAGTGATGGAAATTAAGTCTTAAACATATGTCTGTAGTAACAGTAAATAAATACTCTTACCTAACAGCTAAGTGCTTCCAAGATGTGGAAACCTGATGGTCACATTTGAATACTGATTTAGTCCCACTTATCTGTTAATAGATACTTAGATAAAGGCAAAATTGGATGCAATGACATGAAGTTACACAGGTGTTTAATGGGCAGCTCTGTTAAAATAATTCCAGTACCTCTGCCTTTTACCCTTTTTATATTGTGCTTACACAGTTTTTATTGCAATCATAATGCAGAATGTTACAGGGAACAAAGATTCGGAAAAGCTAGTTGATGGGGAAACTTTCTAACTACTTGTTTCCCCATATGTATCACCAAGCACCAAATTAGATGGAAAAGTGGTGGAGGTGAGAAAAGGCAGGTTGAGAGGGAAGAAACTTGAGTTTTTGTCAGAAATCATAGTCAAAATGTCCTGTAAATTAAGCACATAGGGACAAATACTTATTATGACAGCTCACCTGGATGCAAAAGGACAGGGGGATAATCCTTCCTGCAGTGTAAGTACATCTTAGTTTGACAACTGATTTTTTGAGCTTGAGTTGGATTGGTCCTCCAAGTTCTTTTGAGATGTTGTCTTAGTTGTAGTAGTGTTAATTTGTAGATAGCTTGCTAGTGCCAGCAGATTTGACATTTCTAAGACCTGACACAGATAGATATGAAATACTAAATGTTCAGGTGGACACTGAAAATATCCAATGAAAGCCTACAGATGGTCTCAAACCATAGTGATAAGTTCACTCTCTAGACTATTGCAAACATTATTTTCAACTAGTTGTATTTAGACTTTAGTCATAAAGATTCACAGTTGAACTTGTTTTCGTTTAGGTTGGATGGACAATGGCCTGAAGGACTGCTGTCAGTCAACAATACTCTGCAGTTCAGAAGCCCCTTGACTTACAATTATACTGGGACTTATATCTGTAAGGTGACTAATTCCCTTGGTCAGAGAAGTGATCAGAAGACTATCTACATATTAGGTAAGTCTTGCTTCTCAGCAAGGACAGAATGTTAAATTGGAATTTATTTGGCCAGTAGTTGAAATAGCAAGCTGAAGCACCATTTCATGCATAAAATATTTCAGCCTTTTAATTGTGTAAAAAGGAATCGAAAGCAGAGAGTTGAGAGCTACAATATAATGGGATTAAACTGACTCTTCAATAGCACTAGAAATTATTCAGGTTGAGGCAGTTTCTGTACTGCTTCCGAGATCATTGCTTTTTCTTGGTAGGTGAACTCTTTTTCCAGGGTTAACTTGTGTTCTGGCAAGACATTGACTGGAATAAACAGCACCTTGTCTGTAATAAATTGAAAAACTAAGTGTTATTGGGAAAGTAGCAAGTATATTTAGAAAAGTCAAAGATGTTCTGCTTTAAGGAAGTCAGGGTTATATTTTGAACATGTGCATTGTGCTAGTTACTTGTCTCATTTTCTCAGGATTCAGATACCCAATAATCATAAAGGATCTTGTGCGGAACTCTTAATACTTAGTATAATATGGCAAATTTGTCTTTTTATCACCAGTGCTGTTAAAGCATCCTTGTATCTATGACCACAATGTGATTCAAAGCTTTACTATATCACCTTCTTCGTGAAGGATCACCATGACTTAAGGTGTAAGTGGATAGTTCTGTACAAGTGTGAAAAAGCTTTCCAGATTTCCATAATGTATTAGCTAATACCCAGCTTGATCAATAAGTGTTCATATATTTTTAAGGAAAATAACAAGCATGAAAACTTCATTCTGTTGTTTAGTATTGCTGCTCTTCAGTAACTTCTTGAAATTAGTTATTCCACAATGTGAAATAAGCGCCAGGGTGCGTGTTAGCCAGTGACAGATTATATGGAAAGAGGCATAGATTACTTAACTAAATATGAACATTTTAAGCCTTGAGATGGCAATGAAAACTTAAAGCTGAAAGTGGTGCAGGATGTTTGAAGCCACATCTATCCGAATTTGTATTTAGTAGGAAGGTGTTTCAGTCAGTCATAACTAATCTGTATCCTATTGTGGAAAACTAGCAAGTTCTAATTAACTGGCTAGTTAATGAGTTAGTTAGTTAACTGGAAACTTCTAAATACTCTGAAGCAGTGCAATTATTTTGAAACAGAACTCAGCAGTTATATAAATTTCCATCAAAAGACTGAAGTGCTGTATAATGGTCCTTTATGTCTCTGTAAGTCTCAAAATAGTTACAAAGACTCACATTTTAAGAAGTATCAAGTATATAAAATAATAGCATCATTAAAGAGAATGAAATATTTTCCTGCAATGTAACTTTCACACGTACTTCAACTCTACTGTTATTTTCTGAGTATAGCTCTCTATTGTAACTGTAAGGAGGGGAAAGTGTTTTCAAGTCCACCACTTAAGTTGTCAGTGCTGTGGATATGATGGGCTCTAAGTAGAACTCATGCTTTTTAAAATTATTGTCATGCATGAAAATATAAAGCTGTCATTCAAGTTTTGTTTGTGGCTAATAGAAGGGGCCAACTATGAATTTTTATGTGAAGTTTTCCAAAATGAATCAAGTTTTTGAAAAAACAGAACGTAAAGACATGCTAGTTGAGCTGTCCTGATGGCTTGTGTTCCAGCCCATGGCAAATGCAACATAACTTAAACTAGCTTAACAGCAGAGATAGTTAAGCTCGTCTTTGGTGTGGACTGATTGATACTGTTTACGTGTGAGCTGCTCTTCAGCTTTGTTTAGCAACTTGGTTTTGCTGCAGTAAGTTTATTGCAAATAAACTTTACCAAACTTGTCAGTTTTTAAGGAGTGACAAAACTGAACCTCAGCTAGCTGGAGATCTCATGGGGTCATGGTTCTACAAGTTATGTGCACAAGTGAAAACAAATACTTTCATTGACATTCACATCAATCTTGGAGTATGTAGCATGACAAACATCTAAGAAAATGAGGTGATTTTTAGGCAGCATAAGACTAAATTGGTGCCATGTCACTGCAACTAGTGCTGAGGGAAGTACTCACCAGTTTAATGCTGAGGTAAGTATCCAGCCCTCTGCTCTAGATATCTTAGAAAAGATTGTACCAAACTGATTAAAAGCTCTGTACATTTAGTGTATAGGGGACTTGATTAAATTGGGAGAGGTGAAGCAATCAAAGGATAGCACCTGTATTGTTTTCAGAAATGAATATTAAACCCATTTTATTGTAATTCTAAATAACTTTCAGTGTGAATGGCTTTTTAAGTAACTTGAAGTGATGCAGGATGAACTTGAAGTGACTATAAAAGAGTAAAAGCATTGACCATAAATAATAATAGTAATTCAGATTACTCTAGGGTGGGAACCTAGAGACTGATGTCAGGAGTACAGAAAATAAGACTGGCATAGCAAGCTGTAAGTCAAACTGCTTACCACCTTATTTAACTGGGCAGACATTATCTGGTAATGGTGAACATGCCACTGCTGTAGCAGAGCAATTTAATTAGCTTTTTTCTATCTTAGCTGTTTTCAGTTTTGCAAAACTTGGCAAACAGTGAAACTTAGAAAATAGCAAATAAAGCTGCCATTTTTCAAATTTTCCAAGTTTTAATTATGAGGCTGTCAGAGAAAACTTATTATGTTAATGTTCCTGAACAGTCATGATGCTTGTAGTTGTAAAGCTTTTTAACTGCTAGAAAAAATATTAAGTTGAAATGCATTGTAAGATTGGAATCTAAGCTGAACAAAAAACATTTTGGTCTTAATATGCGTTGTTAAAAAATAAAGCAGTATTTTTAATAAACTCTCTTGGGTTCCTGACCTTTATGCTAATACTATTGAAGTGGAATAGGGAAATGCAAGACTAGTTGTTGATAGTGGCTAAAGAATGTATTCACCAGCTCTTAGAGGAGATGGTTAATCTTCATATGGATAGGGAAATACTATCCATATATTTGAAGCTGGGGACTTTTTGAGACTGGCTTTGAGGCGCAGATATTTTGACTATTTCTTGTTCAGGGGTATAAAGTTAAACCTTGTATAGTTGTCCAGCACAAGTAAGTCATGCTTCTAATGGAGTTCAGAGGTGACCAAGTGTTGAAGTTCCTGACTTAGTCCTGCAGCAACGAATTTTCCAAAACAAACTGTTAGCTTGATATGTTGAGCACTTGATCTTGAAATAGCAATTTACTCAGTTTTTACACAAGGAATTGAACTTAATTTTCTTGACTCTGTGTACCTTCACCATCCTAGTTTACCGAAGCTCCCCTTTTCTCCATTTGCAAGAAAGAGAGGTGAAGTACAAGAGTCACATTCAGGTGGGAACATAATTGCTCCCTCATTTTAAAATGACTGCCTTTAGAAGAGACTGGTTTTTTGTTAAAAGTAAAGTCAGCCTTTGTTAGCCAGCAATGCTAGCAAATCTAGGAAGATGTGACTTGTACATACAGAGTCACCTTCTTGTAGACAGTGAATATTGTCAGGGTTAATATAGCACAGGCTGATCATTGTTTTTGCTTTTGTTTGTATATAGCCCTCTCATCTGAGAGAGCATTGTGGATACAGACTGTATTGGGGTTGCATGGCAATGTTTTGAAGCAGGGACAGCTGCAGGGGGTGCTACAAGGGTGTCTAATGTAGGAAGTTGCCAGAAGCTTCTGCTGTGTCTGAGTGAGCCATTTCAGCCAGCTGCAAGACAGACCCACTGTGGGCTAAGGCTGAGCCCATCAGTGGTGGTGGTAGTACCTCTAGGATAACATTTAAGAAAGGGAAAGAGAAAACTAGGCAACTGCAGCCAAAAATATAAGTGAGAATATATGAGATAAACAATTCTGCAGGCACTAAGGTCAGTGAAGAAGTGCAGGAGGTACTCCAGGCATCAAAGCAAAGATTCCCCAGCCTGTGCTGAAGACCACAGTGAGTCAGGCTGCCCTGCTGCAGCCCATGGACGGCCACGGTGAAGCAGTAATCCATCTGCAGCCCATGGAGAACTCCATGCCTGAGCAGGTGGATGTATCCAAAGGAGGCTGTGACCCTGTGGAGAGCCAATGCTGGAGCAGGTTTCCTGGCAGGACTTGTGACTCCATGGGGGACCCATGCTGAAGCAGTCTGTTCCTGAAGGACTGCACCCTGTGGAAGGGTCATATGGAAAGGAGCTATGCTGGAGTATTTAATGAAGAACTACAGCCTGTAGAAAGGACTCACATTGGAGAAGTTAATGGATGACTTTACTGCGGGAGGGACCCCATGCTGGAGAAGGGAAAGAGGGTGAGGAGGAAGGATCAACAACGTCTGAACTGGCTGCAGCCCTCATTTCCCATCCCCCTGTGCCACTGGGGAGGAAGAAGACAGAAATCCAGAGTGAAGTTGAGCCTGGGAAGATGGGAGGGATGTGGGGGAAAGGAAGATTTCATTTTACTATCATCCTCATCTGATTTGCTTGGTAATAATTTCCCCAGGTTGAGTCTGTTGTGCCCATGTTTGTAATTGCTGACGGATCTCCCTGTCCTTATATTGACCCATGAGCCTTTCATCATATTTTCTTCCCCCCTGTTGAACTGATAGGGTGGCTTGGTGGGCACTTAGTGTCCAGCCAGGGTCAACCCACCACATGGATGCTGTTGGGTTTTATAAAGTATATTTTTAAAGGGATATTGATAAGCTGCTTTACTCTGTGTAGAAAAAGAGATCCCAGGATATCCTGTTAACTTGCATGCTGCCTGATATAGCAGGCTTTAAACTTTGTTCTTAAATATTCCTTGGAAAATTGGTTGTTAATAATAACAGTTCTCTTGTGTCCTGAAGAAATATTAAAATATTCTACTCAGTGCATGGAAACTGCAAAAGTACACTGAACTGACTGATGAAGGAAACTGCCATTTGCTTCAGGCTGATCTTAGTGTTATCTATCATGCTGCCAGAATGCAGGAGGAATAAACTGAAGATAATCCTAAGGAAAAGACTTCTCTCACATGGCACCTGTGTACACAAGACACTTTGTGGGGAGAGGGTTGCACAGTGTCCTTACCCACTACTTAACTTTAGAGTGGGAATGGTTGGAGAAACTATATCAAAACTACTATTTAGTCTCAGACATTCAGAAAGCCTGATTCCATGGAAAAATTGTTTTCCCTACTGTTTAAGGGAGCTGTAACATAAGCTTTCAGCAGTTGAAAGAAAGGGCTATTCTTATAATGCCTACCTGCCTAGAGTTATCAAGTACTTTAATTTTTAGCTACTTAAGTCTATAAGGGGAGTTTAGTGGTAACAGCAGGTTAAGAGGCAGAGGTAAACATGTTTCTGCAAATGTGAGTAATACACACCTACAGACACACACTTTTTCCACTCTGCAATGAGAACTGCGAAGAGAGACCTTGTTATTTGTGCAAGTTATCTGTATTGCAAGAGCTTGTAAAACTGTATCAAGAATAATTATTTAAGGAAAAAAATACCAGTCTGAAGCCATTGAAAGTTGGTACCAACTTTCATGTGAAACATTTGGAAAATAAGGGATAGAGCATGCTGTACAAGCATTGTGATGCTTTGTTTGCAAAGTATTAGTTTCATTTGAAGTAAAGAACAGGTCTTATTTTTCTTGGTAGGAAACTATCAAAGGCTTGGAAACAAACTGGTAAAACTTGGCTTTTATTTATGTATCAAGGGAGCTGATGGATTAAGTCTTTTATACCAAAAAATAGGTTTTTGCTTTCTTCAGTTATGCCTTTTGTTTAAATGAAGATGGTAGCTATGTAATAGCAGAAGATTTTTTTTTGTCTTCATTTGTCCTCATCATTACTACAAGCTATATGTAATAACAATTTGAACAGGGCCCAGAACATAGAGACAAAAATGGAAATAAAAATGCATTGAACATGAAACCAAAATTTTTCAGAATTTCTGCAGCTTTCAGCTCCCTGGCCTGTGTGGATACTTTATTTTGTGGTGATTTATGCAACAGCGTAAGCCTACATCACTGAAAGATGAGAGCTGTAAAATTAAACATTGGATCATAAGTAAAATGTTAGAGAAAATAATCTTTAGAAAATTGGTATTTTTTTAATAAAATGCCATTTGAAACAATGAACTTAAAATGATGTGCGCAATGTTTTGTGGAAAGCATTAAGGACTCAAACAGGTATTGGTGATTACATGGAATGCTATACTTCAGTAGCTTGGTATGAAAGACTATTCATTAATACAAACAGACAAAATTGTTGTTTTCTTAATTTGGAGTTAACATTGGAGATTTTGAGTTATAGGACAGAGGTAAGGAACTTGGAAGACAACAATTAAGATCAGGAATTCTAATTTGGGAAATTTGGTATAGGAAATTAAAAAAAGTAAATAGAATCTCTTACATTCAGAAAGCTCTGAGTGACATCAAAAGTTCATGATGTTCTTAGTTGTAATTGGCTTCAATAATGAGAAGAGTCAATTTCAGTTTTGTCATTCAGTAACAATAAAGGGTACTGACACAAATCAACAGTGGAAGTATTCATGGTTATGTATTCTAGAAATGTGTATAAATAAATGCTGAATTGGTGCTGCGTTTGCAGTGAATTTGATTAATATGGTAACCATTGCTTGTACATAATGGAGCTGGACAACCTGACAGCTAGTGGGTGAAACAGAAGCTTTGAAGGAAAACTTTTTAATAAAACACTAGTACTTGAATATATTAATACAGTATAATTGCCACTGTTTATTTCACATATGATGGTAAAACTTACTACATATTTGTGAATTTGTATTTTATATTGTGGGTATGGAGGATGGGACTTGAAATTTCAGTATCGGAGGAAAACAGGAACAACTACAAAACCAGTTAAAAAAAAATTGTATAGTTTGGAAGAAGATATTGCTGGTACTGCCTGGAATTGCTTTAAGCTAACAAAAGGTTGTGTCTAAAGCAAATACATTTTCAAGGAAGAGTTTTTGAGTTTAACTTCTTGACCTGTGGATTTATGGGACATGGGAACACTGGTAAACTTGGATTCCTTAATCTCTACTTCTTTGTTAAATTATTAAACTCACTTTAAATCAGTTTTTACTAAAATCATATTCTGAATTCCTCTGGTTCATTTTGGTAGTGCATCTTCCTTGTTCAGTTTCCTGTCTTCTGTCAAATTAATTTCATTTATGTTTAGCTCCCTAACAAATCACCACTTCTGCATAGTCAGGTAATATAATTATATGCTTTGAGAATCTGTGTTCAACTTTAGTTATTATGTCAAGCTTAAACTGTAGCATTCACACGTGAGGTGCAGTCTGAGTATGATTTGTAGTGATCATGAAAATGTGGCCATTCTGTCCAACATGAGAACTGTATGACTATTTCTGAGAAGTAAGAAGAAAAAGTGATATTTATGATTCTTTAACGTTATGATTTGTCGAATGACTGGAAGCTTGACACATCTTCAGTTCTATTTTACTTTTTTGTTGGTAAATTTAGGGTGCCTTTGTAATATGGTAGTAGTAGTTCATGAATCTTCTGGGCATTTAACTAAATAACATGACATAATAGGCTACTTGGCTGTCCATATAATATTCTCTCTAAAAGATTGAAGCTATAATAACATCTTTAGTGTTTCTTGCTTTACTGATTTTAAAATTACCTTGCATTGGGCGAGGCAAAAAGCTGGTTTTACTCAGTGCACAAAAGTAGAAGCTGGAGTTGCATGTAACATTGTGATTGACTGGGATAATCTCAAAGAGGCTTTTTCAGTGTCTCAGTGCCATCACTTGCAACCTTGTTTTCAATACAGATGCATGCATCTCCAGTAGACCTAAAGAACAAAAGAAAAAGCTGAGTGCTGGAGAAGCTGGGTATCTGGCAATTACTTGTTTACTTGCATGACATGACATGAAATCAGTTGATACTTTATACATTGAGGAATGAATTTGAAAACTTATTTGTGCATGAGGGATCAAATAGCTTTTAGGAATGCATAGAAATATTTTTTAACTTCAAATGTTTCAGGTTTTTTATTTTTAAATCCTGAAAGCTCCTTGCTCAATGTAAATTGTTACTTTGAGATTAATATATGCCATTTTGAATTTTGCTTCTTTCACTAATCCCAAGGTGAAACTGTGAGTAAGTTATATTAATGCTACAAATGTTTTTGGAGAGAATAGCTTAAAAACCAGTAGTTCATGTGCTGCTGACTGAGCACACAACTCAATAGTTTTTCATTCTTATATTCAGCGCCTAAACAATTTCTGAAGTGGAAATTTAATGTGGAATAATTGGCTCTGGAATAATCAATTAATTTGATCCAATATTCCCAACTGCTGACTGGAAAGACAGAGGTCTGCTTGAGTTTTTCCTAACAGACAGCATTCTTCTGTGGAGGAGGTTAATAACGAACTGTGAACATTTGAGCAGAAAAACTGCACCTCCTTACTTTGAGGTGGGCAGGATATCTACTTAAAGACTTTTATTTTCTCATGATTCCTATCCTGCTGCAGCATAGCTCAAAAACACATGTAATCAAGCTAGTTCAAAGCCTATGGAAGGTGTAAGACTTTTATTGTAGTGCCATGAACTTGAGAATGAAAAACTGTTCTTGTAGAACATACCCATCAACTTGGCTTTCTTATAAACCCTTAACTGATTTAGCTTGCATTGACATTCTGTGCCTTTTCTGTGTCTTGTCTACTTCTTTGCTCTTTCCATTAGATCCTCCTACTACTACCACTCGACTGCCCACGGTTCCCTGGCATCCTTCGACTGATGGCATCACAGGTTTAGCAACAGAACCTAGAATAATAGAATTCCCAACAGCAGCCTTGCCAGAAATGCAGGAAGACACTTGGGGTACCGTCATCGGTAGTGCCGTGGGTGGGGCTCTGTTCCTCATACTTGTCAGTGTTCTGGTTGGAATTATCTGCTATAGGAGAAGACGGACGTTCCGTGGTGACTACTTTGCTAAGAACTACATTCCACCATCAGACATGCAGAAAGAATCTCAAATAGATGTTCTTCAGTCAGATGATGCGGATTCTTACCCTGACAGTATAAAAAAAGATATAAAGCATCCAATGAACAGCTTAATATCTAAAGATTATTTAGAAGACCCTGAAAAACCAGAGTGGAACAATATAGACAATATTACCAGGTACCAGGAACGTTATGAAAGACCAATGGATTACTATGAAGGTGGAACATTGGGAATGAAGTATATGGGTGGTGAATGTTATGATGACAATGAAGAAGACTTTGTTTCTCACATAGATGGCTCGGTAATATCTCGGAGGGAGTGGTATGTGTAGTGACCACTGGAAACTAAATGTGTACCTACATTTCATTGGCTGATCACTTTCAGATTGTTTATACTTACACAAGAAGAAGAATAAACTTTTTGAAACTGATTTTTTTTTTGGAGGTTTTTATATTGTGACTTGACAAATGGAAATACTGAATTTGGGGAACTGTATTTGAGCTGCTTTTTTTTTTTTCCCCAATGCTCTACTACTGTTTAAGATTTGAGTTTTAATGCAGAATGCTTATATTGGTCTCTGTCAGAGGTAAAGGCTAAATTAAATTTGCCATTCAAAATTGTTTAAGAATAAAAAGTTACTGTCTTGGCTCTCTGATTTAAAAATAAGTTTACCTAAGGTAATGATCAAATACAAAATTTTGGGGCATTTACTTTGCAGATTAAGTGAATTACTCCAATATAGATACCATCCATGGTAAACTAAATGCTTCTGTATAGCAAATACTTTACTAATTAAAATGAGTTATAGCAGAACCAGAGTTTTATTTTTAGGTTTTTCTGCACAAAAATGAATACCTCTTAGCATTTGAATGAGCCTTCTTATAGCTATATACTTTAAAAGTCATTTGACTGAAAGTAACTGATAAATAAGATTTTGAGGAATAACTGTGTAAACAGGTCCAAGTCTTGTCTTCAAATCAGATAAAAAAATATTTTTTAAAGTCTGATTTCTAAAGCTTGTTAGTTTGTGTATGTATACATATGACAAGATATTTTGTTAAGGCTGTAACTGACAGGATGGTAAAACTTATTAATGAATACAAGGCTCTTTTTGCAACTACACAGGGTACAATTTTAGAGACCCATTTCTTAGAGTTTGTGGGAATCTTGCATTGAATTTAAGAGCTGGAGAATTGGGCGCAACTAGGAAGAAAATTCTTAATACATTTGTAAGCTGAAGGCTAATGCGAAGTCGCTTATTTTCCCAGGTGCCAATAAACATTAAGCATGCTAAGAGGTGTCAAAGTATTTACTAGAACTTTTATGACCAGAAGTTAAAACAGCGGTTTTACGCTGCTTCGGAAGAAGTCAGATGCTTGCTTTGAAGAGAGTGACTAGAGTTTCAGATTATTAGTAAAGAGTGCACACTTGTGTTGCTATGTCATAGAGTGAAAACACACTCCACAATGGTGCAGTTTACAGAATCTGTGAAACAGGAGTTTAGATAAATTGTACAGTCTCCATACCACAGTTTTCCCTGCAAGTAATCCATACTGGTTTGGCAACATGCTCCTGCTCTTCAAAATTACACGGTATGTAGGACATCTTGTTTGACACCTGAAGTAGTTCTGCTTTGTCTTGAGCAGGTTCACCCAACTGATTCTGCTGATGATGTAGGGAGGAATGAAATAGCTTCAGATGAGTTGAAGAACAATGGTAAATTTATAATTAGAATAGATCCTTTGAAGTGCAATTTTTAAAGTGTTTAGCTCAAGAAAATGAAGCTGATAAGGCTATTAGTATTTGAAACCTGAAGTGGGAAAGATCTCTGCTGCCTTTAAATGTAATAGGCATAATAATGGCTGCTTCATGAGCATTCATGCTGGATGTTTTTTTTTATATGCTCATGATCTTCAGTAGCTTACAGCATTTAGAGCTTCACAAAAATAGTTGTGTTGAGCATTGTAGACAAGACACTGTGATTGCATATGACTGCATGTCTTTAAAAAAGATTAAGACAACAGCTTTATTTGAAATTCAAATGGAAAAGCATCCCTAAATAACTCAAGTTCATGTTTGGATTAATTGGCTACTGATACATCATTGACCAAAGTCTCAAGAACAATAGCATATTATATTGTGTGTATCTGTAGTTTGAGTGTAAACACAAGGAAGGGAGTTAAATTTCTAGTAGAAGGTTGTAATCCAAATTATTTCTGGAACAGAGAGATCATAGCTCTCTTCAAATAAAAATACTTGATATATCATCTTTAAAAGATGGTGTTACTTGGAAATAAATATAAACATAAACCTGTTCTCCACATGGGATATCTTGCTTTTGTCTCTGTGGATTTTTTGTTTTGATTTTTAGAAAAAATATATATTTAATTCTTATGGGTTAAGAAGTTGAAATGTTTTGGAGTTGAAGTTGGTAATAAGGATAGGGCTTACGTGTGTTGCAATGTTTTGTACATTATGTCTGCTGTAAAAAGAATTGATTGTGTAAGTACAAATGGCTGTTGTGTGAATAAACTTTTTGTTAACATTCTGGAACATAGGTAGTGTTCAAAATGTTTGACAGATATATTCTTAAAGCAGAAGAGGAAAAAGCATAACAAAACCAGAGGCTGCATAGAAGGAAATGGAGTATTTAAACTTTTTAAGATCAGCTTTTCATAATTTCCTCTTGGAGACCCTAGGACCCTACGTTTTTAGGAAATACTTCTAAAAGTATGAACCTTGAGAACGTTAAATAGGGATAGCTGCTATGAAAACAGTTGCACTTTAGAATAGCTGATACTGTCTGCGATTCACATTTTTAAAAACAATATTGTTTTCAGTTGCTGTAGCTCTCTGCTCTAACTGTATTTCTTGGGGTGAATCAATTCTGATCTACTTCTGGTCAACTGGTCACTAAAATGCTGTGTAGCTGGCACCATATATCTTGGGTGCTCTCTGGGTTGTTCAGATTGACATCGCAGTCTGGATTTCTAATCATTCCTCTGGTTAGACTGAGTGCACCTGCCTCTATGTCAAAGCAATTTAAAAAAATCAAACTAAGTGAGCGCCGTAGCAATTGCACTTCAGTTAATTTCATCTGTGTTGCTACACTTGCTAGGATATCACTGTGTTTCTTGGTGTTCAGAGAGAAATGGGCGGCTATTGTAATAGCTCCCAAAATGTGATTTAATGGCTGAGCTTTCATTGAAAGCATGATGCTTTATAATATTTCAACATTATAGCAGAATTTACTCAAAAAAAAATGTGTGAAGTTAGTACAGCATGAAATGGTCAAGAGATTCTGGTGAAGTTGTAATCACAAGACCAAAGTGTCTTAAATTCTGAACCTAACAGTGTATATTAGTTATCTGCAACTTTCTCATTCAAAAGTGCACCTGATGTAAGTTAAAGCCAATTAATATGCAGTGTTTAAATGAGCCTTCCACTTATTCATGTGCCTATTCTTCAGGAAAAAAATAGGAATTATGTTTCTTAGGTGTGTAGACTGATTGACAGACAGAACAAGAAAGCAGTTTTATAAAATAGAGCAATGATCACTTAACGGTGGTATACAATACTTCTGGAGTGATTTAGCTTCCTGCAGGTCGTTAATCATACAATACTCTGGGTTGGAAGGGACCTTTAAAGATCATCTACTCCAATTCCCCTGCAGTGACCAGGGACATCTTGAATTAGGTCAGGTTCCTCGGAGCCCTGTCAACCTGACCTTGCATGTTTCCACGGATGGGGCATAACCACCTTTCTGGGCAACCTCTTCTAGTGTTTTACCACCCTCACAGTAAAAAAATTTCTTCCTAATATCTTGTTGAAATGTACACTCTTAGTTTAAAACTGAAACCCTCTTTGTCCTATTGCAAGTCCGGACTAAAAAGTTTGTCCCTATCCTTCTTACAGACCCCCTTTAAGTACTGAAAGGCTGCAATAATGTTTCCATTGAGCCTTCTCCAGGCTGAAAAACCTCAGCTCTCAGTCTTTCTTCATAGGAGGGGTGCTCCATCCCTTTGATCATCTTCATGAGCCTCCTTTGGACCTGCTCCAACAGGTCTGTGTATCTCTGATGGTGAGGTCCTCAGAAATGGACACAGTACTCTGGGTGGGCCTCTGATCAGAGCAGAGGAGAGGGGCAGAATCACCTCCCTTAACTTGCAGTTCACATTTCTTGTAATGCGGATCAGGATACGGTTGGCCTCCTGGGCTGCAACCACACCTTGCTGACTTATGTCCCAACTTTTCTTCCACCAGTACCCCCAAGTTCTCCAAAGGGCTGCTCTCAATCCCTTCACCACCAAGTTGGTATTGGTGTTGGGTAGGGCTGTGGCCCCTGTGCAGGACCTTGCACCTGGCCTTGTTGAATTTCATGAGGCCCACATGGGTCTACTTCTCAAGCTTGCCCAGGTGCCTCTGGAAGGCATCCCTTCTCTCAAGTATATCAACCACATCACTCAGCTTGATGTTGTCTGCAAGCTTTGATGAGGGCGTGCTTCGTCTCACTGTCTATAAAACATATTGAATAGTTTGGGGTTTTTGACCTGTGAGTAGAATAAATCTCAAGAGGCTGCTAAAATTTCCTCTGGTGAGAGATTTAATAAAGGATGGTTGTGTTGTGTTCTGAGAAATGCAGAAGATCATTATTTCTGAAGGAAAATAGCTGAAGTAAACAGCACTAGCAATATGTTGCAAGTATAGAACTCTGTTAAACTCCTTTGTTGTTACCTTTCTTGTCTACTAATCAGTGTAGATCAGAGTATTATTTCAGTATGGTAACTATTTTACAGGTAGAGGTTTTAGTGAAGCTAATGTAAATTATTCCAGTTGTGCAACTTCTTGATAAGCCTGTTGGTGCAAGCTTGAAACACTGAAATTGATTACACTGGATTAAAGTACACTAGCAGGTTTCACAGTTTTATGAGAATTAAACCACTGATTTCTTAGCATAATGAAATGAGTTACCTTTAAAGACTGGTGGGTTAAGTCAGTATGAGAGTTGTTGAACATCTGATTTGATAATGCTGAGGTCAAAAGAAAAAGACTTGAAAAAAACCAAAACTTTTTTCCCCCCTTGTTAAAATTTATGTATAAAAATTACTGTTCTCACAGCTTTTAGTATGAAGTCCTAGAAATGCTAGTCTTAGGAGATGCTTTGATAAATGTAATCAAAATCTTAGGGAATTTGCACATTCATTGCTCCTAGTAATATATTTTCTCTGCTGATTTTAAGTTTCTCTCTTTCCTTTCTGCAGACTTCATTGGCTTTAAAGAAAGATTGTCAATAAAGCCATAGTTGTCTAGCTTTTTGAATTAACACCTTGTTTGCTCAAATAAGGGCAAAGCCATGTGTTCAGTAACCTCATCGTGCCTTGATATAAAAAATAAAAGCATGCAGCTAGTATTTATTAAAAACAGTAAACTAAAATTTAAAAACCACATTAATGATCCATTAACTTCTCTTAATTCAAACAGTTTTCTAATTGGGTGACTGGAGCCAAGACTGCAGGAGTGCTAGTTCAGGACAAAGCTTTCTTTTTGGCCACGGAAGGAAGAAACATTTCTCAGAGCAACACTGAAATAGCTTATCTGAGTGTTGAAAATATGTGAACTTCTTAAAGGTGTAATCTGTGCTATCACATTGCAGATGAGCCATTTAAGCAGACATCTTCTGTTGCTGTAGCAGGGGCTGTGATTGGAGCAGTCCTTGCTCTTTTTATCATAACGATCTTTGTGACAGTGCTGCTGACCCCAAGGAAAAAAAGGCCATCCTATCTAGACAAAGTGTGAGTATGTGTTGAATTTTATTTTTTTTTAATTGAAAGCAGTTTGCAGAAAGTATTTATTCTATACAGGAATTTAAATGTGTTTCCTTAGCAGGTGCTCAGCTGTCATAATTTCAGAGCTGTATTTTCAGGGTAGACAAATGTAAAATCTCTTGCTTTTCTGAAAAAGAAATGAGGAGGCTAAGGATTACTTAAGTGGTAATGTAATTCTTTGTCTTCAAAAGTTTTTTTGAAAGAGAATTGCTACTTGATTGAACTGGAGGGCAGGGATTAGAGCCATCTTGACTGATGCCACAAACTCCTAGTTTATCATGCCTGTAGCTGTGATGTGAAAGCAAACAGACTATGCTTCGCAGAAGTGAATGAAGGTCCACTAAGATTTATTCTGATACGTGTATAAAATAAAGCAAGCACCCACAGACATATGTGCTTAGAAATTGCTGTGACTTTTATGTGCTTTCTGGAATGGTGGTGGTTTCTTCAAGTCTCTGGTGTAGGCATGTGGTTTACTTTTTTAAGCATCCAGCATGGTCAAACAAAAACAAGAAAACATTTGATTATAAGACTTTCTCAAAAGACTAGTCAAAGGAAGATTGTAGTAGTAAATGTTGGTCAAGCTATATCTCATAACCCAGAAATTATTATAGATACCAATAGTCCTTAATCTTACTTAGTTGGAGTATATAGGGGTATTTCAGCCTACTAACATATTGTAGGATAAATAAATCATAGGCAGTACTTTTCCACAAGAAGTGCGTAGCTGAAGTATTGCCTTTGGTGGATGTGTTAACATTACAATAATCTGTATGTGTGACATTGCTGACTGGAAGGTGTGTGTCCCTGAATGATGAATGTTTGATAATTTGTTAAATAAATAATACCTAACTGACCACTCAATTGGACTTCACAAACATGGCATAACGTATTTAATTCTTCCTTTGCTACAGGATTGATCTTCCACCCACTCATAAACCAGCCTCATGTGAAGAGAGAGCATTCTCTGTACCACAGAAAGAAGCTATTCTTCATGTGAGTAAAGGACTATATTCATCTTAATTTGAGGTAGGACAAGTGTTAACTCCATCAGGGATGGAGGTGTTTAAGGCCAGGCTGGATGACACTTTGTGCAGCCTGGTCTAGTGTGAGGTGTCCCTGCTCATAGCAGGGAGGGTGGAACCTGATGATCTTTCAGGTCCCTTCCAACCTTAACTGTTCTATAATTTGATAGATCCTTTTGTGTAATAGTGTTTGACAGACTCTGCTCCTCTAAAAGTAGAAAAAGCTATAGTTGAAATTCTGTGGTGATAAAACGGTCTTTATATAGAAGAACAAATGTACTTGGTAAACTTAACAAGTGATAGCAGCAGCAGCATCTTTGCTAGTATTAACTGCTGTTCTTTTAAGCACTTAAGGTTTGAGTGGTGAAAATTTGAATTTGGACTTTGGTGTGACTACCAAAGTATGGGTTTGATTCTCAGTGAGGATCACTGAATCATCTTTTACTGTATGCAATTCTGTAACTCCTGATTTTATTTTTTTATCTTGAATTTTTCGGCAACAAAAGACTCTTAACTAATTCTGTAACAAGTACTTGAATTTTTAGTACACTTTCAGAAGATAGCTTCATGTGAGCTAAAGTAATACTGTCCAAACAGGACAGCAAAAGGCAATAAAATTCCATACCAGCGTTTGGTGTTTGTGAGGGTGTCATCTGATGTAAAAGGAGCATAGAAGTGATACACTGGAAAGCTAACTCTAGCAAATAAGACAGTTAATACTAGTGGGGTCAAGGAAGGATAGAGGACTACCTTTCTTAGCTAATGCATGTCTTTGTACTGGACTGGGCTGCTTGTGAAATTCCAGGTGAATTCTGAAGGCTTCTTTTGCACTAAGCAACAGAGAAGGGACTTGTTCATGGGAGGCAGCTTCAGTTAGCAGCATTATTACCCTTTGTATAGTAAACTAGTCTGTTCATGAAAAATGTATAACCTGACTATGGCCACTAGTGTAGTTTTTAGATTTCTGCTTACATTGAAGAAAACTTTAATCAGTTATCGTCAGTATTAGTAAGAATTAGATTGGAATTGTTCTTAATAGGATTTTTGTTCCCTATTCAGTATTTGTATAAGTAATGTGATTTTGACCACTGATGTGCTGAATTACAAGATAGAGGTAATTCAGGGTAGTCATTTGTCTATAACAAATAGTTTTTCCAAAACCCTAGTGTATCTGAAGAACCTATAGAAACCATTTTTTCTGATAGAGGGTTGCCCTAGGGAAAAAATCTTGACTCACCTTCAAGATGGATTTTGATGGAGTTGTTGTTAACACTGAAAATATGCTTGTAGATTTTCAGCATGTGATTGCTGGTTACTAAAGCTCACAAAATGTGATTTGCAGAGAATAGCTTTCTTCTTTCTTGTGGAAGAAATACTTTAAAACAGTCTTGTGTATTACAAATATTACATTGAGTAATATTTGCTAATATGTTTGCTGAATGAAATTGAGCAAGAAACTTCTGAGATCCATTGCTACTTTTAGTAACAGCCTAATGATTATAACATTCTGAAAGTAAATAAGACTTTAGTTGGAAAAAAATATAACAGTTTTTTTGTATTCTGATCTTCAAGGTGTTATAGCACCTAAGATGACACAAAAGAAAAAATCCTTTTCTGTGCTCAGGTTGGGCATATTGTGCTAATTATGTGCTAATTCTTTCATCTGTCACTACAGTACTCAACAAATGCAATATTGATGAATCATGCTTCTGCTCCTGTATCATTTAAGCTTTGTGGTAAAATATTATCTTGCTTACAGTATCAGAAGATACGGAATTTTTTTGGTCAAAATTTGTAAATAGAGAATTTTGTAAACAGAGAAAAGACTCTAAAGAGACTGGATAAATACAGTTTGAAGTTGTTTTCAGAAAGGGGGAAGAGAGACCTTTTTCAAGCTAGATGTTCATTATGATTTATCTAAAGATAAGGGATGTTGGCATAACATTGTTAGTGTACCAGTTCTTTTGTGGAACTCCAAAATTGAAAAGAGCTAGAACTGGAGGCTGAGTCTTCCCAGCTGATACTTCCTACAATCAACATGTACTCTCTTATGCTTGAGGCAAGAGCTTCTGCTTGATCTAATACAAGTAAATGTTGAAATACTAGCTTTAGCAAAGAAGTGTTTTGGTTGCATTGTTTTGGTGTAATAAGCTGATGCTTGAACAGCTGTAAAGAGATAAAAGAAGTGAGTTAGCAGCCTGTCACTATATTGTGTCCTTGTTTGACTAAAAGTCTGTATTGGCCATGTAATTTATGTCCCAAATGCTGTTTGAACCAGATTGTTTAGTCATAAATGAGAAACTTGCTGGTGAGCCTCTCAGTAGTTCAGATGTAAGCTTCTGGATACAGTGAAAAGAACTGCACATAAAATGTCGCTCCATTGTCAATAGCAATGGATGATCAAATTAAATCTGAGTGGAAATAATAGGCTGCATGAAGGTGGAAAGTAAAGTTAAAGGAGAACTAACTTAAATGATGTCTTCATACTCACAAAAACTGAGGATTGAAAGTGGATTTAAGCTGATTCTGGTAAGTTGTTAAATGTAATGTGCACATTTTTCAGTAATCTATATATGGTTATTGTTCAGATGATGCGTGCTGGCTCTTTAGGATCTTGTCAAGTGTTCCAAACACAACTGAATAAGATTAAATTCTCCTGCTTGTGTCCCAGTAATTTATATTTAACTAGATTTTCCTATATCCAAGTAGATGTGTGTTAGTATTAAAAATGAAGGAGGATGTTGAAGACGTTTGATAATACTGGATAGCCAGTGTGTTTCATACTTACTCCTTCAGACTTGGAAGCCTTAAGTACACTTCAAGTAAACTTTAACGTTTATTTGCTAATGTCACATGTGTGTAAAAGTACTGTGTAACTGAGTAGTCGTAACAATTTTTCTATACTGATTTATGTATTCACGTGAATCACTTAAGAATCGAGAAGAACTGGTTCACTTACAGCCCTAAAAGAGTATAGGAATTTGAAGTGGAACCAAGGAAAAATAGCATGAAGCTATGAAGACTGTAGGTTCATCTTTATCAACTTTTTAGCAGTAAAGCTATTGCTTTTGTCTAGGTGTTTTTTTAATAATCCTTGTCATGGAAACACTGTTGTTACTCACACTGGTTTTGGCATGTGTGGGAAACGCTCTTGTAATGTGAAAGAGCACTGAACAGCCTCAAGGTTTTGTCCTTGATGAGAGAGGGGTGTCAGCTTTGCAACTGTGTTTTGAGGTTGGTCAAGAGGAAGTTGAAACTGGTGCATAACATTTATAAAAGGAGTGGGAGAGGGGGCACGAATTTAGGCAATCATTTGAATCAATTGAGTTAGTTTCACTATTATTGCAAAGAATATAACACTAAGAAGCAAAGCTGCTTTACTGCCTATAAATGTGACAGTCTGACATTGAAAGAGCTGAAGTTATGTCTAGCTTAACAGGTGCTTCTGAAGGAAGGAGGAAAAAATGTCTTGTATAATGCAGTGCATGAGTGTTCAGAATTCTTGAAAAATTCATAAAGGTATATGATTTTTTTTATAGCAGCAGAAATATAAGTGGAGAAAGGAAATACAGCTCAGTAGGTAATTCTAGCCTTGAGAAGACTGACTTTAGCCTTGAAACTTGTAAGAATTCCTCCTGAATTTAGCCAAGCAACCCTGTGAAATTCTAAAGCTCTTTAAGGATAGTATTTGTATGCCTTTTCAAAACAGGATAGAAGATGATGAAATTGTATTAGCAAAGTTAAAAGCATACAAGACCATTTACTGAATGGCAATATTTGAGGATCAAATTGGAATAGATCATCCACAGTGCTCTTAAACCTAACATAAAATTGATTCTTTTATAGATTATGGCTCTCTTGCACTATTCTAGTTCTTTTCCTAATGGTCTTAATACAGGTGAGAATGTCTCTTCCTTGATGAAAAAGGAAGCATCATTGTTATATTTTACCTTAGAATGAAGAGCTGTTCAGGCAGACAAGATTGAATGGAAGGAAGCACAAAATGCACATAGATAAACTCATCTATGTTGATAAAGGATCTTACAATGGAAATGAAACCAACACATTAACCAGATAGGCAATAAAATGAGTCACAAGCTTTTTATTAGTGGGTGCTTTTATAATGGAATTTCTAATTGGGAAGGATGAGGAAATGTGAGATTAAGATGTTGGCAAGATAATTGTTTTAGGCTTTTAAAGGACTGTTGGAGAAGCAGCGTGTTTAGAGAAAAAGTCAATGCTTTTATGAAGCTCTGCAAAAAAAAAACCTCAAAAAGCAATGCAAGCTTCAAAGCACAACCCCCCAAATGTAGTCTTCCTGCATGGAAACACTGTAGTTCAGCACCTATTTTCTCTCACAGAACCTGCTAATTTTGGTTCTATCACTTGCTTCCTGGCTGTAAAAGGTACAACTCCTTTCTCTAGCAAAGGTGTTGTGCTTTCATACTGTGTGAGATTTGTCCCTCTTTTGTCCCTACTTTTAACTGAATAAATGAATCCACTGGAATTTCCTGTTCTGGATCCCAGTGTCTGTCTAAATCCACAGTTGGTAGAAATTCTTGAACAGGCCGATTTTCTGCTTGCAAAACATTAGCCTTTGGTGATGATACGGAAGTTCTTGTTCTCCATGTGTGTTTTGCCTCCTTGTGTGATGAATTAATGCTCTTAGGTCAGGTATGAAAGAGCAATGTGTCCTGGTAAGCAGTAAACAGCAGATTCTCAGAATTGCTCTGCAATTGTCTTCTAGGACTTGAGAAGCAAAAGCAGGATGACTTTAAGGGTCAGGCAAAAAAGACTTAAATGGAATTGCCAGACAGAAAACGTGAAAAACAGAAGTTAAGAAAATAGACCTCTGAAGACAGTGGAAAAGAACTACTGGAGGAGTGAAGCAGAAACCAGATTATTTTATAACTCATTTCACAATGCATTTGCAGGTTGTGTTAAAAGCTAAATAGTACAAAATTGTTTAAAAAATAGAACTAAATAACAAAAGTGGAGAAGTAAAAAGTTAAGGGGAAGGAGGAGAAAAGAGTGAAGCATTATTGAGATTGAATTCTTTTCAAAAACATTTTTAAAGGCAAGAATGTGTCTGTATGACCACTGCAAGTGTTACCTATGTGTATGAATGAGTACTTGTTGAGTGGTGATGGGGTTTCTGTTGTAAGACTGCTAACTTAGCTACTTTGTTGTTGCTACAACTGTGAGGCTGTCAGGAAAAGCAGAAATTACAAAACAGAAACAAAACTGCAGTTGTGCAAAAGCTGTTGTAGTCTGTTGTGCCCCTGTACCATTAGCTAACTGTGGCATAGAGGGAAGAACTTCATTAGGAGTGACAATACCATGGTGTAAGCTGTATCCTACCTAAATCATAATTCCCAGGTAGCATTGCTTGGTATAATTAGAAATAGCCATTCTTCTCAGGCAGTTGGTGATTAATTGCTAGCCTTTTTCACTAACAAAGTTACTCCATCCTAAAGGTGACCAAAAAAAATTTTTGAAGGAAGGGAGATTTTTAATCTTCTGCATTAGGTAACTGACATTATAATCAATATATCTTATAGCCCTGTCTAAAACTTGTGAAGTGTTCAATTCATAGTGATGTAAGGAGGGGGGTTAGCAAAACCTCTACCCTGGGCTTCGGGAGGACAGACTTTGGCCTGTTCATGACACAGGTTGAGAGTCCTTTGGGAGACAGTCCTGAAGGGCAAAAGGGGCCAGAAAGGCTGTACGCTCTTCAGCAAGAAAATCTTAAAGGACCAGGAGCAGGCTGTTCCCATGTTGTAAGATTTAAGGGTGGAGAACACAGCTGGCCTGACTGAATGGGGAGATTTTGCTGGGACTTAAGAAAAAAAGAAGGGTTTACCACCTTTGGAAGAAAGGACAGGCAACTCAAGAGGAGTACAGAGATCTCATTAGGTCATACAGAAAAAAAATTAGGCAAAAGCACAGCTGGAGCCCAACTTGGCCACTGATACAAGGGACAACAAAAAAAAGTTTTTACAAATACATCAACAATAAAAAAAGAGCCAGGGAGAGTCTCCATCCCTTACTGGATGTGGGGGTGGGAATATGGCAACCATGGATGAGGAAAAGGTTGAGATACATAATGCCTTCTTTGTCTCCATACTTAATAGTCAGACCAGCTTCCCCTAGTGTGTTCAGCCTCCTGAGCTGGAAGATAAGGATGGAGAGCAGAACAACCCTCCTTCTCCATAGTCCGGGTGGAAGTAGTTAATGACCTTCTTCTGCACCCAGACACTCACAAGTCTACGAGACTGGATGGGATCCACCCTAGAGAACTGAGGGAGCTCATGCGGGAGCTCACTAAGCTCCTCTCCGTCATTTATCAACAGTCCTGGTCAACAGGGGAGGTCCCAGATGATTGAAGGCTTGCCAGTGTGATGCTCATCCACAAAAAGGGCCGGAAGGAGGATCCAGGGAACTCTACAGGCCTGTCAGCCTGACCTCGGTACTGGGAAAGATAATGGAGAGGCTCATCTTGAGTAAGCTCACACAGCAAGGGCCAGCCAGCATGGGTTTGTGAAAGGGAGGTCTTGCTTCACCAACCTGATCTCTTTAAAATGAATTCAGTTTTACTAAAAACAGCGTTTTCTTTGTTTTTGGTAGTCTCATTAAAAGTTTTTAATTTTTCAATTAGAAGTATTTTGATTAATTTCATCAAATTAAGAAAAAGTGTCACATACTTCTGCTCTAGGTAGTATATAATTAAATATCTTTTCAGTTAAATACTTTTGTGCAATATCAGACTCAGCATTTTTCCCTATGATGCTTTTGATACTTTCTACTATACAACTGATGTTGGATTTTACTTAGTTTTTAATCTGTCGCTGATCTAAAATCAAAGTCCTGTTAAAAATCTTACTAGTTGTTCTCAAACATACTTGTGCTTAAGTAAAGTCAAAACTAAATATCTGTAAATAACACTTCCTGAATTCACAATAGCAACTTTTTTCTGTCAGAGATTAGTTTGTAAGAAGTATTCTAAATGGTAGTCAGCTAAAACACTTGACAAGGCAGTATATTTTGTGATGACTATTATTTTTGTATAAAATTAACTTGTTCTGCATGTTGAATTTTGACTTGTTTCTGCTATACCTTTTCTTCTTTCAGAAAGAACATTTTGCTTTGCAAAACCAATACAGAGAGAAATACGATGGAAACTTGCAGCACATGGTAAATGATAAAATGGGTTGAATTTCTGGTTGAAGCTTCAATTTCATCTTGTTCCTTAAAATAAGCTTATGAGGATGTTTTTCATGAAGAGCAAAGTATTTCTACATCCTAGTCAGTAACTTTTGGATGTATGGATTTGTTATCCATGAAGTGGGAAGAGTAATATCGGTTTATTATCCTGTATTTCCTAGGTAGTTTTACTGAGTAATTTAAATACATAAACACTAGAGCTTTGAAGTTCTAGTTAAATAAAATAACAAAGCACAGGAGTGCTGACAAACTTCTTCATAGTTTGTTTTGCTTTTTTGATGTATTGAGCCCTAAAATATAACTTCTTCAGAAACAAAACTTTGAGATTAACTCTGAGAAGTAACTAACAGTTCTGTCATATGTCTGCTAGTGGTTAGAATTGTTATGTTTCTTGAGTTTCTTGACTCATAGCACTGTTTTGGAGATTATGAACCTCTTGTTTTGTTTAAAGTTTTAACACAAATAGGAATTGTAGGTTCTATACATGAGCTATGAAACTCATTATGTCTTGTGTGTGTTTAGAAAGCTGTGAATGGAAGGCAACTTCCTTATGAGGCTGAAGAGCCGCAGGAACAAGAAGATCTTGAGCATATGTATCCTGTTTTTCAGCAAACATACTACAAAAATTGGAGCAGCAGATACCAGCAAAACTCAGAACGTGGAAGAGTCTACATCAATCCAAGGGAGCATTACGTTTGATTCTGTACCCAGAAGTCTTAACTTTTAAGATATGAGGGGTTTAATGCCTGTTAACTGTATGACAGATGTGTCTTGTTGGCTTTCATCTCTAAAATAGTCGGTCTTTTTTTCAGTGGGAAGAAATTGCATGGAAAATTTTATATAGGTAAACCCTATGGAATTTGAAACTTAACTTGTTTCTAGTCTTTGATATGTATTTGTTTTTCTAGTTATATCAATCTGCCAAAAGAGGAGAACCATTTAGCTTAAGTAACCTTCATAGTCATAAGCTGTTTTCCTGATTATTTCTGGTAGCGTTCTCTCCCTGAATGGATATTTTACAACAACCTTACCTATGTAAGAGTGAGCAAATATGAGCAAGGCAACTGAATACCTGGTGACTTGAACAGTCTCAGGCTGAGAGTAATTTTTCTGCATCTTGGAAACTTGGGCTAATTATCATTTTGACTGGCCTTAGCTATTGATTTCTCAATTAGCTCTACCTCTCCCAGTCAAATGATTGACTACCTCTCAAATACTGACTTGCTGTTTTGTAATATACATTGTGTGTCTTCCCACCACATTAAAACAAGTGAAGCAATTTCCTTACATCAGAAACTTTTTGGCTTATATTGATCCTGGCTGTCAGTTATGTACTTTCTGGTTGTAGTTTCACAGTAGGTCTATATGAAACTTAGTTGCAGGTAGTAGATGACTAGACAGACAAAACTTCCTGAAAGTGTTTTGTGTAGCTGCATCTTGCCTACAAATTGCTGTTTAGCTGTTTTTCCAAGTGTGACTCCCATGGTAAGTGTTGCAGAGTTTATCTTGCTTGGTAATAAATACATTTCCTGTTCTTTGGTTTCATCTCAGTTTGCAGTAAAGCTGCCTATAATGTGTTCTTACATGTTAGCTAGCTTTGGTAGATTTCAAACAGTTTTCAGCACTGTCCTTTAATCTTAGCCAGTAGCATGAAGTAACTGGAAAATGTTGCAGTATTCCACATGAAATAGTGTAAGTGACGGGTAATGGTTGAAAAATGTGCTCAGGATGTTTTCCTTTGGAGTAAAGAAAAAATATTTAGCAAGTAAAAAAATATGTCTATAATGTATTAGTGCTGAAAAGAGCTCACAGGACAATCTTAGTCTTTTAAAACAGCAGGAATTAAGACACTGACTAAAATTTGCTGGAGAAACTTAAACAACTTATGTGTATTCTGTACACAGTCAGATGGCCTTAAGACAAAACGTTGAGAAGAATGGCTTTGTCAACTGACTTAGCTATTGATACAAAACTTAGCATTACTTCTCTGATATTAGTGTTTTCTCTGCAGGTGATTGGATTTTTCACAGGTAAGAGTCATAGTTGTAGAAGCAAGAGAATTGAGAGCTGGTATAAAGTGTGCTGCAGGTAGGATGCCTTTAAAAACCTGTATTCAACCTGCATTCATCTTCATCATAGTAAAAGTTAATGACATCCCTAGCTGTAATAGGGCTAGTTAAGTATTTCTAGTTTGTTACAGGTAGCAGCTAGAAGATTATGCCTTAGGTGCCTGTGTTCTGGACACTGTACAATTAGACTTTTACTGTTCTCTTGCTAAGCAGCTTCCTGTTATATTATGTGGATGACGTTGACATCTGAAGGAATGGCGAAGAAAGGTTGGAGCAAAGCTGTTTCCTTGGGAGCTTTCTGTGAACAACTGTCAACTTGCTTTTCTCTTAGGAGCTGAGCACATTCATGTAAATTGAGCAACTGTTTTCAACTTTAGAGCCTCTTGCTGTATTTGAGACCTAAAGAAGTACTTGTGTGCCCCAAAAATATATTTTCCAATGAGGGCCTTACATTACTGCAGTTCCAAAAAACTTCTACTGCCAGAACATGAAAATAAAAGCGTCTTGGCCAAATATTAAAGCACATAGAATGACAGAATGTAGAGGTGAACTGTACTCCTTGATATCATTTGATCAATCTCAGTGAACAAATACTCTTGCAAAAATACCTGGATATACATTGTAGGGTGATTTAAAACAGGGTTACTGTGATAATATTCCCACTACATTTGTTAGTACACTGTGAGATTGAGCAGGTGATAATTTCAGTTTCTATTATGTTAGCAAATGATGTAAAAAACAATTACTTTCAGTTCAGACCTACTGCCTTTTATTCTTTGGTTTGAAGTCTTGAAACTTTGGGGCAAGCAAGGAGGAAGGAAGAACACTATCAACAAAGCTGTAATTGCTTTTTTGAGTTATTAAAAATAGCATAAAAAAAAATTTTCTGCCTGTATTGTCCAAGTTATGTATCAAGAGACTACAGAAAGCTTGAATTGCAGGCTGTCCATCAGCACATAGTTTGCCCTGAAATCACTAGGGAAAAATATTATGTTTGTTACCTGTGAGAAGTTGTTTCTTTGTAATCTGTTCAGGGACGTTGAGTGTGTTAGGTCTCTTGAAGTGTAGCTTTGTAGTCTTAAGTGTGGCTGGATTTTGGGAAAGGAGATTTGACTTAGAATGCTCTGAAGAGAACTGAAAAATGTCTGCTGATGAGGATTTCCCACAGAAAGGATTGCTCATGTAGAGTTAACTTTGATCTGCTTTTTTAAGATGTAGAAAATGTCTTTTTTTATTTTTGTACATTTTCAAATGTTTGTATTTGTATTTTGATTTGAATAAAAACATAAAAAAATATAAGCTTTCCATATGTTGTTTAGATTTAAGATTGCTTAAGATGTAGAAATTTCATCTGCTTTCTCATTTTCTTGGTGATGTGCTTCTTCATCTCTGGTTGTACATACAGAGCTTGTGCTGTTTTTCCTAACAGTACCACTTTTGAATATCTGCAGTGCTGGGTGCTGAAGTAAGACATCCTTTCAACACTTACTTAACATGGAGCATATCATACTTTGTGAACATCCAGAACTTAGGTAAACTGCCCAAAATCGCTGTTGAAAGAAGTAGGAATGTAGAAGAAGAGTAATAATCTAGTTTTGATAAATGTAAACTATCCTCTGCTCATGCATCTTTAAATTATACGTCTAGCCTAATTATAGAAAATACAAGATTCAGTGTTTGGTGTATGTCCAAAATGCACATGTAATACAAAAGAAAACCAAGAAACATGTAATAACTAAAATAAATGAAACAAATAACATTATTAAAGGACTGCTTCTGTTAGGTCACAAAATGATCTAACTCCAGCTCAGGGAAAGCCCAATAAAAAGCTGTGATAATTCATGAAGAGTGGAGGGAAGTTTTTATCTTTAGTTGCTTTCTGGTAATGTTACTGCTTTTTCCTTCTCTGATACAAATCAGGGTGCAGAATGCTATACTGTTGGATAGATAATTACTTAAAATATAGTGTAGTATCTTCTTTGGTGCTTACACATAGGACATCCATGTCATCAAAACATCATGTTTGCGTTTAATCTAGCTAGCCTGTATTTTTAGTCATTTTCAAAGCTATGTTTCCTGCTTTTATGCAACTGGTGGTCTGTACCTCTGTAATACTGGGAAAACTCAGAAGAAACTGTTTTATGTGGAAAGATGTAAATGACCTGACTAGTTGTTGTGAAGATGGCTAGAGACAGTTATGTCCTGATGAAATGCTAACAAGATATGTTAAGTAAACTGTAGTAAACAAGGGTAAAAAATAGGTTAAGCAAGTAGTAAAAGGCAAAAGCTGAAGACTTGATTGAATATCAGCAGAATAATACAATAAAACTGTATATTCCCCTGTGGAGGTACATGGCTTAGAAAATTTGGTGGCTTTAGAACCTACCAACCTTCATTTTTTATTTTTTTTGCTTGCTGTGTGACTGAGATCTATTTTGAAAATATTTGTAACAGTGGAAGTTACTAGGCAGAAGTGACTTCACTAAGAAACTAGTCTGTGAAACGACCTAATTGAGGAGGGCGCTTTCTGTAAGAAAATTGTCTCTTGAAGTTTAGGCAACTTTTAGGTTATGCTGAACAGTGCTCTGCTTCTAGTATCTCCAGCTGCTTGAGAAGTAGAGGCCTATGATTTGATCCTTAACCAAAAACTGGGCTTGTAGAGGAGTCTACCTATCAAAGTACTGGTTCAAAGTTCTAATAACCCTCAGAGTTCCTTTCTGATAGAAAGTGAAGACTCGACATTTCTGTATTTATTGAAAAGTATGGCATTGTTCTTTGTAATTAGCTTGATATCTTTAGCTGAATTATGCTGAATAAAAATGCACAAAAAATAGATTGTGAATCTTAGTAATAATTATTCAAGCAATGTGAAACCCAAATAGAGATGTGTTAGGCATTTTAATCTGCACTGACAGCTCCTCAGTGGAGCTTTTCCTGGTTTTGTTTTGTGATCCTAACTGGGTTGATTTTGTGCTGTATCCAAATCTAGGTCCTTCAGTCGCCAGTAGAAAATAAAATCTACTTGGGAGTCAACAAGTCAAGCTGTGATTCTTCTCCTATGGCTAGTAATGAAGACCATACCATTTCAATTTAGCTCACTGTTTTGAGACCAAGTTGGATGCAAAGTAGGCTCCGGCTTGCTCACCAGTTTAGGTGACTTCGAATTTTAGGTGAATTTGAGTTTAGTCACAGATTTATTGTATTCTAACTTGAAACGTACCCTTCCACTGGGATGAAGTAGAATTATAATCTAACACAGATTTATAGGAAGTAACTTTTAAAGCTGATTGCCAGAGGAAGTTTAAATATTTGCTGTTGCACTGCTCCTGGATTTGTTTCTGATCTAGTAAATCCTTACTTCAGTGGGTTCTGACTTTTTATGATACCTGTGACAGGATAGCAGACACTCTCACTGCTTATAATGTAATTGATAATTTACATATCTCTGACTAAATCCTTGTCTGCCACTGTTGCGTCTGATTCTAAACCAGTGCCATGTAACTTTGGTCTAAATGCTGGGGAGTAACTTCAGTTCTGCATCTATATGAAAACAGTAATTTGTCTGTATCACTGAAGTGTTATAAGCGAAGTGTTTTAAGGATTCAATTGTCTCTTTTTTTCATTTGTCCCATGTTCAATTTTATTTATTACTGTCTTGGATCTCTGAAATCTTGCTCATACTGTGGTCTTGCTGCATTAGGTACTGTCTGTAGGGCTGGCATGCCTGCAGTTTCAATATTCCTGACATTTCATCTTGCCTGTCCTTTTAACAAGTTTCTAATACTTCTCTGTATGACTTGAGATTCTCTGTGCTTGAACAGCTCCTTAGTTTACAGCAAAATAATTTGTGCCAGTATTCGTTTGCACCATTCAACTTATAACAAACTTCAGAAAGTGAACTTTTCTAGCTCGTTTGTGGCTACATGCAGAATTGGGTCACGTGCAAGTGTACCAAGAAAAGGAGCTTCAGTCCTACTGGTTGCCTGCTGACAGGTCAGGTGACAGACAGACACCTATTAAAATATTTAGTGTGCTCTATCCTGTCATTATAATATTTGTATTTGTAAGAAAAAGAGTCTACAGATCTCCATAACTTTTCTTAACTGCTGTAGTAATTTTGGAGTAATTAATTCTAGGTACTATTTGTAACAAAAGCTGAATTTCTTGTCAAATATGGTAGATGAAAACAGAGCCATTTGATTTCTATCTTCTGTTTGACTAAAACAGGCTCTTTCAAGACCAGACTTCAGCAGCTCATTAAGCATAAAAACTGAAGCTGCCTTAGTTTAATCCCACAACTAATGAAGTTCTTCCCTTCTTTGACGTGAATTGAGAGGAAAGAGAGAAATGAGTATGGGCAAATAAAATGCTTTTGTATTGATCCATGTAGCTTTAAAATCCAGATTGAATGGATAGAATTGTTTGTAGATTAGTTCATCCAGATAGGCTAAGCACATGGATAAAAGGCTTCAGGTTGCCAGAAGACTTGCACCAAAACCTGCACCCAGGTACAGTGCTTTTTACTAATGCTCAGGACTTGACAATGTGGCTCTGACTGTCAGCTGGATCTGTTTCCTGTGGCCAGGAATATTGCTAGAAACCCTGGATTTAGTAACAAATAACAAATACTGGGTAAGGCAAAAAAGTCTCATATGTTAGGATGAGTTTTCTGTTGGCACTTCAAGTGCTTTTTAAAATTGGATACTAAAAATTGAGTCCTAAAATGCCCACTACCTTTACATCAAAAAGTCAAGCCATCTCCTTTGCACTTTCTCCTCCCTGGGAGATCAGGAACTCTTCCTGTCTGGACTCAATGCCTTAAGCTTTCTCTGTGGGCCAGATTTATCTACATACAACAAAGTGGAACAGTCTCTAATTTTCCAGAGTTAGTGTGGCCATTGTCAAGGCTTGCATTTGGACAGAAAGATGACTTTCCAGAATCTCTCACTTTAAGATTCTTCATTTGGTCTGGAAGCAAAGCCCCTGGTGCCCTCTGACTTTCTACACTGGGGAGACAAGTCTTGACGTCATTCAGAACCTGCAAGTTCTCCTGCCTACGCTCTGCAGTGTGGATCTACCTCATATGTGTTCTTTAAAAGGGAGCTTTACAGATTCATAGTGTGTTTCACTCAGTTCTATTTGGCATTAGTAATTAAAATATTACAAATTGAAAAGGCCTTTAAAAATCCTACTTTGTTTCTGTTCAATCTGCAGCTTGTCTGTCTCCAGTCCCTTCCCTGTAGCTTTGCTCTTTCTACATCTGTAGTATTCTTTGCACAGTCTTCTCATATATCTCATTTTTTCCAGCAGGGAAACGCAACAGTCTTCCCCCTAGGATTTGTTTTCACACTAATATAGCTAGTTAGGGCTTTTTTAAGGAGAAAATACCTAATGCATTTCTAAGATGAAGGATGTGTTGTACCATATTTGTTTCTTATCCTTCTGCTCTGGCTTCTTGGGACCATGTTAAGTGATTTTCTACTCTGTATGGAAATTATTCTGGTTCAACGCTGCATAATTTTTTTCTCCTCTTTCATGTTCTATAATGACGTGAGGGTTGTGGTTATATATGTATATGTTTAACTGAGAAATTTTCTAAGTGGAAAATGGGAAACTCTTCAACATCAGCTGTCCTCTTTATAGCTGGAAAAATGAAGACGATGCAACATTGCGAATGGTTAAATCACCTTACTTTCATATGCTAGATGACATGTAGCAAGCAAGAAAAAAGGCAAACATGAAATGGACTGGAATAGCTTGGAGTAAGCAAATGTCTGCTTCTACAAGAAAGTGGGATCATTTAGACTACTTGCTATTGCTTTCTTTAGGCACGATAGCTAGTGAGATAGAATGTTCAGTAGTGCGATTTCTTGACAAAGTATATTGACCTCCTGACAGCAGAAATGAGCTCTGTGCCTCTAGCATAAGAGTGTTATATCCTCTGCCAAGTCAGTGACTGACTTTACCATTTTCTGAAACCATTATAAATAAGCCAAAGATAACCATTGTCTGGAGAGCTCCCTAATTTCTGATATGTCCTAATAGCACATGGAATCTGGTTAGTTCGGATGTTGAAACTACTTAGCTGAAGGTTGTAGGGCATAATAGGGTATCCAAAAGCCACAGTTTTGAGACAAAGTGGGAGACTGAGCATTGTCACATTCAAATGTGTTACTATGAAATCACATCCAAGTTTCACCATCTGTTTAAGATTGGATCTCTGTACAGATTACATAGCTGTATCCATCAAAAGATTAAACTAGAAAACCAAAGATAATTGCATTTCTCGTGTCACTGATCAGGCATGAGTGCATGATGTGCACAGCATGTGTAATTGCCCCATGGATATTTATGTGAAATAAAATGCCTGGTCAATACTTGTATCTAAAATTGTTGATTATACAATAAGTAGTTGGGTTACCGTATTGGGAAATACCTGAGTAATTTTTAATTAAATAAGAATTTAATTTGGGTGACAGAGCACTGCAACAGGCTGCTCAGAGAGGTTGTGGAGTCTCCTTGTCTGGAGACATTCAAAACCCACCTGGATGTGTAACCTACCCTAGGGGATCCTGCTCTGGCAGGGGGGTTGGACTAGATGATCTTTCAAGGGCCCTTCCAACCCCTACGATTCTGTGATTCTGTGAAGAAGTAAAGTTCTCTTTAAAAAGACGCTGGGGCTGGAGGGAAAGAAGCTGCTGTCAAGATCCCAGAGCACAAAGTGGCAGCTTTAAGTAGAAAACAACTTTTAAGTAGAAACTACAACTGATAACCATAACAAGTAGTGGTATAGCCTCCTTTTGTGATGGAAGCTTCAGGTTTCAGGTAAGTCTCTTGCAAGAATCTAAACGATCTTATCTGAATATGTTTGAGAGCTTTGCAAGCATTTGAAAAAGTCATCAGACTTTGGGTCTAAAGGAGAAGCCCTCAGGAGGGGGAAATGCAGAGGTGGAGATGATGGAATTATATGCTCACTGCACCTTTGACTTTCAGCTCTCTTACTGTTCCTCTTCTGCTAAGCTGCCTAGTAACTTCAGCACTAGGACTGAAGTTACTAGGTTCTTTTGACATCAGCAATTGTAGTTGGTACCAAATAGAATTCTGGACTTTTCTCAGTCTGTCCCCTTGCCCCTTCCCTCCCTCCATCCCCCCTGCCAACACTTTTAGCAGTACTTTAGGGATTTATTTTTTTAAAATGCTAATGTTCTATAGTTAAAGAACCAAGTTGGTGCACTTCTGAAATACTGATTTAAATAAACTATGGTAGATCAGAGTATGATTATGTACTAGCAAGCTAATGGGTGCCCTGAAAGTGTTTAGAGCTGCTTTGGACCTACTCCACCACCATTAGACAAGTACCATCTGAAACCTGAGTGGATTTGCATTGGAAGGAAGAGCTTCTATATGAAACCAGAGAGTCATAAAGGTATTAGTGTTGGTTTCTGCTCTTGATGCTTTATTACAGTTCACAGCATAATGTTTATAGTCAACATTTTAATTTGAACACATCCAATCCATGCCTTCCCTTGAATTTGAAATTACCACTTTATGTGCTTTACTTAGTGAATGCAGTTTATACAGGAGCTCACTCTGTTGCTCTCTGGAGATTTTAGACAAGAGTCTGGAAAGCTGGTCGCTTGCTATTATGTGCCCAGGTATAAATACAACAAACTTTGCAAAAGTGGGAGGACACTTTTTTAAAAATGGAAGTCCTTGAAGTTGCCCTAACTCCAACTGGCCAAATTGCTGCTTATGTGAATAAAAATATTTCATAGCATCCATTTATACCACTCTTTTTTTTTTAAAGATGAAGATAAATGAAAGAAAGCTATTCTAGGGTTTCTACACACAATTTGCATATGATGAGATTCTCTGCCCCATTGTGCATGTTGGTTAATGTAGACTGGGAAGCCATCCATTCTCTGCCACAAAATCCATCTTTGCATTTCTTCCAGATTTAATTGTATCTGTAACAGCACTCCAACACTAAATATTTGTCAGCTTTTATAGCTGGAATTTTGGAGTTTTCTAGGAAATGTCAATATTTCTAATATTTACCCTGAAACTTATTATTTCCTCTTACAAAGATAGGCCTGCTGCTTCTCTGAATTTAACTAAGCATTCTTTTCCTTCGTTGGAGATGGAAATTTCATTTTCAGAGATCAGACACTGTTGTTCATGCTTGACTGACATAATTAACAAGTCCTAAACAAGAGCCCTCTATTTAAGCTGTTATAATAGCCCTTCCCCTTCCCTTTGTAACTTTGAGTCTGAAGTCTGATTACTGAACTTTGTATTTTTTATGCATCTATACATATAATAAGTGTATTTGTTGTACACATCTAAGTGGGATAATCTAAGTGTTGAACATGCAACTCATTTACTGATCATTGATCAGGTGCACAGTAACTATTAGATTTGGGATGACAATTGATTTAGACTTGCTGGTGTAAATGACATTTTTTGAAGATAAAGTAATATTTGTTGCACACTGAAAAGAAAAACAAAACTGACCAAGTAGGAAGCTGATATGTGCTGCCACCCAAGTATCAAAAGCCCATTGCAACAACTACCACAAAAGTCCCACTGTGTTGCTGGAGTACAAACAAATGAGGCTAAGCAGAATAGTTGAGGACTACTGTGCGTCTGAATAGCTCTCAGTCTTACCTCAGCATTGCTTCAGTTCTGTGAAAGAGCTTGTATCTCACCCTAACTAGTATCAGGAAATACTTAAAATATAATCTGGCTCTCTTAATTATTTTTTAATCCATTGAAATCTGTGAAGTGTCTCCAATACTGGATGTTCCCATAAATAAAGTAACAGAATAATATAGCCTCTTAGTTATATTTTTTATGCGTGTTGGACTCTAATACCAGCATAACCACATATAAATGCAGATTAATTAAAAGTTCTGGATATTTTTACTGACTCAGAGAGCAAGGCCAGCTTTTCTGTAAGGCTCAAATTCCAGAAAGTCATTGTTTCAAGTCAGCTGGTCAGTGGATAAAAGGTGGAATCCAACTAAGTGTGAAATGTTATTTAACTCTGGGTAACCAGCACATTAATAAAGATTAGTTGTTTTTCCCTGCTGTTTAGACTTTCTCTACCGATGGTTTTATCCCCTACATGGTCCCCAAACTTAAGTCTGTTATTTAGATAAAAAGCATCAAAGGTAGCTTTTGGTGTGTTTCCCTATATTACTTGCTATCGAAATGTTTTTTTGTTCACAAAGTATGTTAGCGATAAGTCACGTGCAGTATATTTTATAACTACCTATAGTAAGTTTGACTTTCAATCAATTTAAAACAATATCATGAGAAAATTACGGTGTTTTTCCAGTAGGACTGTACAGTTAGTTACAAAAGAAAGCTGATGGTTATTACCAGGTATGTGGTCACTGCTGCGACACTCATTACTTCTGTGATTGTCTGGCATAATTATTGAGTAGTTTTCAATTTGTGCAGTCAGACGGTATAGAGAAATAAAAAATTATATGACTGTTGTGATATCTTGACATCCGCACCCGTTTGAGTGATTTTTGCCTCTTTGAGCATAGCTTTTCCCTGATTTTTCATATTAGCTATCGGAGAGAATGCTTCGTGGACTGTGAAGCTGCTTAAACCAAACTGAAACACCCTTTTGTTTCCCAAATTGCAAACCTTGGAAAAAAAAGACCATGAAATTCTAATTGGAGCTGATACTGAATTTTAAAAGGAACATAGGCTTCCTTTTGGCCTTTGCGAAACCTGAAGGTACACAGTTTTGTTGTGAAGTGAAGCCTGGTTGCTTCTCAGGGTCTTGTGCAAATTCTACGTATCAGATTACAGGGAAGAAGTGTTCTGCAAGGAAAATGTTTCCGTTTTATTTCTGTACTGCTTCAAGTTTGTGTTCTTGATCAGTATCCTTCCTCACTCGTGTTTTTGCCTTTAATTAGCTGTGTTTCAGAAATGTATTGAGCTGTGACATTTCCCAGAAAGTCAATATTTTCTGAGTTTGTTTCAGTGGATTTTTTTTACCGATAAATGGAAGTAATACTCTAGCCAGAGAACAGATTTCTCTGTACTTATATACATCTATTGATAATGCTGTTTCTCTCCATTTATTTTTGGATGAGTGCATCTTAGGATGCAAGGGTGAACCAAGGAAAGAAAACAAGCCTTTTGTACCAGGATGGGACTCCTTCAGCAGCTGAAAGCAGTGATGCAACCAGCTCTGCACATTCAAACATGCTCCATCTGTATGTTGCGGTCTGTCACAGGTATAGTAGCTGTGAGACAGCCCAGTACGTGTCTCTGTATGAAGTTTATAGGATAGCAGGTGCTTGGTTAGTATGTCACCAGCATGTGCCGTACTGAATGCTTATTCTTCATGGCACAAGTCCCTGTGGAGCACTGAGATAGGCTCTGTCAGTCCTGAATGCACTCCTGTTCTTTTGAAGCTAACCGTATGGGGTGTGAATGTAATTAAAGCACTTACTTCTTTTGCAGTTGCCTATACTGACTAAAAATGCCCTGAATGCTTAAGGAATTGCTTGAAAAAGAATGAAGGATGTCTTTGTGAATACAGGAAAAACTAATAGGTTGTGCTTCTCAGAGAAGTACATAAGGTGCCAGAAAAGCCTCTGGAGACTGAACTGACGGACTGAATTTACAGATGAGGAGAAGGTTTTCTGCAAAACAGTGTCCTCCTTTCGTTTCAACTGTATGCTTGCATCAGTCTGGAAGTTTTTGTCACCTCTAGTCACTGCAAGAGACTTGGCAGCTGCTGCCCCAAGACTAGACAGGGTGCTCTACATGGGGCTTTACCAATACAGAGAGAGGGAAGTAATACTTTGCCTTGACCTGCTGAATACAGTTTTATTGATCCAGCCCAGTGGGCAGTTGGCCTTCACTGCTGCAAGGGCATGCTGGTGACTCATGTTCAAGTTGTTATTCACAAGGGCCCCCAAATACTTTTCTGCAGAGGCCAACAGTTGCTTTCTGCTTTACCAGTTTCTGTGTTTTTTAACATATGGATCAAGTAACTTCTGTAACTGAGGAATTTAATCCTACTATATACTTGGTTTAATATATGTGCCCTGCACATGTAGTTATGATGGGTAGTGGTCACTAAACTTGGACCTTGATAAAAATGTTGGCTCTCATAAGGTGAAAATTTGCTTTGTGTGTTTGATCACATTGTGGGTTCATGGTTCATTTGTTGTGACACTGCAGGGGCACAGTTCTCTCTTTGCTGCTATAGTAATGAATCAAAGGTTATATACAAACCAGACAGTTATGGTAGGTGCAGTTTAAGATGAGCTCATCTCCAGAGACTTGTTCCAGCTAAAACACTGTATTTTGAAAAAAACAAACAAACAAAAACACAAAAAACAACCCACCAAAAAAACACCACACTATTATTTTTTAGTAGAAAAATGAGCCATCGTGCAGTCATGCTTTATTGCTCCAGTTTCTTCATAAATTGTGTTTAAAGGACAGAATCACTTTACTAAGTTGCCACAATGCATGGCTTATTCTAATTCCTATCTTCATAAGATAATGTCTAAAATTGATTTATTAATCTAACTGGTATTTTGCCTTTATCACAGGTATTACTTGGGTAATTAATTTGTAGTTAAGTGTTTTTATGCAGTTTCTTCCAGTTTTCAGGAAGTTGTCCCTAACTTGGTAGGCTTATAAAACTCCTTGTACAATAAAATTATATTTTGTATTGCTATACTGGAATCTGCTTTATTATTATTGTTTTCACATCTGAAAGGGGGAGGTATTTGGAAGGCAGAAGTAGCCTAACACAGTGAACTCTGCTGTTATCCTGCAGGTGTCCTTCCCTATTGGAGAACTTGAACGTGATTTGGTTTCTGTTAAGATACAGGTGAATTTTGCTCTCAGTTACCAAAGAACTCAGATTAAGTGTTTGTGGAGAAGAAAAGTTATATGCACAGAGGTATACATACCCCTCTCCCTGAAAAAAAACCCAGAAAGCAGCATGGGAATCATGTAAAAAATAGGGAATTATTTGGCCTCAGAAATAGGCCAAATTTACTTCAGAACTGTGTAATTTTATACTGTGCTTTTCATTCTTTCTCTTAACTCCCCTCTGTTGTTTCTGAAAACACAAGATTTGAACTTCTGCTGTCTTGACCAGCAAGGAAGGAGAAAGTTCAAAAGGGCTGTTAGCTGTTTTGGGTTAGTGGCTCAGGCTGAAGTAGATGCTTTCTTCCCATTTGTAGTGCTAGCAGTGGAAGATGGCTGCCTAAAACTGACAGTGCAAACAAGCTTGTAAATTGTGATGAACTGTGAAAGAGGGATGAGGATTAGTTTTATATCACTTGTTAAATATCCTAATGTCCAAGCAGACTTCTCACAGTTTATGAACCTGGGGAAAAATGCTGTCTGAATTAACAGCAGCAAATTAAAGTGTCTCTGCTGAATTACCCAAGCTATAAATGAAATCAGAGAGAACACAGGCTACTTGTTGCTTTAGGTTTAACAGATCTTACACTAGGTACCTCTCAAGTCCTACAAAGTGCTTATTGCAACCTTGAATTTTTTGTGTACTTCTAGATATTTTATCTGTAGAAAAGAAGTGGCCATTCTTCCCAAAGATCTAAAATGTTTCAACTTCCTATTTTAGACAATGGGTAGATTAAAAGGCTAGAAGTGATCAGAAACCTCCATTTTAACAAACACTTGAGCTTTGAGATGTTGGTGACTGGGGGACATGAGCATGTGAAAAATGTCCCAGTGAAATCAACTGGGATGTGTGGAACACTTCAGAACTTAAACGTAAGACTAGAAGGCAGGATATCTGATGCTGTGAAAGTAAGCTTCCTCACTGTCACATCTAGTTGCTCTTATATTCACTTTCACAGGCTTTCATTGCTTCATCTGTAGAGCTGCTGTTTTCTGAAAGGCTATTCGAATACCTGATAGCTCTGCCTTCCAGGGACCTCCTGGTTTCCAGCTTACAGGTATACTTGGGAAATCCATACTATTTACTCTAAAGAAGATTTATCTTCAGTTTGAAGTTTTCTTTCCTGGTGTCATTGTTACTGCCTCTTATTGCATCTGCACAGTGTGCATACGGCAGTTGTATTTCCTCTCGGTCTTCACTGAGGTGGATGAAACAAGTTGAGTTCTTTGGCCATAATGCCAAACTATTGATTGTAACCACCTAAGAGACCGGCAGTTCCTGAGCTTTCCTCTCTCCTGCTTTGTCGTGAACTTTGTTACTTAGCCTTTCAAATGTCATACCAAATACCCCATCAAACCTCACATATAGCATCCATGTTTTAGTTAGTGTTATTTATTAACATGTGGAAGGATTTGCGTTTTTTTTCTGCATCCAAACGCATGGGAACCAGCATGGGGTTCCTTAGGCACATGTGGTTCCTTTGCCACATGTGGTGGCACTGTAAGTGTTCCCAGTAAAAGGCAGAGTAATTAACGTGGCTCTAATTATTTGAAATTGTACATTTGTAGGAGGAGAATACATAATATGAACACTGAGCATTAGAATGACATTAATTCCATCAGAGCGGCCAGGAAGTCCTGTAGAGCAGACCTCTATTGCACTTGTAATCCCACCAATTAGTACCATGTACTCCCTGGGCATTGCTAATGTTGCTGACTGGTAAGCTGCTGGTTGAGCAATGCACTTCAGATGACTCAGGCACTGCCAAGAAAGTAATTGTGTGTTTCCTCTCACCTGATGTTCTTCAGTGGCCTGCACAAGGGACCTGCGGTCCAGGGCGTAGTTAGTGATTTGTGCTGCAATTAAAGCCTGATGATTTTTGCATCTGAAATAGAGATACTTTATGTTCATCAGCAACAGGAGTGGGAATTTAGTGGCTGTAAGAGTGATAGGGTCTTTGGATGAGATTTAATTTCAACAGCATGCGGCAGAAACTGAAACCCTATTTTTTTAGTGTAACTCATTTAGACAGCTCCACTGTCAGCAGTGCATAGGGAGAACAAAAGAGCTTTCCCCTCACCCTCGCTAGCAGTTTGCACAGTAGAAGGTACATGCAAGGAAGAGCAGGGGTACCCCAGCACTCTGTGGATCTTCTAGGGATTCTGTGGTTCCCCTTGTCAGGGACAAGAGAGGAGCCAAGGGAATTAAATTGGAAAGTTTCTCCTGGTGGGCATGTGTTGTTTTATATGATAATAAGGTGTTTGCTAGACAGGAGACAGAATCTACCACCCCCATTAAGCTATCTCTTAGGAAGAAAGCAAGGCTTCTGTTCCTGCTCTGATTCCTTTTGCCAAACATAAAAGCTTCACTAAAGGATGTTGAGAGCTAGATTAGAACAGCTTGAGTAGCCATTATTAATCCCCATGTTGAAGCACTCCGGTACAATGGAGACAAAAGTTGCTTGAAGATGAAGATTTAGACTTGGCTTTTTTTGTCTGTTTGGCAAGTATTCTAGTTTTACTGATTAATTTTCCTGAGGGTTTGTGTCTTATCACAGAAGATGGCTGAGGGAAGAACAAAAACAGAGATGCCACAAACAGTATATGGGCTAGTGTGTCAGCAGGGAGATGGGATGCCCTTTCAGTGTACCCCATGCAGCTCAGAACATGTAAGCTCATCAGTCAGTGCAGAAAAGGGCAGAGAGCATTTCTTACCTGTTATTCAGAAATGCCTTTGAAGAAAAGACCTGTGCCTTTCAGAAGGAGGCAGATATTTCTCCTTTCTAGATGTAAATCTAAACTGGCACACATTATGCTTGTCCAGGCCTGGTTATATCCCCTGCATCTCTACTCCTGCACGTCAGTAAGAAATGTCAGTCTGTAGTTACAGCAGAGCCTCGATCAGCAGCATGGAGGAATCTGAAAAACAAACATTTAGACCCATTTCTGAATGAAAAATAAAATTTCAACTAATCAGAAGGACTGCAATAAATCCTTCCCAGTGCCATGGCATGTTGAGGAGGACCCTTGTAAGGCTTTTCAAGTGATGGGTAAATTGTGAATTTACCCAGATTGACCAAAGACTCATTTCTGCAGCTGCTTTAGTGTTTGAACTTCATTTTCAATTCTAAAGGCAGATTTGTAAATGCCTAATGTGCTCTGCCTGGTCTCCAGCTGCGTGTGCCATTGCAAACAGTGCTGACCTGGCTCAGCTCTCTGATGACTGAGGAGAGAAGCAGTGCACTAATGAGGGGGCTTGGCTGTGTTTCCTGCCCCCCTCCCATAAGTGTGGGCTGCCCAGTTGGGCAAGAAGGGGTGTGGGGAGGGAAACTGGTTGCCATAGGGTGGTGTTTGCTGTGAGTGTGTGGAGAAGGGTGCTGTAGGTAAATCTGGGTTTGTAGGAAGGAGGGTGTCCTGGGTAACATCTCTAACAAGTGCCTTGGTTTAGACTACTGATGTTGGAGGATGTTTATTGAACAGGGAGAGAAGTCTGATGTGTGTGGACATTACTAAGGTGCTGTTGGGAACCCAGGATTTAGTGTACACAGGCTGACTGACTTCAGGTGGTAAACACATTGTGTTTCCATATGTATCTGCAGTGGGAAGACCCTGCGGTGAAGTTACTGAACTGGATTAACCAGCACTTTGAACGGGTGAGGCAAATGCAGCTTTGTCAAAATTGTTTTTCTTACCAGTGCTTGAAAATCTAGTGGATTTGTAGTGAAGAAGAGCTAAGGGGGCACGTGAGGAGAACTGGCATTTGCAATTCCTATTTGTAGCTCATCTTCTAATAAATTGCTTTGACATTGAAAAAAAGAACAGCAGATGCCTCTTTCTGATAGTTGTCTGATTTCCTGCCCGCTTGTTTCAGCAATACTGAAGGGAACCCTGCCAAAGGGGGTTCATTTACACAGGATTCCCAGTCCTTTTCTTTTGTAGCAATGGAGTATCCATTCCTGGTACAACACTGAGAAGGATGATGCTTGGGAACAACTGAAGAACTGGTGGAGTCATTCAAATACTTCAGAGTTATTTTGGTCACAGAAAATACTTGAATGGAAATTAGTAAGTAACAGCATAAGAAATCTGCAAAAGGCTGCTGCTTGTGGTTAAAAAACAGTGAAAAGTCAAATTAGGACAGAAATCAAACAGGAGGTTGCAGTCCCTGATGTTGTCTTGCCCAACAATACAAAGAGGTTTGTGTTGCTGTGACCTCCTGAGTTTAAAACAATTTCCTCACCATCATGCTGCACACGATAGAGAGGTCTCCTGGAGATCTCCCCTCTCCTATCTTGTGTTACACCGTGTCTTGGAGCAGCCCAGGCAACCAGCAGGCTCACAAAAATCTTCCACGGGAACTGAGAGTCCTTCAGTATGTTTTAGATCTAACCTTGCATCACATATACTTTTCAAAGACTGTTCTTTGCACAGTGTAGGTTTGTACCAGCAGGCAGGAAAACCTGAAGAAAGTCCTGGGCTAGTTTGTATTTGCAGAAAGAAATGCTTCACAGGAGCCAGTGGAGACATAAAATGTTAAAGATGTTTTTCTTCCCCTGTTAAGTGTTGATTATTTTGGTTCTTGGCATAATTTTCACTGTTAAATAACATCTTTAATTCAAGTATAGATTATCTTTTCTCACTCCTATTCATAAAAAGCAAAGAAGCTTTTTCAATAGAGGGGAGAAAGGTACTTGGGTGGTGTGTGAATAAATTTGAATCTGAAGTGCTGAGGTCTTGTCTCTGTAATGAAGTGGGGCTTACTGAGTTCTGATGCTCACCCATTAATATATCTATCCTGTTCCCACATTCTGCATATTTATGACAAGATACTTTCATCTCATTTGACTGTGGCATACAGAAGTTACTGTCTTTTCATTTTAAAAAATGCTGGGTTTTCTAGTTTAGAATTTCTCATCTGTCAAGTACAATTGTGATCAGCTCCATGGGAATACCTAGGACTTCGGTGTATTCTCCAGTACTTTTACTTCATGTAAATGGCCTAGACTAAAATTAAAGCTAACAGGTTCATCTCTTCCTGTAGCTAACCATCTTGTTATAGATTCTATCCTCATGTACCTCCTTCCTACTGCTTTCTGTGTCCCAGAAAACAAACAAACAAACAAGCAAATTTGTTCATCACGTTACAGTTTTGCTGATCCTACTGCCAAATGTCAATCTTTTGCCACAACAAACCTCTTCCCTTTCTTCTCTGTTTGGTAACTTAGTGCAAAATGAAGCTATAGTTTAAACTCATCAGTGCAGTGGCTGATTTTTGAAAGTGGCTGTACCAGTCTCCCAACTGTTTGCTTCCACTCTGCATCAAATCCAGCTTTTCTTGGAATCCAAATTGTCAGGAAACTGACAGGTGAGTGGACTCCAATCTAATCATGCTTACTTTCCAAGGGGTGTTACTTTTCAGCTGGATCAAAGATTTGTGCTGTGGCCACATGACTGCTCAATCCAGTCAATGGGAAAGCTAGTGGGAGTATTTAGGCAGGAATGGGTATAGTGGGGGGGAATGATCACCCCTATGGCACTAGCATCCTATTTGGCTGAATTAGGAATGTTCAGTCAGAAACCTCCAACCTTGGAGCTTAATGCTTTGTATTCACCCAAAAGTTAAACGGTATGCTCCATAGAATCATTTCAGCAGGGCAAATACAGAGACTTCAGTGCTGCTGCTTCACAAAGACCAGACACAAGTTAATTGTCCCTCATTGGAATCATCATAGAATCATAGAATCACAGAATCCTAGGGGTTGGAAGGGACCTCGAAAGATCATCTAGTCCAACCCCCCTGCCAGAGCAGGGTCACCTAGAGCACATCACACAGGAACGTGTCCAGGCGGGTTTTGAATGTCTCCAGTGAAGGAGACTCCACAACCTCTCTGGGCAGCCTGTTCCAGTGCTCTGTCACTCTCACAGTAAAAAAAAAATTCTGATATTCACCTTAAACCTCTTATGCTCCAATTTGTATCCATTACTCCTTGTCCTATCACTGGTCATCACTGAAAAAAGCTTAACTCCATCTTCTTGACACTCACCCTTTATGTATTTGTAAACATTGATGAGGTCACTCCTCAGTCTCCTTTTCTCCAAACTAAAGAGACCCAGCTCCCTCAGCCTTTCCTCATAAGGGAGATGTTCCACTCCCTTAATCATCTTTGTGGCTCTGCGCTGGACTCTTTCAAGCACTTCCCTGTCCTTCCTGAACTGAGAGGCCTTTGAAATTTTTATTCTAGGGAGACAAGTAATTGCTAAAAGACAGATTTAGTATGGACTTGAGCAGTAAATGTCTAGAATTAATCCAGTTAGTTAATCTAATTAAGCTTTCAGAAATTACTATCTGATAGAATCTGAAAATACTCCATACTTTGGCAATTCAGAGGGCTAAAAGTTGATGCACTTCTCAAAGTTAACAAATTTAATTGATATAATAGTTTGTTTGGATTTGTGTTGCTGTACCTATGAGGAGAATCTGGTCAGGAAACACAACACCTTGTGCTAAGTGCCATCAGAAGAGACTGCACAATACAAGTGGAAACAAGACAGTGAAATGCAGAGAAAAAGGAAGTTTCCATGGCCACTTCTGAATCCTTACAGAAGTTCTGGTTCTTTTCCTCACAGAGGGGCAGTGGCAGAAAGGCTAAGCACATGTTGGTGACTAAGATTTATTCCCCATGAATAAACTGTTAGAAGTTCACTGGAAATTACAGAAGAGCTCTTTAGAGGACAAGAGTGTCACCAGATGATGTATTCTGCTGCATGGGTGTTGGGATTGAAATGAAGCCTGCTACCTGCAGTAGTTTGATTTAAAATCTTACCTAGGAAGGAAACAAATTTATTAACTTGATTTGTTTAGGCTTGAATCTGTAACAGTTATTATTCCTCCCAAAGCTTAGCAGAATGATCTCCTCTGAACAAAGGTAAACCCAGTATGTGTTTGCTGTTGTACAGGATATGGTGAACCCCATGTGTTCACGGCCACAGTGCAACATTTTGGAACATGCAGCTGTGCATGTAAAAAGCTGCTTTCTGTCAACAGCACTGAAAGACAAGTTAACCGAGTCAGTTCTTGCAAAATCATTGGCAGCTAGCATAGCTCTCCTCCAAAATTTTCCCCATAATTTCCCATGAGCCTTTTCCTTTCATAATAAAATAAATCTTAGCTGAATGGCACACTTGCTGTCTCTCATATTGAATTATGTATTCACTTTCAGCACTTCCTCACTCATTTGAAATCCTGTGCTGTCATGTATTCTTCAAGGAAGCTGTCTTTGTTTAGCATGTACAATTGCTCAGACTGTCCGTATCCAAGCAGCATGCTCTTCCTTGGGTAGAGGATGTTTTGGAAGAGGTGGTCTTCCTCCCACCCATTTTTGCCTCTTAGATTTGGAACCAATAAGTAAAGCAAGTAGAAACTATGGTACAGAAGAGCAATAGGCTTGGGGTCAGAATGGAAATAGCAATTATGCAAGAGATGAATCCTGCAAAAGACTGAGAAACTGCTAAAATGTATGTGTCAGTATTCTTGTAAAGTGATTATGATTACATGGATATGCCAGGAAAATAATATCTATGAAAGATCAAGCTTGATGCATGAACACTCACCCTAATACTGTACTTTCAAACATGGCTTGGGCTTTGGCTGATACTGATAGTAGCTGAGTGACAGGAAAGTCAGGATAAAATTGATGTTGCTGTTGTGAATCCTGCTGTCGGGTGCTTTATTACTGTGAGGCTGTTACAATGATTTTTGGTCTAAAGCCTGAACCTGCTTTCTAGTTTTCTGCTTGTTTATGACTTAATATAGGTCCACTTACAGCCTTTCTGGCCTCTTTTTTCTTTCTCCATTTAAATACTATCTTAACAGCCCAAGTGCCTGTTCCAGATCTTGCCATTTTTTAAGAATAATGTGATGTGTTTTCCTTGCATATCAACCATGTCACTTCTGTTTCCTTTTCCAAAGACATCATGTGGGAAAGTGGGATAAATTTTCCATAATGTATACATAAGTCCCTGAGGATAGCGAGTCTCCCAAAATAGGAAGATGCTCAGCATCTCTCAGGAGCGGTGTTGCAGCATGAAACCCCCAGGAAGATGTCCTGATGGCCAAATGAGTAGTGAGGTGTACTCCATACTCTTGTGTTTTGCAGCCAGGTTGGACCAGGACTGGGCTGTACCATTTTTCATCACCCTTCTGCTGAGTTCTGTAGTACCATCAAGGACTAGAGTGTTAAAAGAACTTAAATTACATAGTTTGAAGGGCAGAGGGGAAAAATAAAATAAAATAAAATAAAATAAAATAAAACCAACAGGCTTTATGTTCTTGTTGCTTCTATACTGTCATTTGGGCCTCACTGATCATTGCAGGCATTGAAAATACACATAACTTGGGATACTGGTCTGGGGAGGCTGATCTGTAGACTGACAATCCATGTTGATGTGGAGACTGTAGTCTTGTGTTGTTGTGGTATCAGAGAGTGCCAGGAATACTTGAAGGTGAAGTTAATACCTTGTAAGCTGGCTAACAGCAAATACTGCTATGTGAGATGCAGTTAAAAGGAGGCCTTTAATAATCAACACTGTCGAATGTGAACTGTTGAAAGATGAGATCTTTCAGATCTCTTACAGTTTTTTTGACAGTTTCCTGCCTTAGTGAGAAAGCTGATGACATCAATTAAATTTCACTGGCACTTCAAAGGTACTCTTTGGTATGCTAGGCTTGCAAACAAGGTTTTTTTTCTAGAGATACTGGTTTAACTCCCATTTCAATAGTCTTATACTGGAAAGATAGCAGTGTGGTATGTTTTTTTTTTCTTTTGTTTAGATTAAAAAAAATATTCCCTGGTAGAAATGGTAATGAGAAAAAAAAAAAAATGTACTGGCATAAAAGCATCTTAAAATAGTCTCTATCTGGATTTAGCAACCATTTTGGTGTACCAGGTAGTATTTCCATTTGCCAGATTACAGGTGAAACGTGCCCATAAACAACTCTGGAAGCTGAAAGAGTGCCTTTTGAGGCAAAATACCACTCAGCAGCTTATGAGCAGTGTGCTGCCTCTTAACAAAGACAGGGCTCATGGTGAGTCTGAGCTCAGAGCGTGCCCAAAGCTGGAGGCTGCTGCCTCTCCGTAGATGCCATAGCTTTTCATTTAGTGTAAATAATGATACAGAAACCGTAACAGGTAATTGCAAAGTCCAGGCACATCTTAAAAGGGATGAATCATTGTGTCTGGCTTCTTAAAAATGCTTATATCAGTACTCAGCGTCTACTGACATAATCTCCAGGAAGCTTTCCAGCAGTGTTTTATCTTCAGGATTTTTGGATCAATAACACAAAATTAGAAATGGCCATTGTCTGTAATTGTAAGATTCTGATTAGTTATAAAAATATGCTGCTGACAATTGACCAGTCATGCCAATAGTCAGATCAAGAGGTTTGGAAAAAAAAAAAATATCTAAATATAGCAGAAACAAACAAATTGGAGGATTTGAAGTCTGTTACCAAAACTGGTGCTAGCACAGCTGTTGGAACACATGAAGTAATATAATAAAAACTGTATTTGTTATGAAAATGTCAGTAAAAACCTAACGTTGTCCCTCACAGTGGTTATTTTGACAAATAACTAGAAACATCTTATTCAAGGGTGCTTTTACCTGTGCAATGTACACTAGTGCCAGGATGAAGTTTTATTTTTGCTGCAGAATATTAGATTGGATTCTTAAAAACAAGTAATTTTTTTTTCTCCTTTCTCTTTTCTATTTCTTTTTTTCCCATTACTAGAAGTGGGCATGAAGGCTCCATCCTGAGATTTTACAACCTCAGAGTATGTATCTGGTTTAGAGGCATGAGCATTTTGTAGGAGGTCTCATTGGTTTTAGCATGGTTTAGATTCAAAAGAGGTGCTGCGTCTGAACAGCAGCTCTGTAGAGTGACAGAGGGACAAGGCCCAGGTACACAGATGTCTTAGTCAGCTGTTGTCAGTCACAGCTGGAGGCTGCTGATGGATCTGCCTCACACCGCCTGCTAGCCTCTTGCTAAAGAGGAAGAAAGCAGTGCCATCTACAAAAATTCAAGGGAGAAGCCTGAAAAGAAACAAAATCCAAAAGTTAAGTTGGTTATGAGAGAAGGAGAACTGAACTGCTGGGCCAGCTGGTAGACAGGTGTGGGGGCAGAGGGGTGCATGTTGGGAAGGACCATAACTGGTGTTAGTGGCATATCTGTGGGTGCAAGAGGCTGGAGCATGGAAATGCACAGCTGCCCCTAGCAAAAACATTATTTGCCAACCTAAAGAAAGATTAAGAGAATCAATATAACTAAAAGTATTGTATCTGTTCAATTAGCTTTATCTACTGATTTTTTAAACAAGAAGTTTGTGTGGATCTAGATTATGCCTTTGGAGTCAGTTCTTTTTATGTTTTACAAAAAAGCTAAGGACTTGATATGAAAATATTTTTCTTGAAACTCAGAGTGAATAAATGGTCCTTAAAGTTAATTGCAGTGTTCCTTTGGATGCTCTTGCTGTCTGTCTGGAAAAACCTTGCTGTGGGCATGTGTTAGCTCACGTTATCTAGCCTGGGTCTGGTATTCATGCAACCTGTATCAGAGAGAGCACAGAGCAGTCCCTCTTCTGTAAGGAAATATTCCAAGGTAAGTGTTTCACATAACAGTAATTATTTTAGTTGTAGAAGGAAGAGTTGCATCTCTCTAAGCTTCATGGAGAGAATGGGACTTGCCTGAATTTGTGCCTCCATTTCTACCACTGGAGAGAGGTATTTCCAGGCCTTTCTTCCCTCAGCTATAGCAGCTGCATTTGGGCAGGATCCCAGATGAATCAGAAGTCTGAAGTGAAACTGTCTCTGGAAAAAGTGTGCCTGTGTGCACTGGCTGCTGCTCAGGAGTGTGACTCAGTCACATGAATGCGGGGGCTCTGGAGGATGTCATGGAGTACAGTTAGCTGGCTGGTGCTCAGAGGGTGCCACTCCTGAAAGGCCGAGCAGATTCTCTGGGGCATTTGTTGCTCTAGTATAGATGATGACTGATGTATTGAAAAAATGCTACATGTGACTATAAACAGCAGATGAAGCAGGACCCTTGTCACTAAAGCAATGGGGAGGTTTCCCTGCTCAGCCCACTGGTTACATGCCAAGTGGGTCCACTAGTGGTTTGTTGTAGCTGTTTTAAAGCATGTTGTTCACACCACTGGATTATATGAGGGAGATAAAGAATGATGATAACTTCTACCAAATTGTTTTAGACTATGGTGGAATTACTTTGTATATCATGTGAATTTAAAGTTCAAAGGACTTGAGGGTGGAGGAAAGTGATAATTTTGACACCAGAGGTACTCTGAAGTGTGAGAAAACATGTTAGTTGGGTATCCACATGCCTCAGGAAGTCAGAAATATATTTGTTTAATGTAGATTGTTAGCTTTGTGGATAGAAGGAAGAAAAATGAATGCTAAAACATTTTCTTGAATGTTACTTTCAGAACAGAAAAAGAAAAAAGGAAGATGTTAAGGCATTAAGATGAATGTTAATCATATTTTTTGTTCTTGTATCACTATTAAGCAGCTGTCCTGTTCATTGCTTCATATGTTCATTACTGATGACACTAACTGGGAGTGGCAGACACACAGGAAGGCTGTGCTGCCATTTAGCAAGACCTAGACAGGCTGGAGAGTTGAGTGGGGAGAAACTTGATGAAATTCAACACGGGCAAGTGTGGAGTCTTGCATCTGGGGAAGAACAACCCCACGTACCAGTACAGGTTGGGGGCTGACCTGCTGGAGAGCAGTGTAGGAGAAAGGGACCTGGGGGTCCTGGTAGACAGGAGGATGACCATGAGCCAGCAATGTGCCCTTGTGGCCAAGAAGGCCAATGGCATCCTGGGCTGCATTAGAAAGGGTGTGGTTGGTAGGTCAAGGGAGCTTCTCCTCCCCCTCTATTCTGCATTGGTGAGGCCGCATCTGGAATATTGTGTCCAGTTCTGGGCCCTTCAGTTCAAGAAGGACAGGGAACTGCTTGAAAGAGTCCAGCTCAGAGCCACAAAGATGATGAAGGGAGTGGAACATCTCCCTGATGAGGAAAGGCTGAGGGAGCTGGGTCTCTTTACCTTGGAGGAGACTGAGGGGCGACCTCATCAATGTTTACAAATACATTAAGGGTGAGTGTCAGAAGGATGGAGCCAGGCTTTTTTCAGTGATGACCAGTGATAGGGCAAGAGGCAGTGGGTGCAAACTGGAGCATAGGAGGTTCCATTTGAATATCTGGAAGAACTTCTTTACTGTGAGAGTGACAGAGCACTGGAACAGGCTGCCTAGAGAGGTTGTGGAGTCTCCTTCACTGGAGACATTCAAAACCCACCTGGACACATTCCTGTGTGATGTGCTCTAGGTGACCCTGCTCTGGCAGGGGGGTTGGACTAGATGATCTTTTGAGGTCCCTTTTGACCCCTAAGATTCTGTGATTCTGTGATATCCACTAGGGGCCGATATATTGGAATTACAGTGCTTTTATAGCTGCATCTCCCTGAGCTCACTTTGGAAATGTTAGCTCATTAGAAGGAAGCCACTCAAAATTGCTCCACCTTGCTTGTCTCTGGCTCAGCATAACCAGTATGCAAGGAAAGCACACATTTTTTTCTCAGATAAACTGAAAAAAATAAGGACTGCTGTTCAGTTTCATGCATATGTGTCATGCAGCATGGATTCAGGACCTCCTGGCATGTGGTGGATTGCAGCTTTGTTGCAAGCGGTCCTGGTATTGTCTGTGTGTGAGATTGTCCACGCAGCTTGACTGAAAACTTAAGATCAAACTGTCTCATAACGTTTCTGCTTTTTTGCTTTTTCCAGCAGGCCTGTTTACACTACCAATCTCTTTAGTATCACAACATGTGTGGTTTTCCCCCATTACTTTCCTCCTCTGTCTCTCTGAATCAGCAGACACTAGTATAAAATGAAGAGAATTAACTTGGCAAGTATGCAAAGGCTCTTGTGGTTGAAGAACGGATGGAAGTTCATGTTCAAATGTGAGTAATCCTGCTTTTTGTCCTTTGTCTGCAATGGATGTTCTCAGCCTGGTGTTGTATCTAAGCCTGACGCACGGAAAATAAGCATAGTGTAGGCACAAGGTCATACTAGCCAGGGAAGTTACTAGCTGGAACTCAGGCCCTTGGGGGTTCCCAGGTCAAGGTTCAAGGTGGTTTCAATTGCCGTTGGAAATGTCAAGATGTGTTCTTGGCTTCTGGATCAAAAGGGAGTATTATTGTGCTTATATCAAGCAAGCAGACCTCCAGGTGTTCTCAGGCTCGCTGAAAACAGTAGTTTCTACAGAAGACTGTGGGACTAGCACATCAGATGCAAGGGAGGCTTAGCCAGTTAGATGTATTGAAGAGCTTTCCAACTCCTCTCTGCCATTCTTTGGAGGAAAATAAATGATACAAAAACATCTTAAGGCCAATCAATGAATGTCAGTTGCAGTGCAGCACACTTGTTAATCCAGCCATCTTGTGGTGTTGGCCCAATGTGACATTTGCACATCTTTTGGATTTAGCTGATCAGTGAAAGTGCTCACAGAAACAAGGAGTCAATTTCCTGCACGAGTGTGCTTTCATAGGCTCCAATCACAGATCATGGTGGAGTGCAGCTTTGCAGATGAGGACCTGGGAGTCCTAGTGCACAGAAAGATGACCATGAGCCAGTGATGCACCCTCAGGGCAAAGGCAGCCAACAGCATCCTGGTCTGTATTAGGAGGAGTGTAGCCAGCAGACTGAAGTAGGTGATCCTTCCCTTCTAATCAGTGCTGGCAAGTCTGCATCTGGAGTGATGTGTCCAGTGCTGGATGTCTCCATAGAAGAGAGACATGGACATACTGAAGAGAGTTAGAAAAGGATCACAGGGATGACTAAGGGTCTGGAGCATTTTTCGTACAATAAAAGGCTGAGAGAGGTTTGACTCATTAGAGAAAGCTTGGGGGATCTAATAAATGTGTGTAAATGTCTGATAGAGAGGGTAAAGAAGACAGAGCCAAACTCTTATCACTGGTGCCTCGCAGAAGGACAGGAGGCACTGGCACAACATGAAACAAAAAGTTCTATCTCATTCCCTAAGAAAACACTTTTTTACTGTGTGGGTGACAGAACACTGTTACAGGTGACTCAGAGAGGTTGTGGAGTCACCATTACTGGAGATATTAAGAGCCTATTTAATTTGGTTTATGCTGTTAGGACTTGACTGACTTTTTCACAGCCTAGTAAATTAAGATCCACTCTGCTTAGGCTCTGTGAAAGCCAGTTGGTCTAGGCAAAAGAGAGAAAAATCTGCAAGTACATTCTAGACTTCAGATATTGTCTATGAAGCATTGTATACAGGAAAGTGGACTAACAGCTTCCCCTCCTACTCATCCGTGGAGATGTACATTGAGGGGATGCTTGAGAAGAGGCATAGGTTTGTTTAGTACTCTTCTAAAGCTGCAGTTCAGTTTTTCATTGTGTATTCCAGCAGAACAGATGACAATTTTGACTGAAATTTGGCTGCAAACTTGTGTAAAGTGAGGCCACAAGAAGATGATAAAACTTATGTAGGTGAAACCTTTTTGTAATAAGAACAAATTATAAATGCATTAATAAGCTCTCAAGATCTTGAATCCAGCCATCAGCAGGAAAAGAGAAGATGTGTAACTGGCTGACTAACAAGTGTAATAGGTGTGCAGCCAGGAATAACATAGAGCTGACTGACTTGCACCTCGTGTCTCTAGAACACTTACTTTTGGGGAGCTGCACAATTTCCCCATTTCCAGCTGCTAAACTCACTGTCTCCATCCCTTTCAATCTGGTCTTAATTTGTAGAAACGAAAACAAACCCGATGATTCTCTGGAACAAAGGTTGCTAATTAAAGAAGGTAGTGCATTCACATCCTTTTATAGCTAGATCTGAGGATGGTTGTGGTTTGTTGTGGTTTTGTTTGTGTTTTTTTTTTCCTAAATAATCTTTGAAATACCTCCCAAGTATTTACTTTACCTCTGAAGGGACCTTACCTTATGGGACTGGGAGCAACACAGAGAAGTGCGCTGTACTTTTACATGGCCACAATTGTACAAAGCTGGAGGATACCAAGACTTGAGTTTTGATGCTTTGGGAAGGTTGGGTCTCTTGGTCATTATAGGCCTGTAACTTGCTCACTTTGTAAGTTTAATCACTTCGTAAGGCCTTGGGACTGATTTTTGTTAGGCTTTGCCTGATATTGTCTTAGCCAGCTGAGAACTTTAGGTTGGTTTGTTTAGCTGCAACAACACATTTTTTTTAGGGTTTGTTTTGTTTTAATGACTTTGCTCCTGCTTAATTTTGCATAAGCGTTTGGAATTACCATCATTTTATATAGGTGATTGGAACAAGTAGTTATTAGAATGAAACATTTATGGTCATACTGTAACATAACATGGGGTAATTCAGGTGTGGTATGACAGTAGAGGCCACCAAAGAAGTCACAGGATGCAGTGTAGAGGAGTAGGGACATAGAACTATAATGAAAGTGGCAAAGTATAATACTGGAGGCTTTAGGGCTGTCGACAGCTCAACCGTGCTCAGTTAAAGAATTGCAGAGATGAACAAAACCAGTTTTAGGGTTAACAAAAAGAAAAGGAACAGGTATCTGACTTATGGAAGAAAGTTTCTTACCTATAGCAAATCTAGACATAATATCAAGCTGCATATCAATGAAGAAAGATTTAAGTGTAAAATTGTGCTCCAAAATGTTTAACAATACTGAAATGTGGGGCCTGGAGGGAGAAGGAAGAAAACACTGCCAGCATACCCCTCAGCAAGGGAGAGGAAGAAACCCCATCACAAACAAGATGCACATTCTAGCAAAGGACTGGGGATGCTAACAACCTGTGGCAACCCCAGTCCCCTCATCCTTGCCCCACAGCTGATTCTTGAGGCTGACTTACAGTCACACTTGAGAGCCAGAGGGGCAGGATAAGGGAGAGCATAACACCAGAGAACCCTTTTCTATAGAAATCTCTGGCTGTATTATTGAGCTGTGCATTGTATTGTGTAGATAATGTGGATTCCAAATGTTAGTATCATTGTAACTGCACTGTAATAACAGTTTATTGTATTTTAGTTAGGCTGTTAAGATTTTAATTAGTCTAACATAAAATTCTTGGCTTCCCAAATGAAACATTTCCCCTTTTGCCCATAACAAGGCATTTAGTGTAATAACTTGTCACATAGGTACTACAAGGATTGAAGAATGACAAGTGTGTTCACAGAGAACAAACAAAGGACTGTGCTGATACACTGAAAGAAATCACAGAGAGAGGTAGACAAAGCCAGAATGATCTCCATCCCAATGACTAATGATAGAATACTTGCACTGTATTACTTATGTTATTTTTGCAATCTCCTGAGAAACCCAGTGGGAGGTGTTCCTGGTGATGTATGAAAGAAGCCAAAAGAAATAACAGCTGTCTGAAAGAATTTTCCTGTGTTAGGTAAAGTAGGGATATGATGAGGGGAAAAAAACGTTCAGTTGAGATAGCTTGCATAATTCATGCCAATTCTGCACTTAGTTTAGTTCACAGTTGATTAGCTTAATACCATTTGCAGGGAGGAGAAGCACTAAAGGTCTGATACTTTAGTGTTCCTAGTATACTCCTGGTAAGTTTTTTTCCAGCTGGGTAATTTCAGCAATGTGATGGAATTGGGAAATTGCCACAAAGTTGGTATCAACCAGACCCAGCTAGAAATTTAATCAAAGCCAACTGACAGATTGGGTGCAACCCTGTAATAAGATGGTAAGATGATGTGAAGGGCACTCAATCCAGTACAGACCATATTGTTTCTGACCTCCTTGAGAACTACTGCAACTCCAGACCAGGCATCTTTCTCATGAAAACACTGTTGCACAGTTTCTAGTAGCATCATATTTTAGGTCTGTTTAGGTCATATGCACCTGTCTTTACCTGGTGCTGGCACCTGAAATTAGTGAGGAAACAATTACATCAATCTATAGCTACCTATTGTGATGATTCCTAAGCAGCAGCTAAAGCCTGTTGTGTTACTTGGATATAATATAATGGCCTAGGCTTCTCAGAGAAGCCCTAGTTGTAGGCTTTAATGCTTTACTAGTTTTCACTGAGACACTTAATAGAACCTGAAAATTGTTACTTATGGGGTGAAAGTTTGCTTGTTTACCTTGAAAATATCTGGAAACTAATTATTCCTTATGTTTTTCATATCTGATCTTGAATTTGGGGAGCGTTTTATCCATAGGGTGTAAACTTAAAACTAAACAAGCCAAAAAAAACCCCAAAACAACAACAACATAAAAAAAAAAACAACAAACAGGGCAACCTAAACAAACAAGAACTAATGAGAATGTATCGTGTATTTAATGGTAAGTGAAAAATGTAAATTTGGGACCATAACCTGCATAAACACTTGGAGACTTTTTTGCTGCTTGTAGATAAATGAAATTCATTTCATACTGTCTCTCTAACAATCAACTTTTTAAAAACGTTAAGCTAAGATAACATTTTTTTTTCTTCTTCTTTGTGGTAACATGGAAGAAGAAAGCCTTTTTGTTGTGTGTAATAATTTTAGTTTATTTTGAAACAAATTTTAGAGGAAAAAAATTGTTAAATTCTTTGATTTGCTCAAATCTACATTTTCTGTGTTCACCTCCAGGAAAACATTGTCCAGCAATAAGTCACACAGCAGTGCAGCAGTGTTCACAGCTTCAGGCTTTCAGTAAAGGTTAGCAACACAAGAGGCATAACAGCAAGCTGTGACCTAGCTGCCAAAACAGAAGAGAAATGAAGTTGGAAACAGCACAGAAAACTCTTGCGGCTCTTCCACAGCACATCAGTGTGGAGGGAACGAATTTGGAGGATATTCTTTATGAACGTCGCCTCAGAACCTTCGCTCGGTGTTGGCATTGGAGGCTTGTGCTTGTGATGCCAGCAGTCAATTCTTGAGCAGTGCATCGGGCAGGGTGTAAGGTGCCCAACTGCTGCTCTTGGACAAGCCACCTATGCCACTGGGGTCAACCTGGAGGACCTGTGGCAGGCTGAGGGCAGGAGATGCTGTAGGCAGTGTCCCTGGGCCTTTGTCTTAGTATCATCTTGAGCCAGGAGTCCTTAGCACAGGGGAAGGACAATATGTGGGATGAGTGACTAGGGCCTGTGTCTTTGAGGAGCTGTTGGGAGCAAGGCTGAGAGCCCTTCCTGACTGCAGTGGCAGCCCCTGAGCTTGGGGCAGGGCAGGGAGGCCTCAAGAGCATCCTTTCCCCCAGGACAAGGGGTCCCAGTGTCCCCCAAGGAGGAGTGGGAGCATTCTGGTGTGCTTCTGAATGCTGAGCCTGCAAAAGGGAGCAATTCTTCATCAAATACAACATTTGCGTTGTTGGAGCATATGGGGATAATGGTGATTAGTACAAAAATGTAGTAAAGAGCCTTGTGCTATAATAGAACTCTGCATCATACAGCACCCAGCACCCTACATGGCTGAGTGACCTGATCTCCACAGACCAACAGGGACAATACTTCAGGCTCTGTTTTTGCAGCAGGAAGGCTGCTAGAATATTAAATTTTCCTCTTTCCCTACAAAACAGGCATTACCTGAGGCACGAATTAATCGATCTGATCTAGCAGCAAGAGCTTGTAGTTTCTTGTGCTGCACAGCAAAAATATTTTTTTAGTGTGTGTGGAATACAGTCGGACAGACCTGTGTCACTGACTGGTAATAAATAACACAAAAAATACTAGTTTCCTTTTAACTTATACTGAGCTTCATGACATCTGGGTTGTATTTTTTATTTTTTATTTTTTTCCCCTGATGCAGAGATGGACCTTCAGGTTGAAGAGGTGAGGTAAGTGTGTGCTGCTCTTCTATGAAATGAGGTGCTGACCTCGAAGTCTGGGGTAAGGTGATCTAAAGATTGGCCCCCTCATGAATTTTCTTTAATCTAGAAAAAAGACTTTTGCCTTCCAGTGATGCATCTGTTTTGCTTTCCAAAGTTGACAGCCATGCTGATCAAATGCACTATTTGGTGCTACAGGAATGCAGTTAAAGAGAAAAGGGAGCTTATAAATTATTATTAATCCCTCGGCATCCACGGGTGCAGGTAGGTGGCAATTTGGTCTCCTTCACTGCATGAATTATTCACAGATTTGTAAGAATTTATGGGTAGACATTGAACCATTCTTCTGTACCCAGACGAGATGAATGATTTAAACAAATGTAAAAGCCAAGAAACTAAAAAACATGCCTCTATTCCAAAGTGAAAAGTCAGTGCATATTCTCATAATTATTTTGGGGTTTATATCTTAAAGCTTTGGGTTGTGATAATGTGTCTAGTGAATTTGAGCAAGGCAAAAGCTTTTAACATGATGGAGAAACACTCATGAAAAATATAGAGGAAAACTGAACAGGAATAAATGAACTTTGTACTACTTGGAGGCTGTTCTGAAATATGTATGTATTCCTCCTGCAGATGGTTTCTTGGAGAGAGTCTATTTTTGAGGGAGGTGGTTAAGCATAAAGTCTTAAGTCTTCAGCCTTGGAGGTATCATCGATTTATTTGGAAATGATGACTGATTATGTTGTAATGATGTTTTGGAAGACATGAAATGAAGTACATTCCATTATGTGGATGACCCTTGGCTTTAAATTCCAGCAGATGACAGTGACTGAGCACACTGGTGAAGGGACAGAGGGAAACTGGCATGCTGTGCCAGTATAAGCACTGTGAAACGATATCATCTGTTTGAGTTCAGTAGCAGATTTTGCAAGAAGCCAAATGAAGCTGTAACTAAGGGGTAGGTGGGAATTAACAGAAATGCCTTCTTTGTTCTTTATAGAAGTATAATTGATAATTTTAAACCTCATGAACTTTTGCTGAGAAGCTGGATCATGTGAGGTACGATACCTCATGTGAGGTATCTGCTCATTGTCCACCTGTTGTGATTCATTCCTTCTGGTCTGTGATACATGAGCAGTTTGGCTATTCACAGTTCAATTGCTGCACCTCCAGCTAATGCTGTTGTGTTGCTGTGAAAGAATCCGCTTCACTTAACAGCTCTGTGGCTGCTCCTCTTTCCTGCCTCATTTGCTGTACAGATGCCAAATAAGCAATAGTCATGATTTTTTGAGACCTCTGGCCATGTGTTAAATCAGAGATATGCCTGAAGACACAGTCTCCTGGGCAGAGACCAGGCTGAAGGAGGGGAGTTCAAAAGCCAACGATGCTGCCATTTAAACACCATTTCAATGCAGTCACTGAGTTGAAAGGACTGCAACTGATCAAGTCGAAGGACTTTTTGCCAAGGGGGTGAAACTGCAACAACCACAACAAGTGCAGAGAGAGAGGGAGGCTGCCTCCTTGCCCCAAGCGGGTGGTGGCAGCTCCTGACGAACAGGGGGTGGCCCTGCCTCTGCGTGGGCTGAGACCAGGCTGATGGTGGCCCAGCCCCCGTCACATACAAGTGCTGCCCCAAGGAAGGCCAATGAAAAGGATGGACAAACAGGGCACGGCACGTCCAGAGGGCATGGCGCAGCAGTTCACACAGGCAGGGCATGCAGAGAGGGTGCAGCCACCTCTCTGGCTCCAGAGGTATCATGACTAGTGGTCATCACGCTCCCAGAAGAGTGTTATCTGAGACCACACGGGGTGAGGAGAGAGACAGTGGGAGAGCTCAGCCATGGTCTCTACCTGGTGGAAAGCAGTGGCTCAAACACTCACCAGAACAGATGCAACAACCCAGGCAGAACTCCCACAGAAACAGGCAGCTGTCCAGGTCACAGGCTACAAGGAGTGCCAGAGCCTTGCACTGGCAACAAGTGGCAGTATTGAGAACTGCTGTGTCTGCTGTAAACAGGTGGATGATCTGCATGAGGAGGTCAAAAGGTTGAGGAGTATTAGGGAAGGTGAACAGGAGACAGACTGGTGGAGCCATTCTCTGCCTTCCTTTAAATAGAAAAACTGTGGAGCACCCATCAGAGAGCACTCAGGATCAAAGGGCCTGTGTATCCTCCCCCTGCTGGGCCAAAGGCAGAGGCTGAAATGAGAAGAACAAGTGGAGGCAAATTTGTGCTAAGGACAGTAGGCAAAGTCCCCTCTTGCTCACCTTGCCCCCCCAGGTGCCTCTGAACAACCAGGTACAGGGCTCTGGTTGAGAAGAAACAGCCAAATGAGGATGGGGGCAATAGGCAAGGTACACCAGAGTTGCATACACAGTCAGACAGGTCTACTGCCAGTATCACCACCACACAAAAAAAGAAAAAAATAAGGGTTCTAGTTGTAGGCAGATCTGTTCTGAGATGAACAGAGGGTCCAATATGCTGCATAAACCCTCCTCACAGGGAGGTCTGCTGTCTCCCTGGAGCCTGGGTAGATGACATCACTAGAAAAAATCCTAGCTTAGTGAGAGAGAGACTTCAGGGCATTGGGATGATTACTGAGAGACCCTGGGGCACAGGTTATTTTTTCTTCCTTCCTTCCAGTTGACATTGTGTCTTGGTTTGAGCCAGGCTGAAGCCACTTTTCCTTCTACTGATTTTTTTTTTTCCTTCAGCAAAATGTTCCAGTTAGGACTGATAACACTGGAATGTTTTTGTTATTGCCAGGACTCCAAGGTCGCACCTTCACTCTGCCGACTCAGACACTACAGGGAGATCTGTGACCCCCCCGTAGGAGTCTGAGTTAGACAGACAGCAAAATTGGCCAGAGATATTCCATTCCATATAGCTACGTAAGCTCAGAGGAAGGTCAGAAATCACAGAAGACAGCTTCCTTCCTGCTTCTTCTTCCCTTCTCTTCCATCCATGGCCGGCGTCTGGGGAGGACTGTGTCCATCCATCACCATTGCTCCCCAGGCTCAAGCTCTCCTGACCCTCATCACTCTCTGCTTTCTCCAGCAGCTCCAGGACTTTTTGGGACTGTTTGCAGCTCACAAGATGCTGTGGGAGTTGCTGGGGGTAATAGGAAGGCAACAGGAGTTTGCACATTCCTGAACACATTTGTATAGAATTGTATATATTTTCTTTTGTCATTAGTGTTTAATTAAAGCTGTGTGGTTTAGTTTTCAATCCAGCCAAGTCTCTCTCTTTTTCTCTCCTTCCCTACATGGGTGGGAGGGGGAGGGGATCGAGAGCTTTGTTGTCGATCCTGAGTCAAGCCACGCCATGTTGGAAGGAACAGGAGGATCAAATCTATCAACACATAGGACTGTGGCTTGTGTCACCAGCACAATTTTGGGTTTTTTGTTAATGGGATGGCCTACATGACATCAGGAGTGCTGGCATCAAACAGGAGACACCTTTCTCAAAAGGGGGAAGAGGGTCTTTGCTCAAGAGATTTCAGGGCTGATTGACAGGGCTTCAAACTAGATGCAAAGGGAGAGAGGGATAGTCATATTAAGATTGTTTGTGATGAGCGGCAGGAAGACACACCAGGGCTGGAAGGATGAGGTGATAGTAAGGGCCTTCAACATGTTGCCCTTAAGCATGCTGTGGATACTGCAGCACAGGCAATGTCTTACAGAGAAGAGCCAGGGGCTCCTGAGGTAATAGCAGGGTAGCACCCGTGAAACGCCTTGGGGGAATAAAGAGTGTTCCTCTAAGAAGCTGACACAGCCAGCAGCCCAGCTGAAGTGCCCCTACACCAATGCATGCAGCATGGGCAAGAAGCAGGAGGAGTTGGAACCTACAGTGCTACAGGAAAGCTACACATAGTGGCAATTACAGAAACTTGGTGGGATTAATCCTGTGACTGGAGTGTGGCTATCAATGGCTACAAGCAGTTTTGTTAGGGTTGTTGTTTTTTTTTTCAAAAGGCTACATTTTCCTTAAAAAGATGTAACCTAAAGGATGTCTTTTGAGTCCAGGTATTAAATTGCTGTTTATGAGTGGAAGGAACTTCTAGGAAGTTTGGAAAAGGCAGGTTTTACAGGGTTTCTTTCTGTTTAATGATAGATTATATCTTAAATACTCTAGCAAATTTGAGCTCAGAAGTAATTTGTTGAGAGAGATGAGAGAAAGGAGGTTTTGGTTGTATCATGTGAGAAAGAGAACAATGCAACTCAGACATATGCGCTTTATGCTTACACGTGGTTTGACTCTGTGGGGGACATCATTCTCCAACCTGTCAAAGCTCAGTGTACAGCAAAAGTTATGATGTAACTGATAGTCTTTCTATGAGCAATCAATTTGTCTGGAGCCTGAGCCTTCAAAGCTGGTCAACAGAAAAATTCTTTATTGAGAGTTGACTAGCAGACAAACAGTACTGGAGTTTTAAGCATTTCTCTGAAGGATTTGGGTTTCCTTTACAATACTTTAATTATAAAAGCTATGCTTCTAGCATTTGCTCTCAATTAAATACTCTTGTTTAGTTTATTCTTCTCACATGGATTTCCTGTCTCCACCCAACACTGGCTAACCAGAGGAGTACCCTGCAGACTGAAAATCATTTAGATAGTTTAATTTTCTATCTGCCTAAGTCTTTGCATACCACTGCACGTATCAGATGATAGATTTGAATCTATTAAATGTAGTTACATTTTATTATCCTTCTAGGTCCCTTCCAGCTTTAGATATTCTACAGTTCTATATTCTATATAGAAAAGTGATTAAAAAGGATGACACTTAAAATCTGGGATCCCAGCTCCTCCTCTTAAATGCTCATTCACTGCTTGTGATTCTAGCTCAGAAAAATGAAGGTGAAAATAAAGACAATCTTTAACAGGAAGTATCTGCCTAATTTTCAAGCCCTTACAGTGCTGCCTAAACAGTGCTTACAGGAGGGTAAAGAAATGCAGCCTGCACTGGAGAGAAACACTGCAGCTAGAATCAAGTGCTAGTGATGTCTTCCCTTGGCACAGCTTCCTCTCTGCTGGCACAAACATCTGATGAACAAATGTCTCTAATCCCAGGGGGGAAATTTCCGTCCCATCTGGTGTGCAGCCCCATAGCCTTAACTGTGAAACAGGGGAGTAAAGATTGCCAAGTAGGGATGATCTTGCCCATGGAGCTTTCTTGTTAACTCACTCTACTTGTCTTGCTGCACCTTCAGCAAAGACTAGCCTCTGAAACGTTTTATTAAGTCCTCTGTGGAAGAAGAAAAAAATGTGGTGGTTTTGAACAAATGTCGTTGGGGATTAACTATTTGTCGAAAGATGATGAGTCCTGTCTGCTGATTCTTTTCATCCTACTTTCTTACCAACTTAGAGGGTGTATGCAGTTGTGATGAAAATACTGCTTTTAAATCCATCTTAGCAGGAGAAATACAGTAAGTGTTTGTATTCTCATCAGTACATTGCTGATGAAAGAAGTATTTGTCTTTCATGGTTGGGCATGCATGCTGAAGTCTTGGCTGAAAGCCTTTTGTTCTTGCTTTAAACATGGCAAAGGGAACAGAAGATGGAAAAAAATAAAGTAGATTTGATTGCAGCAGAGTTGTGTGCTTTTATTGCTTTGATTCTTTGCACAAAATTGACCAAAATGGAAATGAAAACTGGGTTTTGTTTTCTAATGTGGTCAGTAAAACCTGCAAGAAGTTTTTTGAAGGTTTTAGGTAATGAATGCACACAGAAGCCTTGGAGTCAGTCATTCTTCTGTGATATTTCCTCTATCCAATTCTGCAACAACTAAAAATAGTGATATTTAAAAAAGCAAATCTAGAATTCAGTGCTGCTACAGAGGCTTTTCCTTTAGCTCTGAATAGCGTACTAATTGCAGGGATTTGACAGCTCTTAGGCATTCATCATTTGTACTTGCTCTTACTGTAGATGTTTAATTTAGTTGCAATATAATTCTTGAATTTGTTGTTGTAAAAATTGCCAGTAACAACCTGGCAAGGTATAGCAAAGGCAAGTTGTCCTTTGGTGTAGCATCAGGGAAAAAATGATACCAAGATAGCTCCTGTCTGAAGACTTAAAAATCTAGAGAACATCAGGGGAGTGAGGAGATGCCTAAGAAGAGGAATGCCAGAAACAAGACATCATGACAGGCATCTTGGGGTGTTTGAGTTGGGATTTATGCAATAGACTTATGCAATTTGGTTGTACTTCTGAATAGGGGGAAGAAGACAAGGTGTCAGATGCAAAAGAAATAATGGGGAGGATGAGGAAGTTGAAGGCAGAAGAGCGTTAAATGAGAGGTGGTTGGGAATATTTTGGAAGCAGAACAAAACCATGTGCTGAGAGTTATGGTTGTGGCTGATGTGACAGCAGAGCAACAAGTATTTTTCCATAGCTAGTCTGCCCATTTTAGCTAGATTAATAAGTTATCTCCATTAAGGTGTGATGTTCCAGACAATCAATTGAACTTCCTGAAGCATTAAGTTTGACATGATCAGTGGACTGAAGGTCCACTCCTGATGGGGTGACCTGGCACAGAGAGCACCAGTATTCTTACTTTGAGGGTGCAGCAGGAATAGGGCTGCTCCAGTGTGAGGGAGGACCCTGAGCTGGCGGCAGTCATGGGGTCCTTCAGTGGCACCAAGTTGATGTCCAGGGAGCCTGGTCAGGGCCCAGGGTTAGGCACTGGCATCCGCATAGCACCAGCCCAGGGCAGACCTGGAGGCCTGACCAAGCCAAAAATATGTCCCTGGGCCTGGGAAGAGCAGGGGGCTTGGGGGAGAAGGGGGCCTGTGATAAGGAGGAAAGGCAGGTCACAGAAATTAATGCTTGTCAATGCTCCTGGGGCCTGACAGGATTGACTTGCTCTTATGGTAGAAGAGTTGAAAAGCAGTGAGATTTTTCAGTAAATGTGACCCACAGCCACCCAGTATATTGTCTTCCTTTTCTTTGGAGGCTAGCTTTTCCACTGCTTTTTCCCTGATGCTGCCTAAATTGCAAATAATTTTGAGAATCCAACTCCAGGAGGTAGTTATGAATAAGAAAGTATAGGGAGGGTGTGTGTACAGAAGGAAGATGCTACTGCACCAGACAACTGCTGCACAGCAGCTGGACATGAACAAGACCAAGCAACAGAGACTGTAGCTGTAGGGCAGCAAGTCATTGGGCTGCTGAATTTTCAGGAGTTTCCTACTCATGTCTCTGCCGATCTTCAGCCTTCTCAGGCATGGATTGACTCTCCTAGCCTTTGAGTCAGCAGGTACTATTTCCTGCTTGGGACACTTGTGGTTTGATTTTAAACAGGGGGAAAGATTGTTTTCTCCTCCTACCTTTCTTGCTTATCTTGTGTGATGGCTAACAAAGCAGATTCAACGCAGAGAGAAGAGGCATAAGGATCCATTACATACACTTATTTCACTGGTTCTTACAAAAAAAAAAATAGTCTATGTGTGAGTTGAACAGAGACAGTCTTGGCAGCCTGATACTGCTAATTAATCCTTCCCTAGAGTTAAGCCTTTCTCTGCCTGCGCCTGGCAGCGCTGCCCGCACCAGCGCCGTGCGGATGCGGTGGCTGCGGGTGGCCGGGCGGGCGGCTCAGCACCACGGACAGCGCCGGCAGCGGCCCGCGGCGGGGCCCGCCCCTCACCCCGGCATCAGGCCTCGGGCCCCTGCGGCTCTGCCCCGAGCCACCGAGCCAGCCAGAGGTTGGCCTGCAGGCAGCCGGGGAGCTGCCCAGAGTAACTTCTGCCTGTTCTTTAGAACTGAGAAGCAGCTTCGCTCACTCCTGGCTGGGATCTGAGAAGTATTTTCAGGAATCATCTAGTTTTTCTTCATCCTGGGAGCAGAATTTAAATTCTACTCAAGAGCTTGCATCTCATTCATAGACATTAGAACCTTCCTTACTCGCTCAGTGAGGGGAAAACAAAACAAAACAAAACCCCACCTCAACTCTGTCTATCCCAAGCTGTCAAAATATGCAAGAGCAGTATATAGAGATCATAGGTACTGTTAGTATTGGTGTCTAATTGCTTCAACCACAAGGGATGGTGAATATTATCTATTCATGGTGCTGCCATTGTTTTATTTGCTGATAAGAAAATTGGCCTTTGGCACTCCTTTTGGCTGTGAAGGAATAAGATTGCTTAACAAATATGTGTTCCTTTGTAGACAGTTGCAAAATGTTGGAGTATTTTTGTAGAAAATTATTATTTTAGAGAATCTCAGAAACCTTTTGTTCTTGCTGGTATGAGTGGCATAAAATATTTCTACACTCCTTCTCAATACCCAGGCTGCTAAAGCCTCTTTCTCTATATTTTCACTTACAGTAGAGTCATTTGAATATGTGACCTTCAAGATCTATACAGAAGTTGTAACTTAGAAGGATCTACAGTGATCCAAAGAAATTATGAGACTGGACTATGTTCAGAGTAGGTTAGCAGAAACAAGTCACTAGCTTTTCAATCCAAACTGGCCACTAATGCCTTTATTTGGCCATTGAGTTTGTGAATAATGGGAAGTCTATCATTTTGATTCAAAAAGGAATAAATACCTTGATAAAATATGGTAATGCATGACTCCTTGATGTCCTGGAGCACAGTAAGTGTTCAGTATGATTTTTCTGCCATCTGAACTAATACTGCCAATTTGCTCTTGGACACGTGTAATTTGCTTCTACATAATTTCTCTTCTTTGGCTTCTACCCCACTGTACTACATGTCGAGAATCCCTTGATGAAAACGAGTACTTACTGAAACCAAAATCTGATCAGGAATGTAATTCCTTAAAGAATAAGACTTTATGCTATGGGCAAAAGTTTGTAGTAGATCAAAGCAAAGGCCTGTGTAATTGCCAAGTCAATCAAGCCATGAAACAGAAAGCAAAGTCTTTAATTTCTACTGCTCCCATTTGCAAGTACACAATGGGCTGTCATTGCTTAAGTTGCTTCAGCTCCTATCCTTAAAAACTAGAGCTGCCCTTCTGCTGGTGATTCATACTTTCAGAAATAAACTTGCAATAAGAGCATTAATATATATTTTGGAATCACACTCATTCAACAGTTCTTCAGATAAAGAAGGGTTTTAAAGAAGAAAAAATTTCTCTCCTGAACACCTGACAAGAGCCACCTTGTGTGTCTTTGTAGGCTTTGATATTTAATCATTAGTAGAGGTACATTTTGTTTTGTTTTCAGTATTTTACCACACTGAGAGAGTCAATCTTATCAGTTGATTTCTCTAGGTTATCAGGGACATGTTTAGGTAGAGGGCAATTTTTGAAGGAAATCTAGATATAAAATGTGCTGCTACTGGCTGATCTTTGACATTCAGATAAACATAGTTTGCAGGATCTATCTTCACCTTTAGGGTAATTCCTTTCCCTCTGATTATTTTTATTATTATTTTAGTTCTTGTGAAAGGAAAACATTACAAGTCAGTCAATGATTCAAAGCTAGCTCAAGTCAGCAGAAGATTACATTAATTATTGTTTGGCTCCTGTGACCTGTTTTATCCCCAGCTAAGTTTTTAGGAATGATGTGAAAAGTCTTTAACATTGTCATGTTTTGTGGTGGTAAATCTGCTCCTGAGCAATCTCACTTAGTAGAAAAAGACTTTTTAGTGACTAGTGAGGTAAACTGTCAAATTGATGAGAGTTTATTACCCCAAGCTTGGGAAGGGGTAGAGTTACAAATCTGTTTGAGTCATTCTCTGAGAACTGAGGATTTTGGCTTTCAGTTAGCATCTTACTAAACAATCTGAGAGAAAGAAGTTACTTTCTTCTGCTGCTTTTTCAAGGGATGAGGAGGGAGCTAGTGCAGTTCAAATGAGCTTTGGAAGCTGTAAATGCCCACTGTTTGGACCAGAGTCACTGGACTAAGGCAGGTAGCCTGCAACAGTGCTGCTGTGTGGATATGGTTTTGCCCATTGCACAAAACCACACAGAGAGAGGTTGAGATTGGAAGTATCCTCTGGAGTCCGTTTAGTCCACTCATCTACTCAAACAGAGTCATCTAGACCAGGTTGTCCAGGACTATGGCTCCAAGGATGGAGACTCCACAACTTCTCTGGACAACCTGCCAGAGGTGGTTTTTGACCACCCTCAAGCTAAAATAATTTGTTAATAAACTGTTCAATTGTAATCTACTGTATTTCAGTTCCTGCTCATTGCATTCTGGTGACAAATCTTAACAAACTTCTTCCATGTTCTGATGTATCTGCTGAGGCTTTTTTTTTTTTCTTTTAAAGCCTTATTTATTTATTTGTTTGTTTTCTTCTTGCACTCCTAATATTTTATATGCTTTCTGTGTTTTCTGGTTCTACATATTTTTTGAGGTTGCAGTCTTGCAGCTATAAATTTCCTTTGTTTTGCTGGGACTTTCTCACCAAACAAGGTAAAGTCCATAGGGTAACAGAAACTGTAAACCATAATTTTTCCATATATGAGCAGCAGAACTTGAAGGCCTGGGGGCTGCAAATGATTTGATAATGTATAAGAATTAGCTGTCTTGGTTAAACCCATTAAAGTTGCTTCTTTACCACTGTTACTGCTTACCTCATGGTTTTGTGGGTTTTTTCTTTAGTGTCTGTCCTTCTGTGTTCCCTATTGTTTGACCTTTTCATATGACCATTCAGTTTTTTTCTTCCTACTAGAAGACATTTTTATTCTCACTAGCACTGTTATGTGCATCTTTAAATTTTCTATGTGACAAAATATATTCTGAGCAGATTTCTAACGGTGCATAGATCACCTTTAAAACTGAACATTCCAGGAGACTTCATCTCATGATAAAAAATAACAACAAACAAAAAAACACCCCAACAAACAGAAAAAAAAAACCAAACCAAAATTTATTAGATTTCATCAGAGTGATTCTGCAATGTGCTAAATATTTTCAGAAAAATGGATACAGGTTCAGCCCTTATTCTGGGCATTACCTCACATTAAATAAGTGTGAAAATATATCTTAACAAATATAATAAAAAATAATAAAAAATTTAATTATCCTTGAAGAAGCCAGAAGGATTGCTGTCTTGACTCTGCATCCTTTAAAATCCTAATTAAAAATTTTACCCACTACTACATTTGAATAAAAAACCACCAACAACAAAACACTAATCAGTTAATTTGGATTTACTTTGTTTTCTAGAATTGTGATTTTTTTTTTTCAAAAAAAAAACCCTAGTAACTTTTTTTTTTATGGTTTAAACTAATATTTCCCCATCTGTGCTTTGCTTATGTACTCCCTTTGTGGGAAAACTGAAGTCACAATCCCAACACAGAAGCAGTGGGCTTGATATTTATACTAGAACTGTAACACATGGACATCTGTTCTCTTTACCATTTAAAAGATACTGCTTCCAAAAACTAATATTTGGCTTTTCCATCTGTGGGCTGTTGCTGTGAGATGTGGTTGGTTGGAGCTTGGGAAAGGACCCCACCATCACCCATGGATGGCCCTTGCCTATTGGATGCTGCGGGGCCAGCAGAGGTGTCTTCATCCAGCCCAAGGGCTGAGGCTCTGCTGCTCTGGCCTCCTGCTGGTGCAGGGGCACAGCTGAGGGACCCAGAATCCTCTTTCAAGTTTGCTGATGATTTGTTGTGAGGTCTCAAGATAATCCTTTCCTTCTACCTCTGTTCCTTTGCACATAAAATGAGAATATTGAAACTAATTTGATTTGATCCAATATTTTGAACTTTACTGAAGGAAATGTGCTGATGGCAGAGCTATTCATTGGTAATACGTGCACACATAAAAGAGACAGGACCAAAGTAATTTTAGTAGGACAGGACAGTAATGATAGGGAGGATGCATTAAACCAGGGACTAGTGTTGACTCTTAATAGGTGTAAATGTCTAATCAAGATAATTCTTTTCCTCCTGGTTTAGGGTGAGATTTTTGCGGCAGCCAGTCTTCCATTCAAAAGCCGTTTTGAATGAACATGTGGGCTGGCATGTCTGCATTTTGCCTTTTGCTTTGGGAGCTTAGTGTCTGTTACCACAAAATGTCAGTATCCTGCGTTATAGGTCTTTGTAGGAGTTAAGTCTCCTTGGTGCTGGGTTCAAATCCTAAACACACACATTCATAGAGCAGTTGAACTACAGAGCTGCAGATGTGAATGTTGCACTATTTCTTCTCTTCCTTCTTAAATATACTTGAAAGACTTGAAGCCTGAACTGTAATGATAAAAATGCCTCACAGTTCATGCCAGGATGAGATGGAAATATCTCCTGGCTGTCACTGAAACTCTGTTTCCTGCCCTTAGAGCAAATGTAACAGAGATAAGTCTGTTCTCTTGCTAAAGAGGTATTGGGTAGTTTATATTCCTACTCCTGCATCATTATGTGGTGTTTAACAGGACTAATTACCCAGAACAGAAGCAAGGAGAGGATCCTGTGCATGGGCCATTGGATAAGGCATAAAAGCCAGGCTGCTCCCAGACAGGGTGCTCAGTTTCTGCTCTGCCACAGGCTGCAGATTGATTTTGGCTTCTGGAAGTTTCTCTGTGGCATTTCTGCTTAAGTAGAGACATTTTTCAAGGGTAGGCTAAAAGGTAAGAGGTAGCACAGGGAAGGTGGGAAGAAAGTTTTACCATGTTTTCTTCTCACAATTATTGTATTTAATTTTCAAATGCCATCTCAGACAACATCAAGGATTATGATGCCAGAATATTTGTCTGTCAGATCCCTTCCCTCTTACCTTACAGTACTGTATTTTTCCACCACATCTGCAGTACTCCCTGCCTGAAAATGGGAAGCTGTCAGTCTTGAATGAGATCTATATGTTAATGCACTAAGCATAGGGACAAGGGAAGGCAGAATCATTTCTGTGCACTGAGGGGTGGGAAAGTTAAACTGTTCCTGTATTGCAAGGTTTGCCTGCAATGCTCAGGCAACAATACAAACAGTGGTAGGAGAGAAAAATGCTGCATGAAAAGTCAGACAAGGCATTTCACAACAGCTGTGATTCAATTATAACCTCGACCTGAAATGTTTGGGAACTGACTCATGGACCCATGACTCTTAATCACTGGACAAAGAAGCACACACACAAAAGTTAGAGATCCAGGCTGTTCTGTGAGAAGTTGTTGAAAGTCTTGTTGTGATGCTTCTCACCTTGGAAAAGCTTCCTTTCCTCCCTTTGCCAGCTGGTAATAATTGTCTGAGCTGGAGATGTGCTATAGCCCATCACCTCACAGTCCTTCATCCAGTTCAGAAATTATTGATCTCTAACCAAGTGTCCTAGAAGTTAGAGTAGACAATGCAACAAACAGCTGGGGTAGCAAAATGATCTGTTCCCTGCTCAGAGCCTTGGAGAAGGAGGTAGCAAGGCCAGTGAACCAAAGTGCCTTGAGCATCTGTGGGGAGTGAGTGATAGCTCTAGATACAGTTCCCTTGTCCAGGGGAGAACTCAACTCATATCCTCTTCAGAACACAGCAAAAGGGCTACCATGTTTCTTTCTGAGTCCTCGAAAACCTGACTGGTGAGGGGAGAAAGGGCAATCAATCTCTTCCCTGTCCTTTCTTTGGAGAATAACACACACAGTGTTTTAATGGCATTGTAAGAGTTAAAATCTTCAACATGGAAACAGCACCATTTATTTCAGCACAAATAAAACTAACTTGTTTGTCTTAATTTATAAAAAAAAACCAAACAAACAAACAAAAAACCCACAACCCCCCTCCAAAAAAAACCCACAAAAAACCTACAACCAAAACAAAAACCAACCAAACAAAACCAAAATAAAATTTAAAAAAACAACACCCAACCAAACAAAACAATAGTCATTCTAACGAGGGGAATTTTTTTATTATTAATTTAGCAATGAAGCTGAGAAATCAATTATTTTTATAGCTCTGTTTCATACCATTGTTAGACTTGGGGCCAAGCTGTTTCAGTTCAATTCCATTAGCACAGAGTGTAATCTTAGCCACGCTGGTCTTGAGTTTGCTGATTTTTAAGCCTCTTTTGTGATTGGCAAAAATCTGAGTAAAAAGCCTATAACGGAAGCTTGCAATAAATTGAATTGGTTGCAGACAGCTAAAGTAGTCTCTGCCTGCAACAGTGTGTGACAGTAAATGAATTTTAAATGGTGAGCAAGAACTGTAGTTTGCCTAATTCGACAGCTGAACAGTTTAATGAAACTGTTAAATTAGAACTCTGTCCGCAAAGGTGTGGACTAAAACTATCATAGCAAATCTTCATGCATTGATGGCCTTTGTGGCATCAATTTTGTCTCCTTCTAGGATTTCGTATCTGATGAACAAAAGTAATTGAACTGATACACTTTAAGTTGGTTTCTCCAAGATATTTGGCCATAAATGCCATGTTATACCTGATTTTTATCTTGGAACAAAAACTCCAAAACAAAAATTAGAAAATGTATAAATTCAGAACTGGTCTGCTTACTGACATGCCTCAACGCACTCATCAGTGGGAGGATGCTTGCAAGTTCTTAGCTCAATATTTCACCAATTTGAAATCTGAGGCAATATATAACTTGTAAATGACACACTGACTAACAAACATTAAATATGAGGTTTCTGAGGAGGCCTTAATTAAGATTGTCTACTTGTGTAGCTGAGCTCTGGTGATGTGCCTCTTGATTTAGCCAAAAGCAGGGTGACTGCTACATGTGGGAATTTAGAGCAAGGGTTTCCTTAACAGTTTAACTGCCTTGGAAGTCAGTTGACTAGAAGATACTGGGATCTTGGAGCATACTGGCCTAGGTGGAGCTCTTGAGGAACATCTGTGACAACTAGACACCAGCAGGATTTATAAAGAGAAACATCTGGGAAGATGGGAGGCTTTTTGCCCAGCTACCCAGCCTGTGGCTCAGTGTTTTAGTTGGTACTGGACATCCGAACTGTGCTTTAGATAATTTAGGGTGACATGACAAGCTTCTCAGTGAGACTTAAGAAGTCATTCAGTGCCATCATTGAAAGGAGGTGAGATGTCTGATGTCAGAGCGCAACAAAATCCAGTGACTGAAGGTCCCTTCACTTTATGGCTGCAAGTGGAGCAGGCTTTTTTGTATTGCATTTTGGTGTGTATTTACCTATTGAAGCACTTCATTAAGGTAAGGGTCAGGTGTCCCAGGCCCAGGGTTTCAAATGGTTACCTTCGGGAGCTCATTCCCAAACACAGATCTTCCTCTGAAACATTATGCCTTGTCTGTGGTCAGGGATGACATGCTGCAGAGAAAAATAATGACTTCAAATAGCAGAGTATCCTTTCCCTCCAGTCCTGCAGCTGTTTGCAGAATGAGCTGCAGCTCAGGGACTCTGTATCAAACCCAGTGACTAGGGCTATGAAGGGATTTCCTGTTAGGATGGCCTAACTGTGATCTTTGGAGTTATTGATTTCTTCTGTAGTGTGCAGTCCTGTGTTGGAATCAGATGGATGTGTTTGATCTACTCAGTTTTCTGCCATTGTTGGCCCTGTGCCATGTCTTGCTTTTGCCTCTGACCTCCAGCAGCTCAGTCTTAAGGACTGACTAATGGTCAGACTAATAGGTCCTCTCTTCTCCTACTCACATGGAAAAATGTTCTCGAAAATTTACCTATGTTTGCTGATCCATTGTGGCTATTGTGTGGGTGTTTCTTAGAGGATGCAAAAGGCAGATAAGAGGCTTTTACAGATTTTACTTCTAGGCAATCTTTTGGAACTTTTTGGCATTTTTTGTCCCTGGTTTACCAATAATACATCTAATTTGTGGGAAGAATTCCTTATGTATTTTGTTTCTGACATCCAAGTTCAGAAGTCTGCTCTCTTCATCTCCAGAGCCCCTGCAAATGTCTAAGTTGAAGGAAAATTTTTACGTTTTCTGCAAGTGGAAGACTTTGCAAGCAGACAAGAAATAAAAGCAAAGATGCTTTGTTTAAAAAGATGTGTTAAGTTTGGGGTTTTTTTTCAGTGCTCTCTTGTCTCCTTCCCTTCCAGTGATCAGAAACAAATGTTTAATGAGATAGGCTGATGACAGATGGCTGAAAGATCAGGCAAATCTACAACTGTTTCTTTTGAGAAGCAGACTTATAGCCACTTGAAGTTGCAACTGCATGCTTTTCTACCTCTTTCAGCAGCTGGTATAGCTAGGTTATTTTAGTGAATCACTTGATAATTTTCTGCAATACAATTGTGACTTGATAGAAGATACTGTTTAGAGGGATATGATCTCCCTGAAGTTGGTGGTTGCGGTTTAGGACCTGTTGTGTGTTGCCATGATGCCTGAAATACAACCTAGTCCATTAAGATCAAATGAATTGGGCATTTGCTCACAGGGGCAGTGTCTGCAGCCAGAAGTATTTATAGTGATTAACTGCTTTTTTAGAATCTTCTGCTTGAACTGCCAAGTTTCAAATAGTCACCCCTTGGGAGATCATTGATGATACATCCACATGTCTCAAAATTCAGCCGCTTGATCTTTATTGAACTTGATGAGCAAACATTTAACTGATAGTTGAGACACTAATTAAATGCTATGTCTAGACTCCTGGTTCAGCATTGAAAGGAAAGACTAAATTATTCAATGACAATTCGGGGAATTACAGGTCCAGATCTTCATCAGACTTGCAAGAAAGAGGGATTTGTTCAGATGATTGAACACTGTTTGCTACTGCTGCCTACTGCTTTGAATATCTCAGCTGATCCCTTAACTTTAGCCAGGCATCACTAGGATCCCACTCACCAGAGTTTCCAGGGGGGTGCTGGAACATTATATTTTATAAGAAAAATCAAAGTGTGAGACCTTGGTTTTGTTCTGTGCTTTCTTGTCATTCTTATCATGCAATCTTACATATGTAAAGTTCACCTACCTTTGAAAAACATGATCTGGCTCCTGGCTACAATCCAGTTGTTTAATCTTACATTTAAAATTCTTCCCTATTTCCTTTATTTCCATCACTAGGAAATCAGTTGCTTTTCCTACCTCTCCCACCCTGCCTTTTATCACTGCTCTTGTACATCCCTACATTTCTGCTCTTTTTCCCTGCAGCCATACTTATGGCATCTGTTAAGGTTGTTAGGATATTAGACCTTATCAAAATGTCTCAAGCTCTTTATAAGACACATATAACTCTATTTTTCAGTGACAGTAGATGGCTATTCCTCCCAATTTAGTCACGTGTTATTGCTACCTTGTCCAGGAACTAGAGAAGTGAGAATCATGCTTGACATTTCCACAGGGAACTTGGAGGCAGGCAAAAATTTCATCATTGCCAGTGATTTGTGCCCTGTGCAGAAAAGATTTGTACAACAGGACCTGCACAATACCGACATGCTTGGTACAGGGCCAGCTTTGCTTCCTCTTTTCCCATCCTTTCAGTAACAACAGAGTGCAGCAGATCAATTTCCTTCACTCGGGGGAGTCAGGAACTGCTCCGGGAACAGATGCTAGGGAAGCAGATGGGGCAAGAGCTGATCTGGAGCAATGACAACTCAGTAACCTTTCAGCATGAGCCTGAGATTACAGCTTTCCCCCTTACTGCCTAGCAGAAGACAAGTACAGGAACAGGTGAAAGTACAGGCTTAGTGCTGCTCTTGAGCAGTGGCTGATGGCAGCTGGGCTTCTCCGTTGAAGTGTGTTGGCCGTGAAAAGGCTGTTCATGGTTGAGTGGGGCTTGTTCCGTCTTATATTATATAGCAGCCTTTCTTCCAGTGAGTCCCTCGGGCTCTTTAGAGTTTAGCCAGCAAGGCTTTTAAGCCAGGCAGTTGAGAGCTCCTAGTGTAGAACATAACTAGGCTCTCTTCCATTTCCATAAGGGCAAAGGCAGTCAGAAGTTTTGTTCCATTTGTTTCTCTTTTGTTTGGGGAAGAGGGATGTGTAGTGTTTGTGTCTGCACATTTTGGAGGAAAATAGTAAAGCTAAAGAATCCCCACAAACAAATCCCTTCATATACCCTCAAAACCACAACAAAACAAAACAAAAACAACACCACCAATAATAAACAAATGAACAAAAAAAAACCCAAAACAACAAAAAAGCAACCAACAAAACCAAACAAAAACAAACAAGAAAACAAACAAACAAACAAAAACCCCCACAAAACTCCACAGGGATTTATCCGGATGGTTCACAGTATAATGGAGAACTTCTGAAGTCTAACCTGCCTGCCAAAATATTCAATCTGATGCAGAATTTTACATGTGTGTTTGAAACCTCCATTGCAACAACTTGCAAATTTATACTGTACAAATTACAGAGGAGTAATGAAACCAGTGTAAGGATTTAAATCTTCAGTAGCAAATTTAATTTTACTCTTTCAACAGACTAAAATTTCATTTTAATGTACTCAATTGAAAATGCGGTTTTAAAACATATAATAAGGAAAGGAATTGCTTCTTTCAAAATACATATCCCAAATTCCCTGGGTCATTTCTTCAGGATACTTTACAAATGCTTCATTTTGGCAAACTAAAGAGTTTAGTCTGAATGAGTGCTTTTTGGATGACATTTATTCTTTCTCAAGATTTATAAACACCAACTTTGTGAAGATAGATAGGTCCTGCACCTATTATTTAGAAGTGTACTGCAAACCTGGCCAAGTGACCATAGAAATAATTTATATTTTTTTTCAACCTGAGCTTTACCTTGAAGTATGTTTTGGATAATGGAATTTCTTCTTGTGAAGGTCAATGACTGCTAACATAGATTCCAAAGCTGCCTTCATATGCCTTATTTATTTAGCAGGGAGCCCATGATAACATGTTAGCACATGCCTGAAGGTGCTTGTTCCCATTGTGTTGAGAAGCCTTGGGAACAAAGGCATGGATGTGGTTGGGCTGGAAAAAAAATGAAACATCATTTCATGTTTAGTTCACTTGTTCACAGAGCTCTGAGAGATTTTCTTTATTAAGTGACTGTCACTTGAGAAGCAGCAGAGGAGTAAAAACAGATGACTTTGTACAGCAAATCTTTGTTTGCTATATTACTCTTCAGCACAAGATTTTCACCTTGTGTCTCAGAACCTCATGAATGGGAGTGAAGGAAGCTGACAGCTATTTCTTTGGAGTCAGTGGTTTCCTAATGCTTTTTTTGTATGTGCTTGTCAGTCCCCTCTTCCCTCCATTCATCAAAAAAGCTAAAAAGAAACCAAATCAGGCAGTTGGCTGAAATGTATTTCTGTGTAAGTATTAAGACCTAGACCACAGACTTCTTACAGGATGCTGTGTGTTTGAGTCACTTGGAATAAAAATGTTGTCCAGGGGATGGCTTGTGCTGGCAGTACCTGTAGTCTGTATCCAAATTCAGGTTTTTCATGGTGCCAAGTAGAAGGTGAGTACAAAATGTGCCTAGATATGTTACCTGCTGTTAAGCTGAACTTGAGAAGTGTGATTAAGGTAGCACAGACAAGAAAGCTGTTTTGTCAGCTGGATCACAGCATGGGGATGCTGCATTTTCTGCGGTGGATAGAGGTTGGGCTCTGCTGAGGAGATGTGCCAGAGCAGAGGTTTACAGCACACTGCAGTGGTCAGGCTCCCCAGCTTGGCATTTGTCACTAGCGAGCTCAGAAACAGTCTTCAAGGTGGGAGTGCAATCTGAAGAATTACTACAATATTTGGCACTGTCACACATTGTGCACTCTTAATTTGCAACTTAAAAAAAATTATAATAATCTCAATTATTGCTTGAGAGAAAGCTGATATCAGCTGATAAAACTGATCTGTGGCATTTTGAGAAGCCCAGTCTCAACCAAAATAATTGTGGAGGAGCAGAGATGGGTCAGCAATTGGCTGTTTGGAGAAGAAATGTCACAACCTGTGAACATGTTTTCTTACATCATGAGGGCTCAGAGACAAAGATGAAAACTAGCTGTTAAGTTAGAGTCAAACTTTACAGAGGAAATGCTGGTTGTCAGAAGAAAGGAGGAAAGCAACACTGAGGTCCAGAACACCTTTTGAGTGCTGCAACCACTGCAGCTACCTGAAACCTTCTGAAACCACTCAGCCCTGCTCAAGCAGCTTTTAATTAACAGGTAACTAAAATTCAAGCCCTTCCTTTATATAGCCTTCTGAATTCAGAAAAGTGAATTAATGTTTGAAAGTTTCTAGGCATGTATTCTTCTAGGCTTGCTTCACTACTTTGCGAAGATGCTTGGTGAGCAGCTCAACTCACTGGCAGGCTACGTCTTATTCCTACAAGCGCTACCTGCTCTGTTACAAGCCTCACCTCATGGCAATTACCAGCATATTTTGACTTGACCTACAAAGTGTTGAAATTTGTCTTACAGGAGCACCAGTTTGCTGAATGGTTTGGCTAAGCAGCACCTGGCAACCTCAGGGAAGCAAACACATTCAGCTGGGTAGTGGGTACATTGTATGTTCAAAGGGTGCTGCTGTGTGCCTCGGGGACTCTCACCCTGCAGCTGACAAAGCCCTCAGGCAACAAGCAGCTGGAGCTATTACTGCGGAATTTGCAGGCTGAACTGAGATATCATGAGGGAGGCAGCTATTACATTCCGGCTCCTTTTGAAAAGCGTTCTGAGACTTGTGTTGTGCTTTTTGCTGGATTTAAGACTGTTGACTGCCAGGTGGTGAAGGTCTATTTGTGCTTTCCTCTTTAAGGCAAGTGTCTGCTGTTTACATTAACGAGGGAGCAGCAGTGCTAGATAACTCCTGGCATGTTAACTCTCATCCCTCCTGGGGAGCAAGTCTCCTATGGACTCCCCTAGGAACTGTATGCAAGCTGTAGAGTTGTGTATCTTGTAGATGACAAGCCCAATCAGAGCTTCCTTGTCAGGCAGTGTTAGGGCAGCTGTCTGCAACTTGTGTGACAGTGCACATCTCTGCCAATAAACTACTTTTGGTCTCCATTGTGCTGTGTCTGCAGTCTGCAGTGCTCCTGGGAAAGCTGCCAGGGAGAGAGAGAGAGCAACTGCGTGCACAAAGGTGGCTGGGTGGCACCTCTTTTGATCTGTGTTCTGCACAGTGGATTGTTTGGCTTTGTGGATGGTTCCCCAGAGGTGAACACAAACATCACATACCAGAGCATGAGACTTCAATCAGAGACAGGTTTAACTACTCAGAGCAGCTGGGGTAATGTCTACTTAAAAATAAAATTGTGCCCAAATAAATCCCCGTATGCTGCTTATAGCTTAGGAGTGATATGTAGCTAAATGTAGGATACAAATGAGTAGCCTGTGAGAGGACCGAGAGCACTTTGATGTAAAGCTCTATTAAGTGGAAAGTGGTGATACAAGTTAGACACTGAAGTCATGTTTTTGCAAACACACTTGTGTGCACTACATCCTCAGCAGAGCACCCCGGCTCAGTGCAACACCATTCCCACCTGGAACATTGCCTCTGCCAGCTGTGAAGTCACGTGGCTCACGGGATGGAAAGGTCCTCATTCTGCAGGAGATGGGGCTGGCAAGGAGCAGCAGAGATTGAAATGGAGAAGGTAGCTGGAGTCTTCTCTGTATTTGCCATGATAAGGACAGTGCTCTTCCGGGGCTGGTGTGCCAACTCATCCCACCAACATCTTCAGTTAGGGTTGAAAAATGACCACCCAGAAACCACAGGGAAGGTTATTCTCCTGCTCAGCCTGTGACATGCTGTGTAGCACAGGAGTTTTGCCCTCTGTGGTAAAAGCTCAGGGTCCCAGAAGAGCTCTGTTAACCTTGAAAGCCTGCAAAGTAGAATGCATCAGTTAATTACAGGCATGAATGATGCTAAGTCTGGTCCAAAGGTAGGTTTGAAAGGACATTCATCTGCCATATGCAGGAATTTAACTGAGCAGAAACTTCTGAAATGCTAAAACAGAGAGAATTGCAAAATTATTCCCAAAGCGCTGCCTGTCTTCTAATTGCTGGCCGTCTCCTTCCATGCAAAGAGGGAAGATAAGCAGTTTAGACAAGCACAAGTGCTTGCAGACTTATCATTTAGGGAAAACAGTCATCTTTCTTCTCTTGCTTTTGGATGCTTAAAATGAGGCAAGCAACATACCAGAGTTGAGGGAGAGGAAAGCCAGTCAATGTTACCTTGGTGGCTGGTGATCAAAGGTATATCCCCACTCTGTTGCGCCCTGAGAAGGGTGGCAACTGTTCCCCAAGTGAACAGCACTTAGTTTAGAGCTGGAAATGCCCCTTCATTCTCTGTGTGGCCACACAGACCAAAGGCTGCCTGCCTGCCTTGGGAGGGCAGGGGATTTAGCTTTTCCCCGTAAAAACAGGGCAGCTTAACCAGTTGTCCTCTGCCAACAAAAAGAAACAAGGGAATGAGTCTCAGAGAATTATTATTCCCTGGGTAGTGACATGGCTAACATGTATTTTCTTGTAAAGAACTACAGTGGGCTGCAGCTATTAAGTAGCAGTAATTTATGAAATTAATTGCCAGCTTTACTGTTCAGCTTCCTTTTGTCAATTTAAAAGTCTGTGATTTTGTTCTGACTACTACATTTTAAATACAGAAAATAATAGATGCTGAAAGAAAAACTGCTTGTTCTTTGCATTCAGTTCTCATTTTATTGTGTGCATTTTAGCACTCAAAATATACTGGCTGCTTGCTGGCATTTCCATAATGTCAGAGTGACTGTATTCCTCTCATGTTTCTAATGAGACACAAAGTGTAGAGAAAATAAATGACAGGAAGAAGGCTACAGTTTTTTTTAATGACCAAAATAATATATATTTTAAAGCTCTAGCCTAAGGTTATAGCACAACAAAGATGGCAAGGTCTCTTTCATCTGCAGTTTACTTGAAAACTAGAACCAAATTTCTGTCTCCCCAGGTGGCAGAAAACAGAAGAATCTCCAGAGTCTCCAAAAGCAAAGACCCAGTCATGTACCATTCATCAGTGTAGAGTTGATATGAGTTATTTTGCAAGAATCCAGATTTCCTTCCTTTGTAGGAGTAAAGCCAGACAAGGACAGGACAGTCAGAGACCCAATGAGACAAAAGAAAATTAAAATGAAAGAAAAATTGAAAAGAGCAAATACTGTGAAACTATTAGAAGCTATTTATCTGATGTAAGAGAACTTAACTGGGACATGCATAATTTTATCTCCCACCTTAGCAGCCAAAGGGTTGCACTGACTTTGTCATCAGCTCTTCTAAGGTCTTCATACACACATCACATCTTTTGTATGAATTTTTGCCAGAACTCTAGGGCAATTTCCAGAGATGAGAATTGTTTTTCCCACCTGTGAATTGCACTTTAGTGAGGAAAAGATTGGTGAGATTCTGGTGGGGCAAGCCCACTTACCATGCCTGTGCAGCTGACAATTGAGATTCCTGAAAAGGGAAAGTGTAGAGAGAAAAAAAAAATAAATTCCTGATTATTCTAGCAGATTGGAGAAATTGCAGGCTGTCATTAGGAAAATGCCATCAGGATTCAGTCTCTGAAGTTTTCTTAGGTGTAAATAAGTTTTTCTCAGGCCTTGATAAAGGGTTGGGAGGATTTTTAACAGGTTTGCTGTTAGTGCTTGCAGTACAGGAGCATTTAGAGGCATGTCCAGGACCCATTATACCAACTACAGTTTTCACAAACAGTATCTATCAAAGGTATTGTGTTTGTACCCACATATAGACATAGATTTGTAGTAAGGCCCTCTGAGAACCATATAATCAGTTGGGAGAGATGAATGGTGAGAAAGTGGATCAAAAGAAATGTCACATTTTCAGATTTGAGGAGTTACACTTGAGAAAAATTAAACACTTATCTAAAGCTCTAGGGAAAGTGTGACAAAAGCCAGGAAAGTTTTCTCGTCCCTTGCCTCGGTGTCCAGCATATTTTACCAGAAGGTGTTATTGGAAACTTTCAGTGGCAAAGGGTCAGAGCAATTTTCAGGGTTTCTCTTGCACTTTCCTGTACATAGCAAAGTTTCTGTATGATGATGGAGCCAGAGCAGCCAAAAGGCTTTTTGCATTGCCTGGACACGCGGTATTGCTGTATGCATTTGTTCCTCTGGTTTGATCTTCCCTTAAGTCAGCCCATGCTGGAGTACTAAAAATGTAACTAAATTTAATTTGGGGAAGACTGAACTGATAAGAGATTGCTGCTACTGGGAGTGTGATCAGAACTTTTCTGCAACAAATTTGCAAATGTTAGCCAAAGGCTGAGCACACCAAAAAGCTCTGAACTTCTCTGCTTTGTTGCAGCTCTGATCTGATAGTGCAGACTTCCTGTTTGTTTCAGTAACTTAAGTAATTGTCTGTGAACTAGCTACAAATGAACTATCCAAGATAACAGAATCTTAGGGGTTGGAAGGGACCTCAAAAGATCATCTAGTCCAATTCCCCTGCCAGAGCAGGATCACCTAGAGCACATCACACAGGAATGTGTCCAGGTGGGTTTTGAATGTCTTCAGCGAAGGAGACTCCACAACCTCTCTGGGCAGCCTGTTCCAGTGCTCTGTCACTCTCACAGTAAAGAAGGTTTTTCTGATATTTACATGGAACCTCTTATGCTCCAGTTTGCACTCATTGTCTCTTGTCCTATCACTGGACATCACTGAAAAAAGCCTGGCTCTGTCCTCCTGACATTCACCCTTTACATATTTGTAAACATTGATGAGGTCACCCCTCAGTCTCTTCCAAGGTAAAGTGACCCAGCTCCCTCAGCCTTTCCTCATAAGGGAGATGTTCCACTCCCTTAGTCATCTTTGTGGCTCTGCACTGGACTCTTTCAAGCAGTTCCCTGTTCTTGAACCGTGGGGCCCAGAATGCTTTTGATAACTTTCAGGCAGGCCAGTGTAATGAGTATTGTAGCTAAAGGTGTATGCTCTGATATTAAGTAGAGCTTCTTTGAGGTAGTGCTGTGGATTTAGTTTATATTTAAGTAACACCATAGCCTATAATTTCTTAGATATTTTCATGTCTAGCTTTGATCAGAAATGTGTTAATCTTATGAACGGGTAGAGGAAATGAGTTACTATGGGAACAATGCCTTTCTCTGACTTACTGCCCCAGTTGGCTGCTCTGGCAATTGAAGCACGCTGCAAAATGGAGCGAGGCCACTAGAAACAAATGTGGGTTTCAGTCTTAGAGGGAGCTTTCAAGGTCAACTTTGGAGTAAAGAAGATAACAGCAGATCTTTGGGAACTGTATCATACGTTTAAAGCAAAACAAGAGAAGGAGGAGGAAGCTGTGGTCCAACCATGATAAGGAAAACCCCTAAAAAAGTGAGTATCATCTGATGAGAAGGAGACAAAGCCTCTGCTGCTGTTTCTTGGGTTGTAATTGATAGATGACTAAGGACAGCTGTTAAAATGTCAAGCTTTTAAATCAGTTCTGGTGATAATTAATAAGGTACTTCAGCATTTAATGGCTCTTTGAGCTGCATTTACTTCCAGTTTTCTGCTGTAGACTCACAGTAGAAGCCTAGTACCAAAAACATGGGTGTGTTTTCCTCTGATGTGGAGAGCAGTGGTACCTGCAGCAATGGCTGGTGACCTCAGGGGATTCACTGTTGACTGGGAAGCAGCATCTCATATAGGTATTCTGTTTCCTCTCTTTGCACCTCCCTAAAAATTGCTGCATCATATGGCACATGTGGAGAGGAAAAAGCTAAATATTGTGTTGTAATTAGCTCATGTTGCTCATGTAATTCAGGGAAGAGTTTTCTCTGAATGGAGGTGTTTTAATCCTCTCTTATTTGATTCCTCTCTTTGGCCTATTTCCCCAGCTAGACAACGAGAAAAACATGAGGCCATCCTTCCTCCTTTCAACTCATTAACTCTCAGCAGCATGTGAGCATCAGGTGCGTCCTCACCCCATTTTCATCACTGAGGTTGCATTGCTCAACATGTGGCCATCACGCTTAGATTTCTCTGATTTCTGGATCTTTATTCAGTGCTCCTTCAGCTTGGGCTTCATCTCCCTGATTCTGTTTCTGAAGTTTAATGTTCTGTTTATTACTCGACTCATTTATTTGCTAATTTTGTGTGTGTGTTTCTCTATTGGAAACCTCAGGAACTTGCTTAACTTTCAACTCACCTGCCCATGAGCACCTAGCTGAGGTGGGCTAAATTGCTTTTTTCACACATACGTATGCAGCTGGGGGAGACAACTCTGTGACTATCTTTTGTGCCACAGTCACATCCCAAAGCTAGTTAGGGTCATGCTGTGCCTAAATATCTTTATTTTAAACAGCCAAGGCTGCCTTTCTTTGATTTTGAGCCTCACTGATTAAAACAACAGCAATATCTAAAGCACACTGAGCTTGGCGTGTTGCAACACCTGCTCTCTCACTCTGCACAGGTATACCAGCAGCGTCTCCCTACCTGCCTTTGGCAGTGGTGCCTCTCCATCTCTAGCATGTTCCCAAGCTCTTCTCTAGAGAGCCTTCAACAGTGCAAAGGTGTCAATCATAAAAATAATTAATGTCAAGTGGCTGGCAATAACATCTAAGTCTAAAAACATAACACATGTAAACCCATATTAATTAATTACATCCCATTCTGAGGTTTGAACATGGTGATAATGACCAATGTTTATTTTTTCCAGGGAAATGCTGAGAAGCAGTGCAGCTTTCGCACAGGTAAGTCCTTACTAGAGTTTCTTTCTCTCCTGCCTTCTGAAAATTTGCTTTTAAAATATTTAATAGCTAAGGGTATAACACTCTGCAGAAAGGAGAGGTATACAATAATGATATAAAAAAAAATTATGTATGTGTATTAAATATAAAAAGAGGACTTATGTAGAAAAACAGCAAATGAGAAATTATATTGTATCTCAACATGCAGATAAGTTTTTCTTGTGACCTGGTCCACATTCTTGCTATATATCATTCATACGGATCCTTGCATCTTGTGTCCTTAGTCCAATGCAATCTTCTGTTCTCAGAAATATTTCTGCATCTTCTGAAAGACATGGAGGGGTAGGGACCTCATTCTGGCACACGCAGACCTCGAAGGAGGTTATAGCAAACAAGACTAAGTTTCCAACACAACCGTGCCAATAACAATCTGTGTGAAAAATCCCTTTTACATAGCCATACTGATCGTTGTGGGATCTTTCGTATTTGTAATGTGGATATCTGACAGCATCAAGGTTTTTGTTTTCTGTGTTTCCAAAATTTTTTTGCAAAATGAAGGGTGGAGGGAAGAGCTACAAGAATAAATACAAAAGCTTTAGAAAAGCCTTGATACATAAAATAATCTCATGAGAATGAGAAAGGGAGAGACAAATTGCAGAACACATTGATATAATTTTACCTTTGGACTAACACAGGACTGCTTAGTCTGGTATAGAAGCAATACAAATTCTTCCTTCCTCCCACATGCAATCTCGTCCAAATCCAGGCTGTTGCCAGTGCTGGTCCTGGTCTCTTATTCCTGCAATTTCCCTGCTAGAAGGTCCAGGATCAGATGAGAGTCCAGTGAAATAAAACCTGCTCTCAGAGTTTTTCAGAGCTGCAGGTGACTGTGAACTCCAGTGCAGCTATGGGGACATGGGGCTGATGTGTGTGAGGAAGGTGGAAGGGTGTGGGCTGGTGAAAATGAGGGCAGGGACACCCTGGGCTTGTGCCACCCAGTGACCACCCTGCGGCTGGGTCCGAGGGTGCATGACCTGAGATTTGTCCTTTATCTAACAGTGAGCATCACTTTTCAAGAGCAGGAACAGGTGGCTGGGTAAAAGCTGGCTTTTCACCTCCGGGGTCTCTCAGATCCAGGCACGTGAGTGCCTCCCAGCAGGAAACCCCCAGCCAGGAGCTGCCCGAGTTCAGCAGCTGAGGAGAGAGAAGGTGAGGAGGGGGCGGATCTTGCCCTGCCACGAACAGGAGACAGACTGTGAAATACTGCCTTCAACCATTCAGGTAGGTCCTGTTGTCAGGAATGGGGCTTTGTAGGAGGAGGGGCTGGGAATTGCCACAGGTTTTCCCATGCATCTTCGCCTTGCTCTTCCCTTGAGCTTCCTGGCTTCTACAGTGGAGGGGGGACCTGGCAGGTGTCCAGGAACAACCTTTTCTTGGCTAGTGTCACTGTGGGAAACTGATAGCTGCAAACCTCTTATCTGGGAGAGGAAAACACAAAGGAAGAGCAGGAAGAGGAAACCAAACAAAACGTGTATAAGTGGTTAGTTAAGGAGCCTGTTAGTTGCCCCAGAACTGAAATTAACTTGGTTGCTGTGAAAATAAGAAAAGTTCTCCAAAGCAAGCTTCTTAATTTTGGTAGTGCTGGATATTCTTCCAGCCAAGCAGCAGAATTTGTTAGGCACAACAATTCCTCACAGATTATTCTGTGGAGTCCTTTTGGATGCTGAGATGATGAGAGGATGCTGAGAAACTGAGCAGTTATTCTTCAATCTCTGGTGTAGTAGGCAGTGTTATCAAAACACGGTGAGCTGCAGCAATTACTCATGACTGATTTATCACTTGATTGTAAGAATCCAGTTTAAATAGATTTTTTTTTTTCCCCATCACCTTAGCTCCGTAATTGATTTTTTTTTTTTTTTAATGCTGAATCTTTTACTTCCTCTCATAAAACGGATTAGAGTAATTATGGTTGCATGCTTTTTAATCATTCTGCTACATAATTACTATAGCTGATGTTGTCTTCTGGTTTACACAGTTTCTTTATTAGCAGCTCTTATTGCCAGGAGCTTTAAATGTTTAATAATCTGTCCAGGTGGTGATTTGGTAATTTGCTTGTCTCTCTCTCTGTGTGTTTTTTGTGGTTTTTTTTTAATAAGTTGAAGACCTTTTCAGGGATATCTTCAAGCACCTGGCTTGATCAGAGGCTTTAATATTCACTTATCTCTGACTGGTTGGCCTTGTGTTACTTTTAATTACCCTTCTTCCACATAATCACAGTTACACATTCATCATATAGAAAATGTAAGCAGGTCACATGCAACTGTGTCAGGCAGCAGGAAAACAGACCCTGCAGTAAGAGTAATGTGGCCAATGGCCAAAAACAAGACATAGGCGAGCCTTCATGTGTTGGCACTAGCAAAAGAGCCTTATTGCAGCCTGTCACAGCATTCACAGTAAAGGCAGGCTGTAGTGGTTTCCATTACACGGAGGGATTATACCACCATTTAATCTGTTTAATGGTTTGGGGGTTTTTGTTTTTGTGTTTGTTTTTGTTGTTTGTTTTTGTTTGTTTTTTTTTCTAGAGGGATTCCATTAGTGTGTCTGCAGAAATATAGCCATCCTTCTCCCCAAGCTCCTGTGGGCATTTCCTTATCCAGCATGCCAGCTCTGGAGCAGCTTGCCATTCTCAAATGCCAGATAAAGCCAGACAGCTTTATGGGCAGTGTTTTGTCTCTGTGAAAGGCTCTTGGATCTCGGTTCTCACTGACTTCAGTGTAAACCCCAGGGCTGTGTCTCCACGAGGAGCCCTGCGAGGCTGTTCCCCAGCAGCTGGTGTGTCCATCAGCCTTCAGCCACCACTGATGCCTGACACCATTTTGCAGTGGTCACAGATGGTGATCTCCTCTGGGGCCAGAGCCATAAGCCACAGCCCTGCCTGGCTCACATGGAGTGCAAAGCCAGGACAAGCTGCTGGGTGGCCCTTCCACAGTGGCTGCTCCTAGCCCAAAGTGGGGAGGTGCCCACTTCCGTGGTGGGGCAGCACTGTGCATGGCAGCTTTTCCTGCATCCATAAGGTGATCGGGGACTGGAGAACATTGGAAAAGGCTGGAAGAAGTGAATAGTTCAGCACAGATTATTGAAACTGGGGTCACTGGAGCCTGTCAATAGGCAAAGGACTGCAGTGGGAAGACAGTGCTCAATTCTCCCCTACTTTAGGGAAGAGGACAAAATGTAATGGTTTTCTCTGGGTTAGAAGTAAGAAAAAAAGTATTCTCAGTGCTAAAAGTCAGTGAAGCCTGGAAACAGACTGCCTGGTGACCTGGTGGCATTTCAGCTGCTGGCAGTTACCACAGAGCAAGTGAGACACAAGTCTGTCAAAAGTGCCACAGATACCACAGGGACCTCCCTTCTGGCAGGGGAGCAGGTCTCTTTAATTCTCTTCCCTTTCCCCGTTTCTGTGCATGGAAATGCAGGCCAGATAATGCTGGTATTTGCACATGCTAGTCTCCCAAAATCTGAAAGCAAAATGCAGAGTAAAAGTTGGGCTGTGGTGTTGAAGTACACAAGGAAGAATGAAATCCAGAGGAAGGGAGCAATCATTTATGACTGAAAAGAAGGAAGAGTCAAGAATTACTTGTGGAAAAGAAGACATTTCATTATATTTTAGATATCATCCTACAGATTTATATTAACTTTAGTTTATAGTTGTGTCTTGGGAAATTGTTTCCTTTTTTTTTTTTCTTTAGCATTCCTTCAGCCATTTTGGGATAAGCCTTTTTATTAATTGAAACGACTGTTTGGTTTGGTTTGTTGCTGGTTTGTTTTTTTTTTTCTTTTAGAACCTTGTCTGTGACTTATTTTACCTTGCAGAGGAAACTGGCAGATATTAATTCATGGGGGTTTTCTTATCTATATGATAATCCAGACAAGATTTTGACATTCTAAGTACAATAGCCTCCTCTCAGGAAAGCTTTGATTGCACTAAAACATACTCTGAAGTGCTAATCTCTTAACCTTCTAGAGTTCATTATTTGGACAGATAAAAATTGAGTTTAAAATGACCCATAAGGTCTTCTTGCTAAGATATAATCTAGTTACATTTTTCTCAGATTTAATTATGTGGACTGCATACCATGTATTGATTAAGAAATCTTCTTAATAGAGTCATATAGTAAGGCTCTTGACATGATTTATTCTTTTTTCTTTTCTTTGATGATGTTGGTTTTCAAGAGAAACTTCAGCATTTTGTTTTGTAGAGCTGTCATGACCTTGATGGCTTCTCAGTCAGATAAAGCTTTGACCTCTGGGCCACTTCCTCATTTCAGGAAAACACAGCTGTAAAATTAACTAGTCCTGTGTGACTCACTGGCACAGGAATAAGTTTTTCATGTTACATTGATATGAAGAAGATGAGGGCTGCTTTGAATTATCTACCATAAATCAAGGCGCATCCTTTGTGTTTCTGAAATAGAAAATTTGGTAAGTGCTGCTTTCAGATATCCTTTTTGCCCTGATTCATAATTCTTAGTTTGATTCTTTTTCATACTGAAACAAAAGCAAGCAGAGGAGCTGTTAAATACATGGAGGAGACACATTCAGCTATGTCCCTTGTTTTCTGGAAGGTGGTCAAGAGTCAGGTAAAGTAAAGAACTGCTCTGTGGTGTCCGATGAGAAGGAGGGGTCCAATATTATCACTGCCTTTTCTGGTCCCATCTGTGGCTTTGCTCTGCAAAATCTTTGGTGGATTTGGGACCTCTACAGCCATAGCTTTTTTTGGGCTTTTGTGACCCTGGATGGTTCAGTGATCTCTGCTGGAAAAGCAGGAAGAACTCTACATCAATTAATTACCAAATTATGTGGTAAAAGAAACAAAGGGGAAGTGGAATCTGGATGCCTCTGCAGGGACAGTGTTTTAAGTCTTACTGTGGACTTTGGAGGAAAATTTTTATGTGCCCAAGAATGATGACCTCCTCTCTCTGACCTCCTCCAGTGGATTTGCTTTTAAAGAAGTCAGTTTCAATAGTAATATTAGTTTTCTGATGCTCTGTGGCTCATCTACAAAAACTGTTCATCTGTGTTGATCAAGGGGGAAGGGAATAAGTTACTTTTTTTTTTTTACAAAGCAAGTTCAGGTTTACTTTTTAAATGTTGAAAATCTCATACAAAAGGCTTTTGTGGTAGGCAGATCTTTATCACTTAATGGAGACAAAAACATGGTTTCAGTAAAAATAAAAATGTAAACCTTCAGTTGTTCATTTTTGGTTTGTTGGTTTTTTTAAGATATTTTGCAGTAAATCTGAAGTTGATGGTATTTGTTCAATTCATTGTAATTACTAGAAATGCTTCATCCATTCAGAAGCTTTCATGATACCCCCAGGCACTGCTAAGCCTTAACATAAGCTGTTTTTCTCATTATCTTTGATTTTTCTTTCACATGATTTCCCCTTTTATTTTCTCTGAATGTCTAGTTTTTGTTGCTAAAGTGTTACTTTTTTCACTTGAAAAGGTAACAGCAAAGCAATGGTGTTTCAAGTCTATTACCTGAATCTCTACTGTCCAATTCTTACATAGAACTAAGCTATTTCTTGCTAAAATTATGTTGCAAGTTTGCTACTGAACAAGCTTAATCAATCAATAGTTCCTGTTTGAAAGAAATAAATTATGTTGTGGTATGTGATAATCTTGAGTTTTCTCACCACCTAACAGAAGGCTCAAACTGAGGTGGGAGTGTGGAAATAGAGGAATTGACAGGTCCAGACAGATGAACAATTAAATTGGTGTACTGAGGTCTGTGGCAAGGCAATAGAATAAGGTAGGATATGTGACTGGAATATAAAAATCTTACATGCTGATTTAAAGTGTCCCAGGAGAGGTGCTGGACAGATACTGTGTGGAAAATGAGCAATACTCTCATTACAGCAGATGAAGTTGCTTATCAGTGACCTAAAACATGGAAATATGGGAAAATGAGCCCAGAACTATTTGAAAACAGGAAGATAGGTATATAAATTTCTAAAGCAAAATTCTATTTATTTTCAGAAAATACTTTTTGAAGCAACCTCTGGTCAAAGAGGAAGAGGCTTGACATGTTGCAAGGAGCAAAATGTAGGGGTTTTCAGCAGGAGGTCCTGTGATCCTAGATTGCAGCCTGGCTGGTGGTGCTGGTGAACCCTACAAGTTGCACAAGTCACAGATTTCAAATGTCGCCATTATTCAGCCACATCTGTAGCGTCACAAGTGGCAAAATGGCAATGAGAAGTGGATACGCTCATGGTACCTCTCACTTTTGTTTTGCAGCCATATTGTAAAATGTTATTTTGTATTGGTGGTTATTTAAGCAATTTCACAGAAAAAGCAAAAAAAAATTGCTCTGCATCTTGGGTTTGGACAGAAAAGTTGCATCAGCAAATGCTTAAGCAGATGTGAAAGCATTGTTAAAGAAATAGATCCCAAGGAGAATCTGATTTCAGTTTGGGGTAAGTTCACATGTTTGTTTTGGGATTACTTTTTTTTTTTTCCTTCTGGATTCATTTCTTCCCTTACCATCAATAAACTGCAAACTGGATGATAGAAAAAAAGCTGGGTTGTGAGTGGTAAATAGGATTATTGAGTAAGTACCAGTTGTAGAATCTACACTGCTGACACACAAGCCAGAAGACATATCTTGACTGTACGATTTTATTTTTATGTTCAAAGAAGCAGCAGTTAAAATTGTTATCACTGGAGTCTGAGCTGATCGTGTTTGATTTGGAAGTCACTGGGATGCAATAAACAGGAAACCCCAGGGTGCCATTTTACTAAGACAGTTTTCAGAGAGGATCCACAGTTTCTGCTGCAAAGCACTGTTGATTTACACATTTTCTTGTCCCGTGTTTTGGCAAAATGTATCAGCTTGTGCTTCTTAGCATCAACATATAATACTTGACTTGCAAACAAGCTGCTTGACAAGTACTCAGCCACAGGAGGCTTGGAGATTTGACTGAATAAAAAAGACTTTCGTTTCACCAATTTGTGAACTGGTGCTATCCCTGCCATGGTCATCTGCAATCACTCTCTAACCCTTGCTCTTGGTTCTTGGATATTGAATCTATTCAGCTTGTTAGCTTTTTCCAAATTCCAAGCAATGAAAATTAAAAAAAAAAAAAAATTCAATTTCCATGAAAATGCCTTAAAGGGCTCTCAAGCTCATTTGTGCTCTCATGCTTGAAATTCATCTTTTCTACATGCAACACTGGTATATTTTCCCTCACTATATAGGTCTTTCAAAATGTTTCCTTTTTAAAGAAAAAAAAAAAGAAAAAAAACAGCTTACATTTTTTCCTTTGGAGCCTTCTTGTTCATAATGAGCTTATGGATAAGTAACACAGACCCATCTAGAAATAAAATTATGCACTAGGTTCACTGAAAAAAGTAATTACATTATAATCAAACTGTCACTTTATAAGATAGTGGGAGATGAAATACAGCATAAGCTGACAAAAGAGGAGGACAGCTCACTCTTTTAAATATTATCCATGGCACAAAGCAGTGAAGAAACTCTGAATTACATACAGTGTCACCAGGAAAGCTCTTGGAGTCAGGGAGGGGGATCACAACACTGAGACCAGAAAGACAGAGATACTTGCTTTTGGTGGAGTGAGTGAACCTTCAGCTGTCTGCAATCCAAAGCACACACAGGCTACTACTGTCAGTAGACTGACAGCCCAAGGGTGCTTGGACACCTAGTGAGAAACACTGACCTGTGATTAGCAGTCACACTGAATTTGTGCATTATATTTTGCAGGGACCTGAACTCTGTGCACCTGTGGCAGTTATTCAGTTACCATCCTTGTTTGCTTCTGCTGAAGCCTTTGTGCCCCACTGAGCTGCCAGCTTGTATCCAGCAGAGGCTGACTCATATCTCAGGTTAAATGTGAGTAAATTGGGAAAACCTGAACTTGTAAGGGGTTGTATTTGTTCGTGTCTTCTTGTTTCCTGTGGCCTCTTCAACCTGCATTGCCTTAGCGTGAATGGAAATGCCTTGGTTTGAGGGGGCACTCAGCCCAGTGTAGCCACAGAGTAAATGGTAGCACGGAGGTGGGAGTGTTCAGTCTTCAGGCCCTTGTTGTGTGAGCTGTTGTCAAGTAAAATCCTTTTTCCTTCTCAATGTAATTTCTTCACAATTTGAATCCATTTCCCTGCTTTCCTTTTTCTGTCAGCTGTGGATCCTTTACACAGTGGCCCTGGTAGTTATCCTTGCTCTGAGGCTTGAGAGCAAAGCCGGTGGCAAGTGTTGGCCATGAATGGGGGACACAGGGAGAGGAGCTGGTGATGTGATTTGGGATGCCTGCCTTGCCTTTCCAGCAGGGGTCAGTAAGGGGGCAGGTGGGTGGCTGAAAGTTTATTCTCATGTATGGACTGAAGCTGGTGGAAGATTGGCAACCAGGAGAACCGCTTTTGCTGCCAGTAATGCATCTAATGAAAGAAATTTGTTTTCATACAGGGACTTCATTCTGGTAGCTGAAAAAAGCTTAAGGTTCAGCTTCAGGGTTGAACTTTGTGTTTTTGTAGTCCAATTTTGTTTCTATTCTAGAGATAGAAATGGTGACATACTGGGAGGTCCGTGCTGTGGAAGTGGCACAGCAGATACCTTTATTCAGTGTCTTGCTTTTCTCTTTTCATGCTATGAATACAGTGACAGAGCAGCACAGCATGTTGTACTGGCTGTGCATGGTGTTAATTTCTATGCACAGTGGATAAGACTCACTTTGTGTATTCATGCCACATATCTATCTGGCAGAGTATTGTGAGGCTCAGGAAGATGGTAGCTGGAGGAGCCCACTGGAGACTTCCCAGTACTGCAGCTTGCCTTTTTTCACATTCAAATCTCTAATTTGTTTAAACACAATTGATTTTATTTTTCTAAGAAAGAGGTAAAGATTTCAGTTCCAAGAACATGAACATAAAATGAAGCTTCATCAAAAAGAAGTAATAATAAATCCTTGTCCAAACATGTATGTAACTATGTAGTCTCTGTTTTGACAGAAATATCTCTTGGTGGAAACAGCTTTTGGTTGTAGCCCTCTCCTCCGATAAAAGTAACTGTTTCAAAGCTACTTTTAAACTTTTGTCACCAAATTTCAGAACAAGCAACCCCACTTGCAGACTGCCAACAGTGGACTTCTGATAAGCTGTAAGTTATGTATTAAAAGTCTCATGGGTTTAAATTTAGCATCATCCTCATTTCATATTATACTGCTGTTGCTGGACATAGATGTGATTAAAATGCCATAGTTTTCCTCTCATTAGGTTCATACTCCTAAAGCCACCCTTATCGTTCAAGATACGTAAGATGTCTTGAATTAAAAATAAAAATACCCCAAACCAACAACCTCAAACCAAAACAGAAAAAGCCGTTATTTTCATGACAGAAAATGCAAGTAAGGTTTTCTTGGCTTTGGTTGTGCAGATACATTCCTGAGGACCCACTGGCCTGTTGGGCATAACAGAGCTATTTGAAATAGAAACTGCACTGATCCCAGTTTACTGGGTAGTCTCAATTCCCACCTTGTTGTTCTGTTGCAAGGATGAGGGCAAAGTTTCTAGTTCATCTCCATGAGCATCTCGCTGCACACAGCAAGACTCACTGTTGAAGCCCTGTAGTTGCAGCAGAGTCGTGGGAGGAATTTGTGCTCCCTGGTGTATGTGAATCCTCAAGAAAGGTGGAGGATTAGCATGTACCACTTTATTCACTCCTTTTGGGACCCACTGCCCTTCTGGCTCTGTCTAGCTGGCCTCAAATTGACCTCAAGTTGCAACAGATGCTATGGAAAAGACTTCTAAATAGATCAGACAGTGCTCTCACATTAAAAAAATAATAATAATTAAAAAATATCTCTAAACAGCTGAGTCTTGAGTTAAGTTGTAAGGGTCCAGTTTTGGTGTAGGTAAGCTCATGGTTTCCACAAGGAAAGCTGAATTGAAGAAGGTGTATAATAACCTTCTTTTAGAAAGCAAACAAACCCCTTTAATCTAATATTGCTTAGCCCTAGCACAGAAAGATGGAAGGCTTTTATTTCTCCTGCTCCTAACCGAAGTTCATACAGAGAAAATGTGTTGGTTTTTTTAAAGCTAACAAGCAGCTTTGGAGATAGTGTCAAAGAATTGTCCATACAATATACTCTCTGGCTTTTGACATAGCCTAAACTGATCATCATTAGAGTCCCATGAACAACTACATCTTTCTGCTATTGAATTTTCTTTGCCCTGTGTAGATCACACCAATGCAATAATTTAGTTCAGATAGATCTGACACTGTAAGGCTAAATACTATGTTTTGAATGTCTGCAGCAGATGCTGCCTGGTGACTTAAACCCTAAGCATGGTAAAGAGGAAAATACAAATTTTACCTTAAAAATGTTTGATTTGGGGTTTTTTGGTAGGTGGAGTCATGGAGGTGTGTAAAGACAAAACGACCCAGGTGGGCCGGGAGCAATGTTCTTGGGATGTACCACAGTTACAAACGATAGTAGGTGATGAAGCTGACTCAGCCTGAAAATCAGGGTAGCAAAATGACCCAAGTGATTAATAACATTGCATATATGTAGTTTTTGAGTTTTATTGTTTGTTTTTTTTCTCCCCTTTCTTCTGTTGCATCCTTCAGCTACTGTGCTGAGTGGAAAACACACATTTATTTGTGAGCTGATCTGTTACGATTTATTCAGGACCTGATGATTTTTCCTGATGCTGAAAGGAAGAAAGATACTAGAGCATTGTATTGCTTTCCTGCAGGGGTTAGGGCACAAAGTCTCTGGCACAGCTTGACACTGAGGTATAAGGGCTAGGCTCACCCAAAATACATTAACAGAGCAGGATTATTTGCCAGTCATTGGACCCATTTGCTCTATTGCTTTAGTTGAAGGTGCCATAGGTCCCTCAACTGTCACCAAAGGTCTGTGCTTTTCCCAGTAACCAGGCCTGCATGCAGTAGTTTTTTTGAAAACTGAAACTTGCATCCTCATTTCTGAAATGGCTGAGCATCTCTGTCTCTGTGGATACTGTTGTTCTCCCTTTCTGTCTCCACCCCAATGGCGAGATACAATGTAGGGGCACCATGACTTTGAAACTAGTTTATTGTCCATTCTCCTTACAAGAACCCATAGGAAGAGTGGTGAGGCTTATACCTCACATAGTTTCTTTCTTTTTTTTTCCTCTTCAAGCATGCTGAGACTGAGGAAAATTAATATCACACTTCTTATAAACCTGTCCTTGTGGCTGATGCAAACCCTTCTAAAAGCATGTCAAAACAGCTTGCTTAAGCATGGCAATATGCTAAAAAATAATGATGTTGGGTAACAGGACAAACTCGCATGAAGATTTGTATGAAAATAGCTTTGGCTATTTGTAAATTCAAGATTTTAAATAGAATATCAGCTCAGAGGTGTGTGATGAGGTTTGATTGTGAAGAAAACAAAGACAGAAGTTTTAGGAATCAATCTCTGATGTATGTAAAAAAACTCCTCTGTGTAGTATCTTTTCTCTGTCTGCAAGAAAGAAGCCTTCCATGTGATCTCTGCTCTTCAAACAAAGGCAGCAAAGCTTGTTGACCTGGAAGAAATAAATCACTGGTCTTAATAGAATACTGGAATGAAATATGCTCTAAAATCTAACTTGTGTGGGCCTAAGACAGTTGGCAGCTTTCAGGTGTACAAATGAGAAGCTGCTTATTTGCTAGTTTATTTTTCTGATGTAATTATCCACATATTTGTAGAAACAGATTATTCCATTTTTAACTCTGTAGATTAAAGTGGGAGCTCCTAATAATCAGGATTTTTGCTGTCTCGTTGTAAAGTGCCAATTGTTTCATTAGGAGCAATGTGAGCTCTTTACATTCCTGGCCTGACTTAAAATGGATATGTAATGCAAAGCAAGCACAATAGAAAGGGATCTCCCAGTCCCCCTTAATATATTTGATGAAGAAAGAAAACTCTTCCATTAAAATACTTAGTATTAAGTTCAGCTAAAAAATAGAGGCTTAAAAAAAATACGACTTTTTTTTTCACATGGCCCCAGACTTTCTTGGTCCTGTTGGCTAGCATTGTCACTGAGTTCACTGTAATGTAAATTCCATTAACACTTGAGTTCTGACCTTAGAAACAAGTTGAAACCTAACCACAACAACATTTAACCTAATTACTTATTTTGTTAGGACTAAATCTATTTTTCTAGTGGAGTCATTGTGCTGCATGCAGTCACATCAGTGCTGGACCTGAATACCCTTGTAGAAAGTGGCGCTCCCCTAGAGTTTAACGTCTTCAGCTCTGTTCAGAAGCCTGTGCTTACCCTGTCCTTACAGTTACTCCAATGCAAACTTATGTGCTTTGTCCTCACAGCCAAATCTGAGCAAGGTGCTGGGATTTGTCTTTAGTTATCTGTATCAATGTAAAGGCAAGAAATTGTCTCAATCCGAGACACGTATGTAATTGCTGTCTGGGTTTGGTTTTTGGTTTACATTTCCCCTTCCTTCAGTGCTATTAATTTATTTGATGAACCTCATTACGCAGCCTTTTCAAACTGGCTGCTTACCTCCTGTAGCCCCCCAGCACCGGCTTGCGACACCTCTATGCATGATATTTACTCTTAAAAGCATGATTTGCCCTTGCATACCCCAACAGATCATTTCAAGCACAATCGTTACAAAAGTGGAAATATGATAAACAGAAAGTTAGAGAAACTTCAGACATCAAAAATAAAACAGAGTTTACTCAGAGGTGCAGAGTCTCAAGGGAGATTTTTATGTACAGAACATAAATCTAGCAAGTTGCAGTGACTAAGACACACGGGTGTCAAAGCTCAGGCAGAGTGACTTGCTAGATCACTAATAACATAAGCAAATTACACCCAAATATGGAACGGCAAATAAAGTCAGAGCTCTGCCCTTGAAAAGTTTTTGCACATTAAGCACCATAACCTTGAAATTAATCTTTTCACCTTTAGTGTCCTCATATCTATTGCAAGTAAAGTTGCTACAATAGACACTGAACTATCTTTCATGCCAATGTCCTTTGGCAGCCATACTGTGAAGATGCTGATGAAAGAAGAGAGGTCATTTTATAAGCTGATGCATAAGATGAGTGTTGCTCTGATCATATCAAAAGGAAAGGTGTGTGGCTTGATTTTATGGAAGCTGCCAACAGACTTGGTTGGAAAAAAACAGAGTATTCTGAAAGATAGCCTCATCTTTTTCACAGTCAGCCTAGTTAAAAAGCTGATTGAAAATCAGCTCAGAACAAGCTTTATCCCTGAGGACATGATCTTTGTCCAGGCTTCAAGCAATGCTTTTGAAGCATCAAGATGTGTAGACTGTGATCACGGACTGAGACTGAGAGCAGACAGCACCCATATTAAGCCTCTCCAGGAGGCATTTGAGAATGAAAGCATGAACTGATTCAGCCTTTATTTGTCCTACAGGTAACTGGGAAACATAGAGCAGTTTATGGGCTTTCCGTCACTACGTCAGATCTGAGAGTCATTGGCATGGAAATGAAATTTCAGGTTACACTAATAAGAAATACATCATGAGGACACAATAAGTATCCAGTAAAATGCATGAGATTTTTAATTGGCCTCTGTAGGAAAGATCCTGACTTACATGAGCCATGATGTCCTTAAGGTTCTGCACCAGTGAAGGTTCAGGTAGCAGCCAGAGAAAGGTGAGTTTGGATGGTAGAGTCACCAAATTAATAAACAAGGACAGAAGACGACCAATAGCAGAAGCACAGTGTTACTGGTGTTGCACACATTCCCAAATGAATAACCATAGTGAAAACCAAGCAAAACTGTGTCAGCGCCTTCCTGAAAATCTCCGCAGTTAGCAGCCTGAAGTCTCTCAATATTTCTTGTTGGCAACACTCTTCTTCATTTCCAGCTGCCACTACATGCAGGTGAAAGCCTGTTTCAGAGCTGAAAAAGGCTGGGTCAAGGATGGGACTGACAAAAAGGTTGTTCTCTGCTAAAATGTATTGCCTGTGCAATAGGCACATGCATTTTCCCCCTCTCACCTGTTAGTCTCATGCATTTGTACTAGCCCGAAAATGGTGCTCCTATTGTTATTAATTTCTTGTTCCAATAAGGCCAGTCAATAGTTTTCAAACCAGTCTGTGTCCACAGCTCCATGGCTCCTGTTGCCTCTTCCCAGCCTGGCCTGACACATCCTCTGTGGATGCAGCCTCTTCCTCCCTTAGGTTCAGGTTCTGGGCCCTCTTTGGCTAGCCCACTTCAGTCAGGAGGTTTGACTGGATACACTCCCCTGCAGCCTAAATGACCCTGTGGCTCTGTGTCACATCCAACAGGCACTGTTGGCTTGAAGCCAGGCTGGCTTTGAAATTGGAACTTTTGCTTGGCATAGTTTAAGCATGCTGATTTTTGAGATATCACTGCCTGGAATAACCAGCTCTGTCAGGCTCAGTAGGTAAACTGGAGGGACCCTGTCCTGAATGAAAGTAGAGGGGAAAGAGGAACTCTCATATGTATGGGGGGAGCTGAAGGATGGAGCAGTAAACCAGTTCCCCAGGTCTACAAAGCCTGATAACAGGGTTGAGATACTTTCAGTCTCTTTTCATAGCTACTTAGAAAAACAGATACTTTTTTTCCAGAATACCTGTTGACCTGGCTTACTTGTGGCAGGACAAACTGTTTTTTAAGCATGAAAGAAAAGAATATGATTTGCAGCTGAACTTGTTAAGGACTGAGCTTGTTATCTGCTAGTTACCTTATTTAACATTTTTGGAGGTACTGTTGTAATGTCTATGGAAAGGACAGATATGTAACAGTCAATCTGACTTATGCAAATGAGAAATGGGAAAATGGGCTTAGGTAATGGGTATGTCATATATATCTCTGAGTTATGAAGTAGGGAGTTATGAGAAAGGTCGGGAGCCAGACACAGTGATTGCTCATGACCTTGTATTCATCATCAGTCCCTTCTCTAATCCATTTGTGTTGGTCCTTTTGCACTTTTGAAAAACACACCAATAACAGCTAGAAATGGAGTGTAGAGAGGGCTGTACCATGAGCTAAATTAACTCATAATTCCCTGGTAATTCTTCCCTGTGTATTGGTGTTACAGTGTCAGATATGGTGTATATTCAGATGCATTTCTCCAAGGAGAAATGAGGCAAATAAGTGATCATTGCATCGTGTAATCAAATAATTGTTTTCAACCTGCTGTATATTACTATAGATGGCAAATTGCCAAGAGGCATTCACACAGGGAGAGGATCAGCATGTGCATGAGAGCTGCCACAGCAAAGCTGAACTCTTACCCCAGAGCACAGTATAAATAGAAAAAGGGTGAGAGGGGGCTGTGTAAGAAGACCAGCAATAACTCCAAGCTGCCTTAATGCTGTGACTTTCCTTACTGGATTTTGTGGTTATCTTTCCTGGGCTGCTGATCTGAGATCATGCTCTGCCTCCCTGAGGAAACCTGCTGTGATGGTTGTGTTCCCTCTGCTTATGGGCTGTGTGTTCAGGCTCCCTATTACAAACCTGGGAAAGGTGATGGCTGTAGGGGGCCATTTATTAAAGGAATAACTCTTGCTTAAGGTGTTCCTGTAATAAAAGAGTTCAGATGGGGGAGGTAAAGGGCAGAGATCCTGGCTGCAATTTACAAAAAGGAAGCTGGGCCAGTAAAAAGCATCCATGTGTAGGCTTACACACATCCATGTCTCAGGAATCGATCTGATATATAAGGACATTAGTTTTGGATGCCCATAATGCCTATCACAGATATCCAGTGCTGAATGGTTATCAGAGAAATAGCTTGGGATAAGTATGCATTTCTAATGTTTATACCATAAACATATGGTGAAGAAGGAAAAACACAATAGTGAGGAAAAAATACAATGATTGCACACATTTAGAAATGTAAATGTTTTTTGGTGATTAATGGGCAATTGTGTTGTATCTCTTGCTGTAGTGTGCTAATTAGGGGAATCTTTATAAGCCTCTGAAATTCCTTAGATGTAACAATATCTGTTCGTTTCTGCTGAATTTTCCTTCATTGGCTTTTCCCAATTATTTAACAGCAGGGAGTACTCAGAGAACATCAAGTAAATCAAAAAAGTTTAAACAGCATGTGGATGGACACACACTCAAATAGTTCTGCATTTGAGAAATAATTTTTCAGACAAAATTATTGAACTAATTAACCATAATTGCTGAGTAACTTTGTTGCATTTGTGTTTTACAGTTTATCTTGCTCAGTTAAACATCCTCATAATCAATAAATTGTCTCTCAGGTCTCACTAAGAGGTATAACATTAATAATTATTAACTTTGTCTACATGGGAAAAACCTTGAAGTTTAATTTAGGATTAAGAAAAGTGAGAGTATTCAGCTCTACAGGGATCATCTTGTTCAGTGTCAGTTATTAAACAATTAAGAAAGTGTGGACTGTCTTTGAAATGAGCTATTCTGTGTGCTTCTAGAGAAAAAGCTGATTATGAAGATCTGGTGCCTAATATTTAGCAGTGGGTTCAATAAGTGAGTGATCAATTTTAGATATTATTTTTAAGTTTAAAATAACAGGAAAGCATGACATTCCAGGAAAGATTCTTTTTGTGATTTTTTTCCATTACCTTGTTGATGGTGGCCTGCTACTGAGTATGATTTATCATACACAGATGTTGATATACAGAGGATATGAAATAGAGTACCCTTCTGTGAAGTTCTGGTTCAACAAACCTGTCACTTCACATCTCAGTTCTGCTTTGTTATAAAACTGTGATACTGCTGTCACAATCAGTGCAACTTGTCTGACTAATAGAACACTCTGTTTAGTGTAAGACTTGTAGCATATGCACAGTCTGTATCTGAACCAGTGGAGAAACAATCCAGATTAGTGTAGCATGTACAATCCTGTTGTTCTCAGCTGTTGCAGACATGGATAGAGTGGTTTTTTTAAAAAAAAATCAAAACCAGAACAAAATTTAAAACCTCCTATCATATTGGAATCTTTGTAAGGAGGATGTTTGTGTGGAGACAAATCTGTTGAACAAGATATATGTTTGCAGTCTGGATAGCAACATGACTATTGCAAGGACCTTTGTATCAACGTTGTCTCCATTTTTATTGATTGTCTTAAACTACATACAAAACACCCAACTGTTGAGGAGATGGTGACCATTTCTGCATCTGTAGGAACTATTTCTACTACTTCCAGTACCCCATCTGTGCAGAACTTGGTCAATTTTGCAGTAGGAACTTCATGGTGAGTCCCTGGGACAGCTGGATCCCCACCTAGGATTCTCATCAGCACTAAAGCACAGAGATTGCTCTACCCATAGTAGGGATGTACCTGGGGGAACCTAGCATTTTCCAGAATTCTCTCCTGAATAGCTCCTGAGAAAGTTATTCACATGTTTTTCTGTGACAGGAATTAGGAGTTCAGTCAACACCATGCCTCACATCCATCTTTTCTCTTATTAGTCCACTGATTCTTCTGTGCAGAGACTATTCAGGGATCTGCTTAAATCCTGGAACCCAAGGAATTAGGGACATAAATGTGCTGGATGTACAAGCAAGCACAGACCTGATTACATGACAATTACAGTTATAGAACAATCTTAAGTTTCTTCCTCATATCTCACATATAAATTAAATGCAATAGCTCTTACTGCACAGTGCACATAACAGCAATTTACAATGTGTGTTTCCATTCTTGCAAGTGCCCCAGGAAATGGTAGATGCTTGCCTCCAAGCTCACACATCAGGAATGCCTTCATTTCTGTCATCACTAGCTAAAATCAGTCATATACATCACCAAACTGAAGCTGAGTATATCCACATGAAAAATATTGTTGCCTGCTAAAAGCACTGCTGTCCTACCCTCTGTAAACTGAAATGACAGAATCTTCTTAAGCTGTGGGTTGAATTTCAATATTAATTAAATAGAAGCAGTAATGTTTTCCAGAATATTAGCTTATAAACTTAACACTAGCTATTTCACCTTTCATTTCTTGTTACTTGTGACACTTAAGACTTCTGTAACATTAGCAGTTGTTTACAATGGTTAGGTTGGTGAATAAAAAAAATTAATAGAGCTTTTTCTGGTAAGAAAACATTGGAAGAAATTATTTGAAATGTCTTGACAGTTAAAGTATCCAACTTATGGTGCTTCGTAAAATGTTAGTAATCGTTCAGTATTTTTGATCTCCAACTTCATGTGTCAGAGGAGTAAAAAGCCAAGCTAATGTTAAGCAGAAAAATGAACGTGTAGAAGCCACACAATTCAAATTGACGTTTTCTACAAACAAAGGCAACTCTACACTGTTCAATAATTGAAAAATCCCTGTGGCATGAACATACATAATGATGGGCAGAGAAAATACTTAATCCTCCTTGCAGTGTTTGTTGTGGGTTTCGTGACTGGAGCTTGCTGAATTATTAATTGGAAACAGTTCTTATTGTGGATGCATGTCCTTTTTGCATTCAGAAGTCAAGAGATCATGTGGTTTAGTTAGAAGAAGAGACTGATATTATGCTCGTTGGGTCATCTCCAGTGCTCAGATACATAGTGTTGAGATAAGAGAGTAAAACTATCCCTTCTTAGAATCACATTGTAGCTTTTAAAATTTCAGTTTTCTCCCTAATGACATTTAGTCAGTAGTTTATCATGCAATTAGGTGCCATACAACTTTCTTTTCATCCTGTGTGCTTCTCAGCTTACTATATGAACTTGTTGCTCCCTAGTTTCATACCGAATCTGGACATTCATCTGTCTGTCATTCTCTGTTCATGGATCTTCACACACATTTAGTGATGCAAGTGCACAAAAAGAACTGAATGCAAGCTGCAAGACTTCACCATGGTGGTGTTTTCCCAGCTAGCCTCTTAACCAGTTCAAGGCTTTCTTAGAGAGCCTGAAAGACAGCGAAATGTCTCTGGCAAGTATACATGGTTTCTAGTAATCAGTCACTGCCATGTCTGTTCAAACTAGTAATTGAGAGCTTTGCTTTATTAGACCACAAACATTTTTGCTCAGGTCACATGCTTTGGAGCACAAGTTCCTTATGGAACAAGGAAAATTTATAGAAATTTCTTTTTAAAAGCATTGGGATCTAGGCATCAAGCAAGCTATCCCAGTCAGCTACTGCCCAGCTAGTCTCCAAAGCAATGAATCATTCCAAAAACCTGGTCCCTTACCTAGTTCTTTGTGACCAGCATCTCTGATGAAGTACAGCTAGGCTGTGACCATCTTATACATGGAGAGCACATTCAGTCAGCCAGAATTGTTGCAGGAAAGGGGAGGAAGTCTCATACTTTTGGCTATAATGCCAGTAAAGGGCTTAAGTATGTTCACCTCTTCCATTTAATTTGTAAATAAATGGGTTACAAAGGCCACATTCTTGCTTTGGGTACAGTCTTGTAAATCATAAGCAAACCATTGACTTGAGAGACAGAAGCCTATCCACAGGGTTTTAGTAATTCTTGTGTGTAACGTGTTAATATTTTTTCTTAGCAAAACATTTCTAAAAGGGTATAAAAACTTCAACCATTAAATTTCACTGAGCTCTCTGCAAGACTTTTTTTTAAATTATAAATGCTTATTTACTTTGGCACATTATTGAAAGCAGGAGATATAGACACAATCTAGAGTGCCTTGAGAACTATATGCTAAATTGCATCAATCTGCAATGTACCTGAATTTCCAAAAGAGTTTTTATGTTATTCTCATGCAGAGGCAATGAACAATATGGAGATTCTGTAATTCTTTGGATGTGAGGAGGGAGAATTCTCCATTTCTCCCAATACTTTTTAGAATTTGATAAACCTTTTGGGGATTGTTTTCTATTATTAGCAACAAAGTTTGGTAGTTAAGAAAGGGGAGACAAGGTAAGCACTAATAAATCTACATGCTGTAAATTTGAATGACAGCTATTGAAAGACTGGTATTCTCTAGGGGTGGAGAAGAGCAAGTGCTAGAAAAAAAATATCTAAAACCCCAGGTATTTCTTTTTAAGCTCTTAACATGCAAATAAGTTCCTTCCAGGTTGTGTATTCCCCACCGGTTGTACTTCAATTTTCTGGTCTCCATTTTACAGTACGTTAAGTATGTTATGTCAGATTATTTTCCTTGAGACAAAAATCACAGATAGCTGCTCATGTACACAATGAAGCTGGCATGTACAATATATATGGACTTCAAAGAGAATATCAAATAAAGGATAGAAGCGGGAAAGAAACTTCAGCACTTGGAGAGTGTAAAAGCTAGCAAAAGATTCGTGAGAAGTTTCAAAAGAAAGCTTGAATGGTTCAAGTAATTTAAAAACAACTAAAGTAATTGAGAAATGCAGCCTTTAGTTTAATCTGACAAAGGAAAATATTTGTACAATAAAATGTTACTTTTCAATATGTGAAAAAGGAAATGACCTCTTCAAGCTGCAGCTTCTTCTGTTTTTTACAACCATCCTAAGTATAGTTTTATTTATGTGAAGTTAAATTAATTCCCTTTTTTCCCTCCATTTATGAATGAAATGGTTGAACAGGGGAATAATTGTTTTCCAGACCTGATGAGCTAACAAAAAATAGGCAGGCTCACCCTTGGTTCCGACAACTCATAGGCGAAATCCAAGTAGACTTCTGTCACGGTGGAGAAAACCTATAACTCTTCAGTTGTGCTGGTGGCACCTTGCCACTGTGAGATTAACTACCTGGGCACAGTTATCTGCCTGAAAACACACTCCTTGACATATTTTTTGTTTTCTCATCTCATCATTCCTGCAGCTTTCTGTCATAAACACCATGACCAAGGGGTGTGGGGTGGCTCCTCACAGGGCTACTTTCTGAGAAGCTTATTCTTGAGGTTTTCTTGTTTCTGGACTTTCTGCTCTAGGCATTGAGTTCTCACATCCCCAGGGGTTTTCCCCATCCTCAGAGCATCACTGCTGGAAAGGAGGAGAGGTCCTGGGGTCAGCTTCCTGAAGTTAAACACCACAAAAAAACACCCAATAGAAAACCCCACAAGAGGGACTTTGTACCTGAAAACAGTGGTCTGGTATCCTGCTGTATCAATCTGTTTCCTGTGTAGCTCCTAAATCTTTTGTCCAGTGGCAAGAAATCGAAGATAAATATGCAAGTACCAGGGTCCATATAAATTTGTGAACATAGTAGCTGAAGCTGCCTCATAGAGGAACATAAATCCAATAGAGAGCCACATTTAAAAGAGTAAAAATATTAAGGTCCAGTTGCAATAGCACTGTGTGCCAATACCAATTATTTTATATATGTCAGGAATGTCTTCTGAACACCATAAATCAATCCTCTAGATTGGTAGAAGGAGAGGAAGTTTGGTCAGAAGATGTCAAAAGATACCAGACTGCCATAACTCATAAAAACACCTGCTTCACATCCACAGGTGGATCATTTCCAGAGGTAAACATCAGGATAAAAGAGTAATTACCTGGGCTTTCTTGTTGAAGAGGAAACACGAAATATTTTTATATATTTTTTTTTGTCATCAGGAAGCAGTAAAAGAGAGATCCAGCCTCTTGCCTGAAAGCATTCTGCGTTTGTATTCAGTGCTTCAGTCAGTGCTTTTGAAAAGGGAGTTTAGTTGCCATGGAGAGGGAATTCTCCTCTCCCCTCCCCACCGTCTCTCTTCCCCCCAAGAAAGCAGTGAACAACAGGACTTTCTTCACCTTACCCTTGCAGCATTTTTCCGCACTGTTTCTAGGCACCAAAGCTATTAATTCCCATTTTTGCCATTTATGGAGAAGCATAAAACGTAGGAAGATGAAGTTGCAGATCCTAAGGTGAGGACACTACAGGAGATTACCAAGTCTAAATGCTGACCTGAGACATGTCCAAAAAAGCTGCAGATAAATCCATGAAACAATACGCAATAAATCGGTTGCCTTTTTCACCATAGACAAAACCTACTGAAAGTGTCATGTGGTAAATTCAGGTGCTGGTGCAGAAAATGCCACATTTTCAAAAACAGGACTCGAAACATACTCAATGCAATCCAAGGGTGAACTAAAGTGATAGCTTTGACATACATTTGGCCTGTGTGCAACAAGTTTTTTGGAGATCGGCACATCCCTTACAAAAGAGGACGTTATTGAATTCTCATTGTACAGAAAATTCTATTGATCCTTGCAAGCAGATCCCAGAGAGATGGCATGAACTGGAGCAGGCCCTTGAGACTGTATTTACTCTGATGGGTCTTCAGAAGGGGTTCATTCAGGATTAGGATAAAGGCATGTTATTGCTTTTCTCTTGCTTTCTTGTAGGGTAAATGAAAATTCCTTTATCTTCAAAACCGTCAGTGCAATGACCCTCACCAGAATTAATACAGCTTTTACGGAAAATATGACTGTAACTGCACCATGAGGAAAAGGGGAAAATAAAGAGAAAAAGAGGACTGTAAAATGATGCCTTCTGAGACGTAAGTATAGCACACAGCGTTCCTAAAAAAGGAGGGGGAAAAAAGGTGCATGCAATTTTTCTTGAAAGGAGGATTAAGATACATAATTAAATTTGTGCAAGAGACAGTTACAAATTTTTTGAGTCAGGCTTCAATGTTTTCTTCAAACAAATGTTATTTTCTAAAAAAATCCTTACAGGACATGTATCAGAAAGTGATTTTTTGATTGTTTTCCCCCTGTTCAGGGGAAAATTTAACTTCAGGAAGTGGTTGGAGCTGCAGCTTTCCTGCTGCAGGAGAATACAGTGTATCTGAGACATGTTTGGGTCAGCTGTTTAATTCATTCATTACTCAGATTTTTTACATATAAATGAGTGCCGCTTCAAGTCTTAAAATTCTGACTTTTTACCAAAGCCTATTTTTTAAGCAGTTGAGCTTTATAACAAGATATGAGTCTAAGGCTTTGAAGCAAAAAGTTATATGAATAAACAGGTTTTACATAGCTCTACAAGTTTTGTACGTATGAGGCATATATGGAACAAGAAAATTAAGGCAACACCTTTCTTTTTTTAAACACTATTGCAAATAAAATGATTGTTTATCAATAAATACATAATGCACTATATAAGCTCATTATAAACAGTGGGAGCTGAATGAATTTCAATTATGCAGACCAGCAATAATGTGCCATCCATTATATAAATCAAACCTAGGCATAAGCCTGTAAACTTTCGATGCTTCACTGATTTTTACTGCCATACGAAATGGAAAACCATATAGAACAAGGCAAATTAAGTATCTATTGGGGTGAAAATGCAATTGGAAATGAATATCCTCCTGGAAGCACATTCACAAGCCAAATGCCTTGTGAGATTTTATCTTCCATGCTCAATGTGATGATATTCTTGTGCGTAGATGGTTAAATTAATTTTCCTTTATCAGCATAAAAATGGAGCTGGCCAAAATAGATTAGAACTCCATAATATGTTGGATTCCATTTTATTTAGATGAAGAAGAGGAAAATATTTCATTTCAGACTGGAATGGTATTGAGCAGAATAAATTATTTGGTTCAAACAAAGAGATAGTGCTTCCCTGGGTTTGTTTTCTTTTGCTGTTGCATGAACAAAATGATCTGTAAATTCATGACAGGATGACGATTTTCTCAGTTGTAAAACAGTGAAAAGAAAATAAAATGCTTTCTCCATGGTCAAATAGAAACTTCAGATCCTCATTTTCTAAAGGATTTTTCAGTTTCTTGGGGTTCAGTCATTCATTTTGTGCAGTTTGAGGCCAAGGTGGGTTGAGGTGATCTGTGTCCTGCAGGATTATCCCATAAATTAACTCATCTTCTAAGCAAATGCAAAATGCCCCTGTCTGTTAATAAAACCTAGCTTGGATAAGAGGATAGGTAGTTGACTTCAAACAAGCCAAATCAACTTGTACTGTTAACATGCCATTTCTTAGTAATATTACATTTGCCTTTTTTAGCAGTAATTTCAGTTCACCTGTAACTCATTTCAAGTAGGGTCAGAGCCACTGGCCCAGGGGTGCCAGGCTTGTCCCTCTGCTAAACACAGGCAGGGGGCCAAAAGATGCTGTCCTCTCTTTGCAGTCCCACTTACACTCATGAATTGGTAGCCCACTTCATGGTGAGTTAGAAAAATAGTAAGAGAAGGGCAGTATTTTTGTTTGTTTTCATTTTCTAATTACGTTACTTTACTTCTCTTTGTCATGTAAGTGTTCTTTGAGGTTGGTTGGATTTAAATTTTTTTTCTTGAACCACAATGCTATGGAGAATTATTCAGCCTTCAGCTATTTTTTATGAAAACTTTTGAAGAAGACATCTAGCCTGTGCCCTAGTTTCATGTTTCAATGACAAAAATACCTTTAAATAAAATACCTGCCGTAGAAGATTTATTTTGATGGTTACTTCTAGTTTCAGTCAAGTAGATATTCTGTAATGCAAAATTCAAGCACTATTTAATCAAACTGGTGATAATTTAACCTTAAATTGAGATTTAATGGCTTATTTTTTATTTAATTGGTTATTTTTTATGTTAGGTATTTCACTGTACTCCAATATATCAGGTTTAATTCATACCTCTTTCTCCTTAGTGTTAAATATACAATACTTTGTGTGCTGTGCTGAACTTTTTGGCCAATGTGCCCTTCTAATGGCCAGGACTCACTTCTCTTTATACCTGTGTGGTGTAAACCTCCCAGTGGTAAACTGCATTTCATGAGTCTCTCAAAGGATGATGGCACCACATTTCTGTGCCTAAGCTTCCCATGGACCGGAATGGAAATCTCAGCTGTTCAGGAGCTTGGTAGCTAATCTCTGGTCACAGCACCTCATTAGGATGGAAAATAGCTTCTTCAAACTGCATTTAGTAAGACAGGTTTATCCTGAAAATGCCTTTAATAACTCCAGTGTTACTGCTCATTGCTAAGTAGCTCATGGAGTACTACAGGGACAAAGCATTCCTTTGTCATCTACTGTAGGTGATCCTGCTCTGGCAAGGGGGAATAGAATAGATGAGCTTCAGAGGTCCCTTCCAACCCCAACAACTCTGTGACTTAAGGGTAAATGGGGCCTCCTAATAAAACACATATCCCACTGTGTACATGGTGGAAAACAGATGCTTTATCTCTAAATGTTGCAATGTCATCTCCATGCAAGACCATCAAAATGGTGGTGAGATGTCTTCACTGTTATGAAAGGGCTGGCTTTGTTAAAATTCAGGGAGATGGACATTAATTGTCTTAATGAAGGGAAATTATTCCTTTAGAATGTGGGATTTTTTTTTTAAAGTATAGAGGAAGTAGATATTTTCTAGAAACTGTTAGACTAGACTGTTTATTAAACAACAGAAGAAATTAGTTTAATATAATGTGTAAGCTAAGAATATGGAAACTGAGGTTTGTACACTGTGATCCTGTATTTAGAAGTTTTGTGTGTCATAATTGACCAGATGATCCTGCAGATCCTCTCCAACCTGATATTCTGTTCTATAATTGCAACTGTTAGTAGCTTCTTATACTCCATACCAGAATTCTTGTGTGCACAACAGTGTGCCTGACTCTTGGGTTTTTTTATAGTTATATCAGCTGGTTTTGTGAAAGATGTTATCTTTCCTTTCAGATCTCACTTATATCTACAGATCACCATGTTTCTAAGAAACAGTTGTACCTTCTTAACTGAGGCATATCCTATTTGGGCAACCAGATTAAATGAGAGAGAGAGAAATAAATAGTAAATAACCATAATTCATTAGGTATCTATCACCTGATTTTACCAGTAATAGCAATGTCTTTGAGTAAATTTAGTAGACTAAATCTGGTTGAAATAATTGTCAAAATAAATTATTCATTTTGAGTTCTTTGTGGTATAAATCAGATATTTCAGTCAACACATATGTTAGCAGAATTTTAAATGCCAGTTTCAATGCATAATCTCTATATTTGTGGGAGGAGAAATAAAGAAGAAGACTCTGAGGCACCAAAGATGTAATATTTAAAATTAGAGTTCACTTTAAAAAGTAATCCATGGAAAAAGAAATGGACAAAATCCCCACGCTTCCCTTCCAACCCCCAGACAACCCCCAAGTGGAGAGTGGAAGTGGTATCTATTGTGGTAAAACATTCCTTGGGCTCTCTGTGTTGGAGGAAATGAAAAACCATTAAATAGATAATAGAATAAAAGTGCAATGAGATGTTCAGAGAATCCATCAATAAAAGGATGGCAAGCAATTGCTAAAGACAGCCCTTTCTAAATGCAGCTTTATTGCCAGAAGATGGGAAATTGAGAGAGAATTTGCAAACAATTGAATTTATGGTAATGGCATATAAGCGTATTGTACCACCAAAGCAAAGCACAGAGCAAATATAAGAGACAAAATACACCAATGTCCCATGGAAACCCTTACATTTTGCCTATTATCTCTTGGTACTGCAAACTGTAATATTCTGATATTAAAATCAAATACATTGCAAAATGCATTAGCAGGCAGTGACTGGGTGATACTGGGCTCTGTGTCTGCTTTAAGGTGAATTGTTGGACTAAAAGTGACCCAAGGTGTGAGCAACGAGGATCTTGCTCCTGTGTACTCAAGGTAGTTTTGTTTCTTAGCTTCAGTGGTATCTGGACAATCTGATGATCTTACCTTGGCAGTTGATGGGTAAATTACCTCAGGATAAATTGAGTCAAGTTGCATTTTAAACCTGTTTGAAAGTGCACTCGCACTAGGTCTATTGAACCAGCAGAGATGACTGCTAAATGACAGGCAGGAAGAAAATAATTAACTGACAGGCTCAGAGATGGAGCTTCCCAGTAACCAGATAAACTGGAAACAGGAAAAACAACTTCTGTCGCAGGTCACAGATAGCTCTTTTGAACAAAGGCTAATAGGGCTAAAACACTGTGGTTGGAAAACCACAGGCACCAGGAAACCCATAGACTTACAGACAGACTGCGCTCGGCAGACAGGGCGGCCTTGAGGGTGGGATGGGGAAGGCTTTCCTGTAAGGCATGTTTTGATTTTTGTGTGTGAAGAAATTGCTGGCACATTTTCAAAGAGGTTATTTATACATGTTTTGTTGTGTTGGGTTTTTTTACTCCATGTCCCCACCTCGTGGATCCAGCAGCTTGCTTCAGCAGCTGTGCCAGCCGGGTGATTTCAGGGGCTCAGCACGTCCCTGCTCCTGCCCCGTCCCAGCTGCTGCCCCCATATAACTGACCCTGCTGCGCTGTGTAGCTGGGCCAGGGAATGCCACTGCTTGAAAAGCAGCCTGGGACTTTTACTTGTTGCTTTGGTTTCGAATGTGTAACCCCTGCTACAGTCAAGCAGAGTCAGTGAGAGGGTTCTGATGGGATTTAGTAGGGTGGGAGAGGGTGCTCGGTTCAATCTTTTTTTTCCCCTTTGACCCACCTTACATGCAGCATCGTAGGTGGTGAGGGGCAGCACTCTCCTTTCACCACAGGCTCATGGCTTGTGGTGGTACCAGGCTGCGAGCGCTCTGTGGTGCTGCCAGACTGAATCCATTCTTGCCCCTGCTGCCTTTGGCTTTCAGGTGGATTGATGCTCTTCCCCAGTCATCTGACACCAAGCATGATGTTCTTTGATGCATCCGTGAATGGGGCAGCAAGCACTGATGGGGTTACCTGACTGCATTACTACTGCTTGCTGAGTTGAGAAGTTGAGAGTCTGCAGATAATTCAGATAATTTTTATTTTTGCCCACAGAATCACCAAGGCTGGAAAAGACCTTTAAGATCATCAAGTCCAGCCTAGGACCAAAACCACCACATCAGCTGGACCATGGCACTAAATGCCACATCCAGCCCTTTCCTGAACACCTCCAGGGATGGTGCCTCTATCACTTCCCTGGGAAGTCCATTCCAATGTCTAATCACCTTCTCCATGAGGAATTGCTTCCTAATATCCAACCTAAACCTCCCCTGGAGCAGCTTGAGGCCATGCCCTCTTGTCTTGTTACTAGTTGCCTGGAAAAAGAGCCCAGCCCCCACCTGACTACAATCTCCCTTCACATAGTTGAAGAGAGTGATAAGGTGCCCCCTAAGTCTCCTCCAGGCTAAACAACCCCAGCTCCCTCAGCCTATCCCTATAAGATTTTTCCCTCTAGTCCTTTCACCAGCCTTGTTGCTCTCCTCTGGACCTGCTCTAGCACCTCTAGCTTCTCTGTGAAGCACTGAGAGAATGGAGGGTTTGCTAGATTTATGTTCTATAGATTTTTTATGTTTTTTTAAACAGTGCTTGGAAATGGAGCAAATGGTAATAAAATAACCCAGGTCAGTATATGTCATTCAGAAGGACCTGCTGTCCCTGATATGGGCATAGAGCTGAGCTAAAGTTCAACTGAGCTGATTTTTCTGTAAGTCCTTTGTAAGGACAGAACTTGCAAACATGCTTTCCATATGAAAAAGTCCAAGCTTGGAGGAACAGAAAAGCAAAACCATCTTTGTAAAGAACTGTTAATAATAATTAAAGATCCAAATTCTATTCATTTCTTCCTGGGCCTAGCAAACACCAAGGATGGAAGATGAAAGGTTTTGAAAATGGTAGGAGGTTGCTACAAGGTAATCAGCAGTGAGATACTTGCTGGCATTTAGATCAGTAAGGCACAAGAAGAGCCCGAAGAAATTAACTGGAGGAATGAAAGTAAGTTGTAGCAGCCCTTCTCAACCTGGCCATGCAGAGACCAGACCTTGGGGAATGTCATTAGTGCAAATAAAAGTGTGAGAGAAGGTAGCTGATGGCCCTGCTGAAGTGTTGGAACAAGCTACTTCCAGGCAAACCATCCCTAAGCCAAGCCTCTATTTTAAAGACAAAGCCTTGAAAGTTGATGGCTTGGGCAGTAGCATAGCCTTCTGTCTCTTTCCCTGAAAATGTTTTCTGAAAATCTAATTAGCATGTATTACAGTGTTGCTGTTATTAATGACTCTACCTTACCTGAAGTAAAATATTTCTGATTCATAGGAGTTTTTTTTGTTTTACATTGTTTCACCTGAAGCATAACAATTGCTGGATATCTGGAAAGCACATAAATGATGCAAACAAGGATTCAAGTACCTTTGAGACATTTGCCTTTAATTGTGGAGGAATGGCATCCCCAGCTGCAAAAAAGTTTAATCCTCTGAAATGCTGGTATTACTCATTAGCATCTCTTTGAGGCACTGATTACAAAGAAGAGGGCTGGAGGGGTGTCTGTAGTATTGCTGCCTTGACTGGGCGCAAGCAGAGCCATGTGGGTTCAGCTGAGCCTGGTCTTGGGAGGCTTGTGGGGCCCCAAAAGAGCTTATATTTTTGAGTATCTAAAGGTCTGCAGTGTGGTAACATGATGTTATGGGCAGCTGCTCTCTGTACCTTAGCTGAGAGGGGAAAAGTTCAAGGGTAGTCACAAACTTGATACAGCTGACAAGCAACTGTGGGGATGGTGAGGGCTGGGATGGACATTGGCCATGTCCCTTCCGAGAGCACAATGACTGGGGTCAAGTTGTTTCCCTCATTTTTATTTAGGCATCCAGGAGTTAGATGCATCTGGTGCTGGTGTCCCAGGAGCAGCCCTGTTAAGTATAACAGAGTGCTTGGGGAGCAGGAGGAGGTATTTTGGTTTCAGCCTGAGCAACTCAAGAGCTGTACTCTGGTTTTCTGTACCACTAGAGCTCTTGTGATAAAAAGTGTCTATGTGGATTATTTTTTTTTCAATCCATTTCCCCAAATTACTTTTTAGATTAAGAAAAAACAGGTGGCTTTGTCTACATTTTTTGGAAAGCCTCAGTAGAAATTAAGAGAGATAAAATCTTTATAGCTCTACTGCTTCTCTAATTATGAATTCTTCAAACCTCATTTGTCAGAAAGCTGCACTGAACTTCCCAAGGACTGATGCAGCCATGGCTGCTGCTTTCTCCCCAGGAGCTGCCCCTCCCTCCAGTCACTCCCAGCACCACGACTATATGATGAGCTCTGCCAAGGCTGGCCACTTTTAAATCACCAGCTAGTGATAATCAGTGCTCAGCAGGCCATCCTGGCCCCTTCTGCCTCCTCCTGCTCCCAAGTCAGGAGTCCTAATTTACTCAGCTGTTTTTAAGCACAGATCTGACTCCAACTTTCTTTATTCAAGTAGGATGGCTGAGTAGCAGCAAACACAACAGTGCAACTGGTGGGGTCCAGCACTGTAGAAATTCCTTCTACAGGCTTGAATTTGGCTCTGCATTTGTATAAATGAAGATTTTTACAGAGGGTTCTGAGCATTTCTTTGTCAGTCACTGCCTTCTGTCAAGTGCTCAGCTTTCAGTTCTGATCTGTTCACCATCAGCCCTGTCTTCAGATTATTCTGTATAAATTGAGATGCCGTAATTGAACTTTTCCAAGTCTACACAGCCTTGTCTTAAAGTACCCCAAATGTCTTATCCAGGCTCCTATTAGTCCTCTGACAGACTACAGGCATCCTGCTTGCTTGTTTATTACGCAGCTTCCTATCTCAGTTGTAGTCTTAAGAAACTCCATCATTTCAGTTGCACAGTTCCAGTAATTAGGCTTCCTGCTCCTCTGAGCTGGCTGGTGCTAACTTAGCCTATATAAAGAGAGCAGAAGAAAGAGATGTAAGAAAGAAAATGTTACCACTGATAGCAGTCAACAGTGTAAGGTAAGAATCCTGGTCATACCCAATGAATGCTGACTCCTGTAAAGCTGGGGTGGCAAGCAGACCAAAAAGGGTCTAACACAGGGCCAAAAGATGAACAAGATAAGATAGATCACCTTTTCACAAGAGCTGGTTATAGCCTTTTTCCATCATCAGCCCATATCCATTACATATTCGCTGGGAAGATGAGCTTGACTTGGGATTGCAGATATACATCTGGATCTTCATCAAATGACAACATGCACCCAGCAGGCTGCTGGAGTGAAAATATTCTGATTTTTCACCAGTAATAATACCTGAAGTTAGAAAAAGATTGAGGATTTATAAATGCCATTTATCCCCTGGAGAAGGGAGCCTGACTTGAATGCATTTGGAGTTGCTGCAAATTAGAAATGTTTTAATCATGTATTCCCACTGGTGAGCACACAGTACAGCAACAAATATTTATCCAGATGGATGAACACAAGAATCAGTTTCAGTCTTAAGCTGTCACCAGTCCTAGCCAGTCACATATTTTACTGGTGGGTCTAGCTGACATGTCGTCTTCATTGCTGAGAGCATCAGGGTGTCTCCAGCTGCTTGCCGCCCCTCCCTTTCTTCACTGGGCTGCTCCCAGTCACTTGTCAGGCTGTGCCAAGTACATCAGCCACTGGAGCTGGTCCATCTGTTAGTCTTTCACAGGGGAACAATTTGGGGCTCTTTTTCTGGAGGTCAACAGTGTTGCCAGGATCTTGTACAACACGGTGCATGACAGGCACTACCGGAGTCTGACATGAGGTTAAATCAGACACTTGCCTGGCAGCATTTTAGTTACTCAACAGGACAGTGCAGGGTACTGCCTGCCAGTGCTGCTGCTCTTTTAGTAGCCTTTGAATGTTGATCAGGCAGGAAGGACTTTTAATAAATTACTGCCGAGCAAGGAGAGTGGTTGTAGTGCTGTGTCATAGAGCAGAATGTTTTTAAACTAATTTTAGTCTTTCTGGGTCACAGTTCAGCCTCTTTACTTTGAACTCTTGTAGGGAAATTTGATCTACCTTCAGTGAGGGTTTTTCCCCTTTGGCAAAGCCTTGAAAGCTTCAGTTTTTCAAATACAGAGGGTGATCCCCTAACTCATGTGAGGAAGCTGCCTCATAGGCATGACACGGATCTGCAGGGGAAACTGGCCTTTATGTGCAAGGTCTGAGAGACCCAAAAGGCATGACTTGTAATCTTAGCTTCTGTCATCTTGACAAGTAACTGGCTTCTGTAGTACGATGAAGTCTAGCCAGAATAATTTAAAGGCTAAATCCTGAAAAAGTCTGGAAGAAAGCAGAAAAAGTTCATTATGGAAGGGCTTTCAGAGAATGATGATTATATTAGTAGCAAAACTTCATCAGGGCTAAGTTGACAGAAATTTCACTGCAAACTTTTTCAGGCCCAGAAAATCAGGCACTTAGAAATTACTAAGAGTTACATCATTATGAATTAAACTATAGAGGCACAAAACTTCAACTGATTGTTGATGCAAAGAGCAGGAAGTGTGAGTGCCTGCTGAGCTTTCTCTCTTGAGAGCTGCATGTGACTTTGTCTGTGAAAGGTGTTGCTAGAAGTGCCCCACCCAGCCTTTCTTCAAGGCAAGCGTGCCAGCCTTGGCATGCAAACCACAAACAGCTGCATAGCTCAGAGCCCTCTCCTTTGCTGACAACTCTATAATCACAGAGTCATAGAATGGTTTGGGTTGGAAGGGACCTTAGAGATCATCTAGTTCCAACCCCCTGCATGGGCAGTGACACCTCCCACTAGACCAGGTTGCTCAAACCCCCATAATGTATCTCAGGAATGGCTGGCAGGGCTTGGGGTCTCAAAGGGCTGAAAAGCAAGGGTGCTGGGAGAAGCCCTGGCGCTGCTGGCTGGAGGGGATGGCTATTTACAGGTGGCAGCAGGACCCATGCCAAATTACTCCTTCAGCAGCAGCTTGTCCTCGGTGACCTGGCAGGCAGGGCAGCAGCCCTGCTTCTTAGCCTTTCTCTGGGTTTATGGCTTTGCTCATGAAATTAATAAGATTTGTCATAAAAAATATGCACATTGACCATCTGTGTTAATAATTGACTTAACAAGGATCTAACAGCCTCTAGTCCATCCCAGAGAAGTTAATTGAGGGGATTGTGTTTATAATCTGCTTTGAGAGTCCTAATCTTCTGTTCTGGCACTGTCAAGCCATGGATTGATTGATTGATTTTAGTCTCTTGGTGGAAAATAACACCCTCCTGAGACAGATTTTGTCAGTTACCCAAAAAGAAAGTACATGGCTTGGGGAACCATGAAAAGAAAAAATAAACTACTTCATGGTCCTTGAATGCAGGCTGTTACAAAATGCAAAACTAGTAAACTTTGAGCTTTTAAGAATGCTTCAGGTCCTTTGAAAAAGCTGTTTTTAGCAGCGAACTAGTGTCTTTTTGTATAGACAATGGATGGCAAAGCTTTTTCTGAGAATTGGTTTGAGAGGTTTAAATACCAAAATAAAAAAATAACAAAAAAAATCCCAATCTTTTGAGAGGTGCTGGGACAAGTCCTACAGAAGTAACTTTCTCCTACATCTGAGGACCTCTTTGCCTGAGGAACTGCCTAACTACTAGAGCTACTGCATGAGGAAGCAGATCAGGGGTTGGCAAAACACAACTCTGGTGAGAGAAGGAAAAGTCACCCATAGAAAAAGACCTCTGGAAACTGCTGCTGCAACTGAGAAATGAAAATGGCAGGAAAACACAACGGAGAACCTGTCTAATCTAATTCTGATCTAATTCTTCATGGTGTACCCAAGAAAGATTAATGGTACCTAAGATTTTATTTTTTTGTTAATAGTTTAATAGATAACAATTCTAAGCATAAGATAGCTGGCGTACTTTCTCTGTTCAATATTTTGTCAATTTTGAAAAAGCAGATTAGTTCCTTGAAAAAATTCCTGGTTATTTCCTGTGGTAACTAGTGCACGATATGTAGGTGTCAATCCCACAAAAATGGTCATGTGCTTTTTCTATTCAGACGTGGGTGATCATCCCTAGGATTCAAAGAAATACAATTATTGCACCCAGTGTTTTCAGACACAAGCAGCATCCACATTGGTATAATAAAACCTTTATTCTGGGTGAATGGACCGCATTCATAGACTGCTTTCTGTTTCATATTTGGGTGGTTAAATGTTTCTACAGTTCAAACCACTGAACTATGTATGAATTTTCTTTGAACTTCCAGTTCTTTCATTATCGACCTTGCCCTCTTCAGCTTCCTGGGAACCAGAACCCCAGTGCAAAGCAAGAAGCCTGCCAGGGAAGTCCAATATCTGAGGTTGATATGAGATTACAGCCCAAATCTAATAAGGATAGATTAGTTTTATTTCCTGTTTAGCCATGAGCATTGCTGGTTGAACAAGATATTAAATCAGACTTCTAAAATTGTACCTGTACTCTGAGCAGCTGGTCAGCTGTACTGATCCCCAGTCCTGGTACCTTCTCTTGCATCCTGAAAGACCACAGCCACGATTTTCCAGAAGCACTGCAAGCTAAATACATCTCTGGCATATTCAGGTAAATCACTAAAATGATTTTGATCCAGCCACTGGCAAAGAGATCTATGGTGCTTCTAAACTTATTTTTTCATGCAATTCTGTGGTGGGTGTTTTTTCCTTCTTGACAAGTTCTGTGCTGTACAGTAGCATCTGTTAGAGAAATACACCATGTGAGTCAGTATAATTTTAAAGGGAGATAGGATGACTGGTAATGGCTGTGACTGCCTTAGTTTGCATGATGTTTGTTGCTTTGGATGCTTCAGAACTGAGCAGGGTGTAGGGGAGGAAAGTGTCCTCTGGAGAGTCTGATTCACAACAAACCAGCTTGATTCAGTTCTGTAATGGGAGGTTTTTCCTTATTTGCAATTAAAATGTCAAATAACATTAGAAGTATTTGATTTGTTCTCAGTCAGAGTGCAGTTCTCCAGCTTACTGATTTTAAACAAAGTCTTGCAAGTTGCTTTTCTTTTTCTTTTCTTTTTTTTTTTTTTTAATCCAATTACAATAACAGACTAAAATTAATTTACTGAGTCATTGATTTTCCAAGGGGCAGGAAGCTGGCTTCAGCTTTTTGGGAAACAAGACTTGGGGGAAACAAGTGGTTTCTCTTGTCTACACAGTGGTGCTATTTCTGGGACATACAGTGTGGAAGTGCCTGGGTGCCACCTATCGACTTGGGCAGTGCTCTGGAAAAGCCCTTAAACCCACTGAGCCACCACATACTCATTTTGAAAATGGAGGCAATCATGCAAAATAGAAGTTAACTGCTCTGGCAGAGGTCTCAAACGATTTCATTGCCATTAGCAGCATTGCTAAGCTTAATCAGCTGTGGAAAAGTTCAAGCATACCCTCATTTCAGGCAGAAGGGAGAGTGGTGCTCAGTTGAGTGGTGTCAGTGGGCTGGTAGGTCAGGAGCAGGCTACTGAGAGTGGGTAGGTCACAAAGCAGTGATTGGGTTGGAAACACTGCCTACGACAATGGGTTGAACTGTGAGGAGGTGACTACCAGCCTTCTTTTTGTTCACAACCAAAATCCCAGGCCAGGTGACACTTGGGAATTATTTTCATTACATGATTGTCCCTCCCTATACTTTGGACAAGAAACCTGTGATCAGTAGCTCTTATAAATACCCAGCAGCTGGGATACTGTGTTTCACTGAAACATGGAGAAGCAGTGCAGGCCCTTCCTAATAGTGTTTCAGGAGCTGACAGACTCAATGAGAAACCAAACATCTATTTTACATGGGCAGTGACCCTTACAAACTAATCAAAAGCTAGAAACCTCTCTTTGTGTCATTTTAGTGGTGGCTGAAACTTCAGGAACTTATTTTTTATGCTGAGAGAAGTGTTATCTGTTGAAAACTATCTTAATTCCCTTTCCTTTTCTTCACCTACTTGGCCAAGAGTGCCCTGTAAGGAAATGAGTGTGCAGCCCACGTTGCTGCTCTGAAAAATCTTTTCAGGCTCCTTAGGGCAGGTTCACATTATACCTTGGAGCACAGGATGATCCGTAAGGATTCACTTCTGAAGAAGCTAAATGTTACTTGTGGTCTGGAAATTATCATTATGTGAAAAAGTTTCCTATTCTCCATTTTACCTTCTAGGTCCTCCTGTGCTGTATTCATCCCATCTAATTCCAGGCTGCTAACTCTATCAAGGTATCCAGACTTAGGAATGCACTTGCCCTACGCTGCCCTTGTATAAGGTGCACTCAGCTCTGAGTTGCCTTCTGGAGGTGACTGCCCTTCATTCCAGGACCTGGATGAGGTCCTGCTCTGCAAGGCTCCAGGCTAAAGCACCTCAGAAGCCCAGATGTGGGTTCTGCAGATACACAGTTTCTTTAGTGCAGAGTCAGCCTCAACATGAAAAACAACCTCTGCTTTGGTTTTCCCATTTGTGCTTCACCACCTTTTCTAAAGAGACATGGAATTAGGATGTAGTGGACAATGATGAATGTCGTATGAGAGATATACTGTATCTGAAGTGAACTTTCACACCTTTAATCTTTTCTATTTGATGTGTTTCTTCAGTGGTGATTCTAACCCTACTGCTGTGTTGAGCTCTGGTCAGGCAACTGTGTGTCTGTGAGATGGTATTTGCATGCAATAGTATGGCGGAATTTAAAATTATTGGGGAACAAAATCCATTAGAGATGGTCTGCACAGTAAAATGAGCTTTGCAACCCATCTCTTTTTACAACAGTTTGCATGTGAACCTAAGGTTTTAATTTCTGATGAAGTGGTCTGCTGTTTGTCTTGATAACTCCCTCTTTCATGCAAAACCCAAGATAAGGCTTCACAAGCTGTGTTTATGAAAAGCCCTTTCTCAAGCAGAATCCTGCTCTCTCTTTCTGTTCTGGCTTGACTCATGAAAGCTGGTCTAAGCATCATCTCTGAAGCTCCTGCCAGAATGGCCAGGGGATGACATGACCCTTCTGGGAAGCTTAATGGGAAACCTCAATCTTTTAGTCTAGCATTAGCAGATGCTTCCCAGCACTGAAAATGTGTTACCCTTTCCTAGCAAATGCCTTTTTAAAGCTATGGGTACCATTACATTTCAATACACTGTTACTAACTTAGAAACATTTTCTTATAAAATGTGGAGGATGAGATATACTGGTGAAAAGCTTTAGCTAATACTGTGCAAAACAGGGGAAAAGCACAGTTTGTACCATAGCTGCAAAAGAGAGCAAGCAAAGAAAGCATTTCATTTTGGAAATAATGACTATGTGAAGTCTTCAGTTGTTTTGAAAATTGCTGGCTAGCTTTCATACAGCATTTTTTTTCATTGTTGCACAGTTGTTGGGTCAATGTATTTTACATTTGTTTGGTTTGGTTTATTGCATTTTCTATACTCTGCTTTTTCAGCAGCGATGCCCAACAACTTACATTGGTGGACCATCATTGATCAGAAATGGCATCAAATGGGAAGAGAGGACCAGAGGGATCTGTGATTGGAAAGGTAGAGAACGTGAGGGTTCTGATTCTCTTCAATTTATCCCCAAACATACACTCATTTTCTGTGAAACATGTACATTTACTGTAAGTTAGTTTTTCTAATTAGAAAATCTTCTGCTATCTTTTGCAGTCCTTTACTGATATCACAGGACTGAGAAGTCAGAGATGTGCACCCAGAGGAATACAGTGCTAAATCACTCCCTGTCATCCTCCCCATTCCCAAAAGGTGTGCCCAGTTGCCTTATCTGAAAGGTTTTGTAAACACGGAGTGGTCACTAAGAAACTTTTCTCCCTGACAGCTAAAAGAGAGGATTTAAGGGTTGGAGCCCTTACCTATCCATTCATTTTGACTTGTAGTCTTGGAAGAGGCCATTCAAAAGCAAGGTCACTATCTACAAGCTGAAGAAAGGACTATTCACCAGTGGGATGAGTAAAAGATGTAATTAAAGAGTCATCATCTGGTTGGATGTGGCCCCAAAATGTATGTCTGCAGGACTTAATAGCAAATTAAACATTTGCAGAAAGGGCCATCTTGAATTCCACTGGTGCTGACACTGGGAGCAGCAGTGGAACTGGGGAAGGTGATGGAGCAGCCCCAGTGCTGGGGCAAGATGGGTCAGAGCAGAGAGGTGGCAGGGCTGAGCACACAAAGCTGTAAGGGGAGAAGGAGAAGGGATAAAAAATCTGTTCTCGTATTTAAACATCTTCAGCTGGGAAACATTGCTGAGGGGAGGGAAGTGTGCATGCCTTGCCATGCTGCTTAAACACCCCAGCTAAAACTGGGGCTGCGTTACCTCAGGCACAGTGTGTGGGCATCTGTGTGCAGCCACAAGAGAGAAGGACAAGGAAGCAGCAGAGTGAGAAACCCTTTTCCCTCTCCTCCCCAAGTGGAAGAGACAGTGCTGCAAGCAGTCAAGAGGCACAAGAGCTAAGGATGGGTAGATAGAGGAAGCAGGGAGCCACTGAAAAAGCCCAGTGGCGATCCCACTGCCACCTGAAATCCCTGTCCTCTGCCACGCTGCTTCCCTAATCTGTGCCACCCGCTCGTCTGCTCCTCCATGAGGTGCTGTGGCCAAAGTTGCCTGCCAGCAACAGAGTCATTAGTACATTTTTCAAAGAAGTTCAAAACCAAAACACAGCAAGAAAGTGGCAGTTTCTGTGCCAAGCGAACCTGAAAGGTTAGTTTACTCTTTAATGAAATTCCTGCTTCAAAGTCTCCATCTCTTTTTCACTGGGGAGCAACACTTTCTTTAAGCAATGTTTAGAGGACACCAGTCTGCAAGGGTAATCATCCTCGCCTCCGGCAGGAAGAGCTTCCACACTCGCATTTCTGAAAAGGCTCTCTTTCTGAATAATTGAATTTGTCTCTGGAGTTCAAGATTTCTTTTTCCATGGGACTGACTGCAGCTCTGCTTCTTCCTTAGGTGCAGCTTACGGTAATTGAGGTAGAAGAATTGGATTGCAGTGGAGGGTTTTGTGAACATGACGCATAATAGGGGTGATTGCCATGGAAAGAATCATTTGTAGGGCTCAAAATGCCTCCTCCAGCATTGAACAGATCTGCAGAAAATAATTAAAGGACCCCCCCACTGCCACTCCCACCCAAAAGAAAAAAAATGAAAGTCACAGGAGACAGCAGAGGTGTTCATGAGCAGTGAGCACAGCCTTGCTCTTTAGTGCACAGCCAGGGTACCTTCCCCAGGGGGTGCTCAGAGCCTGTCCCTTCCCTCCAGTGCTGCCACAGCCTGGGACATGGGGACCTAGAAGGACCAGCCAGGCCAACTGGTTGTCCAGCCCAAAAGAAAATGTTGCAATTCACAAATTCCCTGACAATGTGTGCTTCTTGCCTGGGCAGAGCCTCTTTTCCTTTAAAGCCTCCCAGCCTTGCAGTGATTTCTGTGTCCCTCCAGAAGGGCATGTGTAGCATGGTGGAAAAGCCTGTGCATCTTGACTCAAACATCCCTGCAGCTGCCCCACCAAGTAGAAGCTCTCTCCAGCTACCAGTGAGGTCCACTGCTCCTGGGCATGTGTCAGTATCTCCTCTTGTCCCCATCATCCATACCCTGGTGTGTAATGTCTGACCACCACCCCTACCAAGCTGCCTGTGAGTAACTCTTCAGGAAAAGGGGTGGAAAGAACCTTTCATAATGGTTTGCACTGCTGTGAGCAGGACCTTGTGGCCTACTCCAGGGAAAAGCTGGCTTCCTGCCAGTAGCCTGAAATAAGTGGTATGTTTCAGAAGTATTTTTTTTATGTCATATGCATAGACAGACCTTAGCTGTTCATGCCCATCGATGTCAGCATCAGGGTGAATTACTGTTTCAGACTTTGGGCTTAAGATAGGAATTGGGGCAAAACACAGCTCTGAAGTGAATGAAAATCTATCAAGCTGGGAGGTTTCCTTCTTGTCAGTCTTTCGTCACTAAGCTCAGCCAGCAATGCTGGGTGGCTGCATTCAGCCAACACGATGCAGGAGTATATTTTTAGGATGTTATGGTTTTTTTGGGGGAAACAAATTCTAAGGCAAGATATAGCAATCTAATAACTCAAAGAGTCTGCTTAGGGATTTCTGTGGCCATTGAATATACCCCACAGCATGTGGGCTGTCTTGTTGAATTGTGATGTATGTTTCAGAACAACAAAAAGGCTATTTGATATTTTCTTTTTTTCCCCGTGTAACATGAAATACATTCTGTTGTGGTACAAATCTCACATGAACTGATCAGCAGGAGAGGCTAAGGTCACTTCATTCATTAATGAAAACCCAAATTCTAAATTGAAGTCTGATTTTCCTGGTCTTTAGTTTCTGCAGATAATTTCTAGTTATTTGTGGTCTCTGCTCTGAACTGGAAACCAGAATATATACCTTTTTAATATTTTTTACTCCCTTCTATGCCTGTCTATTACAATAGCTTGAATATTCTGTTCATCCTCAACTTCAGGACTTCTTGATCCTCTGAAAGCGGTCTTTCTCTTTCAGATTTCTGAGTGACAAGCAGAGATTTCATCCCCAGAGAGTATTCCCTCAGCAGTAACCCAGGCATCCAGTGCATTTAGCATAACTGCTTTTAATGCATTTCTTCAGGTAGGGGAGCAATTCAAACAAAAAGGGAACCATGCAGCAGCACTTCTCCTCCAAGACATGTCTGGAGGCCTGACAATAGCCTGGCCAGCAGGATCAACTCTTCCAGCTGGAGACATTAGCTTGCTTAAATATGCTACCAAAAGATTGCACAGATCACAAATTAGATGTAGTTTGCATGTGGTAATGCATAAAATAGGGAAGCAAGCAGTGAGCTCGCTCTTGTTTACTTTGAACTCTGTGCCCTGCATGCTGGAGCTATGGGGAGATTCATAATCAGCAAAAGTAAAGGATCTGGAAGGAAATGGAAAACAGTTAATGAGAAAGTTTCAGGTGGTGGCTGGCAGTTTCTATAGGCCTTGTCTGTGCAGCAGAGATTGGTGGTATAAAAGAAAAGGACCAACAAAGACCCAGACCCCCTAGAAATGCTTTGGGAAAGAAATATCAGGACTTGTATCACCCAAGGATGAACCAGCAACCCAATGGATGATACTGCTCTTGAAGAGAGGTGCCTGTTTAAGTAACTGTGTCAACCAGGCCACTTGTTTTCTCTGCCATGGTGTATGGAATGTAATAGGTTTTTCCCAGAGACAAAGGGTGGGTTGTCCTCAGGCCCCCAGCTGGGGAGCCATTGGAGCTCCCAGACGCCTGCTCAGCTGCAGGCATCTCATCCCATCCGTAAATGAACACTCCTCCCATCCCTAGAAGACCCAGCAGATAACATGCATCCATATTCTGTACATGAGGTATCCTACCCTGCTCTTTTAAAGTGTGATAAGCAGGAACTCAGTTCTGTTTCTTTCTGAAAAGCTGCCAGCAGCAGGTCCAATTTGCATAAGACCTGTCGGCAATGAGATGTTTTGCTGACAAGTGTATGCCCAGTTTATGGAAATGCAGTATGCTTCAAGGACAATTCAGAAGGATTTACAGATGACCTGCAATGAAGACAGGTCACGGGACTGGCAGGATCCACACGCCAACACCAAAGCTACCAGAGTGAGGTAGAGGGGTTAACCACACCAAGTGATGTTGCCACATGTGATGGTGTAGTTCTTCAGCCGGTAGAAAATAATTTTCTCCTTCTAAGGAAGAAGAATAATAAAAAGCTCATTCTGGAGAACTCTCAGTTCACTCTTTTAATTTAAGGGGTTTGTTATTTTGCTGTTTACTTAAAAGATAGGGAGTGTAGCGTGTGGAAATAGCATATTTGAGCTATTTTAGAATAACACGTGAAGAAAATGAAGCAGGAGGGTAGGGAAAAAGTCAGCTTTTTTTGTATACTTTTTACCACAAGTTCAACTTTAAACACCTTTTTCAAGAGAGTTTAACCCAATGAGCTTACTCTGAGCTTGTCTGAAAAGACAAAGGGGAAAAAAAAAAAAAGAATACTCTTGAACACGGGCTTACAGTATAGGTGGTGTTTTCAACATAAAGGCTTCACAAGATGTACTAATCATATCACTCTGGCAGGAAACTGAGGCTTTCACATTTAATGAAGCGTTTCTTTGATGTCACGCTAAAATGCTGAGCGTGACTGTGCTGCACATCTGCCTGTCTGCACAGGGCAGACCGGTTCGACTTCCTTTTCTGAGACACTGCTGCAAGCAGGCCAGGAGAGCTACATCTTCACCAAAGCTTCATCAAGCAAAGATGGAAAAAAGGTGGCTCTTCTCTCTCTTCTGTTTGTTCTTGGTGCCCAGCGTTACAGGTAAGTGTGTCAGCAGGACACCTTGAGTTCTTTATGAGGGTGGGGGCGAAGGCAGGGTGACACGTGCAGCCTGGGCTTATTGTGTCTCACTAGGGCGAGCTGTAGATACTGGTAACAATTTTCTCTTTCCTGTCAACTTTTTAATAACCCCAGATGTAATGTGCAGCTCTTAAGGAGTAAATGGCTTCTGCTGACTAGTAGATTAGTCAAAACGTCTAGTCTGCTTTCACCAGAATAATCATAGAATCACTGAGATGAGCTCACCCTGTATTTAAGGTAACATGCCTGTCTCCGATGAGCAAAGAGGAAAACTGCTTTCAAAAAGAAAATAAAAAATACCTCTTTCTCTCTCTCACACACACACACAAACACACATACCTGTGTATGCAGAGAGAGGAAGAGCTGAAAAACTTAAAGGCAAGGATAAATTGTACAGCTGGAACCCCTTAAGTAGATTCTTCCTTTCCTCTTCCCCACCCTGCCTTTTGTGCTGTGTTAAAAACTTGAGAAACAAGTTTGTCACTGGGAGTAAACTTTCAGAAAACCTGAGTAAAGAGAATTGCATCCCTGACAGAGGGTGTTTAAACCAAAAACAATCTGAGAAAAAAAAAAAAAAAACAACAAGAAAAAGCCTGATGCACACAACCCCATCCACGCACCTCCCCAGTAGGCTGACCATGCTGAATGCAGGAGTACTTATTACCAGCTAGGAAGAAGAATTTTGTAGGATATGCTTTTTTCCAGTTAAAAAGGAAAAGATTCATATATTTGACTGGCATAGTAAGATGCAACTCAAATTCTGGCATAGGCTGTTCCTATTTTCTATATCACTGAGGCAAACTGGATTTTAAAAGAAAGGAAAATGTTTTATAGAGACATAAAATCAGCAAGGTTGGAAAAGACCTTCAAGATCATCCACCCTGCAACCCCCAACCACTAAACCATCTCCCAAAGCATCATGTCTACCTGTTTTTTGAACACCTCCAGGGATGACACCTCCATCGGCTTCCTGGGCAGCCTGTTCCCGTGCCTCATCACTCTGTAAAGTACATTTTCCTAATATCCAATCTGAACCTCCTCTGGCACAACTTGATCCCATTTCCTCTTGTCCTATCACTAGTCACTAGGGAGAAGAGGCCAACACCCACCTCACAATTACCCTTTCAAGTAGTTGGAGAGAGCAATGAGGTCCCCTCTCAGCCTCCTCTTCTCCAGGCTGAACATCCCCAGCTCTCTCAGCTTCTCCTCAGAAGACCTGTTCTTCAGACCCCTCATCAGCCTAGTTGCCCTTCTCTGCACCCTCTCCAGCACCTCCATATCCTTCTTATACTGCAGTGCCCTAAACTGCACACAGTGCTCTAGGTGTGGCCTCACCAAGGCTGAGTATAGGGGCAGTATCACCTCCTGGGTAGTGACGGTCCCATAGTATTCATAGAAAATATAAGTTCTCAAATGTGAAGAGAGAACTAGAAGCCTCAAGACATGCATGTGCCTGAAAGCAATAGTATTTAGGGGAAAAATTAGACAGCTGTGGTTTTTTTCCCTGAGGAAGAAATCCTCCCTGAAGTCACTCAAAGATGAAAGGGGACAGCACCATAACCTTTGTGGACATCAGACATCTAAATATCTGGGAGTTAATCTATTAAATTTCAAATGGAGCACAATTATGTGATAATGTACAACATTTGATTCAGAAAAATAAAGCCATAAAATGAGACTACTTATAGTGAGAAATTAACAAAAGTGGAGAATACTTTTGCATTAAAGTGTTTCAATTAAAATAAGCTTGCCCCTACATGTTCAAGTCACACTTCAGTGGTTAGGTACCAGACCTCAGCCAGCTCTGAGGGCATACGGGACTCAACCCATGTTCTTCTTTCCTGTCAAAATTCCCTAGAGTTCGGGGTGTGCTGGGTCCCTGTCTCACTCTGGGCTGAGCAGGCACAGTGTGGGGCACACCAGTCTCTGCAGGCACTGTCAAGGCTGCCTGGGCCCTGGCTGGGCATTCCCTTGCCCTGGAGTCGTGTACCCCACCGCAGAGCAGATGTCAAAGCAAAGGAATTGGCACCTGCTTTTTTAAAGTAAAGAAGGTGAATGGAGTGCACTTGGTGCCATGGGGGTTCAGTAGGAAAGCTGGTGAGACTGCAGGGCAAGTTTCCAAAGTGAATTTACAGCCTTGTTTTGATACATAGAGAAGATAAAATCCAATGGAGGGGAGACAAGTCTGTAGCTAAGAAATCTGCATTTTCTGGGGTCCATCATGTCCTTTTGAAAAAAGGGCCTTTTTGTGTTTGGCTCAGTGGGTGTGATTGATTACTTGTCATACCACAACTCTCCCATCCATAAATTCTTCATCTCCTTGAGTTTGTCAGTGCCCTGCATACAGGGGTTTGGGGATTGCAAGCCTCTTGTTAATAGGAGGGAGAAAGGGATATAAATCAGTTTTACTACAGCAGCAGCAAAACCAAAAGGTACAGGTTCGCGTTGAAAGTCCCTTCATTTCACTGATCCATTACTCCTTTATATGGCACACTAAGGACTGCCAACATGCTTTACAAAATTAATTGAGGAAGAAACCATATATACTGGGGCAGCTCACTCTGACGCTGAAAATGGACACTTTTTCAGGCACAGGCAGAAGCTATTTAATGGTGTGGAGGTAAAAGAGCAGCTTTCTCTGTTGAAACAGTGAAGGGAATGGCAACATGCAGGGGGAACTGTGCAGGGCAGAATTAGCCAGGAGTGATAACTCACTTGTTCTTGCAAAAAAGAACTGAAGAATAACTGGGCCAAGTTTCTGCTTTATTTATATCACTTGAAATATTTGCATTTTCATGGAGGCCCTCAGAGCTACCATTTCTTTCCCAAGGGCAGCTCACCACCCTCTTCCAGACAAGTGCACCTTCACTCTCCCAGTTCTCTCACCTCAGTCTGTGCTGACGGAGATCTGCTGCAAAGTTCCTTCCTGGAAAGCCTATTGTTACCATTGTAAAGTCTTCATTGTTGTCCATGGCTAATGCATCAAGCCATGTCAAAGATGGCTTAGGAGAAATCTTTGTCTAAGCATTATTTGCTCTGAAAATGGTCCCATTTATTTTTAAGGTCAGCATGAAGATGTTACTACACAAAGAGAAGTGGTCTATGCTTTGCCAGGTGCTGACGTGACCCTGCTGTGCACCTTCCCAAAACAACATGCCACCTACATAATACAAACACAGTGGTCCAAGATCGATGACAACCAGCTGACCAGAATAGCTGTTTATCACCCTGTTTTTGGCACCCATTACTTCACCTTTCCTGAGGCTTCTTACAACTTTTCGGTGTCCTTCAGCACAACGAAGTGCTGTGGCTGGGATGCTACAGAGGCTTTGTGTTCCTCCGATCTAAACACCATGTCTGAATGCAATCAGTGGGCTCTGCAGCTGAAAAATGTTACCATCTCCCTCAGCGGGCAATACGAGTGCAGTTTTGCTACTTACCCATATGGGACAAAGGCTGCAAAAATTCAACTTATTATCAAGGAAGACGGTAAGTGATTACAAATGAGATGTTGCTTTTTTGTAACGAGCAATGGGGGGGAGTATCAGGATAGAGCACTATCTTTTGTTCAGTGATGGCGACTTGTGTGGGGTTTGCAATGGTGCTACTATCTATACAGTTTCCTATTTACCAGGCACTCTTTAATTCTTCTAGCTCATGATTAGGAAACTTGATTTGTTTGGAAGCGTATGAAATTACAAAGGGAAAAAAAGTGGTAAGATGGGCAGTTCCCACATTTTTGTTTAGGAGAAATGTGCTGCAGAAAAGACTGGACAAGGTATTAAGGATATGGTGGGACCAAGGAAGCTGAATCTCCAAACCATGCTGTGATGCTGCTATGGGCATGCAGCACTGGGCACCACAAAGAGAAAACACCTTTGTTTGAGACTGAGAGCTGGCATCTGCAGGGCATGGTGGGCGTTATCTCAATGGAAAAATGTGTGTTCCCACTGTCAAAAACAAACTTTAGCAAAGCAGGGAATCATTTAGGATCACAGGAACAGTGACTTAGCTGTTTCTGCCAGCTAAAAGGAAACTGAAAAGCAGCATGGCTGCTCTTGGTAGGCAAGCCTCAAGGGAGAGTATGAACTCCAAGAGGGATGTTTAAATTATTCTGGCAAAAGAACAAATGGGTTTAAATAGGATGTAAATGGATTTTACTACAAATTTTAAAACTGTGGCAGCCATCAGTGCAGCAACTTTAGGAACAGCTGTTTAATGCCAGCAGTGAGGGCAAAAGTCCAAACTGCTGTGAAGATGGAGTTGGGAAGGGATGCTGGGCAAGCTTGTTGTTGTGCACATGGGGGACTGGATTTGATAACCCCACAAACATCTTCCTGACCCAAGCATCTGTTAACAAGCCAAGAAGGATTAAAGTAAACGCCACAAACCTAGCACAGCTTCAATTCAGAGCTGGAAAGCCAACACACTTGCTCTGCTTGTGCCCAGGGTTGCAGATGCAGCACATGCCTAAGAGTCAGGAGCAGGGTCGTGAGCACAGATGATGTTAGAGGTAGCAGAGGGCAGCAACGTTCCCACCTCCTCTTTGGCCTGCATTGTGAGGCCAGGCTGGTGGCAGGAGGGACATTGTTCCCCGTGCTGGATGACATTGGTCCTGCAGCAGGAGGGTGTTCTGTGCAAGCCTCACACATGGCAACATTTAAGCCCAGCTGCTGCCTTGCTGCCTGATGGCCCCTGCATGGTGGTGGCTCCAAGCGCTTTGGTGCTGTTATCCCAGAGGCACAACTCAGGGACAACCCAGCAGCCCTTCCCTGCCCTGGTGAACTTACAAAAGCAAAATGAAAGCCAGGATCTCTGTGCAACCCATACAAGATGGATGTGTTTGAACAGTATATGCTGGATAACTGTGCCAAGGATGAAGCTGCCACTTTACCTGCTGCACAGGGGTGTGCTACAGTAGGCTTCCCTTGAGGAATTTTCCTGCTTTTCACAGGGCAGAGGGGCTGGATCAAGTGGAGAGCAATGAGGTACACACAGAGCCGGTAACCATGTGAAACCCTCCATGCTTCTGTTCTTCATGCAATTTTTCTCTGTCTCTTCCTTAATAGAGCAACAGTGCTAATCAGGCATTGCTCCTTTTGCTGATGCCCTTGGGTGATACTGCCACGTTCAATGTCATTATTGCTGTATACAGGTTAAACGTGGGCAGCTCTTGCTCATTTCAGCATCACTGTGGGTTTTTTTCAGCAACTGCATGATGTGTCAAGCTGTGCTACTGATAACTGCTTGCTAGAGAGAACAAAAAATAATTCCATTTGCAACATTCGTCTTGTAGATTAGTATTTTAAGGTAACCAGATCTTTTGCAATGAACCACTTTAGCACAAAAGAGGGCGAAATACCTTAATCCATCCTATGAGTAGGATGGAGAAGAGTGCTAGTCATTAATGGAGTACAGCTCCCAACTACATCAAGGTGAAGTGAATCTAGATGGATTCAGCTTGTAGGTACTGCAAAAATCCCGCAGAGCAGCAGGCCTACATAGGACTGGCAACATAGGCAACCTTAGCCAACAGGCTGTTAACAGAGATGGGGACCAAAGATAAGGGGAAAATAAGCTGCTGGGAGATGTGACTGTGAGAACCGCCAGAGGCTGCTTGCAGATTGAGCTCCTGGGGTGGCTACTCATCTTCATCCTTCTCGTGCCCTCTGTGACACTTTTGCATGGTAGCTTGTCCCAGCAAAGTCTCCTATGCAGTTTTCTTCCTGAGCAGGCTAATAGATTTGCTTCTTTTGGCCTTTTTTTGTCCTTTCCACACTCTCCAGAAAGCTTGTGTACTCCTTGATAGCTGGCTCCTCAGCTGTTTTTTTTGATGGACAGTGGAGGTGAGCTGCTTCTGCTGCTGGGTCTTCTGGGCATTACCCTGGGCACTGCCTTTCTTTGTGTCCCTGTGGCACAGGCTGCATGGTGATACTGTCACTTTGTGCTTGGGTGCCAGACATAAAGGAAGTTACAGTCACCAGAAAGTCCCCACTGCCAAATAATGTAACAGTCTGAGACAGCTAGGTACTCTACCTCACCTCAAGATAAAAAATAAATAAAACATGTAGCAATTCTGTCCCACCATGCAAGCCAGACCTATCTAGGGGAGCAAAATTCAAGAGTTTCCCCATGGTGTGGGCTCATGCCATGTCAGAAGGCAGGCTGCAGCAGGAAGACACTCACCAAGGAACTCGTAGCATCTCCTGGCCATCACTGTTGCTCTTCTTATTTAAATGCACCCATGCACACAGAGCTGGTATTTGGACCACAGCTGGGCTCTGTTCAGTGTGTTGCTCTGCCTTTCCACAGGTGGGCTGGAACCCTGGGCTGGACATGGGTAAGGGAGGAGATGCTGAAAAGCTTTTTTAAATGGATGACAAAGGAAAACCTGACAGGTTGTCTGCTTCTGGTAGTGGGCAGATTGGAGAATAACAAAAGGAGCACTTAACCTGGAAAACAGAATTAATGTTAACCTGCCTTACTTGCTGAACACATTGCTTAAAGAAAAGAAGGTCTGCAGATATCTTCAGGGAAAAGGAAATGCAGGTGCAGAAAATTGATGTGAAGGTTTATTGCTGCAGAAAAAAAAAATAAAATAAATAAAATAAAATTTGAAGCTTCCAATTATTCTGAGCTCCAAAAGGAGGCATCTTGATCCTGCAGTTAAGCAAAGGTTTTTATGAACTGCCCAATAATTCAGGTAAAACCGTGAATGAAAGTCATGAAACTGCATCTGGAATCAGATGCAGGCCTTTCACTTAACAAATGTGTCTGTGGGTAATTGTTGAAAATTACACTTCTCTTCCAATCAAAAAAGTGCCAGTTCCTTGAACAGAAGACTAGTCATCATTGGTTTTTAAAGCATAATAAACACAATGTTTCTGATTTTCCTTTTTGGGTTTTTTTTGGTTATTGTTGTTGCAATGGCAAAAGAGGAGCAGCACTATGTGAAGGAAGTACAGCTAAACCAGACTTTAGAAATTCCGTGCATTGAGGACACCACTTCAGAAAATTTGTCCGATTATCCTTTGAAATGGCTAGTGGTAAGTATTTTTCCTCTCAGGTATAAATTTCAGGGGGAACCACAGGGTATTTTTGCAGATTGAAATAGAAATGGTAGTCTTTACTGCTCTCACAGAATCTGCTAAACAAAAGGTATCAGTTGTGTTGGACTGTAATAATAAAGGGGAAAAGTAGAAACACGGTTTTGCAACACAGACTCCACAAAAAATAGCTGTTAAAGAAACAAAGAGGGAAAATTCCATCTTAATTGCTTTTAATTTTTTCAGAAGTACATGAAGAGCAGATTCCTGGAAAACAGCAAAGAACTTAGCAAATATAACAGAATTAAAATATTCCTTGCACTGGATTTTTCAGGGATTTTTACTGCAGTGAAACTTCAGTATCTCTAAAAAATACATGGCTATGGCATAGAGTATTGAGATATCAGACTCTTGAAAACAGAAGGGGGAAAAAAAATAGTTAAAAAAAAAAAAAAAAGGAGGCTGACTGTAATAGTTTTGTTTCAGTTAACCTCAGTGTCACAGATTTGCTCCAAAGATGTGTGAACCCAGTTAGGTAGCTAACCACACAGAAACTATTTTTAAGCAATTTGCTGTGAGATACAAAGCTCATTATAGTTTTGTACTGCATGTTACTTTCTGGAGAAATATTTGTATGCATGTTTCAATGTAACCTTTTAACATTAATTTCAGTATGTAGAGATAAGTATTAGCCAGCAGTGGCTTTGAGCTTTGCCTGTTGATTTTCATCTATTGTCACTGAGGAGTTGTAATGGTTGTGGGTTTTCTTAAAGGTCATTTTCAAGTCTTTTAGGTTTTTCAGTCTTTTGTCCCAGCTTATCATCTATTTAGATCTCCCCTTTGTAGTACATTTCTAATATTAAAATTCTTAAAATGTTTGTAAGGAACATCCTTGTCCCTACTAGTTTTTAGTGGTGTTAGTTCACTCTACAAGCAGGAGAAGAAGGGAAAGAAAACAAAGGTCAACACAATACTGTATGTGGGTCACCATGCATCATTCATAGTACAGCTTGCAAATATGTACCAGGGCACAGATGGCCAAGATGTGCCAGCTGCACCTATATCTAAGCGTGGCTGGCACACAGGCATTAAGAGGAGATTACTTTTAACTGTTATTGTTGAGTTCTTACTATTTAAAATCTAAAAAAGCAATTATTTTCTTGGAATTTCAGTCCTATTTAATATGCATGGCATTTTCAGCATAACTTAAAGATTGCTGCAGTGGGAAAGCAGCTCTGTTGCCCTCTCTGAAAGCCACAGAGACCAGGACTCACAAGTCACAGCTATTTACTCCATAGTTTATTGGTAAGATGGTGACCAACCATTGGTGTTGAAGTTCTGGGAGAGAAAATATTTGGAAAAAAATAGATGTTGCAAATGTTCACTTATTACTATGCAATGCTAGGGGTGCAAAGGAGTATTTTCATAGTGAGAGTAGAGCTGGTCTACAAATTATTCTGTTTTATTTTGGGGGGGGTCTGGTCTTCACCCAATGTGTGAGTTACTCTTTTCACAGGAGGAAAATGGCAGGACAGAGGAACTTGTGACCAAGGAGCCCTCCTGTCCTGCAGTGTACAGGAATGACAGTGTGCTGCATGGGCAAAGAGTCCACCTGGGTTTGAAAAACACTCTAATGATTTTCCCCACCAAAATCACGGATGATGGCAGGGTGTTTTCCTGCCATGTAGTGTACCACTCAGAGAGAGTCCAGAAGAGCAGAACCACAGTGAGAGTATTCGGTAAGGGACTTATGCCAAGTACCTGCTTAATTGCACTTGGAAAGGTAATATGCCTGTCTGGTTATGAAGGCAATAGCTTTTGAAATACACTGGAGGTTTTTATATATACATATTTACTTCTTTTTTTTCTTTTTTTTTTTTTTAACTAAAATGAGTTAAAATATTAGTAAATAACCCCCATAGCTCTTAGGAAGAATTTGAGACCATTAGTTCAATTTCTGACACCAACAATAGATCTGTTGTGCATATATCAACACCACTGGCATGCACATTGCCCCTATCTCACCCAAATATGTACATTCATCTTGGCACTTTACGGATTGCAGGTAAGCAGCTTGGTCATCAAAATCTTTGTGCCCCAAATGACCATAACAAAATGACCATGCTGCCTATGGTTAGGAAAAACACTAAAAATTTACTGAGCAGCTAAAGTAGTTTGGAAGCACTGTTGTTGCAAAATTGCATCCTCAAAGGCCATGGTGTTCAGCTGTGGCCAAAGGCTCCAGTTCTGAAAAAATGAGGTCCTGCCTGGGGGTCTCTAACTCGTCAGGCGTGGTAGGGCCTGTGTGCCGCAAACGTGTGTGTTGGCATTTCAGGCTGGAAGCCTTCCCCATCCTTAGTTGCTTGTTCTGTTCCCTTTCTAGTGGCTTAGGAACTACTCTACAATCTCTGAGCTACAGCGGAATCGGAAAAACGCTGCTCACTGAAATCTGGGCTGTATTTTCTGTTTCTAGAGCAGTGGGTCTGGAAAATGTATTTCCAACGCTCCTAAAAGGAATTGTTGTTAAACAGTGGGTCTGTCAACAGTCCCTTTACTGCAGCTGCTTGCCCAGGGAAGCCTGCAGCTCATGCACAGCATGACCACACAAAGCTGACGTTTTGAATGCAAAGAAAGGCTCAGTAGGGAGCAGAAAAAAACCAAAACAAAACAGGGAAAACCTGTCTCTAGGGGCTGCTGGTCCCTGATGCAAGAGAAATAAAAATAGAAGTTAACAACCTGAAATTTTCTCTTATATTTGCATGATTCAGATATGAGTCTTTTAAAAATCAACATTTGTCAAATAGTTACAGTGTTACCTGGGTAATAGTTCTAGTATACTAACTTACTTGAACTCTCCCTCCACTCCATCCCTGCTGGTGATCTCGCCTTGGTCTGTCTATCTGTCAGCCTAAGGGGTTATTTTATTTGGCTTATTCTCTGAATTACTGTCTCACATGTGGTTGACACAGCAGAGTATTAGTATAAGAGAGGAGAGAGGCAAACAAGGAATCAACCATGACCCTTGGTGGTGAACAGTCTGTGATGCTCCCAGGGAGTGCTAGCTGGCTTTGGACTGGGGTGCTGTGTCGTCAGCCTCTCTCACATGTGTCCCGAGGGCAGGGTTAAGCAGAAGGGCTTCCTGAGAGCTGTTTTTTGGTGGGTCCTGAGGAAGGTCTATCAGACCTCAGGCCAACAGAATCCAGATCTTGGAGGAAGTGCATTTTTGTGTGCTTAGCCCTTTCATGTCCAGAATTTTGCAGGTAAAATAACTGTTTCACATGCTATGTCAGCTTTCTTGTTACCATTTTCTGAAGTTATGCTGCTTATGATTGCATCATACTGGCTTTTCTCCATTTAGCTTTTTTGTGCTGCAGCAGGAGGGGAAACCAAGAGCCAATGGCCCAGAGCCACCCCTCCACACAACCATGCACTGGCAGGGCAGGAGCTGGCAGAGAACAGGTAGAGACAATGGCCAGAACAATCCAACAATGTCCACTTGGCATTTGGGGACAGCCACTTCAGATGAGAGTACCTCTCTTGTTCCTTATGCTAAAGCTGACCAGGGAATGAAGCAATGAACATTTATATCCTAGCAGGTAGACCCAGTCTCAAATGGCCATTGCAGGATCTAAAGCATGGTGATAGAACTATACAATGTCAACACTACATTATACTGGTTATATCTGTCATTCTGGCCATTAGAAAGGGCATAGCTAGAGAACCAAGGCCAAATGAAACCTGGGAAGTTGTGGATGCCTGGGAAGTGTTCAAGGCCTGATTGGACAGGACTTTGAGCAACCTGATCTAGTGGGAGGTGTCCCTGTCCATGAATGGGGGTTGGAAACAGGCGATCTTTAAGGTCTTCTCCAACCCAAACCAATACTATGATTCTGTGAAGATTTTCCCTTCTCAACAAGCCAGCAGTGCTCCTGTCACCCAAACACTCATGCACTTGAACCCCATGGGCTGAGTTGTATGAAAGCAAGGCAGGGAGGGCAGGCAGCTAATGCACCACTGTGCTGTAATGGGTAGGAGAGGGAAGAGGAGGACGAGAAGGAGAAAGAGAGGAAGTTACTGTTACCTGGGAAAAACTCCTTGTGCAGGATTCCTCCAACAAACACTTTAGGGCTAGACTGAGCAGAGACAGCCCAAGTCTGTGGGGTGGCTGTGGTGCTTCCGTACAGATGCTTGAGGTGGCCACAGGGTGAGTGAGAGCTGGGCAGGAGAGGATGGGCAAAGCATGAACAAGTATCCCAGTGAAGTTGAGAGTATTGATAGGCTGAGTAAAAACAGGCATCCCGTCAAGAGACCGTTTTTTAAGAGGGAACTTTTGGACTGAAATACTTTAAAATATTTCTTTCCTAGAACAGAATTATTTTAGATACAAGTTTCTGAGAAAATATATAGCTTTTTCACATCTAACTTTGTCAAATATTGATTTCACCTCTTGTAAGAGGAAAAGAGCAGCAGCAGGAACTACTATACTAAACACTGAATTTCTGCTAGACCCAAAACATCGGTAAATATCCTAGCAAGACGAATGTCAAACTGTTAACAGGGGCTGAGTTGTTAAATGGAAAAGATGTATTGGATCATTTGAAGCTGTGTTTGAGAGCTGCGTGCCAGAGTAGTTACCCAGCAAAAGCATGCCTTCTGAGAAAGCAGAAGGTAACATCTGACACAGTTGTGGAAAAAGATACTCATTTTCATCAAAAAACAACAGGAAGAATGGGGACTAGACTAGATGTTATTTGGTCTCCCAGCAAACTCTTAGCTGAGATTAGATGATCCAGTTTAACAGATGTTTTCTTACATATGAAAATGTATGGTTGTCTTCTGCCAGCCCACTACCATCTATACACTTTTGGCAAAGCAGAAACAAGAACAAAATCTTAAGACATTTTGATAGAAAGAATACACAAAAAAACAAACAAACAAATCAACCAACCAACCAAAAAAAAAACCCCAAAATTCAGAAGGAAAAAAAAAAGTACCAAAAAGTTCAGAAAACCATAAGGCCATGATAATTAAATATAGGTCACTTCAAGGCATAATCCATCTGTAACACTAGAGCTGACCCTATATCCATTTACAGGGTTATGGTGGGGGGGGAGTTGAAGTAAGGAAAGGAAAGGAATTTATCTTAATGGTAGAGATTAAAGTGTGATTTAGCTCGGAACAATAAAGTATTACAGATCTTTTGAGTAATTGAGGGGCTGTCCTTGTGTCCAGCCCAGTTTTAAGGCTCAGAAGCACAACGTACCCAAGGTTTTTGAGAATTGCTAACTATTAGGACAGTTTCAACAGTCCTTACTTAAAACGTCATTTAATGCTACCACAAACCAGTGATCCCAATGGCTGATTTAGAAATACCAACTTAGAAGGGCTTATGGTACTTGATAGCTTTTATCTATGGAGTTGGCTGCACTTAGAACCAAAATGCTGTGAAAACAAAAGAAAACACTTCTTGCATTTCTTGTGGATGTGGTCATCAGAGACACACCACTCTGATGTGAAGGTGAGCTCTGGTCTTTCTGGCAAGGCAGGAAACATTTGTGGTGTGACACTGTCACACATCTGCTCAGGCAACAGCATGTCAATAGCTGGTACCCAAAATCAATCAATGTTTTAGGCAATGGCTGAAACCTTTGCAGATTACTTAGACTGGCAAACACCTGGAGGAATCAACAGTTAGAGTGTTTTATTTCAACATTCCCTGGAAGGGTAGCTCTGCTATTGGAGCCACAACTATGGGACAGTTTCAGCTTGTTTTTCCAGCAAAACCGCCCAAGAATAGTTTAGATAAACAGTGGATCTTGTGGTAGCAGCTGCTGATAGATGCTTGTAAACCACTTCCTTGTCCTCAAATAGAAGCTGTGAAAGTTTTTATTTTGCTAGCTGTGTGGATGGATGTAGGATCTAATTTCCACCCTTTTTACGAAACAGGGCTATTAAGTCTTATTAGAAACTGTTACTGTGACCTTCAGTGTCCATTTCAGTAATACATTTCTGTTTGCTTTCCAGCCTACCCTGAGATCTCTGTCAGCTTGCAGGAGGGCTCAGCTGGCACCACACAGAAGGTGAGCAATTTTGAAGCAAACACTAATAATACTTGTGACAGCCACAGTGACACCCCAGCAGAGCCAGGCAAGCTAAGCTGCTTCAGACCTACATAGGACCTCCAAAATGACTGAACTCACAGAGTGACGAGCAGGTTGATGAGCTAATGGCAGCCATTTGTGCCCTTTCTTCTGAGCAATTTCTATCCCGGCAGCAGTAAGCTGGTTCAGCAGCTACAAACTGAAGCTAACTAAGGGCTTCTCCCTGGTGTGCACAAAATCCAGCCTTATGTTAGCTCTAGGGAAGACTCCAGGACAGGATCAGAAGAAGGACTTTAAGGCACTAGGATGATCGGTTAAAGGATTGGTGCACAGGTAGTGGTTTCCTCGTTCCCTTCAGTGGCAGAGAAAATTACATTGAACAGTGAGAAAAATAGGAAGATACAGCTGCTTAACCTGTGGCTCAGGGGCTGGTGCCACAACAAGAATTTTGGTTTCTTTGATAATGGGAACATTTATATGACACCAGGCCTACCGAGGACAGACAGTTCAGTTGTCTCCAAAGGGGAGAAGGATTCTTGCATGGGACTCGGCAGGGCTTATTGATCAGGCTTTAAAGTAGGTTGGAAGGGGTCTGGGGGTAAAGCCAGGACCACTAGAAATGGGCCTAGGGGTGGTGTGCCCATGTCAAGGAGGAAGTTAATAACCCAGCTCAAGTGCATTTACACTAATGCACGCAGCATGGGAAACAAACAGGAAGAGCTGGAAGCCTTTGTCCAATAAGATAACTATGATCTAATTGCCATTACAGAAACATAGTGGGACAGAACCCAGGACTGGAATGCTTCAATAGATGGCTACAAGCTCTTCAGAAAGGGTAGGCAAGAAAAGAGAGGAGGTGGGGTGGCTCTATACATCACAGAGTGCTTTGATTGTATAGAGCTCAGTGATAGTGATGACAGTGCGGAGTGTTTACGGGTAAAGATGAGGGGGAAGGCAAATAAGGTGGATATCCGGTTGGGAGTCTGCCACAGGCCACCCAACCAGGATGAGGAGGCAGATGACACTTTTTCAAGCAGCTGGCAAAAGTCTCAAAATCGCCAGCCCTGGTTCTGGTGGGGGTCTTTAACCTACCAGACATCTGCTGGAACAATAACTCAGCCACAAGCAGGCAGGCTAGAAGATTCCTTGAGTGTATGGAACAGAACTTCCTGACACAGCTGGTAAGTGAGCCTACCAGGGAAGGTGTCTTACTGGACCTGCTGTTCACTAACAGGGAGGGAGTGGTGGGAGATGTGGACGTCAGAGGCTGTCTTGGGCTTAGCGACCATTGAATAGTTACATTCTCAATACTTAGTGAAATAAGGAGAGGGGTCACCAAAACCTTTGCTATGGACTTCCAGAGGGCAGACTTCAACCTGTTTAGAACACTGGTTAAGGGAGTCCCATGGGAGTCACTTCTGAGGGACAAAGGGATCCAGGAAGGCTGGATACTCTTCAAGAAGGAAGTTTTAAAAATGCAGGAGCAGCTGTCCCCATGGTCGGGAAAGACGACCAGTCTGGCTGAACAGGGAGCTTTTGCTGGGACTCAGGGAGAAAAGGAGAGTTTACCACCTCTGGAAGGAAGGGCGGGCAACCCAAGACAAGTACAGGGAGCTTTTGAGGACATACAGAGAAAAAATTTGAAAGGCAAAAGCCCAGCTGGAGCTCAACCTGGCCACTACCATCAAGAACAATTTAAAAAGATTTTACAAATGCATCAACAGCAAAAAGAGAGCCAAGGAGAATCTCCAATCCTTATTGGATGAGAGGGGGAACATGGCAACCAAGGATGAAGAAAAGGCTGAAATACTTAATGCCTTCTTCACCTCCATCTTTACTAGTCAGACGAGCTGCCCTCAGGTTGTTCAACCTGAGAAGGAACATAAGATTGAAGAATCTTATAAGCAGAACAAGCAGAACAACCCCATCATAATTCATGAAGATGCAGTCAGAGAGCTGTTGCAGCACTGAGACACTCAAAAGTCTATGGGGCCAGATGGGATTCACCCGAGAATACTGAGAGAGCTGGCACAGGAGATTGACAAGCCCCTCTCTATCATATATCAACAGTTCTGGTTAACAGGGGAGGTCCTAGATGACTGGAGGCTTGCCAGCATGGTGCCCATCTACAAGAAGGGCCCAAAGGAAGATCCTGGGAATTACAGGCCAGTCAGTCTGACCTCAGTACCAGGAAAAACCATGGAGAGGCTCATCTTGAGTGAATTCACATGGCAAGTGCAGGACAGACATAGGATCTGGGCCAGCTAGCATGGGTTCAGGAAAGGCAGGTCCTGCTTGACCAACTTGATCTCCTTCTATGATCAGGTGACCCAGCTGGTGGATGAGGGAAGAGCTGTGGATGTTGTCTATTTAGACACAGTCTCCCACAGCATTCTCTTGGAGAAACTGATTGCACATGGCGTAGATAGGTACACTCTCTGCTGGGTTAAAAACTGACTGGCCAAGCCCAGAGAGTTGTAGTGAATGGGGTTGGATTCAGCTGGAGGCAGGTCACCAGTGGTGTCCCCCAGGTCTCATTTTTGGGTTCAGTCCTGTTCAACATCTTTATTAATGACCTAGATGAGGAGATTGAATGCTTCCTAAGTAAGTTTGCAGATGACACTAAGCTGGGAGGAAGTGTCAACTTGCTTGAGGGTAGAAAGGCTCTTCAGAGAGACCTGGACAGATTGGACCAATGGGCTGAGGCCAACTGTATGAGGCTTAACAAGACCAAGTGCTGGGTCTTGCATTTGGGTCACAACAACCCCATGCAAAGCTACAGGCTTGGGGATGAGTGGTTGGAAAGCTCCATGGTGGCGAAGGACCTGGGGGTGCTGGTTGACAGCCAACTTAACATGAGCCAGCAGTGTGCCCAGGTGGCCAAGAAGGCCAACAGCATCCTGGCCTGCATCAGGAATAGTGAGGCCAGCAGGAGTAGAGACGTAATTGTGCCCCTGTACTCAGCACTGCTGAGGCCACACCTCGAGCACTGTGTGCGGTTCTGGGCCCCTCACTTCAGGAAGAATGTAGAGTTGCTGGAGCGTGTCCAGAGGAGAGCTACCAAACTGGTGAAAGGTCTGGAGAATAACCTCTGAGGAGAGGCTGAGGGAACTGGGATTGTTTAGTTTAGAGAAGAGGAGGCTGAGGAGAGACCTTATTGCTCTCTACAACTACCTGAAAAGAAGTTGTAGGGAGGCAGGAGCTGGCCTCTTCTGTCAGGTGAATAATGACAGGTCCAGAGGAAATGGCCTAAAGCTGAGCCAGGGGAGGTTTAGATTGGATATTAGAAAGAATTTATTTACTGAAAGAGTGATTAGGCAGTGGAACAGACTGCCCAGGGAGGTAGTGGAGTCACCGTCTCTGGAAGTGTTTAAGAGAAATATAGATATAATGCTTAGTAGCATGATTTAAGCACTGATTGGGTAAATTAAGTTATGGTAGGGGGATTTAGGTTATGGTTGGACTAAATGATCTTCTGAGATGATTCTGTCCAGGGTTAGGACTCTAGCATTAAAGTTTAAGGTTTAAGGGTCTAGGCGTAAGCATCTAGATCAAATGTTCTAAGGTTAAGGGTCTAGGGTTAAGGGTATACTGTTATAGGCCTGTGGTTAAGCGTAGAGGGTAAATGATCTAGCTGATGTGGTGGTGTTAGGTCATAGGCTGGACTTCATGATCTCAAAGGTCTTTTCCAGCCTTGGAAATTCTGTGATCAAGAGGTTGTGAGGAGCTGATGATGTTGCAGAGGGCTGCCATGATCCCTTTCCTTTCCCATCTGCCAGCATCTTCCCCATCTCCTTCCCCTATCACCCAGCAGCTTTGAGATGTCCTCTCCATACTGCTTAAAATCCCCCTCTGAAGGAGGTCACCCACTGCCCAGGATGCTGCTTTGAGGGGCCAGGCAGTGGCAGCCCCTGCCTGCCACACAGCTCCCCTGGGAACAGGGAGGAGCAGGTGCTGTAGGGGCAGTGAGCAAGGCACTGACATAGACTACTGTGTCAATGGAAAGGTGATGATTGTGCCATGCTGCAAGCAGAACCCTGCTGGAGCAATCAGATGCTGATGGAGTGACTGGACCAAGGTCTGAGGGCTCCTATTCAGAGCTGAGTTACACGTGTTTGAGGGTCTCTGCTTGGCAATGGCAAAACCTAAAGGTCTGCTGTACAACATATACTTGATATGAAATAAACTTGTGGTCCGTATGACTGACCAGCAAGACACCCTGGCAATGAGATACGGCATTCTACTTCCTGTTGCATTCATCCATCCAGCTTGAAGCTTTTGATCTGTGAGCATCCCAAATTCAGAAAGTTTTCCTTAGAAACAGCACTTGTAGGCAGACTAAACCTTGTATTACTCATAACCACCTGCTTCAGACAAATCACAATTTAGTTCATTCTGCAAAACTGGTATAATTTTCCTGGAAATCTATTTCTGGGTATGGTGTTGGACATTGCGGGCTTTTATTTGCACTGTCCTGTTGAGCAGAGTAAGGTGTGCTATTATCATGACACTCAGCAACAAAAGTTATTCCAAGAGCCTCTTTCCGTTCTTCACCTCCAAACAAACACTGACTACTGTCCTTATCTTTTCTGCCCTTTCTTGCAGACCTTAAATATACTTTAGATGTCAGATTTGCATTTCTTCTTAGGAAGCATTTATAAAAATATTAGAAACTAGAAGTGCCTGAAAAATGAGGGAATAATGAAGAGAAAAGAAAGGAAAGCAATTACACTACTAGTTCAGAGGTTACTTACCATGGCAAAAAAAGAGTCTCAGCTGAGTAATTTCAGTCTTCACACTGAATGATTGACTTCTGCTGGCTGCAATGCAACAAACTTGCTTTCAACTAAATATGAGAACCACTTTCTTCAAAAGTGGGAGCAAGAGGACTTTGTGTTGTATCTGTAGTACATGCTTTTTTCACTTTTCTTTTTTCTTTGTTTAAATGGGCAAGGCAATTTCTCTTAATGCCATAAACTGCTAAGTACATGAAATTTGGAACATTCAGGCAGCATGAGGATGAGACCTCCCACTCTGCTAGTGCCCAACCCTTCATCCACCCTTGAGTTTGAGGTCCCTTCCATCTATTGCTTGATGAGAAACTGAATTGAGCACAAACAGATATTTTGGAGCAACTGGTATACTGCCAGGACTACTGTATCTGAAGTATGCAATCCCTTGTAACTTTTGGAAACCTCATATGTCTTGTGCCCTCTGCAAAGGTATCTAATTTTGTTTATTCAACATATAATTGTGCTGGGCAGTCTTCTTAGTGGTATTTGTCTCTTTATCTGCCTAACAAAGGAAGGATTTACAAGGCAATCAGAAGGTGTCTCATTCTTCCCGCATACACTGTGTCCATTCCTAGTTCTAGTGTATCTTCATGTGGATGTTTGTCACTGAGGCATTGGGCTGGGAGTCACTCTACATCTCTCCAACCACAGCACAGGACTGGAGAGTGCTGGAGCCCCGTAAGCCCTAACCCAGCCCAAGGTGATGGGGTTGTCCCTGGGCTCCCATTCAACAGTGTCTGCAACCAGAAAAATGGCAGGGGGGTGGAAAGAAACACAATAAAGGGGAAGCAAGTGCTTCCTTCCCGAGCAAGATAGTGAGTAAACAAGCTCTGTTCAGAAGGGATTTTGGAAGTAGGCAGCCGGCTGAGAAGTGACAGAGTCTAATGACTGGCTTTTTCTGCCCCACAGCCTAATGTGAGCTGTGTCGTGAGGAAGGCATTTCCCAAGCCAAGCCTCGTGTGGTATATGGATGGAGTGAGCCTGATGGAGGAGCCTGGAGGTAACACAACCTGTCCATAGGGCGATGACACAGCCGTAGAAGAGTGTCCCAAGAAAAGTGATGTTTACTCCTCTGCTCCTGGCACAGGGAGCCTGTTGATAACTGCCTAAGTGAAGGGGAGAGTGACCTCCTCAAAGGGATTAGCTGTAAACAGCCAGTGCTGCAAACAATGGTTTGGCATAACCTCACTGTTCTTGCAAAATCTTTGATAGTGTCTCAGCAAAGAAACCTGCAGCTATTTCAGCTTGCTTTTCAGTACCAATATTTTGCATAGCTCTCATTTATAGTTTGGAGTGTAATAAGAAAGTCTTGCAGCTTTTCTTTTTTGTCTTTCCTCAAGAAATTTCTGTTGAACAAGACTACTTGCAAGACAGCGAAGGTTTCTATCAGCTGACATCAATGCTAATGCTGCAAGGGACCCACCAGACACATAAGACATTCTCCTGTGTGTGTCTTTTTTCCTTCCTTGGGAATGAAACATGGAATATTTCATCAGAAATACTTGTTTCCTTTGGTACGTTTTTCACAGATAAGACACATCTGAAATGTAAACTATTAAGAACACTGAACACATGTATTCTCTGTTATTTAAAATACTGAATGCCAAGAATATGGAAGCTTTATTGTACAAGTTCACCACACAGCTTGAACTTTCTGACAGGTTTTTTAGCATAGGTCTTTGCCCAAGCGTCTAAATGAACTAAGAAACTCCTGCAGAAACATAAGATGCTTGTTGTTTGTTTCAGTAGTATCTTGCTGCACTTCCCACACCCAAAAATACACTAGCTTAGCCACATGGCACCAGTGAGTTGTTATAATCATGTGTTTCTCACAGAGCACTCCTGGCAGTAAGTCTGTGTGTAATTCAGCTCTCTGGAAAATCAAACCCTCGGAGTCAGGACTATGTTGTACATCTTCACATTTTCAATGAAACCTGCAAAAGGCACTGAAAACAGTTGAACCATTTTGGACATTGGAGAAACTACCCTACAACTTGTACTATAAGAAATAGCTACACAATTAGGGAAGTGTCAAGAAAGACTGTCTTAAGGAGTTGGTGAAAGCAGGAGACACGGCAGTGCAGACATTTATGGCACTTCTGAGGATGCAGAGTGGCTGGCAAGAAGGGCAGACAGATTTCTTTCAGCACCCTCTTGTGCATGCCTCCTCTTCAGGTGCAAGTTCATGGTTACACCCATTTTTTTTGGTATTGTGTATGTGCCTTGTTGCACAGATAATGCAACTGAAAGGCTGGCCCCTTAGCAGCCTCCACGGGTACATCACATGCCAGGGTGACTACTGTAGTCGGCTGTGTTCACTTGTGGCTATGGATACACTTATCCTTATGTTTTGCCACAAAGAAAGACTGCATCAAAAGCCAGAGCTCGCTCCTCTGGAACTATAGCTTTGGAGGAAAGAGAGATAAATGGTATTTTTTTCTCCAAAATGGTTAATTTCACTCAATTTACAGTTTTGTAGAAACATATTCAAATTGGACAGTTGTCAATTAAAGTAGTATATGTTCTTGCCTGCAGGGTATGCTAACACTAGGTTACATCCACTCTGTATAAAAATATTAATGTATTTAGATGTGGCAGAAAGGAAATAATTAAATTAATTCCATCTGTGTTCTGTGGAGATGCCATATTAATGCCCAGCATGACAAAAACCCCAAACTAAATTTTCAGCCTTTATAACAAAAGCCTAACTACTTTCAAGAACTGCTTTAATCTTCCTTTCTTTTTTATCCTTCACAGACAATAAGGCTAACAAAGTCTCATCTCAAGCTTTTACCACCATGGCTTCAGAAGGTAGACTAAATTAGAGAACAAAATAACTTGGGCTATGTGTCTATAAATTCCTAAAGCTGTTAGAATAATGGTTTTGCAAACTTGTTTCTGGATGGGTAATAAGGTGCCCCTTTCTGCAGCTATGACTTCAGAGAAAATACAACCATTATTTTGGTGATGTAATCTATCATAATTAATCCCAATCATAATTAAACTCCAGCCTTGAGGGGTGCTTAATGTTATTTCAGCTGGCATTTGAATATAGCTTTTTCAGCACTGAACTGATAATTAAAAATAACAGCCCTACTAATGGTTCTACCTTCTGTTTAAGTACACAGCCAAGTTCCTCAATGCTTTTGCCTAATTAAAGAACTGATGAGATGATTCTTAATTTGTGTAAATTTGTTAAATTCACACTCTGCCCCTGCAAGTCTGCCTTGTTACCAGCTTATTGGAGAGAGATAAATTGTTCCCTCCACACCTCAGCTGAAGTCCTTTGGAGATGCATTTCCCAGAGTGACATGCTCTGCTTTGCACGGGAGCCAGCTGCATTCCAGCAGTGGATTACATGAGTGTGTCAGAGGAACATTGTAGACAAACAGCATGCAAAGAAGTGTAGGTTTCAATGTAAGCTTGCTTCTGTGAGTGGTAGGCCCTGAGGGTTCAGCCAATATCCTACTTACACTAAGATCCTATCTGCAGAGGGTTGCTCCCCACCTGACATGCCTGACCAGATAGAGGTACTTTCTGGCTGCCTTCCCAGATATGTTTTTCTAATGGGGTGCACAAATCACCTCCTTCATGGAGCCCTTGGAGGGGATTTAATCCTTCCTCCTAATTTACTCAGGGAGTACTTTGTTTCAACTCCTGGGGGAAAAAAAAAAAAAAAAAGAAAAAAAAGAAAAAAAAAGAAAAAAAAGTGAGACATCTGTTACTCAGGATGCAACTCTTGCTTGGTCAGGACAATGTCTCTGCTGGGCTTGACTGGCTGGTTAACAGTCCTTTAATTACAGGGAATAACTCCTACTCCTCTTCTCTGAGCACTCAGTGAACTTTTTTCAGTGTAAATTGTCCCTGAAATTTCCTGTCAGAGTTGCTGTCTCCGAAGTGTCTCATGGATGGAGCTATGCAAGTGCCACCACCAGGTCATTTATGGTATTTCAACGTGCATGCTAATAAGGTGAATCTGTTTGTGTAGGACAAAACCATGTAACTCACTTCTGCTTTTTGAGTTGAGGTGCCAGGTGCTCCAAAACCTTTTTCCCCTATACCATTGTTTCCCTAGGGATTTCACAGCACCCTTAACTTAGTTGCTTTGTGTTTTTTGTTGGACCCCTTGGCTGAGTTACTGGTTGAAAGATTACTTGGAAATTCAGTGTGACGCACTCTCTCACTCTTGAACCTTTGGCTCACCCACTTTTCTAAAGCAGAATGAACACCTTTCTCACCCAAAGTAAAAGCGTCTCCTTCAATTTGTTTCAGACCTTGGAAATTCGGCACTTCCATCAGCTGTCATGACTACCTCAGGTAATGGGGGAAAAAAGTGCCTTCTTTATTGTCTAGTCAATATATGCAGGATCTCTCCTTGACCACTGCTTAAATACAAAGTACCCAGAACCAGAAGTGTACCTGGGAAAGGTCAGTGTGCTCTGGTGCTTATGGTACCCATGTGCTGCTAGATGGGAATTTTTGAGCTATGAAGTTACCCAAAAAGAGATGTGACACAAATCCTACTAGAATTGTCATGTTAGTACAACATGTAAAATATCATGCTGAATACCATTACTACAGATTTTTATAAAATGGAATAAAAACTCCCATAGAACTATGCATAAATTTGTCCCATTATGACAGAGAGGTGCATATGATAGAAAAGTTAAAACCACTGCTTTGCCTTGATCCAATAGTATCCCATCATTCTCATTCGTTAATGGTATAAGATAAATAACAGCACTCTACCTGAGTATGCCTATGGATAACTACATAAAACTAACTTCAGCAACTGAGAGGAAAATCCCAAAGTGTAGGTGATCCCCTGGGTTTATTTGGCCGTCACATATTGTCAGGACCATTTCTGGCAAGACGCTGGCTAGGCAGTGGAGTGCCACCATCAAATGCATTATCTGCCCCACAGTAGTTAAACTGAGGCCTGTGCATGAAACATAAACAAATAATGCACACAGATACCTCCTGTGGAAAGAACAGCATGAATCACATCTGCTGTCTCTGAGTGCTCTTTGAATTTGTGGGGTGTATTTTGAACATTCAACCCTAACTGCAACAACAGGATTCCTCCTGCAGAATCTGCATTTACCTAACAGCCACTGCAAGATCTTTGATCCAGACTGTTTAATGAGTTACTAATATTCTTTTAAAAAGACCCCATTGAATGAATGTGATACCATGTAATCTGTTTGTCTTTAGAGCACCAGTCAACATTTTTGTCCTCTCTGGATTTCACAAGACAAGAAGGCTGGCCTCCTACTTCCACGACACAAGGTAATAAAATAAACCAGAATGTTTTCTGTATTGCTTCAAGAATGTAGGAGAAAGATACATGCACACAATAATCATTGTAGCAAACACTTTAATGTCCACTGAAGCCCGTTTCCTAGAGCATTATACACTAGGAGGTCCATAGTTCAAAAATATATGATAAAATGCTCTTTTTATTTTATCCTTTTTAGTCCTTCATTCAAGATTTAGGCATTAATTTCAGAGAGTGAACAGACATGGAGTATATATTTTTACAATACTTAATCTTTGTATCTCTTAATTAAGTATCATACAAAAATATAATTACATTAAAGATAGCAAAAGTGTAAGCCAAATATTGGAGCATGGGAGTACAAATACAACTCACAGATGAAAAAATGTTTACAGCAGATGACTCAACTCACTTATTTCTTCTCCAAGCTGGTGACGCTGAGGCCACTGGAGGGCAGGGTACCTCACTTGGAAAGGTTTATCTCACTTCCCTGGGGAGAGGTACATGCACCAGCAGCTAGCATGGACTAAACAGCACAGCAGCAGCCTGAATCAAGAGGAAGTGAAGCTGTGAACCTCCTGCCTTTTGGTCCCAAAATAAAGAGTTGATGCTTGCCAGTCCCAGCAGAGTGCATTTTCTCGTAACACAGCCTGTCTGCAAACACTTTGTTCTTTAAAGTCTCTTTCCATTTTTGAAGCCCTGCTGTCTATCCCTGCAGGACTGGCTGGCTTTACGCAGCAGCTAGAAGGGCACTGGGGCTGCCCTCACTGGCAGCAAGGTGTGTGCTCACTGCCATGTGGCATGAATAAACACCAGTATGGCACATGCTCCCATTTTACACCCAAAGCTGCACATGCTAAATGGCAACATGGGCAGCTCAGGGAAGAAGGAGTCAAACACCATCTTGTCCCCCATAGAAGCAACAAAGCTTTGGCTCAGAAATGATCCACCACTGAGGCAGCACCTGGCAAGAGTGGATTTGGCCCTTGGTATTTGCAGCAGCCTCCTTCTCCTAAACAAACAAACAAACAAAATTATTGAAATAGCCTAACTTTCACAAGCTTGTGGGTTATTAAACATCCTCCTTAAGCAGTGTTATTCAATCCTGCAGCCTTCACTTGAAGTAAGCTACATTATGCTACAGCAATATTTACCCAGAGATGAGCAAGTAATGTGATGGGCAGTGTATGGGGCAACACTGGAGGAAGACACTGAAGACAAGGCTTCGTCCAGCTCCAGTAGAGTGCTGTTTGGAAGCTTAGTCACTCAGTGTAAAGCCACGGGGCATGAAGGAGCTAGATTGAGACATGCCAAGGCAGGAACACAGATTGATTTAGCAATGACACAAAAGCTTTCTACTTCTCACACTGTCTTCCCCATGCCCACAGTAGAGATACTCGACCATCCTTGCTGAGAATGGACAGCAAAGTACTTGTTCAAGTGGACTGAAAGCACTTCTGTCTCAACAGACAATTCCATGACAAAAGCTATAAATATACAGTGTGAACAGAGAGTATAATACATCTTCACTGGCTAAGGAGGTATGAGGTCAAAGTCACAGTGCAAGTCAGAGCTGAGCCATTTCTCTTCTGTAAATCACCCAGGAAACAACTGCCTTTCAGCCAGTGCCCCTGACATGTCGCAGTCGTGGTGTGCTGACCATGGGTTAGCACTTCTTTTCCCTGGCTCACTGCTGGTTCCTGCACTGTTGCCACCACCAGCTTCTTGAGCAGACCATTAGCGCTGCAGCTTAGCCAGGATGCTGAGTCCAAGCCTGCCATTGTAAAAAGGGGTTTGGTTCACTTCCTGGTATTTTGCAAATTTTTCGTGAAAAATCAAGACACAGCTGGGAATTTATATGAGGTAAGAACGCACAGACGAAGGCAGGAGAAGGAGGAGGGGAAACAAAACTAAGGCTATTAAATCCACAGCCTGGTTTTTGTCTAGCTTCCATGATAGCTCCATCTCTGAGCCCAGAGATGTTCAGACTTTGAGTGCTGGGTTACAGCTGCATTTCACCTTCTCAGGTTTGTTCAGATGGCTCAGTGATACTTTTCTAAAATGAGACAGATGTTAGGAAATATGTACTCCTTTCAGTAAATGTGAAATAGTCCATTTGGGAAAATAGAGGTCTACTTGCTAAGCACCATCTTTCTGTGTTTGAATGTCACATGAATAACTAGTTGAACTCTAAAATATATTTAACTTAAAATATATATATTTTTTATTTTTTTTTAAAGGAAAAGTATAAGTAAGTTGGGATTGGGCAGCAGGTATCACAGGAGTCTCTCTTGTACACTTACTTCCTAAAAACTTCTCTTTGCTAGTTGGGAAAAGGGTTCCGTCTTATTGGAGCTGGTGGTACCCAGTGTAAACTCTGATTTATGTATGTTTGTCCATCACTCTACTGACTTCAGGTCAAAACAACCCAGTGCATTCAGAAAACACTGAGTTTCAGTTGAAACTTAGCTGAAATAAAAATGTGTGCTTAAATGCCCCATATGTTCTCTCAAAGTTTATTCATCAATCTCATCAGATTCCTCTTGAGTTTCTAGGTTGTGATAAACACAGATCTGTGTGGTGCTTCTCAGAGGGAAGCCAGCAGCTCAAGAGCCGGATACAACTGTTTGATGTTGTCAGTCAGGAAACAGAAGAAAAAGGGAAAAATGCAAAAGCAAATTATATGATCCTCTGCAGCAGATTTTACAAGCATGTGTATTTTTTGGCAGGAGTGCTGATTTCTACTGCAGAGACAAAAAGCTCTACCAGCACCACAGCATTCAACGAGAATTTGACAACAGCAGGTAAGTAGTGGATGATGCGTTTCCTTTGCTTCAAAGGAAAGTAACAGGGAGTTAATGAAGCCAATTACATGTGCTGCAAAGTGCAAATGTGACACTAACTTAGCAAGTGTTAGGTTGCAAATCTGCAGTGAATTAGAGTTTCTTGCAAATGCACAGCAGCAGCTACTTGGCTCCAAGCGGTCCTAAGTTGCCATGCCTTTGTCAAGAACATTAGCCCTGTCATGCTTATTCTCAGTTGCTAGTTAACAGTCATCACTTTGCCATGCAAAAATTATTATTAAACATGGAAAAGTTGTGTCCAAGCAGAGGTCGAAGGCTGGGTGGTGTAATCTGTACCGGCTTTTCAGTACTTCATAGACACAACTCTTCTGCTGAGTTGCACTGAGTTAGAAGACTTCAGTCCTCCAAGCCATCATAGATTTGCAGCAGCAAAAGAATGAAAAAAATTATTAGACATATTTAATTTAATAATATTAAAATTGAAAGAGTTGTTAGGCAAATGTAGTGATCACTGAGGGTAGTTCATAGATGAAATAAATTACTGGAGACGTTAAATAGAAGCACAGAGTAGCAATCGAATAATGAGATAGCGTGGGGCAATAAAGGTTGGCTAATAGAACATTGAAATGTGGCCTCATTAAAGAACAATAAATCAATTAAAAAATCCCTAGGTGGACATTTTTTCACAGACTTTTTGCTTTAGAAAATCTCTGCTTAGCAGCAGAAAGCCAGAAGTTACTTTCCTTTTTTAACATCTTGGTTTGTCTTTGTGCTTTCCTAACAGGCAGAACCCATCAATGCACATTTGCATTTGTATGGTAGTCATCTTTTGGATGAAGTACAAATGTAGCAGCCACTTGCCGTTTTCTGAATATATTTTTGGCAGCACTCTGCTGCTTATTTACCCACATATTGCCTGCAGCCATGCATTTGGACAGAAACCTTGTGGCAATTCCTAATGCTTCACGGTCTTGCTCCTGCATGGCTTGCTGGTTGCAATTTTTGTGGAAAGTGTGCTGAATTGCACTAATGTTTGCAGGAGGTACCATGCCTTGCACCGCTCATCAGCTTCCCTACAGCCATGCCCACCTAACACCAGTTGAGAAACAGCCTTGAAGGGTTCTCAGTCCAGCAGCTGTAATTGAGGCCAATTTCAGAGTACACAGGAACCAATGCCAGTTCTACCATGCCAATCCTCATAGCATTAAACACCTAATAAGCAAGAAGAAAAGCAGAACTTAATTGAATTAATGTCCAAAAACCTCCATGAATTTTTAGTGACTGATTTTGGTAGGGATTTTTAATACATACACACATATATATGCATGTATGTATACTTCTCAGTTTCAGTCAGAACCAGCATCTCACAAGGAAGAGATTTTCCTGGTTCTGCCATTTACATCAATTAAACAGTGGAAATTTTTTCTGGGATATATAAATCAACAATTATACTAGAGACTTTCAGGCTTTGATTTGATTTTGCTTGTTGTTTGAATCAGAGAAAAGCAAAGGGTATAACACAGCCACAGCTGAGCCTCAGGAAACAATCACATATAGGCTTTTAAGATAATTGAAGGATATTACTTCTTTTTGTACAGATTTGAATAATTCCACCAGCAAATCCCCACAAAGCCTCAGGAACGCCGCGCACTCTTCTGAGAATACAACCTTGGCTCCTCGTAAGTGCCGTGGCAGCTCTGGAAATGCTGTGCCATTGTCTAGCTGCCTGTTTTAGCTATTATTTCAGAAGACGTGAACACAGAGATGTCTAGAAAAAAACAGGAATCTATCCTTAGGCAGTGCTGATCTTTAACATAGGTAGCTTAGCTGTATTAAGAAAGGCAAAATATCTGTCTACAAACAGATGCAAGATTATTTTTGTGGTTCAGACACAGCACTTGACAGAGGAGACTGAGGTTTCACTCAGTCATGGCAGAGACAGACTCTGTGTTGCTGCTAAGCCACTTAATATCTTTAGCTTTTTCATTACCATCAAAGAGGCAAATAGCTTATCCTTCTCCCAGACCGCTGTGCAGCTCAATGCTGGCTTGCTGGAAAATTTTAATGGGTGTTTTCCAGTAATCTTTCTGTCTTTCTTCTAATATTCCTTAATTTGATAAAAGCACATTTTTTTGTCTAACGTTGTGTGGTAGCCAAAAATGTAGGCATCTTACCAAGTGACTTTTGACACAGATTCTGGAATTTGATTTTCAGTCTTCAGAAGGGCGAATAATGGTGGCTTTAAAACACAAACTTTGTTTAAAAAAACTAAATAAGTTGCTAAAAATGTTCTGCACCCATATCTTTCTAGGTAACCTGTCTTTCAGCATTACAGACCAGCCAATTTCTGTTACCAGAGGGAAATATTTCCTTACTACCAGCAGTCTGCTCAATAGTACTGGTGAGACATTATCTTATCTTTTTTGCTGTTCTTTCTGCATGCTATTGCAGTAAGAAAACAAAGCAGAGAAGCAGAAAAACTGGAGCATAATGTGCATTTGACCAGGGAAGTTCAAAAAAGGGTAAAGAGACAAGAAGTTCATGCACAGCTGCTGTGTCCCCACACCGTGGGCTGTCACAGGCTTTTGGCATTCCTGCCTTCTCCCTGTACCCTCAAGCAATGTCCCAGTGGTTTTCTTCCAGGTGCAAAATTTGGCCAGCCACGCTCCTTCCTGTGCCTCAGGGGCTCATGCAGCATGGTGGACTTGGCACCTGGCCACTGCACTGGCTGCTGCTGTGGCTAAGACCCAGGCTGCGTGAAGTACCAGTGTGGCCAGCCTTGCAAAGGGTCATGACACTAGCACAATGGGAAGTGACACTGAGGCGGTATTGGCCAGTGACTCTCATGCTCAAGCCTTCTCTGGCATCCACCACACTGCTGCATCCTATGTAGTGACTGGAGGAGGACTGTGCTCCTCTTCTCCTTCCTCCCTGTGCCTGGGACCCCGGGGGCACCTCTTTCAGCTGCCAGCACCCCTAAGGGAGCCTATGTAGAAGGATGCACAGGGGAGGATCCCAGCAGTGTGGTGGGGAGAGGCAGCGGGGGCAAGGCAGGGGTGCTGCCCTGCCAATGAGAGCCCACCCTAAAGGATGGCTGCGTCCTTGGAGAGACATTTCAGCAGGTTTTGGTGTTGGCAGTGTGAAAAATAAGTTGGGTGGAAAGGAGGACTGGGACAGGCAGCTGTTCCTGGCTGCATCATTACTTGCTGCTTCTTCTCAGAGAAGTTCACGGGGGACAGAGAAAACCAGTGGTTTTCAGACGAAAGACCCACCAGGCTGTGCCTGAATAATCTCATCATGTGAACCGGTGGGTGGCTGAACTCAGCCTGTAAATCCAGTCAGAGCAGAAGTGGGTTAAATCCATAAATCAGGGCTGCAATGCTCAGTCTGGGATCCTCAGCCTGCAAACCTGGCTGTCTAATGTTGATCTGGGCTGCATTGTCACCAGGACTGTGTGGGAAGTGGGGGGTGGGGGTGTGGGGGAGTTGCAAGCCACAGGCAGTAAGCCTGGATTTCCCTCCTTCCTGAGGACATTTGTCTGAGCTCTGTCTCAACCTGCAAAGGTTGGACCAGACAATCCTTGAGGTCCCTTCCCACCTGGCATTCTATGATTCTGTGACTCATGCGTCCTTTTCAGGTGGTGCGAGGGACACAGAAGGAAGTCGCTTCCCCTGGCCAACAGTGGTAGCCGTCCTGCTCCTCTTCTGCAGCTTTCTAATAGCTTTAGGTGTCAGGAAATGGTGTCAGTACCAGAAAGAGATGTAAGTACTAAGGAGGGGAACTACAGGGGCAGGAGGAGTGGCACAGAGGACAACACAAACTCTAACCCAGCTGTTTGGATTGAGGTGTGTTCATTTGAGATTATCCCATAGTGCAAGGCCTTTAAGCACATGATCTCTAATGACTTTTTTTTTCATACAGCAGTGGGAAGTGTGGAGTATTCTCAGTCCTTTCATCTGCTCCATGGGTTTTCTATAAAATAAACTATTTTTAAAAAGAGCTGTGGTGCATCTTCAGGGTGTGAGGGAAGAATACAAGTAATTTTTTTTCCTCAAAGCCCCCTCTCTCATTTTGCATGGTTACTTGAGGACATGTTTTAATGAAATTGTACTTCTTGGCCAACTCTATTTGTGTTGTGAATAATGTATATGGAAGCAGGCTACCTGAAACTTAATCCCAGTCAAAACATTGAGTTTGTAATCATTACTAAAGTTTAATTCCCTACTTAAGGCCTCGGAGATCTACTGATGAAAGCAGTATCTAAGAGCCAATTATTTTTTAATCTTACTAACATTACTAAAATGTTTGAAAAATCATGGTGATAATGAATCACTTGCAGTTTCAGAAAACCCTTTTGAAACATGACTGCAAATCCTCTGTATCAAAGGTAAAAATGGGACTCTTTGGGGTTTTATTTCACTGATTTGGTATGGGACCTTTCTTTATCTTGGTCTATAAATGGAAAAAAAAAAAAAAAAGTTGTAAGTTTTTAAATATACCTCCAGAGAGCAAAAGATCTCTGAAAGTTTTGAATGGTTCACCAGGATCCTACTCCGTTCTTTTAAAGCATGAATAAACTAAAATCGTGAGGTGGGAACCGAGCAAGCCAAATTAATACCAGGAGGTGTGCTGGGGTTATAGAACAGAAACAGGGAAGTTGCAGTATGTAAGAGCAAGTGTCAGGTGACCTTATCATGACTTAGTGCCCACCTACCTCTTTGTGAACTTTTACAACAGTCTTTTACACGGTTTTTATGTGACATTGTTTTTCCTCTTCTGTTTCAGTATGAACAGACCTCCACCATTCAAGCCACCACCACCTCCAATAAAGTACACCTCCATGGTGGAGTCTGATGGGACTCCTGCATCCTGTCACGAACTGGAAAACCTATAACATCACCTACACCTCTCATGTAGCACACAGAAGACTGACAGTTAAAAGCCTCTCTCTTTAAAATAGTGATTACAGGAGTTTGGTGTTAATGACCCACATTAAAATTCAGAGTGCCTAAATGACATTTATGTTGGAAGCTGAGCACTTCTGAGGACACTTACTTCATCCCGTCTATCTCTATTTATGCACTATGTTAACACCATTGTGAGTGTTACCATGAGATTACATGTGCTTAATTTGAATTTTGAGATCAACAGGGAATTTGCTGTCTTATTAATAGGAGCAGATTAACACATCACTCTGCCAGCCTGCCTGAAGAGCATTGAAGCTTTTTGTTTTACTAAGTATATAGACATGACAGCTCTGCCATGTGGACACCACAATTACATGGGAAATGTTGTTTTAACACAAGCTTTTTGATACCTATATGAGCAGTTCTTACAGTTATTTTTTTTTACTATACAAATATTGACAAATATGACCCAGAGTGTCATTTCCTATCACTGTGAAACAAACAAACAAACAAATAATCAGCACCTTACATGGAAAGAAAATAGTCTGCATCTGTTGTCACTGCCTTGCAGCACAGGATCACAGGGAGGGACTGGTGAGGTGAAAGGGCACAGTGCAGGCCTGGTGGAAGTGTCCACCAAGAAGACTCAGTTGCTGTTGGCGAAGTCACAAGAAAGAATCAACTTTGGGCTCATGTACAAGCCACATGGGGACCAGAGACTTAAGGACTGAAGTCAAAAAGGACCCTAAAGATAATTGAAAGTGCCTGCCCTTTTGGAAGAGCTGTGCCTTTGAAACAGTAATCGTTGTCTTGTCTGTTTTTCTGAAATTGTATTTACGGTACATACGAAGAAAAAAAGGAATATAATCATTTTCTTCTCCTTTGGTATTAATGAACTTCTACCATTTGCTGGCTTCACATTTTTCAAGACCTCAGAGGTAGTCTCCCAGGTAGCTTAAGCCTGTGGAAGGGACAGTCCAGTCTTATCCCTGTTCTACCTGAGCTGAGTAAAAAAACCTTGCATTGACACAAATTATTAAATGACCATTTGGAGGGTGGGATCAGCCTGCTACACAGTTCTCAGCCAGTTAGGTAGCTGCATGATCACCAATGCAAGGCACAAGAGCTGCAGCAGGAGCACTGCTTTTGGCAGCAGTGTGGTCTTTCATTGCCTTTAGCCAGCCAAGAAACTATCCCTCCAAGATTGTTTGACAATATATTGTTAGCATAATGGTATTTCTGTAATTAAGGCAAATCATCTAAAATTCAATAATATTTAGCTTAAAAATGGTATTCTGATTTAAAATGGGATTTGTTTTATTTACTGCTAAACACTGGTCGATGATTATCAGGGTTCAGAGCACTGTATTTCCTGGGACTTTAGATGAATGAATGACTTACTGGAAAGAATGATCTGACAGACCTTTTTAAAGTATTTTGTTGCATTATTTACCTTACAGCACAAGCAGTTCTAAGTCCATCACTAAGACAATATTCGGGCCAAACGGAAAGCATATTCCTGCTTACAAAACTATACAAACTTTGAATGCATGGAAGCCTCAATATTAATTTGAGTGTTTCTTGTCCGTATGAATATGCAGAAGCAAAGTAGTTTAACTTTTGACATACTACTGTACAGAAGCATCTTGAAAAGAAGACAGCTTTTTGTTCTTTAAAGATAAATCAGGGGAAAAATCTCAGGGAGGTTGTGGATGTGCCCTCTCTGGAAGTATTCAAGGCCAGATTGGACAGGACTTCGAACAACCTGGTCCACTGGGAGGTGTTCCTGCCCATGCAGGGGGATTGGAACTAGATGATCTTTAAGGTCCGTTCCAACCCAAACCGGTCAATAATTCTATGGCCTTTTTTTAGATGAGGATGACTGTGACATACCTGCAGAAGAGGGGCTGTTTTATCATTGCAGATATTTAAACCCCCACCGTTACTTCAGGTCAAAGATGTTCCTTCTGACGCTGAGGTTTTGCAGGGCGCCCCGGGAAGTGCTCTGCTTTGGCACTATTTCCACCTCGCCCTGAGCCAGACTGCAGGGAAAGCTACCGAGACCTCTGTCCCGCTCCCTCACACAGCCAATCCCGGAGGATGCTGCTGCTTCCACCAACCTGCAACTGCACATCTCCAGGCGAATCCCGCCTGGCTGGGGAAATACCGGCCGGCACCGCCGCCGCGCTCCTCCCTCCCACCAGCGAGCGGCGACGCGGCCCCGCAGCCGGCGGGGAGCGCGGCCCTTCCCCGCCGGAGTCAGCTCGGGAGGCTGCTGGGGGGGGGGGGCGGCAGCGTCTCCGGCCTCCCGTGGCAGGCTGGGGCTGACTGAGCGGGATAAGGAAGATGCCTGCCCGCCCCTGACATCTCCAGAGAGGGAGCAAGTGGAAGGGGGTGTCATCCATGTGGGAGCTGGGTGGAGAAAGAGAGAGGGAAAATCCCCACCTGCCAGCACCCCCCTCACTACCCCCTACCCCCCATACATCGTCTTTCCATTTTTCTGCAGCTAAATTGAGCGAGGACGGGGGCATGGGGCTGTTGGAGCAAGTCCAGAGGAGAGCCATAAAGATGATGAGAGGGCTGGAGCACCTCTGCTATGAAAACAGGCTGAGGGAGTTGGGGCTGTTCAGCCTGGAGAAGAGAAGGCTCCGGTAAGACCTTATAGCAGCCTTCCAGTACCCGAAGGGGCCTACAGGAAAGCTAGGGAGGGAGTTTTTACAAGGGCAAATAAATATAAGACAAGGGGTAATGGTTTAAAACTGAAAGAGGGTAGGTTTAGGTTAGACATTAGAAAGAAATTCTCTAGTGTGAGGGTGGTGAGACACTGGAACAGGTTGCCCAGGGAAGTAAGTTGTGGATGCCGGTCACCGTTTGACTCAGGTCCGACAACAATGCTCTCGATCCCCTCTGCCCCCCACCCAGGTAGGGAAGGAGAGAGAGAAAAAGAGAGAGACTTGGCTGGATTGAAAACTAAACTACACAGCTTTAATTAAAACACTAATGAATCATACAAGAAAATATATACAATTATATACAAATATATTCAGATATGGGCAAAAGCCTCTCGCCTCCCCCCACCCCCAGCAACTCCCACAGCACTCCCCTGAACTGGGAAGAGTCCCGAGGAATCCCGGAGCTGCTGCTGGAGAAAGCAGAGAGTGATGAGGGTCAGGAGAGCTCGAGCCTAAGGGTCGACGGTGATGGATGAACAGAGTCCTCCCCGGACGCCGGCCATGGACGGAAGAGAGGGCGAGAAGAAGAAGGAAGGAAGTCTTCTGTGATCTCTGACCTTCCTTTGAGCTTACGTAGATCTATGGAATGGAATATCTTTGGCCAATTTTGCTGTCTGTCTAACTCAGCCTCTCACGGGGGGGTCAGAGATCTCCCCATAGTGTCTGAGCCGGCGGAGTGAAGGTGTAACCTTGAAACCTCAGTAGTTAGAAAAACATTCCACTGTCTTATCAGCCTAGCAGAACACACAGTTGCTAGTTAAAAGAAAGCTTACTGAAGGAAAAAAAAATCAGTGAAAAGAAAAATTGGCTTAATCCTGGCTCAAACCAGGACATTCCACCCCTTATTCCATACCATATATTACATACAGGTTCTATACTTTACCAGTTGTCAAATTAAGGATTCTCTCCCAAAGTCAGATTACCTTGAGGTACATATTGTACTTCACCATCCTCCATCATCACACACCAGGTATGTCCAGGTCCCTGAGCAAAAGCAATACCCCTGACAGGTTTACCTTTGCCTGAAGCAGGATAGACCCAAACACTTTTACCCAGCAGGTTTCTTTCACATACCACAGGGACTCTATCCCCATCTGCAGTATGCAAAATGTCCGACTGGGCAGGACCAGCCCGATTGATGGATCCCCTGGTATTAACTAACCAGGTGGCCTTTGCCAAATTTTTATCCCAGTTTTTGAAAGTTCCACCACCCATTGCCTTTAGGATAGCCTTCAACAGACCATTGTACCTTTCAACTTTCCCTGAGGCCTGTGCATGGTATGGGATATGGTAGATCCATTCAATACCATGCTCTTTAGCCCAGTCAGTGACAAGACTGTTTTTGAAATGAGTCCCATTGTCTGACTCAATTCTCTCTGGAGTACCATGTCTCCACAAAATTTGCTCCTCAAGACCCAAAATAGTATTCCTGGCTGTGGCATGAGGCACAGGATACGTCTCCAACCATCCTGTACTTGTTTCCACCATTGTAAGCACATAGCGCTTACCCTGGCAGCTCTGAGGAAGTGTGATGTAGTCAATTTGCCAGGCCTCTCCAAATCTGTACTTTGACCACCTCCCCTCATACCACAAAGGTTTCAACCGTTTTGCCTGCTTAATTGCAGCACATGTCTCACAGTCATGGATCACCTGTGCAATAGTGTCCATGGTTAAGTCCACCCCTCGGTCACGAGCCCATTTGTATGTTGCATCTCTGCCCTGATGACCTGAAGCATCATGGGCCCACCGAGCCAGAAAAAGCTCACCCTTGTGTTCCCAGTCTAAGTCTACTTGGAGAGACGGGTGGAAGTAAAGGGAATCAGAGAGGATGTCTCCATACTGTCGTGCTTTAAAAGTTACCTCATGTACAGTTGGTCTTTCGTAACCTTCAAAAGATTCCATGAAGGAGAATATATGGGCATGCGCTGCTGGTACAGCCTGAACAAACTTCCGGAACATTTGTATGTCACACTCAACATCATCAGGATCTGTGATTCCATCTTTATTATAGATCACTTCTCGCACAGCAATCTCTCTCAAGTAGGTGATGGCTTTCTCGAGAGTGGGCGTTCTGCTTCGGCGCCATCCGATGTCACCCTTGTGGGGATATCTCTCTCTCACAGCTGAAAGAAGTCGGTCCCACAGGGTAGTAGTTCCTGTCTTACTACCAAGTGCTCTGTCAATACCAGCATCTCTGGCCAGGGATCCCAACTGCTTGGCTTCTCTCTCATCCACATTGTAGGTCTCAGCACCACTATCAAAGCATCGGAGCAGCCAAGGAAGGATTCCCTCACCATCAATGCGGGTGAAGTCCTTTCTCATGAGGGGCAGTTCTTTCATAGAGAAAGGCTGGGCGAGGTCACCGTCGTCATCTGATTGAGGAGGGCCTGCTGTTCTTTTATCTGCTTGAGAGGTACCTGCTCCATCATCTGATTTAGAATCCTTCCCTTCCTCACTGTCAGCCTCTGTTTTTGTCTTTGCCTTGCTCCTAGTCACAGGGTCAACTAGCTTGATATGCAAGGGATTGGACTTTATCTTTGTAGAAGCAGTTGTTTTTGTAGCAGCAGTGGCAGCAGCATTGCCTGTGGGGGAGTTGCAGTGAGTAGAACAGCATCTGGCCCTACGCATCCACAATATATTATAAACATTCAGCAAAAACATCCCCACTGCAACCATGCTATTCACATCAAGAGCTGGGAGATTCAGCTTGAGAGAATATGGAGAGGTAAAATTGAACCAGCTATTGCTGTTACCAACATGGACCGTTCCATTCACTTTAGGAGTTGTACCACTAGGACTTGCAGTGTAACTGTACACATACAGTGCCCCCATAGAGAACAGTATCATCATCCCTAGGATCACTAGGCTGGTAATGATACGGTTGATTATGGCTACAGTTCTGTCAATAAACCACAAAAGAATCACAAGAGCAGCTACAAAGTGCAGAATGCCCTTGGCTACATACCACATGTACAATTGCAGGTTTGGAAAAAGATCCAGTAGATTCATTGCAGTAAGTGTCTGTTCAGTTTTCAATCCGTCAGGAAACTCAGCAGAATTATTGCTCATAGCTATCTGAGGGATTCCTCCCATCAGAGATAGAATTTTGGACACTCCCAATTGATGAAAATGTGTAATCTGGGCTTAAAATCGTGCCCCACGTTGGGTGCCAATTAATTGTTGTCACCGTTTGACTCAGGTCCGACAACAATGCTCTCGATCCCCTCCCCCCCCACCCAGGTAGGGAAGGAGAGAGAGAAAAAGAGAGAGACTTGGCTGGATTGAAAACTAAACTACACAGCTTTAATTAAAACACTAATGAATCATACAAGAAAATATATACAATTATATACAAATATATTCACATATGGGCAAAAGCCTCTCGCCTCCCCCCACTCCCAGCAACTCCCACAGCACTCCCCTGAACTGGGAAGAGTCCCGAGGAATCCCGGAGCTGCTGCTGGAGAAAGCAGAGAGTGATGAGGGTCAGGAGAGCTCGAGCCTAAGGGTCGGCGGTGATGGATGAGCAGAGTCCTCCCCGGACGCCGGCCATGGACGGAAGAGAAGGGAAGAAGAAGAAGGAAGGAAGTCTTCTGTGATCTCTGACCTTCCTTTGAGCTTACGTAGATCTATGGAATGGAATATCTTTGGCCAATTTTGCTGTCTGTCTAACTCAGCCTCCCATGGGGGGGTCAGAGATCTCCCCATAGTGTCTGAGCCGGCGGAGTGAAGGTGTAACCTTGAAACCTCAGTAGTTAGAAAAACATTCCACTGTCTTATCAGCCTAGCAGAACACACAGTTGCTAGTTAAAAGAAAGCTTACTGAAGGAAAAAAAAATCAGTGAAAAGAAAAATTGGCTTAATCCTGGCTCAAACCAGGACAATGCCCCTTCCCTGTCACTGTTCAAGGGCAGGTTGGATGGGGCTTTGAGCAACCTGGTCTAGTGGGAGGTGTCCCTGCCCATGCAGTGGCATTGGAACTAGATGATCTTTAAGGTCCCTTCCAACCCAAAACATTTTAATTCTATAATACCTCAAATTTCTTTTTGACTTCAGCTGCATCTCACCAGGATAAGCGTATAGTTAATCACAATCAAGAATTGTCATTAGGTTCAAAATTTACCCCAGCTTTAAATTAAAGAAAAAAACAAACCTCTCAAACCATTATTTTTTTGCATCAGCTCTGCCAATACGTAGGCTTAAATCATTCAGCTTGGATTTGGGTTCTGTTAACCCTGGAATAACCTGGTCCAGATTAAGTTACCAAATGCTTGAAGATGGCATGGGAGTGTTGGAGAAGAGCTTTTCCCTAAGAGTAAAGTGTTCAAAGCTTGCTGCAGGTGTATAGAAAAGATTTTTTTTAAGAGCCTTGAGTGTTACATTGCTAAATGTAATTCCATGACACAATCAAACTGGTAAAGCAGACCCAGTTCAGAATCTGAGGCCACATATAACACAAATGCAATATTGTGAAATTAGCTGGGTCTGCTGGGTATGGTCTTTAATGTGTGCATTACACAGCTGTAAAAGTAACACACTGGAAAGCTGAGCAGCAAGGTGGTTTTTATGTACAGGTGTTTTTCATCTGCTTCTGAGCAGAGAGAAAATGTTGTGGGGCCAGGAAAAAAAAAAAAAAAAAAAAAAGGATAAAAGCAAGAAAATTTGTTTTTATATATATATTTCCAGTAACTAATATGTCTTGTGAAGTGAGTGGCAGGGCCTGGTGACTTCAGTGGAGTACGTGACTTATCCCAGTGCCCTGCAGTTTGTATTCTTGCTGTTTGCTTGTGGGTAGTGATGGGCCTGGCTAACTGGGGCCAGAGGGAAGGCTGCCAGCCCTGGCCCATGCTGTACGTGGGGCAGGCAGGCATCCTCGGCCTCTTCCTGGTTTCCACCTCCCTGACAGCTGGCAGCAGGAGGGACAGCTGCGAGTTTGGAGGAAGCCCTGCTCCCAGCATACCTGAATGCCGTCCCGCTGAGCCTTATTCCTACTGCATTACCTTTTGCCTCACTCTGAATCATGTGTCCTTTTTAAACAGCATGACAGTGTTTTTTCTTACAAGGCACATTTTGCTCCTGTAAACTAATTAAGCTTGGCTTGTTTATTTAAGAGGCACTCTATAGTTTGCAGGGTGTGCTCCAGTTATTGAAGTGTAGGTGGTAGTGTGGTGGTGCCTGGGAGCAGGCTGTGGGAGAGCAAGGGCTGCCTAGCCATCCCAGAGCTGGACTCATTAATTAGCAGTTGCTGATAATAAGCTTTGCTGCTTAGGATTTTTTGGGGAAACAGCTCATCTTAATACAGACCCACAGAGTTTTCTCTTTTAACTAGATGTTTTCCTCTTTGCAGCTCTCTTGATAGCCTTGTGAAGTGCTGCGGCTTCATTTTAATGTATGCCTTTGTTTTAAAAAGCTGTGTACAGAAATTATACCTGCTAACCAGAACAGGGTATTAGTTACCTTATGTAGCCTTTGCTGGATTTAAAGCTATAACTTATCAGAGAAGGTGAACATTAGAAAGCTCTCTGTACAGTTAAACTCCAGGAGAAGCAGTATGTGATGGAGAAATTTTGGTTTATTTATTGTTGATGTTAGTAGGTAATTCTTCCTGACTCTGCAATTTACTTTGATCAATAAGCCAATGGAAAGCTTCTAAAAAGCTCTTCAGAGGGATAATGATTATTTAATCCTGTCTAAGGAGATTTTATTGGAAACTATATGAAATCATATTATATTTAAAATGCTTCCTTGAGGACAAGACAGAGCTCAGGGAAGTCCCCAGCAAAGATTATTTGATTCTGGGGAACATCAGATTATGTCTTTAAAACTCCACTTCCATCTGTTTTCTAGCATATGATATTTCATCTCTTTTCTTTCAAAGTCTTCTATACCAGGTTGCCCCAGTAAGAATTTTAATCAGTGGGGAAAAAAAAAAAATGTATCTGTTTGCCCTCTGGTTCTTTTCCAAACAGGAGCCCTTCCAAATTAACTCTGGCATCCTACAGAGCTTGAAACACCCTCATGTGGTGTAAACGAAGCATTGAATAGCTCGCTGTTGTCAAACAGACAACTCGCAGATGCCAGGGCTTGGCTTAAAGAAACCAGCGAACAAAGGCGAGAGAGAGAAGCAGGTAATATATTGATCTGAACCAACACTAAGGCTATGAGCAGTAGAGAAAAAAGGGGGCAAGTCAGTAGTACCAAGGGTATATGACATAATAGTCATCTAAATATTTGCAATGGACTTAGGAAGCGCAAAAACTGCTGTAATAGTCACAATGTTTTTCTGACTTGATGTAAAATGGGAAATGAACACAGCTATTTGGTCTACTGCACCTGGAGGAGCACCGTTTTAAATGCAGTGATTTCTGCAGAGCTTTGAGATTGAGTGTGTCTGATGTTTTTAAATGCTAAATAATTCCATTACTGTCAGGGTAAAAATGGTAATGAACAGCTTGGAAGAGTCTGAGTATACTTACATGAAATGCTGAGCAATTAGCTTCTCTCTGTGAGAGTAAATCCTGCAGTTTTCCTCTCATCAGTAGGAAAGTGACCTTTAAAATGTGCGCATGACACAGAAGCTGTTTCGATAACTTATTTGATCTATTGTATGCTGATAAATTACATGTAAGGACTTGGAATTTACATGGCACAGTAGATTTTGGACTGAAATGGAAGATTTTGAAAACATTAAATGAAAGCTTTTTAACAGGAGCAATGCCTCCTGTGGAATAATGGGATGGGTGTTATTGGGGCATTCAACCTGATAAAGAGAAGGAAGCTAAGCTCCCTGTACTTCTTGATGTTACCAACTTGTTCTCAGTTGTTTTAAAGCATTTAGAAAAGTTCCTTGTTCTGGCTTTATATTCTGTATATGGCAGCCTGAGCACCATGTGTTAAAATTGAAATAAAGCACATTTGTGTGTTTGGAATTGGCTAACAACAAAACCCATATGCCTCTTAGTGTTTAAATAGCATCAGCCTGATCCATAAAGCTAATCTTTTCACCATGTATTTGAAAATAGGAGGGTTTGGGGTGTGGGAATGGGATCTGAACTGCTAGATTGCCTGGGCTGCCCATGATATTAGCACGTACTCTGCACTGAGACACAGGGGAATAGCCAAGCTCTTTCAGTAAATCCACATGAGGTCTAAATATGGCTATACAATCAGTGGTGAAAAATGGATAGTAGTTGTAGTTGGGCCTTCCTCACTGCTGAAAGCATTTCATGTGTGAATGCTCGAGCAACATAGAAAAATACAACCTACCGACCTTGATATAGAATTTTTATAAATGTCAATAGTATGATGTTTTCTCTGTTAGCTTAGGCATTAATTTTTGGAGCCACTTAAACACATTCTTGAAGTGGAACATCTGGAAGATCTCAAGTGGTAAGATTTTAGATAATTTGTGGGTTTAGTCTGCAGAAAATAAAATTGTACTATTAATGCATTTTTTTTACCCTTTGGCCATCGCAATTAATGTTCATCATTGCAGTGTTTGGTGCTGGTTGCTGAACGAGATTACAGAGTTTTGTGGAGGTGGAATGAAATTGAGGTTTTGCAGAAGGGAACAGGCAATTTAACGGTCTTCTTTTCTAGAAAAACACAGGAAGGATTTTTGGACCCCAAGAAATTCTGTTAGCAGTTACTGCCAGCAAGTACCTGTGCATCACATCTGACGCTCACAGCTGGTCTCCCACTGCAGTGCTGAACAGTTGCATCTCCTCCTTCACTCATGATTCTGCTTCAGGCTAGTGGTGTCCCACAGTGTCTACATGTCCTTTGCAGCTTGGAGGTCTAGAAACCACGTTGAGCCAGGGTGTACTCATACTGCACGTCATAGCCTGGGGATGCCGAAACTTAGCTGTGAAAATGTGAGGAAGTTGCTGCCCTGTGGTAGCACTGAAGTACCTCAATGTTATAACATGCTCCAGTACAGTATATTAATTATTCTGTGAATAGTATGCAAACTTTAATACACCAAACGAAAAATACCAGTTCTTTAAGGTCCCTTCCAACCCAAACCATTTTATATTATTTTAAAAATGCTTTCTTACAGACAAAACAGAGGACTTCTGAAATATATACCCTTGGTATTTAGTATTCAGCCTTAAATTTATTTTTATTTATTTAATTATTTGACAGTGAAAAATTATCTTTCAGAGCAAAGTTTGGGGTTTTTTATCACCATCGTATGATGGAGTAGACCTCAGTGTTGTTTGTATATCTAGTTGTCTCTATATCCTGTATGAAAAGTATGCAAATAATATGTACATATTTGTAAGAAGCAGTTAGCTTGCTCATGAAACATTATCCTTCAAAGATATATAGTTATGTAAAGGAGGAAAAATATATCTTGGAGGGTCCATTTTGCATATCAGGGAAAATCCAGAAATTGTTTTGGACAGATTGCTTTGCCTGGCAGCTAAGTGCAGTGTAAGGTAGGGTGTGATACTCATCAGGGAAAGGGAATTACAGAAAGAGCATGTGGAAGGGATTCAGCTAATACACTTACTAAGCAGCTGCAAAACCATGGTGTTGGCCCTGTATATTGGGGGTAGCTTCTCTGGTGCTACAGGAGAGTGAATAACAGACTCTCATCTCACAGCCGTACCCTGGTGTCTGTGGGGTAGCCTTGCGTGTGCCCACACACATGCTGAACAGGTGAGCACACCCCAACAGCGTGTCACCACACAGCATGGCAGTGAAAAGCCATGGGTATGTGCAAAGCCTCACAGCTGGTGCCATCAGCAGTGGAGTAAGAGCCAGCTGGCTCAGCCGATTCTGGGTTTCAGGTGACCAGGACTGATGTGGAAAGGACTGAGTTAAGAGTTACAAAGATTCCAAATTGAGCAGGCCTGTGTAGTTGATGGAAGATTATCTGACCTTGGCCACTGCAACTCCTTGGAAAGTAACTAATCTTAACAGAGTACAGAGAACCCCAAGAGAAGAAAGCTGTACATTGGGGTATCAGGGCTGCTGACTCGGAAATCACAGAATCACAGACTTTTAGGGATTGGAAGGGACCTTGAAAGGTCACCTAGTCCAATCCCCCTGCCAGAGCAGGGTCACCCAGAGCACATCACACAGAAACACATCCAGGCGGGTTTTGAATGTCTCCAGCGAAGGAGACTCCACAACCTCTCTGGGCAGCCTGTTCCAGTGCGCTGTCACTCTCACAGTAAAGAAGGTTTTTCTGATGTTTACATGGAATCTCCTATGTTCCAGTTTGCACCCATTGCCCCTTGTCCTATCACTGGACATCACTGAAAAAAGCCTGGCTCCGTCCTCCTGACACTTGCCCTTAACATATTTGTAAACACTGATGAGGTCACCCCTCAGTCTCCTCCAAGCTCAAGAGACCCAGCTCCCTCAGCCTTTCCTCATAAGGGAGATGTTCCACTCCCTTAATCATCTTTGTGGCTCTGCACTGGACTCTTTCCAGCAGTTCCGTGTCCTTCTTGAACTGAGGGGCCCAGAACTGGACACAATACTCCAGATGCGGCCTCACCAATGCAGAACAGAGGGGGAGGAGAACCTCCCTCGACCGACTAACCACACCTTCTAATACACCCCAGGATGCCATTGGCCTTCTTGGCCACAAGGGCACATTGCTGGCTCATGGAAATGCTGCACGATTTTGTAGTAAAGTCAAGAGAAGCGCATATCGTAAGGCAATTAGGTAATTGTAACACTATCATGACCACCCACTTGTGAATAAAGAGCACGCTCACCATAGGTGAGCTCCCTAAATGTTTCCCACATGAGCTTAGATGCGTACGTACAGCTAGGGGTGCTGACGGGATCACCGCGGACCACCCGCCTGCACCCCACGCTCCCCCCCCGGGGCCGGGGCCGGGGCCGGGGCCGGGCAGGGCCCCCCCGCCCCGGGCTGACCGGCCGGGGGGCGGGGCCGGGGGCGGGGCCAGCCGTGGGCAGCCAATGAGCGGCCGCCGAGCCGCCGTGACGCCACCGCGCCGGGCCGGGCCGCACCTGTTACATAAGCAGGGGCCGGGCAGGGAGCCCCGGGCCTGACCCTGGCGGCCCCGGCGGGCCCCGCAGCGCCGCGCTGGCCCGGCCCCGCCGCGCTGCCCCGCCCGGGCCGGCTCCGCCAGCCGGGGATGAGGTCGCCGGCCGGCAGGGAAGGCGGCGGGCGGCGGCGGCGGCACCACCAGCAGCGATGGGCGGCTGCGGGGGCCGCGGCGGAAAGCAACGCGGACTGGATGGGCTCGCTGCCGGCGGCGCTGCGCTCCTACCCGCTCTCCAACCTGGCCATCCCGGGTAGGGCGGCGGGGGGAGTGGGTGGTGGGGGCGCCGGGGCCTGCCGGGGCGGCCCGCTGGGGCCTGGCGCAGTGCGGGGGGGGGGGGGAGTCGCCGCGCGGCGGCGGCGTTCGGAGCCCGCGCTCCCCGGGGGCCGGGGCCGGCCCTGCCGGGTGCGGTGCCCGCGGGCCCGGCCCTGGCGGCCGCGGGTCGGGCGTCTGCTTGAACAGCAGCAGCAGCAGCCGTGTCGTGAGGCGTCAGAGCCTGGCTGGGTGTCGGCCCCTGTGCATAAAGGGCCAACGCGGATCCCCTCCCTCGCGGGAGAGGAAGGAGGGATTAATCTCTGTAAATGCAGCTGTGGGTCTCTGCCTTGTCGGCCTGTTTGTGTTCGTTTGCTTCTTTGAAAAAAAAAAAAAAAAAAAAGGAGTAACTGACCTCTGCAGGTCCTTTTTAAGGTTTCTCGTCTTTAAGCAAGGCTAAAAGCGGGTGGGGAGAAAGTTCTGGTCCCATTGGATCTAACAGCTGGAGGGAGGTTCATCAAAGGGGAGCGTCTTGTATAGCAAAACCTACGGCTTTTCAGCCGAATGAAAGAGTACAGCGTGGTTATGAAATATCCCAATGCGTGATGTTACACTGAAGATGCTAAAGTACTGTAAACACATATGAAAGGTTCTCTTTTTCCAGCAGGACTTAGAATAGCGAACTGCTATCTCCTGCATGGGATTTCTGTCTTAAGAAATGGGTAAGGGTGAGTGTTATCGCCTCGGATTTACAGATGGGTGAACTAACAAATGAGGATGATAACATGACTCCAAAGTTACTTAGGAATGGGCTGAATTTCCACCTGTAAATGGTAAAAAATAATCTAATACTGCTTGTAAATATCAGTAGGGAAAATTTAAGGGGTGGCCGCTATAGTGGTTCTGTCTGCTAGTGCATGTGAGACTGGTCATTAGTGGGTACAGGCTTGGTTTTCATGTTGGTGCCTTTGTCAAAACCCTTGGGGTGTGTGTTGTGTCGGGAACACGCAGAGTCGCTTCCCTAGAAACGTAGTGACTTCCTGCTTTGTGTCAGCAGAGATAACCAAATGGCATTTGAAGCATGTAGAGGAGGCTCTACACACCTTCGGTAGGGTAGCACACACTCACTGCTGCACTTCCTGAATTAGAACAGGTAAAATGCCTTGTTTTGATAAAAAGTAACATTTCCTCCTTCCCCTCCACCCCCTCTTTTACCCCGCTCACTCTGACAGTAGCAGTAGCAAGATCATTTTGTGTTCATTTGAATGGGGGGGGGAGTGTGACAGGAAGGAAGTTCTGTGTTCATATAAAATTCAAGCAGCTGCACGTTTTGAAACTTCATTCTCTATTGCAGTGAACAGTATTAAATCAATTTGTTGCTGTAGAGGTTTAAGGGGTGTAAAACTTTGTGGGGGGCTTATGTGTGTTAATTGCATTGTCACTGTTAATCACTTATAAAATTGATTGTGTGATGTTTGTAGCAGAGGAGCCAAGATGATGAGTAGTTGTTTCATTAATGCCACACTGCTATAAAAATGAGTAGTGTTTTGGTTTTTTTTTAAGAAAGCTTGCAATGTGTCCAAGTCACTTATTTACCCACCCTTTTCCTGCATATACCTCATGCAACCTGTGAGTAGGGAAAAGGCATTTTTAGGTAGACATTTAGGGATTTTATTATTTTTTTTTTTTACTTCAGTCCAATAATTTTCTTACTGAAGTGGACTTCTGGGGGATGTTTTGGGGGCCAAGGTGATGTTGCTAGCACTGTGCAAGGAAAGGATGGTACAAAACAGGTTGCAGTTGAAGCCTCAGTTTACAGTTGCTCAATATCAGTGCAGGCCAATGCTGCCTTAAAGAGAGATGAAAGGTAGGCTTCAGGTCAAATGATAAGTGTTTTTGTCTTTGCTTAGTGTGCATATGACAGGTGTAGCCTGCTTTTGTCCATCTTTGGATGGACACTGCCCCCGTGCTCCCTCCCTCACTCTTTGTGCACAGGAGCAGAGACACAACTCTAAAGATGATGGAGCAGTTGAGACACATTGAAACTCTTGTTTACTTTGGTTTTTTACCTTGTTGCGCTTTTGCAAAATGCAGCATTTGAAGGTTAAAAGAGTGTATTTTTAAAAAAAAAATAGGCAAAATGTTGGAATAATGGGACTGTTGAAAGTGAAATAATTAATAGTGTACACAGAAAATAAATGGGTTTAGATTTAGTTAATCATTTGTATTGTATGGGGGAAATGTCTTGGTAAGCATCTTGTATGAAACTAGGAATGGTCTGTATAGATGTCTGCTTCTACATCTGTTGCACACACTTTTGTCTTTAGAACTGCTTGGTTGAACTGGCTTTAAAAAAGATACCTGTGATGTGTGGGGGTGCTTTTTAACCTATACTTGTCTTATGATTCCCTGAGCTATTAAGTGTGGTGTGAAATGTGCTACCTGAGGGCAGAGAAAGTAATTATTTGCTCCATCTTTAGAGCTGACTGATAACAAATAATCTTAAGTTTAAGATGGGTATTTCATAAGGTATACCAGCTTGGTCTTTAAAAAATTTGGCATCGTCCTCCAAGGCTTGGGTGCAATCAGTTCTAGAGTTCAGACTTTTCTGCTCTTTCTGTTGGAAAAGCTCTAGACTAAATTCTAAACCAGCATAGTCTGGTCCAAGGGAAAGTGATGAGATTTCCTGTGTGATGTGATGACAGAAGGAATCTTTTGCAATGAGAAATTACCAAATATCAAGTAGCTAAAATGTCATCAACTTACATGCATGCAATATACTCAACAAATTGACTTTAAACTAGTAGTGGCTTTGTGTGAGACTCCAGAGGGTTTTCTCTTAATTATACTCCAGACTAATCCTCTTTTAATGTGAGTTTAAAAATGAGCTTTTAAACATATTGGTTGTGAATGTGACCCTTGGTAGGGTACTGTGTAATATATTACTGCATGTGTTTAATCTCAAGCTGTTTTACTGCTGACAGTTTTACAAAGTTTTGTACAACTGACATTTTCTACTTTCGTTGGTCATCTCTTAATCTGCATCTGTTGGTTTTCTTTTTGCTCCCTGGGAAATGGAGTGAGAAAAAGCTGCAGTGGTGTCACTGTTCTGCTTTTGAAAAATGAAGTTGCTGGAGAAGAGTGACCTTATTCTTGTACTTGCATGCTGATAATTCATAGAACTGGCATGTCCAGTTTGTACTGCTTAATTTTGACTACTTGCCTTTCTAAGTAACTTTTGCAGTATCACAATTAACTAGGTGCTGGACTTGAAAAAGTTGCTCTGTTTCTGTAGATGCAGCACCACTTTTCAATTTCATTGACCTTTTACGTGAATACTTGTGTTGGGACAGCTGAAGTGCTTTTCCTGTCTTAAGATCTAATTTCTGAGACATTGTAAGCTTGTACCTGTTGTCTTGAGACAGCAAAGCGGTCTAGCAGATGTTAACTGCCAACTATCATTGTTTGCTTTTAGAGTGTTTTATTAGCCCAGCCTCCAAGGTGCTACAAGATGAATGTGATGAGGAGAATAGGTAGTTCTGTTTTCCTCTGGGTCTTGGTAGTAATGTATTTACTGAATCCTGTCTGGGTTATTCCACCTTTGAATAACAGCCATGATATAACAGGAAGACATACTTCCTATTTCTGATAAAATTACATTTCTGGATTGGTCACTCCTCTTGGCCAGGATCATTAGCTATGAGTTTTTCCTCAGTGCTGATTTTCTTTCCTTACCTTCTAGAGGAAATATACCAGTGGATGCTTAATTAAGTAATCAATCATATATGGGAGGGTAAGTGAGCACCTTCTTGCAGGAGCATCCAGGTTACTTAGGGGTGCCAGTTCATAACACAAGTAGGCCAGAGAAATGCTTCTTTTGTCCTCCTCCATTCTCTCCATCTGCCATCACCTTAAGAGAAGGATCAGAACTCCCACTTCCCTCCATTGGTGCTTGTTTGGTTCTACAAGCATAAATGAGCACATTTGGCAAGCTAACCTGATGCAAAGCTTTTTATCTAGGTTGATGATGATGGTTTGGGGGGATTTTCTTGGAGAAGAAGTTCCTGCCAGACAAGCTTCCCTTAACAGCTGTTCATGTGCATGGACAACCCCCATGCTGGGTGCTGAAGCATGCAGCTGTCACTGATGGAGCATCATGGTTAACCTGGTGGGTCACAGTCCTGCAGATGTAGGCATGAAAGAAGAGGTAGGATGATTCTGTTTAGAAGGCATAAGGGATTATATTTTCTTTTACATACCTTTAGTGAACCTGCTGTTGAGGGAAGAATTAAGCTTAGTTGGGAACCACCCTGAAAGAGTCAGTGGGGGAAATCAGGTTAATTCACAGGGAGAGGAAGTTTTCCTAAGAGGATTTGGTCTGTGCTGGGTTTTGTCCTCCCTAATGAGAATGCATTAAGAATACCTAAAGGATTCTTTTAGGAATCTACTAGAATATAAATGTTTCAATAGTTTTAGATAACGAATTATCAGTAGGATGTTTGTTATTCTTGCCTCTTCTCCTTTGGTTGGGCATGTTAATATGAACCATTTGATTCACTTTTCATTAGTGAAGAGCTTTTAAGATGTTAATCTTTTGATCAGAAAATCTGGATTGTTAATGACCTGCATCCTGAGGTCTTCTGGGCCTTGAGACACACTTTTCCTTATCCTGGTTTTCTCTCGGTTCTGGCATACACAGAACATATGGTTTAGAAGAACATTTGTGGGACAGCTTTAACTGTCTGACCACACTTGCATCCTGTGTTTTTGCAACTTGACTACTGTGCTTCTAGGTGTCTTGGCTGTATAATGCTTGCTATACTATGTCATGTGCTGTGTGTTGTAATTATATGTGGGGAATGTACTTTGTGTAGTGAGTAAAGCTTGCTCTAAATCATCTGGCATCCCTGCATTTTGGGTGATTGTTTACCCATAAATGACCCTGGAATGCTTTCAGGGGGGTGCAGTATGTTGACCTTGTTTAGTAAAAATGTTTAATGTAATACAAGAGGTTTTCTTGCATTTTTTTTTGTTCCATTAATGTGAAGATCAAGCCAAATCATTCTGACCTAGTTAAGCTTACTAACAGTGTACTCTCCTGCCCTTTTGCTTTCATTTACTGTTTCTTGGTTAGCCAGATTTTTGCAAAAAGTCTCCAACTCCTGCTTCTGACTAGTCCACAGCCTTGCAACCAGGGAAGCTGGCAATATGCTAGTAAAAATGTTTGTATCTGAAAAAAAACCCCAGCAGTTCTAGTCTTGTTTTCAAGTAAATGGCAGTGTACAGGTATGTTTTGTGTTGGAAGATTTCTCTACATTTTGCATGCCATGTAGTTGTAGTTTTTACGTCCCTTGAGGGTAAATTTTCAAGCTTGCAAAAGGACACTGATTGGTGGGATGATGCTCATTCCTATCCCTGTGTTGCAGTGGTGTATGCAGAAAGTACTGATGTGGAAATGAAACATAATACAAAGCGGTGCAGCTAGTAATTGTTGAAATTCAAGGCTTAATAACATTGTATTGATGAGTGTCATTTGAAGTTAATTCAAGTATCCATGACTAAGTAGCATGACAAATAGACAAAATGGAAAGTTAGACTTTGCTGCAGATGTGATGATAAAAGGCTGCTTTTTAACAATTGGCACAAAGGCTTCAACAAAAAAAGTATTACTGCACAGTGAAATACAATCCAACATAAAAATTGAATTGAGAAGCGATCTATTTAACATACATGCAACTTGATAAATTAGTGTAAGGAGAATAAAGAGAGATTTAAAGGTACAAATAAGAAGTAATCCACAGTTCAGCCTACTGCGATAAAATTAAGAGGGCTATCCATCATTTTAAAAATCTGGTGTCTGTTACTATTCTAACCATATCACAGCCTTTGATAGTTAAGTATCTGGACATTTAAGATATGACTGCTTTCCTTGAAGCTTTCAGTCTGTCACTTGAAAGAAATGAAACCAAAGTAGAGCAGCCATTATCTCTTACTCTTTAGGATCTGCCAGCTGATTAGCAGTCCTCTTTTTTTCTTTGAATATGCAGACACTTTTGTCCTTGAATTTAATGTTTGCTGCTTCATGCTGTGTATCATCAGCCTGTTGCAAGCAATTGGCAAATCATCATCTCTTTGTTCTTTCCTGTAATTAACTTGGGTTTTGGAAGGGCTGAGCACCAGACTGATGCTGTGTCACTGAGGCAGCTCAGTCAAGTTTATGATGTGAACGCTGATCCGTTTTCCTGTAGTCACTCAAGAAATGTACTGCGTGTGCAAGAACATGCCCTTGAGGCAGTTCAGACTGGCATTCTGAGCTCTGTTCACCTAAAGGACAGCAAAGACAAAGTTGCTTGGCTTTTCTGTCTTCTGATTTCTCATTCTGTAAGGTGGAGGTTATGATAGATGGAGGTTCATTAGTTGTTTTGTTCACAATCAGCACAATTAGCAATCAGGTTTAAGGAATGGGTTTATTGAATAATCTAGGGCATTACTTGTATTTAAGATGTTAGGTATCATCTGAAATGTCTTGCTGGCAAGACTTGTTCAGCATTTTTTTGTTTCCTGAGAAAAATGGTCAGGGGGAGATGCATGCCATTTGGGTCATGGAGAATACAGACCACAGATAATTATTTACATGTGGAAGAGAGTGTTCTATGTATATTGCTTTGAGAGTTTTGTGTTGCTTGCTCTGTTCAGGAACTGCAAGCCCCCGTTGTGTTAGACAGGAATTGAGAATGTGGTTAGCAGCTCTTACTCGTTTCCTCCATGCTTCTGGTGTAAGCTCTGACCTTTGCCTTTTAAATTGTAGAGTTGGGTTGGTTTAAGTTATGCTTTTTCAAGAAGAAATCATACTCTATCACCAACCAGCCATGCTTCTGCCTTAGCTACAGAATGTCTGGGCCTTTCATCGAGTTGGAGTAGCGTGAAGAACAGCAGGCTTTATTTGACATCATGATACAATCAGCTTAGCATGTAGCTTAACATCACAGCTAAGCTATATTAAAAGCCAGTAGCTGAGCTGGTAACACTGTGATCTTAAATTTAAGAAGGGTCTGGTGGCGGACTTGAATCCTCACCTAAGTCTTATCCCTTACCCCAACAAGTTTCCAGTGTTGTTGCTGCAGTTTGCTTTTTTGTCTTACCAAAGTAAAAATGTTCTTGGTCCAGGTTTAGCCTAGATACTTCTCACAGTTGGTGTTTGACTTTCTGTAAATGACCACTGAATATCTAACTGAACTTATGCTTTGTTTCCAGCCTCAGTATTGATGATGCTCTCCTGTCCTTCTGAGGTGGTTTTCCACCACCTATGAAAAGGAGAGCTTTTTTTTTTGGTGCTCCAGTTCATGTTCTCCTTGGTTGTAACTAGGTATGCATGTTGACTTCATAGTAACTGAGAAGTTAAATTTGCCAGGCTTTTAAGCAGAGTCACAGTGCAGAAGTTACAGATCTTCTTTACCTATAGAAGCACGTTGCATATCGTTTAGTTTTTCAAATAGCAGCTGCCCTGTTAATGAGTGCAGTACTTAAAGTATGTGTTGGAAAAGTTGCAATGTACTTGTGGGTTATTTTGTTTATTGTTGTTTTCTAGAGCTATAAGTAGAATTTGGTTTGTGATAGTGCAAGGAGAAATTTGCTCATTCTGTCCTTAAATGTGCCTTGTATATAGCAATCTGCCAAGGAAAGGCTTTTGTAGCTTTAGAGTATGTGATCAGACTTAGGAAAACAAGATGTTTCTTGGTCTGGATTTGCTTAGACGACTGAGTTGACAACATTATGTTTGTTGCCAGATAAAATTGTCATTCCTTCTTAGTAAAATTTATCAGTGGTGTTATCTGAGGGACCATAATGGTGCAAGTGACTTCTGTAGACAGGTATATAGAGGTTGTTGCACAGTCATACTTAAAATGTTTCTTATGGCTGTTATACTAGCATCTGAAACTGCTTTCTACAGGGACCTAAATAAAGGAATAAATTAAAAGGTATAAAATTGAGAACTTAAAAAAACCCAGCAAACCAATACTCACAGAAAGAAAAACCTCCATGACTCCTTTGTTCCAAGTGACTCACGCAGAGGGACAAGAAGCCCCTTGCAGTTGAATTCTACTTCCCAAATATTGTAGAAGCTTGAAAGGCTCATTCTGCTGTAGGGGGGGATGTGTAAAAACTTAAGTTGCAGTTTGCAGTATGAGCCAGGCCTTACATGGCTTTTTCTGAAATGTCTTCTCTAGATGTTTGATCCTATATTTTGCTTGGTTTTACACATTTGGAGGAAGGAAAAAAATTAGGAGTCACTCCAAAACTGATACTTTTTAATGTAGATTGCTGTAACAGGTACTAAACAGCTTCTTAATCTGACATCTTTTAAAAACGGGGTTTTTGTTGTCACTTCTTTCTAGAAGACTGAAAGGAAAGCCACATAAGAGGTACACTTTTTTAGAAAGGCTGAAGGAATCATAAAGAGTTGATCAGAAGTATCACAGACTTATAGAATGGCTTGGTTTGGAAGAGGCCTTAAAGATAATCTAGTTCCAACTGCCCTGCATGGGCAGGGACACCTCCCACTAGACCAGGTTGCTCAAAGCCTTATCCATCCTGGCCTTGAACACTTCCAAGGAGAAGGCAGCTACAACTTTTCTGGGCAGCCTGTTCTGGTGTCTCAGCTCCCTCACACTAAACAATTTCTTCCTAATGTCTAACCTAAATCTCCCTTCTTCCAGTTTTAATCTATTACTCCTTGTCCTATCACTTCCTGCCCTTGTAAAAAGACCCTCCCCAGCTCTCATGTAGGCCCCCTTCAGGTACTGGAAGGCTGCTATGAGGTCTCCCCAGAGCTTCTCTTCTGCAGACCTCAAGTGTTTCAGCGTGTCTTCACAGGAGATGTGCTCTGGCCCTCTCCTGGACTTGCTCAGACAACTCCATATCATTCCTGTGATGGGGGCTCCAGAACTGGACACAGTACTCCAGGTGGGGTCTTACAAGAGAAGAGTAGAAAGGGACAATCGCCTCACTTGACCTGCTGGACATGCTTCTTTTGATGCAGCCCAGGATACAAGCTCACATTGCTGGCTCATGTTGAGCTTCTTATCAACCACCACCCCCAAGTTCTCCTCAGGGCTGTTCAAGCCATTCTCCATCCAGACTGGATTTGTGCTTGGGATTGTCCTGACCTATATATACTAGGCTTTATTGAATTTCGTAAGGTTGGCAAGTGCCCACCTCTCAAGCCTGTGAAGGTCCCTCTGGGTGGCCTCCCTTCCCTCCAACAGGACTACTGCACCACACAGCTTCATATTGTCACCAAAAATTAGTTTTAGTCTTCATTTGTAAGACCTGAAAATTAACCTTCACAGTTCCTTTTCATTATTTAAGGAACTAGTTGAAATTCATGGAGAGGGCATTTAAGGTTGTTGAGATCTGATGTTTGGTTTGCGGACAGTCTGTTCTTCCATCTGGATTAAAAATACCTGACAAGATAATCCAATTGAGATCATAATCTTGTTTATAGCTCTGACCTTGCATCAGAGGAAATGCATCAGTCTTTAAGTGAGCACTGATACACAAATAAAAGGTTTGGATAGAGGAGGCTGTGGATGCTTTGAATGTTGTCTGAAGATTGGAAATGACAGATTTTTTTTTTAGTTGCAGACTGAGGTAGAGGAGGAAATACTAGAAAAATATAGTCTCAGAAGCAGGGGCAAGAACCCTGGGACATGCAGGATGGGAAAATGCAGGTGTTGATAGCGTGGTACATGGTCGCTGTACTCCTTGAACAGCTGGAAAAGGAGCTACCTGTGGTGACTGAGGATGAAGGTGCTTTCCCTGTACTTAAGCAGAGTGGGTGTGTAGGCAGCAGGTGGGGTTTGGCTCAGTGGGGAACCTCATCTACTGTCCTGAAGAAAAAAGGGAAGCAGTGTTGTTAGAGCTCCTGTAGTGTTTTTGCTGGCTGGGACTTCACAAGGAAGTCATGCCTGGACTTATTGCAGCTTCTTGGTCAGAATGATGGTGCATGTTGTAAATGATGAGAAATCCCTGGTAAACCTCAGGCTGTGGTAGCTTAGTTTCTGCCTTTCTTTGCTTTATGCTGCTGTGGTACAGTGTAAATTGAGGTATGCTGCACGATTACTTTTTGTTCTGTTATTTACTTTGCTAAGCTAGAAATATTTCATTAACTCTGAAGCTGTTATTTTGAAGGAGTTTTATTTCCTAGTTTTGTTTCCATTTTCTACTGAATTTTCAGTTGGAGGTTTTTTTTCTAGTAAGCACAAATTTTATACTGGAGATGTGGTGTTTCAGTGAAGGTGCATGTTTAACAGGAGCTTTGCCAGACATGCATTCTTTTGGCAGGGACTGGCAATTTTGATTGTAGTTTATCTCTTTTGGTGACTTTTATATCTGCTGTATCTGTGGTCACTTAAAGGCACTGTCAGGTAAGACACATTGATGAACTTATTTAACACGAGCTTGGCATCTAACCACGCAGTAACTGCTGGTGTACTCAGTTTGTCAGTGTCCAAGTTCAGCCACTTTTTTCCCCACTGTTCAAACTACTAATAATTTGTTTACCATCTTGAGGCTGAAGTGAGATGTGTTGGGAAGGCTGGTACATGTACAGATCCATCGTGTGAATAAAAATATATCTGTTCCATGAACTTTGGTGTATTTTGTCACAATTGGATTTACTAGGTAGAATGAAAATAAAGCCTCAGATTCTTTCAGTGAAGCTGGAGCCTCATCTCAAATCAGTATAGCAACAGTCTCTGGGAAAGCTTTGAAGGCAGATTGATACTTTGTAAGTAAAGGAAGGTTAGAAGGAAGTTTCTTTTTACAACTGATATTTGTTTTACAGTAATGGTTTTCAGAGTATATTAAAATTGGTGGCTCACAAAAAAATACAGTTCAAACCAAGAGTCTTAAGCATAGCTCTTGTTGTACAGTTAGGGAAAATTCAAGTGTTAAGGACAGTATGAAAGACTCACACTTGGGCATAACTCTTCTGTGACCCTGCCATGCACACAGGACTTTTACAGTTTACAAGGTACATGGGTGTGTATTTGGGGGGAGCCAGTCTTTTAAAATATTCTTGGCTTTTGTTTCTAGGGTCACATGATTCTTTCAGCTACTGGGTTGATGAGAAATCTCCTGTGGGACCAGATCAAGCCACAGCCATCAAACGCTTGGCCAGAATTTCTTTGGTTAAAAAGATCATGAAGAAATGGTCAGTGACTCAAAACCTGACTTTCAAAGAGCAACTGGAAAGCGGGATCCGCTACTTTGATCTTCGTGTATCTTCCAAACCTGGGGATATAGGACAAGAGATTTACTTCATACACGGCTTGTTTGGTATCACAGTATGGGATGGTCTGAAGGAGATCAACACCTTTCTTGAACAGCACCCCAAGGAAGTAGTCTTCTTGGATTTCAATCACTTCTATGCCATGGATGACAGCCATCACTGCTTCTTGATCAACAGGATCCGCTCAGCATTTGGATCCAAGCTTTGTTCTGTTGAATGTGTGGAACATGTGACATTAGAGTACATGTGGGAGAAGAAATACCAGGTAGGGAAAGGATGTATAATGCTTTTGAAACCCAAAATGTTAACATTTAAGTAGAGAAGCTGGGTGTGGTTGCTACTCAGAGGTATTGGACCAAAGATGTTGGTGACTGTCAATATAAAGTTTGCTGCGGGCTCTGTGTAGCATGCATGTTTCCCTCCACTTATGTGCAGCTGTGTAGCCCTTCCATCTGTGGTGTTACTAGACTGTCCTGCCCCCAAGCATTTTTGTTAAATAAATGGTTGTCTTTTTTGGAAGAGCACATTGTGCTGATTTGTGTTGATGAGGATTGGATAGACTGGCCAGTGTGAAGCATATAAGCTTTAACGTGACTAAGACATTGTACAGAATTTCTTAGCTCCCTTGCAACCACCTAAATCTGTAGTGCCAAGATTAAATGCCTCTACTCTGTGGTAAGTGCTCCCATGCAGGCCTGCAAGTGGAGAAGAGTTTCAGCAATGGCACATCATTCTTAAACTGTAAAATATGAAGCTTTGAGGGATTCCTCTGAACTGATGCTGCCAGTGCGAGGGTCCAAAATACATAATTTGTGAGTCTGGGTGTTAATAAAGTCTTGCATCTTTGTGCTGTCCTCTTATCCAATTTACAAGGCATAAAATACTGACTTGATTTAGAGAAGATTTTGCTGACAGTAAGACTGATTTTGGTATCTCATGCAGTAAGTGCGAGTAGAATGTTGTTATGCCAGTCAGCCAGGTAGCTGACTTAAGCCACTTAGTAGCAGTTATGCAGAAGATGGCAAGACTGTTTAAAATCTTGTTTCAAGTACAGGTGTAATATCCTTTGACAGAGCTTTGAAATGCTTTTTAAATGAATCCTTTAAATATAATTTCATTATACTCCTGGCAACTTTTTCATTTTAAACTGATGACCCCTAAGGGTCATCTGAAGGAATCCTGTCCTTGTAGCTAACCAAAATTAAACCAGTCTTTTTTGGCAATAGTGCAACAAGTTGACAGTCATGACTTGGGAGCAGCTTCTTTTTGCTTGGTTGTCTTTTCAGTCTTGTGCTAGCTGCAGCAGTACTGTGTAAGCATAAACTAATGCAACATCCTGTTTAAAAATAAATAACATACTTGTGAATTTCTGTTTTTTTTCTCCTTGCTCTTCTATTAGGTTCTCATATTCTACCACTACCCTTTGTATCAGGACTACCCCTTCCTGTGGCCAGGGAATAAAATGCCAGCACCATGGGCTAATACAACCAATGTGCACAAACTGCTACAGTTCCTGGAGACGACTCTTGAGGAACGAAGTCGTTATGGGACTTTTCATGTTTCTCAAGCAATTCTCACACCTCGAGTGAGAACTATTGCACGGAATCTAGTTCGTGGCCTGAAGAACACCCTTGTCCACAGGTAAGGTCTTGTTCTGGTTTCTCAGTTCCTTACTGTGTTTCATGTTGAAAGAGGCAATTAGTAAGGAAGACACTATGAGCTGTTTGCTTTACAGTAAGACTTAATGAAAGCATGCAGTTTTCCTTTATTACTATTGCTTGTGAGATGTATTTGCAGTCATTAGAAAGAGAATTACTAAAAGTAAAAGTAACAAGGTATACATGTAATAATTGTTTCCTGGTAACTGGAGCTATTTTTGAATTGGATGCGACTTCCTAAAACATGGGCTGGTCCTGTTGTGTCAGACCCTTAATTCATTCCAGATTGGCTAAACTTGAATTTGGGGGAGGGAGAAAAGTGTGTACCACAGGAAAACTGCCTATTTGTGTGCTCAGTTTTGCATGTGTATGCATCTGTCTTGGTTATTTTGGTAATGGCCAAAGATGTGGAACCTCGAGTAGTATTTTATACCACTTATACCACTGACTGTTGTACAATTAATTTGTCCATAAGCAAGATCTCTAGTAGAGGGCTTTGCTTTGAGTAGCGTTGAGTGCCAGTGGTTTTTAATAGTGTTAACAACAGCATGAGCAGGACAGGTTCCACGTGACATCATAGAATGGTCCCCTGCTGTGGGAAGGGACCTTAAAGATCATCATGGCATTTATCACATTGTAGCCTGTTTGCTAAAAACTGGCAGAAATGTAACAGTCCTGGTGGGATGTGATCTTCTGGCTCACTGTTTAATATTGCCTGTTTTGATGTCACTAACAGTTCATACTGCATTAAGTCATTATTACACTTGTATAGGTGGTCTCAACTGGTCTAATTTGATCAACAGCTGAGCTTAAGCAGTGAAATGGACACACATCTTCATCAGTCAGCTCATGCTTCTTTTGGGAGAATCCTTGGTCACTTCAGAAGTGATTATAGTATTATTTGAAGCCAAAGTAAATATAGCTTATTTTCTCAAAAATACTTTCTAGAAGTAGCAAGTATTGTGCTTTTTCAGTTGCAAAAGTTGTTGATGGAAGTAAGGAAACTTCAGATTAAGTATAAATCGTGGAGTTTTGAGTCTCCTTCCTGTTTACAGGCACTAATCTAGCAAAAGATAATGACATTCAAATGAGTTTTGCCTCACTGTATTCAGGTCTCTACTGTGGCTTGCACTTTGCCGTGTCTGTGCAGTCACCGTTGGACACTAGATGGTGCTCAGGTGCTTTAAGACTGGCGTTTACCGTCACAAGTTGCACAACTGTAAATACATATGCTTGGTGGGGATACCTAACAGAAGGCACGGATGTAATTCATTGTTTGTGTACTGTTAAATGTGCTTTTTTTCGCGAATGAAGAAAAGATTGTGCTTTTTCAAGCTAGTAAAGGATCATCCCATTTCATGGAATGGGCAAGCAGTTTGGTTTCAGGTGACTCCTGGTACACATCTGGGCTTGTAAGGCACTGGTAGGCTAGAAGCCTGCCTTTGCTCCATCCCTTTCCCTCAGCCCTATCATTACCACTTCTTTGCAAGTTAACTGTGAAAATTTAAAATAGATGCTGCTGTTCAGTAAAGTGTGATTGCTCGCATACGTTACGCATTCTAGCTGATTTGTGTGTGTAAATCCATCTTTGCAGTTCTGTGTAGATGTCTGCCTTCTCATATGGAAATTTTGCCCTGAATATGAATATTTAAGTGTTCTTGAGCTCTTGCTAAAGGAGATTGTGAATATCATTTTGTGTGCATGGTAGTTTAGATATTTCTGTTTGATAGCTAATGACCACATGCTATGTTAAAGACTCTTCTCATTAGCTGTTTGCATTTAGGGTGGTAGTCAGGACCTGACTGCGAGTGAGACTAACATAATTTGTGAAAAGTTATGTTGTATTTTAAATAAGTAGACTATGCATAAGGAAGAGTCTCATTTAATGTCTTAAATTTTCTTTATTTCAATTTCTTTAGGAACCTGCCCATGATTTTGAATTGGGTGAAAGCACAGAAGCCAGGTATTATGGGTGTTAACATAATTACATCAGACTTTGTGGAGCTGGTTGACTTTGCTGCTACAGTTATTGCATTAAACGACCTCCTTTTAGAAGAGGATGAATCTGCAACTAAATCCTGATTGCTGTGTCCCACTTATGCTCCTCAATGAACATCTTCAAACTACGCCATTTTATTTATGACGTGAAACCTATTGCCATCTTTGTGTATTCAAAAAAAATGTAGAGTAAACGTGGTTAAACATCACAGAGGCAGGTCCCAGTGATGCGTGGATCGGAGCGGAACAGAAGGTGCTCTCTGAATGCTGCTGCGTGTCTGCGGCTGCGTGTTTGCCTAAGTTATGCACACATCTGCTGCAGTCGGGTGCGGTGTCTGCCTGCCAGCAAGGGGCTGGCCTCTGGAGCAAATGTACCCTGTTATGGTGCACGTCTCCCTGGTGACTGGACTCGCCATGCCCTTGTGTGGGCATCCTACTTATTTCTCAGCTCTAGGACTCAAACCAGGGGTTGCCACTGATCTCTTAGCAGCAGTGTGACCAGGCTGCCCAAGACAGTGTTGTACTTGGGCCACCTCAGGCTTAGCTGGGCTCAGCTGGAGGCTGCTGCTATATTCATTATGCTGTTTTAGAGACTACCTCTGATTTGCTTGGAGAAATAATATTGCTGTTGTTCAGGGGAAGTTGTGCTGCTGTGTTGAATATCTGAACTGTCCTTTGGGCCTAAGAGGCAAAGACTTGGCGTGCTTTGCCTCTTTGTACTCCAAACTCTTCTTCTGGACCTCTTTATTTTACTTCAGTATTTTTTTTTTCAGACATGTTTAAGTGTGTTTCTTTTGGCATTAATTTGGAGAATATTTCAGTCTTCAAATTATGAGGATTATAACTCACAAATCTGAATTCCTGTCATGAGACATTTGAGAAATCACAGTGCAGCCTTTCTCTTGCTTGCTGGTCACTTGTTTTTTTCCATCAAGTTTTCTTCGGAGGAAGTTTCACCCACATAGCCTCTCTGAAAGGAGGTAGGCTAAGTGGGAGTTTGCTTGGTATTTGAAGAACTGGAGCTGACAGGGACTGCTTAAAACCCAAATACTGAATCTGTGGTTGCAGTGTGGCAGTGAATTCTGAAATTAGACCCAAAATGTGTGCTTATAGTCATAGAGCCACAGTTATGAGGGAGAAATTTCCTCTCTTGTGGCAAAGTAAGCAATAGTCACATGAGCATAGGCAGGCATCAGTGTGGCTGCTTTCTGTAGTCATACTTGGTTATGTGTTGATTCACAATAAAATTTGGCCTGTGTGCTTGAGCCAATGCAGGCACTTAACCGACTAGCTGATAGCAGCCCTGCAGTCTGATTTATCCTTGGTTAAAAAACAAACCACACAAAACCAACACAAGTGACTGATTAGCAGGTACTACTTAGCTCAATCATCTTCCCAAAGCAACTGTTGGTGCACTAATTATTCAGTGATTATGAATTTGTATTCATCTCTAAGCTATTTATCATAGAATGGATCGTCTTTATAGATATTTATTAGAAAGAAAAGTGAATCTCCATATTTGCTAATTTTGTTACTGTATCCTGTATCTGCCATCATGTTCTGACAGTGCAGAAAAATCCTCTTTTCTTGCTTGTCATGAACTCTGAACTCAGGACAAGTTTACCTAAAGGTTTGCAAGCCTTCCATGTGAACCTTGGCTGAGTTCTGAGCAGAACGTAATCTGTTTTATCTGTTTGTTGCATGGTTTTCATTAGAATTCCTTGAATATTTATCCTTTTTCTAAGGGAGTTGAGCTGGGGGTGGCAGGGTGTCTGTCTCTCGAGCTGTCATTTTTGCTTTTCTTTTGTGTTTCAGTGACAGGCAACAAGTAATAAAAATCACTCTGGAAACTAAAGATCAAATTGCTAGTTTAAAACTCCCGTTGAAAACCCTGGCAGATTTTTTTTTTTTTCTTGCTGTTGAAAACAGGTTCCAACAGTTTCAACAGCGCTATTCTGTTTGTAAAGTTACTTAAAATACCCTGATTTTCCTCAGCTGAATTTTTTGTTAACCTGTTTTTCTTATGGCCTCAACTGAAACTCCATGGTAGTGCTAAATGTATGGATTTGGTTTCAAAAGTCTTTTAGCTGCAGATTGTCTTAAAGCTCAGAACTTGGAAGCACTTCGTTTGAATGCTGATGAGGCAGAAATAACACTTGCAAGGTTTCCTGAAGAAGTGAAGGACAAGATGAGAAGGTGAAATGAATATGATGTTCGCATTCAAACGTTAATATATTTTGTACTGTATGTATCTACCTCAAAAGAGATTTATCAGGCGTAACCAATATTTGTTGTATGTGCAGATTAATGACTGGTGTTAGTTCTTATATTGTATTTATTTGAATAGAGATGTGATGGTTGTAACTCAGGGCTTTGATTAGGTGCTTTTAAGTACAAACTTAGAAGTTTTTCTAACATTTTGTTAGCTCTCATAATTGACACAGGACGAAGGAATGCCACGTGTTGAGTGTCAGCAGAGGGAGAACAACTGGATTAATGATGAAGTGAGGGGAAGAGAAAACATTTGTTCCTGTGGCCTGTCTGAAGGGACTAGTATGTTATTTCAGAGCAGTGCTTGGTGTTGCCCCTTGATGTGAGGAACCTGACAGTCTCAATAGCGAGTTGGGCAATTGCCTGCAACAGAGTATCTTCTGTGGATAATCTGGGGGATGTTAATGCCAATGTTTAGAATTAGTTTTAGGGTAGCTCTAAAGCATCCTAGGCAGTATGAGCTAGCTTTTTTCTGTTACACCTTATAGCCCATAACAGAGCTACCTGTATAATAGGCTTGCCTCTGACATAGCACCACAGCATATCCAGGTTACCTCACACTTTGAAAAACAAAGCTCATCTAGCTATTGTACTTTGGATTGCAGACTCTATTTTCTGTCATTATGAAAATAGAAGTGAGGTGGGCAGGAAGGAAGGATCAAGGAAGTAGGGCAGTAGTTTGCATCCAGTGTTCACACTGAAGGTGTGGCAGCATGTAGCCAGGTTTCAGGAAGCAAAGTGAAGTAGGTGTGGCAGGTGAGTGATGGTGGCTACAGCTCATACTGAGAAACTCAGTTGAGCATCTAGTCTCTCTCAGCTGGGTAGAGTATGGAGCAACTAACACCCTGCAAGGTTATGTGCATATGAGGTTGAGGAAAATGAAGGCTGGCATGAATGCAGGAGAAGGCTGGGGATTCCTTGCTGTTGTAGACCTTCATCTCTTGAATTAACTATTTCGGTTTGGCTTCTGTCTTCCCCAAGAAGTAAGGTTTGCTTTTAAATAGTTTAGGTGGAACACTTCCTCAGCAGAATTGTTATGAGGACTTGACCATTCTGTAGGTGCTGGGAGAGGAAAAGCGAGGAAACTAGTAGCGGCTTGATGCAAAATGCATGGTATGTTATTACAGATTCAAGTTACTTATATGTTGTGTTATGACTGTTTCTCTTCCTAATGTGCAATCACTGAATGCCAAGCACATGGGCAGTATGCCCTTTCTCCTGGCACTGACTGCTGCTGTGTACAACTCAAGGGCATACCTGAGGCACAGGAGTCCTCTGTATGTATCCCTCTGATGGGGATCAACAGTGAGAAGGTTTTACAAAACTTGTGTTAATAGCATCTCACTTTGTATTATTAAGTGAAAGCAAAGAGAAGTTATTACTAGATTTTTCAGACTATCAATCACTCAGCTCCTTATTTGGGAACTGCTGTATTTAACAACTGCAGAGCTGGGAGTTGTAATGTTGATTTTTTTTTTTGAGAATAAAAAACAGATTCCTTCTGTCCAACTCTTTTTCAAGAACTGAAGCGATAACTTTCATGTGCTTTGCTGTGATGGAAAGTATCCTGCTGGAGGCTGTGCTGGCAAGGCAGGTTTCAGAGGTCCTGTGGTCAGTAAGAGATCAGATTAGGAATCTTCAGAGCACTAACGCTGGTTGCAAAGAGGCCCCTGTTCTACTACACAAAGTCTTTGGAGAAAATAAAGGAATAATGGGAAAAATATATCTTTGCTCCTGACACATGCTCTTTTCTTCTGTGCTAATATGTTGGGAGTTCAGAAAGCACCTGTGCAGTAAAGCTGAAGAATCACTTTTGAGCAGGGATTTTGGCTCTGACAGAAGTAGGGTGTCTGCCAAGATGCTTATCTGTTCTCATCTGGCTAAGCCTTTGGAAATGCTTTTCATGTACCTGTCTCAGGTGTCAGAGTTCATTGTTGTATCATGTAGCAGACCAGGGTTTAGGACTTCTATGGATAAACAGAGTTTGGACCTGACTGTTTTGATTTGAAATTGGGCTACCCATGGAAGTCAGACAGCATATGTGACTTGAGGTTTACTTGAATATACAATATTTAATACAGAGTCCATATGCAGTTTTAGTAAGACTTTCATCTAGACTTTGGCATATTGATACCCATCTCTAATAAGCAGATTCTTTAGTCAGAAGACCATTGTTTGGGACAAAACATCAGGCAAACTTCCAGTGTCTGTTTAAGCACAGAGAAATTGTCTAATATGAAGAACAGGATTGACCCAAAACTTCATTTAAAATACAAATTGGGTCTAGATGTAGTCATTCCAGCAGTGGAGATTATTTTTTTTGCTTTTCTGTGTCTGACAAGTTCTTTTACCAGCTTTGGTTTTTGACTCGATAGATGAGTAGAAGAGCCAGAGCGTATGCTGAAGAACAAATTCTATGCTAAGGAAATGTATATTGAGCTAAGTGTAGTAAGAGTATAGTAATTTACTGATAATCTTACTAGCTTAGGTTGTTAAATCAGTCTCCATTTTGTATTAAAAAAAAATCAGTCTCACTGACTCAGTCTCTTGTTGAAGAAATGTGTGTGCTTCTGTAAGTGTATTTATTTCCCTACATGTCTTATCAAGTAAAGAAGCTTTATCTTTTAAATGTAGGGACTGGAAAGGAATCTCAGCTTTAGAACTGTTTGCTGAAGCTAATTACATTTTATATTTCTGAGTATTTATGTTGTTGTTCATTGAAATATTGCTCCTCTTACCCTTTGTTAGATCTGTGATCACTTCTGTTTCTCACTTACATTGAAATATAGTGTATTCTTAATTCTTAAAGTATTGATCCTATATAAAAATAACTTTGGTTCTTTGATTTTGCTCACTGTCAAATGTGTTTTGCAGTTGGATTTTTTGTGCTATTTATACTGCAGAAGGGGGCAGAGAGTCACATGAAGAGGAGTTACCTATTCTCAGTGTATTTTGTGCAGCTTCTCTTCTTTCTGTTGGCAATTTGTGCTTTACCCATCTGTCCAATTCAGTTTTGTGAAAGCAGGATGCCTCATTTGAACTGCAGATAAATTCTGTTTATTTCTGCTTTACCCTACATCTCTATCATTGGAGTTTTAATCCTGAAAATAAAAGTACAACTTGAGTTAATCATCTTTCCTGTGTCTTCTGTAATGCTGATTGATACATGATGATTACATTGTGAGTCACTTAACATTGATTTCAGTTACTTTTCTGATGCAGAATGGTGTCATCAAGGCTGTTATTGAAGTGTCACTTCTTGCTGCACTTGTGTCCCCTGAGTAGTTGCCCTTGGACAACATGCTTATATTTGAATTTGTCTATGGAAGTAGTAGGGCAAAGTTGTTAGAGAACTTTTTACATGTGCAGTTGCATCTCTGCCTGGACACACTGGGACAAAAGCATGCTCATGCCTGAATTTAGTTGTATCTTGAAAGCTAAGTACAATTTTGTGCAGATCTCCTGCTGTAATACAGGTGATGAAGCTCCATGGTAACACTCAATTAGAAAACAAAATACTAGTAATTCCTGGAGCCTGGGCTAATGTCAGATGCTTGTAACCTTGTGAGATCAGCAAGACCCTTCTTTTGGGTCACTTTGAGCTTCCCTGTCTTGAGAATGTGGGAGTATTGGGAAGAGAAGGGAATGGATGACCCCGATTATCTTGTGTTATCAGACAGGTGACTGGTAACTGATGGGTTCTGTGTTTGTGGATTATCTTATTATTCCTAAAGGTAGAGCTGGGAGTTCAGAGCCCTAATCACTGCTGTTCGTACCTGTAGCCTCAGACCTTGAGGCAAGTGTTTACAAGCCAGACTAGCTTATGTGTGACTCATGTACATAGGCAGCCTATGGCTTCAGTGATCTGTCTGAAACGTGCTGCGGGCAGGAAGTGCGCCACTAGTTTTTATGGAATAAATACACATGCGGCAGAAGTCTAATGTGAGTAGCTTAAGCTGCAAGTGCATAAAAACATTGTTAAATAGCTTGCAGTAGCTGTGCTACTTTTTTACTTTTTCAACCTCCAGATACTGTTTTCCCAGATCAGGAATCATATACCCTAGAGGGGAGTTTAAGGCACAAGAGTGAGCGTGATTTCATCATATTGCTTCCCTAGGCGATTTAATAGATTTTCTTTCAGTCTGAGTGCCTTTCAGCAATGCTGCATAAGGGCACACATGCATATACATGTACATATATGCATAAAGAAATATTTCTTATGAACTGTAGAATAAGATTGCAAAATCCAGGCATATATTCTGTTAGGAATTTGTGCACGCCCTTCATACAGTTTCCCTGTTGCCACAAACCTGTGATTAGCTGTTCAAACAATCATTCCTGAATTGGATGTGGCTTAGTATTTACCTCTCAGGAGTCACAGCTGAACCTGCATGCAGGTTCTTAGCAGTGGGGAATTAACTCTTCCACACTCTCTGAAGGAAGCCAGCTTGAAACCAGTGTGTGCTGCCAACTGCTCTCATTGCAGGTGCAGCTAGAGAAGGTGAACGAGATGCTGGCAGGCTCTGCAGCTGAGCAGTGGTAATGTCACCAATTCATCTTGTCAGTCATTTGCATTAGACTAGAAGAACATCTGACCAAAAAGCCTCTCTCCAATTTAAATGTAGGCAAGGTCAGTTGGACAAGTTCTCAGGAGAGCAAATGCTGGGAGAAGAAACTGGGTTTTTTAACTACTACAGATTAGTGAGTCTTGCTGCTCTTCTCAGGGATCAAGTTTGATATTTGCTTCTGCTTTGCTTGGCTGATGGAAGTGCTACCACCTGAAGCTGAGGCAAAGTGGAATCTTCTGAAGAAGACTGTGTGAGTGACCAGGATCATTGGCAGGAAACTTGCAGTATGGATGAGCTGTTGGAATAGTCGCACTTAAAATCAACTTTCCCTCTATTGAGAGATTTGCTTTAAATTAAAAGTAAAGGTTGCTTAGAGTAGAAAATGGCTGGTCATTCTTATGTCCTTTCTTGTATAACTCGTATCTGCAGTAGACATACCTTGTGGGAAGAACTGCAGGATGGTGCAGGGTCTGCTTGAGGGAGAAGCTACTGTCAGACATGCAGCTGTGTAGATTTGTATTTGCTGGTTCAACAAATTCAGCCTCAGTGGGTAGGCACCGTTTCTTTCAGTAACCAGTGAGAAAGTGCACCTGTGGCAAAACTGTTTACATGGCCAAATATGTGAATTAAGACTTTCAGCATAACAACCCTATGGACTGAAATTGTGTATGGTTGTGAATTAGGTAGTATTTGAGAGGTGAATGCTGCTCTTGTCTGCTTTGTGATTATTTTTTTGTTTCCAGTAGTTTAAAAATCTTGTTTGCCACAAGGTAGCATTGTTTAGCCTGGCTTCTAACTTAGAAGCAGAATTAGTACTGGGGTGTCTGTACCATATCTAGCTCCTATATCTGTAGTGAGCATTTCCTTTGTGGAAGAAAGGAAGTGATGAGCAGTTCCTTAGGTACTAGTGGATTAAGGCAGCTAGCCAGTAGTTGCTTAAAATGGAAACTGTATAACACAATGTCGGCATGGACTGTCCCTTTATAATTGAGCAGACACCTTAGCTGCTGGATAAACCTTTGAAAGAGCTCTGATGACTCGGGAGATGCTGAACAGTGAATGAGTTGGTCTTCATGCAGAGACTTGTAGGGTTCACTAAAATGACCTAATGTGTGCATAAAATGACGTGTGCAAAGTCCAGATGGTATCTTGTGTTTGGGTTTTAAAGGATAATTTTTGTTTGATCAGAGTTGTTAAATGCCTTTAGTGTTTCATTTCTGGTAAAATTATGAGGAAGATTTGATGCTGTTAGTGGCAGATACTGTTTGGGTTGCTCAGCAGAGGGGCAGATAAACAGCAGGCCCAGCCATGTCCCTCTAGCCCATCACGTTGTACTGCAAACAGCATGTTGGCACCTCAGATGTTTTTGTAACTAAAAGACCCAATTCTTGTGTTAAATTTGGGAATGGAAAGTACATAAGAAATTGAGAGCTGGGTTGTTTTCTATCATGTTGCTTCTTGCAAATATGCTTTAACAAAAGGAAAATAAAACACTGCCTGAGGTGATGTTCCTCTGCATCAAAGTCATCATCTGGCAGACTGGCTGGAGAAAAACATACATTATTTGTTTGGTGAGTTCTGTGTAAATGAGAATTAAAGATGGTAAAAATATTTTTGTGTACTTTCTGCTACAGAGTGTTCACTCTTCTTTTTGCTCATAGCAACTGAGCAAAGGGTTGGCTTTCAGTATTTCTGAGTCTTCTTCCAGCTTGGAATTGCAAAATCTTAAAATCACAACTGCAAGAAAGTAACAAAAAGCATCTTCAGAAAGAGGCTGGAGCAGTGGAAAGTGAGGAGGAAAGGTATGCAGTAGAGATAGTGCTACAACTTGCCTTTGGAATGGAAAATGTCTTTTGGAGCTTTTATTTTGAGACAGAACAAATTATTACATGACGCTCACTCTTTGAATCCCATCCAGTACAAAGTTTATCTGAAATGCTGAATGCAGTTCCATGTTTACAAAAGTGTTGAGTTTGACTTGCTTGCATCCTTTGAAAGACTATACTGGCAGGAAATAAAACACAACATGCCAGGCATTTCTCCTGAGAAAAATAACTGCTAGCATTTCAGCCTAAATATCTCAAATGCCAACTTTTTTTCTTTTCTAATTTTGCATTTCTTAGAGGAATCAGGATTTGAACTCTGAAGCATTAGAAGCAGCCAACTCATCCTATGTGATAGTGGTTATAGCTGGAAAATGTTCTTTGGTCATTGCCAAAACAAAAACATGTATCACAATTATAACCCTCTTCTGGTCCTCCATAAATCTGTCTTAAAAACTCCCCTTAATAAAGGGATTGTCTGAGAATGAATGATAAGAGTTATCTCACCACGTTGCCTTCTTTGTTGCACACTGCAAACATGTTTATAGAGAGATGAACTTACAGCAGCCTAGAACCAACCTCAAGGTTGGAAAAAAATCTTCAAGGTCATCAAGTCCAACCATTCACCCTACAGCCCCTAACCACTGAACCATCTTATGAAACACCATGTCTAGTCCCCTGGGCAGCCTGTTCCAATGCCTCACCACTCTTTCTATGAACAAGTTTTTCCTGATATCCTGCCTGAACCTCCCCTGGAGCAGCTTGACCCTCTTTCCTCTTGTCCTATCACTAGCCACTAGGGAGAAGAGGTCAACACCCACCTCACTATAACCTCCTTTCAGGTAGTTGGGGAGAGCAATGAGGTCTCCCCTCAGCCTCTTCTCCAGGCTGAACAGACCCAGCTCCCTCAGCCTTTCCTCATAAGACCTCTTTTTCCAGACCCTTAATCAACCTAGTTGCCTTTCTCTGCACCCTCTCCAGCACCTCAATGTCCTTCTTATACTGTGGCACCCAAAACTGCACAAAGTGCTTGAGGTGCAGCCTCACTAAGGCCTAGTAGAGGGGCAGGATCACCTCCCTGGTCCTGCTGGTCATGCTATTCCTGATGCAGCCCAGGATGCTCTTGGCCTTCTTGGCCACCTGGGCACACTGCTGGCTCATGTTCAGCCGGCTGTCAGTCAGCACCCCCAGGTCCATCTCTGCTGGGCAGCTCTCCAGCCACTCCTCCCCAAGCCTGTAGTGCTGCTGGCAGTTGTTGTGACCCAAGTGCAGGACCTGACATCTGGCCTTATTGAAACTCATGCCATTGGCCTTGGCCCAATGGTCAAGCCTGTCTAGATCCTTATGCAGAGCCTCTCTGCCCTCAAGCAAATCAACATCCTTGCAGCTGTTTTCCTCTTCCCTTATGGACATACCAGCAATTCATTTTGGATCTTGAAACCTGTAAAGATTTGTCTGGTTTCCTGTGTTATTGTCACCATTGTGCATAGCTGCACACTGAACATATGCAACAAATGGGGGAAAAAATACCAGTCTTGAGAAATACCAAGCAGCTGCCTTGAAATCCTTGTTTTTCTGTCCCACTGGCTGTAACTGGTTGAGGAAGGTGCTGTAGAAAAGATGAGAAGGAAAATCTTTTTTACTGTCCTTATGCCCACTGAATGCAGTGTTTCAAAGGTAAGTACTGTTGTCCCACCCTGCCTTCCAAGGGGCACTAGTCAGTAGATCTAGTGGCTCACCAGTGTGGTATCCCAGGTCTCTACCACATACTCTTCATTGTTAGGGATGTGTACTTACCCTGCCCTTTTCCCAGGATCTGGCATTGCTTGTAATTGTATAGTTTTAATGGTCTTCATGCACCTTTTGAGCCTGTGGAACTGATAGGTGGGATATCCTTTGTGGGTTTTAGGCCTTGTCAAAATTAAGACAAGTTCTGAAAGTGGTAAAGTGAAATAACATGCTTGTTTAGAAGAAAAATATTACTACCTTCTAATGTGTCCAAGATTACAGTGGTGACCATGATGCTTGCCCAGATCACAGAGGTGTTGTACTACATTGATTAAAGCTTGAGTGATGCCTCTGCTGTGGTACCAATGACTGCAAATGTGCAGATTGGCATGGGCTCTAGGCTAAGCAGACCAAAACTGACTCCCACATATGGACTTGAGAATGTCTGCTGTGAAGTACAGGGGTGCATGTCCCACCTAGTTCTTCCTGTGGAGTGAGTGTGATACACCTCCCTGGGGAATTTGGACCCCCAGGGTCAAAGTTAGGCTCAAGCATGCACTCTGAGATACCATCTCTAACATTTCAGGGCACCACACCTTATTCTTCTTGTTAAGACTCCCCTGTGTGTGTGGTAGGACAGGAGAAGAGAGGCAGGTTGGTAGCTGCTTATTTTAGGACTCTCAAGCCCACGCTCAGACTTCTCTCATGTCTGTTTTGCTGGATTCCTGTTGGTCAGGACACATCTGCTCTGCCCAGTGAATCTCAGTAATGCTGGTGCAGTTGTTTTCCTGTACCAGAGGTTGCTGGCGCTTCTAGTTGTGTTCCCCAAGAGAGTTTAATTAGATTAGGTACGGCTTTCTGGCTCCATGTTGAGACAGTGTTCAGACTGACTATTTTCTTTCCAGAGCTGATTGATCTAGGACTAGTGTTGAAAACTGCCTTTTAGTTTCAAAAGCACTGAACAGTTCTGTTGTTGACGTGATGCCACAGAATGGGACAGAGTCCAATTCCAGAGAGGTGGTTAAGCTGTTCTCTTCCTTTGTCCGTCTTGAACAACAACCACAAAAGACCACCTGACACTCATCAAACTTTCCCTCTTGATCTGATGGAAGCAGGATACACTTATTAGTGTTGAGTCTGAGAGAAACATGGCATTTTGCTTCCTGTGCTTTTCTCTTTTGTGCATGTCACAGAAAGAAAAAAGAATTCGGAAAATGCAAGGAATTCTCTATCACTTTTCTCCCCGCATGTTTTTAAGTGCCTGAGAGTGAGAAGCTGGGACCTCAGCAAGCTTTCCAGATTTCTATTCAGAATACAATTACTCTGACACATTTCACAGTGGCTTTGATATTAAGAGAGGAGCCACTGTCCCCATGGGGTATTTTGGACTTGTGTTATCCTGCTGGATGAGTGGATTTGCTGGTGTTTGTAAAACTCCATTTGCTGTCTGGTCTGTTAGTTGTTCTGTTTCAACACACCTTTAGCTGACCTGTGCTCTAGTGCACTGTTAAACATTGCAGGCATGCTAAAGGAAGGAAAACAATTTGCCATTTCACTTGGAGTGCAGCACTTAGGGGTGTGGCAGGAGGAGCAGTAGATGCATGGCTACAGGGTGCTAAAATAGCTTGGAGAGAAGTGGCAACAGCACAAAGTGTGGAACTATGAACTTTTTGCTATGGTGGGATGGATAAGTTAGCATCTACCTGCTGGCAGACTTTTTTTTTTTATAGGGTTATTAGAGCTTTAAAACTATTGTGGGTTACAGAAGGAGCACTTGGAAAGGGTTTGAGCTTGAGTCCCAGTGTTTCCTTTGCCTTGCTCAAGGAGAAGGTCACCAGAGATGGTTAATAAAGCTTTAGCTGCTGAGCTCACTAAACATTCTTCCAGTTCAATGGCCTATGCAGAATGATGTGTTTAGTCAATGTTTAATTCCTAAGCAACAAATGATGATTGTCATACTAGAAGGCACTTGTGGTGTTGACTGAAGCAATGGATGCCAAGGATTAAAAAGGTCGTGCTGGGAGATTTCTTCTGCAGCCTCAAAGTGCCCTCCTCTAGGTCAGGTCCCTTCACAGCTGGAGAAAATGAGAAGTTCATGCTGCCTTAAAGCCAAAAAATGCTTTCCAATAAGAAAACAAACCAGCCCTTTAGAGAAAAAAAAAAAATATGGCTGTAAGGGGAAAAAAAAAACAAAGAAATGTGAGCTGTGGGATGACTGAGGGAAGGGAGGGGAAAGGAGAAAATTGGAAGACATCTACCCTTGCCCTGGTGACAGGAGAGTGGTGTGTAGCTGTTGCTTTGGTGGGCAGGAGATGCAGGCTGTGACTGACAGCAGGAAAGGAAAAGGTGCAGCAGCAATCAGGGAGGCTGAAGACTGCCTGTACAGCTTCAGTATGAAGAGGAGATGCAGAGAGAACTGCAAACAGTGCCCTCAGGGAGCTGAGGAGACCTGGTTGGAATGTCAGGTAGAAAACTCAAGAAGCTTTCATGTTGTATGAGTCAGAAATGAGAAGAGCCCTCTCTCAGCTGAAAGCCTCTAACCTTGTCTCACCCTGCTGCAAGATCTGCCCAGTCCCAAATGGTTATCCTACCTGGGCTTTAAGCAAATATTGTGCTATTAAAAATCCATAGCCCTCATGTCCGCACAAAGCACAGTGTGCATGCAGTGCTTCCTACAGATGGTAACTCAACGTTACTTCCACACAAGCTAGAGTGCATATCTTGTGTTGGATGACTCAGTACTGATTCATGACTTACTGTCATGGCTGGGCCTTTGAGACCTGAACAGACACTGAACAGAGCTGTTCATACCCAAGTCAGACCAGTTTTTGTCTGAAGCTGCTTTTTCCAAGGACTCTTAGCTCAGGCTTTGTGTGAGGATGGGACACTCCTACCTCCTATGAAACAAACTCAAAGCATTTGAAGTTTACTAGTCTGTTTATAAAGTTTGGCCCAGGTCAGTGGGACTGGCTTGGCTGTTTTGGCTTATGTGCCAAGAGGATCTACAGGGGTTCACTTCTGACTAAGTGCTAGAAGGGTCAGTGTGACATGTCCTTTATTTTCCATGTTGTATATGTCAACATGTGTAGTAGTATTATCTTGTGTATTCTAATTCTGCTGGGTAAAATACACTAGGATTTTGTGATACAGACAAAGAGCAAATGCTGTTCAAACCACTGCACCTTCCAGATTGTGACTCAGTATTTGGGATGGCTTTGTGTTAAAGGCAGATAGAACTATTGCCAATATTTTTTTTTAGGCTCTTACTGAGCCTGGGTATGTGTAATACAGACCAGAATTCAGTTTTAGAAGATTAAGGCAAGACTGAGTAGATTATCTTTGATCTATCAAGGCATCCACTGCCTAACTACCAGGAGCAAAGCTGCAAGCTAATGGCAGGGCTTATCTGTGGCCAGGACACACTACTCCTTTCATCTTAGATTTTGACTTCAGTATGAGGAATAAATCTTCACCCATGCAATTTCCAGCTTTAAGATAGGTTAATACTAGATGGCTGATCTGTGAGTATTCCAGCCGTGGCAGTGATTTATTTTGCTGATGAGTTGATGCTCATGTAAATGTGTAGGGCAGCTGTGTGAAAGTCATTGTTTGAGGTCTTTGCATTATCTTTTTTAGTTTCATACTGTTTACTTTGAAAACAAAGAATGAATGCTGTATAAAAGTATATGTCCTATGAGGCAGTATTACTTTGCTCAGTGTATCAGCAGGAGTGAGCTGTTTAGCAGCCAGGGTGCACATTCCAAAGCAATTAGAACAGCTTCATGAGTAAATACTGCTCAGCAGCTGATAAAATGCCTTTCAGATGTCTTCGTAAAACAGATTCAGGTGACCAGCAAATAACTACTTTCCTTAATCTGTGCAATCAAATATGAAAAAACTTACTTTAACTTTGATAACTTCTTAATTTTAAAATTGCTATGAATTGAAAGTGATTGATTTGCTTTGTTAGAAGAGCCTGTCGTTGAGTCACAGGGAGAAGAAAAGGTGACGATCATAGATTCCCCACCCCTATCTGCTTCCCCAGGGTCCCTGCCCTCTTGGAGTGTAACTACACATTCAACTCATTTGATGCTTGGCTCAACTGAGAGGATGAAAGCTTATAGCGAGGAGGAACAAGTGGGGGAATGGAAACCATGAAAGGAGGATTTCCTCTGTCTATAAACCAGTGTGTACGTAACTGCAATTAATCTGGGAACCTCAGTGAATTCTAAGGTATGCTTGTTTGCTGCTGAGAAGGAGCATGGCTGTGAACTGCAGCACTGCTTGCCACAATTCTTGGAGCAGCAAACCCTTTCAGTCCTCAGGTTTTCCTATGTTTTCCCTTGGCATAAGCTTTGAATTCCCAGCCCCACAGCTGTGGTCTCCTCACAGGCCCATCAGCTCTCTGTACTCCCCAGCTGTGAGAACCCCTCACCCAGAGTACCTTGTGGATACAAATATAGGGAACTGGCAATTATGTACTTGAAGTCCAAAGCTTTTTTCCATAAACATGGTTTCAGGAACTAAACAAAAACTCTTTTAGATATAGGGCTTTTTTCTTCCCTGTTTCCCTAGTTTTCTTTCTTGTCCTTCATACCTCTGGGCTAGGGCAATTACTTTCTCTGGATTCATTCCTTTCTCCACATTGCCTTTTTATGGTGGATGGATAGAAAATTATAGAGGGGTTGCTTTCTTTCCAGTACTTTTGCTTCTGGAGAGTGTTGCTGTGATGACTTGCATCAGAAGGCAAGCAGTGGGGAAGTTACGTGGAGCACCCCATGGAGACTCCCAATGCAAGGATGAAGGAGGCCAAACATGAGGACAGAGGAGCACAAGCCCTGTGAGAGAGGGCTGAGCTTGGAGAGCAGTAGGGAATGGAGTTGGTTGTTGAGCAAAGCCACCTGAAGTTCAGCCTGGACAGTGCTTGAAGCCAAACCCCTTATCAGTTAGTTTTGGGTAAACTGAGATGTGCACTTGGATGCCGTGGTCCAGGCCCCGGCCAAGCACATAGAGTATTATCTTGTCTGGGTATGGGGAAGAAATTACCAATTTTTTCAGTCTACAACCCAAGCTGTGCCCTGAACTTCAGGTATGTGTGTAGCTCTGGTCCCAGTACAGAATTTGAAAATGTGTCCTCACTCCAGTCATTCATCCTGATGAAGAGAACAGGATTTATAGAGAAGATTTTAAACAAAGTTGCCTTTGTGTTCTGCACTGTACTGAAGCACGTAGATAGAAAAAATGTACACAAAGATCTGATTTTGCTCACTCCAGCTAGCAGAAGGAGGATTAGCATTGGTTTGGGTTTTTTGTGTTAGTCTTGTTCTCTTTTGATGTGGCTTTTCTGTGGAGGGCTGCATGTGATGCAGTAACATGAGAAGTAGGAGTCAAAGAACTGGGCTTGGCAGTTTTCTGTGGACATCCCCTGGGCTTGCTGGAGGCACATACCTGGTGAGGTTCCAGATGTGACCAGCTATAGGAAGATATTTCTGCTGCCTGTTGCCCAAACACTTTCCACCTTGTGCTCCCCCTTCAAGCCTCCTTCCAGAATAGCAGCTCATGGTTGCACTTGGTGGAGCCCAGTTCTGCTGGAAACCTTGGCCAGCTGACTTGGACCTGAAGCCTGAATCAGTGTCTGGATAAGTCCAACTGACTTTTTCTCTCCCTGTCTTCAAAGTCTATATATAGAATCTTTATTTCCACGTGGCACTTTTATTTTAAATCTTAACTCAGGCTAAATAGGGAAACAACTGTTGATTATGTCACAAAGCCTTTTTTATGGCATGGTTGTCTTCCTCAGTTTGACTCAATTTAAAAAAAAAAAAGAACAACAACAAAAAGAAAAAAACCTAAACCAGCAACAACAAAACAACCCCACAACAAATGACAAACCAGAGTATGAGGTGACTGGCTAAAGTTTTCCAACATCTCTGGGACCTTCAGTTCATAAGAAGTGCCCTAGTTTTTGTTTGCTGTGAGTTGAAACCTAAACAAAATAATGAGTTCAACCTTGTTTCATAAGCTCCACTGCATTAGAGTCAAATGTACAAATTTTACCCAGATGATTTGAAGAGCTTTTACAGGACCTTGGTCAGTTTTAAAACCTTGTGGAAAAGCAAGAGGAAGCTCCTATAGTTTTACCTTTAGTTTCATGCTGCAGTCAGAGCCTCTGTAGTATTTCTTTGCTTTGGCTGTCTGCCAGCTGGCAGAGTTGTAGCTCTCTGGCCCAGCTCTCTGCAGGCCACCAGCCCTGCCATGGGCAGAAGAGTTGTGTCCTGTCCAGTTTGCCGTGCTATGTCCCTGCTGGATAAAGATGCAGCAGGCCAAGACCCTAAGCTCCCAAATGCAGGGAAGAGGGTCTGTATGACCCTTGGGACCTGGTGTTTCATACCACCATTAGCTCAGAAGGTAGGAGGTACCTCCATCATACATGACTATTTGGGTGGAGATTATATGTCTGTTTTCTAATCCCACACTGAGTGGAGCAGGGCTGAAATCTGCTGTGAAGTTGGCTTGGAATCTTTCAAATCTCAAAACTACATTCAGACTCATAACTTTATTAAAATCATTATAGTAATTTTCACCTAGGGAGCATTACAGTACTCCTCAAACTGAGAAGTGTTTTGGCTGAGAAAGACCCCAAAATCAGGCAGTGTTCACATCCAGGCCTTTCTGTTTTCATTTTTTTTACTATTAAACAGGTGATATTTAAATATTTTTTGTGCTTCTTAAAAATCTGATCCTACTTACTACAAAGCTCGTGTTGGCATGACCAATAGAAGTCATGCAGGTGGGCTCACGTGACATGCAATGCAATTTGCCCAGAGAGGAATAACTTCTAAATTCCTCTTTTGTTGACTTATCCAAAACTCATGAATTTGAGTTAGTTTTCTCTCAAGTCTCTTAATCACTTGAAATCTGGATGTAACTGCTGCATCAACATAGCCATTTGGTTCTTTGCTGTCAGCCACAGTCTTGGCTTCAGGTACAAAACAGTATGATGAGGTCTGCAGTTCTGGTTCACTGAACCCAGTGACCCCATATAAACCTGGCCTATGTCCCTGGTGTCTTGCAGGCAATATGGCAAAAGGTATGTCTTTTTCACTTGTTAAATTTTATTTTGAATCATTTTCTAGAAGAGAGAACCTTTAAAGCTTCTCTTCCACCTTTAATGTGGGCTACTAGGCTGAGTGCTGCTGATATGACAATGCTTAAAGGGATTAGTTAACACATTAACAGTTTCAGCGGCTAATCTCCTGTAGAACATGGGTTTTGGGAAGTGGATATCTGCTTCATTTCCCTGATGAGCTTCAACTGCTTGTTCTGCATGGATACAGGGTATTTCCTCAATATCTGCCTGAGACCAGCAAGGAGTGTGCTGAGTGAACTCAAATGGTATGGTGCTGCCACAAAATTAGGCATCAGCTGAGGTGTTAAACAGTCAGTCTATGGAAGACTATACTGATGATGATCAAAAGAAAATGCTTAATGGTATGAACATGTCTTCATTTCTCTAATAACCCTAAGCTTCTCAGTCCCAAAAATGACCACAATGCCTAATCAATTTTTATAACTCCTCACTAAATCAGAAAAAGAAGCAAAAACAAAGTTTCTGCTTTCACTTCCAGCTATTTCAGAAATTTTGCTTCTTTCACTTGCTTGAATTAAGGTTTGAATCATTATCTCTATGGTGGTTTTCTTGCATTTGTTGTATATAAAGCTAAGTAACCCAGCATACACGTACTTCAGCTGGAATGGAAGGAAGGTGTTTGCTTTTCCTGTGTCCCAGATGCACATTCATAATAAGGTTATTGATCTCTGGGTTTCCACGAAAGAGCTGTATGCTTCTTAGATGTGGCAGTTTGTGAAGCATAGAGTGCTGGAGAATGAGGTAATGTAGGTCAAAGAGGCACAGACGAAAACCAAGTCAGAGTTCCTCCTTAGGAAATGTTTACAAAGAAGATATTTTCCATGTAGTCACAGAATATTAATTCCATCTTTTCTCCCATAAATGCTTAATAGTTTGTCTCATTAGAGTGGCAAACACCTCTGGCTGCTTTTTCAGAAGGAAGGCAGTGAAGTTCAAAGAGAGGCTAGAATTAAAATCCTCAAGGATGTTCAGTATGTAGCCTAGTAGATTCTCTCCTGTGTGGTTTTCAGAAAAATGCTTGCCTCTAATCTGGAGAATGTCCTTTCAGTATCTGTTAGCAAATCACTGTTTTCATTCTGGGTGAAACTGAAACGTTTTCTTTGCTGTTGCTGCCCATTGCTACTCTCAGCCTTGGTCTCCCTTCATCTCCTTAAACCACACTTGTGTTCTAAAACGCTTGTTTGGAAGTTAAACATTTGGGGCAAAGTATTTAAAAAGAAGGCCTTGTGGCATCTGCTGTTTAACAAAAGGTTAACAAATCCAAAACCAGCTCCTTAAAGCTGTGGGCGATTTCAGGCCAGGTTTGCATTTTTCAAATTCTTACTTTACCTTATTTGGCCTTGCAAAATGGGATCCAGCGGTCCCTGGGGACCCGGCTCTGAGGAGATGGTGCTTTGTTAAGATGAAAGTATGTGCTTTTTACTTTGGAGACACATGGCTAAATATGGGCTGTGTTAATAACAAATGAGTGTTTTCTGGCAGAGTTACAGCTTCCCAACATCCCTCAAATTAAAAAGGCAAACACGCAGCAGCCCTTCAGCATCAAGCTCTATGACTTTGACGGTGACTGTATTGGAAGCTTGGAGGGGGGAATGCAGGGATGTGCTGACAAAGATGGTGCTTGTTTTGCTTTCAGTGAGTAGTTTCAGTACAAGATAGCTATAGTTTTCTAAAACAACATCTTGAAACAAAGCCAAGCAGGCCAGAGGAATGAGAGCTTGAGTGTATTCTTTGCACCAAGATTGTATGTTATTTTTTTTCTTTTTTGCTATTTTTTCCTTTTGCTGGTAGTCATTTTCCTATGAACAACTATTATCCATTTGAAAAATACAAGGAGACAAATGGCTAAATTATGCATACTTTTAGGGAATAAATGTTGACTTAAGATCTGATATTGGTCAAATGATACAATTGAGGTGTGCCTTATAAAATGTAGCTCTTGGGAAAGAAGCAGTATCAGATAAAAAAACCTGTGCTGGCTGCACACTTTATTTACCTATTCACAAGCATTGTCTAAAATATTGTTGCCCCTTGGTGCTTTGATAGGTAAGAAACCTGTTGATGCCTGGGCTGAGATGATGAGCGTGAAGCTGACGCTAAAGGAGAAGCATAGACATACTAAAGCATGTGTTCCATAAAGCATTAACTGTATAGCCACTTTCAAATCTAACAAGGCTGGAGAATTTTTGCAGCAGGGAAGGGTATGACCAGAGGCTGTCAGGGAGCAATCAGGCCCAAAGCAGGTGTTAGGAAAGGGGGGTAGGTAGTGAAACAGCTCCCAGGGCTTGCTTGGGCACTGCTGATGGGACAGTATAAGCTAGATCCTCGTGGTAGTTAACAAAGAAATTTAGCTCCTCAGAAATAAATACAGGCCACAATCCTTATAGATCGTTCTCTGCTCCCAAAACACAAACAAAACCAGGGAAAGTTTAACTTGTCCATTAAGTGGAACTTCAGGTAAATCATGGAAGAAAGGCTGAGAGGTAGGTCCCAGAGAGTCTTTGATTAGGAACACATTACATCTCAAGCTCAGTTGCTTCATGAGCTTATTCTGCAGGTAATGAAAACATAAATGGTCTGCAATGCTTTTTGGGTATGTTGAAAACAAAATGGCCACAGGGGTTTGCAGGGATGCCGGTGATGTGATGCATGTCAGTGCAGCTGCATTGTGAATAGAAGCAGATGAGGGGGGTCAGCTGCACCATAGCTGCAACCCTGTCTTGATACCTGTTGTTCAGAAAGTAATTTTAAACTCGCTGCAGTCTCCTCTTGTGTTCATATATAACCACCTGGATTGTACAAATGTTTTGAGTACAGCTGATTGACATTCTCTTGTGAGAAGAGTCTTGCAGAAAAGGATTTTACTGAAAAATAAACATTTCACATGAAAAAGGAAAATTTCCTGGACAGTAACTTCAAGATTTTCTATTCCTCTCTTTTCAAAATATTTTATGTGAAATGAAGAGAAGGATTTTAAAATTAAGCAGTCTTGTTTTCAGTCTTCCTGTGAATACTTGTACTTTGTGGTGTGATGAAGGAGAGTATTATTTCCCGTAAGTGTTGCTTGGATTAAAGTCTCAGCAGATCTCTGAACAAGTGTTACAAAACTGCTTAATTTTTATGTGAATAACATTTTCAGTCTTTTTGGAAATATTTTGTTTTTTCTCTTTCCTTCAGTGCCCTGGTTTGTAACTGAATATTTGCAGGAGTGAATTACTTTGGTTGGAGTTGCAAGTGGTTCAGGATTATCCTAAGTTGTGTGAGGCCTCTTAGGTTCTATACCGGGATTAGGGACTTTATACAGGAAGTTTTGCTGCAATTTTTATCACAGCTGGTGCTCTTTCTACACCACTGTTGCATGATGATGAGCTGATATTGGGAGAAGGTGACTGCTGAGGACTGATTTCACTTGTCTGTATGAGGTTATAACGTTGAACTATGTGACCTGTTCAGGACCCTGCTCTACACTGAAGCCAGGAGGTCACTGGAGAAGGGGCAGGTGAGGGACGGAGCTAAATATAATCAAAGTCCATTTAACATGGTGACTTGTATTACTCCTTATGGCCAGGTACCCAAAACTAGGGATTTTGATTAGTAGTTCTTGTGCATTATATCTAAAGATGAGCTATAGGATTTTGATGAGCTGTATTTTCTCATGCCCTCAGAGACTGTCAGTTGGCATTCTATGAAGAAACTATTTATCTGTTCAAAGTGAGAGTGCAGCAGCCCTGTGGCATTTCATAGAAGAAAGACCTGAGGAGGAGCCAGCCTGTTCCTCCAGCTTGGGTGAAGCACGCCACAGAAACCACTTCTGCAGCCCCTGTGGGCTTTTTAGTAACCTTCAGTAACAAGGTATTACAGAAATCTGATAACCAGTGTTACCACTGTTCATGCTGCCTGTATTATGACTCTGAGCACTGCCCATGTTCTCGGAGCATGGAGGTGGTTTGCAAGGCTTTCTCCACTCTGGCAGGCTGTGCCCACGTACCGAGGTCCATTGGGACAAGGCTGGGATTCATGCTTGAAATGCCTGCTGCATACCGATGAACCCACTCCTACTGCCTGTCTGTCTGAAGGAGCCACTGGCAGACCAAAGAGCCCTCATGGCCTCTGATAAATTAATTTCTGGTAGCTTAAATGTTTATGGGATGGAATGTGCCTCCCATTCAGCATCTGACCTGTGCTGAGAAGCTGCCTTTGACACATTGTGTTCTGTGGGTGAATGTTTTAAAGAGTCTGCAAAGTGGGAAGTTGTTTGAATGGTCTTATCAGTGCTGCTTTACTGTCTGTTTTAAAGCATTAATAAGCACAGGGCATTGGAGCTGGGCATATAAGCTCATGAGACAGAAAAGTTCTTATGGAGCTGCCATGTAGCCTCCTCAAAACTGGTCTTTTGTGTGTGTGTAATCGTGCTGATGCTAATTACAAGGTAGTCATTGTTTATAACCCCATCTACCCTTCCGTCTTCCTCTTGGAAGGATGGGCATGGCTTCATCTCCTGAGGCAACTGTAGGCAACATGCCAAAGCTTATTGTGGTTGGCTGCACCAGCCAAAACCATGACACATAGAAGGGGGAAATCTGAGCTTGCTCTTCAGATAGTCTGAACTGAGGAAAGGACAGGGAGCAGCAGCCCATCACGTAGAATGGGTAGCTTGCAGGATGAACAGTAGCCTTAGGGAATGAGACCTTGTCTAACATAAGAAAAACAAAACCCTTATTCTGTAGTAGAGTAGAATATGAACTCCAAGCAGAATAGGTACTTTGAAACAACTCCATGTATAAATGTTTCAGATGCTTGATTCAGGGAATAGGCTTATTTTTCAGGAAATGCAAAGAAAGAACAGAAGTGTACTTTTCCTTTGGAAACAATGTGGGATTTGGATTATCAGATAGCAGCTGTATTGATGCAGACATTATAGCTGGCTGCCAAGAGCATACAGACAGCTGAAGGATGAAATTGCAATGCTTCCAGCTCCCTGCAAACATTGATGTCCACTGTGGGAGGCATTGCTGATGGATGTGGATGAGGCCCTCCCCAAGTGGAAGGTTGCTCCAGCATTGCACCTTGATGTGCTTGGAAAACTTTTGATGAAAAGGTTTTCTGTAGGATAGAGGATGCAGTTTTATCAAAATTAAAACAATTCCTGTGAAACTGTGGATTTGGGAGGGGGGAGTATATTCAGCAAAAAATGGAGTGATTCGTTTATTCTATTTGATATTAGCTGGATAAAATCAGAATATCTCATTTTGAAATTAAACTCCTATACCTAATCAATCACATTTTGGGAAGGTGGTATGCTTTACTTAGCTTGTTAGAGAGTGTACTTGAACCAAGCTGGATCTGATATTTTAAGACACATTTTAAAGCAAAGAAAAAATGTTTAAGACAATGGCTCCCTTTACTGAAATCAGAAATTTGCATCTAATAGATTTGTGTTGGTCTTAACTAAAAAAATAGGGGTTTTTCAGCTTTTTGTTCTTGTTAAGAACTATTCCTATTAAGAACTATACTTAAATATCAGATTTTTTTAAGAACAGAAACAGATTCTTGACTGGTGTGTTTACCATAAAGTATTTGAATTAAATATCTACCTAACTGCTAAGGAGCTTTCAGGACACTAGTCTTTTAATTATTTAATTTGGGCTGTTAACTTAAAAACTTTTAATAGTATTCCCCCGTCCAGTCACAGCATTTCAGCAAGAGCTTATACCATGTGGGAAAAAGGACAAGCAGAGGAAACATAATCAGCTCAATGTCCCAGCTTGACTTGGTTTAGACTCCTAGGAAGGGAAAAAAAAAAACGGTGCAAGCTCAAACCCCACATTTGTTAGTGATCATAGAGAGGCAGACTATGGGAGTAGCTTTTTGTCAGTGTGGCCATACTAACCTTTGGGTGTCCTGGGCCCCTTGCCTGCCATTGCTAGTTGGTTCTGCAAAGTCTTGTAGGGCTGATAGATGTGTTGGGCACAAAAGAGGGGAGAAGGGAAGGAGGTGTCTGTAAATGCCACCTGAGGGAGACTCTGCAGGTCCAGGACCTGCCTTCCTTGCTCTTCTGTAAAAAATGACATTTGGAGCAGATTGATAGTTATACTATTGTTATTGCAGGGCACCTGCCTACAAATCTTAGGGTGCAGCTCACACTGGGTGAAGCTGTTATTTTGGACTGTGTTGCACATCTTGCTGCTGAAAACAGGAGAAGCAGCAACCTTAGTGGAGAGCAAAGCCTTTTTGCAGGGCTAAACCTCAGGGGATCAATGCAAGCATCTGCTAGAGGTGTTGCTGGGGAAGAGGGAGGAGTGTGAAAAAGATTTTCCTTAATAGTTTTCTGCAACATGAAAGAACATATTTAAAACTTAGCACTTTTGTGGACACCCCTTTGCTTGATGTGCTCAGAAACACGGGTAGGATAATGAGGACACCAGTGTTTAGTTATGCTGTAGTGGTCTGGGAGGATGCCAGAGTCAGGTGGAAAAACCATGATACAAAAAGATTGAAAGCATGTTTCTGATGGGAAAATGAAGTGTGAGAGACCAAGCAGGAGCAGAAATGAGAAATCCCTGACCAGCATACCTTGCTTTACAAGGAGTCAGTGGAGGGCCCCTCCTTGGCACTGGGGCCATGAGCCTCCAGCAGATTGGAAAACTATTATGGACTGAGGGTTAAGCAAAACACAGGGCCTGGGAAAGGGCATCTTCTTCCATGGGGCTTGAGAGCTATTTCCCTCTATCTATTCTTGTCTTGCATAAATATTCCAAACTGGCACCAGTCTGTATCCAGTTGCAGCCAATGCTGCATATTTTACATGTACCAGCTTTTTGTAAATGTGACTTAGAACTGTTTAGATCTGAAATTTAGGCTTAATATTTAAATGGGAGGAATGGTTTATAAGCCTTTGTGTAAAAGTATGCAGTTATTTTTAAACATGTTTTGGCATTGCAAAGTGATGTGACTCAAGCTCTGATTCTTACGTTGTACCTAGAAATAGGCAAGACTGTGTGGAAGAGTCCAATTACACTGAAAATTGAAAGCAAAAAGCAGTTAACACAAAAACCCAACATAATTTCCTAAGGACACAGCTATTTGATCATATCTGCTACTGTGTCTGTCCTCTGCTTGAAAACTTTGCATCTGTTGTCCAATTTTGGTTGTGTGGTAGAAGCCAGAAGGTACTCAATGTGATTAACTTCTGCGAGGCTTTATGAAAGCCAGTGAAAGGATGGAGAAGCCATTGCTGTTCCCCAGAGAGAGTTTAGAGGTGATTGCAACCTTTTGTAGGCACCAGAGAATCCACTCAGGGGAGCCCTTGTGAATACTTCCATTGCAGGGAAAGCTGCCTTGGGAGGAGGTTGCTGTATTTCCCTCAGGATTCTCTAGACCTCACTGCCTCTGGAGCTGCTTCTAGTATAGCTGAGGGATCCCTGTGTAGTAAGAGAGGAGCCCAGTCTTATGGCAGAGATGCCATAAAGCTTTGTAAAAGAAGCAATTTAAAAAAAATACATGCTATTAAAAAGCAAACAGCTGTGGGTGTGTAGGCAGTCTGTCACTATCCCTGCCTGCTTCCCTTGTGTCTATGGCTGATGTCTTTGTGCAATTGTCACCCCCAGCTTGTCACCTCACCAGTCATGGAAGAGAGAAACAGCCAGTTACTTCCACTTTTGCGCTGGGAGTAGGTTCTACTCTTTTAGCATATTTGTGGAAAATGTTTGTAGTGGAGCAGTCACACAATGATGTGCTGAGCAGAGTCCTGTTTGATGCAACATGGAGATGGTAGAGTGTGGCAATGCTGATGGGCACTGTGCCTTCCGTGCAAGCCCAACAGTATTACGTACCCAAACTACTGTGAGCACAGAGCTAAGATGGCTCAGTTGTCTGAGCTCCTATCGCCAGTGCGGCGGGGGGGGGGGGAAATTGTGCTTTTGGCAACAAATGTGAAGTCCAGATAGGCAAATATCCACCCTGGTGATGCAGGGAGTGGTTGTTAGAGAGACCCTGCTGGCCTCCACTTCTTGCTGTCTGCAATTAGACACATGCCTCTGTGTCTTTCTGAAAGAATCTTCTAATATAAACACATTATTAAGTTATAGCATATTATTAACAGTAATTTATGGTCCACATTTTCAGGAAGGGGATAGATTTCAGGCTACCTCTGTCGTTAAAAATTCTCTAAAAGCATACAGAAAATGGGTGGAGGGGGGAAGAACTTGCCTTTTACAAGGTAGTGCTTCACAGATGCAAATTGTTAACACATTTCTGCATTATTTTCCTTGTACTGCTTTCCTAGTACTAGATGGTGAAGTTGTTCACTGAACCTGCTAAGGCAAGGTGCAATTTAGAGTCCTGCATGACTTGACTCTCAAGCACCTCATTGCAGTGTTTGGTTTCAGAACATTCATTTCTTACTGCTGTGGAGATTGGCTGTGGTTACTTTCAGGTATGTGGCATGTGTGACCACAGGTTTTCAGTGAGAGAAGGCAACTCTGGGAGGAGTGAAAAATAACTCCTGCAGCTTGTGGTGGTTTACATGGAGCAGGCTCAGTGTTTGGTGGTGATCCTGGTGCTGGTACTTCTGGCTGATCTAAGCCTCATCTCTGTGCTTGCAGGGAAGAAACCTGTTCCAAAGTGTCCTGTAGCCTTCTGTGAGGATGGGATGTGACAGTGCTGGGGTGATGCTCAACAAGAGTGAACTTGAGGTAGCCCACACCATGGTGGCCAAGTTATGAAATTGTGTAAAACCTGTTCTTTAGCAAGCAGGGCTTGCATATTCCCAATGATGGCCAAAATAGGAGTGTTTTGCTGTGACAGGATATCCTGCTAAAGCAGCACTACAGTTTATATAGCAGTTTTGTTGCTGACAGTTTTTGCTGTGGAAAAGCTCTGCTGTCTTACAACATTCTTATAAAGACAGAGTTACTGCTTTATGGTTCATTTTCCATACTGTGGAAGAGATGTGCAAGCCATATTATTTTATGGAGTAATACATAATGGTATTAAAGTTCTGGCTTTAGCAAAATATGAATTTTGAAACACTGCAGTTTATAAGTAAAAGAAAAAAAACCCTAGGGAACTGCAGTAGACAATTTTTAAATATCTTTGAAGCTGATGGCAATGTTTTAAAAGCTTTCACTATGACAAGGTGCCACTATTGATTTCCAACTTTAAATGCTGTTTGAAGGGAAAGATAATTGTTTTTTACACAAATCCAATGACCGTGCTTACTTTGGTCTTCAAAGTGAAAGATCCACTGACCAGCATTAATGAGAAGTGCTATTGGAATCAACAAGGAATAGTTTCTGCAATGCAGTGCTAGACTGTGAACACTAAAACAGAATTTTGCTGCAAAAGAGTTTAATTTAGCAGTTTTGGAAATACAGATTTCAAGTTTCTCTGAAATTCAGGTGATGGAATTTTTCTGTGTGTCAAGTAATAATTTTAGATCCAGACCTCTTAGATCTCTGCTTTCATCATGCTATTGTACTCCCCTTGGAAATGAATGGGAGTAAAACTGAACATATGTAGACCATGTTGATCATTGACACTCTCTGCTGATGTTTTTCAAACGAAGCTGCACTGTATTTTTTGTATTGTTCCTTTCTTATGTTCTTTTTTGATCCTGGCTTTGTTGAATCTGGTTGGATCCTTTACACTTATGAGTGCAATTCTTCTTTGACTCCACCGTCTGCAGGGCACAGCAAGCAAAAATATGTTTTTGTTCCATCCAGCACAAACACCAGACATAGCCTGGCTGTGTGTGTGCGAAGCAGAGCTGGATCTGGCATGCAAAGGAGCTGTGGCTGCCTGTGAGGCTGGCTTGCTCCTCGTGGGTGCTGCAGGCATGTCCTTGGTCTGCAGTTAGTGGGGAAAAAAGGAGTTTTTGTTTGCAGCAGCAAATCAAACCTCTCTGGACCTCTTCAAGAGCATCTTGGGGCCAGTTCTTTGAGGGGGTGGTGGAAATAGCTGAGCATTGGCTAACCCAATTTGCTTCAGAGAGAGCTTGGAGACATACTAGGAGATCAGTTTTTGGAAGAGCAAAAGATGGCTGCATCTTGACAGACATGGGACGCTTCTCACTCTCCACTTCTGCTTGGTAAATCCATGCATGCTAAAGATGTTTTAATTGGCCTGTTTTCTGTCAGGATTCTCCAGAGGGAAACATTTTGGCTGTTTCTTTTCAGCACCAGAGTAGTTTACATCAGTCTTTAAAATGTTTAAGACAGTGAGAATGTGTCCTTTATTAACCAAACCTTCTAACGAAACGCTGCTATTGTCTTACTTGATAAGTCAAGAGAGTGGATCAGAAATGTGCTCTTTGAGTAGTTGTCAGGGGATCATCATCCAAATGAAGGAATGAATCAGAGAGGCCTGATAAATTGGATGATGGAACAAGTGATTCATTATTAAATATCTTCAATAATGGAAAAATCTGGCTAGGGGGTGGGGCTCAGGAATTTTAGATAACAAGCTTCTGAGTCAAAATAACTGAGAGGAACTGGAAAAAATTCTTGAAAATAGATTTTAGTCCAGGGAAAAAGAATGTGAATTTCTGCATTGTGACAAGGTCAGTTGTTTACCAGGTGGGAAACAAATGGATAGGTTGCAGTTCTGCATAAAAATATAAATAAATGACACTGACTGAGACAATATGTCATAATGAAAAAGTCAGTTATTCCACAAGGTTAGACAAACAGTGGTGATAGATCATAGAAGGGATCATATTCCATGTGGAGATAACAGTGGTAATTTCTTAGCAAGATCAACTGGAAGGGCCTGAATGGAATGAGAAGAAATATCAGAGCCTTACATCAAGAGAAAGACATGAGATTGTGTAATTTAGGGAAGGCTGAAAGAAATGAAAGTTTTCCAATAAATTGTTTGAAAAGACAAAAGCAATAATCTGTTCTCTGGTCCACAGTGGCCAGAACAAGCATTAAGATGATTTTGCTGAGTGTAGCAATATTTGGGATGGGTAACTTGGAGAATCTCTGTTCAAACAAGGTAGATCACATCTGTCAGGGATGGAGTGGGTGCAGCTAATCCTGCCTGAGCGCATGGCTGTGTGATGTGAAACCATGAGGTCCCACTGAATCCTTTGCTTCTGTGATCAAATGGTGGGAGCAGAGGAACCCCTAGCCTGTGGTGATGCAACATTTTAAACAGCTCTTTCTCCTGCCTCTCTTCAACCTCACACATCCAATTCCTGCACTCTTCTTTGCTTGCTGACATAAATTATGCAGCAAGTTTTTAGGCAGGGGCTGTGTTTACCTGCTGATTTATCTGGCACCAGTTGGACTTAAGTTTTGACTGGAGCTTCAAGCATAAACAATAACCATTGTCAGAGCAGATTATTCAGAGCTGGGCAATCTGAAGTCATTTGGTTATGAAAGGCTCCCCAGAGCATGAGTGCTTGCTGTGACCCAGAAATGTTGGCATGAAAATCGATTACATGGTAGGATTTATGTGGCAAAGTTGCAGTTCTTCCTTGTGCAGACAGCACAGCGTCGTGGAGATGGCGCCCACTGTGTGCAATGTATGTGCAGCCTTCCTAAAGAGAGCACAAACTCTAGCCATGGGAATGAGGGCTGAAGGAGCCAGTTTGTTGGGAAAAGGGTTGATGAAGCTGAAGAGAGTGTCTTTGGAGTTTTTGAAGTGAGACAAAATGAACAATAATTGCTGGGGAGGGGGTGAGATACAGGGGCCAAAGATGTAGGGTATGAAGCCAAGTGACTTCCTCTTGACACCTTCTCTGAAAGGATGGCAGCTCTGTTGCTTGGGCACTGATTAGACAAGGCACTAAGAGTACACAGCTGTTTGAAATGGGCCAGAATTCCTTTTCTGTTTCTCTGCTGTGTGCCTCTGATGAATGTTCCTGCCAAATCTTCTTTCTGGGTTGTTGAGGAGAAACTGAGTGTAATTATTCATATAATCTGCTGTGTTTCAGACAGCTTTGCTGTTGTTACTGCTGCAGCCTGACAGCTGCTGAAGGTACAGTAGCTGTAGTAGTGGGAATTCAGGCGCTGGAAAACTGGGGTTGTGTTCCCCACCAAAATTGTGGAAATACATGAGAAGGTTTCCAGATGTTTTACCTAGTGGATGTCTTGAAGCTGTTAAGGACAGCCACCCGAGCAGACACACTGTGGGAGCACTAAACAAAAACAAACAAATAAAAAAATTTGCATAAAATACAAATTTGGATTTTCTAAAGGATAATTTTAAAATGCAAAGTTTGTGCTTTAAAAAAAAAGCCACCACAAAAAAAGCCAACCAAAACCCCTAAAATGGCAAAAGGTCTTAATGGGGACTGTGTTAAGTCTTCATGTTAAATGATAAATCTACCCCAAAGACTAAATGCAGCAGAACAGATCTGAAGATGATCAAAGCCACCTTTCCAAGCATTTTAACTAGCAGAGCAAGGGAATTTCCTAGCAAGTCATATTAGTGTGTGAAAGTGCAATGAATGTGTAAAGTATCTACCAAGTATACGCAGTTCAGAGTAATGAAATTGTTGTCTTGATTTCTGCTCTGGACAAGTTTCAAAAATACAGAACCAGCAAAACAAAGCAGCAAGGAGAAGGTGTATTTGTCCAGCATCTGTGTCTCCAGCTGCAGCAAATACCCGGTTCTTGAGACTACAGTGAAGAAATCTTTAACAGAGCTATGAACTTGTGTGATAGTTGCATATGCAGTGAGACACAGTTCCTTGCCAAATCCATATGATGATCAGTTTAAACCATGAAGTGTGTAATGTGATTACCCTTGTCCAGTGTTTGAATTAGGGGGCTGTAAGGAAACGTTCATTGCTGTGGCTTGCATGAGGAAAGGAAAAATGGGCACAAAGGCCAAGAGCTGCTTCTGCATGTATCTGAGTCAGGGCAGAAAGAGTACTCTTCCATTGACTTGCTGACATATAAATATGATGAAAAAAGTGTTAAAATTCTCTCCAGTGCAGTTTAATACAGATTTTCAGCATGGACAACAGCTGCTATGGAGGACAAATGAGTGACATGTTAGTCTTTCTCCACAAATTGGAAACCAGTTATTGGGAAAAACAAGACTCTTGAAAATGAATTATTAGCTAGTGCCAGGCTTTGTGCAAATCATAACCACTTACACCATAGATATAGTCACAATCTTATCTTGGCTTTACCTGAACATCTGTTAGATGGTACAAAAGTCAGAGTGCAGCTGTGAATGAACCTGCATTTCCAGATTATATTTGTCCCCCCGATAACCTCATCTATTTTGAATGGATCTGCTGGTTGTATTGTGAGAGAAGTTGATGGGAACCTCTGTTTCATTTTTCAGCAGCTGACAAGATCCTGTGTCTGTGTCTGTTTTGGCACAGTTGTGATGGTGCTGTATCTGAGTAGGAGCAGTGATGTAGGAAGACTCCCACTTCTTCTGTCTGCTGTAGAACAGAACTGAGGATGCCTTATGGTATTGCTTTCAACCACCAAATAGGTGTCAGCTTTGCCCAAAAAAAGTATTTTACATCATGTCTAAATGAAACAGATTAAAGTGTCTACAGAAGTACAGAAAATAGTACTGACAGCAGGCTTCAGTTTGCAATGCATTTACTTGGAGCCCCTTCCATTACCCTAACCCAAAACGTTTCTAGAGCTAATTAACAGAAAATCTGCTGTTCTTTGCTGTTGATACAACATGGGTACTTTTTCCACCCCAAATCTGGGAAATTCATTTTGGGGTTGGATAACCTTTCTTTTGAGTCTGTGCTGCCATTTCAGCTGTCAGCTTCATAGCGAAGCCACGGTATTCACCGAATTGTGAACACGTCAAGCTAGAACATAAAAATGAGAACAACTCAAAACTAGTGGTTGTTGTCATTGAAATACCAGTGAAAAAAACTCTGTTGCTTCTTAGAATCATAGAATGTCTTGGGTTGGAAGGGACTTCTAAAGGCCACCTAGTCCAATCCCCCCGCAATAAGCAGGGACATCTCACAGTAGAACAGATTGCTCAGAGCCCCATCAAGCCTGACCTTGAATGCTTCCAGGAATGGGGCCTCCCACTACCTCTCTAGGCAACCTGCTCTAGTGATCCACCACCCTCATATTAAAGAACTTTCTCCTAATGTCCAACCTAAATCTACGCTTCTTTAGCTTGAAACCATTACCCCTTGTCCTATCAATATGCACCCTAGGGAACAGATCTTCCCCAGCCTTCTTAGAAGCTCCATTCAGGTATTGGAAGGTTGCTATAAGGTTCACCCAGAGTAATTTCCTTTTCACACTGAACAACACCAGCTCCCTCAGCCTGTCTTCATAAGAGAGGTGCTCCAGATCTTCGATTGTTTTTGTTCCCCTCCTCTGAACATGCTCCAACAGGTCCACATCCTTCTTGTATTGGGGGCTCCAGAGCTGGACACAGTACTCCAGGTGAGGCCTCACCAGGGCAGAGTAGAGGGGCAGAATCACCTCTCTCTCTACTCTTATTCTTTGTCAGAGACTTTCCACTAGCCTTTGAAACAAAACTTGTGTTTTATCTTTTCAATATTCACTACAAGCTATTGTGTAGACTATTGGCAAGCTACCTGCAAAGAGATTCTATTCTGGTTGCATACCAATCTTTTCTATCACATTATTGATGTATTAGTATCTTCTCAAGTACAAATCTTTGCATTGAGGTGTTTTATGATCTCTTTTCCCAGTCTGCTGTGTCCTTGAGGAAATTCTGAAGGGATGCTGGAAAGCTGTCATCAAGCTGAGCAGGTCTTGCCACTGAGTGCCAGGACTCGCTCATGAGCTGAAGCATGAGTGAAAGCACTCTGAGTCTCCAGTCTGCCTCCTTGACCCATTTCAGTGGCTTTGCTGTTTGAAAAGGCAGTGAGGATATGGGGTGGCTTCAAGCTGGAAGCCAGGAAAGGTGGAGAAATCAGTGTGCTTAGACTGCTGTGGATTCAGCTGGGGTTCAAGGATGCCTTTACCCCCTATTCAGCAGCAGCAGCTTTTTTTCATTCATGCCCTGTCCTAGGCTTGAACTGTCAGCATGCAACACCAAAGCTGCAGATCTCATGCCAGTTAGGCAGTATTTAAAGGGTCCGTTATTTATAATAAAATAAATCCAGATAGGAAAGACATAACTTGAGCTATGAATCATGTCTGACTCAAGTTAAAGGTTACAAGTCCAAATCTACTTTCATCTGTATCAAGTGCTGTTCTGCTATTGGTGCTAATACATTTAAAAACAAGTGTTAGTACAAGACAGCTTTTAATATAAAGTATTCATCTTACCTTGTTTCAGCCTAGGTATTTCAAGTGTGTCATCGCTTGTATTTAACAGTTGTCAAAACAGTGCAATAAGGCAGAGGAGTTTTCTCATCAGCAAACTTTGCAGCCTGCCTGACTTCAGATAATAAATCCCTTCATAGCATAAAATGTTTTCCTCTGCGGAAACCAGTTATTAACTTGTGCCTTTGTCAAAGTTTTAATAATATGCTGCATACAGGAGATATCTGTGGTTTGGATAGGAGAGGCATGAGAAGAAATGCAGCAATTTATGTTTACATATTAGGCAATATGTCTGGATGATGAGGGATGTGATAGAATTATTTATGCAGAGCTGCAGTGACAGCTAAAAAATGAAGCATACAAATACAGATGTATCTTTTGACTGTTGCTAATTCTGGCCACCACAAATAATTGTGACTATGAAGCTGGTCCTTTTTGGTTAGTCATTATTTCTAATTAACTCTAATTTCCTCCAGATGTATGTGACATTAGTCATTTTCGTATGGTGTATATAGTTTGCTTAATATTTTTTTAATTATTTGCTATTCTTAGTATGGGCTTGGTTTAGTAATCCTGATGGTGCTATTTCTATTCCCCCACTACATGACCGAAACAGGCTGGAAGCAGCATCAGAAGAATAGAGGGAAGGCATTTGGGCATTCTAAATTCCATAATCTTAATACTGATCAATATTTTAGGAGCCACAAACACTTGTACAAATATGTGGCAAACTCCAAATATTTGCAAGCAATTAATATTCTGGTCTGGTAAATGAACATAAATTAAGCTATGGGTTTAATTTTTTTAAAAGCTGTGCTTTATGTTTAGCTTTCTTTTCTGCTCGCATGCTGCTGTATTTGAGGAAAATGCCACTGGCCACACAGGGGCTGATGTTTGTCACAGGGTACCATTTCCACAGGAAGTTAAAAGCTTTTGGGTTCATGAGGCAGAGAGCTCTCTTTCTGTGATGCTGTTCAGCATCGTGCTCTAGCAGTCTCTGCCATAATCTAGGTCATGCTCACAATTGCTTTGCTGGCTGCTTTTTTGTTACTATTATGTGACCTCAGTGTAGTGCAAGAAATGTTTTTGTGGCATTGGCAGGAGCTCTTATGGTCTTCATGCCTACTGGCTGGTGCACAAAGCCCAGAAGGCTCCTGACCAATGCCTTCCAGGTAGCCCTCACACCTAGCATCAGCAAGCACTGCCTTACCACATAAATCCTTTATCTTCCTGCTGGAACTCCCTCTGCCCTCCACCATCTCCTAGTTGTTCAGTACGGATGCTAGATCTTCCCTTAGAAGCGTGGTTCCCAAAATTAGTTTACACCAGTATTGTCACTGGTGACAGCAGCAGCTGGCAGTGCCTCTCTGTCCTACACTTTGTACATAAGCAGAAAGAGATGATAATCAGTTCAGGCAGTGTTTTGGTAACATGTGAAGTATCTGGCATGCATCTTGTCTGGGAAATCCTAATTAAGACCCTTCAGGTCTTGCTGCGTTGGTCATCTGTGCTGGTTGTAGAGGAGACATCATGGCCATAACCTTAAAGTCTCCCATATGAGCTCTCACTCTTGGTGCTAGAGCTCAAAATAATCTCTGCTTTTCTTAAATCCTTGAAAAAGAAGTTAAGAAACAAGTGACATCTGTCTTGCAAGACATCTTGGCATGCAAGTAATGGATCTATGACTACCAACAAAGACTTAGAGAGGAACAGGCAATAGAGAGGCACAGGCTGAAAACTCTGCAGGAATTTAAACTGTGTAGCTTCTTAGGATGTTAGTTTTGTTAATGTGGCTTAAAATTTAGCGTTAATTATTTGAAATATAAGCAAAGAGAATATATTATTATGGAAGTCCCTTAGTAGCCATTGGAAATCAAAATCATTTTGCTGTTAGGTCCTGCTAGCCTGGAGAGGAAAATACATCTTTATAACATCAGGCTATAAAATGAAACTTTACCCTAGCTGAGAACTCCTTGGGTATTTGTACAACTTTGCACTATATTTTGGAAGTCTCTGATGTAAATGAGCATAATAAATCTCCTGTTGCGTCTCAGCTGTAGGCAAATGGCTTCATCTCTGAATGGTCCATGCAAATGATTTGCTATACTTGAGGGGCAAATTGTATGATTAGGCAATTAATGCTAAAAACTTTGCTCTTCCCCACTGGAGTGCAATAATACTCAGTTGAATGTATTACTCATTTGCTCCTTGAAGTTCTGTTTTGCTTCTTAAACAGTCAGCACTGGCTGAGTAATCTTTTTTTTATAAGAAAAACAGCTCTGATTGCAGAGTCACTGCTTTCTGTAGTCCCACACTGAAAATGTCTCAGACTCATTTCTCCTTTTGGGCCTACATGTAGAGGAGTCATCAATACAAGATACTTTGCAATTACCTCTGCTTGTTCAAGGAAGGCAATTAAGCATGTGATTCTTCATCTGGTGAAGGGATGCTTTGTCTTAATAGATCATTTTGCAAACAAATTCTGATGATCCATTGAGCACATGGGTTAAAGTGCTGCAGTTCCTTGTTGCACAGTGCTGCAGCCACAGGTGGTAAATAAGGCGAAGGGATATATAGGCAGTAGCAGTCTTTCTATGATGTATATGATGTGGCTGAGGGAGAAAATTACTCACTTGGGGAAAAGTGTAGTCTTCCATCCCTCTCAGAGTCACTGGTATCCAGAAGTAATTACATCACTGTCTCAGTCTTTCCAGTGTCATCAGTTTCGATAATTATGTGTGTTCCTGTCTCTAATAAGCAGTAGAACTTACCTAAACTGGAGCATGTCTTTTTGGCAAGCCAGTAAGTCCACTTGGAAAGAATTATGTGTATCTGTGGGCTAATTTGGCATAAGCATGTAATTATTTTACTTTGTTAGATCATATTTGAAGATAGTTTTCTGAGGTCATTTGGTTTGTGAGCTTATATAGCCCTGTGACTGGCACAGGGAGTAAATAGACTGTAGTGGAGGATGTTTAATTTGTCATCATTCTTCATTAATAAAGCAACATCTGAAGAAAAGAGTGAGGGCAGACTCTAGTATGGCTGAATTTGGTCTGGTACAGTGAGGTATTGTCTGTTCATACTGCCTAGCTTGGGCTTCTCTGGTACTTACCAGAAATTGAGATTCTCAGTGTGTGTGAGCAGAACCTCTGCCTGGTGCCTTCCAGCCTCTAGGGACAACTGCTTCTCATTGGTTAAAAAATACATGTGTTAGTCATGATTAAAAAGTTGGTCAGAAAAGCAGTTTTTTGGTTTTATAAGGACTTAAGATACATCTGCTTGTAGCCAATTTAGGGTTTTAACCAACAGGAATGTTCCTTAGGCTTCTTCTGCTGACAGATGATTTTTGCATAGGAACCATTCTTAAGTATATACAAGAACTGTTTTCAATTTTAAATGTCATTCATTATTTTCGCTTTAAGCACTGACACATCTAATACATTTATCTTTATCCAGATAATCTCACTCTGCATCCTTACCTTCTCTGTGTTTCCAGATGATATTCCTGATTTTTTTCAATGTGTATGATCATGTTACTTGGACTCCTGCTTGATGTCAGTGAACATGGGCAGCCCTGGTATACTGGGGGAATAGAAAGGGAGGTGGCTCAACACCCTGTCCCACTCTGGCTTACAGGACAGAGATAGTCTAGGGGCCTCTAGCTGGAAGAAGACACTGCAGGGATGCACTCATCCATGTCTGTGCCTGGCTGCTCTGCAGCCATGCAACTCCTCTGGCATTTTGAAAGATGTGGGCATGCAAGAGATGTCTTTAAGAATGGGAAGGCCTAACAGATGTCAGAGAGTCTGACACGCAGCAAATCCCTGAGCACATTGGATGATGTGGAGGTCAGTGACTACACTCCTGAAGGCAACTATCAGCAGGCCAAAAAGTTCTCAGGCTGTTGTAGCAGCTGACTGGAGGTGAGTACTCCTATGGCAGCCAGCACTCCTATGGGGCTCACACAGAGGGCTCAGGCTGGTGCTGCCCCAGGCAACTTGTGCCATGAGTGATCTGCAGAAGCAGCTACCTCATGCTATTACTTCTCCCAAGGAATTATAATTCCCCTTGGACTAGAGCTGCCCATGACCCATGGCATGGGGCAGTTGGATAAGTAACTGACAGCTTACAAAGGAAGCAAAAAATTCTGATGACTCTGTCCCTTCTCCAAAGGTTTATTGGTGTCACTATTTGCTTCCATATCCCTAATGTGAAAGGTGAAAGAGAACACATGTGGAGACTGTGTGTCTTAAAGATGAACTTTAAGGTCCCTTCCAACCCAAACCATTTTAGGATTCTATGACGAGTCCTGTAATGCAACCTCCTGTGGTAGGTGCAACCGTCTCATCTTTCTCTTGGCAATAAAAACAGCTGCTAAAAATTTACTGTGAGCATTGTGACTGAAACCTGCATGTAGATCATAGGTGATCCACAATTAAGTCCTTGCTCAAGGCACAGGCTGAAATCATATGGCAGGATTTCCTAAAGTGACTTTTGGCATCTTCCTAGTGGTGCCTTAAAAGACACTAGGTAGAATCTGGGTTTTTGGAGGAGAAGTCCTCAGTGCTATGTAAAAACCAAAGCCTTCTGAGCTGCTTTGTATGTTGCATATGCCAAATCAGAGATTTAAAATAAATTACTTTATAAGATATGGACTGGAATATTTAAAAATTAATTCTTCATCTTTCAATTTCCAGGAATAATTCTATTGACATAACCACTGATGTAGGAATTGTCAGTCACCCAATTTCATTATTACTGCTGCAGGTACCATACCAATGGGAACATTATAGTAACTCCAACTCTTAGAACACAAAGAAAATCCAGGCCTTTTTTAAAAGACTTGTTTGCTCTGACTGAATTCAAAGAAAATACTAGCCTTTGCTGGTGATTGTTTTGACTATCATAATTGGAAGTTTGGTTAAATGGTGACTTTTGGCAGTCTTTTTCTGAAACATTAGATTCTTTCTTGTATATCACAAACGAAAAAACTAAATGTAGCAAACCTTTAAAATATTAGCTTTTCTGCATGTGACACATGAGCACAAGATGTTCAAAGCAAAGGCTTTTGGATTTCTACCAAGACGTTGAATTTGGGATTAATTTAAATACATTTTGTTAATTGCACAAGACTAAATGGGAAAAAGAAAACAGTTTGTGCTGAGGCAGAATATTGTTCTGACTCCTTTCCATTACACTGATGGTAAGGCCTAAGTTTCCCGCTCAGACTGATGCAGATCCATAATAATTCCTCCAAAATCAATACCTAACCCATAATTATACTGCTGTTCAGGCAAATGAGCTGAATGCTGCTCAGGTACTTTCTGCAACTTTGATTAAAATTCCTGCTCTCTCAGATGAATAATCTCAGATTAAGCTTTTAAAAGGTTTACATTAGACCTAAAATGTATCTCTGTTGGTTCATTGCTTCAAAATGAAAGTATAGAGCAGTCTGTCTGTGGAAAATAAAGCCATGTTTTAACTGAAGGTTGTTACATCCTGTTAAAAAAATGTCTGAAATTTAACAGTAAGTGGAAGCTGACATTTAAGCAAAAGGAAGAAACAGAAAGCTGCTTATTTGGAGATACATAGATATATAATATGTCATTAATTAACTTTGTTTAAACAGTCTAGGTGCGGGCCTGGAGTATTAGAAGTAGTAGCCAATGAGAAGGAAGACTTTAATTTAAAATTGTAATAATGAAGTCTCATTTTGGATTATTCTCTAAGAGGACAACCTGCTACTTAAAAACAAATAGAAAATTTGCTATTATTAAAAAACAAAAACAAACAAAACAAACAAACAAAAAAAGACAAAAAAAAAGACAAAAAAACCCCCAACCAGCAACAAAACCACAACAGGTAAAATACTGATTGGACATCATGTTACTTTATCAAATTTCCCACACCCAGCAGGATACACCTTGAGCTCATATGCTGTGGTGAAAGATAACATTTGAAATCTGCCTAAACCATATGAGATGCCAGCTTGTGCAAACTGCTGAAGGTAGTTCATGTTTCTCGGGGGCCAGTTCTTCATGGCAGAATCCCTGCTTGGTCCTTTGCCCCTTTCTGACCAGCAGCACAGCTGTTCCGGTGGCACACATTGATGCTGTTTGTCTAGATGGTTCTTGCTTAAAGATAGTAAAAATCAGAGAAGTTAGCTGCTGGGGATGCTAAGGTGGAGCTGCTTTCTTCTGAAATGCAACTCTAGTAGACTCTGAATGAGCTAGGCAGTGTTAAAATGTCATTAATTTGCCTTCTAGAAAGTGAAGCTAAAAAATCTCCGTGTTTTGCTCTTCTTGCTAATAGCATGCAGACTCCATCAAGAGGAGCACACAAAACTAACTTGTTGACCTTTGTGCTTTTTAGTATTTGGCCTGAAGTGGTTTATCAAACTTGATCTGAATGTGTGCTTTTAGTTCCCAAAAATTATTTCTGCAAATAATTTTGTCACTGTATTACACTAATTTTTATTGCCAATACTTAATTTTCATTGTGCAACAAATTTCATGAAGCAGGAGTGCAGAGCATGCTCCAAAGTTAAATTAGTAAATGTAGTGTATAACACAAATGACAGAAATAGCAGGGCAAAGCAAGTTATATGTGGTATTTATTGTATATTAAACAAGAAAAATGCTTCAGTCATTATTAATATAGGAGAGAAGACATTCAAGAATCAGAGGAAAAAAAGAACACAAGTTTGTAAGTTGATGTTAAAAGAATATTATTTAAATGTAAATTCTATCTCCTAAATCACCAATCAAAGGTACAAATTAAATATCGAAACCTTATCTTGCAAGGCAGAAGGGTTAGAGCTGTTCTTAGCAGGCCCCCAGCTGTGTTCCTCCAACAACATATGCCTGCCTTTGCATGGTTGTTTCGAAGGCAAAAAATGTGTCATAGGCCACTTGACCTTCTGAAGCAATAATCTCATTGTGTGATAGCACTCAATAAAGAAAAAGATATACAAATCTTTTGATTGGCCAGTGATGCTCATTACACCTTTATTTCAAAATCACTTGTGATTCACAGTGCTTTGGTGTTGTTTTGACCTTTTCTTGTGGCACTGGGTCAGGGAATGTGCAAAGTGGAGAACTTCTGTGAGCTTGGTTTGCTATAAGACTCCCAGCTTTTGGCAGAGGCTCTTAGGCTTGCATTTTCTGCAGCAAAAATAATGAGGCATATGTTGAAATTGGGATCTAAAAGCAAAATGCTGATAGGACTTGTAGTAGTCACTGGCTATCAGTGGCTCTTAAGTCCAAATATGCTACTTAAAATTGTAAATATGCACATCATAAATAAAATTCTACAATTAAAATTTAAAACTCTGATATGAGGAAGAAATATATCTTAGTCTTCCTCATTAATCTCCAGGCAACTATTTGCAGCAAGATGAGGAGAGGCTATCTTGTAGCATGAACTCAAAGACATCCTGATAGTTTAAGTTTTTCTATAATTTCACCTAGCCCAACATATAATATGTGGGGATTCACAACAAGTTTCAGAGTGGGGAATGCACATTTATTGGCAAGTTCATCTTGTATTGTGAATAGGTGGCTGGCTTTTTTGAATTACTGAGTTTACAGTACTTTCTCAGGACATGTTGAACAAAGGATGATCTATTTTTTCATTATTATTACTTCACTGCTATTATGTTACTATTGAATATGGTTAAAAATTAAAAAGAAAAAAAAAAACAACCAACAAAACACCCACAAATGCCTGTGGAGTAGGTAATGATGGGAGAGGAAACCAAGTAACTGACAAATCAGCAGCTGGCATACTCGAAAGGCTTTGGCTCCTGAGGCCCCAAAACTCACATTGGAAAGAAAGAAGTGTTTCAGCAAAGGTGTGCTGGTTTCCCTGGGTCCTACGGAGTTGAGAGCTTCTGGAAATGGTGCTGTTTAGCTGCCAGTTACTTATGATTAGGTTTCCAGACCACTGTCATCATCGGTATTTTGGAGAAATGTGAGAATAAAAACCCAATAATTCATCTTTTGTTTTTCACTTGAAATGTTTTTTGCAGAAACCAAATGAGCCTGCTTTTCATTTTTAGCTATGGGAGAAGCTGGACTTCTCTGAGGGACAAAATAAGGTAGTATGAGAAATGGCATGTTTGAGTATTTCCTTTTTTTATACTAGATAAAGATGACAAATATCACTTGTGTTCAAGTAGTGGTTAGAGCGACCCTTGTTTCAGTGTGGACATTACCTTTACACAGCAACTTACTACATGAAATGAATTAATTTTAAATACACAGTTTGTATTAAGCCTGCATAGAAGTTACAGTTTCAGGTAGATTTCTATGTCTCAGCAGTTTTACATCTAAATCTTCAAAGATTCTTCTACCTGGGCAGGTTACCTCTTTCTTCTGCTCCATGTACTGAGTTCAGCTTTCATTTCATTTACCTCACTGCCTCATGCAGATACTAAAGCACTTACTATTCTTATTTACCTTGGGCTGTAATTTCTTTCTCTCTGTGAGTGTTTTTCCCCACCCCCAGCCAGGAAACAAAAAACAGGGTGTGCTTTTAAAGGCAGGAAAGTAGCTTTAAATATCCTGATGGCAGACCTGCGAGATCTCTTTTTTTCTTTAAAAACAAAACAACAAACCTCATTATTTTCTTGAAGACTGTCCAAATTTGCAGCTTTGTGACATGTTTATTTTAGATACCCTTTCTGAGTCTAGAAGTGAAGCTTCTTCTTACAACACAAGCATGACTTCCTCTTCTGCTCTCGTCCCCCTGCCTTCCCGGGGCCTTGCAAATAACATTTTTCCTGTAGAATAAATAACTTCACCAAAATAGATATACAAACCCGCTGTAAAACTCAGTCTGTTTATAGCTGAAATCCAACTGTTATTTTGCAGCTGGTCCCTGTATTTTATGCTGAACCTCACAGAAGGCTGTTAGCTTCTCTGACGTCTTTGTTTTGCACATTAGTTAGTTCCTTTCAAATAAGAAGTCAACCTTGTTCCTGACCTTTCTTAATGCTAATTTCTACAAGCAATAGGTATGGCCAGGGTCAATAAAAACAGCTGGGGCTTTGTTAAGGCTTGCAAACCAGTCACCACATACACATTCCTAAATGGAAGCGGCACCAAAGGCAGGAGCCAATGTCACCCAGCTGGGTGCAGCTCTGGCAGCCATTGAGGGGAGCAGAGGAAGGTGATGACCAATGTGGTTGTGTGACAGGCTGCCTCTGCAGTGGTCCCTGAGAAGGTGGTGGAGAGTCCTGCCACCATGCCTCTGCTGCTTCCCTGCCCTTGGACAGCAAAGGAAACAATTAAAACTGGAGTGAGCCAGAGGTTGGAAATGGTGTCAGACAAGAGAGGCGTGTGTGGCACTTGTCCATGGTATAACACCCATGAGGTGCACATGTCCCTAGGCTGTGTCTCATATGGTGAAGGTCATTAGTCATGTGCTCGGTAATGAAGTCCATAAAGACTATCAGTAGCTCAGTATCAGACCTCCTCTGCAGCTTATTACTGAACTTGTTTGAGACAAGTAGCTGAAGTTCATACAATGCTTGTGTTGTGTGGTCTCATTTTGCTATTTGACATAAAGAAGGGTTCAGCCAAACAAAGCTGGTCCTCTGAAGACTCCTCACCTGTGAACAGAGATTTGCAGTGCTGAGATAATACTAACCAAGCAAAAGTTCCATGTAATTATTATTATTCCTGCTCTGCTATGCTATGTTGCTTTGCTTTTTGAGTTTTTGGGGAGGGAGAAGAGAAAGAAACAAGATTTAATTAAATAATCTGTGCAGGACCTTTTGTGGGTGAGTTCAGGACAGAGCTAGCATCTTCATTTCATTATAAGCTGTAATTTCCAAGCTACAGGTCACGGTCATAAAAGGTTCATGATCTCGTAGGTGATGTTATGTGCCTAGAAGCACAAATAAGAAATACATTTACAAAGCAAAAATTTTGGGAAGCAGCCCTCTCTTTTTGTCAGAGCTACTCTTAACTTCTGACCACAAGAAAGCAAAATGTGGAGACAACTGGAAAATTATGTTGCTGTTCCAGTTCAGGTGGTGTTGTCAGAATATGCAAGACCTAACAAGATTAGAGCAGTTTTGCTCTTTAATTTGAACAACTGCAAGTTGGAGTCACTCACAAATTTGCATCATAACTCTGGCTCAACCCTGACTCATGGGATTATTTCATTCTGCTATATTCATTTTTGATTAACCAGTTTGCTCCTTTTCTTGTGAGGGTGGGTTAAACAAATGCTAATTCCTCAATGAAATACTTCTCCCTTGTTGAAACTTGAATGGGATATTTTCCAGAGTGCAAGATCAGAAACCACCCTTCACACGATAGCTGTGCCAGAAATGGCTTACCAGGAAAGCAGATTGCCTAGGGGTGGGTAACATTAATGGAATAGGCAAGGAGGACTCTTGAAGGAGTATTTCTATTTTGGTGTTTCTTGTCTTGTGACATTAATATTTTTTTGCACTGAATTGAGTTGAATGTCACATATGTCTTTGATCCATATTTTTTAAATGCCCAGCTCTTGCTCAAGCAGACTGTCATTTCTGCTTTTCATTAAAGTTGGTTGATCATGTCATAGAAAAAGTGGTTATTTGGATCATGGCTTTCCTAGTTGTGAACAGCAGATGGGATTGTATCTACCTGACTGCTGAAGCAAGTCCTGAACCAGGTAGTGACTTTGTAGATTTTTACAGGAACACACCCGTCCAGATGCCTACAAGGCAAAATGGGCAGGGGTACAGGAACATAGCACCTACCTCACCCCAGCTGAGCAGCAGGCCTGGAGTGTTTGCAAAGACTGAGTCATCTGTGAAGTTCCAGACTGCAGCTGCTACAGCATCAGAGGAAGGCACTAAACTTGAGCTTAAAAACGAGAGGAAGGGACAAACTCAGTGCACAAAGAAACGACAAACTAGCTGAAGAATGGAAAGAGGTTTTTAAGAGAGACCTGTAAGATTTTCTTGTTGCTCCAAACCTTTAATGAAGAGAAGCATTTGTCCCAGGTTGGAAAACAAGATACAGCTACATGTGTAGTCAAGCTAGACCTGGCTGTGTTTGCTAATGTGAAAGGAGAATGGATTATTTTTCAAGTTAGTGTATGTAAACCAGTTAAAATGTCTGAGGATAAAAGACCATGCTAGCCTAGCACTGATTTTCCTTTTACATTTAATCTACATTTAAATCCATTATGCTTTCTCCTCTAGAAATTCAATCCTCCCCAAAGTAGCCTATGTAGCTATAGGAGCAAGACTGCACTCCTCTTGGAAAACTCCACATACCTTTGTGCCTAGATTTCCTTGCTTTTGCATCTGAGCTGAGCCCCGACAATTGAAAAATGTTTAAATATTAATAATAGCATTAATAATTTGTTATACTTATAATTAATATTCACAATTTATATATCACAGTATTATATTGTATAATTTACAATTTTATACATTTATGTTTATTATTTATATACTTATAATTTATATATAATAAATATTAACAATATTAATATTGTTTATATATTAAGAATAAAGGTGACAAGCATTTAGTCAAAATCACAAGCAACCTTCTCCCTGTCTTAGTGGAAAAACCTTTAAAAGCCTTGTGCATAGGCTATACCAATAAATACATCTACTCTTTCCCTCTGCTCGTGTGCCAGTTTTGAATGTCTTTGTTTCTGTTTTTACTATTCATTACCCAAATAATGTTCCATAAGTAAAAATTCTCTGTGTGTCTAAGCTCAGCAGCTACGTGGTCACATCTCCTCTGTATCATTTTTCCTCTGAACTTTCAGTTCCTTCTCCTTTCCTTGGAATAAAACCAAGCATTCTGTTAATGGCCAGGAGCCTGCAGCGGGAGGGCCATACCACAGCTCATCTGGGCTTCTGGACGCAATAGATGAAATGCTATCAGTTCACTGGAACAGTGGTGTGTGTCTTTAAAGTCACTTTCCTATAATAGCAACTTAGTTTAAGAGCAGAAAAAGTGCTGGTCTGCTTCACGACTTCTCAAGACCTGTTTTCGCCCTTTAAAGTCAATTGGCTGTAAACTGTGGACCCAGCTTGGCTTCAAAGCGTGTCTGGCTCTTCATTCACAAACGAAATGCTCTAGGGAGCTGCCAAATTGGGGAGATTATTCTGTCTGGTTTTCTGGCAAGCTGCGGCTGCGTGTATCACTTCATTTATATGCTAATTGAGGCCAAGCCTCCAAATAGACTCCGTACAGCATCAGTGTGACTTGGCTCCGTCCCTACGGTTATTCTGGCTTCCAGCAGCCTCGGTGTGTGTGCTCCGAGCCGGCCGGGGTTCAGTGTGTCTTCACCAATAGGTCCTGCATCCTGACCCCAGCCTTCAGAAGGTGGTGGTTGAGCTCAGAGGGCAGATCGCTCGCCCAGGGATGGCCATGACGCTGTGAAGGTGAGCTTGTGCCGTTTCTTGATGGGGACTCTTCACGTTTCAGCTTTGAGGAGATGTTGATGTTTCTTAGGCTGGCTGGTCTAATAAGAGGTTGCAGAGGGCACAGCTAATTATGGGGACAACGTGTTGACGAGCCAGCTAGGTGGTACAGCCGGTTTTGTGACCTCCTCTCCTCTGCCAGCTTGAGCGTGGCTGAATGGCAAAATCTCACTCTCCTGCAGACTGCCCATTTTTAAAGCATAGTAAAGATAGAGCAGGTAAAAATAGATGCATTTAGGGCCACTTTAAAACATATACATTAAGAGCTCCATTTGATTGTTTAGGATTATATGAATTTTAAAAGCCAAGGATGAATTATTTGGTAAATGGAGGCATGCCTCACACTGAATTTTATGGGACATTTTGCTGAAGGCTACTGAACTTAGGCTGGGAAATGCATGTGTTTGCGATACAAATTCTTTGAACCTTTTCAAGGGGGAAGTATTAGCACTTCATGCTTTAAAGCAGAGACTTGACATTGGCTCACAAGTGTATTTTACTGTTAACAGAGAGGTCTGTACTAAGTTCTAAAGTTTCTATGTGATATTATTTCCATACCTGTTTTTCAAATTTTCCATTAGAAACATATTAAGATGTGTTTTTAAAATCTTGTTAAAAGAGAACTGAGCACTTGGGAGTTAGAAGATTCCCAGCTAGCAGTCACCTGTGTGAATCCTTTGTGGGCCTGTGCTGCAGCACAAGCCGTTAGCGAGAACAGCAACTCAGGCGTGGGAGCACTGAGTTGCAACATGCCTAACCTGTAAAATCCCAGGGCTTGTACTGCAATTCCCTGCAAAGTCCTGGTCCAGGTGCCCAGAAAGGGATTCCACAGCCTGCTGGAGAGAGTAAACAGCCAAGAAAAGGCTGTTGACAAGAACAAAAATGTGTTAAAAATTCCTGTGCTCTCCAAGGCTGAGTGCTTGCTCACAGCTTTTAAATAAGGGATTGTCTGAAATCAGGATTCATGGCTTGGGCTCAGTCATCTGCATTGTTTTTTTATAAAAAAGGGGGTTTGTTGGTCTCTTCTGAGTTGTGGCCCACCTCTTACCTGGGAAGTACAAGGTACGAATGCAGCATGAGGCTCCTCCTCTGCCTGAGGCAGCTCAAACTTACACCTCGTGTGCAGGATAATTGGCTTATCCAGTGAATGAATTGGCACAGAGACACTCTCCGCCTCACCTGTGGATGTGGAGTCATGATCTGGCCAGGAAAGGAAGGAAGACTCATAAACCACTAGGAAAAAAGCAAGAGGTAGCATGACTGTTTTGCCTAGTGATGAAGCAGTTTCCTGGGATGGAGCAGTTATGAAATCTGGTACTTCCCAGAAGCACTTGAGCGTTTTTGCAATCTGCTCATCACTCATCAGATAAAATTTCCATGGGATTTCCAGAGCCTGCTTATACATTCAGTTTTCTTTGTTCTTGTGAACAGCTTGTGTCTGTTCTCAACAGTGTGTTGCCTCCGGGTTATGACCTGTTGGTTGACAAAAATAGGTGCCAGGTGAGGTTCCTGCCAGGGCATGACCGCCAGGCTGAAGAATACCACCGTGCTTGTGCAAGGAAGAGGCTGATTTATTTCCCTGACACTGTGCTCCTTTGTGTGCTCCGTGGAGCAGGTCTTGGCACGCGGCGTTCACACAAGTCTCTCTGTTTTAAGTGGAAAAGCTCCAAAGCTGATTAATTTCCTGTGTCAAATGGGTCAGAGAAGGGCCATCCCTGTTGTAGGCCAGGATGGTGGTGTTAGGTAAACAGGCTTGTTCCTCAGCCTGGGAACTGGCCTAATCTAGAGGCAAGCATTTGGAATCTGTGCTAAAGAAGATGATTGCAAAGGGCAGGATCGTGATGGTGGATCAGCTGCACTATGAAGGCAAGTGGCCCAGGGAGGAGAGCTTGCTGCTGCTCTCAGAGCACCATCCTGCTCTTTGTAAAGCTCTTCCAAGGAACAGCAGTCCTTGTTCCATCACCCACCAGCCTCTGCCCAGGGAGCAAAGGCAGTAAAGAAATCCGAACAAGCTGGGTAGCGCCAAGTTGGCACAAGTCAGTTCCTAGGAGACTCATAACCTGAAGCACCATCCAAAAGTCTGGAAATACCAAATGAGCAGTGGAAGCCTAAAGGTTTCTGCCTGAACTCCAGTTGCTACCCGTGCTACAGTTCTGTTGCTGCTGGAGTATGATGCTTTCTCCTTAGCAGCACTGGAGGTTCAAAATTTGTTAATTCCATGCTGGAGTTAAGGAAGGACTGTTACTTTTTTTTACATATATATTTTTCTTGTTAACTCAGTTGTGCTAATGTCTGCTTTTGGATGCTAATGGTATGTTTGAAGTCGTGAACACTTGGTTTTTGGTATCAGATGCTGACCTGCATCCCATTTCAAAGTGGTAGTTCTGCCTAACCTAGAGCAGAGGTTTTAAACTCCAGATCTTCTCAGCTGAACACAGCAGGAGCTTAAACGTGTGTCCCATTGTCAAGAGTTCTCCAGAATATGAAAAGAGCTTCTACTCATTGCCAAAAATGCCACCTTTGACTTAAAGGTAAAAATTCCTTTTTTTTTTTTTTTTTTCCCCTCTGAGATACTCTAGCTGTGCTGTGCCTTAACCACATTGTGGCTAGCTGAGAATACAGCTTAATTTTAAATATGTAGAGTTCTGTTTCACAAAGTTATGAATCTATAGTAAGGGAAAATTCAGCTCTTGAAGAAAAAAGAACAGCCTGTTGGCAGATTTAATTGGAAAAGGGAATTAGCTGGAAAGAGGAGAGTGATTGAAAGGGCAGGACTAAGAGTGGAACAGGCCATTTTCCTGACATACTCAGATTCTGCCTTTGTCAATGAAAAGGAAGCTGCTGCATTGAAATACAGGGCTCCTTTACTGTGGAAAGATAGAAGAAAGTGGTCTGCAGCTCCATAAGTTTTATGGGAATAAATTTGTGTGTCTGAGAAAACTTCTTGTCAGTGGTTAGTGTCCTGTTGAGTAGTTCTGAGGGACATAAATCCAATGGCTTGCCTCGCTACTAAAAATGCACATCTTGTGCTTCTGGCAGTTGCAAGAAGTCTTGCTGAAGGTAGTGGGTGTAACAACCACCCTTCATTTGAGTCAATTGCAAAGTGCAATTAAACTTTATGGAATAGATAGCTGAAACAATAGGAGCCACCACCCCAAAAATGAGGGTATGTATAAAGCTGTTTAAGAATGTGTTGTGTAGGTGGAAGGTTTGATAACAGGCTGAATTAACATGCAGGTGGCTGAATATTGTTTGTATGGAAGAGAAACCAGAAAGATACCAGAGCAGTACACAGAGAAGGCATGAAAAAAAGTCCCAGCAAAATGAATACTTTAATGCCTGACTAAATAAAAGCTGAGTTTTCACAAGTCAGGCACTTGAAGCTCCAAGCAAGCAAGGTGTTCCCTGCTCTGAAGTTCTCATTGATATGTGAGAACTTGTCTTTAAGGAGTTGCTCTGAAATCAGAAGGGTTTGTATCAGAAAAATGCAGTACCAGGTTCCAACATCTGTCCATATGCCAGAGAGAAATTATGCAGAAGTACTGACCAGCTCAGAACGTGGTAACACACTGATGGATCTCCTTGTTACTGCAGTGGCAAAGAAGTAGGTATCTCTGCTTCTAGCTGTAGTTAGGCAAGTGAATCTTTTCTAGGGAAGGCAATTTCAGGTTTCAGTGTAGAAAATATAAATTAACATCACTTAGAAGGGAAAGGCCAGGTCAGAATAAAACAAAAACCAAGCCCACCTGGCCTAAGCAGATGCCACTGCAGCTTTCCACATAGGAATGTTAACTTCCTACAGAGTCAAATCTGGCAAAGTGAGACTTGCATTTGGGTTTGGATGTTTGCTTTTTCTCTTGATTGTACAGTCAGCTTGATAACAATTAACCTTTACTCATCTTTCTGATTACTACAGTGTCCCCCATGCTTTCTCTCTTGAATGACCTTTACTTCATTATTTACCTATCTCATCAATTAGAAGAAAACAGATTTTTTGCACAATGTTTTCTTTGTTGTCTGGATTTAGCATGTGAATGGGTTGTCTGGCTGTGAGGGAAAGGTTATTTCTTATGTCTTCATTTGAAAAAGACTTTTGACAGTCTATTTATAAGCATAAGAAATTTCTAACATTATGAGTTTGGGCTGCAACTGAGACAAACTTCAAGGCTATCTAAACAGTGCCTTCCACTGATAGTTCCTCTGGTTTTAAAGTGTCTACAGACTCCACGTAATTTCCCATACAACTGAGTCTGACTTTTATTAAAGCACTGTCTGTCTCTGACTTTCGTTAGTCCCGTGAATTATCATTAAGTGTAAATTTAGATTCCCCTTACACTTACATTGCAGAAAATGCAAAGTGAGTGGGCTTAAGGTAAAACTGAAGCAAGCCTGTATGTAATTCTGCTGCACTCTTCTGAGCCCCAGCTAGCTCTCTGGCCATGCACTGGTAAGAGGGCTAGATTTCCTGAGCTTTCCCGAATGCTTTACCCAGTCAGTGTTCAACCTCTAGACTTTTGTATGGAAAAATCCTTTCGTATGTAATGAAAAAGTTTTCAGTCAACTTTCACAGTGAGAATACAATGAAGACAATGATTTATTTCTCACAAAATAGTGAGCAGTGTGATATACCACACATTGTACATGGAATATGCCACCAGGGTCATCCAAGTCAGTGCCTCACAAACACAGGGGTCATAGCTGGTTAGACCCAAAAGGTCTACAAATCACCCATTCTGCATATACCACAAGCCACAAAACGCTCCCCAATGCTCTACAAGAGCTTGAAGATAGATAGTACAACCAAATCAAAGCCACAGACTGTTGTTTGCTGCAGTCAGGCTGTTGCAATTGTGGCCATCTAGGATCTCATAATGTACCACAAGAGGGTATCAAAAAGATCTAAGGTATTTTCAGTATCCCAAGCACCCTGCAGACCTCTAAATGAAAACACACTAAGCGATATATCCTGCCACATTCTTTAGCCAGACTTTTGCACTCTGCTGGTATCACTTATGCTCAGTATAGCATGCACACCTTGTACTTGAGCATGCGCATACCTAAACACGTTCCTTCATCATCTTCCAGAAATTACTTTTCTCTCTTTACCTCACAATTGTATTGTGTCTTCTGGCCTCTGCAGAGCCAGAGAAGAAAAGTGGCACCTCTCTCCTTCCCAAGAACTTCCAAAGTCTGACAGCAAGCCTCCTGGGGCCTTGGCAGCCTTGGCCATGATCCAGCCCAAAGGCTAAAGATTTACTGGTCTCTTTGGTTGCTGGGGAAAGGCAAAAGCTATAATTTGTGTTTGTTGTGAAGATGATGGTCCCAACCATCTGAGCAGACCTGTCTCCTGGGACTTCCGCTGCTGAGATGCAGAACTTTTTTTCCTCTCATGCCCTGCTGGTGGCTTTCATTTCCTTGAATAATTAGGTGTGAATTGCCAGGAAGATTTCCTGCCTAATGAAAAACCACCTTCTGTAATTTTAGAGACAGCTGCATATGTTTAATATCACCATATCTGTATGCTTCTGGCAGAGTTCCTTTGCCCTGCTTTCTGTACATGTGCAGGAGAAATATTTCACTTACTTTTTTTCTCCTCTCAGACCAAAACATGAAATACAGTAATTAAAAAGTTATGTGCTATGCAGGACCCTATAGAAAGTAGGCATGTTTTCAATATGCTTGATGTTTGGTTTTGGTTTTGAGATTTAGTCCAGTTTAGGTCTTCATTTACCCAAAACAGTTTCATCCCTCTTAATTTAATACACGGAAATAGCAGCTCTGCTGGGGACCAGAAAGCTAATTCTCTAAAGTAGTTCCAAATTAAACAGGTCAGGAAAAAAAAAAAAAAAATCTGAAGGCAATACTATTCTGGTAGTAGGTAGAGGAGAGCTTTGCTTCACATTGAGGATAGACTTGATCTGTTGGCATCCAAACAGATCAGCAGTGTGACATTTGTTTCTCACAGGAAAATCCTTTCCCTAGGGTGCAGACAGGAAATCCAAAATGAGAGGAGGTAAATACCAAAGGACTGCTAAGGAAAGGGGAGGAGGAAGAACAGAAAGAACAGTGTTTGCTTGTTGTGTTGGCTAAGGAAAGGCTCAGGAAAGAAAACTGCGTGAGAAATAAGTGCTTGTTTTGCCATTATATGAAGTGCTCTTATTGCAGGATGAACCACTTCCATGCTGTGAAGCTCTAGTACAGATTGCCGTGCTGCCTGGTGAAGTCTTTATTTACTGTGTTCTTTATTTTCTTAAAAAGCACTGAATTCCTTTGCGGAAAAAAAGAAATATAAAAATTAAACTTATCTAACTAATAATGCATGAGATAGATCCTTAATTTTGTTTGCTGCACTTGTTTCTCTGACTGCTGACCACTGTGAACCCGCAGCTTCTGTGAATTCCTTAACTGTTTAATATTAGAAATTTAGGTGCAAACTCCAGTAGTAGGCTAGGACTTACAGCAGCACACATCTGCTTAACTGGGGGATATTTTGCTGACCATACCTGGCCCAGGCTGTCACAATCCTGTCAAGCTGCTTCCTTCTGAGTACGGGATGCCTCGTTACAGGAGTAACGAGGGGTGGGGGAGACAGGAGCCAATCCTTTGAGCCTTGCAATCGCTCCTCAAACCCACTGATGGGAGCTTTGTTTTGGACCAATGCTGTCAGATAAGCCTCGCCCCCCCAGAGCTCAGCGTGCAAACCCTGGGCAGCAACGGGTGGGTAACGGGAGCTAATTACTTAAGCGAAAGGAACAGAGTAAGGATGATTCACATGGTAAGGAAGGGCCACTCTGGGCTCTTCTGTGTGGTGCTATTGATCTGCTCCGTGACAGAGAGACTGTGAAACAGGGGCTCTGAAAAGGACGTTTCTCTCATGGATGTGCTGACTTGAGGTTTTTGTCAGCTGGATCTTTGGGCTTCTTGCCAGCCCAGAAAAAACTAACAAAGGCCATTTCTTCAGTTGCATATGATCAGGGAAAAGGGAGAGGAGAAAGAAAATAAATGAGGGACTGTAATATTTTTAAGAGAGAAATATTTTTTTCCAGAGAAGCAAAAATGTCTTATTTATATAAATACTCAGCCTCCGGTTACTGTAAGCCCCAGCATAATTCTTAGATCTCTGCAAAGTGGCACGGATCACATGGCTTTAACGTAGTATAGATGCCATTTGGCACTACATGGAAAGTTAGGACAGTCTTGAAACTGAACCTACTTTCCTACTGTGGTCAAAGATTAGAAAAGAAAAGAATAGATGCAGCATTAGACTGAGAGGGAATTGTTTGAGCTGGATTTGTCCATCAAAAGCAAGTTTTAATTTGCCAGATCAAATTATAAATTAAAGGTTATTTCCACCTTTTCAATATTTTTTCACTCGGTTTCTTAGGTTCTTTGGAGTCTTCATGCTCTTAAGACAATATTTGTCAGGGTTTGGTGATTTATGTGCTTTCAAATAAATAAATAGGGTACTCATATATCCCTATTTTTCAAAATTCCCATTTCAGTTTTTCAGTAATATAAAAGCTGTGCAACTGAGCTCAGTGATTTCATGGTGCTTGTAGCCCCTGGCCATGGCATATTTGATGAATGTGGATCTGTTAGATAGCCTTTCCCAAACAAATTCCAGTGCAGCTACATTTGCATGTTCTTTGCCTGAGCTGCAACTAGATACAAGTGGCACCATTTTAAGCATTCCCAAATTTTATCCAACTCTTTAAAGAAAAAAAAAAGGTGAAAACAACATTTTTTATTGTGAAGTATAATTAACTATTGCTGTCCTTTCTCTGTATAAGCTCTTATCAAGTCTTTGAAGTTCTGCCAGCTTGTTTCCATTACAAGGAAAACCTGATACCAGCTGGAATTTTTGGAGTACAGAGGGAGTGATGGCAATGGTCCTGTTGACTTAAAAACTGTGTGTAATGTCCCATTTTTTTGAACACAGAATAAAGAAACTGGAAACAATTTTCTTTTTAGATGTCTCTGCATTTTCAGCAGTACTGCACCCTAAGAAGCTCCATCTCTTTAAACTTCTTCTCTAATGTGATATCCACAGCAACTCTTCTTATTCCCTCACTTGTTTCCAAGGCTTTTATTTTTCATCCCTCCTGCCCATCAGTACTTCACGCTATCAAATGTTCCAGCCCTGTGTTTATCTGTCCCATGAGAAGCCTCTTGGCTCACATAGCATATCTTCTACTCTGTGTTTTGGGTGTTAGCTTCGGGGGTTTTTCTGCCATCACTACCCCTGAGAGTCTTTCAGTCTTCCAGTTTGCTTAATGCAAGCCTGGGACTGATGAAAATGGTTATTAACACTTTCAGTCTAACAGCTGGCTGCAGCTCGTGACATAAAAAACAACTGCCATGTTCTGTTGATCGCATGCTTCAGTGGGCAGGTAAAGCTTTATAATCAAGATAATGTGCAGTAAGGATCCTTCCTAGCACTATACACAGCATGCACAAACAAGCTATAGCCTGGCTTTATCTACCAAACAGGATAGAGTTTCAGCATGTGTGCTGTATTAAGCTTTCTTTGCATCAGTGTAAAAAAATCTGCAATGTGTCGTGATTTGAGCCATATGGTGTGTGAGAAACAGGTGGAGCAAAGGCTGAGCAAAAAGCATGAAAGAAGTAAAAAACATGGCTTAAATAGTCAAGATAAAGGACTACACCGGTGGCCATCACCCTCCCAACAATTATTATTAGAATAGCCAAGCCCTTCCTAATAAAGAGCTTATCCAGAGAACAGACGCTGAATATAAGAAGTTATCCTCTAGCATGCTGTGTGCTTGACAGAGGTGCTGCTAACTGTTCTTCAGTGTATGTTATATATGGCCATGAACTGCTACAGGACTATTGTCTCTGACTTTTACGTTGAGTGTTTGCAATCTGCTCTTTCTGCTATGATTTTTTCACCTCCATCAGGGAGTTTCATTCCAATGTCCCGATTGCGTGATTCTCAAACATGCTAAGACTCTTTTCAAAGTGGTTGCTGGAGCACTTCCCAAGTAAATATTTGTTGAAATGCTTGTAAGCAAGACAATTTCCTTGTATATTTTCTGTTTCCATGAAGGTTCTTATTAGAAATGTTAACAGAGATGAGAGGCAATTTGCAAATTGTGTTGATATTTCTAGCATAGTTGAATAGGGTGGTTTAATCAGAGTATTTACAATTGCAAGCCTTCTTTTTATTTTGCCTTTTGCTTGGTGTCTGTGCTCTTTTTATAACAGAAAACGAAGTATGCAGTTGCATGTTCCTATGGCAAGTAAAAGCCAAAGCAGCCATCCAGCTGTTAAAATAAGTGTTACATCTGAATTTTCTATGGATTTCCCACTGCATGGCAGGAAATCGGCTTTCATTGCTGCTTCCCCCTCCTCCCCATCTACCCTCCTATTAGATTAATACCAGAAGCATGAAGTAACGTTTAACAGAAAGTTGTTGCTTTTAGCTCTGGGAAAACTTGGCAGCCTCTCCAGAAATGAAGGGGGGAGGGGGAACCTGAAACCTCTGTTAACTAAAGAGGAGATCTGAGGCATAAAGAAGCATTTTTCTCCTGCTAAACTTCTGAGGTTTAAAAAAGCACTCTAATGACAAACTGTTCCTAAGTCTAATGATGATCTGCTCTCAGACCATGCATCTTCATGCATTAATCACCTGGCTCCTACTGGGTACTTTTGTGTCCCCCTTTCCTGTTGCTACCTAATTTACATCCTGTCAGTGAAGCATATCACTAAAATAGTGCATTTATCTTCTTGGTTAGGATGGATTTCTAGTTTACAGGGTAGTCTGGGGAGCTTGCAACCACAATAAAGGTTGTTGCTCATGAACACTGGGATGCCTCCCCAACTGTTTTAGGGTTTCAGTAGTACAAAGAGGAAGAAGAAAACCCACGACGTGCAAACAAGGCATTTTGAAAAAAAAGTGAGACCACCCCCAGCTTCCTGTCTCAGATTTCACAGTGGTCTTTAAACTACAGTACAGAATTATAATTTATTAAAACAATGTGTTAAAGATTGTCATATGTTAATTTCCTGTGATACTCTGGAATCAGCAAGCATATTTTATTGCTTCTTGTGGGCCTAATCCTACATCAGTCAGCGGGAATTTCATTGCAAGCACGTGGTGTCGTGGTCACAGCAGTGCAAGCCCAGACTGAAGCGCATGTCTAGGGCTTCTTGGCAAACAGGCTATTCAGGCTGCCTGCACTGTGGGATGGAGATGGATGCTTTCAGGTGAGCAATGCTGACAAGAATACATGTATAAATTAGCAGGCTTTACACGGTCCATCTCCTGTAAAATGGCATTTCCAAACTTCTCATATTCCCAAAATAGCTGAGTTTGCTATTCAGTTTACCATCATACCATTAGCTGAGGTGTTGCTCCATGAAGCTTGAGCTTCTGGTTAACATGCAGGGGCCCTAGCTACCACAGGCTGGGCAGGTGGAGATATGCTGAACTTTGATCCTCAAGTACCCAAGAACTTCCCTTTCTTTAGAGCAAGCTCACGGTGCCCACAGCTCTTCTAGCAGTTTGCAGCCTCCCTGCAGGCACAGAGGGAGAGATATCCAGAGCTCTCTCATAGTTTCACTCCCCTGCCCTACATGCTGGAGGCTGATCCTGTTACTGGCATGCTGACAGACCCCGTGAGCAAAGTGGGATATCCAACAGCAGGCACAGGGAAACAGTGTTACCAGTAGGATGGTCCCCAGTTATTCCCCAGTGTAACCCAACATGGGCCTGATATAAGTGGGAAAGGGAAGAACAGGGTATGGATTAGTGTGGCAGTGGGCATATGCGAGGTGTATGTGCCCTAGTGTACCTTATATGCCAACAAGCTCTCTGGTACTGAAGCTGTCCTGGCCTCAGGAGACAGATTCCTCCAGCACACGAGTTAAAACACCTGTGGAGAGATGTTGATCCATCTCCCCCCTTCCCTGGCACATTATAGAATCATTGAATGGTTTGGGTTGGAAGGGAACTTAAGGATCATCTAGTTCCAACCCCCTGCATGGGCAGGGACACCTCCCACTAGCCCAGGTTGCTCAAAACCCCACTCTGAGAGGACTCGAATGTATTTGAGTCTGCAAACCTTTTGCTACTCTGTTACATTTTTAGGATTTTGTTGAAGGGGTGCAAGTGTAGTGTGGAGGTTAGATGGGGGTTTGTCACTTGCCTGCTATGTTGGTTTAGGTTGATTTTGCATTGGGCATTAGTGCATTTTCAGGATGTTTATGTTTGGGGTTTGTATATTTTGTCTAAGCACCTGAAACAGTTTAGTGTATAGGCTACATTGGAAGAAAATTGTTATAATTTGTATTTCTCAGTTGCTTTTCATCCTACCTCTATTTGGAGAAAACTTCCAGAAACCTGAGGCTAAAATTTATCTCTGCATCTTATTCTGCCTCTATTAGTACACAAAAGTAGTAGCTATATTGTGTCATCCTTTGTGCTGCTAACGGGACTTAATTTCACATTTGGAGGCCATCTGCTGGGAAAAAAACCCCACATCTACAATGCTTCTGTGCACATATAAAAAAACTCATCAGCAAAGACAGCTTCATGAATCAGTTGTGAGGATATATTATATTGAAACTTCGTTAGGTGGAGATTTTTCCGTTAGGAAAGTCACTACATCAATTCCAGCCCAAATCAGTCTGAACAGCATGAAGTAAGTTTTGGCAACCATCTTTCCTTTTGGTAGAAAAGCACTGTGTTACTTTTTTTGATTCTTTGCTAATTAATTGAGTTTCATCTGAAGGGGAAGAGTATTTTTTGCAGGAGGAAGAAACCACCTGAGTATTTATTTCAACACAGAGATCTATCTTTACACAGATTAACTGATACTGAAGTACTATATTGGGTTCTTGCTTTCCACACCTTGCTCCCACTGAGATTTCTTGTGTAAGCTTGGGCAAGTGCCTTAAATGCTTTTAGATTTCTTTTAATTTCCTACTAAGGAAAGTGCTATCTTGCTCACATGACCCACCACATTGTTAGATAGATAAAAGATTTCTGCATACAGTTTAGATAAAGAACGATAGAGACCAGAACAGAAAACTTCCCTGTCTTGGCATCAGAGGCAAATCATAAGGCCCCAAACTAAGGTGCATATGGAAACTCGCGAATCAGCTTATTGCTTGCTTGGAAGAAGATAAATAAGTATAGAAGGGGCAGCTGTAGGATGAAGATAGCCTTGTATCCAACCACTGAGTACAAAGTAATTGGCCATCCTAATCTGTGACTATAATTGTAAACCAGTGTAACTACAGCATTTGCACCATGTCTTCTGCCAACCGTTCGCCTTCCGGCTTAACATCGATGAGGAGCGGGGACCAAGGTTTTGCCTGTAGACCTAGTGCTTGCAGTTGTCAACATGTTTGCTCACAGGTCATGTATCAAAAATGTATTTGTGTACAGAAGAACTTTAGTAACACTGTAGTGATTTTAGCTGCAGTGTCAGAGTTGGCTAATTAAGCCCTAAGCCACCCCCATGCACAGAAGCATGCTGATTCTAGCAAAGGGAAGCAATTAATCAGCTGCAAAGACAGATAGCCATACACAAGCTAATAGGGTAGTTATCCTGTGATTCGAAGCAGAGTAGTGTCTGGCCTGTGCCAGCAAAAATCCTTTTGATTACTAAAATGTTCTATTTAAAGAAGAAATACTATGATCTTTTATTGCACTAAATGGTCTAGTTGCTTTAACAAAAATGGTTACCTTTCCAACAAATCTTGTCTTGTTTATATCTTTAGGCCATTATGGTTACAACATTGCTGCTACTTAAATTAGTCATTATGAGTTGTGCAATTCATCCATAGAGACATTTTTAAGGTAACTACTTATTATTAACAGAAAACTAACTGCCTAAATTAGTCGAGTCATCACTTTAATGGTAGTTCTTTCAACGCAGCCATACTCTGAGCTAGGCAGTCAGTGTCAAAGGAAGAGCAGACCTCACAACTGCGCTGCAAATCTAGCCAAAGTCTCACAGAAGTGCAACAAAATCCACCTACCAGACCTGTCCCTTAAGTTCTGGATTCAGCTGCAAAAGCAGACAGCGCTTGATGATTCAGAGGAATGCAAAAACCAACTGCTTTGTTGCTTTGCAATTACAAGCTAGTTAATTGTGTACAACTGTGCAAAGGAAGAGAGTGAGGAAATTCCTTTCTTGACCCTTCCAGCAATTGACTTGTGCCCTGGAGCATGAGATTTGATTACTCATGTAACTTATTTTCCTCAGGCAGTTTCTTCTTGATAGCTCTTGTGTGACAATTTAAGAAAGTTTCAGGCCAAGTCACAAAAACACTCCACCGGTTGAGCCTCAGCTTACATTGTCTTTTATTGTTTAGTATACTTCTCTACTGCAAGCTGCATTAACAGATTTTTAAATTTTTAACTTGGATGACCCTGTGTAACTATTTGGTGTGATTTTTTCACCAGAATGGTACTGATTAATGCAGTCATGCTCCGGGCTGCCTTTTTATTTTGCAGAGATTCCCAATGAGCCTTAAAAATCAAGTTTCTTGCAGTGCCTACAATCCGGCCTGCTTCACTGCCTCAAAATGTCTTTGAGGAAGTTACAACGAAGGAATCACCACTTGCTTTGAAGTTTCACCAGAAGTTCTGGTTGTGACCATTGTTACTATTCTCAAGCTATAAAGAATTGTGTAGTTTTACTCTGCAATGGCAAGCAACAGCTGGGTTTCTTCACTGAGGCAGTGGTTCAAAACGCTCTGGTTACATGCTGGAAAGCACTGAATCCTTACAGCTTCATTGGTTGTGACAGGTTTGTTCAAAAAGGGTGCAATTTAATAATCCATTGGTGTGTTAGTTTCACTGGTTTGAGAAACAGAGGTTTGGTCTAAAGCACAGCTGCTCAGATCTGTGTTGTTTCTCTTCTCATCATTCACTCTGAAGCAATACTTGTTGGACCATTATCAGAAGGAGGAGAGGTGCAGGGAAGGAAGAGGCTTTACCTGGATCATTTTCTTGATCTTCGTCAGCCCACCAAAGAAGGTCACAAACTATAGATTGGGGACCCAAATTAATAGTTAAGGCAGGAAAGGGAAGAAACCAGACCAGTTACGCATACAAAGAAAAGACTGGGTGTAACTACACCCAGTCATCAATGGGTAGCTTTATCTGAACTGATTTTGTCAGGCTGGGTATTGTCTGTCCTCCTGTAGGAGCATAAATCCTGAACCAACTCCCAGCTGCGGGCTCTGGCTCATTTGACAGAAATGCAGTCATGTTCACATCTGATGTGGATAAAATCTGTAAAGGCCAGGGGCCAGGTGATGCTGAGGTTGTGATTGTGGGTGCCTGCTCAGGGGTGACTTCAGTTCTCAAGTGGCTGACATGATCTTTCCTTCCCAGTTACACAAGCATGGCATTTTATTACTCTTTTCAGTGCTCCTGATTAAAGCACAGTTTTTGCAAACATTCCAACATTTGATTTCTACTTATATGAATTACCATGGAAACTAAATTCTTATTGGGTGTGCTTGCATACTCAGAGGCAGAGAATTGTAAAAGCCTCTGTGATATGCAATAGAGCTGATGTAGCTGTGCAACTGCCTTGAAAACAGTCAAGCTAGCTAGGTGGGCTGTTGAACCCATCCATGACTTGAAGCTCTTATGCAAGTTTCCATGCCCTTATTCCTAACTTTCTTTAGTAGTAGTATTGTTGCTTTTGTTCCAACAAGAGTTTTCAGCTCTTTAGTTCTTGGGAGTTTCACTTGTTTGCTAATTTTTAGGTATTTCCTACTCATAAAATGCCCAAGAGAGTATTTCTTTGTTTTGTTTTCAAATTGCCAGGCTCTTGCCTGTTAGACATTCCAACTTATCAAGTTATTTTAGGGCCTCTGGTATGGCTGTTTTTGAATACCTCTTGTTATTTTAAAAATGAGCTTTATTCGTTATTTTCCTCTCTTTTTCTGCCAAGAAACAGATGACACTGACTCAGATAAAATCTTCCCAGTGTACATATATGAGGGAAAACACATGCCCTGCCTGACCCAGCTTTGCTGCCACCTCACCTACTGTGTAAGGACTAACTAAAGGAACATTTCAGATGGCATATTGGAAGTCCTTCTAAGTAACAGTTTAACCAGAAGTGCAAAGTTACTCCTTTTTGTGCCACTAGGCATCATTTTCTCTAGGGAGGTTTTTGCAGACTATTACTTGCAGTTTTTCCACTTAAAAGGAAAAGGAATATCATGTGAGGCAAAGGGAAGGTTGGCTGCTTTGGGCTCTGGCTGTGGCAGGGTTAAAAGCCATTCTCACCTTTTCCAGCTGTGAGCCTGTCCTTTACTCTGCATGCATTACAGGTAGATGCCTTTATTTTTTTTAATGGTGTGTACTCCTGTCTTGTTCAGTGAACAAATTAGAGAGCCAGATTCAACACTAGTAGTAAATGAAGTACTTGGACTTTTGTGGAGGACTCCTAGAAGAAAAGCTCATCTAGAGTCAGGTCTATTAGAGTAATTAAGTCTCAACAGCTTGTCTTTGTACAGGTAAATGTCAGTAAGCACCAGGACAGCCAATGCCATTTCTTTTTCTTCCCCCCCCCAATATTCCCTGGTATTGTGGGTGTTAATATTCAAATTCCAGATTTTAAGGAGTTATTATAAAGTTTATATTGTGGTAAAGTAACGATTTTAGCCAAGTAAAATATCCCCTGCAATATGGCAAGGCAGGAACCAGAATACAACAAACCCCATTTCCCCGCGGCGGATGGGAACAGCCAGCCACCATGGTAGCCATTTACATCTGCTGAGAGCCATGTGAGCTTCCACTCGCCCCGCAGGACCCCTGCGCAGCAGGTACACACTTCCAATCCCTCAATTTCCTCTTTGGGAAGCAAATGAGGAAAGGTAGAGTGACGAGGCCACACAGCACAAAACCAGATTTCTGTGCAGGATACTCTGGCTCGCTGCCCTAAGCAGAGTCCTTTGAGCTGGCTCCCCTCTCACATCGCTGGCACCTTCCTTACCAAGCTGACAGTATGTGCTCAGAAAGTTCCTTAATCACCCTGGGCTCTCAGCACCCACAGATCCTAGCGCTGGGATGATACCTTCCCAGAGGCTCTTTGCCCTTTTTGTTTTCCTTGGTAACAGCTGCAACCCAGTGCTTAGCCTTGTGGCCTTTGTCACTGAGCTGCCTCCTGAGTGGGGACCTCTCACAGGATCTGGGTTGGTGTCCCCAGCCCCTCGCCAAAACTGGGACAGGCAAGGCACACTGCTCAGGCAAATACACTTTGCCAAGGCAGCGTTGGTTTGTACACTTCGGTTTGCAAGCTCCACCAGCGAGGCCTGGCCAGGCTCACCAGCCCACTCCCCACTTTGGGACAGCAACATGCTGGTGTTGGCAGCTGCCACCTGTGTGCATCCTTTGCTGATACACAGGGCCTGGATGGGGGCCTTCTGGGGACTCTGTGCACAATACACATATGTGTATATATATACATATACACACATACACGTATATGTGCTTTTTTTCCAGGTGAGACTCAATCGCAGGTAGGCTTCCGGCAGGCAACAGCAGGGTGTGACCCCGGGATGGGGTAAGCGGCAGGGATCAGGGCAGGGGGGGAAAACCCAGCTCTCCGCCGGAGCTCGGAAGGCGGAGGGCAGCGCGGTCTATAGCGCGGCTCCCCCGAGGACGAGGAGAAGGAGGAAGCAGGTGAGGAGGGCGGGCGCAGGTAAGCGCACCCCCAGCCCCAGGCAAGGAAAACCGAGCCCGCGCCCTCCCAGGGCCGCCCTGTTTGCTCAGCTAATCTCGCGGGCAGGAAATTGCCTGGCGATTCATATTTATGGGTAGCGCAGCGCCCACGGCGGCCCGACCGCCATCCGTCCCCCGTCCAGACCCCGCCGCCTCTCCGTCCGAGCCCCCCTCCCATCCCCGCGCTATGGGCACCTCTGCGCGTTTCCCCCTTTTCGCCCGTCCACCTTCCGTCGTGCTGCTCCGCTCCCCCCCCCACCCCATCCAGGCTCCCCGTCGGCCGCCCCGCTCCCGCGACCCCGGCCTGAGGGGAGCGAACCATTCCGCCCGCGGGGGTGCCCCACGCCTCGGTCCCGCCGCGGGGCGGCCGCGCCCCTGCGCGGGGCGGCGCTGGCAGCCGGGCGGGGGGCGGCTCCCGGCGGCGGCGGCGGCGGCAGCGGCAGCCGGGCGAGCAGCGGGATGTGCGGGGGGCCGTGGTGGCAGCAGCCGGCGGTGAGTACGGGGCCGGGGGAAGCGCCGTCCCGCGGGGTGAGTGCCGCGCTCTCGGGCGGCGGCTCCTCTCTCGGCGGCGGAGCCCTTCGGGGCTGCCCGTGGAGATGGGGAGAGGGTCCCGGCCGGGCGTGCAGAGCCCGGAGTGACGCTGGCTCAGCTGTTCACAGCTGTCTCCGGTTTTCTGCGCTACTTTTAGGGGAGTTTGTGCCAACACCCCCCCTGGCTCCCTCGTGTTTCTGACGGGTGGCGGCGGCGGGGTCCCCCCCTTGCCGCTCGGCTCGGCGGAGACCCTGCAGCTATCCCCCCGTGTCCCTTTCGGCGCCAGTCGCCTCTCCTTCTTTGTCCGGGTGTTTCTCCCGGGTCCTGGCAGGCGCTGCCGCGTCCCCGCCGGCGAACAAAGCCTCTGCCCCGGCCGGCAGCGGGGGCGTCCGTGGGCCGGGAGGGAAGGAAGGAACTGCTGGGCTGGGCTGGGCTTGGCTCGTCTCGGTATGGTTTTTCATCGTCAATAATCTACCTGGTGGAGGGAAAGACGCAGGACAGGGCTCTTTGTCCGCGCTTCTTTGTTAGGCTGGTGGCTTTTAAAGCCTCCTGCGGCTGTGCGGAGGCTGCTGTGCCCAGCGGAGATGGGTTTCTCCCCAGGCTGAGCTAGCGATGGATGCCGTCTCGGCATCGCTGGAGTTTAGCAACAGGAACCCCGCATTAAGTCTGATAGGCTTGCGAAAACCAACGGGTTTTAGGCTCTGTCTCCACTGACAGATTTAGAGCTCGTAAGTCACCCCTCGTGTAGCCCTGTCAACAGCCGGGGCTCGGGCACGCTTCGGTGTAGCCTGGGGTCGCACGCTCGGTGGAAGATTCAAGCTTGGAGATCTCAGGCTTTTTGGAAAGCTACCTGCTGCCCACCAGCAAAAGGAGGAACGGGCTGGAAATCAGCAGTCTGCGCTCCTTCTGCTCCCGCCCCAAAGCTGCCTGAGGAATTTCCCCATGTGCAGAAGTGTAAATAGACTGGCTGTGCTTACATAAAGGCTCAAGAGATGGGCTTTCTGCTTCTGCCATTGAGTGCTTGCCTGATCTTAAAACACATGGCTTTTGTCATTAGTTCCTTTTCTCCCCAAATGCTAATCTTGTCAATGCATCATCTTGTCTACACACATTGACCTAGCGTGTGCCCACATCCTCCACATCTGCATCTCCAGGGCAGCTAGGTGGACATGTTGCCAGTCAGAACATGGTGAATATTTAATCTTTGTGCTGCACATTCCCTCCCTTTTGGGAGGAGACACAGATGAGAGAGGCAATTTTATAAGTTTTCGCATTTGGTGAACTTCTCAGTCTCTTTCTTTCTCTGATATGGTCCCCAAAGATAAGGTATTAACATGGGAAAGAAAGAGAGATGGGAGAGGTAAGGCATCGTAGTGCCAAATGGAATTGCAAAGGAGGGTGGGCTTGTTTTCCCACAGCAGAAGGAAGCGATGTAGGAGAGAAAAGAGATTAAGTTATCAGAACACGGAAGAGTGCCTGTCTTTGCTGTCAGGGGGAGGCGTAGGCTGAAACAAGGGGGTGGCAGACAGGGACGTACTTTTGGGGTGGTCAGATATTAGCACTGTATAATTTCCAGAGCCAGTAGTATAATTTTTGGTAATTCTACACGGCTCCTTTTCCACACCAGAAATTTATTTCCCTTCCATTTTGTCAAATGCTAAATTTACTCTTTTGTATGTCCATGTTTTTACTGAGGGAATGGAAATCTTTGGCAGCAACCAGTACAGGAAGAGTAGTCATATTTTCCATTTTTTTTCCATATCAGTTAGTGTCTGTGCTTGTCAGATACAATTAACAACTTTCCTTGAAAGTATGCAAAGATACCCATTGACCTTTGTTGGGAAGGAACAAAGTCCGTAATTAAAATTTTGATTTTTTTTTTTTGGATAGGAAGCAGAGGATGGATGAGGTAAAGATTGTAGGTCCACCTCGATGCTAGAGTTGGATCAGAAGTGCTAAAGGGGTTTGGGTGGGAAGATGCCTGTCTTTTGCACTTGAAGATCCAGAGAAAAGCTGAAATAATGAAAGCATCGGGGAGGAAGTACTGGTGGTTGCTTTTGAAGGAATTAATGCTGTGCTCACTGCACATAGAGTGTATTCTCTCCGTTTTCATTTGTTGAAACGAACAGTTCTAATGCATAGTAGCTCCAGTGTAGCATACAGTGCTTCCCTTTGCACTAACTGAACAGCTGTAAGATGATGCCCTGTTTTGGGTATTCAGAGGAGATGCTGCCCATTTAGGTTTTGTTTTGGGCTAGTGAGGCACCTCCAAGATGTCACAGAAATCCAGGAGGAGTTTTCCCCTGTAGAAGGTCCTCCAGAGACTGCAGGATAGGAGTGAACTCCATAAATGTGACCAGACTTGTTTTTAATTACTCAAGTCTCATACAAGTGGGATAGGTTTTTAAGAGACCCACATTATTTAACCGCCTTAATTATATTAAATGGTGTAACTGCAGGTACAGTACCTGTATTCCTCACTTGAGCAATACAGTCCTGCGCCTTACTGATAAATGCAAGCCCATGGCTTGGTAGCACAACAGCCAGAGAGGATGGCACTTGGGCTGTCGCTGTCATGATGTGGTTTGCCAAGCAAGTGTGATGAGAAGCATTTAGTCTGGGGGCATGCTCACTGCCCTGAGAGTGCTGGAAAACGAAGAAGCGTTAAAGAGCTGGAGGGGACGTTTGGAAATATGGGGCAAGCATCTCAGGAAGGAGACAAATTGAGGAGAAAATGGACAAATGAAATCAGAGAGACAGAAACTGTCAGAATCAGTGGGCACTGGAAGTAACAGATTAATGAAAGGAAGTGACAGGCACAGAGTGGCAGTGAAAGAAGTCAGTGCAGAGGAGAGCAGATTGTGGGCAAAGGTTGCTGAGAGAGTGGGAGTATGCAAGAGACACGAAAAAAATGGTAAGGACATTGAAAAAAGCAAAAAAAAAAAAAAAAAGAAAAGGCAAGTAGATGAACTTTGAAGCTGTTCTGGTTAGTTTTCCTAGCTGCTTAGATTTTCTGGGACTTAACCTACCTTCTGTGTAAGGCAAGCTCTCATTGAATTTGTTAAGGGCATCCTAGAGGCAAGTTTATCATGTCAGATAGGATGGAAAACGAGAAAATTTTCTTCAGAGTCTTTCTGCTATTGTACAGTGAGAATTTCTGCTCTTGTAGAGTATGAATTTGGATTCGTAATTGTTCTCATTCAGTCCCTTTTCTGAAATGTTAAGTGAAGAAGGTCTATCTCTCTAGGAATGAGAATTATATTGGTCTAGAATACTTATAAACATTTATTTCTACACCAGCTATCTTTTTTGGCTTTTGTTATTCTGCACAATGAGATATAAGCCATCACAGTCCACCAGCCACCTGCCAGGCTTTTTATTTGCCATGTCCGTGTGAATTTTTTAAGTCTCAATTTGCAAATCTTTTGAACACATTTGAATTTTCAATAGGAAACGAATTAACTAAATACTGTCAGGATAGTATCAGGAAGCTCGTGGTTACTGGTGTGAGATTAATCAATGTGTCAGATAACTGACTCTTAACCTTAACTACCAGAAAGGCACCGGGATAGCAGAGGAATATGACTTGCAAGTGGCTTGTTCTCTGCCAGCCCTGTTTTTTGGCATGAAGAAAGGAGTCCATTGTTTTATCAGAAAATTCTTCTAATACGTTTCTACCTGTCTGTGGCTTTTGTTGGGCAAAAAAAGAATTAACTCCTCACCTCACCATATCTCAGTGAACTAGTCTGAATAAAACAGTGATTTGTATGACTGCAAAATAAGGAGGAGTCAGCGATGTCCACTAAAATAATGCAGTTTGTGAAGATGGTCTAATCTTTTGTCCTACCAAATGCATAGCAATTAGGTTTGATTCATTGAAATGTGTACTTTAATAGTGTTGATTTCAACTAAGAGTGGTTATTATGGCACAAAAGTTAAAAAGCTTCAATATTTTCACTGTCATTTTTATTTGGACACACTCAGCAATTGGTGTCCCTTATGTCAATGGTTTAAACCTCAACTTGTACTCCACAAACTATAGTATTTATATGATAATGAATATTTTCATATTTGATGCTCATTAGAAATTGTCAGTTGTCATGACCTAATTAAAATGATTACATGGTTTCTGTCTACTGGAAAGAGCAATTGGTTTGACAATGCCTACAACATCAATCCCTATCAAGTATGAGAGAATCATGCTTATGCAGTAGGACAGAGTTATTAAAAATGCCATATTTGGGTGGAATTTTTGGAGTAGTTGGGGTAGTTATTTTAGTAAAATAGATGTGGTTTATAAGGGGAATAAAGTTATTTAGAGTATTTTCTGTTGTTGTTGCTTTGCTTGTTTTCTGCTCCTTCTCCAATATCCAGCACAATAATTTATTGGAGGAAGAGATAAGCCCTAAGAGCGACTTCCTTTGCTGCTCCCTTTTCCACATCGGAAACCTGCAGGATTATGAGGGAGTGACTTAGTCCAATATGACCCACAGATATTTGATTTTTAATTTATTTCATGTTGGTGAAGGCGCCATGCTGTGAGCTTTGGGAACTAAAACTCCCTCTGCCTGTAACTAGATGGTGTGTCCACTTGCACTACAGGGACCGATGGATTACAGGACCTATCCTGTGAAAAAGCCAGGGACTGAGCTGATTTCAGGGCTATGCTGGCAGGAAATTTGCTGTAGCTTAAAGTCTAGTATATTGTGTTGTGGGGAGGAGAAGGAAATGAAGAAGGATGATTAAGGCAACCTTTAGATAGCAGCATAGCTGAGTTGCCCAGTTTTTGGCAGAAATGGCTGTGCTTTTTCTTAAAGATGTGTCCATTCATTAGTTGATAGGTACAGAATCTCCATCAAATTATGCAGGTGCCTTTCTGTGCTTTGGTTTGACAGTAGGCTTTAAGGGGCTAGAGAAGATGGATTTACACTTGAGTGTTTTGGGAGGTATACTGTAGTACCCAGTGAGTTTTACTTTCCTGTCAGATTGAGCCTGTCAGGACTTTTGTTTGTAAATAAACAAAGTCAGGGGAAGAAACAGGTTTGATTTAACCAGGAGCAAGCACCTTGGCCTCAACCGTACAGGGGCAAAAAGTAAATCAACTTGATAGTGGAGCAGTCTGTTAATGCACTTAGGTGTACTACACTGTGGGAAAGTTAAATCTCTGGGCACTGAAGCCATCAGCACTCATTCACCAAATTTAGCTCAGTGTGAAAAATTAGGGAGGCTTGATTGCCTCCAGAACAGCCTGTGTTTCATTGGAGCAGTTGAAACGGTTCATGTGGACCCTGGTCATTTGAAATCTTCTTGTTTCAGAACAAATGAAACTCCAATTATGTTGTGCAGTCAGTGGCAATGATGGTTTTTTGTCCTCGCTCTTTATCACTTGGGGTTTCATCTGTTTTCTGGGGGTGGCTGTACACCCTGCTCTAGGAGTTTCTGAAGAGAAGTGTCAGAGATGGGAGAGGGGACAGGAGCTGCCAGGAACCACTCGGAACATTTTGCAAGAAACTGAAAACGAGGAACCAGGAGCAGAAAAGCCATAAAGGAGAGATGACCAAACTTGGGAACTTTGTTTAAAATTGACTGTTTATTTTCAGAGGAGCACTTCAGCAATGCCTGAGGCATCACAACCCACTCAGTTGGCAATGTAAGAGTAAAGTGGGTGCCATAGCAAGCTGCTGAAGGGAGGTGGGTATCAGCCCAAGGAGCAATAAAGGAAGGGGCGAGAAACGATATCCTTAGGAAGCATTGCCCTGAATCTGTGTGAACTAAATGCTGGGTGGAGCTGTACCTGTGGCTTGGTTGAGCTGTAGCTCTAGGCTCCTATGCTGAGGGAAAGGAGTTTTTGCTGTCAAGCCACTCCTTTATAGTATCTTAAAACTGGAATCCTTTGTTTGATTCGCTGCCTGTTTGAGTCATGAATCACTGTTTCTTCTGGTCGTTAGTGAAACAAAACTTAATTTGGCCTGGGCACTGTGGAGATGAAACATGATTGGTAATGCTGTATACATTCACTTCAGATGACTTTATAAATCCCAGATGAAATAATTTTGCTTTGTTCCAGCCAAGACAGAGTGTGGCATGTGCTCTGTAACCAGAGTCAGCCTCACTGATTGTTGGATGAGGCCCTGCATAACCCTCCTCTAAAAGAATATGATTTCATGTGAGCAGAGAAACTGTTGATTTTGAAATGTTAATTTGCTTAGCTCATTAATGGTTTCTTGTTTATGCTCACAACAGAGTTTTAGAAAGTTCTCCCCCACTCCCAAATCCAATTATTTCTAGGTGACAACTTCACTGATCTCTCATCTTCTAAGAGAGATGTACAATTAGTTCTCAAACTGAAACCATATAAATATTTAACCTTAAAAAAATATATTCTTCCTTTTGTCTTTTAGCAAACCCAGGTATTCACCAAATTGAACTCCAGATTGAATTTTCAATTACATAGAAACCCTTCCCTATTGGCTGTTCTCACTTTACTAGTAGTTTGTCACATTGATGAAGTAGTAGCCATCATCTCATGAGATTGAGAGAATGGGCTTTCTTTTCAGTCATCTTACAGATTATTTTAACCATAAAACAGCAATGCTAGAGATGCAGAAAATCTAGCTGTATCATTTCCTTTTTTTCAAATCAGCCCTGTCATCTGTTTTAGAATTTCAACTTGTCCATATTTTAGTTTTCTGTTCAATTATATAGTCACACTTTTGGTAGAGAACAGCGTGAAATGTTGAGAGTCTCTAGTTTTCTGAGTCGAGTATGTCCAGAAAAGTCAGATTATTTTGTTGTTTTCTGGGAAGCTCCGAGTGTGAAGTGCAGTATATTTAATAACAATTACACAAGCGATAGGCCAAGACAGCAACATAGCGGCAGTTTTAACAAGATTCCTGCTCTACTCCTTCAGTTTTGTAGGCAGGCAAAAGGCAGAGAGCTGGTTTGACAAGTGGGAGAACCTCTGTTAACTCTTGCTGGGGTCAGCTGCCTGGTGGCTGCACCTCTGCTGGAAGTCCACAGGCAGCCCCCAGCCCTGGCAGGGAAGGTGCCTGGGATGCTACACAAGTTTTGAGTTGGGAAGATACGAGGCAAGCTGGAAGGAGTCAGTGTAGGAATCTCTCCACGGGGTGGAAGGTCCAGTGGGGTGAAAAGGATGGTAAATATTTCATGTGAACAAAATAACCAGTTGAGGAAGAACTTCAGTCTTTTGAAGGACTCTGCTGGAGAGGGCAGACATGGTGAATGAGTATCCTCAGGAGGTACGGTGCTCTGAGGGTCTCCTTCCTCACCCAGGCTCCTTGGAGAGCAGCATTTGTTTTGGGGAATGGTGCGTTGTGTGCTCTTGGTGGAGGTTGTGAGGGTGAAGCTCACCTCTTGCTGTGAGTGGCATAGAGATGCTCTATGGGGTGGAAACTCTCTCCTTAGGAGAAATAAATTACCTCTGCAGAGAAAGAAAAAGCATTGCAAAGTGAGACCGGTGCAGGGGGATTCCCTGGGGAGCAGACAGGGTCTGTCCCCTGGCAGGAGAGCCCCTTGGGGGAAGCAGATGAGGGAGAAGCCCAGAGGTTGTGGCAAAAGAGCCTTTCTCTGCAGGGATTAGCACCTAGTTCCCTGCTCCCAGGGCTGTCTTCCCAAGGCAGTAACACCAATAAGCATGGCAAGGAGAGTCTGTGCGATGGAGACCTGAAACATTGTGGCTGTGACGGCTGCAGTTAATTAAATAGGTGGCTCGTCTCTAGGCAGCCCCAGACATCTGTCTCCATTCTTGTTTTTCTGCCACGTTTCTATTTGCTTGTCCAGAGTTAAAGCCCAAAGGACCTACAGATGGTCACCATTAATTTTGTCACTTGCTGCAGGTTTTTTTTTAGAGCTTTTTTTTGACCTTTTAAAAACAGATGTGTGTATATATAAAAAAATAATAAGTATTTTTATAGAGCTACTCACTGGAGGTCTTCTATTTGGATTTAGTCTTTAGTGGCTGGGATTTAATTTTGGTGTTTCTTTTTAGCCAAGTGTATCAGTTTTTATTTTTTTAAATAAAGTCTAAGGAATCTCCTTACATTTCTAATCTGGCTTAGTTGGAACCTGAGAAATGATGGCATGCCAAAACATTTTTTGTGTTTTGGATCACATACCTCTTTTGGCAGAGGTTTCTTCATGGTTGCAGGATGCTGGTGTTGTATGGGCTGAAATTGGTCTGTGGGCTTTCAAAAGCAAAATCTTAAGCAGAAAAGTCCAACCTTGTTAATGATTTCTCAGGGAAGCCACAGGAATGCAGACAAAACTCAGGAGCTGTGACTAGTAACTGCTTGCAGGGTCAGGAACATAGATAATAGCCAGTTATCAAAACTGCAGTCAGTTTTGTTCATAGTCTCCTAATTAAACATGGAGTGCCCTTTCCAAATGTATTTTAACATACTTCTTTTGAGTTGTCTCTGGAAATTTTACTGTAAGAAAAGCCAATTCTGGTCTGTGTTATACACTTGAAAAATGTTCTCAGAATACACTTTTTAATGCATTTCTTTTTCCTCTTCTGTTACCTTATTTGCAGGTCAAAATTTATCTCATTCATTCAAATTAGCCTTGATTTAATCATCCTGTAGAAGACAAATATGATGCCGAACAGAAGTAACCTCTCCTCCTTTCAGAATATTGGATCAGGTAATCAGTTAATAAAAATGAAGTTTGTTTGTGAGTGTACTGAGAGCTTTCAGAATTTGTTATCGATTTTAGTCCTTTAATTCTCCTGACACATGGATAAGATCAGCGCTCTGTTCTTATTCCATGTCTAACTTGTTTCATCCACCAAAATACGGCCACAGCTGGGTACGCTGCAGCCTGCCCGCCCTCCCCCACCACTTTAATGCCTGGCTGGAACAGATATCAGTGAACCTCAGCAATACAACTGGGGCATAGAAGAAAAGAAAAGAAAAGAAAAGAAAAGAAAAGAAAAGAAAAGAAAAGAAAAGAAAAGAAAAGAAAAGAAAAGAAAAGAAAAGAAAAGAAAAGAAAAAAAGAAGGAAGGAAGGAAGGAAGGAAGGAAGGAAGGAAGGAAGGAAGGAAGGAAGGAAGGAAGGAAGGAAGGAAGGAAGGAAATTACTGGAGTAATTTCCTTCTGTGTAGCTCCAGGGAGCAAATACTTTGCTAAACAGAGGAGCCTTGCACTGTATGCTGAAGATTACTAAGTGAAAGTTTGGGCTGAGCTGGAGGCAGGATGAGTTCAGGGAACTCCATGGCCCTGGTCCCAAGAGTTGCTCGCAAAGGCGGTGTCAGCCGAGATACGTAACGCATCCTGGCACGCTCACACAATCTCATCCCAAATGTTACCCTAAAAATAACCAAAACAAACAAGATCTGGTTTGTGGGCAACAGCTATGGTTCAGTTAAACATGTGCTGAAGTCCAGCTGGGATATAACCATATGATTGCGGGCACTGTGGCACTGGAACCAAAAGCACAGAGGAACTGGCATAATGTACGGTAGAGAAAAATTGTATCTGAGCAGCTACATGAAGGTGTCATGACCTTTTCTTACTGTACTTGTTTGGATTCCAAGTACAATTAACCCTTCAGTGCTGTGGTGAAGAGGCTGGAAAGTTTCCATGAGCTAACTTGTTTTCTGGCGAAAGCATCCAGACTTTGTAGGATTAGATGTGCCCTACTGGTGTTGCAAGGCAGTAATAAACAATTATTAATGTCCTGTTAATGTGTCTGCTAAGTTATTTACATAGGAGTCAATGGGATTTATGCAAAAACATTGGAACTTCAGCTGTGTTCAAATTATTATTTAGGCAGTACAGTTTTGATATGAGATTAGCTTTCAGTTTCAAGAGAGACTTGGAAGAGGTAAGGAGAAGGGGAGATGAGGATGGAAACGAGGTTCCATTCCACAATGGAAGGCTAAGTGTACAAGGCATATACGTTATGCCTTCTATCAATGCTCTTAAATAACTTTTGCGTCTTGTTCTTCTTCATTAAAATACCACTAATGTGATGAATGCTTGATGTTTTTCAGATTATTTTATTTTGTCCTGACAAGAGTTCTGTTGAATGTAGGTCACGTTTTAGCTTTTGTTCACTTGAACTTCATCATCACTGTTATCAAAAGTTGTGAAAATACCTAAAAAATGTCAAATTAAAAGAAACTGCAGTTTCACTGCTCGCAGTGGTGATGGTCTGATGGAGAGCTCTGTGAGCTTACTGGCTCAAAGGCAACTTAGATAGTTGTATCACCATAGCAAGCATGTTAAAATTACAGTGAATAGAATCACAGTCAGCATAAAAATATTAAATTCTGTGTAGTAGTGAACATGAGGCAAGATTCTGAAGCTTCAGGTTAATGTTTTTGACCTCTAGCAGAGCTTGTAATAAATACATTTAGCCAGGTCCACTATTCTCTCAATAAGGTGTTTGATATTTTTCAGGTTTTTTTGCTTCCCCCCCCCGAAATGCTGACTCCTTTTATCTTCTGCCTATTCAATTACATGATAAATGATGGTTGCCTTTGTTCTTAAACTTTTGCGCTTGTTCCTTAAGAATTGAGGAGAATGTGTTGTTACACACTTAGACTATCCACAGTTTGAGTAGAGAAAGCCTGAGCAACAGAGGTCTACCAAGTGATTCCCTGGGCAGTAATGAATTCCAGGGGTTTTTGCCTTGTTAGCAAGGAAGGTTTCAGAAACAAGGACCAGCTCAAAGAATGCATTGCTACTTTGCATGAGATATCTGAACGTAGTGGTCCTCAATGCAACCAGATCATGTAACCAGATCCATGCAACCAGGAATCTAAGTTTTGTGTCTGCGTTCCTATAATAGTCTGAAGTGGTACTTGAAAAGAGGATTAAAGTATTGCCTCTGAGGATTCTAAAGGCACTTTACAGGTTATGATGTTAGGTTTTCCTGCTGAGTGACAAGCTGAGATTAGGTTTCTCATGGGGTGGCTGAAATCAGGTGAAATGTGACTGAGCCAAGAGTAAATCCCAGATTTGGCCTTTATTTTCAGAAACAGCACTGGCTGGCACTGCAGGAACTTAAACTGAAGAGTGCTTTGTTAGTCTGAAGCACAGCCTAGCACATCCAAAGAGCTGCTGTAAACATTAATGGTGCCATTTCTACATCAGCTGAGGTCTCTGTGCAAGCCTGCTGGGGGTCCTGTTTATCTCCTGCAGTGACTGAGGCTGTATGGAGCTGAATTCCTTTCTCTGCCTTTGGCAAAGTGGGACTAAAAACTTCAGGCTGAAGCTGGACACGTTGTTGAATAATAACATTTGCACAGCAAAGGCTATATCAGTCTGTGTCCTCTTTCAGAATATAAATTATAATTCTGAACAAGCATTAGGATCTGGAACCTTAAGCCCATGCCAGTCTTTTTAATGTGTTGTTGTTTTGTCATGGAGCCTAGAATTACACTTCTTTATAGCTATCTTTTAACTAAAATGCTTTTTGCAGGTATGGTTGCAGCTTCGTGCTTAAAGAGCAATGAGCTGAAATACCTTGAAAAATGGGCCTTGGTTTTGCATTTTTCCATGAAGCTATGCATGACAGTGCATAGTGTAAGCAGAAAGAAAACAAACTCTTACTGAGCTTTAAATTGAGGTTATTAGTATTTGGGGCTTAGATGCAATAGATGCTTAGGTTAAAAGAAGAGGTGGACCTGAGCAGGACCTAATGTTACATGTCCTGAGCGCTGGGAGACTTATGTTCAGTTCTTTGTTCTGTTCTCAGCTTTGCATCTTCTCTCTGTACCGCTTCCTCAGCTTCCTCAGCTGTAAAACATCAGGACAGTAATGCTTCCTTATTTTATGGACATTTTATGAGCCTCAGTATTATAAAGGCTGAGCCACAGAGTCCTGCAACGGATAGGACACCCAAGAAAGTCTAGCCTCTCTCTGACTGTGTTGCTGATTTGTAGTGTTAATTTGGTGGTGTCCCTGTGTCACTTTATTTTCCAGTCTCCATCTTTTGCCAAACCAGAAATGGGAAGGTTGAATTTGTCCTTTGCTTAATGATCTGAGACATATTTATTATAAGCTCAGTAGAAAAAGTGTTATTTTGAAGTTAATGTGCATGCACATGCAAGAGGCTACTTACTTATTTGCTGGAACTTTTTTTTCTTGTGTTCTCTTCCTTACAGATTCCAGTAATATTATGGCAGAGTATAGCCACACAGAAAACCAGATGGAATTACAAAATGCTACTTTGGGAAAGGGTTCTGTGGCAAATTCCCTTGAAAATGGTCTCCAGGATATTATGGAAAACCTCAACCAGAAGAAATACGCATCAACTCTCAAATTTAAAACAAATGGGGACTATGCTGGCTCTTATTTAACCCTTTCACAACCTATGCCAATTAAACCAAATCCTTCCCCTAGTGTTAAAAACACACACTCTATTACCAAAATTCAAGGAGGCAAGCAGTTCCCCTGTGAAAGCCCATATCTTCCAGATAAAAGCATCTCTGTAAAGCATTTGGGTTCCATATCAGGCATGTCTCCATCCATTAGCGGGTACAGTTTAGGAAGGACAGACTCTGATATTCATGCCAGCAGAGAAAATGAAAGATCCCTTGGGCAAATGGATAAGTTTTACTATTCAAAGTACAGTCAGAAAAACAAATCATATGACAATGTCTACTTCCCAGGAATGCTGGAGACGAAGAAGATCTCGGGCTCTCTTCTGACCATGTGGAATGGAAGCTCTGGGAATGAGCTGATGCTTTCACCTGCTGGCAATTCAGGGGCAGCCAGCATGCCTTCTAGCCCAAAGCAAGGCAGGAGGATGAATACTGAAGACAGTCTGGCCCTTCACATAAAACCAGTTAAACACAAGGATGTGATGATGGAGACTCTGGGTTCACGGCCTAGGAAATACTCTGGTGGATCTCTAAGTCATATGGGGATGTACAGTCGCTCCCTACCCAGACTTTATAAATCAACAGAAAGCCAGCTGGTGCCATTAAGTTTGCCCCCCAGAAGCTCTCTGGGTAATATTAAAAGGAAAAAGCTTGGAGAAAAAGATCTACCTCAGAATGCTTTAGATGCTGATAATTACCTGAATTTTTCTTCTTGCAGCTCAGGGGTTTCACCACATGCAAATTCTGTCCCTGGGAATAATCCCTATGTCAGTTCAACTCTTAGTGTCCCGGCAAGTCCTCGAGTTGCTAAAAAAATGCTTTTAGCACCTTCTTCCCCATATCTTTCTGATGATTTTGATAGACTTGGACTCTCAGGGACAAGTCCCAGTAGTTCTTTCTCCCCAGTGGATTTTGACAGGTCTTTCTCTGTCCGAAGAAACCTTTCCACCAGTTCCATTGAACTTGATGACCCAGATCTGGAAAGTTACAGACAGACGCCAAACTCTCTGCAAACATCCATGCGAGAGAGAAAAAACAGCATTAGCTCCATTTCAGGAAGAGAAGACCTTATGGACTATCACAGGAGGCAGAGGGAAGAGCGACTTCGGGAACAGGAGATGGAACGGCTGGTAAATTTTTCTTTTCCTCTTAGTTTTTCATGGCAGTTTAACATTTGCACAATGTCCATCCCATATCTAGCCATCAGGGGAGTACTGCAAAGCATAAGCTGCCGTGTTCTGAAATTCACGTTGTCTGCTGCAGATGCCCTATTTATTATCACAGCCTTTGAAGCTAATGCTGAAATACTGTGCTGCTGCAACAGCTCAAATGGACAGGACCATCCAGCCATCTTAAAAAAAATGTTGGAACCCACATAAATTGTGTTCAGTCATCCTCTGGGCTCTGTTAAAATGTCCATGTACATAAAACCCACAAATTGCACTGCAGGGATCCAGCACTTTTTGGTTTAGATGGTGGCACCATTTTGTGGTAAGTGGGTAAAAAAAAACGTCTCTGCTATATAAGCTACTATGAGTTGTGTGTGCTGTGCTGTGGAGTCAGGTATACGTTGATGGGGTTTCAGCGTCCATCATCAGAGTTTTCTCTGCTTGGTCGTGGGTTTTCTTCCGCCTGTTTTCATTAAAATATAGGCCTCCTTGCTTCTCCCCATCCTGAAATGGAGAGTAGCCAAGGCAGACAGAGCTTCTTTGTTTCTAGTCAACATAAAGTGTTGCATGCTGCTTCAGCTCAGGATTGAACTTGACAGTAAAATGTTATTCATATATTATTGAAACAACTTTTGTGTAGAAATAAGAAATGTCTTCAGAATACACAAAGAGTGTTGAAACAGTTTCATATTAAATATTTTCCCTGAGACAATACTTAGTATTTCTTGGAAAAAAGTTTTTGCAGAGGCTACAGAGTCTGTCACCCTGTGAACATCCATTCATGTTGTATTGATTTTGCTGTCCTCACAGAAACCAGGGTCATTAGATGGGTCAATTTGTATAGATTTGAGACATTAACTTGATATTTGTGTGCCTTAATTAAAATCTCGATGGATTTGAGCAAAATGAGGTTAGGATGCTCTTAAACCTGCTTAGTTTGCATACAGACGGGCAATCCTGCAGGGCAGGCAGGATGCCGGAGCAGTGGGATGAGGAAGCAGTGGTATGTGAGAGCAGCAGTTGCTTGTCAGGGACCACCAGCAATGGCCTGGTGCCTGTGCAGGGCCAATGTTCCCTTTTCAGGCTGCACCTGTGAGCAAGTTTGGATGTAGGATTGTAACCTGTTCACATCTCTCTCTCTTGTCTCACCTACCTGTCCCTGGAAACCTCCCCTGGTTCCCCTTGAAGCTGCAGCTTCTCAGGAGTAGGGGACAGGCTTCCCTGGGCGAGGGGAGCTCCCCCAGCTGCAAGTGGGATTGCCTGGGCAGGTTAGAAAAGGTTGTTGGGCTTGTGCATGCAAAAATGGGAAGCATCAGCAGAAATGCTTGCAGGTTGTTTCGCTCTCTTTTTGCTTCCTTCTCCCTGCCGTTCCTCCACACCCTTTGGAAATCTCCTCTCTTCTCCCAAACCCTGGTGTTTTGTGTGTGCAAAATAGTGTTTGCTTCTTATCAGAGAGCTTTCCAGATAGTAATGTTATAAAACCTGAGATAACCAGTCATAAAAGACAACACAGTAGAGCTTGTTTGTATTTCAAAGTGAACAGCTTTTTTTTTTGTTTGTTTGTGGTAAGGGATGGAAGATATGTTGGGGTTTTTTTTTGTATTCAGTAATATTAAAAATTGTTCTGGTTTTATATTTGGATGTAATGACTACTTTCCCTTCCACTCCCCTCCCCTTTTTATTTTATCGCCAGACAATATTCTCTTTTTCTAAGCAGGTTCAAGTTTTTGAAAAAATGCGATGTTTTGTGTGTTGCATGTAATTTGAACATGAAGGAGCTTCCTTCTGCTCGAGTTTGTATTCTGTTTAGGATCCTCTTCAGTATTTTTTTTATCCCTTGTTATAACTATCTGGTGGAATAGTTGAATATCAGGAGAGTGCTTCTTTCCAATGGTTTGAGACTCTGAAAAACACTGTAACTGGTTATCAGACCTCTGAAAGAAAGTAATAACAACAACAACAATCCTCATATCAGCTCTTTGTACCTTAGGGCCTGTACTGAATCACAGAATCATAGAACTATTCAGGTTGGAAAAGACCCTTGGGATCACCGAGTCCAACCATCATCCCTACTCTGCAAAGTTCTCCCCTAAACCACATCCACCAACACCACATCCAAACGACCCTTAAACACATCCAGGGATGGTGACTCAACCACCTCCCTGGGCAGCCTATTCCAGTGTCTAACCACTCTTTCTGTGAAAAAACTTTTTCCTCATGTCCAGTCTTTACCTACCCTGTTGCAGCTTGAAGCTGTTCCTTCTTGTTCTATCACCAATTATCTGTGAAAAGAGACCAGCACGAAACTCTCTACAATGACCTTTCAGGTAGTTATAGTGATGAGGTCACCCCTCAGCCTCCTCTATGGCTTTGGTCTTGTTTTATTTTTGTCATCCTGTGTGTCATGGGTCTATCTAAACAGGGTTTTTATATATCCAGTTGGAGCTTCCAAAGAGCAGCTTTGTCTGACCTTGTGTAACATGAGGTGGACAAAGGTTAGAGATCCAGGTCTGCTCAGGCCTGTTTTTCCCTTTTTTTTTCCACCCCCCCTCAATCAAGCAAACACCAGTGGATAGCAAACATGTAGTGAGTAGAAGTCCAGACTGAGCAGTTGGTGGGTAAATTGGACAGTTATATACTGTGTTTTTGAACCAAGGTAGAGAGTAGAAAAATGTAGGACTACTTGGAGAACTTAGTCAGAAACATGAGTCTCCATTTTAGATTATTAGACTGCTCTCTAGCCCAGACAGGAAGTGGAGAGCATTGGTGCACCAACACTGCCCCTGCAGCTATCCAGCTGGCACAGAGCAAGTTTGGGGTGCTGCATTTGATAGCTACTGTTAACCTTTGGATTTGTAATGTTTTTTTAGTAAAATCTGTGCACACATTGTAGTCTGACCTAGTATCTGCCCTTGGTCTCTTGTATTTGCTTTCATTATTTTTCTGTTTCTTTTCCATATAAATTACTCTGCAAGTTTTACCTGTGCTTACTTCACCTTTTAAGTGACAAGAGGCTTCTCTGAAACTTTGCGTTTCAAGCTGCTGCTATGACCTGCATAGGAAACCAAGTGATCTGCTGTCATTGACCAAAGAAATGAACAGGGCATTAAAAAAAAAAAATGTACACACAGTGGAAATACACATTGCAGAGCTGTTTGGGTGTTGTTTTTTTTTAAATTATTTAAACATCTGAGTTTTGGTGTGTTCCCATGCACCACACACAAGATACACTTACGTACTTTTGTACCTTTCTTTTGATTTGCCTTTTTTGGGTAGTTTCTTCCAAACCAGCTGAAGACTGGTGCCACTTCTGCTGTGCCAGCCTGTGCCTCTGTGGCTTGAGGAGTGGGCAGTTCTGGAGGTGCCATTGCTGCCATCTCTCCGGCGTTGCTGCCGAGTGCTGGGGACCAGCTGGGCTGTGGGAGCAGTTGGGGCGGCCTGACGCTGGTCCTGGAGCTTGGACAGGCAGTGGGGCTGGAGGTCACAATCTGCTGCTGCTTCCTCTCCAGCCCAGCTGACCGGACATTGCGTCTTGGTCTAGGGATGTTTATACAAGCTTTACACAAGTAGAAGTCAGACTTAGCTATTGCTGAAACTAGGCCATGTAAACAAGAAAAAAAAAAAAATTTGCTGTGATGTAAGATTATTAAATGAGATTTGGTTAACTATTGAATTTTTTATTATTATTTTTTTTAATCAGTTAAACAAATCTCATTCTTTTTTTTTTCCTATCTGAGATAAAAGCCCAGCTGCAGTGGTTGCTGGAACTGAAAAGCAGTCCTTCTTTTCAGCCTGTGGGGAGGTCGGGAGTGAAACAGCATGGGCAACAGATAGTAAGGCCATCTGTTTTGTTTGATACACACTCATTTGAATAGCATGGAACTTGCTTTTCTACTGCTGTTTTTTAGGCAGTACAATGTATTCCCTCTAGATGGTGGTAGGTACTTAAAAGTCACACATGCAGTCCCTGTGTGATACCTTCCATAGCCTAGCTGTCTGCATGGATCTGTGAACATGTGCTTGATAATGGAGTTTTACTAGATGCTGGAATTGTGCTTGGAGACATTTCAGCTTATATGAGCATTGCCGAAACAAGCAATAAAAAAATTCAAGGAGCTTATTTAACAGTCCACTTTTTCACACTCAGAAGAACACTGAATTTCATTAAGTTTATTCAGCAAATACGAAATAATACAGAATCTCCCTGTGCCTGGTTTACATTGATGCATTACAGTTCACTAACGTCTGCTAATATGAGGGAAAATGAAATTTAAATATTTTGGAATTTTTAAGGTCGTACTGCTTTAAAATTATGTTTAGTAGAGCTTATATAAAACTCCCATACAACTTGGAAAAAATCTCATATATATGTTTTATAAATTTATTTTGGCATTGCATCTTTTTATAGATCCTTTAAACGTACGCTACCCAGTCTATATAAAAGTGTGACTTACATCTTCCAGGAACCCCAGCCAAGTAGACAAAGTCTAGATCAAGGTATTTTTTCCCAGCACTAGTATTTGACGGTCTCTGTAGTGTTACAGAATAGCTACTTAACATCAGTTTAGTTTACTGAATGAAGAAGTTCCATATAATAGGATAAAAAACCACCCTGTGGTATATAATTAATACTGACAAGTCAGTAGATTTTGAGGAACACTGAGTTTTATTTGTGTTCGAAAACATTTCTGTGGGATCTTTAATAATCCAAAGTGTGGATTACACATACTCAATTTTTGCAGCTATATGTTTTATGCAAATGAACAATATGGATCGGGAAGAAATCTACTTGAGGATACTATTTTTGTTTATAGGCCTTAACTACTGCACTGGAGTTCCTTCAGGCTCCTCCCCTCAGTGTGATTTGAAATGGAGCTGCTGCATAGGTACTGAAGGGGCAAGAAGACACTAGTCCGATCAAAATGCAGGACTTTGCTGGAAACATGGGCTTGGGCTTCTGGGTGCTGCGAGGTGATAATTCGCAAGTGCACACTGTTATTTTGGAAGCTGACGCGTTTCCTCAGGAGCCGAATACGTGCCAGCAGATGCAGGAGCTAATTCTGCAGCAAGTAGTCTACTTGCTTCCACCCTGGAGGCTGGCTATCCTCCCTGCCCACTGATCTCTTCTGCTTTGGCTGCTCCATTTCTTGAGTGCATGTGTGGGGAAGGTAAGGGTGAGGCATGCCAGCCCGGTCCCTGCAACTGGTCCTCTGCCCTGCACTGAGGTGGTCTCTCTGCAGTGCTGCTCCATGCAGGTGCCTCTGCTGTGAGGGGCTGCCTGTGCATCACCTGTGAAAAACTGACCGAAATATGGGTGATTGTTCTGTATTCTGTGCTGCCAATGGTAGCCTCAGAGCCAAAAGACAGAAGTCAGGACTGAAAATGAGAAAATAAATGAGGCTGGCATAACCAGCTGGTGCATACTGGAGAGAAGGGGAAAAAAGAGTTGGTGAGCTGTTCTCAGCCCCAGTTAAAGTCTAGATTTGAAATAAGCTCCTTGGTGCCTGACAGGTGTGAAATCACTGAATGTAAGAAAGTTTGGCAAGTTTCTACTGCCCCCTTTCCGGGTCTTTCCGCTTCTCCCTGCTCCCTCCTCCCACACCCCATCCTTTTTGACTAGCTGCTGCTCCAACTTTTGCTGTGAAGCTGGTTTTTTGCCTACCTGTGAGTTTTGAAAGAGCAATAGTGGAAAGGTGCTGTTCTGTGGTAGGTGACAAGAGCCTCATCTTCAGGCCATGGGAGCCCAGGCTTCATGGATTAGCCATAATTCTTTTTAGCATTGGTCAGTAAAGATAGTCTGCACCTGTGTTTTTAATGAAATCTGGGGTTATCCATTTGCTAATGGCACTCATCTAGAAAAGCTTCGTGTTTGCCACAGCTGATTAACCAAGTCTTGCCTTGGTATCTAGATGCAGCATCACCTCTACAGGTTTGTAAAATTCATATACGTGACATGCAGCAGATGAACAAATCTGGTGATCGCTGACATGGTTGCTGTTAAAGTGGGAGGTATTTATCTCTGCTATTTTGGAATATTTTTCTTTACAGTATGCCAGGGATGTCTCTTAATGTCATTGTTAATCAATAACAGAGGAGGGATATTAGCACCTTGTCCCACCCTCTCCTTCAAATCTGCAGCCATCCATAGGTGGTGTGTTGCTTTGTCAAAGCCAGGAGTGGTCAAACTGCTCAGGCAGAAAGTGCACAAGACCTGTGTACCCCTTTTTACACCTGGTAAGAAATCCTCTGAAAACATGTTTTAGTCTCTTAGAAAGGACATTTTATGGGGAAATGTACTGCAAAGTTTCATTCAACACCTCTCCGTACTGCCAGAGCTAATTTTAAAGCAGTTTCCTTCTTTTGGCATACCTTTTTTCCCCTCTGATGTGTTCAGCATCACAAATAACTTGTGTGATATTTCTTGCAAAATTATTGATAGGATTTTCTTGTGCTATTGCACTTTTCATTGCAAGGGTGCTTTCCTAGCTCACTTCTTGACTCAGAAGTTTATGCTGGAAACAGTTAAATGCAGGTGTGCTGGAACTGGAATGAGTTGGCCGAGATGAAATGATGAGAATAGAACGTATAAAATAACCACGGAGCTTCCTGTCCATAAGCCTCTTGGCACATGTCAAAATAGAAGTGAGAGATACTGGTATTTCTGTAATGTGTCTGAAAGTTCATCAGGATTTTTTTTAAGATTGGCAACGTTTTTCCTGGAATTTTTACTTGCTTCTGAGACTTGGGGTGAAAAAAAATAATCCTTTTTTTTGCTTTGATGACTGCTCAGCAAAGGGTGGGTTTGCAGCAACAGCCCCTTACCTGAGCGCTCGGACTAGGGTGAGCAGCAGCTGTGCTTTGAAATTTGCCATTTCCTATTATTATTGAAGGAATGGAGGCTTAGCATGGGGTAACCTGATATACGTTGTTGTTGCAGGGAAGGATGGGACATGATACCATATCTCCCATCTATAACCATCATGAAAAGGCCAGACCCTGTGACGTCATGACAGGGAGAGCTGGGTAATTACTGGTAACCCAGCCAGCACTTGCACAGCGCTTTAGGAACTGGGTTGTGTGCCCAAAAAACTTAGTAAGAGGGAGAATAGCGGCATTGGAGGGGTAAGGGAAAAGGCTTAGGGTCTGGCAGTGGTTTCCTGGAGGGAACAAGGCTTTGGGGAGTTATATCAGTCATTTGGGGCTGAAGGATGTCTGCAGAATCTGCTGGACTCATTTTGTGAAAAATACAAGCTGGCAATTGTGGCCTGGCAGCTGCTCTGAGCTCTGTTATTTCAGCGGCTCTTCTCTGCCAGTGCTGTTACAGGGGGCTTCAGAGGAAACCTGCATTGAGAACCTGAGAATAAGCTACCAGAAGGCAAAATTTCTGGCTCGCTGAGCTCTCTCGGTTGTATCGTGTTTGGAAATGGATGAGTTCAGATGGGGTGTCCAGCTCAGAAGCTGAGCTTTTAACTGTGGGTGACGCGGGGTGATGTGAACATGTAGTGCATACAATCAGGTAGTCTCTTGGTAGCTGAATAAAAAGGTGGGTGCTTATAAGTTGGTGTTAAATTTTCATAAAACTCCAGTGGCTTGCTGCAGGGAAAGGGCAGGCAGTGTATTGCCCTAACTGCTTTGCTTGATCCTTGTTATCACTTGCTGTTGGACACAGGGAGCGCTAGGTCTGTCAGAAATAGCTGGTTTGCGAATCCTGTTTGTAAATGTAATGCCAGGTAGAGCTTGGAGTGTGACTACTCTGCAGTGGCTCCTGGGGAAGGAGACTGAGGATTTTGATTCATGGGATTTCTTTTTAAATACTGGTAAAAATAAGAAAGGTTTCCTAGAAATAAAAAATTAGATCATTAGCACACCTATTAATGGCAAGCATGGAATTCTCACAGTGGTCTTTTTTCCAGCAGAATTTTCAATAGGCTTATGGTAAGCAGTTTTTTATTTACATTATTTTTCTTCCTTAGCAAAATAAACATGAAATTACATAGAAGCATCACCTCTTAGAAATGAAAAGGTAAAAAAATGTCATCTGAAAGAGAAGGCACAGGAAGCTATGCATATAAAAACCCACAGATAAAGCTTTCTGATACTCTAGTGAAGTATCATAGAGATCTAGAAATTATCTAGAAATTAGGAATTAAATTATTCTAGCAACTTGAAGCATGTCAGGTCAAAATGGCACAGCTGTTCAGATTCTGAAGTTTGAAATGTTAATATGAATCCATAGGGAACTTGAGTTAGCTGGTAAAGAATTATTTCCCCTGCTTCTGTTCATTTGACATCTGGTGTACTTTAGATGTGATACCTCATTTTTCTGCTAATGCTCCTAAAACTGTGCATTTCAAAATGTGGCCTGATTCTCTCCCAAAAAAAAGGGAATCAGAGTTAACAAAAGAGAAAATCCAAAAAAGTCAGGAATTAATGAGTTCATGGAAAATCTGTGTGATAGTTTGCAACTTGGTAGGAGTATAGTGTAAGTGTAAAACGGAACAATTAGTGATTAATACAGTGAGCTCACTGGATGTGTACATACAAATAGGGTATGGTTACAACAACCTAAATAGTACTAATATTAAAATTTTCTGCATTGGAAAGATAACTAATGGTTAGGACATCTTATTTAAGTAGCTATTAATTTCTGTGAAATGTACTTTGATTTTTTTAAGTTCTTCTGTGTTAACTGATTCTTCATCTTGCGTTGTTGTTAAGTTTTGTGTATCTGTTTATTGTCTCTAAGTGCTAGAGACATACATTTAAGTGGAGGACTTTAATCCTTCACTCTAAAAAAACCAAAAAAGACCAAAGCCAGAAAACTTTTTTTAACTTCATCTTTACTTTTAGCTCACATGTGATGCTTAGTGCTATCATCTTTTTTTAAACTAGGAACGACAGCGTCTGGAGACAATCCTCAGTCTCTGCGCAGAATACTCTAAATCTGACAGCAGCCCTGCAGCAGCCACAACAGTTGCCGATGTTCAAAAAATTAACAAAGAACTCGAAAAACTTCAGCTCTCCGATGAGGATTCAGTGTTCGAAGATTCCCAGATGAATCTGGAAACAAGATTCAGAAGCCACTTGAAATCATCTGCAAGTGATTCAGATTTCTCGGAGCTGGGCAGCCACAGTCGCAGCACAGCGGCTTTCCTCTCCTCCAGAGGGTTGAGAGCTGATGAGCACTTCAATGAAAGCTCGAAGCCTCCACCTTTCCCTGCTCCCAGCTTCCTGAAGGATGCCACTGAATCCTCCTACTTAAGCATCACGCCAAAGGTAACGCACTGTAGGAGGAAAGTACAGTCCAGGTTCTGCTGTTTAAAATCCTCCTCTAGGAGTTGGCTGCCCTGGCAGGGGCCACAGTGAAGATGGCTTAGGTGTGGGAATTAATCTCAGAGCTCATACAGTTTAGCAGCCAGCAAGTGATTATTTCATTTTCTGTGGAAGCTGTTGGTACTGTAAATTTTTTGTCAGAGGTATGTGCAATTCAAGAAGAGTTTTAAGATTTTCTGAGGGAGAAGGATTTGCTTGAACAAATATAGCTACTTAAATAAGGACGTTTTCAGGAACCCTTCTTAGCACTGTGCTGAGATGTAGGAGGAAAGGAAGCTCTGCTGTCTCCTCCCAGCCTGAGGCACCTGTCTTCTGTAAAAGGAGGATGTTTCTCCTGGGCAAACTAGAACAGTCGCATGGGAGGTGAAGAGGACTTGCCTGAGTCAAATTTACTCTCCTGTTTCCTTTCCTGGAGTTGGACCTGAGTCACAGCTTCTCACAGGCTCCAGCCTTCTGCTGCTCTAACCCTTTAACTCCTGCCTTTAATAAGATGCAGCTTCTTTCCTGTGTACTTCAAGATTTTGTTTGGTTGTGTTGGGTCAGTGCCCAGGCTCTGGTGTGTCAGGCCTGCAGGACAGCAAATCCTGGTAGCAGGTATTGTGTTAAATAACTGTATTCAAGAGTTAGAATCAGGAGCATAATAAGACCAAGCAAAGCCATAAAAGCAGGTTTCTGCCTTCAAAATACTTTGTGTCTCTGCTTCTTACTGTTATTTACACACCGTATGAGCTTCAGCACAGTTATATGCCTAACATGAATTGTATTTAACCTTTGCTTAACTTCAGTTTTTATAGTCAATAGAAGTGTGTGTGTGTAGAAGAAGACAAAGGTGTGGTAGAAAAACATTTTATCTTATGAAGGGGTATCTCTGGAAATCTGTCTGCTGAGTCTTTTGGTGTGAAATGATGTTGAACATCAATGTGCTATTATGGCTTGACTTGACCTTTCCTTGTTGAAAGGATAATAAGGCATTTCACTTAAAAGTTGCTGTGGTCCTGTCTTTTTTTCACATTTGTTGCTTGCTTTGTGCAAGTCAGAGATCCTATTTTAAATCCTTATTAGGAAGTTGAAATCGAAGACGTTATGTCAGCATTATCCAAACAGGATACCATTCAAAAAGAGGCTTTCCTGTTAGGATTACTAATGCTAGTCAAGAAATACCATTCATTCATTCATTGTAAAGAGTGTTCTGCTAAGCCTCGAGAAAAGCAGTAACAAGCAACTGTGTTAATGAAACACAGCTCATTGTTTTAAAATATCGACATCAGATTTGTTCAGGATAATATGCCTCTTCTCAGAATAGCCTTTCAGTAGCTGTGCTGAGCCTCTTTTGAAAAAGCCTATGTGGTCCAGTGGTTAACACTAAGCCCTGCATGCAGCCCACTTCTAATTCTGCTTGGGGACAATGAGCAAGCAGCTTTACCAGAGTAATTGGATCAAAAGCTTTTGGGGTCAGATGAACATGAAGAATATGTTTGAAACTCAATACTCTTTGATCTAGCCTTTGCTGGTAGAAGATCACAGGTATTTTCTTAATAATGTTGCTTAATTCTTGGCACAGTTACCTAGTAATGGCAAGGAAAAGATCAACGCTAAGGGTACTGCTTCCTCAGTGCTAACTGAAACAGAGCCAACTTCTGTCCTTATTTTTTAGAAGCTGCCCATCTTAATGGCTGATTACAAAAATATCTTAACCTCCTGGCTTTTATTATATGAGCAGCTGAAATTTACATTAAAAGCATCTTCATCTATCTGTGTTATTTTTATAAAGGAGAAACTGGATTTTTACAACCTAAATAGCACAGCATGTGAAGTATTCTCAAAAGTTATTTTTTAATAATTCCTGTAGCATGAATAGTATTTACTGTTAAGTATAGTATTTACTTCTAATGCCTGGAAGTAAAGTATCGTGTTTGTACAGCTTCTAAATATAGAAGTAGCAGCATAGTAGATACAAAACCAGCAGTACAGTACTTGATTAAAATGAACACATTATGAAAGGGAGAAGGAAAAACAGTGTTTAACTTTTTTTAGTAAACCTCTTGTAATGTGTAACTGCAGGTACCAGAATGCACAAGTGATGAGCAAAGAAGGCAGGAGCTTGGTCGACTAGAGGAGGAGCGCATAGTAATACTAAATAATTTGGAAGAGCTTGAGCAGAAGATCAAAGATTTAAATGACCAGATGGATGAATCCTCAAGAGAGGTATGAAATATGTTTTGCTTTTAAATGTCTTGCTTGTTAGGTATGTCTACATAGCATAAGTCTGATGAGTTCAGCAAGTACACAGGGAACTCATACATGTGTGTAGCCTTCATAATCTGTGTTTTTTCACCAGAATTAGGCACAGAATCATAAAAATGGCAGTCTCTTGACTATAAAGGTTATTTTTTTCCATCAGGGATGTGATGCTTGTATTAGCCTTTTCCAGCCGCAACCATTATACTCTTAAGTGGAATTAGAACGAACTTGTTTGTTAAATGGTCACTCAATTGATCTAAATACCTTGTGTCACTTGGGAGCTTTATGGTGGTATCTTCTGTGACCACTTCAAGAGAGAGGAAGTGAGACAACTTCCTTTCAAACCTCCTTGGCTTTAGGGTAGCAGGGGTATGTTGGCACCCTCTTGACTTTTGGAATCTCACAGTTGCAGACTAAGCTGGCCAGACATTTGGGTTGTGCTTGCTCCAATTATCAGCAATAGGAAAGAAACAGCTGTTACAGAAGGGTTTCCTACAGAGCTTGGGCACAGAGAGTAGGTACAGTATCATAACAAGAGGAAGCACAGAGAGGAGGTAGAAAAGAAAAAGTTCTGGAAAAAAAGAATCTTCAAACTAAAGTTGGTTTGGACTTTATTTTGCAGTACTTGACATTGCAGTTACTTTTTCTCAGATTTGTGATCTCTTTTTTACTTTCTTTTGTGGCAGTAAAATGTACTTTTTTTTTCCCTCTCTTCTTTTTGAAATGGTTCTTTCTTGTGAATAATCACCAATGCACTCCCTTTCCCCCAGAAAATAATATGTATCATGGATTCTGCTTAATCTGGACTGCTTCTGAAAAATGTTTTGTGTTCCTAGTTGGATATGGAATGTGCCCTTTTGGATGGGGAACAGAAATCTGAAACAACAGAGCTGCTGAAAGAGAAGGAAATATTGGATCATCTAAACAGAAAAATAGCTGAGCTGGAGAGAAATGTTATTGGTGAAAAGACAAAGGTAATTGAGTTATCTTAGCTAGCTGTGTGATCTGTTGCCCTTAATCTTCAAAACACATTTATATGATTAACATATTGATGGAGGTTATTTCATGAAGTACTGTCTATAAATAAATGTACTTGATGTATATGGAAGAAAATAATGATTGTCTCACCATCATTTCCCTGTAAGAATCTTGTTTCCCAAGGTAGGCTTGACAAGCAAAATACAGTATGCTTAAGAAAAAAGACCTGACCTACTATGAGGATATTTTTAAGTAATAAAAAAAATCTGTGTAGGGTTTGGACTTGGGTTATCTGTTGTTTAAAAGAACAATATTAACTGAGCTGTTCCGTTACCTTCCATTGTAGGTTATGTATTTTAAATTAAAAAATAACATCCTTTCTTAAAAAAGGAATAGAATGAAAGAAGGCTGTGGTTTTAGAGATGGATTTATCTGCTATTATACAGAATGATATATAAGACATCTGTCAAGTATGTAATTTCAAAGCAATTATGTTGATTTGTTTTATTTGCTGACTGACAATTTTACTGTTGTTGAACATTCTCTCTGTAATTATGTCCAAGGAATTAACTATTTCTTCCATATAGTCTGATACTTAATTGCTTTCAAATATGCAGAAAATATATATAAGCTTATGTTTACAAAATAGGATAGTACTATAGCAAAATACTGAGAACAGAAATGGAAAGGGCCTACAAGATAAAGCTGTCCCCTCCAGCCATGGAGAGCTGGTTCCCTCTAGCAGGCTCTGCACTGGCCTCTCCAGGTGGGCAGTTCCCATCTCCACTGGGGATGTGCCACAGCCAAGAATATCCCAAGGTCAGGAAGTTTTTCCAGGGCTTTCAGCCAGTAATGTTTCCTTTCTAAATTTCATCCTCTGCCTCATAATTTAAACCTGTCACTTGTGGAAGCACTCTAGATATTCTCTTGCCCTCTCTTTTTAAGCTTTCCAGAAATATCTGGAAGTCTTCTGTATTACTTGCTTTTGCTTAGACAAGCAGCACATCTTTAGCTCTTTCACAGCTCCCATTTACTTCATGCCTTATGGCTTGCATTGTTTATACTGAGCTTTTTGTCTTCAATTCCTGTCTATTCTGAGACAAGCCTGAATGCTTTGTGGCTGCTCTCATTGAACCTCTGTCTTTGGAAGAGAATATTGCTCCCACCTCTGCCCAGTGGAGTCACAGTGTACATCCAGTTTAAGCTTGAACTTTTGTGGACTTCCCTGCCTGTACTATTTCTTGTTCTTGTGTACCTTTCAGTGATCCTTCAGCTTTCTGTGCCTGTGGTCACATTTTAAGTTGTCCATGGACCATGTTTTATACTTGCTTTTCAGTATAAATGAGAGATTAAAGTTGGAAAGAGCAGAGAAGGTGGTGCAAGCAGATATCCTCCAAAGCATGCTGATAGAGGTTTTGGTTGGTAGGTAGTGACAAATAGTAAATCCAGAAATTCAAGAGATCTTTGGCCTTTTATAGTTGTTCTCTAGTAGCCTCAAAATTCAATGAAACTAATGAGAATGATTCTAAAACATGTACATTGTTTACATTTCCTTGCAATCATATGATGGAACATTAGTGTGTAGCAGTCAGAAAATTGAAATGCCAGGTCTAGTTTAAATTTTCAGTTTAACTAAAACTTGGAAAGCAGCCTAGAAAAAGCGCTTTTGATATGTAAATGGCAAGTTAAGTAACAAAAAAAATTGTTTTCAGTATGAAGCATGCCACCTACCCAGATCAGTTACAATTATTTACTTAAGGGAGTCCAACAGAGGGCCATAAGGATAGTTAAGGGACTGGAACACCTGTCTTATGAGGAAAAGCTGAGAGACCTGGGGTTGTTTAGTCTAGAGAAGAAAAAACTGAGAGGGGATCTTATTAATGTATATAAATATCTGAAGGGTGGGTGTCAAGAAGGAGGGGCTGATCTCTTTTTTTGGTCATGCCCTGTAATAGGACAAAGGGTAATGGATGCAAACTAGAGCACAGGAAAAACTTCTTTACTGTAGGGGTTACAGAGCACTGGAGCAGGCTGCTCCAGTGGAGTCTCCTTCTCTGGAAACTTTCAATAACCATCTGGATGCCTTTCTGTGTGACCTGCCCTAGAGTCTGTGGTGGTCTTGCTCTGGCAGAGGGGTTGGGCTCAGTGATCTCCAGAGTTCCCTTGCAACCCCTAACATTCTGTGATTCTGTGATTTTGTGTTCTCATTTCTTTTTTAAAACAAACAAACAAACAGAAACATCCAGCTGTGAGTGTGGGCTCTAGACTTAAAGCCATGTCTCAGTTAATACTAAAATTATCCTTGTAGAAACAAACTCTAAAGAGAGCCCACAGCTTTTGTTCTGGAAGATGTCTGAAAGCATTGCATAAAAGTGAAAGTTTAAAAAAGAAAGGGGAGACAGGCTTTTGCAAATGGGCAAACTACAAACTGACAGCTAAAGTGTTCTGGAGAAAGTAATGTCAGCCAGTGGAACAGTATCGCTGGTGAGGTCAACAAATAAAAGTTCTGGCAGACTTGAAACAACAGCATTTTTTTAAAGCTTGATTTGTGTGTCTGCATATTGAAGATTACAGCCCTGCAGATCCGGTGCAAGATAGGTAACATCTTGGCTCTGTAGTAGTGCAGGATCAACCCCTGCTCAGAATAGATGGAGGCAGTAGGTGGTCCTTTTGCTGAAATAATTTGAAACCTAGTACCTCCTCAACAGAATGAAGGCTCAGGGTTTGGCCAGTAGTTGCCACCCTGCTGGGGTGGTCACAGTCAGGTCCCATTACTCAGGCAGTGGTTACATTTCTGTCAGGGTAGGGGAGTGATATCTGAATTCACCGAATGCCATCGTCTTGCAGGAGAGTTAATTTCACTGACAGAGCGATGGTGGGGCATCAGTGCCATACATGATGGCACTTGTCTCTGGAGCAACTTGAGTGTCTCCCGGAATTTGCCACTGATCTCGGCACCTGTTTGACAGGAAACCCCTGGCCGGTTGTGTTTCATCCTTACCCATGCACCTGTTTAAAAAACTTGTGAAATTCTTAAAAAGACAGATCATAAACTACAACATAAATATTGGGCCATGTTATGTTCTTGAAATAGACTGTAGATGGAAGCTTTTCTGTTACTTTCTACCTTCTTTCTTTTTTTTTTTTTTAATGCCCTGTGCATAATTCATTTAGATGAAGACACAAGGTTTTGCCAACTTTTGTACAGTTTCAAATCCACAGTTTCTAGCCCTCGTGAGAGAAGAGAATTTACTGGAAAACACATTTGAAGGCATAAGGCAGGGGAGTCGTGAGGTCAGTTTGGGGCTGTGCCAGTGTGTTCTCTGCTCTGATACAGTGTCCCAACATCTTGCTTGTAAATCAGGAACTGATTTTGCAGGCAGGCTTGTACGTTATGTGGTACACTGCATTCTGATCTTGTTAAAGTCCTGTGCTCAGCCCTACCAGAACACGTGGCAGGACCAATGGTGAGGAAGAGCGAATGAGTTGGAGGGGAAGATAATGCAGCACACGTGCTGTGGTGAGTTGAAAGCTTTTCCCTTCCTTTTGTGAGGATGCCACCATATGCATTGTAAGGAATGAAGCAATTAGTGTTAATTTACTTAGGTTTTGGATATAAGAGCTAGGAGCGGTAACCGTTTTGAAAAAATGATGACAGAGCCTGTCAGCAGCATTGCGGGACTCTGGCTGTGGTGCGTCTCTGCCAGGTACAAGTACTGGCAGGACTCAGTTGTTCTGACTGGGATAGCTACTTCCAGCATTGTTTGGCATGCCATGTGCTTTCAGCTATGCTGGAAATTGTGCTAGTGTATGGAGGAAAGCCTGACTTTGCCTCTGTGCCATGCTTCTTGAGTACAGCTTACAATTTATTTTTTTTAAACTACCATGCACTACATATTTGGTTTAATCCACAGTAGAAATTACCAACTACGTGTTTGAATAGCATTTAAGCTATTAATTCCAAGTTCCAGGGATACAGGGACAGCCCTGATAAGTCACTGGTAGCACAATTTGATAGAGAGCTTGAAGCTCTCCAGAAAAGAGCTTTGCTACAGATACTGACAAAATTACTTTGCGCTCAGCCTGCTCTGGAGCGAGCTGAGCTGGGCAGTACCCAGAAACAAGCAGGCAAGTGAGACAGGCTCCCTTTTCCCTGCCATCTGGGCCCGGCTCCCTGTAATTACGGCGGCAGCCTTTCATGTTACTGCACTGCAGGTGTACATTAATGATGCTATTGTTTCAAATGGAATTAGCACCTTCAAGGTCCACAGTACTATTTACAATTATGACTTCATCCTGATGACCCTTCACTCACAGGACTTAGTTCAGGTTTGAAGTTTGTCTATAAAGAAGCTGGAGAAAATTGGATTTGCCTGATTGGATGTTACCCAGATTGCAAAGTACTTTTTTGTGTGTGTGTGCAGTGCTTCCTTGGTCTGTGTAGTTTTAAAACAGGCAGTCTAGGGTATGTGGAGATGATTTGCCATGCCTGATGTTGACAAGTTAAAGCATGAGGTTGAAAGTAATACCATGGTTGAGGAAAGAAAGAATAGATCAGTGAGCATGAATGAAGAGGAATAACTGAAAATGAGTAATGAATTCAACATTGTGGGAGGTAATCATCATAGCTAAATGGGAGTTTTGGCTGAGAGTTTCAAAACAATTATTTATGCAGAAGTTTGGACTGCATTTTAAAAGAGGGAGGTTATTCCTTTTCCTCTGGAGGACCTTTGCCTTATGTCATGGTGGAAATATGTAGTCTGGGACTCTTTTATCAGTGTGAGTTTCCTGTCCTGCTTCAAGAACAGAAATCAGGAGGAGCTGGCAGCAAATAGCTCATCTTTTTTGTAATATATTTAATTTTGTCTGCATGATTTTGTGGAAATACTTTTCAGTCATAAGCAGAATATCCCAGAAATGCCAAAATGTTTGAAGCTCAGCCTTTTTGCTGAATTAGTACTGCAAAGACTTGAAAGAATTGAGTCAAGGAAAGCACAGCTGTCTGATGAACCACTAGCCATCGAAGTTAAGTATACTGGTGGTCTCTCCTCAATCCTTTCTCTTCTGGATTCAAAATTCCTGCTAATCCATATCCTCCTGTATCCTAATCAATCTGACAAATTTATGCCTCATAGCGTAGCCTTTTAAATCTTTCCTGGTCAGAGTCCAATTCAGCAAGATGTAAGCAAGTGTTTTAAATAGATTAGTTATCATGTCTATAGCATTATTAACCTCCTTCAGACATGACACACAAGACTTAAATATTTTGAGGAATACTTACATCCACTGGATATAATCACATAAGGAAATCCTGTAGAGAGAACATTAGTGAGGAAAAAGATGATTTTGAAGGCTCAAGGAGAAAAATCTGAATTCACAAACTTTCTTTTAAAAGTCATGAGGAAGTAGCAGAATGGGTTATACCACTAAGGGAAATCCTGTTATTGTCACCTAGATGTTGAATGCTACATGGAATTTAATTTTTCTCAATTGAAATTTTCCTCTTCTGGACTGTATGATTGTTTCCTCTTCTTCTACATTCAGGAGGGAACAGTACTGTAGAATCAGGAGTTTTCTTTTGCCTCGCCATCTGTTCACCAGGACTACACATTGCAATGGTCAGAGAATGAGCTTAGAAATTAAAAAAAATCGAGTTGTCTTAGAAGCAAGTTAATGTGTGCAACTATTGTGATTTTTTTTTTCTTGCAGCAGGGGGATTGCTTACTCTGATTTTAAAGACTTTATAACAATTAGCCTTTTACATGCATGTGAAACTGTCGCGAGCTAGTACTGGGGGGCTACAAAACCATTTAGAACTGTCATACAGATGCCATCACTGGCATATGTAGTTTGTTATTATAGAATAAATTAGTTATCACTCATACAGTAAAAAACTATTGTGAAATACCTTCTTCTATCATATTACGCTCCTTTTCATATGCCTGGCATAATTTCCCCTTTACCCCCTTAATGGCTTATTTCATTAGGTCCACAGGGATTTAGTGACAAATAACTAATCATTACAAGTTTTAAGTTCCTATCCTGAAAGACATCAAGGAATGCAGTGAAGAGTAGTCCAAGAAATAGAGAAGAAGAGCATGTACCATTTGTGCACCAGAGGATCTGCTCCATTTCAACAGTATTTTTTTTTTAATCAGAGTTGTATGCAGTCTGATTTGTGTCAGGCATAGCACTGGAGATGCTTTCAATTTGCAAGAGTGCTGGAGGAGTTGGTAGACCTCAGGTTTAACACTTCCGCAAATGTACCATTTGCCCCTTTCATCGAGTAACAGCTGAAGAGCAGATAACATTTTCTAGCCTGCTTTCTATTAGGGACTAGACTATTTTCTTACAAATTCATGGCAAGGGTTGGGCCAGTTTGGTCAGTGAGCTGCTGAAGTCAAATTTTCTTGCTCTTCGACTTACTCTCCAAAACACTGAACGGACCAGTCCTGTAGCACCACAGCACTTTCAAACAGAATGGAGTAATTTGTGTAGTCTGCTCTTCTTCCTCTGGTTCTAGCTTTTGCAGTAAACTATTTTGAAAAAGGGGAGAGAAGTTCTTTTGTAGTGCAAAATTATACATTTTGACTAGAGGTGAAAGCATGAAGATGAGATAGAGAAGCTTTTTAGAATAAAGAACTGCATGTGCTTCTCATTTCTCAAAAACCTGAGAGAGCTGTTAAGACTAGCTGATTCCATACTGAGAGAGACAGAGCTTTCATGTCTGAAGCTCGCTGTGGATAATGAGATGTTGGTACCTCATGATGGTTTTTAGGTGAGTTGGACTGAGGAAGATCCTGGAGTACCTCAGACCAGAACATTTAAAGTGTAAGAGCCTGTTGGATGGGAAAGCATTCAGTATTTATTTTTTCTTTGTTTATGGCTTGTAGGTTTCTTGGCAGTTTTAATTTCTCTCTGAAAATAACAGGTACCTTGTGTGGGGTTTTTTTTGTTTTGATTGGTTTGGGTTGTTTGCTTTTTTAAGGGGTGGTTGGAAGGTTGTAGAGTGAGTCCAATTCACCTAGCCATACAATCCATTTCACAGTGACCTAGTAAAGATAATAGGTTTCTTGGTTTGTTTTTGTTTGTTTGTTTGTTTTGGTGTTTTTTTCCCCCTATTTTTATCTGGATTTTTGAGAAACTTTCTCTGTTTCATCCACATGTACTCTGACTCATTTCTACAAATTCTACCAGTTTATGCAAGAAGGTTGGCAAGAAGATACGTGGACATGCAGACAAATTCTGTTCTGCAATTTTAGCATGCCTGCAGTAGCAGAATGTGATGAATTGAAGCAAACTGAAAAGCAGAACTCTGCAGAAGGGGTGTGGGGACCTGCTAGGGTTTTAGGTAGCAGTATTGATCAGCCATAGGGGATCCTTAACTGCAGGATTCAACACTGAAGCAATCGGTCTCTCTATTTCTTTCTTTGTTCCCATTCTTCCAGGGGCTGTGAATGTCTTTAATACTATGCTTTTATTTCCTCTGTGTCCTCATCAGCTATGAGATGAGTTGGATATATATTCTTTTTTCTCTCTCTCTTTGCCTTAAAATCAGTTCTGCCAGGTCTGATGGTTGACTTCCTTTTGCAGTATGTGTTGATGGGTTATGTTCTGTGTTCATACCATGGATGTTTTGCTGACATCCTATGACTATGCTCTTGGTGGATGGTGTCACACATCATTTATTTCTGCTGCTATCCTGCACAATATTCGTGTATCCTCCCAAACTCATCCAAGCTGTGCCCCAGCACCATCTAAACCAAGTCAGTCCAGCTCTCTGCCCTGGCTGACCCCAAGTTCATTTAACATGTATCTAGAGGCAGGCCATAGGGCAAGCTGGGCAGTGGGGTCAGACCAGATGTTGTGCTTTACTGAGCTGTACTTCTTTTCTCTGGAAACAGGATGTTAAGCTTTCAGCCAGATTGCAGTTAATGTGACTTCAGAGTCAACGCTGAGGCTGGGAAGCTGTTGTCTGCTGAGAAATGTTTAACAAGTACAAGCTCATGCAGTTAAATGAGGATGAGCAGCTGGAGTACGTGGCTTCTGCTCACAGCTCTGCTGCTGGCTGCTCTGGAGCAAACAGTTTGTGGAGCCAGCTTACAGCGTCTTTCTCTTAGCTTGCAAAGTTACTAATCTTTTCCCTTCTCAAGGAACTTGCCTTGGTTATGGAAGAGACTGTATGAAAAAACCTGATTATTCATTTATTTATCAAATTACCTTTTTTGTGAATTCAACAGACTTCACCAATGCACAGCCAGAGGTACCAGCAAACTTAACTCCACAGCTGCAAAACATCTAATGCCTCTCATTGCTGAAAGCAATATTTCCTGTTAAGACTGCACATTTTGAAGGGAGCCAGTTTGGTGGGATGTTAGCACTTCCTATGCTATAAATAGACCAGATACATATCACTTTCAGTCTCAAAGGAATACATTTCTAATTTATTGAGGGAAGTAACAGTATCTCTGGCAGGATTCTCAGGGAGTTTTATCCTTGCTGATGGTGTCTCCTCGTGCTCGAGATTTGACTTGTTCATTAATGAATGAGTGTGCTTGTTGCTGTGCATAGACATTTCAAGAGCTATTAATAGCTTCAGAGGCACGATGCAGCTAAGGTCAGAGAAGTGCTTGCTGCTTTAGCTTGCTAGGTGGGCAGAAAAGGAAAGCCAGAAACAATGTGGCAGACCGTAGGTTGAATGTTAAATGGGCAGCAAGGTTTGTGAGGAGGGGAGCTATCAATTTATTCATAGATCTCATTCCGTGTTGGAAGTAAGTATGATTCAGCAGATGGGGTTCCCTAGGGACAGAGGTCTAGAGGTGACCTCTCAAGAGTTGCATGCTTCTCCCTCATTGTGCAGCTTGCCCGTGCTACATGCTCTGTATTTCTGAGCCTTGCTGCTGTTGTTTTTAGACAGAAGGTAGTACAGGAAGTCCAGGTAACAGAATATGCTGGCTTAGTTGCTCTATTTTACAAGCAAAAAAAAAATAAAAAAAAATCTTTTCTTTTCAGTGTTTTATTTATCTGATTGTATGAGCTGAGAAGCTGCACATGTAAATTAAAATAACAGAGCTGGGAATTTGGTTGACATCAGGCTTGAATGAGACTGCTTCCTGTTTTTGATTTTAAATACTGGGAAAATTAAATCCTGATCCCACTCAGATATAGAGATAAAACCTTAAAGAAAGTAGGCAGCAAATATGTATCTGTTATTGTGCCTCCACTGTGTGTGAGGGTTTGAGAACCTTACCAGGAACATCAAAGAGATGGTTTTAGGGAAAGACCATCCCAAGTTTGAAATGGCAAGTACTGTATACTGAAAGAAGTACCTTCTCTGTGATATGTCCCATAACGGTGCTGCAGAGTGTCTGATCATGTAGCACCTATTGAGCCATGCATTTGGTTTTAAAATTAAATTATAATTGTGACCAGAAAGAGTACAAATTAATGCATGCTGTGACAGAATTTAACTGTTCTTGGAGCATCCAAAAGCAGCAGCTGAAATTTTGAGGCTAATACTGTTACTTTTTTAGTATTACGGAGAGTTAGACACCATCTGAGAGGAGAGACATAACAACAGAAAAGTAGGAACAAGGAACTATACCAGTGTGACTCTAGAAGGTAGCAGAGAGCTGGACTTCAGGGACTCACTTGATTATTTATGCCTGGCATATCAGGCATGTTGTTTTTTTCCAGTTATTTATTGCTCACTTGAAGAAAATGGTATGTTGGCCAGTATAGATGCAAGTGAAAGGCAGTGAAAAAATTCTCTGCACTCTCATTTATTGGTTCCCAAATTTTGGTGTGTAGACAAATAATAGTCTACAAGGTAGCTTTAAGTGATCTGCAGCCAGTCTTTGGAGCAGTACTGCACAGTAAATCATGTAGTATTTTATTACAAAGATTTAAAACTTAAAGGCTTTTGAGGGTGAGCAGCAGTATGTCAGGTACTGCTACTCAAGTGGAATGAGAGGTAAGCTGAACTAGTTTGAGACCAGAGAGGTCGAGCAGTCCTCTTTCACCCTCCAGAACAGGTTACAGTTCCTGTATATCGAAGCAAATTTGCTGAATCTCTTGGTGTTTCTGCTGCAATAGGATTTCTTGGCCCAGAGTTATTTCTTTATCAAGCTCTGTTTCATTCTGGTTTTTCACTGCTTGCTAAGTTGTACTTATCCATAGAGGGGCACATAGGCATGTAATTCATTATTCTGGGAAGATCCATTTTCCTTTCACTCCCAGACTACAATAATTTTCCATCCATTTTGCCTTTAAAAAGCTACTCTCCTTCATCAGTTACCTCACTAACATGGCTACCATTTCTTCATTTTTTAATATTTTTTTTTTGTTAGCTGAGACAAGGAATAATGCTGGGCTTTAACAGCATAATCCAGGCATGGATACAAAACAAAGTGATAAGGGAGAGAATTAATCACCACACTAGAATGATTAATGTTTTGTTTTGATTATTTTGCATCCCGCCATTGGATTTCAACTAACACGAGGTTTCTGCCTTTGACCTGCGTGCTTCAAATGTTGGTTAAGTTTTTGCCACACACTGTCATAATCACTAACAACTGCTTGGGTTTGAAGGTAATTGTCTTTATTTTCTGGTTCATGCTTCAGGAAAAATTAAAACTTGATGCTGAGAGGGAAAAACTAGAGAGGCTTCAGGAGCTTTACTCCGAGCAGAAGACGCAGCTTGATAATTGCCCTGAGTCCATGAGGGAACAATTACAGCAGCAGCTGAAGAGGGTCAGTAGCAAGTTCCAAGATTGCACTAACTTTTTTTTTGTTTGTTTTGTTGTTGATTTTTCTTTCTTTCTCTCTCTTTTTTTTTTTTTTAGTTAAGTGTAACATATTCTGTTTGAAGTATCCAGTGTCTGAAAATATTTGAAACTTGTTATTAGTTGTGAGGGTTATGTGTGGGGTTTTTTTGTGTGGAATGCTTGTAATAGTTAATGTGCACAGTGGCAAACGAGTAGAGTGCAAATGGGCAGATTAGAAACAATTTTGTGTTTAATGTTTTTAAAGCTTTGGGCTACTTGCCTGCAATTAAGCACCTGCTTATTAGGCCTGCTGAGTGGTGTGGAAGCTGTTGTGGTGTTTAGATGGATGGTAGAGCATCACTCTTTACCTGTGTGAACAAAAGACAGGAATTGGTCAGTGGGATCAGCCATTTTAGCAGCATTTTCCTGCCGCTGTTGTCTGATCCTGTTGTGTACTCCTTTGCAATGCTGTAACTGGCTGTCTCAGTGAAGCCATGGATGATAACTTCTTTTTTATTCAGTGTGTAACTTAGTTGTTAGCCTGTACTCTGCTTTGGTAATATTTTTATTTTTATTATTATTTTTATATTTATTTATTTATTTATTCCTTCCAAGTTGGCTTTATAACTGTTTTGGATTTGAAAGTGGGAAAAAAATTGAGATGTGGAGGTACAGTTAAATATCCGTTTAGTCCTATTGCATATTATTCCAGGCCACTTGTCGGGAAAGCGAGCTGTGGCTTCTGTAATGGAAGCAGTTGAAGTTATCACTGAATTAGTGCACAGTAGCTCTCCAAAGGTTGTCAAGTGTGAGAGCAGTTATAAAATTACTGTATCACACCCAAACCGGAGAAAATTTCTTCTTCCCCCAAAATAAGGCCAGTGTAGGATTAAACACCTGAATTTGCAGCAGGTGATCTTTTGCTACTTTACTACCAACATGGAAGGTGTGAAGGTGATGAATTCCCTTATTGCTTCACCTCTGGGACTTCAGTAACTCATTATTTGTGCCCAGGGGAGCAGGCACACACCCAGTTGGGTGCAGGGCGGTCCTCAGTTTGGGCTGGGGTTGTCAGTGGGCAGCTGGCAAACCCTGTACACTTCCCAACATCTGTCATGAATAGACACTCTCCTTACTGGACAGGGAGGATGCTGCCATTGGAGACTGGTGAAATCTGAGGGCTTATGGAAGGCACTGAGGGAAAGCATTGATCTTCCCAATGGCTTATTTAATTACCTTGCTTCACCCTTCACTGTTAGTATGCTAGAAGTACATGTAAATGGAGAATAAAAACAGATGCCTGGATTCCTGCAGAGATCTGAAAAGGCACTGTCCATTGCTTGGGAATACTTTACCCTTCATTTAAAATTCTCCCTATTTTTATAGATGATGTGGGCCTGAGGAGCTCCCCCAACATCCTGAAGTCAGGGCCAGGTTTTCTCTCATTGAGCTTTCTCCAGTGCCATTAGTGAAGTAATAGAGATGCAGGACAAATTTATGGTTTGGAAATCCAATGTGGAAACATTGTCTGTTGTTTAAGAGATTATCAGTTACAATATTTTTATGTTAATTTTTTTTAATAAAAGGGAGGGAGTACACTTGCTACTTTAGTTCAAGACTCGGTTACCTATAGCAAGAGATACTATCCTCTTACAAATCCTATACTGATGAGTGGGATCTTTGTGAAGGTGCTTGGAGCTGTTGGAGCGACTCCAGAGGAGGGCCATGAAGATGATCACAGGGCTGGAGCACCTCTCCTATGAAGACAGGCTGAGAGAGTTGGGGTTGTTCAGCCTGGAGAAGAGAAGGCTCCGGGAAGACCTCACAGCAACCTTCTCGTTCCTGAAGGGGCCTAAAGGAAAGCTGAGGAGGAAGTTTTTACAAGGGCATGTAGAGATAGAGCAAGGGGTAATGGCTTTAAACTGGAAGAGCGGAGATTTAGTTTAGATATTAGAAAAAAATTCTTTAATGCGAGGGCAGTTAGACACTGGAACAGGTTGCCCAGTGAAGATGTGGAAGCCTCCACCCCTGGAAGTGTTCAAGGGCAGGTTGGATGGAGCTTTGAGCAACCTGGTCTAGCGGGAGGTGTCCCTGGCCGTGCAGGGGGATTGGAACTAGATAGTCTTTAAGGCCCCTTCCAACCCAAACCATCCTATGATTCTATGAAGGTTACAGTGAGGATTTCATGGATACATCTCAGAGACAAACCTCATGCCCCTGCTGCTGTGCCCTGCTCCTGCAGGCTGCCTGGCATCTCATTCCTGGTGGTCCTGCCAGGCTGGTGATCTTGCTGCAGCGTGCTTGCAATCACTGGTAGAGCTAAGCAACTACCGCTTACCCTTAAGAGGGTTTTTAATTTGAAAATGGACTTGGTTTCACATTAGCTACGTATATTTTTCCCCAGTGGACACAGTGGTACAGGATGTAGTAAAATTCTTGTTCCATAGCACATCTCACAAAAAATACAGTGTTTTGTGAGTTCAGCTGGCTACCAGTTGCCTTTCTGGCTATCGGTTGCCTTCTCTGTGTTCTGTTCTTCTGTGACAGTAGCAATTAACATGATATGAAATAGGCTGAATTTGTTGACTTCCATGGCTCAGGCAAAGCCCTTCTGTTTGCTTTGAATGCTGAAGGTGGCTGAGTGGTTTGAATGAAGCATTTCTGTATTGTAGATAACTGCTTTCTTGTTATTTTTAGTCCACGCTTTTGTTTTTTGATCTCTTCACTAAATATTGGTATTTTATATAGTAACTTATATAGTAACTTAGATTCTTCAGTTTCTGCATCCTGTGTCTTTCCCTGGTACACCAGAAGCTGGTTTTGAATGCCTTTACAGAGACTTAACTGCTTATCTCAGCCTTAGGTCAAAATAAGAAATGGAGTAAACTTACATTTCTCTAAAATGATAAATGGCTTACAGGATGTAGGTTTTCTTGTGTAACAAATTACGTACAATGTGCATATTTTAGAGAACCCTAGCATTTAATAATACTATGATCTTCACATCTCTGAAACTTCTAAGTAGGAGTTTGTGTTATGAATACACAGATGTTACTGCAGAATGCACGTGTCATCTTATTTCTTGGGTCTTTTCTGCAGCGTTCAACTTCTTTTTCCTGAGAAAACCTTGTGGTGGTCCAGGGGAATGCATAAAAGTGGGCTGACACCTTTTCTGAAGTAACATCCTTAATTAGGAGTCCTTAATGGTGTCTTTGCACAGGAAGCAATTGTCAGCTCAAGTTCAGTGGTCCATGACCAGTCTCAGACTGATGTCACACAGCTCCACGTATCTTTTGTCTTATCTGGCTGTATGTCTGTTAATTAAAAACACAGACACAGAATTACACAGAATTGTCACGGTTGGAAAGGACCTCTAAGTTCACCAAATGCAACTGTCAACACAAAAAAAACCCCAAAACATACAAAGGACCACATGCACTCACCAAAAAACACCCAGAAAAAGCCCCACAACCTCAGCCACCAGAGCTTGCTCTGAAATTCCACATCTGCACACTTCTTGAATACCTCCAAGGATGGTGACTCCCTTGTCAGGCTGTTCCAGTGCCTGACCACTCTTTCAGTATAGAAATTATTCTTAAATATCCAATCTAAACCTCCCCTGCTGCAACTTGAGGCCATTTCCTCTGGTCCTGTAGTTATTTACTTGGGAGAAGAGGCCAACACCTACCTCGCTACAGCCTCTTTTCAGGTGTTTGTCAGGAGCAAGAAGGTCTCTCCTTAGCCTCCTCTTCTCCAAACTAAACATCCCCAGTTCCCTTAGCCACTCCTCATATGACTTGTTCTCTGGACCCTTCACTGGCTTGGTAGCTGGTATCTCTACTGGTGCTTGGGCTAAACCTGAAGAAGCTGACTGCAGTTCGGACTCCTTTGTTTGAGTGTGTATTCCCATAATTAGTTTACTCAGTGTGCAGTTCTCCAGTGTTACTGGGATGATACTTTCTATCCTCTTTGGTTGGTAAGCAGATGCTCTCCCAGTTTGGCATGTGGCAACCTCACCAAATGGGTTCAGGCTTTGGTGGTGTCACAAGTAGGCTACAGAAGAGCCATCTGCCAAGCCAGGGTGTGCTCAGTGCTTAGGAGGCTCTGCTTGCTCTGAACCCTGCACAACGGCTCCCTCACCATGAACGTGCTTCATCTTTCTCAGCCCGGGAGACGGCAGTAGTAGCGATGGAGAAAGCAACATCAAAATAATGATTAGCCCTATTTGCTCTTGTTATGACAGTAGGTCATTAAAAGCATTGAGCTCCTGTTTGAATGTGGAGGAGATAATGCAAATACTGTTTTAGTCTGATTTTTGTGTGTGTTTGTAAGTATTTCCCCTACTCTGGTGTCAGTGAAAGCACGATTACTCTTTTTTTTCTTTTTTTTTTTTTCTTTTTTTTCTTAAGGATGCTGATCTATTGGACATAGAAAGCAAACACTTTGAAGACCTGGAATTTCAGCAGCTTGAACATGAAAGCAGGTTAGATGAAGAGAAAGAAAACCTGACACAACAGCTCCTGCGTGAAGTGGCTGAATATCAGCGCAGCATTGTCAGTAGGAAGGTAAAAGCACTAAAACCCATTTCATTTGTTCTTTGTTGTTGGGCATAAAGGAGATGAAATGGATCTACAACCTGCCCATCTAAGAAATAATGCAAAACTTTTCTCTTTGAAAAGCTTTTGAAGCAGAGTAAAGATGATGTCACAGTAACATCCCACACAAATAAAATTCTATGCCTTGTTTGTATATTTGCATATGATAATTAAAACCTTTAATTTGCTACAACAAGTGCCAAAGCATTGTTTTTTGTACATCCTGGACAAAATTACAGTTATTTTATATTCATGATGAATGTTGATGTTAATTGATTTTGTTAAAATAATATTATAACACCCATGTTTAGAATCAGTTGTAAAGGTCTTAACCAATTAAATACCAGTTTTTCAGAGATCAGAGGTTGCATCTCTACACCAGTTCTGTTGAGTATATGGTTGCCCCTCATCCTTTTTGTCAGAGAATACGTGCAATTGTTCTTTTGTCTCGAATAAATTATCTTTACTGTCTAAATCTTTTTAATTATCTCTTTCAGAGCATTGAGCTGTCTTTTAAAAACTTATTTTCCTGCTGTTTCACTCATATGAATGAGTGAACTCTCATGAATATGATTCTTAACTGCAGGTTGTCTTATGCTTTGAAAATAAAACATGTAAATCATTATTATTTTCTTTTTATACAAGGAAAAGATTTCTGCTCTCAAAAAACAAGCCAATCACATTGTCCAACAAGCTCAAAGAGAACAAGATCATTTTGTAAAAGAGAAAAACAACTTAATAATGATGCTGCAAAGGGTAAGTGTTCATTGTCTTTCAAATGTATTTAGTGTGTTACAGAAGAGCATTTTATAGAATAAAAGAACATAGAGCACAAGAGGACATCAGTTACGCAGAAGCTAGCAAGTAGGCAGTAACATGATAGGCATCGTTTGTATCCATTAAAACTTAAAAAAAAATCTTTTGTAATTATAATCAGCCGATTTCCAAAGAGAAAATGCTAGTAACATTTGAGAGGGTTTTAGAAGTGCCCCTCTTCCAGAAGATTCAATCAGAGGTACCCACCCAGCTGCTGAAGTGAGAAGCCTGTGATCCCTGTGCGACTGCTGGAACTGGACAGAGATCTCAGATTTTTGGCTTGTAATAGCCTATACTAGGCCACAAGATGAGCTACTTAACATCAGCTAACATCTGGTTAATAAGAAGCGAGCATGAATCCTTCACATCCATTTAATGTTTTGCTTTTAAACACAAGAGAAATCATGTTTAGCTCATTAAGCAGAATGAGAATTTTCAAAGTGCTTAAGGAGTACCTATTTATTTTGGCTGTTGTTGTTAAATAAAATCTTCCACTGGCTTTTCATTCTATGCCTCCATTTTTTTTCCGTTCTGCTGTAAATTGATAAAGTTGAAACTCTGCTGTGCAGTTTCTAGCCTCCTATCCCAGCGTGGTTTTTTACGTGTTTAAGAAAATGGCTAGCATTTATTTTCACTACATGGCTTTTGGTACTTTAATATAAAATGTCTGGTTTTAACAGGAAAAAGAGAATCTCTGTAATCTGGAAAAGAAATATTCCATGCTTTCTGGAGGAAAGGGATTTCCTGTCAGTCCCAACAGTCTAAAAGAGGTAAAGACATTCACTGCTTTTGACTTTACCCTAAGTAACTTTTTAAACACTTAATGCAAAAGCACTGTAGTATTTAATGAAGTCCTATTAATAGAGTTTTTTTCAACTGTGATGAAATTACTTTGTAAAGCTATTAATGGAAGTCCAAATGCATGGGTGAGCAAAAATAGCTTCTCTTGACATTTTCCCAGATGTGACTGTTATTGTTTTAATCTCTTGCTCTGGAAAAATGATTGGGATTTTTTTGTGGGGGAGGTGTGTGTGTGTAATTTTCTCAAAATAGACAATTAAACCTCATTGAAGTGAGGAAGAATGACGGCCATGAATAAACTGTTCAAGTATGAATACAATTCAGTCTTATTTTTGTGCTGTAGATACTACCATTGCCTGCCCTCCTGTATTCAAAGGCTTTGCAGTAAAGCATGGTAACTGTACATATTGACCTTTTTAAAAAGCATTGAATTGAAGACTTCAAGTTATTTTGGTTGTAAGATACCTATTGAGCTATTTATTTAACTATATTGAATAGTTAAAGTGTCAAATTACTTCCTGAAAAAACTGAGTTAGGTTGGGTAATGCATGATGAGACCCAGAGCTTACCTGCATCTAAGACTTCATAGCTTTGAGGCTCCTGCTTTAAACCTCAAGGTCCACAGGCAAGGTCAGTACAAGGTAAGCCACAGCCCAATGCAAAGATTCAGTCAGCACGTAAAATATTAGCATTAACTCCCCTTTTTTATCTTCTTGACTTGACTTGATGAATCTGCAAATTGCATATAAACTTGAAGACCGAAATGGAGAAGCAGAAAATCTAGTATTTAAAATAAACTGACATGTATCTATGGCTGCTTCATTCACTTCTGCTTAAGAGGTCTGACTGGACTTGCTGGATCTGCTTGTATCGAAGCCTTGAACAAGGTTTGCCCCATCAAAAGATGTAGGTGCCACTGTGGGAAGGTGGGCTTTTGAAGTCTATAAAGCAACCACATGTCCTTTCAGCACCTGGGAAGTGTGATCATGCTTATTTGACCTCCTGGCTCCTTGTGAACCTGGGTGGCCTCCAGCACATACCAGTGGGGTTGAGCACCCTTCCTCACTGCAAGCCATGTTGCAGATGGTTAGACTTTCAGTGTCCTAGGTTGTGCTCTGACCTGGATATCTGACCTGCTACTGGGACATCTGTCAAGTCTAAGTTTCATTGTTCTTTTATGATTAATCTATTAATTTTCTTACTGGAGAGTAGGTGCTATCTCTGATTTTTGTCTTTGTATTCACATAATGATTTATTTATCATAGATATTTCAAAATGCAACTACATGAAGTGAGACTGACACTTTTTTTGTTCAAATGGATTATTCAGCAGTGTCATTCTGTTCACTGTAGTGAATTCAGTTAGAACTTACTCCAAGGTAAATGAGAGAAAGAAAAGCATGAGTTATCTCTTTTAAGCTCAATGTACCCTTAGGCTCTCTCCTATAAACCAAATGCTTCTCCTTGCCAGAGGTTATGTTTGCCTAAGTTCAGTTTTATTTTCCTCTGACTGTTCAGGGACTTTTAAAAAATGGGCACCAAATGGTAGACAGGCTTAAACAGATTCCTTGCACACAGAAGATAATTTCACCAGGCAGTTGCTCGTGTATCAGTTGCTTCTGTGACATCTTGCAGCCCCTCCTCACCAAAGCACACATTTGTGACCCTCGCATCCATCGTGCAGCTTCCTCCATGCATGCATGGTGATAGGGAGTAACATGCCTCGTGTAAAGAGGCAGGATGTTTATCTGAGTGCTTACATAACTGAGGAAAATCAATGCTGTTTAAAAGTTTAGCATTGACAAAGATGCCTAATCTTTGTGGAAATCATTAATTTAATCTAATAGGAGCCTGAGTTAATGCAGTGAAGTCATTCCTTGTGTGCTTTTTTTTGCGCCCGTGGGGTTGTGAATCTGAACTGAATGTTTTTCATACAATTGTGAAAGTGCTTTTATCATCTATATAAAAATGCAGTATTGCATTCATAGACTTGTCAAGTTTTGTTTACTGGTATATTGCTACTACAAGATGGTTAAGCAAGTTTTATGTTTAATCACACTGGACTCTATATTACTGTCATATGGCCACATGTTTTGAGAGGAAAACTTTAGTATTACCCAGTCTCTTTATAATTTAATAGTTCATCACCTCCTATTTCTAGAGTGCTGAATTTACAGTATAATACTTAATTTTCTAGAATTGTGTATCTGCTAGTAGTAGCTGATAACATACATGAAAATTATGCTAATAGGTGATTTTTTTTTTCAACCTGCCTTCTATGTTCATTGCTACATTTAGGGTTTTTAAAAAAAGAAGAAATACTATAGCTGTTTGTGGCTTCTTTTACTGAATTGCTGAAGTACTTATACTGGCATGTCAGTGTGCTGGTACAGTAATAGAAACATAGCCCCTTTGACATCTTCTTAATTTAAAAACAGCTTACCACCTTGATTTTAAAAATAGCAGTATTTCTATCTCGTTCTTGTGATATTGCTTCAGCAATAATTTATTCTTCCCTTTGCACAGAGTTATTTTCTATGAATAAGAAGTTAGGACATTTGACTTTTTACAGTCTGGCATCCTACACACCATGGATTAGAATACAAATTTTATCTTTTAAATAATGTTTGTTCAGTTAACTCCAAACACATGCAGTAATTGTATTCTGCCATTATATCTCAAATCTGCCATGGTAAATCTCTGTAGGCAGAAGTACACTCTGATGTCCTTGCCTTTCCTCAGTCCATCACCTCCTGTGTGATAGATTAAAAAAAATAAATTGTAAGGGTGTGGGGCTAACACTAACAGCATCTTACCTGAGTCTCCTGCTAGCACCTAAAGGTTAGAAGGGACTACTAGGGAATGCAAAGGAAAGGTGTTGTATCAGCGTAACTTGCAGAATAGCAATGGCTTGTCCTTGTGTAAGTTATTGCCAGTTCTGTTAGTAATTTGATTTACTCCAAATAGCTTAATAGTTAGGCAATAAGTAAACCAGGGTAAGATATTTTATTTAAACATGGACCAAAAAAATTAAGAAATAAAAATGCAGGTGAAAAATATTTGTTCTTCCTTTTCCCCTTAGTCTGCATTCCTGGGAAAGAGCCACATAATTTCTAAAGGGTATTTACGTTTTAGTAGAGTCTTTTGGTCACTTAATGTACACTTGCTTTGTGATCACAAAAATGTATTTGTTTAAATGAAGAACCTTTTTCAGAATCCAAGTAATCAACATTTGATAAGCTTGATGATAATTTTATTTTATTTATGATTATTTCAGTAATAACAATTAATTTGGCTGTATCACTCTAAACTAACTCTCATCGTACTGGATACATTAATACTCTTGCACGTCTTTTGGCTTTTGCTCCTTTTAACTTCTGAATTCCTCCTTTTAGGGCTATATCAGTGTAAGTGAAATTAGTGAGCTGTATGGCAATTCCACGAGTATATCCCCTTCCACTCAGCCCCCTACAGATGCTGAAGCAGTTGCCACTGAGCCTTCCACGGCTGTGCTGACCAGCCAGCCACAAAATAAAGAGGTTTGTTTGAAAGACATTTCCCTTTGTTTGCATTGTTCTTTCATGGCTGCCATTTTTTGTTCTGTTTTGTATTTTTTAAAAATTATTACTATTTTTTGATAATTCAACATGTAACTAATTGACCCTAAGGCAAACTGCTGTCTGCCAATTACCAAGTCAGATAATGATTTAATAGTAAAGCTGAAGGACTGCTCCAGGTGTAAACTGTCTGTTGATGATGTAGATGGGACTTCAAAGGTCAAAAAAACTGAATGCTTATAAAGCAAGCAGCAATAAGTGACGAGGCCTGTCAGACACTATAATGTAATGCACCTTTGGTAAACGATTTGTGGACACATTTAATGATGACTCGTTCAGTGGTGCTTAGGTCTTAATTTTGTATGTTTTTATAGCTTTTTTTTTTTTCCTGTGATGTGGTAGAAGCAAATCTTGATGAGTAGCTTCTATTTATTTCAGCTATGTTGTGGAGTCTGTCCAATCCATGTCTTCTAGCTTATTCTCTCTTTTCCTCATTCTATGTGACATTTTTGCCCTTGTAATAACCACAGCAAATTTTGAATAAATCCCCTTTTAAGGGAATGAAATAATCTTATGAATGTCAAGACTCCTATATTTGTGTTGCAATAAGGCAGCAACTGGTTTAGAATTTCTGGGCTGCTTCTGGTAGTTAAATACACCTCAAGAGTTGCAACACAACTTCTCTTTCCTGCTGAATGCTCCAACAAACAGTGCTAAAACTGCAGCTTGTATGTGCCGTATCTTTTGAGCAATTCCAAAAAGAAAACTCTTGTGTGTAATTTCTCTTTTTTCTATAAAGCTAAGATCACCTCTCTGTTCTGGATTTGTGTTTCCTCACTCTCTTTCTCCTCGCTCTATTGCTCAACTTCCATCAGTCCATTGGCCTGAGGTCATGGCTACTCATGTAGATCCTATTCCTTTATCTGATACACCTCCACCTCTGCCAGCTAAGAAACACCGCAGGCAACAACAGGTAACAGATTCAAAGCTGATAACTTGGGATTGTTATTTTATTTTCTTTTGTTATGGTGGCCATGAAGTTGATTTACGTGTGAAGTTCTTAGAGTGATATGATAGATCATTAGTTGATTGTACTTGCAGTTGCACTTAAAGGCTTTGCTCATTTAAAAATCAACACAATGCATCATAGCATATTACTGAACAGAAATTCTCCTTGTGTAAACAATGCAGAGGCAAATACTAATCTTTAGGAGCCATTTTTACTGTCAGAAGCCTTGCAGCAATAAAGTACAGGTGGCTGCATTTGAAATCCCAAATTAATTTTTCATATATATTTGAACAATGCCTCTAAAAAGCTGTATTAGTTTTAAGCCACTAGTTCATTACAGTGACCTGTGATGAAATATTTTTCGCTGTGATTGTGTACAATCCACTTGTGCACTAGACTTGAGGTGTAGGTTTGTTTGTTTTTTTATAAATGGTACAGGGACATGTACACAAAATATGCATGTGAATTTAATGTATTTTCTTAATCAGCATTATTTTAATGTGATATTTGTAGAAGTCCTGGGAAGCATTGAGTTGCAGTAGGAGGTACTCCACATTTTAGGTTTTTTTTTTCCAGTGAAGTTTCCAGACTATCACTTTCAGTATATTCCATATAGAGCATAACTGAGCAAGTAGGTCAATTCAGTTTGTCAAAACTGTGTAACAAATTACATTTGAAGCATTTCAGAAATCTGGAAGAGCGAAAGAAGCAGCACAAGGAATGCATGTACATGAGTGATACTTTACCTCGCAAGAAAACGACCCCGTCTGTATCACCGCACTTCAACAGCTCCACGCTTGGACGAAGCATCACATCTAAAGTACGTAGTGGCATGTTATTAATAGCCTTCTAGTACCTATAGAAAAGTCTGTAGTATGTTAGAGGTAAGGTTGGGTAGTGTTGTGAGTACTGCATAACCCTCTTAACTCACATCTGAAATTGACTTTGAAAGAAATCTGGCATTGCTAACACACAGGAATATCCATAAAGCCTTCCATACTCCCAGCCTTTAAGCTCAACGTGAGCCAACAACGTGTGCTTGCAGCCCAGAAAGCCAGCTGTGTCCTGGGCTGCATCAAAAGCAGCATGGCCAGCCGCTCAAGAGAGGTGATTCTCCCACTCTGCTCTGCTCTTGTGAGACACCTCCTGGAGTACTGTGTCCCATTTCTGGAGCCCCCAACACAAGAAGGACATGGAGCTGTTGGAGGGAGTCCAGAGGAGGGCCCCAAAGATGATCAGGGGGCTGGAGCACCACTCCTGTGAAGACAGGCTGAGGGAGTTGGGGCTGTTGAGCCTCAGGAAGAGAAGGCTCTGAGGAGACCTTATAGTGGCCTTGCAGTACCTGAAGGGGCCTACAGGAAAACTGGGGAGGGACTTTTTACAAGGGCTTCTATTGATAGGATGAGGGGTAATGGCTTTAAACTGGAAGAGGGGACATTTAGGTTAGACATTAGGAAGAAATTCTTCACTGTGAGGGTGGTATTCACTGGAACACTGGCTGCCCCCTCCCTGGAAGTGTTCAAGGCCAGGTTGGATGAGTCTCTGAGCAACCTGGTCTACTGGGAGGTGTCCCTGCCCATGCAGGGGAGTTGGAACTAGATGATCTTTAAGGTTTCTTCCAACCCAAACCATTCTGTGATTCTATGATCTTTGTAAATGCCATGTTGTAATAGTAATCTTGCATTTTGATTAATGTATCACAAGGATTGTATTTCCAGGCTAGTTTAGTTTAAATTAATCATAGAGAATAAACAGGTTGTTTTCCTTCCTGCCTAAGGCCTCAAAATGGTAAAGATAAAGTAGTGTATAAAGTGAAAATGCTCTTTTATTTGTGATGTGCTAAATCAACAAACAGCAGCAAGGTGGAGATACTGCTTCGAAAACATTTTGGTTTAATAGAGACTCTGCACAACTAAAATATCCATGGCTGATTGTTATGACATGACATAGATGCCCATGAAAAAACAAGTATTTTACCATTTGCTGAAACAAAAATACTCTCAAAATATAGTTTTAAGTACATATTTTCAAAATTTCCTGCAGGGTCATTTACCATTAGGACAGAGCAACAGCTGTGGCAGCGTACTTCCTCACTGCCTGGCAACTATGACCAAAGAGTCAGAGGCAAGAAGGATGCACAGAGGTAAGACTTTTATTATTTTATTCCTTGCTGTTGAAAGTCAGTGTCCAGTTTTTCAGAAAATCTGTCTGAAGCTAGTGTTGCAATAATTAACAGGGCTATGAAATAAAAGGGGTTTTTTCTTGGTGAAAAAAGCAAGCTTTAAATGTAATTTGCAGTTATTGTATGCTAAGATGATGCTGTAGATGCACATGTAGTTTTGAAGCATGTGGTCACCAAATACAATCAAATAAACTAGAAAAGTATGCTGAAATACTTTGGGTTAAGTATCTAATTTCTGTTCGTGATTTGGAGGCAATGTATTAAAGATACTACACGTTGCTTCCTTTTTTCTTCCCTTCTTTTTTTTTTTAATAGTTCTTTTACTGTTGTGATCTTAAAAATTGTTTCCCACAGGCATATTTTTTTCCCTGTAAAAGTAATTCCCCAAACAGAGATTCATTATTGTGAGTTACTTTGTGAATCTGTAACTGTCCTATTGTTACCAGTGTTAAATAGTTGGACTCGACAATAGGAAAGGAGAGAGGAGTTTTACCATGGATAGACAGCTGCATTTTTGTGATAGGACAATTCTGGATCCAAAAGGAAGTTGAATCTTTGAAACACGAGCTTTTAGGTTATGGCATTCTGTGTCTGTTTTTTGTTGACTTGAGTCGATACACTTAGTTTCTGCTCTAGTGGGATGCATTATTCATAAGTATCTCATCTTCATATAGAGTTGCTTCAGTGCCATCTGTCAGTTTCTTTTCTTCCCAGCATCTGTGGCATTGTTATCAGTAGAAGTGCCAGAGGTCTTTACGTAGAACCACACTGAGTGGAGACAGGATCCATCCTGTCTGTCAGAGCTCGCAGCTGTTAAAGGTCAAAGAGCCAGGCTGAGGTCAGCCATATGCACCAAGATGAGTCAAGACGGGGATGGAACAAGCTTTCTGAGAAGGGATCATGACTTACTGCATTCACTTCCTAGAGCTGATCCAGTTGTGATTTGGTATTTTTGAGCTTTAGTTTTGCAGCAGGCCTTGCACAAACGGGCCGTGTTGTGGCTAACTTACCTTGAATTATTTTGGGTGTGATACAAAAAAGTTTCATGCTCAGCTGGAAAGCTGCTTTGATGTAATGCACTTGCAATAGCAGAGTTGCTTGCAAGTACATCCAGACTCATCATTATGCTGTTGTGTAGAAAACGCTCTTTTTTGGTTTGAAAATCAGTAAGGATGGTTTGGCTAAACTTTGATGAGAAGAGATCACGTGTTTAAAATTGAAAATATTTTTTTTAAATGGTTGCAAAAGAAGATTAGTGTGCAACCTAAAACACAAGGTGTTACCAAACCTACTATAGGCAAAGGTAAGATTTTTAAAAATCAATGGATCAGTTTAAATGTTCTTTCTTTTTGTCGGAAAATTTTAGAGTACAGACAGACTTCTTGACTTAAAAATGAGAAAGGAAAAAAAACCAAACCACAAACAAAAACTGAATAATGGCCTGACAAAGGAGAGGCAGGGGAGAATAAGAGATGTATTTGTTAACATACTTGGCACAGTACTTGTCTTACGCCACGAAGAATCATGTCTGCTATACTGCCTTCCATACCAGATGACCATTCTTCTTTGAAAGACCCAACAATTTGAATGGAAATACTAAGTTAAAAGATAATCTTACAGAATTAATTTGTACTAGGAAAGAGGACAGTCCTAGATGGCCTGTTCTGAAACATCAGCTTTGTCAAAGGGAAATCAGGCAGCTGACAGGTGCTTTACTGGAACTGTTAGAGGATTTGCAAAGTAAGAGAGAGAGTCAAGACACAAAGGATATAGGAATGCAAGGATTATTTCTGGCTTGATTGCCTCTGTTAGTAATTATCAAATGGTTTATTCCCTTTGCAGTCAACATGGAGCTCTATGAATTTCATGCTGTTGGTGGAACTTGAAGAGTATATAACTGCTTTCTCTTGCTCTTTAGTGCCTTTGGTTCTAGGTTTCTTTGTCTCAGTAACACACCACAAAAGTTTTTGCATGACTCTTTCTGCTGGTATGTAGGTATCCCACTTCAGTGCAAAACTCTGCAAGGAAAGAGATACCCAATTCAGGTAGATAGAATCTGCATGCAACTGGGTGTGATTTCTGGTTTCACCTAGCACCTCATAGCCATGCTTAGTGCATGGAGGAAAAACAAGTTTTTCTTCCAAGTCATGAGTAAAGGATGTGCATTTCTGTGGCGTCTGGGAAATGTTTTTAACATAATGTAGTATGTTAACATACCACACAGTACAACTGAGGTGGACTGCTTGTAATCTTACATGGCTTCCACTAAAATCTGCAAGACTTGAGTTTGTGTAGCTAAGATTATTTTTGCCAGACATCCTTAAATACATAATTGGAAACAAAGCCAATTTTCATGTCAGTGAAGCCTAGACAATGTTTTTTTATTCCATCATTCTGTGATAAATGTTTATTGGACAACAAACATACTGTATTTCTTATAAAAACATTCTTGGGGTAGATCATATTTGCTGTTTCAGATTGTGAATATTTTGCAGGAGTAAGATTTTCTACTAATTTGGTGGATCTCTGTAAATGTATAGATACTGTTTATACTGATAAATATGCACTCACTTTTCTTACTGCTCCAAAAATTAGTTGTTAACCTAAAGTAGGCAATTAATAGATAAAAGTTTTCTCTACTTGTCACATGTACTGAGCCACTGCTTGCTTTCCTTGGGTTTCTTTTGCCGCTTGACTGGTTTCTCACTGTGTCAGTTTTCTGTGCTCAAGGTGATGTATTGCAAATGACATGAGGGGCTTGAGTTACTGATACCTTAAGCATACAGCTGCACCAAGTGCATTGGAGACAGGTGTGCTCAGCTCAGTGGAGATCCGGGGTTGCACATGATAAATGCCATTTCATCCACTCTGGAGTGCTGGCTCTCATTCAGTGTCCCACAAATTGCTATACAAAGATGATGATGTGGTCCTGAAGCAGTGTTAATAGCTAATCACGTTCCTTAGGGCTTAAAAGTATTGAGCAAGCTTCTAGACTAGATGTTTTGTCAGCTTCGTATAGATCTGAAAACAAGTATATTTAATGGTGCCTGGAGGAAGTGACAGCTCAGAGGATTATCAGTAAACTAGTAATGGTCTAAAACGAATTTTTTCTAACATGCTTTCCTAAGTATTTCTTATTTTAGTCCAAGAAGGTAAGCATAAAAGTCTGAGATGAAAAGTTCAAAGTTAAACATGAAGTCAGGAAATGAAGAACAGCTACTTGAGTTTGAACATGGATTTCAATCTCATTTTCTTTGTGCGGGAACAAGTAATGTCTATGAAGAAATTTTAGGCTGGATCCAATAGGAAATATTTTCATAGATTTTTAAAGAACTAAATAGTCCTTAATACAAGATTACCAAAACTGTGTTTAGTCAGTCGTGTGTTCCAGAATTGTCCTTGAAAGAAACAGTTGCTGTCAGTAATCATAGCCTGAGTTAAGAGCAACTTACAAAATGTTTAATAGGATGCATTTCTGATATCAATCATTAGTGGAAAAATCTATTTTTAGCAGCCATTCCTGAGGTCTTTTTGAAGGATTATTGTGTTTATAAATTCACCTCCTGTGAACAGGCCTTTGTAAGCAAACTGTCTGGGGAAAAAAACAAAACAAGAAGCAGCTGCTGTTTGATACAATCTAGAGACCACACTGCACAGGTTGAGACTTGGCCTCAGGAAGCTCCCATGGGATGCTGGATGCCCAAAGCACCCGCCAAGGACAGGCAGGAATGAGGAGAGAGGGTTAGCCAAATCAGTCCCATTGACTGCAGGACGGACTCCAGAAAGGAAGAGGGAACAGTTAGCTAGGAATTCAGATTTAAGTCCAGACACAGCACAGGGAACAAAACTGTTGGGACAGAAAAGTTAGATACCACCAAGATGAGTATTTGTATTCTTTCTAAGCTCTACAGAAAAGGGCAATATACTGAGGGCAAGGTTTATATGTACAAATTATAAGCTTTTCAAAGCAGTTTGCCTTTTATTTTTTTTTCTCTTTCTCTTATCATACTCAGGAAAAGCCAGAAAAGGTATGAAAACAGCCCTTTACCTGGCTCTGTCTCTCACTGTCATGTTTTGGCAGAAGTACTGGTTGCATTAGCACTGTCAAGTAGTTCCCAAAATCTTGGAAAACTTTCAACTAATTGTTAAATAATGATAGCACTTCAAAAATTCTTTTTTCCTGCTGTCAAATAACCTATCACAACAAAACATCTGATTAATCTGCTGAGCTACGGCTTTGTGCAGGCCTTGTTTTTTTTGCTTCTTTGCTCATAGCCACACAAGTAGAGCAGAAAATTTAGAAATCTTTGCAGATCTGTTGGTGACAATGACAAGGTCGACAGACTTACTACTTTGCCATGTTTCTATACAAAAAATGTATCTTGACATGTTAATGTCAATCTTTAAAGAAAAAGAAGAGTAAGAAAGATCTGTGATCTTTTTTATGAAGTTCTGGGAGTTTTTTAATATGCTTGACAGTGCCATTTTCAATAACAGCTTTCACCTTTAGTTCTGACCTCACTATAATTTTGTGGTGGTCTATCTGGTTTTTGTGATTCTGCAATAACTCTTTCAAATATTTTAATGATACATCTTTATGGATATTTGCAATATTTAGCTCAAGAGCATGGCTGTTAACAGTGCTTGCTATCTTACTACAGAGAATAAAAGCCAACACAACAAGAAACATTTTAGCTCTTGTATCAGCTTAGACTGGGCTGATACAAGTCACGGCTTTTGGGAAACTTCCAGTGAAATGCTGGATCTTCTGAGGAGTCTAATGGTCTATAATTTTAAGTGCATGTTCTGTGAGTAGGCACCTGAGCAGTTAAAAATAACTGAAGTAATAGATTGTTGCCTGCATCATGCATAAGTGGGGCTGTAATGGAGGCAGGTTGGTTATAAGGCTTCTCTGTGTCGATCCTGAGTTTTGAACTGCCTGTTGCTTATAGCATGAGGAGGAAATGAGAACTTTGCATTATGCTTTCTTTCTGTGAGTGGGTCTCATTTTGCAACTTAACAGCCATCTGTTTCTTGCAGTGTTTAGTAATGGTGGCATGATTATATAAATTTAACCAATAGATGCTTTACATAAAAGTGGGTTATTTATCTTCATGGAAGGTTAACTTTCCTTTAGGAGAGCATTTGTAAAACTGCTGTGTTTCTGTATGCCTTTTAGATGGGTTTATTTTTCAGTGAAGTATAAGGTACAGAGTTAAAATTTTTGAGTAGTCAAGGTTTTGCAAAGGGCTCAATAGAAAAGTACTTGCATAAAGTTCTTTCAGTAATTTTGTTTTTTTCTCTCTTTCCATAATGAATAATTGATAACCATTTCACAGGAGCAATTAGTCATTCCAAAGGTTCGAATATGAAAGGTAATTGCTTATATGCAATAACAGCAGCATTTTCCATGATAATGGAAAAAATCCCAAACTGCATATGTCAATCAGTAACACCTGTGTGTGTGATGCTATCATCTATGACTTCTGAGGTGTATTTGTGTCCTTTTGTCTCTTTTACTAATCTGTGCAACTGAACTTTTATTGAAATTTAGTGTTCTTTCAAATTAGAAACCAGCTTTAAGTGTCTGCTAGAAACCTTTGTATTGTACAGAGGGAAGTGAGGAGGAAGGGGAAAAGTATCTCCCTTGGAAATGTTTGCAGAGTGTAACTTCCTTAGTAGGACACTTTAATTATTCAGCTTCAGTCATACTTTTCAGATACCTTTTGGAGAATTTTATAGCCTTTCCAAAGTAGGAACTGCAGTTTTCAGCTCCCAGAACTGGGACTCTCCCCACTCTGGCATGACAGAGAAAATACCAGAGAATAAACTTGTATGTGCAGATAGAGAATGAAAATAAGGCAGCAAAATATTCCCACTTCAAGCATGTTTTCCTAACATCAGTGTCTAGTAAATATTTTTACCTGGGCTTTGTGGCATTTGTACATTTGTCTGCATTTTTTCTGTGTCTGTTTATCTTCATCTTGTCAGTAGCTGCCTTTCTGTATGAAGGGGAGGATTTCCTGTGGTCTAACAGTCCTTCCTCATCTTCAGCTCTGCCACCAGCTTAGATTTTGGGTCAGGAATGTGCAGAGTATTATCACCTTGACTGAGTATCAGAACTGTGAGAAAGTCTCACTTTGTGCATTGATTGAAGGCAAGGATGAGCAGTGCAGTTGCATTTGTAATCACATGGATTAAATAAATCTTAAAAGGGCACTGTAAAATTACTTCAGCAGTTAAGATTACAAATATCATACTTTCCTCTTCAGCAAGCAAGCCCAACAACCTCTCTGTAAGCCTGTATAAATACTGCTACATTATTTTAAAAGATCAATGGAGACAAGAGATAAAAATAATTCTGAAGAAGTATTTTTTTAAAAAAGACATAGCCAAACTAAGTTCCTTTTCAGAAAGGATGATTTTGGGGAAAATGCATAAACCTTCTTTTTCTTTAGTCACTGAGCTGTAGGGATCTGCTTCAGTCATGTACAGTGAAATGCAGTTTCAAAACTCCAGGAAAGTATCTACACATTAGAAACTACGATGTTGGGACAAGTAGCCTTTATTATTTCAGCTGAAACTAAAAGTACAACTTGCAGTTACTAGAAGGCAAAGTTACCAAAACAGACAAAAAAATAACCTACATTCAGTAAAATCAACCAAACAGGTACTCAAGACCATTGATTATCAGGATTATTTTTTTGCTTTAATCAGTGTCAGTTCTTCTAGATTCCTGAGTTTAGCTGCATTGCTTTCCACATTAGGCCTAATTTTCATTTTGCTGTTAACATTTCATCAATTCCAATTAAATTTGCATGATACACATATAAGATTACATATTCACAAGTCAGCTATATTAGTCTGCATATATTTGTGCCCATCATAGATAAAACATTTACTTAAAGGTTTTGAGTTACGATCAGCTTTTGAAATTATCCCTAATATTGTAATAACTTGGTCATAGTGCAGTTAAGACTGGGGTGATGTTCAAAATGCTTGTGCTGCTAATATGTTTGGGTCAAAAAATTTATATGTAAAATAAATGCTTCCTCTCTATTCTGTAGGATATAATCATCAACGTATCTGTGAAAACCAAAGGCAGAAGTCTCCTGAATTCTACAGCAGAACAGCATCAGAATCGAATGTGTATTTGAATAGTTTCCATTTCCCAGATCGTAGTTACAAGGACCATGCCTTTGATTCACTAAGCTTAGACAGTTCTGACAGTATGGAGACAAGCATATCAGCATGCTCACCGGATAACATTTCCAGGTAAATCATCTTTCTTTCTGATGTTGCAATGGTCATAGGGTTATAATAAAAAAATATGTTGATTGATGGCATGGTAATGTGAATGCGGCAAACTGTTTAAGAAAATGTAAGATCATTACACAGACATCATATTTAGTATTTATGTAGCCTTTCATCATCAAATTTAACTATCACCTCACCTGTTTGTTTAAAGATGGAAAATAAAAATATGGAGAAGCTCAGTGATAATGTTGGGAGGCCATAGCGAAACGAGTGTCAGTCCTGAACTGAAATTATTAAGCTGTTGATGTTCAGGTAATACCTAAGCTTTCTTCCCTGATCATTAGAGACTTCCTGTGATAGGAAATGTCTCAAAGACATCTGTTGGTGATGAAGTACACTTGTTCTGCATGTCCAGTATGTTACCTTACTAGAGCCTTATGCTGAAACCTTTAGGGCTTTTCTGGTGATCTGTTTTTGCTCTTTTGCCCCTCCCTTTTTTGGGTCAGGAAAAACAAAGAGATGACACTGAAAGGCTTAGAGCCCTCATCTACTTTTCTCATCCTCAGAGGCTGTCAGCTCAGACACTGCTCCTCAGATAAAAAGAATATCAATGACCTGTGTTAAAAGAAAAGTGCAGCTGAGTCTCAAAATTCTGTGCAAACAATTTTCTTCTGACAGTCTTGTTTTAATGATAGCACTTTAATTTCTGCTCACAGCCCTGTCCCAGCATTTTCACAAGCATAAGTGGAGGCTGATAATTAAGTACAACATTGTCACAGGATTAAGAATCCCTTGTGAACACAAGGACAAGTTTATTGCCTAGCATGTTGTGTTTTATTAAGCATCTGTTTCCTGTGGGTGTTAGCCCACTGATTTGCACTTGTCATCTTTTATCACTGCAGTGTTAACAGTTTCAGAAAATACTAGTGGCCATCATTCTGCTGGTTGGGCTGTATTTTTTTCCGATTGGTTGGTTTTGTTTGGTTGGGTTTTTTTAAGTAAAAACATTAGGACTCAGGTTTTGAGGATTTCTGTTTTAAATAGATACAAAGTGAGCAAATATCTGATAGCTGGAGACAGGCTGGGAATTAACTGTCTCTGCAGTGATCTAACATGGCAGTGGTATGAAATACATCTTTCTTACTGCTCTGACCACTTTGAAAGAAGATGGTATGTGTCTTAGCTACCTTGGAGCCATCTTGTAAATGGAATCTCTAGTCCAGGACAGGAGAGCCCCAAGAGCTGTTGAATTTCACTGGTGCTGTTTGCCCTTCTGCCTCTCTCTGGCTCTTCTGCAGCTTCCAGCAAATGCTTGAAGAAAAAAAAACCCAAAAACCAGAAAAGGACCCTTTACAACAGATCTCTGAGTTTCTCACAAATGAACCTTTGGTGAGGGACAAAAAGAGTGTGGTCAGATTTTGCTGATAAAACTTGGAAGATAGGCAGTTAATTTTCCTTGACAAAACTTCCCTTATGCAAAATGAATTCAGATTGTTTCAGATGGTTGTTCTGAGGATCTTTTCGAACCATACTAAACTTAAAAGGGAAATATTTTATGATGCTTTGTTCTGACATATTTAAAATACATAAATTTTATTTTACCTTGTATAAGTTGAGACTTTTTTTACTGGAAATACATCAAATATGTTTGTGCTTAAAGCATAGAAGAAACAGTACCACTGTAGTGTTTGGTGAGTTGATAAATTACTATTTTTTTCAAGGTTCATTAGTGTAGTGGTTTGGGCCCAACACAACAACAAAGGAACAGCCCCATGGCCGCTCACTCAACCTCCCCCTCAACCCCTCCCCCCCCCCCCCCGACACTGGGATGAGGAGGACAAAGCTCATGGGTCGAGACAAAGGACAAGGAGGGTTCTTCACCGATTAAGGTCCCGGGTAAAACAGACTCAACTTGGGGAAAAAATAATAATTTAATTTCACACTAATCAAACACACACAGGACACAGACAACACAAAGAGCAGGGCTTGCACATGTTACCCCACCCTCCCTTCTTCCTGGGCCCAATCATTTTGTTCCTGGTTTTTCTCCCTCCTTCCCCCCCGGCGGCACAGGGGGACGGGGGATGGGGTTTAGAGTCAGTTCACAGGCTGGTGGTTCCTGCTGCTCCTTCCTTCTCAGGAAGAAGGATTTCTTACAGTCCTTCCCTGCTTCCCCACAGGGTCCCTCCCACGGGAGAGAGTCCTTCATGAATCTCTCCTTCATGAGTCTTTCCCACAGGGTTCCCTCAGGAATAGGCTGCTCCAGCCTGGGCTTCCCGCAGAGTCACAGGCTCCTTTGGGAACCACCAACTCCCCCCGGCACCGGGGTCTTCCACACCTGTATGATCCAAATCCACTGGCCACAAAATCCAAGTCCACTGGCCAAGTTCACCCCTCCTGGCACCTTCAGGGAATGTTCCACCATGTTCCTCCTTGAGTGCAGGGGGACAGCTGCCATCTCATCATGGGTTGCAGGGAAACTTCTGCTAGGACACCTTTTTTCTCACCAACCACCAGCACTGCTCTCCTCCACCAGCACAGCTCTTCTCCTTTAAGTGCTTCTCTGCTCAGGTGTTATATCAGTTCTTCTGTATGTTAGTCGCTGAGGCGCATCTGTTGTCTCTCTAGTGGCTCCCTGGCTGGGTTTGGAGCAGGGGGAGCTTCTCAGCTTCTTACCAGAGCCACTCCTGTGGCTCTTCCCCTGCTACCAAAAACCTCACCAAACCAGAACAATTAGCAACCTAGTTTTCATGGTCAAGTTTTCAGAGATTGTGATCTTCTCCTGTGCATGAGTTTCTTTGAGCAGGATAAGCAAATCAAGGATGAAAGAATTTAATTAAGCTGAAGTGTTAACTAGTTTAAGATGGGAAAACCTATTGCAATTAACTATCTTCCAGGTTGCTCAAATTATTTTTAATTTATGGTTCCATTGCTTTTGCTGAAGTTATTTGACCCAGATTCTCTTTGCTCATCAATTTAACATACTTTGGCTAAACTGGGCTTGGGTATCGTAAGTCAGTGGCCTTGCTTTATTTCAGAGTCAATATGCTTTTAGAGTTCAGGTAGATTATACATTTTCTGGAGGCTTGGGGTAAATGAGGTATGTCATTTTTGTATTGTATTGTATCCTCTCATGAAACATTCCCAGTATCAGAGGGAGAAATGTCTTCTGAAGACTGTCACACTTCTGGCAAATATCCTGGTCTTACAGACATAAGCATCAGAGGTGTGCTCAGAAAATGAAGGATGTTATTCTTACTTTTTATTTTCCTTGCCCAGACACATATTTGGACTACTTCTATTCTACCTGGGTCCTTTCACAGTTGGTCTGTCTGCTGTTAAAAAGCATGAAGAAACCTGCCACCTGACACCCACTTTCACTTGAGTGGTCAGACAGTGTTTTCACTACAATCCCAATTTCACTCTGCCCTAAGCATTTTAATCCATTCTGTTTCTTCATATTGTGCTTTAGTCTAATGGCATTATTGATGGTAATATAGTAATATTTAATCATTAATTATTTTTCTTGAACAGCATAAGATGAAAAAAAGCATACTGTGGAAATGCCACGGTTGAAAAGGCTGTAAAATTGAGACACTTCTAAGAAATTGTATTGGAGAAAAGAAACAAAACAGGATAGGGAAAGGTGATAGATGTGTTGTGCTGGCCCAGGATCTAGCACTCTCTGTGGCTAACCCATGTTTCTTTGGCTTGCTGGATAGAATGGCCTTTATGCATACTTCTTAATCCTGCTTCTTTTTACTAAGAGTTTCTTGATGATGAATTCAGTGAGACACAAAACAAAGAGAGCCAGAAAGACTGGTATATTCAGATGGCTACTAAAGCCAGCTCAGAGGATTGGTAGTGTGTTCTGCTAGGACATGGTATCCACCTCCATCCATATTCTGTCAGCTGAGAAAAGATAACAGATCAGAGTGCACTGACAAGATGCATTTTTAGGCACTTGAGTCCACATTTTTCACAATTCTTCACAGAAAATATACATTGAGAGCATACTGTGTACTTTATGCATAATTTTTTTGCTACTGCACTAACTGGATCAGAAGAGTATCAACTCTATTCTTAAGCTGTCTAATGTTGGACTGTAAAATATATCTTCAAATACCAAGTGTTCTTTTTAAAAACTGATTTTTTTTTTGTGCAGTGCTAGCACTTCAAATGTCGCAAGAATAGAAGAGATGGAGAGACTTCTGAAACAAGCCCATGCTGAAAAGACTAGGCTGCTTGAGAGCAGGGTAAGCATAATTTCATGAGTAAAATTAAGAGTGAGTATCTTAGTTGCATAACATCCTCCTAAATGTAACATTGGACCCCAAGTAATTTACACTTAATAGACACTTAAGAATTACCTTTCCTCCCTTACTTTGGTCTCGTTTTACCCTCATACGACATCTTTGAGCTCATATGCAATAGCTGCTATCTCAGTGCATGAGTCAATGGCAAAATTTTGCCAGAAGCTAGGTCAGCATTGCTCCTGCACCTGCTAGGAGAGCTGCTTAAAAAGAACCTTAATTCCTGGAGTCATAATGTTTGCAGTTCTGATTCCACTTATCGGTCAACTTAGCTGAATATGTTTCTGCCTACTTAAGAGGCAAAAAGGGATTTAGTCCTAGCTTAGAAATTACATTATCAGCTATAGTTTCACATATAATTGAAGTTCTACATATGCTGTGGTATGTAGGAACGGGAGATGGAAGCTAAAAAACGAGCTCTGGAAGAAGAAAAGCGCCGCAGAGAGCAACTGGAGAAAAGACTGGAAGAAGAAACTAGCCAGAGGCAAAAATTAATTGAAAAGGAAGTAAAAATACGTGAGAAACAAAGAGCACAGGTGAGAGATGTTGACATGAAACAGTTTCTAAGCGCAAGACTTCCCCCTGATATACAGAAGGGACTAAGTGTATTTCTGCCAATAGTAAACAGAACTGCTTTCAGTTGACCAGATGGATTTGGTGTTTGTGAGGCGTAACTGTGCTGCTGAAAGTATGTTTGGGCCCTTGGAGCCTTAGATAGATGTCTGGATGTTAATTTAATGTTAAATAATACCATAGGTACCTATTTAGCATCCTATATGTGTATTATATTAATCCTACAAGGTTTGTTATTGAGCATGGGCAGAACTGAATTATTTAGCCTGAACAAAATACATTTATGAGTGTGCTAATTTTTTAAACTATTGGTGTGGGTTTTTTTTCTTAATACATAAAATATCTTGGAATGTGAATTGTCCATCTCAAATATTTGACTGGAAAAAAAAACAGATAAGGAGGCTCTTCCAGCTCCACACATACTCTAGAGACCAAATGTTATTTTCTGCTAATGTTGCTGGGACTATACAACACGGGAATAATTTTTTTTTTTTAATTAAAACAGTGTTACTTCCTACATCTTCTTGTTTCTTGTTAGGATTTAGAGGTATCTTGAGCTTTCTTTAGGCTCAGAGGTCTTACCTGTTTTCTTCCACCGCAACTAATAAGATCTACATGGTATATAGCAACTAGACTAGGCAGTAATTTTATCGTTAGTACAGTATAGCAATACAATGCCTCCATCTTAATACATGTATTTGAGTGCAAAAAATTTCATATAATATTTGAATATCTTTCTGCTGTTATCTGTGCTACCTTTGCTAAATTGTTGTTTCATGAGTCACTATCATCTTTTTTTTAGGAACGTTCCTATATAACTTGCTAAATTGGAACAATAGGAAAATCCCAAAGGAACTTTAAGCTGTTTCTGGTTAAATATATTCACTCTGTTGTTTCTATATAAAATTGAATTATCAAATGTTAGATTTTATGTATACTTTACTTGAATGCCTTATTTTTAGCTAAGAAATTTAGTGACAACTCAAGTATGGTGTAAACAATGATACCATGCTTATATCTCCATCCCATATTGGAGCATACATGTGTTGTAATAGAACACCCTATCAGCTACTGCTAATTGGCAGATAGGCTGAAGACTGAATTGGCCAGAATTTTTTTTAACTTTTTCCTTTGTGCAGTGAGACCCAATTTTATTTTTTTTTCAGCACCTTCTGACACTTAGAAACATGAACCAGGGAGGAACTCCACCTTTGCACTTGCCAAAGCTGGTGCCAGCTTGTATCCCTACAGTACTGCATCATTTTAAAAGGGTGCTAAAAGTTCTTGTGGAAAATACAACTCTCATTGCAGCAAGAGGTTCTTGAGAATGCAATGAGGCACAAGTCCCTTCAGTTTCTGACTTAGAGTGGGGTTTAACAGGCATGGAGCAGGGGCAGATTAGATTCTTCAGGTCACTGACTTCTCTAGAGTCAGTGGAGAGAGAGAGGGAGATTCTCCTTCCACAGGTCACTCAAATCACCTAAATTCAGCTTTTGTTCTGAAACACCCTGTGGTATAGCCTCTTACTGCCTTGACTGCAGCAGGAGCTGCGGAGACTTGTCTTCCGTGTTTAAAATGTGGGGGGGGGGAAACCAAGGGGTGGTGCTAGACCCTTGAGGCACAGAGAAAACAAGCATATTCCCTCAGCTGGCAGAGATCCCAAATTGTTCCTTCCTCCTGCTTGTTCTCGCAGCTTCCATGACCTGGGCTTGATGCAGTCTTGATCTGCATTCAAGAATGAGGCACCATTTCCTGTCCTGCTTTGCTGACTCTTGCAGAGGGATGCACTTAAGCTCCCTGTCCTGTATTGCCAGCTGTTAACTAGATACCACATTTAATTTGTTCAAAATTAAATAATTGTTTTGTTCACAGCAGTCGCTGTGAAACTAACTAGTGGTTACAGTTCATTCTCATTACTGTTTCCTCTAATAGCACGGTCTTATTATTTATTTAATACTTTGCATGAAAATACCTGTAGCAGTAAAATAGTAGTGGATGACAAATGTGTAGTGAGTATCTAGCCCAGAGAAATAAGAGGTTTGCTTAAGATCATGCAAATGAAGTTTTTACACTTCATCTAAAGCAGCATCACACCTTCATATTTAACTGATGTTTTAATTCTAAAACAACCTTTCTGTGCTGTGACCCCCATTTACCAGCTTACCAACTGATGATTTCAAGAAACTCCTATGCTCTACTGTTGCTCTTATTGTTATCCAACACTTTGCAAAGTTACAAGTTTTAAGGAATTTTATTTTAAAGAAAATTAGGGCTGCAGCAAAAGCTCTTTCCTTACATTTATCCTTGGATTCCTATGGGCAGTTTGCAGTTATGTCCTTCCAGCAGAAAGAGTGAAGGAGAAGTTAAGAGTTCTGTTAAAAATGTTTTGGTTTTTTCTTTACTGTAGGCCCGTCCCTTGACTCGCTATTTGCCCGTTAGAAAGGAAGACTTTGACCTACGAAGTCACATCGAAACAGCTGGTCACAACATAGAGACCTGTTACCATATCTCCCTCACAGAGAAGACCTGCCGAGGCTTTCTGATTAAAATGGGAGGAAAAATAAAAACGTGGAAAAAACGATGGTTTGTTTTTGACAGAAACAAGAGAACTTTTACTTACTATGCAGGTAGGTCGTAGGACCACTACTAGCGTACACCTGTCCCTCATATTTCCTTATCACCTTCAGCTGAGTTGTGAACATGTAAGGAGTCCTGGGTAAAACTTAGATTTCTGTTTCATCTGGTGTTTTACACATACACTCAGAGCTTGTGCAATCACTTCCCTGTATTGTTCAATCCTAATTCCAGGCAAGACAGAAATTGGTGTAACAGACAAGAGGAGGGATGTGGATAGGCAAGAGGAAAAATGGAAGATCATCAGGTTCCTAGTAAACAGAATAATTGCTCCACTTAATTTATTTTAAAATATTATATACTTCCCCTGATGACAGAATGATTTCTTGTACCATTCATACATGAAGATAATTTGTTATACGTACCATGACAATGAAATAAAATGCTTCTGCAGTTCCATTGCTTGATGTGCTGACAGATCTTTCAGGAAATTAAATATACAGGAGTAGATTTTTTGAGTATGCCATGTTTACATAGTAGTCTAAGAAATTTCAAATTAACAATATGTAATACACTCCAAAGAGGTTTCTGTACACTTAAGTTGTTCTATATGATATCTGGAGCCCTTATAAGCATTATATTAATTTGTTATCTTGGCGTAAACCCAGAAATTTGCAATTTAAGAACATACATATCTCTTGGATTGCTGTGCTAATCTACACATAGTTTGACTCTGAAGTTTCAGAGGAAGCCACAAAAATGACATTGTCCTCTGAATATTTCTCATTAAGAGAGGCCAGACAGAGGACATGTGTAGGGTGGTCATTGCTAAGAAGCAGAAGAAAACATTGAGTACAAAAAATACCCAAACAGTTCCATTTCCTTTTATGACATTACTGCTTTTCAGCAACTCAGAAGGAACTTTTTAAAAACACATACTTGAATCCATTACAATAATTCACTACATACTCCCTGAATATTTCTTACTAGTTTGCAGCAATACTATGAAGAATGTAACCATTTTTTTATTATTTTTTTTTGTTCTTAACATCTGGCTTATTGGTTAGCAAGGCCTGTAGCATACAGTAGTGTTCCCATCTGGTACTGATTTTTTTATTATAATTTTTTTTAGTAGTTATGTTAATAGTTAATGGTTTTGGTTTTGAGTACAGCATAGCTGCCATAATGCAACTTGAATTACAAAATAAAGCTTTTCATAATGTCTCAATGATTCCAGCCAACAAAGTCAGTTTCATCACAATTATGTACCAGCTGTGCAAAAATGCAGCTGCTTGTATGTATGAGTGAGGATCCGTCTAGATATTTAGCTATATAGCAGACTTGCAAAATAAATATTGATGCTGAAAATTCAGAGTAATTACACTCTTAAGTGAATATATTGGTATATTAGTTTCATGCTTCAAGTGTACTGAACAAAGAATGTACCCTGAAGTCTGACAATTTAGTACAGCAACTGAAGGATCTGCACTTTCTGACCTGAAGCATACAGGCAACTCTACAAATACTGCTGCAATGGCAGCTTGTGGGGTACCTGAAATGCTCTTGTAACCAAGACCCCAGCTGGCGCTTGAGAGGACAGTGCGGCACTTTTTGCTTGTGCTGCACAGTCAGTATACTTTCTGCAGTATTGCATTTACATTAGTATAATGTGTGCTACAATGTCATAAGCTGACACCTCATTACTTTTACCTGTCCCTTGGGGGCTGACAGGAAGATTCCCAGTGCTACATCATTTGGTCTCTGGGATTTCTTTTTTGTATCACATGAAGTTTTGGAAACTGCCTGCAGCTGCTGATGGGATGTAAGCTGTATGTTTTGAGTGTTCAAAATGAGAGCAGAATTTCTCATGGGACTCATAAAGATGTTCTGCATGAATGCTCACTGTTAAGGTGATAATAACTTGGGGTCAGAAGGTATTATAATATTTCCCTAATATAAAATTATTGGGAGTGGAAGGAAGTTTGCCCTTCAGTGTCACATGCAGTTGTGATGCATCTTAACACCCTCTGGGATTATTTAACAATTTCTCTTCCATTCCAGGAAAATGGAGGGTACTGTAGATGCATATCTGTCCTGTTTTTTATTTTTATTGTGAAGCATCATAGTGTGACCACTAAGTTCACAGTCCATATGCTCCTTGCCCTAGAGGTTCTCTAATGCTGAGACAGAAGGCAATATCAGATGTCTAAAATAGTTTAGAACTGAACCCCTGCAAGTGTCTGCTTCTTTCCATTGCCTTTAAAGGGAGATTAAGTCAGCTGTGTCTCCATTGTAGATGTCAAAACTTAAGTGAGAAGACTCCCAATCTTTATTTCAGAAACACAGTACCACTGCATAACAACCTACTCCTTGTTTGTAGTGTCCCTGGAGTAACTATCCATTCAGGCATTCTTACTTTGGGTGCTCTGAAGCAAATGGGAAGGTCCCTTTCACAACAGGGGCAAACTGCATCTAATTAATTTGGCTTTCACCTTGGGTGTCAGAGTAGGAGAGTATAAGCAGGTAGTTGTGATGTTGCAGCTGGTGCCCGGGCACTTTTAACCTCCTGTAAACCTTTCCATGTGTCAGAGCTCATGGAAACTTGCCAACAAGCTGCTAACCTCGTATTTGAGTAATAAATATTACCTTGAGACTGAAGGAGATTATTATAAACAGGAAGATTTTTTTTTTTTTTAGTAAGTACAAATTATGTTTTAATGTAAAGCTTTTGCTATCAAATTGTATTTCAAATTTGCTTATCATTCCAGCTTTTCTTTGAAGGCAAACTGTAGATCTTAGCCTGTGACCTATGTGACATCTGGCTGGTTTTCATGGAATTGGAAGATTGGATGTATCTCAGAGACAGGTGTCCTTCTGTTAGCTTCTTGAAGTACTGTTCACTTCAGTTCTCAAAAATCATTCTCTTTTTTCCATTTTAGACAAACACGAAACTAAATTAAAAGGTGTAATATATTTTCAAGCTATTGAAGAAGTCTATTATGATCATCTAAAGAATGCATATAAGGTAAACTTTGTTACTGTTGTTTTGAGTATCATATGGCAGGACCCAAAGTATAGTAGCTGCTGTAAAGTCAAAGGGAGAGCTGGCATTATTAGAAAAACAAACAAAAAAACACAGAGTGGAGGAAAAGGAAGTTCAAACCAGATCCATTATTACTGCTGTGTTGTTTCATTGGTTTTTTTTAATACTGACAAAATCAGAGAAAAGAGTGTCTACTTGCCAAGTGCTGGTCCCACATGGGATTTTCTGTGAGAAATTCCTTAGTCCAGTGGTGAGACCACTGACATCAGTGACTCTGGCAAATCAAGGGATGTCTGAATGCATCTGTCACAGGGTGGGAGTTAACTGGTGCTGGCAGCTCATGGCAATTCCTGCCACTCATCTGTAATTTACGTAAGCTGTGAACAAGCTGAATATATCTTTGGGACGTGGATTTGTGAAAACCAACGTTGTAGCGACCATTGGACATAGGGGGGAGTTAGTTGTTTGGGCAAAAAACAACATTTGGAGCCCAGTACTACTGTGTAATAGTCTAGTGGAAACAGGTAGTAAAAAAGTGTTTATGCTGATGCAAACACTTTAAACACATCTCTGCTTCCCGTGCTGATACATAGGATGCAGTGCTACAGCATTCTGCACTTCATCTTTCTCCTTAACCCTATCGTAAAAATTCCTGTAAGTAATTTTACTTCTGGTCCAAATAAATGGCTTTACTGCCATTTTTTGTTATCCTTCTTTCTGATTTATTTTCTAGAGTCCCAACCCATTGCTCACTTTCAGCGTTAAGACACATGACCGGATATACTATATGGTTGCTCCTTCCCCAGAAGCCATGAGGATATGGATGGATGTCATTGTCACAGGCGCAGAAGGCTACACCCACTTCATGTTATAATAAAAGGGGGCAACAGGGCATACTGCAATAACATAACATATGAAGTTAGCCATATGTAGGGGAATCTGAAAAGCCACTGAATACTCTCAAATGTCCTCCTTATGATGTGCACCCAAAACCTCAGAATGAGATGGTTTTACAAATGCATTGAAAAGGGGGCGGGGGTTGTTACTTGTTTTAGTTGATCTTTACAGGAATGAAAGAGCTAAAGCTGTTGAAAGAATCACAGTGCTCCAAAATGGATAACTGGGCAATTTAAATTACAATATCTTGATTCAGTAATTTTCTACAGATTCTCTTATATGGAGAATGTCTTCAAAAAATCATGCCAAACAGTTTACAAATGTGTATGTTCTTATCAGTAAGCAAAAACTCTAGTTATGGAACAAACAAGTGTAATAAGCATATATTTTAATATGCAGCATTTGGCATTTATAGATGATTAGGTGACTTTTAAAAACTTTTAGTCAAGTATTTTATAAACAAAAAAGCAACCCTAAGGTACACACAGTTCTTGCCTTAGTAGTTAATTATTACAGCCGAGCCAAAGAGTTATACAATTCCCTTACCATGTCTTCATATTGTTAGTTGTACTTAGCTTTCTGTAAGGGGACTGTACCAAAACTCTTCATGACTTTTAATGTAATTAAATTGTTACAATATTCTGTGTGTTCAGATGCTCAGTGATACCCACTGTATGTTTCAACAACAACAAAAAAAAGACAGCAGTGGCTTTATAAAGATGTGTTTTGCCACAAGAATATGAAATGGAAACACCTGTATTAATTTCTGCATAAGGATAAAGTTTTTTTAGTCTTCCCTTTTGAATAGAATGAACTGATTCTAGACCCTACAGCAATCTTCTTTTTGTTTCTTTTATCTAATAAGGTCCCAGCATGGTTCTAATCTGACTCTGCCAAGTGGATGCTCTTCTGAAACCTCTCAAATGTTGGACCCCTTGAAGCCAGTATAAAAATCTCTACCTAAACAAATTCTTTGGAGCCAAGTTTTCAGACCCCAAGGTTTTTTTTTAAATACATACCTGCACAGAATAATGCTGTCAAATAGAATAAAAAGAGAGAGGCAAGTTCCAAGAGTTTACACTAAGCAGTTTTCAAATAAAAAACCCTGAACATTGTAAATTGATTCCTAAAACAACAAAAATATTGAAGATGCAGTGATTTCTCATTTTAAAGTCCTTGAGCGCTATTGCAAAAAGATAAATTATTTAATTGAACCAAACTTCAAGAAAGTCTCTTACAATATGACTGTAAAGAGGCTCTATTTCAGTAATCAAAACTTATGTGCTATGTCATTTGTGTAATAGAAGAAAGCACATTAGCCTTTTTTTCTTGATGGAAAGTTAATGGCTTTTGATGGGACAAATATAAACCAAAAGCAGAATAGAAGTATGATGGCAGAATATTTTTATTATACTTTTAAAACCCTGTATCTGTAATGAACAGGTTGAACTTTTTGTGATATATACAGGTGATATCTTTGCTCTAGCATGACAAACACCAGTTTCAACTTGAACCATGAAAGAAGGGACTATTATCACAAACTAATTGTTATGAACTGTGGAAATCACAGCTTGTAATCTAATGATTTGAAACACTATCAGAAATAAATTGCTTTGGTTTATATAATTATTATTTTTCCCTGATGTATCTTGATTTTACTCCTAAGTATGGTTATAAAGGTTTTCTAATAATGATTTTTTGTATCCTGCATGATGCAATGAAGGCATTTCAATAAACATTTTTAAAAATATGCTTGTTTTAAATATTCTCTTTTTGCTTCATCTTGGGACACCTGTGCGTGTCTTTTAAATAGTTGTATACAGTTGTGCAAGCTATTTTTTATTTCTTAGTGATGTTTAATCTAACCATTGCATATGTTTCCCCATAAAAGAGCTACGGAAAACAGCATTTCAGATGGCAATGAAATTAGGAGCACATCCTGTTTAGTGTGTGTACATAATTGAATACGTTTTTCATTTTTTATGACTCTGCTTGGAAAATTCATCACCAGCCTTGGATATAGACTTTTTTTTTTTTCTTTTTTTTAACTGCAAAACAAAAATTGGTGAAGTTTAGGGGTATCCCAGTTTTCCCAATATTTAACTCCAGACATGACTTGAATTACTGGAAGCATTAGCTCATTGTAGAAGCCCATGGGGTTTTGTGTTGGGGGTTTTTTCACTGAATTTGCTATCATCACCACAAAGTGTGGTGGGTTTTGTAGTGGTGGACATCAAAACAATGCAATCAAACCACGGTGGTAGTCACCATATTTTATGATCAGTCTGCAAGCCCTACAAGGTGACCACCATACACGTAAAGTACCCACTCAGGCAATTAAAAATTCATAGAATCATAAAATCATAGAATGGATTGGGCTGGAAGGGACCTTAAAGGCTATCTAGTTCCACCCAGCACTCCCCCTGCCTGCCCCAGCATGGTCAGGGACACCTCGCACTAAACCAGGTTGCTCAAAGCCCTGTCCAACCTGGCCTTGAAGGCTTCCCAGGAGGGATCATCCACAACTTCCTTGGGCAACCTGCGACAGTGTCTTACCACCTCCCTGAAGGATCTCAGGCAATTACAAATAACATAGTCTGTGTCTCAAAAACCGCACCCCCTGCATCCCTTCACCTACAGCTGCTAAGAGGGACTGGCCCGGCACTTGTCTGGGAAAAACTCTTACTTTTGCAAGCACTGACCTCCCTTAGCATTTTCTTCCTTTCAGGGTGGCTGCCATGGCCTGAATTTAAAAGGTGCAGTGCATAAAGACCTTGTTTTATTTACCATGCCCGCACAAATAAGGAAGTGGTATGAGATGGTTTAAATGTCCTGCAGGCTAAGAAAGCAGCTGCCACTGGAGAGGTGATGGAAAGGATGATGGGTTCTGAAATGGCCGTCTGTAAGGGCTGGGTAATTACATACATCACTGTATTTATATTTATATAAAAATACATATTTCTTAATGCGAGAAACGTTTGTCACGCCAACGAATAGGCCCAAACAGATCCTTCAACAAAGCACAGTTTATTTACACTCTTGCAAGAATGGGTGACCTCAACAAGTAGGCACACCTGATAGTAAGGTGAGTAACTGTTTATATTCCCTATTCCCGACACAAAGTTTGCTCCCGTTTCCCCACTGGCTGGGTAGTCCAGGGTTTACAGCCTATCCGACACTTCTGATTATCCTATAAGCTTCCCACCCCTGTTTACACATCGCATTCTAGGAGTTTACTTTTTACCTTTTAAGGTTTAATTCTGACCTTTTTTGCCCCCTCGTCTGTCTTCCCAGAATGATTTATACATGTAAATGATTTATACATTCTGGTGCCATCCTGTCCCGGGGAGTAACACAGGAGTGACTTTGTTCTGACTTCATCACGGCCTTCGCCATGTGCAGGTATCTCAGCTCCCCCAGACGGAGCCCAATTAAGTCCCTCAGTTTCCTGGACCACAAATCACCTCAGTGTCCTTGGAATGCCCAGGTATCCCCCTTCTCCAGTCACCATAAAGTCTCTTTTCACTCGGGCAGAAACAAACTATTATCTTCCTAACGCCAGGGTGCGAAAACAACGCTGCATTCCTAACACCAAGATGCGGAAGCAACACTGTATTTCATTTCCGACGCGAACAGCATACCCCCGCACACACAGGCAACCTGAGGCACGGAGGTCTCCAATGCGGGTCGTACCCGCCTTGCCTGGTACACACACGCCTTCCAGGCGGGTCCCGTCTCCAGAACGCACACGCACCTAAGGGAAACGCTAAGTGTTTTTTACTGACAAAAACCTTCTTTTCTACTTCCCGGAGCAGCACCCGGCACCACCCGCACCGCGCCAGCCCCCGGACGGGACGCCCGCCCCCCGCCTCCATCACGCCGCGGCGCCTGCGCCCGCCTCCTGCTCCCGCCATGCGCAGTGCGGGGCCGCCGCGCTGCCGGCCGTGCGGGACGTGCGGGGCTGGGGCCATGGCGGCGGCCGGCGCGCTGCGGGGCGTGGTGCGGGGCTGCGGCCGCCGCCGGCCCTGCGCCCTCCCGCTGCTGCTGCCGCCGCTGAGGGCGGCCCTGGGGCTCCCGGGTAAGGGAAGGGCCCCGGGGCACCTCTGCTTGGCCCTCGGGTGCCGCCGCTCCGCCGCCGGCCCGGGAGCCCGGGGGAGGGCAGGGGAGCCGTGCCGGGTGTATGTACCGCGTGTGGTGGCTGCGGGGAGGTGCGTTTGCTCCTGGCAGAGCGCGGGGCAGGCGGCAGGAAGAGGCACATTTCCCAGCCCCCCCGACTCCCGTTCAGCGCCCTGTCTTGTTCAGGGCCGGCCGGGGCGCGTACCCTGTGGCGGGGATAGGGGAGTTCAGCTTTTTTCAGTGATGACCAGTGATAGGACAAGGAGTAACGGATACAAATTGGAGGACAGGAGGTTTAAGGTGAATATCAGATTATTATTTTTTTTTACTGTAAGAGTGACAGAGCAGTGGAACAGGCTGCCCAGGGAGGTTGTGGAGTCTCCTTCGCTGGAGACATTGAAAACCCGCCTGGACACGTTCCTGTGTGATGTACTCTAGGTGACCCTGCTCTGGCAGGGGGGTGGGACTAGATGATCTTTCGAGGTCCCTTCCAACCCCTAGGATTCTATGATTCTATGATCAGCTCGCTTTTCCGAGGGACGGGGTGTCTGACGGGCTTTTCCTGCCCCGCAGAGCCTAAGGGGAGTGTTGCGGTGTGTGCGCGGAGGGGAGAGCAGGCACTGCAAAGCCCTGCGTGTCTGGAGGTCAGCTAGCTGGTTTCCCACCTTGCTGCTTCTTTCTGAGGAGCTGGCAATAGGAGGGGTTGGGCCAGTTGGCTTTCTGGGATGTGAAGCATGCCTGCATGTGTGGCTTCATCAGGCGCCTGAACAGCTTTACTGGCATCCGCGTTGGAGTGAGATGGTCCTCTGCCCAAACACGTAGTGCCCCTTCTTGCCAGTCCGGACTCGGTGCTTCTCTGACGTGTTCAGTTCATCCATTGCCTTAACTTTGACAGACAGCTGTTCTTGTTGATGAGGTAATTCATCTGAGGTTGCTCAATGTACAAATGAGTAAAATGTATATGCCACTAAGGGTGGCATGTCCTATCTGCTTAAAAACCTGAATACAGTGGAGTTTCTTTCTCTTTCCTTCCCACCGAGTACCACCTTGCACCCCGCAGAGGTGCTTCCCTGCTCTTATCGAGGTCTTTCACTGAAAAGAGGAGGAGAAATTTCTGCGAAGCTGTTCAGTTATTGATGTTTTTGACTGTCCAAAGGGAAGTGAATCTTGCTTTTGGATTGGCTGGGAAGGTTGCTTTAGGATTTTGCATTATTCAGGTTAGGGTTGCTGCTGGTGAGCTTACAGTAGCTCATTAAATGTGGAATACTGGTTTGTGAAATCGCTTAGGTAACAGCTGTGTCTTGCAGCTGCAGCTGAAAGCTTACCCAAGTGTCAGAATGGTTTGAGGGCTCCTCCAGGGTGCTGCATGATGTAAAACCAATAGCTTCAGAGGGGGTTATCCAGGCTTAAGGAGGGAAAAAAATACTCCTAATTCTTCTTCTGACAGGTTTAGCACCTCTTGTATCTCCTCTGTTACTGGCAGGTAACAGTAGTGACTGGCTTACTGATAGAGGCACACACAAACCAAAAGCTGTAGCATGGATGCATCTGAATAGATAGACCTTTACTGTGGCATTTAGTCTCCTTTATAATAATTGATGCATCAATAGGATAAATAACTGTCCCATCTTTTCAGTGAAGATTTAATGGTTTTAATCTCTAGTTCAAATGGAATTATTTCCATGTACTGAATGCTAGCCTCATCCTTCTTCATCTATGCATCCACATCTACTTCTGCATGTGCAAGTTTAAAAACAAACAAACTCCCCAAAATCTCTTGGACGTAATCTCTCTGGTAGTAAGAAAACAGAACTCAAAGCTGTGGAACATTTAAGTGTTAATTAAATCTATGTGATGTGATACTTAAATGTATGTGGTGTGATACTTGCATGGCCCTTTTTTGGAGGATTTATCCAGTCATACCACTAGGAAGCCCTGATGTATTTGGTGGTGTATAGTTTTGTACCCCACTGTTGATTTGCAGTGTGAAAGAACCAGTCATCTTCTAATCTAAGGATTAAGAATGTCAACATCTTAAAAGTCTCAACCAAGCTTTCAGTTTAACAGATTATCTTGCTGAGTGGAATAATAGAGCAGATTAAGTCTTGCTAACACCTCTCAACTAGTTGCCCTCACAGAAGAGGTACAATTGATTGCTAAACGCTGAATACTGTGGCAGCTGTTGGGATTCAGCATAGTTATTAGCTAGCATTTCCTTTGTTAATATTTTTTCATTGTTTAAGACCAATTCAGGGGTTTTTTGATGGTTAGTAATGTGAATAACAGAGTCCAACCTACTGTTTGCTTTCCAAATGTATCTGGCTTGTTATCTTGAACTAAAAAACAAATAATTTCAAGTTTAAGCCAGTAGGAAAATTTTCTCTCATGTGATGTGTTGCAGATTACTTTGGCAGAAGTTGCACTAAATGATCTTCCATTTTTAAAGCCTTTGCAAAATACTAAGGCTGGCTGAGAGTGATTTCATTCTGGATAAACAGAGAACAGTTTGAATACTGGAATGATGTAACCTCTCCAGCAAGAATACACCAAACCATTTAATGGGATATCTGTGCCTCTTTTGGAGATGCACGAGAAAATCATAGCTCTGCAGGGGTCACCTCTGTCTTCTTATGGGATGTCTTTAATGTCTTGCTCTTTTTACAGAAAATAGCTTTGGTTTTTTTTTTTTGTTTTTACTTTCTGTGCTTTGTATCTGAGAAAAAGACTGATGTTGAGATAGTGTAAAAATGAACCTATTTTTTCAGTGTTCCTGGCAGTAATCTTTCATTTAAGCAGAAATAGCTGTTGATGATATTATGAAAAAAAGCTAGATGTTGTTTATTTAGTTTGGTTTTAAACAATGCTAATGTTGTTTTATTTTCATCATATTTTAAAAGTTACAATATTTTTTTTGCCAGTTCCCACTTTTTAACTCGCTGTTGTACACCTCCTTTATAGATTTTCTGGATCTGGGGGTTTGACACAGATGACGTTTTGACCAGTTTTACTTTTGCATTAAAAAATTGCCACCTTACATACTTTTAACGTTACTATTGCACACAGTACTTTAGTCCCAAAATTATTATATTTTTTTTTAATTTAATCTGGAAAAATAAAAAAGTTACACTAAGCTGATGAGAAAATATTATTTCATGTGAAATGAGTAAATTCTTCCAGATATAAAACATGAGGACAGATGAAGTATGGGAAATCATAGCAGTTGTCTTCAGTCAACCACTTCCTGAGTGAATTTGCATTGTTGGCTTTTGATGATTTGAGAATGAATTACAGAATCATAGAATCCTAGGGGTTGGAAGGGACCTTGAAAGATCACTCAGTCCAATCCCCCTGCCAGAGCAGGGTCACTTACAGCACATCAGACAGGAACGTGTCCAGGCGGGTTTTGAATGTCTCCAGTGAAGGAGACTCCACAACCTCTCTGGGCAGCCTGTCCCAGGGCTCTGTCACTCTCACAGTAAAGAAGATTTTTCTGATGTTTACATGGAATCTCCTATGCTCCAGTTTGCACCTATTGCCCCTTGTCCTATCACTAGACATCAATTACAATCAGCCTTCCCTGCCAGGCTGATCAATACTAGTAGTCATTGAGAAGTATAGGAGATACTTCTTTCCTTTCTCTTGAGCTAGAGTATCTGTTTTCACATTATACGCCTATATTTCCTGAATCCTAATTTTATAAATTAGTAGTATTTCTGCCAACATAAGGATTGTACTAAATAACTCTTTTTATTAGTTTGCAGGCTGAAATCATCGATCAGCTTTCTTACTCGACCAGATCGGCCAAAACTTGCTTATCATAAGCTAAAAGGCAGGAATCCAGGGGTTATTTTCCTTCCAGGCTTTAATTCAAATATGAATGGTCAGAAGGCAATTGCCCTTGAAGATTTCTGCAACTCTCTAGGTCATGCCTTCGTCAGGTATATTAACAGGGTTGTTCTTGAGAAAATAAGTGTCATGGGTTGGGGGAGGGGATTTTGCCAAAAAGATGTAAACTTCGGTGTTTGGTTTAGAAATGCTTGCTGTATTGTACACAAGCTAAGAAGTGTCTTTCTTCCATTTCAAATGTAGGCTTTCTGTCTACATGAAGAGAAACTGAGGTAAATCAGGAGAATGTATTCTGAAAATAATTCAGAAAATTCTCTGATAATTTTCTGTAGTCTATACTATGTGTTTTATTAAGGCTACAGGCACAAAAATGAAAAAGGAAGGAAAGAGAACATTAAAAATTTAAGGTTTAGCACTTGGAGTTCTAATTTCTGTAAATTATCACTATAAGAGGGCTTCTTGACTCCCAAAGCATTTGAAGATGTCCAGTGCCTTCTGTGGGTTTAAAGGAACAGGCACGTACTTCGTGATACTGTCCTTTGATAGATTAGGTTAAGTGCTGAGTATCAGAAGTCTTTGTATTTGGGAACAGTGTTTGAAAGAGAGTTTGTGCATTTTAAATATATCTTTGAAATTGAAGCATATTGAGTTTGGGTTGTAAGGGAAATTGTTTGTCAGGGGCATATCCTGTTAAATTTGGGTATTTTTGCATCAAATGGCAAGAAACTGCTGCATCACTTAATTGTATCTGTTGTATTTAAAATTCTTTTCTTGTGATTTTTGATGCTAGTGATATGCAGGACCAAGTAAGGAAATATCCAATGTGGTATCTTGTCCCCTTCTTAGTTTGATTCATTGGTGTTGTTTATTTAGCTTCTGTTTTGCTGTAGACAGTACCATGAGTTTCATTTTGATGGTTACTTTTTCAGATTTGATTTTACAGGATGTGGAAGTTCAGATGGTAACCTTGAGGAGTGTACAATTGGGAAGTGGAGAAAAGATGTTCTGTGTATACTGGATGAACTTACAGATGGACCACAGGTTATATTTTATTTTTAAATATGGTATGGTTATATAGTAGGTAGAAGATTAATAAAAAATATGCCATAATAGCTCTGGTCAACAGTAGCTTCCATTTAACAGCTTACACCTGCTTGCTTTCAAGTGAATAATGTAAGAAGTCCTATTCATAGAACTTCGTCTGCAAGCAGGTAGATCACAGAATCCAGGAAAGGTGGTTTGGCAGGACCTTCTGGAGGTTGTTTATTAAAGCCTCCTTCTCAGAGCAGTGGTGTTGTCCCCTGGAGTCTGAGAAAGCCCCATGGTGGAGGTTCCACCTTAATTAAAGGATTTGCGGGAATGTTACAAGTTAATATATGCTCTATATGATAAAATAGTTTTAAAAAAATCAGCAGAAGCAGCATTTGACTTTTTCAATTACTTTAGAAATTACTGTAAAAAACTTGAAATCTCCTGCAACCTGGAAATGCCTAGTATTGTGTTTAAAACAATTTGTGTTACGATTTGCTTTTGTTGACCTGCTTTCGCTGCACTGAACCTTTATCATGTGCATTTATTTTAAGAAGGAAACATGTACTCATGTAATACTGAATTATTTCAATTTTCATTTTGTTTACAGTGTTTCAGTCTCAGCAACAACCAGCCATGACAAAAACAAACAAACAAACAAACAAAAAAACCCAAACCACCAGAGGTGGTACTTACCCTGTGGTGCTTACTCAGGCAAAATTTCTACTGGAAGTGACAGCAGTTCTGCCTGGGTAAGGACAGCAGGATTATGCCCAAGGATTAAGTAGTTGAAATGAAAACTGATGCTTTGTATAAGAAAAAATCATAATTAGCTGTTTCCTATAATATAATATCTTACTTTTTCTCTTTTAAGATTCTGGTGGGCTCCAGCTTAGGTGGATGGCTGATGATTCATGCTGCAATAGCACGACCAGATAAAGTAGCTGCTCTAGTTGGAGTAGCTGTAGCAGCAGACCATCTCATAACAACTTTTAAGAAGCTTCCAATTGAGGTAAATGCTGATTATTTGCTTTTGTGGCATCTAAAAAATTCTATGAAGCATTTAAGAAATTCTGTTGTTCAAACGGTAGTTTTCCTGCAAATCTTCTGGTAATTCTTTTGTGTTGGTGGTGGAGGTAAGCCAAAAATTTACATTGATCCAAAAGTCTGCAAAATACTGTACTCCTAGTATGGAGCTCATTTGAGCACTACCTAGAATGTGTTTATATTATTACTGTGGCATATAGGACATGAAGTCAGATCCCTGCAGTTCAGCAGTCCTTTAGATTTCGGTGTTGAAATTTGCATTAATTATAGTTGGATACTTGTGCTTTCGAGGAAGTAGCTGCAAAGCAATTGAGATGACATTGGATGACATGAATCTGACACAGGCTGTATGTATAGAAGGGCAATTCTTCAGACCAGCATGCTTGTGAAGACTTTAAGATTTAGGTGGTGGGAAGTCTCTTTCTGAATTGCTTCCTGGATTATGATGGTGTCCAGTCTTCAGGAAAACGGGGTGTTACAATGTGACAAATGTGGCAACAAATAGCTCATACTTCAGAATAAAATATTCTCCTGATTTTTTTTTTTTATTTTTTTTTTTTGTAAGGCACTGTGTAGTGCCAATATTGCTACTTAACACTAAGGTAAGATTCTGGAAATAGAGTGTTTAGACACAGCTACTGTGGCAAAGACTGAAAAGGTTGATCACTGGAGAATTTCCTAGGATCCTCCTTGTTTGCAGCTCAGTGAACTGATTGAAACCCCAGAGACTTCCTGTTTATTGTGGCTGTACCTCTTTTTTTTCTGACAGATTCTAGCTGAGAAGATTTTTTGTTTTGAGAATCCTACCTGGGTTAATTTGCAGGAGAGATGTGCAGAGTAGCTTTTGTGACATAGCGGGGGTTTTGTCTTCTCAGATGCTGGAAGGTGAACAGGAATATACCTTGTTTGCTAATAAAAATGGACAAAGTGAAATTTTATGCTTGGGGAAGCTGCGCTGCATTTAGAACAGAAATAGGCTGAGGCACTCTAAAGAACTCGTAACATCTGTCTTGTCTGTTCTTTGCTCTCTTTTTTACAGGCCCAAAAAGAAATAGAAGAAAAAGGTGAATGGAAGTTTCCAACAAAGCATAATGAGGAAGGGTATTACTCCTTGACATACAACTTTATAAGAGAAGCAGAAAATCACTGTGTGCTAAATAGTCCTATTCCTATAACATGTCCCATCCGACTCATTCACGGCATGAAGGATGATGATGTCCCTTGGCAGATCTCTATGCAAGTTGCTGATCGTGTTTTGAGCAAAGACGTGGATGTTATTCTCCGCAAAAGTGGCCAACATCGCATGAGTGAGAAGGAGGATACAAAACTTCTTGTGAACACTGTTGATGATTTAATTGACAAGCTGGCAACACTAGCATAAGCTGCAGAGTAGCCTGTGTGCATGAGCTCTACACCTTGAGTAGCAGAAACCCAGTTCTTAACAAGATGATGCCAGGCCTGTGACTGTCACTGTAGGAGCTGAGATGTTTCCTGACCTCTGTTTCAAAGACAGGTATTTTATTAACACTGAATTTGCACAGACAGTCCAAAATGTGTAGGAGTGCTGCTGTTTTGTTCAGAATCTCTCCTTCAGCACTTAAACCTTTTTCACAAGCTTCCTGTACTTTTGTACTGAAACACTGATTCATTTTTGTTACTGTTGGCCTGTACCGTAGAACTTTAAATTTCCATGGCTCTGGTTACCTTTTCCATGCTGTCATTTTGCTGTAATATTCTTACGTCTGAAACCGGGCGCAAGTTACTAAACTGAAGTTACTATTATTAGAAATAGTGAGTAACAATAAAGCATAAGAAACAGAGTTCAGATAAATTATTATATTGTTCTGAAGTACTGTTGAAAAGTGAAAGGCACACCCTGGTGGTGTGCTTGGGGTCCTGCAATAAGAAATAAATGAAGAATGCAAAGCCTCGAAGTGCAGGTGGAACACTCTTACCTGTGCTAATCAGCAGGGTTTTCTGTCCTCTTCTCCAGGCTGTCTTTTTGTAAGAGTTTGTTAGTGGGCCTACTGTTAAGGAAAAAATATATTACCGTGGTATAAACTGAAACTGGATTAATACAGTTACCTTTTTATAGTAACCTCTTTAAAAGTAGGGAGTACACGACCATAGGGCATCACTGCCTCTGTTCTATGACTTGAGAACTGTAGATTATTAGGAATAGTGTCTTCCAGGGTTAGGAATTCGAGGTGCACAATTGCAAGCCGGAAAACCTGTAACTGACACTTGATAGCTGGGTAATTCTTGTAACGTAAATCATTAGAATGTAATGGGAAATTGATTTAATTGTAAATGTAACTATTACCTGTTTTTTGTCCAAAAATTTGGTGCCATTAATACTCCTGAATTAGGTGACAGGCTGAAATTAGTTCAGGCCAGTCTTAACATGAAACATCAATCTGAAGTATATAGTTGTTTCTGGCATAATAGCCTCACTGTTGCTACCTTGAAAGACTAAAGCTCCTGAGGGGAAGGTATGTCTAGAGAGCTTGTATTTTTCAGTGTTAGCATTGTCAGCAAAAGTGCATTGTCAGTAGAAGTTAAGTCATAGAGCTTTGCTGAGGGTAGTGGTTTTTAATTTTAAAAAACCAACCACCCAACAAAAAACAAACTGCTAAAACAGAAAACCAAAATCAACAACAAAACAAAAACACTCTAAATGGCCCATGAGTTCCTGTGAAATACAGTTTAATTTAGGTTTCAATATGGAAAAAAAAACAGGAAGCTGTGATGTAAAAAATTTGAATTCTGTTACAAGAGTAAAAAAAAAAATGGCTGTAGTTTAGATGCTGTGAAGGACCAGACCTTTCCTCACCCAGACTTAATATGCCCTTTAGGTCAGCAGTCATAACTGACTTAAAGATGGCTGCTCCAAGAGGCACTTTACACCCTCTGCTGTCTGCCTGCCTCCTCTGCCATAAAACAGCCATGAGGGCGGTAGCTAGCTGCTAGAGAGGAGCCCTGGCTGGAAGACCGCAGCAATGTTGCAAACAGCGTGCCTGCCTGGTGACAGCAGTGGTGGGAAAAAGTCCCTGGCGGATTGGCTGAGAAGCCCCAGAAACAAGAGACTGGCCGACTGGGAACAAAGCAACAGAAGAGACTGCTTGCTTGCTGCGCGCTTTTTGGATGGACACTGAAGCTGCTGCTACTTGCCTTTTGGGGGTTGACCTGCTCCTTGAGGGTCCCTGCCTGAGGTCCCTGTTCCTGTTTACCTGCTTGCCTGCTGTCCTGGCTCCCAGCTAGTCCCGGCTCATCCCTGCTCCCTGGAGCCCCTGCTCCCTGGAGCCCCCGTTCCCTGCAGTCCCAGCTCGCAGCTCACCCGCAGTCCCTGTTTGCCTGTGGTCCTTGCCTGCCTGCGGTCCTGCCTGCTGCTGACCACCTGTGGGGAGGCTTCTTCCCGCCACCCGTGGGTTCTAAGACCGGGTTGCAGGGGAAGACATCTGCACCTAATATATAAATACCTAGACGATCTCAGGAATAAAGTAAGGGATTGCATTTTGGTATAATTTCTCTCCCTCAGGTGTTCCTGCTTCACTTATCTCCACACAAACCGCGACCCTATATGGGTCAGGCATCGGGCATATCCCTCCTTCCTCTTCCCCTCTTAGATAATAATAGTTAATCTGGGTGTGTAAATGATAAAGTGTATCTATATATAAGTATTAGGGCATATATAAGTGTTTGGTATTTGGTGTTTTAAAGACATTTTAAAGATCCTATGTCTTTTGATTAACCTCTTTGAGCTGCCTGCCCCAAGTTGTTTTATTTTTCACCTCAATAAACAGTGTGCTCATGAATTCTAACTGGGAGTCGGCTGCTGTTATTAGAAGCATTAGTGAGCATTGGACAAGAGTCTCACCCAAGACGACAGTGTGGAAGCTCACTGCTCCTCTGTGAGAGGTGAGTGCTGGGTGCTGACCTCTCGGCAGGTCCCGGTAAGTTAAAATCACTCCAAAAAGGAAACATGATAGGTCACAGATTGGGACAGCCTCATTTTCTTGTTCTGTCGTTCTTTTATTCGTGCATTTGCTCATTTTCTCATTTTTTTATTCATTCACTTGCTCATTTTCTCATTCGGTTTCTTTACTTGTTGATTTGCTCATTTTCCTGTTCTGTCATTCTTTTATTTTTTGCCTCATTTTCTCGTTATATCGTTCTTTTATTCATTCTTTTGCTCATTTACTCGTCATTCTCATATTCATTAGTGTGCTCGTTTTCTTGTTCTGTCATTCTTTTAGTCATTCATTTGCTCATTTTCTCGTTCTGTTGTTCTTTTATTCATTTATTTGCTCTTTTTCTTGTTCTGCCATTCCTTTATTCGTTCATTTGCTTATTTTCTTGTTCTGTCGTTCTTTTATTCGTTCTTTCCCTCATTTTCTTGGTCTGTCATTCTTTTATTCATTCTTTCCCTCATTTTCTCATTCTGTCATTCTTTTATTCGTTCATTTGCTCATTTCCTCATTGTCATTCCTTTATTCATTCTTTCCCTCATTTTCTTGTTCTGTCATTCTTTTATTCGTTCTTTGTCTCATTTTTAGGTTCTGTCATTCTTTTATTTGTTCTTTCCCTCATTTTCTCGTTCTGTTGTTTCTTTATTCGTTCATTTGCTCATTTTATCGTTCTGTCGTTCTTTTTTCCGTCTTTGTCTCATTTTCTCGTTCTGTCCTTTTATTTGTTCTTTCCCTGATTTCTTGTTCTGTCATTCCTTTATTCGTTCCTTTGCTCATTTTCTCATTCTGTCATTTTTTTATTCGTTCTTTCCCTCATTTTCTCATTGTTGTTCCATTATTCATTCTTTCACTCATTTTCTCATTCTGTCATTCTTTTATTCTTTCATTTGCTCATTTTCTCATTCTGTCATTTTTTATTCGTTCATTTGCTCATTTTCTTGTTCTCTTGTTCTTTTATTCGTTCATTTGCTCATTTTCATGTTCTGTCATTCCTTTATTCGTTCTTTCCCTTGTTTTCTCGTTCTGTTGTTCCATTATTCGTTCATTTGCTCATTTTCTCGTTCTGTCATTCTTTTTTTGTCTTTGTCTCGTTTTGTCATTTTGGCATTCTTTTATTCTTTCTTTTGCTGATTTTTAGGTTCTGTCATTCTTTTATTCGTTCTTTCCCTCATTTTCTTGTTCTGTCATTCCTTTTTTCGTTCTTTCCCTCTTTTTCTCGTTCTGTCATTCTTTTATTCATTCATTTGCCTAATTTTCTCATTCTGTCATTCTTTTATTTTTTCATTTGCTCATTTTCTCCTGTCGTTTTTTTCCCCGTCTTTCATTTTCTCATTCTGTCATTCTTTTATTCCTTCATTTGCTCCTTTTCTCATTCCGTCATTCTTTTATTCTTTCTTTGCCTCATTTTCTCGTTCTGTCATTTTTTTATTCATTTTTTTCACTCATTTTCTCATTTTGTCGTTCCTTTATTCGTTCTTTCCCTCATTTTCTCATTCTGTCATTCCTTTATTCGTGGTTTCCCTAATTTTCTCGTTCTGTCGTTCTTTTGTTCATTCATTTGCTCATTTTTGCTTTCTGTCATTCTTTTATTTGTTCTTTGCCTCATTTTCTCTTTCTGTCATTCCTTTATTTGTTCATTTGCTCATTTTCTCATTCCTTTATTCGTTCTTTCCCTCATTTTTTGTTCTGTTGTTCTTTTATTTGTTCATTTGCTCATTTTCTCCTTCTGTCGTTCTTTTATTCGTTCTTTCCCTCATTTTCTCATTCTGTCATTCCTTTATTTGTGCATTTGCTCATTTTCTCATTCTGTCATTCTTGGCCTGTACCATAGAACTTTAAATTCCCATGGTTCTGGATACCTTTTCCACGTTGTCCTTTTGCTGTAACATTCTTATGTCTGAAACCATCTGTGCAAGGTAAAATGCAACTTAAGTGGTTGCTAAAGTTACTGTTACTAGAAATAGTGAATAACATGAAGCATAATGAACAGATTTCACATAAATTAATATATTGTTCTGAAGTACTTGAAAAGTGAAAGGCACACCCTGAGGGTGTGCTTGGGCTACTACAACAAGGAAGAAGTAAAGGAAGAATGCAGGGCCTCAAAGTGCAGCTGGAGCTCTTTTCTCTGTGGTTATCAGTAGGGTTTTCTGTCCTCTTTTCCAGGATGTATTTTTGTAAGAGTTAATCAATGAGCTTACTACTAAGGGAAAAATATATATTCTTGATGTAAACCGAAACTGGATTAATCCAGTGACTTTTTTCATACTAACCTCTTTAAAGTAGGGAGTACAGGACCATAGGGCATCGATGCCTCTGTTCTGTGACTTGAGAACTGTAGATTATTAGAAATAATGTCTTCCAGGGTTAGAAATTTGAAGAACATAATTGCAAGCCTGAAAACATATAGCTGACACTGATGGTTGGATAATTCTTGTAATGTAAATTATTAGAATTTAATAGTAAATTTATTTCATTGCAAATGCTATTATTACCCATTTTTTTGTCCAAAAGTTTGGTGCCATTCATACTCTTGAGAGAGAATTAGGTGAGAAGCTGGAATTAGTTCAGGCCAGTCTTAACATGAAACGTCAACGAAAAGCATATAGTTTCTGGTGTAATGGCCTCACTGTTGCTGCCTTAAAAGACTAAACCTCCTGAGGGTAAGATATTTCTAGAGGGTTTCAGAGTTAGGATTGTCAGCAGGAGTACATTGGCAGTAAAATCAAGTTATATAGAGCTTTGCTGAGAGTAGTGGTTTTTAATTTAAAATAAAAATCAACCACTCAAAAAAAACCCCAACAACTAAAACAGAAAACCAAAATCAACAACAAAACAAAAAAACCCTAAATGGCAGATGAGTTTTTGTGAAGTACTGTTTTATATAAGCTTCAATATAGAGACAAACTGGAAGCTGTGATGTAAAATATTTTAATTCTGGTACAAGAGTAAAACAGATGGCTCTAGTTCAGATGCAGTCCTTCTAAGTCAATTGTACCAATTCCCTAATTCACTTAATCCAGCTCAGAACACTTGTTTGAGGAATTACAGCATTCCATGAAATCTTATTTCCAAGTATTTGTAAAGGGAATAGTTTTTTCTTTCTGTACAAATGTGCAATGTGCTACTTTCTTAAGATTTAAAGCTCTTGAACATGTATTTTAATTCTGAGAAAAAATAATTGATCTTTAATGCATATTGATCACCCACTTCCATTTCTGAAGGTTGAGCTGTGTTCATATTGATGTATTTGTAAACATTTGTCCTCTTTATATGTATTAATGTGACTTGCATCTAATAAAACCTAAAAAATAGATTTTTTTATATTATTTTAAAGAAATAGTGAAATAAAAATTAAGTTAACTTCAAAACTGTCTGCTCTTAGCTTACCTATGACAATTTTTTAATCCACTTTTGTCACATCTTTAGATTGCTTTGTCTTTTAGTGGAAGAAAAAGTTGAAAAAAGTGGACTGCAGTAATTCCAAAGTCATTCATTTTAATTAATACCCAAAGTTACCTGTTGTGATAAATGTGCTTTTTGTTCACATGTATTAAAGTAACTGAAAAGTTTTGAGCTGTCTTTTGAATCGGGAATTATACCTATAAACATGCCATTGAAGTGTAGTACTCCAGAAAGGGAAAAGTCTTTAAATGTCAGCATGAACTGTAGCTATGTGATTCTTTTGAAATAATTATCATAGAATCATAGAACTATTCAGGTTGGAAAAGACTCTTGGGATCACTGAGTCCAACCATCATCCCTACTCTACAAAGTTCTCCCCTAAACCATATCCAACAACACCACAGCCAAGCAACCCTTAAACACATCCAGGGATGGTGACTCAACCACCTCCCTGGGCAGCCTATTCCAGTGTCTAACCACTCTTTCTGTGAAAAAAAAACTTCTCATGTCCAGTCTTTACCTCCCCTGTTGCAGCTTGAAGCCATTCCCTCTTGTTCTATCACTAATTACCTGTGAAAAGAGACCATCACCAACCTCTCTACAATGACCTTTCAGGTAGCTGTAGAGACTGATGAGGTCTCCCCTCAGCCTCCTCTTCCTCAGACTAAACATTCTTCAACTCCTTCTTCATAAGATTGATTCTCTAGGCCCTTCACCAGCTTTGTTGCCCTCCTCTGTACTTGCTCCACCACCTCCATATCTCTCTTGAATTGAGATGCCCAAAACTCCAGGGGTGGCCTCACCAGTGCTGAGTACAGGGGGACAACCACCTCTCTACTTCTGCTGGTCACACTATTTCTAATACAAGCCAGGATGCCATTGGCTTTCTTGGCCACCTGGGCACACTGCTGGCTCATATTCAGCTGCTTGTCAATGAGAACCCCCAGGTCCTTTTCTGCCAGGCACTTTCCAGTCACACTTCCCCAAGCCTGGAGCATTGCCTGGGGTTGTTGTGGCCCAAGTGCAGGACCCACCACTTGGCCTTGTTGAAGCCAGTACCATTAACATTAGCCCAATGATCCAATCTATCCAAGTCTCTCTGTAGAGCCTCCCTATCCTCATGCAGATCAGCACTCCTGCCTAAGTTGGTGTCATCTGCAAACTTACTGATAATACACTCTATGTCCTTATCAAGATCATTAATGAAGATGTTAAACAGAAATGGTCCCAACACTGAGCCCTGAAGAGCACCACTTGTGGCTGGCCCCAGCTGGAATTGACTCCATTGACCACCAACCACTCTTTGGGCCTGACTGTCCAGCCAGTGCTTGATCCAACAGATCGTGTGCTCACCCAGGCCATGAGCAGCCAGTTTTTTTAATGAGAGTTCTATGGGGAACCGTGTCAATTGCTTTTTGAAGGTCCAGATAGACAATATCCACAGCCTTTCCCTTGTCCAATAGTCAGGTCATCAGGTTATAAAAGGAGATCAGGTTGGTCAGGTAGGACCTGCCCTTCATAAACCCATGCTGACTGGGCCTGATCCCCTGGTTGTCCTCTATATGTCTTCTAATGACACTCAAGGTGATCTGCTCCATGACCTTCCCTGGTACCAAGGTCAGACTGACAGGTCTATCGTTTCCCAGATCCTCCTTTCTGCCTTTCTTATAGATGGGTGTTATATTTGCTACCCTCCAGTCCATTGGGACCTTGCCAGTTAGCCAGGACTTCAGGTAAATAATGGAGAGTGGCCTGGCCATCACGTCTGCCAACTCTTTCAGCACCCTTGGATGTAGCCCATCCAGTCCCATAGACCTGTGTGCGTCTAAGTGGTGTAGTAAGTCTCTGACCACTTCCTCTTTAATTGTGATGACCTCATTCTGCATCCCCTCCCTGTCTCCTATCTCATGTGGCTGTATATCCATGGAACAGCTAGTTCCACTGCTAAAGACTGAGGCAAAATAGGTGTTGAGCACCTCAGCCTTTTCCTCATCCTTTGTTTCTAAGATTCCCTCTGCATCCAATAAAGGATGGAGATTTTTCCTAATCCTCCTCTTGCTGTTAATGAACTTACAGAAACATTTTTTATTATCCCTAACAGCTGTAGCTAGTTTGAGCTCTAGCTGTGCTTTGGCTCTCCTAATTTTCACCCTGCATAGGTTCATTTCATCTTTATAGACTTCATGAGTGACCTGTCCCCTCTTTCAAAGGTCATGGACTCTCTTTTTGTTCCTATTTGTTCCAGCCAAAGGTCCCTATTTAGCCAGGCTGGTCTCCTACCCCAATTACTGTTTTTTTCGGCACATGAGGACAGCCTGCTCCTGTGCCTTTAGAACTTCTTTCTTGAAGTATGTCCAGCCTTCCTGGACTCCTTTATCCTTCAAGGCAACCTCCTAAGGGACTTTGTCAATCAGTCTTCTAAGCAGGTCAAAGTTTGCCCTCCGAAAGTCTAAGGTGGCAGTTTTACTAACCCCTCTCCTTGTTTCTCTAAGGATCAAAAACTCAATCATCTCATGATCACTGTGCCCTAGATGGCCTCCAACTTTTACTTCCCCCACAAGATCTTCCCTGTTCACAAGAAGCCGGTCCAGGAGGGTACCTTCCCTGGTCGGCTCACTTATCAGCTGTGAGGAAGTTATCTTCCACACATTCCAGGAACCTCTTGGATTGTTCCCTCTCTGCTGTGTTGTATTCCCAGCAGATGTCTGGGAGGTTAAAGTCCCCCACAAGAACAATGGCAAGTGACCGGGAGATTTCTCCCAGCTGCTTATAGAAAGCTTCATCCACCTCTCTGCTTTGTCTGGGAGGTCTATAGCAGACTCCCACAGCAATATCAGCTTTATTGGCCCTTACCCTGATCCAAACACTCTCAGCCACATCATGACTATACTTGATTTCCAAGCTCTCATAGCATTCTCTAACATACAGGGCCACTCCGCCCCCTCTCCTTCCCTTTCTATCCTTCCTGAGGAGCTTGTAGCCATCAATTTTGTCACTCCAGTTGTGTGATGCATCTCATCACGATTCTGTGATAGCCACTATGTCATAGTTTTCCTAGTGTATCATGGCTTCAAGCTCCCCCTGTTTTTTTGCTCATACTGTGTGCATTGGTACAGATGCACTTCAGATGAGTTAACGATTCCAACACCTTTTTTCCACTGTGGGCTCCATTTCCTACCAGACCCTTCTCAGGTGCTTCCATGACTTCTAAATATCTATCCTTTCTCTCAAATGAAACAACAAAGTGAGAATCCTCCCTAGTCCACCATCCTTCAAGCCCTGGCATGTTTCTCTTGGGCTTGTCCCTAACAAGCCCAGTTATCTCCCCTTCCCCCTTCATATCTAGTTTAAAGCCCTGCCAATGAGCCCTGCTAACTCCTGCCCCAAAAGCCTTTTCCCCCTCTGGGACAGGTGCATCCCACCTGCCACCAGCAGGCCAGGTGTCTCGTATAGCAGCCAGTGATCAAAAAACCCAAAGCCCTGCCTATGGCATGAGTCGCGTAGTTATGTTGTATTCACTCAAAGCTTCACCTTAACTTACATGAAAATAATTAGTATTGCAGTTGTGTGAGTAGTTTTCAGGTAGTGTTTGAGGTAGTGATTTTTGTGGGGTTTTATTCTGCTGTATAACGTTGGGTGGGAGAAAGCAGCATAACAGGGTTGACACAATTGTTGAGGATGCAAAACTGCAGCATTGGTTGCTCAAACCACTACAAGACTGAAACTTAATCCTAGGGAGGGTTGTTGTTTGGGTTTTTTTGCATGCTGCTCGTTTTGCAATTCTGTTTTCCTTCTCTGCTTGCTAAATGGAGTTTAGTAGTAGAATTTCCATGGCAGCTACACCCAAAATTTGCTACAAACAACATAAAGGCAGAGTTGATACTGTCTGCCTAAAGACAGTATTCCACACAGTGTTTTCAGATTCAGTGACTGGTAGTGCCCTTCTCTCTGCGTTCACTTACCATTTTCTAAATTCAGTCTGTATTCCTTAAATATGAAGAGGTGGCTCTGAGGCCGACCTTATGCAGGCAGACCTTTTCCTCTAAATTTGCCACAGTAGTTCCACTGGTATTTCTCTTTACAGGCATGACATTTTCCTTTTGTCCATGCTGGAAATTACAAACATTTTGATTACCATCAACTTGTCATGTTCAAAGCCTGAAAGAAGGGATGATAACCAGGGAGATTTATATTCTATCCATGACTAGATCTTGACCTGTCAGGGAGTACTGACAATCTTGATATGTAATATTCACGTATTGTGGTGTCATTGTGATTCTCTACTATGTTTTGCCACCTAAGTTAATGCCTGTGACATCTCTTTTGTGTTTGCCAGTACATGCCTAGTTAGTAAATTTGTTTTAATTATTAATCATGTTTTAAAAACAAGTATTTCTTTCCTGTGTTGAAATACTGTATTAAACTAGGGTGTTACGCATTTGGAAAGCTCTGCATGGTGCAGATTTTTTAAATCCTTTGTAATTAATTCTTTTATTCTATTTTTTTCTTTTTTTTTACGAACTTATAATTTGCTGCCAAATACAAAGTATGTTTTGTGAATATATAGCATACATTTCCTCAAAAAGCACAAAATGATCAGTGTCATAATTTCAAATTTACCAACTCCATCTTGTGCTGCCTGAGGATATGTTTTTTTCTGAGTACTTTAATCTGCACTTAATTGCTTTCAGTAGCACTCTTAGCTTAAGTTCTTATCGTTCACATTGTCTTTCATTTATGGCAGTTTTGAAAAGAACTTCTTGGCTTGTCTGTCACTGAGTGTAGTATGGACATGTTGTGGCTGACACTGCTGTTACAGCACAAGGAAGCTTTGGACACTAACCAAGCAACTCAGATGCTTGTGTTGTTGATTTTGATCAAATTATACTAGTTAAATACGCATGTCAAGGTATTTGTCTTCTATGTAATCCTTAAACTACATAGCATTAAGTACTGCTGAGGAGCTAGTTACAGTCATTCAAGTCATTCACTCTGCTCTAGGTCATCCTGCTCTAGCAGGGGGTTGGACTAGGTGACCTCCAGAGGTCCTTCCAACCCCTAACATTCTGTGATTCTCTGAAGTTTCATGAGTACATAAAAAGCTTTCATAGCTAGGCAGGAAGCTTGATTAGCATATAGTACAAAAAAAGCAGATCGTAATTCTCATTAAAAAGAAACAAATGCATTACCACCTGACCTCAGCTGTCCCTAGTCCTTACCAACATTTTAGTTTCAGATCTGTTGCAAAACAGTCCTTTAGACTTAACTTTTGAAACAAGCTATTCTGCCTTCTAAAAAGTAAGACAATTATGAGGCATACTTTCCTGTGTTTGAGATTAAACTCTGCAATAGACCAGTATGTGTTGAAAGAGTCTCTAAAGCTTATTCAACTTGTTTCTTAATAAGTAAGTGCTCTTATTCTATGTATATTGAGTTGTACTACTGCAGTTTTACATACATGCAATTTTATCTTGTCAAGTATTCTATTAGTTCTGTCTCTCCTCGTGTTTGGTGTTGTATTACTTCAGATGGTTTCGGGGATTATTTTTAGTTAAATGGTATTGTTTAGTGTAGTTTCAGTTGAGCTAACTTATTTTCTCCTGCATCAACCGTAAATGCAAATAAAGCAGTATTCACAAAAAAGCCTAGATGGATAGGCCTTACCAGAACGGCCTCCTACTGTTTCCTTTTTATGTTAATTTTGATTACATGCTCTCTTGGACATGCTGCTATTCAATGGGGATAAGAGATTTATGGTAACATACTTTTCATATCAAATTAAAATGTGCTAAGAGAGAAACTTTCAACCAGCTATGTGTTGGCAGCTGCTCACATGTTTTCAATGCTCTAGTTGCACTGCAATACAGAGTTACAATATTTTCTAAACCACTGCCTCAGTCCGAGTTAGTACATTAGGTCTGTGCTTGTAATTTCTCATTGGCCCCTGCCCCCTCACCTGAGGGAGAACAACCAATGAACAATTAGGAGGAAAAATTGTGTCCTGGTGAATAATAAGATTTAACCTTTCTTGGTTTTTTTTAAGTTACTCTGTTGTGCTGTAATAGAGAGGCCTACCTTACCTTTCAGATTTTTGTTAAGTGCTAAAAAAACTATGTTAAAGGCTTCCCTGGAAATAGAAGAGGGTTCTGTGTTTCTGTCTCTAAGATCAGCAATCTCTGCTTTGAGCTGATGTACAGTCAGATGTGTGAGAATGTAGAATTTCACTAAAGCCTGGTGAAAATTCAATAGTTGTGTAAGGAATGCACACAGAAATACCAAATATCCGTGTACACTCTTTCTTACTCTTCCACCCTTCTTCTCAAGCCCAGCAGGGATGGGAAAGGCAGAGGGAATTCAGCTCTTCTGTTTAGTAGCAGGCAGCTTGCCATATATAGTTTTAATGTCACTGTACATGGTGCATGTTTCTTTTCTCCTGGCAGGTGTTTTCTAAGGGAAGAGATTATTGTAATGGTTGGGAAGAAGAGACAGAGATGAAGGACATAATACATTGCTCACAGATTTACTGCTGTCACAGATGGGATAGATGGCAGACGTATATGCACAGATCAAGATTTACTGCGTATAATGTTGGGGTCTTAACTCCTTAAAGTAGAAGGCCCAACTACAGTAAAAGCGCAGGGAAATTGGGAGATGGGAACAGAAGCTGAAGTTTGAATGCAAAGGGTATCTTAACAGTGCATTTTACTACTTATACGTAGACCAAACAACAAAAGTTAACCATTAAAATGCTAGCAACTTACTTATTATCAATTCTATAGTAGACCTAGAACATTAATTATCAATCTTCAAGGATTCTACAATATTAAACTTAATTATGAAGACTACTTAATGTTAAGTTTACTAATAAAAACAGTAAAAGAGTTAATATCTCTCACCCTTGCCTGGCTGCGAGTGGGTGTTCCTGGGTGGATCGTAATTCTCAATAATTAGTCTCTCTGACAGGCGTTCCTGCTAGAGGAAAGAAGGTCCAGCAACCTTCTGGGAAAGTGTACATGAAGTACCTCGGATCAAAGATGGGACCAGACTTTTACAGAATAAAGTGGATTGACTGCTGTTGTTTAACCATTAGCCATACCTCCAACATCTCTCATCGGAGAATAAGAGGAAAATAATAGAAAAAACATGAAGGCCTTGTTCTCACCAAGAAGACTTCTTTGTTTATCTGTTTGTTCTTACTTTATCTCCATTTTGGGACTAGTTGTGGCTGGGCTGGGCTCCGTGTTCTTCAACACCGGAGAGCAATTGGTGTTATGAACATCAACCTGGCTTGTTTGTACCTTTCAAAGTTGTTAACAGCTCTGAGCTTGGTAGGCCTTTTCCCTTCTCATGGTAATCTTTCGCTTCAGGCCTGGGCTTGCAAAACTGAGAGACAAAAGCAGTTGAATCATAGAGGAAAACTGAGGCAGACATATTGAGAGATGGAGCATTCTGCTAGAGCTGTTCATAGGTCAGTTTTTATAGTTCAGATTTATTTTGTGACTGTATAACCTCATCTCTCTTCAAGGTGCATTTGCCTGGAGCAGAAGAATGTTAGTTACAACCTTGTCAATATTAAGCATAAATCTAAATTACAGGACCTATTGCAATCTAGTTGCAGGCTTGACCTTGTATTTCTTTGTCAGGTCCTGAATATGTATGTTATATGTTCCAATGCTTCTGTTCTATTAGAGAGAAATGGGCATTCTCCATATGACACAGTAATTGTAGCTTTTCATCTGCTCACCAGTGAGGAACAGATACATTCCCAGCCTCCTAGAGTGTCTTGATTTATGTTTGTCAAGGAGCTTTGGTTAACTCTGCTTTTATATTTGTAATTAAAAGGAAATGACAGCTGTTAAAACTTCCAGTCACTTGGTTCTGAAGCCGAAATACAAATTAAAAATGCTTTTAGGGTAGCACGTGAATGGATGTGTTCTTTTTGGGACTTCTGACCTGCACCATGTTGCTTTCTTGCCTCCCACGTAGCAATATGAGAAGGTCACTACTGCCTGTCATAGTGGAAGCATATGCTCCTATCTGTGGCAAAGGTATGCTGAACAGTAGCACACTTAAGTTTGAAGTGGTGTAAATGGCATGCCCAGCCTTTGGTTCTGGAAAAGCAATCCTGAAGGATGTGGGCTGCCCGGGATCAGGTCTGGGCCTACAAGAATCCTCTACTTTGCTTCTGCATTGAATATGGTTGGCTGACAGAAAGTGTGCCAGAGCATGCTAGTCCTCAGGACAGTAATCCTTGAAAAAGTCCCTGACAGCAAAGATAAATCCCTAACGATGTGAAGTATTTGTTTAGTTAGGGAATTTAATCTTGTTTGTTTGCTCGTAAATCTCGCTGTTTTGACCTATGTTTCAGTGAAATAACACTGTTACTTCTTTTCTCTTCTTCTGGTAAATGCGTGTTGCAATGTGTAATTCTTGAACCAAGGTATTTCTCAGAGGTACTGTTTTTCCTAGGGGACAGATAAAAAATTGATACAATGAAATGCATTGATTTCCTTTCAAGGAGTCTGTTAATCCAGCACGAGACTTAAAAAATCTGGAGGATTAACATACAGAGTTTACCTCCAAGGTAATTCTGATTATTGGGGATGTTGGCAATTATATCCACATGACTTGGCTTCTAATGGTAAGTGATAGCTGTTTCTGAGAAGTTGTCTGGAAGGTAGTCAATGACTTAGAAATGCCAGAAATGCCTCTGCTCATGGCAGACTTAGGAGGTGCTTTGTTCTGGAGACCGGAGTGTCAGTGCATTCAGTTGTATCCCACAAACAGAAAGATTCTTCCTTCCTGAATTACTTGACTTTGAATCCCAAATTGGAGGTGTTTAGACCTTGTACTTGCTTGGGACTTAACAGCTTTAGACCTGGCAGCTAAACCCTTTTGCAGGTCAAAAAGAGGATAATTGCTTAAGTTAGCACTTTATGTCTTTAAAGATCACTAAAGTTTAGATTTCAAATTAATGAGGAAGTTATAATTTTTTAAATTATATTTTTCAGCCACCTGGTTTGCACAGTTAAAAAGATGGCAGTGTTCCAATAGCTTTCTTGTGTAGAACACCTCCAGGTATCTTATGACAGAGCAGGACTATTACTCAGCCAGGGGTCTGCAGAGCACTTACCTGGCCTTGCAGCTCCCTGAAAAAGGCCGTGAACTTGCACTGACTTTGTACTGAACCTTAGCATCCTCTCTGCTGATCTAGAAAATAGGATATCACAGTAGATGTGTATATGCAAGGAACATCTTTCAACAGCTCTTCAGAAGTTTCCTTGTGAAGGGAGGTAGATTAAACTGTTCTACAGCTTTGGAAAATTTGGAAGAAGTTTGCTTGTTTGTTTTTCTTTAAACTTAGTCATGGAAGGTCTGTTATTGCACAGTGGTAGACCTGGAAAACAGAGCCTGGACTTCCTTGTTATCTAATTGCTGGCTAGCTTTGTCTGATGGGAATTGACCCAGCATACTTTGAGAGACAGTGTTTTGGGATAGGTCTTTCTAAGAAATGAATTGCCAAACAGTGAATGTAGCAAAGGTTGAAGGTTGTCCTTAACAGGGTAAATTTTACTTACTTTGTGTTTTACTTACCCTGGTAATTTTACTACCTCTGTGTTCCAGCTGGAAGATTAAAAAAGCTATAGAGTTACCCTGCATCTAAACGAGGGTAGTGAGTTAATTAATGTTGGTTTTGTTGTTGGCAGTGGCATTTGTTTATAGATTTACAAAGATTGTTAAATTTATAGGGTAATACTGTGATTATCCAAAAGCATAAGATGAGCCATCACTCTTACAGGCGTGAAATCATACTTCAAGTATTCAAGCTTCATCTCAGTTTTTAGTCACAAGATCCAGTCTTGTGTTACCAAGAAAAACAAGAGGACAAAGTTCATTAGAAGCAGTAGGTGAAGACTTTTAATGGTAGTACCTTTGCTGCTGAAAACCTGCCCCTTTCTTCCACATGTCTTTCCAGCCATCAGGTCTTAATATGCCCATGTTCAACAAAAGAAACTCCATTTCCTTCTGTTCTTCTTTGCTTTGTAGCCACATATGCTTGCCATTTCTTAACTTCTGGTTTTGGTGAGCTAAACAGATAATCCTTCTGAAGTTACTACTCTAAAGACTCTAAGTTTAAACCCCTCGGTTACTTGAAAGTCTATTTTAATTTATTTCATTTTCACCACTTTTTCTGGAGAATGGTTATCAGAACTGGATTTGATATTTCTGTTGCTGTTGCACCTCCTACATTTTATGCAGCCAAGTTCTTCAGTCACAGTGTCTTACCCAGCACCTGTGCCCACCTGCTTGTCTTCCAGCAACCTCTGCATTTTTGGTTAACATCTACTTTTACATAGGACAGAGACGCTAAGTTTTGAAAAGCACTTTTCTGATGTTGGCTAGACTTCTACTGCAATGAGACACATTTTTGCCTGCTTCCAGGTAGACTACTTTCAAGGAGTTTTCATTATCTTTGTTGTTTACTCATCACACTTGCATGAGCTGAGATCTTCTTAGGAGTTTGGGCTTTTTTGTGACTTCTCATACCATGCTAAATAGTTCAGGCTTGGAAACACATTTTTGAACAAAATGAATAAAAATGTACACAATTATTTTTATGTTACATAAAATGTTAATGTTACAGTCATACTACAGGACCTACTAGTTAGCCAGCTTTAGTGTCTTTCATGTATCATATTGTTTCAGAATCAGTTTAGTTTCCTACTTAAGGCATCATACGGTAGCCAATTCTAATGTATTACAGAGCTTTTAGTAAATTGCATCAACACTATCACTTTAAAATAAATTCATTCTGTTGTTCTTCCCAGGATTGATGGCACAGAAGCAGGCTTATGATTTGATTACTTGTACTTTGGAAATACTTGGGGGAGGGGACTGGCATTTTTCCAATCTCTGCAGCTTTCCTCATTTTCAAAGCCTTATTAAAAATGTATATTGATGGATGAAAAGCTTGCTTTTCAGCTTTCCTAGTATGGAACTGTCCCTTGAGAACAGGTCATATAACGAACATCTGCAAAGAGGGAGACCTCTCCTCTGCAGCTTAGAAGAGTTAAATTACCCCTAAGTTAGAAAATGGGATCAGAGGCTGATGCTAAGGTAGATGGCATTCATGAAATCACACTACCAGTGAGCACTGAACATTCTGGTGTGACCAGAAACAGCGAAGCAACCCAGATAGCTTCCTTCTGAAGAGAAGAGCGCAAACAGATTTGAAAGTGCAAAATGAAGTGTCTTATTCTTTGTGGAACTGGGCGAAGAGTGTAAAGCCTGGCCCTTAACAGTTGCTTGAATGGAAAGGATGTCAAACTAGTGTACTGCCTTTTACTATTGCAGCTGCAGTTTATTCCTTCTCTCATCTCCAGCCTGGGTTTGCAGTCTTGGTTCCTGTGCATTTGCTGTGTCTTCAGCAGCATGTTCGCTGGGATGGAAAGTTCTCAAGTGGTGGCCCTGTCACATAGTGTACTCTGAGTTATGTAATCAGATACTTCATGGGGTTTTAAAACTACCAGTGCAGAGAAGAGAAAGCAATAAATGAAATGTCTGTGGAGGACAACAATGAATTAGGTCATCTGTTAAATTTTTCATTTCTTGAGTCTGCTCAAGCCCAGCAAACATCCCAAGCAGTATAAATCTGAGAATTCATTGTCTTAAAATGAGTAAGTAATGGATGAAGAGACCATTATGAGACAGATATACAAAGAGCTGTATTACTTTCCCCCTCTTTTATTCTTTTTAAATGCAGTAGGACTTTTGCTGGCAAAGCTGATTGTGAATCCACCTCAGGTTTATTAACCTCCTTTCATATCCAGCTGAACACTAATTCATAGCAGGGTGGATAACACAGCATGGATGAAAGACATTTGATGAAGTCTGGTGAAACTCAGAGAGGAGCAAAATTACTCTATTTAATAAAAGATAGGGCTGCACAAATCAGACAAGAAGAAAAGTCTCTTGTCTTAGCTTTCCTTCTCTCTCCTCCCACCACTGCAGTGGTATAATCAAAATTTAAACTACCTTATATGGGTGTATCTCCCTTGCTACCACTGAAGGTATGCTGACTCATACCAGTAGAAAATGCAATCATTGTGCCTTGTGCCAAACCTACAGTAGGTTTGCTTTGCTAGTTTTTGGTGAATTCCCCTTTTTTTTAGTGGTTCAAGTTGTTTTCTCAGGGTGCTATTGCACTATTTGGTAGCCTAACATATAATAATGATACAGCGGTAATAATATTCTACTACCTGCCTTCTCTTCCTTGAGTTTTCACTGGATTGTCCCCTTGTTGAAACTTCTTATCAGCGTCAAAACAGGGAAGAGGAGAAATTCTTTTTCACACTCTAAGCCTGTTAGTATTGTGATGCAGAACAGGGAGAAGACGATTTTGCTTCTGTTTTGTTATTAAAAATAAATGTGATATGTCGTAATTTCTGTTAACTTTGTTTAACAGAGTGAAGTCCCTCTATTTGTATTTCTAATTATCTGGTACTAGGATATTTGTGCAGTTTGGGTTGAGGCAGACTAGGTGGAGTAAAACCGATCCTGCAGGATGAACAGCGCAAGGCTGAGGAAACATGCATGAAAACAGACTGCAGATGGGCAAGATAAACAGGATCCCCGGGCTGTGACTGAGTAGGCAGGCCTCTTTAATGGCTCTTAGCAACGCCCCTGCTTTGACCCTCCTCATATGTGAGGAAAATCAAGTCAATACACTGCTCTTCAAACCAGGATGCTGCAGCAGCAGCAGGGCATTGTGGCAGCTTTCATCTCATAAATTCATCAACGCTTTTCAGTTTGCTGATCTCTGGATATCTATCCCTGCATCTCTGCTGAGGAAGACCCTAACTGCAGCTTTAATCGGATTGTTTGAGGTCCCATGTACAACCTTCTTCTTATTGGCAAGTATTAGGTAGGCAATTTTTAAATGCTTTTGGATTTGCAAGCAGCTTTAACATTGATCTGAGACCTCTATTGTATTCTCTGTAAACATAGCAGAAGCCTCTCTTTAAAACCTACTCTGTTTTAAATCTTGCTTTTCGTTTGTTTTTGTGGTTGGGCACAGGGGATATCTATTTTTCCTTCTTTTTAAAAGAGGTTGTAGCTGATTTGTGCTTTTTGGAAATGGATATTCCCTTGCTGATCCCTCCCCTGCTCTGCAGAAGAGCTATAACCGGTGCCATACAGTTACTTTCAGTGCTGATGAACATCTGTTCAACTGTCAAACACATGGGGCAGGCTGCTCACTCTTTTATTCTTTAATTTTCTGGTCTGTACTTAAAAGCTGCAGATCAGGACCCTACCCACTAAGTAAGTCGTGCTTTGGTTCCAGAGATGGCTAACAGAGGACCAAGCTATGGCTTAAGCCGAGAAGTTCAGGAAAAGATTGAACAGAAATATGACCCGGAATTAGAGTCTAGGCTGGTGAACTGGATTATTGTACAGTGTGGAGAACAGATAGAGCACCCTCCTCCTGGAAGGCAACATTTTCAGACGTGGTTGATGGACGGAACGGTAAGTGTTATGTTCAGGTATATACTTGTATGAGTTTATATGCACAGTGTCCTTATTTTCTGTCTTCATCTAGCTAAATTGATAAAATCTCATGGCCAGTGTATAAATATCTATTTTAACATCTGTTGTTTTTTTTTTCTTTTTGACCAGAAATCTTAATGTCAGAAGATAGTATTCTGCTAGGGCACTGGAATTAGCACAGTACTTATAATTCTTATGAGTCATGTATGTTATACATGAGTATGACTCATTCCTTCAGCATCTTTTCTCATACAGTTAAATGAGATTGCTTTAAAATAGGATGTATACTTTTCTCAATATAAAATCATGAGTGTTGACAGGGAAAGATTAAGAGATATAGAAAATCCGTCCTATAGAAGGACTGGGTTATGTCATAACAGTTTTCTTCTTGGGAATGATTCTGTAGCTAAAATGTATTCCAATGAACAACAAGCAGATGTTGCTGTTTGCAGTGGGCTGTAAGAATGTGCTAATTGCTGAATCTCTGCCAAAGTGACTTTAACAATATTTAAATTGACATTGCTTTTTTTTTTTTTTAGCTCGGGCATGTGGTTTCTTCTGTGTCAGTTGTTATATAACCTTTACCAGTGATTGCTTTGTTGTTTCTAGCAGATTAAGGTTAATATTGTCAGGCTATTGCCATCAGTTAATGAAAGTTTTAGTGCATTTCTAATATCCTTTGTTTATTATAAATTCAGTTGTTTGTTTTTAATGGAAGAAATCATGTCCCTGACAGAAACTGGCTGGGTCAAAAGCATTTTGCAGCATCATTTCATGTGCAGAAATTGCCTTCTATTTTGGTGACTACTTTCTAATTTTGTTTCTGTATTTATCTCTCAGCTGTTATGCAAGTTAATAAACAGTTTACATCCTAAGGGAAATGAGCCCATTGCAAAGATCTCTGAATCAAAAATGGCTTTCAAGCAGATGGAGCAAATTTCTCAGTTCTTAAAAGCTGCTGAAATCTACGGAGTAAGAACAACAGATATTTTCCAGACAGTGGATTTATGGGAAGGTAAAAATAATAAACTGGAAGCCAGTTTGCTGTCTCCATTTTACTTTGCTTTGATGTGTTGTAATGATGCATTTTTGTCTAAGGCACAATCTCTAATGTAATTATCTCTTATTTCTGTTTGCCTTACCTCATTACTATGTTCTTCCGGTGCTGCATTATCTCCTCTGAGGGACTTATATTGCCCTGAGGACATAACGGAACCTTTCCAAACTTGTGTTATCCAAAAGCCCATCATTCTGATAGAAATCCACAGACCTAATTAAACAAATGTTCTCTATGCTAATTATTTCCTAGTAAATAGCTTCTAAAAGAAAATATGGAAAACCCCTTTTTTTCTGCTAACAAGATTTTATTGCAGTTTTCAAATTATGAGCAAAGCTTAAATTAGAGCCATAAAATGTGTTCCCAGAAGCATATATGCCTCTGTGGAATTTATGAAGGCTCATTTATGACTAGCAAGAAGCAAAACTCACTGCTAACACCATGTTAGCTGAGCATGTCCCTCTGAGGATACAGCCTTTTTAGAGAGGTCACTATGGCAACAGCAAAAAAATTCAAAGTGCCCCTGTTGTTTTGCAGTAACCCAGGTGAAGGTTATCTCCATCCCATGCTCGAAGTGGAAACTACATGTTCTAGTTCCTGAGGAGCTAAGTCATTTGTGCATTCGTATGGCTGGTTTTGCCCATTTCTTTGGTGATGCATCTCTTCCTGGTGCTCTAACCAAATACACTGTATATCCTGCATCTCTCTGGACAAGGTGATGCAAAATGCATTGTGTGAAGGCTCAAAGCAAGGACAGCTGCAGGGCAGTGAAAGGGTGAAAAATCTGCCAATGAGAATGAAACAGTGGAGAGAGGAAAACAATCCATTGATTTTTTGTGTAGGAGCATATATGGAGTGAAAAAAAGTGGGGTCTCTTTTCACAGGCTGATGGGATAAGCGGAAGGTCTCCTCTGAAGGACAATTTGAGGAATGAAAGACTAGGAAGCTCTTTGTGACTGGGTTAGAAGGGGAGGATATTCTGACATTTGGAGTTTCTGAGATCTGTAATGTTCTCAGAGTGCCAGATTTGCTTGAGAAATCCTACCTTTGGGCACAAGGGCAGGATTGTTCCTTCCAGTTCAGTCTTTAGTATTTAATCCAATCTACCTTAAATGCCTTCAATTAAGGGATTTTCACTTCCCTCGAGTAAAACTGTCTGTCCCCCCCTCCCTCAGCCTAGCAGGCTGCCGAAAGAGAAGCTCCATCTATCTTGTAAAGGATGACAATAGCTCATTTTGAATGCTGTTCTTTGCAGTCTTTTGCATCTCGTAATGGTTCCACACCACGCAACTGGAAGTACAGTACATTGATCTTTACCATGAAAAGGACTTGCTTCAAAGACAAAAAGCTCCTAATGATGGTGGCTCTCCCCTCATTTCTCTTCCTTTCACTCATCACCTTTTCTCAACAGATGTAAGGAAAAAAGCTACTAACTTCCAGAGGACAGAAAGTCAAAACACAGCTCACAACCTAGGAGGGAGACATGCAAGACTTTTTTCCACTGTTATTTGAGGACTTCCCAAAACTAATCTGTCTCTCCTCATTTTCTCACTCCCTTTTAGTCTCTCCTGCAGCTCATTTCAGTGCTGAGCTGAAACAGTATGTCTTTCCAGTAGTGAGTCACTGCAAGCTTTTTGTGTCTAACCTTAAATCTGACCTCTAGCATCTGTGCTGCTCCAAGGCAGAATTGTCTGAACCTGGATACATTAGCTGGACAGAAAGGACAGCCTCTTTTTCAATATTTCATAATCACATGTCACGGTTTGACTCAGGATTGACAACAATGCTTTCAATTCCCTGCGCAACCATAGGGAAGGGGTAGGGAAGGAGAGAGAGAATGGGAGAGAGACTCTCTGGATTGAAAACTAAACGACACAGCTTTAATTAAACACTAATGAAAGAAGAAAAAAAAAAAAAAAAAAAGAAAAGTGGCTTCATCCTGGCTCAAAACAGGACATCACAGCACTCCTATACTTCATGCCACAGCCTCTTTAGAAAGTGAGGTGTCCGTGTATGTTTATAGGGGAAAAATATATGTGTGACTAAAACCCAGCTTTTCTCTGACACTAATTGTTTTCCGAGAGCTATTGCTTTGAAATTCTTACTAGTGATTAGTGAAAATGTTTTAGGACACAATCTGCTGCTGGCAGTTTCAAATTCACTCGGTCCATCTGGTACATTTAACTTCTTCTCTGCAACTTCTTGGTCCAGTAGAAGTATTACTCTCTTGGTACTTTCTTACACAAAGTTTTTGTGTGGAGCAGCTTTCCCTAATCCATGCTTAAGATATTACGTGCACTGTTTTTTACAGATACCTTCCTGGTATACTTCCTGGCAGGCAAGGGATAGCTGTACTTCTTCAGCCTTTACAAAAAAAAACATTTCAGGAATACCATGTAGAGCAGTTCTCCATTTTTGGGTTTGAACCTTGCCCTTTCTGGACCTGCAGAAGAAGGCCTTCCAGCCAGGTTTCCCCCAGAGAGAAAAGCTTACCATAAGAAATTACCAGAAGCCCCTTCCTCCTTGTACAGGCAGTGCCAAGATCCTCTACAAGGCTATGCAATTCAAAGCATGCTGCACAGGACACAGAAGATGCAAAAGAACTGCTATCAGCGTTGAGACCCTGCAGCATGATTCAGGGAAGCTGAGGCTGGGGGCTGGGCAGGCAGCCCATGTGCCTGTCAATGAGCAAGTGCTGGAGTTGTGGGAAAGCACTGACCGCAATTTTCTGCAATGCCAGAGTCAAGCCTGGCTTCAGAGAAATTAATGTTATTCCTTCTGGCAGGTGGCTGCAGTGTCAGGCCACTTTTTTTATACAGTGGTTGTGTAAAATTTTTCACAGCCATTTTTCTGCTAACCACTGAATACCTTGTATCCTTTGCTGGAAGAGAGCAATTGTCACAAGACCATGAGGATCTGGAGTTTTCCCTCACCTGCAGCACCCCTCGTATGCAGCAAGGAGGCCCTGCAAAGCAGGGCTGTGGCTGTGGCTTTGTTTTGTCAAACGGCACTTGGCTCCCACTCGGTCTGTTTTTCCCCTGCAGCATCTCCTACTCTCCACTGACAAATAAAGCAGAGCTGAGGGCAGAGCGTGGGGGGGCTGCCAGATGGCTCTGTGAGGCCCATCGTCATATTTGCTACCCTCTTTTGTTTTGTTTTGTTGGTTTGTTTTTTTTCTGCACTTGCCGCTGTTATTCAGCTCATTCACTTTTAAATCCTTCATCACAACCCTCTTCATCCCAGTCAGTCACTGCACCCCTTTTTATATGGGAGGCAGCCCAAGGACGTTGTACATGGCATCTGTTACAGCATATGGTGCATCTGCTGCTTCGGGGAGCCCTGAGTGTTTCTGCCTTGCGCTCTTCCGTGTGACCTGTGTACGCACGCATGGGGGATGTCAGCTCGTCAGCTGCCCTCTAAAGCAAGGACCCTGTCTGATGCAGTTTGTGTTAACAAATACAGTAAAATGAGGATTCTGGATGGCTGACAATTTATTTTCTGAGCAAACAGTCCCCTGCAGATAGGAGTGCTATAAATTTTAATAGGCTGCGTAACAGCCACAGTTGGAAGCGGCTAGATGTTTTCAGCTTTAGGATGTCTTCCTCACCTCAGCCAGGATGTTACGCATTTAGGTTTGTATGAACCAAAGCCCTGAGCTGCATCTGTTTATAATCAGGGTGATACATAACATAAACACAGAATGTGAAACTCTCCCTTCCTTCTACGTGCCAGCTGGTCTACAGTGATTTTCATTAATATTCGTCCACCAGGGCTATTTCTGAAATCTGTTATCAACATGTCTCTAGCATCTCATGTTTCTATGAATTACTTATTATCTCAAGTGAAGAACTTGCAGTCAAAATCAGATTTGTTAACTAGATAAATTATTTTAGGAAAGAGGAAGAACTGGAACAGCAAGAAGGGAGAGGAGTCACTATTAGAAGGATTTCAGAAGAAGGGAGAGGCAAAAGGCAGAATTCCAACAACTTACCACCTCACATAATTGGAAATATGTGCTGTATCTCATTTTTGCTAGAAAGTTTTCCAAAAGTTAACATGTCTGGATTGGGTAATAAGCTAGGGTCTGTCTGACTCTGATGTCTTAATGTTCCCTGCCCTTTTTACATCAAGGGTCAAAGTCCAGGGGAAGACCCAAGAAAAAAGATAAATCTTAATATATATATATATAAAAATCTGTCTGTCCATTGTTTGAGGTTTTTGTTTGTTGTGGTGTTTTTTGCTGTTTGTTTGGTTTTGTTGGTTTTTTTGTTTTGTTTTGTTTTGGTTTTGGTTTGTTTGTTTGTTTCTGTTGTGTTGTTTTGTGATTTTGGTTTTTTGGGGGGTTTTTTTGTTTGCTTTTTTGGTTGTTGTTTTGTTTTGTTTTGTTATTTTATTTTTTTACTTCACTGGAGGAATCAGCAAAAGTTGTTGACCAAAAAGGAAAATTTATTTTTTATACTTATTTTGGAAGAAGAGATGGGAGGAGAGGATACAACTTTTTAAATGCAAATGTCTATTGAAAACAAGCCTTATATTTCAAAGGTGTAAGGTGCCCTCTTGGAAACCTGGTGAATTTTCAGCTAGATGGAAGCTGTGCCTCTAAGCAAGTGACAGGCAATTTCACCCTTCCCAATGCAGATGGGAGAAGTTATCTTCTGAGCAGCTTTTTCTCACTGTTTTTTTATGGAGAGAACCTAAAGAACTAGTAAGGACCAGATATGTAACTTTTGCTTGGCTAAGATGAGATGAGCCTTGACTTTTTGAAGTGAGGAATGAAGTGAGGTAACATAGAGAGGAAGTGGAAGAATAGTGGACTCCATGGCAGAACCTAAAGGTATGAATCTGCAGAGCATTGTTCCTTTCCTGAGAAAGGAAGGCAGCAGGAGGGATTTGCGAGGTGATTTGATGGTTAAATTGGGAAGGACTGATAGGAGTTGTCTACACAGGAGCTCTCCAGGACTGCTGTGAGCTCTGTTAGCACAGGGACTGCCTGGAACTGCCAGGAGTTAAATGTTGGTATCAGTCTTATCAGTTTACAGGTGAAGAAACCGAGGCACAGCACTGCTATTTAACACACTGCTCTCCTTCAGTTTTACCGAGTATATTACCATTCTTTGTATGCTAAAGTGATCTCTTCTTAGGAGAAAATTTTGCCAAAAGGATTATCTAGAAGGACTTCAAATACTATGGAGAAAAACATTAAAATAGCCAGAGGCCTGTAAACCTGGAAATGCCTGAATTGTTAAGTATCACCTTAACGCTGTCCCCCTGATGGCTTTGAATAAGCTCTTGCATGTCAGTACCTCTATTTCAGCAAGGGTAAAATAACATTTATAATGCTATTAATGCACTTTTTCAGGGAAGCTGAGTGATTTAGTTAATAGATTGCATAAGACTGTTTATCAGTGTGCCGAACTATATTTTGTGCAAAGATTTCTTGTATTAATTTCAGCATCTGTCTTTCTAGGGAAGGACATGGCAGCAGTGCAGAGAACCTTAATGGCTCTAGGCAGTTTGGCAGTCACCAAGGATGACGGCTGCTACAAAGGGGATCCATCCTGGTTTCACAGGTAAAGTCCAAAGCACAGGTGCTCAGAATTGTCTTTCCTGGGAAGCTGGTGATATTGTCTGCCTTTAGGCTTTAAGTAAATTTATTAGGGAAGGAAGGAAAGAATCTTTCCAAAGCCTCCTTGTGATGGAGAGATTTTCTCTTTGGTGTCTAGAAGAGGTTATCAAAGACCCAACCAAGCAGCAACATTTCCTACACTTCACCGATTCCCAAATATATCAGTATCACTGCTAGGCCTGCAATTTGCCCTATCTTGTCAGCCTAAATTTACATCAGGGATGCTGGGAAAGAGCCTGTGGGAGATGTGTAGTGCAGCCTTTTCTCATGTAGCCCTGTCACACCACCTTATGTGTCCCTTGTGCCCCCGAGCTGGGCCATCAGTACTGGTACCAGGACTAAGGAGTGCACTGCCTGTGGCTACAGCCCTGTTTTAATCCCGGAGGTGCCCCTTTTGAACAAGGCTGTTACAGGCTGTGTTTCTGTAGATGTGTGGATGTGTGCATGCATGGGGACCGTGGTGGCTGTCTGGCTTTTGGTAGTGCACACAGGGAGGAGTGCAGCATCCTGCTCCAGGCACCTTCATAGCATATAATCTTGCTGTGTGAGGGGCCCACACTGATCACTGAAGAAAAGACAATCTTGTCCACTGACATTATCCCTTATTCTTATTCCTTAGAAGGAGAACAATTATTCTTAGGAAATTCAGCCACTAATTTTGATGGCATTTACCTATTCAGCAGCTTCAGCTGATCCTCTATATCCATTTATAAAGAAAAGGGAACAAAAATGTCAGCAGCCACGTAGATATGGGTGTCCTAAGAGTAGCAGGCAGGAAAAAATGTACTTTTGCCTCCTATCAGATAGCAGACAGAAAGACTAATGAAGACAAGGCTGTCATGGATGTCTGCAAACCCCCATATAGTGATCCCTTTACCGAGCAAAGAGAAGGCATCAAGTCTCTTTCCATTTTTCATCAAAGCAAAAATTATTTCACTTCCTAGTAATCTTTTTTCTTGGGGGGTACCACTTATCTGTGAAGAATTCTATGTCTTGGCAAGCTGTGTATTTGCTCTCAAACTCCATTTGTTTTGGCTACAGAGTCTGAGAAGCAGGGATAGGAAGAAAAGGAAATCCTCCCACAGTTAGTCCTCCTGCCCCAAAGGCATATTATTGACATGAGATTCTGCCATCTAAGAATATTCCCTAGGCTGAAATGTCTGATGTGTGTTAGCAAAAAGAGTGACAGCTGCTTGTCCTTGGTTTCCTTGAATTTTTTTGATGCCTAGGTGAGGCTGAGCAAAAGTAAAGCAAACTTCACTTGGTTTGTCTTAAACTTTGAACTGGTTTAGCTCTAGCTAAGGGAGACTTGAGTTTTAGGTGAATAAATGCAAACTCCTATGCATTCTTTATATGAAATTAATTTAAATTAACGTAATACAGTGCACAAATAAATTTGTATTTATGGAATATAATTGGGTTTAAAATTGGGTTCAAATCAAGTTACGTGCTTTAATATAAACCAGACATGAAATCACTATGACCCAGACAGGCTTATTTGTTTTATGTAACTAAAACAAACTCTTACATGGAAAAATTAATTTTCATCTGGACTCTTAATTGTGGTTGGGAACAGTTTTCATTGGCATAAATGAAGATGTGATCACCTCCCTTCTTCCCTAGCTGTCTGTTCTGTCTGTACTGTTTGGATAGCCAATCCATATCTATTGCAGCCCATGAAATACTGTTTTATAGCCACTGCCTTAAGGAAAACTAGTGTTATTTCTAGAAGGAAAGAATATATTATAGATCAAGCCCCCTCACTGTCACCTAGTGTTAGTCACGAGTCAGTCTGATTCTTAATCATCTTAAGTTAAGTTGAAAGTAGTCAAGTTACAATGGAATAAGAGTATCCATGCAGGGATCTAGTAATATAGATATCCCTACTCTGGAGCTAAGCCATTTAACTTTCTATTGCCAGTGTCTTAGATACCCAGCCTCACCAGGCCTGATTCCCTGTTCCTTGCATGCCCAGCAGGGTTCGTGGATCCAGGGCTGTTTGTTCTCTTGTGATTTGGCAACCACAAGCACTAACGCACAGTTGGCACAAAAATGTAACAGATCTGTTGGGCTCAGTTTGCGGTAAGGGTGATGCCAGGTGATGGCAGACAGGCCAAACAGAACTTGACATAGTGTGAGACACTGAGGGGAACAGACTTGCTCTCACCTCTTTTTCTGCAGTCTCAGTTAAGGCCATTTCCACCAATCTAAAAGTGAAATGCAAGTATATATTGTCATCTGTAAAACCGTCATATACTAAATGTGGTGCTTATGATGGTAAAAATAACACCACAATGCAAACTGCATATGTACTCAGCTTTCATTAGCATATCCAGTCTTCCCTGTAGTCTCTCTTTTTATTTCTTCTTTGCAGCTCTCATTATTTTTTTTCTGTTCATTGTTAATTTTCAACTTTCTGTGGAAATACTCCCCAGCACAGATGAAAATTCTAGGAGGAAAGAGAAAAAAATAATAGAATGTGTTGCTGGGATTTTAATTAAAATAAAGGCAGACACAGTGAACCTGAGATTCAATTAGGTAATAGAAGTAGTTCTAAAAACATCATCTTGTGAAGATTCTGGCAGTAGTTTGATGCCCGTGTAAGCATTCTGGAAGAGCGATTAAGCAGCAGTGAGAGGGGGTTGCTTTCCAAGGCACCCGCCATTCTTTGTTCCTCCATCCAAAAGGGCACGCTTTCTGGCAGGAGCTGCAGGATCTGAAAGCCTGTGGTGGGCTTCTATAAGCCCTCTTACTAGTCTGTACTTTTAACACTGGAGACCCATTCTGAAAAATTACAGGTCAGAATTGGCTTCCTGTGAATCCTTCCCACTTTTCAGCTTTCCCAGGCTTTCATGGTGACATGAGTTCTTTTCCCTGAAATGTTCTAAATGCCCAGAGCCTAGCAAAGAGTTTAAGTCCTTTTTTGGACTTGAGACAGGGTGCTCAGCACAGTACAGGATCAGACCCTCACAGAGAGGATCATGCTGATGGCTTTCAATCACAGCAGGCACCTAATCTAGCATTCTCATCTAGTGCGTGGGGAGAAAAGGGGAATTGTAACGCGATGCCTTGTTGCAGGGTAACCTGATCCCAGGACAAGGAGACACAGCAGGGAGAAAGATTGTACCCGGGTGGGAGTAGAGTCAGGTTGATCCAAAGCCTCCTTCAGTCTGGGGCTCTTCTGATTAATATGGTTTATTTGGTACCAACAGACTGATCCTTCTCCCTGGTAAATCACTTGTTTTCCCTGCTTTGTGTAAATGAAAGATTAATTCCAGATTAAGAGTTTCTCTCAAAGCAGCAGAGTATGAACTTTTGTGCTTCTTAACTGCCACTTTATCCCTCAGTATTCATAAAATCATAGAATCATCAAGGTTGGAAAAGACCTTCAAGATCGTCAAGTCTAACTGTCAGCCCTACAGCCTCCAACCAGTAAACCATCTCCTGAAACACCACATCTATTCATTTTTTTAACACCTCCAGGGACAGCTCCTCCACCACCTCCCTGGGCAGCCCACTCCAAGGCCTCACCACTCTTTCTGTGAATAATTTTTTTCCTAATATCCAATCTGAACCTCCTCTGGTGCAGCTTGACCCCATTTCCTCTTGTCCTTTCATTGGTCACTAGGGAGAAGAGGCCAACATCTGCCTCCTTATAACCTCCTTTCAGGTAGTTGTAGAGATGTCTCCCTCAGCCTCCTCTTCTCCAGGCTGAACAGCCCCAGTTCCCTGTTAGTAGAGAGAAACTATCTTCATGTGCATGCTGGCAGTTCAGTGTTCAGTACAAAACAGTGTTCAGTTTTGGAGACAAACTCAGCCAGACCTCCTGCAAGCCTCCACAGACCACACCCCACTATGCTGCACACCTCTAATGGCCAGATAACCAAACAAACTCAGACATCAGTGAACCTCTTCTAAGGCAGGATTTTGATAATATCATCAAGGAAGTGCTCAGGGGTTCAAGGTCTTCATAGAAAGAGTTCCCAAAAACATGGAGTGGGAAGCCTGACTTGACTTTGTGACATGGCTGTGTGTACCCAGAGCCCCAAGACACCACAAAATTTCCTCATTTCACAAGAGGTGCAGCAGGGCAGAGAACAAGCAAGCAACAAGTTAATTCTGCTGAAGATTGCAAGAAAAACCAATAAACCCCAGTAAACAAGAAAACCTGTTAAATTAATAAACCTGCTGTTTCTCAGTTTAGCTTAATCCTACCATGTGTATACCCATGACAAATGCCTGATAAAGAAAAAAACCTCATTAAAGGGACACCACTAATCCTGAAGAAAAACCAATCACAGTTTCTTCTCTTCTTTAGTAATATACATCCATTGTAGGTAATACTTTTGATATGTAAAACAAATAATTAAATGCAGAAGTCTTTGTTGCTGGTTTTGTTTTGCTTTAAAATGCAAGACGAACAGTTTGCATTTTTAAAAGCAAAAATATATTTTCTAGAAATTAAAAAGGGAAAAGAATTAATTTCAAATGTTTCTTGATGCCATACTTGCTGATCTTATCTTTTCATTATACTAAGCAGTTTTATTCAAATCCTCCAAAGTATTTCAGCACCAAGTCCCAGCACATTTTGGCAAGAAACAGGTACCTAAAATAGACTGGAGGTTGGTGACAGAATCTGAGGCTTCCAGCTCTGCCTTCTTCCAGTATTATTCAGAGACAGTTTTCAGGGTGCTGGGTTCAGGGCAAGGTTATATCCTGCTCCATGAAGTGATGACTACATTCCCCAAAGCAGTAGAATCATAGAATCATAGAATGGTTAAGGCTGGAAGGGATCATCAGGTTCCAACCTCCCTGCTATGAGCAGGGAAACCGCCCACTAGACCAGGATGCACAGAGTCTCATCCAACCTGGCCTTAAACACTTTCAGGGAGTGGGCAGGAGCGATGTAGGTAGGGATTGTGGAGCAGGAGTATGGCAACCACAGACACTATACACGCAGTAAGCACTTCTATCAGTACAGCAATTCTGGGTGCATTACTCCTTGTAAACCTAGCATCCAAATGCTCAGAGGGAGGAAAGCAGGATAAAGGAAAGAATAAAAAGGAGACAAATTAAGAAAAGGGTTAGTAATACCTGAGATGCCAATAAGCTACCACATGTAAACTGTCTTCCAACTAGGAACTTAACAAACAATTTACCCTTCAGGAAACACTTCACAAAAAAAAAAAAAAAAAAAAAAAAAAGCCATTCATTTTATGACTTCTTCAGTATTTATCTTACCAATTGGAAAATTTTATCTGGCTGCACTGTGCTCAGAAACAGTACCCAGAAAATCATTGCTATAATTCGCCTCTGCAAAATGATTGTGGGTGAGATGTACCAAGCCTAAAATACCAAAGACAAAGATAATACCCAATATTCTGATATCATCTGTTTGAAAGTCTCTTTACTGGGTTTAAAGTAGAAGTTAACAGTAGGATTTTATTTTAAAAGAAAGGAAGGACAATTTTGCAAATTTATACCACCAAGTAGGTGTTAGTTATTGCTTAGATTTTGTAAAATGCCATCGTTTTATTTTTAGTTGTTTTATGGGTTCTATTACTGGAAGAAGTCATGGCCACTTCTCTACATAAACAAATGGATTTTCAGGGAAAAGAGGCTCCTTTTAAATCTGACAAAGGCTTATTGATCCAAAGGGCTCTTGAAGCCAGGGACACCAAAGAAAAGCGGACAGTGTGTTTTGACAGAAGATTAAGGACTGTCACACAGTTAAATCACAGGTGCAAAGGACAGAGTCTGTTGCTTAGAAGAGAAAGGTCTGGAAATGTCATCAGAGCAACTGTTTTGTCCTGCGGGCAACCCTCATCTACTCTGCAAAAACGAGCAAGTCACTTCTCTGTCCCATTGTATCTCCATCCAGCTCTTATTTACTCCACTGCATTAAATTATACTGATTTGTACTGTTGCTCTAGGTGGGTATTAACTTGTATTACAGCACAGGTAAGTGTCTAATTGTTCAGATCCCATGGATTACATCTGTTGACAGCTATAGGGCTTAACACAAATAAACCCTATTATGTGTATTTTATACAGCACTACTTAAATATTTTACCCATCATAGCTGCTGGGGTTCTGGTGTAAGTGGTACATTGAAAGTCTGAAGTGTTGCAGATTTGACTAGTGCATTTCATCTAACTGCAGGAAAGCAATTAGCCCAGCTAGTATTGTCCAGCCCATAGGAAAGTATAAATGAAATATTGCATTATAGGGGATATGTCTGTTAACATGAGCCAATTTCACATTGCTTTTCATGATCCTCTGGGCATATGGAGAATGATGGTATGTGTGTATGTTGCTTTTTTGTCTGTATCTGGACAGGAAAGCACAGCAGAATCGACGAGGGTTTTCAGAAGAGCAGCTTCGTCAGGGACAGAACGTAATAGGCCTTCAGATGGGAAGCAACAAAGGAGCATCACAGTCGGGTATGACAGGCTATGGGATGCCAAGGCAGATTATCTAAAAGCATCTCCCTCTGTAGGGAAAAACACGCCTTCTGCAGCATGATCTGTTAAAAAAAAAAAAAAAAAAAAGCAAGCTCATTAGTTCCCTTTTTGCCTGGTTTTTAATAGTTAGTGCTCTCAAAGGTTTGGAGTATTTTTGGTTTGGTTTGTCTTATTTGCAGCTGTAAGAGTTCATCTAGAAACTCGGGTTTTTGTGGTGGTGTGTGTCTGTTCACAGCACGTGCGCACTGCTGCCTCCTACTTTTCACTTCTGAACTATGCAAAGACAATTATTCTGTATTAATTTATTTGCAAAGTGTTATCTTCCGTATTTGTCTCACACCACACTTGTATTTCAACCAGTAACCTCGTTCTTCAATTCAGTGATGATATTGTTTGACTAAGAATAAAGAAAATCAAAGATACCTCTTAGACTCGTTATTTAAAGAAAGTAAAAGAAATTAAAATCAACAGCCACATGATACAGTGCTGAGGAGTTAAATGTTTTGAATGGTTCATCTGTCTCATCTCTGACCTAGAGCCCTCTGTGACTGGCTCTTTGCTAGAGCATTTACAATCTGTGTTACATGTATAATTTAGTGTTTGTCTAAAGGCACATCCAATGTATTTTCCTAACAAGAAAAAAATGTGTTATCCATTGAGTTTGATTCATGTAGACCCACCCAATGTAGCTCAGATTTCCCTTGACTTAGTGGGCTGGGTTGACTGCAGCTGGCAAACTTGTGTATCAAGCTAAACTCAGTTTAGTAGGGAAAGCAAAAACTGTATGGGAAAACAAAGCAGAATAAGGCATTAATTCACTACTTCCCATTGGCAGGCAGAGATTTAGCCGCTTCCTGGAAAGCAGGGCCTCAGCATGCATGATGGCTACTTGTTACCACAGGCATGCCCCCTTCTTCCTCCTTTTCCCTTATCTTTTGTTGCTCACCATGGCACCAGATGTGTGGGATATCCCTTCGGTCAGTCGGGGCCAACTGTCATGGCTGTGACCCCTCCCAGCTCCTTTCCCATGCCCTGCTGTGGGGCACAGTGAGAAAGGGAGAAGACCTTGACATGGGCTGCTGGGGAATATAACTCCATCCCAGCCAGACCCAGTACACCCTGCAGCAAGGGGGTCTCCAAACTCAGGGAATTCTTAGCCATGAAAGGACAGTATGTAAGAGAGAGAGCTGAGAACAGGCTTTACCTTGTAGCTGCAAAACTAAGTGTGTTTTAAATGCACAGGAAGAAATAGAAAAAAGGGCTAGAATGTTTCTGACCTGAAAAACACCCATAGTGCAAATAATATGTTATACTCAGCTGCAAGGGCCTGTAAAAGTGGCTGGTAGCCAATTTTGGGGCAGTTGGCTGCAAAGTCAGTAGAACTGTTTGCTGACATAGTCATCTGGCCACAAAACCTTACCAGAAGAGGTTCACCTGCTAGTCAGCACAAGTTGCCTCATGGCTGTGTGACAAATGCACTTGGGGGATGCACACTATTCTCTCTGCAGGGTTTTCTCCCTGTTGTTAACTGTCTCCATCAGCTTCACTCACAAAGCCCAGTCCATTCTTTTTCCCCACAGGCGAATAGGAAGGAAAACGTAGTTGAACTCTGTGGGTTGTTTTTTTTTTTTTTAATTCCTGACAGACTTCCAAGAAGGCCTGAAAATGTAATATCTACATAGGTAGAAACAAAGCGTATCTGTTCTGACAGCTGTCTGAGTGCCTACACACACAGATAGGGGTGACTTCTGCCTGAGTCTAAACCTAGTGACATATGGTGCCAGCTAGTTGTCCACTGAGTAGCCCTGAAACCAGTGACACACAGATCAATGTGGCTTCAAAATTTCTGCCACTGAGTAAACTGAAGAGAAGAATTCTCCAGCTCAGATGAAGCTGTATCCTCCCTGTCAGAAGAAGGATTTGAGATCCTAGTGGTAAGTGACATAAAGGTCACTGCATGGTCGAGGCTGAGGGGATCCTACCCCCACTTGCACCTTCTCTTATACCTGCCAGGTCATCTTGGCTCCTCTGATGTGCTCTTGTCGAGCCCTTTTTTGTATTTACTACCAGCTTATGGCTATTTTTCTGTTACTCGAGTGAATTAGCTCAGCAGAGGATCAGATGACCACCCCAGATGGTTCATCTGGGGTAGATGATCATCTTTCAGCTTTGATGGGGTGTTAGCTCAGTGTGAATTATAACCCATAACTTCCCCCCCTAGATATTACATTAGGCGTTACCTGAAGAGAATTAACAGTTTTTCTTATTAAGATAAAAATGCTGATTAAGAAAATCTGGCCTGATGACAAGAAAAATGCTTGCCACCAAAAATTTCACCTTTGTGAATGTAAGCAGCAGCCATCTTTCCCTAATGGAAAGCAGACAAAACAGCCAGATGAGAGGAGATGGGAAAAGCAGCCTTGCAGGTAAGAGGGCTGAGGTGTCAGAACCCGACCCCTCTGCCCCACACTACCTGCACCGGGGACACAGCCCTCAGGAGCCAGACCTGAGCTTGGTCACCTGTGTCTCCCCCTCCCTTTGGCTGCAGAAGCCAAAGGGTTCCTCTTTGGAAGCAACATTTTTTAGTGCCATGTGCCAATTACAGTTCCAGAGTACGTTATTTTCTGTATCCCTGATGCCTTGCTGGGGCATCATTTGCTCCCCTTCTCTGACAAATTTTTCTCTCACCTTGCAGCCAGTGGAGAGGACATGGGCAAATTCAGGTCCTAGTCATTAGCATGACTGGCTCAGAAGAGCAGACAGACATACTGGCCAGAGCAGCAGTCCCTCCAGCCCAGCATGCTGCCTCTAGTAGCAGCAAAAGAAGAGGCTGCTTAGAGTGCTTGAGCCTGGCCACTCTCTGCAGTCCCTGTCCTTCCTTCTCCATCAGGATCTGCAATTGATGCAGTAGGGTACATCCCAGAAGAAGAAAGACCACGCCCCAGTTAAATGTTCTTTCATCAAAGCTACATTGTGTAACTAAATGTGCTTCCATTAGATTTGGCATTCTAACAGTCTCATTGAAGCTATAGAAAACATCACGTGCTTGTGCAGGAAAAAAAAATAAAAAAATTATGATAATTTAAACTGTGTTAGCAACAACAGCTGAGTGCTCCAGGACACAAAATCTATACCCTGTGGCTACAGACACAAGACCAAGTTAGTGTGGGAAAAATAACAAAAAACATTGATTCCCCAAGGTCTTATTTTTTGTAACGCCTCCCCAAGCTCACAACACATTCTTTCATTACTGTAAACAATCAAACTAATCTTGGTGTTAATATCTGGCAGTAGATGCTGCAAAATGTGCTTTATTCAGTGATTTAACTTAATCCTTCCATATTCCCACATGATGAACATAGAAATATTAATTTTGTAATTAATTAAATATTAACACACTCTGGCCTACTAATGTTCTCTTATTAAAACATACTTACTACTAAGTTTACAAACATCTTAAACTAAGAAGTAACTTAATACAGTACCAGGCTAGTTTAGTAACCATGATAGCAGGAAACGTTGCTTTTCTCATATTAACAACAAACCATTGTCAGTTTGCTTCTACCACATCAAGAACACTTATACAGGTCTAGAGCCTAATTAATTTCTATTACAACCTTCTTCATACATGACTTCTGAACACTTAGAGGAGTATGGGATGAGTGCTTGAGAGGGGGTGTCCTGTGTTTCCTCTCTTAGCTATGGGGCTCTCTAATGCTTAGGGGAGGGTCTCCTCCACAGATGATGAGCAGGGAGGCGATGGACTCAGTTTGACATCAAGTATGAGCTAAGGTAAGACCCCTCACATGATACCTACAACCTTTCTTGAAGCCTGGTTGTGACTTAGTCAACTATCCCAGCTTAAAACAAAAATATATCTTTGTGAGAAAATGCTTTAAATATCCTCTTCCACAACAGCCACACCAAAAAAAGCTCCATTATAGCAGGCTGGGCCAGAAACACCTTAACATTGCTGCCCCTGTGCTTCAGTTTGCCATCCCTGTAGAAATGTAAGTTACATTTATCAGCTTTGATGAAGGTTTTGTGACCATGACCTCATTACGGACAATCACTTAGTAATTTCTTTTCAACATTAAGGTGGCATCTAACGACCTGATAAAAGGATGCTCAATAGGTGTGTGGATGAGGAATAACCACGTACATGAGTTTGGTATCCAAGTTTATCCCGATTTATAAGGAGAGCAGGAGGAAAATACAACAGAAAGTCAACAGTTCATTCAGCCAGTTCAATTAAGCTGGAGTCTGAGGACTGTTAGGCTAACATAAGATGTTTTAAATAAAATCTAATGAGAGGGAACAGCATGAAGAGGCTTTTCTTTTCCATATATTTGCCCACAGCATCACTTTGCAACCTTCCTCTGTTAAGCAGCAACCCCCGTGCTCCTCAGGGGTGTGAGGAGAAGGTGCTGCTGGCAGCAACCGACACCAGCCAACCCTTCACTTCTGCCAGCAAGCAGGGATGTTCCCACTCCAGCCACAGAACATTCAGACCAAGCTGACTTGACTTACCAACGGCTTAGGGCAGAACAGAGCCACCAGGGAGAGGGTGAGGACATCAGTTTCGTGCCAATGTCTGTACTCAGTTGCATTTGGCTCTGGCTGCATTGTTGGTTTTGCCACTTCTCTTGTATGAAAGCAGGGCTAATACTTAATGGTGATAGCTTCAACTGCTTGGGAGTTAATAGGATCAGTGATATGGGAATGTCTCCTAACTAGAAATAGACTTTAAATATCTTTAGAAGTGAGGTGAGCACCTTTAGGTGAAAGAAATTAAGCCACGGACTCTGAGCCTCTTCTGTGGCTGCCATGGTAGTTCCTAAGCCAGGGACTGAGGAGCCACTGAGGCTGAACATGAGCACATGTACACAGACCCTCCCCCCTCCAGCTATTTTGTCTTCTACAAGCTTCAAAATAAATATAAAATCTGTTTTTTTTAATGTGTGTATAAGCTTTGAAGGCAAACAATTTGTGACACCCAAAAATTAAGGCTATCTCCAAGTAGATGGGGAGAGGAATAGACAATTTTGTCAGCACTTGTTTTGCACACAGTATTCTCTTGTCTGGAAACGTGTTTTTCCTCTCTGTGGGGTTTGGTGTCCTGTAGAAAAGGCAAGTGACATGGGCATGAAGACACCACAAGTGACTGCTGGGAAAACAAATGTGGGCAGTCACCTCTCTGCACTCTAACAAACAGACGTACCTATTTAAACTTCATTGAGGTTGTTCTTCCCACCTGAACCTCCAAAATAAAAACACCACAGTTCTGTTACTAAGCCCAAGCAATGGAAAACCTTGAGGTAAAATGGGAGAGTGGGATGAAAGAAAACAAAAAAAAAAGGTATTAACTGTTTCTATAGGAAGAAAATCACAGCCTTGGATGGAAAAGAACTTTCCTCCTCTCATCTTGCAGTGTGTGACAGCACAGTGTGTGATGCTGTGACATTCAAATAAAGTTTTAGTGCCATTTCTCAGATGCAGAAATACATTTGTCTGTAGTCCTATTTGATTTATAGAGGAAATTAGAGATGTGACCTTTCTCCCTAATGAAATTTCCATTAAATGGCTCACTTTGCTAGAAACATTGCTCCATTATTGGACAGGAGTAAATCCTATGCTTCAGTGAGTCAGTGCTCTGCAGACAACATGGCATGTTTAATGCTTACATATAGATTCAGAAGAAATTATGTCCAGAAACATAGGAGTGGGCTCTGTTCTTCTCTAGTCTGAGGACGTGCAGGGCCAGACTCTCCTGGCTAGGTGAGAGGCAGTGCCAAAGGGAAGGAGCTGGCATCTCCAGGCATGTGGCTTACAGGACCTCAAAGCAGCAGAATGTGTCAGAGACAGACCAGTGACTGCTGGGTATTTCATTTCCAAACTGGATTTTAAAAAAGGTTATGCATTGTCATCTTGTCAATAAGGATGTGAAGTGGACGAAAGCTTTTCTGTTTGCACAAAAGTCAGCAAAATGCTCTGTTTATCTCAGTTCTTGTTAAGGTACAGACAAAAATGAGGACCAAAATGAGCAGGGACTGTTTTCAGGAGTGGGTTTTGCATTAAGTGTCATTATGAGTCAACGTTTTATGCTAATTTTCTTTGTGTTAGCTCCCACAGATAATGCTGATGGAAAGGGTAGCTCTGCTGCTTCCAAGTCCTTCCAGAAAGCTGCATAATAGGTGTTGTTTTGACCAGGTTCTTAAAGATACTGAGCACCTGCCCCTGTGGATGTGCCTTAACATTCCCAGAACTGCTGAGCACCGGCCCTGGTCTTTGTGGGTTTTTCTCATGATAAAAAGGGGACAAAGCCACTTCCTCATCTTGCAGGAAAACACTCATATAAATGCAGGTCTGGCTTTGAAGTGCTTGGATACCATGGCAACATTAGTTTTCCAAGTGAATAGAAAAAACTTTTGATGCAAACAGGAAAAATCAATGCTTCAGGTAGCAGTTTGGAAAGTGTAAGTGTAAGTGGAATATCAATAGAAACTGTGCACGTGCCAGGAACGATTGTCATCTCCTGATGTTCTCTGAAGAGACCTTTTACCCTCATCTGCCACTACAGTTCAGTAGAATCAAGCACGGTGTCACAATTCATGAAATTATGTTAAATCAAAGCAGCATTTCTTGGATACCCCCTGCCTCCTAAGGGTATTTTGGAATATGGTTAGTGGTTCAACTCCATGATCTTAAGGGTCTTTTCCAACCTAAAGGATTCTATGAAGGTGGGCTACAGCTGGGTACATACACAAGTAGCAGCTGGAGAAAGTTTTGCAACTGAAAAGCAAGAACTTCAGCTCTAGCCAGGTGGATTTGTAACTTGGTTGTATGAAGGAACTGCAGAGAAAAAAGTTCAGGCCTTATCTGAGGAAAAATGAGGTGGGGTTATCAAATCTCAGGCTCGTGTACATAAGCTAAAGCACACTCTTCTTTCTTGCTTGTGGGAGCTTTTGCTCTGAGGCAGTGTCTCTAAAATGGCTCAGCATTGGCCAGAGCTGGTGGGAATGTACCAAAGCTATTAAACCTTCTTAGCTGCTTGTTATTAAGTGCATTTCATTGCTGAATGTTGATGGAGCCATTATTAACCAGGGCCAGTGTGACCACAGATGAAAGCAAACTGTGTAGGAGTGCAGCTGTATGAAGGCATCTGTCTCCTGAGTGCACATGGGTCCTTGCAGGAGCTGCTGGGGGCAGAGGACAGCTGGCCCTTGGGAAAGGCTCACAGCTAAGATGTGCTGAATGCCGCTGTGAAGGTCAATGTAATGAGTTTTAAGGAACAGGCCTGAAGTTCCTAAGTTCTGGGAATTAGTTTTTTAGCTCCTGTGCATTCAGTTTTGATCTCTACCATTTGTACTGGAGATTGATGCTTTAAGATTTCTTGGTATAAAAAACATTTCTGCTCAGCTCTCAAAAGAGACCCACTGAAATCTTCGTGTGTGTTTTGTAAGAGACTTAATCAGCCCTAGAGGTCTTGCTTAAAGAGAAAATTAAAATTTTTCCTACTGTGAAATGTTTAATTATGTGAAAACCTCCCCCAGAAGCACTACCATAATATGAACTGGTCTATGAGGTGCCAAAAACTGTGACTGTAACAGAGATTATTGTTGTGTGTGTTAATAAGTAAGCTATTGCCCTTTCAAGAGAGAATATAAAGAGGAGTATTATGTGGTAGGTTTCTAAGTTTTCTGGATGTGAAACACCTGTAAACAGATGAGTCAAAATAAGTAGAAAAAGAGAGTAGTGCATTTGTAGTAATTGGCTATTTTTCTTTTCCCCTATTATTTCTCTGTCTTTTTATCTTTTTATATACTTGGTGTAGGATGAGGATCAAAAGAAAAATTGTTTTTTACAATGAGATTCAACAGTCTCTCAATTCTGTGAAATGAATTAATGAATGAGTCAACAGGTTTTGTGCTGCTTACATTTTAAATGGGAGTTGTGAAATAAAAGCAGGCTGTAGTACTGCTGTGTTACAGAGGAAGGCTGCAGGACTGATCCTCACTCTGGCAGAATATGTTCTGTATTTAAAAAGTCTGTCTCCATGTAATAGGATGAGTCCCTTAAGAGCTACCTTCTATGGTTGCTCTGTGAATTGCACTCCCACTGGAGTCAAGTACATCCAGGCAAATTGGATTATTAGCTGGAGATAAATGGGCCCAGGGAGCACTTAACTGAAGGAGCAGTGATGCTCATGCCCTTCAACTAAGTATAAACTCGAGGAAGGAGGTTTCAGTTCTAAACATTGTCTGCTTTCTTTAAGAGACTGTGTACTACCTATAATGGGATGTATCATAAGTGTTCATCTAGAACGAACCTTTAGTTTTGAAGACAATGAACGTCAGGAAATGTTATCTTCTTCATAGTAATTCTGAAATAAAAGGAGCAATTTAGCTTTGTGTTTAGGACAATCTTGTTAGTTTAATCCATACTGCAAGTAGGGATTAAGGCTAGATGAGAACAGTTAGCATGTTTTAAACTTTCACACCTTTCCTTGCAGTGATATATTTACAGTATCAGAATCAGAACATAGAGGATGGAAACAGCTGGATTTCTTTTTTGCTTGCAATGTCATGGTGGTGAGATGTGAGCACCCAAAAGAGCGCTGTGTGGTCCACAAAGTCTGCAAGGAACTGAACTGCAGTGGCTATGACTGGTGTCAGTGGGGGATGATACGTTTGACACCCCATAATGGGTAGAGAAAACAAAGGTGTTTTTTTAGATTCTTGGACTCCTTGTTTAAATCTGAAAAGAGGGAGGAGAGGGGGTAAAGTCTGATAGAAAAGAAAAACTAAAAGCAAATATTTCCTACCTGCTATTAAATTGCCTGTTTTATACATGGCAGGTTTTTAGGCAAAAAATGCCAATTAGACAGTAAATTAATTAGAAGGATAGATGGATTTAAAGTTGTCTTTCTATTGAGCAGTCCTGAAATAACCCATGAAATATGGGCAAAGATGGACAAAATAAAAGACAGTCTCAGAGAAAAAAAAAAAAAAGTCTGGAATGGAAGGGATCCCTGGGAGAGGAACCAGCTGCTCTGTTAGCAAAAGAAGGATTACCCTCATTTGGAAGAAGATGAATGACCCCTACAAATGGAAACATGAACCAGCCAGACTTAATGTCATCAGTACTACTCCTTCTGTCATCGTCATTCACCAAGGGTCTCGAATTTTAGTTGTCCCTTTGGTCAATGTTTGTATATTCTCAGGTAATATTGCTAATATAAACCTGTATGTAGCAAGTGAAGGTGAATGTCCTATCACCTTGCCCAGGAATGAGGGAAGGTGGATCTTTATCCACATTACTGGGAAATTGTTCATAGTGGAGACTGGTAACGTACATTGCTTAAAGACAACCAGCATTTGCTTGTTTACTTGGCTGTCTAAAAATAAGACTGAACACACAGCAAAACACATGCTGCCTCCAGAATATCACCTCTGTGCAGGCAAAGTTTCTGCAATTGGGAAAAGCTGTTCCTGTTCATGGTAGGAGCTACTGATATGAAGAAACAAAAGACAGTGCTCCTGCTGTAGTGTTTTTATTCTGAGGTGGATGAGTGTCTGTCTATCAAAAGAAAACCAGGACCTCCAAAAGAAGAGTAATTTTATTTTTTTTTTCTAAAACTGTTTCGCTCCTTGGAGTGAGGAAAATTAACTCCAAAAATAGCTCTTTATAGAACATTACTTATGAGCTGGGTACTTGTAACTACACTTTTTCCTTTGAGATAAAGGCGGTGTCTGTTGCCATTTGCTTGGTGTTTTACAGAATTAATCATGTTTTCTCCCTTGGGCTTGATTATAAATGCAAAGCACTTGTGAGACTTACCATGGTTTCTGGGAGTCCTTTAAAATCATCAGGAGGGGGGCCGCACTGAAAATGTAATATATTATGAAGACTCATTGAAAAATACAATTTCTGTAGCCAGTTTAAACTGCGGGAATTATGTTCTACATGGAGTCTTCCTCTCCTATCCCCAGGAGACATAGTGTAATTGGAGTCTAAATCTATTCTTAAAAATGTTAGTAGATAAAAGTTTGAGAAATGACCAGGCTGAGACAAGTTCTTGAACAGGATCCCAACAATGTGAAGGGCTCGGCAGAAACGTGTAAGGGTAGCAGGGCCTTTATGGCTGCTTCCCTGTAATGGTTCCGGAGAAATATTGACAGCTCTGCGTGTCACTTGCAAGAAAGCCAAGACACCATGAGGCTGCACAAGATCCAAAACTATGTGAGGAGAAGTCCAGGCTGTCCACATAAAAGTGTGGGCATTTTTTGTCTTGCTTGTATTGTTATGTGGCTATGGAAATACAAGCTTTCGGGAGGACGGCTCTGCCAGCATCTCAGATGATCGTAAATTAGTTCTTGCCTCCTTTTGGCTTAGCAAAACAGCAAGAGGAATCCATCTCGCCTGTTAAAATAAATCCCCTACAAGTCTGGGCAAGGAAAAGGTGGGAAGATGACTGGAAGTGGACATAGGGAGCTCCCTGCATCTCAAGGTTGAGAGACACAGATGTTCAGCTCTAATCCATTATGCAGAGGAAGTGCAGAGTCTTGGTGTGTTCTGACATTAATGTACATAAGGGATATAGTGCAGGGATCTTGGTCTGTGCTTTTCAGACAACAAAGGATACTGAAATTTCACTGCAGTAAGCAAGTGCAGATTGACTAGCTATTTTTTCTAGGCAGGGTATTCATACATGTGTGATCAGCTTCTGTTTCCCATGATAACCTCAAGTACTGATCATTAAAGAAATCTCAGGTGGCTTCCCAGGTTTGGCAAATTGCTGCTTAGGCTATTTCCCAATGGTCTTGATTAGCTTCATTTTATCTTTGTGAAGTGATTGGCTCCAACACTGAGAGGGCTGAACTTGCTGACATGGGACTGTTCATTTGAAGGAATATGGAGCAGGGCCTACCTGTGGAAAAATGTACTATTTAAATTTAAATTATTTTGTCTGCAGAGCTAGCTGAAGTGGTTATGTTGTGAGATGTTAAGTAATGGAGCTGGATGACATGATATTGCTGGAGGTAGGTTTACAAGCTCTGTGAGTTGAGTCTGTATGGAGGTCCAAGGGCTGGGAGGGGTACTTTTCTCTGCTGAATTTCCACAGCTTACACTAAAGGTAAAAACAAAAAAATAAACCCCTCAGCTGTAGTTCAAACTACGGTAATTTTTTTTTTTTCAGGACCTTGTGATGACATTGCAAATAAATTGAACAGAGCTGTAGCTCCCTTCTTCCTAAAAGCTCTTTAGTTCTTGCAGTTTCAGCATGTGGCAGTGAACAGATGAGAACAATGCTGTATGCAGATCGTGACCGCATCTAGCCCCTTGAAGTCCTGCTGCTCTAACCAACAAACAGCTATGTCTATCATGTAGAACCTAGAAGCAGATGGGAGAAACAAATGTAGTTTATGTGGATCACAATAACAACTTTTGCATTTAGACTTGTACTTTTGTTTCCGGCAGTCCAGATCCTCTTAAGTTCTGCCTGTTATTTCACTGCACTCAGCCCAAGGGCATGATCAGATATTCAAGCTGGTGATCAAACCCTGATCCCTGATGAAGGTTTAGTGTCCTTGCAGCTCAGACAGATCCTTGCCTGCAAGTACTCAAAGATGTCAAGGTCAGAGGAGACTGCGATGACCTAGACACTAGTGGTTCATCTCAACTGGTTTTTCTGTGCCTGTGCATGGTTTTTATTCTAAAAAACGGTCTTTCTTTTTAAGTTATCTAGTTGCACTGCCCTGCCTCTGCTTGCACTTACAATTCTATTTGTCTTGGTGAGGAGCCTGCCAGTAACAGAGCTATGTAATTCAAACACTAAAAAATACTTTTGTTTAAACTTTTCCTTGTTGAATTAACTGGAGGAAATTCCTGGTGTCCCTCCCTGTCAAGTATGTTTTTTTAGTCCTTGAATAAACTTCTGTAGGTCTTTTGGGAACTCTACTTACCAAAACTTTTGGGATGACCATAGCAGTGTCAGTCACTTTTAGGAGGTAGAATGTCGAGCTGCTCCATAATCCCTGAACAAGGAAACTGAAACCCCAGATTCATCAGACTGAGTGAAACAGCCTGTTTAACACTTAGAAATTCAAATAATCTAACTGTTTAATAGTAGGTTAATTCAAGTTACTAGCTTTCAAAACAAAACAAAAAATATTTCCTTCTCTTTAACAGTTTAAAATTTGTATGTTCTTACTGTAGTCTGCCACTCCCTGGATGATAATATCATTCTGAGAGCTGATAGAGTAGGGATAAAAGTGGCACAGGTGACCTGAATGCTCTGTAATGAAGTAATGAAGCCAGAAAAAGCTCCAGTTATGTTAGTTTTTTCAGGCTTTTGTGTTCTGTCCTCCTGCTGAGATGATCAGAGAAACAGAAATAAGATGAAAGGTCAAGACTGAAAGGAAGGAGCATGGGTAGGTTTCTGAAAGACAGAGGGAAGACAAGGAATTAAAATTCCAGTTCTGGTTTTCTTCCAGGGTATCAAAGATAATCTCTGCTTAATTGTAAGGAAAACACAACTGTGGAAAGGCAGGACAAGTAGATTACATTATCATTTGATAGGGAAAATTCTTTTTTGGCAAACACTGGGGCTAGGCATGAGACTTGTGGAGGCCTGGGACACAGGGTTTCCTGGGAAAGACACTGCAGTCCTGTGTACATGGGTGAGGTACCTTTGGTTCTCTTGCACTGAACGGTAGCCTTGTTTCAGCTGGGAATTCGTTATGGCAACAGACTGCTATGAAAGTGTGGGAAGAGAGATGTTTTCTTGTTTGCTTTCCACATGGCACATAGGGTTTTATGGTAGAGAATGGGGTATCCACTAATCATAACAGCTTCTGTGGGTCTTAGCCTCATGTATCAATGCTTTTGGACAGCATTTCTTGTAAGTTAAAGCCTTGAACTTTTAAATTTTGTCTTTGTTCACTTTCAACAGGGCATCGTTGAAGGACCAGGTCAGCAGCTGAAGTGTGTTCTGCAGAGAGGAGCACAGACACATTCCCCAGTAAAAGTGCTTTGACTTGGCTTGTCAAACTCAGCTCAGGCCTGAACCTATCCAACCACACATGACTGAGTACTCTGGTAGATGGAGTTTGCACATCAGTGTATCTCATCACCTGAAAAGCTACAAACATTGTTTTTGCTTGGCCAAAGTGCTGCCAGGACTTGGCTTCCATAGAGTGTGTGATCATTGGCTTGAGAGCTAGCTCAGCTGGGTCAATCCCATTATTGTAGAAACTCTATCCTTTGGTATATGTTATTTTATTTTGAAATGCAGCAAGTTTCCCAGTGCTGTGATTCTCCTAACAAGCCATATTTAATCTGTAGTATGATTCATATGTGCTGTGTCAATATTGCTTGTCCTGCTCCCTGCCATACATAGCTGTTCAGCTTCACATAAGCAAGACAGAAATTGAGGGTAAAATTAGCTAGTGGTGCCGTTTAGACGTGTGTGGTGCAACACCATAAACGGATGAAATAGCAGGGCTTGCCTGTCCTTAAAATGCCACAGACTGATAAATGGATGCTGTGCCCAAAGAATGTGCTCACTTAGCTCTTTTATTTTAATTTAAATTGATGGGGGTACAAATAACTAAGCTGTTCTCAGTCTGAACAGGCAAGGCAAAATAGCTCTATTAGCTCTCAGGGAAGCTGCTATGCAGGGCAGTCAGCTGCTTCTTTTCAGATGATGTGTTCTGTCAATGACAGTTATGTCTCATCTTTGGATCTTTGAAGACAGCTCAATTGCCTGTAAATTCCAAGATTATTTTGTCCATCAGAAACCGTTTTGTTACATCGAAGGCCTCTACTGCATAGTCAAGAGTCAGGAATCAGAAATTAAGTAACAGCTAAAGGAGAAAAAAAGCAAATATAAATTCAAAGCTGCATCTCCAAACGACAAAGATCTTGAAAGCAAGCAACATGGTGTTCATTCAGTGGAGGAGGAGAAAGAGGTTCAAAGTTGGTATGAAACTTATGTTAGTAGATAATTATTAATTATTTAGTAATCAATTGCCACCTGTTGCCATATTTGATAAAAGTCTCATTTCAACTTGCTTGCAACTGCAGCTTCCAAAAAAATGAAGAAACACCTGTTGTGTGCTGGTTCTGTCTCCTGTGATGGAAGAGATGTATCTAAAATGTTAGTAACATGTCAGGGTGTACACAGATCTTTGCAGACTATTAATACCATACTAGTACCTGCTTACAGAAGACATGGGTATTTGACCTTCTCTAGGTTCAAAATGAAGCTGAATAACAAATTGAGCTGGGTTATTGTGAAGGACAGCCAAAAACTTTCTTCTTCTTTTGGAAGTAATCTTGGCTGTAATTTGAAGAAATTACAAAATATGCAATCATACAGTGTTAGTCTGTGTCAGCTCTGATGAAAATTGTTCAACTTAAAAATCTTTATGAGTGCCTTCTTAAATGTTATTGGAAGTCACCACTTAAACCCTTGTTTAATTTTCACAGATATGATGACCTGTGCTTTACCTGAATTTTGATTAAAGAAAAACAGCAATATGCTAGAGAATTCTTGTAGGTATTAAAATAATGTTTTAGTAGAGTTAACTTTGCATTGTGTATGGATTCTTCCTCCCATGTTTTTGTGTAGTTTGTTAGACATTGCTGATTAGCAAAGGGAGCTCCTGAAATACAAGCAAACTGTCACTTTTAATGTTCAGTGTGGAAAAAATACCATGCTGAGGTTAGTAGCTTTCTAGAGGACGCTGATGTGTTAGTGGGCTGATGCTGGCAGGCTGGCTCTAGGCTCCTATCGTTAGAGCACAGAAGACTGTGTCTGAACTGATCATGAAGGCAGCTTTGGTCAGAAGAGAAAGACTTCTGTTACACTGAGAGGATTTTTTAGGTGATAGCTTTTATAAAATAAGACAAGATAATTGTCCTTTTCTTCTATCTGTACTCAGTGGTGAAAGTGTGATTCATCTTCTCTGTCTTGAAAGCTTCTCTGTCACCACTGTGTATATAATGAATCTAAAAAACAAACGGAGTCTAAACAACAAGCTTGGATTTATATGCCTAGCTTCTAGACAGTCTGAGACAGGTGAGATGAACCTTACCTCACTCCTAGCATAGCACTAGGTTTGTGCAGCACAAGACAAGCTTTTTATCCTAGAGAGCCACATCGCTGGTATCCTGGCTTTCTCCACAATTTTAAAGTAATATAGGCAAAGATTTCAGCTGTGGCTTGAGGCTGTCACATAGATCTGCTGCAGCCTTTTCCTTAATCACAGACTCAGTGAACTGAGGGGAGGTCCCAGCTTAGACTAACAAAGTGCCCCTGGTTGTGTGGAGGTCTTGGAGAGATGGGAAACAGAAAGTCAGGCTGCCAGACAGATCAAAGAATCACAGAATCCTAGGGATTGGAAGGGACCTCAAAAGATCATCTAGTCCAACCCCCCCACCAGAGGAGGGTCACCTAGAGCACATCACACAGGAACATGTCCAGGCTGGTTTTGAATGTCTCTACAGAAGGAGACTCCACAGCCTCTCTGGGCAGCCTGTTCCAGTGCTCTGTCACTCTCACAGTAAATAAGTTCTTCCTGATATTCACATGGAACCTCCTATGCTCCAGTTTGCATCCATTGCCCCTTGTCCTTTCACTGGTCATCACTGAAAAAAGCTTGGCTCCATTGTCCTGACACTCACCCTTTACATATTTGTAAACATGGATGAGGTCGCTCCTCAGTCTCCTTTTCTCCAAGCTAAAGAAACCCAGCTCCCTCAGCCTTTCCTCATCAGGGAGATGTTCCACTCCCATTATCATCTTTGTGGCTCTGCGCTGGACTCTTTCAAGCAGTTCTCTGTCCTTCTTGAATTGTGGGGCCCAGAACTGGACACAATACTCCAGGATGTGGCCTCACCAGATGTACATATGGAAGCTACAGCCTTAAGAAAGAATGAGGTGAGTAAAACCAAGTGTCACTGTTATTGTGTGAATAAATTGAGAAGTCTGTGACTTCTGACAGTGGGTTTTGTAGTAGTAGGAGAGCCAGGCTCTTCTCGGTGATGTCCAATGATAGCACAAAGGGCAACGAGTGCAAGCTGTAGCATGGGAGCGTCCACATAAACATGAGAAAAACCTTTTTGACTGTGAGAGTGACAGAGCACTGGAACAGGCTGCCCAGAGAGGTTGTGGAGTCTCCTTCTCTGGAGACATTCAAAACCTGCCTGGACACGTTCCTGTGTGATGTGCTCTAGGTGACCCTGCTCTGGCAGGGGGGTTGGACTAGATGATATTTCGAGGTCCCTTCCAGCCCCTAAGATTCTGTGATTCTGTGATTCAAGAACATGAGGAGGGGCAACTGGTCAGGAAGCCATGACCAGGGCAAGAAAACAGGATGCTTCTGAAACTAACCAACACAGGTGTTATGTTGATTTAGGTTAGAAAGAGAAAAGAATCTTGTTTTGATGCAGGAGATAAAATCAAACTGTCTAACACCAGTTCATGCATACAATGTAACGACTTACAGCCAATAGCCCTGTCAGGTAGATCTATGTGGAAGCACGAATAATTGGCTCATGTTATATAATAATTTTAATAATTGGCTCCTTAACTTTTCAAGCTGACCTGGAATCACTGGTATCTATCGGGGCAACTAGGGTGAGTAATCTTACGGTTTACATTGGCTTTGAATTTTTTTTAATTTTTAGACTTCTTTTACGCAAGGAACCTGCAACTAATGAAACAAAAGGAAACAGCAGTGTTCGCTTTCGTAAGATTCTTTTATTTCTAATGTGGTTGATGTTTTATTTCAGTCTGTTAAGCTCTTTGTTCTTAGCTTTACTTGAAAACAGAATGCACTTATCCTGAAAAAAATCTCAAACCCTAATTTTGCTGTTTAAAAGTAAGAACCAGATACTGCGTCATTGTTGTGGGTTATCTGTCGCTATCAGACAAACGCCCACCCAGCTGCGCAGTCCTGCCCTCCCCTCTTCAGCAGAATTGGGGGAGAAAATGGGAAGAACAGGAGAGAAAAATAACAGTTTGAGATGAAGACAGGGAGGGTATTTGCCAACTACTGTCACAGTCAAAACAGACTCAGCTTGGGGAAAACTGACTTAATTTATTGCCAAAAAAACCCCAAAATGTAACTATTAACCTGGGTAATGGGAAATAAAAAAGCAAACAAACATGGAAACAATACTGTTCCTTCCCCCTTTCCCAGGCTCGAGTTTATTTCTTCACTCACCTCCCAAGCCCTGAACAGCACAGTAGGGATGGGGGTGTGGTCAGTGTTCAATTGTTTTTATCTGCTGCTTCTTCTTTCTCACTCTTTTTCTCTGCTCCAGCATTGACTTTCCATGGGCTGCAGTTCTTCAGTAATATTCATCTGCTCCAGCATAGTCTCCTACAGGGGTTGCAGGAAGGATCTGCACCTGGAGGACTTTCTGCTCTTCCTACTTCTCCATAATTCTACTTGTTTACTTCATTTATTAATTTCAGACAAATGGTCCCATATACACCTTAGTTCTGTGAAAGATGCATAATAATATAATTTGCCTCAATGAAGGAACAGAAATAACTTCCACCTAGGTCTTTCTGTACAATCTAAAGAAAATGGCATGTAATTTCCTTAACCGGTTTAAAGCATAGGTTTAGTGCTACAGTTTTTTATTAATTCTTTTTGCTGCTTAAGTAACAAACACCATGATTATTTTTATCTTCTCAGGAAAAGATGTGAAGCTAAATGGCTGAAGAAGAGTGAAGTCTGGAGGTTATAACTGTGCTTCCTTAGAGCATAAAATACACATGCAAAATACTTTGATACTGACAAATAGAAAATATTTTTATGTACAATGCTCTTCTAATCTACGGACCAGCTTCTGAATACTATTTTGTATCATAGGAACTCCCTGAGCACAGGATAGAGGAAGATTTTTGGGAATTGCAAAAGCACCCTTAAGAGACAACAGTAGTCTCCAAAAAATTCTTATTGAAAAAAAGGTGGGAGTTTGGAGCAAATATAAGTAGTAATATGGAATAAATTAATATATTTACCTATGCTACTAAAGCATTAATGAGGTCTAGAGCTTCATATGTTTAAAATATGTTACAGTTCTAGAATAAGTAACAAAAAATGACTGAGGATGTAAATACTGTGCTTCAGAGCATAAGCCGTAGACTAACGCACAGACAAGAAATATTTTTGTTTACAAGTACGATATAAAGCTACAGGATTTTTTGGCTTATAGTTTAAGTTATCTATTGCTGGTCACACAGGCAGAGAATAGTTCATGCCTGAAGTTCTACTGTTACGAGGTCTGACTACATCTTTTCTATGCTATACTTCTACATTACTGTGTTGCTCGTTGTTTTACGATTGCTTGTCTAGGTTTTATATCTTCAATGATAAATTAACAGATGGTTGTGTTGTTTTTTTTTAAATAAAAAGTTGGCATTTCTCCAGTGCTGTTTCTTAAGATGACCCTAGGAAGGCATTGAGATTGTTAATCACTTAAAAGTAAAGACAGGTCTATAGTTAGCATCCATTGAGGAAAGTACTGGTTTACATCCTCTATAAATATTTAATTACCAAAGAAAATAGGATGGAACTGTTATGGTACGAGTGACTTCCTGCATCTGATTACAAAAAAGATTCTCAGTTTGAAGCCTGATCTGTATTAGCAACACAAAACATATTGTTTGGAGGAGTTAATTTCTCCATTACAGTAAAATAAGCAAATCTGAGTGTTCAAAAGATACATTACAAAATTCTAGAAAAGAGTCAAAATGCTCTTCTTTGTTTGCAGTTGTTATCTGCAATTTGCAACACTCCTGCTTGAGGCACACTGATTTTCCTTCTTTTAGTTGCACGATTTTCCTCTCATATATACATTTTACCTACTACTTTTCTGGTTCATACAACTAATTTTGAGAAATTACAGTGATGTATAGATTTTTTTCATTGTGGTTTTGTGTTCTAACAAGTTGGGGTCTATTTCATTTTTAAAAGACTATGAAAAGCCTATTTTATTCAGTCTGAATTTGATGTCTAATTGATGTTATGTGATAGTGTCCTTCTAATATTCACAAAGGAGCAATAGGGCAGATGAAGTTACAATTGGAAACTCATCAAAGTAAATTGATGCCTCTTTTGGTCCTGGACACTGCTGTTAACTGTCTTCACCTTCAGAAGTAGCAGTGGTGACCGAGAAAACACGCAAGACTCTTTTTCATCTCGGACAGGCAATAAAATTAATTCTGCTGGAATGGATGAAAAAAATGATCAGCCAGCAGCTAAACCTGAAGATGAACAAAGTGTAAGTAGGTGACTTAAGCATTCTTGATTTCATACACTTCTTGGTACTTTTAGATCTTTTGTGATCTAATTCTGAAGTACGAAAGCTAATATCACAGATTTGGTAAAAATTTCTGTTTTATAGCTCAGTCTGAAAGTGTCTGTCTATGTCCAGATTGCCAGTAACATGTAATTTCAGACAGTTGAAATAATGGGCTTATCAGTGTAATAGTATGAAAAGCTTATATTGGTGTCATGGCAGCATGTTTTTCCAAACAGAAAACAATTTCTAGACAAGAAAAGCAACATTAAACAGGTCAAGTGTTTTGCTTTTCCCCAAAAAGATACAGAAGGGGATTATTACATGAGCATTAACTTATGACAAAGAAGTAATTAAATAATTCAATGTATGGTGATTGTCAAACTGCAAGATTATCTGGAAACCAGTTCTAGAATATAAGAACTAAGTTGCAACCAAGAGGAAAGCTAAATTAAGAATCATGATCCTTACTGAGGGAAGGGAAGAGTTAGACTTTACTTTTTATTTTCTTGCTAGGAAATGTTTACGCTAAACTAATATAACCTCAGGAAAGATTTAAAATGTAGCACATATAGTATTCAATGTTCCTATGAATCCTGCATAAAAGAGAACTTTGCTATGCAAACCTTGATATATGAAGCATGTTTTTGTTGTAGCTTTTGTTTTGTTTTGTTAAAAAAAGGTTAGAATTGCAGTAGATGCAATGAAGACCTTAGTTGTTTCAAGTGCATACTTATAGTCCAGTGATGTCAACCTTGAGCTGTCGTTAATGATCCTTGACAGGATTAAGTTTTTAAGAATAGATCTGTCAGTTAGGTCTGCAAAAGGAATGACATGGAAAACTTAAATAAAAAATATTCTTGGGGGAATAATAATCAAAGTGGCCCAAATTTCAGATACCAGAACTGAGCTTTCATTGAACTGTCTCAAGCTGTCCTATTGAACACCTGGGGGTGTATAAGGGACATTTACATGATAGAGCAGAACTTTAAGCAGACAAATAGGCAATTTGGTTTTCATTCTTAAACAGAATTGTAGTCAAGGAGGTTTTAAAAAATACAGAAGACTGGCACATTGAGCCCTGCTTGAGAACGTGCAAAACAAGTGCAGATAATTACCCAGATAGAAGCTATGAGTCAGAAATCTTCCAGCTCAGGGTTTTCATGGTTTTTTTGAGGAAATTATAAAGTGTACCACCAGGTCTGATTGCCCATTACTACTTATGACTCACTTTTCTTCTCATCTTTTAACAACCTCTACTCTTAGGACAAAGACTGCTAGTCATTGGATTTGGCTATGGGACATGCAGGGTATTTATGATCATGTTGCTTATGCTCTCTCTGTAAGAATACACAGAACTCTTATTGAAAACATGACTAGGGCATAATAACAGAGAATCATAGAAAAAATTATGTTGGTGGGGAATTTTGAATGTTTTTTTCTTTTTGTTTATTTGTTTTTTTAAAAAGACCTGACATCAAAGCCAGAACAGATTTCTTGGGCCATTGTTCCACTTTGTTTTGAGTATCTCCAGGGATGGAAGTTCCCTGACTTCTCTGGCATGGCATATGCCTGGCCTTCATGGTGAAATATGTGTGTGTGTCCACACCCCCAGTCTAGCTGGAATTTCCTCTGCAGTCATGTGTGACTGCTGTGGCTGTCTCTTCACTGTGCAGAAGTGAGAAAAGTGTGGCTCTGTCTTCTCCCTAACCCACTTTAGACGGGGAAAAATCTGTAATTACATTTATTCATGCTGTCTTTGCCTTCTTTTCTCCAGCTAAACCACCTCAGGGCTCTCAGCTTTTTGCTGTACAACATATTCTCCAGCCCCTCACCTCTTGGTGGTCCTCCCCTAGAACCACCTCAGTTTATTAACATCTCTGTCGTACTGATGGGCCCAAAACTGGACACAGTACTTCATATGTGGCTCTATTAGCATTGGGCAGAAGGAAACAATCACTTGTTGTAGATTATTTCACATCACCACTTTGGCAAATGGCTAGTAGTTATGCTTGTCATTTCCAGGGTTTCAAGCTCCATCAGCACCTAATTTTTTTGTAGCCACTGTATTAAACTCAACACTCCACACTGATAACTTAGTGCAGTTCTTAGCTGAGTACTTCCTGACTTTTATAGTTTTTTCCCTCCTGAAGTGACATATAGTTAGTAGGGATGAAAGTGAGTCCTCTGCCCACATCTTTTAGTCTCCAACAGGCCACAAGCACTTGCAGTGTACCTTCTGAGAGGCATCAAAGAATGAAATTATGGTAAATAACCTGGCAGCTTGTTGCAGCCTTTCTCTTCACTGCCTCCCCATTGTAGCTCTGCAGGGACTAGGAAGGGTCTATTGAGCTTAGGGAGCAGCCAGATCTGCCCAAGTCAAGGCCTGTGTTGCTGTCTGTGCACCTGTTTGTTGTGGTTGTAGTCTCTTTGGTGCATTTCTTTTTCCCCCTCAGCAGAGGGAGCCTATCTGCATCTTGAGCAAGTCGTACACCAGCTATCATACAATCATAGAATGGTTTGGGTTGGAAGGGACCTAGAAGATCATCTAGTTCCAACCCCCTGCATGTACAGGGACATGTCCCATTAGACCAGGTTGCTCAAAGCTCCATCCAACCTGGTCTTAAACACTTCCAGGGAGGGGGCATCCACAGCCTCCTTGGGCAACCTGTTCCAGTGCCTCACAACCCTAACACTAAAGAATTTCTTCCTAATGTCTAACATAAATCTACCCTCTTCCAGTTTAAAACAAATATCTCTCATCCTATCACTACACACCCTGGTAAAAATTCCCTTCCTAGCTTTCCTGTAGGTGTCCTACAGGTATTGGAAGGCTGCTATCAAGATCTCATTGAAGTCTTCTCTTCTCCAGGCTCAGTTGTCATTGGTCAGAGATTCTTAACTTGGATTGCTGAGAGATGGTGTACTTCTGAGTAGGTCCTATCTCACAAGTAGCATAGAATAGCTGTGAGGTAGGGAAAACTCACTTTGAAAATGCCCTTAAAATGCACTATACTATACCAAAGGTGAAGACAAAAGAAAAATGAGAAAGGAAAAAAAAAAAAAAGCAAAAAAAAGAAAAAAAAAAAAGCTGTTTCCTTATGTATAACATGGTGAAGTTCAGTTTTATCTTTGTAAAGATGAGGTCCTGAGCCAGGTCTTTTTGTCTCAAAGTCTGTTTTGTGCTTCAGAGACTTCACACTAAAACTCTTCCTGCTGATTACTGACTGGTGTTTGTCAACACCTCCAGTCATGGAGGATCCATGGAAGACCCACGGGGAACTTTCTAAGGCAGCTTCCTGAGGCCTTTCTCTCACTAGCATCAACGTGTTTTGGAATATTTTTCCTGAGTTTCCTCCAATAACTCTTGCTGTGCCTGCAACAATTGATAGACATTTTTTGTATGCATAAGTACGTTGATTATCTCCCACAGAGGAAAGTGCCTGGGGGAGTGTCTGGTACAGAGAGGCTTTCCAAAACAAACCAAACTGTAGAGAGATAAGATACTTATAGGATGTAGAAACTGCTTTTGCAAATACATAAATAGTCATATAGTAGTTTTTTGTACATAACTAAGATGATCAGGAAACATTTTAATCTAGCTTTAGAAAATACAGGACTGTAGTTCAACATGAACTATTAAGGGGCTGGATATCCAGATCATGACTTTGTCCAGGTTCCATCCCAGCAAGACCTGTGCTGTGTCCTCCTGTTCACTGGAGGGAACTTCTCAGCTGGGCATGCAAGTATGGATGTATTCATACCCACTGCTACTCATCCTGAAAGGATCCAGGGACATTTTTTTCTGATGAATTAATTAATAGGTTGAGCCTACTTATATTAGGATAGTTCTGGACTGAGAAGAAAGTAGCTTTAAAAACTTATTTTTGGGGAGGAACAGCACTGTCATTTTGACCATGGGCTGGGTGGTGTGCATATACCTGTCTACCAGTTCTTTAGCAGGGAAATTACAAGTGTGAAACCAAGGACTGACTATTTAATATCATGCTAACCGCTCCCTGCCACTTCACACGAGGGTAGAATTGAATGGCTGACTGCACGTCTGCTTTTACACCAAACTTGCATAAGTAAAGCAAAGATCTGGGTCATGAGAAACCTTGATAGGTTGTGTTACTTAGCTGCTGTTGAAAAGCTGCTGTTCTGCAGTACTTGTCTGTGTAGCATCTCAGCTGCAGACTGTGCGATGTAATTAAATGTTATCTACCTTCTGGTCTAGAGGGTTAATTTACTTTATACCAATGGGGTACGACAAGGAAATTACCATTCTTTCATACAATTAACGCTGGGGAGCTGTTGCATGTTGAGCTGTAATCCTAGGGCACCTTGTGAGTTTATGCAATAGGGACTGACTCCATATTACATATGCAAGTGTCTGGATGAAGAGGACCTTACTTTCTGACTGCTACTAAGTTCATTATAGTTGTGCATGTGCAGTAACAGGCAAATATATGTGGGAAGCTCTTCTAGTTTTTGTTCAGTCATCTGCTGCTAGAAATGTTCCACATTTTTTGTTGCCTTTATCCTTGTTTTAGGTAGCCAACATCTCAGTTCAAATGGTAACTGCAGAAGATAAGTTGGCAAAGAGGATTCTGGCAAGGAAAAAGCATGGCAAACTGAAATTGAAGAAAAAAGATAAGTTGCTGTGGAATTTTCAAAACAAAATCATTCTCTTTACCCTCATTCTGTTCATTTTAGGAGTAGTAACCTGGACATTGCTGTGGCTCTTCATTGGTGAGTGGCTGAAAGCTCATGCCAGTTTCATGCATCACCATCCCCAAAGCCACTTGCAGTTGGGTTAAGGATCTCACTTGTCTTGAAGGCTGCTTCTTAAATATAGTGGAACTTGTTTAAATGGGGCCTGAAAGGCTTTTTCTTGTCTTTGTTAAGACTTAACAAGTAATTATAAGAGCAGGCATAGCTTTCTTTAAGAAGTGTGAAAAAAATGTTAAGTGTTATGCAAAACATGCTTTATGTGCTAGCTGATGGCACAGACCTGAGAGCCCCTATAATCCTGATTCCTAATAAACTTTGAGTTCCACTGGGTTTCTTGGCCTGCTGATGGTCAAGTAAGTCCTTTGTCTCTCATTCAGAATATATGAAAAGAAATATAAGGGCAGTAAAATACAGATATGCCTAACTGAGCAGCAAAAGCTATTTTCTCTTGAGATCCCAGATGCTCATTACTGCCTAAGATTCCTTAGGGATGCTCCAGAATCTGGATGTTGATACTGCCTTCATTATGCTGGTTCATTTGTAGGGTGGTAAAGCTGAATAGATTTATTTAGTTAAGAATTTAACCGGAAAAATGTCTCATTGTTATTAAAAAAAATAAAATGGTGGCTAACTGTCTTCTATGTTTCTTGCAGTTCAGACAGAAAACAAAGATGCATTGTATTTTGTTGGACTGTTTCGTGTTGCCAACATAGAATTTCTCCCAGAATATAGGCAGAAGGAGTCAAAAGAATTCCTGTCCATGGCACAGAATGTGCAGCATGTGGTAAGATGAGTGGGCTGCTTGACTAACAAAAGATCAGAGCTGTGAACAAGAGGTGTGGCTTCCAGGTGCCATTGTGTCTGCTATAGTGTTATGCTTTTTTTCTTTCTTTTTATTTTTTTTTTTTCCCCTCTGGAAGACTATGTACAGTGGATATCTTTCTGGAGGTAGGAAGGAACTGACTGCTTTCAATTTGCTAATCACAAACTGAGTTTTGAAAAGGTCTGTTTGACTTTTACACTTACTAAAAATGTTATATATTTCCCCCCACAAATAGGTGTCTATGAATAGAACTCTACAAAAACCCTTCAAAACTTAATTGCCACTTCTGAGACATTAAAGCGATGAAGTCTTTTGCATTTAAATTGATATCTGCTGCCAGTTTTCTGCTTTAGAGCTTCTGTAATTTCCCTAGAGCTCTCAAACATATTTACATTTTTATTTCCTTCTAATGCTAGGTATTGTAAAGACAATTATTCTTCTCAAACACTTGCATCAGTCAGAAATAGCATCTTGTTGTAGGCAGTTAAGATTGCTCTGTAGTGGGAAGAGAGGGGTGGGAATCTTGATTAAAAAGGAATTTAAATTTGGCATAGGGAGGAAAAAGACATGAATCCCAGGAAATGTCATACTCTCCATGTAAGGATTCAAGAAATAATATGAAAACTGCTAAACAAAGAAAAGTCAGATGCAACCAAGATATTTTTTTAATAATTACTAAGGTTTTGTCATTTTATAATCTGAACTCATTTTTCTGTTTTCCATTTGGTTCTCCCCTCCCTGTGCTCCCCCATTCTCCCCCCCTGCATGCCCCCTCTAAAAGCTGGATAATGAAATACCTGAAAGCAGACAGTCTATTTTTTCTAGTCCTGCTTGTTTACAACTGAAGTGCTTTCAGGCAGGGATAACAGACAACCAGCACAAGACACATCCTTCCCCTGCTCTGCAAGGAGCAGCTCCGGACCTAGTGTGAGCCCTGTGTGTTGTTCTTGTCCTGGAGCATCCTGTTGTTGTTGCACATAATGGAGAGAGGTGACAGACAGCAGGTGTGAACTGCCAGTGTCACAACCTCCTACCTCAATGTAATGTGGAATTTCTTTTTTGTCTCTTAACTTTGCTGAAACTGTGCTTCATGGTGATGGGACTATTGACTAAAATAGCTAGTCAGGATGTGGGGAATTCGGGGTTTTGATTGTTTTTTCCTTGAATCCCTTTTGTTTGTGGCTGCTGGCACAGAGGCTTTGAGAGAGTAGTGGAATAACCCCTCAAGATAGGCTCCTTTACCTTTTGGTCATAACAGTAACACATAAAAATCCCCTGTAGCATAATCTTGGGAAAGACTGAGCTCCAACCAATTTTATTTAGATGCTCAAAATAGTTGTTCAAACTTCCTGTATCAAACACTGAAAGTTAGGAACTAACAGTCTTTACAGTCTTTGCTTCAAAATATTCTGTTACAGACCCTTGGGCATTCATTTTAACCAATCAGCAGCAGAATGAGGTCTGAACAGCTTGAGGTACATGCCACCTTGTGGCTTTAGAACGGTGCTTTCTCGAGCAAGAGGAAGGTTATTGTCATACTGGTATCACATACATCAAAGAACTGGTGGAATCAGAAACTTGCTTTATACTGTGTGTATTGGAAGGAAATATACTAATACTAAGCTGTTAGTGAAGAAAATGGACATAAACCAAAATTCAAGAAATTCCACATAAACATCAGAAAAAACTATGAAGGTGATCAGACACAGTTGTCCAGAGAGGCTGTGGAGTCTGTTCTTGGAACTGGGCATGACCCTGAGCAACCTGGTGTTGTTGAACCTGCTTTGAGCAGAGGGGTTTGACCAGAAACCCCTTCCAGTCTCAGTCTTTCAGTGATTCTTTGGAAAAATCTCTGATGTTTACTTTTAACTGCACCTTCAGTAGCAACACACAAAATGTTCTGAGCACAGGCTCATTTCCTGAAGACCGACCTGAAGTTTCAGCCTCAGGACAGGGAAACCCTCTGCAACTGGTAATTCCTGAGCAAAGAATGTGCACCCTTTTCAAAACTCATTTGAGTTTATTTGGAAAAAGTATTGCTGTACATGTCAACTGGCCATGGGTAGAAGATTAGATGTTTCCTGGGAATATTGGACTTGCTATGGGTGCTCTTCAATAAGAGCTGGTTTGTTCTTGTTCTGCTGCTTTGCCTAGCTTGGCTGATGTGCATCTGGAATTGTGTGCATATTGCATATTCCTGATGGAAAAGACAATGTTCCTAGGGAAGCCTAGGCATATAACATTGTGAGGTATGGCTGATTTTCAGAAATGCTAAATCTTTACATGTTCTCTTTCAGATGAACTTGGTCTACACAACTTCCTCTTTCTCCAAATTTTACAAGCAATCCACAGTTTCTGAAGTCAGGTAAAAGTGTGGTTAATGTATTTACATTTCTGCTGGATGGTATATAATATGATGAGCCCATAAGAAAAGCCTTTTTCTGGTGGTTATGATTTAATCTCTTTGCTATGTACTTGCACTGATTGTAAAATACATCTATAACCCATACCAATTCATTTCACAAAAAGTAAGGGCAAACTAAAGTCATATAAGTAGTTCTTCATCTGCCAGGAGTATAATCTAAGATAAACAGAAATAGGGCCTCTAAAGAGATTTGGTGATACTTTGGCTAATAGGTCATACATAAGTTTAACCACTTAAACATGCTCTTAGTCAGGAATACAGTGTTGTGCTCTAAGTTGCACATATTTTATAACTAATGTTATTGGTAAAAAAATTGTCTACTGACAGATGAAGGGGAAGTTTTCTATACTGCAATAAAGAACGCTTACTTTGAAATTATATATGCAATTAATGCTAGAGGATTAGTTCTTCCAATACTTTTGAAACATACAATTTTGACTCAGAACAGGAGTTTCTGTGATATATTTTATTTGGACTTCTTTCTCCCCTCCAGGATGTAAAGATTAGGATGACCATACACAGCCTCTACTGTGTTACCGAAATAGCATAGAAATAATTTCTTACATATTCAGTGCACAGTACAGGGTGAGATGCATAGCAATGCAGAGTTCTGCATTTCTGGAGATGATAATTCTACTATTTTTGTTTTGATCTTTAGGAGATGAACCAGCTTTAATTAAAGTAGCTATTATAATTTCCACAGATCTCAAAAGTCAGGAGCCTTCAGGAAATCAGCCTAGTAAAGATTCCCAGCTAGGTATGAATCGTGCAGTTTGGGCTTTTCTATTTTTTTAGATTGTTTATTTTTTGGGGATGGAAAAATACATTCAGCACATAAAAGTTACAAGGCAAGATGGAAAAGAACCATATACTTCTAAGTTTCTACTTCAGAAGCTAGTGTTGTTAGGAGTCTAGTCTTCAGAAAACTTTCAACACAATAATAAACTGTAGGACCTTTTTATTTCAGTTACAACAACAACGGAGGCCTTCTTATTCATTTCTGGATTGTATTTGTGGTACCGCAGGCCAAAGGGCAAGTGCTGTGTGAGGATTGTGTGGCTGCCATTCTAAAGGATTCCATTCAGACAAGTGTTGTTAACCGGACTTCGGTGGGAAGTCTTCAGGGCCTTGCAGTCGACATGGATTCCATTGTACTAAGTGGTTGGTGTTAACACATACCCACATCCCTGAGGAAACACTTGGTTAAGCAAATATTTTTATCTTGGAGTAGCAAATTCTATAAATAAACCAAAGTCTTGGAAAGGAAAATCAACACCAGATTTGAGGTCAAATCAAGGTACAAAGTATCCTTGTAAACTCTGATTGCTAAAGTTCCTGTACTTGGAGTGCTTAATCGGGACCTAAGCCTGACACCTTGTAGGCAGCTCAAATTTGGATTAGTATATTAGGCTTTAAAAATATAAAAAGATGAAGTGTTAAGTTTTCCACAGAAATCAAACTTTAGCCCCTTAATTGAAAATTGTATGCTTATCACCCTTTCATTAAAGATTAAAAAATGGATTATAAAGCTGCCCATTCACTAAACAAGTGTGCCATTCCTATCTGGGGAAGAAATTAGCAATGTGTTATTCTCAGCTTAATCAACTAAGCACAGAACAACCTTTATCAAAATGACTCTGTCCCACTGAAAAATGAGAAATACTTTGTGACCAAGGGTGAGAAAATTACCTCCTGGGTACCTCTGTCTCAGTCCTTTAACCAAATTTGATTGCTTAATTGACATTCAGTCTCTTCTTGCCTCAGGCACTGAGATGGGAAATGATATCTCCCACGATGATTGCAGAATTTGAAAAAAAAAAAGGGGGTTCTGGCAACTTCCCTCATGGAAATAAGTGTTTTGTCCTTTGTGTTTAGTGTCAGGATTAAAGTGTAATTGAATCAAATACTGAATTCTGGATGTTAGGCAAATGAGAAGACTTACAAAACTCTCTTTCTTTGCAGCAGGTCTTCGGTCAGATTATTGGTCAACAACGGGAACAGGTAATTCACCATTTTGGCAGCCTCCTAGCAGAGGACATGTGGAGAACAAAACCTTTAATACACGTCTTAGACTCAAAGAAACTGTTCAGTGTTAATTTAAAAGGGTTAAATTCAGCCTTGTAATTTGTATCCTGACTTACTATAAGAGTGACCAACAGTCTTGCATGCAACAAACACAGAAACTATCTGCCTTTAAGCTAACTGGTAAATTTTCAGATGTGCCTGGTGGCATAGTAGTAAACAAAGTCAGTCAGCTCTTCAGCTGCTCACGGTGTTAAAGTGAAGATTAACCATTTTCTAAACTGGACAGTACTGAATTGGAGTCTATTTATTGGGTTTTATGCTGAACCATAACAATGCTTGTGTCTATACTTCATCCTCTTTTACTTCTTTTCTCCAATTAGTTTTTCTTTTGAATGAATTCCCTAACATAGGTTTGTTTAACCAGTTCAGTTTTGTCAGGATTATGGGAGACACTACTTAAATACCTGATTGGTTTCATGTTCTAAACCTCTCAGAAAGGTTCTTTGGCAGCATACAGAGACTTTGCAAGCAGTTTAAAAGTACAGCATGTCTTCGTTCACTAGGATGTGCAGTATCTAGAAAAGAATGTGTTGCTAGGCTAAGCAATAGCATGTTAATCACCTTCAGTGCAGTCACCTGATAAGTCTCTGTTGGACCAGCAGTTGATAATCAGCTAGGGATGTGCTGGCCTCCCTTGCTCCTTGTCACAGGTTAACTCTTTATTTTGTGAGGTTGCACAATTTAATTTTTTTTAAGGTCTTTATACTTTTCCATGTCTGTGTTTTTCTTTTCTGAGACATTAATGTCTTATACTTAGGCTTGTGATTTCTGTTTCTGTTACCTTGCAAGTTTTTAGTTTGCATTCTTCCCCAGAATTCAACAACTACTTTTGTCAGTGCAGCGAAGCCAAGATATCCCACTTCTGGACTTTGTGTCACAGACCCTGGGCCACACTTTGCAATGCTTAGATTGACACCAGCCCTTAATGTTTCAAAATTCAAGTCGAGTTTGCTTACAGCATTCATTTGCTCAAAACCTTTCCTGACTTAAACTGCAAAGCTTCGCAATATTTGCCTTTGTCACATATTCTTACATGCATTTTAATTATTTAAAAGGATTTTTTTGCATTGGTGCTCACTTACATAGCAATTTCACTTCCCAGTTTGGTGTTCCAAGCCAGAGAAATTAGCACAGTTAGATCTTGTATTTCAACTTATTCTGGAGTGCAGTCCCTAAAAGAGAAGAAAATGAGAAGAGTGCCACACAAATACTGATGCTGAGGCTTTTTCAGGACTTACATAGTGTCTTTCACACCAAGGGAGAAGGATGACCTGCTATATTCTAGATGTCTTTCAGAGACTTAAAGTGTAGTCAGCTGCAGGTGTCAGATGGTATCTATGAGAAGAATAGTGATGATACGCAGTGAGGTTGCAGGGGAGCAACAGCGTGGAGTGCCATAGGAGTTAAGAAAGTTGAGAAAGTCTTACATTGGTGCAATTTCATTTGTTGGGGTCCTTTGCTCATGTCTGGTGAGGATTCCAGAATATGATGCAGAGGTGAAAATGTTAATGCAGCAGCACACAAGGAAGGTGCATCGCCCGGTTGTGCATTCGAGAGCGATGGAGTTACTTTGGCATGAAGATGCACCTCGCTATTAGTTCGGACACAGCGGTGGAGTGCAGATTTATTGAAGAACGGACTGGAGAAGGGACTTTCAGAGATTCACCTGATGCAAGTGACTTGCATCGCCATGGTATCTGGCTATGCATGATTTCTTTGGGTAAGGAGTGTGTCCAGCTTTGGTTTGAAGCTGGTATGCTTGCATTACTTCTACGTCCAGAGCTAGCTCTGAATTCTCTGCACTGTATTCCATCCTAGCAGTGAACTCACACTGTTAATTACTTAGTAGAAATAGTAGTAGTCCCATAATTCTAAAGATTATGATCACAGCTGGCTTTGTTAAGGGTGAGTAGATAAGAACAAATAACTATTTAAAAAAAAAATATTAGTGGGAAGAGATAAGAACAAGAAGGAAGAAGGAAGAACAATAGCTCAATCAAAGTTTTAAATAGTTATAGCTGTAATTCAGTTGAACGGTATGTGACCCTTACAGATTGTTCATAAACATTCATAACATTAGTTTCAAGCCTGTAAATTAGAAGTGGAAGTCAGACAAAGCCTACCACTTCCTGTCTTGACTACTGGTTAAAAGGCCAGCATTTAATTGGAGTCAACAATTGATAGTGAGCTTTCACAGTGCTCTAATTGATGTTGCACAATACAAAATATTTCAGAGGCTTGTCTTTTTAATAGGCAGAAATCAATGCAAATATTTATTTTTTTAATTCTTATTCTCCCTAACTTGCATTTTTCCCCCTTCTCACCCTCCAAAGAGCCATGCAAAGAGTTTTAGTTATGACCAAATAAAAAAATCCTTGTCCGTGAGCTGCAATACTGAATTGAAAGAAGACCTCAATACATGTTACTTGAAAGTAACAATTGTTTCAGCTTAATTGGAAAATTGGGTGTGGGTAGGGTAAATTTTTGGGGTTTAGGGCAAATTTTTAGCTATTCTTATCTAAATTATTACACTACTTTTTTTTTTTACTTTTTTTTTTTTTAATATATATAAAAGTGTTGTGTAGGTTAGGCTGTATAATTTCTGTTTCACAGTACTTCCATTTCTAACGGTGACTTCCATTGTTGCAAAAGTTTTCAATACTTGCCTGGACAAAGTTCTGGTCTGAATTAATTTTGACCCTGCTTTGAACAGGATGTTGAACAAGAAAAGTCCTAGCATCCCTTCCAGACTGAAGGAATTGGTTAACCTGAGTTTAGTGGTAGTACTTATAGCATAATAGAGCATCAAGAACCCTGATATTCAAACCATATCTAAAAAATCCAAATAAATACAGACATGTATGTGGGTTTTTATTTTGTTTTATTTATAATAAATATCCTTATAGCTGTAGGGGTGAGAAGTTGATTTATGCCTTGACAGTAGATTAACATTTCCAAGCAACAATTATTTAAGTAATTAATCCTTTGGGGACTCCACAGAGCTTTGTTAACTGCAAATATCTGTCGTACAAAATGGAGATGCTTTCATGCCAAAACCCTGCAAAGCCTTGTTTACAGCATTGTTTGCTGTGCTCTGTAGTTTTAGTAATAGATTTTTTTCTTGACCACAGGCTTGTAACTAAGATGAAAACAGTGAATGGCACAGGTTACTTTGTTTTCAGATTTAGACAGACTTTCATATTATGCTTTAGTTTAAAATAATTTTTAGGATTTTTTTTTTTTTTTTTACACCATATGGGTTTAACAGTTTCGGAGTGAGTGTCCAGTGCTGAAAATGTGACATTCCAACAGGAATAGATTGTATGTATGATCTGTATGCTGACCGCCTACATGAACAGTTTCCACTGGATATCCATGGGGGAACGATCTGCTATTTCAAGCTGATTGCATCCGTGGGCCATCTTATTCGTCTTTCAATAGCATCCCTTCAGATTGAAGCAGATAACTGCATCACTGACTCACTGACCATTTATGACTCTCTGATGCCAATCAAACATAAGATACTATACCAGTGAGTATAAGTTTTCATTGAGAATTCACTGACAATCATTTGTTTTGTTGTTGTTTCTGTTTGTTGTTGTTGTTTTGTTTTTTTTTTTTCCTGAAGACTTGTAATCTGTATTTTTATGGTTTTAGTTTAGTTTAGTTTTGTTAAAAATATTTTAATCTTCATGCATTACACCCGGCAATCTTTTTTCATCTTACAAAAGTGGAAAAGTTGATCTTGCTGATAAGCTGATAAATAAAGGGAACAGTAAACTATTCATCAAATTTTTTATTTTTCTACAGGAGTGTATCTTCACCTAGCTACAAAACTACAAACTATGGGTGGAATTTTCTGTTTCTTATCATGAAACAGATGCTAACTAAAATAAAATGTCAAAGTTTCCTCCCCTAAGCAAATTTTTCTTCCATATTAAGATCAGTGCTCTTCATATGAACACTGAAATTCTAAAACTAAGTCTTGTGATTCTTTGGTTATTTACCAACACTTACTACTTCAGAGCTTTTTTTAGCTGCTCTGTTTGAGTAGTTTAAGTGTTATCAAAATCCAGAGTTGAAGCTGTGATGGGTTGAAGGATGTGGACGGTTACTTTCTTTCCTTTTTTTATTATTATTTTTTCCTCTCTCTTTAATGATCCAGTATGCTTGTTTGAGGATTTTTAGTTTGAAATTCCTGGTAACTAATTCCATAGGGCTCTGTCAGACCAAAAATTGAAGACAGTACCTCCATCAAGCAGACTAAGACCTCAGTGTTTTGACTCCTGGCATCCATTTCTCTGGCCTGTTGATGTGTCTATAAGCCTCAAAAAAGAGCATTGGCATTTCAGCCCTCTTTGAGAGCTGCCCTCTACGAGTCTGAATGACTCACTGGCAGTCTATGAAACAACAGATGGTGATCACACTTGATACTTACTGAAGAGGACTACAGATGTCTGCTAGGTAATGCATATGCAAAGAAAAATGATTTTTTTTTAATGACACTGGTTGATTGGCTCAGGTTCTTAATTTCTGACTTGAAAAATAACTTGCTTGTCTTTCTCACTCCCCAGTTACAAGCTAACCTGCTGGTCTAATAAAATAAATTTTCTCTTTCTACTAGCCCTTCTTTACTATTGGTTTCATTCATTTTTGCTTGGAGCGAAGGCAGAAAGTCAGTATTACCTCCTTGAGCTAACCATTTCATCTTTGTTTTCATGTTTGTAATTTATTTCTTTTTGTAATAATTGACTTTCCAATATTTGGTTTGTAACTGCTTGCAACAGCTACTTTTGTGTTTAAGAGAATGGATTTTTTACTAAGCTTTGAAGGAGGTAAGGTCTGCACCAGTGGAAATTTGATGTACAGAATGAAAGAAATGTGTTGGATTTTGTTTTTGCTTTTGTTTGTGTTTTTACAAATTGCTTACCTGTGTACTCTCCTTTCTTCCCTCTCAGAGCTTGTGAACCAGGTGATTCATTGGTGTCACTCGTGTCCACAAACAATCTCATGCTGGTAATGTTTAAGGCAGCACAAATAAAGGAACAGAAGGAATTCCATGGCTATTTTGAGGTTATTACACAAGAAAGTAGGTTGGTTCTGTGTTTGGAAATGTGTTTATTGTATTATTTCTGTCTAAGATCCCAAAGGGGCTGTCATGCTCCTGACTATAAATGACTTCTGTATCTCACTTTCTTTTTTTCCTACATGCCTGCCTCCCTCCTTCATCTTCTATGTATTACTGAGTGTCTGCCTTCCTCTTGAGTAATTTAATCTGCCCAGATTATCTGTTCTCAAGTGAACTATGAAGGTAGAAGGTTGAAACCAGCACTAACTGTATTCAGTTGGTGGGGACTGCAGTGTGCCAGTAGATGGAGTTGTTATTCCAGGTGTAGCACTGCTTTGGTGTCTGTCTTGGTTTGGGACTGGGTGATTATGTGGAAGATGGTCAGCACTGAAAACTACTTTCAGGAAATAAAACTTCACTACCTCTGTCTGCATCTTCTATTGGTCTCTGCCTCATTAACACAAAGGAGTCATTTATGTTTGTGTGTCAAGTCCATCATCTGCTTTTTGCTTTTTGGTTAGGTCATAATCACAAATAACACCAGGAATATCACGCTATTAGCACCGGGAGTAAAATTTAATGTTATCCAATACAAGACCCTCAGACAGATGCTGCATACTTTCCCTGAGCCAGCAGTGGCACAGGTGGCCAAGAAGACCAACAGCAAGAATATTCTATCAAGAATAGTGTGGCCAGCAGGCCAAGGGAGGGGATTGTGCCCTTGCACTCAGCACTGGTGAGGCTGCACCTCGAGTACTGTGTTCAGTTTTAGGCCCCTCACTACAAGAAGGATATTGATGTGCTGGAGCATGTCCAAAGAAGGACAATAAAGCTGGTGAATGGTCTGGAGCACAAGTCTTATGAGAAGCAGCTGAGGAAACCAGGGTAGTTTAGTCTGGAGAAAAGGAGGCTGAGAGGAGACTCTCTACAACTCTCTACAACTACCTGAAAGGAGGCTGGAGCAAGGTGGGACCTGGTCTCTTCTCCCAAGTTACAAGTGATAAGACAAGAGGAAATAGCCTTGAATTGTGCCAGGGGAGGTTTAGATTGGATATCAGGAATAACTTCTTCACTGAAAATGTTGTCAGGTCCTGGAATAGGCTGCCCAGGGCAGTGGGGGACTCATCATCCCTGGAGGTATTTAAAAGACATGTAGATGTAGTGCTTAGGGACATGGTTTAGTGGTAGACATGGCAGTGTACCAGGTTAATTGTTGGACCTGATGATTGTAAAGGTCTTTTCAAGCAACAAACACTTCTATGATGAGAGAAATTAAGCATTAAAATACCTACATCTTCACAGAAGCATGTGATGAATTCCTCATAAGTAACTTTCAATTCAGGGTTGGGTTTTCTTTGTTGGTTTTCATGTGTGTGTTTTGGTTTGAATAAATTCTCTAAATCCATGGAGCAGTCATAAAATAAAGTTTTGGCTTCCGGGACACTGATTAGATCAGCACATTGTCCATTTCTCTTCTAATCAACTGCATTTTAAGACTAGAGATCCCCATATGCTACTGCAGCGTGGGTGTATTGATGTGCATGACTGCTCACTGAGGCTTCTTGGCAGAACTTCCTTCAGTGAAATAACTGGTATAAAACTTCACAATGTTTTCTCCTGGTCCTGCAGAGCACAGCAACCATTCCTAGACTTTCCTTGTCTTTCTGCATCGTCAAGAAGGGTATCTTTATCCAACTTGAAGCCAGATAAATATAACTCCTAAACTGCCCTGTTTTGCAGTGGAAGAATTCTGTTAAATCTGGATGCTTAGCCCACTGAATAGCTTTGCTAGAACTATAGTAATGTTTATCAACTTTTGAATCGTTTTGTTTTTTTTTTTTTCTCCCTAGGGTGTGGAAAAACAATAGTGACAAAAGAGACAATTGGCTATGAAGGGAAAATCACAAGTCCCTATTACCCAAGCTATTACCCTCCAAACTGTCTTTGTGCATGGAACTTCCAGGTAACATGAATCTCTTCCTCTCTTCTGCACTGTTGTACGTTTTGGGCACACAAAGCCTGCAAGTATAGGAGAAACACTGGTGTAGGAAGTAACCTGCATCCTTACAGATGCGGCAGTTTATAGAAATGACATAGCTGAATACTTGGCTGTGCTCAGATTTTTTGTATTGGGTTTACTCTTTTTTCTGTGCACTTATTCTTAACAAAGAGAGGTTGCTAAGCTGTCCTATTAAAAAGACAATGAGCTGAGGTAAGTTTTAGTATTTAGCCTGCAGAATTACTTCACAGCAGAGAATGTAAGACTTTACTGTTTTAAATTTCTCTCTTCCTACCCCCAAAAATTGGGAAAAAGTATGTACAGAAGGCTCAGTGACCCTAGTTACTACTGATACTTATCTGATATTTATTTTCAGTCTGTTTTGTTATGCTAAATAAATTGAATTTTTGTCTTCTAAGGGGGTCCATTGCATGAGTGCAACCTCCCAGACTCTGTTTTTTTCTTGGTAACCTATTTCTGCATCTTTGCAGGTCATTACCTGAAAGCAAATGACCAAAAGTATACATTGATTTTAAACAGTTTTGTCACGCCTTGTCTGATGACAATTAGTGTTTCCCGATTGATGCTGCTAAAATATTATGTGTGTCTTGTGGTTTGCCCTTTAGTGCTTTCCTCTCTAAAGAACATGACAATGGATACTATGCAGTCCACTGTTTACCTATCTTTCTGCATATTCTACTCATGTCTGGTTAAGCTAGTGGGCTCCCTCATTGGATCACACCAATCTGAATGGAGTCCAGCTACCCATGACCTACAGCATCTTCTTTTTCTAGAAAGCCAAGGAAATTACTTTTTTTCTCAACCTCGGGTCTTCAATTCACCCTGGACTTCTGAGGGAAAAGCTTCTGGACACTTAACATGGGCAACCCCCAAAACTTGTTTCTCAAAACAGTTTAATTTCCTAGTAGTTCAATGCTGAAACTTCCCTCACTTCCCAACTCATGTTATTTTTTGTGTTTGATTGGTTGGTTTGGTTTTGTTGGGTTTGTTTGTTTGTGTGTGTGTGTGTGTTGTGTTTTTCTCTTCTTGTTTGTTTGTTTGTGGTTTTTTGTATGTTGTTGTTTTTTTTTGTAAGAGAGAAGGAAAAAAAAATCTCAATTCCTGGATTCTTGTCCTGAATCCATCTTCATTTTTGAAGTCTTGCAAAAAGATTTTGTTCCTTTTAATAAAGGGAATTCCAATTAATTTTTAAGTCTGATGATACTCCTGGGATTAACGTTTTTCAAAATGTTGAGAATGCTTGGCTGAGCAGGTGCCAGCAGAAGACTATAACATTGTGGTAAAAGGTGACACAGGCAGTCAGTGCAGTATCTTAGCTAGCAATCTGCTGGAGCTGTGTCCCTACACAAGTTAATTTAGATGTGGTTGAGCACTTTGATCTTGATACAAAAGCTGCTTACTATGGCCAGTGGCCTTTTGAAGACGAAAGGAGTTTTGGCTAGAGGGGAGAAGGCCTGCAGCTGTGGTGGGGCTTTGCCAGCCTTTGCTTTTACTCAAGACTGAATGACTGGCAGATGTCTCAAGTGCTGTCTGCTGAGCTGGCAAAGTCAGCACAGTTCCTAGAGCATAGCGTTGCCAAGCACAGTATTTGCTGAGATAAGTCTAAAGACTTTTGTGTACTATGTCCAAAAAAGTAAAAGTAAAAATAAGACTACTTGTACTGTCTTTCTTGCTCACAACAGACTCCACAGAAGAGCCTGGGTATAGCTCTGAAGTTTCATAACTATACCATCAGTGAGAAGAATATTAAAGGCTGTGAGCGAGGATGGTGGAAAATTAATGAACACATGTGAGTACTTTTGCATGGTTTGTTAAACATTACCAAAATAAACCTTCCCATCACTACTGCAGCTCACACAGGGTTTCCACAGAGATATTTCACCCATGTCTCTTACCATTCTTTCAATTTGGCTGATGATGTAACTGACTCTTTGCAAATTTTTTTATTAAGAAGTACAAGAAAGATGAAAACAAGAGTCTCGGGTTCTCTCTGGAGAGAAAGAAATGTGAAGAGTCAGGTGAAGGTCCTGTGAACCCTAAAATAATTTTGGGCTTTCTGGGATCATTGAACAAGGTCTATTAAAACTCTTTAAAGTGTAATTTAATTCTGTGATTGCTCACGAGGACACCAAACATAATTAACTTCTCAGTGAAAGCTATTACAATGAGATTATTTGGAATAGTACAGTAACTGCTTCTGCATTCCAGTCACTGGCTCTTGAAAGAGAAACCACACAGATTGTCTGCCAAGGTAAGTTTTTTTTTAACTAAAATGTTACTGCTGATTTTTTAGTAGAAATGCTGCTGCTTTCTCATGTACATACTCTACCCATTTTTCCTGAATTTTAAAAATAATCATTCAGTCACTAGGTGATGAGGCCAGGTAGATTTAGGATGTTGGACATATTTTTATTTTTTAAATTTTTTAACCTTTGTTCAAAGGGAAGTCTCAGTAAGAAAAAAATTAATTTCTGCACTCACTGGTGAAGCTAAACAAAGTCAGCCAGGCCTGTAAGAGTGTAACTGAGAGTATTATAGAGAAGAACTTTCTCTGTTCTTTGAAACGATGTGGTACTTATATAGAGAAAATTCAGTATGTGTGAAGCTCCTAAAATTATGCCTTAAAGGGAACCGGTTGCTGGACTAAATGAGCTCATAGAAACAACAGTCAAAACAGACAATATTTGATGTGTTCTGGAGTTTTTTGTGTTCTTTTTATGACAAAATTAGAAAAAATTGAGATATTAGGGATGGCTGAGATACAAATCAAAGGCAAAAACTGGAGAAAATAATGATGATGGGTTCATACCAAGGGGAAAAAGGAAGACCCGGAGAACTACAGGCTGGTCAGTCTCACCTCTGTGCCTGGCAAGGTCATGAAGCAGATCCTCCTGGAAAGTTGACTAAGGCACATGGAAAACAAAGAGGTGATTGGTGACAGCCGACATGGCTTCACTAAGGGCAAGTCATGCCTGACCAATCTGGTGGCCTTCTACAACAAGGCTACAGAGATGGGGGATGGTGGCAGAGCAACTGACATCATCTGCCTGGATTTGTGCAAAGCATTTGACACTGTCCCACATGACATCCTGGTCTCCAAACTGACAAGGCATGGATTTGACAGATGGACCACTTAGTGGATAAGAAATTGGCTGGATGGCTGCACCCAGAGAGTTGTGGTCAATGGCTCAATGTCCAAATGGAGGCAGGTGTTGAGTGGTGTCCCTCAGCGGTCAGTATTGGGACCAGTGCTGTTGTAACATCTTTGTTGGGAGATATGGACAGTGGGATTGAGTGTATCCTCAGCATGTTTGCTGATGATACCAAGCTGTGTGGTGTGGTTGACACCCTAGATGGAAGGGATGCCATCCAGAGGGACCTTGACAGGCTGGAGAGGTGGGCTTGTGCCAGCCTCATGAAGTTCAACAAGGTCCAAGTGCAAGGTCCTGCACCTGGGCTGGCGCAACCTCAGGCACAAATACAGGCTGGGGGGGAGAATGGCTGGAGAACAGTCCTGAGGAAAAGGACTTGGGAGTGGTAGTAGATGAGAAGCTTGACATGAGCCTCCAGTGTGCACTAGAGCCCAGAGAGCCAAACACATCCTGGGCTGCATCAAAAGAAGTGTGGCCAGCAGGGCCAGGGAGGTGATTCTGCCCCTCTACTCTGTTCTGGTGAGACCTCACCTGGAGTACTGTGTACAGTTCTGGTGCCATCAGCACAAGAAAGATATAGACCTGTTGGAGAGGGTCCAGAGATGGGCCACCAAGATGATCAAAGGACTGGAGCACCTCTGCTGTGAAGACAGGTTGAGAGAGTTGGGGCTGTTCAGCCTAGAGAAGAGAAGGCTCCAGGGAGACCTTATAGCGGCCTTCCAGTACTTGAAAGGGGCTACAGGAAAGCTGGGGAGGGGCTTTTCATCAGAGAAGATGGTGATAGGACAAGGGGTAATGATTTTAAACTGAGAGAGGGGAGATTTAAGTTAGATATTAGGAACTATAAGGGTGGTGAGGAACTGGAATGGGCTGCCCAGGGAGTTTGTTGATGCCCTATCCCTGGAGGTTTTTAAGGCCAGGTTGGACAAGGTTTTGTGCAATGTGATCTATTGGTAGGGTTCCTTGCTCATGGCAGGGGGGTTGGAACTTGATGATCTTTAAGGTCCCTTCCAGCCTTAATGATTCTATGATTCTATGATTCTATACTGTAAGGGTTCTCTGTATGAGAAAAAAGCTTTCAAATAAGACTACCATTTATGCATTCCACAGAAACTATTGTCAGTTTTACCCTTAGAAGTGTACTTGGAATTACTTTTGAAGTATAACACATGAAATCATGCTGTTGATTTCTGTTGCTGATGATAGAAGTAGACCAAGACAAGCTTTGCTTTGAAAGTGTCTTTTTCACTGAAGATGAGGCTTTTGACCCACTATGAATTTGTGTTCTCTGTCTACTTTCCATGGGAAAAATATGATTTAAAGCATGAAACAGTCTGAGATTTTATTCCCCCACACACATTTTAATGATTAATAAAATGGGGACAACCTCATCTTTTCATCTTCCCACAACTGCAGTTTATGGCATGCATATTCTGCTGTCTTAGGTAAAAAGGATAAAGAAGCTTCAGGAGACTGACCCTGGTAAATAAAGACTGCTAGTGTGAAGATGATGCAGATTCGTTTAAACCTCAAGGGACAGTTTTATCTAACCAGAGACACTAAGTGCAACCATGCACTTCTTCAGTGCCCTTCTTCCAGTGTACATACAAAAGTTCCTCTGCTTAGTCAAAGGAGTTACAGCTTTTGCTAAACTGCTTTTGCTAAAATTCTCAGAGGCAGAAATATCAGTCTCTGTGAGCATGTCATTAAAGGTTTATGTGAACAAAGAGGTTGCCAGTGTTCTATTTTTGTTAAAGCCATTGATGCAACATCCCATTGTCTCTGCTACAGGATGCGTTTATCTACTCATCTCCTGAGAAGGTATCCTACTCCCTGCTTCAACATTTGAGACAGGATCCCCTTAATTATGTTCTCTCTGTAGCAATGGCACCGAGTTACAGATGTTGCTTTGCAACCTCCGTTTGTCATGGACCCGGAGAAATAGCTAGTGAAAAACTAGTAGAAGGCTCCCAAGGATCTGTAGCTCATCTCTTACACATCCCCAAAACATACGGCTTTTCTTACTGTATAAAGGAGAGACCTTCATTGATGTAGTTGTCTCAGCTCTTCCACAGACATGCAGGAGCTTCTTCTAGTTCTGGTGAGATGAGGTTGTTTTATGTGCTGGGAAGTAGTCAATTCAGCTTGCAATATTTTTTTTTAAACGGTGTTAGGGTTTATTGAAGGGAAGTTGTCTAAGTCGTTAACAGAAGGAGAGATGTAAAAATATCTGGTGGCTAATTGAAGAGAATCAGATAGGTGGCATTTTGCTATGCAGTTTGACATGCTGTTTTAGGTTTTGAACATGGATGAAAGACACACTAAAATGAGAGAAGATAACTCTCTGTTGCAAGATGCATTCACTCTTAGCCCTGATAGATTTGATGTTTCTGGGTTGTTTTTGGTTTGGTTTGGTTTTTGACAGTTAACTTTATTATAGTAGAAAGCTGTAAAATTAACTTTTTTTTTTTTTTTTTTTCATTTTTTTCAGGATGTATAAAGTGAATCTATTTTTAAAATTGTTTTCTCCATTTGCATGGAGAAATGTGAATTTCACATTGCTGAAATAGGGTCTCCTGGATCTGTTAAATTAATGCTTTATTTTCATAGGGTGAAATAAAGCACATGAGGAAACAAATTAATGGGGTAGATAGGGCACCAGTCAATATCTATCGACATGGAAATCACTGCCCAATTTCCCTGCATTCATTGACACGAAGAGTAGACCTGATGCCATGCCTGGTGTCAGCAAAATAAACAAGAGAAATATTTACCTCTGGATAACAGTGCATTAGTCTATTTAACAATACAATAATCCATTTTTATATTCTTTGAGTTCATTTTAGCTGCAGCTTGTGAAGTTGCACTGCTGTCCAGCAAGTGTGTGTGCCAACTGTGCCAAGAATCAATACAGCTGCCTCTGCTCTTAAATCTGTTTAGACTGATAATTACTTTTCTTGACAAGAGTCTTAAAGCCAGATGTTTTTATCATAAGTGCTGCATTTCTGGGACATTTTAGTGGAACAGAGGAAAGGGTCTTTATTTCCTCTTCTAGAAAAACTTGTACTGTCAGTGTTCACTGGTTTACTACTGTCTCCCATTTTTAAAGCATGATTCACCAACTCTTCCCCATTAAAAAGGGTTTTTTGGGGGTTATTTCTTGTTTGTTTGCTGTTGTTGTTTCTCAGCTAGAATAGCATCTAAATGCCAGTTGCAACAACTTTGGTGAAAGGGACAATAGAAATGCGCTAGCAATGGATGGATTAAATGTTTGCTGGCATCAGGGAGCAAGTAGGTTTCTCTGAGTTAAATGGCACCTAGGCAGAAGGCCAATGAAGCTTTTTGCCAAAATGGCAGCTTTTATAGGGGGTATTTTTGGTTTTGGTTTTGTTTTTCATCTAGACTAGTTATTCAAAGACATCACTTTCAAAGGTAAAATTCCAGAGTGTTAATGGCAGATGAAGGTTAGGTGACTAGTTAGAAATATTTTCAGTTTCCCTAAAACTATTCCTCTCTGCTTCCAAAGCAGTTGGACAAATTTTATCTCAATGCCTTTGTGCACTCTTCTTTAGGAGCAATCCTTAAAATCAGAGCAGCTAAATTTGTTCTCCACTGTGCTCACGTTTACTCTCTCATCAAAACCAAGCCTTTTGAGAAGAATATCAAAAGGAGTGTAAAAAATGCCTATGTTTATCTTGATAAATTTCTTCATTACATCTCCATTCCTCTAGACTTTCTGACAAAACATTCTGTTTGCCTGTGTGTATTTATGAAGAGTTATGACCTTCATTTTGGAATTTGGATACAGTTTCAGATTTTGCTTCTTAAATAAAGTATGGCAGCTGACTGTATTGCTGAATTTTGGTGATGTTAATATCGTATGTAAGGCAATTTTGATGTGAAGGCTGCTTTAGAACTCCACTGAACACTTTCAGGTACTGCGGTTACTATGTGGATCATCAAACAGTCTTCCACGTTGCGAGTTCTGCTGTCAACGTTGAACTTCAGTGCAGTTCGAAGGTCTCAGAGAGGCCACTTCTGGTGGAGTATGGCAGCTATAACATCAGCCAGCGTAAGATGGATTTTATCTTTTTCAACCCGTCTTTGCATTTCAGAGATGAAGCAGCATTTTTCAGGTCCAGTAGAACCTAATTAGGTTTAGGCAGGAAATTTTCTGTTGGGTTTTTATTTTTCTTTTCTATGCTTACTAAGTCAGGTGACTAGCAAAGAGCCTCTTGTAGCTCATCAAGCCTATGCAGCTAAGGTTTGTGGGCATATGCAGCATGCTCTTGTTTCCTGTATGCACACAGGCTGTTCTCTTCTGCACAGTCCTTAAAGCTTCTTGCATGTGTATGGCCACCATGCAGTTAATTGAAGTCTGCTGTTCTTGTTTGCTCTCATCCTCAAGTTTTTGCTTGCAGTGCTTCTATTGCTATGAATACTTCCAGGTAATGAACAGAGAACACCAAATAACCAACAGCTTATTCTGGTGTTCCCATCAGTTTAAATATTTTGTGTGCAGGTAGAAATTTGAGCTGAAAAAACATCTCAAGCAGCTGATAAAGCAGTCTACCATCTGAGTTTTCTCAAGTCTTGCAACACGCAGTTGTTTACTTTTATTTTTTCCCTTGCATCAATCTTACAATATTAATGCAGTTCAAGTAATAGAGAAGCAATGGTTTCTAGTCATAGCTACTTGTCACATTAGAGCAATTTTATCCATTGCACGTGCATGGAGTACGTAAAAAGATGGTCACCTCATTACTTTATTTTAAAAGGCAAGCATTTATGTATTTCATAAGTCACCTCAACACAGGTTACTAATTGAAGCTGCAAGGTGCTGCAAATTTTAGTTATTGAAAGTGAGACCGCCCTTTAAAGGACAATGACATTCCAAGCTAGCTTGTATTGTACCATAAAAACAATGGCTGATTTGTTTCAGTCGTAGTATAGAGCCTGCAGTATATACTGCAGTGACAGCTGAGCTGGAACCTTGGAGATATTTTTTCTTCTTAAAAATCCTTGTTTTCAACATCTGATCTCTATTTGAGTGCTAGCAATCCATACAGACTATTACATTTAGATCAACTTTATAATTCCTTGGAACAGCTTAGTGACTGTAAATTGAAATTACCTTAGCACAGGTATTTGACAATATTTGAGAAAAGAAAACTTTTAAGTTTTGTGTTTGTTTTTGTTTTGTTGTCTTTCTTTTACATCCAGCATGTCCACCTGGGCATTTCAAGTGTTCAACTGGCTTATGTATCCAGCAGATGCAACGCTGTGATGGGATAAACAACTGCTTTGATGGAAGTGATGAACTATTTTGTGGTTTGTATTCACTCACCAGATATCTTAACTGGAAAACCTAATGAATGTGTTCTCTGGCCTTAGAAGGCAGCTGAAACAAGATGAATTTTTTTCGGGTGGGAGGAATCTTGTTTCCAGCTTCCTTTGTATCTCCAGGTACAGACTGTCAGTCTCTTGAATGCTTAATTCACAATTAATTAGCAAGGGATGAAACTAAGAATGAAGAAGGCATGGCACTGGAAAGCACAGGGAAGGTAACTGGATGTGCAAAAATAGCTGTAATAGGCTATATATTAGTTTTTTGCTATGCGATAAATGCTGGTAATTATGAAGTTCTGTTCAATGTTGAGGTTGTTGATGATTTTATTTTTGTGGGAGAATAACAAACTGTGGTGCATAGAGTAAAGGGGAGTGATAATAAACATCCATGGTGAAAGAGGGTAAGAAGCTGGGGCATACCACTTGGGGCAATGTGTGAACTGGAGTAGGTCACAGCTCTTTTGTGCTTTACTTTCTCCATGCATAATGTGGCACCAATACTCATCCTTGCACTGTGCAGTAAAGCTACAAAAGTGGTATCTGGGCACAGTCAGAAGGATGGTGTTAACATTATGAGCACACTTCTGTAGCTGATTCGACTTATGTTTTTAAAGTTGTCCCTGAGTGGAACTGTAACTCCAGCTTCACAATACAGGATAACCCGCTTACCTGCAATGGAGTAAGTGACTGTGAAAATGGAAAAGATGAGCAGAACTGCACTCTCAGTAAGGCTACTCTCTTGATTTTTTTTTTCTTTATTTTATCATCTATCCAGTCCTGATGAATACTGTATGCTGTATTCCAAGTGTTAACAGGCACTATCAAATCTAACTCAGGCTATATAATTCTGTTCCGTTTTCTAATATGCTTATACAGAAGCTGTTATTGATTTTTGACCGCTACCTTGTAATGACCTCATGAACATCTGTTTCAGCAAAATACTGGGAGAAGAATTAAGCACTCTGGGTGCAGGATGGGGATCTAGAGATTTAAAGCTTGAATCTCAGATTTTATCTCTTCAAAGTATAATCTGTAGAAATTATTTCCTGGATCTGCTCTAACATCTGCAAAAGAGTATAAAAATAACAGTTTGTCTTCAGCAGTTTTCAGGGTTATAAGGTTAATGTGTTTTAAAATGCTATGGAAGCCATAAATTTAGCATTAGGTACATTTAAATTTTGAATCAGCAGTCTCTTTAACTTTTTAGAATAAACGGACACCATGACATGAAAGGGAGCACAACTCAGAAGTGCTGAAAGTAACTTTTTAAAATAAAAGTAATGATTTTTTACTTGCCTGACGAGACAGTCTATGTAAATTATTACAGGATACTTCTGTACATTGACAAGAAAAATAGACGGAGTTTGAGTTTATTGCAAGCCACAGGGAAACAGGAAAATGCCAAGGCTAGGGTTGCAGTTTAACTGAACAAAAGTAGTGAGACAGCTTTCACTACAATCTTTAATTTTGTATTTAATATTAAAATATAAAGGAGGTTTTCTTTCTAGAGTATTGGATGTTCTCTCTTTCTAGCCTAACACTTGCTATACAGCTACGTTTTTGCTACTATATCCATGTTCATCAATGGTATGGGAAAAGACAGGAAGAAAGCTTTGTTCAGACTTGGGCAACTTGATGCAACCCTTAGTATAGATGTAGTTCTACTTGAATAGTTTCTTCTACTTAGAGATTGGTTTAAGCCATTCCAGCTAAAGTTCTCTTTTGCTGTGCTCCCTCCTAACTATTTATACATGTATGAATCTCTAATCTGTATAGACATGTATTCACTTCTTAAGCTGAGACAATAGTATTTTTCCCCCCCCCTTGCAACTATTTCAGGTATTCCTTGCACCGACCAAACATTTAAGTGCAGGAATAACATTTGCATTTGGAAACAAAACGCAAAGTGTGATGGGACTGTGGACTGTATTGATGGAAGTGATGAAAGCAGCTGCAGTAAGTCCCTCTCAAATGTTCATCTTTTTGAACTTTGAACTTTTTGCACAATAGAGCCTTTTATTTCTTCCTGTTTTGGAGTGAGCACAACTCATACAGCAGGTATTGAGTTTTTATTGTGTCCTCTCAGTGATAGTGGGTTAGGGATCAGTTACCGGTTTACTTTAGGCCTGGTTACAGAATTTCCTAAATTCTTGTGGGAGGGTGACCTTACTGTAACTAGGAGTCTTAGTCAGCTGTAATGCTTATTGTAGCTGTGTTAAGGAGCAGGGAAGCAGAGTTAATAGCAGAACTAACTTGGCTAACTGGTAAAGCAGCACTTTTTTGTGTGTGCAGCAGTGTCTGGTACTTCTGTTGGAGTCACTCTATTTGAACTTCAGGAGTGACACAGCTGCAGTGAGATAAAACCCAGAAATTTTTCATTTCTCTGCCTCTTTCAGATGGTGAAGACCCCAATATTTCATAGCATCACGTTAGGTTCTAGTCTCAAATCTTCCTAAAGTAACCTCTGTGTGGGCTTTTCAGCTTGTTTTGCTGTAAAGTGAGCAGGCAATTGTTACTGAAATGGCAATAAAAGTGGGATTAGAATTTTTTGCTTAAACTGAATATTCCTGGGTATTTTGTCTGACCCTCAGCTGTTTCTGGCATGTTATCTGTATGTAAAATCTGCCAGCACCTGCTTTGGATCCAGTAGGACATCTTAAAAGACAGCACACCTACTTGTGTTCGGAAACATTAATGCTACTTTTGACTCTTTGGCTGAGTGCTGGAAAGTGTTCAGAAGCATTAATACCTCTGAGTGGGAATGTGGGACTACTGAGCAGAGGCTTTATGTGCATGCACTAGGCATAGGAACAATGCCTGGCAGAGGGTACTTTTTCATTGCTCTTCAAATTAGTGTGAAGCTTTTTGTGCTGAGACATGACTTCTTCACCTATAAGTAACATACAACATTTTCAGACTTGCAGTTATTTCCATGCACATTAGCGATTAGACCACCTGGTTTCTGAAACACTAAGTGACCAAACATTTTTCTTGTATCATTCCCACAGTTTTGGCAGGAAGTGTCCTGATGATGCTGGACTTCCTTCCTTCCTGATGGAGTCCTTTCAGTTCAGGGCGGACAGTATTAAAAAGAGATGAAAGATTGTCTGTTTTTATATATTCATTTTGATGCTTATTAAATCAATGGATCCTTTGACATCTCTGACACAGAAAATATGCAGAGGCCAATTTCTGAAGTAGAACTGGATAAGAAACCTATTGAACTTCCCAGGTTATTGTCTTTTTTAATGGAGTTACCTCTTGTTTCAGGAATAGAGTAGCCAAATAGAGAAGTTCTCTGATTGGAGCAGAGCAAGGAAATGCATTTCAAAACATTTCAAAGTGAAAAATTCTTTCATGCCCTATGGGGGAAACACTCTCATTAAAGGAGAGCATTAGGGATATGGATTATAACCTGAATTATCCCTTGCAGGTTGTGGCAGCAGCAAGAGCAGCAATCCCATCTCTCGGATTGTAGGCGGTACAAACACTGAGGAAGGGGAATGGCCCTGGCAGGTCAGCCTCCATTTTGTGGGAGCTGCTTACTGCGGAGCATCAGTGATATCAAAAGAATGGCTTCTGTCTGCAGCTCACTGCTTTCAAGGGAGCAAGTAAGTAGTCTTCCCCCTAACTCTGCCCCAGACATTGCCAGAGGCCCCAAACACCTTTGTCTTCCAGAGTTCACACCACCCTGAGGAGGGATGTGTCTTCCTCTTTCACCTGCCCCACTGTCAGTTTTGGGGTACTTTATTTAAGAGATGGTTTGTTTCTTTGCTCCTAACCAGGCTGGCTGACCCCAGAGCATGGCGTGCTCACCTGGGAATGCAAACTCAAGGCCGTGCAAAGTTTGTATCTGCGGTGAGACGGATCGTTGTCCATGAATACTACAACAGCAGGAACTATGACTACGACATTGCACTGCTGCAGTTGAGCAAACCATGGCCAGACACGATGAGCCATGTTATCCAGCCCATCTGCGTGCCTCCCTTTTCACACAAAGTCCGTAGTGGTGACAAGTGCTGGATAACAGGTTGGGGACAAAGGCAGGAAGCAGGTGCGGTTTATAGCTTCAGTTGAGCTAATTTTATTCACAGGTGAACAGCAGCTTTCACAGCTGTGAGTGTGGGTGTAGGACACCTGCTTTTTTTGCATGGCTGATGTGTGCAGAAAATGATAATGTTTTTAATTTAGTGTCCTATGGAAGTAGGTTTGAGCATGCACATACCTTCCTCAGGAAAACTGGCTGCTGGTCCTATGGACCTTGTGTTGTTACCTAAGACTTGCAGGGAGCTATACAAAATCTGAAATAACATTGTCTTGTTTTTCTCCTTTGTTACTCTGTGAGTTGTGTTAGCACAACTAAATGGACCCTTTTCTGCTTGCTGCAGGGTGATGAAACTCCTAAGTCTCCCTCCTCCAGCCTCTGCAGGCTGAACAGCCCTGTGGTGCTGACCCTGGGCTGCAAGATGCCAGCTCTGTCATTGGAGTATGGCTTGACAAAATGGCCACCCCTTTGACAAAATGTCTGCCCCTGGGTCATGGTTCCTTGTCTCTCTCCTGGCTGGCTCAACAATAATGTCATGGTTTGGGCCAAACATGACAACAAAGTAACAGCCACATGGCCACTCACTCAATTTCTTCCTCCCTCTCCCCCCCCCCACACACACTCTGGGATGAGGAGGACAAGGTTCATGGGTTGAGACAAAGCACAAGGAGGGTTCTTCACTGATTAAGGTCCCAGGCAAAACAGACTCAACTTGGGGAAAAAATAATAGTTTAATTTCATGCTAATCAAACGCACGCAGGACACAGACAACACCAAGAGCAGGGCTTGCACATGTTACCCCACCCCTCCATTCTTCCCAGGCCCAAATCACTTTGTTCCCAGTTTCTCTCCCTCCTTCCCCCCAGCGGCACAGGGGGACAGGGGATGGGGTTTAGAGTCAGTTCACAAGCTGGTGGTTCTTGCCCCTTCTTCCTCCTCAGGAAGAAGGATTCCTTACAGTCCTGCCCTGCTTCCCTGTGGGGTCCCTCTCATGGGAGAGAGTCCTCCACAAACCTCCTTCATGAGGTTTGAAGCAAGCTGCTCCAGCCTGGGCTTCTCACAGAGTCATGGGCTGCTTCAGGAACAGACAACTGTCCTGACCCCGGGGTCTGTCCTGGTGCAGCCCCGCCTGTCCTCACAGGGCTGGCAATACTGTGCTGGCCCCACCACTCTCAAACGATTGAGGGAGATGGAAATGCACAGTGCAAGGCAGCAGCAGGTAGTAATCCTGCAGCATTTTGACTTGATGTTCACAGCCAGAATTACCATCTGCTAAATTATATTCAACATCTCTACAAATAGCTGTGAGAGAGCTGATGGTTGTGCAGCCACCTTACAGGGAGAGGATGGTGGTAAGGACATGTGGTGTGGTGTCTCTCTTTGGCCCTCTGATAAAGTCATCTGTGAAATTCAAAAGCTGATTATTTGAAAGATAAATTTATTGCCTCAAAAAGAAAAATATTTTTTCCCTGTTCCCCTCTTTTCCCTTCATCAATTTATACAATCTTACTGCCAAATCAGGCTTTTAAGTATTTTTAAAGTATGATTTGTTACATACCAACTTTATCAAATCTTGAAACAAGGTTTCATGATGTAAACCAGCACTTACATATTTTAATGTTGGTGAGCTCTCTTTGACTATATCTAGATTTTGAGAGGCTCACCTGGTCGTGTTATTAAAGCTGTTGTATTGAAGGAGTGGACAAATCAGTTTTGTTGTAGTTGTTTTTTTCTGGAAGTATATCTTAAAAGAGGCATTTTTCCAACATAGAGGACCAAATATTGAGATATATCCAAGTTCTTTATGCTGCCAAAAGACTGTAACTCATAATCTTAATTTTGGATCTGGCACATTCAGACATACCAGCCTAATTGTAAATATGTCTTGTTATGATCCAAATATCTTTGTAAAATCCTGTTTCCTTTTAAAAAAGAAAAAGAGAACAAATTAAGAAGTCTTGAGATATTTTGCAAAAGGCATTTGAAAAAGTTTTTTGGCTGCTATTGTATTTGGTGTGATCAAAGGACCAAGATCACGTTGCATAAATGCCTGATACTTAAATGCTTTCTGCTCTATCACAGAATATTTTGTTCCAGTTGTCTGGAATCTGGAATAACCTGGAGGTCAAAAGTATCTGTGGATATTTTCTGAAGATTTCTTGTGTGTAGTTCAATAGAGGAGTAAAATGATAAGGTTTGTTGAATCTTCCTTCTTTCAATTTGTTTTCCAGATTATGAAGGTTCAGCAGTTCTTCAGAAAGCAGAGGTAGAAATTATTGACCAAACAACATGTCATTCCACATACGGGATTATTACAGCTAGGATGTTTTGTGCTGGACTAATGTCTGGGAAAAGAGATGGATGCAAAGTATGTATCCTAGTAGACTTTGCATAGAGTATATCTTATCTTTCATTGTTGCATGTTGAGGTGCAAGAATTGACTGGCAGACCACTTTGTGGTCCATACACTTCAGTTCTGAAAAACAACAGTGTAAGAGTTCTCTATAAGCAAATCTGTCACCTGGGTTTTCTCTGAGTTTTGCTATTTTATGTGCATGTTTCAGTTGAAGGCCGAGAGCCAGTCGATTTGCATGTCCCATAGCAAGTTGAAGTCAGGCAATTTTTGGCACAAGAGTCCCCTCAGTTGAAGAAAAACCTGAGAAACTAGCTTGTCTCTTACCAAGTTCTGTCCCTCCCAACTTGGAACTACAGGGCTATCTGATGAGATGCAGACAACTAAGCATAGATTTTCAAAAGTACAATATGTCTGATTTGAAAATGCTGAGAGATAATAAATGTGAAGTTTTGAATGTAATGTATAGTAGTAAAATTATTTATACACACGTGATATATATGTATATATAAAATTTGATATTTGTTATATAATTTATACTATATTATTGTAGAAATATATTTGCAGATATTATATAATGTATACTAGATTATATGGAATTTAAATAAATCATATATATTTACTACTGGAATAGTAGTAAATTTACTGTTAAAATAATACTAAAACTATTATTTTTTATGTAGGAGACCTGGAATCTTCAGAATGTTCTAACTTCCACTGAACTACATAAGAGAGAGAAATATCACAGTGGCTCTCAGGGCAAGCAATGTCTGAGGGCTTTCTTAGACAATACAATGCAGCAGCTGCTTTTAGAGATGAGCAGGCCATTGGTATTAACCATAGTTTTCACTAGTCGAAGAATTTATTTCTGCAGTTATCTGTATGGCCACTTAAGATATAGCCAAGGAAAGGCATCATTTAGAGGTCTTTCAGCTGCATTTCTGTAAGGGCAAATGATGTGTGACTGTGTCTGGTAGTTGATAGAGATGATAAAAATGTGGAATTTCTGTTTTGAAAAAAATGCTAGTGTTCCACTTCTATTTTGTCCCAGGAATTAAAGAAAAAAGTTAAAAATTTGACTCTCTAAATGTAAAATCCTGATTTTACACAAGGATGTAAAAATCATCTTCTAAGGTAAATCTTTAACAATTCTGTGAAACAATTCAAGGTAATGTTGCTTTGAACAGCAGATGGCTTTATTTAGATCATCTCCTGTTGTTCTTGCCAACCTGCATATCCTAAGATGCTATAAAGTTAAAGTAAAGCAAATAGTTTTCTAGCTCTAACAATATGTCTAGAAAGTAGCCACTTCTCTTACAAAACATTTACATTTAACCAGCTTGGCTTTGGAAATTTTGTATTGCACCCAATGTTTTGATTTAGCATAATTTGCTACTAGATGCCTTTTTTAGAGGTGGCATGTCTACAGCAGAGTTTTACAGGAAAGTATAATCTTGGTCCATGAGATTTTCCCAAAACAGAGGTACTTTTTTTTTTTTTCCCCCCTGAATGTCTGCAAATATATTTTTACAGTAATACCACATAAAGAAAGAGTACTATTTGCATTGTCCATGCTGTAAAAAACTTTGAAGCCTAGAACAGACTTAATTTTAACTGACCTAATTAAAAAAATGTTGTGTCCCTTAACATTTCCTGCTGGTTTGTACCTACAAGAGGACAACACTTCAGGCTTTTTTCCTTCTTAATTAAAAAGCCCCAATTAATTAAAAGATCCAATCTGTTTCAATTTACTTTTATTTTGGAAGAAGTTATAATAATTAAATACTGTATTTAAAAAAAAAATATGTGGGTGTGTAACTTATAAATTAATATGCATATTAAATAGCAGATATTGGAGTTAACTGTGAGTTTGAAGCTAGGAAGTTAATAGTGAATTTTAAACTTAGTCCATGAATTGTGATGTCATTATTAATGTCTTTAAAGAGTGAGAGCTAGTCCTTCCTCTTGTGAAAGAGTAAAATTTGGTACAACTGTGTAATCCCCTTTGCTTCAAGAAAAAAAACACTCTGTTGGCTGTCTGATTGATTGAACTGTGTGAGTCGGAAAACATAATCACTGTTGGAATTACTCAGGCAAAATATCTTCTCTGAGAATTTGTCTCAGTTTTAATAATCTGTATTGTAAACACATACAACTCCATATGTTCTTTTTAGGGTGATTCTGGTGGACCATTGTCATGTCAAAGAAACAGAGATGGAAAATGGTTTTTGACTGGCATTGTTAGCTGGGGTTATGGATGTGGAAGACCAAATTTCCCTGGTGTCTACACAAGAGTGTCAAATTTTGCACCATGGATTCACAAATATGTGCCTTCAGTCTTGTAACTTGAAAACTGTTTTGCTGGAATAAAACATGTCATAGATATCTTCATTAAAAATCATATTTGGTAAAACTGTTCAATGGTGTAATTTCTTTGCATGTCTCTCTGCTGACTCAATATTTGAATCTGAAGTATGCATATGGAAGTAACAAATACCCTTTCATCAAACCTTGGTGAAAGACAAAGGCGCCCCACGTTGGGTGCCAATTAATTGTTGTCACTGTTTGACAACAATGCTCTCAATCCCTTCCCCCTCCCACCCAGGTAGGGAAGGAGAGAGAGAAAAAAAGAGAGAGACTTGGCTAGATTGAAAACTGAACCGTGCAGCTTTAATTAGAATACTAATATGTGATATGAGAGTATATATGTATATATATATGTGATTATACAAAGGTGTGGGTAGAAGCCTCTCGCCTCCCCCCACCCCCAGCAACTCCCACAGCACTTCCCTCAGACGAGACAATTTCAAGGAATCCCGAAGCTGCTCCTGGAGAAAGGCAGAGAGTTACGAGGGTCAGGAGGGCTTGAGGTCGATAGGTCGACGATGATGGGCAGATGGTGTTTTCCCAGACGCCGGCCACGAACAAAAGAAAGAGAGAGAGAGAGAAGAAGGAAGGCAGACAGAGAGGCGAAGCGAAGCGGAGAGAGAGCGAAGCAGGAAGGAAGGAAGTTTTCTTCTGTCATCTCCGACCTTCCCCCGAGCCTACGTAGATATATGGGATGGAATATCTCTGGCCAGTTTTGCTGTTCGTCTAACCCAGCCTCCCACAGGGGGGGGCACAAATCCCCCTGCAGTGTCTGAGCCGGCAGAGCAAAGGCACGACCTTGAGGGCCCAGCAATTATAAACATTCCAGTGTCTTATCAACCTAGCAGAACACGCAGTTGCTAGTTGAAGAAAGCTCACTGAAATGAAAAAAGGAATCAGCAAAAGAAAAACTGGCTTCATCCTGGCTCAAACCAGGACAAGACTGATCTTGTGGTGGTTGTTCTATGCAGATGTCTGGAGATGCAGGAGGAAGCACAATAGTAAACTTCTGTCACTTTGTGTTCATTTTCCAGCTACCAACTAAACACATGTACAATCATCTGTTCAGGAGGCAGAAGAAACAATTGACCATCTAGAGACAGAGCTTAGTCTTAATCAGTCGTTTCCTCTGCGATGTGTATGGCCCAAGACAGTAGTGACTGTGAAGCAGAAATCAACAGTCAGTACTCTTGCAAACACTCCTTTCCCCTACATTCTCCAGCACGAACATCTGAAAGAGGGAGTGAGAGAGAGGAGGGTGTGCAGAAAGTTAAGTCAATCTTACCAAAACTGTAGAACCTTCACTTTTGGAGATCAGAAATTCTGCAGGCAGGCATGGAAGAAAACCTAAGCCTTATTTCTTTTCCAGCTTCCATTTTAATTAACTGCAAGGTTTGATGCTACTAACTCTTTTATATCCTGCCTTGACTTCCCAGTATTCAAGAAATTCACAGTTCATCCACTTGAGAATTTTAATTCTTTTTCTGTAGGTAACCTTAACAAGATGAGTAAATATGGTTTTGTCTTATTGCAATGATCGTATCCTTGCCCAAATAAACCCCATGCTACTACCCTCTGAGAGGTATTTTAAACTGCCATAGAATTAGGTTTTCTGACTATGTATACTTAAAAAAAATCCTGATATAATTACTAAAGATGATGCAAAAGAGGTTTTATTTTCTCTAGGCTTTCTCTGTGAGTTTTTTCTTCATGAAGGAGGGGGAAAAGTATCAGTCAATCAGCAGGTTGTGTGTGTAGCAGAGATAGGCTGTTGAAATGAAAGAACACTTGAACTAAGCAGTCTGTGTATAGTTGTAGTTTGCGTTTCTCGGCTGTGAGGATTGCCTTGCAATTAATCACTTTTGTAGTCTCCATGCAATCATATTGAAATTGGGTTGTTCCCTTTTTGTTTTCTGGATCTGAGGTTTCTTGGGCCTATTTTGCTTTTCCAGGTTTTGTACTTTGTGCACATGTGCTCCATTTCTCCTTCCCCATGTATAAAAAAATATGTTATTTACCCTCACATACCCTTGATTTTTTTATTTTTTATTTTTTTTTTAAATGCAGAATACCCTGAACCCTAGTTTAAAACTCTTTTTAATTCAAAACAGGAAACGTGAACTCAATTTCTTTGCAAGTATATTCATTCTGTGGTACTGGCTTGAGACTGGAAAATTCAGGTGGTCTCTGGAACTGCGTGTTTCTTCTTTCATTAATATTTCTGTGCATTTTAGCAGGTGTTTATTAGACTTAGCCTTATTTACCTTGCTCTCGGGGTTTTTATGTGTAAATTGATTACAAGTCTCCTGCTTTGTGTCATGAATTATTTCCTGTTCTCGTATTTCTGAAGTAAGAGAGTAGCTAATCTGCTTGCAAGTGATGGGATCCATATCCTACTTAGCCAGTTAGGGAAACAAAGAGTTACAGTGATGGCTACTTTTCCTCCCCACCTTCTTTGATTGCAGGTCAGCTGGTTCCAGCCTCAAGCAGTATGGCAAAGGTGAAATGAGAGCAGTCTGGGCTGCAGGGCAGAGAGAACAGTATGCTATTCTGGGTTATGTTGAAGAAATGAGGTTCATTTAGGACTTCGTTAGGTTTATCAGAAAGCATTTGTCAAGGCATCATGATACCGTCTTTCCCATCCAGCCGCGTTACTGTGTACAGTGTGTCAGCTCCATATGACTCTGGCCAGACTGCAGGGCAGGTAAGACACCAGGGCAGGTAAGAAACACCACCTACACTTTACAGCACTAAATGATTGCTCTGCCTGCTGCTGTGTATCGACCTCTGCTCTTCATATGCAGATTGCTCCTAACCAAAGTGATAACAAGTTGCCCCCCAGCTCTATGTAGCTTTACATGCATGCCACAAGCAAGCAGCTGAGAAATACGGGGGTTTCATGTGTGACATAGCAGAAAAGTGAAAGATGTTATTTTAACTTAAACCTTGTTAGAAACTAAAACGGCAAATATACTAAAATATGGTACAAGAGCTCTTCTTTTGGTGTCTTACTAACTGATGCCTTCCCATGTCTTTCTCCAGGAAAGTCCCCGTGTTTGCTACTGCCTGTCCTACCGAGAAAGCTTGTGTCAGAAGTACCATGTCTTCCAATGGATGAGGCTGTGTTTCTGGAGAAGATGGCTTCTAGGAATATTACTTATAGTTTCTTTGATAGTTACAGTAATTGTGATAGTCCTGCACTACTCGTTCTGTAAGTGTTATGCCCCAACATTGTCTGGATGGGATGTTGATTATTTTGCCCTTTGTGAATAATAAGCATAAAAGCTCTGCTCTTATCAGCTAAGTGCATAATGTGCATTTAAATGACACTTTATTTTCTCCTTAATGTCTTTGTTAAGGCAGCAAAATGCATGATAATCAGTGGTTGATAGTTGCACAAGGATAATGAAGGAATGTATCTTACCTCTAAATCTTTTGCTTCTCTTTGTGGATACCATCATTATTATAACTGCCATTTTTGCCTACTGATGCTAAGAACAAATAGAAGCTTCTGCATGCCTCTTGTCCTGGAAGCTTTTTCATAATGTTATTAGGTGTGCTAATTTTTTTATCCTTTTTTTCCCAGCGCCAGCTTTTTCCTTCATTTATATTGGTGGAAGTGTAGAAATTCCTAATTTGACTTATACAAATGACCTCAATGATCCTAAGTCACAGAAATTCCTCCTGCAAGCTGAAGCAATCCAAAATTATGTAAGTTCACACGTTAAGTATAGCAATAACTTAAAAATATTTATTACAGAATCAGATTGAGAAGAAGATTCCAGTTAGTCACAAGTTTTTTTTTTCTTCAAAGTAGTAAGTTTAAAGCTATCAAGTGCCTTTGCAGGAATGTAGCTGGACAGCTGAGGCTCTGTGTCTCACAGCAAGGCCAACATTTACTAGGTAATAAAACCTGGATTTTCAAGGTTATGGACTAATTATTCTTATTAAAGGAATTAGGAGGGGGGGATGGGTGTTTTGTTTTACTTTACTCAAATGCTCTTCTTTGCTACATTTTTCTCTTTGATTTCTTTTTTATTTTATTATAGCTCAAATTCAGTGCTTAGCTCTTTTATTTGTTTTGTTTTCCCTTGTTCCTCAAAACAATGCTTGCTTTCTTGCACTTTTTATGTGAGTTCCTATTTGTGAGATTAGTACTGTTTCCTGAGAACATGTGAAGAGCAACCTTAAACACAAAGCAGTTCTCTGTTAGACTGTATTTCCCCAAAGAGCTAATCTAGTGTCTCAAAGGTGCTTTGTGCAGAGCCAATACAAGTTGCTCGTGTCCAGACTATATGCCAGAAACCTAAACACTAAAGGAGAACAATAAATGTATTCATAAAGGCTTCTTTTTCATGGCTAATAATCAAGAGTTATCTCAATGATACTGGAATGTGACTTAAAAGCACATTTATTTATTTATTAATGAATGCAGATTTATGAACCTTATTTGACATATTTTGTGAAAATGATGGATAGTGCTTGTGATATGGGAGGGGGCTGAGGAAGGGGAAGGAAGAAATAAGACAAATATTTTATAGAATAAGATAAAGAGTAAGACAAAATGTAACAGTTTTTACATTCTGTTTTGTTATTATTCAACTGTCAGTTTGCAGAATCGTATGAGTCTTCATCTTTGGGAAAGTACTACTTGAAGTCTGCAGTGGCTGCTTTCAGGTCAGTTCCAGCATGTGGTATAGATTTCCAATATTTTGTCAAGTTTGTATTTTTTTGTAAATTAGTTATCTGGAAGAAAATGCAGATCTCTATAACAGAGAATTAAAAATGCAAAAAAAAGCACCTAGATATGTGAGCCAAGAGCTAAGCTAATAGTGTGATTTCTGTCTTGCTCTGTAGAATTGGTGAAAGAAATTAAGTCTGATTAATCATGCCTTGCCTTATAGATTGTTTTGTAGCCTATTTATTCATCTGCTTTTTTATTTTTTAAATTGAAGTTCAGCAGGGTTTTTTTTTTTCTCTGCCACTTGTAGAATATGATTTTGGTTTTGTCTGTTTAAAAGAAGTTCCTTTTTAACTTCTCTAAGCAAAACATAAAGGTATAATTTTGGACAGGGCACTCTATTAAGCTGCAGGAGAGAAATGTAAATACATTGAGCAGGGGGCCACTACTATCCTGACAGGCTTTGGAAATTTCTGAAGGTCAGTCTATAAGCCATTTTCAAAGGAAGAGCATGATGGACTACCTCTTTGAATCACTGAAGTGATGCTTTGCATACATACAGATTATTTAATTTATCAAGAGTTGTGTGAAATGTTGTATCAGCATTTGGGCATAAAATGATATTGTCATATGGTATGAAAGTCAATTAAAATATTTTTAAGTGTCTAGTAATGTAATATGGTCTTAAAAGTATCTCATTATGTGGCAGGGATGGAAACATCCAATTTAACAGAAAATATTATAAGGATTTTCTGAGAGGTGTGGTTTTCAGCCTCAGTGTGCTACTGTTTAAGTAGCATACTTTTGAATTATTTATACTATGTAGGAAAAGCAATTGTTAAACAAGAGATCTTTTTACTACTGTGTTCAACTTTTTCCAGAGCAGTTCAACTGCCTATGAAACTCTGTGAACCAAAAATCCAGACTACTGGAAAGCAGATCCAAAATATTAATTAGAGTGTATATATTATGCATTTTTTTCCCCTGCAGTGAAGGAGAGTCTGGACTTCGAGCTTACTACTGGAAAACATTCTGGGCCCCAAAAGATATGGTTGCTTCTCTTAAAAAATTAACCCCAGTGGGAAAAAAAGAAATCAGTAATAAACAAGTAGCTCACATGTTCAGTTCTTCTGGGAACGAAGATTTTGATCTCGTTACAATGGAGTTTTTTGGTAACAATGTACCTGTCACTTAATAACTATTCTATTTTTCTTTCTCCAGTTTGTGTCTTTGGCTTGTGTAGCTGATAGTTATTAAATTTCAGTTTCAGATTCCACAGAATATGATGTGATGCTAAAATCAGGTAATTTTTCTTCAATCTCAGCTGACATCTCTTTGGGGAAAAATAAATCCTGTAACATAAAAACGGCAGATTTTCAGGTACTCTGATACCTGTAGTACCTACAAAATAACCAGGGTAGGGACCTTCCTATCCTATGCTTCAAATAAGGACTGAGATAAAAATGCCTTACAGCTCTTATTCTTATGTTCTGACTAGAATAGTTGAAAATTAATAGTTCTCACTGAGTTGCAGTGAGCTGAGGCTCCTTTTCTTGGCATCCTTTATAAAGCTACATATAAAATTATACTTAATTTATTTGCCTTGTGATTAGATAATCTTGCTTATCCATAGTTAGTGATCAGTCAAATGCTGTAAAGCTTTAATTCCCTTTGCCTTGTTTCTTCACGTTAAGAACACCTCAAGATTGGCTTCATATTCTTAGTGTTCTCATTGCATGGAGAAGGGGGAAGAGGAAATGGCAAAGGAAGCAGTAGGTTTTAAGCAGAGATGGTAGCAGTTGTAAGCCAAGTCCCCTACTGCTTGTTGAGTGTGTGATGAACCTGTTGTGATGAGGTACTGTGCTCCCTTTACCAGAGCAGGGGGAGAGGGTGATGCAACCTGGTAGGGCAAAGGGAATAGCTTTGTAGAAGGAAGGGACAAGGAGACTAGAGTAGTGAAGAAGAGCAAGTAGGAAGGTGATTGTTGCAGCCTCTTATGAAATTTTACACAATAACGTAATTTATCTTTCAACTTAACAGTTTTTTAGCCACTGATTTAGCTTCTTTTGTATAGCAGTATCCTTTGACCTGTATACCAAGCCAGGTAACAACAGGACTCTAACTCTGATGAATCCCAAAAAGTCTTTTTATCAATGGAGACTGCGAGTTCCTTCTAATTGTGTGGTGAGACTGGTAGTTATTACTTCACATGGTGTCACTCCAGAGAGCTGTGCATCACGCAACTTATCAGCATATGATTTCCTTCTTCCTCTGCAGAACAAGATCATTACAAGGTATGATATTACAAAGTAAAGATGTTTTATTGAGCTGTGTAGAAATTCTCTGAAACTGTCATGATATCAAAATGATATCTCACAGGCTTCCAAAATGTAGGTTTCTAAATACAACTTAATGAAAAATCTTTTTCTTCTCTATTATTTCTCCCCTCCCCAATGAATTATAAATTCCTGTGGGTTTTATTCTAATTTATGACTAATTTTTAATGCTTTCAATTTCATGCAGTTACCATCATAACTCAAAAAGAAACAGGCTTCATTTTTTTAGAGTACTGTATTCTATTACATTTAGAAAGCACGTGTTTTATAGCAGTCCAGGCACAGTCAAATGCCTGTTCATAATAGAGGTAGTGTGTCTATGGAAGGCTCCATCTGCAGAGTCACTGTGTAATCCATTCACATAAGTGAGATTGGATGATCTTGTAACCTCCAGTGGCCATACTGCTGCCATTTTTCAGAGTCAAATTTCATATATGGACATGTTATCCACTTATCCTTATTAACAAAACTTGTCTTTGTTAAGAAAATAGAGAAATCAGTTTTAGAATCTGAGGATGGATGGCTTCAAGGGGGGAATTTTAGGGTTTTTTTAAGGCTTTTAGGAAGAGGCTAGTTAGCAGTGTCTGCAGTAAAGCACATATTTAGTAGTGTTTTAACTGAATTCAAATGAGTAAGTAGTCCTCTTCAGCTCTAGTAAGACTTTTGTCTCTCTCCTTATGCAACGAGGTTCAAGAGCTTGCCATTGTTGGCAGAATGTTAGAAAGCCAGGCATGGAGTAAGCACAGGGTTCTTGTAAGGAGTTAGTCTTAGATCACAGCACAGTGTGGAAAATCCCATTCCTGATGCTGTGATGCATGTGCTTTGCTGCTGACTGCAGGTTATTGCCACTACTGTTACCCCACTGTGCATTATTAGCAATGGCTCAGCTTTTTAGGAACCAGGAGTGTAGTCAGTCATGCTCACGAAAGCACTTGGAAGCGAAGCTGACACAGGTGTATGATGTACCGTGTGCACAGTATATCCGTGCAGTAAGCTGTAAGACAGAAAGTTTAAGAATTATAGACAGACAGCAATGTGCAAAGAGCTGGAACAGAGTTTTGTGATGGAAATCATGTTAAAAGCCATATGGCACCTCCAAAAATGTTGAATCTTGGGTTTTGGATTTTTTTGCTAGCCTAGCAAATTTGTGGGTTTGCACGTGTCTGTTTCTACTTAAGCTAAAAGCAGCTGGTCACATACTTATGATAGATACAGTGAAACTAATAATGGTATCTCTGAATCCATGAAATTATATTGTAGCAGTTATTCCCTGACATCCCGCTCTAAAATTGCACGTAACTGTTTTAATTTACTTTGCATAGGAAAAGAGAAAATAGATAGAATTATTTCAAATGCAGACTTGTAAATTAAAGAAATCCAAAATACACTGTGGATTTCGAAGTGACAGTAAGGATATAAATTAACTCATTATTTAAACAAAAGAAGAATGAGATGAAATAGTTGCTATGCATGGGGCTCTGCATCTTGTGTGACAGCTTTTGTGAAATGAAACTAAGCTGAATGCTAATAGATTGGAAATGCTTTGGGCTTGTTATCCATTGTGTAGATATTGCACAATGCTGCTGCACTGACACTTGTTGCTTTTTCAGTGCTGCTCACTACTACTCAGTACCACTATCACTACTGAAGTAACATCATCTGGCATTGCCTTTTTGATGCTTCTACAGCTCTGAAAACTTCAGGGCATCTGTTAGGCAAGAATATCTGTGATGTTCACCCTGAGTGATTCAGCCTTAATGCTAGGAAACTCTAGCCTCTCATGTAGTACCAACTGAGTGGAACAATAAAAGGGAAGTGGTAGCCAGGGGAATACTTCTGAAACACAGATGACCAGATAGATGAGTGTTCCTTCTGCCGATTTCTCAATAAAGATTACTGGAATGTGGTAATTAGTATTTGTTTTTAATGCAGTTTTTTAATATTTCAGATGGTGTGGATCTGGGGCTTGGACTCCTGTTGTACGTTTAACTTCATCAAGTAATGTAATGTTGCTTACCTTCTCATTGGACCAAAGAGAAGAAAACAACATATTAAAAGCTCACTTTCAAGCTATTCCTAAAATCAGTGAGTAATTGACAGAAAGAACCGTTTGATGTAAGCACTCTTATTCCTCTTGTTGCATGTAGAAAAGCTGAAATTACCTGAGCATATATGAGGGGAGGGAATGTTGTCATATAAGTAAAGGAATTATCATTCTGATCCACTTTTTAAAGAGGGGAAAAAAAAATAAATCTGAAAACTGAACAAAGAATAGAGAATGTCCTTTGGCCTAGGAGACTTCTTGGCTTCCCTATTACTACCCAAGCCATCTTTCCCAGGCACTACTCTTACTACACTGTTAACACTGAGCGATGGTAACAGAGCAGTCAACCACATGCTCTATGTGTCTATGCAAAGCTAGGCAGCCCCTGTGGCAAACCAGCACTTCTATCAGTTTTTGGCAATCTATCCCCAGCTCAGGGAATGTATGTTTCATCAAAACCAAAACCAAGAACAAACACTTGTAATTTGTCTTTGATCTTTTCTGAAAGCACTGTTCAGTGTAGTTAACTGCATAAAAAGTAGTGTATTCATGATTCAGGAAGTGCATTCCAAACCTATGGAGTACTATGAAATTTGCAGGAGTCCTCAGGGATTGGTGAAATATTTTGAATAATGATAAACCGTAATATTTTATAGGAGACATGGGAGCCTCACAAGTGAGAGTTTGGCCACAGTTGCTTGGTAAGGTCTAAGGAATAATATTGGCCCACAATTAAATAGGAGAGGTGAACTAGTCACCAGCAATGCTGAAAAGGCAGAGGTCCTCAACACTTTCTTCACCTCTGTCTTTATCAGTGATGTTGGGTCCTAGGCCTTAGGAACAGAAGTCCAGGTTGACGCAGACACCGACCCACCATCAGTGGAGGAACAGCTGGTGTGTCAACTATTACAGGAGCTTGACCTGTAAAAATCTGTGGGCCCAGATGCCATCCACCCTGGGGTGTTGGTAGAGCTGGCTGATGTCGTTGCAAAACCACTCTCAATGATATTTGAGAAGTTGTGGAGATCGGGAGACATCTCAGAGGACAGGAGGAAGGTTAATGTCATGCCCATCTATAAGAAGAGTTCAAAGGAGGACCCAGGTGATTACAGACCCATTAGCCTCACTTCAGTCCCTGGGAAAGTCATGAAGCAAATCCTCGTGGGGACAGTCACAAGTCAATTGAAGCCCATGCTTGGTAAAAACCAACGTGGATTTACCAGGGTCAAATCGTGCTTGACAAACCTGATTGCCTTTTACAACAAAGTAACCCACTTGGTTGATGCAGGGTGAGCAGTGGGCATCGTCTACCTGGACTTCTCCAAGGCTTCTGATACAGTTCCCCACAGCCTTCTCCTGAAGAAATTAACTCATTACAGCCTTGACCAGTGGTCTCTGCTGTGGGTGGGGAACTGGCTAACAGAACATGCCCAGAGGGTGATGGTAAATAGTTCTTCTTCAAACTGGTAACCAGTCACAAGTGGGGTCCCCCAGGGATTGATATTAGACCCAATACTGTTTAACATCTTCATAAGTGACCTGTATGTTGGGATCAAAAGCACCCTGATGAAGTTTGCTGATGACACCAAGATGAGTGGGAGAGGTTGACACTCCAGAAGGGAGAGCCACCCTCCAGGATGACCTAGATAGGCTGGAGGAGTGGGCTAGCAGGAACCTTATGAAGTTCAATGGGGAGAAGTGTAATGTCTTGCACCTGGGAACACATAACCCAGGAGTACAGTTCAGACTGGGATCACCCTGGCTGGAAAGCAGCCTTGTGGAAAGGGACCTCCTGGTCTTGGTGGATAACAGGTTCAGCATGAGTGAACAGGCTGCTGCAGTGGCAAAGAAAGCCAACAGGCTTCTGGGAAGGGCACCACCAGCAGAGATAAGTCATCATCCTGCTCTATTTGGTGCTTGTCAGACCACACCTGGAGTATTGCATTCAGTTTTAGTCCCTGCTCTACAGAAAGGATGTGGACATACTGGAGAGGGTCCAGAGAAGGGCCACAAGGGTGATCAGAGGAGGACCTGCCATATGAGGAGAGGATGAGAAAACTGGGTTTGTCCAGCCTTGAGAAGAGAAGGCTTCAGTGAGGCCTTATTACCATGTTCTAGTACTTAAAGGGTGGCTACCAAGAAGATAGAGACTCCCTATTTAAAAGGAGTCGTATGGAAAAGACAAGGGGTAATGGGCACAAGTTGCTTCTGAAGAGATTCTGATTGGACACCAGGTAAATTTTTCACCATGAGGTCAATCAAACATTGGAACAGTCTCCCAAGGGAAGTGGTAGATTTCCCCCACATTGGACAGTTTTAAGTCTCAGCTTGACAGGGTGCTGAGCCATCTCATATAAACTATAGTAGTACCTAAAAGGTTAGACCAGATGATTCTTGAGGTCTCTTCCAACCTGGCATTCTATGATACTATGAAGTGAAATAATTTTGACAATTAAGAAAGAGACTATTTATTAACTTGTGGAACAAGTCATAGGGGACAGCACATGGATAAACTTCTCCACAGTTTACACATTTCAGCTTACATCTCTGTGGATGCTGCTTAGGCAAATACTCATTCGGGGCACATTACAGATTAGAATTGCTTCATAGTTCCGAAGATGGGCACCTCAAAATAGCATATATCCCAGGTTTTGCCACAAAATTTTGGTATGTTCAGAATTGTCTTAATTTCTGTTATATTCATGTTTGCATTTACTCTGCTACCTAAAGGAAACAAAAAATATGGACTGGTTATCTGGGAGAGTTATTGGTAGAAAATTAAACCTCAAATATGTTGTTCAAATGTGGCATGAATTTTCAGATGGAGAACTGATACACAAGCTTTCTGGTTTAGGTGAAATTAATCAGAGGTTTCACTCACTGGGCTAATTGTTTTTTAATTTTTGAAAAGGTCTACAGAAAGCTCAGAAGTAAATTGGACAGAAGAGGTTTGTTTTTTTCCATGTTTACTTGTGTTTTCCACTTGTTACAAAAGAACATTTAAAAAACCCCTAGAGTCAGAGGTGTTTTGTGCTTACCCTTTATTGTAATTTGCTCCAAAAAGAAGAGAAATTCAGAGTGATGGGGAGGTGGCAGTTGCATGATTTTCTGTAAATGCAGGCATAACCTGAGTTTCATACCGTCACAATGCATTCTTCTAGTTCTGTACATAGATAAGGGTCCAGGCAAGTGAAACAGGCCCTGCACTTTAGCCCAGCTGAGATAATTGTGTTCCCTGCTGATTTCTCTCCTAGTGTGTGGTGGTCATTATATTTCCTGGAATGGGACACTGAGTTCTCCTTATTACCCAAGTTACTACCCGCCAAACATTGATTGCAGCTGGATCATCAGAGTAAGTGCTGGGAACTCTTCAAATATTGATGACTTTGCTTTGTGTGATTTAGGTATAAAATTGGGGGAAATCGCTTTCAGTGTGGGTGAAACGAAAGAAAACCACACTAAGACCCCTGCACCTTACTTCTTCTCAGGCACCTATTTCTTTTCTGCCCTATGGACAAGTGCCAAGTATAGGAGAGAAAATTTGTCAGCTTCCAAAAGGTTGAGTATTACTCATTACAGAAGCAAAGTAATGGGTCAGATGACAACTCGTGGCAGCCAGAGAAAGTCATTAATATTCAGGGTTTCTTCTATGTCAGAAATAAAAAATGGTCATGTAAGTCATGCCTCATATGTTGGAGACCACACTGTTTTGCCCTGAACCCTGCAGAAACAGGACCTTCCCTCATGCAGAATTTCACCTCTGGATTTCCAGCAAGCCCTTTTGAAGGACTTAGAATCAGCTTGTGATTTCCACCAACTTTCTGGTGTCTTTATCTATCGCTCCATTAAGTATTTCACAATTTTTTTCCTTTCCCTGGAAAAGGATGCTCCTCATGTCTACGAGTTGGTAACAGTCTCAACATTTTACTTGCTCAATTAAAATTATTAATATCATGTAGCACAAAACTCTCATCTATATGGAGGAAAAGGAAGAAAATGGCTTTCTAAAGCAGAGAGGTTGTAGCTAATACAGTTGAGTGACCAGCTGCCATAGGTATCTTAAATCTCTTATTTGACCTACAGAAACAAGTGGCAGTACATTCACAGCATGTACCTCAGTTTGTGCTTTGTGCTAGCTGAAGGAAGGCTTACACTCCCTTATCTGGCACAGTCTGTCTGAAGTTGGGTATAAAAAGATTTCTATACATGTTTAAAATAGCAACATTTTTTGGTTCTTTGAAGGTGCTCATTTGCATAATAAAAATGTAGTATTTTTCAATGCGATAATAAAGTAAGCCAAGATTTACCCTCTTAGAAACACTGGCTTTTTCATTTTGTGGATGTGTGTTAGGATATTTATCCTTTGACTTTTTAGGCACCATTGCCTGGTTACAAGCTCTCATTAAAAATTCTCATAATCCAAATTCAAGAGAAGTCCCCAGGGTCCAGTAACTGTGATAAAGACTGGCTAGAAATTGATGGAATTAGGTGAGTAAATTCACTGTTTCTGACATTAATTTGCACTTTGATTATCTGCACAGCTCTGCTTAAGAAAAAACACCTCACAACTTCCAGCACAGAAAGAAATATTTCAAAAAGAATTGGCATGCTTTCACTGAATTTTGGCTGAATAATGGTATTAATCCTGACCTACTACCAAGCAATTGTCATCATGGTAATTTAAGCTTCCTGCCTTTTCCACAGTGTTATGCTTTTACTTTGTTGTTTCCCTTAAGAGCAGTGACACAGAAAACTGTAGGATTTTATGCAGCTGCAGTTGAACTGTAAATACTTGGCAATGGTCTTGACGTGGGTAAAGAGCTTGCGTCATTTGAAGTTTCATTTCCTTTACCACTTGCTCTTCAGTGAATGTAGTTATTTTCTGTAAATAAGACAAATTGCAATATATGTGCTTTAAAAAAACCCCGAATAAAAAAACCCCAAAACAACAAACCAACAACAAATGAATGAAAAAGTACTCAGAATTATTTGTCACTTGGAAGGTTTGTACTGAAACCAGCAACAGCTGTTGGATTTGTCTGTATGACTCCATTACTGGACTTGTAGATTTTGGTTTTGCAAAACCAAATGGGAAATCTGAAATCAAGCATCCTTAGAACTGGTTTGTATTTATTAGGTAGATTCTGACACTGATCATCTTGCTGTGCTTTGTTTCAAAGCCTGGTAGTCCCAGAAAAGTTGTGGAGTGGAAGGTATTTGTAAACAGGCTTTCTAATGCTTCTATTGGGCTGTTTTAACACTAAAACCAATTCTGATCTTTATTGCATTGTTTTAAAGCTTTTTGTCATTGGTACCCTTCATTAAAAGGAGAGATAGCTGGGTGGTACTGGTCAGCTTGGTTAGAAATTAAATATTATCACTTTTGCCTTGCTAGATACTGTAAAGCTCTCTCAGAAAACAACAGAAACAAAGAATATGGCTATTCTGTTGCAATCAACTTCCATTCTGATGAGCTGGTCACCCACAGAGGGTTTTATATTGAATACAAAGCCTTCAGTTACACAGACCGTAAGTGAATAAGCTTTAATTTTTAAGGAAAAAACATTGAGAAACCATGTGTGATGGACCAATCACAGACAAAATGACCTGCCTTATTTTCTTAATCTAATTGCAAGAGAGAACTGCTTAAAATCTTACTATGTATTTAATTGAACAAACAGTTGTACAAAATTGATTAAAGAAGCTTTTAGAAGCTAGTACTTATTTTCTAACTTTCAACAACCCTTCTGTAAAATGGGAAGTAAAATAAAATTTCCCAATTTCTGTAGATGTAATTATTTGACATCTTGACTTCTAACATCTTAAAATAGCCAAGCTGCAACACGGAAACGGTATGGCAGAGAGGTTTTAAGCATGATTCTTCTGCCAACCATGAACAGTCAGTCTTTTCCTTAAAATTAAGTTTTCACTGAGAGTTAATGAGAACCCCTTGCTAGCAGGTGTTGCCGTAATATGACTGGGTTTCTTACAGACATTTCCTGACTCCACAGTCTGCACTTCTGGAGAAGTGTGAGGTGTTTTTTTTTTGGGGGGGGGAAGTGCTTCCAGATGGTGGGAAAAGGATTTTCCAAAAATAATATGTATTTACTTGTGATATTCTTAGAAAAGATAAAACTGCAGTATGTTCTTTGTAAATTCCTTCTTAATAGTTTCCAGAAAACTTTTTTTTTTTTTTTTTTTTAAGCCAACCAACTTCTTTGTCCCAATTAACATCTAGATAGCTGAAATTCTCCATGATTTCAGAATATCAGATCAGTTTGTCAAACCTCATCAGATCCTCAGCTTGGTTGACTGAGTGTAGTTCTGCTTGCTGCTGACTTAGAAGTATTTATGTGTAAAGATCTCTGGTATAGCTTCTTGCTTCATGCCTTTCATTAGGAAGAAGTGGCAGATGTGGTCAGTCATTCTATAGGATTTGGATATTTTCAGGGATTTCTTTTTCTGCTAGTGTGTGTCTTTTTCTACTGGGAAAAAGTTACAAACTGTACTGTATTCTGTGGTTACTCTTGTTATTGCCTCAAAAATGGTTCAGAGACGAGTCAAAGTTTAAAAATACCTTTTTCTACAGAGAAATACCATAGCATCAATACTATTAGCTTAAGTGAAAGATATTCTTGGTGAAAGGCTGCTTCAGAATGAAAATTCTAATTTTGAAGTGTGTTTGACACAGCACTTATTCACATCATATATGAAGCTGGTGTGTAGTAGTACAGAAATTGATTTTGGCAACATTTTAATGACAGGAAATCTGTAGTTATAAAGCTAAGGAGAATGCCTAGTTTTGACTTTTTTATCTTCTTTTTTTTCCTGCTCTCTCCTTAAGATGCTCCAGTGTAAAAAATACTGCCCTAACAAATCAAAGAGGTGTACACTGTCAGTAGTAGTTATGTATCTATATTCAATCACTTTCAACGTGTAGAGTGAGGCAGTGAACGTGAATTTAATTTTCTAAGTCCATTTAGGTGAATATCAATTAATTTAATTCAGACTGCTAGATAAAGATCTTTGGCAGATTAAGTCAAGGAAGATGCATTTCCTTTTTTAACATCCAACTTAGTTTATAAATTACACTAGCCTCAGTTTTTAATAGCCATTTTAATATTTCATCATGGTCCAGTCCTGCATTAATCTGTTTAGACTGTGACAGCATTTGTATTTTTCTAGCTTGTCTTTAGATGTGCAAATAGTACAGGCATTCCTTCAAGCAATCAGTCTGAAGGCTGGAAAGGCTGCTCAGATGGTGGTGAAGAATTAGATCATAATAGGGCAATTATCTCTTGTTTGTGTTCTCCTGTGAACAGTTTGTTCATGGAAATTTAGAGACTGGCTGAAATTATCTCTGAAATATTGGTGGCTATCCCCAGGATCACACGAAATATGTGGGTGAAGATCTAAAAGTCTGGGGAAGAGATTGTGTAATGCATCTCTAAAGAGAGCAGAAAAAACTAGGGGAATTTTACACCGATCTTTTCAAGTTAAGCTTCCAAAAAAATTGAGCAATAAGTGGTCAAACTAAACTATTTGTAAATGGTTAAAAAGTTTTACAAACCAGCACGGAATTTTTTATTTTGTTTAGTTCTCTGCTGTGGGAGGATAAATAGAGGAGAAACTGTACTTTGACACTGTCTTGTGTGACAAGCTTATCAGTAAGTAAGGGAAACACAGTGAGGAAGAAAACATAGAAAACTGTTTCCAGAGAATGATTGTCAATGACTCATTACCAGAATATTTTAATAGTTTTTCTGTTGGCATCTGTTATAGGACATCTTATAATTTTTGTTAGTGAGCTAAATGATGGATTAGAGAGGATGCTTATTAAATAGAGAAAGTGCCACACAATAGAAAGAGGGATAGATTTATAAATGAACCTGACAAGCTGTAAAATGTATTTAGAGAAAATTATATTCCATTTAATAAAGACCTGAACTTCAGTCATCAAGTACACACGTGCATTGCCTACATAGCTTTTCTGCTGAAAAATGGCTGGGGGGTGATACTGGCTCAAAAGCTGACTTGAGAATCACAAAGTTATGCAATTTTCTGTGTGTGCTTTGTGTTTGTTTGGTGTTTTGGTTTTGTGTTTTTAAAGTGTCACATTAGGATGTAAAACAGGAGTTTGAAAAGATCTTCCTAGTCACCCGTGGGGAGGCTTCATCTAGCGTACTGTACCAAAATTAGGCACTGCACATCAAGGAAGATAGGGAACAATTAAGAGATGCGAGAGAGAGTGACCAGAATGTAATGCAAGGTCACAGAGCACAGCACCATGTAGTGCAATGAGTGTTTCTATCACTGAAGGCTATCAAAACCACAGCAGACTAACGTCTGGCAGAGATGGCAGAGTAGCATCAAGATGACCTCTGGTAGGCAGTATCATACATGGCTGCTAGTCAACTATTTGGATTATGAAGCATTTACAGACTTTTCTTCTTCAGGTTGTAATCCAGAACAGTCAAACTGTGGTGTTGGGAAGTGTAAGCAACAGTATAAGACTTGTAAAGATGACAGTTGTGGGGAGGACAGTGATGAAAACAGATGCTGTAAGTATATATTTTTAGCTATTTTCCAAAAGACGGTAGAAGGCAGAAGCAGGAATCTTCTTCTTTTAATGGATAAATGTAGTATTTCTATATATATATTTTCATAGCACAAAGTACAATTTTCATACTATTGAAAGCAAAGCATGTAGAATACAACTAGTTCTTGGGACAGTCTAACAAGAAATGAATTAAGCAAGATCCAAGATAAATTACTTTAGTTAGATGACCTAACCAAAGCTTGCTGTTGATCCTGTTAGAAAAGCATGTTTTTCCCAGCTACTGCCAAATGAGTACCAAATAAGGTAAAGGAGAGAGACAAAATAGCTTTGGGACTTTTGCCCTTTGCCACATGCATGGTCTCTTTAGTTTAAATACACCATGATTATGGACATTGTTGGTACTACTAATGCCTCCCTAGTGACTTCCTGTATTTTGCCTTTATAATTTTTGCCTCACTTTCAATCTTTGGTCCTTGAGGCAGCCAGGAGTATGTCCTTGTTTGTTAAAAAAAATTTCTACCACTGTTTAGAGGCCACTGGCATACATCTGATACTAAGAATGGTATGTCAAGATTCACACATGGTAAACTGAAATTTTGTGGAGGGAGATACAAAGCTCTTCCACACTTTTCTCAACCTTCACTTAAAACCAACGGATCTGATAAGCGTATCTTGCTCAGTTTAGAGTTAAATAAAATGGAAGTGAGGACAGTTGGAGGCTTTTCTGTCTTTCTTACTGGACAGCAGAGACTGAGATTAGTGTGAGCATTACTCAGAGTATGACATTCCCCCTATCCCCTCTCCTTAGAGGGACCAGTTTACACCAGTACAGACTATGGCTTCAGGACAACTGGAATGTGTAGCTTTAAATGACTTTCACCACTGAGTACATTGGATGTGCAAGTTTTTTTAATAATGGAAATCATGGCTCCAAACATGTGGCACTATTTTCTCTCTTTTTCAGCCTACAAAAGTTGCTCGCCTTATGCATACAAATGCCCTAATGGAAAATGCTTGCTGAAACCAAATCCTGAGTGTGATGGGAAAAGAGACTGTGCAGATGGATCTGATGAAATTAACTGTGGTGTGGTAACACTTAAATAAAAATGATTTAATTACTTGGGAAATGGAGTGAGGAATGTGTTTTATAGTCAAGCACTATTGAATTAAGAATTTATTAAATCAGGTGTGAATTAAAAAAAATAATAATCTCCTGATAACATCTGTATGAAAATATCTGTCTTTAATTTTGCACTGTTTCATTTTAAATCCACTAATCCATGCTATGGTGACTCACTTGAAGCAATGCACACTTACAGACTAAGCTGGTAGGACTTCGTGCTTGTTTGAGCTGAATGAGATGCAGTCAAGGTGCTGTGTATGTAAGGGGGAGACAAATACGAGATTTTATTCCAGTGAACTTTTGGAAACAACTCAGCTTAGAATTGTGTTAAATGTCTTTTTGAGTTACTAACCTCTTTAGAAAGCTGTAATGGAGGGTAGGCAACAATTGCTTTATCCCAGACATGCCTACTGAGTGAAAATGAGCAGGTACTCTTTTTACCAATTGTACAGTGAGAAAATGTTTTGGGTTTTTTCCAACAACTTTGAGGTCCATGGATACATATTTAAGTATTAAGCATAGCAAAGCAAAGTCAGCTTGTGTTTTTTGTTACTATTTTATTCAATTACTTCTACTAGCCTGTGGAAGACTTCAGCTTAAGAAAAACAGAATTGTTGGAGGTGAAGATGCAAGATCTGGAAAGTGGCCTTGGCAAGCAAGTTTACAGATGGGAGCACGTGGCCATTTATGTGGTGCATCTGTTATTTCTGATAGGTGGCTCATATCTGCTGCCCACTGCTTCCTGGATTCTGATTCTGTGAGGTATGAAGAAGTTACAGTGTCACGGAATATTCGCAGTTTAATAACACTACAGTGTTGCTTTCAAAAGTCTGCAGTAACTATTCCCTGTGTAGATAAGTTGATTCAGTGAATAAGTCTGTGACATGCTAGCACTACCTGAATCCTCAAATATTATATTCTGCTGGCTTCAAAAGTTCCAAGTGTCTGAAGTAATTATTTTGCCTCCATTACTAGTGAATCCTGCATGATAAAACACACTGTTTTGCTAGATTTAGGGTAAAGACCATTTTTTTTAGAAGGCAGGCATTTTCTGAGTATAAGCAATGGCCTTTTCTCCCAAGGAAAGGACTATTTATCAATAAATGGAGTGTAAAACTCACCAATGTTCAGTTTAGGTAGTGAAAATTGAAAAGACATGCCTCCTACATGTGGTAAAGAGGAAACAGAGTTTAATAATACACTTGTTTGACTTCCAAAGCATGGTGCATTACAAGGAATTGGTCTTACAGCTCCAAGACATTGTAACTATTTTCAAAATGGTAAGTAAAATCATTACTTAACATTTTAGGAGACAGTATAGTGCATTTGTCTTCCTAAGTGGTATTCTACTCCATTCACTTTGGTTTTTCTGTATGTCATCAAATTCTGAAAAGTGGATTAAATGGGATAAACTGACACTGCATTACTTTCCAACAGGATGTTCTAAAAGCATTCTCTTTACAGATACTCCAAACCTTTGGGATGGAGAGCATATATGGGCTTACACACTATTAATGAAAAAAGCAATCATGTAGCTGTGAGATCAATCAAAAAGATTATTGTCCACCCACAGTATGACCCGTCTATCTCAGACTATGACATTGCTCTGTTGGAAATGGAGACACCTGTGTTTTTCAGTGAGCTGGTACAGCCCATTTGTTTACCCAGCACCTCTAGAGTATTTGTTTATGGAACTGTCTGCTATGTAACTGGCTGGGGAGCCATAAAAGAAAATAGTATGTTAATTTCCTGAATATACTTCTTGCAAGTTTGCCTTGATTTTAAATTCTAAAAATGAATTATTTGTAGTTGTAAGAAAAAAGAACTGTGGTTTACTTAGTAGGCCTATAAAAAGGGAGCAAATATCCCCTTAACTGCAGTCTGGGGATTCTGAATATTTGCTTGGATGGCAGATGACAAGTGTTGTCAATACATGTACTTGGATGTCACAAACCATTGAAAAGCAAATTATCACAGATTTACAAAAATGTGTCCCTTTTCATGTTCATGGCTTGTTTTATCTACTGAATTGGTCATAAGCAATCTACAGGTAAAGAAAACCGTGACTTGCAACTTACTGTAGAGGTGACTGTCTCTAAGACTGTGTTTGACAATATGAGGCCATGAACAGCAATAATTGCAAAAATATCATGGAGGCTTTTTTATTTTGTCTGTCTTAACCAAAGGCAATTTAATGTGTGCCCCATGAAGAGTTCTGCCTGCATAGCTTGGGCTACCATGCTGCAGTGGGGAGGCAGAACAAAAGCAGACTTGGAGAGGGGTAGGGGGGAGTCCATGGGATCTTGGTCCTGTCTCAGCTCCTCAGGACTGCAGTGGTCCCCACAGTTGCATTGAGATGTAAATCCTCATATTTGATCAGAAGTCATGTGCTGTGGTAATTATGGCTTTCTTAATATGCATTTTAAAAAAATAATCTAGAGAATAACATAGCAGCATAATGAAATGCAAATGGCCATACAATTGATGCCTTCTTACAATGTCTTGCTTTTGAACAAAAAATGAAGGTAATATTTAAAAATCAGTATCATGGTATGTGAAAAAACTCCACATTTTTTTCACCTTACCTGCCTCATTCCCAGTCCACCCTCAGAGTCAAATAAGCAAACAAACCAATGCTCAGTACTTCCTCTGATCATCTGGGTATTGAAAAGGTTTTGTTCATTGTTGAGCCAAAACATGACTGAGGATACTTAGTTTGCAATGACACCTTATGCCAAGAGTACAGAATTAAGCCCTTAGTACCACTTTTGACTTACACTTTTGATTTTTAAAAATACTTTGTCCCCGTCAACTTCATTCCTCAGGTCCTTTCCTAGAAGTGAGATGATAGAAAATAGTGTAAAAATATTATTTTCTTGGACTTGGACAACAATTGGAGCACAAATAATGACAAGCCTTCGGCATAATTTGAAATGGCATGCAAAATTAGTCACATTTTGTGGAATCTTATAATTTGCATGGCTTTTCTTTTACTGCTTTCTGACAGAAGATGCTCATGAGAGTAAAGACTAAGGAAATGGAGAGGCAGGACATAGGAACCTCTATTTTCAGAGTGTAGCATAGACAAAGCTGAGGGCAGACAGCAACTGAAGGGAGGGGAACTGCTCTCCTGCCATTAGCTGAGTAGATTTTGAGTTTCATGCAATTCACTTTTGTTTTAACAAGTGATATCTCTGCTAGAATTCTGTACCATCATAACTCCTACAATACCATTTGGGGTTTTTTTAGGTCATCTTGCCAAAACACTGCAAGAAGCTCAAGTGAGAATAATTAACCAAAGTGTTTGCAACAAGCTGTACGATGATCTTATCACATCCCGTATGCTGTGTGCTGGGAATCTTAATGGTGGCGTTGATGCATGCCAGGTAATCTGGAACTTGTTGGGAAACTACAAAGGAATATTTATTTTCATTGGAAACCTGTTTAGAGTGGTGGGTTATTTGTGTTTTTCTTTTTTTCTTAGTAATAAAGTGAGATGGCTTGAGTGCGTGGCTTATTTAACATTGCAATCAAAGGCTCTGCAAAATAAGGAAGGAAATTTGGCACAGATAATCTCTAAATCTCTTGAGAAATGTTCCTTTGCAAAGATAAGGGGTAAAAGGTGTCAAAGAATTCTTTTTCCTCTTCAACTGTTACATTTCGCATAAAAGAACAAAGATGTAAGGTTAAAGGGATTGCAGTTAGGCCTGTCAGTGATTTATACTACACATAGTGGTTTTTTTCCTTTTTTAATGTCTAGATGTGGGATTAATAAAATATTGTAACAGTGAGATGAGTAATGTATTGTTACAGTTACAAAGAAATACAAAAAGGCAGAGGAAAATTAGGTTTGGTGAACACAGTTGCAATGCTGTTTTTCAGTTTCATATGTTCATTCATGTGTATAATTACAAGTTTTGATTACATCATGGCATTGTAAGCTATATGACCTAGTTTAGTTGCACACACAACCAGAAACTGCTCTTTGGATGTACTTAACTGTCTTGGTTGTGTCTTTCTTCTCAGTTATTAGACTAGATGGGTACTTTATCAGGATTTAATTTATTATGAATATTTACTTTCAAAATTACAAACAAGGTCCTTCTATGAGTTACTATGTGTAAAGGGAGAGAAATCTGTTACTGATTCTAGATTGTGGTAATTTGATAGAACTTTTCTGTAATGCATACCTTTTGCTATTTTAATGTAATAGGATAATTTTTGCAAGATCTTATTTCTTAATGGGTTCAACTTCTTTATTACAGAGTAGATTATTTGCAGGATTTCCTGTGGTCTCAAAGTTCTAACTCAATTATTTTTGTTAACTTTATGTGCAATTTGCTTATAAACTTAGATTTTGGAATTGTTTTGCAAAACATGTTGTTCTAGAGGCCTGATATTCCTAAAAAAAAAAAATAATTAAAAAAGCACGTTGCTTAAGAAATGACCTTGAATTTTTAGATGGACATTTTAACCAATTTGGTTATGTAGATATCTGGTCAACCCAGTTTTTAGCACTGTGTTTGAGCCCTAACATGCTGACTCTCTGGGCCCTTAAGTTCCTAGTCTGAGCAGTGCCTTTGCTATTTCTTTCTTTTCAGTCTGTAGTGTATTTCCTCTGCAGAGGAATCATGTTGGCAGTTCAGGAAATCACCACAGCACCCCAAAACCCTTTTACTGCTATTCCAGACTGATTTGTTTAATTTCTTCAGGGACACATAAGCTGTGCATGTACTGCAAAGGTTATGTGAAGCTTCCAAATACCTTTCATCTTTTGAGGATGTGACACTTACCATGAGAAATAAAATATTTTCTCTTTCAGACCATGTTTTCTTATCACTCTAGGATGTTCTTTCTTCTTGGTTCCTCTTTTTAGGTTCCTTCCTCTCCACCAGCATACAAACCCTTCGGACTCTCAGAACTGGCTATGTAATTGGCCTGCTTTCTCAAGTCACTTTGAGATCAGAGTCTTGGATTACCAAATTTGCCAGTATGACAGCAGTCTGAGAGAGAGGAAGAACTGTTCTGGGTTCTTTTCTTGTCTCTAGATAATTATTTTTCATAGGATGATGAAGGCTTTCTATTGCTACTCTTTTCTCAGTATATGGTTTTCTTCTGATCTCGGCCATGTTTTATCTCCAACTGGGGCAGCAAACAAACCAAAGGGTCAGCTTGGAGGCTGATGACTGCCTTGTATGCATAAAGAACAGTGCAGAGATGAACTGCTTTCATAACTGCTCAGAGTTCTGTGAACTGGGCTGGTCACAGGAGGCATGCAAAGTTAAAACAATGAAGGACACAAAGCATTTGTGACTGCAAATGCATTTTGATCCTGTGAACTGAACTACATGGGAATTTTTACTTTTCTACATTGCTGTATAGAGGTGCATGTTCCCTTTGAGAAGCCAGATCTTATTTACACATTCCTTAGTCCTTGTTCCTCCTTTCCCTCTGTGAGTGTAAGCACAGTCTTGATTATGAAACCACTGATAATACTTAATTGTACCAGGTTTGTTTTTCGGTTAGATGTGGGAGGGTTTTTTTGCTTATTTTGTTTTTTTTGCTGGGGTTGTGTGGTTATCTTTCTATTCCTATATAATTGACAGTAGAAAAGTTCTGCTTTCAACCTGTGAACAATTTATGGTCAAATGGTAGCAGAATTCCTACTTCCCATCCCTATCTTCTCCTCTTCTCACTCAGCCTGTGATCAGTTGCTTTATAAATTCTGTGATGCAACATTAGCAATTAATATTTTTTAAACAACTTCTTGCTACTGTTTTATATTGATTAGTGTACTATTCTGTAAGTTAAAATAAATTGAATAAATCTGACATCTAGCTGGGTACTTTCTATCCAAACTATGATTCTAATATTAAACTGTAATCTGAGAAAGAGAGGGGCAGGTATTTACCTAAATATAAAGATATTTATTTATATCTTTAAACAACCTAACTTCTGTTACAGCGCTCTGTGTGTGTGTTTGTGTGCATGTATATGCTAATGGCCAAACTCCCTTTATTTTAGGGGGATTCTGGAGGTCCTTTGGCCTGCACAGGAAAGGGAAATAGATGGTTCCTTGCTGGCATTGTGAGCTGGGGTGAAGGATGTGCTCGGCGCAATCGTCCTGGTGTATACACTAAGGTGACAGCACTTTATGACTGGATTCGTCAGAATGCAAACTGATGTGCCAAGGAGAGGGTGCAGATCATCTCCCTTATGAAAGCTGCTTCCTACAGTAGTCTGTCATGTCCATCTCTGATAATATATCATGAAAATGTCATTGACTCTTTCTCTGTGGAAGAATGCACTTTATTAAGGAATAAACTATCATTTGTGATTTACCCAGCAGTAACTGTTCAGATTCAGAGCAACATCAGGTCCCTTATGGATTCATCTTCCTTATTCCCATCAGCAGACACAGCAATGCCTTTAAAAAAAAACAAAAACATAACCTGGGTTAGAACCTATACAAAAAAACAAGCCAGATCTCTTTTTTACAAATCCTCTCCCCTCCTTCCATCTCCTTTGCTATGTGTATATGTCTATATATATAGATATGTGTATATTTCTACATACACAAACTGGATATTCATGGCCACATCCCATATACACTCAACTCATACATGTTACCTTAGAGATGTTACAGGATTCTAAACATAAATTATTATTTCATGTGTGTTGAAAAGACAAGTACTATGATCAATATAATGTACAAAACTGAGATTAATTCAGTCTCTAGTTATGCTGTCACTGGATGACCATTACTTTCTGGGCTGTATCCTGGGCAATGACAAATTTATTACACAAGCTATACTCAAAGCCTATATTTTAAGGGGGTTAGTATCTTTAAAGTCTAGTCAGTCATTCACATCTTTTTTTAATAAACACATGCTAAAAATGCAAGTGCTATGTTTTATTCATTTGATGGTGCCTCTGAAATCCTAATCCCCAGGTGCAACCAGTGTCCTGGTTTGAGCCAGGATTAAGCCAATTTTTCTTTTCACTGATTTTTTTTCCTTCAGTAAGCTTTCTTTTAACTAGCAACTCTGTGTTCTGCTAGGCTGATAAGACAGTGGAATGTTTTTCTAACTACTAAGGTTTCAAGGTTACACCTTCACTCCGCCGGCTCAGACACTATGGGGAGATCTCTGAGACAAACCAGAGCTACACTTGTACCTTGGACTCTTCTCTTTTTCTAAAGCTAAGCCTAACTTGCCTGTTTCCTGAAGCGCACATTTAAGGGCACAAGTTTCTTTTCCTTATATTGAAACAAGAGATGTCTTCACTAGAGATGAAAACAGTTTTCTTTTCCTGATGTTCTGTTTTAGATAAAAGCCTAGGTCAGAAAGCTCAGATCAGTTCTCGACTTCCCGTTTTCTTTGGGAGTTTCTCAGCTCCATGCCTCAGAAGGGTCAGTTAGTTCATGTGCAAGTGTGGATGTTGGATCACCCAGAAGAAAGAACCTCAAGACTTTGTAAGGAGCTCCTTCACTGATGGACTTTGGCTTTTTCTGGGTGAGATCCATAATCATTAACTCATTTGACTCAGAAAAGCTGCTTTGGTTTCAGACAATTCAGAAGGAAGGTAAGGTCTTTTACTGTGGATGGAAATGAAATAAATGAAGCTAATCTCCAACATGAGTACTGGGAACCAGTGGGTAAAGGTTTTTTTCTAGTTAAGACATTGCAGGCAAAATCTTATGGATACAGACATGTTTTGATCCTGATGACTGCTCAACTTCATCCTCTGTCCTCTGGAGTTTTAAGGGTTCTCCAGAACCAAAGGGTGGGGTTCTTTTTAGTTGCTGAATGAAACCAAGCTGTGTGTTCATCTTGATGAAGTGCCTTTGCCTGGAAGGCTGAGACATGGCATGTGGAATCTGAGCTCTTGTCAATGCTCCAGGCATCAGTAGCCAGATGTGTTGCACAACAGGAAAATCTGAGGGGGGGAACAGCATCCTCAGCTTTTGGCAGGAAAAAGAAGGAGCAGTGTTGTGGGTGGATGCTCAGCCAGCAAGGGAGGGGGTTGGAGAAAACTGCTTTTTTGTCCACATAATGCATGATTCGATCTGTGCTGCAACAGGAGAGTGGGCAAGAGTGCAGTTACTGGCTGCCTGGGCAACCTTTTTGATCTGGAGTGGAGAGAGGTGCTCTGTGTGGAGGAAGGAGAAACATGAGGATGGAGTCTGAACAAGACAAATGAGAGACGGTAGGATGAAGGACAGTGGGGGAGTAGGGGGAGGAATCAGCCTCAGGCTGAGATAAGTTTAATGAGTGACTCATGTAAGTAGCATGGGAGAGTTCATTCGGGAAGCTAGTGCAGACCAGATCTCAGTTTACACCATTATTTGCTGAATAAAAGCATGCCCTGTAGAGCACAGCCTGAAAATGAAGGCCACCTTCCTCCTCTCTTCAGCTTTGTCCTTTAGGATTTTTACATGGAAGCAGCTTCTCAGGTATAGGTTGGATAGTACGTGGATAGACATAAATGGCTCCTTAGCACCAAACATTATTTTCGGCTCCATAATTCCGAGAGAGAGTACAATTTGCAGCACAAAGGTCAGTAGGCTTCATTTCTTCATTGACTATACAGGGAGACTAAAATTAGAAATGTAGATGTATATTATAAGTTCCCTTCACAGCCTAAGCGAACCCCAAGCTATGTGATCCTTTTTTCAGTTTATGCTGCTCAGAACCACATCAGTTTGTTTATCTGCATGGATAGTAGCGATAGTATTTTACTGTTTTGGCTGACGAGAGCAGGGAAAGCAACCTGGTTCCTTTTAAAATTGCCTCAGCAGATGACAACATTACTGAAGGTTTAGTCACCTGCTTGTGCTTGTCAAGGGCTGGTACAGTAAGGCAGCCAAACTGGAAAACCTAGTATTGCAGAGCTGAGGGCTCTAGTTCTGGCAACCGGGCAAATCGATACTTCCTCCGCCTCACATTTCTCTGTAGCTAGGTCAGACAACATTATCTGTCCTCTCAAGGAATTCTCCTGATTTATCAGTGTTTTGAGATCACTCCTGTGAAAACTATCCCAACTCTCACTGTTACCATCTCCAGCCTCATACCAGAATTGCTACTGACCACATCTGCTGCTGAAACCAGAAGGAAATGAGTTGCCTCCGTGCTTGCTTCGGAGACAGAGGTCCTCGTGCAGAGACAGAAGCTATGAAAAGGCAAAGTTCTGGTCAGGAGCATGAGATTATTGAATTAAATGAAGATCATGTGGAGGAAAACGAGGCTGATCACGACAAGCCTCTAAACATTGAAACAAGAAAGGTAGGAACTTCATTTGCTCATTTGATGCTTGCTGTTGGTGAAAAACAGCACACAGCAAAAGAAATTATACTTTGTGGGAACATCTGATAAGAGTGGTTTAATTTGTAGGTTGCGGGAGAGGAAAAGGTGGTTCACAGGAACATAAAGGCTGAAAACTTATTAAACATATTTATTTTCTTCTTTCAATGAAGTATTTTAATATTGGAGTGGGATTTTATACTTCTTTAAAATATTTTTGGTGCTTGGCTATTTGTGAACTTTAACTTAGGAAATGAAGTTGTAACTGGTACTCAGTGTTTTGCTTTCTCTTGTCAAGTGCTCTCAGGGAGATTGGGCTCAAAACCAGAAAGGAGAACATTTAAAATCCACATTAAAACCAGGCTTTCTTTCAGAACAAATAATCAGAAAACATCACTACCAAAACAAGTATAGAATGTCCTGCAACACCTTCTGTCTCTTTTTATCTTTGAGCAATTTGCAGCTGCTTACAATTATGAATTTGTATGGAGTGTCCTGAAGCCTTAGTTAACGCCAGCGCGTGTGAGTCCTGAGGGAGGCAGCTCGCAGCATTTAGCTTAAAGCTATGGAACAGGCTAATGTTGGCAGAGGAGTAACATAGATTCACAACAAGTGACCGTTGTGCAATGATTTTCATTGCTTACTCCAGAGCAGAGGTCATATCTGTGGTAAAGAAAAGAAGTTTCCCACTTTTCTGTAGGGATGGCTGAGCCCTCACGGGAGCTTGGCTGCATGAGTCACACCACCCCTCCCTTCCTGCTCCGGCCAAGCAGCAGTGACTGCTTCCTTGTGTGAGCCCTGCTGATCATCTCCATGGGTTGATTAATTCCCCCTGCCAGGCAAATCCCCCATTTACTCTGCTATATTGGGGGCCAGTTACCTCTCATCTGGTCTGGCTACGCTGAACCAGCTTGCTGCAGGGTCAGACAAGTTCTAGGGAGGTGCAAAGAGGAACAGGAGAGGGTGGAGAACACGCAGGGGTGAGCTAGATCTGTTCAGCTGTCTTGAGAAACTTTAAACTGAAGTTTCTGTTTAGCCTTCCTCTTACCAGAACTGAACTTTCAACTGGGCTATGTTTCTCCTGACTCTGGTTATTGGCTTCCTATCCTATAGGGACTGCTGGAAAGCTGTCATGCTCTGCTTCCTGCTCATGTGGCAGTTTAATCAGAAGGGCAGCCCTGCTCACGGGGAGGAGATTTTTCTCTGCTGCTGTTCTCTCCCGCCAGGCTTGCGATGTCCAGAAGGTGTTGGCTCAGCTGGGAGGGAATAGTTGGGGAGCTGAATGTTTGCTTGAGATCAAGCCAGTCTGCTGTGCGTGATGAAGAATCACACTTTTGCGATGGTCTAAATATATGCTCAATTGAAACTTGGCTTTGATAACAGTCTCAATTGGTATTACTATGTCTGATTTCGTAATTGTACTGTAGACAGTAGTTACTGCCTTTTGTTTAATTATTTTTTATTTTCACATACAAAACAATATGCTAGTGTTTAAGTATTAAATTGAAGCTTATTTTTTCTAATACACTTTGAAAAACAAACAGAAAACCAAAAAATATGTAAACATGATCACACCTGAAGCATGCTGTAAGTGAAACCATAAAACCATAGTAAGCTTTTGCCTGTGGTTCCCTCTCAGAACCAAAGTACCGTGTGCAGGGTTGTCTGCAGAGAGAGCTTTCCCTTTCTCTGCCCCTCCCCACTCCCCAGAAAAATTACTCTTGTAAGAACTTTCTTTGAGTGTCTGTTTTCTCCCGTGCTCATCTGCCACCCCCAAAGAAGCTTAAGCCACCTGATGGATGTCAGGTAAACTCTGTGAAAGGCTTTCTGTTATGCTGGGTTCTTAGAAGATTCAAAAAGTGTAGGAAGGTAATCTGGGTTAGTGCCTCCAGCCAGCAGCTGGTTCCTGCTAACCTGCATGTGTGTGGCCCAGACAACCTAAAGCACGTGCTTTTCCTTACCTGGTGCTGATGACAAAAGGGACACAGAGTTTAAAGCGGTTTTTACAGTGATGGGGAGGAGGAGGAATCAAAAAGGCAGCATGGTCTACTTTCTTATGAATTCATGCCCTTCCTTCAGTCCTCTGGCTGTGGAACAAAATAGTTGGAGGGTTTCTAATTTGTATTGTTATATCACCTAGGGTTAATTTTGTGTGTTGGGGTTTTTTAAAATATATATTAGTACAGCTGCAGTACCTATTAAAACACTAATTTCTGCTGTGGTCTTAAATTTATTAAAAATTAAATGAAAGTCAGGTATTGTCCTTTCTCTCCTATGTAAACATACACACATGCACAATTTCTTTGAAGAGAGTTTCCTTGTGATCTATTAGAATGGGCAATATTTGTAATAAACTTTCTGTTAAATGAAGGCTTAATAGCCTTCAAGTTTCCAGTCTTCAACAAAAAAGGGAGCCAGCTGTAAAAGTCTCAATTATTTTACAGTGGTTTTTAATGCAATACTTTATAATTTATAACAATTCACTTCCTTTGGGTTCTGGCACCCAGGAGCTACACAGACTGATATAATCATCGTTGCAGAGGTGAATGATTTTGGAAATTCCTCCACAAACACCTTCTTGATTGTGAGAGATGGCGAACATTAAAAGGACACCTTGTGGGAAAAGCATATCAAATCTATGTAGTTTAAAATTAAATTTTGAAGCCATGAAAACACCTTTGTAGAACTTTAGATTTATGGGCAATTTAGGAATTGGAAATTCTGCACAAATGGGGAATGACAGATCTCTTTCAAGCAATAGTCTGTCTGTAAATGTCCTTTGCCTTTCGCAAGCCACCTGTAGCCATACTTAGGGGTGGGAACTGCTGATGTAGGGCATTGTTTACCAAGGAGACTCTCCCACCTATATGGCATTTTTTGTTTCTAAATGTTACAACAGAGACAGGTTTAAATATTTTTCTCCACCTTATTAATCAACATATCCCTTCCTTTTGTAACTAGGAGAGCGATCACTGGAAATCATGTGGGAATGTAGTTTTTTGGAGGTGTAAACTATGGATGGTTATAACCACAGTTTTTCTAGTATTCTTCCTGGTCATTCTCATCAGCCTAATTCTTTATTCTAGTAAGTATCTTGCTCTTGGTTCATCCTCTAACAAAAATGTACACTGTGTACAATCCAATGTAACACAAATCTAACAATAGCATCCTTTAAACTCTTTCTGTAAACTGCTGAGGGGACTGGGAAGCTGCCTGCAGAGGGTGTTGTGTTGAGTAGTGGATGTGAATGCTTTTATTTTTAGCAGGCAGCAAGCAAATTCTAACCTGAAAAGATGCCAATCCCAGTTTATAGCTAAGTGAGAAAATATTTTGAGAGTCAGGGATGAGGATGGAAATCATGCTTGTAACATTGCAACAAGTGTCATGGATCACTTTTGTCCCTATGTGTGCTGTTGGTGCCTCCCAAAGCAGCTGACTTTGACTAATGGGGGAGGGTGACTGACCTCCACATGCTGTCACTTTCCTTTAGGTGACTTGCACTTTCTTTTTGTCACTCCCTGTCAGTAGTTACCGAGGAAATTTGTTAGAAAGCCACCCGGACGAAAGCCAAGAGGTTTTTTTTCCAACACATCTGCTAACTGGAACTTTTTCCTCCCCTTTCTATCTCGTTTTGTATATTAGATGTTTACACAGATGAGGATGACTATTGGGATCCTGACGCACTACTAAATAGTGGAAATTTTCGCAATTTTTCAGGAACGTTGGAGTTAATGTGTCATCTCCCACACCTTTTATCTGAAGACATTATTACTAACAGGGTATGTGTTGATGTGAATCTTGGCAAAGCTGATTCTGCTTGTATGCCTCCATTGTGTTAAGGTAATATAGTAATCACTCAAACACATAGTTTCATAGAATCATAGAATGACAGAATCATATAATGATGGAAGAGAGCTTACAGATTATCTAGTCCCAACCCCTTTGCATGGACAGGAACACCTTCCACTAGACCAGGTTGCTCAAAACCCCATCTAGGCTCGCCTTGAACACTGCCAGGAAGGGGGTAAAGATTAACTTGTCTGTCAAGCTAAAAGGATTGTGTACAATTTCCAGGGCATATATTTGCTGAGGTTTGACCTTCAGCACCTGTGTTTATGTCCCTTAAAGCACCTTGTAAGAATCATTCACTGTGCTTTCTTTTATGAGGAAAAGAGTGACAGAATGGAATATTTTTGTTTTCTTTTCTTCTCTCTCTCCAAGTTAACAGATGTCTACAGTTCATCTCCAGCTCTAGGACGCTACTTTAGGTCAGCTCAGTTGATTAATTTCAGGTAAGCTATTTCTGTCACCAAACTGATCATAAAATTTCCATTTTTTATGAGTCATAAATGTGCCTGTGCAAATATGCACAACATGTAAATCTGTGAAAAAATGGGCTGTTTTGGGGAAAGTTACTTATATAGCTAGTGAAAACGAGTCAGAGCATCCCCTGGTGTAAATAGCAAGTGCTGCTATTAATATATAATAGCATGCAGTAATGTTTTGTTACTGTGAGGTATAATTGTCTTTGATTCCAAGGGGCAGCCCTTAATAAACATATTCAAGCATATTTATTAAAAGGAAAATGAGCTGCTGGAACCACTTGAGACTGACATGGCTTAAATAGCCTTAAATAGATGAGACAGGGTTCATGGGGAGGGCAGAACTGTTTTGCTCCCAAAGAAGCTAAAGGCAACAAGGACAAAGAAGTTGTGAGAGCCAAAACAGCAACATTACACTGCTGCTTTGTTTGGACCACTTTCTCCCCCTCACTTTATTTTGAACAGCAGGAGCAAATCTCAAAGCAGCAGTATGTTGGAGAGACTGGTGGAAAAGCAGTGAGAGGCAGAGCAAGTGGCAGAGTGGAGGTTAGGCTAGCCTGGGTGGGAGACACATGTGAAGGAGAAGCTCAGCCACTGAAGGCTGGTGTAGCCAGAGGAGTAGCAGTGGTAGGAAGAAGGTGAAAAGCATCCAGCCCTTCCTTGCAGAGGCAACAGAAAGCTTCAAGCTGGAACAGAGGGTGGATCTTACTCTTGGCAGATACTGGCACTGGAGGAAGGCTTAGGAGTTTACTGTCTTGAACCTGTAAAGTTTCAATCTATGGAGACACCACAGATTTGCAACAGTATGTAGGCTGAGCAGCAGAGAGAAAAGTAGAGCTGGAATTATCAGCTACAGAGTGATCCTGCCATGGAGAGATAGCAAGAGACAAGGGAAAATGGTGAGAGACCTCACCCAAAGATTTCTGAAAAGCCACTGTTATAAAAGGGACTAGAAAGACAGGAGAAAATCAAGGGAATTAAATTTGCGAAATCCCAAGTCTCTTGAGAGAGCAAGGACAGAGGAAGATCCCCCATAGGCTGTGGCAAGGAGCAGTCCTGAGAGCACTTCAGGGAATGTGCTCCCTTGCACTGCCAGCCTTGGGAATGCTGGTGCTGGTCAGTGACTGAACTGCAGCTCCTTAGCTGGATGGGTTAAAATTATTTTTTAGACCATCAAATACAAAGCTGTAGTTCTGCATACATGCTGACGAGCTGATTTCTCTCTCTCTGTTTTGCATATCTCTCAGTGTATCCTTTTCTTTTTCCCCACCCAACTACTTTTTTGATGTTTTGAATTCTGTGAGTACCAAATGTAACTGTCAAATTGTAGTCAGTGGATTTGGTAGACCACAAATAATTAAATCTCTAGAGACGGATTCCAGTTCTGTACTTTGTGTAAACCACTCCACAGCTGAGTTAGGGGCACAGCTGGGTGGCCCCAGGTATTGCCAGCAAGAGAGAAAATCTTCCTGCAGGTTCTCAGCTAACCTATGGATGAGACATTCTAGCACCTCTTATCTAGCACCTCTTCACATACTTGTGAAGCATGAGTGTTCACAACCTCACCCCATTATGACACATGTCCAATTGCCCATTGTACATTTGAAAATACATTTCAGGTTGGCTTCAAGTATATGTGTTTTTTTCAGTGTCAAGAGCTGCTCTGAGAAGGGAGGTGGAGTAGAAAAACAGAATTTTTGGTGGCAGGTTTTTTTATGTTTTTCTTTAGAACAAGTGTTTTAAAAATCCATGTCAACATTGATATGAAAAGTCAGCCTTCTCAAAAAGGAGAAGATCCAATGAGGACTTGAAGACATTAATACTTGACTTTGTTTTTCAGTAATGAAAGCTCCACTGTGTTTTATCAGCTAAAGTTTTCAGTACCACCATCAACAGAAGGGTTTATGGAAAACACAATGAACCCAGATTTTATAAGGAACGTTTTACGTCAAAATATTTATGATGAAGATGATCCTGGGACATCTGAATGTAACAGGTTAATGCTTGACCCGACTTCTCTCACATTAACATGTAAGTACTATACATTAAAGAGACTGTTTACAAAGAGCAGAAGTATTTACTTGAAGTGAGGGAAGTCTTTCTGGAAAGATGTGGAGATCTGTTAGCAAATATATTTTGCATAATAGTATTAAGAACATTGTAAAATATTCAGTTTTCAAGACAGTCCTACTATTCTTAGCTTATAATCTAGGATTCACTGTTTAGTCCTCTGATGAGAAAGGAAGTAGTGATGGGACTGATTAGCTACAGACTCCAACCAAGCTTTTCAGATCTCTTGCATTTTATGATCTCCAGAGAGCCAAATAATTAAAAATATTTCTGCTTATTGTTTATTCATATTTGAATGCATGTAAAACACATTTTAATCCGAGTAAAACAGGGTAAGTAATTTGGGGGTGAACTTCTGATTCACAGTCAAGGATGAAAATGTCTCCTGATTTTTGTCTTTTCAGAGTTTTTAGGGAAAATTTATTATGCACAGAGATGTTACTTCTTCCAGGTTTTCTAGGTAGTGATTCCAATGACTACCAGTGATTAGGGAGCGATTCCAATGCATTTAGATTTGTCTTGATTGAAATGTCAGTATAAAAGTCTTGTGAGCTTTGCAGTTTTACCGAAAACAATGTATGGAGCTGCTTCCCCCCATACCCAACTTACCAAACCACTTGCAGAATACTTTCAGAACAGCTGTAGGCTAACACATCAACATTCAGGGTGTATAAGTAAGATTTGTGATTAACTCATGCTAATTGTTCTTGGTACATCATTTTGTTCATAATATATTGATAGGATTCATAGAAAACAGTATAAAAGGGACAGGAAAGAATATATTGAACTCTCTAACTAAAGTTTCATTTTAATGTTAATAATGTACTGTTTTAACTTTCAGAGAAATGATGGAAAGACTTCTTATCTTCCTCACTGTCTAGAAGAGATGGGCTTCTGCTACCTATTATAATCCCAGGGTAGGGAACTATTCATTAGGTCGAAACACTTCTAAAAATATTGTCCTGTAAATACTGTGTGTGATGCAATATTGTAAATGGAAAATGTGGTATATTTATAACAGTGTTGTACTTCTGTAACACCACTACCTCCTTTATTGTTGTCCTGGTATCTCAATAACTGTAACTCATTAACCTCTTGTGAAAATTATGCATCTTGTCTGATGCATGCTCTGTGGACTATGAAACTTCTGCTTTGTCTTACCTTATGATTAAATCTGGATTCCCTGCATGAACATTAAAAGCAGTCTTGCATGTGTTTCCTTTCTGCTTCTCTTGACTTATTCAAAATTATCTACACAGCTTCATCCTTAATGCTTACTTCCAGCCGTGCTCATGTCTGTTACTTTTATGCCTGTTTATTTCATATACCATGCTTCACCATTCTTTCCTTGTAAAGCAGCCTGAAAACTTAAATATCCTCTCTGTTTTCTTTAATTGCATGCAAGACCTTTGCACCAGCTTCTTAAATATGCTTCAACTTTCATTACTCCCTTTCTTGTTCATCTTACATTCTTCCTGGAGAAGGTGTTATCTAGTCTATTTTTTCGTTCTATAACATGAAATAGAAATGAGGGAAGAAACACCAGGAAGAAACTTGTCTTACTCACTAATGCATCTGAATGCCAGAGGAATCTTTCAAGGATCAAATTAGCTGTGTACTTTAGTAATTAGCTGCTGGTACTAGTGAATAGACAGCTATTTGACATGCATTTGTAAATGTAAAGAGAAACTCGTTTATGTCCTTAATTATGGTCCCCGTCCTAGCAGTGGGGGTAAAAATTAATAGCTGCAAGTTATTTGCCTTAATAAGGCAGCAAATAGTTGTTCTTGTAGACAAGAGATCAGATGAGACGGACCATTGCCAAGAGGAAGATACTGAATCAGACCATGTAGGCCAGTGTGGTATGAGAGTTATAGCCTGTAATTGGTTATACCAGGAAAACTAAAAATTAAGCATTGACTTTCCATGGAATGGAATGGATTCACTACCATGTTAGTGAAGTATAGCTTCTTGTCATTTGTTCATAGCCAGTATAAATGTTATAAAATGTTGGATAGACACATTTATTTTAAGAAACTTTTTGTATGTGAGAAATATGGGAAGCTGTATTTCTCTTTTTCTAATATTTTAGTTTATTTAAGGAGTAATCTGTCAATTTTACCATACATTAAATTATTTTTTTTTACTCTTAAAGTGATTGTTTTCATTCTTTAGCAGCTTTCAGCTGTTTGAGTTGGAAAATAACCATTGGAATTCTAAATGCTGAGAGCTGTATGAATAGTCTGTGGGACACAGCTGTACACTCTAAGAACTGGAAAAGAATATAATGATTATGCCATTTTATGGTGATACACCTATGGGCGTTAAGAGTCAATAGAAAAAAGAAGGAGGCAAGCATTCATTTTTTTCCAGCTATCCTCCTCTGCGTCTGTACCTTTACCTGAACAATTTTCAGGGAAGGAGGAGTTGCAGCAAGATGTCATGCTATTCAACAGAAAATATCTGACTTTGCAGTCTACTACCACTCAAGCATTGAACTCTCATCGAAGAAAATGTAAAAAATGACAAAATGGGTTTCTGGTTTTATATCTTTGAGGTAAATTGATCATGTAAAAGAAAAGAACCAAGTGAATTATTTATGCCCTCACCTCATCAAGTTAGATATTTTTTGTGAGTGCTTAATGTCAATTTTAGTAGAAGTGTAAGTAATACTTTAATGACTGAGACTGTTATAAAGGAAGAGAAGGGAGTTCTGGTAATTCAACTTGTGGAGTGTACAACCAGCACTCTAAAATCCTACGGCAGGCTGTGTAAAATCTGTGTAGCCAGTACAAACTTTGGGCAGATTCAGGTGCCTCCCAGTGCAGTGTCTCTCCACCACTGCATGCGACCATTCACCCCTGGGACTGCCCCCCAGCACCAAAACCACAGGTGGGCATCGCAAAAGCTCCACGCCTTAAAGCCAGGGCTACAGCCCAGCCAGCAATCACAAAGAAGCATAGAACCACCGAATGATTTGGGTTGGAAGACACCTGAAAGAACATCTAGTTCTAGCCCTCCCGTCGTGAGCAGGGACACCTCCCACTAGACCAGGCTGCTCAAAGCCCCATCCAACCTGGCCTTTAATACTTCCAGGGAGGAGGCTTCCACAACTTCTCTGGGCAACCTGTGCTAGTGTCTCGCCACCCTCATAGTGAAGAATTTATTTCTAAAATCTAATTTAAATCTACCCTCTTTCAGCTTAAAAACATGCCCTCTCATCCTATCACTACATGCCCTACAAAGGAAGATTTAAAATCAGGCAAGTTGTTCAACATTTTCTTCCCAAATTTTTTATTACAAAAATGGAGGGAGCAAAAAAACATGCTTAAGCAAGAACACAAGCACATAATCACCTTATGAGCTTTTGTGAGCAGTCAAGTAACTGGTCTCAATTCTATGCATGTGTCCAGAAATACTGTTTGCAGAGGGGTGGTGGACTATGGGGAGGTTATGTTCTGGTATTGCAGAGAGCCAAACCTGAGACTGCAGCAGGAGTGAGCTGCAAGAGTTGTGTCACGGGGGCAACATCTGGGAATCTTCTAATGAGAGGTGTGCAGCTGTGACCTGTGCAGAATCAAGTTTCATAGTCTTCTAAGTGGTCAGAAGTTTTGTTTTGTGTGCAGTCTTGATTTTTTTATTTAATTCCCATTTCATCAACCTTTTCCAAAACCAAACAAACTAAAAAGCAACAAAAATCAGTGGTGTTCTTGCATTTTTAAAATTTCTATCAGTAATTCTGTAAGATCCCTGCTAAAAAAAAAAAAAAGACTGTAGAAGTCCAGCAGAACGTGCAGCCTGAGTTGCTTCTAGTAATGAAGCACCTAAATTTCAATAGAGAAACATTGTCTGACAGTGGCAATTGCCACTGATTCATCTTGGTTTAATTGTCAAGTCCTGTCCGTGTCTCTCTGTGATAACCTTTTCCTGGACAGATTTGTCATTGGAAATGACTGGCAGTAAGCTTGGTAACATGAGAGAGATGTTTATTCTGACAGCAGAAGTAGGATAGTTAGCAAGGCTGCATATTGCTGGCTTAAGCACTCAAGAAAAGAGTGCCTTGGGAGCAGAAAGTGTCCCTTTCTAAGTTATCAGGACAAAATCATATTCATTGTGCTCTTCAGAGCAGGCAAAATCTTCCTTCCTCTTGCCCATGTTAACAAGTGCATATTCTGTCTGATTATGAGTGTTAATCACAGAAGCTTCATGTTTTACATCATGGCTGATAGTAGAGTACCAGAGGTCACTGGAATTCATAGAATCTTTGAGGGCAAAATGTTCCTGAGAGGAAGTGAAAGACAGAGAGTTATTAGCTTCAACATGATTATACTCTGAAGAAGTATGCAATGAGAACAAATGTGGTATAGCCCGTGTGCTTGTGCAGCTCATCACCACACACACAAGGGAGTACAGTGGCACAATGGCAGGTAGGAGAACCTCGATTATCCACTGCCTCAAGTTCCCCCAGGGCTGTCCCAGGAAAGCCACCATCCCGGTGGTCCCACAGTGACATCTACCCAATGAGTGAATGGGAAGAGTTCTCCAGATCACATTACAGATGTGGTGGAGGGGAAAGTACTAAGTATGTGGGATATGTTATCAATGCATGTGAGAAGAGAGCATTTGGAGCTTGTTTATGTAGGATTTAATATGAGATGTTGCTGGGAAGAACCAGAAGGAGAGATCAGGGTGACTTGCAGAGAAAAAAATAACAACAAACAAACAACAAACAAATTAAAGAAGGATAAAGAGAGGGCAAGTGGAGTCACAGCCAACTGTCACAGAGACAAGTAGGGTGCAGGGTGTGCGAGTCAGCTGAAACCCAAGTGTGTGGGTGTGCATGTCTCTGCAGGAGACACACTGTCCTGGAAGGGGTCCTGGCCTCACAGGAGATTCAGTGGTGGCTGACCCCCTCCCTGGCAGCCCACATCTAACGCTCTCCTTGAAAATGGAGGGAGAAGAAAGAGCCGTCAGTGAAAAAGGAGGTAAGATTGTGTGGGTAAATGTTTTCCCAGCTCTGTTTAGGCTTGTCCCTTCTTTTGCCTCTTGAAGGTGTTTGCTAGTGGGTCGTGGGTGATTGTGCATCTAAATAGCTAGCAGAATGACTCATTGAATCTAAAGGGATGGTGTGAACTGATTAAGTACTTGGAACCAGAAGTTAAAAAATTATTTGCTCTGATGCTCTTAATTTGAACCCACTGGGTAATAAAGCCAGTGGCTAAGTACAGGCTTTATAGTATCATTCTCTATTCTCTGTGGTAGTTGCAGTATTTTAAGTGCATGTTGCTGAGTTCATGCTGACACGCTGTATGAAAGGTGGCTACCTTTCATACTCTCTAAGTGGAACAGAGGTCTCTGCTCCACTGGTTAATAAATCCAAAAGGTTCTCTTTTATTTTTCAAATCTAGAAGTAAGAAATAATTGTTAAAACTTAATTCCTGCAAAATCTGTCTCAGATTTTCCCAGTTTATAAAAATCTTTTTGTCTGTTTGGATTCTATTTGGTATTAAAAATCTCCTGACCTTGAGGACACTTCACTGGAAATAATTCCTGAGTTTTGAATTGAGGCTTTGTAAAATTTTGAGATTTAGAAATTCAAGAAGTTTTAAGGAGCAGAGCAATCAGGACAAAAGGAATTCCCTAACTATCTTCAGGGGCATGAGGCTCACCTCCCCTGTTTGGTATTGCAAAGAACTGGGAGGGCAGCAGAATTTCTCCTAATGTGCCTGTGAAATTAGAAGAGTAGGCTCTTTATTTTCATAAGTGGCTGGCTTCCAATCCACCAAGTGAAGTCTGGAGTGCCTCTTTTCCCCTCCAACATTTAATTCTACCCAAGCCTTAATCACAGCCATGTTTTTCAGAACTATTCCAGCCTACAGGCTTTGAAAAGCTGCTATCATTGATCTTCTCTTATCAGTAAAGAGACTGAAGCATCCCAGACACTGATGGTGCAGAAGGAGCAAACATGAAGACTCTTGAGATTTTGTTTGAGTCTTTCATTACACATAGGCCAAGATTGATACTTGGAAGGGACGGCTCCCAATTGTGTAAACAACCTGCTCAGGACAGTCTTCAAACCACACTCTGGGGTTTTTGGGACAGCAAAAACTCTCAAAACCAGACAGCTACTTGGCAGGTTCCCCATTACAGTTTCATCCCCTCTTCCCACAGTCCACCCCACACTCACATGTGTAAACGATGAGCTCATTTAATCACACGTTTTTCTGTGTTGCCCACTCTCTTCAAAATTTTTCTGCTAAACACTCACAGATCTGCCAGGCACCACCTTTAGTTTTACTGATGTCATCTTCATTTAAAAAAAAAACAAACGGGTTGGGCTGCTAAATGGGAGTGCTTTGTTCTGCAGTACATAGAGCTCCTGGTGATTGTTCATCTTTGGTGACTCAAGAGGCAACTTCACTAACCTTCTGCTGAAATTAACTATTTACAAAGCAGAGGTAGCAAACCACAAGCACTCAGCTGCTGTCTCTCGAAGCCCAGCATATTAACACAGACAAGTATACGAGACTGAAATGCATCGCTTGAGAAGTGACTGCTCCCTCACCCCTGCCTCCATGATGATGAGATTGGGCAGAGGAGCAGGGCACACACCAAGTTATATAGGTAACTCTTAAATTAACTTGGTGTGCATTGCCAGAGATCCTGAATCTAACTGCAAAGCAGGGAAGTAGGGAAGTAAGATCAACTGGGCAATGTGTTTATCATGCCAGTCTTTCCTGCCTGTCCTCTCTTGCAGTGCAACCATTTGTTCCATTCTGATTTCTAAGAAATTAATTGTTCAACCTGGCAGTGCAGGTTTGTTGTCTTGAGGGGGTTTTTTGTTGGTTTTTTTTGGGGGGGGGTTGTTTTTGTGTGTGTCGTGGGAGTTTTTTTGTTTTTTCTTTCCTTTTATTCCTTGTAGAGACAGTGGCTCATTGGAAAGAGAAACCTTATTCTGTTCCAACAGAGATTTAGCCATTCCTTGAGACAAGATTAACCAAAGCTTTTAGGCCTCCAAGTATTAAATCTCGCCTTGTTTTTCAATTGAAGACTTCTTTTATTACTAAAACTTGTTGGCAATAGCCCAGTTAAACAGCTTTTTATTAGAAGTTACTATGCTGAAACTGAAACTTTTTGTGGAAACACTCCAGTTTTGATGAAACTGTAGGCAAGTGAGGTTATGCTCATGAGCAGAAAGCTGAGGGGAGAAAGGAGGAGGAGGACAAAAAAGTACCTCCACAGATAGAAATTGCCCAGTGGCTGGGGACACTTATCTAGGACATGATCAGGAGGTTCAGCCTCCTCAATTGTTTGATTAAAGCACTGTTACACTCAGCTTCTGAAATGACAGGTGAGTGCTGTGGTCTGTTGGCCACTGGCTGCCAGAGAGTGGGGCTGTGTATCATTGTTATGGTTTATGTGCATACATTTACTTCACACGTGGGCTTAACGAGAAGATTTTCTGCATTCCAGGCAAATATGCAAATTGTCTCTCCTGCAGGAATATGATGAACACCTTGTCTTTCTGACCTATGGAAGTTTTGGACTCAATTGCCCCAGAGAGCAGCAAAAACATTAACTTTTAGTCCTTACCTTGACGATACTTGGTGGATGGCTGTTAGTCTGTGCTGGAGAAAGAAGAAAACACGTGTGATTGTCATTCTTTGGTGCAGAAGCAGGATACAAGGACTTTCTGCAGCACAGGATTTACTCAGATTTAATTAGACTGAGCACAGGCAGTGCAAAAGGATGAGCTAGTGTGGCATTATTTGGGAACGAGTTGAATCTCTGAGAACTAAATAAATCTGGTGGTTTTTAAGATTCATCTTTTATCTCGTTTAGCATTTACTTACATCATGCAGCACTGCTCATTGACCTTAATAAAACCTAGATGTGCAGCCATGTAGGGATTTTTTTGTGGTTTGGTTGTTGTTTTGGTTCTTTTTAACTTGAATCAGTTTTACGTGTCTCTTTCAGAAATGGCTGTTCTTGCTTGCTTGCTCTCTGTACTTTATGACCAATGCAGCCTTAATTTTGCCTGAGATCACTAGCTGGGTGCTGGAGTGCAGAGGCACTATGTCATGTGCCTCATCCCCAAGTACGTGCTGGGTGTTTGTGTCCATGTGTTTGGCAGTCTTGGACTTTCTGCAGATTTGTCTCTCTGTCCCATAAACATTTGAGCAACAAGAGATTCTTGTTTGTTTCATCCTTGCTCACAGCTGTATTTTCATCTGCCTAGCTGGTTCTTGTTACGAGGTTGATTGAACTATTGGTTGTTCCTATGAAATTTCAGAGCTGAGCTTTTACTTTTGCCTAAGATAACAGGCTTTTCAAGTTTACTTCCTGACTGAAGGAGAGATGTCAGTCTCTCACTATTGAGTGAAAGCTGCCATCTTAGACAATTTGCAGTGTTTTAAAATATTATTGTGCTGCCCTGACACTGCCTTGAAATTGCAATGCACACAACTAAGAAGAAGCTGCAAATACTGCAATTTGTGAAAGTGGTAAAAGTATTATACCATCTCTGCATGAATGGCTTTGCCCACTGATGGAAAAGGTAGCAGTCTGAATCAAAATGAAGACCTCATGATTCACAGGAACAGTTGTGATCCCAGCTACTATGAGAGTCTTCCCTCTTTGCATACTTAATATGGGGAACCTATTTTATTAGGAGAATATCTTATACTGATGCATGTTTAGAAAAACTCCTAAGCTGTGCTTTTCTATGGGGAATGCAGTCTGGAATGGGTCCAAATGCAGCTGTGTGCTGTGCTAGCAGCCCTCTTCCTTCAGTACCTCTGCCTTGTTTGCAGGGGACAAACAAAGCAGAGGTGTAGCACAAGCATCATGCAGAGTAGGTATTCCCAGCTGTGGTTCAGATGCTTGCAAGCCTGCGGGTTGGCTGTGGTGTGTGAAGGCCAAATTCATCAGCCCAGGAGGCAGCTGCGAGGTGGTGGCTGACGCAAATGCAGTTTAGGAGGCTGGAGGAGACTGTTGCTCTCTCATGCTGTCTTCTCCAGAGACCAAAATAACCCAGAGACACCCCAAATAATTCAGTGTAGTGGAGCAGCTAGAGGGCAGGTAGACCCCACTGGATGAAACATTTTCCCTGGCTGGGATGCAAAATGCCTTACTGTGGCTGCTGCCTATAGCCAGGCTTGTCCCTACCACTTGCCTCTGCTGTAATGCTGGGTGCTGGTGGAGGATTTCCTTACGTCATCACCTGGGCCATGCTATGCTACCCCCTCCTCCAGAGTGCTTGAAGAGTCTCTTTACTTACTTCCCTTGTGGGAGTATCTTTTTCTCTTGATGGGGATGAACGATCTCCACCTAGGGTATGAATACAAGGGTGAACAGGTTAGGTCTAGCGCTGGTTATTCCTTGCTTCCTACTGTCAACCCCCAGGTGCCCAACATTGTGTGGGAAAACTGCTCCACCAGCTTTTTGGACAAGTCACTTTATGCAGCTTCTCTGTCTCTGCCCTCTCAGCTTTTCCCCATGGTCCCCAGGTGACAGCCCCTGGCAGGAGAAGGGGCTTCCCTAGGGAAGGAGAGGCACAAGGCACAGGTCCACGGGTGGACGGGTGTCAGGGACCAGCAGGTGATGGCAGGCATTACAGCATTTGGGTGTTCCTGCAAACTGCCTCTGTCACCCTGGAGAGCCCAGCACTAGCTCAGCAAAGTCTATGGTTTTGAGGATCCATCAGCCTTTCTGGGCTTGTTCACATTAAATGTCTCCGAACAGGTGAGTGAGCAGTAAATGCTGGGAAGAGTTATGAGAGAAGCAGCACTGTCTTCCCCCCCTCAAGTTATGCACATCACCCTATGCTGTGGTGTGTCTGGGTGAACAATCAAAAGGAAGAGAAACATGGCAGTTGTGCAACATGAACTGCAAACCCACTGGTAAGTGGACAGGTCAGTTCTTGACACATTTAATCTCCCTTAGCAAATAAACTTTGCTGTTTCAAGTAGAAGTCTACTTCCAGGTTGAAGTAGTTGCCTTTGGCAACTTTAAGATCCTTTATATTACATCTGAACTGCTCTTTTACCAAGTTTTTTGATAATAAGAGAATAAGAGTTAGGCTCACAGGAGTGTGCATCTTTGCTTGTAGCTTTGTGCTTGTAAAACGCCTGTAATTTCCAAACATTTTACATTGAGGTATCGATATTTATATGCTGGATTTATATATATATGTATTATAAAAATGTACTAAGGGACTGTAAAGCTGTCAAGTCATATGAAGTTGGGAAATGTGCCCAACTTGCCAGTGGAAGTGCATTATGAGTCAGTCTCTAATTGCATATTTGCATATTCATTTTCTTTCCCAGGACTGGAGGTACATAAATAATGTTACCATTTTTTGTTGCTGTCAGTACTTTCCTTGCTAAACATGTGATCTTAGATCTTAATTATTTCATGTATTACCCAAGTTCGGTAATTAGCATGAAATAATTTCTCTCTGCACATGCCCCTGTTGCTGTCAGAGTAGCAGAAATTTTCACAAATATTAGTGGATATTCTGAGTTCCTGATAAGAGCAAGAAATTAGGTTGCTTTTATTACAGCTGGGAATAAAGTTAATCCCACCTCATTCCAGGTGGCCTACCTGATTTTCTTTGAATTGTACATAGCATTTTGCACACACTAAGCATAAATTCCCATACATTAGCTGGGGGTGCCAGTGTGAACACTTCATGTAATTTGGTCCTAGAAGTGCTTTTAGATACGTTTTAAATAAAATATGTATACATAATTTTTGTATATTTATAATACACATAATTCACATGAGGAGTGTATCTTAACTGTCAGTTATCATGAGTTTGATGTAAGTTGTTTTCTGGTCATCTTGTTTATATGCAGTTGGCTTCTCATTTTTTATCTTTTGCTTAGATGGAAAGGTTGTTGGGTTTAGATAGCTCTTCCCCTCGACTGTCAAAAGATAAGTAACATATGTTCCTGTACAAATGAAACCTGTAAACTGCTGCATGACCCTTCGATAAAGTCATCTTATTCAGTCAATAATGTGTAATTCTGTGGGAAAATATGTCACGCAGTCTGAGAACTAAAAGCATTTTGCAGCATCTGCATCCATGCTATAGACATGTAGCTGGCTTTTTTGAGGTAGATGCCCAGCAGTTAGAGGAGGAGAACCAGAATTGCCTGTGTTTGGAGGATTTTTGGTGGGGTTGGCTTTTGTTGGGTTTTTTGGGAGGCAATTCTAAGCATAGCTTTATCAATTAAAATGCTCAGAAATAGTTCTGGCCAGAAGTCTCAAAAGAGGAGAAACGTGAGTCAACTATTAAAATCAAAACAAAGGCAGAATTCATTTTCTTTGTTGCTATAGTTTCACTTTGCTGTTCGCAGAGCAGCCCTATGAGCTGTTGTTCAGGCTGCAGAGGCTGTCATACTCAGGAAGTGGTTAAGCCAAATATAGAGGTGACACTAAAAAGTTAGCTCTCCAAACAGAGGGGTTAAAGTAGCAAACGTGGGGATACATAAGAAGAACAGCAGGTCAAGAAATTAAATGCAGAGGAGGCAGCAGGGTCTACGGGTAAATGGTGGGGACTGAAATTGTTCACCTCCTGGTTGCAATATATTCTCCCAGTAGCTGCAGCATTAAGCCACCTGCTATTAAGAGCAGAGTTTGTGTTAGATCCTCTTTGCACACCTGAAATTAAGTCTGCCCTAAGTCTGATTTTACTGCAAACCCATCTGCCAAAATCCCAAGGAACGAGGTAGTGGGTGCCGTTCCTGTCCCCAAAGGGGGACTTCCTGTGTGGAGGTAGTGGGATGCTGCTGGTATGGTCACACACACACATCCACCTATATGAGTCTATGCCAGCCTAACCTGCTTTCAGAAATACAACACTCCTCTGATCTGCTGTGGGACACGGCAGCACTACCCTTCAGGAGGGAGGACTTCAGTGGGCAGCTACTGCTGCTGTCATTTCCATCTAACTATTCTCCCTCAACAAGAGGTAACTGATCCAGCTTTTTCTTAAGCCAGACTGGGAGCCTGCCCTGCTGTGGAGCAGGGGAGCCCTTCCCAGCTGGCCATCAGTCTTTGTCTCTCAAGTTGCCTGGTGAGCAGCAACAGCCGGGGCTGGACCTCCAAAGCACTGGATCTTTGCCGAGATGCTGAGTCACTGAAAAAAAACAAAACTAAACAACAACCAAACCAAACAAACACACAAAAAAACCAAACCAAAACAAAACCAACCAACCAACCAAAAAAAAAAACACAACAAAAAAACCACTCCCATTCTTATCACTTCTCCATCCCTCTGAACTTCTGCAAGGTCTGTGATTTTTCAGAAAGACCCAGTTTTACCAGCAATCAGGCAGCTATGACTCAGGAGTGATCTGCTACACAAATCTCACTGTGAGCCAGCACTGATAATCAATAGGAGATGGAGCAAGATGGGCTGCAGCTTCTCTCTGTCCAGCTAGGGCAGCTAGTTAATACTTTCCCTGTGTTACCTCTCCTGACACTGGTTTGTTACAGTAGGGTTTTTGAAAGTGAGGAAACAGGGAGTGGAACTGCATGGGCACAGGCTTTGACACAGCACTGCTGGTGCCACCTTTTCTGGTGCCAGTGGAACTTCCTCCCCTCTGATGGCGGATAAGGGTTTCACAGCCCCATCAACAGTGAGCAGGCAAATCTGCTTTATGAAAACCTTTCTCGTAGTTGACTGATTCCTGATGGTAAAAAGCAGTTAGGAATGTTTTCAAAAGCAGCAGAAGTCACATCCACTAGTGTGATACAAGCAAATGGGATTCTGCAGGCTTGGGAGAAAAGAACCTGGAGCTGAAACCCTGTAGGCACGTGAGCTCATCACTGCTCAGCGCTGTAACTGGGGATGACCCACCAACCTCACAAGGATTTTGTTGGCCTTGACTCAAACTGCTGCTGAGAGCAAGGCTTCCTGCTTTAGGGACTTTTACCCTTTCCATCATGGTCAGGTAAAGCTGTCACACTTTAAACATCTGGTCACAGACATGCAGGGAGTTGAGAGACGCACTCTTCTTCAGAAACAATCAGAACAATTAATGTTGGCAATTTAATGCCTCATCTGAGCTCCTTAAGACCAAGTAAACAGTCAGGGTACATACTGAGAGCTTACACAATTTTTTCTTTGATCTACTGAGAAGACAATGGCAAAGAGAGGGGATTTTCTTCTTCTGTGTGTGGGCCTTCAAGGAAATCCTCTGTACACATAGTGATTTTTTCATTGTTTCTACTAGGAAGGGTATTACCAGAGAGCCCTGATTACCATCCCGCAGAAGTACAAAGGCACAGGTGAAGAGCTAGGACACTATTTAGCAAAAGCAAGGTGGTGACGCAAACACCGAGCAAAGCAATAGCCAGAGAGGCTGGATGCCTGGTGGGAGAGCTGCCCAACGCCTGCTATTCTGATGTGGTTTTGCCCTTTCCAGATGTCTTCACCTATGGATAGCCAGGCTAGGCAAAACTTCTCTGTGTACCACCACACTGCAAGGTTGGATGGTGACAGAGCTGTGGCACTGTGGTGGGGTCCCCCAGCCTGCTTGGGACAGCCCCAGGAACCCTGTGCAGCACTGCCAGCTACAGTGCTGGCTCTCACCCACTTATGTCCAGCGATCTGCCTCTCACCTTCCCCCTTTCATAGTGTTTAAGCACATTGGGTTAGGCATCCTTGAAAATCCCAGGTTGGTGCAAAATAACGTGAGTTGCCACGTGCCCAGAGCAAACCTCCTTGGAATCATGTTTGTGAAAGAAGTAATGGCTTGAGCCACCTAGTTTTGTTGGAGGGCATTCATGACTATTATTTGAAAAATTCCAGCTATATGACTTTATTTCACTGCTTTGTAATGTGCTGCTTCCAGTGCTCGAGCTTTCCTGCATGTCCTGTTCGGATGGGATAAACTCAGAAATAAATTCAGAAATATCCTAGTGCTATAACATATCCCAGGTAAGAGGAAAATTTCTAATACAAATTGCCCCTCTTTCTATGGGTGACACTGAAAAGTGCTGTGCTGTACAGTGGTGAATCCTGCTGAAAGCCCTTGCCCCAGGTAGGACAGTAATGGCAGCCTGTTGGCCATATCAGACAGGCAGCCTCGCTGGTGTCCAGTACCACTGAGGAAACCTACACTGAACATCTCTGGCACAGACAGTGTCGAAGGCAACCTGCCTGTAAGGGGTGGCTTCCACTGAGCACCCTTCTCTGTCATCACAGCTCCTTAGGAGGCAATCTATTCCTACCTGCTGTTGTACATAACTGTAGTATATTTACATAAACCATGTATAAAATTTAAATATGTTTAATATATTGAGCAACCTGGTTCCAGTGGGAGATGTCCCTGCCCATGCAGAGGGGTCAGAACTAGATGACCTTTAAGGTCTTTTCTAACCCAAACTGTTCTGTGATTGTATAAATTAATCTATGTACAGCATATATAAAAAGTCTTTATGAGACATGGTGCAACAGATACAAGTTGTCAAGGTGAACCTCTAAGTGTAGTTCTCCTACATGGAAACCTGAAAGTATTCTCTGCTTCTTGTGTTCCTCACCTGTAGCACCCTTCCTCTCTTTAGCAGGCTCTCAATGCTGAGAGCCTACAGATGAAGTCACCTCTGTAAAAGCATCCTGAGGCAGTACTCTTGACATACCAAGAACTGTATTGTTAATCGTAATTTGTTTGCTAAGTTACCTTTGTTTAATCAAGAGTCTCCTCATGTTGCCTTAAGGCAACAGGGTTGCTTTGTGGGTTGCCCAGGATTCCTTAAAGCTGACTCATCGCAGGTATAATTTGACCTGCATGTTTTATAAAATCACTCTCTTAGCCCTCTTGTTTAATAATTAAATATAAAATGGTAATGAACCTACCTTATATTTGGTAGGCAGTTCCCCATCCTTCCACCGGATCTCTGCACACTGAGGTAGCAGATTTTGGTGTGGTTTCCCTGCTGGCTGAACCGTTTTCTATACTGTGTGTGTTACAGAGCAAAACTGTGACCAAAGAGGCTCATTATCTCCCACACAGTACATGTATGCAGCACCCAGATATTGGCCACCTAAATAAACAACCCCAAAGCCTCCACCACAGACAAGCAGTGACGATGGGGGTGGGAGAGGAAGAGGGGAGGAATGGATGAGTGATGCAGCTTCCTGGGGTGCTGGGGCAGGCAAGGGTGTGCTGCTGCTGGTGGCCTCCATGAAGTGACTAGCAGGTTGCAGTACAGACTCCCTCTAGGATCCCTCCACTGAAAGAGCAGCTCGGAGTGCTGTCAGCTAGAGGAAACCATCATGCTTTTCTGAGAAATGGTGTGACAAGCTGAACGGTAAAAAAGAAACCTTTCAAACCCCAACAAAGCACAGCCTTTGCTATCAAAGCTTTCCAACGCAATCTGGTTTTACTTCCTTCTCTTCTTTTTGTCTCCTGAGCCACAAGAAAGAAGAAAAATAGAAGAACCAGAAACACAATTTGCAGGGCTTGAGGTTCAGGTGTATGTTGTAATTCACGCATTTTATTTGTGATACATTGCTGGGAGAAAAGCAAAACAAAACAACTCTGCTGCAGACTTTGTAGAAATGTAAGTCACCTAATCAGAAAGCAGTGACCTGAAACTTAGTTTACCAGTACAAGTTTGGTTAGCAAATGAGGTTTTGCCACCCCATTTGTGAGAGACCAACAGGCTGAGGATTTTGTTGGTTTCAGCAATGTGGTCACAGCTGGCAGAAAAGGAGAAACCTAGGCATAAACATGACAAAGCAAAAAGGCCCAAAAGCAATCACTCAAACTAGCTGTGTGAGCTGTTTTTCATAGAATCATAGAATGTTTTGGATTGGAAGGGACCTTAAAGATCATCTAGTTCCAACCCCCCTGCAAAGGCAGGGACACCTCCCGCTATATCAGGTTGCTCAAAGCCTCATCCAACTTGGCCTTGAACACTTCCAGGGAGCAGGCAGCCAAAACTCCTCTGGGCAAACTGTGCCAGTTTCTCACGACCATCACACTAAAGAATTTCTGCCTAGCCTAAATCTGCTCTCTTCCAATTTAAAGCCATTACCCCTTGTGTTTTTGCTACCTGTCTATGTATGAGTCCCTCCCCAGCTTTCCTGTAGGCCCCTTCAGCTGCTGGAAGGCCACTATAAGGTCTCTCCAGATCCTTCTCTTCTCCAGGCTAAACAACCACAATTCTCTCAGCCTGTCTTCACAGGAGAGGTGCTCCAGCCCTCTAATCATCTTTGTGGCCCTTCCATGGACTCTCTCCAGGAGTTCCGTGTCCTTGTTATGTTGAGGGCTCCAGAACTGGACACAGTACTCCAGGTTTGGTCTCATGAAAGCAGAGTAGAACGGCAGAATCACATCCCTCAAGCTGTTAGTCACCTCTTTTATGTAACCTCAGGTGAAGGTGGAGAGGAAGAAGTGTTTCTGCAGGACAGCAGCCCTGTCTTTCTGAGGGACAGAGCTGGGGAAGGAGCATGGTTCTGCAGAGATGAGGGCAACCTCAATGGAGGAGAGGGGAGATCAAGGCTGATTTTTCCCCAAAGTAACATATGACCTAGGCCCTGGGTTGGACTCTTGACTTGCAGGTTGCAATGCCTGAGTTAAATTATAGCTCCTCCTGGGTATCTACTGATTTACTCATGGGGTGCAGACGTCTAAGTGGGTCATTAGAGTTTCACATTGGAAATATTTGTACTACTCATGGCAGCCTGATAACAGACCTGAGTTCCTTTCCCTGAGCTCAGGTCAGAGCCAGCCTGGCTTTTCCTCGTGCCCCACCCAGCCCCTGCATGCTCAACCAGTTTAGAAATCGGGGTATGTATTTAGGCACTAGCAAAAACCTAACATATGGAAAAGGCACTTGAGGAAAACCCAACCTTATAACCCTGTTACCCTTGGCTGTCAAGCAGCCTGGCTGGGAAATCTTCAGTGTCTGGCTCTGACATTTGTCCCCTGAAATTTTTATTATTCAGCTGAGTGCCAGAGGGAAAGAATGTTTTCACGAGATGCCTCTTACCGTATGTGCAGGGAGGGGGAATGTCCCTAGAGTAAGAGCAAAATGTATAAAAAAGAGGAAGCTGCGTTCAATGGATCAGTTGCTTGCTCATCTCACTGAGCACACAGCTATGATTTTCACTTGCCTGCTCCTCTCCAGCATCTGGACCCTTGCATCAGGTAACTCCCTTTCTGCTTGACTGTCTGTATCATTATTTTAATGGCATTAGGGACCTCAATGGCCAGCAGTGACAGGGCATGTGTGGCACTGCACACTGCTGGTGTGGTGTTCCAGGCATGTTACTGCTGGATGTGTAGAGAGCATCCTTTCCTTAATGTATGACCAATGCACTCAGAAGCTGCAGAAAGATGTACAAATATATTTACAATTTGAAAATCATAAACCGAGCAAATGTCCAAACTCTTCCACTGATTTGTATGAGTGAAGTTTTATTTCATCTCTTTTTATGGCTGGGATTTGATTCAGAGTATGGCACCAGAGGTACTTTAGCCAGGACAAAATTATTTGTAGTAATGGACGTGGTACTTGTAGGTGTCCACTCAGACCACTAGAACTATGGGCAGATTATTTTATTTTATTAATTTAAAATTATGTAGAAAAGCCTGAATTTGCTTCAATATAGCTTCCATGGTTATGATTTGTATTCTGCCTAAGGCAGTTCACTGAGCTCTGAAAAGCAAAATCACCAGCACAGCTTCACTGCTGGCTTCTTGGTCTGTGGCAGGCCAAGTCATCTTCCTGGCCATGGCCACAGCAATGGAGGGGGCAGGACCCGAGTAAGCTACATCAGGCAGGTTAGAGAAGTGTACTTCTGGGCACTACTGACAGCCTCACTCCTCTTTAAAACCTGCAAAGGTACTTCCACTTCTTGTAAACTGAATTATGTTTTCAGTGCTGTAACTGTCTCTGCTACCTCCCTTCCCATCCTGATCTACACAAATTAACTTTAAAAACCTTTATCCTAAGAGGACTGTGGAGCTGAGCTGCCAAACCTCAAAGCACCCACTTCTCTTGCCTGTCCCCTTAATAGTTTTTCCACGTGTCTGAATTGGAAGAGTTGGCTGAATATTTTTTCTCCTTTTCCCTGGAAATACCATAGCATTTATGCTATGAAAGTTTTCCATCTGTGGGCCTTCAGCAGAGTTTCAGCTGCTTCCCAGCTGCATGGCTTCAAACATGACATAGAAGAACAGATGCAATTTGTCTCCAGTCTTCTCTACCTTACTTTTTAATTATTTTTATCTTATTTCCTGGTCTCTTGGCAGTCTCTGACAGGTGTGGATGCACAATGTATAGTGATAAACACAATACTTTTTAGCAGCTCTTCTGATCTGCTTCTCTCTGTGCCACAGGAGGGCTCAGAGAGCAGTAATGCACTGGTGGCTCTTTGGGCATTAACACAGCTCAACTCTTAGGGAACATTTCCATAGGTACTCATGGGATAACAGTCTTAGCAGATAGAAATCAGTCACTCTGACACAGGAGCTGCCTTTCTTGGTGGTTCTCTCTGCAGTGCAGGTATCAGGCTGATGAGACTTCTCCTGTTATGTCAGGTCCAGAAAACTCTTAGGGCAATCCTTTCTAGCTGAGTTTTCACTTTCTCGCTGGACAGAGGGACACCCTCCAGAGGTGCTCTGCCCAAGGATGAGGGCTCGGGGCTGGGGTGGTCTTTTTGCTGGGTTTGGATTGCAGAAAGCTCATGAGAAATACTGAGTGCAGCACCTGCTTCTCCTCCAGGCTCTGTGCAGGTGATGCACAGCAAGGTCCAGTCAGTCCGGGCAGGAGGAAACACTACTTTTTCATGCCGATTGGTCACAAAAGAAGATGTGCTACAGGTGACTTGGCAGAAGGAGATGGATGGGGCTGAAGACAACATAGCGACTTACAGTACAATGAATGGTCAAAAGATAGCAAAGGACTACGTTGGGCACGTGAGCTTTGCTCATAGTGAGTTACAAGCCTCGGACATCTCCCTTCATGGAGTCACCTTCCAAGACGAAGGATGCTACAAGTGCATCTTCAACACTTTTCCCTCAGGGGCTGTCACTGGCAGGATGTGTCTCCAAGTTTATGGTAAGGCATTGTAACTGTGTATGGGCTGTCATTTGGGATATAAGTTGTTTTCCCCAGGAAAAGCCTTCCCTGACCTCTGGTCATTGCTAAATTGCTATGGGGAAGGGTGGCTCAGCTTTCCTCCTGGCTCTCTCTCCCACTCTGGTTTTACCTCTGATTGGAAACCAACACTCAACAGTCCTTTAATTTTCTTTCCCTTTAAGTCAACAACAGTGAGATCCAAAAGCTGACTTGTAACCCATTACCTCCTCCAAGTTTCCCTGGCAGCGTGCTGTGCTGACAGCTGGCCTGCCACAACCATGAACCCTATGCTCCTCTTCCTCCTTTCACTGCTGCTTTTGCCTCCTAAGCCTGGATATCAGACCCTTTTTTTTCTTACTCAACCTTTGGTCTTAAAAAACTCAAAGTATTCAAAAGGCAGAAACACATATGGATGACTAGAGTGTCTGGAAGCTGACTTTGCAGCTACAGAAAAAATGGCAGTAGTTAGACTGGGCTCAGGAAAGAGGTGGAAAAAAAATGGCTGAAATGTAGAGAAGCTTTGCCTCATTATTTTCCTGTGCAGGGCAGCATCAATTAGCTTAAAGAAGAGAGTTAAAACAAATCATGAGTCAAGGTGGCAAAATCTGACACCTCCATATGAGATCATCAGACATAGACAAATGGATGAGATAAAAAAGAATAAGAGTGAAAAGCTGTTTGTCCCTTGGAGGAGGGTCTTTGATTTCTGCCAGTGAGAAGGCTGAGACATTAAACACACCCTGAGGACACCCTTTTAGCTCCTGACATTCTCATGGATGACTTTGTTGTGGGGTTGTTGGCCAAAGATCATGCCCCATGTGGAAAACAACAGTGTCTGGGACCTGCCATGGGTGGTAAGACCCCTGGAAAATATTTTGTATATCCCTAGTACTGTCTGCTGACAAAGACACAGACACCGCCCACACACATACCCATGAGCCAGCAGCCCTTTTATGGTGGAGGGGGGGAAATGCCCTTGGGTTACAGGGGAAAGATTACTTAAGCAACAGGGGAAAAGGAGGGGGGAAATACAAGGGAAAACCAACCCTGGAACAGAAGTTCTTTTTGCTCTCTGTTGGGAAAGCTCCTAGAGCAGAAAAGAGAAATTAGGAGAAATTGCCTCAATATTTCATGTATAAAGAGGAATATGTTCCTAAAAACGCCCAGTGCTGAGTCATTTGGACGATAAACACTGATTTATACACTACAGGAAAATATGGAAGTGCTTGGCGGAGGGAACCCTTTCTCATTTATCATGAAGATCTAAACATGGAGTTAGATTTGTGTTGGGTTTTAGTTTTGTTTTATCCAAGAGGGGGAAATATTTCCCAAAATCATCAGCCCTGTGGCTATGATTCATCCTTTAGCAGAGCTCTACTTTAAAAATAATGTTTTTTCTGCTGCTACACACACTCCTGTGAGCATGCCTTCCTACCTCTTGGACTTTAAAAACCCATAACTGAGAAGGGTTTCATTTATCTTGCAGGCAGGCATGAGCTTCCTGTGCCAGTGTGGGCTCACATGTCACTACTAGGGGCTGCTGGTTCATTAAAGTCATGATGATCTTCCTGAAACCCGTTTTATCAAACATGTTCTGGAGGGTCACCATGAATAAAAGAAGTGTTCAGCACTATGATAGAATATCTTGGTTCACATATGGCATATTTCATTGAAGCTAATTTTTGTGATGATACTTAAAAGCCACAGCCTTACTCACTTACTCCCCAACTTGTAACGATTGGAACAACTTGTCTGACCAAGCCCAGAGGACTCCCTAGGCCAGAGTGTGAAGTCAGAAGGAATCTCCCAAGTCTCATGGATTTAGAGTAAGGTGAGCAAGCCAGAGTCACCAGCTGAAAACGAAACACTGCCAAGTCTTTGCCCTTGAGAGGGGACTGCCAGGGAGTTTTCAGGCTGGTAATTGCCCGATTACAACAGCCTTCAGAAGAGGGGCAGTTCCAGGGTGGGCACCACTGCCTGACAAGGGGAAGTGAAGCCACCTAAGAACTGGAAACAATACTATGAAAAAAGAAGCAGGTGTGACTGGAAGAATCTCAGACATGCCTGGCTGAGAACAGCAAACTCAAGAAGCAGAAATTCCTTACCCTGTAGCAAAACTCATTTTGGAACAGAACCATTCCAAGTGTGCTTGGTAGGTCTCTTTAGAACAACATGCTCCACTCCCCCCTCTGTTTTCCTTTGGAAGTGTTTTGCTGACTTTCATCGCCAGAGAGAACGTTAATGAAAACCAGGAAGGGAATCAAGTGAGCAGGCACGGAGAGAGCCCAGTGGAGAAATGTCATCAATATTTCTTAGACAGGCAAACTGAGGCACAGTGTTGCTGGTGAACACCCATAGGGCTGGAAAAGGCTTATTGTCATCACAAGGCCTACTGTGATTCCTAAGTTTTGTATCAGTCTCTCCAAGACCTCTGTCAAGCCTTTAAACATAAAAAGGACATCACGACCTGACAGTCCTGCTTTAATTACACAAGGTCATTACAGATAATCAAAGCTGATGTACTTTTCTAGAAGGAGCCTTTTCACATGCTTGGGAACACTGCCACAGCTCAAATTTGGGAATGTTTGCATTACTTCTCTGCAAAAGCTACTAAAGCAAGTACATGCACACATCTCTTGTGGGTACTTTTTCAAGGAAAACAAATATTTTGATGAAAGGCAAAAAAAGTTGTTCAGTGTGTGAATCAGACATCAACAGTGGGCATACACTAACAAACAGTATAGCAGCACTTCACTGCAAAACCAGGCATTTGCATGTTTTGACTGTGCATCCATTAGACACTTGCTAAGGGGAAGCTCAGCCCTATAGCATTTTTTTTGCGTAAGTCATTCCTTGGGGTCCGGTGTGGGCAGACAGAAGACTGCTTAGTCAGAAGAAGAGCAGATGTGGTGTGCACGTGTTTCTGCCAAGATACTGAGCAATTTTGCTCATCATTTGCGGGAGTATCTGTGACAGCTTTCCTTTACTGCTTCTGGATGTCGCAATCTAATATTTGAAGCTAATGCTGTGGGTGGATATGTTATTTTTATGCATCCCGTGAGTGAAAGAAGAAGTTCAGGGGTCATTTATTAATCAAAACATAAACTTCTGTTACAGTTATCTTTGCATACATGGGAGATTTTTAAAAGTTCCAGCTGAAATCCCCCTACACATTTTTATTGTTGATCTCAGAGCAACATTAATGAGTTTCATCCACTCCATGGTGTTTGAGTTTCTGTCTATGGGTGATGCAAAAAAAATGAGAAATACCTACTTCTTTATTTTTTAAAGGCAGGCACAACAAAAACAAAAAGAAAAGAAAAAACAACCAAACCAACCAAGCAAACAAACGAAAAAACCCCAACAGAACAAAACCAAAAAAACCCACCAAAAGCAGCAAACCTCATGGCATACAATGTCTTGCATCCACCTTCTGGCATTCATGGCTCGGAGGTTGGGGACAGCCTTGTGAGGTACATCTGGAATTGTACCAGGAGGTTACAGTTACCATTGTGCATCTGGCACAAGCCCTTTCCCCCTTTCACAGAATCATTCAGTGTCTTCTACAGCTTCTTCACTTACAAATCTTGGTTTACCTGCCAAAAGTAAAAAGAATAATTTTTTCCTAAGAAGCAGAAACAGATTTTTTTTTTTTCTTTAAAAGTAGGATCACTTAATTATAGTGATAAGTTTGCTAGTGTTGGGACAAAAAATAATTTCAGTATAAATATTGTGCTGGCCATTGTTATTTTTGTGAGGTAAATAGTATTATACACATGGGGTACTACTGAATATAGTCAGAGATACTTTTTTAATCAGAGGACGTTCATATTAACTCAGACTTGAAAGAAATTAGAATTGCCACTGTAATTAAAAAAAAAAAAAAAAAGTAACAGGCTCAAAAACAAGCAGCTACAAGTAGATTCTGGCTTGGGCCCCTGTGCTATCAGCACGTGCACTGAAGTAGAAGGCAGGCTGGTGAGCTGCCATACAGAAACCTGTGGATTGCACTTCCAGATGGAGCTACATGCCTTTATAGATCTGGGCCTGAGCAAACTGACATAATTAGACTGGCTTTGAGCAGGTGACTGCTAAAAGTGCAGATGACTGCACTTTGCACTAGGTGACCTCCAGAGGTCCTTTCTGACCTAAATTGTAGTATTGTTTTATGGCTGATGGATATACAGGTGATTTGCCATGGAGAATGTGTCCTACTGCGTTCGGCTCTCCCTTGGAATACTTTGTTGAAGGTTTTAAGTGATACATAACATAATGTCCCCCAGACCCCATACTAGAAAGAAGAAAGTTATACAAGCACAAAACCTCCACAGGTGAAATTCTGTGGTCTACACATACAAATTCACTATTAGTGTCTTGCATAAATAGATACCTTTAGATTTTTGGTCCACAAGCCTGCACATCTCAAGTAGTAATAAAGCTAATCCTGCCGATACGTTTAAGGGAAGAGAACAATAATTTTTATTCATTGAAGCAGTTCAGCCCTTTCAGAGGGATGAGGACATGTGGTTTCATGGTTTCAAAGCCTATTGCTCTTGACCCTAATCACCACTTATCTGTTGGGATGCTGCACTGCTGCCATTAATAACAGAATTGAAGCACAGATGTTTCTACCTTCTTGTCCTTTGTTTTGGCCAAGCTCTACATTTCTAGACTGCTGCCTGCGTGTTTTCATGTTTATTTGTCACTGCTGGAGCTTTGGTGAGGGGGAAGTAATACTAGATATCAAGGTTGTCCTCCACGATAAGGTTAAATATAGATGCTCTTTGCTCCACCATAAGCAGAAAGTAAGGGTTTTCTTGCTTTGTGTTTACAGCCATCTCAGAACCCAAAGTGGAAGCTAGGCTTATAGCCAGTCCAGACAGAACTGAGGACTCTGAGAAAGTGGTTGGGATGAGCTGCTCAGCAACAGGGAAGCCAGCTCCAAAAATCACCTGGCGCCTTCCCAGTATCCTGCAGCAGAAACCAAGGGAGTATCACGTCAAACTTGGTAACCAGACCGTGACTGTCATCAGCAATTTCACCCATGCCAACTCCAAAATCCTTCAGAAGCACCCCATCGTCTGTGTGATCCAACACCCTTCTCTGAACGTGACCCTGGTCCTACCCATGGCCAATCTGGTGCAGGGTCAGTATGCAACCCTGCTCCTGGCCTGCAGCAGGGAGAAGACCATGAAATGTCTCCTGGGGTAGATCAGGAAAATCCTCTAAGAAATGAGGGGAAGGTGGGAAGGTGATTGGAAGAGCAGCTGGGGCTGGGCTGGGGAGGGACAGAGGGGGTGCTGAGGAGCATCCAAACACCCTGGGTGATGGCATGCAATGTCTTACTGTCCAGTGTGTCCCCTATACATCCTGAAGTGCCCCAGCTTCCTTGCCTCTGCTGAGGACTTTCAGGGTTTCTCTGTCACGTAGCCTGATGCATCAGCACGATGTGCCAGCTTTGGGTAACTCAGAGGGGCTGTGTGCCTAATGCCTGACGGTGGCATCAGAGCCCAAGCACAGGACCACTGACAGTGCTGCTTATGTGTGTGTGGGCATGTGCTCTCAGCACACTTACTCATCCATCTCACCCTCGGAACTTGCCAAAGGTACTCTGAAAGGGGTTTAGGGTTGTTTTTTTTCCTTCATACACAAACTGAATAGCTGCTGCTTTTCCTGCAGGTCAGGACAGCAGTGTGTCACCAGCTATTGCCATTGTGGTGGGGGTGCTGGTCCCCCTGATTTCCCTCCTCCTTCTCGCCTGCCTCCTCCACTGCCGCCTCAAGTACCTACGTGATCCAGAGAGAAACCAAGCCTGGCCGTGCTGGGTAGGTCTGCCTTTCCCCAGGGTGCTGCAGGACTCACCCGTCACAGGGCTCAACACCAGGACCCATCTGTGCCCAGCCATCCTGGGGCTGGCTGCATGCTGCCCACCCCGGGCTGTACCTGAGGCAGAGAGGGACAAAGGGATCAAAGGGACGGACTCCAGCCAGACAGCTGCATGCTGGGAAGGGGAAACCTGAAGGTGCTTAGGCAGGGCCATAGGTGCCCAACAGCAAGGACAGCTAGAAAGCATTCACTTTCTCAATGACAAGACTCACTGCGGGGGAAGCATTACTCTGTTACTATAATTGTACACAAAATAATTGTGCAAGCAATGGCTGTACCCTTGCACCATTCCTCTGCATCTCCTAAAATAACCTTCCAGCACAGCCAGTGCAGCTTGTGGAGGAAGCAGCTTTGAGGAGGTGTCTCAAGCAAAATGGAGTCTTAGAGGGAAGAGCATGCCTCTGCGTGGCAAGCCCAGGGTGTCACACTGTGGCAGGGGACAAGGCACTGCTTGTTGTCCACTGAGGCTGTCTTGGCACAGGGGGTGCAGGAGGCAAGCTCGAGGTGGTGGTAAACTGAGTGAGGGGACATGACATAGTTTCAGAAAATGGCAGCCTGGTTTTGTGCTGAAGGCACTTCTGCCTCCTTGTGGGATATACCCAGAGAGTGCACCCTTACTTTTGATGGGTGTTTTGGAGACAAAAAACAGTGGGAGGAAATGTGATATATGTCATCTTCCACAGGCACCATGCTTTTAGGTCCAAGCTGCAACCTGCTGCTGTGAGGGGAAAACTTTAGTCTCCCCTGGCACAGAGAGGTGCAAGGACCCATTTGGTAAAGCACACAGCCTGGATCTTTACTCTTGTACTTAAAATATCCATATATTTTGAAAAAGGAAAAAAAAAAACAACAAACAACAAAAAACAAGCTCTCTTCCATTAGGTCCTTCCTGCCTGTGCCAAGGCCAAGACATGTGGGCAGTACAGAGCTGCAGACCGGCGGACTCCACCAGTGCCCCCCAGCCCTGGCACACTGCCGAACAACTGAGCAGCTGCCTACCTCATGCATGAGAGAGAGAAACTGCCTACAAACGCACCTTGGGCTTCCAAGCAAATCTGCTGTGACTTCATGCCAAGAGAAATATAAGAAAGGACAATTTATAAAAGTTATTTATTTATTTTACACTATAATTTTCAGTTTTGTAGAAAAAAGCTGTGAAGTATTTATTTGAGACTCAGACTGACTGTGCGGATCTGCACAATGAAACTCATGTTTTGTATTTTCTGGGGTACTGAATGTTATGTTTATTCCTTTCTGATATTGTAACATTGCAAGCTCAAAACTGGGTGGGGGACTGTCCAAAGAACAGGGAAGCATTTCATAGGGATGCTGGTCTGAAGGGCATTGCTGATGGGCCAAAGGAGACCCCTGCCAGGAGCTGTGGCGCAGAAAAGCCATGGAAAAGCCTAGTGTGCTGCTGTGAGCTTCAGGGGTTTGAACCTGTTCCCCAAAAGGCATTCGAGATCAAGCCAAGACTGTGGCTGGCTTGAACTTGTTACCCAGGTGCCAGGAGTAATCGGACACAAGGAAGCTGCCAACTTCAACTTCCACCAGCCTTCACTAGAAAGTAATGCAAAAGGGCACACAGAAGTTCCCTTCTCTCTTCTTGTTCTGCAGCTTCCACAGCCCCTTTCTTAATTTCCCTAATGCATCACAGCTGCCTGGTGATCCCAGGCAATCCATCTGCCTGCTGGAGGAAGCAGGGAAGTAAAAGGGCAGCTGGAGGAAGGAGTGGGCTGCTTAGTGGGTTTTGTGTACATTACAGTGTAGTGGCTGGAGAGTTGAGTGGGAAGCAGAAGGGTGGTGGTGGGCAGGAATGAAGGGGTGGGTGCTGTATGTGGGCAGATACACACAAGCATGGGACAGTAGGTGTTACCTACTGATAACAGCCATTGCTAATAGTCTGTAGGTCAGATCTGAGCAGTCCTCCTGTTCTTACCTGAATGCCACCTTATGCCCATGAAATTGTGCCTTGCAGACCTAGGGAAGCAGAAATGAGTTCCCTCTCAGCTGGTACAGTCTTGTGGGTAGCACAGAGATGGCTGGTACAGGTTGTCTCCTCACCTCCTTGCTTCCCAGAGCAAGTGCATGTCATCTGGGATTTTCCTCACCCATCTGTTTCAAGCGTGCATCCCAGATGACGCAGGCTGAGCTGTAGTTGGGAGGCCAAGCAAGCTAAAATGAAAGCAAGTCAGTGAGCTGAGAATTAATAAACTCAGTCTTTGTTATCAAATCCTTTTTTAGGCTCCCTAATGCTTAGTAATAGCTCCACTGGTGATTGTGGGGAAAGGGGAACTGACTGCAACAGTCACAGCCAGGAATTTTTCTCTGAAGCCACATAATTTTCAAAGAAGGAAGCTGCATTTTACCCAAGCTTTCCTGTCATTGTAGCTTAATTTCCTCCTCCTCTTGGGGGGAAGAGGCCAAGGAGAGAAGCAGGTTTTCCCCAAGCAGAGTGGTGGTTGGTGGGGGCCAGGGTGTGGGCAAGAGGGCAGACCTCAGCCCTGACACTCCTCCTGAAGAGGCTGCGCATTGCCAGCCCTTACTTCTCAGCAGCATCCACATTTGTTCTTCAGGGGATTTTTGGAGAGGCTTTTTTTAAGATGGTTTCCACTGATGTTTAGACTAATGGCCTTTTTTTAAAAAGAAAAACAAAGAAAAAAAAGGTAGATTCGTGTCTCACAGAAACAGGGAGTCTGGATGTGGGTGACAAAAAAGATTTTCAGGCAGAAGAGAGACAGGCACAAAGCTACAGGAAACCCTTACAAGCACAAGAAGGTTGCAGAGATTACCTGTGATTATTTTCTACAAACTGATAACCTGGAGTGGGGGAAAGAAGGGTTTGGCATCATGAAAATATCTGTTTACCTGTGGGATTGTAGTGTCTTTTCCTATTTAGCAGCATGTTGAAACATAAAAAGCTTTTGTACATTTCTGCTAATGAGCATGATAGAACTAGAGACTGAGTGAGAGGGGAGGGTGTGGTAGTTGGCAAGCAAAATGCTGTACAAGAAAGGAAGATGTTATTGATCTATTCGTCTTTTGCAGTATCAGAATGAGATCAGCAAATGTCATTCAAAGGCAGAACTTTTAAAACCAGCATCTGTATTTGCCTTCCTACTATACCAAGCCAGCTACTAAAATGCAGTGCCATAAAATGCTGTATGCTAGAAATGTGGAGTTCAGCTTCATGTAGCAAAGGGATGAATGCAAGCATCTAGGGTACATACAGTTAACTGGTTGTTAACTGGAAAAAAGAGCATGAAATAGATACAAACAACCTTCCAGGAAGCAAACAAGCACATGACTGAGGGGATCAGGAGCTTTTACTGTGGGTGAATAGCATCCTAACTGCTGTTCTGAGCTTTTTTTGTGATTATATTGTTCTTGTCTACCCAGTTATCTCTGTTCACAATTTGGCAGTAAATCTTTGGAGGTTGTATTTCAGATGGGTTTATTCAGATACTTAGTATCATGTTAACAAAATATTGTCTAGGCTGTGAAATGTTGCAAATTTTGAAAAGGTCTTGAAAAGGAAAAATAAAACTGGTAAGAAATTCAAGTGGAATGGACTGCTCTATTTTGCTGCTATAATGTGAATGGTGCAAAGCAGGTTAACTTTGTAAGTAAATGGAAGCTAAGTACCTTTTCAAAGTTAACTCTGTGGGAATGTCCAGAGCTACTATTACCACCAAAAAAACCAACCAACCAAAAAAACAACAAATCAAACAAACAAACCCCAAACAAACAAACAAAACAAAAAACAAACCTGCAAAAAGTCTAGGATTTTCCCTCTCTTGTGGCCAGGCAGTTGTTGGTCTGACCCAGCCCTGCCCTGTGACGACCTCCTGCCTGCACACTGTCATTGCAACTCAGGGCATAATTTTTCCCAACAGATGGAAAGATGTTGAAAGGGAATGCCACCTTCCTGCTTCCTTTTACTTGGGTCAGAATGGTTCTGGGTAATGTGTCTCTTTCTGCACAGCAAATGGAATTATTTAGCCTGCAGGTCTTAGCTCTGGGATCCTTTGATATTAGGAATAGCCAGTTTGGGTTAAGACTTTAAGGCTTGTAGGACCATAAGAGTATCATTTTAAACTGTGTATTTTGTATTTATATACACTTGTATATAATAAAGGGTCCTTGGGCTGTCTAAAATGTCCAGGTGTCTGTTTTGGCATGGTAGGCTCTTTCATAGAGGTACCATGTTGATATTTTTCTCTGTGTGCTGGGTTCTTGGTTCTAAGAGCAGTAAGATGTAAAGGAATCACCCCAGCAGCTCTGGCTAAAGATGCAACTGAAATGTAGCTGAAGTGCTGCCCTCGGATAATTTGCAAGTCACTGGCTGAAATAGGAAGAATATTTTTTTTTTCTGAAACCACTGCTGGCAGAGGCATGGGACTAAATCCATACAGTGAAAAGGAACTTTGTTTTGGTGGCAGAAGATTGAAAGCATCATTCATCGTTTCTCTGTTGCAAGACCCTGGGAGAATGATTCATCTACTAAATACTGCACCAGTAAATTTTGTTAGGAACTCAGACACAGAATAAAATGTAACCTAGTGTTTTCAACAATGAGTCCCTAGAAATCAGCAGAAGCAAGATAATTGCACTAATTGAGTGCACTTTTCTCTTTCATAGATGAGATTATTGAATCTAGCAGATAAAAAAATCAAGTATATTTTTGTTTTCATTCTTAGCTTACCAGAAATTACTCATACCTTGGAAGCCATACAAAGGGCCTTCTCATATCTCCACTGCTTTCATCTTTGCTTATATAAGCTGTGTGTAAAAGAAGCACTGAACTCTTGTCCAGCCTTTTTGTGGATGGACTCTGTTGTAGGCTGCCCAGCTTTGGAAAAGAAGGCACCTGAAATTTCTGGAAAGCCTGAGGGAATCCTTTGTTTAGGACTAATTCAAAATACAAACATAGTTTTAACTCTGTAACTTGTCAGAAGCAGTAGTCCTTAAAGTTAATCACCTTAAAGAAAAGGGAAGAAAACAGCTTTTCTGATAAAACAGCACTTGAAATTGTACGCGAAAGACTAAGATACAATGAAAAGCTTGCAGAAACACCCCCCACACACACATTTTCAGACTAAAAGTTAGATGTCTTTTTTCAATCAGACTTTGTTTGATATTATCCTTCAATTAATTACACAATGTCCATCATCCCATCATAAACACCCAGGATAATATTTTAAGTTTGAAGAAATCAATTTACCTCAGAAGCCTTGAGCGTTCCTTGCCTGCAGGTATGTACATATTTACGTAAGTGAGACTGTGGGGTTCTTTAGCTGACCATGGTCTGAGTAAAAAGAAATACCTGTTTGATACAGATTTTTATCTAAGTACCCAAACCTATGCACTAAGAGGAGAAAAGAGGGAGTGTCCTAGTATCGTTTTCTGAAGATCTTTGCATATCTACTTCACAATAGTATTAACTTATCAAATACCAGCTGTCTCTTTCTAGGAAGGATTCACTAAGACAAGCAAAGTGTCAGTTCTCTACTCAATGCTTCAATATTTATCTATGTATGCAACATCAACATTTCTTTCTGAAAATATTTACTGTAAAAATTTCTGACCACATAAAGATAATCAGAAAGCATTCCTCAGAGTCTAGCTCAGGCTGCACAAGGAATCCAAGACCTCATTGTAGATGGTCCTGAGCAGCCTGCAGGCTCCTCAGGGTTGGCAATGTTCTGACTAGAACACAAAAGAAGGGGGGGTAAATCCTGGGTCAAGGGTATCAACATTCAACCCCAAAGGCAGATTATGCACCAGGTTCTTCTTGCCCTCAAGAAAGAACTTGTGGTCATCATGCAGTTTTAACTCCTCCAGTTTCAGATTTCTGAGTCTGTATCATTCTTCTGTGGAACTGGCAGACACAGATTTGGAGGCCAACTTAGAAAAACTGAAGTCAGAAGTCACCAGGAAGCAATGTCAGGAAGCACTAGCACTGCTACTGGGACAGATATTTTTGCCAAAAGGTGAACAAGAAGGTCTGGGAAACCTTAAATAGTTTATCTACAGCTTTCTTTATTCCTTTAACACATTTCATCTTCCTTTGCTCTTCTGGTCCCTAGGATCCAGACCTGACCTTGTCCTATCAACCAGTGTAATACCTCTGTTGCAAAGAACAGAAAGTTTCTCCTTTGCTTTGTGGCCACTTGACCCAGCCACAATAGTTCACCTTTTCTAGTCTAGTCAAGCTTGTTTCTTCTCCCTAATGTTATTCCATCTCATCATGCCTTTAAAGATGCTGTCGTGTTGCCTGTATCGGCCCTGCCTTGCAGAGCAACCCTTGTCTTCCTTCATCCCAGGGTTGTCAAAGGACTGAATGGGGAAATGGAAGCTAGGGAAGGAGGGAAGGAGAGGTGACCAGGACAAAAGGGCAGAGTCTGAGGGCAGAGGAAGGGGCTCTAAGTGGAGCCAAATGTGGGAATTATTTCCCCAGGACATCTTTCAGGATGGCAATTTGCTAGAAAACAAGTTCTTAGGCTGCTTCCAGGGGAAATGCTTCTCAGATTAGCTTTGCAATGAGAGTGTTGTCTGAAATCTATACGGCTCTGTGGCTTTTTGTTCTGCAGGACATTAGCAGACTAATTGGCTTGAGAAGTTTGGCCAGTTTGACCACCAAGCCACAGAAGATGTGCAAAAAGCTTGTAAAAAGGTATTTGAGGAGTGCTTGGAATGTGCGCTGCTTAAGTGCATGAGCGAGTGTCCTGTTTTGAAGTCTACAGAGTTAATTAGCTATGGATGGTCTCTTTTAGCACCTTTGCTGATGCTGGCTGGAGTATGACTGTCTATAGGTAATGCAGCCAGGAACGGAGAGGGCTGAACACTGGTGGGAGCCATTGCCAGAGGAGGGAGGTGGTGCTGGATATCCCAACCCACCTTGCCCTTGTTGGTTTCTGCTCAAAATTATAAAATCCCCATAATTTCCTAATTGAAGTAAATAGGCTATCAACAGGAAACAAGGGGGGGTGACCCCTTGGACAACAACCTGTTCTCCAAGTGTTTGCTGGACTGATATCTGCTCCCCACTCCTCAGTAGCCCTCATTTCTGGTCGTGCAGCCAGGAGTGAACCAACATTTCCTCTCCTCCTCACCCTTTTCTCTACACACTGTGACCAGGAGCAAGGTGCCCCTGCAAGAAGCATGAATCAACAGAAAAGGGGAGAAAATACAGTGCTATTACTGTGCTGATAAACTGGCTTGCCCTGTACTAGTAATTCTCCTCTTTGGCATCAGCAGAAAGAGCAACACTAAAAGCCTGAAGAAAAGAGTGGCCCCCAGAAAGTAGTCTTTCCAAATTAACCCTAGGGTAGCTCCACAGACTTTTTTTTTTTTCTTATTTTTTTCCTTCAGAAAATAAGAACTAATTAAGGTTAATACTTATTCTCCAGTATTTCCAGTCCAAATGTGCTGCTTTATCTGACAAGTTGAAAGTGTGAGGTCTGGCTTGGAAAAGCAGTCTTCTGGGATAGTTCTTTTCAAACAAGCTACTGCATCTTCCAGGGTCTTTGATAAATGCCTAAAAAGAGTAAACCAGTCAGTTTCTTTTTGTGTGTAAAATTCAGGAACTTCATAAAATAAAGCCAGGGAGGAGGGATGTGGGAAACACAAAGAAGTTGAACAGAGACTGTTTCCATAATCTGACCGGTAACTAGGACCTTTTAGAGGCACAAGTGCCATTTTTGCATGTTGCTATATTGTATATGAGCAGGTGGGGACGTTTTGCCCCACAGCATGCAGCTGGCTGGTAGTATCCTAGCCCAGGTGAAAAAGCACTGAGATTCAAAGGGTAAAGCTTGTTGCTGTAATAAAAAGCCCCGAGGGACCCTATGGAAAGGCTCTGATATGGTCATGTGCATTGGTTTCACTTCCCTGCTCGTTGCCTGCAGTGCAAGCGGGTGCTGTGAGGCCCACTGAGAGGCTGGACAGAACCCTTTGCCCTGATGGAGGAGCCAGAAGGGATGATCAGCAGCCCATCTCAACTTTTAGTTAACTAATCTACAAGGTTCAGGGCAGGGCAACAAAAATGTAAACACATGGAAATCTGCAAGAAATCTAAAAATATATGCTGTCGCTCCTGATGGAGGTTGAGAGTCCAATTCATAAATGGTAGAGTTGAACACAGAATGTGATTGCCATCTGCTTCTCACATTTTCCTGTATGATAGCCTTCTCCTTTTCTTACAGAAAAACCCAGAAAAATTGTAGAGAGTATGGTGGGTATTGTTCTGTAAATAGAATGAGAAACTACCCATGGTGCTTAATTTTGCCACTGGATTGCTGTGAGTCCAGGAGCTGTGTGGTTTTACAGCGAAATTCTTGGCAGACCTTGTCCCTGAGCACCGGAGCACTCTTGCACCCCTGGCTTTCCCTTTCTGGAATTACACAGGATGCAAATGTACTCAAGGGTGGGGGATTTCAGCCAAATCTGCCTTCCGCAGAGAGCCCTTTCATGATCCAATTTGTGGTTTTGGTGTGCTTGCAGGCTGGGGTGAAGTGGTGACATCTGCTGGTGTCCCTGTAAGAGAAGCATCTTCTGTTCTTGCTTGTGTGTCCCCTGCACCATGTCTGAGGGATGCTAGCGAGCTCCTCAAGGAGCCTAGGATTGGTGCCCAGTGTGGTGCTGAGCAAGCGGCAGGGGTGGTGATACACCAGCAGTGTTTCCTTTCCCTGACAAGGAGAAAGGGAGAGGGAGCTCCCAGGGCTTGTGGCCTCTTGTTTCTCCCCTCTCCACCAGCCTCCACCCATGCTTACCTGGAAAACCTCACATTTATAACTTGTGAGGTGCAAAGTCCTGATGGCAGAGCTCAGCAGCATGGGGCTAACAAGAGGCAACCTTTGTTACGGGGGTGGCGGGAAAGAGGGAGGAAAACAAAAGGGATGTTGTTTACTTCCAGCTCTGGCAACCAGTGCAGTTGGTAGCTGACAAAACTGCACAAAGATTTTACAGCAGTTTTCTATGATTAATGATTGTCCAGGCTGGCAGGAGTAAAAGAGAGTTAGACTGTTGGCTAGCTGCTCCCTGCCAGCCCTGTGCCACAGCTCTGCCCATTGGCGCTCTGAAAAAGGCGCAAAGTCTTCAACCGTCTGCCTGGGTGCATCAACTGCCCTCTGAGAGCTGTGGGGAAAGAGTGTGAGCTTTCCCAGGCAATTGCTCTGTCCCACCATGCTTTGTCCCCTGCTTTTCTGGGCTGAAATCTGCCTGCTGCTGCTCTGCCGAGGCTGCCAGCTGGAGGAGCCAGTGATGGGTGAGTGGAGTGTCTGTATCCCCTGCATGAGGTTAACTCTGGAGCAGCATAAGCCTTTTTTAAATTTGCAAGCAGAGACACCCAGATGCCATCCTGACTAAAAAATACTAATTGGTAACTGGAACTAGTAACGTGGGGGTTGGTCAGCAGCAAAATCAGGAAATGCAGGTCAGAGAAGTCACAGGACGAGGACATGGGGTGGAGCAGGTTTGCATTTCCAGTGCATGTGCCTAGATGGTGCACGCTTCTGTTGTGAGAGACTGGGGCAGCAGGGTGTCCTTTCTGCAGCCACTTGCACTGCCTGCCTCCCAGCTGCAGGATGCCCTTGGCTGCTCTGCCTCCCCCTGCACCACTGCAGGTGTTGGTGAGGGGGGAGCAGGGATGCTTTCAGGAGTGAGAGCCACTTTTGCTGGATTATTGCTGTGTGTCAGGTCTGTAGAGGACACGTCTGAGCTTCCAGGGACAATGGCAAGCTCAGAGTAATGCACTGGGAAGATGCAGGCAGACAAGCCCTGGACTCCAGTTTGCTGTGCTTGCTGAAAGGCCTGCCTGCCTTCCTGTTCCCATGCTGCCTTCCTCCTCACCATGGGAAATGTACGGCATAGGCTAATGATGTGGTGGCCACCCATGGCTGTCTCAGGTCTCTCACTGTGCCACAGGGCCTTGTGGTCGAGTTCCTTGCTCCAATGCTCTGCAAGATGGGAACACTGTGACTGGGATACTTCAAGGTACCATGGCCTTCCCCAAGTGAATTGTTTTTCCTCTTGCTCTGATGTTGGCATTTGTGTTGTTCCTAGGTTTGAATGAAGCTGTGAAATCTGATAGACTTATTGCAGCACCCATTGGTGGAGAGGCAAATTTCTATTGCAACTTCTCACTCTCAATGGAGGTTTTGCAAGTCACCTGGCAGAAGAGAGTCGGGTCATCCTTCCAGAACTTAGCCACCTACAGCCTAAACCACGGGCCAAGGCTGATAGGGTCATTTCAGGAGAAGGCACGTTTCACTAGGGCAACCCTGAAGGCCTCAGCTATCACACTCCAAAATCTCACATTTGAAGATGAGTCCTCTTACAGATGCATTTTCAACGTGTTCCCTTACGGCTCCTTCAGCAAAGATATATGCCTCAACATCCATAGTAAGTTTTCCACTAACACATTCTCACTTTCTGGCACTCAGCACAGGTCTGCTGTAGTTAGGAGGTGGGTAAGGCATTATCCTCTCCATCGCATGGAGACTTTCCATGCAGCAGCATCTCCTTAGTGGATAGTCTCCAGAACTGCTGCACCTTTCCTCAGAGGAGAAGCAGGTAGATAAGCTAGCAGGTGCTTTTGGATAAGAACCCCTGTACAGAGAGATGACCCATTCTTTGTACCCAGAGGTGACGGTAAACTTGCCACAGAATGTAAAAACTACCTTCTCTTTTTGCTCTCAGCAATTTCTGAGCTAACAGTGGAATATGACTCCCACCTGTCCACCGAGGGTCTCCTCACTGCAGTTTGCTCAGCAACAGGAAAACCTGCTCCCCAGATCACCTGGCTGGATGACAGAGACCTGGATAAGTCCCCTGAAATACACCACATCCAAAATGCAAACGGAACAGTAACAGTGGCAAACAGACTTACCTTCTCCACCAACAACTTCCATGCCTTGGCCTGCCTCCTTGACCACCCACAGGGAAGGAAAATTAAGGCAATTTTCCTGGAAAAAGGAAAGGAAGGTAGGCTGTGTTTATATGTAGAGGTGCAGCATATAGTCAGGTGTGCTTAGGAAAGAATGTGCAGTTGTGGGAGTGCAGCTTGTACTTACATAGGTCTCACTCAACATTTTTCTGGGAGTTCAGACCACATGCTAGATGAATATTTTGTGACTAGAAATCACCCAGAAGTCTCCTTCCCGTGTGTCTGTGTGATGGCTGTGGGCATATATATTTGTGTGTGTATATATATATGTGCATATTTGTGTGTACATATGTATCTATGTCCCTGTATGTTTATATTTCCACATAATCACTGATTTAGAGCAGATGTGATCAACTCTCCAGCAGTACCCAAGCTGGAAGGGTACTAGCAGAGCTGCCCTCGGGCCGTTGAATGCTGGGGAGCAGCATTTCACATGGAAGATCTTGCAGGAGTATACGTCTCAGGATGAGAGACTTTACTCATGATAACACTTTTTCATACAGACAGAGAAACACAAATATATCAGGAGTAAAAATCATGGGGTTTGTATCACATTTTCCTGGTATTGGGGGAACCATTATCAGTATTTCTTTAAAAAGAAAATAATTGCTTACGTAGCAGTGTTACATAGTTACACTGCTCCTTTCTCTTTTTCAAAGAATAAGTACAAACTGACGAAGGTTTCACTTCAGTCCCAACCTCTGAAAGAGGACACAAGAAACATGTTGTCAGCCTTTTATGTTCTGTGTTAACTTACTGGTTTCTTTTTGTAGGTGTTCAGAAGAGCATAATTAGCATGGCACTCTTCACAGCTGTGGTGTTATTAATATTCTTGCTATATTGCACCATGAGACAAATCAACAGAAGAGCGGAAAAGTAAGAATAACTTCCATTTTCTTGCAAATAATATGGCTTCCCTGTGTTCACCTTGCAATTTGCCTTTCTGTTTCCTTGTGGTGTTTTTACATACCTGCCATGGAAACTTATCAGGTGATCACAGCATTTCCAAAATAGCAAGATTCACTCTAAATGACAAGAGGTTTTAAAGCATTATGTGACTAGTGTATGGTTGGGGATTTTTTTCAGACAGAAGAGATGTTCTGCACCCAAAACACCTGCAGAGGAGGAAAGCTTACACCAAGACCTAAGCGAGAAAACTGAGAGTTTGCACACACTGAAGGACCAGCACATTGCTCATCAAAACGAGGTAATGCAAATAGCCAAGGCTTCCAGTAATCATTCACATCCTTCAAAAGGCTTGCATCAAGAGCTGGGGTCTGCTTCTGCTGCCATGTCTTTCACAGAATCACAGAATCACCAAGGCTGGAAGAGACCTTTAAGATCATCAAGTCCAGCCGATGACCAACACCACCACATGAGCTAGACCATGGCACCAAGTGCCACATCCAGCCTTTCCTTGAACACCTCCAGGGACAGTGCCTCCACCACTTCCCTGGGAAGTCCATCCCAGTGTCTAATCACCCTCCCCGTGAGGAAGTACCTCCTAATATCCAACCTAAATCTCCTCTGGAGCAGCTTCAGGCCATGCCCTCTAATTTTGTTGCTAGTTGCCTGGAAAAAGAGCCCAGCCCCCACCTGACTACAACCTCCCTTCAGGTAGTTGAAGAGAGGGGTAAGGTCCCCCCTGAGTCTCGTCCAGGCTAAACAGCCCCAGCTCCCTCAGCCTATCCGACTATAAGACTTTCTTTCTAGTCCTTTCACCAGCCTCGTTGCTCTCCTCTGGACCTGCTCCAGCACTTCAATATCCTTCTTGCAGTGAGGAGCACAGAACTGCACGCAGCACTCGAGGTGAGGCCTCACCAGGGCTGAATACAGGGGGAGAATCACATCCCTCCTCCTGCTGGCCACACTATTCCTGATACAAGCCAGGATGCCATTGGCCTTCTGGGCCACCTGGGCACACTGCTGGCTCATGTTCAACCAGTTGTCAACCAGTACTCCCAGGTCCCTCTCTGCTGGGCTGCTCTCCAGCCCCTCTTCCCCCAGCCTGTAGCTCTGCCTGGAGTTATTGTGGCCAAAGTGCAGGACCCTGCACTTGGTCTTGTTGAATTTCATGCCATTGGCCTCAGCCCATCGACCCATCCTGTCCAGGTCCTTCTGCAGCTTCTTCCCACCCTCCGGCAGATCGATACCCCCCCAGCTTGATGTCATCTGCAAACTTACTGAGGGTGGGCTCAATCCCCACATCCAGGTCGTCAATAAAGGTGTTGAGTAGGACTAGGCCCGGTACTGATCCCTGGGGGACACTGCTGGTCACCAGACCCAGCTGGATGCAGCTCCATTCACCATCACTCTCTGGGCCTGGTCATCCAACCAGTTTTTAACCCAGTGAAGGATGCACCTGTCCAAGCCGTGGATTGCTGGCTTCTCCAGGAGGATGCTGTGGGAGACTCTGTCAAAGGCCTTGCTGAAGCTGAGGTAGACCACATCCACAGCCTTCTCCTCATCCACTAGGCAGGTCATTCAGTCATAGAAGGAGATGAGATTGGTCAGGCAGGACCTTCCTTTCCTAAACCCATGTTGGCTGGACCTGATCCCCTGGTTATCTTCTACGTGCTGTTTGATGGCACTCAGGATGATCTGCTCCACAATCTTGCCAGGCACTGAGGTCAGGCTGACAGGCCTATAGCTCCCTGGATCCTCCTTCCAGCCCTTCTTGTGGATGGGTGTCATACTGGCCAACCTCCAGTCATCTGGGACCTCCCCAGGCAGCCAGGACTGGTGATAAATGATTGAGAGCAGCTTGACCAGTTCTTCTGCCAGCTCCCTCAGCACCCTAGGATGAATCCCATCTGGACCTATCGACTTCTTAGGATCTAAGTGGCACAGCAGGTCCCTAACTACTTCCTCCTGGATTACACAAGGGGGATTCTGCCCCTCATCCCTGTCTACAGACTCAGGAGCCCAGTTGTCCTGAGGGTAGCTATTCTTTTTGTTGAAGACTGAGGCAAAGTTGTTAAGCACCTCAGCCTTTTCCTTGTCCTTCATTACTAAGTTCCCTCCCTCATCCAATAAGGAATGAAGATTTTCCCTGACCCTCCTTCTGTTATTAATGTATTTGTAAAAGCATTTTTATTATTCTCTACAGAGATGGCTAGTTTAAGTTCTAACTGAGCTTTTGCATCTCGTGGGACAGCCACATGGGGTAGATGACACCATGTGTGCCCCATCCAACCTCTAGAAATGCTGGGGAAGGCTTAGAGCATGAAGAAGAAAAGTTAGTCAAGAGTTAGGCTTGGTGGAAAGGTATGGAAGAAGGACTGGAAATGCTCCCAAGGACAGATGGGATGTCCCTTCTGGACAAAGGCAAGGGAGTACTGCAGAGCTCAGGCACTGTAACCATGAGCCTCACACAGAAGTTTCCCCAGAAAAGTCTGCCCTGCCCTGCTGGTTGTGCAGACATGAAGGTTCTCTGGAGAGCTGATGGCATCCACAGACAAGACCTGTAAGTGACCACAGCTAGGAGTCACCCCCACTAGCCACTTTCCTCTGACCTCCCATGGATTCCCTGTTTTCTTTGCAAGCTCTCATGCTGTGAATGAGACCCCTCCTGTTTTTTAGCCACTTTTCTCTGCCAAATAACATAGAGCTTTGTGTTGGTTACCACACCACTGTGCTGGGTCTTTTGCAGGAGCAGACACCAGGCTCCTCGCTTCACAAAAGGCTGCCAGATCTGAAGAGAAACTTCAGAAAGAAAAAAAATTGCAGGCACTTGTTTTCAGAGGAGGAGGAGAACCTGAACAGCAACATCCATGGCATGGTTAAGAGGGGACCTGTTGCATTATGTGACAAGGAGCTGGGCTGCGTACCCATGGAGAAGGACAGAGAGGCAACAGCAGGTGAAGAAGTCCAAATAGCACACCACCTGGCTGCTCCCCAGTCCAGTACAGGAAGGAGAGCCACCAGCCTAATAAAGGCCCACCTCCACAGTCCCAGAGGAGCACAGGAGCACAAGAGCAGGTGGGAAGCCCAAACTAAGGACTCAGAGGAAGGAACACCTTGCCCAGGCCCCTCCCAGGGATGTCTCAGGGGATCCTCAACCCCAGGGTCTCGGTATGAAACCAATCTGGATGAGCCATCATTGGGGCACATTACAGACTGAGGTGGGTCACTGCCTAAAGGGGTATGAAGAGATGATGGGATGCAAGGGATGAGCATTTTGGGTTTGCACAGGATTTATTATGGGATGCCTGAAGGAGAAACCAAAGGTGAGAAAGGGAGTGATCAGGGGAATTTAGGGAGGAAAAAGCCTGGGAAAACGGAGGGATAAAAGGGTCTGGTCAGTTATACACAGGCATGTTGTCAGTATGCTTGTGTGGCCATGCCCAGCGCCTGGTCTCATGCAAGTCCATTTCTAATTTTTTCCTGGATGAGGGACACCCTAGGCAGTGTGCAGGTCTGTATGGGAGCCTGATGCCAGCAGCTGGGCCATGACCGTGGGCCTGGGTGGCCACGACTGCGGAGACGCGAGTGAGAGAAACCAAGTGCCAGCCACCAGCGTGGATCAGGGGTAGAGCCCGTGTGTCCCTGGTGCAGCCCTGGGAGCAAGTGCAGGTGAGCATCTGAATGCCAGCAAGAATCAAGCCAGACAAGCTGGTGAGTAGGCGATGTGTCCTGGGATGCCCTTTGATGTTTTACAAGAAATCAGGAGGAAGGATCTGTGCTGACAACACAGCAAGACCCACAAAACTGTACCAAGATGAGTATTTTGCAAAAAGTTATGTTTTAAGGGCTCGAGCTGGAAAGCTTCCCCTCCAGCTCTCTGTAGCATTACACGAGGTGTGTTATTAACGTCTCTGCAATTAATGTATTTGCAAAGGCTCCTCTAACAGCTTGTGTTCAGGTGCAGCCTCAGGGCAGAGCACCTTCTTTTATAATAGCGGAGCTCCCTCTACTGGGAGAGACGGCGAATTAAAGCGAAAACAACTCCAGTGAGTCCGCTGTTAAAACAGCAGCTCAACCGAGTGCTATTTTTCTCTCTTTGGATCTAGCAGGTAGGTATCCCAGGTATCAAGAAATTAAGGCCATTGTATCCAAACATTCAGGAATAATTTGATTAAACGACTTGCTTGCTCTGTGGTGGACACTGGTTGCTGGAAGAGATGTTGAAAGGGACTAACAGAAAGAACTGAGCTCTGGCAAAGGACCGGGGAAGAAAAAGTGGAGATGTTTGCCAGTTCTCCAAGCTGCCATGCTGGCCTACAACGGATAAAAGCAGGCGTGCTCGAGAAGAAGTGGGAATGGCAAGCATTTGGTAATACCTGAGAAGGCATCTAGGCTACCAAAATCCTGCTGACTAGTTCTGCCCAGGGTTGCCTCCTGAGAGAGCTGGATTTTCTGCAGCTGGGCTTCTTGGTCCATGGACCTTTAGAAAACAATCTCTGGCTTCTTGGACAAGGGACATTTAGAAGTCCATCTCAAGTGATGTTTTAACCAAGTCTTGCTGCTCAGCATTTAAAGGACAACTGTACCCTGCATTCTGAAAATTGTATTCTGATTCCACTTGCCTTTAATTTTCTTGTGCCACATACATGGAGATTACAATGGGGTGCTTCAAACTGGCATTCCTCAAATGAGAGTTTTCTGAGATTACAAGCTTATCAATTTTTTTTTTTTTCAGATAAATTATATGTATTTTTTTCCATTGTAGTCATGGACTATGATCTTCAACTGTGCCCGGCATAAAACCTTAACACTACAATTAGAAGCCATCAGTATATGTGTATAAACACAACAAAAGAAGAGGTGAGCAAGTTTAACTACTGCTTCTCAAAGATAACTTTTTTCCCAGGAAATGGAAATTGAAAAGACAAAGGTGTGGGCTTGCTGCTGTGAGATACCAAGCAGTGGTACTCCAGCTGAGCAGTTCAGAGCCTGCTGAAGGAAGGAAAGAGGAACGGCCTCACCTCTGTACTTCTGACAGCAAATACATAATTTATCCTCAATGCCAAAAATGTAGTTTTGCTAAGAGTAAAAAGTTAGGCTTGGTGATTGAGAAGAAAAAATGAAAATGGGATCAAATGCACACCAAGGACTCAGAAAACAAATAGACACAAAAAGTTGTTTTTTCCAGAACATCTAACTTGAGGGCTTTTTTTAAAACATGTTTGTACAGGGCAGATGACCATTTTTTCACCACTCTTCAGGCAGGAGTTTAGAGGTGCTTTCTGATCCTTCCTGATGAAATGGAATAAATTGTTTCTTTCAGTCCTAATAATAGTGTTGTTTCCTTTCAGAAGGAAACACATTACCAGTTTTAGAAGCTAAACAAAACACAAAGCTGAGACCAAAGCTGTCCCAAAGCCAGCCTCACTAACAAGACCCAGAAACAAGCCCAAGCTTGTTTTTAGTGCGCCTGTCTCAAGAACTGAAGGAGGCTCTGTGGGATAGCAGAAATTAACATAAAAAAAATTATAGTGAGTGGCTCACTTTTATGAAATATCCTTCTTTCCTGACTATCAACCTTATTTTCTCCCATTTGCTCATCCCCAGGAAACTAGGATTTGTAGTGTCTGGGGTGCAAGTGTATTTGTTAGCATGTGTAATATGCAGCACACTTCTGAAAGGGTTGTACAACTAGCGGTATTCATAGATCCTGGCTGCCAGGATGCTCATGCAGGGAAGGGGCATGTAAATTAAGATTGGTAAGAGAGACATGAACAACCATCAACACTAAAAGACCAACAGGTTTCATTGGGAAACCAGAGGATGGAAGACAATGTGAGCTTCAGCATGGATATCTTAGATGCACCAAAGACAGATGGCTGCCTGATGTCTGACAACCCCACTGCTGTTAAGTCCATCTGATACCAAACCTCCTTTTACAGTTGAAATTCATATGTCTTCCATTTTACACAGTTATTCTTGAGGTAGAAAACAAAGGAAAATGCACAACATATCCAGCCCTTTCTTGCCACTTAAAAGAACCACAGAACTTTTCTGTGTTTTATCCCTACCGAGTTAACTTTTTCTGCTGGGAAACGCAGAGCAGTTTGCGTTGGAAAACTTGGTTTCTCCAGCCCACTGAAGAAGCAGTAACATTTGAATAAATATAGAACTTTTCCACTTCAGTAGACATGAGTTGAGCTAATATATTTCCCAGATCCCCAAATGTCACCTTTATTTTCATAAAATAAGGACACTAAGATGTCTCTGGGACTTGCCTTCTTTTGCTGCTTTGATGGCAGAGGGCACTTCTGGACAAATTTATTTTAAGCTGTGTAGTCCAGAGCTGCAGTTGTCCAGAGTTCCCTCTGAAATCCCCTCAACTATAGTGAAGGCAGGTAAGCACAGGAGAACTGCTAACAAGGATATAGGTACACCAGTCTCAGATGACAAGTAGTAGATTAGTTGCTGGAGATCTGACGTGCTTTAGAGGGAAACCATTCTCTACTGAATACAAAAAGGAGAAGGCTGGCAGAGGGAAATTTAAGTGACTTGAGACCTACTCATCCACCCTAGGAGACAGAAGAAAATGTTGAAAATACGTAGTAGTGAAGCTTAATCTTTGGTTTGTTAGTTGGCAGAGGAAGGTCTGCACTAAATTGAGCACTGTGGTCTCCAAGGACAGTTGTATCTGGCTTGAAGAGCCACTGCCCTGACTCCCAGCCTCCGGCAACAGGGTAGGTCTGATCTGGTCGGGGTGCTGGAAGCTTTCTTTTCTAGCAGGTTAAAAAGCACTGCTGAATGCACTGGGCTACTGAGAGCAGCAGAACAGGCATGTTTAACATATGGGTGAGCCTGGGATGACTCAGGAAAGGTTCAACCACCACTTGGTTCTTTGGGTGACTCAAGTAGTAGCATTGCAAATACTCAGACACATTTGTCTTAAATAAGAAAGGATTTCTGGTTTTATGTGGGCTCTAGGCATCTTTGCCAAGTAATGTTGGTAGGGACTTAGTGCCAAATCTATTCTTTTTTCCAAGAGCAAAGATGTTTTACCACAGGAGACCTCCTAGTGTTACGCAAGGGAAATATCACAATTCATATAAATGACATATCATCACATGTATGCTTGTGTGGGAAAGCAGCTGAAGAAAGAGCAAACAGCAGACACCAACATCCTATATTGATTGCAAAGGGTGCTGTTTCTAATCAATCAAATCGAGAAATGGGTTGTTTCTGTCAAGCCTGGGACAAGCCTGATAAAACTACAACAGAGACAACTTGTCAGAGGAAGATCCTGTAGTCTAACAACAGGAAGGTGGTAGCTGCCCTTTATCAGTCGTGCCACGCCTTTTCCTCTCAGCCCAACAGGAAGGCAGCAATGAAAGCAAAAGACCACTCCCAAATATAAAGATATATCTCAAAGTCAGTTTCCCATCATCAGTTAAGAGGAACTCAGAAGATCCTAGCCCAGACTGTTTGAATGCCTACACCTTATGAGTACGAAACTGGGCATAAAATCAGCTTGCCTAGGCATTTTGACTATTGTCACGTTAGTGACACGTTAGTGACCTGTGCGTTGCCATTAGAAAAAAAAAAAAATCATTACCAGGTAGAGGAAAACATTGGTACATTTCTTGTACAGCTTCCAGGGAAGCCTCACAATGAGAAAGTTCAAGGAAATGTATCTGTTCTGGAAAAAAAAAAAAAAAAAAATCCCAAATATTTTCTGGAACACTAAGTGTTTGCAGTCTGGTGTCTGAACTGTGAGTATCACAGCTCTCGGCCATTTAAAAATTATTTTTGTTATACATTTTACTATTACTGTTACTAGTTCATTACGTTCCTGCCGATGGATTCTAGTTTCAGTGTCTTATAATAGCCAAGAACTTTTCATGAAGATGCATTGCTGGCGTGCCCATCTCTTCCCTCGAGCTGAAACCAGGGAAGAACTTGCTTTGCACATAAGAGCAAATTGCTCAGTTGCTCCCAGGAACGCCGTCAAAAACTCCTGAGCAGGGAGTCTGGGGCTTTGCTGCGGATTTTCACAAGCAACGCGCTCGACCGTCCCGGCGAGCTGCTCCGAGTTTATGGCTCCGGCTTGCCGAGACCTTGTCCTTGCTTTAAGCAGGTGGTGTCTTATTCGTCAGTGGTTCGCTCATTCTTTATCATTTGCTCTTCCAAGACCAATTTGTTAATTTGGTTGACATCGATAACCTCTGAGGGAAGAAGAAAACGGCAGAGGGACGTAAAGCGGTGCCGCCCATTCCAGGCTCCAGGTGGACTGGGAAGTAACAGCGCTCGGCCTTGGGCTTCTTCTGCCCATGGGATGGCGCCTGAGCCGGGGGCATCCGTGGCTGGGGAACGGGACGGGCGCTGGGACCCTCCTGGGAAGGACGGGACAGGACGGGACACGGCCGGCCGTGAGATGCTGCCTCCGTCACTCGGCCGTGCGGAACATTCCTAAGGTCGCCGTTCCTGGGCGCGTTTACAGGTTTGAGGTGGGTTTGGGGGAGGTGAGCAGGGGGTGTCCGTGCCTGCCATGGCTGCCGGGCGGTGGGTGGGACCCCTCGGGAGGGCGGAAAGCTGGGGGGAGGGAGGGCGGAAAGCTGGGGGAAGAGGCCGGTGCCGCCCGCCGCTGAGCCCCGTCCCTGAGCCCTGTCCCTGCCTACAAACTTATCCCCGGAAGAGGCAGGTTGGGAAGCGGCTCGCGGGTGTTCCGGTGCCCGAGTCCTCCCGTTTTTCCAACCGGGAGAGTACGGGGGGTGCCGGATTTACGCGGCTTTGTCACGCTTGCGTGACACCAGAAGTCAGCAGGGACAGGTAGCGCCGAGTAGTTACCAGAGCTGGCCGCTGGAGGTAAGAAAGGTCTTTAAAAGTTAGGGAAGTTTGACAGAAGGTGGCGGAGGACTAGTGAATCCAGCGCAGGAGACCTCTGAGGTGTGGGTTGGGAAGGTGTGGCTGAGTGAAGGATTTGCTCTTTACTAGCTCTAGCCTTACGTGTTTGGGTTTGTATTTTTTTTTTTTCTCCTTTATTTTTTCTTTATTATCCCCTGTAGCATACTAGATAGGGCTTTTGACCACACGGGATTTTTAATTTTTTTTTATTTTTATTTTTATATTTTTTTTCCTGACCGGTATAACTGCATAGCAGCCTGTTTACTCACAGGATGAGATCTTGCAGCTACAACGGGTGTGAGCACTGGTGTGCTAAGGACTTCAACGGGTGAGACAGAAGGCTGTTCTTGAAAGAAAAAAAAAAAAAAGTGTGGTACATCTTTCAGTGATTTATAAATGCTTTTGTAACTCAAAATTTTTCTCTCATTGGCTAGGCTGGCCCTTGATTTTTGCATGTTTTTAGGAATATCTGTATGAATTTCTTGCAGCCATGCTCCAGTATCTGGCTAGACACTATTATCTGGCAAATTCATTACTTATGGATCTTGTTGCTAATGAATTCTTGTTTCCTGATTTTGTGCATAAGAACTTGGTCTGTATTCATGCTTGGTAGCTGTGGAGTTGTATCAGTAGTTGTTTTAGCACAATGTTAAATGGTAATGTTTAAAGGTGGTTACTGGTTGTGTGCCTGTGTGTTGTGTCCACAGGTTTGTTGGGAATGTGTTTCCTAAATGTTTTTTTGTTCTGTTCTTCCTCTAATTCACTTATTTATTTATCAGCCCTCATTTTTTTAAGCTGTGTGATAATGTAGAAAATGCTTTGTGGTTGATTCTCCTATTTTTTGCATATTGTAAAATGTTCTTGACAAAAGACACTTTCAAGAAGCATCAGCTAATTTTGCAGACACTGGCAAAAAAAACTTGGGTGCAGATGTGTGTTACAGAGGTATTTTATGCAAAATAATTTTTTCACTTTTAAATATGACACCAGCTTCAGCTCCAGGCAGGTTCACGATATATTTGTATTGTGTTAATATTCACGGATTGAGGGAACAAGAAGCAGATCAAAAGCAGTTCACTAGTGGAGGCAGCATCACAACCTTATTTTTCCCCCTTTTCCCAGTGTGTTTGTATTTAGCAGGTGCAGTATGTTCCACAAGTTCCCCAATTCATGCAATTTAGGGCAGCTGGGGAGTCCGGAAGCCCTCAGAGCAGTTCATTTTATTCCTTTATCTCGCAAGCTAACCCTATGTCTCTCCCAATGGCACAGCTAGTTCTGGAAAACCAGTATATTGTGATACTGCTGGATTAATGCCATTCCAGCTTCCACTGTGCATTTTTTTCCAGCTTGGTTTAGAGCACTTTCTGGGTTATGTAATGGGACCTGTCAGAAAACACTGTGTTTTTCTCACATGAAAAAGCTGCTGTTAATATTTGCACGCCAGAGATGTGATATCACTGGAATATGATCTGTTATTCAGCCATGCCTGTCATCTTCTGTTTCTTTAGGTGAAGCAGATGTTCCCTTCCAAAATGACTTTTGGAGCTCTGGTTTTGTGTCTCGTTTGTGCTGGGCTTGGAAAGGCAAATGGTAAGTTGAATTTCCTCAAATCTGCCTGAAATCTCCCCAAACTGAAGATGGGTGGGGAACTGGTTTTTGATCTCTGAGGCTTCAACATTCAGAGGAAGAGGCAATAATAGTTGAAATACAGATTTCTGATGCCATTTGACATATGCTAGATAGCTGAGACATAGACATGGAGCTAGCAGATGTGACACAAGACCTCCTGGAACAGCATTTGGACATGGGAGGGACAGGCAGCATCCCATATCTACAATGACACTGGACACTGTTGTTCACCCAAGTTCACAACTTCCCATAGTGGATCTTCCCCTCAGGAAAAAATATCTCTGTTTTTCTCACTTTCTCTCAAGTGCACTACGAGCTCTGAAGCTACATAGTCCAGAAATTCTCTTTAGCTCATTTTGCTGCTCAGTTCTCTGAGAAAGGCTTGGCTTGAGGCATGGCCTTCCCTTGTGCATTCAGTCTTCCTCTTAGCTTCTAGGAAACAAAAATTGTGTATTTGCTAACAGTGGGAAGCCATGACCTGATTTAATTAAACTGAACTGGGAATTCTGCGGGTTTGGATACAGAAATAGTGCATGCTTTTTTCTTTTAACCAGTTAAGAAGAAAGCCAGGGCCTCACCCAGTATAAATCAGCATAACTTCTTTGATTTCTAAGGGGGTGCAGGAAAAATAACCTTTTTGTTGGGGGAAAACCAGATAATCAATAAGTAATTGATGGAATTGTTGGGTCTGTGGGTAATCTAGGCCTTAGAGTGAGCATTAGGGTTCAGAATATGTGTGGTATCTGCCCATTTCACTAACTATTTCATATTTTTGCAGTGGTTCCACAAGCTGAACACAGAAGCGTGAAGGTGGGTGGCAACGTGACTCTCAGCTGTGTCTTGACAGAACCCAAGGATGTTGTGCAAGTGACATGGCAAAAGGACACTGAAACATCACAGAATAATATAGCTACATACAGTAACTCAGGAGTATTAAAGATTCATAAGCCCTACCAAGACAGAATGAATTTCACAAGTCTGGTACTCAATGAGACAAACATCACTTTCTGGGACACTAGAATGGATGATTCAGGGTGTTACACGTGTCTCTTCAATACTTTTCCTCTCGGCTCCTTCTCGGGACATACCTGCCTGAGTGTCTTTGGTGAGGTTCTCTGCTGGGTTCTTCTCTAGTGGAAAAAGAGCTGTTTTCTCTCTCACCCACAGCATTTCCTTGAGTGGACTCAAGAACTGCAGTGATAGGAGCATCCTTTGGTAGAACATAGTGTAGAAAAGAGCTTTACTACTGTGAACAAGACTCTCTGGAGTTGTATTCAAGCCTCTTGTGGTAGTTTTGGCTCTGGGCTGTCCCAGTTTGTTATTCAGTAAATAGCAACTAAAAAGCGAGGAGGGGGTTCTTTTTTGGTAAGCCCCTGAGCAGTCGCAGCTGAAAGTTGGGCAAGCCAACATGTCCTGTTGCAGTTTCTTCTTGGTGCCAGGTACAACCCGTGTGCTGTGGGTTGCTGTTCTGAACCCTACCATTGACAGGGAATTAGCAAGTACTAGAACAGCATGGACCAAGAAATGGTTTTACTTTAACAGATTATTTTAAAACCTGGGATTTCAGGTTGGGTGAAACCTTTGGGGTGACATAACTTCAGTACAGGGGAAGAAATACTGAGTCACAGGGGAGATCTGACCCAATGAACTCTTCTGGCATTCCTGTGCCATGGGGCTCAGTGGAAATCCAGTAAGCTTTGCTCTGATTGATAGTGTTCAAACTGCTGTTATTGCTTATGACCAGGTGCTCATTGTGGTGATGGATTTTCTCATTTGTCTGTTGGAAGGTCTCAATGCGTCTGTCCATTACAACATTTCTGAAGGTCATATGATAGCCATCTGTAACGCCGTTGGCATCCCAGAGCCCACTGTCACCTGGAACAACTTGTTCAATTCTACTCCTACACAGGAGATGTTCAGGTACAAAAATGGGGTGGTGTCCATCACCAGTAAACTGGAGATCTTCAACACTCAGAGCATCAGTGCACAGGACTTGACCTGCAGAGTAAGCAACAGCAATGAAAAAATGGAATTGCCTGTGGAAATGAAAGGAGGTAGGTGAACAATACAGGCTGCTTGGTAGTGTTCTCTTGGCCTCCGTGTTTCATAGTAGCATGTTTGGATAGGCATCTGCTGGGAAGAGGAGGGAGTGAAATGTGTATGTGCCAAGTAAGAAGAAAGAAAATCCAACTTTGTGTTCATTGATGTGTTTGAGATGGTAACGTATTAGAGTCCTCTCCAAGAGGGGAAACGGACAAACTTAGTCAGCTAGGGAGCTCTGGTTTTAGAGACACCATGCATTTTTGCAGCAACTCAATGTTCAGTTTTCATGCAGCCTTTCATAATTTCTTTGGCAGTCCAATGATATATATAAATATTTGTCACCTGATGTCTGTCTAGATGAAGTAAAATCTCTGTGGGTTGCTTCATGAACACTGAAGTGGAAGTTTTAAATCAACAACAAACTATCTCTGAACAACAATTAACCAAGTGTTTAATTTAATCTTACTGTATGCTTTGGTACAGTTAACTTGGGTATTGTATTTTAGTTTCTCTGATATTTTTGCTAAGGCATATGCATTTCAGTAATGGTCAGGGAGGAATAGTGTTTTCAGGCAGACAGGAAGGTGATCAGTGGAAGATACCTTGATTTTATGGGGAAATCTTAAATACATCAATGTCATATCTGAATAGCTTGTACTTCTAATTTCTTTCTTCCAACATTCTGTTCTACTGGAAAGACATTCACCCTAGTTCTGTAGATGAGAAATAGAAACATAAAAAGCTAAAGTACCATCCTAAGTTTACAGAGGAACACTGATTTAGGTAGTTTAATTTGTCTAAAAATCCAGAGCCTTAAAAAGAAGACTATTTGAAAATGAGGAAGACATGAAAAGCAGCTTGGGCTTGTGGGGTAGTTCCCAAATTATGGGATCAAGAAGTGATTGTTATAGGAATAGTAGTAAAGAGTCAGATTTGACTTTTAATATATTCTCTCTAAAAGTTCAAAAACAAATTAGTTCTTAATTCTGAGCGACACTGTTTGAAAAAGCAATATAAATCTTTATGTCCTGTCTCAAGTGCAATATTCTTTTGTTTTGACCTTTTAAAAAGGAAGTGTGTGTCTCAGAAAGCGTGAAACTAAGACTTGTTATTCTTTGCTAGGGAATGAAAAATGAGGTAGTAGTTTGTTGTTTTAACAATTTATATTTTAGAGAAAGAGAAGTTCAAACAAATAGTTCAGATTAGCTTTGTTAAAAGATAGGATAGTTTTGGCTTGGTTCATATGAATTTTAATTCAGAAAGTTTTCCTGCTAACATCAGTGAGCACTGAAATGAGTCTTTGCATGATCATTTTGATTAATGGCAGTCAAATTAAATGGCTAATGTCTAGCCAGGAAGGGACATTTACACTCTGATGTTGGGTAGAGCTACTTGCAGGCATCAAAACATAGCCTGTCTTTTTTCTGAAAGTTAGTTTAGCCTTTGCAACAGTGATAAGTGTTTAACAGTAAAAGGAATAGGTTTTACTTTACAAACAGAAAACTAAAATTCTGGATGAACAAAAAAACTCTTCGGAAAGACTTGTATAAAGTTCTGCTTGTGTACTCATGCCAACTACCATCTCAGAGATGGGATGACAGTTTTCTTTGCCATGGTTGAGCGTGAGCACATCTTTTCTTCACAAAGCTTTTTGTGTGAGCAAGTAGGTTTGTCTTCAAAGACACCCACATTCATTTTCTCTTTTGAACAATTTCTGCTTTCATGTAGCTTAGCGATAACTTTCACTATCTCGATGAGGATCCACTCTCATTAATCAAACATCCTCTTGGCTCCTTTTGCTCTTTTTCATATATAAACTGGCTGAGTTTCATGTTTTGTTTTTTCTTGTTGTTTTGCTTTTACAGAAGGGGGAGCCTCATTGCTTTGGCTGACGATTCCTGTGGGCATTTTAATTGTCATAATTCTGATTCTGGTAACTATGTGCTGGAGGAAGAGGATATGCAGCAGGGGTTGAAGTGGTGAGTCACTGATGCATGGAAGCCAGCTGTTTTTGTCCCTGATAAGGTGTGGTCCTCAGTAGAGAAGAACAATAGTGTGTTGAGATAACAGTGGGTATGAAACTTATATTGGACAAGTAAACTTTATGTGAAGTGTTTACAGTTACTAGAGGTTGCCTCAGATGCATATAATTTTAAGAGCTGTTTTCCCACTTAAACTGCCAAGGGACAGTACAAGACTACAAATTATGAGGGGAGAATCCAAGCAGAGCAGGACATGGTGCTCATGGTTTGCCTTCAGGCAGGAGTCTCTGCAGAAGTGATTCAGTGGTCTTTTGAATTTTCATGGAGGCCCACAAAGGTGTTGAGTGTAAGGACACTCAGAATTTTTCGGAAAACAGATATGTTGGAGAGAAAGCCCACAGTGACGTGCCATCAAGAGAAGAGCTTTCTTCTCACAGATCCCTCTTTGTATTTTTAAGACAAACAATGTAATGTTATGGAGAAGTGTGGGTCTACTTCCTAATGATTAACTAAGAAGAAATTGGAGTTGGTCGTTTTATGTGTGATGACCTGATCATGAATCAACTCCACTTTCTAGTCTTAATTACTAATAACAGAATGAAAGGAGTAAGTTGGAGGAGGGAGGAGGCCTTAGGCTTCATAAACCACAGAAATTTGATGGTCATTGGTAGCTTCGCTATTGCTTAACTAGGTCAAATTGATGTGTCTGGCTTTAAATTCTACTAACATATTTAGAAACACTAGCACTCATTAACCCAGTTCCTGAATATTTAGACACTTAATTATGATCATGTGATATAAGGTAAACAAGTGTTTCTGGGAGTATCAGACTATTATGAACTTGGACCTAGAGCATCTCCTGTTAAGAGGGGTTTATCTAGTAAATCTGCTACTGCCTGAGACACAAGTCTTCACCGAGAAGAAAGAGAAATGAACACTTCTTACACCCCTAATATAACTTCTTAATTGTAAAATGTATGTGAGTTTTCCCAATGATTCTGTAAGCAATACCAAAGATAAATTATCTGTTGAATTTTCAGACCAGCCTGGAAGTTCAAAGGCTATGGAGTTGGTTCTTACTTTTTTTTTAAGGATCAGAAGGAAAAGGTGGAATGGTCAAGTGAAAGATGTATCTTTACTGTAGAACTACCATTCAAAACACAAATGAGCTTATACTAAGCAGACCATGAAGGAGAGATCTTGAGGCAGAGGTGATCTGGCAGAGGTCTGGGATCAACTGTTAGAGTGGATCAGTAAGTGACGAGGCAAAGAGAGTGCTAAAAAGGCTGGTGCTGCCTCGCAGATTTTTGGAGCACCTTTGTTGCATGGCAGATAAGAACCACACTGGGATGCTGTGATGCTGTGACTGATCTGGTGACTGAAGCAGGAGCCGGGTCAGTCAGTGAAACATGGCTCGACCAGACCAAGTTGTTCATGTTTAGACTAGGCTGAGGATGTTAACACACTGCTGTGGTTGCCCTCTCCCTGGAAGTGTTCAAGGCCAGATTGGATGGGGCTTGGAACAACCTGGTCTAGTGGGAGGTGTCCCTGCCCATGCAGGGGGGCTGGTACTAGATTACCTTTAAGGTCCCTTCCAACCATTCTATGATTTAAGTGCAATGAGCAGGCTGCAATGGATCACCAGTTGTAACTTCACTCATGCTGGAGGTTTCTCGGTGCTACTCTTCTAATAGAAAGTTACACCATTTCCTGTGTGGCTCAACTAACAGACCTCAGCTGTAGACCACACTAACATAAAGTTGGTCCAGTTAGCAAGCCAAGTGCCTGGATTGAAACAAAATAAAATCTACTAGTCTGAACAAATTCCTGTGATTTACCTGTCACATACATGTCTCAACCTGAATGCTTCCCACAGCATCAGTTGTTTATTTCAAGGTTTACAGGATACTTGTATTTCAGCCTGGCCAATTAAAATGCTTTATAGTGAATTCTCAGGATGTAGCAGCCTGCAGGGGAATAAAATTCCATGCAAACAATTTTCTGCAGGCTTGTGGTGGTCTGTGAGGAAGGGCCATTTCACAAATGGATATAAAGGCCAGTGTGTTTAGTTGGTTGTTTTTTTTAGCATTGGTATGTTGATCTGTCTTGGCTAGCTTGTGCATGTTTTGCCATGCGAAAAGCTTTAGAATTATCAATTAGTATATTTGTGTTTAAAAACACTAACAACAGGACAAAGAATTATTTGAGCTTGTTATTGAATAGCTATGATGCAACCTAAGAAAACTGGTGAACCTGCAAGAAGAAAACTTGAAGACTCATAGGGAAAAAGACTTGGTCATATAAAAAAAACCGTTCTGCAGAATGTGCCAGCGTAGCAATGGGGTTTTTCTGTTTGGAATCTGAAACATTTAGGTTTCCTTCAAGTGGAAATTTTGCAAAACTTAGATTAAGCAGCATTGAAGTCTTGGTTTCAAGGTGTTTGTGTCTGAATATGGCCAGTTAACTGTATTTCAAAGAGAGGTTTAGCCTTTGTACCTCAAATGTTACACAAGAGCTATTAGATTGAAAATACCTCTTTGATATCAGCTAGAGATCACTTAATACCTGAACAGGAATTTAAGACACTCTGATTATTATTTGCAGCGACTTCCAAACTTAAAAAAATTCTATAGATTCAGGCCTGTTAAACTGCACATGGCAACTTGCCTGATCAGCCATAATGCATAGCTATTGGGCACCTAAACTTTGGTAGCCACAGATGTCCTGAAAGGTTGGGAAATATGAAAGTCTGGTGCAGGAGATTCCAGTTACTTGGGAAACTTTACAAGACCAGGTACTTGCACACATCTTCCATTGCTTTGTTTACAGTAAAAATAGGAATTATTTCTGGAAGAACCATAATTGCAGTGTCCTTTGGTGTGTTTATTTAGTTTGGGGAAGGCTGTGTGTCTAAGCTTTGGCTTAAAAATTATGACAAATCTTGTTTTATCTGTATGACTTGGCTTGTTTTGTCAGTCAATTCGCTTTGACATACAGCTGGTTTTCTTAACAGTGAAAGGCTGGGTGGTTGCGATAAACATAGTAGCAGGTCAGCCTACCGAGACTTTTCAGAACAACTTTTTCCTGAAGTGATAGCTGAATAGCAGCCTTTCAGATGATAAACTTAGGACATAACTCCCTCTTTCATAAGTCAGATAGATAGAGCACGCCTTTCTGGTAGAGGAACTGGTCTTTGGCCATTGAGTCCCAGTTGGAAAGGCACGTTTTAGAAATATGTTGATTTCCTCTCATGTGTGGCTTTATCATGGGTAGGAGATTGTATTTGTCTTGTTTTGAGTTGCAAAAAGCATGGGGTGTTATAAGTGAAAGTTGTTTTGCTTGGAACAGCTTCATTCCTTTACCCTTCTAAACATCACTCTCAAAAAATCCCATCAAAAATAAACCAACCAACCAAACAAAAAAACAAACAAACAAAAAAACAAACAGTGTAAAAACATTGTAGCCAAAGAGATCTAAACAGGGCTAATGAGGGGAGAAATAAAAAACAAAACACCAAACATACAAAAATGTCAATGGAGGGGTAATTCTGCTGTCAGGCTGCCTATCAGGTTTCCCATAGACATAAATATTTTGGAACCAAAGTAAAAATGTTTTTTTGGATTTAATTGCTCACTGCTTTCAGACAGCTCCTATTCTGTCATACATCACTTCATTTTCTGTTCACGAAAATGTGCCTGGCAGTACCCTCCAGCCTCACATATATAGAGAGAGAGCAGAGGGGAAGGAGAAGGAAGGGAAGGCAGATGGATGAACTCGGGTTTCTTGGGGCACAGCTGGGATTTTTGTCTGAAAGGATGGAATAAATCCTGGTTTTGACCAGCAGTATGAGGGTAGCAGTGTAGGAAACATCTCAGAGCTTGTCCTGCCTATACGAAGGAGAAGTGTCGAAGTGTACACTACTGAAAACAACACCGTTTCTTTGCAAATGGAAGCCTTTACTGTGTGTGATTAGTATGTTTCTATCTTGTGCATCATATCTGTGGTTGTATTTAATTATGAAATAATTTCCAGTCTTTTGCTCTGCTTTTCAATTCCAACAGTAGGGCTTTGTATATCACCAGAAAATAAAATGCCAGGCAGCTGAAAGAGAGAAAAATAGAGCTTCTGTGATATATTAATAGTTGCCTTGCTGTTTCAATTTGCTGTTTACTTCCTTGGTACTGGATTGAGAACAGCCTTGAGGAGAAGGACCTGGGGGTGTCGGTCGCTGAAAAGCTCAACGTGAACTGGCGATGTGTGCTTGCAGGCCAGAAAGCCAACCATGTCCTGGGCTGCATCAAAAGCAGTGTGGCCAGCAGGTTGAGGGAGGTGATTCTCCCCCTCTACTCTGCAATTGTGAGACCCCACCTGGAGTACTGTGTCCACTTCTGGAGCCCCCAACACAGGAAGGACATAGAGCTCTTGGAGTGAGTCCAGGGGAGGGCCACAAAGATGATCAGATGGCTGGAGCATCTCTCAAATGGAGACAGGCTGAAAGAGTTGGGGCTGTTAAGCTTGGAGAAGAGAAGGCTCTAAGGAGACCTTTTTGCGGCCTTTCAGTACCTGAAGGGGCCTATAGGAAAGCTGGGGAGGGGCTTTTTACAGGGGCATGTAATGATAGGATGAGGTTTAAGCTGGAAGAGGGGACATTTAGGTTAGGCACTAGAAAGAAATTCTTTAGTGTGAGGGTGATGAAACACTGGAAAAGGTTGTCCAGGAAAGTTGTGGCTGCCTTATCTCTGGAAGTGTTCAAGGCCAGGTTGGATGGGGCTCTGAGCAACCTGGTCTAGTGGGAGGTGTCCTTGCCCATGCAGGGGGGTTGGAACTAGATGGTCTTTAAGGTCCCTTCCAACTCAACTCATTCAGTGATTTTATGATGTGTCTTACTCTTCTACGCAAAATGTAAGGATGCCATATAATTTTTAATTTTTTTTTTCAAAGCCATGTAAAGATAGCAGCATAAATTTGGTCTCAAGTATCAGTGACACTCTGAAATATCAAATGATACATTGAATAAATAATAATAATGAATATGATATTGAATAAATATAATTAATTTAATAAATATAAAAATAAAACATTGTCAATGTGATGCCCGTGTACAAGAAGGGCTGGAAGGAGGATCCAGGGAACTACAGATCTGTCAGCCTGGCCTGGGTACCAGAGAAAATAACAGAGACGCTCATCTTGAGTATGCTCATATGACAGGTGCAGGACAGCCAGAGCATCAGGCCCTGCCAGCATGGGTTCAGAAAATGCAGGTCCTGCTTGACTAAGCTGATTTCCTTCTATGACCAGATGACCCGCCTGGTGGATGAGGGAAAGGCTGTGGACATTGTCTATCTGGACAGAGCTTTTGACACTGTCTCCCACAGCATTCTCCTAGAGAAGCTGGTGGCACATGGCATAGACAGGTACGCTCTTCTCTGGGTAAAAAGCTGGTTGGATGTCCAAGCCCAGAGAGTTGTAGTGAAGGGGGTTGGATTCAGTTAGTGGCTGCTCACCAGTGGTGTCTCCCAGGGCTCCGTTTTGGGACCAGTCTTGTTCAGTGTCTTTATTAGCGATCTAGATGAGAGGATTGAGTACCTCCTCAATAAGTTTGCAGACAACACCCAGTTGGGTGGGAGTGTTGATCTTGAGGGTAGGAAGGCTCTGCAAAGGGACCTGGACAGGTTGGATTGATGGGTGAAGGCCAATTGTATGACATTCAGTAAGGCCAAGTGCTGAGTCCTGCATTTTGGTCACAACAACCCCATGCAACATGACAAAATTGGGGCAGAGTGGCTGGAAAGCTGCCCAGAGGAATAGCACCTGGGATGTTGGTTTTCAGGCATCTTAAACATGAGCCAGCAGTGTGCCTGGGTGGCCAAGAAGGCCAACAGCACCCTGGCCCACATCAGAAATAGTGTGGCCAGGAGTAGTAGAGAAGTGATCATGCCTCTGTACTCGGCATTGGTGAGGCTGCACCTCAAGTACTGTGTTCAGTTCTGGGCCTCTCACTGTAAGAAGGACTTTGAGTTGTTGGAGCGAGCTCAGAAAAGGAGCAGCCAAGCTGGTAAAGGGTCTAGAGAACAAGTTCTGTGAGGAGAGGCTGAGGGAATTTGGATTGTTTAGTTTTGAGAAGAAGAGGCTGAGGGGAGACCTCATTGTCCTCTACAACTACCTGAAAGGAGGTTGTAGTGAGGTGGCTGTTGGCCTCTTCTCCCAAGTGAACAACAATAGGACAAGAGGAAGTATCCTGAAGTTGCAGTAGGGGAGGTTTAGATTGGATATTAGGAAGAATTTCTTTACCCAAAATAGTGGTCAGGCAAACAGCCTGCCCAGGGTGGTGGTGGAGTCAACATCCCTGGAGGTATTAAAAAAACATGTAGACATGGCACTTAGGACATGCTCTGGTGAGCATTGTGTTTTTTTCTGGGTTAACTGTTGAACTTGGTGAATTTAGAGGTTGTTTCAATCTGTGACAGTTCTGTGATTCTGTAATATTCTATTTTGTGTATTACCAAAACCAGGGAAGTTGGTTTACTTTTCAATTTACAAATCTGTTTATGGCTTTGTGCACTCCCTGTCTCACAGTCATATTCTGAACTCTGCAGTGTGTGGTTTCCATATTTAAAGAAAAAAATTGGCTTAGTAGTAGGTACATAGTAAGTTTTAAAAAATCCACATAATGTTGCCTTCAGATCAAATTCTGTCATAATCTCAAATACTGTTTGGACAGGTGTTGATAGTTGTAGTTTAAGGGCCACAAAGTACAATGTAATAACTTTAAGGGCCACAAAGAACAATGTAATAACTTATCTGATTCATTCAATATTGTATTAATAGGAAATGGGGAATGCCTGAGTCTTCTTTTTCTTCTTTTTTATATTTGTTTTTAATAAATAATTTATATTGCATACAAATAGATCAATACTAAACTTGAAAATTCATCCTGTCATGTTATGTGTCTTTTGTTTGGAAGTGCCTCCTGATTTTTTTCTTTTTTCCCTGTTAAAATACGCAGTAAGTCTTTTACTCACTGTCAGTTTTGTTCATTCAGAAAGGGACGTTACAATTGTCCAGCTAATTTCAAAATACCTTATTACATTTCTGGGAGATGCAAGCGAATCTCAAGCCATGCTTACACTGAGGCAAAGGACGAAATTATGGGATGCACTGTGTAGTCCAGATGGCTGCAGAGCCAGCTGCAGGGCTGGCTGACAGTACTCTGCAGCACATGGCTGCTACTCCAGCCTTTACCTGAGGGCAGGAACAGTTCATCAACTGATCTTTCCAAATGTCCACCTCGTGTGTGTTAGATCTCCTTCAAGTTCCTGAGCAGGGCTGGCTGCTGCTTAAAGCAAAGGGCAGAATAACCACTGAGTTATGACATGACACTGCAAGTTCCCAGAGAGTGCTCCAAATTACTGGTAGAGCAGAGGCCTGGAGTTATTTTTTTTAACTATGTCTCTTTGGTCCATTTTGTCTAGGCACTGTAGAGGGATTTAGGATAATTTTGAGGAGGAAAGACAACCCCTGGGGAGAGGTAGAGAAAATAAACCTAGCAGTTGCCTTCTATAGGGTACTGTAAGCTGGACTGATTTTTAAATCTTGGTGATTAAAATCACCAGGCAAAAAGTTTTGATTTAAATCTTCCAGTGTAATTCTATTTTCTCCTCTGTTTTCATTAGCTTACTTAAAACTAAATGTTTGTTTTGGCTGTACTGTCATAACTGCAGTTTTTCCTTTTGTGATCATAAACTGAAATTCACATGTAAATTGGTGTCTTGTGTAATATAAGCTACCTGGGTTTTAGCCCAGTATTTTTTCAATACTGTATTTCCTCTATATTGGAAAAGTTTTCTGGCAACTCTACCAAACGTGTAGCTTTGGCTTACTCCCAAGGCAGAAGGGTCTGCAAAACAGCACTAGCCCTTCTGCAGGTAGTAAATGGCTTTGAATGGATTGCTGGTGAACTGTCTAGTTTATCCCCACCCAAGGGGAAAATTCTGCTGCATAGTGTGTAGCATGACATTCTCGTAACTGTTTTTTCGAGGCTTTCTCATAAATATACTCCCGAAGGAATTTCTGTTGCCTAAGGACAAAAAGGAAAAAATAAACAACATGGTCCTTTTTCCCCACCGGTTTTAAGACTGTTCCTCTTTGGAGTGTAACAAAATCATGAGAGGGCTGAACATCCCTTTTGAAAGGTCTGGGGGGGGGATGTTGTTAGTGCAGAGTAAGCTGGATGGAGTGAGCACTGGCCCCTGGGAGCAGTGCTGCCTGCTGTCGGCATCTCCTGCCGTGCTGGGCTCAGGCATTCTGGGTTTAGGCACAGATTCTTCTACATAACCACACTTTGTGTGGCAGGTGTGTGCCTGTGCTGTTAAAGGTGAGGTAGCTTCTTAAATCTAAGGTATGATCTGTAGTGAAAAAAGAAAGAAAGGGTGAACACAGATTGAAGCCTGTTTCATTGTGTTTTAGGAAGCTGTGCAACTTAAGTACAGCAGAGAAGGTCCTGCAGTTGTTCACCAAAGGGAGAGTGTCCCTGTTTAGTGACTGTCCCTCCTGACTTTTCCCACTGTGCATTTCTCCCCTTCTGCTCGAGTAGCAGCCCCACTGCTCAGCAGGACTTGAGGCAGCAATACAATTGCTGCAAGTCATCCTTTTTCCTGTTTTTTCTTTATCTTCTAGGTTGCCGGAGAATTTCCATTCACCTACTGACTGGTTCATTACAGCCCAGAAGCCAGAAGTCAACATCACAAGCAGTGACTTGACTGGCTGGAAAGGAACAGGAATAAAAGGGAAATACCTCACATACACTACCCTATCTAGGCACTGAGATATCACTGAAAACAATAGTGCAATGTTTTTTTTATCCAGTCTAGATGCTTAATTATAACAAGTAGGACCAGAGGGACCACGTAGTCTGTTCCTTTGCTGCCAGGCAAAATCTACTTTGCTCGCACCACTCTTGGTACTGCTAGTGTGCAAAATATGTTTGCCTTCTTCCAGCTGAGTTTTGAAAATGCCCCCAGATGGAGGCCCTGCAAGCTCTCTGGAGATCTTCTTCCAGTGCTTAATCATTCTTCACAGTGAAGAAGGGTTTAATTTTTACTAACATCTGTCTGCAAATTCATTTGCAGCAACTCTCTGTTCATTGACCTCTTCCTGATATGTAGTTTTCCTACTTTTATCCAGCTGATCTGACTCCTTTTCTCAGCCAATGGCTGTGTTGCTATACTCTGTCTGGAGAGACCTGCTGGACTCAAAACCACAGGACTCAAGCCAATTCTGCTTAAATTGTTGAGGATGAGCAATAGAGCTCCAAGCAGGCATCAGATGAGAGGCAGTAACAGCCACAGTTGGGAAGGAGAGTTGTGGTCACTGGGGCTAAGTCCAGCTGGAGGCCTGTGAGTAGTGGTGTCCTCCAGGGGTCAGTACTGGGTCCAGTCCTGTTCAATGTATTCATTGACTACCTAGATGAAAGGGACAGAAAGTACCCTCAGCAAATTTGCTGATGATACAACACTAGGTGGATTGGCTGACATGCCAGAAGGCTGTGCTGCCATCCAGCATGATCTGGACAGGCTGGAGAACTGGGCGGGAAGAAACCTAATGAAGTTCAACAAGGTCAAGCGTAGAATACTTCATGTGGGGAAGAACAACCCCATGTACCTCTACAAGTTTGGGGGTGACCTGCTGAAAAGCAGCTCTGTGGAAAAAGACCTGGGAATCATGTCTGACAACAGTCTGACCATGAGCCAGCAATGTGCTTTTGCAGCCAAGAGGGCCACTGGCATCCTAGGGTGCATTAAGTAGCCAGCCTGTTGAGGGAGGTTCTCCTCCCCCTCTATTCTGCCCTGGTGAAACCCCACCTGGAGTATTGTGTGCAGTTATGGGCTTCCCAGTTCAAGAAGGACAAGGAACTAGTGGGGAGAGTCCAGCACAGGGCCACTAAGATGATTAAAGGACTGGAGCATCTGCCATATGAGGAAAGGATGAGAGAGCTGGGTCTGTTTAGCCTAGAGAAAAGGAGGCTGAGGGAGGAATCTCATCAGTCCTTATAAATATCTAAAGGGTGGATGTCAGGAGTACGGGGCCAGATTCTTCTCAGTGGTGTACAGTGACAGAACAAGAGGCAAAGGTCACAAACTGGTACACAGGAGTTTTAACCTAATATTAAGAAAATGCTTCTTTACTTGGAGGATAGAGCACTGGAACAAGCTGCACAGGGAGGCTGTGGAGTCTCCATCCCTGGAGATGTTCAAAACCCACCTTGAAGTGTTCCTGTATAATCTGCTCCAGAGGATCCTGCTCTAGCACGGAGGTTGATCTAGATGATCTCCAAAGTTGTCCCTTCCAACCCCTACCATTCTGTGACTCTGAAAGAAGATTTATAAGTAATTTATTTTATTTGGGTTTTCTTGCTATTCCTGAAGTGCTGGGGGGTTTTAATATATAAATGAGGAGAAGGAAGCAAAGCCCAGCAGTGCAAGTGTTGGCATACCATCTTTCTTTTTAGGCCTAAGTGTTCAGAACCAGTATTTTGTTGGTTCCAGAGCAGTGGCCTCTCTAGAATCTGGTAAAAATCTGTGTGTGTGTGTGTCTGCGAGTATTACATAAGTTAGAGATGATGTTTGCTGTTACTATCATAGGTGTAATATGGATTATTTATTTTTTATGTGTGTATATATATATATAGCACTTTTTCTAATTATATATATATATATATATGATCTAGCCAAAACAGCAACTAATCCATTTTAATATATTTTTTCTGGTTGTTTAGGATACCAGAAATGCTTCATTGTAAGTTAAGTTTTTTTGTGTTTTTGATTTAAACTTTGCTTCTTTTCTGTACCGAAAGTGGGACTTCAGGGGCTTTTTAAGATGTTTTGGTTTGGGTTTGGTTTTTTTGGTATAGGTTTGTGGTTGTTTGGGTTTGTTTGTTATTTTAATTTGAAACAATGCAACTTTTGAGATAAATTTGCAGAAGAGTTTTTGACCACAACTGCCACAGTTTACTTCAGTTAACTTCAATCAATCAAAAAATGGTATTTTATGCTGTATTTTAGAGGCATTGTGTGTGTCATGTTTGTTGCTTAATTATTTTTTATCTGAAGTTACATGTTCTGTTGATGCATTGGCTGTCCTGTTTTTCTGTATCTGCCTTTGCTGAAAAGAAGCCGAATAAAGCAATTTTGAATGTAAGACCTCATGATTCCTTTCATTTGTAGCACAGTGCTTGCGAGCTTTTATAAACCTACGAGACACATCACACATGAACTCTAAATGTGTAACTTATTTCTCTGGGAAAGGCAGCAGGGATCTGTTGTATTCTTTAAGACATATGACCTTTTGAGGTGAATTGCAAAACCTCAGTATTTTTTCGTTTTTGTGGTATCAGCTTGCACTTTTCTTGTTAAGACATGATAATGAGAAACTTGGGTCTAGTTAAAAGGACAGCTGACTCCCTAAAGGAGCTGAGCCTTGTGGGATTATGTCCTGTGTCTTCCAATACCAGTGGAAGGCATTAGTTTATTGCTTGTCTGAGCCCTACCAGCTGGCGACATATGATAGGCTATGCAGTGATTCCAGAGGTTTTGGGATTGCAACATAAACTCCCACTCTTGATTTTTCAGGAAGACAAATGGTTGCTACTGATGGTTTCTGAAGAACTTCTTACTAGATGCTGGCCAGAAGTGCAAGTTTTATTGCTGATGCACTTCACCCTGAGTTAGTAGCTTTCTCTCCTGGGAAGTTGGTGCTCTGAGAATCAGCTGGGTCACCTCTCTCTGCACAAAGGGAAGGTATTGAGCCAGCAGCACTACTGACTTGAGCGTGGAGTAGAGCTGCCTTTTCCCAGGCAGAAGGGCAGTGTTACCAAGCAGAAGAGCAAAAGGGCTGCTTGCTGTAGACCAGGAGCTTCTGGCAGAGCTGGGTCAAGTGTGGCTTGGCCCACCAGCCATAGATGAGTTGTGATGGCAGAGCAGGGCAGGAACCAGTGAGGGCTGGGGTGGTTCAGGCTGAGGCTGAAGTATGATAACAGGGTTGAATGACCTTAGAGAAAGTAGATTGACCACCCTTAACCTCACAAAAAGTAAGTAAATGTAGAATAGCAGGTTACCCCAAGGAAACTGTAGGGTTGCTAATAAAATCTGTAGAAGGCTGCTTTTATGGCTGACATCCTGCACCACAGAAGAAGCTGTCAAGATGTTTGCTTTTGGTTTTGAGTCACAACAAATTGTTTAGTTCTTACAACTGTGTCCTCTCTTTCTGTGCTTTTGTCCCTGGCATACTCAAGGATGCCATTATTCTTTCTCTTGAATTGTGCAGACGTATGGGGGCAGGAAGGTGAAGTGTCTGCTAGAACAACTTCTATGCATGGCTGCAGTGATGGAAAGAGTGACTTCAAAACTTCAGCAGGTAGGGCTGGGTTTCTAGTAAAGAAAGAGTTTGAAAAAAAAAATTCAAAATACTACTTTGATAGCAGTATTTTGCCTTGCCACACTGACCACCCAGCTCAAGGTCAGGGCAGCTGCTTCAGCTGCCTCTAAAGAAACGGCAAATGCATGCTCAGGTTTTTTTCCTGTATCCTTTCCTCATCCTTCACTGATCCATGACTTTTGTCCTCTGCACAATATATTTCCAGTTTCCAGGTCTGAAAAGTAGACTTCCTGGATGCTTCTGAGTTACTTCTCCCTGTCATGTCATCCCATGTGCCTGCCTGCCTCACTCCTGTGTCACCTGGCAGCTGCCCTGCTAACTAAAATGCTGTTTGCTCTGAAAGCCTGGCAGCAGCTGTTCTTAAAGTCTGCTGCACAACAAGATGGAAGGAAGTACAGGATAATTTTAGAAGCTGAGAGTATGTGTGAGTGGGGGTTGTCTGGATTTTTTTTTTCCTTAAGATCGGCTGAAGTTAGCAGCAGAATCAGTACTGAACAAGAATTTGCATGTTTATGACTAGTATTTATCACCCAGAAAGTCTTGAAGAGCTTTCAGCTCAAAGTTGAAAGTAGCTAAATGTGTTTTTCTGAAACCATGTACAGTCTGCAAAATTCATTTTCTGTATGTAGGTATCACCTTCTGCCTCCTCTCTGTCACCTCGTGCCATTTTTCATTCTGAGGAGGGTGTTTTCTGTTTCCATGGCCCTTAACCTCATGACATCCAGCTGGAAACCTCTGCAGCCTTCTGCAGGCCTGTTTCTGTACAGTCAGTTGCCTAAGGATGTGCTGATCATTTTTCAGGCAGAAGAAACTTGCTTCATAGTGTTGACAGCAGGTCTGAAAGCTCACCAGCACTGGTGCTGGGGTGGCAAGCATGCCTGCTGACTTTCAGCAACTTTCATTCATTATCTTAAAAAAAAAACCACCTGGATGGAACCTGAGGCAGGCTTGTCTACCCTGTCTTAGTAGGAAAGTGTGCGGTGGCAAGTTTTTTAGTCAGGCCACAAGTGCTGAAGCCCTCAGGCCAAAGCAAGAGAGGCAATCTGCAGCTTCTGCATGCAAAAAGGATTGGTATCTCCCTTGGGGACAGAGTATCCTTCTGGCACAGACTGTGTAGGGATAGCCCAAAGAAACTCGGTGCTTTGAGTCACTGCCTGCAAGAGGGAAATGTGGCAGCCTGGGCAGACGGAACTGGGCAGTAAAGAGTAGGATTGCAGCCCTGGCCTTGCTAATCTGGGTTTCCTTAAAGAAACGGAGGAGGTGGATTTCCTTACTGATTGCAGCCTGCTAAATAGTGTCTGGAACACAATGTAGCTGAGTGTAGTAGGCCAACAAAAGGAAGTGGGGTGTTTCCTACTGCTTTTCTGCCACTCCTTGGCAGATGAAGAATCATGAATCAGATAGATACCTACTTGTTCTGGCAGCGGTAAGTTAACAAGCTATTAGTTAATGTATTTCATTGAGGAAACATATGGCGAGATAATGACTGATTTATATTTGCTTTCACCCACTCGTAGAGTGTTTTATAATTTTAGCTCCTTTCTTCCTTATTATGTCCTGGCCTGTTCAGCCTTCCATGACCCTTGGTGTCTCAATCCTGAACAAGTCCCTTTCTGGTTGCTCTTTTGTTCTTTGCAAACGACTGCATGAACAGTGCTATTTTCTTGCTTATCTGGACATGGTCTCTATCTGACTGCTCTGTTTCCGTCTCTGATACCTAAAAGTTCACAGCAGTCACTGCATCATGTGCAGGTGTTGTTATCTTTCTGAGTCACAGGAACCACATGGTGAAAGTAGCTCTGTTGGAAGCTTGTCCTTGATCCAGAAGGCAGCCTCTCTACAAAAAGCAAATAACCTGGACACCAGTAGACAGATCTGGGGAAAATAGAGGTGACTGTCTGCAGGAGCTTCACAAAGCCCAAGTCCTAGGCACACACTGCCTGAAACTCCTGTGGAGCCCACTGACAAATCTTCTCCTCCCTTGGTGGACTGCATGACTGTTCCATCAAGGTGCATGGAAATAGAGAATGAGCAAATGTTGGCCCAACTGAGTAACGTGATCCGTGTTTCCTGGTGGAGAAAAATGGAAGCGTATTTTCACCACTGTTGCCCTAGTTTTAAGCTTGATTTTTATTATGCAGCTGGGGATTTCAGCTAACTGATTTTTATGCAGGAGCAATAAATACTGCCTCCTTTATCACAGAACAGCCTGGAATAAAGAAGTCAAAAGGTAACTCTGAAATCCATTTGGTAAGGCTTGTTTTCTCACTGAACCAACCAGTATGGTAGCAGGCACTCTGTGTTGATGAGAACAGCACTAGGAAAACACATGAGGCTTTGATGGAAACACGGAGAATATTTTCTTGGACACCACAGAAGGCATAGTAACAGAAGTGAGAGATGGGAAGTCCTGGGGTGAGAAAAAACTTGGCTTGCTTCCCTGCCAGCCCTGTGTGCCCTAGCAGGAACCTGCATGAAAGTGGTTTCCCTGGAAAAGATGAGAGAGAGTTCCTAGTGTCCTGCTCTGCCTCCAAATCACATGCCTGGAGTCAAGTAGCAGCTTATACATGCTCAGCCCAGATTTCCTCCTCCTGACTGCAGTGGGATTGGAATGCAGTTAATCAAAGGTAAATTCATCGTGCTTGATTCAGAGTGGTGGTAGGATCTCAGACAAACTATTTAGAAATATTTTTGCACTGACCTGTGTAGTGTTTACTGGGATCTGAGATCAATATTTCCATTTTTAGAGAGTTTGTTTCAATGTTATTGTTGATAGGATAGGAGTGCTGTTGACCAGAGCTCTTCTGGAGTGAACAACCCTTCTCTCCCCCCTTCCCCTCCCACCTTCCTAATTTGCAGCTGAGAATCCTTCCTCCTAAACTGATCTGGGAACCAGAGGGGCTAGATAATGTTATTGCATATTGCAGTAGTAATCATGAACTGATATTCTTTTCCCATCTTCTTCACTGCAAAGAGAAATTGTTACTCTGCCCATGTTGACCAACCATGTTTTGGTTTGGCTGCCTGGCAGAACTGCAGTGTTTGAGAAATGGCAGACTGACCACTTGAGAAACTGGAAAATTAGAATTGAAAAAGCTGGAGAAGTTTGGATTCAAGCAGGCTGGCTGTCTTCTAAGCAGAAGTTGTATTTTCACTGGAAGAGTAGAAATCCCAGTGTCAGGGAGTAACTACACAAGTTCATAGAGTGCTCGTAGGAGGTGGCTGGCAGTCTACCAAGAGGGAGAAATGCTGGCAGTCCCTCTGATCTGTTCCCGTCCCTTCCAAATTGGTAAGGGAGCTGTCTGAAGCCCTGTGACTCACCTACAACATCAGGTTGCAGGAGTCACTCAGCATAGCCTTGGTTAACACCCAAGGTTAAGGTGTTTTTACCATGGTGTCCCAGTTGTGTTTCGCATGAAGTGCTCTTTGAGACTGACGTTTTATTTTCTCAGTGCTCCGCTGGCCTTAGCAGTTCAGGTTCATCATGACTATGAGTCTTCAGACATATTTCTGTTAGTGCTCTGCGGGCAGATTTGGGTGAGAAACATTAATCTGATACTATATTTGGGAAAGATAAAACTTTCTGCTATGAGGTAAATGTGGTGCTTAACTGTAGATATAAAGAGCTCTTTATGTCTTTATTTTTGGCATGTAAGCAGCACTCCCATATATGGAAAAATCTCTCCATTCCCACAGGAATAGGAACTGTGTTTCTGTTAGCCAAGGCTGATATTTTCCATCTCCCTTCTGACACAGTTTTGCTGATTAATCTAATCTGTGTAACAAACGGAGGAGTAAAATTAGCCCTAGAAAGCATTATGGAAACCCTGGCATCGAGAAATTGTTACTCTAAAAGTGGGGAAAATGGAGCCATTGTGAAAGGCGGGGCATGCAAACCTCAAATGGTGTAAGCAGCTAGCTGGTCTGACTAGAGAAGATTTCTGGTTTCCTGGAAGCACTCCTCAGGATGTTTTCCCCTTATGTTTAAAGTGAGGTTTCTGCTGCCTGGTGTCCCTTCCTCAAGCTTTTCTGTATCAACAGAAGGGTTGGTATTCTAAGGTTAGAATGGAGATATTCCCAGAAACTGCACAATTGTTTTGTCAGGTCTTTATGACCTTTGAATAAGGTCAAAAGGTCTGAAAATTTGAGGGATTAAGTGGTAAACATTAGGCATTAATTTATTTGTATTATGGGGATAATATGACAAATTATTCAATACAAGCTGTAAATCCTCAGCTCAGGGGGTTTACAGGCCTCTTGGGATAGCACAAGCAGACTTAATTTAATATCCTTGCTCCATTTACTTGCACTGCATACAGAATGCCTGTTTTGATGGGGTGTGTATAATCCATTCCATTACAGAATGGGTTTGGGAAGGTACAGCTGTTATATGCCTACGTGTTTATTATGTATAACTGATTGTATGGGTACACATTTTTTAGCATTTCCTGCTGAAATCTTTGTGTGAGAGGTTTGAGCTGTGTTTAGAATTCACAAACATTTATATCCTTTTTAGAAAATAATTAGCTTTCTCAAAGAGAAATGTCCCTAGAATGGGCATTTAGGTGTAGTGGGGCTGTTGATGCAGCCTGCTCTGTCTCAGTTCAGATATTGCATGATTTAGATGTTTACAAATTGTTCTTCTCTGCTGGCATATACATATATGGTCTATTCTATTATTAAAATAAAGAATTCTTATTCATCTTGTCACAGTGTAAATAATGTTAAGTCAAACCACAAAATATTACTTCATTTACTTTACTGCCAGAAGTTTGGCTTCCAAAAATAGGGTAAATATAAACAATTGCTTTTTTTGGCTTTCCCACTGAAATGGTGAAAGCTGCCTTCACTAGAATAAATAAATATTTTGTGAAGTAAGTGTTGCAAGGTTCAGTAAGTCTTTAACTTAATGCGTTCCATAACATTTTATTTCGCCTTCATAAATTACTATGAAAATGTCTTATGTTAAGGAATAGATAGCTTGTGAATAACACTAATACTAATGTAAAAATCTGCATTTGGACTCCAATTTGCTGCTCTGGTTGAAGATAAAAGGTTACAATAGAAGGCAAAAAACAGAGCAGCGATAAGGATGTACAACAAACTGAATAAGCTGTGCTGAGATTTTAGGTAGAGTTTGGATTTTTTTAATGGATCTCCTTTCTCGGTGGCATTTCCAAACCAGTAACTGTTTGAAGATGGAGTTGCCTCAGTTTGTCTTACCTTGAGTGAAGAATTGTCTTAAAGGAAGAGCTGAGAATAACCTCCACATTGCTTTATACCTTTGTTTTGAGAACACTGGGAGAAAAACAATGGTCGAGCTAGTTCACTTGGCAAAGGAGAGATCCTGAATCTGCTCTGTATGACATGGGGTGCCATCAAGTTTAACTTTCTGAAGAGGAACCTAGGGAGGCCACTTCTTCGCATGATGGAGAGGGTTTTGATGGAGAGTACAAGTCAGAAGCGAGCTGCGCTTCAAGTTGCGGTAGGAGAGCCCCACTCTTTGGAGAGCCTATGCTTGAAGAAACCCCACAAGGAACTTCTTCAGATTTTTGCTGCCTGCATGAACTTGCCTGTTTCCAGGAAAGCTGGTAATATATAATGCTGGTGGTTTTGCTGATCAGCTTCTGTGCTAGAAAGCCAACAAACACCAGACCCATGCAAATTCTTGTGTTTACAAGGTGATCTCTGTTGATATGACTTTAGATCTAGATAATAGGGTGAAATAGAAATATGTGGAAATACAGACCCTAGTATTCATTCTTGCAGAAGACCTTAGAGTACTCCATGTTCCTTCTTGGACAACATGTCTTATTTTATCCTGTTTTAAGATGAATGTGCGTATGAATTTACAACCTAACTTTATGTGCAATTCACTGACTTCTGTCATGTGATCCTGAGATTAATCTGGCTTTGAGGTTACTCTGAGTAGCCCTTTTCCCTAGACAAGTTCTTCCACTGAAAACCAGAATTACTCTTAATCTAAAAAGTTAAATTTGGTTAGTATCTAAATGAGGAGCCTTCACGTTTTAGAAAGAGAAATCTGAAGTCACAGACAGAAATAAAGGACTGCGTATATCTTGTTCCCACCTCATCATGTCCTTGTAGGCAAGTAGTTGCTTCCCAGTTTGATTCCAGACAACTCCATGTTTTTCTGCCTTGAATTGGATTTTGCACAGTACCTTCTAGCAGCTCCTTGTCTGCTCTCAGCTCCTCACAGTGCTTTCTTTAGAGGCTGCAAGTCCTGGGCTCTTCACTGACACTCTCCTGAAGCTCTCTTTTCTAGAACAAATGTAGTGACTTCCAATAAAAAGAGGACTTTTCCTTCCCAATTGCTAACTTGAATGAATCACTTCTGTTCTAAAAATACACATTACCCAAATTGGAGAGAGGAAAAAAAAAAAAAAAGGAAGGCCCCAAACTCCAAAGGCACATCAAGAACTTTACTTCTATAAGTCAAATATTTAGACCTAGTGGAAGACATCTGTGCAGCCTGTGACCATGTTATAGGACCCCCACTAAGCAACTACTGCAGTACAGCTACCTGTGTGCTGCACAGCAGCTCTGTGTGTATGCAGCAAGTCCAAGTTGTCCAGGTATCTTGTCTCCCAGGAAGAAAACATCTGATTTTGCTACATATCAGAGGTTTTAATCTTTCCTCGCAGGCAGTAGGGAATTCCTTAGTCCATAGGTTCTCCTTGGAGGAAAATATTTGAATATGGAAGATGCAATACCAAAAGTATTGTCAGTCTCCCTGTAAAAAAGGGAGATGTGACATAACCCAGGTGTGTAAAGCCAGTGAGTGTAGGCCAGAAAAGATCTTTGTGTATTAATGTGGAGATCTAGCTCTTCTTTCTCATCTTATTTGTGCTATATATGATTGAAGTAGTGTAGGGCAGAAAAGAAAAAGTACTAAGAATGATGCTTCTGTGCCCTAACTTGGACGAAAAATTGTTTTGTCCCATGGGGGTAGAAAGTAAAATTTTTCACAGAATACTAATTTTCAGTGTGTGTTTTCTTTCTGCTCCATAATCTCTAGAGAATGGGCTCTCCGCAACCTCTTGGCTTTCCCACATCCTGAGAAAGTTGAGACTACTTTCTTCACAGTGTGCCTTTTTCCTTTCTCAGCAGTTGTGCAGGAAAAGATGAGACCCACCAGTCTGCCTTGCTGCCTGTGAGCAATACTGTTGATATAATGACCCAGTCCAGAGGGGAAGGGCTGAGCTTTTTTAGTCTTGTAGCAGAACTTTCCAAATGGTTCATTCCCATCCTTTATTTTTTCTACAGGTTTCTGGTGGCTACCACTAATTTCCTATAAGCAAAGCACTGGGGAAGGGAAGACAAGAGACGTACGTGTCAAGGCGGGTTGGTTGCTGAGTTATTTTCTTATTTTGTAGCCTTCACTACTCGAAGCCAGGAAATGTGGTTGAAAATCACTAGGGAGGAACAGAATGTGTAACTACGAGTTTTTGCTCATTAGGAGGGAAAGGGGAGTGGGAGCCACAGTGAGTTATAGCTAGGACAGGAACATGTACAGTGATGTTAATGGTGCAGGTTCACAGGTTTTCTCTGTCTCTCCCATTTTGTGTCTCTTTTGTTCTTGTGTCTTAACTTTTCTCACTACCTACATGCTCTTCCCTCACCCATTGTATTTGCCTTTTTGGCTGTTCACCTGCCATCGTCTTTATAACTTGTCATGCCCAAATGTTATATACATAGTACAGTGGAAACAGCTGAGCGAGCCATGTTTTGACTCCAAGTTGATTGCTTACATTATGGCAGTACTGCTGGAATGCCTATAGATATCCATGGGCAGAATTCATATTGGTGTGGTTGTGAATGGAAAGTTTTGCTTTGGGCTGAAGAAGAGTGTAGAGACACAAATCAAAGGAAAGCTTCATACTGTTTGTTTTCAGCTGTGGATAAACATGTTATGAGGTTGTAGTTAGTCCAGTATGTGTCATCGATTTTGTTAAATTATCAACTCATCCTTTAGATAAATTAAAAAAAAGTGGGCTGAAGAATATTAAAAGGTCCAAATGTGTGAGAGTCCCTTTTTTCCAGAACCTGCTACAGTAAACATGATTAAAAGAAAATTATAAAGGAAACTAGTGCAGACTGTATATCCCGGTATTCCACAGGTGGCTCTTATCTGACTGTCTCACTCCCCATCAGAGAAATGAACATGGCATTGTTTATTTTTTCCATTGTTAGTATCTTAAAGTATTCCACTTCCAGATATGAAAAGCTCTGATTAAATATCATAAACTATAACTTTCCTTGCTATTTTTTCTAATGTTGGGTTTTTTTTTCATTATGTGTATGTTTTGTCATTTCCTTTTTTAACAGAGAACAATTAAAAAGCTGTGAGGATAAGAAGGAAATATTCTGTGCCAATGCTCTTCAAGGTTTGTTCTGGGAAATTATTAGTTAGAGAAAAACAATTTAATTTCAGAAAGATAATGGAAATCTTTTCAGAGATCTAATGTAGTATCACATTCTGGTTTTGCTTCAACTATGCTGAAGTCCTGGAGCAGCAGTGATGCAGCTCCTGCTCCATAATTTATGTAATTGTATTTATGTCCTGGGATGCTTCTGAACAGTAACTGGATATTGGAAATCAAAGGCAAACCCTTCTTTCTATGATTATGAATCACAAGTGTAGTGCCTTCCCTATCCTCATATGAAGCTCTTGCACAGAGACGGGCTGAGGTATTCTTAGACTTTTGGGAAGTCTTTTGAAGGGTGTACCCTGGCAGCCACCAGGGCAAACCCCATCCTGGGGTGCATCAAACAGAACATGTCCAGCCAGTCAAAAGGGGGGGTTACCCCACTGTATCCAGTGTTGATGCAGCCTCACCTTGAGCACTGAGTGCAGTTCTGGGCCCCACGACTTTAGAGGATGTGAAGATACTTGCATGCATTCCGAGGAGGGCTACAAAACTGGTGGAAGGGCTGGAAGGAATGTCGTATGAGGAGCAGCTAAATACTTTGGGTTTGTCCGGTTTGGAGAAAAGGAGGCTGAGGGGCCACCTCATTGCTCTCTGAAGCTTCTTGAGGAGAAATGGAGAAGGAGGTGCTGATCTCTTCTCCCTGGTGCCCAGTGCTAGAACATATGGGAATGGTTCAAAGCTGCATTAGCGGAAGTTTAGACGGGACATTATTAAGCATTTTTTTATTGAGAGGCTGGTCAAACACTGGAACAGGCTTGCTAGAGGAGTGGTCAGTGCCCCACAATGCCTTTAATAACATGCCCTAGCTGTTGGTCAGTCCTGAAGTGATCAGGCAGTTGGACTAGATGATCATTGTAGGTCACTTCCAACTAAAATATTCTATTCTACTCTATTATTTTCTCTCCAGCAAGTTATTCTACATCCTTGTTCCCAAAGGAGGTCAACATCTAATTTGGGCAGTTGCATTCAATTCTCGTCCCGTAAAAATGATGGCCTCCATAAATATCCGGCAGTTATTATTAAACTGATATTCCAGGAAAGATTGTCAAATTGATGGATTACAGGAAACTCTAGAGAAAGTCTGCATTTAAGTAGGTCCCAAGGAGGAGACAGGTCCATGAATCACAGTGATTTGCCAAAGTTAGCTGCAATGCTAACCTGTCTCTAAAACTGGTAACTGTTTTCCTGTTACTGTGTGTTGTCATCAAATATTTATTTAGACAAAATGTAAACTTACTTATTTTTACATAGCTGACAAACCAGCAGCCTTCAGATTCCAGGAGTAGTTATTAGTAAAAACAGAGATAGGCCCATGTTTGGAGTACCTCATGCCCTCTACTGGGTCTGCCTGAGTGGTAGTAAAGCAGAATATTGATTGGAAAGAGATCTGGCAGCAAGAATGTAAACCCCAATATCTTTGGCTTGCAGGAGGCTAGCAAGAGAATGCCAAGGTTGTTAGGTTGACTCCAAATTTATTACCTTCCTAATAATCCAAAGCACAGAGAAAGAAGCAGAGGCTATTCTTTTGCTGAAATATGTTATCTTACCCTGTAAACCAAGCTACAGAGGTGTCCATAGCTTCTGTGGGAGTTGGAGCAGGAGTGTGTGCACTACACATATCACCTTGATCCTTAGATCAAGGAATAAAGACTTGCAGTGGGAATCCATGCTTTAGCCTTCTTCATAGTCCATTTTGCAGAGGGCTTGTGGTTGCAGGGCATTTTTTTTTTATTTTTTTTTTTGTTTAGTGAGATTTCAGGACCATTCTACGTGGAGTAAAATTTTCTACTATGAAATAAGCTCATTAATTACTTTGTGGTTTGGTACCTGCATCTATGGTGCAGCTCATACAAAGATGAGTGTCAGGCACTGATTGGTGTGTGAATTCCTTTTGTGCGTTGAGTGTTTGAAGCTAACTCCATGAGGAATGGAAAAGACCAAGGCATGTCCAGAGACAGCACCTTTGAAATTAAAACAGACTGCCTTTGAAATTTAAAAGCAGAAAGGAGATCCTAAAAGAAGGAGCTTATCCAGATAACAGGATGAATCGTAGGAAAAACAGTGTTACACTTATGTAAATGGAATTTATGAAACGATGGAATGAAAAGTTTATCTGTGTACTCTTAATTCGGCTTCCTCGGGTGTGTGAATGAGCATAGTTTCAATCTACGTTTTCTCTATGGGACTCTCCTTCATTCAGTGAGTAGAGCAGGCAGCGCTCATCTATTTTGGTTGTTCAAGATGTTGTTTTCAGAGATTTTTCTTTGCTCTGAGCGTTTCAGAGGCTCGTAGCTTCCTGTCTCTCCCCCTCCTCCTCCTTCCAGAGGAAGAGGAGGGCATGGGCGTGCAGAGCCCTCAGGAGCTGCAGCGATGCTGGGAGCGGGGGGTGTTTTGCCTTGGTGGAGGGTCAGAGGGCTCAGGAAATGAGCAATGTGCAATTAGATTGAGAGGGCTTCCTTCCTTTGTCTTCCTTTTCTTTAAGGAACATGGGTCGTCCTGGAGTAAAACAATTGTTTTACTGTGATGGAAACTTAAAGATGGCAGCCGATTCATTTGCCTACTGCTAAAGTCCTATTTTCCCTATCATTTGAAGGTCTAATTAATTTCTTAACCTAGGCAACCATTTCAAAACCAGCAGCTGATATGTTAACAGGTTAGCTGATTAGCTAGTAGATATAAAAGAAAGCCACACCTGAGTTAAAATAACGTTTTCAAATTAAATAATAAAACTTACTCAGAAAAAGAGGAAATTAAATCTTACAGTCTCAACTAATTTTCAATTATTTGCCACATCAAAGCACTCAATCTGAAAAAAAAAATTATCTTCATCAGAAAACATTTTTTTCTTTTTTTTTTTGCCAACTTTTTAGGAGAACTTACAAGAAGACAAACTCTGAAAAGCTTTCTCATGGGAAAAAGTCAAGGGATCATTTATGACAACTGTTAGACATTACAAGTACCTACCACTGACCTGATTATCAGTGTAAACATTCTCTTCCTCTGGTGTATCCCAGAGGGTACAGTTTTCTGGACAGAGCTGCCAAATACCTTTTGTGTGTGTTGAGACAAAAATGCTGTTTTCATACATTTGAAACTCCTGGAGATTTTTCAAACTGCCTTTTTTTTCCCCTCCCCAGTGACTGGACTCAGTTTATCATGTTGTCAGCCCAAAACTCAGTATTTCATTCCAGGGGGTGGTGTGTGGCTGTGCCCTGTCTGTGATCAGCTCAACCCCTGCCTGCCTCACTGGGCCCAGTTGTCCTTATGCACCTTCCTCTTCAGACTGAGCCTGTGGTTATAGTAAAGCAATTACAAAGTGACACAGACACCTACATGTCTGTGAAAATTATAGGGTATCAACTCTGTGTGCGTCACACCCTGCGTACAGTCCTTCATCCACTACACATACAGCCTTCCTGCTGGGAACAAAATTACATTTGAAATAAAATCAGGGAAAACAAAAATGAGGTGGTAGGAGAAAAAGTATTTCTTGGAAAGGAAGTATGTGAAAACCTCTGTCTGGCACCCGAAAAGTGCCTTGCCTGTTTATTATTGAAAAAACATTTGCAAGCTCTGGATTGTCTCAGAAGCAACTAATTATGTTTATTTCCTCTTATCGTAGTCTTTTTGCCCTGGAAAGGGCCACAATGCAGTCAGTTTTTGTAAGAGGAAAGCCAGAACTTCATTCAGAGCTATTTTCCTTGGAAGACCTGCCAGTGGGGCATTGCTCCCATCACCCCTGGTCTGCTCTGACACTGCATCAGTGTTGTCTAGTGTAAGCAGCTTCACTTGTTCCTGTGGGTTTTGTGACCCCTGAATGAGTTTGCAGGAAATCAAAATTTGCACCAGAGCTGTGTGACAGATGACATAACCTAATTAGAAGTCTTGGGTTTCCTGTGAACGTTACCTGTCGCTAGCCCCGGGACAGTGCTTGAGACAGACACATAAAACACTGGTGCTTTTGTCTTCTAATGGCCAGGAGGCCTCAGTTAGGGCAGCCCAAATCCTGCATGTGAGAATGGGAGATGAGTATTTTTAGCTTGGCTGGTTCCAAAAGTCATCTCTTTGTCAAGTTTTCTGACTGGCTGCAGTCCCTTTTCTTCACGGATGTGGACGTCTCATTTGCCCTCACCAATGACTGAAGCTCTGTAAGAAAGAAAAATACTCAAAGGTCATGGCATCCTCTCAGTGTATATAACTTGTTCTGTGGCATCAAATGGTTCCTACAATGGAAGTGTTGCAGTAGTAGTGGTGTTGAAACAAGTATGGGAATACAGGTAGAAATTTTTGTTCTGTGTACTTCAAAAGTAGGAGCTGTCTCAAAATTCACAACGTGATAGTAAACATTTTTTAAACCAAGTTTATCTGTGTTTAGTTAACAGACTAATCTACCATAGAGTATATCTAGTGCTTCAGAATGTTAAAGCAAAGCAAGAACAATTGAAATTTAAAGAATCTAATCCTGTTCAACTAGTAATGAAAGATACAAATGCTGATAATACAGCCCTTATTCTGGAAAAAGCAGTATCTAGCAAAAGGATATTTATTTATGGTAAAAGGACTGTGAGAATGCTAGGGAGATTAATTTTAGACATCTTGTTAAAATTTTCAAGATTAAATTAACAGTCTGCTTCCTGCATATCTGGGCAAATTACAGTTCTCTGGGGCCTTGTAAGGGGTTACGTTTGTTTTCTGTTCTGTGGGAGATAAGTGATAGTTTAGCTCTATAACTGTATTTTCTGGCTGTGGAAAGCTGTGCTTTATGTGCTTTGCAGGGACAGTCCTTTGGATAAGGCATGTTGCAAGGATCAGAATACTAAACACAGAAAAAGAATTTTCACACTGCAGTCCTTCTCAGCTGTGCTGCTGATCCCAAGTGCACACTGTCAACCAAAGGCTTGGCTGCTTTTCCCATGCTTGTGCAGGATGGACCTTGAGTAAATCCCTCTTCTGGCTTTCTACCTTTCTTCCGTTTCTGTAGTTCATGAAAGAGGGGTTATGCTTGATGGCTAACCTGATGTTCTCCTGACTTAATGGAGGTTGCTCTCTGACGATTCTTCCAAGAATGCTGTCTCCAGCTAAGGAAGAAGGGGAAAAACAGTGGTTCAGGATTTTGTCTTTGGTTTTCTTTTACTGTCTACAGTTATGCTTAATGAGTGTTTATAACAGTTCTCTTTCAATTTTAATAGAGCTGCTCTAGCAGTAAATTGCACCAGGGAATTTAACATCCCTGCCCCCGCGTACTATAAAGGAGTTGTCCATTTCCATGATGGAAGGAGGTTAATTGTAGCTGCAACAGTTTTCATGGCATGTTTGCTCCCCTCAAGTGCTTTCTCCTTAAGCAAGCATGAAACCATAAAAATACTCTTTTATCATTATTTTTTTTTCCTTCTGGCTCGTCATCCAAGAGCCTTCACAAGGTGTTTATCTCAGAACAGGTTGGGGACAAGCTGTAACCACATTGTTTTTCTGTGCAGCAGAAGAGAAAGCTGAGATTCAATCACTTGCCGCCACTAGCCTCTACACTCGTTTGATCTGACATGAAAACTGTAACGTCACATCTACTCTGCTATTCCATGTTTACCTGAAAATCTGTAATTTTGCATTAGATGCTACAGGGATCAGAGGAAACCTATGAGCTGGCCTGAAGTTTCCTACTAATAAAAGTCTTTGACTTCCCTTTTTTGCCAGCTTTATGTTCATGGGGAAGACAGCAACTCTGTCCTGCTCTGCAGAGGGGTGCACTAGGACCCTTCTTGTGTTGTCCCTCTCACTTACTGCTCTGAGCTCCTGGAAGCAATCTTGTAGCTCAGCTGCTTCCTCTCCTTTGTGTCTGAATGGCTGAGACAGGTACTTTCTGCCACGGTTGGTTGCAGCTTTCCTTCCTACTCCGTTTTTATCCATTGTTGTAGCAGGATGTCTGCAAATTAACATTAGGATCTTCAGTCCTGAATCTAGACCCAGTGGATCAAACTCAGACCCAGCACACAGATCAGGTAAACAGATCTTATCCTTAGACCCGCATTAATTGATCCAGGTGGAGGTACTTTACTGCAGTTGGAGAGGAGGCTTGCAGATGCTGGAAAATAAGCATATGACAGCAGCCCAAAGGAAGTCATGTTCTCCTTGGTGCAGCTCATAGCGAAATCCCTGGGTCCCTACTCTTTGGATTAGAAAGTTTCACACTTCAGGAGAAGGAGGAAAAGGGTGAGCAATTAAGAATATAGTATAAGGTGTATGGGATTTGTTTTATTTTATCAGTGTTTTATTTTACCAATGAAAACCTCTCAGCTGACTGTTTCTCATCCTGTCTTTCAAAGAACTGCAGAAAAGTACCTGTCCTTCCCTAAGAAGAGCAGGCTCTGTTGTTGCACCATCACCCTGCCACGGTTCAGTGGCATCTCAAAAAGGGTGCCATGTTTTCTATCAGCAACGTTAAGAAGACAAAGCAAAACCAAAGAACTACCAAAAATTTAAAAAATATATATTTTTTCACTTATTAATTAATTTATCTTATTAATTAATTTCGGTTTTTCTGGGTGTGGGGGTGTCGTGTCTGCGCTCTGATGCACTCAGAATTCAGGAGGACCGCCGGTCCGCTTGTTGGGCTCGCAGCAGGGGGGTGGAGGGAGTCCTGCTGGCAGTGGAGGAAGACACAGCTGGAGCTCAATCCCTGCCATTTTATGCCATCTAGTGGTCTACCAAGACAGGATTCTTTGGTGCAACCCCTTAGGACGTTAAAAACATGATCAGAAGAGAGACAGGATGCTGTGTGCTCAGAGGAGAGAACAGCTGGAGGCGGGAAGCGTTCTGCCCGTGCGCGGCCAAGCCACAGCAGCGCTCCTGCATCCTCCCATCCGCTCCCCCCTCTGCACCCTCTTCCTCCAGAGCTTTCGGTAGCTCGTTATGACCTTCTCTAGGCTAGAAAGGGCTTCACAGTTTTACCTTTGTGGTGGCTCAATACCTAAGCCGGGGTTTTGCCAACTCTGATGCGGAGGAAGGTGGTATCAGAGCACAATTTTTTTGATCCTCAGAGTTACTGGGCTGGGTGGATCAGCATCCTCCAGGTTTCAACACACTGGCCATGGGTGAGCTCTCAGCCATTCCCTCATAGCAACAGACAGGTAAATACTGGCAAACACTGGGAGAAAATTCCTGGAGCAGGCAATATCTGCTGAGGCCTTCTTTTGACATTTGACATGTATTCCCTCAGTTGCTTCCACTCTTCCGTGAGACATTACCCTCACTTAACTATTTGGGTATAATTATTCGATTAGGATGGTGAACTCAGATGCCAATGTGTGTTACTAAGAGGAAACATGACTTGTAAATGTGACTGAGATGTTTGGTCTAACAGTTTGGTCACTCCTGTTTACCCACTCACAGGAACTGTAAAAGCTGTTCTCTGCGTGCACATTTGATACGTTGAATAGATTACAAGTGTATTATTTTTAACCTGGAAGGACTCTGAGTTGCATTCAGCTTCTGACACAGGTGACCCTCCACTTGTAACTCCCTAGATGTTTTATGTACAGAAAATAATCCTGACCAGATCTAAACTCAGGGTGTTGTTTTTGCAAGCATGTTCAGGCTATCAGGGGTTTTAGTAAAAACAGTTCCCAGAGGAAGTAGAATACTTTGACACATTCATCCAAAGTTTCCATGCATGCAGAAAATGAAAGACAAGTCTGGTACTTTCCACCTCACCTTTCATGGTACTAAGATAGAGTAAAAACAGGAGATTGCTTTTTATTTTATTACTTTTCCCATCCCCCACCCCAGAGAAATTAGAGTGTATCTTGCAGCAGTGGAGTGGGATGGCAGGTGATTTCCCTGCCTGTGTCAGGGCACAGGAGGACCAGTGGTCCCTGGAGCAGCAGGGCAGGGTCTGGCAGCCAGGGAACACTGAGGGTAGCCCTAGCCCTCAGCATCAGTCACCCTCATGGGGACAGGGATGGGACATCAGCCCACAAGTAGGGCATCACAGTTTGACTTGGGATCGATGCCTGAACCAGAGACAATAATATTCTCGATCCCCTCCCCCTCCCACCCAGGTAGGGAAAGGAGAGAGAGAATTAGGACGGAAACTTCCCAGATTGAAAACTAAACTAGACAGCTTTAATTAAATACTAATGATGAAAGAAAAAATGTAGTTATATACAAATGTGCTCAGGAATGTGCAAAACCCTTTTGCCTCCCCCTAGCAACTCCCACAGCATCTCCTGAGCTGCAAACAGTCCCAAAATGTCCCAGAGCACTGCAGGAGAGAGCAGCAGAGCAGACAGGAGCTGAGGGGAGAGTTACGAGGGTCAGGAACGCACGAGCCTGGAGATCAATGGTGAGGGATAGATGGAGTCTTCCACTGACACCGGCCATGGATGGAAGAGAAGGGAAGAAGAAACAGGAAGAGGCTTGACTTCCAGGATCTCTGACCTTACACCGAGCTTACGTAGATATATGGAATGGAATACTTTGGTCAATTTTGCTGTCCATCTAGTCCACTCCTCCCTACGGGAGGGCTGCAGATACGACTCTTTGGCTCCTTTAGCATCTGAGGCTGCAGATTCAACAAGTAGAGCAAAGTGACCATGGCTTCTCAGCAGCAACATAAACATTCAAATGTTACCAGTCCACTAGCTGGAAAACTTGCTGCTAGTTGAAATAGAGCTTTCTAAAGGGGGAAAAAAACCCCAAAAAATCAATAAAGGGAAAATTTGCTTCATCCTAGCTCAAAGCAGGACATAGGGTTAGCTACCTAACTGTTCAAGCCACAGGAGACAGAGAGGACTTATATTATTGTGGCAAGAATGAGGGCTTCTTGCTTGTGGTCCCAGCAGCAGGTAGTCTTGATAGGTTAGACATAAGAGGTAAATTTTTCACCATGAGGACAGTCAAACATTGGAATAATCTCCCAGTGCAAGTGGTCCCCCACATTGAACAGTTTTAAGACTCAGCTTGACAGAGTGCTGAGCCATGTCATATAAACTAGTACCTAGAAAGCTTGGACCAGATAATCCTTGAGGTCCCTTCCAACCTGGCCTTCTGTGATTCTGTTATTCTGTGATACTATGATAAATAAACCTAGTGCTTCAAAAACTTACCAGTGTATTCCTATTATAAAAATACGGCATTCTGTCATTCTCTGATAGTTGCCATGTTCCTTAAAATTTTATTGCAGAGAGGTGCTCTTCCTGCTGCTGATGGTTGTGGTTCAAGGGGAAAAGAGCTATCTCTGTCTTGCCTATCAACTGGCTATCGTAGCTGTGGCTGCTGCAGTGTCCAGCTGGGCAGTGCAGTCTCCCTCTCCTATCTATGTGTCCATCATGTCTGAAGATAGCTTTTACAGATTTTAGCTGTTTTCAAGAGATACAACCTATCTTCTCTTTCTGGCCTGTCTTCAGGCCCCATCGTATGTAAGAGAGGTGTCAAAGCACAAGACTCAATCGCCTTTGGTCAAGATGGATTTTGCAACCACAGAGCAGTGTGCTGAGCTATTTGCATGCAAACTCACCACTGAAAGAGCTTGGTTGTATACTAATCAGTATGAATTTCTCTGGTTTCTAAGGTGAAATGACATTATGTCATCTCTGCAGGGGAAGGAAAGATTTAATTATGTTACTAGCTCCTCTTTCCACAGTCTTTGCAGTAAGTGTTGCCATGTGTGTCCAGGATCAGGATTGTCACAACTCCTGGCAAAACTAATTAATATCATTTGAAAAATCATTTTTAGCTGCATAAAGAATTTTCACAGTCCATGCTTCCCTTGATGTTATGGCCTTAAGATTGTTTTTATAATATTGTGATATTGTATTTTTATAATATTGTGTAATATTATGAAAGCTTATTGCACAGTAGCTGTCTGTTTTCTGGAATAAGGATGTTTCCAGATCTGCTAATTCACAATCTTTTATTTAGCACAGGGCGCTGCTTGATGTTCTTCTCTGCTGTAAAACAACTAAGGAATTATTTGAGAACTCTATTTGCTGATTCAGAGAAACAGGATCTTAGAAGGTAGCAAGTCTGATTTTTTAAGCATTGTGCTTCAAGAAAGATGTCAACCAATTTGAGAGAGCAGGGAGAAAAGCAGAAAAGCCACTAATGTGAAGAAGGGCTGGAAGATCTGGTGTCATTTAGTCTACGGTGAGATGTGATGTCTTCAAATACATGAATGCAAGCCTGTTAAGAAGGTAGGAATAAATGTTCTCCACATCTACTTGAAGTAGAATAAGAAGTAGTGGTTTTAAGTTTTCTAAACAATAGGAAAAACCTCTTTTGGTAGTTATTTTAAGATGCCGGAATAGATGGTCTTGAGCAGTCAAGACCATCACTCAAGGTCTTCAGAAACAAGTTAGAGAAAGACTTGTTTGGGATGGCTTCAGTATTGTGAGCTTGTCTTGTATTAAATGGTCCTTCCAAGCCTTCTTTCTCTTACGTTTTGCTCTGCAGTTGTCATGTAGTTTCATTCATTCTACAGATGGAAAAGGTGGAGTGCTGAAAAACACCCAGGCCTGAGCATCCCAGTATACTTTCAAAGCTGACCCTAGTTAAAGTGCAGGCTGGATGAAGGGGCGACCAGAGTGTTCAATCCAAGTGAGATCTGTGATTTTAATCATAGACATAGGTGGATTTACCAAAAGCAAATACATCATATTTAGCTAAAAATGCATGCATATGGCTTTCAAAAAGGCAGTTCCATTTTGTTCTTGGAAGTGATAACCAGAAGTTATCTGATTTCTATGCAGTTAGCATTCATATTTCCTAGATGAGAAATGGGTGCATTTTTGCAAAACATGTTGAGAAATGTTTTACAAAGGCTACTTCAGGGATTACTTACCTTTTTTTCTTTTTTTTTTCTTTTTTTTTTCTTTTTTTTAAACTAGGGAAAGAAGTTCTGAGGGCCTTCTGTGCTGGTGACAGATGCTGCAGTGCTAATTCTGGTACCAGATATACTCTTGCAAACAGAGAGGTGCTACAAACCTCCAGAAGATGAGAAAATGAAGCCTTGTACATTCATCTGGCACAGCTGAAATTTCTCTCTGAGCATTTGTCAGTTTGCACATCTCTATGAAACCTACATGTCAACAAGGACTACAATGGTGGAGGACTGTTGCAAAGAAACATGAGGTTTTCCAGGATTCCAGGGAGAGTTTTGGTTTTGTTTTGTTCACTTACACATTGATTTTGCTTCCTAGCACCCACTCCAATTATTTGAGGTCAGCCAGAGTACTTTAACACTGTTTTGTCTTTCGTTTCTCTTCTGTAGGCTTAGATCTCTGAAGCCCCTCTAGGTAAAAAAAGAAACCACACTGGAAGATGAGAGCCTTGCTTGTGTATTGAAAGCTATTTCTGTTCAGCCTTTGTTTTATCATGACAAATAGATCACAGAATTGTCATAGTTGGAAAGGACCTCTGAGATCACCGAGTCAAACCATCAGCAGAAAAAAACCCCAAACACAAACCCACAGACACTCCACCGAAAAACACCCACAAAACCCCCCCCACAACCTCGGCCACTAGAACATTGCCTTGAAGTGCAACATCTACATATTCTTTTTAGTACCTCCAGGGATGTTGACTCCACCACCACCCTGGGCAGGCTGTTCCAGTGCCTGACCCCTCTTTCAGTATAGGAATTCTTCCTAATATCTCAGCCTTCCCTGCCACAAATTCAGGCCACTTCCTCTCATACTGTCATTAGTCACTTGGGAGAAGAGGCCAGCACCCACCTCCCTACAACCTCCTTTCAGGTAGTTGTAGAGAGCAATGAGGGCTCCCCTAAGCCCTCTCTTCTCAGAACTAAACAATCCCAGTTCTGTCAGCTGCTCCTTATATGTCTTGTTCTTTAGACCCTTTACCAGCTTGGTAGCTCTCCTCTGGACATGCTCCAGCACCTCAATGTCCATCTTGTAGTGAACTGCCCAGAACTGAACAAAATACTCAAGATGCAGCCTCACTAGTGCCAAGTACAAGGGCACAATCACTTCTGTAATCCTGATTGCCACACTATTTCTGATACAGACCAGGATGCCATGGGCCTTCTTGGACATCTGGGCACACCACTGTCTCATGTTGATGCTGTCCACCAGCACCCTGTCCTGCTTTGAGCTAGGATGAAGCAAATTTTCCCTTTATTGATTTTTTGGGGTTTTTTTCCCCCTTTAGAAAGCTCTATTTCAACTAGCAGCAAGTTTTCCAGCTAGTGGACTGGTAACATTTGAATGTTTATGTTGCTGCTGAGAAGCCATGGTCACTTTGCTCTACTTGTTGAATCTGCAGCCTCAGATGCTAAAGGAGCCAAAGAGTCGTATCTGCAGCCCTCCCGTAGGGAGGAGTGGACTAGATGGACAGCAAAATTGACCAAAGTATTCCATTCCATATATCTACGTAAGCTCGGTGTAAGGTCAGAGATCCTGGAAGTCAAGCCTCTTCCTGTTTCTTCTTCCCTTCTCTTCCATCCATGGCCGGTGTCAGTGGAAGACTCCATCTATCCCTCACCATTGATCCCTAGGCCTGTGCATTTCTGACCCTCGTAACTCTCCCCTCAGCTCCTGTCTGCTCTGCTGTCTTCTCTGGCAGTGCCCAGGACATTTTGGGACTGTTTGCAGCTCAGAAGATGCTGTGGGAGTTCCTAGGGGTAGGGGGAGGCAAAAGGGTTTTGCACATTCCTGAGCACATTTGTATATAACTACATTTTTTCTTTCATCATTAGTATTTAATTAAAGCTGTCTAGTTTAGTTTTCAGTCTGGGAAGTCTCTCTCCTAATTCTCTCCTTTCCCTACCTGGGTGGAAAGGGGAGGGGATCAAGAGTATTATTGTCTCTGGTTAATTGTCAATCCTGAGTCAAACTGTGACACACCCCCAGGTACTTTTCTGCCAGAGAGCTTTCCAGCCATTCTTCTACAAGCCTGTGGCGTTACATGAGGTTGTTGTGACCCAGGTGCAGGACCCGGCTCTTGGCCTTATTGAACATCATACAATTGGCCATGGCCCATCAATCCAGCCTGTCCAGGTCCCTCTGCAGAGCCTTCCAACCCTCAAGAATATCCACACTCCCACACAATTTGGTGTTGTTCGCAAACTTACTGAGGGTGCACGCAATGCCTTCATCCAGATCATCAGTAAAGACACAGAACAAGACTAACCCCAAAACTGAGCTGTGGGGGACACCACGGGTGACTGGCCACCAACTAGATTTGACCCCATTTACCACAACTCTCTCGGCCCTGTCATCCAGCCAGGTTTTTTCCCAGTGAAGAGTACATTTGTCTATGCCATGATTCACCAGCTCCTCCAGGAGAGTGCTGTGGGAGATGGTGTTACAGACCTTAACAAAGTCTAGGCAGACAATGATGACAGCCTTTCCCTCATCCAAAAAGTGGGTCACATGGTCACAGAAAGAGATCAAGCAAGACCTCCCTTTCATAAACCCGTACTGGCTGGCCCTGATCCCCTGGCTACCCTGCATTTGCCATGAGGGATCACTCAAGATGAGCCTCTCCATGATCTTTCCTGCTACCGAGGTCAGGCTGACAGGCCTGTAGTTCCCCAGATTCTCCTTCCAGCACTTCCTGTAGATGGGTGTCACATCCACAGCTTCCAATCATCTGGGACCTCCCCTGTTGACCAGAATTGTTGATAAATTTTGGAGAGTAGCTTAACAAGCTTCCCTGCCAGCTCTCTGAGTACTCCAGAGTGGATCCCATCCAGACCCATAGACTTGTAAGTGTCCAGGTGCAGAAGCAGATCATTAACTACTTCCTCCTGGATTATGGGGGGGTTGATCTGCTCTCTGTCCTTATCTTCCAGCTCAGGAGGATGAACACCCTGAAAGTAGCTGGTGTGACTATTAGAAGCAAAGAAGGCATTAAGTATCTCAGCCTTTTCCTCATTCTTGGTTGAAATGTTCCCCCCCACAACTAGTAAGGGATGGACATCCTCTCTGGCTCTTTTTTTATTGTTGATGTATCTATAAAAAGCTTTTTTGTTGTTCATTATGTCAATGGCCGAGTTGAACTCCAGCTGGGCTTTTGCCTTTCTGATTTTGCCTCTCTGTGAAATAAGAAGATCTCTGTACTCATCCTGAGTTGCTTGTCCCTTCTTCCAAAGGTGGTAACCCTCCTTTTTTTCCTAAGTCCCATCTAAAGCTTCCTGTTCAGCCAGGCCAGCCAATTTCCCCATCCTTTAGTCTTGCGATACATAGGAACTGCCTGATCCTGGGCCTTTAAGATTTCCTTCTTGAAGAGTGTTCAGCCTTTCTGGACCCCTTTGTCCTTCAGGACTGTCTACCAAGGGACTCTCTCAACCAGGGTCCTGAACAGGGAGTCCAAGTTGGAGGCTTTGCTAATCCCCCTCCTTACATTGCTAAGAATTGAAAACTTCACCGTTTTGTGATCACTAAGCCCAACATGGCCTCCAACCACCGAATCTCCCACTAGTCCCATCTCTGTTTGTGAACAGGAGGTCCAGTGAGGCACCTCCTCTGGTAGGGTCACTTACCAGTTATGTCAGGAAGTTATCTTCTATGTGCCCGAGGAACCTCCTAGCCTGCCTTTGTTATATTTCGAGCAGACGTCTGGTGGTTGAAGTCCCCCCATTAGAACAAGGGGTGGCAATTGCAAGACTTCAGCCAGTCGCTTACAGAATACTTCATCTGCCTCCTTGTCCTGGTTGGATGGTCTGTAACAGACTCCCAGCACCACAACTGCCTTATTCACCTTCCCCTTCACCCTTACCCATAAGCACTCAACATTATCATCACTATAATCAAGCTCTATACAATCAAAACACTCCCTAATGTACAGAGCCATGCCACCGCCTCTCCTTCCTTGCTTATCTATCCCTTTTGAAGAACTTAGATCCATTCATTGCAGTATTCCAGCAGTGACAGTCACCCCACCATGTTTCTGTGATGGCAACTACATCATAGCTGTCCTGCTGCATGACTTCTACACACAGGCTTCCAGCTCATCCTGTTTGGTGCCCATCCTACATACATTAGTGTAGGTGCACTTGAGCTGGGCTATTGATTTCACCCCCATCCCTGGCCCATCACCTCTAGGCTCATCTATGGTGGGCAGGTGTCCAGCATCAAAGTGCACTTATTACTTCCCACCACCTGCTTATAATGCAAGACCCCTTTTTTAGTAAAGTCTGTCCTCAGACTACAAAGAAGAGGAAGCTGGTAGATCACGGGGGTTTTCAGCCTCTGAGCAAGGCAATCATGTGCGAGGTTCCCAGCTGAGGAGCTGGTAGTGATAGCTGTAACCACAAATTACACAGGGTAAGTTTTTGTGTATTGTTTTCCTACCATGACAGAGATTGCCACTGTAGTTAACCTTTTAAATATTACTTTCTTGGGAAAATGGAGGGCCCACTGAAACTGTCAGTTCTTCCAGAAAACCATGACTGTCATGGACAAAGAGAGCTGCAAGTTAATGAATTAAGTTTTTTAATTAAATACAATAGAAATGGCATTTCCCAGTGGTTCTGGGGCTCTGCAGAATTTTTGAAAATGCAGCAAAATGAGGCTAAATCCATTATGTAAAGTTTAACAACTTAAGTATTACTTCAGTATTAGCAATTTAAAAAAGGAAGAAAGAATTTTATCAGAACCTTCCCCTGCTTCACCATTGTGCCCATAATACAGAACTGCTGGGAAGTAGGCAAGTTTCTTTAGTGCACACTTGAAGTTCACAATCCCAACTCTTTTACTGAGGCAGGCATTGTTTTAGAACAGGTTACATGAGAGAAAATAAATGAAGCCTCTGAAACTGCAGCCAAAAATCTGTGAATACTGACTGTATGGATTACCTTGAGCTCTGTTTGAAGAACTGTGGTCTGTAAAACTTAAAACACCTGCACAACAACTGGTGTGAGGTGAAATAGCTCCATAGATTTTGATGATGCTAAATCCCTTTTTGGTAGCTGAAAAACTGGCTCTTTGTGACCACAAAGTGAACAGTGCCAAGATCTGAAGGGTCATGGTCTCAGTTCTGGGTCTCAGCCAGCAGATACGTGTTGGTGCATCTAGCTCTGTGCAGAAATGCTGTGTACCCAGTAGGTGTGCATTTTTCTAGATACTACCCCAACTGAGGGGCAAGTCACCCACAGAAAACATTATTAGCCACAATTCCATTTGTAAATGCATAGATAGAGGGTTATTAGTAAAGTTTAACAGAACCTTACTAGCCAAGGCAGCTTGATTTTATGGAATGTTTAGTCTCAGTGCACTTGTCTTGTTGGGATGAACTGGAGAGATTCTGTGTTAGTTACTGTTGGTTTCTAACATCAGTATCATTAAGTTCCTTTTTGTACAACAGTAGCATGCTTGTCAGATATGCCTGTCTCTGGCTGCCTTCCTCCTTTCTGAGGCTGCAGTGTGAACACTAGTTCACTGCCAACTGACAGGTTTGTGTCTCAGCAGCAGAGGTGGCTGAGCTGCAGCAGACACCAGAGCACTACTGTTGAGTGGTATTAATGCCACATGCAGAGGTGTGATAAACCATAAAGTAATGCATATGCACTAACTTGTCTAGAAAATCTTATCTGAAATGAGAATTTGAGTTGGTTTATCTGAGAACAAATGCCATACGGGTGAAAACTCAGCTTAAAGCCAGCGAAGCTTTACTCTTCAATCGTGCAAAATGATCATTCCCATGTTTTCAGATAAGTCTGGTTACGTCTCATGCCAAGCATGCTCTTTACTCCAAACGTCAGTTTATTGAGCACATCTCCTGACAAAAAATCTACTCTAAAAGACTCATAATTAATGATACAAGTCCATCATAACATGAACTCCTCTGTCTGGAGGACAATCTGACCAAGAGTCGTGATAGTTAGAAGCTCGGCCTCTTAATGGTGTTTCCAATACTAATTATCCCGTGTTGCTTTAGTTATATCACAACAACTGTGGCAGTAGTGTTCCCAGAGGTGTGCATGTATGTAGAAGAAGGCAGAAAGGGGAACAGGAGTTTGAAATTTGCGGTCAGGCTAGATACATAATTGCAGTGGTAAGGAATGTAAAGGACATGGGAAGGTCACCTCTGTGAAACAGAGAGGGTACAATTGCAGTTGATTTGTGTGTCTGACATATGACACTGGCCTCAGTGGATGGAAACATGGGTTTACGTGGTTCTTAGGCATATTCCTTTTCATTAGGTGAGCAAGGATTGCACATGAGCAGGCCTGGCCCAGTGGAGGATTATTTTAGTGGAAAATAGTAGTTGCCACTTAAAACTAACAGAAAAATTAAGCTTCTTCACTTGAACCATATTGAGAGACATGGAGATGTTTTCATCTTAAGCTTCACAGCTAATTCTGCTCTCCTCTAGGCTCTGGTGGTCTTCCTTGGGTATCCTTTCCTGGGAGCCTCTTCATGTCTCCTTCTCCTGCTCTCTGTCTCCCACCCAAAATCTGCTCCTCTCTCTTCTCTGACCACTGTCTGGAGACCTCAGAGTGAAGAACCTTGTGCAAGGAACTGAGCAGGGAACAGCCCATTCAGGGAAATGGATGTTTGCCTTTTCCCCCAGGCTGTCTCTGCACCTAGGCCAGTGCTATGGTCTGATCCCAGGGCTCAGCTCCAGGCTTGCATCCTCAGTCCCTCAGTCAGGATATGGGATGTAGACCCAGGAATGTTACCACTTGCCTGCAGGCTGGGAAGTTCCAACCTGGCAGCACAGGGAATGGCTGGGATGCAGAAAGGAAGGCTTTGATGTGGAGCTTGGCTGCTGAGTCTCAAATTATCCTCTGTGTTTCCGTTTGTCTGTGCTGCCTCTTTTTCTCCCTGAGCCCACTGTCCTTAGGGTGCAAGTACTGCAGGTACAGTAGGACCTAGGTGGAGTGGCTCAGGTGAATGGAGGAACAAACACTGTCTGTACACGCTCTTTGTTTTGGGGATCACTGCTACAATTTACAGCCCTGGCCACTCTCTTAGGTGGCAAGCAGCAATATAAGACAATGCCTTTTTCTTAGCAGTGCAAGCTCCACTTCTCACATACTCTGAGCTGTGGCACTCCCTTTTGCACTATCCTCACTGCCTGTGACCGTTAGGAGCTAAAATGGGGCTCAGGGTACTGTGGGGATGTGAGGGAAAGCATTGCAAAACAGGTAAGTGGAGAAGGAAGGCTCAGCAAGCTGCTGCTTGATCTAGCAATATGAACAAGTTTGCAGTCTTCCAAAGCAGTCCCTTATATGGTAGACATTTGGGGCTCAAAAGTTTGCAAATGAATAAACCTCACACTATTCTCTTTGGTTTTTTTCTGTCTTTATAAGGAAGAACAATTTGGTGGTGGTGGTGAGGAATTACAGGATAAAAGTGAAACTGGGATGGTTAATGTGCTTTATTGTATAAGAGCCCACTCATCCCACCTAAGCTTGTAAGAGGCATGTGTGCTATGCAGCTTGCTCTGGAGGGAGTAATCAGTTACATGTCCCTCCCTTGCAGGAAGACATTGTCATGAAGAGCAGTAACCTGCTTTGCTGTCACTAACAAGCCTTCAGCTTCACAGACTTAGCTATTTTTCCTTCCATGTGGGTTTGTGGGTGTAACTGAGACAAACACAGTTTTGTTTCTGTTCTTTGGGCTTCCTGTGTGTCTATACCTGTACAGCATATGCGGCGCAAAAACAGCAGACAAAAGACAAGTAGAAAATGTAACATAAATTGGAGGCCCTTGGACCATGTCTGTGGGAAATTGCACAGGTGTTCTAAATCTCCCACAGAATGGGTCCTGAGGCCACTTGTTTCCTTTAGTGCATTTTAATTGTGATTGTGTGGTTTCCCTGCATGGTTTATCCTAGTTCCGGTCCCTTCAGCCACGTGCTTAGCACACAGGATGAATTGTGAGACTGCTCTGCTCCCACTGGTGTCCTGCCCCTCCAGTGAGATGCTACTCTCTAAGTTTTGAAGGCTGTCCAGAGAGCCTTAACACAACTGACATTGGGTGTGGTGTCTCAAATATGACACTGTTTTTGAGTGGTACACTGGATTATTGAGTTGAATCTGTAGCACCTTCCATGAATTAGCACACAGTCCTTCCATTCACTGCCCAGTTTTGCAGCCAGTGGAAGGTGGGAATAACACCTTTCTTCTTTCCTTTCAAAAAGCTGTAAAAACTGAGTGAAGCAGTATTTATCTGAACGAGTTATTTGCACCTTAAAAGACAGATGGTTTCAGTCAGTGTCTTTTGTTTCCCTGCTTCAAAAGGCACAGTCTTTCAGCTTTTTTTTGCTTAAAAACATGAACCCACTGCATGCTCCTGTGCTTTGCTTTTCTATGCTAGTGTGTTTGAGGTTAAGGTGAGGTACTTCCTGTTTATCTTCAAAACCTCATCTTCCAATTCAAACCCTGGCTCTCATTAAGCCAGGGTTCAGCCTTGCTGTACAGAGGAAATAAGCCATATTAAGGTTTCACTAGACTTTGTATCTCTTGGTGGACCAATACTTCTTCCACGTGTGTTCAGTGTTATTCTGGTCATAATTTTGGGGTTGCTCTGAACAGACCTGCTGGTGCATTCAGCTCACTGGGATTACAGAGGGAAAGCTATATGTGCACAGATGAATACACTGCAGAGCTGGTTGGAAACTCAAACAGGTAACCTGCCTGTCCCCAGCACCCCTCCTCATCCTCCCAAGGGTCTCTGGACTCTTTCCTATATGTGTTACAGTATTGGCAGATTACCCTTCTGAGATACTGTGAGTGAATTCAAAGGTGGGGGAGAGGCAGAGCAAAAGTAAGCATAATAAACCATCCAGCTTACCAAAATAGCAGGGTGAGTGTGTATGTGCTTAGCCAGCTTGGGCACTAGCTGAAATGATACCAAGATGAATTATGAAAGTAGAAGAGACTTATGTTCTTCTACTGACTGGAATGCAAATCCGGTGTGTTATGTGCAGTCTGAGATCTAGTACATCCTTCCTTTCCAACTGTGATGTAAATATTAAACCAAGATAAAGACTCTCTGCTTGCTGCTGTAAGCCTCTGGTGCAAGTGTCACCCAACAGTAATTTTTAAGAGCATTACTTTGCAAGAGCAGATGCATAGTATCCAAGCTAGAGCAGAATAAGTGATGCAGAAGAAGGGTGTGAGTGTTCTTGTCAAACTTCACATGGAACCTTGGCTTTTACCTCCTTTTTAACCATTATCACTTTTTTGTGCCAGTGTTGGGAGGAAAACTTAGCATGACACAATTATACAGTTATTTGTGAACAAAAAGGTTTGATTTTGACTGGGTCCAGTGACTGCTCATCATTTGTAGTTTCTATAGATTCATCATAGACAAAAGCAACTTAGCTAAACAAACATCCCACTGAGAGAAAAACAGTGTGTGCTAGATTTCAGTATTTTCTCACACTATTTGTAAGAAGTCTTTGTTAAAAGGAAGACAACTCTCTCCTTCTTTCCTGACTTTCACAAAAAAACAAACACACAAGTATTAAATTGATTTTGGTTAATAATAGCTTTAGACTTTCGTGGGGATCAGAGAATTTTGCAAGGAAATAGACTAAACTGGAATGAAAAACTGAATCCTAGGGAGGATGTTCTTAGAAACTCAGAGAAAAAAATTATCCTACAAATATTCCTAGCTTTTGCCTGGGAGAAAATAACCTGACTCAGCATCATCTTCTTCACAGATTTGTTTTACATGTTTCTAACCTAGGAAAACCTTACCCTTCTCCCCTTTGTCTATATTCAAACTGTAACCAAATCAAAGTCAGCCTAGAAGCAGAATTCTGTGGGGAAAAAAAAAAAGGAAAAATGATAGGCTGGCTGCTTGTTTTTATTCCCCTATTTCAGACACAAAACACACAGTGCAAATACCCACCCATCAAGAGGAGCTGTGTTTTGAATTCTGGCATTACAGGGGATCATCCATAGTTTCTTCTTAACAAAAGGGAAGTTTTCCCAAAAGAGAAGAAGCAACATCCTGGATAGAAGCTAGAACTGAGGCTGCATGAAAAAATGGTGGTCTGGAGAAGTCCTTCCAACAGTTATTTATTTACATTAATGGAGGCATATTCTGTAAATTCATTTTCTATAGTTAGTTCCCTTCTATGGCATCTTTCTGCAGAAGCAGAATGATTTAGTGCAGCATATGTGAGGACATCTGGGCTTTCAAGTAAAACTGGGATGGAAGGAATAGCAGGATCATTGTGAGGTGCATTAGGTGCTGTTCTCTGAGTGTTCCAGGGAGGGACATCATTGTCATATATTGTGTTGCTGTGCAAGGTCTGTGCAAGGCTAGCCATGGAGCAATAGTAAAGTGAGGTGCTTTCTTCTGAAGCTTGAGTTGTCCCAGCAGTGTGGGTTGGAGCAGCTGCTGGACTTCTGACCTGCAGAAAACAGAAGAGGGTACAGCTGTTTGCATATCTAGTTACTGCAGGTGCTCCTGCTAAATCAGAGGCATGTTAGATTTTGTTCAAATTGCTTTATCCTCTTAAAATTGCCTTTGAGCACAGGTGAATTGGATTTACCTGGTCACTGAATTTTATATCAATCTTTGAAATAAGGGTAGAAATCATTCTTGTATCTTCTGCCTTTCTCCATTTCCCTTCCAAAACTATCATGTCTTTTCTTGCAAGATGCCAACTGAAGGCAAAACTGATTTATCATTTTTGAGAGGTCTTCTATACCACTCTTTCAAGACTTTCCCTTCTCAGTTTACAAAATATTTCTTATTTTCACCTCCAAATCCCAAACTGTCTTTTCCTGATTGCCCCATTCTCCCATTTCCTGATCTCTTGTTTCTTATCCTCTTGTCTCACTTTCCAAACAAATCTTTTTCCTCCAAAGTCTAAAAATGCCTCTATAAATGCTTCTTTCTCTAATTAAGTCCTCTTTTGACATCAGTTTTCTAGCCACTTAGAACATGCTGCTTTTAATTTTCTTCCTCAGCTTGCCTTTTGGGATTTCTGCAACCAGTTTCATGCTTTTTGATTGCTGCCAACATTCCCCTGTGCGGACAGCTGTCAGCTTCAGTTGCTTCTTTTCCATTCTGCCTTCTGCCCACCTAGTTTCTCTGGAACTCCTTGTAAGACCTCTGCGAATTCATGTTAGCCACATATGAAAGTCTTTCTTCTCAATCATTTTCCTTGCTCTGTCGGTCATTTTTTGTCTTATGCAGACCAGAACCAGATCAACAGAGGTGCTTTAGGTACCTAAACTCTTACTGGAACAGTAGTTAAAAATTAATGTTTTAATAGTTTAGATGCCTAAACTAACTATGTGGTTAAGACCCTTAACTCCCTTCCCTCAGCTCAACCATGGTGACATCTCACATCAGGCAAGCCAAGCTGTCCTATTTAGTGACCAAGAAGGTCACTAAATCTGTCTCTTATCCTATTCCATGTTTTGTACTACACAAACATTTGTTCTCATTACATGGTTATGCAGGACATGGTCAGGTTTTGATGACGGAAGAATTTAAACATACCAGGCTTTTTCGTTTCTGGGGGGTTAATGGACTTCTCTTTTGCTTTTCTGGGAAAAAAAGAAAAAAAAAGTTTTAAAAAATGAGGTTTGACGAAGTGCCTTTCTGCTCATGAAGGGAGCATTAATTACTAAAGGAGTCCCTACCTTTTTGGGTGGACATAGAAGTACAAAAAACTACTTCCAAAATAATACTTTCCCAAAGCTACTTGGGAATAGCTTTTCTGACAAAAGCTGACCAACACAGAATGATAACCCTACAGCATGAGTTTCTGTGTTCTTCAGAGCTTCTCTAAATAGGAGGAAAAAAATCCCTAGTGTACATAGGGCCAGTTTACTCTGTATTCAACTGAATGAGGGGAAAAAGGCATGGAAAATCCTCAAGCCATCCTATGAGCAAACATGTTAAACTTAATGGGAAGATGAAATAATTTCATTTTCCTAAAATATATATATATCCATGGGATTAGAATTGGCAAATGAGAGATCACTGAAATTAAGGCATCGGGGACTCCAAGTTCCATTCCTAATTTACGGCATGGGAACAGTGTAAGAATTCCTGTAAATCAGGAGAGTTTAAAAGTGTAATTATTTGATAGTTTAGAGGGAAAACTAGAAATATAAAATGTAACTGGATAGAGCTTGACTGTATTTGCATGGCTAAAGCTCCTATTTATTTCTAACTTGAATATTTGCAAAACATGGTAAAATTTTCCAACTACTATAAATTTGGAGATTTTTGTTCTTACTTTTCTTCCATCCCTGTCTCTCTAGAAAGGAACAATACATGGGACAAATTAATTTCTTAAAGATTCAGTAATCTAACTGGCGGGCTTGACAAGGACACCTAAGCAATCAGTTGGGGTAATTACTAGGAGATTTGCATAGAGCTTTGAATGACACTTCTGTGAAGCTGTGAAAAGGAGCATAAACAGATACATACTTAGATCATAAAACTGCTTACCATAGTGTCTCCTTAGACACCAAAACATGCATATGATGATGAATGGACAACATAAACCCATGGATGATGAAGCATAACTAATGTGCAGTATCTTGAGGTTTCTAGACTCTTGGGACTCTTCTGAGATACTGGTGGTATCTAAAATTGCATTAATATGTATTAAAGTAGAGTAATACTTGTCTGGTGGGGTTTTTTAGCATTAGGTCTTTCTGATGCAACTGGCTCCTCAATGTACTTCAACATTCTGTAACTTAGTACAGCATGTAATTAGATAACAACCTCCATTCTACCAAGTATGCAGATAGTGGAAGGAAAAGTGCACAGGATAGTCTAGTTGATGAACGATGTATGGCAGAAGGCTGGCAGAAGCAAAGAAAGGGTCAGAATTAGAGCAGTGCTCTGAGCTTCCAATATATTTCTGTAACTGTAATTGTGAACAATGGCCAAGCATGAGTAAAACTGTCCTTCAGACTGTGTTAGTGATGGTACAGCATAATTCCTAATGCTTTGTAGGTATAAGCCATACATGACTGAGATATTAACGAGCATGTCAGAAGTACAGATTATACCTCCAGGATTTAACCTCATTGGCTTTGTCCCTTTTATGCTAAATGCTGGACAGTCCCAGCCTTGAAAACAGCGACCCTTGAGAGACTGTATCTTGTTCAAGTGGGAAGAAAGCAATTGCAATTTAGCAATTAATTTTATTTTTTCTTGACTGCACAGAACATTCTAATGAGACATTCATAGCAATACAGACTAGTTTCTTTCTTTTAAAGAGGAAACAAGAATCAGAACTTACTTTCTGCTGAAATTGTGATATTTGCAGAATTTTCTGAAAGAGAAAGACAAGGTGGGGAAATGAAACAGGAACCTGAAATTTTGCACTGCAGTTGTGTTCTCTGCACTGCATGCTGAAGTCTTCACAGGGCTCCTCTTCAATCTGCCAATGGAAGAGGGAACAAAATGCATGTGCAAAGGGCAGGGTGTTTTGAGGGGACTGGGAATGATGCATTGGTCTCCCACTGCTGACAATGTAATTCTATATTTCAGGCCTCTTTGGCATTCAAGTAAATACTTCAGCAGAACATGTGCTTCATAGGAAAACTGCATCATGTGTTGAGCATATACTGTGCCAGCTAGCACATTACATTGTAAATTTTGACACTGCTCCCTCTGTTGCAGCATTTTGTGTGCCAATAAGCAAGTTTTAAAGTTCACTAACTTACCAGGAGAGGAACCAGCAACAGAACAACCTTACACCTCAGCTGTCTGGGGTCAGTGGGAAACTACAGCCACACAGATCACTTTCTAGGTGCAGATCAATATTGAGGAGGGCAGGCATGATCTGGACTTATCAGCCCAACAGCCCAAGTTAATGTGAAGGCTTCACTTGCCCTTAAGATCATTTTAAACTATTGTAATCTTTCCTGCTCTTGAACATCTTGGTGTACAAATTTATACCTTCTCTCTGTTCGTTGCAAGAGAGACCACTCTCATCAAGGTGTTTGACTTGCTTTGTCCTCCTTACTGTTGTGTGGCTTCATCTACTGCTAGTACATGACAGCCTGCATCCTGTCTAGTCCATGTGATGTATAATCAGACTGTCCTCCCACAACTGTTTTTGTTCCAATTGGTATTTTTTTTTACTATTGAATAGTCCATTAATAGCTTTTTGGTGTTGGCAGCTTTGCGTTTCTCTTCCAGATTCTCCTTTTATGTCTTTATTTTGTTTTCTCCTTTCCCCAGTTCCAAGAGGCAGGATAAAAGCATGAAGAAGGTGGTAAGTACCAGCACAACTGTGCTACCAGACAAACATGTTGGAAGAAGCCATTGTCGATCATGCATGAGCTTTCCCCTACATGGCATCCTCCTGTTTTTAGACAAATGATCCCTTTATAGTGCTCTTTCATAATATAGAGACCTACCTTCAACAATAACCTTTATTCCATGGCTCTCACTGGAAAAGTTGTCCACTGTTGCTTGGCAATGATAAATTCCACTGTCACTCTGACGAACAGAGAAAAACTCCAGAGTAAACATATTGGACTTCCATTCTGCTTTGCTCTCCTTCAGCAACACACATGTATCCACCTCTATCTTGCACCACTGCATGATTGGCTTTTTTTTGCAGTAACGAACTGGACAGACTATTATCAAAGAGTTCCCAAGTTTAGTTTTGTACTTGGAGTGTCTTTTAACTTGAATTTCAATTGGACAATAAGTGTCATTGAATCCTAAAAGGGAGAAAAACAATAAAAATAATGCTGGGGAGGGTCTACTATATACTTCCCACAACACTAATCACCATTTCTTTTATCTTTCATTACTCAAGACTTCTTTCAGTTGCTTGCAGGAGATCTGATCTCTGTATGGAACACTGACAACAGGTAACATCGAGACTGTATTTTTTTTCATTTTTAGGAAGATTGATAAAATGCACTTTCTTATATGAAATGCTCCTTTTTTTGCATATCTCAAGTTTGAAAAGTAATAGTTTAGAAAAAATACATAAAATATACATTGCAGGTTTTCCTGTATTGTTGTTCTCATAAACCACTTCTGTTAATTTAAATTTGTTTCAGATTAGTTTTTAAGTCACAATTTTTGGTAACTTGCAGAAATAAAGGATTTTCTTTGGTAGAGGTTTTTTTAAATTGTAATAATGGAAAGAATTATATTTAATGTAAATATACATTATCTCTATTTCCTGATTTTTGTAAAGTTTTCTTAAACTCTGTGTTCAAGCTCTGGCACATCACCTTAACTCTGGTTATTGGTACTGGATGTCCTGACCTGTTCGTACAGATTCATGTTTCTTGTGTTGCTTATTTCTCTGGCTAAGTAAAAGTAACAAAAACTATGTGATATGCATATGGTCCCTAATTCCCTATCCTGTCTTACAGTACAGTGCTTGTGCACTGAAGAGAGTGATCACTAGGAAGTCCAGAGAAAAAATCCTAAATGTATCTCTATCTTCTAGTTGATACAGGGGTGTAGGAAAAGCGGTAAAAAATTTTGAATCCAAGTTTCGTAAGGAGGAGAAATGTGTAGGGGAGGAAAGAGCAGTGTGGAGAGCACAGAGATCTGTCTCTCAGCACCCAGCACTGTTTCAAGAGATGGAGCACACAAAAATGTGGCACCTCATACCTCACCTCCAATTTCAGACAGGATTTATTATGCAGGTGATATAGCAGGGGGTACATCTTGTGAATATATATATATATATATATATACACACACTTGTGAATACCTGGGTAGTATATTCAAGATCTTGGGATGGTCAGATTAGCATTTTTCATTTAGATAACCTCTAGTTTGCAAGTCTTTTGTGTATGAATCTCAGACTATTCGTACCATAAATAAATTGTAGAGCACTCAGTGATACTGAGTTTTGAGTATAAGTATGTCCACAGCCTTCATTATAGCAGAGCTAATGCTTTGCTACTGTTGATTTTCCAGTTTACTCTCTTTAAGGTGACTTTGGGAAAGGGAGTCTAAAAATGAGGTGGTACTCATCTGCCTCTAAAGCTATCAAATGTGCCTGGTCTTGCTTGATAATGGGGAAGAGGCTCTTCACTGTAAGACTGATATTTGCAGCCACTGTGAGAGCTTGTGGTCTCTGATAACTCTCTGCCACGGGCAATAGAAAACCTCATCTGCTCACATGACTTGGCATCCTGGGAAGTTTCTGCTTTGAGGGGGGAGAATCTGAAATCATCCTTGTATTCCCTTAGTCAGGATGGCTTTAAATGAGGACCAAGGTGAGGTGAGTAAAGAGTGGCAAAAGCACACAATAAAGCAACTCTGACAAGGACTTTAAAATTGGTCCTCGTGGAGGGGGCAAGTGGAGGAAATTCAGATAATTGGTGTGGAGAACATAAAATTAAAAAGAAGAACAATAGCTCTGGGTACAAAAAATGTTTTTTTACTAATTAAAAGATCTGGATGATAAAAAAGAGGGGGAACTATAAGCCTTAATTCATTTCATATCGCTAAGAAGAGAAGGGAGGAGGACAGCAGCAGAATAAAAATAGTCAGGCTCAGTAAAGAAAGTTCTAATAAGCTTGGAGGGCTGGCAGGTAAGAACTCATGAGATGCAATTACAAAGGAAAAGGACATAAACAGAGCTGTTGGTACATCTAATGAATGGCAAGACTACAAGCACTAAGCATCTACACTACAGCAGTAAAAGACTAGATTGGCTAAATCATGAACAAGCTTTTCGTTGAGACAAGAAGGAAGCATCCAAAAGCATAAAGAAGGTTATGTTATTAAGGATGGCCATAAAAGAACTGAGCAATATTGGAAATGTCATGGCAGAGAATGAGATCCACTTAGGAAAACACATCAAGTGTAGGTATATTGATTGTAAAACTAAGAAAATATTAGTTCACTAGTTAGTAGAGAGAGAAAGCTATGACTAGATTGCCAGCAATAAATTAGTGTACCACATGTAATAGTAAAAAGGTAGGCTCTGTTCAAGAAGATACGCAGGGAACATAAATAACCTTTATGTTCTGATAAGGATTGGTAAGTGTACCTAGGTCTTTAGTCTTTTGCACTGCTCTTCAAGAAAAAAAGAGGGGCAATGCTTGAAGTCTCTCTAAGATGGAAAGAAGCAAATACCATAAAGATAATAAGAAGGCCATATAGGAAAGCTTGAAATTCTTGGAGTTGCTTCAGTTAAAGAAAAGCAATGAAAGGAAAGGACAAAATAAAATCATGTAAAAATATAAAAGAAGAATGGAATAATCTGTCAAATACATTGCAATAGCAACTGCTCTAAAATATAGAGCTGGCTATGTTCACAAGGTAGGATTTAAGCATAAGATCAGCATGCCCTGCCCAGTCATCTAGTCCCTTTTCTGGTCCCCTGATCATTCTGAAAGATATATATTAGATAAGAAGCAGGATCACTTGTCTTTCAGTTAGACTCTTCTGTCCCTTATTAAAAGAAAGCATGGTTTGGTTTCAGTATGTCATATCTACCTTGGTCATACCACAGTAGCAGCACATGATTATCAACAGTCTGAAAATGGAAACTAAAAGTTCCAATTAGAAAGCAGAGGTTTCAGTTATTTGAGCAATGACTGCCATGGAAGATAACACTTCAAGAAGTATCTGTAAAGGTCAGATTGTGCCATAATAGCAGCCATCTTTCTGATATAATCCTATGTAGCAGGTATTTCCAGAAGGATATGCAGGTCTCTACAGAATGGACATTTTCTTGTGTGCTTCATCTAATTTTATTATCCTATAGTTTTACCTTTTTCAAAATTCTCTTTTGAAAAAAGTAACCTAAAAAACCAAAACAAAAACAACAAAACAAACAAACCAACAAACAACCAAAAAACCCGAGCAACAACAACAAAAAAAACAAACCAAACAAACCCCAAAACTATTATAGAAGGTCCAAGGAGTCCAATTTTTCTCAGAGTTTTGAAACAGATTTAATTTACACTCTCTCAATCAGCATAATTATTAACCAGAGAGAGAAACAGGAGTTGTTGTACCTCTTTCATTCTTTTTTCCAGTGCAGGGATATTGTGTTTTCCCTGATTTTTAATCATCTGGTGCTTTTGCAACAAAGTATACATCACTGCCCAGTGAAGTTTTTAAAAAAATCATCTGATCATCATTGAGCAAATTCTGTGCATTCAACAGCATTCTCTTGGAGCAGGGTTACTAATCCTCATTAATTCAGATGAACATTAGTTGTGTAGGTAGTTAGAAAGGAAAATGTCTTATCAATTATAAATATTCCTCTAAATAAATTATTGTCTTGCACTGGTCAGTGCAACCTAGAGTTACACTCAGTGGCTGAACCTCCCAGAGGGCGGAAACAGAGGTGATACTCAGCGCACAGCAAGATTTGAATTACCCTGCAGCCACATCCTGCATGGGAACATACGCATTTCCTGAGCAGAAGCCTTAACTGAGGTCAGGGTATATACTTCTAGAGTAGTTTATGTGCAGCCCTTGCTCTACAGATGAAAGGTGCAAGCACTTCAAGTGTTACGTGTTTGCACTGATACCACAACAAAAAACTTCTCTCTGTACAGCTTCCTGTCCGGCTACCAATGAAGTCATAAGGAGCTATTTTACTGCTAACAAAGGATTTTCTTGTTTACAATTTGTTGTTTGTTTTGGTTTTGTTGTTGTTTTTGTTTGTTTGATTAATATTCCGTTGACATTGATATTTGTATTACTTTTGCTCCTACAGTATATTTTTAAGAGTTCAAATAAAATGTGTTAATATATAGCTCAGTCAGGTGAGCTTCAATAGTCTTTCCCCTTTCTTCCCCAATTACAAATGCCAACATGTGCCACAGTTTTGCTTCTTTATCTTCTGATGGTGATCATTCACTTCAGCGGTAATTGTTCACCTCAATAGTGGAATTCCAAGATAACCAGGTCTGATTTCCAGAGCAAAATTTCCTGCCATGTAGCAGGCCTGACTCCAACACCCTTGCTTTCTTCAAAAGATTACCTACAGAATATGTCGCTGAGCTTTGGGAACTGCATGGGGAAAAACAACTGCAGTTATTACCCATGCCAAGAGTGTCAGTGCTTGCCCACAGTTTCTGAGCAGTTGAGCCCTCCTATCCCATTAGCCTGCAAAGGACCTCTCAGACAGGGCTTGCATGACAGGGGTCTGCATACACCTGTGCCTCTTGGCCTTCAGTTCTGGCTGCTGATGGAGGTGAAAGTGTTTGGCAGCCTATCAATTAGCCCTAGCCTATAAACCCTCTTCCTCTTTTCATCTTAAAATAAGTAGGGATTGAGACTATGAAGTTTCACTTGATCTTTCACTTCCTCTAGTTTATAGGGCCCTGTCTTTTAAAATAAGTAGAGGTTGAGACTATTAGCGTCACTTAATCTTGTACTTCTTCTAGTTTATAGGGCCCTTTTTTTTCCCCATATAGCTATAGACTTAGTAGCTGAAACGTAGTTTACTGAAATTTAACTGATTTTTTTTTTTTTTTAGTTACCATTTGTGGATTCCTTGGAAGAAGATCATGGGTGCTAAGTAACCATCACTGTTTTATTAAGTGTTTTTTTTTTGTTTTTTTTTTTTTTCCTGTCAGTCAAATAGAGCAATCTTATGAACTTCCTAACCAGGAGCTCCATAAGGTACTGCTTGACTTTCAGGGTGTGCAAGAATTCGTAGACTGTCCTGAGAGCCTGCAAGAGGGCCCTTCTGTCAGAAACTTAAAGCAGCTGGACTTCAGGCTGCCTGTAATTATTTTTTTTCAATTGTTATGAGACAATACCTGGAGCATGAAAAGTAATCACAATAGCTTTTGTATCTTTCTGTGACTTGTTAATGACTGATGGCTGGACAACTTAGGTTTTAGGTTTTCAACTTTTTGCTTGGAAGAAACTTAATCCTTGGTAAATGTTATTAGTTCTCAATTTGGGGACCCTTTTTCAATGTCACATATATAGGTGATCATGATTAATATATAAATGTGTACTTTTCAAGAGGGTGAATGAATCTCTAGCATATGAAAGCTTTATATACCAGTTTTCAGCTTGCACTTCTTGGTAAGATTTGGCACATTTTCTTTTAGATGACTTGAGTGTGTTTCTGAGTAAGTTGCAGAAAGCAGGCTCTGTTGCACCAAGAATTAATTTGCACAGGTAAGGAAAATCTTATGTACGTTGTACTGCCAGGTGAAGATTTAAAATGAAAGCATGTACTCCAGAATTTGTGCAGTAGGGAAATACCTAGGAAAATTCTTTCTTTCTTAAAAAACCCAAATTTAGAGGGTTTTTGTATCATTCTTATGATAATTTTATCATTTTTAGAAAACATAGTCATGATATGACTCATAAGCAAAGAAAAGGTTTAATGGAGATGGCTTTCCATTTACTTAACCCATTAGTAGGAAAATAAGTTAAAAATTTAGCCTGCTTATCTATGAATTATAAATGGTGTCATTCATACCTGGTCATCTAAGAACTTGGAATAAGTCCAGTAATCTGAGACTTATTAACTGAAATTTCACTTGGATGTATCACTCCCAGATAATGGGAGATTATCCCAGCAGATAATGGTTGAGGTATAAAATGCTAATTATAAATGAAAAATAAATGTCTAGTTATTTTTGAATCCTACATTTGGGTCTGTCTATGAACAGAGTGGAGCACTAGTAATGGTTTTAACTTGGGTCTGGTATTCTGGGAAGTTTCTGGTTAGGGCCATAGCACAGTAACTATCCCAGAAAGTGCTGTGGTTTGTTGGGGTTTCGTGTATAACACTAAAATCTTTGTGACTTTGTTAATTTTAACAACAACAGAAAAAATGGGCTGTGAGGAGAACTCATGGAAAAACATGCTTCCTGTGCATATTTTTTTCTTCATTTTAGGAAGAGAAGCACTTCAGAAGACACACTAAGTGATACTTGCATAGACCTTTTTCAGAATTCTCCCAGCTTCAGAGAAGGTGTTTCAAGTCATGACATAAAGTTTTATTTTGGTAATGATACGTATTTTTATCCATTTTTGTTTTCAAAAAATGTAATTTTGCTAACAGAAATTTAATTTTTGTACTTTTTACTTATTTTTTCATCTGAAAATCTGAAAGACAGATTTTCTATTTATTTGGTGTACAATCCAGGGGTTTCTATGTTTTTTGGTTTTCTGTTGGTTTGGGTTTTGGTTTATTTTGTTTGGGGGGGGTGGTGCTTGGGTGTGGTGTTTTTTTTTATCTTCTGGCAATAGTAATATATATTTGTAAAGCTGACCTTTTTTTAACTATTCCCTTTTGAAAGCTGTGTAAGTGCAGAAAACATGCCTTTATATTTTGATGAATGAAACTTGAAGACAAAACATCTCTCCTTAGCCGAATGTTACCAAATGCAGTCTATCCCACAAGAAGGTCTAACAGCAAGGTGTTATTTGAGCCTAGTACCATGCCCACCATTAGTGGGCATATGTGCACATAGTTTCTGGCTGGGGGTTCTTGGAGCGAGAGGAGGTTTGCTGGAGTTTTGTTTTCATTGGCATGAAACACTTCATTTACACTGTGTGTGTTGTCCAGAGAGCAACAACTACTATTTGTGAGACTGGATGGGAACAACCTGTCCTTTGGTGTTACAAAGGACACAGAGTCTAAGTGGACTAAGCTTGCTGGGGTAAGAGGGCAGAAGGTCTTCCTGCTTGTGGCTTGTCAGAAACAAGCTTAATTCTCCTTCCCTAATTTTGAAAAGATTTGCTGGTTATTGACTTCATTTATTAAATCTAGTTTTCAACTTTGTTTCTGTTAGGAGTAAAGGAAACTTTGGATAGATTTGTGACATACAAAGCTTAAATAAGTAAGTTTCAATTTTCAGTTTATTTCTAACCAAAATAAAGACCAGATAAGCTTGGAAAACTTAACACTAAAATGTAAATACATTAAAAAAATATTTACATCATGATTCTGTAGAGACTGAATTGCAAAACTTTCTGTAATGCTCCTATAAACACAATTTTGATATTTGTAGTAATGTTGGTGTCTAGAAGAAAATACACTAGTTTTCAGAAGACCCCAAGTAGTTGTGGTATAGATCAAAGAATAAAACCAAGTAAAAGAAATTGTGTTAAACATAATTCATGCAATAAGCAGCATAATAGAAATTACATTATTTTAAAAACAGTATCTACAAACCTGGCAGATGAGTATGGAAGGCTTGTGCATATATTTATGAACTATACTGCATGATGCGGAGAGGTGATTGTGTGAGAGACAACACAGGCAGACTTAATGAAGTGAACAGAAACAATAGTTAACTCATAAAAGAAGATACTTCTATTTAGAATATGAAGGAGGTTATCTGCTCTAGATATATACCCTTCAAAAGCATGTTAGTGAATTTGAAAATTGAATATAAAGCTGTTCAATTGTCTCCTTGAGCTCAGATCAAACACTGATTAAGAAACAGCTGCATCTAACTGAGGTGGTAAATCATGTCTCTTAAGCTAAATATTTGAGTTTCTCTTCCCAGCCAGATGCTCTAAATGCTTGTTTAACCTTTCCCATTAGTATTAGTAATCACAGAATGGTTTGGGTTGGAAATAAAGTGTTTTATTAATTAAAAAACAGGAAAGTCGAAAGATGCTATAGATCTGCGGAATTAATTGTGCATCTAAGCTTCACAAAGCAAATTACTTTTGTTTGTTTAATTTTAGCAATGCCTTGTAACATGTTGTTTTGATCAATTTATCAGTTGATATATTTTTAAATGTATCAACAGCATCTGAATGTAAACATTGCAGCAGCTATTATCCTTCCTGTATGACTGCCTTCCTTTCAATAATAACATGTATGTCTCCTGTATGATACTATAAGGGAAGAACTTGAAAGAAAAAAGCTCACTAGGCAAAATAAAATAAAATAAATGTTAGGAGTGTAGTGGGCATAGTGTAATCCTCACATCAGTCCAAGTCAGGAGAACCTCTCTATTTAAAAACTGTGGAGGTTCAAAGTTGAAAGTGGGATGAAGATTAGATGGAGTTATGCTAAATAATTGAAGGTACGCTTATCTGCTAAAGATAAGTTGACTGCAGACTGGTTCTAGTTCAGAGCTAGTAGGATTCCCAGACCTCAAGCAGAGGCTTGAATGCTGTCAAACTCCTTGACGGCAGAGCCTTCTGTCACAAAGCAAGATGTATTTGGTCCCCAAGTGCTAGAGTTCTGGTCTTGACAGTTACTGAGTATTTCCCAATTATTATCATCCTCTTCAATCAAATTAGGAGTCTCTGATAAAATAAGACACATTATCTCCAAGGAATGCTAAGCATTTATTTGTTTTTTTTGTTCTCCCCCAGCAATTTTAGTAACTGCAGACAGGTTAAATTATAAGACTACATCTTACCGTAAACTTGATAGTTGTTCTGAGTCAGCATTACTAGAAGTATGTACAGTAATATCCTTTTTATCAACATGGCTGGAGGAGCCTTCATCCTCTGTGCACAATAGAAGGAAGAGGTTCCCATGGGTTTCAAAAGTGCAGTTCAGATGGCCTCTTGCATCCTGTTAGGTTTACCCGTGGGGTATGTCTGAGCTGATTGCCTTTTCTAGCAGAAAAGGGCAGGTAAGCAATGTACCTGCAAAAAGATCTGATGAGTTACATGCTGTCTTTTTTGTGCAGTTGAAATGTTAACTGCTTGATCACTTCACATCATCTCAGAACTCCTCTGTTATACATGGCAAAGCATCTTTCTCTCTTCTGTGCCTACTCTTACAGTGTTACAAACATCACTGCAGATTTTTATTTCTTTGTGAAAGATGCTCCTGCATTTGAGGTTTTGATTTTACATGCAGCAATATAGCAGAGGGGAAGGATGCACAACAGTATTTTAAACTTTTTCAGTCCTTGTTTATTTCTTTAACGCAATACTAACAAATTAAGAAGCTGAACAAATTCACTGCTTGAAAGCTGGTAGATGTCAGAAACACAGATCTGGATAGTATTAGTTTGCATTAGATTAATTTACAATAATCTGCACTGTAAGAGATAATTGCTTCTACAATTTACTCTTAGCATCCTCAAAATATAAAGCCAAATAACTTAGGTTTGGATTTTGCAGGTTCTTTTTCAGCATGTCCTCGACACCTTTCCTCCTAAATATTTCTTAAAAATGGAAACATTTAGCTGCAAATGCAGAGCTTCTTCACAAAGTTAGTAACAAACTAAGGTAGAACTAGAAATTTGTGTATAATGATTACCACTTCTGCTTATAATGCAAATACAACAACCACAAATAGAAACCAGAGAAGAAATTAATGCAGTTATGTTAAAAAGTGGGGAGGTTTAGACTGGGCATTGTGGCAGTTAAGACACAGACTCCAGGGTGAGAAGCAAAGGGATTGTTTATTATGAGAAAAATGCTCCCTTATATACTTTTACAGTGGGAACTGAGAATAAGCAATGAGCGTACAGAGAATGTAAACAGCACTCACACCTGCTCCTTGGCACATACACAGACCTTGGGTTCCCAGGATGTAGCCAGTCACACACTAAACAGTGTTCTGATTTTTGTCAACATTCACAGTGCTGTTCACTACAAGCCCTGGCCCTTAGCTGGTCTCGTATTGTTTTTCTACTTTACTGATACAGGAGGCCCTCTGTCTTTTCCCATGGCTATTCTCCACAGGACATTATAAAGCATCTCTTCACCAAGAAGGTGGCCAAACACTGGAACAGGCTTCCTAGAAAAGTGGTTGTTGTCCCAAGACCGTCAGTATTTAAGAGGCATTTAGACAATGTCCTTAAGAACATGCTCTAACTTGCAGTCAGGCAGTTGGACTAGATGACTGTGTAGGTGCCTTTCAACTGAACTATCTGTTCTAAGTATTTCAGGCTTTCTAGACAAAATACCTATTATGCTCTAAAAAATTTCTATATTATCAGGATTTTTTCAAAGTAATATTTTGGAGAAAACAGCTTTCCAATATTTTATGGTCAGAAGTGTCTGGTTGAGAATGTGATGTTCAGGAGAATCATCTTGATTTAGTGAGAAACTGAAATAGCCTTACAAAAATTCCATCCAGCCTAAATGGAAAATACTTATGAAAGAAAACTTCTTGAGTGTAACTGTACACACAGTGTGCTTCCACTTGTGACAGAATACTAGTACCAGATATTGCATTCCTGTACAGTGAAGACATCTAGTGGCTGAATCTATAGTTAGCTTAGACAGTAGAATTGGTCATTAAGGGATGTGCTTCCTGGCAGTGTAATTACTGCTTGTTTTAATGTAGAGTTATCTAAAATTTCTGCTAGGAATGTAATATAAGTAGCTGGTACTTAATTTCTGCATTCTTATTAGAATAGCTGTTTTGGGCTGAGTCCTTTGCTACTGACTGAAGCTTTGCCTGCTCTCTGTGGTGCTTTAAGATTGGCTTTCTGGGTGGGTAATTCCTTGTTGGTAACTTTGTGGAAATATTATGAACTGTAAGACAGGTAGTGCTGGATATTAGTCTTTTGGCAGAGGAAAGATGGGTCAGAGTGGCAGGAAGGAACAGATATTAGCTGTACTGCATGCTGTATTTGACCTGTGAGGATTCTTTTTACTTTGTATTTTCAATAGTTGGTATCTTGGACACTCATCTGTGATTTTGGAGCCATTTTCTTAAAAAGCCTTTGGCAAATGTGACTTACACTATCACTACTGAGATTTCATTATTTCCTTTATCTCCTTTTTGCTAAGAGTAGGGTTGTGGGGTTTTTTGAGAATCTACTGGAAGGTGGCTAAGAATCTGAATTTTTCATGTTTGTTTGTTAAGACTTTATTACTTCCTTGAGACATTATTGGGAGCTTTTTTATTTTTGTGATGTAACATTATTATAAACGAGATCTTTTAGATCTCCAAATGGTAACTTCCATTCTAATATTGTAATTCTTTGAGAAAATAAATCACTGAATTTAGAATACTAAAATATTCTAGTTTTGCTTTAAAAGAATGTTTCATAAGATAGTAAATACTAAGTAAATACAAAATAACTATTTACTGAAGAATGGAATGAGAGTCCTACTCTAAAATTTCATAATTAGGAAAGAGAAGGAGCATGTGCATTTAATTCGAGACATCATTTGAGGATGGCAGAAAAAGATGTCACTAGAGGGCGCTGATTTCCACTATCTGCAGCAACTCAGTAACTTTTTTACTATATGCCAATCAGGTCTCAGCTGAATCCTAACAGTTGCCAAGCATTTAAAGAACTAAGAGAATTCAATAAAAATCAAACACAACAATTAGCACAATTTTGTGTGTATGTTGGATAACATTTTCAAGAAGTTTAAAAAACATGGATTAAACTCAAAGTCTTAAGTACCTGAGGATTACTATTAATAAAACCTTTCTTCTCTTGATTCAGTCTACTTTTTCATGTCTGCTCCTTCTTTACTGAATGCAAGTGGAAAAAAAAAACAACTATGTACTGTTCTCTGTTCCACCTAAGTTTTCATTCTGACAAGACAAAGTTGTTTCCCTGTTTGCAGGTGGTTAGACATCCTCTGCTTTTACTTCCCCTTCCTGTGCACCACTAGACAGCATAAGATGCATAGAGAAAGCCAAGTACTTAGATACTTCTAAACCAAGTAAATTTAAATTGCTAGAGCTTGTTGGGCTCAGCTGAACATGGGCTTTGCATACCAACTGAAACCAATAATCTTCCTTGTGTCCTCCTCCAGGTCTAGCAGAAATCTTCCAGCAAAACACAGGTTCTTTTGCAAGGCTAAACATCCAAATGTTTCTAGCTGCTGAAATGTGAGTATGGAGATGGGACACTCAGAAGCTAAACTCAAAGGGATTGAAACAGCTATTCAGCAATTGTTTATAATTTCTATTTTATGGAACTGTATTAAGTATACGTACTATATAACATTTAGCTTTGGGGGTAACACTCGTCTTGAGGCTGCCTTCTGTCAAGCCTGAGTGACAGACAGTTGCAGTAGCTCTCTGTATCTTATATCAGAGCCTGCACGTTGTGCTTTTACTTGAGATGTGCTACCTGCTTTTGAATATGAAAGAGGGGGGCTCTATCACCAAAAGATCCACAAATTCCAAACCCCTTGCAGAAAGAGAAAAGCAATGGGATGGGCAAAACCAAAAACCTTACCTGACTTAAGCAGAACTGCCATAGATTGTTTATTCTCCAGTCTCTGCTGTCCAGCCTATGTAAATGACAAATGTCAAACCTAATTACCAGTATAAATGTGGTCTAAAAGCAGTTATGTATACTGTATCCTACTGCATCTTGTGTATGGGTTAAACAGCATGATTCACTTAGGAAGGTAAAATGTCACTGTAAGAATTTAGCACGGCCTAGTTACTAAACTTTAAATATATACTTCACCTGAATTCTGCATCAGCTTCTACACAAATCCACACTGATACATTTCAAAGAGGTTGTCCACACAACAAAACTTTACAAAAGGGTATGTTTATTTCTATTCTGCTTTTCCATTTGGTATAAATGCAACAAAAAGGAACTTGATCTTAATGTGATGTGACCTGAAAATGTCTGAAAATGAGAAAGTAATGATTAATAAATTCGTGAGTCAAGAGGCTGCATGAGTTTATCACTAATCCATCATGAGATTCAAGCCAGGTAAGAATTCAGGAAAAGGAAAGCGTGAACAATCAAACTTATTCTTGATAATTTTGACAGGCTGATGTTATATGCTCAGTTTTCATAAAGTCCCTAAGGGAGACACAGATCAAATTGTGACCTTTTTGCCAATAGTTTGAAAACAACTGATTCTTCCACTTTGCAGAAGCCCTTCCTGAAAAGACCTGTAGCATTAGGCAGCTGCAAGATCGAATACCTACAAATTGTTTACTGCAGTGCCAAAATGCATAACAATTTTTTCACTTTGTGTTCACTTGCTACAGAAGGCACAGTTATGGAAGAAAGTCACATACTTAGCAGGAAACAGGGGTTCTGATAACCAGTTCTGAAACAGGCTTCAGTGGGATTGTACAGTTAGATCAACAAACTGCTTCAACATGTAGTTTGATATTACCTCAAGCTAGAACGACAGTATGTGTGTACACTCTTTAATTTTTCCTGTCACCATCCATTTCTACTATCTTATATCACTGTTACATATTAACTACCACATGTTCTTTATCCGCTTTCTTGGCAAAATAAAAGATCATGTATAAATTCTATGAAAAAGGAATTACTTTATTTTTTTAAAAAAAAGGACCATTTTTCCACTACCAAGTGAAAACTTTACAACGTAAAGTATTTTTCTTCAAATAATATTTTAATATAAAAACTGAAATCACTTACTCTGTTCTAACAGGAAGTCTTGTGACACTGCAGGACCCAGGTATTTCCAGCCTCACTCTAGTATCTAATCATAAGTTCATAACTTGCTTAAATAAAACCATTTATGTGGCCCCTTACCATCAGCAAAACATCCTTACCACCAAGCTAAAAATAAAGCATCTTCACTAGCCAGAAAGAGACTAAACTCTACTAGCATTACATTATTACGATGAGAAGCTTTGTTAATAAAAATTTATTCTGAAAGTTAGACACAACCTTAAAATTGTACAAAGACAACAACCACTCAGATTACACAAAGTTAGCAGTGAGTACAATGTGAACACAACAACAGTGAGTCTTGGCTCTCTTTATATGTAAATATAAATAGAGATTATCCTTGCCAAACTTCCAGCTTTTTTTTTTTTTTTAACTCCTCCCCCCTGAAAACCAGCTCATGCTGCAAAACCTAGCAGGGAGCATTTCACTGTTCAGTTCAACACAATTGCTAAAAGGGGGTCTGCCTAAAAATAGTCCTTCTATCATGAGAATATCCCATACTTTGCAGAACCAAGTTTCTCTCTCAATTGAAAAACAGCTTTCCCTTTCATTATGGCAAATGCTTCACCTCCTCTAGGGACCTGCCAAATTACAGGCTTCAAAATACTTAAAAATATTAGAACTTGCTCAGTTTTTTTCAGGAACATGCAAGCTTAAACTAACATGGTGCATACATGTATTCACAAACCAGAGAATATTCCCGGTTGCATTTTAATGTTTGAAAGTGTTGTTCCAAGAAAACCAGTTTGGAGCAATTTTAGCTGTGAGTTGGTTAAACTAATATAAGTACATGGTCAGAGAAGAAAATAGTTATCTTTTTTCTTTTCTTTTCTTTTCTTTTTTTAATATTACATTCAGAGCTTCAAACATTAATAAAACCACCTGGCAAAAAGCATCCCTCATAGCTTCTCTTTATATATATATATGTAAAATTAAAAGCAAACATTGTTACCATCCTCCCTTTAATTCTGAGAGTACTCTTTACAAGAAATACATGGGAAAAATTATGCTGCACTCTTGCAGAAAAAAAGGAAAGCTGTGTGGAGGCTGTTAAACAACTTATCCACAGCAGAATTGGTTATTACTTAGGTATAGATATACCAAAAACACTTTTGCTGTAAATCTTCCCTAAGATCAATAGCAATTAAACCAAGGTTATAATTTATTCAACTATAGCCATACTGGCAAATTATGCTCTGAACTTAAGTGTTTGCAGGACTCTGTTCCAAGACTGAGTGGAACCATTTTTACTTTCAAAGAAAATAAGTGTAACTGTCTTGTTGATTATGTGGATTATGTCCACAAATATAAACTTACTTATTCACTATTCTTTCTAGATTACTTTGAAGTGCTTTGTTTTTCACTGTTTTACTCCAATATAAATGTTTGTTGCACTGGGTCAGGATCCTGATTTTTCAAAAAGCTTGAAAAATGTTGTGGCCTTTTTTTTAATAAAAATGTCCTATTATTAAGACACCAGTGTCCTACAAACTGCTGTGCATTGGAATTTAGTCAGTTCCATTCAAAATCCTGATGATCGATTTTTGCTTCCAAATTGTTGAGTTGGTAGGCTATGGTTACTTCCTTAAGGTTCCTCTCCAGGCTCATAGCCTCTGCAGGAATTCTGCATTAAAATAAATTCATACTAGAATAATTACCAAAAATACTTACAGAACTGTATTAATTATGTAGATTGAGACTTTGTGTACACACTGCTTTATAAGTCGAGTAAGCTTTTGAAAAAATAAGTGTTCTAATTTTGCTTTGCCATATTGAAAATGACTGCTTTTCTTTTTTAACAAAAGCTGTTGTTGCTAACTTTTATTTTTATGTAAAACTGGATAAGTGTAAGTTACTTAATTTGTTTAAGTTGTGCAAGTGCCTATTTAATGTTACTATTCTTTTCAAAATGCCTGTCAGTTTGCCAGTCAAACAAAAAACATACAGCATGGAATCCTATACAAAATGGCTATGGGGTGCAGCCTGTGAAATTTCATGTAAGCAAGAACTGAGCTAACTAGCCCAAATTCATACCTTTTAAGCATACTGTCTTCTCTAGATGCTTTTGTTTAACGGAAGCCTGTTTTCTCAATGCTCCATTGTTTTCTATTTGCTTCAGTTCTAAGATAGCATTCATGAAGTAAAAAAGAACAATAAAAAAATGTAAGCAAGAATGTTGTTTCACTGTACCAACACAGCAGCTGTAAAAAGAACACTTTCAGTTATTGTCAGGACAGAAAAGGTTATTGGCAGTGTACCTTTCACTTGGCTTAAAAAGTTTTATAAAACAGTTCTAGCCCAAAGCAGGTAATGATCTTAAGTTACACCCACACTTGTGCAATAGCAAACAGTATTTTGGAAGGCATATTTTGATATCTAGGATTAGAGAAAAGAAATTCTTACTGTTATTTCCGTCTGAACCAACATCATTGACAGGATTGCTATGACTGCATGGAGTCCCACTGCCTTCATCAGGGACTGAAGGTGCAGCAGTGTACTGAGAATCCGTGTGCTGGTACACATGGCTGCGCAGCCTTTGCCTTTTAATTCTTTCCACTTATTCAAAGAGGTCTCATAGCAGGCGGCTACAAGACAGTTATAGTGTAACACAAGTGCATTTCCGTAGAGGATAATGGCACAAGAACCAGTTGTTATTATGTATGTAAGTCTCTCTCGTTCCAGAAAAAGAGACAGCTCTTGAAATAGCCACAGAAACAACATAAGCAGGTTATTTTGTCTCTTTTCAGCAATTACTTAGTATTGCTCTAAATAACAGGGAAAAAAAAACAAACTTCAAATCAGATACCCTGAAACTGGACTGGGCAAAGGAAGCTGTACAGAACAACAGGCTCCACCTGAGGGAGTTAAAGCACACTTGCACCACTGTGCCCACTGTGTGAAGAATTTCTGCCCTGCTAGAAGATGCTTTGGCACCACCCTGAATCTAGAGCATCTCAAGGAAATCTAGTGCAGGCAGAAGCTGGTCGTATTCCAGCATTTTGCACAGTGCCCTGTCATTCCATTCAAAAACTTCATAGAGTACTTTTATCAAGTGGGCTATTTGGCATAATAATCTGGAATAGCTCAGAAATATTTTACTCGATTTCAGAGAGGGTAACATGATTGAAATTCTTCAATTCCCCATTTTACCTTTTGCCAGTCCAATAGATGTGGCATTGGCATGGAGTAAAAAATACAGCCCAGGTCTGTAATTCCAGTATAGCTTCAAAGTATACATGCTTTCCTATTTGCACTTAAAGGTATTGAACAGCCTTTGCAGTAACTATTTTGGAAACTATTTTAATCACTTTACCTCATTTGACTAAAAAGCTGAGGACAGGGCCAGAGATGTAAAGAACTTTCAGAGAAAGATGGAGGAGCCTCTTCTCCTGTGCATTGTAAAAAAGCTTTCTCAACAATTTAGTGCCTTCTCCCTCCACCAATTTTGATTTAACATCCTTTGTCCTGCTAGTAAAAAAAGGCATTAATCCTCTCTACTAAGATCTTGGTCCAGTGTAAGTTTCACTTTCCAATAGCTGAGCTGCATACCACACGTGGTTACTGGTTTGTCCACTCAACTCTCAAAGACAGACTGGCACTGAAACTGAAGGGGACATGGTAGACAAAGACAATGAAACAGTTATTTTTAAAAAGCAGGCATGGTAAACCTGCAGAACTCCTAGCTCTGTGGGAATAGTGGAGTCCAGAGGTCAATTCAAGAGACTGTCTACTTAAGCTAGAAAAAGGAAACACCCACAGTTGCACCCAAAAGGATAAGAGTATTCTAGAGGAAAAACACTTCCCATTATAAAACATAAACCAAACTTGAATGGGAATTTGCAATAAATTCTTCCCCAACAGAACAGTCATATTTTAACTAACCATTCTACAGCTTCTTGCATCTCAAATACGCAGCACTTCTCCTCGGCCACTCGTGGACAGGATACAGGAAAAAGCAATCCACTGCCATGATGTACAATCCCTATCGCACTTTCTTCCACCTATGTTTAGATGCAGCTGAACTGTTCAGGTAAGTGAGGTCCTCCATCCAAGTGCTTTTTTCTTAGCATCAGTTACAGCCGGACTGAACATAGATATGGTGTATGCCAGGTATGTTCCCTACGTTCATCTTGAGCTCTGAAGTCTACAGCAGGGATAGCAACAGTCTGTGGCATACCATTAAGTTCACAAATAGATTGTAATTTCTACAATAATACAAAATAGCTTGTAAACCCAATATGCAACACTGTATATATGCATGAATATAAAAATAAACCACACCATCAATATGTAAAACTTCACAACAATGATGAAAAGAGTTTTATTCTCAGCGGTCTTCAGTATTGATGAGTTGGTTCTCATTGTCATACCCATCAGGCAAGTACGCTTTCCTTAGCTGGTCTGACTTAGGTATTGAACTGCCATTCTTGACGTAGCGGGACAGGAAGGCTCGCACAGATGGATGATCAGCCTTCTCAAGTGGAATATTAGCTTCCAGGCACATTTTCACAAAGTCCTGGATGACACTGGTTTTCTCTGTCTGGGCAGTACTGTTGCACTGAAGGGAGGCAGTCAGAGTCCTTTGCTTCTTCCTGACGTTCTGTTCTTCAAATTCTGCCCTTCGCTTTGTGTGTGTTTTAGACTTGAGGTGGTCATTGATGGCAGACTTGCGAACGTGATTCAGCACCACATTGCAGGAAGTACAGAAGAGTTTTCCTCCATCTTCGTGCAGCTCGCTGCCAAACTCAGTTACACGATCCTGAGGAGTTACATACAAAGCAGTCTTCGAGCGGTTACGTGACGGAGCAGACTTCACTCCAAACCGTTCCATCGTTGCCTTTGATGAACTTCACCTGAAAGCTGAAAAAAAAAAAAAATTACTGTTAAGAGTGTGCTCATGATTTCAGCCAAGTAGTTCTGGATGCAGTCTATGCAATATCCAATATAGCGCTTACTGACATCTAAAAGATAATTACATGTAACATACGTGTGTGAAGCTATTATTGAAAGGTTCTTCATCTTGATGTCCAGAGAACTTGTGAGACCAATGTTTCTCATGAGTCAAATACTTTTTAGTTTCTACAAGTAAAAAGCTCAACATAAACCTGAAAACTCAATGTTTGTCACTGGAAGTCAAATGGACAAGTTTATTTTGCTTTTTCATTAAGGCAGTTTTTATTCTTTACCTTAAAGGGTGCTTATTTTTTTTACCTTAAAGGGACTTATTTTTTTGTTGTTGTTGAAAAATAAGAGTAGCTGCTGTAAATCCCAGCCAAGATAATTTCAGTCCTTTTCAAAGTAAAGTTGAAGTTAAGAAACAGCTCAGTTCAGGTTGGAGGTTTTCTGAGCAAAATGATCCCTCATTTCGTTAACTGTACACTATCAAAAAATAGGGCAATGGGTGTTTGTGTTTTGTTTCCTGTTTTTATTTTTTAAAAACTTATTTTGGCAAATACCTTTGAGTAAATGTAATAGGATGTCCGGGCATTTACTTATGGGATGAATTAAGAATTTTGTATTGCCTGTGCTCAGAAAGCAGACTCAGAGACATGAATACCTCTAGGTGTATTATTTCTTGTACTTACTTATTTTGTAATGCTGAGTTTGCTGTTGTAACATTGTAAAAGATCTGCTGTAGAAGACTGGAATTTCCAGACTAACTGTAAGTTGAGCTTGCCCAGCTCTAAGGACTGAATGGAGTCCAGAATGTGTTTTGCTTGCTCTGGAGATAAAGTGAAGGAACAGAGAATTCAGTCTTCAAAATTGTGTTTTTTCCGTAAACCACTGCCACACTTAAGAGTGAACTTTTTGAAAAAAGGGAGACCAAGATCTTGCTATTAGCTACTTCCCGTTTTTTTTTTTTTTGTACTACCTGCTACATTCCACAGCTATAAGTCTTGACTGATACTGCACAACACTGCAGACTAAGAAAACAATCTTTTTTCAGCATTGATGGAACTTTTTTTCTTTCTCTTTGCTGCTTTATGCAATTTCTCTGCATGTGTTTCCTAAGTAACTGCTTCTTGAAATCAAGCAGAAAACAAGCCTTAACCTAACACAAACTTGTTGCTCAGGCTTCTGAAACGTCAAAAGAAATTCCTACCCAACTAGGTGTTTGCTCTTATACTGTATCAAAACCCATAGAAATTCTGTGAGCAGTACAACTACTGAAACACAGGGTTTTTGCTGAGGTGTTTTGTTTTTTTTTTTCGTCACAACTTCTGGCACGGATTCTTTGATGCCTGCTCAAAGCATGAACCACTTGTGGGTTCCCAAGCGCAGGGGAAGGAAGGTGTGTGTGCAGACAAGGCACCCGGGCTGACAGCCATGGAGCCTCTCCTACGCTGGCGAAGGAGACAAGCGCTTCCGAGGCGGCAGGAGCTCTGGGGAAGGCGGGTGAGCACACCTGGCTTAAAAAAGCGTCCCAGAGGACAGGACCGCTCGACGTGTGCACGGGGACCTCCCGGCGAACCCCGGGAGTCTGTCAGGTAAGGAGGAACGGGTCCCGAATTCCAGCCGCCACCCAAGTCCCGCTGTTCCCCCGGCCGGGGGAAGCACTCTCCGGCCGAGAGGCAGAGCTCCAGGCGTTTATTCCCCGGCGTTTCGGCCACCGGAGCGACGGCGCCATTTAACCCGTCAGGGCCTCCGAGGAGCGGCGGGCTCCGAAAGCCGCCGGCCGCCCCTCTCCTCCTCCCCCTCCGCCGCCGCGCAGGCTGCGGGCCGAGCCCGGCCCCGGCGGCCCGGCACGCACCGCAGGCCTCTCCCCGCCGCCGCGGCGGCAGGCAGGGGCGGCCCCTCCCGCCCCGCTCCTCTCCCCGCCCGGCACGCGGACGCTTCCGTGACAGAGGCGAGAGGCGACGCCGCCGCCTCCGCAGCCCCCGGCGGACCCGCCGCCCGAACCGCCCCCCCTCCCCTCGCCGACCGGTCGCGGGACCCCACAGGTGGCGGAGCGCGGCCCCGGGCGGGCCCCGCTGAGGCGGCAGCACCACCCGCCGCGTCCCGCCCGCCCCCTGCCGGCCGCCCTTACCCGCTCCGGCCGCAAGGCCTGCCCCGCACCCCGCCAGCGGGCGCCGGCCGGCCGGCCGCCGCCGCTCCTCCGCCGGGCCGCAGGCGCCCCGCCACCGGGCCCCGCCACCCGGAGCCGCCGCCGGGCGCCGCCCGAGCCGCAGCCAGACCGCCCTGCCCACCCTGGCGGCCGCGGTAGGCGGGCCCTAGCAACCCGCCTAGCAACCGCCGCGCCCGCCCGCCGCCCGCCCCCTGCCCGGCGCCACCCGCCGGTCGCGCCGGGGAAAGCCCTCAGCCATTGGCTGGTCCCGGCGCGGGCGCGCGGTGACGGGCGGCACGGCTGCCCAGTGAGAAGCGCGGGGCGGGGCTAAGCGGAGTGATGGACGCGCGCCCCGGCCACTCAGAGGGCGCCGAGGGGCGCCCGGCGGGCGGGGGCTCGGGCCAGTGGCGGGCAGGAGGCCGCGCCGAGGGGTGTGACAGACGGGACGGGCAGCCAATGGCGGGGACGAGCCGAGGGGCGAGGAGACTTTTGCTCCAACCGACGGGCGCTGGGGCCGGGCGAGGGGAGGGGCCGGGGGGGTCACAGCGCGCTCTCGCCGCCAGCCCCGGAGCGGCGGGGGGGAGAGGGGGGAGGGGAGTGGCCGGACGTGGGGGGGGCGGGGCGGGGCCGCCCCTTCCGGCGCGGCGGGGCGGGGGCAGGGGGGGGGGGTCTCGGTACGCGCAGGGCGGCCGGAGCAGCATGGCGGAAGACGAGAGCGATCAGGAGTCGGAGCGGCTGAGCGAGGAGCTGGAGGCGCTGGTGGCGCCGGGCCTGCCCGCCGGGCTGCCGGGCCTGCTCCGCAGCCAGTACTACTGCCGCCGCTTCTGCCAGGTGAGCGCCGCCCCGCGCCCAGCCCCTCCCCCCGCGGGCGGGGGTGGGGCGCGGCGGGGATCGGGGGCCCCCCCCCCCCCCCCCTTCCCCGAGCCCCTCGGGCTGCGGGGGAGGGAGACGTGTCCGCGCTGGGGCCGCTGCCCCTCGCCTCTCTCCGGGCTGGGGGTCGGGCCGCTCCCTGGAGGCCTGGGGTCAGGGCCGGGGCGGAGCGGGGGGGGGACAGCGGGAGGCAGCCCGGCCCGCTCCGCTCCGCTCGCGGGTCTTCATGCAGAGCGGGGGGGAGAGGAGGCGAGGAGGCCCTGTCCTTGCGCAGGGCGGCGGGGAGGGGCTGGGGTGCAGCCCCGGAGTGCAGCCCCGGGTTGGGCTGGGCTGGGCTGAGCTGGGGGGGAGGGTGGAGGCCGGACCGGGCGCCCGGCGGGGAGGCGGGCGTGGGGGAGGGGAGGGAGGGCAGAGCGGGCCTGGCCCGGGGCGGGGGCGGGAGGGACCGGGGCGGCGAAGGGTGCGGGGCTCCGTGCCGCTGCTGGGGGGCACGCCGAGCTGGGACGCGTGCGCTGGGGCTGGGGAGTTGGGCGGGCGGCGGAGGGAGGGAAGGCAGGCTTTGGAAACAGTTTCCATAATAGTGGCTAAATTAGACCGGGGTATTTTTTTTTTTTTTTTTTTTTTTTCCTGTCGAAAGCAGCGTTTCTTCATGCCGGCCCGGAGTTCTTACGCTCTTTGCAACCTCTTTACGTGTGCCTTGCAAAGAAGCGAGCAACAACAGGTTGCTTTTCCTAGTTGCTTTCGTCAGCAGGTTTTGATAAACCATCAGTTATGCTGGGTGTATTTGAGCCACGCTGCTTGCTGTTTTCAGAAGTGCATTCTAGAGGCTTTTTGTATGGCATTACT